>NC_141696.1:1329508831-1331908831 GCF_964263255.1 Lissotriton vulgaris | reverse complement strand
GGATCACAAAAAATCAGAAAGGCCCCAGAGCCATTGTCTGCAAAGCATTGCGCTACCAGCATGTGGAACAGATCTTAGCCTTTGTCCGGAAACACAACCACATATTATGGAAGAACTCAAAAATATATATCTCACAGGACTACAGCAAGGAAACGGTGAATGTAAGGAAGGCATTCCTAGCGCTTCACCCACAACTTAAATCAATGGGGTACCAGTTTGGTTTTATAGGGCCAGCGAAGTATAGAGTGATCATACAAGGGTCCCCACATATATTTACGGACCCCATAAGGCTCAAAAGATTGTTGGATGGTAAGGAAGAGCAGGATATGGACACCAATGGCCCAAACAACGTTGATGCCTTAACGCACGGTGGTGAATAAGTATCCTGGGCTTGATATATTTGTTTAAGGACAGTTTCTCTGGATTTCAGGTACTCAGGGTGTTGCGTTATAGGCCACTACTAGACTTGTTATGTAAAAGGAGTTTGGAAAGTGGTGCTACCCTTTCTATGGCACTATTGGTGCCTTACTCTCACCCTATAGTTGGTCCACATGGCGAGGTTGTTAAGCGTCACAGGTCATTAGCTAGAGTCATGCTGATGCCCACACAAGCTATGCATTAGGATAACTATGAATCACTATACTGACACGTCCTATTGAGGTATCTTAGGTTATATAACGTTTACTCTTGGTGTTTACCTATTCAAATGGGTGTGCTTAATACTATACCGGCCTTCATATGCTATGATACAGACCGAAAATAAAAAATGTTGTAAAATGTTCTGAATCTGTTGGCAATAACAGTTAATGCCGCATTCTCTACACTTACTTCCGGAATGAGCGTCATACATCTCTCTAGTTGTGGCGCAGAGTACAAGACTGTTGGGCTAAGCAGATACATTGCTCTGAGATCGATACACTTTCTCTACACGAAATGGCCTCTGCCTCTAAATTTGTATGCTAGAAGTTATGATGTTAGATGTTAGATGTTAGATGTTAGGATACATCTCTTGTTATTGTTGACACAATGGTCACTTGGTAATGCAGTTCCAATGTTTACTATGATTTAGGCTTAACCACAGGAGAATGCTGCGATTTTTCTCCAATCGCCATGCCTACAAAGTACGTTGGGGGAGGGTTGCGTGGGGGGGTTGAGGGAAGGGGTCGGGGTTTGTGTGGTATGTTTCTTTTTATTCTTTTATTTTTTATCCAGATACTGTCTGACTGTTACATGTCGAATCTACAAGCTGCTGCTATTACTTGCTATTTAGGTGGGTCTGTCATGATACTGGACGAGAGTCCCAAGAATGTAACTGCAAAACACGAAATGGCTTATGTATAGGTTGGTTGAGGCCAATATTGACAAGGAACCTAGAAGTCCGTCATGGATGGGATCACTGGTATGATTCATTGAAACTTACTGAGCACGTCTACTAAATTATTGGATATGTGGTTTATGTGTCGAATATGTTATTTTTAAATGGTGCAAACCGCAATTAATACACCTCTTGGTGTGTCCACTATGGACAAACTGAAAATACTCTCCCTGAATGTAAAAGGCCTGAACCAGCCTATCAAGAGACAAAAAATACTAGACTATCTGCACAGACAGAAGGGGGATATTGTACTCCTGCAAGAGACTAAAATTGATGCCAAACAGTTTTGTACACTAAGGAATAAATACTACTCTGAAGTTGTGGGGGCTGAAGCGGTGGGTAAAAAGAATGGAGTACTGATGTTAATAGCGAAAAAATCAAAGGTTGAAGTACTTTCCTCCACAGCAGACAAACAAGGGGAGGTGGGTTACAGCCAGGCTATCCAAAGATAACACGGAATTCTTTGTCACAAACATTTATGCCCCAAATGCTAACGATCTACGTTTCTGGTCGGACCTAGCTAAACAACTTGAAACCATCCCAGACTCAGCCGTACACATACTGGCTGGTGACTTTAACCTCCCCATGGATCCTACCCTTGATAGGGACTCCAAATGTACCTTTAGGCCCAACAAATCACACAAGGCCCTTCTTAACCTATGCAACCGTTTTCACCTTGTCGATTCGTGGAGACTGCAAAATCCCACGGGCAGGGACTACACATTCTACTCCTCCCCACATGACTCTTACTCCCGTATCGATTACCTCCCTATAACACAGAATGGTGTCCCTAGAATAGAAGACACATCTATAGAACCAAGAGTTATGTCTGATCATTCATGTATTTCCCTATCCATCAATAATGTGAAACCCTCTTCCCGACAAACATCCTGGCGGTTAAATGACGAAGTACTGGACAACGAGCAGCATCGAACTACTGTCCAGTCTGCCATTGAGGCATACTTGGAGCATAATAGACAAGGTGATACTTCTGAACTCATTCGTTGGAGGCATTAAAAAGCACTATTAAGGGAGTGTGCATTAAGCTTAGGGCAGCAATGAATAAGGATCATAGCGTGAAATTGGAGACCCTGGAAAGGGAAATTTTGGCCCTAGAAAACAAACATCAGGCAAACAGGGAAGGTACAACGCTGAATGCGCTGGCTAACAAGAAGTATGAATATAATAAGATAGTGAGCGAAAGGGCTGGGGTGTGGTTGGATAGAAGAAAGAGGTTTAAACTCTGCGAGTCAAATAAAGCAGGCAAGAGCTTGGCCGCATATTTAAAATTTAAAGTACAGAAGAACTCAATTAATGTCATTAAAGATGCACTGGGGGTTGCCCATTCGGAACCGGATAAGATAGCTGAGGTGTTTACAGATTTTTATGCAACTCTATATGCTAAGAATGAATTGGTAGAAGGGGACAAAATTAAAGATTATTTGAACGAAGGTGACCTTCCAACGCTCTCGTCGGAAGAGCAGCTAAATCTAAACGCACCGATTAAGGCCACGGAGATTGAGATGGTAATTAAATCATTGAAGTGCGGGAAGGCACCCGGACCTGATGGGTTCACAGCTAAATTTTATAAAGCCTTTCCCTCTCTTCTGGTTGAACCTCTGCTCCACCTCTTTCAAGAGATAGAGGACACAGGAGAAGTTAAAGGGACACTGTCTGAGGCCATAATCGCGGTGCTTCCAAAGGATGATAAAGACCCTTCTCTCCCAAAAAACTATAGGCACATTTCTCTCATTAATCTTGACTGTAAGCTTCTAGCCATGATCCTCTCTGCTCGCCTCCAACGAGTCCTCCCCAAGCTGATCCACCCCTCACAAGCAGGCTCCCTAAAGCATAGACTGTCCAGTGAAAAGACCAGGGTATTGGCGCATGTTCGGGAAAAGGTGAAACTCCTTGACACACCTACAGCTGCAATAACATTGGATGCCGAAAAGGCTTTTGACAAAGTAGACTGGGCTTTCCTGGAAGCAGTCCTAAATAAATTTCATCTGGGGGCAACATTTACAAAACTAGTAATGTCCCTTTATTCTTGTCCCACGGCGAAGGTCAGGGCGGGTGGATCTTTCTCCTCCTCGTTACGGCTGCAACAGGGAACACGGCAGGGGTGTCCGCTATCTCCCTCTCTGTTTCTGCTGGCGATCGAGCCATTCCTTTACCACATAAGAAATAACGATGCTATTGCCGGCATTCCATTTCAAGATTGCAATATAAAGCTTACCGCTTACGCGGATGATGTACTTGTCTTGTCAGAAAGGGCAGGTGAAGCCATACCAGCGCTTATGACATCCATCGAGGAGTTCTCCCGGGTATCGGGTTACAAATTAAACAAGGATAAAACGGCGGTCAAATTACTTAACAACATGGGCGGTAAAGATATCCTTGGTAGTTCGGGTCTTACTTGGCAGCCACACTGCTTTAAATACCTAGGCTTAGATTTTGATAAAGATCTAATATCAACACTAAAAATCAATGAGGCATCAACCCTAAAGAAGATCTCCACTTTACTGGAGGGATGGTCACCCACGTTTCTTTCCTGGTGGGGCAGGGCAGAAACGCTTAAGATGATGATCACCCCGTTGGTGAATTACTTGGCCAGCATGTTGCCTATGACATTCACTGATGACTTCATCTCCAGAGTGGACAAACTGTTTGGTGGTTTTCTGTTGCAGGGCAAGAAAGCCAGGATATCACTGAAAAAGCTACAACTAGCAAAAGAAAAGGGCGGCCTGGGTCTTCCCTCTTTCAGGAACTACCAAACAGCATTTCTCTGCAAACAGGGGGCACAATGGCTGGTTGACACCCCAGCTTATGTCCCAATGTGGATAAATATTGAAAAATCTATTATCGAACACTCACCTTTACCGACCCTACTTACCATGGACCTATCTCACTTACCTCACTCCAAATACATTTTGCTGAACACCAGGCGTGCTCTGTTAAGATTAGACCAAGCTCACAAATCTAACTTAAAAATTAGAAAGTCCACGTTCATGGCCTTATGGAGTAACCCTTACTTTAAACATGAAGGAAAAACCCTTTACCTGGAATCCTGGTCCGAGAAGGGCATTAATATGGTGACGGACCTCTATGATGGGATACAACCCCTTCCTTTCTCCTCACTGCAAAGAACACATGATTTACCTCCCATGGCCTTCTATGAGTTCCTGAAATTGAAAGCCATCATTTCGAAGCGTGACCTCAATCCCCACACACCCTGGCTCATGTCCCATATACCTCGTCTCCTAGCGGCTGGCCACTTTTTCTCAAAAGTGTACAAGTTGCTCCTTCCTATGCCCAGGAAAAAGCACAGGCAGGTAGAGCTCAAATGGGAGTCAGAACCCAACTCTAAAAGGCATTGCGATTGACTGGGATACAATCCACAGAACTGCTTTCTCCAACAAAATATCGCCTATCCTTACCCTGACAAAATACATGTTACTGAATAGAACATTCTGGACCCCAGATAGACTCTTTAAGTGCCATCTGAGAGATACCCTCTTGTGCTGGAACTGCCTGTCTGGAACTGGGGATCTAGCCCATATGCTCTTTTACTGCCCCACCCTGCAAACCTATTGGGGGAAAATCTTTGACTGTATTCAACATGTTTTCAAACTGCAACCAGTGAGGGAATTTATATACGTCATACTGGGGGCTCTTGAGCCAAACTTACACAATGCGCAGGACCGCCAGCTCTTAGACTTGATGCTCACTCTAGCATGTAAGGTGGTTTTATGTAAATGGAAAAATACCCCAGAGGTTAATTTTAAGATTTTGCAGGACTGGCTTTCCTTTCTAAGAGGAGCTGATAACCCGGCACTACACGCCTCCACCTGGTGATTCTTTAACAAGAATCTCTGGAAATTACTCGATAGGTCTTCATTTCAATTTGATCCACCGTGATGTAGCTCATACTGATGCATATCCTCAAGGCACCGATTTATATCTTTGGGGCACTATTGTGTTTTTGCGACCTCATGAACTTGATCTACCTACAGACAGTTTGGATTTGCATGTAACTGTACAATTATAAATTATTTCCTTTTATTTGTTTATTTCTGCATATGTAGTCCTGATATCAAGCATTATCGAGTATTTGTATTTTTGTATTGTTTTAGTTTTGTATTGTTGCCGACCAGCTATTTTGACCCCATCTTTGTTTATGAACCTTACTGTATTGTCTTCTTTTCCTTCTTCTTCAATAAAAACGAATTGAATTCAAAAATAAAACAGTCTAGGGTGTCCTGAGGGTTATTTTTGTTTTCAAAAGGGTTCCTGACTCAGGGAGGAGCCAAGCCAGCGACCGTGATGGCCGCCTGACTCCTCGGCTCCGCTGACCTGCCCGCTTCCTATCCGAAGCGCAGCGGATCCTGATCTCTATCCTGCTTGAAAACCGGCGCTTCGGAGCCGCGCTGGGCTTCTGCCTCGAATGGTGTGCTCCCCGCCGATCAGCTCGCTGTGGAACCGGAGATTTGCCTTGGTCCTGCCCTACCGCGGCGTGTGAGGGATCGGATCCTTTGTTCTCCGGAAAGGCTGCCCCCTGACTCGGCAGCCCCGGACGCCTGTAGCGGGAGGGGCCGGAGGCTGTTGTGCTACTGTTGCAAACGATTGCTACAGTGTGCCGTCCGGCCCGCTCTTCCCTGTTTGCTTCGATACTGCTTCAGGAGCTGCATTGTATCCCTCACCAGTCCCAGGATCGGCGCTGGGTGATTCCACTATCCTTTGACGCTGCAGCAGACGCCATTTTACCGGCCGCCCTTCATCTCTGCTGGTAGCCCCTGGGGGATCCACGAGACGCTTTCCTTAAGGCAAGTTGCTTACGGCAGGACCCTTGACGGCGGGAGATAAACTTTCATCGTGGCTTAGTAGTGATTGCGCCCGCTGCCTACACTATCGGCTTCGCCTTTGAGATGGGCTCCGGCAGCCACTACAGTGGACGACAACATGGCGACGCCCTTTGGGTGCGGGACCTGGCTGCTGTGGAGTCCATCGCCCTTGCAGATGTTTACATTGCCCTGCACGATCTGCGGTTATCTATGCGGGCTTGCGCCCGTGCTCTGAGAGACCGTCTAAATGGAGTGATGCCCGGTGGGCTCCCGGACTACTGTGCTGCTGGCAGTTCCCCGCCGGACCTGCGATACCCGGTGACCGGCGGGTGGGACCCGTGTACCCCGCCATGTGTTGTGACACGTTACACTCCGGATGACTCAGCTGCTGGGCCCCCTACTCTGGAGCTGCTGGGGAGGGAGACGCTGGACCCTGACTACCGGCTGGAGAGCGCTTGCTGGTCGACTTGCCCCGTGTCCACCTTGGGGTCTCCCGGAGGGCCCCCCTGCTCTGCCAAGATGTTGTTGCAACGGCCCTGGCCATTCGGCCTTCAGGTACTGCTGCTGGGTTTCCACCTTTGCTGGGTAGCTACTGAGTGTTCTGCACTACGTGGGACGAATTTCTGCGAGGGGCTTTTGAACTGGTGGTGGTCTTTACATCTGCACCTCATGTCCAAGATGGCCGCTGCCTGCCTGGACTTCGTTGCTGGGCTGGATCGACGGGGACAAGGCTGACACTATATATGCTTTAAACGTGGTCGGATGCTACATGGTTGACGGAAAAGTGGAACTGTTGTGATGGTATATGCTATTACGGTGTCGGGTCGGGAACCGAGGAGGGATGGCCGAGGGTGGTTTTATTGACTATATGTGCTGGAGGGCGCCACGTTCTCCTGTTCTATTGTTATCATCATAGCTGTGTGTTGGATGGACGTTTACGGACACCCCCCCGCTCTGCTGTGGACACTTTGCTCGCTCGCCTCTTCCAAGATGTCTACCATGAGGCTGGACTATGCTGCTACTTCGCATCGCGGGGGGCGGGGCTGAGGTTGTCCCCTGTTGTGCACGATCTGTTTCTGCTCGCACTGCTGGGATGCTGATAGACTGCCGGGGATAGTAATATGTGTACTGTATTGGTCGCGGGGCCCGGGATCGGGCGGCTGGGGATATGTGATGGTGGTCTTGGGAATTTCTACTGGTCCTCGGTGATTTCTTAAGGGTAATGGATGCATTGACGGGTGGGGACTATATTGTGACTGTTCTTTGTCTGATTTATTCGTTTGCTTGAGATGATTCTCCCCCCCTGCACTTCTGATTGCTACTACTCTTAAGCTGAAGGTAATTTGCGTGAGGGATGTTTATAGGACCGGTGGTGACCGAGATTACGTTGAATCTAGCTCCTCCCTGCCTTCTCTGAGAGTTGGAGGGTGGGATGGCTCTTCTCACTCTATATACTCTCTTTCCACTTGTGGGTTTCTTGGGGCGACAGGCATGCCTATGGGGGGGGGTGGGCCGTGGCCTTCCGCTGGTATGCAGGGTGGGGGGATGGGATGTGTTCTATGTTTTCTCTTTGTTTCTATGGCCCTCTTTCTTTTTCTTTTCTTCTTCTGTTTCCTTTTTCTGTATCTCTTCGCTTCCTTTGTGGTCGGGGTCCAGTCTTATTAGGGAGTCTATTATATCGTCTCTTCATGTGACATAGTGGTTGATCCTGATCCTAGATGGTGGTCATTTGTTTTCTGTCACATGCCTTCCACTATCACGCCTCCTCCCGGATGCTCCCTGAATGACAATAGCTATCCTGGTCAGTGATTGGCTTTGACTCTTTTTGTAGTTTTAGACTCGCACTCGACAAAATTATAAAATTAAACCTTTTTATATCCTTATGCTATTGTTTTATGTTACATACAATACTCTTTGCTCATAGACAGCTCTGATGGCGTTCTGTTCCATTGATACTGCTTTATCCTTTCCTATATGTCATAGCGGCCGGCCCCGAGGGGTTGTAGGCAGACGCTGTGTATTGTGCATTTTACAAATAAAGGTTTTAAAAAAAAAAAAAAAAAAAGGGTTCCTGACAGAACTAAAAACAGGTGAGTATGCACTAAGGAAATTAGTATCCTCTGTATTCCTGGGTCGACATGTTTCAGCTATCACACTGGTGCCTCACCAGGCTAGTTGGCTTTCGGTAGGACCTCATAAGGATCCCGTTAGTATCCTCTTTGTATGCATTCAGTTGTGAAACTACCATTCACCATACTCATACAATCCATATATATATATATACTGACCTATTTAATCTCCATGTGACCAAAGATGCAAAGATGTGGGGAAAGGAGGAACTAAATAGGTTCACGGCCAATAATAGACCTTTGATGAAAAGTTGTACTATAAAATCCACCTGCCTGCTTACCCTCATAGAACTCTAAATCGGACGCTTCTAAAGAAATGGAACATAGTAGAACACAGTAAACAGTAATAGCAGAAACATTTTCCATCTGATAAGGCACGAGTTCTGTTGAGGTAGTGTCTATTCATAGCACTACACTTGAAATCTGAAACACATATTAAAGTGCAGCACGTAACATGTTGCTTCCTCTGTTTCCATTTCCGTGCCGCGAGGGTGGGGATTGTTCACTGAATGTCATTTTTTTAGGGCTGTGAGATGCTCGAGGTTTTGTGTGGAATGATTCAGTAGAAATGTTAATTTCAATAATCTCCAGAGATTAGACTGATAACTAACCGCTCAAAGCTAACCGAGAAAAGACAGATACTAGCAATGCTTGTGTCCGGGAAACGGGTTAAATATTTCTGTTCGGTTTTGAGCCCACACACAAAATCCATTCTGCGACGTCTGTCGATCCGCTGAGGTTTGGGTGGCAAATCCTTCCACCCACAGATAATTAGAAAGCTTGCTCATAAGGAGCCACTTATGCCACAGACGAGGTCTAAATTATGCATAAGGATGACTAATCTTTCAGGAAAGAAAAGACAAATTAAGTACCTTAGTTTGTGAAAAAATCACTTCATTGTTCCATCTTTTTTTCACGTTAACACTATCTTGGCAAAGGCACCACTTCATTAGTAACAGTTTAACACTCAAATACAAAAATAGGAAAATGAAAAGTGGCCACGTTGTGCGAAGGGAATTATTCAGCATTGGACAACCAACTCATGCATTAGGCCTTTAAAAAAAAATACGGCACGAAGGAAGGATAGTTAGTTGATATTATTATCAGGGGCATCATTAGCACACTATTTTGTCATTTTAATGCACATTGCTATAGAAGGGTTGCCAACACTACAGAATATGCAATTGTGTCTTAAAAAAAAGAAAACAACACAACATTTGCTGATACATTCAAAATCCAATTCCACAATAAGCAATGTTTTTGTGTAGAAGTAACACAGAGAAACCCTTTTATGTCCACTGTCCACTGTGGAAAGTTAGAATAAAATAGTAGAAAGCATCCGATGTTGCATTCAAGAGAAAAAATACTGCATGCTCACGGGTATGGTACTGTTATTGTAATACAAGCTCTGCTTCTTGTATTTTTTTTATCCAAGGTATATTTTAAAACCGATCTTTATTTTAAGGTTTATTGCTCTATGTTCCTATGGGCTTTTGAACACACCTTTGTCAATTAAGAAACAATCCTGTAGAAGTGTGCTTTACAGTACATATGTTTAATACAAATATCTTACCAGGAGGCAATTTAAAACTTAAAACACCAGGGTAAACATAGAGTTGGGGATTTTGTACAGTTAGGGACATACATATTGGACAGTGCTATTTTTTTCCCCGTTTTTGATCTTCTGCAGACAAACATTCTTTTCAGTCCTTCAATTGAGGCATTGGTACTTTCTGGAAAACATGTTCACCTCTTTTCACTTCTCATATCACAAAAAGCACCACTTGACGTCACTGAGGCTGGGGGCAAACCCCACAGAGGACCTGACCCCCAAATGGAAACACATATGGTCAACTAAAGAATGTCGGCTATGTGGACAGGGGGATTAGTCCTTATCGCACCTCCTATGTATATGCCCCGCACTATTAGAAATCAGGAAAACTGTCTTTCGGGAGGCACTAAGAAAAGCACAAATAAGGGCATGCAGAGCGGCAGTTATAAAATGCCTCAGAGGGACATCTATTCAACTGTCCTGCAGAGCAATAAACCTTTGAAAAACAGGGGCAAAAGAACTGGACAAAAATAGCAAATTAACAGAAGCAGACTGAAAATAATTGTCTACGGCTATTTAATTGCCCCAATTACATAATCTTTTTAATGTATTAGAGGCTAATTGCCCAGTATGGCTTCATCATGTTACAAACTTTTGGAAAAATGAGGCAAAATAACTTTTTAAATCCTTAATTATTTATTGCCCGTCGACACGATTTAGCTTCAATTTCCTATTGTCTTTTCATTTTCCCACAACACTTTCGTTTTAGATTCCAGGTGTAAAATGTTGATCCACGGTCTTATGCATCTGTGTGGTATGCCCACCCTTTAAAATTTTTATGAAATCAAATAAAAGTATTTTTGACAGTACCGGTTTTACATCTCTATATAGCAATCTAAAGATGGAAGATCGCCTGCTAACGATTCCTGAGTGCCCGCTAGTGTTGTGTACCACACGTTTATTTTGAAGTGTGATTTGTTTAATACTGAAAAAAACAGTTTTAATGAAATCTGCAGATTTTGAAGCAGGTGTTGAATTATATGGTAAGTGCACTGAAACCATAATTACCTGGAAAGCACCATGGTAACAGATTAGCATAATTTTAGTGGCCAAGTAGTAGTGTTGCAAGGATGCCATGGGCCTAGGTGCAAGCAAGGAAAATGGCCCCTTTGACTGATGTTGGGGTATTAATATTATTATTCAGCATTTGTAGAGCTCATAGCTACTCTAGGGCATCCCGGTGGTAGTAAAGTGAGGCAATGTGTATGGTTCAAAGGGCTCCTCAGGGCTCTGTGTAGTAAAGTGAGGCAATGTGTATGGTTCAAAGGGCTCCTCAGGGCTCTGGGCCCCTGTGCACTGCACCTGCTGCACCAATCGTAGCTGCGCCTCTGAGCAATGCATGTCTACAGGAAATGCTGTAACATATAAAAACAACATTGTATGCCCTATTATAACTGACCAGAATGTGTGAAACACACAGCAGTTCTTGTAAGCGTTAATTAATCAAAACCATCAGTCTCTGGTTGAATATGACTGTCATTCAATTCATGTGGATTTTTGCAGTTACGCTATGATATACACCGTTTTCTTAGTGCAGCAGTGAAATGAATCTAGATAGCTCTAATTTTGTTTTCTTTGTGTTTTTCAGCTGTGTGCTGACTTGGGAAAATTCGTATATCATTTTCAGCATAAAAGTCAACAAATGTAAGGAGTGGAGTATGTTTCATACGTTTCTTCCTGACATGGATTCCATTCAAACTACCATCGCTATTTCACGTATTCTAGTTTACTCTATGCTCAGTTACTTTTGGTGGAAAGCTAAGTAGTTCCACCATTGCTTTTGTAAATGCAATTTTGCTAGGTGTTTCTGAATGGCATATAGCAAAACATTGATACACACGATAATTAAGATTGTGGTCATTGTGTGCCACCTTAGCAAATTCAGTAATTGTACACAATAGGAAGCGTAGTTTTTCTATTCCTGCCATACTTCTGCATGGAAGCCATGGAAACGCCCTGACAGCAGAAGGGCGTAATTCACTGGGAAGCAAGGCATTAGGCCCTCCATGAGGGTACTAGAACTGATGATATCTGCAGAAGTAATTTGGTTTTAAATATCCTCTTTTTAGGTCTGACATTAGCCACGACCTTTTGATTTTAGTAAAATGTTTTGTATAATCTACTTACTTAAAGGGGTTTGAACCAGTTCTCTTAATCCAGTGGTCTCTTGTTGAGTCATTCACATTTTGCTTCCACCCACTACAGCTTACAGAGTGTGGCAATAGGCCATCCCACTTGAGCCACTGGTTAACTTTGTTTAACGTGACTGCATTTTGCTCTTTCACAATGAGCACATCTACATACTTCAGTAATAGAGTTGTGTTTTTACTTTTATTATTACTTATTTTTGCTTTGGCATAGCAGGATTCTTTCTCCCAGCTCTGTATGTGTGCATATGGCACATTCTAGCTTTGTCAGTTTCTGTCTCCTGCCAATGCTGGTGTAAATTCCTTTGGAAGTGGCATATTTTTTTTTTTACTGCTGCTATTTCACAGCATAACATACTCTATTCTCAGTTTTACCAATAGTTCTTTACAAACTTTGGCCAGGAAAAATTTAAAACGTCATCATATTTAATTTGCAACAACATTTTAACACATATTTAAATGTGGGTCAGGTGTAATTTGGGTTTTAGCATCCGACATTTTATAATGTGAAACCATTTTCCTTCCTTCTTTCCACCATCTCTTTTTCTTTCTTTCTTTCTTTCTTTCTTTCTTTCTTTCTTTCTTTCTTTCTTTCTTTCTTTCTTCTTCCCTTCCCTCTTTCCTCTTTTACTTCTGTCTTTTTTTTTTACTTCTTTCTGTCCTTCCTTCGTTATTTTCTAACTTCATCTTTTTCCATTTTTTCACAGAAGGGAAACTGTTTGGTATGGCGTCTTTATGTGTGCCTGTGGTGTTCCCCACCTTATACCAAAGTTTGATATATTAGCTTTGACTGTGGTTGTCAGTGTTTTCTGTGAAAGTAATATTAATCGCCAACTGTACTTGATGTTTAAAATATGTTTACTTAGCAAAAATATATATGCATAAATATACATATCAATACACAAGTGTGTGTGTGTGCATGCATGGGTGTGCGTGTGTGTGTGAGAATGTGGATTACTAATTGGTGTGGATAGCAGTCCACCACAAATAAAAGCAGGACTATCTTGTTAGGTCCAGTAAAGGTTTCCGTAATTTAAACCTGAACACAATCCCTGATAGTTATGGCACAGAGCAGACATGCCTAACTTAAGAAACTTTGTAAGCATTTAGAAGCAACAAAACAGTTAAAAAGTTGAAAAGACAACACAACAGAAATCCCACTCCAGTTTATAAAAATAGAGACTAGTGTTGTGAAAAAATTGCACCAAATGGCAAAGATTTTTAAATGTTTTAGCCAAAAATAGTGCAAGAAAACAAAAAGTGGCAACCCGAGGCAACAAGTCACAATAAAACAGGGAAAACATAAATTTAAGGCAGCTTTCCAAGATAGAGGATAGGTGTGCATAGGGTGCCATCCAGTGTGGCATGAACCACAGTCCAGTGGGTCCCCAAGGCAGGACAGAGACAGAAGATATTGAGCATTTTGCAATTTGAATAAAAGCTTCTCCAGCAGTCCACATGGTGTAAAAGGCCCACATAGTGGAGTTTACTAGTTGTCTAGTACCAATCTTTCATTGTCTTGAAGATTGGAACATTTCTCTAGACCTTCTC
The DNA here is from genome assembly GCF_964263255.1 of Lissotriton vulgaris. Taxonomy (NCBI): domain Eukaryota; kingdom Metazoa; phylum Chordata; class Amphibia; order Caudata; family Salamandridae; genus Lissotriton; species Lissotriton vulgaris. The sequence continues at coordinate 1,331,895,176 of NC_141696.1, read as the reverse complement.
GGAATAGTCATTGTGTAGTAAATCTTGCCATTTAGTGCTTAAGTGAGTCAAGAGGAGTTAGGGGTGCAGGTGGTGTACTATCAGGTTGTAGAAGCCAAAGACTAGTCTTTTGAAAAGGCCTCAATGTTTAAAGTATTGAAAGATGGGGGAGTGAAAGACGTCCTATAGTGGGTTACCTAATGTGTTATGAAGGGCCATTTTTGCATCTGGGGAAGATTCAACAATCCTTGTTCATGATAGTGTTCAGTTGATCACAATTCAATATTTCATCATCATATTATAGTCATATGGTCAATGAACTTAAATTTTAGCATTTCTTGTGAGGTTGTACATTCAAAGCAGTCCCCGATGCATTTCGTGCTGAGGTGCACTTCTTCAGGGGGAATCTAGTATACAAAAGGTTAGACCCATTTCGAAAAGTAATCCGAGTGAGCTCCGAGCTCAGAGTCGAGAACCCGGAAGACGCCTTCCGTGATCAACTGAACACTATCATGAACAAGGATTGTTGAAATAAATCAATCATACATGAAGCTCAACTTTGAATTCAAAACTTTATTGAACATATTTACGCACTAAGGTGCCTATTAGAGTGCCTAGGATTTGTCCTTACCTCCTGTAAGGCTTATTCTGTTTTCATTTCATATGCACCTTTCGGACCAGGAAGGTGACTTCCTAAGCACCTACAAACCAGATTACTGATCTTACTCAGTTTACGTATTGCCTTTCACCCTGGAGTGCAGCGGTTTCTTACAAAGTATTCTACTGGAGTGCCACACCTCCCAGGCTACAGAGCTTTCCTTATGAGTATCCTGGCATTGTGCATTGTGAATGTAGGCATCACTGTGAAACAGTTTGTGGGAGGGCCACCATGTCTGGGTGGCAGGGAATACTATCATGTTGTAGATCCACAAATGGGTCAGGCTTGGGCCATATAACAGGTGGAATTGCTGTTCATTTGATATCACAAAGCAGTGTGGTCTCTGTAGGCTGGCAATAAGTAAATCAGTTATGACAAGTTGTGACAAGTGAAGAGCCATGCCGTAGTATCCCACGCTCAAGAGGCTCAGTCCTTCAGCGCCCGAGGGGCCAACAGTCAGGGTATCTGAAGTGTGGGTTTCAGAGGCCCCCATTTGAAACATTTCATTTTGCAATTGATGTCCTATAGGACAGATGTTTTAACTGTAATAGGCAACATGCCCAGGACATACATGAATCTAGAGACTTCGACCATCTTAGGACAGATTCAGTTGGAACCATTTAATGTAGTCTGTTTCGGTTTTAGTTATCAGCGGATAAAAATTAACCTCAACAAGTTTGTCGAGACCTCAGTAATGTATATTCCAAGTATTTGAGACAGCCCATATGTCATTAGAACTGGTATGGCACAACAGTAGCTCGTGTCATGAGCTGTGGTAGTGGTAATACCTCACTCTTATCCCAGTTCATTTTATAACCTGAGAAATCGTAGAAATCCACAATGACAGACATTAATTGGGAGAGTGTGTCATCTAAGTCTGATAAGGTGAGTAAAATGTCATCAGCGTCGAGAAGAAATTTCGAGGCCCCACCGGTGTATGAATGCTTGCTATATAAGGGCAATTTAGTGAATGGACGCTGCTAGTGCTTCTAATGCCAACAGAATGAATAAGGGTGGGAGGGTACAACTCTAACACATAGGCTATAGCACAGAGAAGGAGTGTGACAGAAACTCACCGCAGTTAACCCATGAAATTGTGGCACTATATAGCCATTTAACTTTCACAATGAAGTCCTCGCCCAGCCCAAATCAGAGGAGAGTAGGAACTTGTACACCCATTCTATACCGTTGCATGCCTTCTCAGCGTGCAGAGAGAGTGCCACCCGCTCCTCCCGTGTGTTAGAAATGGGATCTCTGGTTGGCTAAGGCTTGCTCCAAAGCCAGGCAGAAACCACCACTCTAGTCAGGGCAAGGGAGTTACACGCCAAACATAATCCCTGCTCACTCCCTTGGTAGCTTGGCTCGATCAGTCCTGAAGTCCATGTGTAAAGCATTTGCGCACGCACACAGCAACAACATACCAGGCACACTACAAAAGAAACTCCACACCAGGTTATATCAAAAATAGCCTTTGTATTCTTAAAAACATTAGAATAGTAAACACATTAAGTAACGTTTTAATCAGCCCAAAATATTAGTGAGCACGGTCGAGGCTGGGCAAGTGTGCTTGCCTTTAAGCCCGTCTCTGCCGTCGAAAATTAGCTGTAATACTTCGGGGAGGTCTTTGCATCCATGAGTTTCTCGAGCGTGATCCCCGTGTAGTTCCTGTGGCCAGGAGGCTGCTTTCTCCTCACCTGCTGCCCTGCTCGCTCTCTGACCCTTTATACACAAGAGGCATGTGAACACACACATAGCAGCCATGCCCGTTCGGCCCCGCACCACACACTAGAGGTATCAAACGTCTTCCCGCCCTTTCCCCACTATGATGGACAGCTTTGTCCTTCATAGTGACATCTTTGTGGATAACTATGCAGGGCAGGATTCATTCTGGCACGAGGCTCCTGTCACAAAAATTAAAACTCAACAGGAAACACTTACAGATATGATTAAAGCAGGTGCCCGAGTTGAGGCACAAATCCAGTAAGGTTTTAATCAGCCCAAAACATTAGTGAGCACAGTCGAGGCTGGCCAAGTGTGCTTTAACCCCGTCTCTGCCATCGAAAATTAGCTGTAATACTTCGGGTAGGTCTTTGCATCCATGAGTTTCTCGAGCGTGATCCCTGTGTAGTTCATGTGGCCAGGAGGCTGCTTTCTCCTCACTTGCTGCCCTGCTCGCTCTCTGACCCTTTATATACAAGAGACATGTGAACACGCATAGCAGCCCCGCCTGTTTGGCCCTGCACCACACACTAGCAGTATCAAATGTCTTCCCACCCTTTCCCAACTATGATGGACAGCTCACTCAAGGGACCTCGGTGCCTTTTGGCGTGGTGGCAAAGTTACAGGCACACATGGTCAGTGGAGACAAATCTTCTATCCCTTTACGCAGCTGCAGTGTAGGAAAAGCACTATACATTTACCAAACGAGGTAGCACTTACTGATTAGCCAGTAGAAAGTACTCCAGTTGAGTATAGTGTAAATCACAAAAAAATCCACGATTTCGCTGAAAAATCCACGAATTCACAGATTTTGTTGAGATTTCATGCGAATTTGCAGACCGCAGATCCGCAAAATTCACCCATACTTAAAACACATAATATACATGGTGCCACCTGGCACAGGGTCATATCTACAAGGGATATATACACATGAAAGGGCCACATGGACCACTGTCAGAGCCATCACAAAGCGAACTTAGTAGAAGTAAAACAGATCAGAAACGTGCAACCAGTAAACACTGGTAATCACTGTACTTAGCATCAGCCTGTAACATAAACTACATTATGCACAGTATCATATCAGGCGCAAATTAAATTCTACGCCAACCTCACCAGCATAAACACATTATGCAATCCTCTCACAAGTCTAAACACATTAGACTCTAACCTCCTAAGCATAACTCACATTAGGGGCATAAATCACACAGTGAAACATAATCTCACTAGCATAAACCATGATATGCAAAACAACCTCATAATCATAAAAACACATTTAGAGGTATCAAACAGGGTGCATAAAACATACTACATACATTACATTTCCTAGCACCACAATCGCATTAGGGCCTCGCGCCCTACAAAACTCCCAGCCCCCCTGGCCAACTGGCCATCTCGAAAGGGGCGCAAATGCCCTATGTTCAAAAGTCAAGGCACACTGCCTATTCAGCGAAAGTTAAGGGTGTGCACTCTGCGCAGGCCTAAACGTTGCGGCTGGCACTAAGTGCTGAGCAGCTGTGAATGTCAGGGGCAAAGGAGTGCATCTCACTCCTAACTCAAAAGGTATGTCCCCAAATAAAGAATAACCTAAACGGTGTAGCTGCCCACTAATTGTTGGGCAGCTGGGAATAGTCAAATGAGGCTTGGGCTCTCACTGGGCCCTTTGAATCAATATTCAAAAGGTTGCAGCTGTCCTCTATCAGGTGGGGCAGCTGTAGAACTGGACAAACTGCGGAAGCACGGGCCCCGCTAATCAACAAATATGCCAAACGTTGGAGCCACACGGGGCTCTGTAGACAAATAATGCCCTCAAGCACTGTGGCACTCAAGGTAGCCCCCTCAGGGGCCCTTTCAACAAATTTGCCCCAACGTTGAGCTGCCCGCAACGGCGGGTCCGCTCAATAAAATAGGCTGTGACCAGGGGAACAGAGCGGGCCCTCCCTGGTCCCTTTCAGGACAGAGACCATCAACATAGGAGCGGACCCTATCAGGCAGGGCCGCTCAGGAAATAGGCATGCAGCCCACTCACCGGCTCGATGGGCAGGACTCCAACAGTCCTCACTCCTGGCTCGGACCGGCACTCTACTCTTCCCCGCTCCTTTCTTGCTGGCGCCTTTGGGGCTCCCCCTCACTCATAGGAGCCCGCGCATGCATGCACGAATCCTTGAGGCCGCTTCTAACTTCACCTCGGGCCCCCTCCTAGGACTCGGGGCTTCTCTGGGGTCAGGTGGGCTCTCCCTGGCATACAGGAGCCCTGCTTACTGGTGCCATGTTCGTGGCTCTCATTCTTCCGGTTCCATCCTTCAGGCCCTGCCCACAACGAGACGGGCCACGGACGGCGGCGGAGATCTCACCTCTCGGTGGCAATGAGGGTTAGGCTCCCTCCGAATTGAAAATATAAAGCCGGGTTGGGCACTCGCCATGAAAATAAAACATGAAGTGGGGTGGGCACCTTCGAAAGGCACCACGATGCGGGGTGGGCACCCGCCTCCATGTAAAAAGAAAAACTCTGTAGAAACGCGGGGTGGGCACTCGCAAAGCATCAGAAGAATGTGGGGTGGGCATCTGCCATTCAGGCATAACAGGGGAATCCCTACGATGGGGATTCCCTCACCAAGGGCTGCAGCTCAGCGCTGCGCAGCCCCCAGGCTCCTTTTCTTTGGTCCAATTAAAAATATAGCTCTCTCAGGGCGCTAGAAGCAAGCAAAGATTCAGGAGAGGTTTCAGGGGCAGAACCAGCAGCAGCAAGCCCCCCTCTGTCAGGAACAGAACAGGACTGAACAACTTCATGGGGATGTTTATATTAGCAACTCCCTTTGTGTAAAGGTTTATATTAGCAACTCCCTTTGTGTGCAGGGTATGGGGGAAGCAGATGCAACTGGTTCAGGGGAGCTTTGAAGCACTTTGTTTTGCTCATCTCCTCTCTCCTTTGTCAGGTGGGCGCTCAGGGAGTAGACGCACCACAGGGGGCGCAGCCGCCATTATGGAGGGAAGGCACAGTCCTATTCGGGTCCCAGGTGCAACTCCTCCCTCCCATCTACATGTAGATCTCCCTATTCACCACTGGGCAGACTCATCCTGGCTCCTGAAGCCACCCATTTCATCCAGCACCTGTCAATCACAAGCCAGACATGCAATTCACATCAGGCAGGCAGACACATGGTACACAGCACAGAAATGCCAACTTCTAAAAGTGGAATTTCTCCACCAGTCACCATACATCTGCGCACACCATTGCACAGCATTTATTCTCAGGAGATCATACATACTAAACTCGCCCCTGCACTCCTCTCACATCAGGAATTATCATGGACACACATATCCCCCATGCATTTCTATGGGAGGGCAGGCCAATCTAACCACACACACTCAGAGAGAGCACACACTTTACACTGGGCCACAGTGCTAAAGTGTGCAGAGGCCAAAAATCACTAACACTATGTCTGAGCTTACGCAAAAAGTTTCGGGGTGAACCTTCCAAAAGGACCAAGTCCAACGCCGTGCATCTCAGGATAGCCACAATATGCAAGCCAATGTTTGCAGGTCATTACAGGAGGGCCTTCCAGGCACAAATCTGACTTTGGGATTATCGTGTAGGAAAGGAATCAATTTTTTAAGGCATGGTCGGTATCCCCCAAAGATCTTCGCATCCACATTAGGCATAGAAATAGATTGGTAGCTACTTCACAGGAGGGTGCCTTTTCCTTCATTGGGCAGGACCCTGATCAGAGCCCTAGTTGAAAAAAGGCTAGGTGCCCTACTGCCTCGGCCTCTTTATGGGCATTGGAAAGAGGATCTATAACCACCATTCTTGTCCATTTGTAAAGGTCCCCCTGGAAACCATCTTCCACCAGGGCCCTACTGTATGGAAGATTACTAATGGCTTATGAGAACTAGTCTTTATTGATTTCCACTTCTAAGAGTGACCTTCCTCCATTGCTAAGACAGGGGAGATGGAACCCATGAAATAACTCTCCTTAGTGTCCTTAGTATGCTGCAGCTCAGATCTGTATAGAGCAACATATACAGTTTCACAATATCTAGAAGTTCTGTAAATGGTATTACCAGGGGCATCTCTGATTGCTGGTAGAATATGACACTTTACCCCGCATGCATTTACAACACATTCCATTACCCCGCATTTTTTACTCTGCAAAATCTTTTTACAACGCAGGGCTTTACTACGCAATTCCATTACAATGCATTCCCCATTACAACGCAATTTACTATTCTAACTCCACTGGGCGTTACTTTGGGGAATGCTTTGTAATGGTTTGCGGTGTGAAGCCCTGCATTGTTAAATATTTTGTAGAGTAAAAAATGCGGGGTAATGGCATGCGTTGTAACGCATTCGTCGTAAAGGATGTTTACCTTCTGGTATGGCCATCTCAGCTCCTGTTGATGCAACTGGACAACCAGTAGCCAGCCCCCCTTCTTGTCCTCTTTGAAGTTGCAGGCCTTGAGGTGGTATAGCACATACTTCACTTTGGCAATAAAAAGGGTGTTAAGCTCCAGCTCTAGCTGACACTGCAAGCAGTGTGATAAGTTGGTATTATAGGCCCGGGTCATAAGTTGAATGTCACATTCAAGGGATGCCTGCTTGTTGACCCTGTGTTTTTTGGCTACAGCCGAGACTCTCATGAGTTGTCCCCAAATAGTGGCTCTTGCTGCCTGCCAAAGTGTCCGGGGTGAACCAACTGAATCTATGTTGTCAGACAGCTAGGTAGAAAGGTGCACCACTATGCATGCATTTTCTGAAGCATTTTGAAGTGTAGATGTTGAACCACCACGGTTTGTTGGAGTCCTGAGTTTCCCATCAAGGAGTACGCTGATTGGGGCATGATCAGAAAGGGACCTCTCTAAGATGTAACTGGACACCACTTTAGACACAGTTGTGTGGAAAATAAGGAAGAAGTCAATCCGAGCCTGCGAGGCATTGACCGGGGAATGATAGGTGTACTCCCGGCTCTCCGGGGGGAGCAGGCGCCAGCTATTAGATAAATCGTCGTCCTCCCATATATCCTTCAGTATTGGTCTGCCTCTGAAGTGTATGTGTCAGCTGGGCCCATCCGATCTAGGACTGTGTCGGGTGTTGGTTAGCATATTTTAGTCCTTACCTCCCAGAATTATGTGGGTGGTCTCCAGTTCCATCAGTACCCTGTTTAGCAGCAGGAAGAAGAGCTCTGTAGACCTATTTGGGGTATACGTAGACCTTATCAGTCCAGGCGTGCAGCACTGAGCAAAGGAGTGATTTCCTTATAGGAATTGACTTCCAGGATCTGGCATTGAAGACCTCGTAGGAGAGTATCTTGTCATTTGACATAGTGGTTCAAGCCCGTTGACAATAAGTGATATGATGCGCAATGGGCGGGATACTGCAGATGCATCTGATGGCATTGTGTGGCCAGAACCAAAGGCACCAACCACCTTGTGCTTGTGGTATGGTCCCTGCAAGCGAGGAATAAACAGACCATGGCCAATCAAGCTGCACAGGAATGGAGCAGAGTAGGTGGAAAAAAATGGACAGGGGAGCAGGAGAACTAGGAAAGGGGCCAAAAGAAAAGGAAATGAAGGGGAAGGAGAAGGAGAAGAAGTGCCCAGGACAGATTCTGGGCACATGAAGAGCTGCTGTGCATCTGTGCGTGAGTAAGAGACAGAGCACTCTCATGGTTATGTAGGGTGAAAGGAGGATAGTGAGTTGGGGGAAAGGTTATCCTGGGTGACTCAGAGAGCAGTTGGGAAAATACCACACTTTGCTGTGGGGTCTAAGCCTCAGGCCCAGTCGTTAGCCATGAGGGGTAGAGAGACCTGAAAGCCCTGTGGGCAATGCAGGTCTCTGACCTGCTGCTGCTGCCTGGAGATAGAGCACAGGAATCTGGGAAGGGATTATTTCCTGTGTGGCCTGGGTAAGAGAGAGGTGGGATAGACATATCAGGCTCGAACATATTGAGGCACCTGGAGACCAGTTAGGGGGGTAAAAGAAAAGGAGAGTTCTCTGGCGGAGTGGCCTTAGAGGCAAAAGGGGTAGGATCGCAAAGGGGCAATAACAATCAACAGATATTATAAAATATTACAATAGTAAGACTCATAGTAAAGCCTAGCAATACTCATCCCTTTTCATCCATCACCAGCAGGTGAGGTACTGTGGCTCACTGGTTAGAGGCGGCAGACCCGAGAGCAGAGGACGGCCCGGGACCAGGGTTTGATTCCCGGCGTGGCAGGTTTCTGGACCAGGGTCAGCGGACTCGATAATTCTCTCGCCTCGGTGCCCACTCTGATCAGCGATCACACTTGGTAACTCTGGGCATTAGCTTGCCTCATCTTCACTAACGGCCCCACCAGACTGCCGGGGATGCCTGGTCTCACCCTGGAGATACCCATTAAGGGACCATCTCTCAGGGAAGCCAGGAAGGGTTTCGCAGCGGTCGAAGCGCCTTGGACCCTCCGGGTAAGTAGTGCGCTATATAAATGCCTATACATACATACATACATACATACAGGTAGCTCCACCTGGGGCTGGAGCTCGACTCCAGGTTTGACTTCAGGGGTGACGTGGATTTGTCCCTAAGATTGTCCTGTGTCAGTTCAGCCACACTTTTAATGGCATTATCTTATTCAGACTGCTTGCAAAAGACTCAGTATAGGCAATGGCCCTAGTATGAAGGGAGTATGCTCTGTCCGAATGTTGGCAAGTGGAGCTAGAGTCTGATTAGAACGGAAGAGCAAGTCCATCCAGCGGTCCTCCAGGCTGTCATGGAAGCAGGACTGGTCCTCTGGGTCAATGTATTCCTTTGAGTCACTAGCCATCATTATCCACATGGTACTTGGCTTAGTCACTGTCCATCAGAATTCCCAGGAGGCAGCTGCAGTATCTGCACCTCAGAGAGTTGTGATGGGGGTCCCATTGGGGCCCATGAGGCGGGCCCAGTTAGCAGTGGGGGTGGGCCTCTGGGATGTCAGGGGCCGAAGGGCTCCAAGTCCAACTGCAACAGTAGAATGATGACACCCCATCTCACCCATCCGTTAATGTCCCTGATGGACTCACCGGACTCACCGGCTGGCGGCACAGGGGTCCAAGGTCTGGTGGGGTGATGTTACAGCCCGTTGTTGTCTTTTGTGTTTATTTGTCTTCTGTGTACTTTTTTTGTGCTTTTGTGCTCTGCCAAGTCTTTTGTGCCTATAATTGTGCTCTCCTGACTTCTGGGACTTACCCCTCCTCCTGCACTCTTTCCACCTCCTTCCTCCCCCTCACCTTACCTGATTCTCCCACATGCCTACTTCTGCTGCTTTCCTGCCCCACCATAGCCCAGCGCCAAACACTCCTCCCCTAATAGGACCTACTTAATTGCGGTTGCTGCGCCAAAGACAAGACCGTCTGTGCTTGGACCGTCCCCACCACCACCTCTGTCCGACCACCACCACTACATTTCAGTGGACTTGATGGTGCTGACCACCAAATGCCCCTACTAACTTAGTCCCGCACTGCAACACATGGTAGGGCCTTTCTCAAGTGCTCACTGCCACTTCTCTTATTCCCCATGCCACCTTCCACTCACACCTTCATCCATATCACCTGCATGCTCCTTAATTCAAGATCCCTCTTCAAGCACGCCACCGAGGTCTGTGACCTCATCGACACTCACTCTCCAGACATCCTCTTTCTCACCAAGACCTCCCTCAGCATGTCTTCCACCTAGGCCTGGGCGTAGTGCGCGTTGTCACGCTATGCAAAGCTATGCGAAGATGTTCTTGCAGTACGCAAGCTTTGTGTAGCTTCGCAAGCATGCGTAGTTGCTTGTCCCGCCCGTTCGCAATGCGTTTTTCTTTTTTGCGAGCGCATTGTGCGTGTTCGGGGCACTGTTTGCGTGATCGGGGGATAACAGCTCGCAAACTTACCCATGCGGTCGCCTATGGGCAGGGACATCTTTTCTTTTTTGAATTGTCCCACCCACTTGCGATACCTTATTTCCAGTTCCAGATCGCGTGTAGTGTGTTCGGGATGAGCATGTCATGTTCGGGAATGCTATCTACTTGTTCGTGACGACTAGTGCGTGCTCGCGAGAAATATTGCGCAAACTTACCCACACGGTCGCGAAGGGCGTGGCCATTTTGTTTTTTCACTCTATGCTATGGTTCTGGGCCTAGTTTTCTATCCACCTTTAATCTTTGCAATCCTTAATTTTTTCACTGTTTTTCCCATTTGTTTATTTATCATCTATCTGTCTCTGTCCCTAAGTTTATAATTTGCATTTATTTCCACTTTTTACTGTGCTTTTTTACTTTTCTACTGCTTTATTGTACTTCTTTGTTTAAGCTCCTACTTCTTCCACCTAACTTTATTTTTTCCTTCTTTTCTTTTCCGCCTCTACCCCAGAACCATGGCCAAGGGCAGCAGTACCGGCTCCAAGGGCAAGGCGCCTGTGCCCAAGAGCCGGCTGCCTTGCGGCAGAATGCTCCCTGCAGGGGTTCAGGCCCGTCAGCTTTTCGGCGAGGCAGAGGTGGTGGCCCTTGTTTTTTTCATCCAGCGCTACCTCTCCTTGACCTTGGCAGTAGGCGGCAGCCCAGGCTCCGGGTACTTTACCCAGGAGCGTCACCGCCGGTGGGCAAAGGTGCGGCAGGCAGTGTTTCGCTGCTCAGGGACCCGGCGCACCCACAACCAGCTTGCCCACCGGTGGTCAGACATCCTGGACCAGGAGCAGGACCTGTGGGACCTGCTAAGTGTCGAGGTCGTGGGGCTTGGTGAGTAGCTAAGATATAGTAGTATAAGTAATGTGTATAATTTTTGGACGAATAATAACACAATTACTGGTGCGCTTAGTTGCATTGCAGGTCAATTACATTTCAAAATTTTCTGTGATTGTAGGACACAGGTGCTGCTCGGCACTAATCTTACTTGTTTGCAACTTTGCGCTAGCTTGGGCTGATTAATGATGTAAGAGTTTACTTTAGAGAACTGAAGTTAGTTAATGCTATTGCTAGAGAGTCTAGTCCTTCCATTGTCCTTCTGTGAAATAGTGGTAGATGGAGAATAGGTTTACTTAGTATTAGTTCATTTTTACTGTCTGCAGTACGCCCCCTCTGTCACTGAATGCTGCTTACCCCAGTCCTCCATAGAACCTTTTGTAGTTTGTTTAGTGAGTGGTAGGTTTAGCATTGTCAGTCAGTAGCAGAAAAACAGATACGCAACCAACCAACAATTTGGCGTATGCACAAATTTATGCATGTGTCCTCCATCTCATCTATGCATTTTTGATGGCAAAAATAAAATGGAAATGCAGACTTACTGAACAATTGGCTCGTCTGGAATAGGTGGTGTAGGTCAGGTGGTACGTAGGCTTCGTTAGTATTCTGGAATCAGAATGATTATGGAACATTTGATTAGTGTTCATAATAATAAGTAAACAGTTGGTGAATCCTGCAAGCCAGTAGTCATTTTGATTAGATATGTCAATTTTATTGTAATTGTTGTTTTCTAAAATGTTTTTGAGCTTTTTTTAATTATTTATTTGTTTCACAGCACTCATTAGTGTTTGTCTCTTTCTTTATTATTTCATACATGATCAGCACCCAGGGGCAAGAAGACGGGGTCCGAGTCGGCCGGACAACCACCAGAGGACCGCTCATCTACCGAGGGTCCTGCTGCTGGCCCCAGTAAGTCCTCCAGTGGTTATATTAACAATTATATTTCCCTAACTTTTGACGCACCTTCTTTTTTCGGAACTATTAATTACGGTTCCACTTCCTAATTCAATTTTTTACAAAAGCTTCTTTGATTTTTATTATCTGTTTACAAATTTTGGTTATCCCTTCCTTTAATTTCCTTCTAACTGCCTCTGCTATGACTATCTGTACTACTACTATTACACTGTCTGTAGCTAAGCTTGCCCTGTTGGCCACTCTTTATTTAAGGTTTTCTTTTGAATAAAGCTCTGATCTCTGATAGACCAATAGCTGTAGCCACTGTGTCCGCTCCTGTCCTTCGGGTTGTCCTCTTTAATCTCTAGGCTTTGACAATTCCCACAAACAAAATGCGCAACCAGATGTTTGACTAGTATTTTCGTTAGGATAGTAGTAAATACTACTACTGTTGTGGGGATTCTGCACAGCCACATACAGAAATATGTAGAAGGAAATAGGATGTTGGTGAGGGGAGATTGGACCTTACTCACACCTCAGTCGGAACTCAGAACCCACAATTCCCTGACCGACTAGCTATAGTGTCTCATTAGGTCCGGAACCTCCACACGAAGATACCTAATGTTTATTACACAACCCAGAACATAACACCCTTTCGCTCACTCACTCGTGTAAGTCCACAACACCACACCAAATACCCCAGAGTCTATGTGTAAGTTCAAAAGGTTTATTTATTTCAAAATAACAAGCTTTGTAAGTTGTTCCATGAAATTACTACAGCCAGCTCCAACTTGCAAAATAAATGAGATTAAAACAGTAAACATTTGTTATAACTAGTGCATGATAGAAAAGATCTGTGTGAATTCTGAGAGACCCCTCACATAGAAATACTGGTTACATGCATCTTTCATAAGCTCTGCAAATCTCTGGTTCTTAGAAGGGAATCTTCTGCCTATTATGAGAAAATGGTGCACATTAGACAGTATAATGCAACTATGCAAGCATTTTGCAGTCATGCCAAAAAGTGTAACATTATGGCTAAGCAAAAGGGACTAACCGAACTCCATAAAAAAAGTGGCTTGTTTTTCGACCTATTCACTTGTATGCAACACTCATGTGGCCTCAAAGGCGTCTTACTGCACAACAAGCTGTGTGGTAACATGCGCAAAAGAGTAGACATGCATCTAAAATGGTTATATGGCTCAGGCTAACTTTCCAGAGAGGAGAGTAGGAGTAGAGATGACCCTAGGGACCATATAATACTACTAATGTCTGTCTACTGACTCTACTCTAGTACGCAGTTTGGACTAGTGATGATGTATGTTGTACTTTAACAGTTTTTTCCATCTTCCTTCGAGGTGAAAATGAGTAAAATAGGGGGAGGTGTACAGGATCTAAAAAGGTGTAATTTTTTTATAGGGGTACTACCAGTATCAACCACCAGTGCCGACGGGGCCAGCGGCAATGGCTATGCTGCCATTCCGGAGGGGTCAGGAGATGCGGCACCTGCAGGAGCTGCGGGTGGGAGCCAGCAGCAGTGGTGGGCGTTGGTAAGTTATAGACATTACTTATTGGCATTACTAGCTGCAAGGGGAACACTTTACTCAGTGTACTGTGAGACTTATTAATTAAGTATGAACTTGAAGTTGTACTGAACAATATACAATGGTTGAAGAAGACACCCTTTACTTAGCATTACCAATGCATTAGCAATAGCATTACCAGCGTGAGTTGAGTAACCAAAGGCCTCTTCTATCTGACTCCAACTCAGTGAGAAAGTTATGGAGAAGACTAAAAGTCAGATCAAATGACCTTGATGGATGTGTTGAACAAAAAGGGAAAGAAGGGTGGTGAGGTTCCGTGACAATTGTAAGTGGTGTTTCCGACTCGCACGAATATGGTCGAGTCTGGTATCTATGAACCGCAAATGACGAGTTTAATAAGTGTGCGCAGTTTCACTGTGCTAACTTAAACCGTTCGTTTGTTACGTGGGTTTTTCATCTGTACCCACGGGTTCCATCTTAGATACGGCACCCATTTTGTCTCTTGCCCTCAAGTAGTCAGCGAACGGACGCTGTCCGCTTCGCGACCCTGGGACTCCCAAGATATTTGCGGAAGACACATGTTCTTTGTAAGTGTCTTTATGACGAGGGGGTTGCTACTGTAAGGCAGGTGGCGCCGCTCGAGGCTCATCTTGCCGCACGGACTTATTGTCTCAGCCGTGCATCTCATTAGGCACGTCCCTTTGATGCCTGTATCTCGTGCTTCCCGATACCTCCCCTTTTACACCCTTTCCGATCTCCCCACTGTCTCCGTCTTCCTCTGCACCTGTCTTCGTTCCTGTTTCGATCTACTTGATTGCTGATTGGAATTTGCTAATGGTGGGAAGATGGGTTTTTACAGTTGGGAACCGCTAAATGTTTCCGCACTTATGATCCGGACCTCATGTGTTTGAAAGTGACCAAAGCGACCCCTCTGGGAGCTAGATGTGGGAACCGAGTTGTAAACCTTTGTGTATCATGTTGTCTTATGGGTAAAAACTGTATAAAAGGAGCGATCCACAAAACCAATTTGAAGCAGTCTCCCCGAACTACACTCGATGTACTTCCTGTGACTTCTGTGTTCCCTGCAGTAAATAAACCTTGACTCTTTGACGCCGAAGGAAGTGTCCCGTGTCTCTGTGACTTGTACGCCGGAGCAGGTTACCCACGAAGGTTTCAGGTGTTGTGCCCTGACACCGCTGGGTCCAAAAGAACCCAGTCCTTCAGTTGGCGCCCAACGTAGGGCTGCATCAGTGGTACCGGTCCAAGCCCGACGATCGTGAGGAACTTCGTGTGAAATCTCCGAGGGAAGGTGCACCCCGCTTCATCGATCCTGTTGTCGAAATAAGTGGCCCGAAGACTTTTCCCGCGAAGATTCCCGCCTCCTAACGGCTGTGACGGACTGCTGCCCTGACTGTAGACCTGTTTTGGCGCCTGGCGTAGACCTTGGTATAGCGAGACGATTGACGGGCCTTCCTGAGGACGCCATTGATCTTTGAGTTAAGTATTTGTGGGTCGCTCCCAGAGTCCTTGGTTGTAAACACTTTAGCGAGTGTTTTTGTTGTAAACACTTTAGCGAGTGTTTTTGTTACACTAGTGGTTTTTGTTGTACACGCTGTGTGAGTGTTTTTGTCGGTGACACTTTGCTAGCGTACTTTGTTGTTGTATTTGTTTGACGACTGCAGCCGCCAAAGACCGAGGGTTTTGTTCTTGCTGGGACTTGGTAAATCCCGTAACCCTTGAAGTTTGTGAAACTCGGCTAGTGTGCAAGATGCCTGGTCGCAGTACTTTGTTCAGTTGTTGTAGACCTTGTGGTGCGGATTCCCTGCTGGAGGACTCGTGTCCGATACCTCCGGTTGGAACTCCTACTTATGACTTATATAGCAAACATGGGCTAGGCCCGATTGCTTTTAACGATTACTGGATAAAATATACAAAGAAAGACGGCGATCTTCGTTGGCCACCTCACGGTAGTTTCGAAGCGTCGATCTTAGATAATTTGGAAATAAAGTTGTTCGAACGTAAATCTAGGCCGGCCATGTTCGATGCCTTTCGGTTGTGGCGCAAAGAAGCCCGACAGAAAGAGATCAGACAGAATAAACGTAGTGAGCGAGATAATGTTGCTACTATAGTGAAGAAAGCTGAGCAGTTTCAGCGTGATAAGGAGGATAAGGATAAGGAAGTGTTTGAGAGGCTACAACGTATGACCATAGATAAATGCTATCCTGTTTTGCCTACGGAGTCGGATAACAAGGAAGAGGCAGTTGAGGATCCTTTAATGTCTTATCTTATGAAGTCGCCACCTCCGTACGTACAGGGTACCGCAGCTCCTGTGGTCCCTGCCGTACCTGTTCTTCCACCTGTTATTCCTCCACCCGTTCCTCAACCCGCACCCGCTCTTCCGACTGTTCCTGCTCCTGTGCCTGTTTCTATTCCTACTGCTCCTCCGCTTCCATATACTCCTACTCACGCTACTGCTCCTGTGTTGTTAACCCCTGTTGTTGCTAACGTTTCTACCCCTCCTCTTGTTAGTCCTGTGTCTTACTCTTGTCCCTCTACTGGTAACCGTAATTCTCCCATTGCGGCTAGTTTCTTTCAGTCGCTCGGACCTGTTTGTGGGTCCGCTGGTTCTGATGGTCCGCCGCAGAGGCGTAGTCAGCTTCCTGGTAATAGGGAACGCGCTGCGCTATACAATATGGCGATGGGTTGGATGGACAATCCGCAGAGAAATCCACCCCGAGTTGTTCTTGAAACGTTTAGTCAATTCAACATACCGACTCAGAGATATGTGTTTGACGAAATGTGTAAACTTTTACATGATCAGATAGCGGCCGTTGCGCCTGACGAGGTGCTGACCGCCCTGTCTAATCTTCGGCTTCAGTTCGCAACTGGACTGATAGTCGATACTAATGTCCGACGTGCTATTGAGCAGTTGCTGTCTTTTCGCCTCGCTCCTATTCCTCACGCACTGTTTGTTGAGGATATTGAACGCCAACAAGCCGAGTCTGGCCAATATCCCATGCGTGAAGTTCCGCCGGTTTGGATACCAGCTGATAATACTAATGTTAATGCTCCAGTGGCAGCACATTTCCAGAGAGTGTGGATACATCTCCCATGGAAACGATCGGAAGTGCTTCAGGTGAAACAATCTTTGCCCGATCCTCGCAAAAATCCTGCTGGGTATTATAAGGAACTATCGCAGCTCGTAGATGCTACGGTGATGAATCTTGCCGATATCGACATGTTGTTTGGCAACGTCGTACCACAACCGGTATGGGCTAAGATTCGTCACCAAGATCACGCAAATGAATTAGGTGGTGATTGGAATGCCATTACAGCGGCAGACGCTGGACAAGTGGCTGCTACTAAACCCGATCAGTTGATTGAACTTCTTCCTCAGCGAATCATTACATTAATGAAAACGCTTATGCCAGCTATGAGGGTAAATTGGGACAAGTTGTCAGCCTGTAAGCAAAAGAAGGATGAGAGTGTATCAGACTTCTTTACGAGGTTTGAGGAAACATTCGTCGATCATAGTGGACAGGATCTGGGTACTGAGGGTGGACAGAGGTTGTTTGTGGATAAATTTGTATCGAATTTATTGCCCGACTTGTGCAATAAATTGAAGAATTCAGAAAGTGCATGGGCCGTTTCTACCTCAGCTCAGATTCTGGCTACGGCACAATATTATGAAAATAGAGAGAAAGAAGAAAATGACCGAGCTGATAAAAAGACAAAAGAGCTGAAAACTAAAGTGTTGTTACAACAAGCGTATCCGCCGCGTTCTAATCAGAATGCGTCTCAGCAGAATAGATCACAGTCGCAATCGAATCGATCGCAGTCGCGTAACGATTCCTCTTTCCAAAGATCTTCGTTGGGGTACAATCAATGTGCTTATTGTAGACAGGAGGGACACATCAAATTCAATTGTCCCGCTTTGAACGAACGTATTAGTGGTAATTCGTCTAGAGGAGGCCGTGGTGGTTCACAGAATACATCACGTGGTAGAGGTCGTGGTGCTCAGAACGACCGTTCTGACAACTCATCGAATTCTAATAATTGTTTCGATCAACGTGGATCATCGCAAGGACGATCTGCGCAGTACAATGTAGACGATTATTACGTCGATCAGGGGACTGACGACAGTAACTACTAGGACAGCCAAAGACAAAAGGAGGGAGTGGTATCAGTTCCGGTTGATCAGAGAGGGCCTTACGTCGCAGTTGCTACATCGGGCGTCGTTGAGCCTTTTCTGTTGGACACTGGTGCAGCGAAAAGTTCCATTATGCATTCGAAACTCCCTGGCGCACCTTTGTCTGGCTTAACAAATGTATCCGTTGGATTTTCTGGCGCCCCCGTTAGCAATCCAGTTTCGCGCCCTCTGCCCCTTAAAATTGGGCCTCGTGAGCTCGAAGCTCCGTTGATTTTGACCACTGGTTGTGGCGAAAATCTTTTGGGTCTGGATTTGCTTAAACGTTTGTATGCAACTTTGTATTGTTCTCCTGCGGGTGTAAAGCTTACGTTAGGAGAGAGGGTAGTCTCTCCCATGTATTTGTCTCTCGATAAGCTTCCACCGGAATTGGATTCTCTTCCTGCGTCTTTGTGGGCGACGGGTCCAAACGATGTGGGCCTACTTGATATATCCCCTTATGTTGTTCAGTTGAAAGCTAATGTGCGGCTGCCACGTATTCCCCAATATCGTATCTCCCTTGATGGTGAGCGGGCTTTGTTAGCGATCATCTATGATTTGATCGAGAAAGATGTTATTGAGGAGACTCGGGGAAACGTGTGCAATAGCCCTGTACTGCCCATTCTTAAACGTACTGATCCTACCAAACCGCCTGTTTATCGTTTTGTTATCGATTTACGGGAGGTAAATAAAATTGTGGTTCCTCAATTTCCTGTTGTGCCTGATATCACGGCGCTACTGACTCTGATTCCAGCTACTGCTTCATGGTTTTCGGTGATTGATTTGAAAAACGCCTTTTTCAGCATCCCGATCGCCGAAGAGAGCAGGGACCTTTTCGGTTTCTCTCTTGGTGGACGTAGCTTCCGGTTCAAACGCGCTCCTCAGGGCTACTGTGAAAGTCCGTCTATTTACAGTCAAGCCTTGAAGGGACAACTGGATGCGTTTCGGTTGCCGGTTGGTGCGGCCTTAATCCAATACGTCGACGACTTATTGGTGGCTGCTGATACTCAGGACATTTGCAAAATTGCTACGGTGTCGTTGCTGCAACATCTCTGTGAGTTAAATCATAAGGTGTCACCTTCTAAACTCCAATATTGTTGTCAAGAAGTAACCTATCTAGGTCACTTATTGTCAAAGGAGGGAAGGAGATTGACCCCAGAGAGAATTGCAGCGATTGCGCGAATGGCTGTGCCACAAACCCAAAGAGATGTGCGTGCCTTTTTAGGTATCACGTCGTACTGTAGGCAGTGGATTCCTAATTTTTTATTGCTAGCGAAACCATTGGTGGCTCTTACGTGTAAGGATGTTTCAACTCCTTTACCATGGACGGAAGAATGTCAGAAAAGTTTTTCTGAATTACGTGATTCATTGTGTTCGGCCCCTGTGTTAGGTACCCCTGACTACAGTAAGCCGTTTACGTTATATGTTCACGAGAGAGAAGGTTGTGCGTTGAGTGTCTTAACGCAACCTTTTGGTGGTAAGCAACGTCCATGTGCATATTTTTCCTCGACCTTAGACCCAGTAGCTAGAGCATTGCCGAGTTGTTTGAGAGCAACTGCGGCAGCTGCGGTCTCCATCCGACAATCAGCAGGATTGGTCATGGATAATATGCTTACGGTGATGGTTCCGCATGCAGTCGACACTCTTTTGAATCGAACGAAAACTCAGCACTTGACGAGTGCGAGCTTGTCTGGGTACGAATTGACGCTCTTGGCAAGCCATATTCAAATAAAACGTTGTAATGTCCTAAATCCGGCAACTTTGTTACCGATTAGTGCAGAGTCAGATCAAGTAACAGAACATGACTGCTACTTGCGGACAGAAGAGGAAACAAAAGGTCGAGTGGACCTTAAAAACACCCCATTGGAAGACCCTGACGGCACTCTGTATGTGGATGGGTCATGTTTTAAATTGCCGAATGGTGATGTGACTACTGCTTATGCTGTTGTGACGTTGAATACTGTTGTTGAGACTGCGAGATTGAATCAGAATTCTGCCCAAGCTGCAGAGCTGATTGCTCTTACTAGAGCATGTGTATTAGCGAAAGGGAAACGTGTGAATGTGTACACCGATAGCCAGTATGCTTTCGGTGTAGCGCATAGCTTTGGACGATTGTGGCGAGAGCGTGGTTTCTTCACGTCACACGGTACGAAAATACAGCATGGCCAGCTTGTGAATGATCTTTTGGATGCATTGACTTTGCCTGCTCAAGTTGCGATTGTCAAGTGTAGTGCGCATCGTAAAGTGACGGATGATGTTGGTCGTGGTAATGCGTTTGCAGATGAGATTGCTAAGGAGACTGCCCGGAACCTTAGTACTCGAATGTATGTGACGAGTTCGGTTAGGTGGCCTACAGAATCAAGTATGTGTGTAGATACTTTTGAGAGTGTGAAAGCAATTCAGAATGAGGCCACTGAGACTGAAAAGACGAAGTGGAAAGAAAGTACGGGAAAGTTGGATGCGAATGGTTGTTGGATTGATTTGTCGAATCAGAAAAGATGGATGTTGCCTGATGCGTATGTGCTGGCCGTTGTGACAATGGCACATGGGTTAGCACATATCAGCGCGAAAGGTATTTGCAAGTTGTTGGCTGATGTGTGGAAGAATGATGGTATTACAAAGTGTGCTGAACGTCTGGTGAAGAATTGTATGGTGTGCATAATGTACAATCCTGGCAAAGGAACCCCAACTCCCCCTGGCAGTTTTGCTCCTCCTTCGTATCCCTTTGAGGTGATTCAATTGGACTTCATCCATATGGAGCGATGCAATAACTTGAAATATGTTTTGGTTGTGGTTTGCGCATTCTCCCGATGGATTGAGGCCTATCCCCTCAAAGATAATACTGCTTTGTCTACTGCGAAAATCCTACTGAAGGAATACTTTCCTCGGTATGGAATGCCTAGAGTCGTGTGGTCAGATAATGGAAGTGAGTTTGTTGGAAGTGTGATGAAGAGTGTGTGTAAGGGCCTTGGAATTAATCAGAAATTCCATAGCGCCAATCATCCCCAGTCAGCTGGATTGGTTGAGGGTTACAATGGCACCCTTAAACTAAAGCTAGCGAAGATTCAGGCTACGACTGGACTTTCGTGGCCTGACGCTTTGCCTCTAGCATTACTGTCAACTAGGGCGACTGTACACTCCCGAATAGGGCTTAGTCCCTATGAAATAGTGTTCGGCCGTCCTGCGAATGTGTGGGGGGTTCCTAGGCCAGGTATATTCGTTGATCTTGAGTATCCGATGTTGATTGACTACTTACATGACTTGACTGCTAAACTGAGGTTAATTCATCAACAGGTTTACGACGCCTTGCCGACGCAGACGGAGGGTCCAGGCCACCAGCTCCAGCCCGGTGATTGGGTGGTTACCCGTAACTTCTCACGCAAGAAGAATCTGGACCCCCGCTTTGTTGGACCTTTCCAGGTGCTCCTGGCCACGAGGACTGCCGTTCGTCTTGAGGGGCGGAAGAATTGGGTACATGCTACCAATTGTAAGCGAGTCCCTATTCCTCTGCCGGCAGACCCATGGATAAGGAAAGGCATTGCGTCAACAGAAACAGAGACATTGCCGGCGTTTGTACCTTTTAGCGACGCACAGCTTGTTGAAGAAGCCTCAGCGCAGCAGAAAGCCACTGTTGAAACATTGTCAGCAAAAGACTCGAGACCAGATCAACAAACTGATCAGCAGGACGCTGTCTCTTCAACGGATCCTTTGTTCGACGAGCAGACACGTCCCGGGAAACATCGATATTCGTTGCGTTCTCACACTAAGGACAAATAAAGTTTTTCTTGCTTTGCTGAAATTGATAACTACAATATCTTCGTTTCCCCTGATCAACTTTGAACATTCGTATCGTTGAAACTTGTTTTGTACATATATCAAGCTTCTTCCTTGTATCTTTTTCCTTCCACAGCAGAGAATTATTGTGCTAAATAAATACATATTGTGTATTGAGGGCCGTAGGGCCGCGCGCGTACTTCCTTCTGGACAGTAGGTCTTGACGCTAGGTCAAAGGCCGTCGGTTCCTAGGAACTCCTGGGGATTGACTATTGCTGCACAGAACGAAGTGCGTCAAGAAACGTTGCGGACGGTCGTAGGGAAATGGCATTTTCGAAGCTGAACGATTTGGAAGGAGCTCAGGCGTACAGAGTCAAACTGCAGAAACTCAGTCGTACTAAATGTGTTGTATTCCAATTGTTTGTATTGTTTTTAACTGCTTCTGCATTCTTGGCGGGTGGGGTGTATTACACTATGTCTTACTTCTTACTTGCTACCCCTACTCCTACTCCTTACCCTAACCTTACTTTTACTACTACTACTGCTTCTCCCCATTCCTTTCATATTTTACCGGAACACGAACAGGCTAGACGTGTAGAATTCCGCAACAATTCCTTTATCCAGCTCCTCCATCAGCATCAGTTAGTGGTTAACACTACTAATTGTTGGGTGTGTGGGTTGATGCCACATACTACGGGTAAGGGAATTCCATATCTGGTGTTACCGTATAGTTCCCAAGGGTCAGCTCGAGCATTCCAAACAATGCTTCGAAGCGCACTGGGTTTCCACCCCACTCCAGAACAACGTTCCCCCAACTCTGGTCCTACCTCGTATCAGTGGGTGCTATCGATGGCAATAGAGGATATGGAAGATGAGATCCATGATGCTTTTCTCATCCCTAAAGAAGAGGTACAAGCCTACAGGGTCCTGAGTAGAGGGGAATATAGTATGTTCACTAATGAAAAGCAGCTTAAAAGCTCGCCTCCAATATGGGTCGTACCCCACACTGGTAATCTTTGTCTCGTGGGTCGTGGTTCGCAAGCCTCACTTGGAGCCAGTGCTTGCATTGAAAGTTACGTTCTGCCAATGTCCCCGTCCCCTGTGTTTCTGGCTGCCAAGGGTACGTACTTCATCTGTCATGATCGTGCATACACATGGTTGCCCGTAGACTTCATGGGCTCATGTTTTGTTGCAAATCTGTTGCCTCCGACGTTCACTGTAGATGCCGATTACCATAAGACTAGAGTTGTACGAGGCGTAATTAGCGAAGAGGACACTGCCGGTCAAGAGGCAGGAGACTTTTTCAAGGGTTTCCTTCCGTTTTGGGGACCTATGGTTAATAGTAGGAACCTGAGACAGTTGACTCGAGTGGTAGAATCGACAGCTAATGTTACTGCCAGTGCCCTTGGTAATATCACCGCAGAACTTCAGGCGGAGAGACTTATGACGTTACAAAACCGTATGGTTTTAGATGTCGTCTTGGCAGATCGCGGTGGGGTATGTAAAGTGATCCATTCGAGCTGTTGCATTTTCATACCTGATAATGCTCCTACTGTCTATCAAGCCATCTCGAAGTTGCACAAGATCTCCGAATCCATACACGTGGATGTAGGGGATTGGACGCTACTTGGTTGGTTTTGGGGCCTGATGTCGACTTGGGGTTGGAAGATTCTGATGATCATCGGAGTTGTGGTAGTGTTCCTGTTCACGTGCTGCCTTTGTGTGCAGTGTGGTCCTGCCTTATGTGGCCTCTGTGCTACAACGTGTATGAGACAACCACCTGTTACCAAGGGGACTCGGTTGGACAGAGCTATGCTACAACGACATCTTGATGGTCTGATGAATATCGAATATGATTCCGACTAGTGCTTGCCTACATGAGGGCAAAAGGAGCGTCTGAGGTTCCGTGACAATTGTAAGTGGTGTTTCCGACTCGCACGAATATGGTCGAGTCTGGTATCTATGAACCGCAAATGACGAGTTTAATAAGTGTGCGCAGTTTCACTGTGCTAACTTAAACCGTTCGTTTGTTACGTGGGTTTTTCATCTGTACCCACGGGTTCCATCTTAGATACGGCACCCATTTTGTCTCTTGCCCTCAAGTAGTCAGCGAACGGACGCTGTCCGCTTCGCGACCCTGGGACTCCCAAGATATTTGCGGAAGACACATGTTCTTTGTAAGTGTCTTTATGACGAGGGGGTTGCTACTGTAAGGCAGGTGGCGCCGCTCGAGGCTCATCTTGCCGCACGGACTTATTGTCTCAGCCGTGCATCTCATTAGGCACGTCCCTTTGATGCCTGTATCTCGTGCTTCCCGATACCTCCCCTTTTACACCCTTTCCGATCTCCCCACTGTCTCCGTCTTCCTCTGCACCTGTCTTCGTTCCTGTTTCGATCTACTTGATTGCTGATTGGAATTTGCTAATGGTGGGAAGATGGGTTTTTACAGTTGGGAACCGCTAAATGTTTCCGCACTTATGATCCGGACCTCATGTGTTTGAAAGTGACCAAAGCGACCCCTCTGGGAGCTAGATGTGGGAACCGAGTTGTAAACCTTTGTGTATCATGTTGTCTTATGGGTAAAAACTGTATAAAAGGAGCGATCCACAAAACCAATTTGAAGCAGTCTCCCCGAACTACACTCGATGTACTTCCTGTGACTTCTGTGTTCCCTGCAGTAAATAAACCTTGACTCTTTGACGCCGAAGGAAGTGTCCCGTGTCTCTGTGACTTGTACGCCGGAGCAGGTTACCCACGAAGGTTTCAGGTGTTGTGCCCTGACACCGCTGGGTCCAAAAGAACCCAGTCCTTCAGTGGAAGGAGGATGGATGGGCAAGATGTAATACGACTACCAGAGAAGAATACTTTGGAAGCAGCATGCAGGTGGCTGATAGGAATCAGATGCATGGGTAGTTAAAAGATGGGTGAAAGGTGAAAGAAGATGCCTGCCTGGGTGAGTGACACAGTATGGGTGGATAGCGGATAGCAAGAATCATCAGCGGTGTTTGTGTCAACCTCAAAGGCAAGGAAGGAAGGAGTGGACGCATGGGTGGTTGTTGGTGAAACCAGCTAAGGTTTGTTAAGCGATATATAACAAAAGAATGAGACTGTCACTGGATTCAGACTAGAGTTTTACTTTGAAGAGAATGTAAAAGAAACTGCGCCAGAGTAGCAAAGCAGAGGATAATATTTATATAAAAGTAGGATTTTATTTCAGAATACAGCCTGATGACTCAGTAGTTTGCAAGCACCTGATATATATATATTATCAAGCCCCTTCCTCTGAATCTAAGGACCACTTCCTACCTATGTTAATTTTTTTTCCGATTGGGTCAGCCATCCTGCAAATGGTGGCCTATCTGTTGGTTACACAATCAATGAACAAAGTACCTTATGCAGTAGCGGTCGGTGGTGGGAGTACTGGCGGGCAGTGATGAGGGGAGGGGCAGAATGGGGGGTAGTAAACTATGGCTTATTAATGCAGTGCACGCAACAAAATTAATTTTAATCATTTATATGTTTACTTACCAGTAATTGTCTGTAATCCATAGTTTGCTCCCCCCACCCTGCCCCTCACCTTCCCCACATCACCGCCCGCCAGCACTCCCACCCCGACCGCTACTGGACTGATATGTCGTCGTTCCATATAAGCAATGATCATTGGATCAGAAATATATTATATTAATCTGCCTTTTTATAGTAGCCAGGGTACAGTGAAGGCGAAATTGAGCAATTGCCCTTAATCTAACAGAGAGAGTATGGCCAGTGCCACCCATAATCAAAAAATACGAGCTTCCCCACCTGCAGAGTAGTAAATAAAAGTAACGGGAGTCTGTGTATTGACTCGTATGTTGGTATATTGGACGCAAGCTTAGCTTAGCTGACTGAGCTGGCATGCCGGCTATAACAAGGTTATGTAATTTAGCTAAACTAGAGATAAGAAAAAGACTGGTGTTCTGTGTACTGGAGTCCATCCATAGTACTAGGGCAAGTATATTGCCGGAAAAAAACTCCAGCAAATGTTAGCGGCCGAGGAAGCGGGAGGATAGATACTTACCACAAATGTTATGTACTGCTAGTACTACTGTGCCACTATGTGTTGAATTAATTTTGTGTTACTGTTTTGCTAAGAGTATTGGTTCCAATTCTGTTTCTTTATAGATCCTCCTTCCCAAAAACCAATGCGGAAGGAGTTGGCAGCCAGGGCCCGGCGCCGGACTCTGGAGGCCATCTGTGAAGAATACCGCTGCCTGGTGGCTCAGGCAGAGAAGGAGGAGGAGTAGGAGGAGGCAGCAGCTACAGCCTCTTCCAATGCCCCGGGCCCCAGCCAGGCCCCGCCTCCAGTAGTATTGCGTCGCAGTCAGGCAGCTGCCCACGGCTGCCCTTTTTCAACAACTGCTGCCCCCCACATGGATGCAAGTACCTGGCATTTCGCCGGAAAATTCTCCTCCAGGTGGCACAGCTCGAGGACCAATTAGAGGAGCGAGTCAAAATCTTGGTGGACAAACACCTGAAAGCCCGCTGATTGTAGATGGACCCTGTTAATTTGCCCCTTTTTTAGTACTTTTGTTGGTGGGTGGGAATTGGGTGTTGGGGTTTCTTATTTTTTGGACATTGGTTGGACTTGGACATTGGTTGGGGTTAGGGAGAGGGGTGGGTGAGGTGTGGGATAGTTAGGGAAATAAATGTTATATATTTATACTTACACATACAATGTTAATGTTTTGTGGGGGTTTACTGTTTCACAAATTTATGTATGTCACAAGGTTTCCTTGCTGATGCAGGGCAGCAGCCAGTATTGGATTTAAACAATTTTGTAACACACAAATAGATAGATGCGGTACCCCTCACTGAGTTATATTTGTCCTACTAGTACTGTCAGTAGCTCCTCTTAGTCCATTATACCTCTCAGCAAACTTAACTTACCTGTGATTGATGAGGATTGAGTTTGACAGAAATGGCTGCATGGTTTCCCAAGAGAATGTAGAAGATGCCATGGTTGTGGTGGTAGTAGTAGACACTGGCACTAGCATTTGCAAAAAAAAAAAGACAGTCACTTGCCTGAGAGAGACTGTGGGAGTAGTAGAAAAGTACACTACAGAAGAAGACTGCCAAACGAACAATATTGCAACTGCTAAAGTAAAAGAAAACATAATGGTGTCCGGGACAGCCTAGTACAAGAAGTTAAGAAGTTAAACTCTAGTTGTGTTGAAGGAGTGAATTAACACAATTGAAATTCATAAACTTTACTGCTGGGAATCCAATCAATGCCGCCAATTAATTATGATGTATTAGATGGGTCCCTTTGGAAAACAAATTGGCTTGTACATAGACTGAGCATGGGTGGGCAAGCAGAAGAAGATCCTCGCCCTGCCTTGAAATTGAATTAGTCTTGCTTTCACCACATCTGCTCCAGCAAGCGTGTGATCAATTGTTGGTGTACATTTAATGTAGTAACATCACACCTCAATTTAAAATCACACAGCCCGGGGGAAGAGGGTTAGGGTTTGATGAATGGATGGGAAGGGGGGTTTGGGGAAAGGTTTGACAAAGAAAAACAGTATGCATGGACACAACAAAAGTAAAACAATCTTTGAAGACAACGATGATCCACTATCCAATAAATCTATAAAGGGAAAAAAACGAAATGCATGCATGATGAAGATAACTTGATGGTTAATGAGTAGTACTTAACTACTACTACACTAGTACAGGGAAGTAGTATTATATGAAATTTGCCTTGCCTGTATGCCCCCTGAGAAACCCTGCTGTACCGGGCTGAAAGCTATCAAAGAAAATTAAAAAATAGTTGTAGGGATCAATTAGCAAACAAACAACAATACAACAACACACAGTAGTACAATGATTGAAGAGAAAAAAGGAATCAAATTATTTAAAAGCCGAATGATGAATATGATACTAAAGTTATCTCGTCATTCATCTTGGTCCTCCCTTGCATGGACTGTGACTCTGCACATCATTCTTGGGTGCCACTGGCTGGCTGATACGGATTGATAAGGTAAGTGGGAGTTGTTGCAGTATAATAGCACTGGGTAAGGGCCGGTCTGTAAGTGTAGATGGAAAAACAAAAGGGGTATTAACAAATAAATGAATAAAAAAAGCATCAATTACGGTGTAGTGCAAGAAGACAAGACTCTTGAGCGAGAACACTTTCAGACTGAGGTGGCTTGAATACATTGTTTCTACTTTAGTACTGTTTACACAGCATTAATTTACAAGAATAACAGGACAGGAGCCAGTACAGAACAGGCCCACAGCACCGGGCTATGACCCAAACTCCATTTACTTTAAATTTTGACAGAGCCAGACAAAAGGCACATACAGCAATCTAGCATTTTCCAAATCATGTGACTGTCAGTCATCATAGAACTATTCGACTCCACCACTGCATGGACATGTAGCCTAGGTCTGCTGTGGTTCTTGTTGAATTGTTGTGTTTTCCTTTTATGCCAGTTCATGAAACACAGTTATTCCATCAATCCTCTCAGATCCAACTGACTGACTGCGTGCAAAGATAGTATGGTCATCATCATGGTGTGGTACGTGTACGCGTTGTCCAACATCAACTCAGTCTGTCATGAGTGACTCCGATTAAGTAAGTCCAGACTGCACCTGCAGTAGTAGTAGTACTATGTGGTTATAAAACAACAAGGAAACATTGACTGTCACTTGAGTCCCTTTTACTTTGTATATTAACTACTAGTATAGTTCGACTACATGCACATTCGCTCAGAGTCAGCAAGCATCCAATGCAGTGCATGGCATCATTCATTAATCATATACCTGTCTTGCTCTTCTCTTTGGCTGTCAGATCAGAGATGCCGAGCCTTCTGAAAGTGATGACAAGTTTACCTTACTTTTGGATGCCTGCTCAAGTTCTGACAGTAAAGAGTTGTAGATGCCTGCAGACAGAGCCGGTAGCCTTAGGATAGTGATGAGTTTCGGCTTGGAAACAAAACAGAAGATGGCTATAGTCACGTACGTTTAACTTGTTATGGAGGGACTGTTAGAGGCTACATTGTTGTACTATTCTCCATCTCCATCCAATGTCTGGCTGGATGGAAATGTATTTAGGGTGAGTCGGGAAGATGGAGCAGGACTCTGAAGAGTGGATTGGACAGTTAAATGCACAGACGTGCAACTTCAATAGGTACATAAAAGTAGGAGACGGTGATCTGGATTTGTTGTGGTTTAATTTGAACCAAAAAGACAGATATACACACACAAATAAAGGAAGGAAGGAAGTAACAATTTGAAAGCCTAGTTGTCAGGGAAGAGGAGCTCGTCCTCAAACTGGTGGTTCAGACTGAAGTAGGTCATGTAACGCACTACTTATGTCTTCGGAGTCGCTCTCCTCTTCCTGCTGTGATTCACGTATTTTGTAGTCCAGTGGTATGAAGTGCTGATTCATTTTGATCGTGGTTAAACTCTCCACACTTTTGGGCAAGAGACTGGTCCTTTTCACAGTTACAATGGCACCAGCAGCACTGAAAACACTTTCAGAAGAGACACTTGCGACAGGGCAAGCCAAATACTTCATCGCCAGCCTGCTGAGCACTGGCCATTGGCTTCTTTTCCCATACCAATACACCAATGGGCTTTGCTCCATGAAGACCTCTGTTGTGTCATCCAGATAGGCCTGGACCATCCGCTCAATATTAAGGGGTGCTCTGATTTGCTTGCCCTCTTTTGACTTCGATCAGCAACGGACTTACCCATCCCTTTCCGTAGAAACCAATCAGTTATCATTTGGTTTGCTGTGTCTGATAGATCTGATCCCATTGGTGCTGTTGTTGATGTTATTATTGGTAACGTTGGTGACTGCTGGGAAGCAAATGCACTGCTCTCATTCTCTGAAGTAGAACTTGACTCTGGATACCCTGTAGTACTTGCTCTGTCCTGGGGTGGCATTGGCAGTCCTCTAATTAGTTTATTTTCTAAATCAGTGGCTTCCTCAGCTATTATAGTTTTGTACTTGGCAACATCCACTTCTGAAAAAGGAATTACTGCACTACTGTTCAGAAATAATTTGTACCGTGGATTCAAAATTGTGGCAGTACTGTAATGTCAATGTGATGAAATCCTATTTTAAATCCTTGTATTTTCAGATAAGCAAACGGCTAAGGCATTCGCCAAATACCATGCGTGTACTTTGTCTTCCACACCTTCGTACATTTCAGACACCTCCTTCAGCTGTTGCTCTAGCATGTACAACAATGGGATAGCTTGGCCCATAGTGCAGTCCTCCCTGCTGACTGCACGTGTGAAGACCTCAAAATGAAGTAGCATCTCTGTCAGGCATTTAACGAGGTCCCATTGCTCCATCTCAACGGTCATGGCTTTCACAGTAGGATCCCCTAATCTTCTTGTCATGACATAAGCATTAAGTGGTATGTACTGCTCAAACAGACGGTCAAGCATGTAATAAGTTGAGTTCCGACGTGTTGGCGCCTCCTGGATGAGTGCTTTGACGGGCATTTTATGCTCACGCTGAATGACCCTCAGCTGCTTCTGCGCTTTAAAAGAATGGTTGAAATATGTGCATATTCTTCTGCAGGTGGTCAGTAAGTTGCTGACTTTGCTTTCATTTTTCAGGAAGTCTTGAATAACAATAATAATGCAAACACGGGACCCTGAAATAGCCATCATCTTTCATGTCCTTAACTACATGACTGCCACTGTCTGTGGCAACAAAACTAATGTTAAGCCCTCTTGGTCGCAGCCACTCAAAGACCTTGCTGTTAAACTCATCCAAAATGTTTTGAGCAGTATGAGATTTCTCCATAGCAAACATGGCTACAGTTCCATGTTTGCAAGTGTCTTGAAAAATCTCAGCAGTGTCAATGCCTACAGATAGCTTTTCTCTAAGACCCGAAAAAGAGATACAGTGTGCAGTCTCCAACAAAAGAAAAAGGGAGTTGGTCAAGCGCTAACATTTTAGCCAGCTTTGCATTATACAAACGTGCTATTGGGTGGCTGCGTTCGTACTGTCCCTCCTGCCTAGTAAACATCCTAAGAATGGTACGCTGTGTGGTATTCCTTTCTGTTCGGCTCGACGCAGCACTTTTTTGCATCGCAGTACTCCTTGGTGTCTCTGGCTGACTCTTACTCATGTGCCAGTGAGATGTTGCTGATGCTGAGGATGTGGGCGGTACAACTGCAGTGCTGCGTACAGAGCTACTTTGTATACCACTAACAGAGAGAATGTATCCCTCTTCTTCTTCTTCCTGTTCCACGTTGAGCGCACCTTCTACTTCTTTATTCCCTCCTACAGCAATGGTTGCAGTTTTTATGCGACAAAGGTGGTCTTCCCCGGTGATTGCGTGGTGTTTTTTCAGATGGGTCATTTGGCCTCTGGTACCATAGTTTGTACCAAGCTTACCACGACAACAGAGGTTTGACAAATGGAGCATATAGCCCTGTTCTCTAACCGTAAAGAAGTCCCAGACTGGGGAGCTTAACTTTTGTCTCCTGCTAGAGGTGCCACTTCCAATGCCGGGTGAGCTGGAGGGTTTGTGTTGAATTTGACTCTGTGGCTGTGCAGTACCACTACCTACTTCTGCTGAGGTAGTGATTGTGCTGGATATTGGGCGTTGCCGGCACTTTGCTAATGTAAATATGGAAGCTGGAGGTCGTGTTGGTGTTGCCTGTGTTGGAGGTATGCAAGCTACATCCCTAGTCGCACTTGCAGTCGTTCTGGAAATTTTCATGATGTTGGTCTCCATGTCCTTGGGCCGGGAGTGATCTTCGTGATAACTGGATCTTTATCATCATTATCCTGCTGTTCTACATCATCCTCCATAAGTCTAAGGCTTTCTGGAACCTTCCTTTTCCCTAGTCTGGTCCTGGGATGTGTCTCCCGCTCATGCTCAGATTATTGTGGCTCCCAAGTGAGATCTAGATCATCAGAAGGAATGCTTGGCGAAGAACTCGATGGACTAACCCTCCGTTTCCTTGCTGGGGATTTGGGAGCCAATTGATCTCCTGAATGAGTGGCTTCCTCTTCTTCTTCCTCTACATGAGGCTCAATTTCCTGAACTGCCCCTACTTCGGGAGGAACAACAACTACTATTGCGGGCGGTGGTTGCGGTTGCTGTTGTTCACCACTTATCTGCTGTGTTCCCTCATGCGTTGATTGTGCACTTCTTTGAGATAGGTTAGGCTCAGCATCACTGCTTTCCACCATTAGGTTGGGCACCTCTTCCAAACTCATCTGCTTAGGCCTGGGATGGTGGGTTGGGCCCACTGATGCAGAGGTGCTGCCCCCAGCTTGCCCCCCGGACACCGCTGCTGCAGGCATACTTTTTGGTTTCCCAAAAAAGGTTTTGGGGTCAACACCAGACTCTTCACTGTACTTGCAGGCAGGTCGCCCCTAAGCCGCTGCTCGTCACCTGATTGTCCTTGCTGCCTCCATATTTCCTGAGTTTTTCTCTCCTTCCTCCTGCCTGTGCGCCAGTTCCCCCCGCCCCCCCACCGCTCCCGTTCAGGCTATTTCCGCCGCTGCTTTCCTGCGGACCTGCCCCCCTGCATACCCATTTGCTTCCCGCTCCCGCCTCACAGCTGCTCCTCCCTCCCAAGCCACCTCTTATACAGGCCCAGTAGCGGTAGCAGGAGCGGCCTTTGACCCTGCTTGCAGACAGGTCGCCCCCACGCCGCTACTCATCACCTGATTGCCCTTGCTGCCTCCGTGTTTCCTGAGTTTTTCTCTCCTTTCCCCTGCCAGTGCGCCAGTTCCCCCCTGCCCGTGCGCCAGTTCCCCCCGCCGCTCCCTTACCGGTCCTTCCCACTGCTGCTTCCCTGCAGCCCTGCCCCCGCAAGCCCATTCTCCTCCCCGCTCCCGCCTCCCAGCTGCTCCTCCCTCCCAAGCCACCTCTTATACTGGCCGTGCAGCGGTAGCAGGAGAGACCTTTGACCCTGCTTGCAGGCAGGTCACCCCCATGTCGCTGCTCGTCACCTGATTGCTCTTGCTGCCTCCGTGTTTCCTGAGTTTTCTCTCCTTCTCCCTGCCCGTGCGCCAGTTCCCCCGTCCCCCACCACTCCTGTTCCGGCCCTTCCCGCTGCTGCTTAACTGTGGCCCGCCCCCCTGCACACCCATTGGCCTCCCAGCTCCCGCCTCCCAGATGCTCCTCCCTACAAAACCACCTCATATGCAGGCTGAGAAGCGGCTAAGGCAAGCCCGTCTGCGCCCGTCCGCGCCTGGACCGCGCCCAGTGCCAGAACCCCTACACCCCGCGAACACCACAACACCAGAATCCACTACGACGCCAGCACCCTCCATGCACTCAACACCGGCCGAAACCACACATGCTTCCATGCTGCCCCAAAACAGACCCACGGACCCTTCTATTGCCACACCTTCAGCTTCACCTGCGACAGAACCACCAAACCTCCAAAGACTGGACACAACCACCTCCACTGCATACTCCTCAACACCCGCTCCGCACCGAAACACGCCGTCGAGCTCTGGGATCTGCTTGACACCTCCGCCCCAGACGTGGCCTTCCTGACCGAGACCTGGTGAAACAACTCCTCGGTACCCGACATCGCCATAGCCATCCCTGATGGCTACAAGATCACCTGCAGTGACCAAGCCAAGGGAATCGGAGGAGGAATAGCCATCGTCCACAAGTCCACCCTCAAGGTCGCTACCCAGGCAGACTACACCCTCAACACAGCCGAACACCTGCAACTCCGGATCCACACTGACCCCAACACCACCCTCAGAGGAACACTCATCTACAGACCCCGGGCTCAGTTCAGCGACTCCATCGCCGACCTCACCAGCACCCGCGCACTCGCCTCCATGGACTACATCCTCCTCGGGGACCTGATCTTCCACCTCGAGAACAACAATGACGCCAACTCCGCCACCCTGATCGACAACCTCGCCAACCTCGGCCTCAGACAACTTGTCACCGCACCCACCCTCGCCGCCGGCCACACGCTTGACCCCATCTTCTCCACAGGCTCCCATGTTGCCTCCAACCACAAAACTGAACTCCACTGGACCGACCACCGCTGCATCCATTTCACCTTCAAGTAACCAACCAAGCACCACCGCACCTAACAGCTACCTCGCCGCTGATGGAGCAAAGTCACAGAAGACCAGCTGATCACCTCCCTCACCAAGAACCCACCCACTGACCCCACCAACCCAGACTCCGCAGCCCACAACTTCAGACAGTGGATCGATGACTGCGCCAGCACCCTCACCCCGCTCAAGAAACCCTCCAACAGTCACGCCAACAAGAGAGCCACCTGGGTCACCAACGAGCTCCAGGCCTACAAACACGCATGCCGGAAACTGGAGAAGACATGGCTCCACGAACACACACCGGACAACCACGCAGCCCACAAAACGCCACCTGCAGACACCACCACCTCATCAGATTAGCCAAAAGATCCTCCTTCAAAGGCCGGTTGGATAACAACGTACACAACAGCAAGGAGCTCTTCAGCATCGTAAAGGAACTCTCCAACCCCAGCGCCAATGCCAACGACATCCCACCCTCACAAGAACTGTGTGACTCACTGCCTTCTTCTTCCACCACAAAGTCGCTGACATCCACAACAGCTTCAACACCACGACAGACTCCACACCCCTGTGAATACCACCAGTGCCAACCGCCTGACCTCCAGTTCCAACGCCAACGACAATGAGAGACGCAAGGTCATGAACTCCAACTACTCAGGATCTCCGTCTGACCTGTGCCCACACCAGTTATTCAACAAAGCAGACGCTGCCATCACACCCCAACTATGGAAGGTCAACATCTCCTTCAAAACAGCGACATTCCCGGAAAGCTAGAAGCGCGCCAAAATCAAAGCCCTCCTCAAGAAGCCCAAAGCGGACCCCAAGGACCTCAAGAATATCCGGCCCATCTCCCTGCTCCCGTTCCCAGCAAAGGTCATCGAGAAAATCATCAACATACAATTGGCCCGCCACCTGGAAGACAACAACATCTTGGACCCATCCCAGTCCAAAACCACAGCACTGAGACAGCTCTCAATGCCACCACAGGCGACATCAGGCGCCAACTAGACAACGGTGAAAAATCAACCCTCATCCTCCTGGGCCTGTCAGCCGCCTTCGACATGGTCTGCCATCGCACTCTAAAGACACGCCTCCTAGAAGCTGGAATCCAAGAGAAGGCTTTTGACTGGACTACGTCCTACCTCTCTGGCAGAACCCAGAACGTTCTCCTCCCACCCTTCCGATTTGAAGCCACCGACATCATCTGCAGCGTCCCCCAAGGCTCATCCCTTAGCCCGATGCTGTTCAACGTCTACATGGCCCCCCTCGCACAAGTGGCACACCATCCTGACCTCAACATCATCTCCTACGCCAACGACACCCAGCTCCTCCTCTCCCTCACCAAGGCCCCACGCACTGCCAAAACCAACCTCCACGAGGGAATGCAGGCTGTCGCAGACTGGATGAGGAGCAGCCATGTGAAGCTGAACTCGGACAAGACGGAGGTCCTCATCCTTGGACCCACCCCGTCAGCCTGGGACAACTCCTGGTGGCCGACCACACTGGGAACAGTACCATGCACATAATCTAGGATTCATCCTCAAATCCTCCCTCTCCATGTCGAAGCAGGTCAACGCCGTCTCCTCCTCCTGCTACAACACCCTCCGCATGCCCCGCAGGATCTACAAGTAGATCCCCACCAAAACAAGAAGAACAGTGACACAGGCCCTCGTCAGCAGCAGACTGGACTACAGCAATGCACTCTATGCAGGAATCCCAGCCAAACACCTACGACGACTACAAAGCATCCAAAACGCCTCCGCCCGACTGGTCGTCAACGTCCCCTGCCGCAGCCACATCACCCCCCACCTGAGAGACCTACACTGGCTCCCCGTGGACAAGAGGATCACCTTCAAGCTCCTCACCCACGCACACAAAGCATTCCACAACGCTGGACCAGCCTTCCTGAACAGCAGACTCAGATTCTACACCCCACCCGCCAGCTCCGCTCTGCCAGCCTCGCCCTCGCAGTTGTCCCCAGCATCCAACGAACGACCTCCGGTGGCAGATCCTTCTCCTACCTCACCGCCAAAACCTGCAACACCCTCCCTACCCACAAACGGCGGACCCAAGACCTTCTTGCCTTCAGAAGGCTCCTCAAGACCTGGCTCTTCGAGCAGTAGCAGCATGCCCCCCTCCCCTCAGCACCTTAGGACCCTTACGGGTAAGTAGTAAGCTTTACAAGTACTCTGATTGATTGATTGATTACGTGTCACTTCCTTCTTCTTTTCTTCCTTCTTCTTCTCAGCAACTTTCTTGGTCTTGGAGGACCTGGTACCTGCTTTCTTTTGACCTATCTTCTTCAGATGCCAGAAGCACTCAGTTGTACAAGTTGCAGAGATGTCTGGTCAGGTAACACTATACGTCATGTACAACAGCAGGACGTCTGTCTGGCAGTACAACGGGCGATGATGACAGACACCTCCTCCTCAGTCTTTTGTTCACCTATAAGCAAAGAAGGCACAAGAACATCGGTCAAACGTGGAATTTGTTGTGCTTTAATTTTAATTACTGCTAATGTACACAGAGTAAGAATAGCAAAGAACTAAAATGCAAGTCTAGTGGAACCTGTTTGTCCTTAATTTGTGCATCATGTGGGATGGATGCAGCATCAAGGACCTGCTGCTGGCAATGGGGATGGAAGCAGTAAGCCAAGAGGAACAATGGAAAGACACACAGGCCTATGTGGCAAAATCAAAACAGCACACTACTACTACCATCACAAAATGGCCCCCAGCCACATGGTCAGCCATCACAGGCACAAGGGTAAGGCCCGGAAAACAATGAACTCAAGCAGGCCTATATCCCTATATGGCCAGACAAAGAAGGATGCCTGTTACACATCACAGCTTTAATGCAAAAAAGAAAATCTGCATGGCTAAAAAGGTTTTAAAGTTACAAAAGAACAACACATACACATGCAACAAAAGCATTTATTAACACACATCCAAAAAGTTAACTACACCCCAAAAACCACGTTTTGGAATTCAATCCAATGCCATCCATGCACTAAATGATGTTTAAATTCAATAGACAGCATAGAAACAGTTACATCAAGAACCCCCAATGAGTACCTCTGGGAGTCTGGCCTACTGGCAGAATAGGCCACATGTTTGGAGGCCTATGGCAAAAGCACAGTGGAAGGTCCCACAAAATGGCCACCACCACATGAACTGGCCACCCACAACAACATGAAAAGATAGAGAAGACAGACAATGCAGGTCTATGGCAAAAGCACATTGCTTGGCTTCACTAAATCAGCCGCCACCCACATGGTCATCCTACCCAAAACAAGAAAGTACATACAAAGGACAGGAACAGGAAGTTGGAGTCTCAGGGGAATTTCCTTCCTCTTTTAAAAAAAAATTGAAAACAGAAAAATGACTCCATGCTCCAAAAACTACAACCAAAACACAAGCCGAGGAGTTATTTTTAGCAAAATGAACAAAATCATCATTTTTTAGAAGGTTTTATGCAGCTCGAGACATATTGCTCGCCAGATTGCAAATTCGGCATGTTCGGCATCGCAAACTGTACAAAAAGTTGTTATCGCACACGCGAACACGCATATTTAACGCGTGAAGAAGACCAAAACTGTACGTTTGCGTTGTCGCGCTGTACAAAGTTACCAAAACTACGCGAGCTGAACTCCTAGGGTTACCTACTGGCAGAAAAGCCCTATTTATTTAACACACATCCAAAAACTGAGATTCCACCCCAAAAAACACATTTTGCAAATCAATCCAAAGCCATACATGCCATACATGATGTTAAAATTCAACAGACAACACAAAAATAGTTGTTTAACGTTCATGCACCCATGATGACTGATGATGAGTACCTCTGGGCCTACTGGCAGAGTAGGGCACAAACTTCGAGGCCTATGGCAAAAGCACAGTGGCTGGTCTCACAAAATGGCCTCCACCACATGGCCAGGCCACCCACAGAAAGTACATACAATTAATTCAAGCAGGCCTACACTAACTTTATGAACTCCTAGGGTTACCTATTGGCTGAAAAGCCCCTATTTAATTAACACACACCCAAAAACTGAAATTCCACTCCAAAAAACACAGTTTACAATTCAATCCAATGTCATCCATGATGCTTAGAAACTTGAAATTCAACAGACACCACAGAAACATGGTTGGACCCATGGATACCTCTGGGCCTACTGGCTGAAATTTCAAAGAAATTCAACTTGGCCCCTCATGAAAGTACAGGCCTCCCACAACAATAACTTTTAAAAAGGATGAAAAGCCCAGAAAACTGTAGGTTAAAAAAACAAAAGCCCCAATCAAACAAACATGTACACCAATTCTCCAACTTACTTGTAAGATAAAATTTCAAATCCAAAAGTCCTCAATACATCCAATCCAATGAAATGATTCAGCAGACATACACAAAAAGTGATCCTTTTAGCTCCAAATCCAAATGAAAGTGAACAGCACTTGGACAAAGCACTGGGAGGAGCCTGCTGGACAGGAACAGGAAGTTGGAGACTCAGGGGCACTTCCTTCCTCTTGAAAAAAAGAGTAGAAAAAGAAGAGGACTCCTTGCACAAAAGACTACAGTCAAATCACAATCTGAGGGGTTTTTCTGAGCAATATCATCATTTTTTAGAAGGTTTTATCATGCTCGAGAGATATTCTGTGCCAGATTGTAGTTTCTGGGTGTTCGGGAACGAGATCTTACCAACACTGCGCCGGAAGGAAGAAAGCACGTCCGAATGACGTGTTTGCGCGTCCGAATGACGTGTTCGTGTTCGCACAGTCTCGCAGGATTGTGCGGTTGGATTCCAAACCTCATGGCGCAGGCGATCGGGAGAGAAAATCCAGTCGGTGAACGCAGAATAATGGTAAGTCGTTACCGCGCATGCGAGAATATTGAGCGAGCGAGGAAGAAAAAAAACTACGCTACGCTGTAGATTGCGAAGTATTCGACAACTTCGCGCTCTACGTGAAGCGCGAAGTTGCCAAAACGTCGCGAGCAGAGCATAGTTCACCGCCCAGGGTTACTTCTACCCCTGCCATTGTAATGTCCACCCCCGCTGGCTACAAGATCATTCACTGTGACAATCCCCACAAACCTGGAGGAGGCCTGGCAATTAATTACAATACACCATCCCCTGCACCACCTCTTTGGTTGAATGAACAACGCTCATGGATCACCTGTACTTCCATCTGAAGGCCACCACTCTACGATCATCCCTTGTTTACCATCTGCCCAGACCGCCACTACCTTCAGCCACATCCGCACCAATTTCATCCCCCATCCCCATCAAATCCAACGAGCTCCTCCTACTTGGTGGTCTAAACATTCATCTCAACCCTACAGACAGAAATGCCACCCACCTCCCTGAACGCCTTGACAACAGCTGACTTGTGCGGCTCATACAAGGCCTGACTCACATCGCTGGACACACAATCAACCCAATCTTCGCATTAAGTAACAGGATCACCTTCAGCCAAAACTCCCCACTCACATAGTAACATCACTCCATCATAAACTTCTCCATCAGCACAATGCACGTTAGCGAATCTAAACCTACCATCAACATCAGTTGCAACTTGAACAACATAACAGAAGCAGACTGGACCCATGCCCTCAGACCCAACCAACTGAACCTCACTGGCGACCTTCAGACCGACCTACAGACCTTGATCAATTGGATCTCAGACTGCTACATCAACTTGGTTCGTATGAAGAAGACCAGACACACAAGAACTCACACTTAAGCATGCTGGTACACTAGGATCTAAGAGTCTCTAATCTGTGTTGCAAGCAGCTGGAAAGAAGTTGGACGACCAGCTGAGACAACACCTCAGAGCCATCCACAAATCTGCACTCAGAAGATACCACACACAAATGAAAGAAGCCAGGAAAGCAGCCCTTGTGATCAGACTTGAATCCTGCACTAACTCTAGCAAAGAACTCTTCAACATTGTTAAAGAATTCAGCAACTCAACAGGCAATGCCAAACACCATCATCCCATCACAGATCCTCTGCAACAAACTTTTAGATTTTTCCCACAATAAAATTCTCAAAATGTGTTCCAACTTCGCACCCAACCCACCATAGAGGACATCATCAAGCAATCCCCACCATCATCAGGAGCACCCACCTCCTAATGAACTGATGCCCCAACACCACAGACAACACCAAAGAAATCATGCAGACCATCCACTCAGGGTTCCCCTCAGACCCCTGCCCTCACCCCATGTACAACCTAGGAAGCACACTGATCAGCACAACCTCACCTTCATCATCATCTCCTCCATCCTAGTGGAAGCTTCCTGGACAGCTGGAAACACACAGAGGTCACTGCTATACTGAAGAAACCCTTGACAGTGGTGTAGCTAGACCTAATGCAACCAGAGGCGCCCCCTAAGTTTGCCTTTCTGTGCAGATAAGAGGGTGTGTGTTGGCCGACGGATGATTTGTTCTGGGGAGTGGGGCGGTGGGTGGTTGCTCGCGGCCCACTGTGGTCAGGGTAGGGGCATGGTGGTAGTCACATACACGACTTGCTCACCTCTGTCACCCCCAAAAAGAGTGCTGCCTGGGGTGGACTGCCCTCATACCCCCCTTAGCTATACCACTGCCTTGGCAAAGGTGAAAGATCTCAGCAACTACTGCCGTTTCCAGCCAAAGTCCTCGAGACCGAGATCAACAAAGCAGCTCTCCACCCTCCCAAAGTCAAACACTGTTCAGCATTCACACGTCACCCCTCAGCGCAATCATAAGCCCACACAACATCAACATTGTCTTCAACGTCAATGACTCTCAGCTCATCCTGTTTCTCACTGATGTGAACAACACCTCCAGGAACAACGTCACTGCTGACATGTCCAATATGGCCAACTGGATGTAAGAGACCTGCCTTAAACTCAATACGGACAAAATGAAGATCCTGATCTTTGGGAATAAGAACTCCCCCTGGGACTCCTCCTGATGGCCACCAAACCCGGGTACCATGCCTAACCCCACAGACCAGACCGGAAACATCAGTTTCATCCTTGACGACAAGCTCTTGATGGACAAACAGGTAAAGGGGGTGATCACATCCTGCAGCCACATCCTCAGAAAGCTTAAAAAATCTTCAAATGTCTCCAAACACACAAGACGCATTATTCCAGTTTTTTAAGGTCTAGGGATCCCAGCTCCGGATGGTTTTGCCCAATACCAATATTGAAGTCAGTAGGTTGTAGGAGGGTTCACTCGAGGCACTGGACCGCCCCAGCCTCTAAGTTGCTACTATGGGGAAAGTTGTGAGTGTAATCCCATCCTGATTGAATTTAGAAAGATAAGCACAAGGAGATCTTGATTCTTTTTTAGAAAGTATTTTTTTAATATTGATCTCTTTTACATTTGTTTTTCTTCATGTTTTGTGAGATTTTGTTGAGGTATAGTATCCTAGTATTCAATGTATGCCTAACAGCACATTGCTAAAGCTACACCAGCCAACCGGTGTTTCGTCCATGGGGGCAATTAGACCTGTGCTTCTCAAGGCTTTTGCACTGAAGATTAGTTTCCAGTTACAGTGTCTTAAATAATGTAGTCTTCTTTTGGCTCGTTTGGAGGCGCAGCCCGAATGAGCCCTGTCCAAGTGACACGAGTTTGCAAGCATCTGTAAAAATAGCAAGCCACATAAGAGGACTGTTTTATTTTAGACACTCTGGCTGGAAACTGATCTGTAGTGCAAAAGCCTTGAGAAAGCCCAAGTCTCATTGACCCCCATGCTCGAAAATCGTGTCAGCTGGTGCCGCTTTAGCAGTGTGCTCTTAGGAATACCTTGAATACTAACGTTCTGAAAAAGAATCGAGATCGCCTTGTGCTTATCTATCTCAATACAATAAGGAGGGGATGACTCTCACAACTTTCCCCACACACAAGACGCATGGTCACCAAGGCCCCCATCACAGGCAGACTCAACTATGGCGATGCACTCTACATCGGCATCCAGAACCAACTCACGCAAAGACTCCCAACCATCCAGAACACCTCCTCCAGACTCATCCTTGACATCACCAGAAATGTGCACATCATGCCCTACCTCTTAGGCTTGTACTGGCTATCCATCCAGAAACTCTGCAATTTCAAGCTCCTCATCCATGCCTAAAAAGCCCTCCACAATGCAGCCCCAGCCTACCTCAACAAATGACTTCAAATCTACGAACCCTCCAGACAGCTAAACTTCACCTGTCTATCCCTTGCATGAATCCCCTGCATCCGCATAAGCAATACAGAAGAAAATGCTTTCTCCATTGCCTCCAAATCCCAGAAATAACTCACTCTACACATCTGGGCTGCTACTCCACTCCTAAATTTCTGCAAGAACTGAAGACCTCTGGCCCTGCTTGCAGGAAGGTCGCTCCCCACGCTACTGCACGGCTCTGCCTGCACTATTTTTGCCCAGACTTGTTTTTATTCCTCTGTGCCTGTACTTGCTTTCTTGCCCAGGCTTGTTTTTCTTCCTCTGTGCCTGTACTTGCTTTCTTGTCCAGACTACTTTTCATTACTCTGTGCCAGTACTTGCTTTCTTGCCCAGACTTGTTTTTATTCCT
The DNA here is from genome assembly GCF_964263255.1 of Lissotriton vulgaris. Lineage (NCBI taxonomy): Eukaryota > Metazoa > Chordata > Amphibia > Caudata > Salamandridae > Lissotriton > Lissotriton vulgaris. The sequence continues at coordinate 1,331,853,063 of NC_141696.1, read as the reverse complement.
TTGTGTCTGTACTTGTTTTCTTGCCTAGCTTGTTTTTCCTTCCTGTGCCCAGTTCTCCCACAGCCCGCCTGTTTTTTTCCCGCCGCTGCGTCCCTTCGACCCGCCCCCCTGCAATCCCATTTGCTGCCCCACTTCCGCCTCCCAGCTGCTCCTCCCTCCCAAATCGCCTCATATGGAGGCCGCGCAGGCCGAAGGCGCACCTAAGGAAAGCCCATCTGTGCCCGTCCACGCTTGGACCGCGCCCAGCACCAGGACTCCTGGACCCAGCGAATGCCACGATTCCTAACGCTGCTACGATGCCAGAACCCTCCATGTAACACCGGACGATCACACACCTACTTCCTGGCCGCCAGAAGCGCACCCACGGAGCTTTCACCTGCCGGAACTGCAGCTTCATAAGCATCCGCCCCACCATGCTGCCGACCAGGAAAGAATCCAGCCACCTCAGATGCATCCTTCTCAACACCCACTCCGCCCGCAAACATTCCTTTGAACTCTGGGACCTGCTCGACTCAACCTCCCCAGATGTCACCTTCCTGACGGAGACCTGGCTGAACCCCGCCTCGGCACTCGACATAGCCATAGCCTTCCCGGAAGGCTACAAAATCACCTGCAGCAACTGCATCAATGGAGCAGGAGGAGAAATTGCCATTGTCCACAGGAACACTCTCAGAGTCTCGACCAACACCGACGACACCCTCAGGACCGCCGAACATCTGCACTTCTAGATCCACATGGACCCCAACACTACCCTCAGAGGAACCCTCATCTACAGCCCCCTGGAACCCAACCGCAGTTCAGCGACTCCATTGCCGACTTCGTCATCACACATGCACTTATCTCCATGGACTACATCCTCCTTGGGGACTTGAACTTCAACCTTGAGAACAACAACAACACCAACTCCACCACCCTGATCGACAACCCAGCCAATTTCGGACTCACACACCTCGTCACAACACCCACCCACTCTGCCGGTCCCACACTTGACCCCATCTTCTCCGCAAGCCCCCACGTCTCCTTCAACCACCCCACCAAACTCCACTGGACCGACCATCGCTGCATCCACTTCACCTTCAAGAAACCCACCAAGCACCACTGCACCAAACAGATGCCTCGCTGCTGCTGGAGCAAAGTCACCGAAGACCAGCTAACCACCACCCTCGCCCAGAGCCCACCTACCTACCCCACGATCCCTGACACTGCCCCCGCAACCTCAGACAGTGGATCAGTGACTACTCCAACCCCCTCGCCCCGATCAAGACACCCTCCAACAGTCACACCAACAAGAAAGCCAGCTGGTTCACTGAAGACCTCCGGGCCTCCAAGCAAACCTGCCAAAAGCTGGAGACGATCTGGCTCTGTGAGTGAACACCGGACAGCCACTCAGCCCACAAGTACGTCACCGGCAGACACCATCACCCCATCAGATCTGCCAAAAGGGCCTCCTTCAAAGACCACCGAGACAACAACGCGCACAACCGCAAAGAACTCTTCAACATCGTGAAGGAACTCTCCAACCCCATCTCCCACCCTCGCAAGACCTGTGCGACTCGCTGCCCACCTTCTTCCACCACAAGATCGCAGACATCGCCCCCACGACCACCATCCACACCAACCGCCTGCTCTCCTGGACCAACATCAACAACGATGACACCATCAAGATCATGAACACCATCCACTCAGGATCTCCGTCAGACCCATGCCCACACCACATCTTCAACAAAGCCAGCACAGCCATCGCCCTCCATCTCCGGAAATTCATCAACACCTCCTTTGAGACAGCAACCTTCCCGGAGAAATTCAAGGCGGACACCAAGGACCTTGAGAACCTCCGGCCCATCTCCCTGCTCCCGTTCGTGGCAAAGGTCATTGAGAAGACCATCAACGAACAACTGACCCGCTACCTCAAAGAGAACAACATCCTGGATTCTTCCCAGTCCGGGTTCCACAGCAACCACAGCACCGACCCTGCCCTCATCGTCGCCACCGATAACATCATGTCACTGCTGCACAATGGAGAAACGGCGGCCCTCATCCTCCTGGACCTGTCAGCAGCCTTCGACATGGTCTGCCACCACACACTATGAACACACCTCCACAATGCCTGGATCCAAGAGAAGGCCCTGGACTGGACCGCCTCCTTCCTCTCCGGCAGAACACAGAGCGTCCGCCTTCACCCCTTCAGCTCCGAAGCCACCAAGATCATCTGTGGCGTACCCCAGGGCTTATCCCTCAGACCAACTCTGTTTAACATCTACATGGCACCACTTTCCCACGTCGCCCGTCGACACAACCTCAACATCATCTCTGACACCCAGCTGATCCTCTCCCTCACCAAGGTCCCCCAGACCGTTGCTGAATGGATGAGGAACAGCCCACTGAAGCTGAACTCGGACAAGACATATGTCCTCATCCTCAGATCCACCCCTTTGGCCTGGGACGACTCCTGGTGGCCGACTGCACTGGGAATCGCTCCAACCCCCACCGACCACTCACGCAACCTAGGGGTCATCCGCGAATCCATCCCCTCCATGACTAAATAGGTCAACGCCGTCTCCTCCTCCTGCTTCAACACCCTCCGCATGCTCCGCAGGATCTACAAGTGGATTCCCACTGAAATGAGAAGAACGGTACCCAGGTCCTCGCCAGCAGCAGGTTGGACTACGATACCGCCCTCCATGCAGGAGCCTCGGCCAAACTCCGGAAACAGCTCCAACGCATCCAGAACGCCTCTGCACGCCTGATCCTCGCCATCCCTCGCCACAGCCACATCACACCACAGCTGAGAGACCTGCACTGGCTCCCGGTCAACAAGAGGATAACCTTCAAGCTCCTCACACATGGCACTCCACAACACCGGACCAACGTACCTAAACAGACAACTCAGCTTCTACACCCTCACCTGCCAGCTCCGCTCCGCCGACCTCATCCTCGCCACAGTCCCCCGCTTCTGAAGAGCAACCTCCGGCAACAGATCGTTCTCCCACTTCGCTGCAAAGACCTGGAACACCCTCACCATCCACCTACGGCAGACCCAATACCTGCTGACCTTCAGAAAACTCCTCAAGACCTGGCTTTTCGAGCAGTAGCAGCATTCCCCACCCCAGCGCCTTGAGACCCTCACGGGTGAGAAGTGCGCTTTACAACTGATATGATTGATTGATTGATTGATTGATTGAGGACCTGGATGTTCAACTAGGAGCACCATCAGAACTACACTCCTGCTCCTGCGCCTAGATAGCCTCACAGGTGATAAGCCACACAATACAAATCTACTTAACATAACACAACAAAACGTAACATAACTTAACATAACATAAAATAAAATAACACTATCTGTTGTCCCTTCTGGGGAGGCAAACTGGAGCATCTGAGGCTGCTTGCAGGAGGAAGGATGGCTGCGAAACTGAGAGACTGACCAAGCAACACCATCTGAATCGCGACTTCACAGAATGGAACACAATGTATCTCTAGGGCTGCAATATCTAATCAAGATAGGGTCTGGGGGGCTAAGGCCCCTTATGGTCTCCCCATCAGTGATATGGGAGCGCGTGGTGTGTTGCCCGGATTGTGCTCAAGTCCACTCTTTGTCAGCCTCTGGGCATAGAGTTTGGGCGTGGCTGTTTGTTAAATGGGGCTGCTAAGGGCCAAAACATCTAGGTGCCCTGTTAATGTTGGTGGATGACACCACCCGGCCAAAGTGACTGCTGCATGCTGGCGAGGAGAAGAAAGACATGGTTCTCCCAGTGGTGTGAGGGCCCTCTTGGCCCCGGTCCATGCCATGTCCATGGCAGCTGTTTCATGAAGTGTATGGTTGCACCGTAGTGTACAGCAGTCAGCTCATTTGGTGGGATCAGTAAGGGCAGAGATGTCGGATCCCTGGCACTGCGATCCCTCTCCTCATCATGAGGGTGTTTCTGTGGTTGTCTCTGTTAGAAAAATGTCCCCTCAGGCATATAGAGCTTCACTAGGAGGTGGCCATCGCTGTCGGTGCCAGACTCCACCCCAGAGGTGACTCAATAATATTTAAAAAAGGATTTTAACCTGTCTAAAGGGGTTATTTTGATGGATTGAATTTGCAGTGTTACTTGCAGAGTCAGGCTACTGGTGGCATGCCTGCAGTGATGCTCTGCCTTGTCAGTTTAGTGATGGTACAACATGTGCTGCAGTCACTAGTGACATTTAACTTATAGGCCCTGGGCATACTTTGTACCATATACTAGGGACTTACAAGAAAGTTAAATATGCCAATTATGAGTATAGCCAATCTTGACATGTTTAGGGGTCAGAGCACATGTACTGTGGCCTGATTAGCAGAGTCCCTGTGCAGAGGATCAAGCAACCAGCATCATAATTGCAAGAAATGGGGGTGATCTTGCCAAAAGACACAAAAAGGTTTTCCAACAATGGCCCCCAAATGAGTGATGAAATCGGACAACTGAAAAAAAAGCTGAACTCTACAAAAAGACATTCGGCTCAAGATCGCACCAGCACACATCTACTCTTCTACAAATCAGGAAGCAGTACAGGGCAACAGTTTGGGAGCTGATACAAAACTAGCAAGAGAAGCAATGGTTAAAACAGTATGATAAAGCAAAATTACCAAACCTGTGTGCATTTTGGCTCCTTATCCATCATCTACTGAGACCAAAAAAAAACTCCTCCTCACAGTAAGAGCTCAGTTCCATTATAATCTAGATACATTGCTACCCTGTATGTGGCAGCGGGGCAGTAGCTCCAGTGGAGAATAGAGACAATACAGCACTAATTCTACAGTATGACACAGTACTAACAGAAATCAAGTCTTTGCATGCCACAGGGGCCCCTGGCCCGAATGGCCTTCCAGAAATAGTTTTTAAAACAGCTGGTTGTGAGTGGAAAAATGTTCTGTTCCCATTATCTAATAACTGTCTGCTTTTGAATATCATTCCAGAAAGTTGGACAGGCTCCATTCTGAGACCCATCCATAAGAAGGGCCCTAGAGATTTACCGGAAAATTATAGCCTCATTACCTTGCTGGACGTGGATGGTAAAGCTTTGGCAAAAGTACTTCTTAAAGAGATGGAACAATTGGCAATGGTCAATGAGCTAATTCAGTGTACCCAGAAGGGTTCCCAAAAAGGATGTGGGACCGAGGCTGACCTGATAAAAATGGCTGCTCTGTCAGAAACAGCAGTAGAAAAGGGCGCTACCCCTATGTTCAAAGCATTCATAGACTTATTCACCACCTTTGAACGTGTAAACAGAGGCTTACTGTGGACTAAGATGCAAAACTGGGGTCTCCCCGCTCCATTGCTAAATGGCATCCAGGGCCGGACTGGGGACCAAAACTGGCCCTGGCAAAGTGCTCGGCCGACACCGAGGGGGAGGTTGGGGGTGCGACCAAGCTCTTTGCCGGGGCCGGTTTTCGGCCGATTTTATTACAGGGCCGATTCTGCAGCTATGCTGCGTGAATGGCCCTGTAACATAAACGGCCCCCCGGGGCCCAAAACCAGACCCCAACCGGTGCCAGCAACGGCCAGTCCGGCCATGAATGGCATAATCAGCCTCTACTCCCAAACGTGGGTGAGGATATGATTAATATATAACTGGGTCACAACGGGTAAGATTGCAACATCTAGGGGTATAAAGCAAGGTTACATTCTGGCCCCCCTCCTCTTTAACCTGGACTTGGCCGATATCAGTGTCCATTTTGCGAAGCGAGAGTGCTTCCACCGAGAATTGTGGGTCTAAAAATACAACTGATCCATATGCGGCTGACGCCATAATCTTCAACCATACCCAGATTGGCCTCAAGCGTTCATGACTGCCTTGGAGTCCTACAGTAGGCTAAACAAACAGAGTCAAAGGCAAGATCATAGTACTAAGTAGGACAGTCCATACCAAAGGGGCTTGGTATCTATCTGATAGGAAGCTGGGCAGAGTCAAATCCATCAAATGCCTGGGTGTTTGCTTCAACGAACCGGGCAGTTATTCTTGATTTTGACTTTCTGCAAGCTGATACAAAAAATGAATGGCTCAACTTGTTGGCGGTCTGCAAGGTCAACAGTAAGCTACAGGCAACTTTAATGTATGGTGCATTTCCATTCAGAGACCGCCTGGAGTCGTGGCTGGATCAAGCTCAAAATAAATGCTATCACTTATTATTTCCCCTTTCGACCACGCTCCAGCAGCGTGGTTGCGATTGGAATGAAATCTACCCAGGAGAAACTTGATTATAAACGAGCTTTTGGCATATGGCTTAGAAGAGAAAGAACACAAGTACCGATTTCTTAAAACACACAGTTTGGCAAATCCTTATGGATAAAAACTGAGGATGGTACAAATATTTGAGAACCTTGATGGATTCCTTGAAGGCTAAGGACAATTGGGAATCCTCCATTCATCCTAAAGCATTACATAGATTATTTCTGAAGCAGGCAAAATTAATCTCGAGAGATCTTGACATTGAAGTAAATAGGATTTTCTTTATCAACTTGACTCCACTTCTATTCAATGAAGGCAAAATTTAAAGTTTTCTGGACTATCTGCGGAACCTCCACAGTAAATAAACAACTTCTACCGTCAAAGTGCGGTATAATTCATCTTAAAGGGTACCGTCGGGTTAACAGAATCATCAGAGGGGGTCTGCAGACTCTGTGGGTAAGCAGCAGAGTCCCTGTAATACACAATTTGTATCTGTGAGCCATTATTGATGCTGAGATGTTTCTGGCTACACCTAGTCTTCTTGCAATTACAGATAAGATCATGCCAGGAAGCCAATTCTGCCTGTTTATCCCTGCAATCACCACAGCTGGCAGCAAGACTCCTGAAATGTATGCTACATGCAGTTGAGACGCTGGAGGAAGTTTCAAATTAAACAAACTTTAATGCCTAGAGGCACAGCCTTGACCAACTTGATGATAATAATCAGATGGAAGTAAACCAACGATCAGATCTGTTCATATTCGAAGATCTCTACTTCCACTTATACCCTGGAACAAAATCTAGTTTCATAGTACATGCGTCTATTTGGCATAGCTAGGGATCCAGTCATCTCAGACTTGAACAGATGTAGAACTAAAGTGGGCAGTCTTCTAGATAATGCCTGGGACATCCTATCTGATACAAAATATAATGACTGTTATTTTAATCCATTATATCCAGTTTTCTGTAGAGCACAACGTCTCAATGTATAGTGCTTAACAATAGTCTAAACATGATAGTTTATGTGTATTGGGGATCCTATCCCCAGTAAGGCAGTTTTTAAAATTAGCATTAACAAACGCATACAAATGAGGTCCCTAATCACTGATAAAGCTCTCTTTGCTAAACGTAGACATGCATGGGCAATATTGAATTCTTATGGGCTGGCCTTCCCTCCTCCTTATCTGTCCTGCACTTATTCCCTGCACTTAAAACTTAGCTTTATGGCTCTCAGGTTGGGTGACTGGCAATTTTTAAAGGATTTACCCTCCTGGCGTCGAACGTCAGAGGATCTATTGTGCAGAGGGTGTGGTACGACGGCTGAAACCCTGGAGCATGTAGTATGTCTTTGCCCTGCTCAACTGCCACCGCGGAGACTTAAGCTGAAAACTGATCAGAATAGGCTGGGAATCCGGACCCGTAGACAGGCAATTATTGCAGCTTTGACCCCAGAAAACACAGCTTTAAACATAGGCTTCACAATTTTTATTCGCCATGCATATCGTAATTTCTCTCAGAAACCGGGCCTCCCAATGCTTTTTAAAGAAACTAACTTGTAACAAAGCAAGATTTTAGTTCTAATATTGATATATTATTTCACCATATTTGAGTTATTTTAACTGTTTATTTATATATGTTTATATGTACTCCACTTTTATGATTTTTAAAAAAAATATTTTTATTGCAGATTCATAAACAAACATTGAAATAGGTCGACCTTCCCGTCCCTGATCACCATAAGGTACAGTTCAATAATAAAATTGCACACAGCCATTCAGCCCACATCCCGGAGGCCGGGCGGCGTACGTGTCCAATCTGTTAATGATGTCAAGGAAGCCACCTCACAGAGGTATCCGGTCAACAACATAATTTAGTATCTGCTTTTCTATAACTCCTAACCCCCTCCCCCATGCACTCATCCGAATACAGCGTTTACGAATGGTGAATGATGTCATTGTCAGCGCAACCCGCTGCATTCAGTCGCACTTCGGAACTCCCCTGTACTAGTTCTCCTAATCTTCCACAGTGAACCAATCTATGCATTAGCCGGAGCTCCGTTCCACGGGCGTTCCTTCCTTCGCCTGTAACCAAGTCTAGCTTCTGCCGTTATCCCTCCTCTATCTATATCGGATCCCTACTAACCCTCCCCCCCCAACTGCTGCTGATGTGGGCAATAATCATAAATTCTCAATCAAGACTTCTCTACCTGAGGGATCCATACATACACACCTTCATGTCCCATGGAACCCCCTTCCCAGACCATCTCTTAGTCTTCATCCTCTGTCAAATAGTCCTTCAGAGCCTGCACTATTGCCTCCCAGGCCCTCGCCATCTCTAAGCCCTTCACATTTGCTGTACGAGCGGCTTGCCGCAGCCTAACCACACCCTCACACCTTGCCCATTTCTGCAATTCATTCATCCATCTCCTGACCGATGGGCCTTCCTTTGATTTCCAGTGCCAGGTGATCTCCCTCTGGGCCAGTATAAGTCCTAGGTCAATGAATTTACTTGTGATTTTTGTCTTGGCCGTGTGAGGGAACCAGAGCAGCAAACATGTCGCCATGTCATATTCCACTTGTCAATTGGTGACTGCGTTAAGAAGCTTCCCTACCTCCATCCAGTACGTCCCTAGTTTCGGGCATCCCCATAGTAAATGGTCCAACTCTACCTCAGGCGCCAAGCATCTCGGGCACGCTGCATCCTGTACCCGGAAGTACCTCCTTATCTTCCCCGGGGTCAAATAGGCCCTGTGTATTACAAAGAAATGCACTTGCTGAAAGCGGGCATTTCTGCATCCCTTCCACGTTCTCTTCAAAATATGTCCCCAGATCGTGTCTGGTGTGGGTTTCCCTATGCTCTCTTCCCATTTTTCTTTCAGAGCTGTAAGCGGTTCCAGCCCCTTGTGCAACATTCTAGAGTGGAGGCAGGTAACCGCCTTAATCGTACCCGCAGCCATTACTACATATTGACAGGCCATGGTTGTGCTGGGTTCTACTACCCCCCCTCTCCAGTGCTTCTGCATCGCCGCTATTATCGCCGCGTGTAATAGGAAACTCCTATCCGGGAGGCCAAACTGATCTTGAAGTGATCTAAAGGGCACCAACACCCCATCAATATACAGGTCTCCCACCACCATAAGGCCCAAATCCTCCCATTCCAGTAAAGGAGACCAGTCTCCTCCATGTAGTATCCCCAGAGGAATCTCCGGTGCATACAGGCGCACTGCCTCCACTCTCTTTAAGCTCCTATGCCAACACAACCGCAGAGTCCTCTCCTCCATGGTCAAGCCCCTCAACTCTAACTTCTGTTGCATGATTATATATGATAGGATATGTCTCTGAATGCCTATCCCTCTATCTTGGTCCGGACCTCTAAACTCTTTAGCAATGTTTTGGGTTAGTATCTGTAGCTGTGCCGCCAGGTAGTATAACTCAAAATCGGGGACATCCATCCCCCCCTCAAGCTTGGGTCTCATCAATTTATTCAGTGCCACCCTATGCCTCCCATGGCCCCAAAGGAAATCAGTAATCATCGTTCTCAATTCTCTAAATACCCGCTGGGGGACCCACACCGGCAATGTGCGAAAGTAGTAGAGCAACCTGGGCAAAGCCACCATCTTTAGCTGTGCCACTCGGCCCTGCACCGAGAGAGGGAGGGACGCCCAAAAGGTCATGCTCCCCTTCAGAGCCCTAATACAGCGTCCTATATTTCCTTTTAGCATATCTGTAGCCTCGTGATATATGCGGACCCCTAAATGAGTAAAGCAAGTTCCTTCCCAGACGACATCTACTGATAGATGTGGATGGGGCATATTCGTCCGCAGCGGAAAAACACATGTCTTATTCCAATTTACCTTAAGGCCCGATAGTCTTCCAAAACTCGACAGCATTGCAACTGCACCCTCCAGCGCCATTCCTGTATCTTCCAGGTACAGCAACAAATCGTCCGCATACAATGAAATATGATGAAACTCCCCACCATTTCCGATCCCATTGTACATCGCCCCTAAATGTGCCTGGGCCGCTAGTGGTTCCATCGCTAACGCAAATAACAGAGGAGATAGCGAGCATCCCTACCTCATCCCCCTACGCACCGGGTAGTCGGAGGTTATCACAGGACCCAGTCTTACCCTAGCCGTCGCGAAAGAGTAGAGAACCTTCGTCCAGCACCCGAATCTTTCACCTAAGCCAAACTTCTCCAGTACTTTATCAAGGTACACCCATTCTAGGCTATCAAAAGCTTTCTCAATATCAACAGACAACACTGCTGGCTTTTGGTCTGGCTCCAGGTGGCTCTCCAATATTCGGATTAGACGAAGGATATTTATCCAGGTGTTTCTAGTGGGAATGAACCCGGCTTGGTCTGTGTGAATTAGTGTGGTCATGTGCGGCAACAGTCTAGTGACCAAAATGTGACTTAAAATTTTGTAGTCCACCGTCAGCATGGACAGCGGCCTATATGATGTGACGTCGGTAGCCTCCCTACCAGGCTTCAGCAACGGGACCACCAGCGCCTCCCTCGTCGATTTAGGCAGACGCCCCAGCTCCAAGGCTTCAGAGTATACCCCTAACAGCCTGGGTGCTACAACATTGATATATTTTGCATAGAATTCGATCGGTAGGCCATCAACCTCCGGCGTCTTGTTCCTAGCCATCTGCTTGACGGCCACCCTAATCTCCGACACCGTGATGTCACCTCCCAATTCCTTCGCTGTGTCTTCATCTAGGACCGGGAGTTGAACGCCCGCCAGATAGTTCTCAATGTCAGAGGCTTCGGCTTACAATTGACTTTCATATAAAGTTGAGTAATAATTCAAGAAGCACGACAAGACCGCGGCCTGCGAATAGACCACCTCTCCCGTCTCCACCCGTATGCTCATGATTGGGCTCCCTCTAGGTTCTGGATTTGCAAGTTTCGCCAGCAGCGTTCCCACCTTGTCCCCTTCTGCATGCACCTTGGTGGTATACAACTTATAATTATAAAACCGCAATCGTTCAGTTTCTGTCGCAACCAATTCCCTTGCTTCCTGCAGCCAGGCCTGTAATTCCGGTTGCTCAGGCCTTTGCTGTTCTAGGTCCCTCAATGCACTTTCCGCTTTCACCAGATCAGCCAGGACTGTCGTTCTCTCATTCGAAAACCTACCAATGCAGAGGCCCCTAACTACCACCTTCATGGAATCCCATTCCACTGATCTAGTAGTGGCCGTACCTTCATTTTCGCCAAAATAATGCTCAATACCCTGACGGACCGTATCGCTGAACACCTGGTCCTCCAATGTATCAGGCTGCAACCTCCATGTGGGAACGGCTGATCTCACTCGCTGCCACTGAACAGATATCAACAAGGGATTATGATCTGAAATGGTTCTAGCTAAATATTCTGTGTGTATTATCATGGCAGCTAACGGTCCACTACATAGTATAGAATCTATTCGCACATGTAAAGCATGCATTGCTGAGAAAAAGGAATAGTCCCTAAAGTCAGGATGTTGCTCTCGCCATACGTCAATAAGGCCCCACCTCTCTTGCCAGTCCTTCCTATGTGTAGCTAATCTGCGCACTGGGTAGTCGGCCAGTGGTGGGTGTGATCTATCCAGCAACACATCTGTAATGGAATTGAAATCTCCTCCCAGTATTATAGGACCTATTATAGGACCTGCTAAAAAGTGAGCCAACGAACCAGTTAGTCCATCAAAAAAGCGAGCCTGATCCGCATTGGGAGCATACACACTACATAAAACCACGTCACGGCCGTATAGCCTCCCCTCCACCGCTACAAATCTACCTTCAGGGTCTACCAGATGGTTTGTGGCCTGAAAAGGGACTCCCGCTCTCACCCACACCAACGCTCCCCTGGCAAACGCCGAGTAGGTCATGCCAAACACCTGGCCATGCCACCTCCTCTGCAGTGCAGTACATTCCTGCTTGGTTAGATGAGTCTCTTGCAGCAGCGCTATCGGAATGCCACGCCTCACCAAATATGCATGCACCATATAACGCCTTGACATGGTTCGAAGTCCACGGACGTTCCATGAAAGACATTTCAAATTAGGTAACGTCCCCATTGTAGCCGTCTCTCATCCGCCCCAACAGTATCTCTCGACAGCCCACATCATTGCAGCACAACCCCACATTCAAAACTCCCCTAAAAACTCCCACAACCCCCCTCCCCAGAACAGGACCTAATAACACATCATCAGCCCCCATCCAAACCTTTAGCACAACACACAGTCTTCTATTCTGAAGTTGCCACTACAGATGGCCTTAAGGGCAATAGGAGGGTGGTTCAGGGCCAACCGGGGGCAGGCCAGGCCTTCACCCCGAGCCCAAGATCCCATATAATGGTCCGCCACAGTACCTGCTTCTCTGCAGACCTCCAGGGTCAACAATCCCATCAGAGCTAGTTAACGTGGTCCTTTCCCGACATTGTCACTCATTAAAACACCCATCTGCCATTTGGGGGGGTGACTGATGGCCCTCCAGCGCTGTCCACGTCCGAGAGGTCTCCCCCAGATTTTCCTCCTCCATCTTCAGACTCTGAGCCCATCGACTGCCCTTCTTGTTGCGAGCCCGTTATCACTGCTTTCGCCGCTAGAGCCCCCTTTTTGTCCGCTGTCATTTGATCATCCTGCATCGTTCCCTTGAGTTTGTTTTGCTTGCGGATGTGATTTGCGCACCTGGACAGGTTTCTGCCTCTCTCTGTCTCCTCTACCTCTGCGGTCCGTGCCGGCCCTGTACGATTCAAGCAGGTCCATGTTTCTTCGGGTGTTTGAAAGAAATGGGTCGACCCGTCCATAATCACTCGCAACTTAGCTGGGAAGAGTAAGGAATACTGTATACCCTCATCCCTCAGTTCTTTTTTCACAGCCAAATAAGAGGACCTACGCTTTTGGACTTCCTGTGTATAGTCCGGAAAGATTGTGACCGAACTGTTGTCCACCTGGAAAGGACCCGTCAAACGCGTGCGCTCTCTGCATCAACAGATCTCTGTCCTTGAAATGCAATACCTTGACCACCACTGGCCGAGGCGGGCGGCCCGGTAAAGGCGGTCGGGCTGGAACCCTATGCGCCCGTTCCAAAGAAAAAAGGGGGATAGGCCCTCTGGGGCCACAACCGTTTTGAACCAGTACTCCATATAAGCGACTGCATCATCCCCTTCAGATTTTTCGGGCAGGCCTACTACCCGTACGTTGTTCCTCAGATTACGGCTTTCGGAATCTTCTGCCCTCTTTTCCAGTGTTGCCAAGCGATCGAGTATATCATTTAACTTATGCTCTGCTGTCACCACCGCCGGCTTGAGTTCCTGAAGCAGTACCTCATTTTCTTTCACTCTATCTGCTAGCTTAGCGTGATCCACCCTCAAGAGACCCAGTCCCGTGGCGACCTGTGCAATATCTTGATGCAGGGACTCCTTGGTCGCTGTTATGGCTTCTAGTATCCCATCCAACCTTTTTTTCAGTCTTTGCTCCTGCGCCGTTCCCTCTGGGTCAGTTTGAGCATTGCGGTCTGTCTCCAGCCCTTTCGCCTGGTCCTGCCCCTGTTTCACTTTCAATTCTCAGCTATTCGCGGCCATCTTGATCTCCAAAATCACTGTTTCCGTTACACTTCCAAGTAGTTCACCTGTCTTATTTTGAATGCCAGATCGGTATTACTCCAAGTATGTTTCAGCAACGATCTTGTCCGCTCCTCAGCTTGCGGACACTACTTCAAGGATCTGAATCGTCCGCTGATCTCAGCCTCTCCCGTCGCTCCACCGTCGGAAGGGCGATCTCCTTTCAGGCTTCCGGGGTACACGTGGGTCAGGCCGTATTCCCCTCTTGGAGCTTATCTCTTCGCACCAGCCTTGGTCACTTTACAACAGCGCAATATCTGCCGTTGGGACCCAGTGGTGGGTCGGTATGGCCTTCCAGGTGCATTCAATTCGGGGGCTCCGCATCCGTGTCTAAAATGGCTGTTCACGATCGGATGCGTCCTCTTCTGGTGGATTGTCAAGCACCCCCAAAAGTTCTCCACCTCACTCCAACAGGGAGTCAGCGGCTCACGAGCCTTCCACTTTCTGGCGGACCCCTTCTGTGCGCCCTCTGCACCCCCCAGAGGCAATGGTCGGGTAGGGCCCCGTACAGTAGCACCGTAGTAGCAATGCAATGTCGGGAGTGCCAGTTAGGTGTGTTAGTACCAGTAGTTAACTGCTCGTTATTGCCCAGGGAGCTGTCCCGTGCGGTCCAAGGGTGCCGCCTCTCTCGAACGGCTGATCTATCTGTGGCCTCACTCGGTCCGATCACACCACGCCAAAGAGCCGCATCAGGTCGCTAGTCCCGTTATCAGGCGTCGGTCCGTGTTACGGCGTATATCGGGGTGGCTCTCTCAGCGTCTCATCTGCGTTCAGCTTAATATTCGCTTCTGTGATCCGCTGCACTTCACAGGGGTGCGAGGTTTTATCGGGGCCTCTGCATGGCGCTACCAACCGCCTATGAGTTTGGAGTGGTGGCTCCAGGTGATCCCACACCCGTGCACTCCCGAGGACGGTGCTCCTCCTCACAACCACTCTTCAGCAATCCGCGGTCAGGCCCTCCTCAGCAGCAGCCGTCTCGGACCGCACTCAGAGATCAAGGCCTTCCTCTCGCGGCTGCCATCTTAGGTAGCAGACGTCGCATCAGCAATCCCAGTCCTTTGAGGCTGCGGGGGGTTCCACCCGTCTCCAGCCCCTTCTGTCGGCTTCTCCGGGGTGTGGTCCCCGCTCCGTTTGCCCTTCCAGCTTCTTTCCTCGTCTTTTCTCCTCTCGTAGCACTCCTCACCTCTCCATTCATTCTCCCCGATTCGGGGCTGCCGCCATCTTGTATTCAGACTGCAACACCTCCAACTCCGAAATCGGCTCTCCTCACGCCTTTTGGCTCTCCGCTTCTTCAAAAGTGTGCTTCTTAGCTACCCCCGGTGTTCCGAGCAGAGTGCCTGCACCGTGATCGGCACTTAGGCGAGATTTATCAGGAGAAATTGCAGGATTGGGCGCGGAGCTGCAGGCTCACGCCGCCATCCCCATCGGCATCCAAGCCACGCCCCCACTCCACTTTTATGATTATATCTTTTAATCAAATAAACTATACATTTTCATGTGTATCCCTGTGAGTCTTTGTTATGCAGCTCTTTATAGATCGAACAAAGTAAACTATTCCTTGGGATGTAATCCAGTTTGTTATACCTTTGTTTTAGGCCAATTTGAAAATTGGTATTTTGTATATTGAAAGTTTGAATGTGTGCCTTATTTTTAGGGATCAAATGGCCTCCAATTCCTTTTGTAAAGTTTTTTCATAGCTGCAATAAGTTACGTACGTCACGTTGCCAAAAGAAGCATTTTGTTACAGAAATCCAAAGCTGAGATTTCTTATGATCATATCACTTTGATTTCTATTAACACAATTTCTATTCAGCTATAGTTTGAGGAGGAGAATAGTCTAAACAGCGAACGTAAAGGTACATCATTACTTATGCCACAATAGCCTGTGGTTATTTATATATTTACGGACATGACTATTTGGAGCATTTACACATTTCAACCCACTGTTCTGTACAAATTAAGGCCTATGAGCAACTTATCTAAACAGCATGGGAAGCAAATGTATCTCTCTAAATGTTATTAAAGATGTGTTAAATGTGGCAGTGTAGTTATAATAGATTAAGTATAGCCCTGAATTATATCTGGACAACAGTACCTACACTCTCAGTGAGAACATTTGGGCATACCTCAAGGTACAGGCAGCATGGTTCCTCGTGTTAATGTCACCTAAGTACTTAAGTAGCATCAACACAATCTTCAATTCAAGAAATCAATTAACAAAATTCCCAACTTAATTTAGCAAACAGTAGAATAAAGTAGTGCTTAAGATAATCAAAAAACTACAAAAAAGTGACAGGGAGAAGAGCAGAAATTAATTTCTGAAGAAGTTGGCGTGATAGGACCAATGGAGATGAAAGTTAATTTGAGTGTATCTATGTGCCTTACCATCTGTAGCCAGCAGAGGTCACTTTTTCACCAAAAAATAGCTTGTTACCAGCAAACAGCTGTGCCTCTCATAGACATAGATGCAAGGACACGGTCACTTACGTCCTGGGCGACTACACCCAAATGCTTCCGTCTTCCAGGTCATCTTCAGATGGGTACTCACCGATTCAACGAGAGACAGACTCTCTAGCCCTGCTGATTTAGGACGTTTGGGCCTTAGCCAAAGTTCAGTCCCTCTGAACTGCTGAGTTATTCTGCAAAAATCCCCCCTTCTCCCAGGCTGTACCATAGGCGCTGAAAGTAGAGGCCCCCAAAATAACAATGATGGCGTTCAGACGGTGAATGAGCAACAAAGATGCGTTTGCTTCATGTCACATTAGTTTTCGCGTTCCAGTACAGGGTGGTCACATCATGTCAGGTATGTCTGACACATTTCTGCTTATTGCTATAGCATGGAAAGTGGTGTTTATTTGTCTTGGGCTGCAAAGTGAGAGGATTTTGTTAAGCTGTCTTGTTGTGCTACATGGAGTCCGAAAGGAAAGGCTGCAAGATGCATTTTTTTTCTAACACACAACAAAATTGAACAGTAGAAATATTTAAAAATAGAGCAGGAGTTAGAAAAACCCAAATGAATCCCATTTTAATTCTGAAGTGTTATGAAAACTGATTTCAATAGGATCAAAACGAATCAAGAAAAAAGACTTGGTGCAGTCACAAATGATAAATATTCATGAAACCCGTTTTTAACTCATTATCATTTGTGCACTTTATAGTTTTACTAATAAACAGTTTGTCTGTTCAAATTTAGTGGCTTTTCAATTGAAAATTGGATGTTTTCAAATAAAGGTGCGCTTTCACATCATGCCTTTGTGATATATTTGTTAACGGGTGAGCAAAATGTGCCACCAGCACAATGCTACACTCTCTTGCTGGATTGGCGTGGCTCATTTACTATACTTGTTCTTTATGTGACGCTTGGTTTTTTCACAATCCCTATAACTTCCATGATGTAACATTGATGGCAGCACCCCCACTCTGAAAATGGTTCCAGCATTGGCGTTGGTCTCCCTTCCATTTTTTTGCTGTTGCCTCCAGTGTTTTTGCTATGTTATTGCTTGTCTAGATTCTTTGAGCCATTTGCCACTGCTATTCAGTGCCAAAGTGGAAGTGCTTCCTATTGTAAAAAAATGTATTGGATTAGTGACTCCATGATTGGTTTATTTGATTTTCTTATCAGACCCTAGTACAGGGCACCATGTATGCCCAGGGCCAGTAAATCAAATGCTGCTGGTGGGCTTGAAGCACTGGTTGTGCCACCCACAGAAGCATCTTGTAAAATGTGACTCAGGCCTGCCACTACAGAGCCTTTGAGCAGCCTGGGGCTGCCATGTCGATGTGGCAAGTGCACCCACTTGCCAGTTCCTAAACCTTCCCTTTTCTACAAATTAGTCACCCCTAAAATGGGCCCATGGGCAGGGAGAAATGTATGTAAAGGGTAGGACCTGCCCTGATGTGTGTGGCATGTCCTGATAGTGAATTACAGCCAATTTCGTTTTTCACTATTGCAAGTCTACAAGTTCATGTAGGCCAGAATGGGCAGTTTGATTATAACATCTTATAATCCTAACTGACTCAGGGAACTAGGTAGAAATTCGACTTTAGTATGCCTGAACTCAGAATGATAACATACATATTTTAGTGAAGTTGGTTTTAACATTCTGTGTTTGAAAATACCACTTTTAGAAAGTAGGTATTTTCTTGCCTAACCATCCAAGCCTGCCTCTGCTAGGTTGTGTAGTCCATGTCTGGTTTGTGAGTGAGGGGCTGGGGTGGCTCTAGGAGACAGGGTGCGTCAGCACACGGCTGAATAGACCTATCTGCATGAGGAGTGGTGGGAGGAGTAGCACCTGGGCCTGAATATGGCTGTACCTGCCTTCCACAATGCTGGTTCCACCTCCTGTGGTGTGTCTGATGACCCTGGGCCCACACTGACAAAGGTAGACGTTGTGCACTGGCAGAATGCACCCAAAACTGGTTTGGACTAGGTACAGACACTCTCTGCCTTCAGAGACAAAGGATTTTGGTGTATAAAAAGGGGAGCCAGACCCCAGAACTTTAGATCACTTCAGGGAATCAAGACAAACCTTTGCTAAGGAGAAGAACCAAGGAAGCTGAAGGAGGAGACTGCCCCTGTGCTGTTCTGTTGGGGTTGGCCTGCAGTGGTTACTTTATTGCCAAGGAAAGGAGAACAGGAACTTTAAGTATACGTTTGCAATCTTGATGAAGAATCTCCAAGGGCTTGAACTGTGCTTGCCTCCTGCCTGAAGTTTCAGGGATACAAGACTTCACCACCAGCTACCCTAAATTCCCTTGCTGAGAAATGTTGCCTTCCGGGAGGTGCCTACTGTTCGTTGGGCACTCTGAGAAGACTGGGAGCTTGAAGCACAACGTACCAAGGAGAAACGTGTCGCCGCTGCAGCAGTTGCCGTCGCATCTTTGAAGAAGTGTGCCGCCGCTGCAACTGTTTGCCGTTGCATCATCGCAGAGGTCGCCGTCGCTTCACCGGAGAAGCATGTCGCAGGCCTGTTGCGGCTCAGAAGTTACCAAGTTTGCCGCACGGCCTTTGGGCGTGCGCGCTTCACATCCAATGTTGTTGCATCAAGACGCCATTTTGTCACATCGCACCGGATCGTCGCATCGCATCGAGGTGCTGTCTTGTCGCATCGCACCGGATCACAGTAAGAAACCAACGCATCACCTCCTCTCCGGTAAGAAACCGACACATCACCTCCCATGTGCTTCAGTAAGGAACCGACGCATCACCTTCCCTGCGACCCTTTTGTGTGTATTGCGTGACACATCCAAGGTACTTTGAGAGTAAAGTGTTGATTTACCATCTACATTGAATTAAGCTATTTCTACCATTTTAAAGTCTGTTTTTGGTTACTGTGTTGTGGATTTTTGTTGTTTGGTCTTCTGTTGAGTCTAGTGAAGATTACTTATTTTTCTTAACTGGGGTGGTGTCCATTTGTAGTGTTTTCACTGTATTACTGTCTGTGTTTACAAATGCTTTACACACTGCCTTTGAGATAAGCCTGTCTGCTCATGCCAAGCTACCAAGGGGGTGAGCAGGGGTTATTTTGGAAGTGTACCCCCTTACCATGACTAGAAGCAAGGGTCCCTATTTGGTCAAAGGTACCTACCTCTGCCAACTAGAGACTCCCAGTTCTGACACAGCACCACTGGCCTGTACTGGCTATTTTCAGCATTAGTCAGTCCCCTGTGGGGGTGAATACATGGAGTCTGGCTTGCTGCAAGAAGCATGAAAGAGACATGTTTTACCGTGAATCCTAAGACAGGTGTAAACTCAACTGTTTGAGGACAAAGTGTGGCCCTAACCATTTTCCTTTGCCAGTTCTCCTTCTTGCCTCTCCTGTTCCGGTGACATGGATGGTTGGCCATGCATCACAACAGGAAGCTGGGTCTGCACACAGTGTGCACCCCTTTCAACAGTGTCTTCATCCCCTTCCCAAATGTATTCACAAATATTGTGCTGCTGATTCCTTTCACTCCTTTCTCATGGACGGTCTGTGCATTGTTAAAAACTGTAATAACCTGAGCAAGGCAGTGATAGTAGTGATGTACTGCCCAATAAGGGGCGTGCTTGCCTGCCTGAATAGGTGGGATGCTCAGGGACTCTAGGGGGTAGATTTATGAACTTGTCACATTGTACAGCGCAGCAAGTCAACTTGCTGCACTGTGTGACAGGAAACGTACAGGACTATGATGTATTTAAGTCAATATAAAGCATTTCTGCCTTTTCCCCTGAGCTGGCGTTCTTTTGGCAGCCTAGTGCCAAAGCAAGCATCCTTGCATCACGGTAGAAGGTAGCCTCCATTGCATTCAGGATTGTTTTTTTGCAGGAAGGGGCACCTTCCTTCACAAAAACAATTCTGAGAGATATATTCATCTCTCTATGTGTGCTGCAGAATGGAGCACACATAGAAAGAGTAAGAAACCCGGAGAAATAAACATATTTCGCCTTTTTACGCCTCACCCAGGAAGGCGTATTTTTTAGGCTCATTCACAAGTTTAATAATTCGGGTTAATCTGGGAATACCTCAAATTCCATGGGAACACCCACACAATGCCCATGTATGTATACATACTGTTAATGTTTTTTTATATTGTTATTTTATTGTAAGTAGTTTGGAAATGTAACTTTATAATATATTTTTTTAATTTTATTACCATAGTGGCTAGTGGGGCTTATAGGGGTAACAGGGTGGGAAGTATTTAATAATAATAAATTAATATTTCATTTTTAATTGCATTTTTTATTAAATTGATTATTAGTTACGATAGTTGTATCATTATTTATTTTTTAAATTAAGTTTTAGGAGCGGCTAATGTGTTTTGAAGGGGTTTAGGATGGGAGGTAATTTAATTATAAATAATTATTAATTTAAATTCAATTCAATTGAGGTATTTAATTGATAATAAAATATGTTCATTTTATAATTATTTGCTTATTTTCATTAAGTTTTAGGCATGGGTTTGTGTGCTTTGTAGGGGTATAAGTTGGGAAGCAAACAAAATATGAGTAATGAATTATACATTTTTATTAACAGTATATATTTAATTGATAATTGTGTTAACTTTATAATATATATTTTTTAAATTAAGCTTTATGTGTGAGCAGGGTATTGGGTGGGAAGTATTTAAGTTAGATATATTTAATACTTTTATTTGTGTTAATAATTACTTTTTAATTATATTTATTAATGAAATGATAAATTGTGAAATGTATTAAATATTTTTATTGTTTTTGTGTGTGTTGTTGATTTTACACGTGTGAAGGGTGTGTAGGAATTAATTATACTAATTAATAAATAAAGTTAAATTATAATATTTATAGAAATGATGCACTGACTGGAGACGGAATAGTATATTTTACCCCTCCGCAATCCAAAACTTTCTCTACTGTTGCACTGACTGGATTGGGAATAGTACATTTTACCCCTCAGCAATCCAACACTTTTCCGACTGCTGCTCTGACTGGAGCGGGAATTGCACATTTTACTCCTGTTTACAGAAACAGTTACTGTTGCATTGCGTGAAGTGGGACTAGAAAGTTTTATTCCTCCTTAGTCAAATAGTTTGTGTACTTTTGTATACATTGTAGTGGGAATGTATATGTGTTGAATGTAAAACAAATTGTTTTATTGTATATTGTTACAATTTATATTATGTTCTTGTTCATTTGAAATTATAATATTTAAAAATATGAATGTTTTAAATGAATACAATATTTTTAGTAAATTGCATTTTTTTATTTTGTTTGCGTTTTTATTAGTAATTAAAATGATTTGTTTAAAAAAATGTTATTGGATATATGTATATTTCTTTTTTATATTTTACATTCTATAAAAAGTTATTAAATTATAATAGAAACAAAAATTATTAGTTTATAATATTTTTTAACTAGCTATATGTAAGTATATAGATATATATCAATATATATGTGTGTTTATCTTTTTTGAATCGGTTTACTTGGTATATTTGTTTAAATTAATATTAATGTTATTATTCAATATATGTAATATTTATTATTTAAATGTATATATATATATATATATATATATATATATATATATATATATATATATATATAAAATATTTTTTAAATTATATAAGTGACAGCAATATTTTTTTCGGTGATATTGTTTTGCTTACCATTAGATGACTAGATCTTCGACATTGATATTTATATCACAATATTTTTGTATCAAGACATTTCCAAAGGCAACATTTTGTCAGTGAACCGATTCAGAGTGATATTTCTGAGATTTATGGCATGTACAGGCTCAGCAAGTGGGTTATACCCGAGCTCATTCAGGAATTTCTAAGAACACACAAACACACATGCTCCAGGCCATACAAACATATGTATTAATCCTATGCTTGATGCTCCTTATTTTCTCAGGTAGTTAACAAAACACCGTAGACACAGCATGTGGGGTTTCTCGGAGTGCCTTGTGCTGTGTTTTCTGTAATGTTTGTGATGTCATATTGAGAAGGATTACAACTTTGCCAGTGCAACACCAGGTCCGCCCTTTCGCTCTGCCAAAGCCGTGATCTGGCCACATGCCAGATTAGGAGTTTCTTCCTACCTGGTGGACTTTTTTTGGCGTTGCCATGTGGAATCCCTAAAAATGAGCACCGCAAATGGGAAAACCAAAAAAATTTCCTGCATGGCACAAACTGAAAGCCAATGCTGTGTAGGAACTGGGGTGCATGCACACAGAGTGGCACTTATTGTGCCCCCCCAGCTCATAGAGGCACAAGGGGGATGTGGAGTGTACATTTTGCCTTACACAAGGAAGATTCAGATTTCTACACAAGAGGTGATGTGGAGCACTGCATTCTAGCCCAGAGACATTCTAAATCACAGACTAGCGTGTAAATTTACATAACATGACAAGAAATGTCTGCCCTCAGTACCTATTGATGAAAA
The DNA here is from genome assembly GCF_964263255.1 of Lissotriton vulgaris. Taxonomy (NCBI): domain Eukaryota; kingdom Metazoa; phylum Chordata; class Amphibia; order Caudata; family Salamandridae; genus Lissotriton; species Lissotriton vulgaris. The sequence continues at coordinate 1,331,830,361 of NC_141696.1, read as the reverse complement.
CTCAGATTATAAAGATCAACCCCGCCCCAAACAAGGCAGGGTACCATCAGTATAATTTAGATTACATTATTAATGACGCTTACAAGGATGTAACAATTTTAACAATGCATTTCTGTCTATTCACTGTTGTAACTGCACCGAAAAACAAAACAAATACCATTCCTGGCATGTACTCAATTGTTGGAAATTGCCCTTTTTGCAGGGTTATCCCCAAACTTTTTGCTTCTTCCTCCTTTATTTTTCCTGGCCCGTAGTGGTTGGCAATAGGTCTCCGGGCACGTTACCACTGCTGATCAGTGATAAAGTTCATATGCTCCCTGTGTAAATTGTTATTGTGATTGGTTATCCATGATTGGCAGATTTGTATCCCCAAGAAGTCTCTAGTAAAGTGCAATAAGTGTGCCAGGGCTGGTGATACAAATGCTACTAGTGGGCCTGCAGCACTGATTGTGCCACCCACACGAGTAGCCCTAAAATGGTGTCTCAGGCCTGCCACCACAGTGCCTGTGTGCAGTCTGTGAACTGCCATGTCCTCCTGGTCAGTGTCCCCACTAACCAGGCCTAACCTTTCCCTTTCTATACACATTGGTCACCCCTATGGAAGGCCCAAGGTACCCCCTTGGGCAGGGTGCGGTGTATGTGAAAGGTAGAGCATGTACTAGTGTAGGTGACATGCTCTGGTAGTGAATGACAGCCATTTTAGTTTTTCACTATTGTAAGGCTACCTTGCCCATAGGCTATCATGGGGAATGCTGGCTACAGTGGCTACCAGCATATCTTACCATAGGAGCAAAGTAGGACATAAAAGTCTAGTATCCCTGAACTCAGAATTTAATAACACATCTTTGAGGAAGGATGGTTTTTAAATCCTGTGTTTGAAAGCACCGGAGATCGTCGCCACCCTGAAGATTATTGCATCGTACCTTTTGCAAGCCGCTTCCACCAAAACCCGTGCACCGGAATCCACGCAAGGTATTGCATCCCTCCCCATACAGACCGGAGTCACCGCAACACGCCCTCTACGTCCAGCAGGGTTGTCGTATCGCCACCCCAGAGTCTCAGGAGTGACGCATCTCTTGCTTTTCAACGCTACAGCTTTCACTTGGAACTTTTGTCGCATCTAAAGGTAATGTTTGCTAAAACGTGAAGCAATTGTGGATTATTTTAACACAACCTTAAGAACTCATTTGAAACCATATTCTTGAACTGTGTATGTTGGATTTTTGTCATTTTGGTCTTGTGTAGTTTAGATTAAATACCTTTATTTTTCTAAACTGTTGTGGAGTCAGTTTGTGGTGTTTTCACTGTGTTACTGTGAGTGTTGGTACAAATACTTAGCACATTTCCTTTGATAAGCTTGACTACTCATGCCAAGCTACCAAGGGTGTGAGCAGGGGTTATCTAAAGAGTGATTCCTACTTACTCTGACTAGAAGCAAGGGTCCCTATTTGGACAGTGGTACCTAACTCTGCCAACTAGAGAACCCCAGTTCTAACATCCATGATGAATGTTACAGCGAGTACTCAATTAAACATTACCATAACAGATGCATTAACTCATTTAGCATGCCGTTGATATTATTTAATGTTTCTTTCTTCCACAGCCCCTGTATAGCAGTCTCAGCTCCATCTCTCTGCATTCAGGCTCCTGATGTGGCCTCCTGAACAGAGGCACTACTGGGGTTGGAATCTCATAGTTTCTGGAGCTGCAACCTGCCCCACTATTACAATATGTGTTGTCTCACACTTCTCAAGTGAGTTTTTAAACTGAACAAAGCATGTGCAACATCTCCACTGTAATATCTCATCTCAATTTCAACAGCACTAGAATTAGCCACCCGGTTTACAAACCTTCCAAACATCTCCATTCTTAAGACGAGTTGACATAGTGTCTTTGTGCATATGACTCCTCCTGTAATGTAGTACCCAAGACTGTCAGAGCCTATGTCAAGGATTTTATATTGTTATTGATAGACTTAATTGTGTTGTACACATCATGGTGTCCTTCTTTTACTTTTTTACCAAGACCTCTACGATTCTTGCTGATGGCCTGCAACATCTTTAATTGTTGACTAGGCGGCTTCTCCATTTGAGTGGAGGAACGTTATCCCACCAGCCCCAGAGCTGAAAAATAAAATGGTAATAAAGATTATTTCTTACCATTTAATTTCTCATCAACTTGTCTCAAACTGAGGGGCCCATTAGCATTGGGAGCGGATCGCCACTGACGGTCCGGCGGTGCCGATCCGCCTGCCTAATAACCCATCTTTACCCCCGCTATTTTAGCATGGTGAGGGGCACCACGGCGGACTGAAAGACCGTCCCCCACTTTTCCGCCGGTCAGATTCCCGGCCGGGCAGTAAAGGCTTTCAATATGTTGGCGGTGCCATCTATATTAGGATACGCCATTTTCAGGGCCTTTTCTTAGCGGACACTCCGCCATGGAAAGCTAGCTGGCTTAGACAGCTGGTTAGAGAAAGCACAGGCCTCTAGTGATATTAGGAGCAATGAGAGAGCCTGCTTTATCCAATCTTGGACTTCTCTACTCTCATGCTGTGAGAGCAGTGCTTGGATTAAATTGTGCAGTTTACAGGTTCAGACATTCCTGGAGGAGAGAAGACACCTGAGGGATGATGACGTTGCATAGTAAGTTAGAAATGTAAGTGAATTTATGTATTTATTTTTGTGCCCCCTCGCTTCACCGTCACTGATTGTTGATACTGTATACCAAGCATTGAGGCATCTAGATCCCCAAATTGTCAAGGTGTTACAACACACCCCACTGGAGCTTGCAGCCCATTTTGTGCATGGCACATACTTAAATTGATGTTTCAATATAGTCTTGCCATTACTACCACCTCAACTGGGTGGCTGGTATGACTGAAGGTTAGGTGAGTGTGTATGGGCATTAGACAACTCTTGTCCCTACTGCTCTAGATTTGTCTACGCAATGGCCATGACTGTTGGTTTTCTGGGCTTTCCAATATTCATTTACAGCCCATCCTCTTCCCTGGCTGAAGCTTCATCTTCCTGGAGTGATGGTATGCCTGTAGAAAAATACATTGCTTACTGTTCTGATTCGGTAGCATGCATGATTAAGCACAATATGTTTTAAAATAACTATCATTTTGTAATAAATGGGATGGTATATATTAATTTGACTAATTAGTTTTACAAACTCAGACCTGATTGAGACATTAGTGAGCTTCATGGGTAGGTAAAACTTTGCATTACATTGCAGACACTACACATCCCAAAATGTATTTCTTCAGTCAGAAATAAAGCAGATATGGCGTTGTGGTCTTTATTCATCGGCTTACAAATGTGCTTATACTTCACATCCACATATAACATCAGTTTCGTAGGTAGTTTTTAATGGGAAACACCTTTTAATGGGGTGATACCTCCCTCTGGTGGATGTTGGTGGTGGAAGAGAAGTGTTAATTTTGCTAACTCCAGAGATTGCCTCAGGCTGAAGTGTTGATTCAACTAATTCTTCCATGAGAGTTGGTGGTGTTTCTATTGAAGAGCTTATTCTGTCCTACTAGCTTCTTTTTTTTGACTTGCAAGCTTCTCATTTGTCCTGGAGCACTGGTCATATCACATTTTGCATATCTCTTTAAAGGTATGGTGTGTAACTCCTATATCATTTATCCCTTCTGAGGTGGTGATTCCTTTTATGAGCTACAGGCTCTCTTAACAATAATTTACCAACTAATTGATCTATGTGATCTGCACAGTTTTCAACTAGGATATTCGACTATTTCTCATTGAACATATATGTGAGAAATTGGGTTGTTGGGTGACTGGGATGTGAGCCCTGGTCAAGCAACAACCTCGATCCATTGCAGGGTGAACCAAAAACAGTCAATAAATTAACCTGTGCTTAACCAAGGGTAGCTTGGTACAAAAGGCTCTCAGGCTGAACTTACAGGCAATGTTTAAAGTATTTATGCAGCACACAAACAGTAATACATTGAAAACACAACACAAGGAACATCCCAAACTAATTAAAGCAATAGATTACATTGTAATAAATTGTTTGACACCAAAACAACAAAAGTCCAAACAGTAGAACTTGGGTTATGAATTTGTAGAGTTTTTTGTTGTTGCTGTTGTCCTCATACATGCCACCAGATGATGAATGCTCTAGATGGGAACTCCGCGTGCCTTTCACACTGTCAATCTTGGTTACCGCCCTGGACTCAGTGTGCGACACATAGGAATCTCCCAGAGGAAGGCTGTTTCCTTGTCCAACTCCCATTCCCTCTGATGGAACGCCTTGGAAACCTGGGAGGACAGGAACCACACACCTCTGGCATAATCATTGGACTGCCTTTAGCTCTTCGACCAGGCCACCAGTGTCGACCACACCCTGTCTGCGCTCTCTGCTTGACAAGCCATATCTAGCTTACTGACTGACATAATGTTTTTTAAACAGTCAACAAACCTCGGAGGGGCCTCCGACTTCCATTCCCTACAAATTTCTCTCCTTGCTATAACCATCACATAGAATATAAATTGTGAGGTAAAACTATTAAGGCTATAACCACATGGCAAACCTAAAATAACTAATCTAAGAGAGCATATAATAGGGACAGATAAGACCTTTTCCAAAAAGCTGATAACATTATTCCAATATTAAAAAATCTTTGGGCATTCTAAAAACATGTGTCGATCATCGGCTGCGGAGAGTTTACATCTAGGGCAATAGTAGTTGTCTGACGTAACCTTAAATAATTTAGCCGGGGTCCAATATACCATATAAGCAGTGAACAGATGATTCCTTCTGAGATTAGCTGGTTTTATTAGGCTCTGGGACATGGAAAATGAATCTGTCCAGATCTTTAAAGTTTTCTCCGGGCAATCTGATAAAACATTACCCCAGAGGCTCGCCAACTCTAATTTTAACGTTCCTTTTACCCCTATTAGCAACCTGTACCAAAACGATATCTCTCGTTTCCATACTCCCTCCCTACAGACAGAATCAAGGATCCCTGTTTCATCCTAAAACTCCAACTCCAGCCTTGACCACCAGGCAGAAAGTTGGTAAAATTTAAATCTTGTTAATGACCCGTTAGTTAGGGAAGATAAAGAATCCCAGTCTATAAGGCCTGAATTAACACAAAGATCCCCCCATCTGCTCAAACCTGCTGATTTTAATGGCTGAGACAATTGATCCTGGAGACACTCCGGAGTACCCGGAGAATCCCAATATGGGTCGAGAGAGTTATAATATGGGATCCCCAAGGATCTCCGGACAAATAACCAGTTACTAAGTGCTGTCTGTAGGATCTTAAGTCGAACCTTTTTAAAATACTTCTGGTCGCCAAATTTAAGAAGGAAGAAGTCCTGGCTCTGTGGTTGGTCTTGCAACAGCGCCTGAAAGAGGCGGCCCTGTGAAGAAGAGTCCAATTCATTGGCCAGTAACCTAACATTTTTAAAGTTAAAGGCGTGACAATATAAAAATAGATTTGGTAAGGACAGACCACCTATCTTCAACCCCCTCCTTTATTTCTTCCAGGCTATCCTAGAAGATTTTGAAGCCCATATAAAGGATCCGATCTTCCCTTGCAGGATCCTGATATCTTTCGGGGGAAGGGTAATGGGATGGTATTAAAAAGGAAGGTTAATTTGGGAAGTATGGTCATTTTAACAAGATTAACTCGTCCATATAAATTCAGTGGAAGATTACCCCATCTTGTTAGCGTTTTAGTAATCTCTTTCACTACTATCTGCCAACTGATTTTAGGTATATCATTCAATTTTTGAGTCAGATGGATTCCCAAATACCTCATTTTGTGTTTGGCCCCCTATAAAACCGTACAATTATACCATCCCATTATTTCTGTTTTCTCCTTGTTAATTTGATACCCAGAAGATCATCCGCATACAGAGCTGTTTTAAGCTCCAGGTCTGCTATTTTGAAGGGTTGAATTAACTCATCTGTTCTAATTGCGCAAACAAAAGGTTAAATATAAATGTTAAACAAAAGGGGGAACAGGGGGCAACCCTACCTAGTACCACGGGAGATATCAAACCAATCAGACAGGCCTCCATTAACCAGGACATTTGCTCATGGACTCTGATAGAGTGATCTGATACCCTCAATAAAAACTGAGGGGAACCCAAAACTGGCCATTGTGGCCCAAAGATATGGCCAGTTTACCTGGTCAAAAGCTTTGGCCGCATCTATAGCTATTAAGGCTAGTGGCAACCCCCTCTCTGCTGCGACATCAATCGCTCCTATCGCCTGGAATGTTAACTCATTCAGCTGCCTCCCTGGGATAAACCCTCTTTGATCAGGGTGAATTATTGATTTTATAATTTTAGCAAGTCGAGTAGCCAATATCCCAGAATAGAGCTTTAGGTCACAGTTCAAAAGAGAGATAGGTCTGTAAGATTCAATCTTTTTGGGGTCTTTGTTGGGCTTTGCTATAAGGGTTATTGTGGCTGCAGACCATGAAGGGGGGATCTTATACCTCTGAATCAAAATGACTGTTAAAGAGTGTTGTAAGCACAGGAACCAATATCTCTGAATAGTCTTTATACACCTCGATTGGCAGCCCATCTGGGCCGGCGGCTTTGCCACAACTCATTTTCTTAAGTTGATCTCTTACTTCCCCCTCCGTTATCTCACTCGCCAGATTGTTCCGATTTATTTAGGATATTTGGGGTAGATTTCTCTGGATTAGCCAGGCCTGGGCCTCCTCTAACCCAAAACTCATTTCTTCATGATATAGACCTTTCATAAAGCCCCTCGCTTCTTCCCTTATAGCCACATCCTCCCTGATTGAAAGGCCTGACTCCCTTTGAATTAACTGTTTGATGTTATTCCTAGTTCTCTCTACTCTAGACTTCCAAACCAGCAATGCCCCACATGTTTCTCTATACTCAAAGTTTCTCAGTTTGCTGACCTCCCACCTATCCTTAATGATCTTATCCTCAGCAACTTTGAGCGAAATTTGTAAATCTAACAGCTGCTTCTCCAGCTCTGGGTTCTTTCCCCTATCTGAGACAGTAGCCAACTGTAACTTAGAATCCTTTTCTATTATAGCTTTCAAATCATCTGACTTTTTTTTAAATTGATTTCCTCTTATGAGCCACTAATGAACTCAACAGTCCGTGTAAAAAGGCCTTAAAGGATTCCCATACTATCTGATCCGTAGAGGAACCTGTGTTAAAGATGAAAAATTCAGCGGCTTTTTCTTTCACCTCTGCTTTTACTCTATCGACTAGGAACAACGCCCTATCTAGTGTCCACCTAATATCTGTGGGTCTAGAGCTCAATATAAGGACTAATTTGACTATGGAATGATCAGAAATCCCCACGGAGTGTGGGAAACCGAAGTGATATCAGCAAACAAACATTGATCTGTTAAAAAGTAGTCAATTCTAGAGTACTGTATTATACTTTTTGCTATAAAATGAATAACCTCTAGTAGTACCATATTTAGACCTCCAGACATCCAACAAATTAAATTCTTTCATGATGTTTCCCAGAGCCGAAATAGATTTAGTGGGAGCGTGGTATTTTGCTTTAGAAGTTCGATCTAAGGTGTACTCAAAAACCAAATTAAAATCACCCCCAAGAATCACTGGGGCTGATGTCTCAAGTAACCCTGTCCTCAATTTAAAAAGGAGGCCAGGATTATCGTCATTAGGACCATAGTACACTGCATAGGTGTATTGAATGCCGCAGATCGAGAGGGCCGCCACAAGCCACCTACCTGTCTGATCCGTATCCCATTTTAACAACCTTGTCCCCCTGTTTGCCCTGATAATTATTGCGACCCCCCTGGTTTCCCCCTTCTGTCTGGAGCACACTATTCTTTGCACCCACCCCAATTTTCCGAAGACGATCTTACAATCATTTGACTCTAAGTGGGTTTCTTGTAATAAAATAATATGGGCATCTGAGTTTCTTAAAAATTTGCAGACCCTGGATTGTTTTCTCCCTTCTCCTATTCCGTTAATATTCCAGGAGAGGATTTTAATGTTCATTGAGCTAGTCATGTTCCGGCACCAACTTCCCACGTATCTAGAGCTTTAGGTAGATAACATATCTTCTTTGCGTATGAGGACATTTTTTCCCTTTAGCCCTGCCAGTGGCTGAGCTATCTTAAACTACAGCTTCAGCGGCATGATGCCACAACTCCTAATATTTGAGGGGATGGTGCTAGAAATAAAACCATATGTTTTTATAATTTATTTTCTCCCATTATTTTCCTTTAATTTTATTTTTTATTATTATTATTTTATTTTATTTTTTTAATTTATTTTTTATTCTCATTTATCATTATCACTTTATTATGACTCTCGCCCTTGTGCTGTCCCCTTGTGCTATATCTAGTATTTTGTTCATTGTTCATTCTTTATCTTTTACTCCCTCTCTCTCCTCCCCCTTTCTGCTTTCTCGTTGTGTTGTTATTTCTGCCTCATCAGGGATAGGAGGTCATCTACATCCTCATGCTGACTACAGTTATACATTTTGTTTCGCCACATGTAATGTAATGTAATGTAAAAAGTTCTTGTATAGCGCGGACTTCACTCCAAGGAGCATCATTGCGCTTTAGACAGGATAGGCAGAGAAGTGGGGAGTATAGCTGATGGTAATAGGAAACCGTGTTCAGATTAAGCTTTTGCACATGGTGTTGGATATATTATATATCCACGTTTTTAGGCTCTTTCTGAAATCTGTTTCTGATCCAATTTGGCGAAGGGACGGCGGGAGAAGGTTCCAGGCCTTGAAACACAAGACTGATAAAGCCTTTCCTACTCTCGTTTTCAATTTGAAGTTGGAATAGTAAGGAGGTTAGCTTTTTGGGACCTCAGGTTACGCAAAGGGATGTAGTGTCTGAACATACTCTGAATGTAGCTGGGTCCTTTTCCATGGAAGGCCCTGAAGGTGATCAGAAGGATTTTGAAGAGAACCCGTTTGTGGATCGGCAGCCAGTGTAGTATGTCCATTGCTGCTGTAGCTGAAGTTCTTCTGTTCCATCCTAGCACCAGTCTTGCTGCTGCATGTTGTACCATTTGCAATTTATGGCAGACAATCCTGTTTGTCCCTGCATATAAGCTATTGCAGTAATCAAGGCGTGATGTTATAAGAGCTACTGCAGCCATTTTACGTGCGGGGAGTGGTATTAGGTCAAAGAATTTTCTGAGCCCTTTTATGATGCCGAAGCATGTCCCTGCCACCTTCACTGCTTGATGTTTAAAATTCATAGAGGAATCAAATCTGATCCCTAGATTTCGGGCTGACAGGATGGTGTTAGGGGGGGGGGGCGGTAGCATCTTCTGGCCACCATATGGCACGATCTCTGTTTTCCCTGAGTTGCATTTAAGATGGTTCGTGCTCATCCATTGGAATGTGGCTTTTAGGCAGTTTTTGAGCTTCCTTTCAGCCTCATTGGTGTTATCTTCCATCACCAGGATGAGCTGCGCATCATCCGCATATGAAATGGTGTTGATGTTAAAGGATGATATGAGTGCAATCAGGGGGGCCATATATACATTAAAAAGTGTCGGGCTCGGACAGGAGCCCTGAGGTACTCCCGCATTGAGCTGTTTTTCTTCAGACCTAAACTGGTCTAAGGTGACCACTTGTCGCCTGTTTGCTAAGAAACTTTTTAGCCAGCCCAGCACATTTCCAGCTATCCCTGCTGCGGCTAGACGGTCCACCAAGATGACATGTGAGATTGTATCAAACACCGCGGACAGGTCTAGCAGCATCAGGACCACCTTCTTTCCCTGTTCCATTGCAGCCCTTAGAGTTTCAGAGGTGAAAATCAGGGCTGATTCCGTTGGATGTTGTGACCTAAAACAAGCTTGGTTAGGGTGCCAGATATTATTGGCCTCCAAAAAGGTGGTGAGCTGCCTATTCACGGATTTCTCTGTTAATTTGCAGAGGGCTGGGAGCAGTGAGATGGGTCGCAGATTTGTCAGAGTTGTTGGGTCTGGTAATTGTTTTATCTGTAGGGGCTTTACTGCTGCAAGTTTCCATTCTTCAGGGACTAAGCCAAGATTGAGTGAGGAGTTGATAATACTATTTATAATGGGGTTGACAATGCCCACCATTGTGTGAAGCACAAAGGGAGGGCAGGGATCAAAAGGGGAGCCTGATTTGACCTTTAGAATTTCTGCCCGGGATTCCTCCAGGCTGACCGCATGAAAGATGGCCATGGGGGAAGTAGTGGTTTTGACGGCTCTGTTTGCTGGCTCCTTATGTGTTAGTGGATGGGAGAAATCCTTTATGATCTTTTGAATTTTTTATTCAAATAAGTCTGCTATTATATTGCATACGTTCTGGGAGGGGGGAATGATTTTCTGCATGGTTTTGGGGTTCATAAAGGTATTGACTATATTAAAAATGTCCTTCTGTTTGTTGTTAATTTTGGTTATAGCCTTGGTATAGTATTCCTTTTTTGCAGTTTTTATCATCCCATGATATCGGCGGCGTGCAGCTTCAATAAGGCAGGAAATTTCATCTGGACTTGCGCTCTGAGTGATCTCAGTTCTGGCATCCTGGAACCCAGTTCCCACTGCCTCTGAGCTGTCCTCCCTCCAATGTCTGATCTAATTAGATATGGGTTTGCTCGATGATGGAGGACATTCTATTGGATCCAATACTCCCTTCGATCTCAGCTCCTGCTGCGATCTGAGCTGATATCTGTTTCTGCGTCTCCTCTGCGAGGAAAGTGATACAGCCAGGAGCTCCCCCTGTTTTCACGTAGAGTTATTAATGGGGGCAGCACCTGAGGTGAAAATAGGGGCAGAACAACCACTGTGGTTCGTAACTGAAAATAAGGCTGATTCATCTACCAATTTCTGCCTATACACCCGCTCTCGGCACTGCTCTACCTCCCCCCTACTTGTGAGGTTAACCGGAACAACAGCAGTCAACTCCAGATCCATGCACTCGTGCTTCACCACTGACCCCGCTTTAGGGCGTCTTACCGTTAATATCTGCGTTATTGCACAGTAAACATGAGGGTCGTTGCTAATATCTTTACAGACTGACCCCGAAGCTTGAGTCCACAAGCTCGCCCGGCGTCCTCCGAGTCGTCTTTCCTCTGTCTCCCCCCTAAGAGTCATGCACGCCTCTCTCGCCTCTCACGCTGGACCCCAGGTCCTAGCGCCGCTGTTGCTGCCCCCACCTCCAAGGAGAACAGGGAGCGTAATTGCCGCCTCGAGAAAACAAAAAGGAGAGAAAACGGGCAAAATTAGGTTGACAAAGTCTGCTCATTTTTCTGAAAGCAGCACCATCACCATCTTACCGCAAAAATTTCCAAATTAAGCCGCATTATCCTCCGCATTTCATCTCAGCCGAACGAGCAGCCTGCCGCCATGTTCCTCCTAGCTCCGCCCACCTATTTGTAGAGTTTTTAGTAAAAACTAGCACCTAAAATATCAAAGTACCAACCGAAGACATCCAGTCGCACAAGACCCGGTCAAAGTCAAAATTATGGTTGACCGTGATGAAGTGCAGTACAGATACAAGACGTGGACTGGGCCCCGTCAGCCCTTACCTTCGGACTTAGAAGGAATTATGAGAAAAAATGTTTGAGACCTTAAAGTTCATCATATCAAGGCTGCTGGAGGTGTCCGAGGAGGGAACTTCAATATCAAATGGTCTTGGGTCAAAGTCACGGTGAAGGTTTCCAAGGTTGGACTTAGTCTCCACAATGGAAGTCGAAAATCTCCAGTAGGATGAGGCAGAGGCCTGTACCTAAGACAGTTCCACAAGGTTGGATACCCCTTTGGTGAAGGACTGCTGAAAAGCATTTGCTGGTGCATAGAAGAACATAGCGGGAGAAGTTGCAAAGTCATTCCAACCGGAGGATAGGTAAACAGGTTCGTCTCCTCCAGGTTCTCTGAGCAGTTTTTGGCAAAACTCCTCAGTTTTGGAAATTGTCCATTTGGGCACAGTTAGCACCACAACCAAGTTTCCATGACAGGTGGGAAACCTCTTGGGGGTTCAGTGTTCACTCGGGCTGTAGCCAGTTGCAGGCACAAGATGAGGGGAGCCTTTTATGTTCCTGTGACTCTGAACAAGAGGCCAGCAAACAAAAAGTGGAGGGAAAAGGTAAAAACATTGGTGGTGACCCTGAGGAGAGGTCCAGGTCCTATAATATGCTTCTTTTTTCTTTCTATTTTCTCCACTGGGTCCTAACATGCCATGATGCCATTGGATTCTGCCTCAGTTTAGCTTCTCTTTTATGTTCCCTCTTGGCCTTCACTGAGTATGTAGTGGACTACTTCCTGGTTGTGATGTTATGGGGGAACATCCTTTACAACGCAACTTTTACCACGCAGAGCCTTTACAACGCAACTGTTACAACTCATGCCATTACAACGCATTGCGCTGGGGGGCGCTCTAGGATAGGGAATAGATTTAATTTACTATCCAACACCTTCCCTACTATCCATGGGGACTGGAGTTGGAATAGTAAATTAAACTATTCACTATTCAGCACCCCACAACACTATGCGTTGTAAAAGCATGCGTTGTAAAACTTGCGATGTAAAGGCATGCATGGTAAAAGCATGCGTTGTAATGTCATACATCTGATGTTATGAGAGACTGCCAGAGCAACACTTGCAATTTGTGACTCTCAATTTCAACTAGCAATTCAGTAATTTACAACTATGACTCCTTCCAATTTGCTGTTTGGTAGTAGTTTACAACAGTACACAGGGATTAGGAATTCAAAATTAGCAATTTAGTATTTCTCTGCTTATCCCTTCGTACATCGGGAACCTATTGTAAACCTTTCTTTCTGTTTTGTCCCATGCTGCACAGAGCTATTTCCAGCAATGGACATGGCATGGCCTAGAGCAGTCTAAATCTTTAGAGAGAAGCAACTCCATACTTCATGCCCGCTTGGAAATCCTGAAAGTGAGAACACCCTGTAGCACAGATAGTAAATCGATGTGTTCTAAGCACTTATCAGTGTGACATCCTTCATAACTTGCTAAAGGCATGATCTTGATTCACAGTCAGCAGATTTTAAAATAAGATCATTCAATGTTGTAAAATATGCTTTTTTATTAGTTGCAGAAGCATGTTTAATTCGGATGCAGGAGTTCAACAGAACAGGGGATTTTTAACATTCTTCTTTTAAAATTCACAGAATAAATAAGGGTTAACAGGGGTGCACCTGCATCAGAGTCTAGATTACGGTGTAAATCAAAGTAGCAGGTTTTAGAAGTGTCAAAGGTTTCTTACGACTCAAATAATCAAGGATACAGGGCCAATCACATACCCTTCTCTTTCCTCCAGGTGAGTGTGAATGGGGCACAAATACCCATTGATTACTGCATAAGAGGTTTCTGCTGAATCATTCAGAGAGGACCACAGTGAATGATGGGTATTTTCACATTGCTGTAGATGGGTTCATGCTGACCAGGTATTATAGGCAACAACAGTAGAGATGCAGCTGAATGTACTCAGTATCAGATTTTTTAAGGTTATCTGTGCTGCATGCTGTGTACTGCTTTTTTAAACAATTTAATTTTAATTAATGAAAAATGCACAGTCAGCAGTAATAGCAATCATTCAGTCATCACAGAAGCTCAAATGTAGACTCTATCTTTTAGGTTTAAACCTATAATTGATAAAACCTCTCTGAAAGGGAAATAGCCCTCATCAGTGCAAACATATGAACACTGATAAACACAAGCACAACCACAGACTAAAATGTCATTAAAAGAAAGAAAAAGGAGAGAGAATTTGTCATTTGTATTTCTTCCTGAAGGGTCCAGCACAATGTAACTTTGTTATTCAAGGTAGCAGCCAGAAAAACTGGTCTAAGATGATTCTGCCTGAGTTTTGTTGTTTAGGGATGTCACTAAAACATTGTTTTTCTTCCTTTTGTTGTCTCCAGGTTTGTTGTGCTTAAATTGAAGGTGAAGCTTGTTTAAGTCTAATATAATTATTTTATTTAAAGAGGGTGGCATCTGTTATGGAAAGCTGTATGACTGCTTTATTCCTTTCTATCAAGGACTCTCCCCATTACGAGGATTATTGGGACATTATTACAAAACCATTAGATCGTAAAATCTATCACCAGCTAAGAGCAGGTTCTCTCCCGCTCAGAGGGTTAACCTGCTCTTGGAGTTCTGGTAGTTCTGACAAATGTCCCTTTTGTGTGGAGGAGGTGGAAACAGTCGACCACTTCCTCTTCTGTTGCCCAATGTACTCACAACCCAGACAAGCCTGGCTGAGGCCTGTATGTGGCTCGCTGGGTACCAGATCCGCATTGTTTGCTAGAAGAATGTTGCAATCTGAAACTACAAAATTGATTGTTACATGCGTATCTAAATTTGTCAGTTGGGTGTGGACAATTCGGCTCCGGAATATGAGAATCTTAATACACTGAGTATTTTATGAACTATGTAGATTAGCAAGATTGTTTACTCTATATGAATTTCATTTTAACCACTACATGTTTTATTGATTGCTTCAGTCGCAAGTCTTTGTATATTCAATTTAATAATTTTTTATTCCTGTTTTTAATAGCTTGTATTTATGGATTTTATCAGGATATTTTACCTTGGTTTGCTGTATTTGTATAGTATGTCTTTTATGATGCAAATCGAATAAAGCACCGATTGAGCGCCAAAGGTGCGCCAAAGGTAAGCCCGCCTGCGCCCAGTGCCAGGACCCCTGGCCCCCGCAGACCCCAGCCCGCCCGCCGGACGTACGCCGCCGCCACCCTCTACGCACTCAACACCGGCCGAGTTCCGGGATGCTACCGAGCAACCCCGAGACGCACCCACGGACCCTTCAGCTGCCACGCCTGCAAGTTCACCTGCATCCGGACCTGCCCCGCACCAGCACCCACCAAGCCAAACACCAGTAGCAACCACCTCAAGTGCATCCTGCTCAACACCCGCTCCGTCCACAGACACGCCATCGAACTCTGGAACCTCCTCGACACCACAGCTCCTGACGTTGCCTTCCTCACGGAAACCTGGATGAACGACTCCTCAGCGCCCGACATCGCCATCGCCATCCCAGAGGGCTACAAGATCACCCGGAGGGACCGCACCGCCAACCAGATGGGAGGAGGCATCACCATCATCCACAGGGACACCATCCACATCACGACCAACACCGACGACACCCTGACTACCGCCGAACACCTACACTTCCAGATCCACACCGACCCGAAGACCACCCTCAGAGGCACCCTGATCTACCGACCCACGGGACCACGCACACAATTCAGCGAGGACATCGCCGACTTCGTCAGCCCGCATGCCCTCCCCTCCGCTGACTACATCCTCCTGGGGGACATCAAATTCCACCTGGAGAACAACAACGACCGCAACACCATCACCCTGCTCGACAACCTCACCAACCTCGGACTCAAGCAGCTGGTGTCCACCCCCACCCACCTCGCCGGACACACACTCGACGCCGTCTTCTCATCCAGCAAAGACATCGCCTTCAGCCACGCCACAGGACTCCACTGGACGGACCACAGCTGCGTCCACTTCACCTTCAGAAGAACGACGATCCACCACCACTAGCAACAGGTTGCCCGAAGAAGCTGGAACAAGATCACAGCCGACCAGCTCGCCGCTTCCCTGAGCCAGCACCCTCCCGCCAGCTCAGCGAACCCCAGCCAGGCCGCCGACAACCTCACGAAGTGGATCAGCAACTGCGCGGACGAACTCGCCCCACTGAGGACCCCGCCCAGCAGACCCGGCAGCAAGAAGGCCCCATGGTTCACCGACGAACTCAAGAGCTCCAAGAAGAACTGCCGATCCCTCGAGAAAGTCTGGAG
Organism: Lissotriton vulgaris; assembly: GCF_964263255.1. Classification (NCBI taxonomy): domain Eukaryota; kingdom Metazoa; phylum Chordata; class Amphibia; order Caudata; family Salamandridae; genus Lissotriton; species Lissotriton vulgaris. Next base: position 1,331,814,565 of record NC_141696.1, on the reverse strand, counting down.
AAGGGAACCAACACCGGACAACATGACCACCCTCAAGCTTGCCACCCGGAAGCACCACCAACTGATCCGCGCCACCAAGAAAACTGCATTCAAGGACCGGCTGGACAACAACGCACACAACTGCAAGGAACTCTTCAACATCGTGAAAGAGCTCTCCAACCACAACGCCGGAAACAACGACATCACCCCATCGCAAGACCTCTGCAACTCCCTCGCCTCCTACTTCCACAATAAGATCGCGGACATACACAACAGCTTCAGCACTACACCGACGCACGCCACGCCCGCACCAACGCCCCCCACCACCACCCTCCGCGCCTGGACTCCGATCAGCACCGAAGACACCGTCCGCATGATGAACTCCATCCACTCCGGATCTCCGACTGACCCCTGCCCTCACCACATCTTCAACAAGGCCGACGCGGTCATCGCACCCCACCTGCGGGACATCATCAACACCTCCTTCGACACCGCCACCTTCCCGGAAAGCTGGAAGTACGCCGAACTCAGCGCTCTACTTAAGAAACCAACAGCGGACCCCACCGAACTCAAGAATTTCTGCCCCATCTCGCTCCTCCCGTTTCCAGCCAAAGTCATCGAGAAGACCGTCAACAAACAACTGGTCGCCTTCCTCGAGACGAATGGATCCCTCGACCCCTCACAGTCTGGCTTCCGAGCCAACCACAGCACCGAGACCGCCCTCATCGTTGCCACCGATGACATCCGAGCCCTGATGGACAACGGAGAAACAGCGGCCCTCATCCTCCTAGACCTCTCCGCGGCATTCAACACTGTCTGCCACCGCACCCTAGTGCAGCGCCTCAGCAAAGTCGGAATCCAGGAGAAGGCACTGGAATGGATCATCTCCTTCCTCGACGGAAGAACACAGAGAGTCTGGCTACCACCGTACATGTCAGAGGCCACCAAAGTCATCTGCGGCGTCCCTCAAGGATCCTCGCTGAGCCCCACCCTCTTCAACGTCTACATGAGCACCCTCGCGGCCATCCCCCGCCAACACAACCTCAACATCATCTCCTACGCCGACGACACCCAGCTGATCCTCTCCCTGACCAACGACCCCGCCGCCGCCAGAGCCAACCTTCACGAAGGGATGAAAGACGTAGCCGAGTGGATGACAACCAGCCGCCTGAAACTGAACTCAGACAAGACGGAAGTCCTCATCGTGGGCTCCTCGCCCTCCGCCTGGGACGACTCCTGGTGGCCCCCCGCCCTGGGCACCGCACCCAAACGGACAGACCACGCACGCAACCTGGGCTTCATCCTGGACTCCTCCCTCTCCATGACCGTCTCCTCGTCGTGCTTCAACATCCTGCGCATGCTACGGAAGATCTTCCGGTGGATCCCCACCGAGACCAGGAAGACGGTCACCCAGGCCCTCGTCACCAGTCGACTGGACTACGGCGACGCCCTCTACGCCGGTACCACCGCCAAGCTCTAGAAGAGACTCCAGCGGATCCAGAACACCTCAGCCAGGCTCATCCTCGACATCCCACGACACAGCCACATCTCCGGACATCTGAGAGACCTGCACTGGCTCCCCGTCAACAAAAGAATCACCTTCCGTCTTCTCACCCACGCACACAAAGCCCTACACGATCAAGGCCCGAGCTACCTCAACAACCGCATCAACTTCTACGCTCCCAAACGCCACCTCTGATCAGCCAGTCACGCCCTCGCCGCCGTCCCCCGCATCCGGAGAACGACAACAGGAGGAAGGTCCTTCTCCTACCTGGCCGCCAAGACCTGGAACTCCCTCTCGACCGACCTGCGCATGACCCAATACCACCTCTCCTTCAGGAAGAAGCTCAAGACCTGGCTGTTCGAGCAGTAGCAGCACCCCCCGCCCCCTAGCGCCTTGAGACCCTCCGGGTAAGTAGAGCGCTCTATAAATGTCTTTGATTGATTGATTGATTTGACTGACTGATTATTTTATACACTGTAGAAAATCTAGGAATATTAAAATCCTATTTGATTATTGGGCAGTGCTTGATTATATTACTGGTTTACTGGTTGGTGAAATGGGTGCCCCATAAGAATTGTAACTATTGTGTACTATCACAGTTAACACCAGACACTGAATGGATAAAACTCTTTGATACATCTGTCCCTTTTCTACTAAGTCAGTATTGATAGCAAGTAAACTACCAAACACCCCAGGCTTGTAACATGTAATGCAAGGTATAATGGCAGGTAATTGTGAAAAGCATGCTGTCTCCGGGCACATGGAAGAGTGGTGAAAACATGACACACAACAGGTGTTGTCTTTGTTATGAGTGATACCTTTATCTAATCCTGTCTTTTTACCCAACTGAACTTTACTGGGGTGGTTTTGAGCCCATGGTTACAATCTTAACACTACAATTTCAAGTCCCATACAGAATGCATTATGCTGTCTGTTAAAAGGTCAGGACTGACTTAAACTGAAACATTTGCTTTGGGGAAACTTGGCAGCTATTGAATGTCCACACAGTAGCAGCACCTCTGTAATGTAATCAGGCAAAGAGTGCAGAAAGAAGTGGTGAGCATTCTTAAAGTACCAAGGGGTAGATTTCTAAACATTTTGAGCTGTTACCATCACAAAAGTGACGCTAACCAACACTAAGGGTCCGAATATGATGTTGGCCGGAAAGACCCCAAACGGCATTTGGTTTTTCCGAATCCGATTCGGTACCTGTATTTCTGACCAACTCGGAAATATATCCGACTGATCGATTATGATAGTCGGAAACCATTTTGTCATTCCGACTAGGTTCTGACTGGCATTCGGAGAAACCAAGTCGTTTGGAGCCGAACCTTACAGGTCTATAGACTGGTTTTCCGATCGACACATTACTATGGCGGATTTGGACAGTCTTTCCGAATCAGTTTGTCTGACATGGATCGGCTGCCGGAATCTGACTTTGGGGCCCGTAGCAGGCCCCCTTAACCCGGAGACCTCCGGTTGGGGCCCATGGGGGTGCCCATGGGTCCCCTCTTTCCAACCTACCTACTATGCCTTTCGATGCAAAACCCTATCTACAAACAATTGTAGACAGAGTTTATTGTCAAAAGTTAACACTATCTGAAAGGAGGTGTAAGAGTAGAAAGGTTTTCATCTCTCCTTTCTTTTCCTACTTGGCATACGTGCTGCACAGTGCAGCACACATACAAAGTGGTGAAAGTGTTTGAACTTGTCTAGACATAATTATTTTGTGCAGGAAAGGTATCCTTCCAGTACAAAACCTATGCTAGACTTAGGCACGCACCATAGCGCTATGGAGCTAAGGTGTGTGCCTGGCACACAGCAGCTGAAATCAGAGCCGGAGCAAGGGAGAGGGGAGAAGAGAGCCATATCTCTGTATATATGGTGCTCTCCTGCTCTCTCCTTGTCAGGCAACGCAGTGCAGCATCTTTTGGTGCTGCGCAGCTTTGCATGACTATTTGGAAATCTGCTCCCAAGTTTCAGGTGCCTTAGGATGTAGGAATGCAAATTAATCTGGTGTAATTCAAAAAGTTAAAGGTTTTGTGTGGTACTATTCAATTGGTAGGGTTCAACAACCTACTATGTTATAATATTCAGTAAAGATTAGGTGAATGCCCCCCCCCCCCAACTGTAGCCAGGAAATAGTTGGTTAAAAGATTTGAATATAGAACTGTTATTTTTTAAATCCATTAATGGTTCTGTAAACTAAACAAAGTCCTGACAGATTGAATGTTGGACCTGGCCTTTTCTGCAGGGCCACCTCCAAACTTTTTGTCGCCACTCCTCCTGTATTCTGAACCCGTTTTTGTTGGCTTTTAATACTCTGTGCACTTTACCAATGGTGACCAGTGCTAATGCACTTGTGTTCTCCCCCTAAAACATAGGGCAATTGACTTACATCTGATTAGTAAATGTAATTTACTTGTAAGTCCCTCGTATATGAAACCACATGTACCCAGAATCTGTAAATTAAATGCTACTGATGGGTAGCAGCACTCAGGCCAAAATGTTCCTTTCTAATACTGGTTAGTCACCCCTAAAATAAGCACTAAAGCCTCATAGGCAAGGTGAATGGTATTTAAAAAAAAGTATGAAATGTGGATTTAAATTTTAAATGTCCTGGCAGTGAAAAACGCCAGAAGTAGTTTTTTACTGCTGCATAGACTAACTCTGCGTTGCCTGACTACACTTAATATGTGATACCTTAAATTTGGGACCAGATAGAGAAATGCTGTTTACTCTAAATTATTTTTAAGTTAACGTCCTCTTTGATGATATAATCAAATTATAAGTTACTGTTCAGAAATTGCCACTTTTAGAAAGCTGCAATTTTTCAGTGTAAACCAAATGTGCCTTTGTGCCATTACCCAGGGCTACAAAACTGTGAATCACTCTCCTGTGGTGTTTTGTGGATTCCTTCCGACATGGGGACGCAAGGTCCTTGGGTCCTTGGTTCCTTGGGTCCTTGGCTCCTTGGGTCCTTGGGTGTGAGGCAGGGTGTTGCTTTTATGAGAAGGATGCCCTGCTAGGCTGTACTCTGCACTTCCTGAACTTCAAAGGATAGCTGAAGGACTTTCCCACCTAACGGCTACCTTCCCTGTTCTGACAAATCCAGCTTAGACCTAGGCCTGCCTGCCCTTTTTTACTCTTGACAGTTTGGAGCCAAACCCAGAAAAGGGGAAAGGTTGACGAAAGGGGCATCTCCCACCTACAGGCTAGCACTGAGGATAAAAGTCCAGGGAGGTGAATGTTGAGTTGACAAACCCATGGTAGTTAAGTAGACCTACCAAGATGAGAAGCTGCCAGGCACTTTGTTCTTGTGTTAGTATGCTTAAATATTGACTACACCTTATGTGGCCCGGTAAAAGGAATTGTCCGACCTGAGTGGAGTGAGGTGCCATCTTCGATAGGAATGAGATCATATTGGGCTATGGGAACTGTAAGCTGATACTGTCATGTTAATATGGGAGCCATGCTGTTTGCTAACTGCATTTGTATGATTCCCCAATCTTCTGAGCACCTAGCTGGCCATTTTCCCTTATTTTTAAAGTTGTGCACAAAACTCAATGGCAGAGAAGATGACCTAAATCCATGTTCATCCTCTGAACCAAGCAATGTCCTGAATAAGTGGTGAAACAAGCCAGGGACAAGTGCATTTGTTATGAGGAATCTCTTGCTTTTCTCCGGAAAAATGAACTCATCCTAATTCTAAGCCAAGTCTACCCTCTAGTGTGGCATGAGTTAGCCATTTTGCAAGCAAACCTCTATTGAAGGCAAGCCTTAGATCAGAGCCCTATTTACTATGAAAATACTACTTTGATAGTTCCTAAAAGACCTTAGTGATGCCCACCTGTTGTAATTGGTCGCTTCCCTCAATTCATGTTCCAAGAGAACTCTGGCTGGATGTCATATAATTAAGGGTGAGTAGAATGTTCTACCCACAAAGTTAGTCGAATTTTGGCCACTTTGCTTTACTCTTTAATGCTGAGTTTAGGCCAAATTCCACGTAGACGGGAGTTGGCTTTCGTAAACGGTCAGCGGGCTGCTGTTTGAGTATATTTGCTGCCACTCGAGTGGCAGCAAAATCAAGACGAACGGCTGTATGCTCTTGTACAACACATGGTGCTGTTTGAGCTGATTTTTGGAGATGCTCGCGCTGCCAGTGCAAAATTGCAGAGCAAGCTTCCTATTTTCCTCCCATTGCTGGAATTCCACTGAATCTCGCAGAGTTTTTCTATAACTCCACAGAATTCAGAGGAGTGAAACTCCATGAATTCCACCCACACATACATGTAATTAACGTTGCCTGTTTTTCTGTCACATCTCTTCAAACAGGCCATCTTCCCCCCAAATTTCCATTGTGCTTTCATGAGAACTACTTCACACATACTCTGTTATGCAAAATAGATTTGCACAATCACTGGAATCCCGACAAACACAAGTTTAATCTGTCCAACCTTCTTTTAATAAAACAATCTTGGAGACCTATTTGCCAAAGATCTATGATCACCAATGAATTAGATTTCTGTGAAAAATAGTTTATTAGCAAGCAGATGAGTTTTCCAGCTGTTTGCTAAGCCAGCTTATGGAAAGTATGACTTTCATTTCTCAACAGGCTTTGAACAATAGGGAAAAGATCTTATACCATGTGCAGGGGAATATAGATTTTCTTCTCGTCACTGCAGGAACTTACCAGTACTAGGATTTGACATTTGTCACTCTATACTTTGTGCATCCAGGCCAAGTGAGCTCCAAGACACTTGATATAGATAACTTAGCTAACATTAAAGTAAATGTTCCACTTATCAAAAATGGCTTCCTTTGATATTTGCTGGCTGAAGTTTTTTGAATACAGTAAATCTGTTATTCAATGAAAGCCCCAAAGCCATACTTTGAGAGTTATATTGTAGCTCACTTGTGACATCTGAATTTATTTAAAGGGCATAGCATGACCTCTAGAAACCTCCTAGTGCACAGGCTCACCATAGGCCAGTAAATCTAGCTCTATAAAAAGAGAAAATCTGGGGCGGATACACAGAAAGGTAACTTTCTCTGCAATATTAGCTTAAAAAAAAGAAAAAAGAAACGTATGCTTATACAACTGCCAACATATCTATTGGAGGTGTGATTGCAGAAAGTAATGATCAATTATGATGGATTTTATTAATTTAATGTGATATATCAATCATTTTATTTTTATGCCCTGTAACTGAAATTCACAAAGGCACACAGTTTTCTTCAGCAGGCCCATTAATTCTGGGTGCAGTATATTTAAAAAGTTGAACATGTACTATAAGTTTTACATGTCATGGTAGTGAAAAATTTGCAAATTTGTTCTTCACTAATGGGAGACCTACCGCTCCCATAGAAAAACATTTGGTTACCGTATTATATATTTCATAAGTGATACCTGTTTGGGAACAGGTAGGAATGTCATGTTTGGTGACTAAGGAATCGTAATTTAAAATCATATTTAAAGGCAAAGTCATATTTAAAGTCACAGCTCTGAAAATGCTACCTTTAGATATATTTTTTACACTTTTAAGGTCAACCCAATAAACCTTGTGGGCCTGGGTATTGAAAATTAAACAGGTAATCGTGCCTACAAGGTATTCGTTTTTCAACCAATGTATCGCTTATTTTCAATGTCCAATCGTGGCATACCAAATCAATTAGCAAAATATATATCAATTCTTCTTTAAAAAATCAAATTTTATCAGCTGATTGTATATCTTTCTGTTATGTTTATATCAGGAATAAATCCGGGGTGCACAACACAATTCTCCATGTACATTGCTAACAGATATTTTGATTATTATCAATGAAGGATTTCTAGTTATCAATGCACATTTTTAGAATCTTGACATTTTCTTGTCCTAACCATTTGGTGCCTACTGTTTGTTCTCATTCATACAAATAGGTGTAGTGGCAGTTTTTCCTTAGAGTACTGCTCTCAGACAGCCACACAGTAGGACTGGCCATTGGCAGGATGAGACATCCTTGCCTGAGTAAGAATGTATACAACACACAAACAGTAATGAAGTGAAAACATAACACAAACAATTCCCACACCACGTTAGAAAAATAAAGTAAAAGGCAATACATTATTTGACACCAAAATCACAAACATCCAACCAGTGGAACTTCAGATATGCAATTTCAAAGATTTAAGTTATGTATCTCACCTAAAAGCACAAAGCACCACTCCTGGTTATCTGGTTGGGCTAGACCGGGGAAATGGCACAAGTTCAGGCTAACCATGATGAAGCATTATAGATACTGTTTTGCTAGTGTGTAGAGAATCGTAACATTTAATCACACCCGATAGCGCCAGGATAAGTGGATTGCATGTTTTAAACAAATGTGCTCACCACTTTTGTTCATTTCTCATGTAATTAATTACTAGATCACAACACCATTCAGGTAATGTTATTATAAAATAACAGTAACTCAGCAATAGAACAGTTCAAAAAAGTATTTGATGTCTGGAGAGAATGCCTGAATCGTCCTCAGGAGTTGAAAGATTCCACAATCATGCATTTTACTTGGACAGCTTAGTGGCCCACATGCATCATTGTAACATTTTGCGATTTCTTAATTGCGAAAATTAAAGAATCACATTTAAGAAATCGCAAAATGCTATGCATTAAAAAATCGCAATATTTTTTGCGATTCGGTATTTTTCCTTAATTGCGATTCACAATTTGCGAATCGCAATTAAGGAAAACCCTTCCCATTGATTCCTATGGGCCAAAAGGCCTATATGAATGAATGGGAAGGCATTCACATTTTGTGAATTTCAAATTGCGATTCGCAAAATGTGAATGCAATTTCAAGGGTGCAGGGGGGGGGTCCAAAGAACCCCTCCCTGCACCCCTGAAATTTAACTTTAAGTGCAATTTACACACACACATGAACCAAGGACATATGTGTGTGTGTAAATTAAAACTTTCAAATATGCAACTAGTGCATGTTTGAAAGTTTTCGGTAAATTAGCATGAAGTTCAACTTCATTCTAATTTACCCCTTCCAAAGTGCGAATTCGCAATTAAAAAATAATCATGCATTGCATTTAAGAAATCTGAAATTGCGATTTCTTAAATGCAATCGCAATTTTAGAAATCGCAACATGGTTGCGATTCCTAAAATTGCGAAATGCATGATGCATTCCAAATTAGTCAATTGCATTTGCAAACGGCCGAAAATTGCGATTCGCACCGTTTGCGAATGCAATTGTCTTTGATGCATGTGGGCAGAAGTATCCTCTTGCTTTCAGAATATATAGGTTACTTAGATAGCACCGTATTCAATATTTCACAGTGGATTACAGTCACATGCACAGTGTATCGGTAGTGAGGGCTGTTTATAATAATGTGGACACCCCCAAAAACAAAGGAGATATGTTAATACTAGAGGAATCAAGTATCCTGTATAATATCTGTTGTCCCTTAAGTAGGTTTCATCGGGGCAAGGAGCGATATCGAGGATGGTTTCAGAGATATTATTAATCAACTAATTTGTATGCTGGAGGAAGAAATCAGTGATTATTTAAACACATAGAGTATAATGATCTAATCCAGCAAATTTCTTCATATTTGCAAACAAAATGCATTTTACAGAAAATTGCAAAAGTCTATGCTAAATAACACGTATATTTGAATGTAATTTGTAGTATGTAATCATACTTAAACAATTTTAACATATATCACAAATAATAATGTTCTGTTTTAATTAGCTTAACTGTAGATGCCCTATTAATCGCAAAATAATACAGTAGCATTGAAAGGCCTGTTTCCCACGTTGAGCTGTTGTTTTGTGCAAGATGTCTTTTTTTTTCTTTTGCTGCAGATGCTGTAACTTTCCAGAATGCTCCAGTTGGTTAGTAAATAGACATTTGTTTTGTATTAGACAACTGATAGTGAGGTTCTCAACGGGAGAAGAGACAACAGGAACACTGATTCATGGGAAGAACTGTCTGAACTACAAAATGTGGACAAAATATCTTGTGTCTGTGGCCGATTGTGAAGACATGAGAGTCTCTGGAGTTTACCTCTTCCCAAGGGTTTTCATCCAATCCTATTGCATGTTCTGAACTAGGAAAGTGAAACATGTTACCATCTAGAATATTGTTGTTGGACTTGGCCCTTTATGCAAGGTTATCCCTAATCTTTTTCCTTCTTTTTCCTATTTTTTCCTCACCTGTTGTTGTTGGCTTTAGGAATCTGGGCACTTTACCACTGCCAATCAATGTTAAAGTGCATGTGCTATCCGTTCTAAATTGTGAACATGATTAGTTATCCACGACTGGCATATTTGATTTACAGGTGAACCCCTAGTAAAGTGCACTCAGTTTGCCAGGGTCTGTAAATCAAATGCCACTAGTGGGCCTGCAGCACTGATTGTGCCACCCACATGAGTAGCCCTGAAAAGGTATCTCAGACCTGCCACTGCAGTGCCTGTGCGCTTTTTTAAATTGCCATGTCCACCTGGCAAGTGCCCCCACTTGCCAGGCCTAACCTTTTTCTTGCATGTAAGGCACCCCTATGGTACTCCCAAGGTACCCCCATGGGCAGGGTGCAGTTTTTACAAAAGGTAGGACATGAACTGGTGTGTGTGGCATGTCCTGATACTGAAAAACCTGCCAATTTTGTTTTTCACTTTTGAAAGGCTATCTGCGCCATAAGATAGAATTCTAGATACTTTGTAACATCTTACAAGTATAACTTCCAATTGGGACAAGATAGAAAGACGGAGTTTAGTATGCCTGAATATGTCACTTTTAGAAAGTAGCCAAATTCAAATTTCAAATTTATTTATTATGTTTTGGCTCTCAAAGAGGGCCACATAAGCATATGCAATACAAAGCAACACAATCACAGAAGGTACAAGAATTTAAAAACACAATATTCGAACCGCAATAGCTATACTGCAAACCATCAGTCCAACAAGGCCGGGCAGACACAGTTTTCCAGAGAAATTAATAAATAGCTAAAAATCCTTTAAAAAAGTTAAAAACATAAGCACAGAACATTTCATTTGGAGGGCAATAAAGTGCATAAAGAAAATCTTTTAAAGTGACAATGCTGAGGCGGAGACAAATTACTTTAAGCCATCGGTTGCGCAAATTACGTAACATAGGACAAATCAATAGTACATGCATACAGTCCTGGTTATTCAATTTACATAAATTGCACAAGGCAGAAGTGCCATGCCATTTGGACAGCAATACATTAAGTGGGATTAAATCATAACGTAATAAAAACCAAAACCTACGTATCCCATGTGGTAAATTCCATAGGGCATAGGGTTGAGGGTGTTTCAGCCTATAGGAGGAGATGAGCGGCTCCACGTTCCTTTTATCTCCAACTGTTTTTTTGTCAGAAAGAAAACAAAACTCCCACGAAGCCTCCTTAAGGACATGCTTTAACTGCGTGGGAGAGTAGGAGAAAAGAGCACTTTCATCCAGTTTAAGGATTTTCACAGCCCTTCTGAAATTACTTACGAGTTTAGAGAACTCCTTAAAATTGCCCAATAGTTCATTTTTGAGTAAAACTCGCAAGGTACCTTCTCTCGCTCTGGCCAAACTGGCCACCCACCTTATTAGGGCGCACAGCCCCTGAACCCAGGCACTCCTGAGTCCAAAGTCCAACCTGCAGGCAGCCAGTGGGCAGGCATTGTTAAGAGTCGAGAGGGATCTTAGGAGTTTTCCCTCAGTCTTGTGGCAAAAGTCCCAATATTTTATCTCTATTATTTCTATACCGTACAAGATTGTTGCGGGGATTTTAGCTCTATATACTTCTAGAAGGCTAGCAAAGTGTCTTTTCCCCGTTGCCAGGTATAGGGACTTTAACCCATTGCCATGGGCAAGAGCTTTGCGAGAGCAGTGCTCTATATGGAGTTTCTCGCTCATATTGGCCGAGAATATTTTCCCTAAAAAAGTATAGCAAGTTACGACCTCCAATCTATGCCCTCCAATAGCCCAACCAAAATTTGTCGAGCGGCACTTCTTTTTACCAGCTATACACATCACTTTACTTTTATTAATATTGATCTTCATGTGATGCTCCCCAGCAAAGTCCTGAAGGGCCTGTAGCCGGTTTGCCAGACCCGTGGGGGTCAAGTCGAGCAACAGCACATCGTCGGCATACATCAGGCAGGATATTGGCGCCCCTCCTATCAACGGTGCAATCCCCTCACTGGCAGACACAGCAGCAGGGAGGTCAGTTGTATATAGGGAAAACAAAAGGGGTGCCAATAAGCAGCCTTGTTTAAGGCCATTCTGAGATGGTATTTTGGCCGACAGTCCCCTTTCGCCCCCCATTAAGACCCTGCACCAGGTCTCAGTGTGCAGAGCCCGCACCAATTCCAACAGGGGAGTAGGGGCACCCAGCGTCGCCAATTTTCTCCACAGCGTTCCACGATCTACTTTATCGAACGCTGTGGAGAAATCAATGAAGGCGGCGTATACAACTCCCCCTCTCACCTGGACATATTTATCTGTAATCACCTGAAGGGCAGTCAGGTTGTCCAGCGTGCCATGCTCCCTTCGGAAACCAGTCTGTTCCAACGGCAAAATGTTGCGCTCCTCGACCCAATCAGAAAGAGAACTGAGGAGACATTTCGCAAAGACCTTTCCGATGGAGTCGAGGAGCGCAATCAAGCGATAATTACTGGGGCTGTCCCTTGTACCCTTTTTAAAGATAGGGACCAAAATGCTTCCTCTCCAGGAAGCAGGAACACATTTGGAAAGATGGCACGCCCTAAACAAGGGGTACAAGATTTTGCTCCAGCTTAAGGGATCTTGTTTAAGGACCGTCATCGGAAGCTCATCCGGTCCCATGGCCCCAGAGAGTCGCATATTTTTTATAGCCGTCTCGATTTCCTTCGCAGAGGGAAAGAAAACCTGGTCATCAGGGGCAGCATACATAAAGTTATCCATGCCTATGGTCCCGTTCCCTGCATATAGTTCTCGGATATGAGAGGACCAAAGATCTTCTGGGATAGGAATGGGAATAGGGGAATGGCGTGTACCACATCCTTTCCCGATTATTGCCCAAAAGTCTTTAATGTTCCCATGTGCAGCAGATTCCCTCAGTTTAATCCATATTTCATCCTCCCTATCCCTTTTAATTTTGAGCTTGAGTCTGCTTCTCTTTCTTCTTAACCTAGCGATATCTTTCCCACGTTCCAGGACCCTTTCAACATACTGTTCGCGGATTAGTTTATTTAATTCCCTATTCAGATTACGCAGTGTCATAGGGACTACCTCTCCTTTCCTAGGGGGGACAGTTTTATTAGAGTTCAATAAAATCTTTCGCATAAATTCCTCAAAACAATCTAATTCACTGCCGTTCCACTCATTTATTACCCTAAGGGTATCGGTCAATAGGTCCTGCACCCCATTAATGGCAGCACTATTCCAGAAGCACCTTCCGGATGTGGTATGGAAGGTAGCCTCCTTGCCATTTAGCGACCAAGACGCTGTATTCAAAGATTTTAAAGACACTGTTAATAACAATATACTATGGTCGCTCAGAGTAGTGGGTATAATCTTTAGGTCAAGAATCTGGGGAAACAGGACATAGTCGGCGATAGCATAGTCCAAAATTGATGACCCAAAGGGGGATTTGTGAGTATAATTGGCGGGGACGTCAGATGGAAATCTTCCATTTAAGATGATACCATCCCCGATCGCTAGTTCTTGTAACAGAATCTTCCCTCTTTTATTTGTCATCAAGTTTTCCGGAAAAAGCGTCTGGGGGATACAATGTACATCCTCCTTAACTTTATTCCTGAAAAGTTTTAGACTAGCGTTTGAAATTTTACAATTCAAATCACCTATAAGCAAAATTACAGGAAAAGGAGGGGAATTTTTTATCTGTTCCATATACTGGAGAACCCGCTGCAAATTATCATTAAAACACTCCTCTGGCGGTATATACACATTAAAAATTACCATGGAATATTTTATATCATCATGGAACAAATTTTCTAGTGTTATTGTGTGGAAAAGTCTACTGGAATCAATGTAATGGGAGAATTTCCATTGAAATTTATTTGACAATAAGCAGGCGATCCCCCCCCTAGCATGCCCTTTCTTAGAGGGCACAGCCGGAACTTCCAGAACATAAAAATCTTTTAAAGGAGTTAACCTATCAATGCACCATGTTTCCTGAATGCACAATATATCAGCCTCCAGAGTAGATAAAAAGGCAAGTTTCTCCGGGCTGCTGTGGAATCCGGCCGCATTCCAGGAGATTATATTTAATGCTGGGTTAAAGATGGTGAAACAATTTGGGGTTATCCTTCGTTTTTGTTGATAATGCACTATGGAGCCAATTCCACCGGTTATTATCATCTATGAGTGAGGAATTCTCAATTAGTGGAAGTGGCTTCACGTGCGACACTGAGCGTTTTCCCCTGGAAACCCAAATTTTCAGGTCTCTCAGGGGAGAGGTTACCCCGTTTTGCTCACCACCCCCTAACCCCTGCTTACCTAAAGAGTTTGGCTTGCCTGGGTTGGAGATAGGGAGAATATCAATACCTAAACGCTGAAAATTTTCAGCTTGTTCTAATATCAAGTTTGTTATGATAGGGGAATAAAATTTCACCCGTATACTCAAAACCCGACTTCCACCCAACAGAGACACCAATTCTATGTCTCTAGACTGAATATGATAGAGACTTTCAACCTCACTGAAACGCTTGAGAAGCCAAGCTCTATTTAACAAAAGGTCAGTATCAAATAATGGAACAAAATCTAATACACGCACATCCACAGGGGCCTTTAAAATATTTACAGGACGGGCCAGAGGACAAGAATTTTCTGAATCAAGTGTGACCACAAAGGGGGGGGCCAAAGGATTTAAAGTCCCAGATGGATAAGAAATTGGTCCTCCTGGTGCACTCCGTGAAGGAGAGCATGGGAGAGAGCCCCCTATTTGCGGTGAATCTTCCTGGGTAAGCAGGCTACATTGTTCATTTTCCTCCTCCACAGAGGTCAGAGCGGTTAAGTTCACATCCATGTCCACTTTTAAGGAAGTAGATAAGGATTCCCCATTCCTTATATCATTCTCCCTTGCCTCTGTGCACTTTTGGAAAATGATCCTCCGCTGCTTCTTCTTTCTGTATTTACGTATTGGTTTCCTCTTGCTGGCTTTGGTAATTTTTTGTTTGCCATATTTTCCCTTTTCTTCATTGACCTCAGGTTTGTCGGCCAGGGGTTCCTTTCCGCACTCAGGTACAAAGATGGGAAATAACTCCTGGACCGTTATGGGGCCAGGCAAAATGTTATCCTCCTCCTCTATCTCAAGGACTATATTTTTGATACAGTTAGATGCTGCAGTACGGGGCACCTCCCTATGAGGGTCCATAGAGGGCACTTCATAGAAAGTAGCCATTTTCTTGTTTAACCATTCTGTGTGCCTCTGCCTGTTTTTGTATTGACTGTGGATTTGGAGTGATAGGGGACTCTCGTGGAGCGTGCATAGTTTGCGTTACTAAGTGATTGCACGTAGCACAGTGCAAAAACACGTAGCGGGCATTTTTTGCTTGCTAACGGACCTCAACATCAAGTTGGCGACCGCAAGCAAGCAAAGTTCACATCCCGGCAAGACTTTTTCCTCGTTCGCAATCAGCAACATCAAGTTGCCGATCGCCAGCGTGGAAAATAAGCCTCCCGGCGAGATTCTCAACGCGGGGAGGTCAGATTTGTCACTGCGAGTGGTTACATATGCTCGCGACCGCTCGCGATGAGAAACTACCAGTCCGCGTTGAGAAAGCTGTCTCTCAAGTACAAATCTACTCGAGCGGCAGAAAAACGGCCGCTTGCACTGTGCAAGATGCCGTTTGCAATGATTGCACAGGGGGACAAGCATCCAGCACTGTGCAATCAGTGCAAACAGCTTTTTCCCTACCGCACCACGCAGTTTGCGTAGCTACGCGTTGCTTGCGTAGTGCGAAATGCACTTTGCGTAGCTACGCGTAGCACTACTATGCAAACTACGCCCAGGGTGAGACAGGGGCTGCAGATTTGCATTCACTGTAGATAGCCACTGGGGGGGGGGTAAGTTATGCCAGGCCCTTCCTGGATGACTCAGAGCAGAGCTGAATAGACCCTGGCTGAATTTAGAGGAGTGGGAGGAGATTTACTTGCACCTGAATGGGGCCTGTCTCCCTTGCACAATGCTGACTCTGTCCCCTGTGATCAAACTGCACCAGTGATGACAGAAACAGAACTGGTTTGAATTTGGCTCAGAGACCGTTGCACAAAGAGACCAAAGACATTTTAGAGTATAAGTATTAGACCTAAAACCCCAGAACTTTAGATTACTTCTGGACTCAAGAGGAACTTTTGCCAAGGGGAGCTCTAAGTAGGGGGTGGCTTGCAGTCGCTGTTTCTTCCAAGGAGAGGACAAAGACTGGAATTTAGCTTTGAACCTGCTTGAAGGAGATCTCCAAGGGCCTGTGTGTGCTGGCTTTCTGTTCTGAAGTCTCAGGGACCCAAAGACTTCACCCCCTAGGTCCCCTGAACTCTGCTGCTGAGAGTTCTGACCTTTCAGGAGGTGTATGTTCCAGTTGTTGACCTCTGGAGGTTGTTCCTGATGATGGGAGCTGGAAGAAAGCTGAAGAACTGAAAAAATCCACGCATTGCTCCTCTTCCTGCTGTTTTTCCCAATGCAGCACTGCTGTGCAAGAAGAATCTTTAAGAACCGTAGCAGCATGGGATGGCAGTTGAGGAAACCGCTGCATCGATCACCACTGAATCCAGAATTTCCATGCATTGCACATGTGCGGAAAGTTTTATCGAAGCATCACCTGCAGGCCAGAACCATCTTGGAGTCGATGCATAACTTGCCCCTACCGTCCCGATTCGACGCATCACTTCTCCTGCATGCAGCAGCCATTTCGCATCGCCTCCCCGAGGACTCAGGAACTGCCGCATCTCCTTGTTTCTCGACACTACCCATCTCTGCGGCTGTTTGGCCTTCTGATTTTTGATGCATCTACAGGTACTTTGTATAGACTTACACATCCACAGTTTTCTATTGACCCAATTGCTTGAAATCTTTGACAAGTCATATTCTTATTACAAGTATGTTAGATTTTTGTCTTTTTGATCTTATTGAGTTTAGATACGATACCCATTTGTGGTGTTATCACCGTATTACTGTCTGTTTTGAGTGCAAATACTTTACACATTGCATTTGTGATAAGTCTGTCTGCTCGTGGGGTGAGCAGGGGTTATCTAATGAGTGTATCCCCCTTACCCTGACTAGAAGCAGGCTTCCTATTTGGACATAGGTACCCACCTCTGCCGACTAGAGCCCCCCATTTCTAAAAAATGGTGTGTTTATATTAGTGTGTGCTCCTAGAGTGGAGGGGGCTTCCTTCCTCGCATTCCATGGAAACCCATCTCTGACTTTGTTGAGATCATACCTCTCTTCCTGGGAGATTGCTTACCCTATCCCTGTTTTATCAGATGTCTGCTCGTTTATAGCTGAGAAATCCTTCCAACTTGATCTTTCTCTTAGTTGGTGAGCAAAGTCTTTATGCTTAAGCATTTAATTTCTCATCAGAACTCTTTATTGGGTATCTGATCTGACACCTTATTCTCTTCCATTGTAATTTAATTTTGATAAGGTTAATTCCTTTATGGTACACTCATGTTGTATATTACAACATTCTGTTATTCTTACAAATGTTGTATTCTTTCGTATAGTAAAATTAACGATTATTAACTTATACTAATTTTTTATGCTGATGCTTAAAAGACTATTACTTATTGTATAAATAATGAAAACTTAAGAAATTGAAAAATCAAACCCTTTACCTCACAACTTTTCCTTTTAGACCATGCTAAAAATCTCTAGTGATTTTATTGCGCATATGGTTTGATGTAGCGGATCGCTCCTTTTCACTTCTCCTTGTTAATGAACAAAGGTCCATATGACCAGTGTTTTTTTTTTAAGATTAAGATATATAAAGCCCTGCTCCTTCAAGTGGTAGCAAGATGACGGTGAATGTCACAGGAGAGAAATGTGATGAAATAATTAGCTCAAATTTAAAATTGCTCATGTACCATTAGTTCAAAGCCTGAACTTGACAACTGAAGGAGTTTGCCGTTCTGAAAGGAGTTGCAGTGTTGGAAAAGTGAGTATCAATAGGGTTATGGTTCACAACTGCCTTAGGTTTTGCCATTGTGTTGAAGTTATGCGTTTTGTATTTTGGTAAAAGCTAATAGATTAGTCATGTCTAAGAGCTTGATGTTGAGCAGTTAAAGGTGTTATCCGACTCAGAATAGTCCAAGATCCCGGGATACTTAAGAAATAATGAGTAAAAGTATCCCTTATCTGTTGAGATTTGTGGTGCAGATTTGCGAGGTACAATCAACTGCACATTTTACACAGGGGCTATAACAATTGGTTGTGATTCTACTAATATTGATTAGTGTTAGTGGAACCTTTTGTGCAAAGGGGAAACTTTAGCAATCAGCATAATTTCCCACTGGTTGATAATTCAACTGTGTGTGCGTGTAAATCAGAAGGTGTTGAGGTATTATCCCTGGTTTATTTCTTGTGTGAATAAACTACTTTAAATTCTTTAGTGGAGTTGACAGGAGTTATTTGTTTATTGTACTTGCTTGAAGTTGTAGAATTTAGTATAATCGAAAATTGTAAAGGAGGGTTAACCTCTGCAAGGAGTGAGAATTACGTCTGGCTGTGCCACGCTGGGATACCTCAATGTGAAGTACAGCGCAGAGATTGGGTGACGAGTTATCAAGTACTAAACTGTTATAGGCTTACAAAAAGAGGATTGTTGTCAGGATTGGTGGAAAATATTGACATGTACAGAATAATCAATAGAACAAAAAATTGACATTTTCTGAACTTATAATTCCTCATTTATTGTTCCATTCTTGTAATCATGAAATGTTTCAAAGCTCTTAGAGATTTGATGAGAGGTGATGTGTGAGTCCCTGTTTGGAAGGGTGAGGAGGCTCCACCAGAAGGTATGCAGGGCCATTATATGGCAACAAATGTAGAGCTTCATGCATGTTTGTGGCTTAATCAATGGCACAAGATCACTGAAAACGATAGAGCATTCAGATTTCCACAATATGGTAATTTTAATTTAAAGAATATTGAACATTTAAGGGAAAAGGTATATGAAATGGAACCACCTCCTAAACCCCCAAAGTACAAAGCATTAAATGCTTGGGAGAAAACAGCTCATGCCACACAAAAAGAAAGGCATCAATATAAAGCACAGAGAGTAGCACAAAAGTACACACATGCCCAATGGGATGAAAGACAACAGAGATAGAGCAAATGTGTAGTGAGGGAGCTAGAATGTACCCTTTAAAAATGATATGAAAGCCTAAAAAGAATCCGAAACAAAGAAATGATGAGTCTGGAAGAAAAACTCACACTGATAGAAATTTGAGTGATGACAATTTAGATGCTTTGTTGTCCTCACACCCACCACCATATGTAGCTCCAACATCTGGTACCAAAGGTGTTACAACTACTAGTGGCAGGTCCTGTTGACCTGAATATAACTCAGTTTGAGAGACCACTTCCAGTACTTTCGATGGCAACTGCACCAGCTGAAGCAACCCCTATGGTAATAGCTCCAGGTGTTACTGCTTCTATTGGGACTATTCCTGCACCTGTGTCATAGATTGTATTAGCTCAGACCTAAGGGATCAATGTAGCAATGAAACCAAGAAAGTTTGTTCCAAATCCTGCTGTTCAGGCTCTATGTGAAATAGCTGTGACAGGGGTTATCTCAATGTCTCAAAACTCACAGATAGTTGCCTGGTCCCTACCCCAGAATATTCGATCCTTGAAGGAAGGGAGAAGGGTTGTCTTTATGACACCAATTGCACAAGGAGAGACAGGACTATTTGAAGGTAGGATTATTCCCCCATGGTTTGAGAACACTCCTGAAAGTAAAAGAAACAGTAGAAACACAAGGCCAACTACTGGTAACAAAAGTGTGATACCTCTAGATGTACTAAAATTTAAGGTTCAATTGGAAGAAATTATTAGAGTGTGTCCAGATATTTCACATTTGAATAAATATCAGGAAAATGAATTGATGTTTCTGAGTAAAGAAACCACAAGACGTGCACCTGCCACACATGATAGATTAGAAGAATTTGCAGGAAAATACAAGTTGGACCTCTCTAAGTGTGTTCCTTTACAGAAAAGCTTTAGGGCACAGTTAGGTGACTAAGCTATGTGACCATGCGGACTTCAGGAGTGAGATTGCACATTGCTGAATTGGTAAAGTGCATTTAAAAATGGAGCGATTTTGACAGGTTAAAGAGTGAGTGGGCAAATAAGTAAGGCAAGAAAAAGAAATAATCAGATGCAACAGAAGCTAATGGCAAACCACCATAAGTACCCTCGGATGAAGATCATGGTCTCACTTACCCAATAAGGGAGATACCAGGTGGGGGGTATGCTTATGTACCATGGAGTAGAGGTGTGTTAGAAATAGAGGTCTCTAGTTGGCAGTGGTATACACCCTGTCAAAGTTGGGACCCTTCCTTCTACTCAGGATAAGGATATTACACATCCAAGATATCCCCTGCTCACCCTCTAGGTAGCTTGGCACGAGCAGTCAGGACTATCTCAGAGATAATGTGTATTTGTACCTAACACACAAAGTAACGCAGTTAAAACACTATGAATGAATACCACACTAGTTTATAAAACTAAAGAATCTTTATCTAAAACAAACAAGACCAAACCAAAAAAAAATCCAACATACTCAACTCATAATAGGACTTTTTAAACGTTTTAAGCAACTCCGTCTACAGAACTCTATGGATGCGTGATTTTAACACAAAGTACCTCAAATACATCAAAATCCACAAGGCAAAATAGCCGCAGAGGAGAGAAGCCTCAGAAAACAGTGATGCGTCAGTTCCTGAGTCCTTGGAGAGGAAATGAGACAGCTCTGCTACAAGCAGGAAAAGTGATGCATCGATTCTGGACTGTAGGGGGAAGTGATCTGTCAATTCCAAGGTGGTTCTGGTCTGAGGGTGCTGCGTTGGAGATGAGTAATAAACAGCTGCGATGCATGGAATTCTGGAATGTGCTGGAGATCGATGCACTGTGGCGCCATCTGCATACAGGTACAGCAACGGTTTCTTCAGCCGCGGTCCAATGATGCATTGATCTTAGCAGTCACCTAGCAGGGCCTGCGTCGAAGTCAGTGTGGTGCTCTCAGACTTTGGAGACAGTGCGTTGACCTCGGCGTGCTGCGGTTTTTCAGTTCACGAACAGTCGCTGCATTGATTTCTTCAGCCGCACTGCGACAGTGTGTGGAAATTTCTCCTTCATGGCTGTGCTGTGTCAGAAGAAGAGGCACTGGAACGGCGATGCTTCGATTTTGATGTCTTCCTGTTGTTTTTTGCAGCAAAACTGAAATTGGCACCTCAAGGCAGGTCAGACCTCCCAATAATGGAAGTTAAGAATACTGCAGATGAAGTCTATATGTCCCTGAGACTTCTTAACAGGAGGCAAACTCTACATCATGCCCTTGGAGAACCTTCGTTAAGCAGGATTCCAAATGAAAGTAAACATCAAGTCCTTTCCACTGCCCACAGACAAAAATAGCAATTGCAGGCTATCTCAACAGAGCAACACACAGCAAAAGGGCAGTACTCCTCCGGGAAAATCTTCAGCTCTTCTTCTTGGCAGGGTCCACTTGATCCAGAAGTGTTCCACAAGTCTTGGGTTTTAGTTCAGAAATGTATACCCCTTTTGGCCTTTGAAGTCATTGTAGTTTACAAGTTCCTGCCTTGTTCAGCCTTTGTACCAGACACACTCGGGGGGGTGGAGACAGCATTGTAAGAGGACAAGCACAGCCCTATTCAGGTAAAGGCGACAGCTCCTCCCACCACTCTAGCTCAGGAAGGCCCATCAGCCAAGTGATGGGTCCTCAGCCTGTGTAAGGCACAGCTCAACTCATTTTGTGTGACTGTGTAGAATGAATGCACAAACAGGCCCCTCTCATTCTAAACCAGACATTGATTCCACAGGCAGGCAGAGGCACAAGATGGCTTAAGAAAAAAAGGACCACTTTCTCTAAAAGTGGCATTGTCAGACACACAATTTAACAATTATTTGCGATGCAATCTGTCTTGCATTAGTGAAAGTTAGAGCTTTTGGGATTGAAAATGACAATGTTTTTTGCAGAGAAGTAATCATATTTGCATAGCGCTATTGCCATTTGTCTGACATTGTGGTGCTGGAGAACCAGAAAATGTAAAATTGGTTATGAGAGAGGGAAGATAAGACTAATATGTTGCTTGGAAAAAACAAACTCTCATAGGGAATGCAAGATTAAGTAAAGCATGTGAAATGTAAGCAGGAACAACATGGTTAACTTAACAATTTTACACTTATTATTCAGACACAAATGAATGTTTTGTATGAAAAGTTAAGGACATGACAACAGGGCCTGGAAGGGAACCGTTTCAATGTCAGAAAAGGACGAGATTTGCAGAGCTGTTTGTTGAAGTCACGTTTTTATCTTTAAATTTCTTTTATTAGTTTTATTCAGTGAAACACAAGAGGCTGAACAAGCATATGTTGCACATTCGGTGAATAGTCCGTCTAAGGGACTGCTATTATTAGAAATAAAACAGTAAACAAGTAAAACCCTCTCCCCCCTCCATCCCCTCCTCCCTCTCCCTCAGTCAAAGCCAGTATCTGGTACAAAAGTCCTGCAGGGCACAACCCAGATCAGACACTTTTAGTGAGTTGGGTTTACTGTTGTGCATCCACCTCCATCTCAGCCCTTGGAGGTGGGTCTGCTAAACGTAGTGCTTTAAAGTATTTGGGACAGGTACGTTCTGTAAACTCTGAGGTCAACATTTTTAAATAGGGCTCCCACAGGTGAAGGAATGAGGTGGTTGGATTCGTACGGGGTATTGAAATCTTCTCCATCCCAAGTATGCCCAATAACCTATGGAGCCATCCCAGCCGATTGGGACTATTGTAGTACCCCCGTGGGCCAGAATGTTTTGTAGAGCTGCCCCCAAGGCTAAGGCCTTCTGCTTACCTCTTCGCGCCCTGAGCGGGAAAGTGATCAGATTCGGAAGGACTAAAATGGAAAGCGGGGATTTTGGATGTCAAAGTGGGAGTCTGTTTACAATAATCTTCTAAGGAAGGACAATCACATAGCAGGTGAGTCAGAGTGCCCAATGAACCACAGCCTCTTCAGCACTGGGAACTCTGTGTTGGGTTGCCCCTGTGGAGCCGGGGAGAGGTGAGATACCAATTGGTGACGATTTTCGTGGCTGTTTCAATACCTGCTGTGTTTCGCAGCCCTGTGTCGGGCTCTATAGTCAATTTCTGACCATTCTTTCTGTGTCAGTGCTCTATGCAGTTCAGCCTCCCATTACAGTTGACTTCCCACTGTCGGGATTAAGCTTTATAAATGTACATAGGTCAGATGTCAGGCAGACCGTCTGTATGTCTCGTAAGTAGCCACTTCTCGAAAGGTGTAAGATGTCGTTTGGCTCCCTCCCACACCCCAGGGTGCATTACCCAGTGAGGTATCTGTGTATAGTGGTAATGTTCCATCTCCAGGAGATTGTGCTCCCTGTGAAAGTCAGCAAAGGCTATAGGGCCAGCAGTATTGAAAAGATGTCGCTAGAGCGCTGGCCCTCCTTGGTCCAGTGGGTAAACTCTGATGTGTTGAGCCCTGGTGCAAAGTCTGGATTGTTCACTATGGGTGTAATGGGGGGCAGGAAGGTGGAGAGGCCCCTAAAATCAACTATCCTATCCCATGCTAAGGGGGTGGGGTGGGTAACTGTAGAAAGATATAGGTTCCGTGGTCTGGCAGTTTTCGTAAGGAAGGGGATTCCCCATAGGGGCTGTCTGGCAAGGGATCTGTCTATGAACAGCCAGTGCTTCTCAGACTCTGTACGAGACCACTCAACCAGGGATCTCATCTGCACAGCCCACCAACAGTTTTGTAGTTTGGGGACTCCCAGACCTCCCTCTACAGGGTCCCTTTAGGTTAATTCCCTACGCAGCTGCGATCTCTGATCCCGCCATATGAAGCGCTCTATGTCCATTTGTAGTGAGCGTATGGTGCCCCGAGGGGGAATTAGTGGGAGTGTCTGTAACATGTATATTATATAAGGGAGTACTGTCATTTTTGCAACCGCTATCCTAACCAACCACAACAGCGAGTGAGGCTTCCACATACAAAGGCAGTCCCTCACGTGCCCTGTAAAGGTTGTGTAGTTCAGCAAGGAGGTACCCTGAATGTTGACCGTGAGCCAGAGGGCCAGGTAAAGAACCGCGGGGCATATTACCAAGGGCCCTTATCGCCGCTTTAGCAGGACTTTTTCCCGCTAAAGCGGCGATAATTTGATCACCCTATTACCAAGTTGTCGCCAGTTAGCGACAGCTAGTAGGAGATAGCGAGCATCTTGGGGCCCACTTTGCATGTCAGCGATATTTATCGCTAATGACATGCAAAGTGGGCGTGCCAAGATGTTAGCGACTGTAAACAGTCGCTAACATCGCTATCTTCTATTACCTACAATGGCGTACTTTTGGAAATATTCGCGCTAAGCGCGAATATCTCCAAAAGCTAACGCCTGCCCAGAGCAGTTCTTAGCCATGTTATCCAATGGTAGGTGGATAACATGGCTAAGAGCATTGTCACGATAATGTGTGAATATTGCTGTATTTTCAGCGATATTCACGCATTTCGAATGATTTTTATCGTTTCTGAGATAAACCTTGATGATAGCAAGGTATCTCCCGCTAACCCTGCTTAGCGATAAATATTGCTATTTCAGGGAATATGCCCCGCGTCCTTGGCCTAGTGGATGCCTTAAGACCGCTGAAGTAATCCCAGAGTGTCGGACTAAGAGATAAATTAAGGGCTTGAGACTTACACTCATTGATCTTGAAACCCGACACTTGAGCGAAAAGGTCCAGTTCCGCCAAAAAGGCATGGAGGGACTCCCTAAGCTTCTCCAGTGTGGCCACCACATCATCTGCGTACATGCTAATTTTGTGCTACTACTCCCCCGAATTGCACCACTGAGTTTAAGGGATTTTCCTGTATCAGCTGTGCCATGGGTTCCATGTACAGAGCGAATAGGAGCGGTGACAGTGGGCACACTTGTCGAGTTCCTTGTTGGATCTGGAAAGTGTTTGAGATTAGCCTGTTCAACCTCACTGAGGCAGTGGGATTGGAGAAGCTGCTGAGAATCCAATCAATAAAGTGCTGCGGGAGGTCAAAGTGAGATAGGGTCTCCTTAAGATATGGCCAATGCACCCTATCAAAAGCTTTCTCAGCGTTGACAGAGAAGATCATGCGATCAGCTGGAAAACGGTCAGATTTATCAATCAGGTGTAAGAGGCGTTTCGTATTGTTGGAACACTGGCGTCCGGGGATAAAACCGGACTGATCGGGGTCTACCAACCCGGGTAGGGGGGTAGAGTCTTTCCGCCAGGATCCCGGTGAAGATTTTTAGGTCCACGTTAAGAGGGGAGATTGGGTGAAATGAAGTGCATTGTCGTGTATCCTTACCTGCCTTAGAAATCACTGTGACTTGCGCTTCCAGCATTGATGGTGGGAAAGGGCCCCAATTGAGATGTAAGCTCTCACCAACAGCGGGGCCAACGTTGTGCAAAAGGTTTTATAGAAGATGGAGGAGGAGCCACCGGGCCTGGAGATTTATGCAGTTTTAGTTTAGATACAGCAGAAATTACCTCTTCCAGTTTGATCGGGGCTCAAGGTCCTCTGCTTGGCTTGGGACCAAATTGGTGGTATTCGCCCCCTGTAAATATGGAGGCGGGCCTTCTGTCGGCAATGTCTGGGCCCCATATAGAGATGCCTAGAACTGCTGAAAGGTTTCGGCTATGCCCTGATTAGTGGCCAGTTCCTGTCCTTGCTGATGGATAACTATGGGGATGTGGGACGACTGTCTTTGTGTCCATAATCTATTAGCCAGGAGCCTCCCGCTTCTATCTCCCTATATAGAAGGCATGTCTGAGGTGTAGGGCAGCGTACTCGGCCCTATCAAAATCCAGAGCTGAGTGGGACGGGTATGCCCAGATGTGGGTCCCTTGCTCACTGTGCCAAAGGATTCAAGCTAGCCTGGCTGATGAAGGGTAATACCCAGAAACCGGTCCCAAGATACTTGTTTCCAGTCCAGGGAGGACCTGGCTTGGCAGTTCAGTCTGGACTGTTATAATGAGGCACAGGGTTAAGGCTGATTTGCATAGGGCTGGGTCTAAACTGAGGTGGCAAGGTGAGCAAAAGAACAATGGATTCAACCCAGATCTCTTGACTGGGGGTGAATGTATGATCAATTCAGCATTCTGTCCATCATTTGTTTGCATAGCACTTCAATCCGCAGTCTACTTCCAGTGTTGCGAGGACTGATTTCTTCTCTTTGGTTATCGTCTCAGGGTGAAAGCGAAGTGGGTACCTTCCAACTCCAAGCCATCTTTCAGAGTCAATACGTTGCCCTCCTGTGGTCTTTTGCGTTGAGGCATCCACGTCATCTTCAGGCATCTTGATGAGTGACTCAGATTCCTTCAGGGAGTTGATCTGGCAAAGCCTGCCATTCCATTTGAAAAGTGCCCCCAAGAATATGAGATATCTTTGGACCACAGAAACGTTGTGACCGATCTAAACTCCTTACGCTTCCGAAGAGTGGAGGCTGCTAGGTCCTGAAACAGAAGGGGTCTGGACGATCGAAAGTCAATGGGGTGTTTTTCTTGTGATTTCCAGAGAATCCGCTCTTTTAGCTGGAAGTCATGGACACACGTTAAAATGTCTGGGGGAGGAGCCGTGGCCGTCCTCCTGGGCCAAATTCAATGGGTGCCATCCAGTTTAATCTTTTGCTCCGGAAGGGCTCCCAGTATGACTTTGCAGGTCCAGTTGCTGATTTTGAAGTCGGAGGACCTACTGCTGGAGTTGGTCAATCTCTTCTTCCCTCGAGAAGGCCTGAGCCTATCTCCAACTGAGTCCTTGCACAGCTCACGAAGTTCCAGGGATATTTCTTTCTTCATGGCTTGGAAGTCCCCTTTGAGCAAAGCAAATAGGGATTCAAGGAAGTTTCTTGTGACTGGGCCCTCAGCTTTGCCCAGATCATGCTCTGTGGGGTGCCCACTCGGGACGGGGCCACTTCTACCCCCCTGGTACTGGCCTTGAGGAGGAGGTATTTAAGGATCTCTCTTTTTTGGTTTTGTTGGTCGGAATAGCTGAAGAGCCCTCCTCCTCCCCCTGTGTAAAAGTCTTGGGCGCGTGGTCCTAAGCTGGCAGTGTGGGCTGTGTTGCGGCGCCACAGGGATACGGGAGGCACACCTCCTCTATAGAACGCTTTCTTTAAATAACCAGTGTATAGCCTATCCTGAGGCCGTGCGGTTGGTTTCTTCCACCAGGCCTCTCCATGCCACTCTGGTGAGGCTCAAGACCCGCCCGCTTGGGCTTCCCTCTCACCTTGTGCTTACAGTTCTGCTGGATGAAGTGGGGAGAGTGGCCAATCTCTGCAGGTCCGCTCCGCTGCAAGCTCCGTTCTGGGCTGTCAGTCACTGTATGCTGTCAGGCTCCGCTGTGGACAGCCTCTAGACCCACTGCGTAGTTCCTGCTGTATCCCAGTGTTGTGCACCACAGCGCTCCCAGTCTCACCAGGGAGCCTGGTACCGTCAATGTCTCAGGGGCCAGTCACCAAAGTTTCGGGCCCACACCGCCTTCCACGTCTGTGGAGATTGCGTCGCTGTCACTCAATTTCCGGTATCAGGGCCTGATTCCCTGTCCCACTCCCCGACTGCCATTCGAGACAACCACCATGAGGGATGGCCTACGCTGCTGTCTGCCTCTGCTTCAAGACCCTCAGTTGACAGCTGCAATCACCCAGGGGAGCCGGGCCACTGTTTGGGGGTACAGCCTAGCACTCCCCCCTCAGCTCCGCTAACCTGCACCAGGTCGTGCCCCTGCAAGCGTTTTCAGGTGAGAGCTGAGGAGATGGGGGCGCTCTTACTCGCGCCAGGGACCCACCATCTCGGCGGGCCGGATCAACTCTGTGGATTCAGACTCACCGCCAATCCGTCCTTTCAGCGTGGGAGAGCAGCTCCATAGCTCCAGGGCACCCAGCGCTCAGCCACCAGGATCCCGCTACGAAATCCTCCCCGGCAGCTTGCAGGAGGCCCCAACAACTTCAGACCGTCCACGCATGCCTGCTCCTGGTTGGGTGTATCAGGTCCCAGTCGCTGGCTTCTCACCCTCTCCAGGCTCAGACTGCAGCAGGATGGAGCCTCGGGGCTGAAGGCAGTATTTCTGCACTTTCACGGTTCTGCTGTCCGAAGCTATGAGGTTGGGGCCCAGGCAAAGGACCGGAGTGGTGAGCAGGCACATCATACTCGGCCTCCATCTTGGCCACGCCCCCTCCACAGTGAATAATAACATAGAAAATGTACCTTGAGGGATTATTTCACAAAAACTTTTTCAATCATCATTAGTCACAAACGTGAACTCATAAATTAACTGAACGTGAAGACACAGATTTTTATATCAAATCAATTTCATTTTTAATTTTTCATATAAATACAGCATATCAGCATTCCTGCTGAGAACCACAGTCTTTTTTAGCAACACAAAGACTACTATCGTCACAGTTTAAATAATTCTTCAGTAGTAACATACACCGTTTGTATATATGTATCTCCCATATACATGAATAGTCATATACAATTAAAGCTATTCAAAGCAAGTTCATAATCCTTATGTTGACGTCTTGAGACAAAACGGTGTAGTAGCGTTACTATACAGCAATGTCTGCACCAACTTTGGTGAAAACTCCAGCTAATTTTGAAGTAAGTTTCAACTGTGTACTGCATTTACCAGGATGCAAAGGGGCGAACTGTGCTGGGACTGTGAGGCAGTGTGCTCCCAACCCCCATTTGGTTTAAAAAGGCTGCCTTGAGCCAGCAAGCTGACGAGCTTTGGAGATGCACCTGTGTGCCTGTGAGTGGTATTTTTACCTGAGAGGAACTTGGCAGCATTTCCTGCAACCCAAGATGATTTTTCTTTGCTCTCTAAAACTGCTGCTCTTTACTGATGAAGGGCTCAACCCAGAAACAAGTGTCTAGAGATATACAGCAATGTCTGCACCAAATTTGGTGAAAAACTCCAGCTAATTTTGAATTACGTTTGAACTGTGTACTGCATTTACCAGGATGCAAAGGGGCGAACTGTGATGGGACTGTGAGGCAGTGGGCTCCCAACCCCCATGCTGTTTAAAAAGGGTCCCTTGAGTCAGCAAGCTGACGAGCTTTGGAGATGCACCTGTGTGCCTGTGAGTGGTACTGTGACCTAAGAGGAACTTGGCAGCATTTCCAGCTACCCCGGATGATTTCTCTTTGCTCTCTAAAACTGCTGCTCTCTACGGATGAAGGGCTCAACCCAGAAACACGTGTCTAGAGATATACAGCAATGCCAGCACCAACTTCGGTGAAAAACTCCAGCTAATTTTGAAGTAAGTTTGAACTGTGTACTGCATTTACCAGGATGCAAAGGGGTAAACTGTGCTGGGACTATGAGGCTTGTGTGCACCCAACTCCCATTCTGTCTAACAATTGTGCTTTAGTACTGATCAGCAGTGGTAAAGTGCCCACAGTTTCTAAACCAGCAAAAACGAAGTCCAGCACACAGTCAAGAATATAGGAGTAGAGGCAAAAAGACAGGGGAAACCATGCCAAGGATGCCACATATAACAAGGTGATATTGCGATATTCACAAATAACTTTCCAAAACTGAGTTAGAATCTTGCCTAATAGTATCCACAAGTTGAAAGATTTTTTAAGATTTTGAAAGTTTTGTGGACAGACTTGAATACTTTTTTTGTTATCGTGGTACCAAGATATTTGTGGGCTGAATGTAAAAAAGCTGTGCAATGGCCACGTGTAGAACGTGCAAGGGATGTACATATCCGTGCACCCTCAACTGTGGAGAAGACAAAGTATGATTAGGTGATTAGGAAATGTTCCATCAAAGGATATTGATTGGTTGAGGATCAATAGAACTACTCAAGAAGCAAAAGGATAGGTGCTTGCTTATTATGTGTTTAAACAGCACAGTGAATAAGTAAATCCAGTAAAGGGATCCCTGGGAAGTTGTGTGCCACAGTTTGTTCTGGGGTTCTAACCGGAAATCTGCATGCACATGCAACATAATGTGATTTGATGGCAGACAAAACCATTAGCTGAGATCCTGAGGTATGCAACACACAGTCGCAATGAGCAAGACATGTAGCAGAAGAGTCTTAAAGACAAAATCATGATGGCCCAAACTAAGCTGGATCAGAAAGATTTTAGAAT
Organism: Lissotriton vulgaris; assembly: GCF_964263255.1. Classification (NCBI taxonomy): domain Eukaryota; kingdom Metazoa; phylum Chordata; class Amphibia; order Caudata; family Salamandridae; genus Lissotriton; species Lissotriton vulgaris. The sequence continues at coordinate 1,331,784,709 of NC_141696.1, read as the reverse complement.
CAGTAGCTTGTAGGGAATGGTGGCACAATGCAGGGTTTTGGTTTACAGAATGGAGGACAGATGGCCCAAGGTGGAGTGGGTGCTTCTCAGAGTAGGGGTCAAGGTGTTCTGATTGATCCACATTGAGGGGTAGATATTGCAAAGCTGAAGCAATAAACTCCTTGTCACTTTTGCAACAAGTTCAGGCATTGGAACAGGGAGCAGAGGCAGAATCCTAATTGAGTGGGTGGTGATGGGCAAATTAAAGGTGTAAATAAAATGCAAATGTAAAATATTCCAGTTCAGGTTGTAGTCCAGCGAATGCAGATATCAATGCAGTCACAAGTTCCTATGATGCAGGTCTCACAAGCTCCGATGGCCCCACTGAATATGGGTAATCCCAGATACAACATAAATCAAGTATCAGGAACATTTTCAAATCTGCTCCAAATCAAAACTTTTTTGATTCTGACAAGTCTGACAATTTCTAAAGATGGTGCCTAAGAGGGGAGGAAGATTGCATATATGGTTAGTCTTGGAGGTAGATCAAAGTAAACCATTTGTAGAAAGAAAGGCAAATGCCCATCAATGTCATTTCTCATTGACACAAGCGTTACTCGTTCCATTAGTAGAACAGTGGAAGTCCCAGACCTACTGCTCTCACGAAAAAAGATCCAAGTAGTAGGAGTCCCAAATAAGAAAATAACTAACCTTGTTTCAAAGAAAGTCCCTCTAAAAATATATTTGTTTGAGGAAGATCGCCAATTTGTGATGTGGGATTCAAGTCCTGTAAATCTATTAGGAAGGCATCTTTTGTGCAAGTTAATTTGCACCATTTACTGAACACCGGATGGTGTTTAATATCAAACACATGATGAAGATGTTGAACTTAAAATGGCCCAACAAGAAACTGCTGTAGGATTGTATCTTGTAAGAATGGTACAGGATTTACCTTCCGATTTGAGAGACACAGTAAAAAGTATGGGATTTTTCAGGAAAATATATCGGACTAATCGAAGGTGTATAACCGGTCTGTCTCACAGTAAGCAAAATGCAGTCTTTCTGAGAACACCAGCATATAATCTAACACTTGAAATTGTAACTCAAATTACTCCAGTGATTAAAAACATGCTATAACAAGGAATTTTGAAATGAATTGTAGGAAGTCCTTGCAGTTTACTGATTATGGGTTTACAGAAGCCCAACAGCAAGTGTCGAATTGTACAGGATCTTCAAAAAATGTATTGTTTTGCAGTCCAATGGTACCAAATCCAGCAACAATAAGTTTTCAGATTTCCTGCAATGCGGAGTGGCTTATCTTTGTTCATCTCTCTGTATATCTGGGTGGGTGTGACCAGGAGAGGCTAGCGAGAGTATCATGAGAGCGCAAATTGAAAATTGGGGCCCTGCCACAAGTTGAGAGGTCCATTTTTACCAGCAGCCTTCTTGCTCCTACTGGAGTGAGAGACATCCTCATATCCCACGGGAACGAGTGCTCTGATTGTCTGACTGTTGGAGATTTAGAAATGAAATGGCCGCCATTACTATTTACTTTGAAAATTTGCAGGTGTGTTGGAAAGAAAGTAAAACAGGTACATAAAGTATGTAAAGGGGCAGAAGAAAGGCATTCTGTCCCCTTATATTAGGACTGGAGATCTCCAAGGTATAACTACTGTAATGAAAGCAATTGTAGATTGTTTTTAACAAAACTTTGTGAATTGCAAGATTCGTGCAGGATTGAAAAAAGTAAAAAATAGTAGATGAGCTCTCAATACACTTTACTAGGGGAAATGCAAATTGCTATCCTAGCAATTGGAAGGACATGTGTAAGGCCTAAGTACTGTGATAAGTAAAATGTTGATTATTTTACTAAAAGTCTTTTGCTCTTGTGAGACACTTGTCACTGTAAAAAGCAGTCTTACAAGGGATGGTTATTAATTATCAGAGCTTAATATTCATGGCCATCACCTTCAAAAGAGGTCTGAGCCACACCCTACTACATACATCTGATGCCCTGGGGATAGCTGTCAGCAGACAGGAAAGTCCCTGCCCACAGTCTACTATTGACATCCGTCATCGCACACAGAGGTCTCAGATTTTATCCCAGAGAAAGGTCTATGTGGAGAGGCCAGTGCCTCTCCAAACTCTATAATGCACACCAGTAATCCAAGAATGGTGTCAGCGAAGAAGATAGTTCCTTCCCACACTATAGGCATGCTTATCATCCTATGGAGGCATGTTAGTGGAGAGGTTAGTCCCTCCCCACTCCCTACTATGTACACCTGATGCACTGGGAAAAACTGTCATCAGAGAGGCCAGTCCCTTCCCCCAAACGATGCTATTCTCTTCTATTGTCCAAGAGTGAAGTCCCTTGCCAGTCTCTACTATCCCTATCTCATTTGAATGTGGAGTGCCGGGATATACTTTTTGGAGATATTTGGCACATGGGCCGCGGTCTGGCGTGTACTCACACCTAAGGTAGTAGGGTGTGGTATTACCTTTTGTGGCACCATTACTCATACTAATGCTTTACACTTAATTTATATGTACTATATGCCCACTAAATTGTTTGTCATACGAGGTGCGACTCTTCTTTCCACTACTACCCTTTCTTGTTCTATTGTTTCTCAATCATTTATTTTTTCAAACTTTGAAGAGTTTCAAAGAGTGTGGGGGACTGCTCTCCCCGCCTCAGGCTGTTATTCCATGCATAACATTGTGCTTTCTACCACCTCCGCCCAGTCCAGCACCTGTGTTTTCAAAGGTGAAGCATTTGACACTCCGTCTGATTTACCGTTCATTCCTAAGCAACTCCTAGTGCACACTAACACAACATTTTCCTTATTATGGTACATAGTAGTAGGTCCAGCTTTAGAAATACTTCTCTATATGTAATCGCTTTTCTGACGTCAGTCGCTGACTTCCAGTATTCCGCTCTCACTGAGGAAATCCATGTCAGGTCGAGAAACACACTTGACTGTGTTGACATCTAAGTCGGAGAGCGTTAAAGGAGACTATATTTTACTTATCTTCCTAGAACCAAAATACATTCTGTGTAGGAAGTTAATTTGTAGGAGCTTGAAGCATGTTTTTCTATAAACTTTGGCAGTTTTCTTCAGTATCAAGTACCAATAATCCTCAGTTAATTTCTTACTCTTTATCTGTCAAACATTTTTCCTAGGGGTCTGTCAATAAACACTTTAAGCCTTTATATAGGATTTTGTATAGAACTGTCACAGCTTTTCTTCTAAATGTCATTTGGCACAGTTTGCATAGGGTAGTGTTCGTTGATGAATCCTAGCCTTCACCATCCTCAATTGTCTTCATCTTGTTAACTATCTCCCATATGTAAGATATTGGACAAGTGGTAAAGCAGTCTTTTGCAATTCCTGAAAGTTCCTGCCTCACACAAAACTCCCAACGAAAGACTCTCCCCGTCAGCCTAGACCTCTACATTCTTCTTCCAATTAGTTCCCTCTAACCACTGAAGCTCTCAGACCCAGAGTTCGGAAGCATATGTTGCTTCAAACTAAGGGGCCGATTTAGAGTTTGTCAGGCAATATGACCATCTGCCGGAGTCGTGGATGTCAGTTACCTCTGCAACTTTCATGGACTACTGCCTAGTTTATTGAGCTCTCACCACTGGCTCAGCTATGATCTCTGTGCCTACAGAGGAACCACTGTCATGGCGTCTCCTCTGAAGCCACTGTAAGCTTGGTGGTCAGCCACCATCTTTCAGGCGGGCGAACACCAAACTTTTATTGTTTAGCAAAAACAAGCTCTCAAGCAGGAACTTGTTCTTGAAAATTAAAACACTAATGACCCTGACACTCTGGAGTTTTCTACCAGGGTGTAGTGGGTCATTTTCTATGTTAATATGTTTGTTACTGGCAGATATTCCTACGCCGATGACACGCAGTTGGTCATCTCCCTATCGCGCGCGCCCGGTCTTGCGGCAGACATCTTCAGGAACTGCATGAAAGACCTGGCTGCCTGGATGTCTGCCAACTGTTTAAAGTTGAACGGGAGCAAGACCGAGGTGCTCGTGGTGGGGGGTGCACCGTCTGCGTGGTCGTCGGCGTGGTGGCCACCTTGTTTGGGGGAAGTCCCCGCTCCCTACCGTGAGGCCAGGAATCTGGGCGTGTGGCTCGATAAGGACCTCACCTTTGGCCCACATGTCGGCCGGGTGGCGGGGGTATGCTTCAGTGTTCTGAGAGCCCTCAGGAAAGTCTTAGACCTGCTTCCCATCTCAGCTCGTCAGACGCTGGTGCATGCCTTGGTCACCTCCCGACTTGATTATGGGAACCTACTCTATCTGGGGGCCACAGGCAGGGTCATCGGTCGCCTGCAGGTTCTTCAAAACGCGGCAGCGCGGTTGGTCCTCAGACTCCCCAGGAGATCATCCGCCAAGCCAGCCTTGCGAGCGCTCCACTGGCTCCCCATCGAGAGGAGAGTGAAGTTTAAGGCCCTTGCCACCTGCCACCGTATTCTGAATGGCAAGGCACCTCTCCCGCTCCAGAGCCTAGTAGCCTACTACGAGCCTGCACGCAGTCTCCGGTCCTCGCAGATCGGGCTGTTAAAAGTACCTAGAATATCTAAAGCTCGTATGGGAGGCAGGTCCTTCAGATACCTTGCTCCCAAATGCTGGAATAATTTGCCACTGGAACTTCGGCTTGAACCCTCCGAAATCCAGTTCAGGAAAAAACTTAAAACCCATCTTTTTCAGTAGTTAGCTTGGTTGGGAGGAGGGGGGACAGTCACTCCACTTGTCATAGCGCGGGGGCACGCCAGTGGCGTAACCAGGCGCTTAATAAATGTCCAATAATAATAATAATAATAATAATAATAATATTCCTGGCAGTGACAGACAGAAGAAAATACATCAGACTGTTTACTCCACATAGGGCTTGGTGTCTGATATACTGACTTCAACGGGCCCTACTCCATCGACTAGTAGAAGTAACCAACAGGGACACCACCATCGGAAAAATGATAGTCTGTCTGACTCATAAAAGAGCGGGCACAGCAAGGGTTGATGGAAAGGATACTCCGCCACTTTTGTGACTGAGTACCATATGTGCCAAACTCTGACGCTTTTCTCAAGTAACTGCCACATCTGTATTTCGCCACCTGCTACATCCACAATAATTTACTTATTGGGCCATTTGGTTTCAGCAATAAAGTGATAGTTTAATTCCTTCTAAATTTGATAGCAGATATCTTGCGTCTGGTGTGAGGACAAATAGTAAATCTATACTTACCGATATATACTTACCCTCTTGTTATTGTGGTCGATATTCTGGCTATATTTTCGCATGACAATATTTTGGAAACATATTATTCTGACATACAACCCTCCAGGACACTTAGAATAACTTGCAATATATTTCTACATATTTATTATTTCCAAACAACATTAACCCCCTCCTCAACACTTCTCTAATACCCACCACCTCAATATTACAGTACAGAGGCAGTGCAAAACTATCCAATATTAATTTCCTATAATCTATCAGCTCTCCATTGATCAACTGAATCAGCCAGTAATTGATTGTTCTCTCCAGTAGGGATGGGCTCCTCGAGTACACCAGAAATCCCAGTTCAGACCTGCCTGAACTTACTATGAGTTCAATTCTCAAAGTGATGGTGCACCTAAGTAAAAGAGGAAAGTTATTAAAACCATTTCACTGGCAGAATGATTGGGGAAAATATAATATCCTGCTGAACACAACTGTTCATCCTTCACTGAAAAAAACAGCAGTAGGGATAAATTCGACAAATAGTCACATAACTATGAGTATCGATACAGGTAATAAATATCTATAGTTCTAACAAGCACATATCCGGCCAGGCAGTGATCATTGACGTTATGTTAACAGGATGCAGAGGTGAGCGGCATGTCATGCTGGATTCCTGGCTGCAGTGCCACATACACCAATGTTTAAGTCCATAGTGCTTCATTTCAACATCCAAGCCATGCATTAGTGGGTGCTGTATGGACGAGTCGCTTCTCATAGTATCTGTATGCAAATGACTGCGAACCAACAAAAAGGTATATAACACCTGCGAAAAATAGAGAAGAAAAGGTAATATGGAATTAGTAAAATATTTATCTATACTACTATAATAAAGCAGAAACTTTCAGGCTTTGAGGCGGGTAAAATCTGGAACCACTGAGCCAATCTACACACCCGATACACCGTTGAAATCGGCAGGGTGTGTAGATGGTTATAGGCTACATAAATTTTAAAAATAAACATTATTTCAAATTTTACATAAAAAAACAGTAGTCCCTCAAAAGTAGCGCCGGCCGTGACGTGCGTGGTCACGTTAGGAGCACGGGGTGGAGCGGCGTCCGAGGAGCGGCGGACATGGCGCGGGGGAGGAGCGGTGACGTCAGGAGCAGAGGACCGGCGGCGGACATGGCGCAGGGGAAGAGCGGTGGTGCGAGCGGACAGGCGGGAGCAGCGCCGGCAGAGGTAAGGGCACTCATGTAGGGGCAGGCGGGGGTCGGGGCAGGCGGGGGACAGGACGGGACAGGCCAGGCGGGGGACGAGACGGGCGGGGGACAATGTAGGGGCGGGCGGGGGTCGGGGAAGTTGCCTGTTGCTCCCGGACAAGGTCGGGACGGGCTGCTAGTAAATATATATGTTGATAGTGAGTCTGAACATACAAGCAAAATAGCTTTTATCCCCATGGTTTAATCGGGTCAGTTACCAACCCCAGTGCTCAGTTACATTAAGGCGTTTGACAGACTGTTGTGCACAGATATATATCAATGAATGCAAAGTAGAGGTGTAGTAGTGGAAACGCGTTTACACTCGCATGCAAGATTTATTAAAATTTGTTGAACCTTTTCTAATGATTTTTTGAAGAACTACCCATAATAATGAGCTGAGCTTTGCAACACATGCCCTTTATTTTTGTACCAACCATATTCGTGTTTTGGCTGGTTGTACATATGATGTAAATCACATTATTTAATAGTCTAACAACTACATTACGTAAGTAAACACGCAAATCAATTTCGTCCAGCATTGCATCCGAATATTGCTTGTAACAGGAAGCAACATAGACCAGATATTTTCAGGGCTTTCAAATAGAGGTGAATTCTATTTCAGGATTTGATGTAGCTTTAACCCCTTTTTTAGGATTAGCAGAATATGCTACAGAAAGCCATGTACCAGGAGTAGCATTTACAATAAAATAATCTTTGCTTAGAACATCAATAGGATTCAAATAAAACCAATTTAAAGCAAGCATTAGTAATGCCAATAGGCCTGACTTATGAATGAAAGTGCCTTTTGTGTCACTGGTGGGTTTAGGCACCCAAATAAGCCATCATACTGCACTCTGTCACTCAAATTTGCACTCATGCATCCCTTCATCCATCCACTGACTCATGCTTGCATTCACCCTTTAACACAATCACAATAAGGCACGTGAAAACTCAGCAACATATGCAAGATAAATGAAAAGAATACAAACATAAAAAAGAAAACATTCTGCTCTCTCAACAAGGTAGACATATGCTTGGATTAACTAAACTAAGCATAGGAGCGATTGTCCAACTTGCAGTATTATTGTACACAATCAATCATATTTAAAGTCCTCGAATGGCCACCACATCTAGTTTGGATATCATGTAACGGCAAATAATAACATTCTATGGACAACAGCATTCCATAATCGTTACCTGGTATAGAGGAAGTAGCCAAGCTTTGTTCAGCACACTGCATATGAAATGAGAGGGAAGTAAGTGGTCTGTTAACACTGCCTGAGGAGCTGCAATATCCTCTTTTTTTCCAATTCTTTTTTATTTAACGTTTTGGTCACTGCTTTACACAGAGACATTAGATCCAGCAGCACAATTCTAAAGACTTGACTGTTACACATCATATGTAGTATCCTCTTAAGGAAAATTAAAATATAAAGAGGAAAATCAAATAAATAAAAAAGGAACTAAAAAAGAAGAACATCAATCAATCATAGGCATTTGTAGAGCGCACTACTTGACAGGAGGGTCTCAAGGCGCTAGGGGGGGGTGCTGCTACTGCTCGAACAGCCAGGTCTTGAGCTTCTTCCTGAAGGCGAGGTGGTCTTGGGTCAGGCGCAGGTTGGTCGGGAGGGAGTTCCATGTCTTGGCGGCCAGGTAGGAGAAGGACCTTCCTCCTGTCGTCGCTCTTCGGATGCGGGGGACGGCGGCGAGGGCGTGACTGGCTGATCGGAGGTGTCGTTTGGGAGCGTAGAAGTTGATGCGGTTGTTGAGGTAGCTCGGGCCTTGGTCGTGAAGGGCTTTGTGAGCGTGGGTGAGGAGACGGAAGGTGATTCTCTTGTTGACCAGGAGCCAGTGCAGGTCTCTCAGGTGTTCGGAGATGTGGCTGTGTCGTGGGACGTCGAGGATGAGTCTGGCTGAGGCGTTCTGGATCCGCTGGAGTCTCTTCTGGAGCTTGGCGGTGGTTCCGGCGTAGAGGGCGTTGCCGTAGTCCAGTCGGCTGGTGACGAGGGCCTGGGTGACCATCTTCCTGGTCTCGGTGGGGATCCACCGGAAGATCTTCCGTAGCATGCGCAGGATGTTGAAGCACAACGAGGAGATGGCGTTGACTTGCCTGGTCATGGAGAGGGAGGAGTCCAGGATGAAGCCCAGGTTGCGTGCGTGGTCTGTCGGTTTGGGTGCGTTGCCCAGGGCGGGGGGCCACCAGGAGTCGTCCCAGGCGGAGGGCGAGGATCCCAGGATGAGGACTTCCGTCTTGTCCGAGTTCAGCTTTAGGCGGCTGGTCGACATCCACTCGGCTACCTCTTTCATACCTTCGTGAAGGTTGGCTCTGGCGGCGGCGGGGTCGTTGGTCAGGGAGAGGATCAGCTGGGTGTCGTCGGCGTAGGAGATGATGTTCAGGTTGTGTTGGCGTGTGATGGCAGCGAGGGGGCTCATGTAGACGTTGAAGAGGGTTGGGCTCAGCGAGGAACCTTGGGGTACGCCGCAGATGAGTTCGGTGGACTCTGATTTGTACGGTGGTAGGCGGACTCTCTGTGTCCTACCGTCGAGGAAGGAGACGATCCATTCTAGTGCCTTCTCCTGGATTCCGACGTTGCTGAGGCACTGCACTAGGGTGCGGTGGCAGACGGTGTCGAAGGCCGCGGAGAGGTCAAGGAGGATGAGGGCCGCTGTTTCTCCGTTGTCCATCAGGGCTCGAATGTCATCGGTGGCAGCGATGAGGGCGGTCTCGGTGCTGTGGTTGGCCCGGAAGCCCGATTGCGAGGGGTCTAGGGATCCATTCGTCTCTAACGGAGTAGCTAACCAGTCCTGACTTTAAAGCATGCCCATTTTCAGGTGAATGTGTATATGTGAACAGAAAATGCCATCTTACACAGGTCAAGAGAGCCAATGATTGCTGGGGACTGAACCATTACCTTGTACAGTTCACTGTCATGAATGGCAGCAGACAAAACACTGGCTGGCCGCCAAGCCTGTCATGCCTTCTGAAAAGATTCTACCGAAAATCAATACAGTGCAAATCTTCTACAATCATGTTAACCCCTTCTATGCTCATGACGGAGCGGCTCCGTCATGAGCATAGAAGGGGTTAACATGATGCAAAAATTACCCATGCTTAAAGAATATTTGTATTAACATATTTGTAAATAATTCAGGCCTACTACCTTTGCTGTAACTTTACATAATAAATCAGACGTTTGGCGTCTTAATTATGTCTTCTCAATGGATCAATCGGGCCTATATCTGTTATCTTTGCCTTATCACCATAACCAACTCTGGGGTACTGTATTGAGCTTAAGCTGTCCCACAAGGGCACCATCAGCCATAGCCATAAAATTGCTAAAATATACAAAAGTGTCACTGCCAAATGATACCTCGAGAAAGAGGGTATAACAAGGATTCTTGCAGTGCAAATATTCTATTTCTACTGTGTCTAGAGGAGATTTCTAACTCTCTTGCCTATTATGGTAATCTGTGACATTCCATATATCAAAATACCTAACTGTAAACTTTAATACAGAGTAATACCAAGCCATTGTTACATACCTGTTGAATTTAACATATGCTTTTCACAATCATTATGTCAAGCCTAATGCCTTTATCATAACTTTTCATAATGAACAATTAGTGATATAAACTTTATCATTGATATCACCATAAACAACTCTGACCTACTATGTTAAGCACAATGTTTTGCACAAGTCAACTATCAAGTATGCTGTAATAAATTTACAAAAGTGTACATAATTATAGTTTTCAAAACAATATAAAACCCCCCTTAATGAAACTTAATGAGGATTGCCATAGTGCAAATCTTCTATCTCCATGTTTTTTTCGAGTGGGTCATGAACGCCTGAACCCTTGCCTACTACAGTGTAACAAATTACCTTCCTTCAGGCTTTAGTATAGTGTAATGACAATACACACTTAAAAGCCTGCTGTCTTGAACACATGCTTTTCACTATAAGTAATATTATTTCAACAAGGGAGACCTAAGGATCACTGTGGACCTGGGGTAATAACCATATAAAAAAAACACACTGATCCCTAGTAACAATACTTTGGATGTAAAGAATGAAATGGCGAATATAATGTATTCAAAGGAATTTATGGACAACAAGTTTAAGCCACATAGCGGTGCAGTGAATATTGGTGGAAAATAAATGTGCTCTGTGCTCTCTTAAGAGGTGATACACTCAAGTGATAAATCATGATCAACAAGTGTATCAATAAACACAAGAACAGCACAGCCTTTTCCAGAAATTCTTAACAATCATAAAGGGGCTGGGTTTTTTAAGTCAATGGCGTTTCGATCCCTATAAAATGGAGGGATCAAATCAGGCTATAGGGGGGTACAAGGAGCCCAAGAGAGAGATTATAAAAGGTGATGCAGTTACAAAAATAGGAGGCCACTGGTGGCAAGGCTCAGGAACAGGGTAGCCGGGAATGGCCTGAGCTGGATATATGCTAGATACCCATCGGGGCTCCAAACAGCCTGCAATGGGAAGCACTCTTTTGGTCTGGGTCTAATGGCTGAGTAGCAGATTCCTTCACTGGGTTTGAATCAGCCTAACAATGGAGATTCGCAGGTAGCACTGACGAGCAGCATTGAGTCCTTTTGGGAAAATGAGTTTACTATGTTGCTTTGTGTCTTGAAATAGTTTTTTATAAACTCCTTTGATTACATTTTATTCACCACTTGCTTCTTTGCATCTCAAGTATTTTTATGAGGGACCAGTGTGTTTTTCACAATAAGTAAGTCAGACCCACTTGCTTTGTCATAACATTTAAATATAAACAGACCACAGCAAGGAATCTGTCATAATTGTTTTTAGTGAAACGAGAAGGCTAACAGCCTTTTACATTGCATTAACACTATAACTAGCACAGGCCTACTGACAAACTCATAAGCCGGCAACCATCATACATACTGAGAATACAATTACAAACATGTACAAAATTACAGTTGGATAACAATTTTCTTTTTTTAAACCACTCGACATGACCTAGCAAGAATCATCACCGTGAAAATCTTCTACTTCCAGGATTTTTTAGAGTGGGTGACCAGCATCAAAAGCCTTGCCTACTGTGGTAATCTGTGTAATTATATATAAGAAAATATATGCCCTACAGTCTGGAACATAGTGCAATAGCAGTCCACTGTTAGAGGCCTTTTGGCTTTCAACAAATACTTTTCGCAATAAATATGCCAGGCTACTGCTTTTCTAATAACTTTTCTTAATAAGCAGACCAGACCTATGGCATCTAGCATAACTTTTAACAGCGCACCAATCATATATATATATAGCTGTCATTGTTAGCTTGTCACCATAACTAATTCAGGACAAATGTCTTGAACAGAAAATTCCCCAGAAGGCAACCATTGGGCATGCAGTCATCACTTTGCAAATGTATGCAAAATTACAGTCGGCAAAGTAAGATACTACCTCTCCTAAGAAGCTCTAGCAAGAATTCTCTCTTTTTTTTTTTTTTATAAATTTTTTATTGAACATAGCAATGGTTAATCAGTGGTACAATGCATCTTTACAGTTTTAAATAAATAAATAAAGAAGAAAGACATCTATATACAAATATATATCAGACATGAGAATTAGGAAAAGGGGAAGAGATTCATTGAGCACAGCAAAAAGGGAATACAGACAATGATTTAATCTAGAAGGGACTGTGCAAAATCCGCAATTTATAAAGTGTTGTTGTAAATAAGTGCAAAAGCCTACAATAAAGTGCTACTGCATGTGCAAAGAACTATGATACAGCGATAACCAAAAGAAGTACTAGTGCTTTCAATTGTACTAACCCTTTCTTTATCTTTATTCTTCTTTTGCTGCTCATCCCTCCTTCAGTTGATCCAAATCCCCAAAATATTTCCAATTCCTTTCAAATCTCTTAATAGAACCTACTCTGCCCGCATATGCTTTTTCAAAAAAACAGGTTCTCCTCATCTTATTGAACCATTTTATAAGTGAAGGTGGTCCAAGAAGCAGGGTCTCAAATCCCTATTTTTTTAAAGACCGCAAAACTCCCCAAAAAATCAAGGTATAAGACGCTGAAAAGAATATACTACGCACTTATTGCTGCTTTTTAAAAAACATGGTTCTGATGGTTCCCAATATCTAAGTTTGTTTGAATGTAGTAAAATAGGACTTCCGTTAAGTTTCTCGAAGATTAAAAAATGGGAATTGTGTGGGTTTCGGGAATTGAGAGACTTGCTAGTCCAAAATAGGGTTATTAGTTGGCAAGAGGTGATAATTAGATCCAACATTTTAAGGCGTCTGTCCTTCTTTGAATATCTTCAGATCACTCATTTTATTAAAAAGGAAGGAAGTGGCTTGTTGAATACCCCCAATAATTTACTAAATAACCTTTATGGTAGGAAGAGCAGCGGGATAGGGCAATGGTATAAATTGCTCCATGGCTCTGGCCAATCCCCACTCATTGTTAAACATCTGAATAAAGTAGGTCTCTCGACCCAGTGCTTTTTTTCCTTCAAAGATTGGGAGGCTCTCTGTTTACTGGGAAACAAATCCTTGCGTGCTGCCAACTATAAGAGGATGGCCTTTCTGTCTCGTTGGCTAGCCTATTATACGCCAGAGGCTTTGGAAAAAATGTTTCCTGGAACAGAAAATAAGTGTTTTAGATGTTTAGCACATGGCCAGGGGGGATGGTATCATATTTTTTTCGCCTGCCCGATGTTGGAGTCATTCTGGAAAGAGATATTCGCGCAAATTGAATTGGCCATTGGAAAACCATTTCCGCCAACGGTAGAAGTAGCCTTGTTTGGAATAAGCAAGGATAGAAGCAATATCAACAAATCGGAGGAGGTATTTATATTTATATCATGCGCGATTGCCCGCTCTCTAATACTACAAAACTGGAAATCAAGGGAAATTCCATCACTTATAAAATGGTTCAAGAATTCTCAATATGCAAATCTTCTATACCCACAGTTTGTCAGAGGTAGTAACCAACACCAACACCTTTGCCTAGTATGATAATCAGTGAGATTCCATTCAACCAAATACCAGTCTGTAGACTTTAACACAGACTAATAACAATCGACCCTTAAATGCCTATTAACTTTAATATATGCTTTTCACAATAAATATAACTGGCTTTCTGCCTTTATCGTAACTTTTCATAACAAACAATTAGGCCTATAATCTTTAACATTGGTTTATCAGCATAACCAACTCAAACCTACTGTGCTACGTATTATCTGCCCCACAAGTCAACCATCAGGTGCAGTGTAATAAACTTATAAATAAGTACAAAATTACAGGTGTAAAAGCAATATACAAACCCTCCTCAGAGACCTTAATAAGGGATGACATGGTGCACATCCACTATCCCCATGGTTTGTTCAGGTCAGTTACCACCACAAACCCTTGCCCACTACAGTAATCTGTGAGATTCCACGTACCAAAATACCTACCTAAAGGTTTTATCACAGGGTAATAACAACCAATCCTTAGAAGCCTATTGTTGTTAACACATTCTTGACCACAAAGTCTAAGTCGGGTCTACTGGCTTTGTCCTAAATATTTCATAATAAACTGTTCCATCCGAGGGAAACTAGCATAAAGAGACCTATGGCATTTGGTATCATTATTTTCATTCCACCAATCGTTTTATAGCTTGTCATTGATGAACACCGTTATATATAATTGACCTCTCAGCACCACATGAACATATTTACTTTTTTTAACTTGCTGGTTAAGAAAGATGAAAAACAATTTAAAAACTGGCCCTGAATGCATGTGATGCTCCAGAGTAGCTGTCCGACAATGATCAAGTGTCGAAGGATGATGATAGGTCCATAAGAATGATAAGGCAGCAGTCTAGTGTACATCATAAGATTGACTCCTTCCTTATTGTCCATTCATAGGTTGTCTCGGTCCCACCTCACACCTTTGATTTGCAAAGGCTGAGCTGTGATATCTTGCTGAAATCCATTTACTCCCAATTCCAGTTTAACATTGAAATGAGGACTCTAGACTAATACATGGAAGCGGGATCAGATTCTTCATGCATAGTGATGACACTCAGCTGAGCTTCAAACAGTCCATTTAGAATTTTAATACAGTGGTGTGATCACAACAAGTTAAGTTCTCATCAGACCTTGCAACCATTAGATGGTGGCGATCAGCCAGTTTTTAAAAATTAGGTCCAACTAAGACTGAGCCGAAAAGAGAAATTGTAAAAAACAGGTTGCTATTGATCCCCTAACCTGCTTTTATTCCATATAGAAATACTAAGCAATATTTTACCTTTCATACATTCACATCTTCCTAAGACTGTAATAAATGACATTGTCCGGTCTTGATTGAACTAAGGAAACAGTATTTGTCTGGTTTAACGAAACACTGGCTTGCCCTTAATGGGGCGGCTTATTTCTTAAGAGTTCATAGCAATTCATTCAAGTATCATCCACACAAACTTTGTCAGTACACAAAGCTATCTTTGCATTTACATTTAAGAGATACCAGGCCATACATTCACTCTCATGCCCTCTCTTCTTCTCGGTGATTCCTCCATCCAAGTATGTGAGTATCGAAGTGAAACCACATGCGCTAAAACCAGTTATTCCAAGCTGGAAAGACCACACTAGAGTGGGTGGAAGAAAATTGTGATTGAAACCAACCATGGACTAATGGATGAAGTCTGGCTGAAACCCCTGAAAGTAACTATGTTACACCTATAGCACAGATCAAGAAAAGTCAATCAGTCTGGTATGGACTGCAAGCTTCTTGCCTTTCAGGAAGAAACTAACAAAGAGGGAAAGAAAGAAACAAAAAGGAAAGAAAGAAGGCATGCAAGAAAGCAGACAAGAAAGAAAGCAAAAAGAAGAAAAGAAAGAGGGAGAAAGAAAGAGAAAAGAAAGAGAGAGGGAAAAGGGGAAAGAAAGAGAGAGAAGAAGTGGAAGGGAATATAAGGAAAGAAAGAAGGAAGGAAAGAAAAGAAATATAAGGAAAGAATGAGAAAAGAAAAGAGAAAGAGGAGGGAATAGAGAAAGAAAGAAAGAAAAAAAGAAGGAAAGAAAGAAAGAAAGAAAGAAAGAAAGAAAGAAAGAAAGAAAGAAAGAAAGAAAGAAAGAAAGAAAGAAAGAAAGAAAGAAAAGTTAAAAAGAGGAAAACTTTAGAACATTGTAAATATGCTCATGCATTTTAAAACGTTACTAATTAAGGTGATTAGGTTGTGTCCAACTATCTGCTGCATGCATTCAGGATCAGCCTATTCCGTTGAGTGAATGCTGAAATTAATAAATAACAAAACATTTTGAGCCAGTGGATTTATTTATTGTGAATTATAATTCTTAAGACCTTAGGAGGGAGGGTGTCATGAGTCTGCTGCTTAAACTGAATAATCTTAAATCAGCTTCACATCATCTACATCTATTGTCAATTAAAATCCTAATAAACTAGCCAAATAACTAACCAAGACATCAAGTATGCATGAATGTGGCATTGCACCATTCAGACGACAAAGCAACAGATTGCATGAAGACTACTTCCTTCTATGTCACATTTGCTCTTCCCGTTTACTTTATAGTCCATGCCAATATCAACATACCCCTCTAATACCTTCTCCATCTCGCACACTCCAGGGGGTATATTCACAAGAACGTGTGCTAAACATCACCAAAGAATGTGAACGCAACTTTACACATAGCAGCTTATTGCGGGAAAATAACCCTGTGTCAACGTGGAATTCACAACACAGCGGTACCATGCGATAGTCTGCCGAAACCACAGCCAATGTCCGCGATACAACCACCTCGATGGAGATGAAAACACAAATCTCAACGCGAAAAAACATACGATGGGCCAAAGCGTGATGATGAAATCAGCGATAAGCAGTGCTAGGCCTTCAACGCACACATGGCAGGCAAGAAAAATTACTATAAAAGTAGAAAAAGACTCAAATACAAACTGACCAACACCAAAGCACCATGGAGGCAGCCACAGCAGGCACAGAGGACGAGTGCAACCCCACAAGCACCCCGGATGACCAGCCTGGGACCTCAAGGACAGGGAAGGGCAATGACAAGAGGAAGTGGAAGACGTAGTTCAGTCCATAGGAGAACAGGATCCTAGTCATGGAGGTGAAGGAACACCATCAACAACTGTTCAACACCGCCAACGTGTCATTTGGCACCAAAAATGGAATACGGCAGGACATCGTGGACAAGGTGAATGCCGTCGGAGAGCACAAGAGGTCAATCCACGAGGCCAAGAGGCGATTGATTGACATCAAGCGCAAGAACAAAGGAAACATTTACAGCCAACCAGAAGGCAGCAATGCAGACTGGAGGTGGGAGCCCAGCGCCACTGCTCGTGCTGGATGACATGGAAGAGCTGGTGTCGACAATCATCAGTGTGGAGACTGTGGCCGGAGTCAGGGGACCAGACACTGCTCGACAGGTCACAACACAACCGCAACAGGGTGAGTGACAACCAGGTACTGGGGGGACGGGTGGAGATGGCCACAATGGCACACATGCACAATCAAGCAGAGCACAGTGCACACCCACAAAGACTCTGGGTCATGGCCCTGATCTACAGACGGTCACAATGTACAATGCCATGCTGTCTGAATGTCAACATGTGCCATGCAGCTACACACATGTGGACACATTGTAATACACCATCCCCCCTTCACATTGCAGGGGCACCGTCAACACCTCCTGCAGAGCAGTCGAAGCCACTCTTAACTGATGACAAGGAGGACACCCCCCCCCATCAACACCCAAGCCCTCCAAGACATCATTGACATCATCCGCAACTCGCCTCCAGGATCAGGGCAACCCATCTGCATCAAGGAGACCCTACCCACTACCCAAACCACCCAGCAGGAAGCACCCACAGCCCTGGCAGTCTCCCAAGACCCCCAGGAACAACACATGGCCTTCCAACACCGTGGGCTGGAGGGCCAGAGGGAGACGGCTGAGCAGGTGCTGGTGGGGTTCGACCTCATGGCTACCAAACTGGACACCGTCCATGGGTGTCTAGGTCCCATCAGGGACCAGCTCCAGTCCCAAACGGACACCCACAGCCTGCTCCATGGTCTCTAACGAGCCCTGACTGACATCACTGGAGTCCTGACGCAGAGATAAGAACACGTTTCCGCTCAGAGTGGCTCCAGCGATTCCAGCTGTGAAGGCTCATGGAGGACATGGTGTGGATGGAGGCGGAAAGGATGGCAGCCACCGCTGCACATCAGCGAAATGTAGCTGGGATCTACCATGCCCTGCAGATCCTCATCATGGCATTGCTACGACAAGGCGTGGCGCAGATGAATGCTGCTGCCCCCACACCATCCACATCTCTGCCACCTGGTGTGTCAGTGCCTCGCAGTGCGGCAGGCGTATCCACTCCGGCACCTGATGTGTCACTGCCACACAATGTGGCTGACACTCTACCTCCAGCCCCTGATATGTCAGTGGCACACAGTGCCGCAGGCGGAACTAGAACACTCACAGGTGGGGCAGAGCACACATCCGAGGACAAGGATGTGGATGGGATTGTAGTCAGACGGAGGCACTAGCATTCATTTTCGTCATCTGGCCTGTTTCTGCTTAGTGCCTCACATGGCCCCATGACCTTCCACTGACCCCTGATACACTTCGCTGCACTCACCTTGGACCGCGACATGGACTGCCATATCCTGTTTAATGGCCAATGACACGGTGATCAGGATGCAGACTGTACCCTTCCTCTTCCCCAGTACTTGTCATCCCCGGATGGACTCTGGCTAGCCCTCCACCGGCCCATATTGTGTAGTGTGCTTGGCATGGCCCTGTACCACTCCAGCTGCAAAACTCCACTGGATGTGCAATAAACATCCAATAACGCACTGCTGTGTCATGTCTTTCATCATTCATGTATGAATGTGCGGATGAATGTAGGGATAGTGAATTCCCTTATGGCAATGATGCTCATCTGGTGGGATGCCAGTCGCAGTGTGCTACATTGCCTATTGTGTTCCGAGTGCCGTGGATACTGCAACAGGGACACAAGCATTAGTCACTTCCTTGTCCGGACATGGACTGAACCACACCCAGAGACCCCAAGTCATTTTTGCAAGCCCTGGGCTGGTCCGGCGTACGCCAGGCCAGACCACCCCACTTACGCTCCGAGGGGGGGCCCACATAGCCACCTGTTGCAGGTGTACTTGCTGGTAGTGTGCAGGTCACTGGTCTAATTGTCAGCATGTCACAGCCACTCCCTGAGGGCAGGTTTCCACACACACCACACCCATCCGGCACAGGTGTCACAGGCCATGTGACCCCGCAAATATAAGGGGCCAACAACGTCACATTCCCCTCTGCTGGTGGTGACTAGATGACAGAAGCTCCACGGTTCTCAAACATAAAGGGCCCATGAGTTGTTGTTAGTGGCACCTGAAACCTTGCGGCAGCCATGGGCCTACCACCACGTGGCGCTGACTGGCGTTGCACAGGGTTAGTAGCACCGACATAGCTGAGAGGGTGTGCAGCCTCCTTTGACGACGTGCGCACTGTTGTGGTCTCCATCATTGATGACTCAGGACTCAGCGTCATGTGTGGGACGTGCTGGGCCGCGGGGCGGGCCCGCATGATGTGGACCATGCCATGGTGTTGGGACCGGGGCCTGGAGCTTGCACGGGCCCGTGGTGTGCCTACTGGTGGACACACTGGTGGCAGCAGGTGAACAGTGGGGCCTGTGTGTGCAGGGGCGGCGGTGTCTCTCTCTTGCTCCCTTCCTTTCCTTCTCTCTCTCTCACTCTCTCTCCCTTCCCTCTCTCTCTCTCTCTCTCTCTCTCTCCCTTACTTTCCTTCTCTCTCTCTCACTCTCTCTCCCTTCCCTCTCTCTCTCTCTCTTCCTTTCATTTTCTCTCTCTCTCTCACTCTCTCTCCCTTCCCTCTCTCGCCCTTCCTTTCCTTCCCTCTCTTTCTCTCTCTGGCTTACTTACCTCCTCTGTTTCTCTGTGTCTCGCTCCTTTGATGTGCACATGACACACGTCCTGATTTTGTGCTTTATTATCCAGCCTGTGACGTCGAGATTGTCCCTGACGGACCACACAGGAGTCTTCCGCATTGGTGTTTTGTGTTGTATTTCAATGAAGTTTTTGGTTGTTACTTCAGTGCTATGTGACTGTTACTCGTTCTTCTGTCCACACATGTGTGTATTTATTTTGGCAATGTGCGACATCATGCACTTTTTTGGCTCTTGTGTCCTGCACGGTATGTGTATGCCCAGGGGGTGGCCAGGCGGGATGGGGTTGGTTGCAGGGGGATGTTGTGGCCTTCATGGGCTTTCGGAGCTGCATGATCATTGTCTCCATGGCATCTGTTTGTCTTCAGGTGTGGTTCTTGGCTGGGCTCCCTTTCATGCTGTGGGTAGTCGTCCTGCTTAGCACCAGCAAAAGACAGGTGTTAAATCCCTGGTGCTATGGCGGCCTACCGACTGTTTTTGATGCGCTTCGCGGATCTGGCAGTTCGTTGTGAAAGTGGTGTTGTGGATTTTTCTGCATCTCATTAGGGTAAGCTGGCGGTGTCCACTATGGAGATACATTTTGGGGCAGTTATCGCGGGAATACTGGTGATGTCTCCACTTTTGATGTGTTAAGGTTGGGATAAGTTGGAGATTAGTCCTTGTAAATATCCCCCCAGATGTCCTAATATACTTTTCACCACAAATGATGTCCAGCACAGAGCGAACAGGTGCAGCCTCAAGCATGGGTCACAGAATGTGCACACTCATACAATGGTATGCGCCACACGTCATTGGTGCAGTGAGCTAAAAAACAGTGATGGATCAAGCCCTGATCTTTGGACTGGGTAGGAGTGTTCTGCTTAATTCAGATACTCTGTCCATCACCACCCCCCTTTTCTGAATCGTTTTTTCCACCATAAGCGTGGAAGGGTATACTCAGATGTGAGTCCCTTGCTCACTGCACCATCAGGATTCAAGCAAGCCGGGCCGAAGACGGCTGAAATGCCAGAAACCAGTCCCCGGAAGCTTGTTTCCTTCCCAGTATAAGAATTGGCTTGGTAGTTTGGTCTGCCCTGTTCCCATGATGCACTGGGCCAGGGACAGACTAATTTGCATGTAGCCAGGTTCTGAGCTGGGATGGTGCAGTGAGCTAAAAAACGGAGATGGATCAAGCCCTGATCTTTGGACTGGGTAGGAGTGTTCTGCTTAATTCAGATACTGTGTCCATCAACACCCCCCTTTTCTGAATCGTTTTGTCCACCATAAGCGTGGAAGGGTATACTCAGATGTGAGTCCCTTGCTCACTGCACCATCAGGATTCAAGCAAGCCGGGCCGAAGACGGCTGAAATGCCAGAAACCGGTCCCCGGAAGCTTGTTTCCTTCCCAGTATAAGAATTGGCTTGGTAGTTTGGTCTGCCCTGTTCCCATGATGCACTGGGCCAGGGACAGACTAATTTGTATGTAGCCAGGTTCTGAGCTGGGATGGTGCAGTGAGCTAAAAAACGGTGATGGATCAAGCCCTGATCTTTGGACTGGGTAGGAGTGTTCTGCTTAATTCAGATACTCTGTCCATCACCACCCCCCTTTTCCGACACGTCATTGTAGCATACATTCCTTCAGTGTCAGGGCTGCCTTGTCAGAGTACCTACACTAAGGGCAGACAGGGACATGTTCAATCACTATAGGGATTCAAAATAAAACCACATGTAGAAGTACTTGTTCTACCCCATGCTGCTCCTCACACACTTTATTCCCTGGTCCACAGGGTTGCACCCCATCTTACAGCCCTCTACGGCCAATCCTGATGTCTCTCTCAAACTCTTCTTTAAAGTACGTAGAAGGACAGTGTGCTCTCTAACTCAGCCTGACTTGTAAAGTGCTGACATATGCATGCCTTACTGGCTGTACCAAGAGACTGGTCAGCCCAGCATGCATACTTCACTTCACAGTGACAGGCAGTGCAGAAGGCCTCCGTGTCATGTCCATCATAGTGAACCATGCCCAATATGCTATTCCATACCGACCAATGGGACTGGACAGGAGGAGGGAAGGAAGCAACTATTCAAAAACAACAAAAAAAGGAAATATCTCTTATACATGTCAGTTCGTAGTTTGGGAAGGTGGGCCAAGTCCCCTACAGACTATTGAACACATATTGGCAAATAGGGGACCCGTTACTGCACTACCAGAAGTGTTTCTTGTCTCTTAAGCAAATATTGCCCACCTCTAATGACCAGTTGCCAGGTGATCATACATTAGATATATTTGGGCACGATTGAGAGACAACAAAACAGAGTACATATGAGAGAATAAGCACCTAGAACACCAAGACGCAATAAGATGAGTAGTTCATTTGCTTGTTTTTGATACTCTTTAATCAAATTCTTCTTCAGGGAATACAAATAAGTGCAGCTAACACGTTTTGCCTTGTTACAGGCTTCCTCCGGACAAAGGCACGTACCACCGAACGCTGGTTGTCGGAATGCAATATGCTGAACATGGCCTAACACAGATGGATGTCGTTCTCAAACTTACAGGGGCATATTACCAAGCATAAGCGATAATTATCGCTATGCTTGGTTAGCGGCAATAATTTTATCGCCGTGCTTCACCGATTTTTATCGCTTAGGAGCATTGCTATTATCAAGGTTTATCTCCTAAGCGATAAAAATCGGCCGAAATGCATGAATATCGCTGAAAGGTCAGAGATATTCATGCATTACCGAGCTAATGCTCTTAGCCATGTTATCCACCTACCATTGGATAACATGGCTCAGAACTGCGCAGGGCGCTTTTGGAGATAATGCGCTTAGCGCGAATATTTCCAAAAGTTGGTGATCGGTGATAGCAATGTTAGCGACTGTTTTCAGTCGCTAACATCTTGGCACGCCCACTTTGCATGTCATTAGCGATAAGTATCGCTGACATGCAAAGTGGGCCCCTAAATGCCCGCTATCACCTACAAGCTGTCGCTAACTGGTGTTAGGGACAGCTTGGTAATAGGGCGATGAAATTATCGCTGCATTAGCGGGAAAAAGTCCCGCTAATGCGGCGATAATGGCCCTTGGTAATATGCCCCACAATTTTTTGAGTGCGTTCCTAATTCTACCTGCGACATTCAGCAAACTCAAGATCACTGCTGCTACAAGCCCTCTTCGACACTTGATCATCATTCACGATGCTGCCTAGAGTGACGCAATAAGGTAACAAGGCATAAAGTGTTGGCTGCGCTTATCTGTATTTCGTGAAGAAGAATTTAATTACTGAGTAGCATAAAAAAGCCAAGGACCTACTTGTCTTATTGTCTTTTGGTGTCCTATGTGCTTATTCTCTCATACGTACTCTGGTTTGTTGGCTCTCAATCGTGTCTAAACATTCCCCTACAGAGCAGCGTTCACAGGTCTTACACTAGTATAGTTAATCCCATAAACCATGTTACTCATGTGCGCTATTTACTCATGTGCTCTAATGCTGCTGCTCAGACACGCTACACCTGTCCACAAACGGGCTCACTTAGGCTATGAGTGAATCACTAATGTTCAGTTAGCCCATTTCAGCTATAAGAACTTGCTTGGAGTGAGCAACACAAATAGGGCGCAATCATCAGTGTGGTTTTAAAAGAGGAAAAAAACAGTCACAGGTACTCAGGAGTGGAGCTGGATCTCATAACAGTGTGAGTTTTAAGTGGAAAAGTATAAATAGAAGGCCCCTGCTTGTATGTGTAGGTGTATTTTTAGGTCGAGGCTACTGTCGCACTGCGAAGCAGTGGGGGCGGAGCCGAAGATTTAATGACTTCAACAGTGGGGCTTTAACCTGCCTCTCTCGTCCATTGGCTAGCTTCGTAAATGGAGGCTAGCCATTGGAAGAGATGTGTATCACTCGGGGCTGGAGCCGATTGGTGGGCGTTTCTGGCATTTTTTAAAGCCCCGCCCCCTTTGATTCATCATTTGGAGGTGGGCCATTGTGGGCGTCTACTTTTTTTTTTTTACATGGATGTTTTTCGTCATTGCTAACCTCGTCTCGGTCCAGCGTGGTTGTATCCCGCCCCCCTCCCGCAGTTCGTCCCCCCTCCCGCTGTCTGTGTCTTTGTTCCCACCCCCCCTCCCACTGTCCGTGTCTCCATGACTTGGAGGGAGGAAACCTGCACGCTCCTTGCACACAATCTGTTCCCTCTCCCCTCCCGCTGTCCGTGTCTTTGTTCCTGCCCCCCCTCGCGCTGTCCGTGTCTCCGTCGCAAGCACCATCTGTGCAGAGAGATCGGATTGCACCACTGTGGACAGGCGCTGCACATGAAGGGGTGCGCACACATCTCCTGAGGCTGACCCCGCAGACTCTGGCTGTGCAAGCAGCATGGGAAGTTTGGGGAAAGGATAGAGTAGCCGCCCCTGGCAGCTGCTTTAACGTGAGTTCAAAGCATGGTTCGTACATGGCTCATTAAGAGCCCGCTTTCACAACACCAGGTTCTGACTTCAAGAGATCTTCTCAAAGATGTTGGTTCTCACCTGAACAAGCACTCCCGCGGGAAGGGCTCAGGTTGAACGAGTGGTGCACTGTTTACATTTTCAGGGGGTTCTACTTCCTTCGTTGTAAGCTGTTAAGCTTGACAAATAGACTTAAGGTGATCGTTTTTCAGAGCAATACATTGCCGCAACAGCATTGAGGTGGAATAAGCTAATAGCGGGGCTTCTGGAACTCAGAGTGCAAACAACTCTTGTAGACTCAAGACCGAAAACAAAAAAGTAAACAAGCAGAGTCTGTTCAGTTTTTGGGAACGGGGAAACTAATTGTCTCACGGGTCCTTTAGCAATTGCACCACCTCTAAAACTACGAATGTGTATATTATAATTTAAAATATTATTTGTTTGTGGAGACGTTGCTTCTGGTCTTGAAGGGAGGGCCCGCCTCACCTGTTTACACACGTGCAGATGTGTCGTGCTTTCTGACCAGATGTGCAGTGCCTTCTCCCACCTATTTTCAAACTTTTCATTTATAAATGAGAACACGTATAATTTGTAAGAACTGTCCCCACCCATTGCACGTTATCCAAAGTGTAACTGGTACATTTGAAGTACATGGCAACGTAGACTGCTCTCCCACCGCCTGGGGTGCAGCACCTGTGTAATTGGGGTCACTTTGAGGTTAGCCATTGATAACAATTACCAGGGCTCAAGCTGACAGTCTAACAGATGACGGTGAGTGGAGGAGCCTGCTAAAAGTTAACATGTTCCCTTTTTCTCTCGATCTCTCTATGCAGTAATCGCGAGGGCTGTGGTGCGTATGCATGCAGACTTCAGACTCATCCTCTGGTGCACGTGTACACTTGGCGGTGCTTCCTTACATTGTTTACAATTGACCATGCTTTAGGTCCCCCACATACAGATCTGTGATGCTATTCGCAACAACTGATCTCACAGTAAGATGCTCAAGAGGTCAGGCATGAATACGTTGCCATGTTACCTCACAACAGTAGTGCTAAAAGTTGCACATCCTACTGAAATGCTGAGTTCAGACACACATTCAGCTTTTCGTTGCAAAAATGTCAGTTTCCTGTTTTTCTCCACACACATGAGCATGTATCCCATTGACATGCTTTCACGTTCTCACTTCTACAGTGCTGCGCCTGCTTTGTATAGCCCTACCCCTGGACTTTGTACATGACAGACAGAGCGAGGGGCACAGTGGATTTCAAACTGGTCCGTAGCGAGCGGGTGTGCTGCAGAACTTGCGTTTTCTTGTGTTCTTGGGCTTGGCTACCAATAGTGCAGCAGGCGCAGTGGCACCGGGAACCTGAGGTATGAGGCTGGCCCCAAATCATGACTGCCTTTTTCTACCAAACTGTCTGCAAACAGTCATGGTTTCTTTCCTTGCATCAAGGCCAATGACTCCCTTACTATGTCACTGTTAGTTTTAACATGTTGTTGGGGTGCACTACTGTTAGTGCAGTTCTTCGAGGACTGAGGAATCATTTGTTGTATTGCTTGTTCATATTCCCGCCAATTCTACCTTTCGCTGCACACAAGCTCTGTGAATATGGAAACAGGACAACCACAGTTCACCACTGAGAGGAAGTTGCACCATGTGCAGCCGGCTCCACAGCACACATTAAAGGAACCACACATATACCAACTGACGCAGGTTGGGTGATGTTTAATATTAATGTCTGTACATATTTTTGCAGATGTTATTTAGATTGTATATCCCACCGTACATCCGGAATACTTTTTGTTTTCTAAGATACAGGGATGACTTCAAACGAAGGACACAGCATGCAATTTGAAAATTAAATAGACTTCAGCACAGTAACGTTTGTAGAAGGCAAGCAACGTGTTTACGTCTGTTCCTAAATATGTTATGCTTCATGCATTTGTATAGCCAATTACAACCATCTGTATAGTGTTGAAGCGCTTTTGGAATCTGGGCACATTTTACGGTTCTGAGGTGCACACTGTTCTGTGCATTTTGCATTTCCGCGTTCTCTGTTTCAATGATGATTCTATTGGATATTGGCCGGCCTGGTTAGAATGGAGTGTGCATTGTTTACTTAAAGGACTGTCTTGCATTGGGCCGGCTAGATCCTGTTCGGTATTTCGGCAGGTTACTGTGTGTGTGTGTGTGGGCGCATGTGGACACTCTGTGTGTGTGTGGGTGGCTCTGTGTGAATGACTGTGTGGGTGGCTCTGTATGTGTGTGTGTGTGGGTGGCTTTGTGTGTGTGGCTCTGTGTGGGTGCAAATGCAATAGGTCTCGCATTTGCGAGCGATTAAGCTATTGGCATTGTAAATGACAATGCCATTAATTTATGTTTTAAAAACAAAAACATAAATAAAATTGTTATGAGCAATGCCAATAGCTCTAACTTTAACAATGCAGAGACCATTGCATTGTAAATGCTTGTTTTCAAAGCGTACAGCTTTTCCAAAAGTCAGATTAAATACCTGAGTAGCTGCCTGCACTAAACGGTGTTTCAGAAAGAAATACAATCACCAAGACCCTTCATACACTAAAGACAGATCCCCTCAAAAAAGAAAATTGCATGTGACATATGAAACCACGATTGCTGTGATAGTAGCTCTGAGAAAGACACTTAGGGGCATATTTACAAGGAAAGTGGCAAGAAATCTAACGACACGCTCCGTCACTTTAGAAAAGCAGGGCTGCACCATAGCTGCACCATATTTGCAAGAATATGGTGCAGCCCTGCATTTCCCCCTACACCGGTGCTAACTGTATCTGCCCAGCACCACCGCAGGCACCCTTGCACCATAGTGCAAGGGTGCCTGCATTGAGGGGAGTGATTGCTTATGTGCAGAAAGGTGTTCCTTCCTGCACATAAACAATCTGAAATGGCAAGTTGAAACTTCTATCTGTGCTGCTTAATGTAGCACACATAGAAGTTGCAAAACGTCATTTTTTTAAATGACTGTTTATGTGCAGGAAGGGACACCTACCTGCACATAAACAATCAAACTCGTTTTCTAATTCCATGTGTGCTGCACAACACATTACACATGGAAACAGCAAAAACTAGGAGAAATTAAACATTTCTCCTCGTATCGCCAGAGTTAAGACCAGGTTTTCCCTGGTATTAATCTTGGTGCTGCCCCATATTTACACCACCCTTGTAACAGCGTCAAAATCAATGGGTGTTGTGATGGAACACCCTCTGAAACACCCATTACCCTCCCTTTTCACGCTAAGTATAGCATGAAAGGGTGCCTTATTTACAAGGCAGCGTTAAGCCACCTTAAGTGGGTTCATGCTGCCTTGTAAAAAGCGTGAAACCCATATCGCCACTGCAACGCCTTTAAAAGTAATGCTGTAGTTTAGTGTTTAGTGTTTTGTGTTAATACATTAATAAATCAACACATACCGTCTGATTCAAATGCTGCATTAACTGTATTATTCATACCGGGGAAATCATCCTTAATTTGTTTTGGATATTCCATTTCCATGACATTAGTAACTTCATCATATCTAGTACAAAAGGAAAGAGATGTACACTGTAATTTTAAAATAGTACAATATATATGTGACAACATGCCCATTTGGAAACATACAATGAAATAAAATGAAAAAATGTTGTTGGACATGACTCTCTCTGCAGGGTCACCCAAAGTTTTTTTTTGCCTTCCTCCTCCTGTTTTCTGAATTTCGTTTTTATTGCTAATAGGATTCTAAACACTTTATCGCAAATAAAGTGCTTGTGCTCATGCCTTAAAACATGGTACGATTGCCCCCTCCGATCGGCACTTTTAATTTACTTACAAGTCCCTAGTAAATTGTTACAACATGTACCCATGGCCTGTAAATTGAAACCTACTAGTGGGCCTGCAGCACGTATTGTGCCATAAACTTAAATAGCCCGTTCAAACATGTCTCAGACTTGCCATTGCAGCCTGTAGTGCAGTTTCAAACTGCCATTTCAACATGGCAAAATAAATCTTTTGCTAGGACTAAACATTAACTACATAGGAGTCAATCCTAGGGTAGGGTGGATTTTTTTAGAAAGTAGGACATGTGGGTTAAAGTTATACATGGTCTGGTAGTGAAAAACTCCGACATTCGTTTTTCACTACTTTAAGACTTATCTCTTTCATTGGAACATTGGGTTACCTTATTCACAGAAGGCCCTTACTCATCAACGACATGGGGCCCGATGTAGGTAATTCTAAATTACCACTTCTAAAATACCGAATCATACCGATTCGGTATTTAAGAAGTGGTAAATTAGAAGGGGGGAAATGTAGGTATTTCAGAATCAGTAAATACCGAATCGTTAAGATTCGGTATTTACCGATTCTGTAAATACCGAATCGGTAAAGCCCATTGATTCCTATGGGCATTGCAGCCCATAGGAATCAATGGTCATTACCGAATCTGTATTTACCGATTCGGTAAATACCGATTTTTGCAAGAGTACAGGGGGTGCCACTTTGACACCCTCTAGCACCCTGAATTCAGGCATGTGTGCCATGTGGCACACAGACATGCCCTAAGAGCATGTCTGTGTGTCACATGGCACTGGTGTGCATGCACACATGTGCATGCACACCTATATTCGGTATTTTACCACCCAATAGGATTGGGTGGTAAAATACTGATTCGGTAAGGCCTGTGGGACTCAAAAGAGTCCCACCTACATTTCAAAATTACCGAATCGGTAAAAACACTGATTCGGTTATTTTATAGATTCGGTAAATTTACCGATTCGGTAAATTTACCGAATCGGTAATATGTGCCACCTACATCTAGAATAGCCATTTACCGATCGTTAAATGTCTACCTACATCTGACCCTAAGTGCCTTCTGTGAATACCAAAAAGAGTAAGTTACTCAAAATGAGTAAGTTACTCAAAATGTGTAAGTTATTCAAAATGAGTAAATAAGTGCATTCTGTAAATACCAAAATGAGTAAGTGCCTTCTGTGAATACCAAAATGGTAGTACGTTTAGGATTTTGTCTTAAGTTTGTTCTGTGAATCGGGCCCCTTGGAAATGCAATGTATTTTTTGTAGTATGTTCACAGTTTAATTAAATTTCCATGAACACCAGATAAGTTAATTTTGGCAAGTCGCACAGTAGAAGTACTCATGTAAAGGACATATGGCAGTTCTCTGTTGAGACAATGCACCCGAAAGGCAAAAACAGAGTCCTTTGCCTTTTGCAAATCTTTCCTGGGTGTAAGTGGGTGACGAAATGGTGACCTATGTGGCACGTTCGGCCTTTAATACTTGTGATACTTTATTGCCACTAATGTATTAAATACAGTGCTATTAATCTATTCTAATGAGAACACGCATGTACATCTGCAGACCAGCAGTTTATAATATCAGAAGCTGGTAAACTTTTACTATGACTGACATATATATATGCTCTTAGAAATGGGGGTCCCTAGCTGGCAGTGATAAACATGGTATCAATGTATGGGCACTTCCTTCTTGTCAGGATAAGTGATACACACCCAGATAACCCCTGCTCACCCCCTTGTTAGCTTGGCACAAGCAGTCAGGCTCATCTCAGAGGAAGTGTGTAAAGTATTTGTACATAACACACAGTAACACAGTGAAAACACTACAAATGGACACCACACCAGTTTAGAAAAATAAAGTATCATTATCAAAACCAAAGAAGACCAAAACGGTTGCAAGCAATTCTGTCCATAGAAATCTATGGGTAAAGTGATTTTACAGAAAGTACCTCAGATGTGTTAGAACTGGGGGTCTCTAGTTGGCAGGGGTAGGTACCACTGTCCAAAAAGGGACCCTTGCTTCTAGTCAGGGTAAGGAGGAAACCCTCTGAGATAACCCCTGCTCACACTCTAGGTAGCTTGGCACGAGTAGTCAAGGCTAATCAGAAGGCAATGTGTAAAGTATTTGTACCAACACTCACATTAATACAGTGAAAACACCACAAAATGACTCCACAACAGTTTAGAAAAATAAAGATATTTAATCTAAACTACTCAAGACCAAAACAACAAAAATCCAACATGCACAGTTCAAGAATATGGTTGCAAAAGAGTTCTTAAGGTTGCGATAAAAAAAATCCTCAGTTGCGTGAAAAGTTCACAGTTGCGTCACGTTTAGCCAACAGTACCTTCAGATGCGACAAAGTTCCAAAAGCAGAAGCTGGTGCGGTGGAAAACAAGTGATACGTTGCTCTAGAGACCTTGGGGAGGCGATGCGACAACCCCGCTGCAGCAGCGGACGTATTTCGACGAATCCGGTCTGTATGGGGAGGAAGGCCACTTGTATGGATTCCGTTGCGTAGGCTCTGTAGGAAGTTTGTTCTTGCAAAGGCACGATGCGTCGATCTCGTAGGGCAGCGATGATCTCCGGGGCGACGATCCGCAATCCAGCGGTGATCTCTCTCTCGCAGCTCCTCGATCCGATGGCTGTGCGGCGATGCTCTCAGCGATGTGATGCGGTTCGCAAGCAAGCGGTGCAGCGGTCTCACCCAGCGACGACAGGCTCTGTGACGACACTCGCAGCAATGTTAGTCTTCCCACACCGGTCTGGTACGTCCCGCAAACAAAGGATGCGACGGCTCTGGCAGCGGCAATAGGCGCTGCAACGATCTCGGACTTCTTAGTGGCGGGAATGTGCTTCGCTGCAAGAGATGCAATAACTTTTCTGTAGCAAAGTCTTTAAAGCTTGGTTTCCAGCTTCCCAGC
Organism: Lissotriton vulgaris; assembly: GCF_964263255.1. NCBI lineage: Eukaryota > Metazoa > Chordata > Amphibia > Caudata > Salamandridae > Lissotriton > Lissotriton vulgaris. Next base: position 1,331,754,067 of record NC_141696.1, on the reverse strand, counting down.
AAAGGTACAACTTTCAGAGGCACCACACATGGGCCACGCACTCCAGGAAGGACAGAACTCTCTCAGTAGAGCTCAGGGGAAGCTGGGGGTAAAGTCCTTTTGTTCCTGGGACTTCAAAACAGGGAGCCAGCTCTTTTCAGGCCCTGGGAGATTCCTTTAAGCAAGGGGACATAACACAAAGCAAAGTCCTTCCCCTCTCCTTGGCAGCAAAGCAATGGCAGGGTAATCCAGCAGAGCAACAGCTGGACAATCTTCCTTCTTCAGTTTCAGCTTTCTCCTTGGCAGAGGTTCCTTCTTGATTCCAGGATGATCTAATTTTCTGTTGTCAGGGGTCCTGTACTTATACCCCTAAAAGTCTTTGTTCTCTGTGCAAGTGGGCCCTGAGCCCGGTCTGAACTAGTTCTGGGTGTTCCTTGAGCACTTTGTTTTCCTGGCTTCTCCTTTCCTTTCAGAGTGAGGGGCAGGGTCGTCCACCGCCAAGCAGGAGGTGGAGCCAGCATTGTGGAAGGCAGGCACAGCCCTATTCAGGGCCAGGTGCTATCTCCTCCCACCACTCAAGTTGCAATGCAGTCATTCAGCCTAGGGCTGTTTCAGCCAGCCTCCTGGGGAATCGCCAGCCCCTGTCACTCTCAAACCAGACAGTCAATACACAAACAGGCCAAGGCACACTGAAAGGTCAGACAGGAGAACAGCAACTTTCTAAAAGTTCTGTTCTGAAACACAGGCTTTAAAAACAACCTTTCCTTAAAGATGTGTTATTTAATTCTGAGTTCAGGGATACCAGACTTTGATGTCCTATCTTGTTCCTATGGGAAGTTATGCTGGTAGACACTGTAGCCAGCATCCCCCATGATAGCCTATGGCGTAAGATAGCCTTGCAATAGTGAAAAACGAAAATGGCTGTAATTCACTACCATATAATAAAAAACAACATAACTCATATAAAACAAAAATTTCAATTATAAACAATTAATTACAATATATCATACACAACTTATCAGAATAGTCAGTTAAAATCCAAAAGTGGCAATCATTAGTATCGACGCACGTTTTGGCATTGGAGGAACGCCTTCTTCAGGAGCCACAGATATTATATGTATGTCTAATTAAGATAATATAGCTTTTTAATAGATTTTGTTTCTATTGTTCTCTTTATGCAACCTTTGTTCCTTTAGTACTGTTTTTAATGCCTAGGTTTGATTTACACACTATGTTTTCCCTGTCCTAGGAATTGTATCCATTTTCTACAGGGGGTCCTTGTTATTTTCACATCACTTTCTAAAAGTGCCATTTTCAAACACACAATTTAAAAACCACCTTCACTAAAAGATATGTTTTTAAATCCCAAGTTTGCCCAAACTCAAGGCAGCTTCAACAATAGCGTATGGTAGAGCAAGTCCTTGCAATAGTGAAAAAATTTAAATTGGCAGTAATTAACTACCAGAACATGAACAACACTACTCTTGAGGGAAGCACAACCAGTGCTGCAGGCATCTAGTAGCATTGGATGTATGACGTTACGACGCGGTCTTTACATCGCACTACCATTACAACGCTGGTTTTACCATGCAAGTCGTTCCCACAACTTGCGCTGTAGGGTGCTGGACTTAGGAATTGCATAATTTACTATTCCAACTCCAGCCTACGTACAGTAGGGAAGGTGTTGGAATAGTAGATCTACTATTCCTTAGCCTAGAGCGCCCTCCAGCGCAAGTCGTGGTAACGACTTGCGTTGTAAATGTACCGTTGTAATGGTAGTACGGTGTAAAGACCGCGTCGTAATGGATGTTCCCCAGTAGCATTTGATTTACAGGTCCTCAACACAGATAGTGAACTTTACCAGGGACTTACCAGTAAATCAAATATGCCAATCATGGCAAACCAATCAGAATTACAATTTAGGCAGGGAGCACTTGCATTTTAGCACTAATCAGCAGTGGTAAAGTGTTCAGAGTCCATTAACCAGCAAACAAAAGTCCAGTATAACATCAAAAATAACAGAAGTTAAAGCAAAAAGACAGTGGAAAACACGCCAAGGATGCGAGGTCTAGCATCTGCCTATGACCCCAGGTGTTGAACAAGAAGGGGTATAGGACAACTGGACATCCCAATGTCTCACAGTGCACAAGTCAGAAAACGAGGGAGGAAGCCGGAATAACAGCCATAATGAAGCTCCTCAAACACATGTGCGACAAAAAGAAAAAAAAAGTATTGAAAGTAAGTACGGAGAGGAAGAAAGAGGGATAAGATGCAGCTCAGGAGCAGAGAAAGATAAGAAAACGTAAGTGAAGTGGTACAAGGGTTACCAGTACAAGAACGAGAGACCTGGTGCTCTATGTTTTTCATACTAACTACGAACTCTCCATTTTTGCGGAGAATGCTTCAATCCAGTCATTGCAAGGCTTTGAATGGCTTCACAAATATGGAGTAATGCAATGCAGAGCAAATCACTGCATTGCCTTACTCTGAGCATGGGAGGCGTTCCATGGGCATTGTAAATGTAATGTAATGTAAATTGATACTTGTATAGTGCACTACTCACCCGCAAGGGTCTCAAGGCGCTTGTACGAATACCGCTGTGGAACCCATCCTGGCTTTCCCTGTGAGGCGACCACTCCTGGGCACCCCCAAGGTGGAGGCCAGGCATCCGTAGCGTTGTGGGGGCCGTTGTGGAGATTAAGCAAGCTATTGCCCAGAGTTGCAGAGTGGGACTCCATGATTGGAATAGGCGCCCAGGCAAGAATTATCAGGTCTGTGGCATTTTGAGCCCAAGACCCGCCGAGGCAGGGAATTGAACCCTGGTCCCGGGCTAGACCTCTGCATCAGGGTCTGTCGCTCTAATCATTGAGCCACACAACTCCTATGGTTTTTGATGCATTCCCAGATTTACAAGGACTTGTACATCTAGGAATGCGTCAAAATAGTACACCTCCCAAGGGGGAAATATCTTTATTTCTCCTCATTTTTCCTCTTTCTGTGTGTGCTGCATTTTGCAGCAAACATAGAAAGAGGAAAATGCCACAATGTATTGTTTTTCTGCAGTAGGGTGCCCTTTCCTGCACAAATACAATCCTGCCTACAACACAGGCATCCTTGCACCATGGTGCAAGGGTGGCTGCATTGACGCTAGGCTGCTGAAACTGAATCAGCGCAGGGGGAAAGGACAGGAATGCAACATATTGGATAAATATAGTGCATTGCTGCCCTTACCCTTTCCTTCCAAAGCAAGGTAACTTGCTGCGCTGCCCTACGCCACCATTCGCGTAAATATGCCCCTAAAACCGGACAAAAAGTAATTGGCACTTTCAGTTCAGGGCAAGGATATCAAGAATGCAAATTTAGCATCTGGGGTGGAGGGCAGCAAAAAAAACTTTAGACCAGTCACCCTAAATAGACAGTGTCAAGTTTTTTCTCTGACAGCCTACACTCTCACGGGCCATTGGGGGAAGCATTCCATGGACAGAGCCAACGGGTGAGCCATCAGCCGAATACTTACGGTCCACCTGACTGACTCCAATCAGGGCGGGCTGACCGTCTGATGGAGTACCCTGTCCGCAAACTCTACATCGAGCCTTATGTAAGATTAGAATGGCTTACACAGTAAGAACTAGCTAACTTTTAATACATATGGCAAACATAAGCTTAACTGCAGTGAATTATTTCAGATTTGCAGGAAGTCATTTTAACTAGGAATACTCAAAACCCTTGCCGGTAAAAAGATGTGTTACTTCTGTCGAATTTAGACAGAAGCTATATTAAACTTCATTCAACTTGCAGGTCCATGGGACTTTCTTTCCTCCATAACTCCTTGCAGAAGGGATACTTTCTACCTGTTCATCAGATGCTTTTGCATAGTGCTATCGAGTGTGGCCAATTTAATATTTTTTATTTATTTTTTTATTTGTCAAGCACACTTAGCACATCTTGTTATTACATACAAGGCTGTGAACCAATGAAAAGCCTAACTTTTGCTTGTACGACAAGGGATTTCGATTACATTTTTCGTGCTACAGCAAAAGTTATATCTGGGACTAAAACCTGGATCATGCCTCTTATGAGCAGTGGAAGAATAAACAGTTACTTCCTTCTGTGCAACACATTGGGTCATAAGCTGAAGACTTTGGGTGCCAAGCAGGAAATAACGTCACCACAGGTTTGCAACACGTAGTCAGATTATTGCAGCACAGATACCAGTCTCAAATCGTACTTTGCACACATCGAAGTTAACTGATCAGGGAGGCAGGGCTTGTCTGATTGTGATATTAGAGCTCGCTTTTATCACCTCCTATAACAATGACCAATACATATTCAACTTAAGAAACGTATTTCTCACCTAGAAACAAACTAACAAACTGCTAATCAGTATTAAAAATCTTGGTGCCTTTGCAGGTGACGAATAATTGTGTATCATTATTTTTAAAAGTGAAGTTGGGTGACTGAAATTGTGATCTTTAGCGCTTAATTTGAGGTGGTGGTTGCAGTGGGGGCCAGCAGCACTTCTTTTTGGGCCTAGACACTTAATGTGCCGCAGCAGATATACTGAGAGCAACAGAGCGAAATACATAGAAACCAGAAAGCGAAGCAATAGAAAGCATCACAAAGGGAGAAAGTGGGAACTTGCAAGTGTGAGATAAAGAGAGGGGGAGTTTCTGGTATTGGATTAAAGAGCTACGAGGTGGTTTAAGACTATTTGCACGCCGACGTTCAATTGCAGCTGCCCTAGGATTCTGAGCAGCGCTTCGGGCACCTGCACTTTTCCTTTACAAATTAATCACTGGCTGAGCATTAATACTGAATACTCCAGAAGACATACCCTGAGGAAATACACAAATATTGGAGAATGTCCTGGAGTTAAGCAGAGGGAGAGACACACTCAGCACCATTTACCTCACGAAGAAGCAGAATAAAGAAAAAGAAGTTCCTTTGAAACCTGCCTTTAATACTGATCAAGAAGTGTGAAAGGTCGTCCAAAAGAATCACAGCTGAAACCTCTGATGTATCTGCTGTTATTCAAAGACCATTTTGTACTCCCCACTGTTGTGAAGTCAGCACACCAGTAGTTGGGAGTGGGCGGAGCTAGGGGGGCCAGAGGAAGAGGAGGAGCAGACACAGGAAAGGGTCAGTTAGGATAGGGACAGGGCAGGAGTAACAAGCCTGTAATAAAGCTCCAGTTATAACAGCCACGTGTGTCTGTAGTTATTGTAGCACGATGCTACAGCTGGCGACGAAGGTGGGATGAAGCAAACCCCACTGTGCACAAAACCCTACAAAGACGCCCTGTCCTGAGCAGCTTGCAGCTTTGAAAACGCTGCTGAATGGGACCGCGTTGCCGCCTGGAGATCAAGGCCAGCAGCCGTCAAGAGTGACCCCAAGGCCTGTGAGGGAGCAGAGGGGTCGAAGACACGAGCGCCAAACTGCCTGAAGACAAAGCAGTCCGTCGCGCTAAAGAATCGCCTCACGCTGGAAGCGTGTGCCCGGTGTGACGAGCCTGTGTGTGTGCAGGGATCGGGAGCCCACTCCGACCCTGTGAAGTGCCCAGAGAGGTAGGAAAAGTGCCCCAGAGGTGTGGACGGCGTCCACGACGTGCCGCCAGCAAGCGCTGCCGAGAGCGCCGAAATCCGAGCCCCGGCGACACCGGACATCGGAAAAACCTCACGCCCGATGCGTGAGGTTTAGGAGGTCTTTGGCGAAGAAGAGCGGGAACTGTGGAGGCGAGCCGGGAGCCCACCCCGATCTCACCTGGTGTCCGTAGTGGCCAGAGAAGAGTGAATCCTGGGGTGGATCGCCCCACGAAGGTCTACTGTTAAGCGCTGCTGAGCGCGCTGAAATTTGAGCCCGGGTGAGGTCCGACGTTGAAAAACCTCACCCCCGATGCGTGAGCTTTGGCAGGGCCCCGCTGAAGGAGCGCGAAGACCCTGCAAAGTAAGGCGGGAGCCCACCCCGGTCCTACCTGAGGTGAGGAGATCCTGAGCGCTGCGAGGAACAAAGATCCCAGCATCCGGCGTGGACCTCATGTGCCCGGTGAGTGCCTGAAGCCTGCCGGTACCGGATTGCTGAAAGTCAATAGAGGGATCCAAATCTCGGGAGACACGAGATTTCAAGCCCGGCGGCCATCTTTAAGTCAGGCAGCCACGGACATCCCCTATGTGAGAACTAGAAGCGGCCATATTGGAGTCAGGCAAGCAGTGTCTGGAAACAAGCATTGATATAGACAAACAAACAAGCATTGGCGAAGGCCAAACAAGCATTGGTAAAGGGAAGTCAATAAGCATTGGCGCCTGCAAGGACAAGTATTGGCCAAGAGTGAACAAGCATTGATACATGCAAACAAACAAGCAGTGATACATGCAAGTAGACAAACATTGTTACGTGCAAATCAACAAGCATTGACACATGTAAATCAACAAACGTTGGACAAACGGAAACAAGCACTGGCAATGACCAAACAAACACTGGCGAAGACAAGTAAACAAGCACTGGTGCATGCAAACAATCACGCGTTGGTACGTGCAAGTCAACAAGCCTTGGTATGTGCAACTAAACAAGCGCTGGTAAATGCAAAGCAGTAAGCGGGGACGACGGCACGTGGACAACACTGCACAAGTCTTGGCAACCAAACAGAATAAGCACATGCTAACACGAGAGTGTATCAATCAACAAGCACGAACAACCACAAGAGTGACTCAACGAACAAGCATTGACAAACAAAGGTCAGCACGGGTGGAAACGCGAACAGTGAGATACGCAAGCGAATGTGCAGTGGCGAATGTCATGAAGTAACGCGCGTCCATCAAATAGAGGAAGCCACAAACAAATATAAACAAGGACAAAGCATAAGTAATTACTACACCGGAATCAGTAACGAGCACGAGCCAATGCGCGTGTGGGGTAGCCAATGAACACACACAACAAGCAAGCGAAATCCAACCTTGTCACCAACCATGGACAAGTTCAAGGGTGCAATATTGACCGAACGCGAGTGCACTGAAGGAAGGACTAGTGAGCAAGCTCAAGCTAGAACACAAACTGAAGCACCTGAAACCCGAGGAAAAGTGGACAGCACAATGCCCCGCGTCTACGACCGATCAGGACCTCCTTCTCTCAGGGCGGGAGGAGACGTAACTCAATGTTTCAATCCACATCTTGAAGTATCGCCCCCAGTGGCACGGAATGACGATTGGATTCAGGACCTTAAACGACACTGGTGGCTGGAAGCATTGGACGATTTCTTGAAAGCCAATGGTGAGCAAAGAGAAAGAAAATGTCTAGTGTTACTCCTCCATCTGGTGGGTCCCGGGGGCCGATGCCCAATTAGAACATTTTCCAAGGAAGAAGCAGACACTTATGATAGACTCCAAGAGGAACTCTATGCCCATCTCAATGCACAGGCAGAGGTGGATCATAATCGCATGGTCTTCAACACAGCACGGCAGGAACCAGGCGAACCATTGCCGCATTTCATCATTCGGTTGCAAAGTCTGGTTCAAGGCTGCCATTTCAACACGTTTACGAATGAGGATGCTGTTCGGCTCCGAATAATTGAAGGCTGTGAAAACCCCGAAACAAGACACAAAATACTGAGAGGAGATTGGTCGCTAAAAGAAATCATCAAGAAAGCTGAAATTGGGATGCAAGTCCAAACAAGAGGCAAATTGAAGGATGTGCATCTGAGTACAAAACTTCGAAATACCTGGGAAGAGAGAAACCAGAATTCCAACAAACACAAAAAGAGAGAGAGAGAGGGCAGACCAGAGAAAAGACAAAAAAGACAGCGGAGGAGGCACAGTGACAAGGAATACGCAGAGTCAGATTACTCAGCGTCCGGCCACTCAGAGAGAACCAAAGAATACTCGGAGTCAACCATCCAAAGAACAACTCCCCGGAATCATCCATCCTCCAGGAGTCCCTCAAGAAGTCAGTCACCACATAACACACGTTACTCTGATAAAGAGGGAGCGTCCAGTGGGACAGATTGCACTCCTGGACAAAATGACATTCTGCACAACCAGTGGGGGAGAAAGACAAACCATAGAAGAAGGAGCTGCAGTGATCAACACAGGAAATCGACGCCGGAACATCAATCACCAAGGAGCGAAGATGAGTCCGAGGAAACAGCTGGCAGAAGGATGCACCACCTACAGATCAGAGACACTAGATCACCAAACAAGTGGGGAGAGGAACCAGATCACACAAGACGGACTGGTCCCGCACAACAACAACAACAAGCAAGAAAAGATCCATGCAGTCATGGGCCTCAAAGCATCCCTGGGCCCCGCGACAACGTAGAAATAGAGCGTGGATGGGTAACATCAGGCGAGAAGAACGAAGAGGCAAACGCCTGGGATCAAGCACAAAGAACAAGCACGGAATCTTCAAACAATCTCCCAAATGAGACAACATTGAAGATGTTACGACAAAGACACACGGAGAAGCTTTGCAAAGGCAATTCCGAGACAGAAAGCAGCTCGTCACGGACTACCCGGTTCCGAAGATCACCTGGTAAGACATTTCCAAAGGAACACTCACAGAGGAGACTAACGGAGCACCCCTCTGATTCGGAGAGCATGTCGGTCCGATCCTTTGAGTCGGGAGAATCGTGGTCCCGACAACGACCACACGCAACATTCTTAAAGAAACATTCTCAGCGGGAAGTGAGGGAGGACTCCTCTGACTCAGATAGCATCTCGGTCCGATCCGTTGAGTCGACAGAGTCGTGGTCCCGACAACGGCCATGGCGCCAAGCACCTGAACACATCAGCGAACCAAGGGACACTTTTCCCGTCAAGAGCAACGTGTCTAACACCAATGCCAATGCACACTCGATCACTCCACCAGACAACCTGCCACATCGAGCACAGGTGCATCGCGACGCAAAGACTACACCGTCACCCCGGGTAGGGGCAGCAAGGTTGACTCGAAGGTCCTGGTCCTGGTCCTACAAAATGGAAACAGATATTGTGGCCAGTAGCACTCAAATAAAGACGAACCAACCAGTCGATCTGCAAAGGAAGTCGGACACGCCAGGAGAGCCGAGTCATCATCGGATAAGAACGAAACACACAACTACCCAGCCGGTTCCAGGGCTTGCCTGGTCTAGGCGCGAGCAGGAGTGGGAGAAGCAACCCGAGGCAACCAATCAATCTCCGAGTCATACCAAGATGGCCTCCCCAGGTCATACCCCACCGGCTGGCATCCCAGACTCGAAGCAGGAAGACAGTGTTGGTCTCGACCTGACAAGGCAAAATGAAGCAAAAATACAGGCAGATACTTGGAAGGGAACTAGAGTAACATCCCCGTGGAAAAGAGGCCGAGCGTCACGTGATCGAGAGTCACGATGGAGGACAGACTGCCGATATCAAACTGAGCTCACCATAGGCACCTCAGACACTCAAGGCCCCATCCCTCCAGACATCAGCAACAGAGCTTGTCTATTCAAAGACGAACCATTGGCGAACACTCATCACGACATACGTCCACCTCAGAGACTGATAGTGGAGATGGACTGAGAAGTCAGTATGTTTGTTTGTTTTGTTACAAAGGGGGGAGATGTTGTGAAGTCAGCACACCAGTAGTTGGGAGTGGGCGGAGCTAGGGGGGCCAGAGGAAGAGGAGGAGCAGACACAGGAAAGGGTCAGTTAGGATAGGGACAGGGCAGGAGTAACAAGCCTGTAATAAAGCTCCAGTTATAACAGCCACGTGTGTCTGTAGTTATTGTAGCACGATGCTACACCCACCAGTAAGAGGGAAGAGGTGTGGCGCTGCTGCCAGGGCGTCAGACACTGGGGTTCACGGTTTGATCACCGGCACCAGCTGCATGTCAGCCCAGCACCATGTGACTATGGGCAATAGCTCGCTTAATCTTCCCGACAGCCCCGGGCGCCGGGATGCCTACGGGTAGCTGTGCGCTTTACAAATACTGGATTTAATTTTTTTTATGTGTTCAACAGTTTGAGCCGGACCAGATCCCGCTTGCTATTCATCCAGGTGACAAATGAGTTTGCTTGTTAAACTTGTGTGGCTAGTTTTGAGGTAGTCCTTACATTGACTGGGTCCACTGGATAGAGTGAAAGCATTTCATGTACAAAAGGGTAATCGTTTATTTAATGTTTACTGGGACTTTACCTCTTGGTTTGTAGGAATTTCCATATCTCTATTGGTACAGTAAATACTTATTTTGAAATATTAGAGACAGTGACAATCTGCCATCAAAGTGTCATGCTTTGACTAATTGAGGTCTTTGTATCTGCATGGTGGAGTTTTGTTTATGCCTGCATAATCCTAAAAAATACTAATCCTGCTCATATGATTCTGAGCTGTCCTCAGAGAGCACTGGTGAGAAACAGATACTATATTACACTCATTCTGGACCACAGTGAATTAGGTATATCATTTAATTGATATTTGCATTTCATTAAAAACATTAGGTGAGCAGGTCACTACGACTCTCTACAGATAAAATAGGTATTTATTTTCAGTGTCATATTGACAGTATCTGAGTTTATTGTCGTTACTGAATGTGTCTTCCTGCTCAGTACAAAATACAAGTTACGCTCTGAATTGTAGAATGAGAAAAGTGCAGGATGATCCGATCAAGAACCGATGGTACTTTTAAATTTTTGGTAAAATCAGATTAGGCAGAAATAGTGTCAGCGCAGGTATATTAGTGGATTGTGTCACCAACTGGGCTAGAGGAAGGGACTCAAGAGCAGGTTCCTAAAGGCTGTGATTTCAAGGAGATGCAGCCATATATTGCACAATATTATTTGAACTAACTCTGTTACCTCTCTAGAGTACAGAGCACTCTACAATTGATGAGCAGTAAGGTTCATAGGATGTTGCCAGGGAGGCGCTGGTAGCAGCAGCGGACCATGCAGTTAAGTGCGGTGAGGCTAGGTGGGGGGGTTTCGACAGACGACGATGAGGGAAAATAAATTATTTATTTAATTTTCCCTTGTGGTCGTCTGTCCAATCCCCCACTCCACAACCTGGCTCCACCGCCCTACGGCTCATATGTGAACAGGCCGCTCCGGGCTGATAGACTGTTTGTAAGACATGGACCCCCATCCCTGGCGATATCCCCTTTTGGCTTGGCAGCCCGACTCCCTAGTGAAAGCAACCGATACACCAGTGGCACTGCTCACTGAACGATCCCTGGTGCAGAAACCTTTCTGGTGTTTCTTATCACCACCCCTTTTCAGGGACGGACTGGGAACACAAACCAGCCCTGGCATTTTTAAGGAACCTGCCTGAGGGGGGAGAGTGTAGTTGCTAGTTGGAAGCACTGCTGCTGCTTTTGTTACAGGCGGTCGATATTGAGGCACTGCTGTAAAAACAGCCCCACTGCTCCAAAACAGGCCCCCACCCTTTCAGACCACTGGGAAAACGCCCACCCTGCACCTTTTCCACACACCTTGCTACCTCAAACAGAGGTTACTAGGAAGAATACACTGGTTCTAGTGCATGACCCCGGGGGAGGGTGTGAGTTTAGGGAAGTTGAGAATGAGATCTAACTTGGGCCCGCAGAAATATGTACTGTTTCTAGGATATATGACAATGTTATTTGACTGGATGGAATATGATGATTTGGAAACCAATAAAATCTGTTTGAAAGTAAAATACAATTGAAGTGCAGTTTCAGGGTATACCATAACCTGGACTGAACATGGACTGAAAAGCTGAAGTTGAAGGAAGGGAGATCAGTTTTATCGCAAGAGCAAGAGATTCAGAGATGCTTCGGAGATATTGGCACTTTCACCTCCCTGGTGATACTCACAATTATGGTCTATTATTTATACCACTACTGGCCTGCGTGCAAGTTCTGGTGAGGGGGTGCCCTTAAACCAGCTTTCATTGATGAATATTGTGTTTGATTTAATTGTCGTCAATAAAATGTAACTTGCTCTTTATGCAAAGTAGTGATTATGGATTCAACAGAGAACAGCGTGGCACATTGTGTATAGGAAACCACGACACACCAGGATGGCAAGAGGGTAGCCAATGCATATATCTGTATGCATTCTAATTTTAATAGATGATGGATCGAATACTATTTAACGTAAACTTTAACTTGCACCACTGACTATTACATCGCAGAGTGTTTCGCCTGTTTTTGCTGCTTGTTCAAGTCTGGCCTTCTATCATATTCCCTCACTAACATGCAAACACCAGGACAAGCACTAGGCATCTCTGTCCTAGTATACTTCCAAAAAAGGATCAAACAATCCTCTTTCAGTCTCTCCTTTTGTTCATATCTTGTGAACTTCCATGCTGTGGTCAAAACCTATTGCAAGAGCAGAAGGCACAGATGTTTAACCTACACCACAGCTTCAGCCCAACCAAAATATCTGCAACACTACCAGCATTCGGCCATCCAGGGAGAAACTAAAAGGGCCACTCCAAGGTCTATGCCAATTCCATAAGCATGCTTATTCTGCCAAGTGCCACTCTATTCCCAGTCACTAAGAGACCCACAAATGACGTGGGGTGGTTGTTGATTCATATAACTACTGTTATCTTTTCATGTAAAAGGAACTCCCCACTTTTTGGTACTAGATAATAGTTGTTTCTACTCTAGGTCATCTATTACGAGACTCAACATTTTGTAGACAACCAAATGTAATATTGATCTAAATTTCTCCTTATCAGTAATCCTAAAGATCAAAATCAGGACACCTTATACGAAGAAACCAATCAAAAATAATTTTCAAAATCATACAATAAATATTTTCTTCAAAAGATATTGCATGTGTCAGTTTAAGCACAATTAAAGCAAATGCGTTTTTGTGGCCTGGGCAATGTTTAGTGTTGAAATACGTGAGCAAAGTTCTGCACTGCAATGTCTATTCGACCTAACCACAAAATGCCTGATATTGACTCCTGGCATCAGTGTAAACAAGATGGAGACTATTGTTTGCATCAATAAGCAATTATGTTTTGCAGTGTATGAAAAGGAAATTAAATCTAACATGTCGAACCTGAGGGTATTTACAATTTTCAGAGCTGTCGATGCAAAAATTAGTTGATGTAATAATTTGCGTAAATACCGCCAGTAGACGTTTCCCAGGAAGAAGAGTGTCTTTTGAATACTTCTTATGTAGACTGCTGCATCAATATTGTTCACATTTGAAGGGAATCCAAAATCAACTAGAGAGCGCTCCGACATCTCCATGGTTAAAGTATTTATGATCCAGTATTTAGAACCTAGGAAAACAGTCGACAAACATATTTTAACTGGAAATTTCAAAATGTCATTATTTCTAACTTCAGGTACTTTATGATCGTGATAGTTGCAATAGCTTATGAAATGCAAAACGATTTATAAATTTACAGTTACTTTCCAAGGGGCAGATTTATGTTAACTGGCGCCTCCCCAGGGAGGCGCCAGTTAATGTGCGCCACAGTGCGCCACAGCTCCGCCACCCATGGTACGCCGCATTTACAATGCGGCGCACCATGGTGCAAAAACGGCACAGATGTGTCACGCATCTGTGCCGGAAAGGTGGCGCATTGCTGGAGTTGCGTCGCAAGCGCGACGCAGCTCCAGCGTGGCTCGGGGGTGCCCCATCTTCACAATGCTGCGTCAAGACCTACGCCTGCTTCAAGCAGGCGCAGGGGTTTGACGCAGCATTGGCCTGAAAGTGACTTAGTGAAATCTCATAGATTTTACTCAGCCACTTTCAGGAGGCGTTCCTGCGCAGGAACCCCCCCCCCCGCCCCCCCCCCCTGCGCAGGAACGCCTCCTTATGGCTCAGGGCTGTACAACGTGACGCATCTCCTAGATGCGTCACGTTGTAAATAGGGCGCATTGTTTGCGCCGCCGTTGTGTCAAATAAAGTGACGCAATTGCGGCGCAAAGAGGCGCAAGGGCATCATAAATCTGCCCCCAAGATTTTAAAGTGAATGAGGATTTTGATAAATTTCTATAGTGATTTATTTTAAGTAGGCCACGGTGGAAAGTTTCACTCTACATGAGGAATTGGCATCCCATAGCACAATTTCTGGTTGCTAGGTGGATTTCCGAAAATATTCTGAGCGGTCAGAGGACTGCTTCCCGAGCAGATTTTGTACTCAAGCGGCAGCAAAATGAACTTGGATAGGCATGCACTCTTTCACTCCGTGGGGTGCCTTTCGTGATGAATTTTCAGTGCGGAATGTGCTCTCTGCGCTAAATTGCAGCATGAGCAGCACAACATACATATCCACCCGTTGGCTGAAATCCCCAGAATCTTGCAATGTTTTTATTAATCCCGGGCGGAGCTGGTGTCGTGCCACTAGGCGGAGTTCCACGGAGTTGGAAAGAAACCCTGCTGCACTCCGCTCCGCTTCCCTCCCCTCCACACTCCCTAAAGTAATTATATTTAAAAAAAAGCCACTTACTTGCTGTGGCTGCCTCCTCCTCGCCATGCTATCACTCTCCTTCCTCATCCTCGCCAAGGACGAGGAAGAAGAGTGAGAGCATGGCGAGGAGGAGGCAGCCACAGCAGGTAAGGAAGGGAGCGTAATTTGTGTATAAAGGACTTATATTTTAAAATTGGTAAAAGATCAAATTGATAGGAGTAATTAATTGTGTAAAATTGTTTTTAACATCTACTGATTGCTGTGAAATGTTTTTTTAAAATGTATGTTTTTTAACTTGTAAATCTTTGATGGCTAGGTTAGCCGAAATAAAGATACAAATGAAGTGCCTTTTTAAAATTATAATTACATTAGGTAGGGTGAAGGGGCCGGATAACTCCGCTCCTCCATGGAGTCGGAGTTTTACCTGAACTCTGCGTTCTCAATGGAGCGTGGAGTAGGCAAAACTCAGTAAACTCCGCTGGCGGAGCAGAGTTACCCGCCTGGGCTTAGTATTTATGCAACTCTGTGAAATTACACAGAGTAAAATTCTGCAAGTTCTGACCACCCCTAATTTTATAATTGCAGTAATTTGAGAACTGAGTGATACAAATGGCTCATAAGGCAAACAATAGCCAGTGCTGTGCAGCATAGAAGAGGCTGTGGTTCATTTTCCTGCACCATAGTGTGTGAGTGAACATACTGGGCACCATGAAAGGGTTTCGGCAAGGGATTGGCAAAACTCACATCATTTCGTGTAGTATAAATCACTACAAAATAATGTGAAATGACGCATAATTTCAGCAAAATGCATCTTCCACTCTAAAAATTCCCAGAAAGCTCAGTTTGGACAAAAATTCAACTTGAAAAAGTAAATTCAAGTTGATTTCTGGTTGCTTGCATTCAAAGCCCTGCCGCTTGTGTTTGGATTCGTAGTTTTGTGCACAAAAGTTACCCAAAAATTCCACTTTGGTAAAAATCTACTTGGAATGTTTGTGGACTGCCCGCGTTTAATCAAGTTGATGCAGGAAACTGAGTTTCTGGAGGGGGCCCCTACCCAAACAGTAATCCCAAATTTTGTTAGGGTCAGACACAAGCAAAACCCAAATCAACCTGTGCTCAACTCTCTGGTAGCTTGGCACAAAGCAATCAGGCTTAACTTAGAAGCAATATGTAAAGTATTTATGCAGCACTTTAAACAGTGATAGATTGAAAACACCACACAAGAAAAATCCCACACTAATTTAGAATAATAGAATAATAGACCAAACTATGGTCATCTGGTTGAGATGCTAGGTCCTGCGTCGGAGATGCGACATGCAGCGGTGGTTCAGATAGAACTGCAGGCTGTGATGCAAGGTGCTGAATTGTAAATGCGTTGCGCAGTGCCTGTTCTGACTGTGAGATGTGTCACTCTGCATCGGTTCGGCCCAAGAAACACATCTGGGGCTGGCAGAGCAGGACTGGGGAGGCACCACTTAGGGATCACTTGGGGGCAGGACTCACAGAAGGCAGAGTCCAGGAGCTGAGTTCAAGGTGGTTGGGACCTTTTCTGTCCTCTGATTATAAGGTAAGCCAACTGGTCCTTGAAGTCAGCCTGTCAGTCCTGGATTCAAGAGGCAGGTCCAGTCCTTTTCACTCAGGCAGCAGGGCAACACGCAGCAGGGCAGCAAGCCACAGGGAATCAGAGTAGAAGGGCAGCAGTGTAGCAGTTCTTGCGGAAGAGCAGCACAGCAGTCCTTCTGACTCTTCCACAAATTCTGAGGGTCCAATATTTATACCTTGTACCAGCTTTGAAGTAGGAGAAGGTTCTGGAGGTTTCCAACCAGAGAGGAGTTTTGAATTTCCTACCTCCCTGCCCTGGCCTCAGCTTGTCTTGGGGCACAAAAGACTAATTGAAACCCTTTGTGAGTGTGCTCAGGCAAACTTTTATGAGGTGTAAGAGTGGTAGGTGTCAGCTCCTCCCCCCTATCAAGTCAGAGATCGCCCATCCTGCCAACACCTCTTCCCTCTTTGTCTCACTGTGTGGGAGCAATACACAAAGGCCCATTGTAAGCTACATCTAGTCATGTAACCCAGGATACAGACAACCAAATTGGTTGGGACAGGAAAATGACAACTTTCTGAAAGTGGCATTTTCCGAATTGTGACTTAAAATCCAACTTAACCAATAACCCCTTCGGTGCGCATGGCGGCCCCTGGCCATCATGCCTCATGGTGGGCGTGTGCGAAGGACGGCTGTGGGCCGTCCGAATCCCACCCACTATTTAAATCGCCCGCAAAGGGCGAAAATGTGCGCAGCGTCAAAGGGGTTAAAGAGGATTTAGACACCAAACTCAACATTCCTATACGCTCCTAATTGAAAAATATCACTTATTAAATGTAAAAGGGTAACCTAATATTATCCTATGGGAGAGGTAGGTATTGAAGTAATTAAAACGAATGTAAGTGTGTTCCCTCCCAGGGCATGTTAAACTTGAATGTACATGTCAAATGTTTTAAATACACTGCACCCTGCACTATGGGCTGTTTAGGGCCTACCTTAGGGGTGAGGGATATGGATTAAAAAATAAGGTTTTTGTCTGGCAAAAGGTTTATTTTGCCAGGTTGAAATAGCAGTTTAAAAATGCACACACAGGCTGCAATTGCAGGCCTGAGGCATGTTTGACAGGCTACTTAAGTGGGTGGCACAATTCATGCTGTAGGCCCACTAATAACATTTAATTTACAGGCCCTGGGTACAGTACTACTGCTTTACTAGGAACGTTGAATGGGTTAAATCCATTGTTCTTTTGCTCACCATGCCACCCCAGTTTAGACCCAGCCATATGCAAATCAGTCTTGACCTTGTGCCTCATGGGAACAGTCCAGACTGAATTGCCAAGTGAGAAAGGGACCCACGTCTGGGCATACCCGAGTGGGACGGGTATGCCCTGACGTGGGTCCTGTGGTCTCCATGCGACTGGAGTCAAGCTATCCTGGCTGATGAGGGCTGAAAGCCCGAAACCAGTCCTAGGATGCAGTTTGGGCTGGACTGTTCCCATTTGGTGCAGGGTCAAGACTGATTTGAATAATGGCTGGGTCCTAACTGGAATGGCATGGTGAGCAAAAAACGATGGATTTAGGCCCAGATCTCTATACTGGTGTGAATGTATGACATTGTTCTGCATTCTGTCCATCAATTGTTCTTTTTGCATTTTCATCCCGAGTGGGACGGGTATGCCCAGACGTGGGTCCCATGCTCTCAATGCCACTGGAATCAAGCTAGCCTGGCTGATGAAGGGTAATGCACAGAAACCGGTCCCAGGATGATTGTTTCCAGTCCAGGGAGGACCTGGCTTGGCAGTTTGGTCTGGACTGTTCTCATGAGGCACAGGTTCAAGACTGATTTGCATATGTCTGGGTCTAAACTGGGGTGGCATGGTGAGCAAAAGAATGATGGATTTAACACAGATCTCTTGACTGAGGGTGAGTTTATGATTTATTCAACACTCCTTTATCCACATTCTCTCTCTTGTCCAGCCACTCTTTTGTCATGTCCTGATGTGTACTTCCACCCCCAGTGTGTTGACAGACTCTGACAACTCCTGCTGCATTCTTCGCTCCACCGAGGATGTATGGAGGCCATGTATTTCTCTGTAATATGATACACCAAAGATCCTTTCAAAGTCTATCGCCTGCTCAGTGAAGTTCCTCTACCTGTTCAGTGGGGTTGGCTGCATTTTGAGGCTCGAGTTTCAATACTGCATCCTAGAAGCCACGCAGTCCAAGAATGATGTGTTTGCTGGATTCATGAGAGTCTGGTGTGTGTGATTGAGGTCAGGTGAATAGCATTTGGCTGTATTTTCCATTCTGAGATTTAAGTAGCAGAGGTGGAGCTTTTCCTCTCACTGCTTCCACTATGGAAATGTCCGTCTACAGAGGTAGATCAGAAATTTAGTCATAAAGTAACTAATGTTAACTGTACAGTTGTAGATTCTGTGGTGAGAGTCTCCACCACATCATGTAAGTGGGGTGGAGACTCATAAATACTACAACATTTTGGAGCTTTCTATCCCAAATTGTTGAACACCCTTTGGGTAGAGATCTCCATCAAGGTGTAGGCGGAAATCTATATGTTCAGGGATCTTCACAAGTAGAGCTCCTTTTGTAAAGCAGGTCCTCAGTATCCTTATTATGAGTCAGGTGCGTGCTTACTTCTATACCTGATAAAAATGAGCCTCTAGTCATAAATGAAGAAACAATGTAGGGAGCTGTTGGTGATCACTGAAAGTGGCTTATTTTCAATGGCTAAGTCATCAAGTAGTGTCAAGTAGTATCTAATTTCTATATATTTATTCAATCTAAGGAGACTCTACAGACAGGGCAGAGATTTCTACATCGTAAAATAGAAAAAAAAATGAAAATGTTTATTTAACTAGAAAATAAATATATATTTTTTAAAGCAAATATTAATGCCAATGCATTGTATATATTTTCTAAATAAAAAATGCTATAGCACTATCTTTCAGATTAAAACTTTAAATAATGGAAATATATCAAATTAAAATAAAATTAATTTTCTGAAGTTTAAATTATCCAACAAATTTGCAACTAAAGAAAAAAAATAACATTTTAAATGTACATTACAGTTGATGTATAGAATTATTCAAAATTAATGTCATTGTTACATTATTTTTTAATTCAAAATAGGTTGTTAATATATTTTATAATTAAATAATAAATGTATACTTTTTACATTTTATAGTATTAATTATATTTTTAATTTTTTTTTAAACTTTTTAAAATGATTTAATTGAATTCCTTTATCAGCATATGGAACTCTGAAGTGACATACAATATTCCAACTTATACAGCAGGGGGTTCTCCATGGTGACACCATCACCTTTCCCACAAACGACTTAGGGTGGACATCATAGCTGTCAGGTTCTGTAATTGTCTAAATGCAGTGATGTCATGGATGAACTCAAACTTTTTAAAGCTCAACACCGAAAAGACTGGGGTAATTTAATTTGGTCAGAAGCCCTCTGTATGGAGCCAAATATGGTGGCCTCCTGAGGCCGGGAGTTGTCCTGTCCCCATGACTAAGGCTAGGAAACTTGGATTTATGTTTTACAGTGATCTAAATCTTGCGCAACAAATTAATCAAGTATCTTCTGCCTGCGTTTTCACTCTGAAGGTTTTGCACATGATTCTGCCATTCATCCCACATACCCTCAGGAAAACAGTAGTTGGAGCCCTAGTTCTCTACAGAGTCGATTACTGTAACGCCTTATATCTGGGAGCAGATAAAGGTCAGATCACCAAACTTCAATCATTGCAGAATGCGACTGCTCGTGTACTACTTGATCTCCCCAAGCATCATCCCACATCTGCTAGCATCAAACAGCTACATTGGCTTCCGGTGCAGCAGAGAGTGGATTTTAAGGCCCTTAGTCTTGTACACAAGCCACTGTATGGAGGAGGAGCTGCGGATATTCAGCACCTATTTCCCTGGTATTCGCCACAACGCTGCCTCTGGTCAGCCAACACAGGACTGATCCTGGTCTCCAGGATAAAAAGAGCTAGATGGGGAGGGAAACTGTTTTCCTACCAGGTGGCCAAACTGTGGAACTACCTCCCCACTCTGATCAGACTACAATCGAACAGAGCTCTTTTCAGAAAATTGATGAAGACCTGGCTCTACCCTCTGCTTTAGAATCATTAGCGCGGGCTTTGATATTCACCTACCTCAGCGCCAAGATGCCTCGGCAATAGTGCGCTTTATAAGATCTCGGTCAGTCAGTCAGTCAAGGCCTGATTACGAGTTTGATGCAGTAACGCCAGCTCTGCGCTGCACCAAACCCGAGCAAGGAAAGCCCGCATATTACAAGTTTAACTAGTGTACTGTCCTTTGTCTTCCCCATGGCAGTGCCTGAAAAACAGGAACCGCAATGGGAACCACAAAAAAGTTGCAGCACGGCATGGACGGTGATGGTCATGCAGTGCTGGAACTTTGGGGTATACAGACAAGGGGGCAATGAATCCCCATTGCAGGGGGGCATGGGAGCCCTGTAGGGCCCCCTTTGTTCCTTCGCCACCAGCTTTTTTATGGCTGGGCTCCCGCCATAAAATGGCTGGCGGTGGTGAAACTTGTAATATGCTAGTCTCACATACCACATTGTGGCGCATCCCCGGCACTCGTAATCAGGCCCTTAAATCCTTGTTGCATAACTCTTTCATATGAAAGAGAGAACATGTTCTCAAAACATGAAGAATAAATATATAATCTCAATTGTAAAAATGAACTTGTCAAAAAAGGTGTTAGACATTTGATGCAAAAAGCAGTTTAATAAATGTCAGTATTTTTTTTAAAGTGTAGTGGATACACTCAGAGAAATTCTAACTCTTAATTGCTTACCCAAGAAGTGAAAAAAATAAATGTGTTGCCATAAATATCTAATTTCTTCTTGTCAATGTACAGCTAGAAAAACATGGCAGAAGAAAGCAACCTTTTGTTTTTCGTTCTTTAAACAGCTGCTTAAATGAAGCTCCTCAAACTGACCTGACTTTCCCCTCGGCTGCTGGCAACAGGCACGTTGACATCAGAACTCAACCTTAATAAATTATTACAGTTGAGTGTTGGTATTATAACTGGCAACTGGGTGCATCACCAATTGTCTGTTATTAAAAAAAATTAGAGACAGGTTTTTAATAGTGATTACAGAATCCTAGGTATTGTACTCATAAAATGTACCAATTGTTTCTTCTATTTCAATTGACATTTTCTGTTAATTCCATCTATTGTGATGAAATATGAGTTTAAATATGTTCTCTTTAAAGACCCTAAAATGGTTTCCTTTCAGCAATGCCAATACTATTATCTTATTGGTCATTCTTCAAAGTTGCTTCATTTATTGATTTCACTTCTGTAAGATCATTCATAGCACAAAAGGGATCGATATTACAATCCATGATGTCTGATAGCTGTATCCAATTATGCTAGGTGTCATAGGAAAGACAGATGAATTATCATATTTAATCAGTGAACTCTGCTTCTTTGGTGAAATCTCAATTTCTTCACCTTGCTTTTCTTACAGAATACATTTGTGTTAAACGTCAAGGAGCTGATCCTGCAACCTTGATAAGATTTATTGGTTGGATTTCCATCAAATTGGAATTGCACAGATTTCATAAGACCTTCCCTGTATAACTTCTGATCATAACACTTTAGTCTTCAGATTTCAACTGTGAATGCACTTTTTAGTCCAGGCCTGAGGATTGAGCCAGTATAATAGCATCGTACTCATCATGAGGCTTTCTCTAAATACCACAAATTTGAAGTGTTGATTACTGTTTGTTCCATGTAACCAGAATGGTCTTACCTGTAAAAAGGTAGACAGCGCTCTTGTATGGAACTTCAGAAGCAGCTTCAATTTTTGTCAAAATCTTAGGAAAATAACTTTGGATGAATCCTTGCAAGTTGTTTATTCCCCAATGATTGTTCAGCCACATATACCTAATAAAATATAACCATAATAAAGATCTATATTTTCAAACATTTGAGGATGCATATTATTGAATCAAAGAGGCGCATTGATGTAATGTAATGTATCAGTTGCTTGAGTCCAAATTTTCATTTATACTACCTACGAAAACAAAAGCATTTTATAACAATTTCGCACTGCTTAAATTTAGGGGCAGAACCCAAAGTGGAGTTATGGCTACATTCTCCCATCCTTCCATGTAGGCGTCACTCACTCTCAAATAGATAATCTGTTTGCCTCCTGAGTAGACGCTAGTAGGATTTTACTGGTCATAAAATGTGAATATTTGTCTTTAAAATAGTAAAACACAATTTTCTTTGAATGGCCCATTTTTTTATTGTAATACCTTGTTCCTTTTCTTAGTTTTGCTACATGTGCTTCTATAGTGTCTGTTTGGCATGATTCTTTCTCCTTCCTGTTATCTTGCTTGACTACCTCTCGCACTAAGGACCTAATTTAAAGTCTGGTGGTATCTGAAACACCTCATTCCTTTTAGCCTCATTTGGCATCATCAAGTCAAAGGACATCTAATTCCTGGTATGTGGCCAATTGTTGACAACACCCTGCTTTCCTGGGCCAGAAGTCAAGCCATTGTCATTTGGCTGCAGGGTTGTCGCCTCCCAGCCAGAAATTTGCATTGAGTCATTGGAGTATGCTGACAGTCACAACTACTTCTAAAACAGTATTGACTTAGACAGATCAATGTATATCTATCTATCTATCTATCTATCTATCTATCTATCTATCTATCTATCTATCTATCTATCTATCTATCTATCTATCTATCTATCTATCTATCTATCTATCTATCTATCTATCTATCTATCTATCTATCTATCTATCAATCTACTACACACACTCACACACAGAGGTGCCCCCCCACACACATATATCACCTAGTGGCAGTTGCCAATTGGCAGTTTGGTTGTGGTTCCATAGGAATGCATTTTTTGTGTTACTAATAACGTTGGCCCGCTTTAAAAATCTGCATAAAACTTTCTCAAAAAGTTCTACTTTTGAACTAGTTTGCGCATGAAAATATTCAGAATGATCTGTCAAGCAGGGGTCGAGAAAAAGAGCTGGTCCTAAAACACGTTTTCTGGATCACTGAAATAATATCAAGGGACAAAATATCGACTTGCAAAAATATCGTGGACAAAATATCGACAGTCAAAATATCGAGTTTGTATCTACAAACAGGTAAGTACAAAAATATCGAGTACAAAATATCGTTTACAATGATATAGTTGTAAAAACATATCGACTTTATTAAAAACAGTGTTAAATTAAATTAATATTAAAATTTAATTACTAAAATATACTTAAAAATACTTACATTAACTTATAATAATTAAATAATAAATAAAAATAATAAAATATTTTTTACAATCTTATTTGTTAAAACATATATATATAGTAACATACTATAATTAAATAAGATACTATTATATTACCGTACGATACCAGAAGTGTAAAAAATACTATTCCCACTCCAGTGGGTGCAACAGTAGGGAAAACTGACCCAGAACCCTAAAAATACCCCTTTACCCATGAACTGAAAACTGACCCTGAACCCTAAAAATACCCCTTTACCCAAAAACTGAAAACTGACCCTGAACCCAAAAAATACCCCTTTACCCAAAAACTGAAAACTGACCCTGAACCCTAAAAATACCCCTTTACCCAAAAACTGAAAACTGACCCTGAACCCAAAAAATACCCCTTTACCCAAAAACTGAAAACTGACCCTGAACCCTAAAAATACCCCTTTACCCAAAAACTGAAAACTGACCCTGAACCCTAAAAATACCCCTTTACCCAAAAACTGAAAACTGACCCTGAACCCTAAAAATACCCCTTTACCCAAAAACTGAAAACTGACCCTGAACCCTAAAAATACCCCTTTACCCAAAAACTGAAAACTGACCCTGAACCCTAAAAATACTCCTTTACCCAAAATTACTTAATATTAATTAATTACCAATTAATTATTAATTAACAATAACAATAAAGTAAATATATTAGCACATTAGCTGTAATTAATTTAATTTAATAATTAATATTATTTTTTCCCAATTAATTAATTAACAATAACTCAAATTTATATATATAAATAAATTACTCTAATTAATGTAATTAACTAATTAATATTATTTAATTACCAATTAATTAATAATGAAAAATATGTACAACATTATATTAATTAATTAACTAATTATTATTAATTAATTACCAATTAATTATTAATTAAAAATATTTACAAACATATATTAATTAATTAATTATTATTAAATTACTCCCCACCCTTATCCCCTATTAACCCAACATCCCGCTCCTAAACATTAACTACAATTTATATTACTATTAATTAAACATTTTTATTTTTTTAACCTTTTTTCTACATATTATCGAAATTTTTTACTTTGACTATTCATATATATTTTGTTGATATTTTTGTACTCGATATTTTTTATCATTATTTTAATCGATATTTTGACCAACTATATTTTTGTTATCGATATTTTATTATTATCGATATTTTTAACTCGATATTTTGTCCATTCGATATTTTGGTGTCGATATTTTGTCTGTGCACCACGTTTTCTCATGCAATTTCCAGTAGGGACTTTAGAGACAGCTGCAGCCAAAACAGCTGAATACAATTACAATAAACTTTGCAGAAAGCTGGATCTTTACTCAGAAAGTGTGCATTTTGTGATTTGGTGCAAATCTGTCCAGTAGTTTTACAAAAACGAAGGTTCAAATTTGATGTATATTTTAGGCCACAGAGAATCCATGGATATTCAACAGTTCAAAAGATTAAACCTAATTGGCTGCCATCAACATCAACAAAGATGGTGCAGCAGCCATTTTAGGATGCGGGGACTTAGTGCCCTGTCCTGAAAATTTTTTTTAAAAAAAATCAGAGGGCATATTAAATGGATACGCTGAGCCCCTCAGCCAACTAGGGCTAAAGCTATTTTTTCAGGAGCCCCATCAGTGGGCCAGGGTCCAGGGATGAGGGGGGGTTGATGCATCATTTGTTTGCAGGTAAGTTTTGAAGAGGAGTTTACCATATTTTTTTAACGCACTCCAAGCTGAAGCTGTATGCCCGTCAGCTGAAGTGCAAGATCCCCATTGTTTGGTTTCATGGTTGAAGTTTGTGGCCTGAAGATTGTTAAAGAAAGACTCCAAGACGTGTTTATGGCTTTTTAGAGTGAAAATTCTTTGAGATTACTTTTTCAGCAATATTCATTATTAATCATTGAAATGTATTTACATTGGAATACATTGGATTATAATTGGTGATAAATTATTGTGGTGATTTAATGATAAATGCAGTAGGTCTGGTTTGTATATGATGATGTCCTAATTCCCTGATAAAGCCAATATGCCTGTCTTTTAGGTTTTGGACTTCTGACCCTTACACAAAGCCAGCAGGTCTGCCTTACTTATAATGACATCCGCAAGATTGTTAAATTGTACTCTACATAGAATGGTATAAATATCTTGGTAAAAACATCAGCCACAGAAAATATCAAATTTGCATCCTTATACTGTAAACTATAAAAATATTGTCATCAAAATATTAACATTATAATTGTAAGTATATATAAATTGCAATTATATTTCAAAATAAAGGTTACATTCTCCTTTTTAAAATTAATATATCCTAAAATATTTAACAGATTACAAAAAATAACATTAATTTATTAACTATAAAAATTAAAATAAATATAACTTCTAGAATTATTTTTAAAAATCCATTAGATATTACATTACAAATTGCAAACACATTATTATACACATAAAACAGTTATTAAATAGAAATGTATGTTAAATTTATGGTGAAGAATAAAGCATCACATCAACATATATTTATGAATCCTGTTTGTAAAACAAATCATATTTTGACTGTACCCAACTACTATTAATAATAATTAAAAATATTGGATAATATTGGAATTTGTTTATTAAAAATATTTTAAAAATACATCTATATATACTTATTAATTTAAATTAGATATTTTAATATCTTAAATATAATTCCGGAATAAAGTAATATTTAATATTATTTAACCACATCCATGCTAGGCATTTTCCCCTGCTGTGCTGGGGATTATCCAAAATGATGGTTTCATGACGAGCTCAGCTCGTCATCAGTGTACCAGCAGTACACTGCATGACGAGCTGAGCTCGTCATGAGTGTCGAAGGTGTTAATAATCTAACTCTAATACAATCGTATTATAAAATAAATAAAAACTATTCAAATTCACTATTCCAACTACAAGCCTGCAAAAACTGGGAAATTGCAAACACTGGGAAATAATGGGGATAGAATTTCCTATTCTAACTTAAAAGGACATATGGTTTACTATTCTAACTTCACTGTAACAGAAACTGGGGAAACTGTATACAAGGGGAGTAGATATAGTATTCAATTCAGTCTAACTAGCATTGGGGAAACAGCATGCATTGAAGGGGGGCAAAATTTATATTCTAATTCCTGTCTAGCAAACAATCAGGAAAAAATGTTCATCTTAGAGGCGGCAGGTTTACTATTCTAACTCCAGTCTAACATACATTGGGGAAAGTATATACTTTGGAATACTCAGATGTAGTATTCTAACTTTAATCTTACAAACACTGGAGAAAATATATACATTTGTTGGAGGGCAGATTTACTAAGATAACTAAACTCTAATAAACATTGGGGAAAGTGCATACTTGAGGTGGTGATTTAATTATCTAACTCCACTCTAACAAGCATTGGAGAAAACACATACAGTGAGGGAGGTCAAATGTACTATTCTAACTCCAGCCAGTCTAACAAACATTAGGGAAAGTGCAGGAATTGAGAGGGTTGGATTTATAGGTTTGTGAGCACTTTATAAAACATCTTTAAATTCATGAAGTCAATAATGTTTTGACTGTGGTAGAATATATACATTTATCAACATTTTTACAGATTGTTGATGTTGCCAGATAAACTGATAAGCCTTTATAGCATTTTCCAACCATTTTTATAAAGTTATCAATATTTCAGCACAAACAGCTATGTACAGGAAATACAGCTGTGTCATGCTTTTCAGCGAAAGCAAAAACACAAGCTTTTACCACATGTTAATCACAACAAACATAAGAATTTCAAAATGTATTAAACTTAGAAAAATGGTAGAAGTTTCTAAGTTACAAGCTCACATTAAAAATAATTAAATACACTAATGCACTCTATAGGTGATACCTTACCCCTCTTTGATTAAAAGAAGGCCGCTTCCAAAAGTGGTTACTGCATCCAGTGATAAAGCAGGATTACATTTTTCAGGAACAGTTACCA
This sequence comes from Lissotriton vulgaris, assembly GCF_964263255.1. Classification (NCBI taxonomy): domain Eukaryota; kingdom Metazoa; phylum Chordata; class Amphibia; order Caudata; family Salamandridae; genus Lissotriton; species Lissotriton vulgaris. The sequence goes on along the minus strand of NC_141696.1, from coordinate 1,331,726,868 downwards.
TGGTCGCTTTTCCAGAACGAGAACCTCAAAATAAACATAATCCTAATATTTACTACAGATTGATATAGCATGTGCCTAGTAAACAGCAAATGAGGTTACACTCATCTACATCATAAATGCCTTTACACAAAAAATGGATAGAATGTGTTATAATTTTAATTTGTAATGCATTTGAACTGGATAATGGAACACTTAGATTTATGCTTTAAATTGAAGGAAGTTGAATGTTTTATGCCACTTTTTGAGTTACTCTTTACCACCCAGGCATGTTTAGTAGAATTTACATTTCCTGAATGAGTATCAGTTCTCTGAAGTTCCCAACCTCAATAGAACAAATACATTCTTCGTTCAATATGTTGCATGACTCTTTCTAATATATTCAAAGTGTTGTTTTACTTACCATAGAGAGTCTGAATCCCCATGACATCATCAAGTGAAAGTTGGTATGTGCTGGGTTCAAAATATTTATACTTTGGAAACATCAGAGCATTTGGGTCCTTTGAATGTCCTAGTCCAAGTGCATGACCCAACTCATGAGCAACAACATTAAACAAATCATACCCTGCAAAGGTAATATGATAGGTTAATTACACTTTTAAAATAATTTTGGATTGGTTTTCGTGAAGATGAGACACATTGAATGTGCCCTCATTCTAATACACAAAACAATCACTTTTTTAATGCGAAACAGTCCTCAGGGCACAATGAACACCATAAATACTATCATACAAGCCCGGGTTTATCTTGACCCTCATGAGCTTCCAAATATCTGCCATTACATATCTCCCCTATATGGTCAATGTCCTGGAATGAATTATTGCACTACCACTGTGGGCACAAATAGACTGGCACCACATGACGCAGGGCTACTATTTGGGGTTTCTGCCCAGAGTGCAGTACTGGAACAGCAATACTCCATACACTCAACAATGCCTTCCAAATCATAGATAAAAGTATTTCTTACCGGCTTAATCTCTAGACATTTACAGAGGCACTCAAAGCGGCAGATGACTGGCTATCCACACACTACTGTCCTTTAGAATCTACATTTACGCTGCAGTGTTGAATAATGTTCCTGCTGTCTCCCAAAGACAGAAATGATCAAGCAGATGGTGATGTCCAAGTTGCAACTAAGCTCTGTTACTTGAGACATCCTTTGGCGCTCCATCCTTTAATTAATTGTTTTTATTTAGCCATTTAAACAAAACTCATGGGGTGTTGCTTCTTGACAATCAGGAGACTGGCATCAAGATGACACAACAGTAACCTCAAATTAGTACAGAGTATTTTCCTCTTTATGACCAAGCATCAGAATCTCAGGTCCAATCTAAGTCACTGATATGTTTTCACCTTCATCACTTATGCAATGCATTAATTTACTATGCTTATACAATGACTTCCAACGTTTCAGTTTTTTTGGCCATGTGAATAGTAAGTGGCAGCTCTGCTCCAACGCCTACAAATAACCACCATGCCGTCAATAGAAAAACCTTCCTCTATGAAGCTGCGTGCCTGATCAGGCATAATATAACATAACATATCCATATTTCTTTTACGCAACAGGAATGAAATTGGCCCACATCCCAACAAGCATCCAAATCAAGACATAATACACAATCTTAAAATCAATCAATCATTTTGCTCCACTCAATCCTTTGTAAGTGTTAAAACATCTAGAGGCGACGGAGGGCCTGGACTACTCAAAATCTGGGTTCAGGCCTAACCACAGCACCGAATCAGCCCTTCAAACAGTGACCAATAACATCAAAATGGCACTGGATGAGGGCAGTTCTATGATTCTGGTGCTACTGGACCTCTCCGCCGCTTTTGATACGGTGTCTCACACGGTGCTTCTCGACCGTTTAAAGGATGTAGGTCTGGAAGGAGTGGCTCTGTCCTGGATGGAAAGCTTTCTATCTGGCCGCTCCCAAGAAGTTAGGCTGGGCTCCCATAAATCCATCCACAGGGAGCTCAATAAGGGAGTGCCACAGGGCTCCTGTTTAAGCCCGACACTATTCAACGTGTATGTGGCCCCCTTAGCCAACTTAGCAAGATCATTTGGGTTTACCCCGGTGTCATACGCCGACGACACCCAACTCCTTTTCCCTTTTAAAAATCTGACACCTGCAATAAAAAGATCTTTTGCAGATGGTATGAGGGCAATATCCAAATGGATGTCATCAAACTGTCTTCAATGTAACATATGGAAAACAGAGGTCATGTTGTTTGGTCAAGCAGCAACATACTGGTCACCTGAATGGTGGCCTTTGGAATTAGGACCTGTTCCCAGCCCTAAGAGCACGGTCAAAAACCTGGGAGTACTTTTAGATCAGACACTCACTTTTAAGGACCATGTAAATCAAGTGGCCAGCACTTGCTTTCGGGCAATTGGCATGTTAAAAAGAGTGTTCCCTTATCTGCCAGACTGCCACAGAAAAACACTTGTGCAGGCGTTAGTCATCAGCAGAGTGGATTATTGTAACGGTCTTCTGTTAGGAGCTAATGAAGGACAACTCAAAAAGTTACAAGTGATCCAAAATACAGCAGCAAGGGCTGTCCTTAATGTACCTTTTAGGACTCCCTCTCGCCCCCTGCTGACCAGACTTCATTGGTTGCCAGTGAGGAAGCGAGTACAGTTCAAAACTCTATGCACTATTCAAAGAAGTATTATAGGTGAAGGTCCAAAATATCTGGCCGAAATCTTCCAGCCATATGTTCCTGGACGCTCCTTGCGCTCCAGTAACCTGGAGCTTCTACAGGTACCCAGAATAAAGAAGTCCAGACAAGGAGGCCGAGCGCTGGCCCATGTGGGACCTAGGCTCTGGAACACTCTCCCTCTTGAGCTGAGATCTCTCACCAGCCATCTGACTTTCCGGAAGACCCTAAAAACACACCTATTTTCCAGCCATTGACTGTCCCCTGGTAATAAGCACTATCCTCCCTGATCTAACATCGGGAGCTATATTCTTACTGGCAAAGCGCGGAGATACCCCTTCGGGGGTCTATTCAGGCGCTATATAAGAATATAAAATAAAATAAAATAAAATAAATAAAATGAAAATTGGTTGATGAAGGGATTGTAGCTAATGCTAATTCTATACACAGCTGAGAGTTGTTGTGTGGAAAACGCTGGATCTAGACTAGTTTATATTGCAATGTTTATTTACATTTAATGGTTTTTTATTTTATTTGGCTTTTTTTATAAGGCGGAGGATGATGTGCCAGTAGAAAGTGATTGTTATTTACTGTTTCTTTTCTTGAGTTGCGTCTCAAGTCTGTTTTTTCATCCTCGAGCCGCATCTTGAGTCTGTTAGTGTTCTTGTGGGATTTCATGTTCTGGATCACTTGGTAGGGCCAGGTTTGGAAAGATTGTTGTAGGTGGTTGAAGACTCGACTTTACTGGATGGGTGCAAGACGTGGGTCTCTCTTCAAATGGAAATAAATTCTTATTTGAACTCACCATTTTGCTGTGTGGCCTCCTTCTTTACAATGGTGCAATGCCCCATTTTGTGAGGGCTAAACTTGTAATAGGTTCTTATTATCATACCGGTTACATTTTGAACCCATTTAACCTCATTGAAAAATAACAATCATTGGTTGCCCAGGCCCTAGGTATGATATCAGGCAAACTGTGATGGAGCAGAGGTCAGATACATCAATAGATCAAGGGTGAAGGTTTTACCTGCAGACTTAGGAGCATATGTACAAGGACTGACGCCGCCATAGCATACATTTTATGATGTTATGGCAGCTTTTTTGATCACTGTATTTACAAGTTGCCACTAACTGCAGTTAGCGGCACTTTTCCGGTGTAAACATGAATTATTAAAGATCCCCACTTCTGTTAGCGGGACTTAACAAAAATGACATGCAAGGTAGGGGTTCCCGTGCAAAAACTGCTGCTAATCCCAGTTCTCAATATTTCCAAGGAATACCTTGTATGCTGCAAAATAAAAAAAAACTGACTCTAACTCCAGTTAAAGGCAGATTTTTAAGACCAGAATAAAGCTGGTCTTAAAAATGGTGCAAACACTTGGGGCCTCATTTCAGAAGGTTTTGGTGCCGGACATCGCTGCAAGGAATGTTGCTGTGCTGCCCCGTGACAAAACTACATGGCAGGAATGCACACCATGAATAAGATAGTGTGCATTACTGGGCCTCATTCATGAAGTGTTGCTTTGCTGCGACAAAACAGCTTTGCAACACTTTTCTCTACTCCCTTCTTGCAACACCATGGATGCACTGTATTCACTGTATGGTGCTCCATGTCACAATTAATGACAGATACGTCTGGTATCCTGTCGTATCTGACAGCGCAAAAGTTACGCTTTGCTGCAGTTGTGTCACAAGCATGACACAACTCCAGCAATGCATGGTCCAGCCTATCCCTGTGGCACTGCGTCACCCTCGGGGTGGTCTGTGCGGGTGAATTTGTAACCGTTGTGGATGGTGATGGCCATGTCCAGTCCAGAGCAGAGATTGTTCCAGGTTTCCATGAAGAAGGCAATGTCTGAAGAGGTGGCTTCGAGGAGGTCCCAGATTTCTGTTGTGTGTTTGTGGAGGGATTGCACGTTGAGGAGGATGCAGTTAAGCCGGTTGACTGCGCTGTTGGTCGGCTGGGCAGAAGGACGCGCGGGTCTGCTGATGTGGCAGAAGGTGAATTTGCAGTTTCAACAGGCGCAGGGTGCAAGAGAATTCTAGTGTTGCTAGATGGCAGGCGTTGTTGCGTCCAGGGTTGATGGCGAGGAGGGTGCTGGCGTCGTAGCGCTGAGTGTCCAAGAGGAAGGGTCCTTGGTGCTGGGCACGGTCCAGGGGTGGACAGATGCAGACGGGCTTGCCTTTGGCGCACCAGTGGTACGCGCGCTGTGCATAGCTGCACAGCGGCTGCCATTATGTAGTGCTGTGGGTGGGACTGGACAGCTGGAAGGTAGGAAATGCGGGAAAGGACACTGGAGGGGAGAGGACGCAAGGGGGAGCAGGGGTTGTAAAGATAATTACAAACAATTCTTACCTCGAGCCCAGTTTCTGTGTCCTCTCTACTCCTGCTCTCCTGAGTCTGCTTCCAGGAACAGGAAGCAGGCAGCCAGGGTCCCTCCCCTAAGTCAATTACAACTCGGCAATGCAGCATTGTGATAGTTCTTAAGCGCAGTGACAAGGCCTTCAGCCAGGGCTGGAGGCCTAGGCATGTTCTCCAGGCAGGCTGTAATGGAGCCTGCATTGTGAACAGGGATGTACGCATGACGGCTTTTGGTGGCCTGAGAGGGCCAACCAAACAGTCATTGCACACTTGAGTGGGCATGCCACTCCACCCCTGCCCTGCTCTGTGAGGAGAGCAGCCCCACCCACCCCTCTGCAAAGGAAACATAGCATGAGTTCATCAGAAATTTGTCATCATGTTATGTTTCCTCTTCTTGTACTGCTTGAAAGCAGTGGGTTGACTCTTTTCCGCCATAGTTGATGATTTGCTACTTGGGGTGCGTCACCCAAAAGTGCAAGGCCTGGGTCCAACTCGACCCCCGGGCTTCCTCTGCTGTGCATCACACCTCCTCCTCACCTGGACATTCACACGTGGCACAATCCGCTGCACTCTCTCCAAATCTGTGACACAGTCAGCATGAGCTGCAGCCAGTTGGGCTTTCACAAGCCAGGGTACAGCAGTCGCCGCCAAGTCTGCTGGGGGACCTCCAGATGCAGGTGATGCAACAGGGCCCTCTTAAGTTTGTAGTTGTAGCGCTCTTGCCTCACAAGTTCTGTGCAGCTCAGGGGCCTCGCCCTCTACAGCGTCCGGCCAGCGCAACATCCTCAGGCCTGCGATGCATAGAGGTACGGCCCACCATTGGTAACCTCTGCACCCCGGTGTCGTGGTGGAATGTGGTATTCGATGAAGACCTCCCGACATTGGTACGCAGGAGCACCTCTACCATTCACAGCTCCAAGGGGCACCAGGCAGTCTTCTCCTACAGGTCAGCAACATGTCTCCATGCAACCTGTCAGACTTAACCACGAGGTCAGGGCGATTGCCGACGCCTCAATGTCTACCACCACGGGCCAGCAAATTCACAGCACCTCCGCATCCCACTCTGAGGCCCAGACGCAGGCCCAGCAAGACCTCTGGGCCCCAGGGACTGTCCACGCTTTCAAGGTCTTGGTGGTGTTGAAAGGAGGACGCAATGACAAGTGATGCATCACTGATTTAGCCCAGTGATGCACCTGTTTTCATGATTTTAGCCCTGGATTTCCTGTTCCCCTGGGACTCTGGCTGGCCATCCTGGCTATTGGGAGGCTAGGGGTGGGTTGTTGATCTGTGCTGCACTTGGCCCTGGCTGCACCATTCCACATTCTATTGGTTTTGTTTCCTATTTTTCATTGGAGGTGGACTTATAGGCTACTTTTTCCTATTGCGTCAAAAAAAAGTTATGTTGGGCTGACTAATGTGAGTTTTTTGCTTGCAAATTGGCATCTCGTCAGTTTTCGCCCGCTAACGCCAGAATTTGTATTGCCTTCCCGCTAGTGTTAGTGACAGTTTTCACTGCGGCTACCTGAAACTATCGCCTTGTAGCGATAGTTTTTGGTGATAGACCGCTTTAAGAAAACTGCCGCTAACTAACCCTAACGCTAGTTAGCGGCAGTTCTTGTACATATCCCCCTCAGTTTAGGAGTAGTAAAGTTTGGACTCCTAACTTTAGGACTCCTAAATGCCTTCTGTGAATACCAAAAGTCTTAAGGTTAGGATTTTTCTCAGTTTAGGAGTACTGAAGTTAGGACTTCTAACTTTAGGACTCCTAAATGACTTCTGTGAATACCGAAATGAGTAAGTTCCTTCTGTGAATACCAAAATGAGTAAGTGCCTTCTGTGAATACCAAAATGAGTAAGTGCCTTCTGTGAATACCAGAATAGTAGTAAGTTCAGGATTTTTTCTTAAGTTAGTTGTGTGAATCGGGCCCTCTGTGCTCACATCTATTTGATCTTTGTTTTGTTTTGGTCTAAATATACAGGAACATCTAAGGGTAATAGGTAATTAGAGTCTGGCTTATTCTTGCTTACCCTCTTTTCTATTTTAGACATATAAATAAGTTCACACATCACCTAGTAGCTCCTACATTTTTTGTGCTTCTATGATCAAAAAATATCACAATGGAAAACAAATATACCTTTTTTTATATATCCCATTGTCCAAAATTCTTCGTCATCCAGGTGAACATCTCCACCTATGCCTTCTCCTGGTTCATATGCATGTGCAAGTACACCACGAGGACCATCAAATGGGAAAAAATCTCCATGCCCTAGAACAATGCACAGACTGTAAGACATGAATAATAACTGCAGTCTTATTGCATTGTCTCTTGATCACAAGCTCTTACGATTTAACAAGCATACACCACACATTTGTGAGGATTAACGAACAGTGTAAACCAGACTGTCAAAGTTGTAAGGCAAATTGCAGGTCCTCAAAATGTCACCCTTTATAAAACTTGCAGGTTATCAGCCCCTTGATCCTCTTGTCAAGGTATGGGCAGATTTAGCAGTATTGCCTCCACCTTGATATTTCAGAGAGAATGTTATTGTTGCTGTAAATGTATAGGTTGATACAACACCACTGTGTCATGATTCGCTCTCTGCTCTCTGATGCCCACCACCAGTGGATCGAATTATGGAACTTTCCAGTGTTCTAATAAACTTCCAGACCGTCCCCTGGATGCATATACTGACTTGCAGCCACTTGGATGCTACTTGGAAATGGCTTTCCATTCCCAATATCTGCCAGATGTTTTAGAAGCCAGCCTGCTCACACCTGATGCATGTCATTAATGTGAACTCTTTTAAGCCCCAGCTCCTTTCAGTCCAGTGCCGTGTTCTGGTGAGAGCAATCATTGTTTCCTGAGCTTTTGAGATTCTTGTTTCCAGTGCTTTTGATATCCTTGTTTCCTGAGCTTTTGACACTGCTTGCTATTCCTTCTGCCTGAATTAGCACTTCATGCAGTGCTACCTTGATTCTACCTGAGCTATAGCTATTCCTTGTTCCTGAATTAGTTCTGCTTGCAGTGCTACCTAGATTCCTGAGCTATAGCTATCCTTGTTTCTGAGCTAGCAATGCCTTCAGTGTTTCCTTTTATTTCTGTTCCTGAGCTGTATCTATCCTTGTTTCCGAGCACCTGCAGTGTTACCTTAATTCCTGTTCTTGAGCTACAGCAGTCCTTGTTCCTGAATGAGACACGTCTTCAGTGCTATCTTGACTCTCGATCCTTAGTTATTCCTTGTTACCTTTATTCCTGAACTAATACTAATTAATGCACCATTGAATCCACTGTCCTGTATTTTCCTTGTCCCAGTTCCTGCTTTTCTTCCCAATACCTCTATTTCAGTCCCTAGTTTGATGTTTTCCAGTTCTACTGTCTTGTTTCTAGTTTTCTTGTATGCTTGTTACTTGCTTTCTGCCAAGTGTGACCTTGTTTCCCTTCTTTCCTGTTAAGCAACCCACTTTAAAGCTCCTTGTCTATTGTTCTTGTGTTTAATTCTACACCCTTGCTGTTACTGCCTTTCGTGTTCCTATTTCATCGCTTGGATATGTGGGCATGGCTGTCAGTCAAACTAGGTGGCGTTTCTTGTCTACTGTGAGTATTGTCTTTGACTTACATTTATAACATCACCAAAGGTATCAGCTCCACAGATCCTGCTTTTGCATGTATATCCTATTTGTGAGTATTTGCAGTCAGTATCTGTAATAGCAATTGTGGGTAAGGAACTTACTGAGCTTCAGTCTTACCACGTGGAGCTCCTGAATGCTTTTCTCCACATTTCCTTTATTGTTAATGTTGTTATGTATATGTATGTCTTGCACATCTGTACTGGGAGTAGGTATTCTGTATGCTAAATTGTCTCTTGAGAGCCCATCCTTTCTGAATCTTAGCCATCTTATTCACTTTTGCAGGCCTCTCCTTTGAGATGCATTTCTACCGAAACAAACCCTTTTTTAGCAAGATTAGAAAAATGAAAGACTCAGGAAAAACCATAACATTCTAACCTATACCATTCAGTTTCATGAAGCTCTTTTATAGTTCATAGGTCACTGCACTATATTAGGATTGTAACTTATGAACTGCAAGTAACAAAAGGATGTCTGTGACAAAAGCTGCAACCAACTCAGCTATCCACATAACATACAGTTCTGTGATCTGCATGGTAGGTGTTCTTTGCAGCAGGCACATAGACCCTGAATGTTACTTTGTGATGAATCACAACTGCAGTTAGACAAAATTCGGAACTCTCTCCAACAGGAACATTAATCACAAGAGTTATTTTGACATATTTATTGTTGCTTCAAAACACACAGAATTCTTAAGCAGGTGCTTTTAACACAGCAACCCTCCAACAACCCAGTGCCAGGTGTGGCTGCACTGGTCACACCAACCTTAAAGCTGGCCCTGCACCCACATGTGTACTCTACTACAAACAGATTTCTAGTATTGCTCACATGTTGAGATTTTACACAAAGAATAGGAGCAGGTGCCTAGTTAAACTCAAGAAAACTCTGAGAACAACCTCCACCAGTAACTGGAATGTAACAGTTTTTAGCTGAGAAAGCTGTTAAATTATTTCATGCCTCAAGTTCCGAATTGGGAGTCACCTCAGAATCAGAATGCTACTTCCTGTGAGCAGTTTTAGCTAAAGCAAGAAGACATGTCTGAAGCAATAGTTAGACTGATAGGGTCTAAATGCATTTCAAGTTGTTCACAGTTATTACATTAATTAATTGAATAATGATCAGTGAAGAGTACACAAAAGGTGCTGAAGATTCTAAAGGGGTTCTATTGCTTCTAACAGGTGGCTAATTAGATAACTACTAAGATGGTTAACAAGACAATGACAAAAAGGTTAGTAAAACGTAATTTAGCCTACAAAATTATGGACTATGTGCACATTTTTAATGACTCTATCTTTCTAAAAATACTTTTTATTCATTTTAACAATGCAATTGTTTGTAATGAGTGGTGCCATATTACAGCTGCTTCAAACCAAAAGTAGAGCTCAAAAGGTGTAGATGACCATTTATTTACACCAGCAATTAAATTGAAAGACTCAGCCTGATTCACGAAGGGTCTCCGGACCAGTGGCAGAGGCCCCACAGTCGTGGGAGAGTCTCCCCCATAACTGCAGGGACTCCGCCATGAGTGCAGAGGCCCTTTGCAAATCAGGCCCACATATTCCATATTAAATACATACAATGTACAATAAACTCACCCAAAACGTGACTATCATCCTCAGGCCCCAATACTTTATCAAAATGATTCGGGGCACTCTGTTTTTTGGTAGCCTGCACTTTCAGAATCCATTCGCCAGACTAATTTGTTGCACCATGATGATGAGTCCATTTGGATGCCCAAATCACATGGCACGTTGTGGTAATCAGGGTAGGTACTCTGGTAAAGTTGTAAAAGTATTGTATTTAGTTACAGGGAGAGCGGAGTAGAGTGCTTCCACCACACACCATCTCAGAGCCAAATACTGCTACTCGAACCTTCAATTATGTTATCCCTATCAGTCTACATTCTATAGTAGCACATGCCACACATCTTCCCCAATTATTACCAACAAAAATATTATATCATATATGTATAATCATATGCTAACACAATAAGACACATCAACTCACAAATAAATCTCATTAGCATACACATAAATAAATAAGGTCACAACAACATACTTATAATGAAAATACAGCGTTCAACCTAAGGACCCTAATATAATAACTAGTTATACTATAGCCTTATAGCCCGCTGTAGCGGGCTAAACCAGCTATTAAAGGGCCGCTGCAGCCTTAAAGGCCTGAGCCGAAGGCAGAGCGACTTTAAAAGCCGGGCTATAATGCTATTAGAACATTCTGCCACTTGTTCTAACAAATAAAACAAAGCATTCAGGGAGCACGATGGTATTGAAATCCCCTCAAGTTTCCTGAAGCCTTTGTTCACAGCCAGAGCTGTGAACAAAGAAACATTAAAATGTTGGAGCTCTGGGCTTATACCAGACATTATAAGCCATTGTTTTCAATGGAGCTATCAACATTCCAATGTTCTAATAGAGAAATAGAAACAAATTTGCTACTTAAGCTCATTTCCCTCTCCCAATGTGCATTATCATAAAATCCCCATACAATTATAAGCATGACAATAAAATACAATTACTTCCTAACTTCCTAAGTAACGCAGTACTTTCATCCCTCGCTCACTTTGTTGCAACACATTTTAATCCACACATACATTTACCTGTTCCTTCGGGATATGCATCTCTTTACCCGAGGTCTCAGCCGCTCACTCATCATGGCTCTCCAGAATCCTTCCTGCCTCCTCCGACTCAGTGCCCCCCATCTTGTAACCACCACATTCATCTTCACCTTAATTGGTATTTTCACAAGCCCCATCATTCTCATGTCTACACAATGCTACTTGATTCCATATCCTTCCAATTTCCAGTTTGACGGCACTACTCAAAACCTTGCTAATCATCAATGGCTCTGACCAACGGGGATTACCCTTATCAACAAATGCTTGTTACTTAACAGTAACATTTTGTTCTACCATCACATTGGGATATTTCACACTACCATTATGACATGCTCTTGTTAACATTTGACAAGACTCCACCCTCCCCTTCGTTTCACCATCAGATTCAACACCAAGTTTTTACCATTTTTCTCTATAAACACCACAGAACTAAACTACTAGGGGCTAGATGTAGGTGGGCTAATATCGGTCGGTAACGGCAGAAAATCGGTAAATTTGCTGTTACCGACCGGTATTTAGCCCTTTGCGATGTAGGAGGCTGGATTTAAAGATTCAGTAATTTACTGATTCCTTAAATTAAGGAATCGTTAAAATACTGATTCCTTAATTTAAGGAATCAGTAAATTACCGAATCCTTGAATCCTATGTAGGGAGCACTCAAGTGGGTGCATTTTTGGTTTAAGGATTCGCTATTTACCACCAACTACAAGTTGGTGGTAAATACTGAATACCTTTTAAAAAGCAATTTTGTGCTTTTTGAAAAGTGCCATGTGGCAGACTTACATGGGCATGTATGTGTGCCACATGTGCACACATGCACCATTCAGGGGTGCAACAGGGTGTCAATGTGACACCCTGCCACCCTTGAATATGCTCCCCCTATTACAATTAGGTATTTACCGATCCGGTAATAGTGAATGGCTTCCCATTCATTGCTATGGGCCTCCAGGCCCCTAGGAATGAATGGGAAGGTGATTCCTTATTACCGAATCGGTATTACTGATTCGGTAATAAGGAATCCTACCGAATCGGTAACATTTACTGAATTATTTCCTACATCACAATTACTGATTCTTAAATACCGAATCAGTAAAATTCGGTATTTAAGAATCGGTAATTTGTGATTACCTACATCTAGCCCTAGATGGTTTTCTTGCTCGTAAAAGCTCATATGGCATTTTCCCATTTACAGAATGCGGTGTTATGCTATACGATAAGAGCATATTCTGTAGAAATTTCCTCCAGGGAAGCCTTGATTATATTTCCAATTGTATTGCTTCTTTAATGACCCTGTTAAATCTCTCAACTTGACAATTTACTTCAGGATGATATTGAATGCTTAATTCTCAGACGTAAATTGCATGCCATTATCTGACACTAATACTTCAGGAACTCCTTCTCTTAAAAACATATCTTCCAAAAATCCTGTCAGTAGTTATTTTGCATACCATATGAAAACAATAGCATAAATCCCTTTATTTGGCAACGTGGAAAAAGGTACCAAAAATCCACAACAACTTTCCCCCAAGGTCTATAGGGTAACTAGACAGTTACTAAAGGTACCCTACATGATCTGGCACTTTTATCGCTGGCGCACACACCAATCGTGGTCCGTCCCCAGCCAAAGTGGCGGGGTGGGCCAGAGGAGGGGCCGAGGGGGTCTTGATCGTGGGATAAAATAAAAATACTCTTACCTGATCGCAGCTGTCGCCTCCACCGTCCGCTCTATCCCGCTCTTCCTGCTGCTTCTGGGACAGGCTCACAGACTGCATTGCAGCCAATCATGACGCTGAAGGAAAGCAGCGTCGTGATTGGCCTAAGTGCTACAATGTTGCGCTCCCAGGCAGACTTGGAGCCGGTGCCAGCTTTTTCCAGCCCCAGCACAGCAGCTGGGGTTGGAGAAAGCTTTTGTGTGAATAAGATGTTTGGCCAGCTGAAATAGCCAGCAAAACACCTCATTCACAGTGAAGGGCCACCACCACAGTGTTATCACACTGGACCCATCCCCAAGACTCGTCAGAGTCCAGGGGAAATAAAATAAAACAATAATAAAACATGTTAGAATTCTCATTTTATTTGTGGCTGGTGGCAGGGGGCGGCACTCCTCCACCCTAATGGAGGGGCCACTGCTGGCACACATGCTACAATTCCTACCCAACAATGGAGAATGCTATCAATCAATCAGTCATTGAATTTGTAAAGCGCACTACTTACCCGTGAGGGTCTCAAGGCACTGAAGTGGGGGGGGGGGGGGTGCTGCTACTGCTCGAAGAGCCAGGTCTTGAGGAGCTTCCTGAAGGTGAGCAGGTCCTGGGTCTGCCGCTGATGGGTGGGGAGGGTGTTCCAGGTCTTGGCGGTGAGGAAGGAGAAGGATCTGCCGCCAGAGGTTGTTTGTTGGATCCGCGGGACGGTGGCGAGGATAAGGCGGGCAGAGCGGAGCTGGCGGGCGGGGGTGTAGAAGTTGAGTCTGTTGTTCAGGTAGGCTGGCCCGGTTTTGTGAAGTGCTTTGTGTGCGTGGGTGAGGAGCTTGAAGGTGATCCTCTTGTTGACGGGGAGCCAGTGCAGGTCTCCTAGGTGGGAGGTGATGCGGCTGCGTAGAGGGATATTGACGATCAGGCGGGCAGAGGCATTCTGGATGCGTTGCAACCATTGCAGATGTTTGGTCGGGGTTCCTGCTTAGAGTGCGTTGCCGTAGTCCACCCTGCTGCTGGCGAGGGCTTGGGTCACCGTTCTTCCAGCCACGGTCGGTAGTACGAGTTCATGCAGGGTGGTGACGTTGGGAGGGGGAGGGGCAGGGTGGAAGATAGTAATGTATTGATTACGGAGTTTAACAGGTAAGTAAACATATAAATAAATAAAACGAATTTTGTTGTGTGCACTGCATCACCAAATGATATACCGGAAGTCTGTCCTTCCAAAACAAATATTAGGCAGTACGCACACACCTTTGAATAATGATGGAAAGGTTTATGCTTTTTACCAGGCAGTTCTAAAGAGCACCAGCACTGGGTAAAAGAGCAGCAGCAGGCCTGCTCTCCCCCACTGGCGCAGTACAGCACAGTAACTGTAGAAATACTCTGAATACTTGGTTTACAAACACTCTCCTATGTACATTAACTGGCCATCGTAAAAGGCCTTTGTTCTTCCTGGATCTTCCAACGAATCACTCCTATTTGGTTTACTAAATACCTAATATTAATAAAAAGACAAACTATTAAATAAAGATATTCAATTCTTATGTACACAAAGCAAATGTCTAAGCTCATATTATGCATCAGTCGGGGAGAAAATCACAGTGCAGAACATTGCTATCTCATTGCGAAAAAAAATCATAATATAAATAGTCAGGAAAAGATCACCCTTTGCAGCGAATGTTATGATGATATCAGGATCGCCATGATCAAGTTTGACAAAATTCAGTGGCGTAACATCACTCCACACTTTAAAAGCTTTCTCAAGAGCTTGGTCCACGTCATCATGTGTAAGTTGACTGGTGTAGTTTTGCACCCTGCACATAGAATAACACAAATGACTGGACAAGTTGGCATTTTATATATCAAGAAAACAAGAACATGTTAACTATTATAGTAGTTTGTGCAGTGTGACCTCATTGTAATTGTAAATGTAATAGCAATTATATTGCGCTTGCTACCCTTGATGATGCGTTGAAGTGCTGTACAGTGAGTAGCATGCTACTCCGGACCCCACTGTTAGTGGTTACTAAAAGTGGTTATGTTGTTTAATGGGATCAGTCATGTTTTCTCAGGAAACCATGACATGCATTTACTCCTGTTTCTTTGTGGTCTATTAACCCCTATGCTCCCAGGCCTTCCCCTGCCACACCCTTTTTGACTATTCGGGGTATTTCATGCTTAGGCCCCCATAACATTTTGTCCGCATAAGGTATCCAAACTAAGGGGGTCATTATTATCGCGGACGGACCTGCGTCCGCCCGCCACCCCAGAGTTGGAGGGACCGTCCGCAGGGGCAGCGGCGGTCCCTCCGTGCGAATTACGATGTGACCGCCACCCTGGCGGTCACATCCTGTATTTTTAACATTGCGGCGGGTGCTGCTTAAAGCAGCACCTGCCGCAATGTTAAAACTGCATGCAGTGCATTTGCATGCACAAAGCAGAAGGCACCGCGCGGTGCCTGCCGCTATGTGCAAGCAAAAGCAGGGGGGTACCATAGGTACCACCCATGTGCACCCCCCCTTCACCCTGGGGGCCCGCAACGGGCCCACAAAGAAAAGACAGTATGCCTTTTCATGGCGGCATTGCCGCCGTGGAAAGGCATGTCCCAAGGCTAATCCTAATATGGCTGGCGGTGTCTGACAGACACCGCCACCATATTAGAGCTTTTCTCAGGAAACCATGACATGCATTTACTCCTGTTTCTTTGTGGTCTATTAACCCCTATGCTCCCAGGCCTTCCCCTGCCACACCCTTTTTGACTATTCGGGGTATTTCATGTTTAGGCCCCCATAACATTTTGTCCGCATAAGGTATCCAAACTAAGGGGGTCATTATTATCGCGGACGGACCTGCGTCTGTCCGCCACCCCAGAGTTGGAGGGACCGTCCGCAGGGGCAGCGGCGGTCCCTCCGTGCGAATTAGGATGTGACCACCACCCTGGCGGTCACATCCTGTATTTTTAACATTGCGGCGGGTGCTGCTTAAAGCAGCACCTGCCGCAATGTTAAAACTGCATGCAGTGCATTTGCATGTACAAAGCAGAAGGCACCGCGCGGTGCCTGCCGCTATGTGCAAGCAAATGCAGGGGGGTACCATAGGTACCACCCATGTGCACCCCCCCTTCACCCTGGGGGCCCGCAACGGGCCCCCAAAGAAAAGACAGTATGCCTTTTCGTGGCGGCATTGCCGCCGTGGAAAGGCATGTCCCAAGGCTAATCCTAATATGGCTGGCGGTGTCTGACAGACACGCCACCATATTAGAGCTTTTCTGCCGCGGGACCGTGGCGGAAAAGCTGCGGACGGTCTTCCCGACCCCCCTGCCATCCTAATTTGGCGAGGGGTCTTTTCTATCACCGCAGCGGTGAATCCGCATCGTCCGGCTTCCGCCAGCCCGGAGGATGCGGATTCACCGCAAACCTAATCGGCCCCTAAATGTGTGTCCTTTTCTTCCAACATCTAGAGGATACTAAAGGTACCCGGGATTAGTGGATTCCTCTGGAGGCGACTGAGAAAATAGGCAAAATATAGCTAAATTTGTTTTTTGGAGGGGAACAAAGGGATAAAAGTGCTGCAGATGAAAGCATCTGGTTTCCTCCCTGTAAATGGTCTCAACAAAAGGTGTGTGATTCTAAAATCAATATCCTCCTACTTTCAGGAACAGACAGACTTTTGTCAGAAAACCCAATTTTTTTTTTTTTACAAAGTTTGGGCATTTTATTTGGGCATAGCCTATTTTTCCTATTTTCGTGTGCTTTCAACCTTCTTCCAGTTAGTGGTAGAAATGGGTGTGAAATCAATAATGGATTCCGGAAAGCTTTACATTTCTGACACGTAGACACAATTCTGAATTCAGCAGGGGGGAAATGGGGAAGATCCTTCAATGTTTTCTTATAGAAAGTAACAGTTGAAATAAAAGAATATTGAAATTTAGTTGAAAAAAAGAGCCATTTGTGCCTACATTTTCCCCTGTAACTTTTTCAAACTATGGTAGAATTTTCAAAGCTATGTACCGTTACATCAGTGGGACCCTTCTAGTTGCAGGGTTATATGAGGCTTGTAGGGTCACCAAGGACCCGAGGTACCCAGAGCCAATAACTGAGTTACAGCTTCCAAAGATTTTTAATTGTGTACCAGGTATGTATACAGTAATTCATTTGGTAAAATATCGAATAATTCGGTATCAAGGAAAACTATGTATTTCTGAAATTTGATCAAGATATGGAGTTTAGAAGCAGTAGTTATTTGTGCATCTCCGAATTTGTGGGTACCTATATTAGCAAGTAAATTTGAGGGTATTGTTCATAATGACTTCTTACATTTGGAAGTCAGAAATGGTAAAAAAGACAAATAGTAATAACACTTGTTCTACTATTCTGTGTTTCCTTAAGTTTCCCAATATCTCAATAAAAATGGTACCTCACTTGTGTCGATGGGTCTAGTGTCTGCAACAGGAAAGTGCCCAAAACGCAACATGGACAAGCCATATTTTTACAATGAAAACTGACACATTTTTCGCAATGTTCCTAACTGTGGATTTTGGGCCCTAGCTCAGCCGGCACCTAGGGAAACCTAGAAAACTGTACATTTTTAAAACTAGACAGCAAGAGAAATCCAGGATGGGGGACTCTTACCAGGTTCTTTTTTCCAGAATCCCATGCAAACCTCAAACTTTGTCCAAAAAAACACAGTTTCCTCACATTTCTGTGATGGAAAGTTCTGGAATCTGCGGGGAGCCACAAACCTCCATCCACCGAGCATTCCTCCAAGTCTGCCTATAAAAATGGTACCTCGCTTGTGTGGGTAGGCCTAGTGCCTGCAACAGGAAATTTCCCAAAGCCTATCGGGGAGACATGAAAATTATTTATCATGAAACAACCTGGTTTTGCAAGGTAGTCACCTAGGTTTTTGGTCTCAGGCTTGACGGCCATCTAGGGAAACCTACCAAACCCAGACATTTCTGAAAACTAAACACCCAGGGGAGTCCAGGGAGGTTTAACCTGCGTGGATCCCCCAATGTTTCCTTACCTAGAATCCCATGCAAACCTCATATTTAGCTTTTAAATAATAACATTTTCCTCATTTCTGTGTGGTAAAGTTGTGGGATCACCTGGCTGACACAAATTTCCTACCACCCAACATTCCCCCAGGTCTCCCAATAAAAATGGTACCTCACTTGTGTGGATGGGCCAAGTACCCGTGACAGGGAAGGGCCCAAAACGTATTGTGGAGACATCCAAGTAGACATTCACTAGGGAGGGGTACCATTGGAAAGGTGAGATTCTCCCCTCTCCAACAATACCTCTCAGTGTGATTCAGTGCTAAGGGGGCTGAGACAGCCCCACCAGCATCGAAGCACTAAAACTGAAATGAGCCAATTGGCTCATTTCAGTTTCAGTTTCATATATAATGACCATAGTGCACCATGCACGCGATCGTCATTACATAGGGGGAAAAATATACCTCCGGAGGTTGGGGAAGCTCTTTCCCACTCCAATAGGTCCCAAAAAAAATGGAAATCCCTCTGCTGAAAACAGCAGTGGGATTATGCAATGGTGTGCCGAGGATATAGCGATCACGTCCATGGCCCACCAGCACTCTAGCCATGGACATATCTGTTATGTCTATGGAACTGAACAAGTTAAATTAATTGGACCCTTTCCCCGTTGAGAATGTTGAAAACATATTTTTAAGAGCAGGCAGGGGTCCCACTGACCACAGCCTGCCCTTAAAATATGAAACTTAAACGTTTCATTTTTTTTTCTGTTTTCCTTCAAGGAAAATGGGCTGCATTTAAAAAAGATTGCTTTATTTAAAAGCAATCACAGACCCGGGCAGGCCACCACCCCTGGGAAAGTGGCAAGTCATGGTGGTTTGAAAATATGGAAAAACAAAAAGGAGTTGCCTGGTCCACAAAACTATTTGTGTGTTGCGTCGGGCCTAAAGACCGTGAGACCATGAAGTCACAACTGTGATAAAACTGGGTTGGAAAAATTCCCATCAGCCCACCCTTCTGGGATACATATCATTAATCCAGATCTCACCCAACGCACCTGGTGATGATGCAGAGATGGATTTTGAAGATACTCTTCCAGACCACAGCGTTTCACAAGTAGTACTGATGGAGTGCAGTGCTAGTGAAAAAAGTGAAGTGTGAATAAAATTGGCTACTGGGACAAAAATGAGTTTAATAGGTATTGTCCCAGGGTCAAGATTTAAAACAACGCCTAATAGTTTTGAAAAAATAACTATATAATGGCGCAATGCATTAAGGTCGACATGTTTCAGCTTAAGTGGACTATGTGTCCAAGCTTTCTTCAGGACCAGATGATAGTAGCGACTGCAATTCGTGAAAATTAAACTAATGAGTGCATTGATATAATGGATTACTCCTACCAGATACTTTGAGCCCAAATGTTTTCTGGTGATTATCCAATTATTCATTCTCTCCTAAAGGAAAAGAAAAGTGCACAATAGTGAGCTGTAAAAAAAGTGCATGATGGTATTTCGGAAAATAGAACACAACACAACTACACAAACAGGCCGAAAGAAAAAGTATCCACGCCATTCAGAAGATATATAATTCTCCTGATAATAACCGTTCAAAAGTAGAAACATTAATCTGTATAGTGTGACTCACCCAGCATTCTGTGGGAGGTCGCCTCACCTCACCCGGCACCCACTCGAGGAGAAGGAGGCCCCGCTCTGTTAGAATGGAAATGTAAAGAGAACCTCAAAAGTTTATAAGAGGTGCATGAATACATTTGATCAATCATTTCCAATGATATACTAACAAGAACCAATTGTTTTTAAAAGAGACTCAACCCCTATGAACACATGGTTATGACCATGCATGGAGAGGAAGTAAATATAATTTATATGACAAGCTATTGTATTATCAGTCAAAAGATTTTTAAGAAATCACAGAGAAAACTCTAAAGGCTTTCTTGTAGAGCAGGTTGGTTAAAATAAAGGCTCTGTTAGAGTTTAGCAAACTTATGCAAAGAACCCACAGTATAGGGCTTTCTTTTAAAGCAAGTTGGTTAAAAATAGAAGGCTCTATTCAAGTAAGACAAAAGAACTCACAGTATAAGGTTCTAAATACATTGGGAGCTCTACCTGTCCGTCGGTACCTCTTAGCCCAGCGTCCGAGCGGGAGTGGAGGTAACTATTCACTGCGCTCGCATTTCAATTTATACCCGATCTGATTGATTGATCGGGTGCAGTTGGCCGAATGCGTATCTTATTGGTGCAGCTAAGCGCAGAATCAGGTGCGGGGCTCTGTTCTAGTGACACGCATGCGCCGGTGATCAAAGCTGCGCATGCGCGCTCCGATGTTGCTGTTCAGGACGTGCATGCGCAAAACCGGTGAAGCTACACCAGCCGCTCAAGCGTTACAGAGCTGAGAACGAAACCGCGGCTCGTGGCAGCATATCGAAAATAGCCGGGGGGAAAAAAAATTGTCCCAGATGTAGGGCAAGGTGCGGTAATGTTATTTAGACATTATCGTGTAACCTACGGCTCGGAGATCGTATTTTCTGAGTCAAACATTATGTCAGAAAATTATTAAAGACAGGTGTATGGCAATCGGAGTTCAGAAAGATAAAGAGGCTACCAACACAGAATCTGTGAATGAACTGAGGAATCGTAAAAAATTACGAAGTAGTGTTTCCTTTATGTAAAAACACAGGTTACAGAAAAACTAATGTATTCTATATGGCTACAAAGAGCAGCAAGGATGTTGGTCCCAGCTGCACTGTGGCCATGATGTACAATATGTGAATGAACTACTGACTCTTAAAAGATTACAAAGTAGTGTTCCCTCTATGTTGAAACACAGATTACAGAAACACTGGTATTTTCTATGTGGCCAAAGGAACATAGATGTGGTTCTTGGCTGCACAGTAACCATAATGTACAGCACGACGTATTGACATATAAGTGGTTCTCCACAATCATAATGATGCCCACGGTATGTCGTCATTAAGCCCTTTGATGTCGCTTTTGAGCTGGAAAACCCATTTTTGTTCTTTTGTAAATAGAAATTTTGACACATCACTTTTTTGAGGGGGAATATAAGGATGTTCTAGGACAACCCACTTCATTTCGTCCGCTGTATGTTTAAAGGTTAGGAAATGGCTCGTGAGTTTTGTAGCCTGTTTATGGCACCTGATGGTGCTCTTGTGTTCCCCAATTCTCAGTTTAATTTTGCGGTGCTGTATCCGATGTATCTAAGAGAGCAGGGACAAGTGATCATGTATATAACATTAGCAGTATTACAGTTGGTATGTTTTTTAAGGACCCAAGTCCTCCCTGTCCCTAGGTCGACCGAATTGGTTTCGCCTGTCTGAGGGCAAGCACTGCATGACCCGTAACTGGAGGGAGATCCCATAAGGTCATGGATCTCCCAGTGTTATGCAGCACTCTGTTCAAAAAACGCTTGGACGATACCAACAAGGCTAATAAAGACTATAAAGACAACATACTAGCAAGCAAGATGGATAAATTTAAAAAGGATCTTGAACGCTTCTCTTTAGTAAAAGTCTATCCTCATACCAGCGACAATTATGAAGCTCCTGGATTCAATAGCAAAGGGAAACGCTATGGGTCCTACTATTCAACCTCAGGGTCTGATTCCAGTGACTCAGAAACACCTAATCGCGCTGGAGCATACTCCCGGGGAGATGGTCAACAACAGCGACCATTTAAAAGAGGTGGTCGACAAAGAGGAGGCATGTATAACCAGTACCCAGGGAACTACCAGAACCCTGGATCGTGGTGGCCTCCAGGCCCGTGGGGTTTTCAACCTCCACCGCCGTTTGCGCAACAAATGAATCCATATGTACAACACCCTCAGTTTTTTCCAAAGCAGTCTTTTTTAGGACGGGGTCGGGGACAAAGCCGGGGAAGAAAAAGAGGACAACAAACTGTCCAATGGGACACAGACCCGTCGTTTCCCAACACACGGAGCAGGAGAGCGGCTCAACAGAGCAACAGTACAGAAACGACCAGGACCTAACAGTCAATTTAAGCTCCCGCACCCTGACACCCATTGAACAGACAGTCTTGGAAAAGGGTTTAGGCTTTGTCCCCACAAACAAGGGAGATCCATTTCAGATCAGAACTGAACTCAAATTTTTTTTTCGTAAGGTGCGTTTGCACTTCTTTTTTAAAGACAAAACTGAACCCTCTGGTAGTGGAAAAGTCGAACTTACTAATACATGGCTGCGTCCGAAATCCACCTTTACCCCCCTGAGCCACCAAGTTCCATCACTTGTAACCACCTTTGAACAAGCAGTCAGACATGACATCTCCCAAATACAAGATGTTGATTTTCAGACGTTCCAGAACTTTTCTAAAATAGAAAGGCAGGCCTTGACTAGTCTCACAAAAGATCCGTCTATTATAATAAAGCCAGCGGATAAAGGGGGAGCAACGGTAGTTCTAGACATGGTCCAATACCGACAAGAATGTTTGAGACAATTGGATAATCACCAATTTTATTGACGTCTATCTGAAGACCCTACTCCGCATCTACTTGCTGAGATCAAAAATCTGATAGATGAAGGGAAGGAGGCCAAATTTTTGGTGACAGAGAACCCTGTTACACCGGGGTTCTACTGCCTACCGAAGATCCATAAAGCCACCAGACCACCACCTGGCCGTCCCATTATTTCAGGGATTGGCTCTCTCTTGGAACCTCTTTCTACCTTTGTAGATTTCTTTCTTAGACCCCTCGTCAAGAAAATGCCAACGTACTTAGAAGACACAGCTGATGTTCTTAGACTGTTACCCAGTGTAGAGTACAATGTAGAGACTGACCTATTGGTTAGCTTTGATGTTGAGTCCCTCTACACCTGCATACCTCAACAAGACACCCTGGATACCATAAGACATCTTTGTCGTCAGAGGATTTTGACAGCATCACTCCTGTGAATTTAATTTTAGCGTGTGCTGAAATAGCCATGAAGAAAAATGTCTTCAAATTTGAAGAACAGTTTTTTCTCCAGATCTCCGGGACATCTATGGGGAGCGTTTTTGCCCCGAGCCTTGCCAACCTTTATGTACATCAATTTGAACAGGACTATATTCTCAACCATAGCAACCCATTTCTCCACCAAGTGGTGCTATGGAAGAGATATATAGATGATATCCTGATGGTGTGGCGAGGCTCTGAAACAGAGATAGAGTCCTTCCATCAATGGCTGAATGACCATAACCAATACCTTAACTTCACACTGGAGTATAGCCACGAAAGACTTTCCTTTCTGGATTTGTCTATTTTTCCAGAAGCTGGAGGCACACAGAGCGAGTTGTTTACCAAACCTATGGCAAGGAACTCTCTTCTGCTCTTTAATAGCCACCATCCACGTTCCCTGAAAGAAAATCTTCCTGTTGGCCAATTCCTCAGAGTGAGGAGGAATTGTTCATCTCAGGTACTGTTTAACAAACACGCTACCATCCTCTCTACTCAATTGCAGGAACGTCAATATCCCAAACACCTCGTGAAGAGAGCATGGAAGCGTGCATCGAATAACAATCGCGAGGCACTGATGGATAGACGTCCACCCAAACCACCTCTGGAAAGGCTAACATTTGTCAGCACATTCAATGTACAGTCCAACAGAATCCAGAAGTCTGTACGTAAGCACTGGGGGATTTTAAACCCCACTGATGCCAACATTCCCTTACCCCTTTTTTCATTCAAAAGAGCGCCTAGCTTGCGTGATAACCTTGTCCACACCAGACCAAGGACACATAACACTGGGAGATCCATGACCTTATGGGATCTCCCTCCAGTTACGGGCCATCACCCGTGCGGGTCATGCAGTGCTTGCCCTCAGACAAGCAAAACCAATTCGGTCGACCTAGGGACAGGGAGGACTTGGGTCCTTAAAAAACATACCAACTGTAATACTGATAATGTTATATACATGATCACTTGTCCCTGCTCTCTTAGATACATCGGATACAGCGCCCGCAAAATTAAACTGAGAATTGGGGAACACAAGAGCACCATCAGGTGCCATAAACAGGCTACAAAACTCACAAGCCATTTCCTAACCTTTAAACATACAGCGGACGAAATGAAGTGGGTTGTCCTAGAACATCCTTATATTCCCCCTCATATAAGTGATGTGTCAAAATTTCTATTTACAAAAGAACAAAAATGGGTTTTCCAGCTCAAAAGCGACATGACGACATACCGTGGGCATCATTATGATTGTGGAGAACCACTTATATGTCAATACGTCGTGCTGTACATTATGGTTACTGTGCAGCCAAGACCCACATCTATGTTCCTTTGGCCATATAGAAAATACCAGTGTTTCTGTAATCTGTGTTTCAACATATAGGGAACACTACTTTGTAATCTTTTAAGAGTCAGTAGTTCATTCACATATTGTACATCATGGCCACAGTGCAGCTGGGACCAACATCCTTGCTGCTCTTTGTAGCCATATAGAATACATTAGTTTTTCTGTAACCTGTGTTTTTACATAAAGGAAACACTACTTCGTAATTTTTTACGATTCCTCAGTTCATTCACAGATTCTGTGTTGGTAGCCTCTTTATCTTTCTGAACTCCGATTGCCATACACCTGTCTTTAATAATTTTCTGACATAATGTTTGACTCAGAAAATACGATCTCCGAGCCATAGGTTACACGATAATGTCTAAATAACATTACCGCACCTTGCCCTACATCTGGGACAATTTATTTTTCCCCCGGCTATTTTCGATATGCAGCCGCGAGCCGCGGTTTCGTTCTCAGCTCTGTAACGCATGCGCGGCTGGTGTAGCTTCACCGGTTTTGCGCATGCACGTCCTGAACAGCAACACCGGAGCGCACATGCGCAGCTTTGATCACCGGCGCATGCGTGTCACTAGAACAGAGCCCCGCACCTGATTCTGCGCTTAGCTGCACCAATAAGATACGCATTCGACCAGCTGCACCCGATCAATCAATCAGATCGGGTATAAATTGAAATGCGAGCGCAGTGAATAGTTACCTCCACTCCCGCTCGGACGCTGGGCTAAGAGGTACCGACGGACAGGTAGGGCTCCCAATGTATTTAGAACCTTATACTGTGAGTTCTTTTGTCTTACTTGAATAGAGCCTTCTATTTTTAACCAACTTGCTCTAAAAGAAAGCCCTATACTGTGGGTTCTTTGCATACGTTTGCTAAACTCTAACAGAGCCTTTATTTTAACCAACCTGCTCTACAAGAAAGCCTTTAGAGTTTTTCTCTGTGATTTCTTAAAAATCTTTTGACTGATAATACAATAGCTTGTCATATAAATTATATTTACTTCCTCTCCATGCATGGTCATAACCATGTGTTCATAGGGGTTGAGTCTCTTTTAAAAACAATCGGTTCTTGCTAGTATATCACTGGAAATGATTGATGAAATGTATTCATGCACCTCTTATAAACTTTTGAGGTTTTCTTTACATTTCCATTCTAACAGAGCGGGGCCTCCTTCTCCCCGAGTGGGTGCCGGGTGAGGTGAGGCGACCTCCCACAGAATGCTGGGTGAGTCACACTATACAGATTAATGTTTCTACTTTTGAACGGTTATTATCAGGAGAATTATATTCTTTCGCCCTGTTTGTGTAGTTGTGTTGTGTTCTATTTTCCGAAATACCATCATGCACTTTTTTTACAGCTCACTATTGTGCACTTTTCTTTTCCTTTAGGAGAGAATGAATAATTGGATAATCACCAGAAAACATTTGGGCTCAAAGTATCTGGTAGGAGTAATCCATTATATCAATGCACTATCATTAGTTTAATTTTCACTAATTGCAGTCGCTACTATCATCTGGTCCTGAAGAAAGCTTTGACACATAGTCCACTTAAGCTGAAACATGTCGACCTTAATGCACTGCGCCATTATATAGTTATTTTTTCAAAACTATTAGGTGTTGTTTTAAATCTTGACCCTGGGACAATACCTATAAAACTCATTTTTGTCCCAGTAGCCAATTTTATTCACACTTCACTTTTTTCACTAGCACTGCACTCCATCAGTACTACTTGTGAAACGCTGTGGTCTGGAAGAGTATCTTCAAAATCCATCTCTGCATCATCACCAGGTGCGTTGGGTGAGATCTGGATTTATGATATGTATCCCACATGACGACATTCCACCAGAAGGGTGGGCTGATGGGAATTTTTCCAACCCAGTGTTATCACAGTTGTGACTTGATGGTCTCACGGTCTTTAGGCCCGACGCAACACACAAACAGTTTTGTGGACCAGGCAACTCCTTTTTGTTTTTTCAGTAGTTGTGGGGGCTTGAGCTGCCTTGGTCGTTAAATATTCCCTTCTGACCCTCCTCACTTCATTTTTTCAGTATTTCAGTTTGAAAATATGACCTAAATCATTAATATGCATGACGTGGGGCTATTTGCTACACATTAAGAATCACTAATTAAACTTTAACGAGTTTCATACATTAGGAATAGTGATTTTGTACATCTGGCCTAGAGTCGCCCTGAGGAAAGGAAAGGAAAGGAAAGGAAAGGAAAGGAAAGGAAAGGAAAGGAAAGGAAAGGAAAGGAAAGGAAAGGAAAGGAAAGGAAAGGAAAGGAAAGGAAAGGAAAGGAGAGGAATCATTCAAAAGTTGTAAGTCAAGGTCTATTTTTTAAGCACAGTTTTAGTGTTATGTCACAGAAGGAGGCTCACTGAGATAGCATGCAACCGGAGGAGGTAAAATTGTAGAAAGAAACAACAATTAAGTTGTGCTTTGTGTAAAGCAAAGATTGCTTCAACATGCGAGACACGGTATGCAGTTCATTTAAACATTTTGTGCCTCATGTATGAGTCCATACCAGCACTATTGCGCTGCCGGAACGTCACTTTTTTGACGTTACGTTGGCACAAAGTACCCTGACACATTTATAATGCCACGTTATGTGGCTTCTCATGACTTTATAAATATGTGCCCCTTTTAAACAGAAACCTGCGAGAAAGGAGTGTTCCATGGGTGTTGCTGGGGGCGTTCCCAGCAACATCCATGACTTCTTGACACTGCCACAGATTTATGAGAAATCGTAAGTCTGAGGCAGCGCCAAAAGGTTACGCCTCCTCAGAGGAGGCACAACAAGGAGAAATATGCTTATTTCTCCTCGTTTTTTTCCTCTTTCTATGTGTGCTGCATTGGGCAGCACACATAGAAAGAGGAAAAAGCCTAGTAATTGTTTTTGTGCAGGAATGTTTGCCTTCCTACACAAAAATAATCATCCCTGCAATGCAGGCACAATTACACCATGGTGCAATGGTGCCTGCTTTGGCGCACTGCAGCCCATTGTGCGCTGGCACACAGCAAAAGGACAGGAATGTACTGTATCTGATAGATACGGCACATTCTGCCTTTTCCCTTGCTGCTGCGCTGCCCTACTGCACAAATCCCATAAATGACGAATTAAGGGCCTCATTTGCAAATATTTGTGATAGGGCAGGGCCACAAGTCTTTTTGCTGCACTGCCCTATGTCAATTCAAAAGGGCAGGAATGCACCATATTTACAAGGGTAAACTTAATATTATATTACCCTTCTTCTAGTTGTGATTGTCAGTACCTAAAGTTAAAGACAATCAGACAACGACAGTGTCCAGCGGGTAAAGCTCCAGGGAGTTCTTCCACCACAAGGTTGGTAATGCCTGGGCTTCGCTGAATGCACCTACCCTTCGCTGCTGGAACTGGGTGGAGTTTACCCTTGCCCACTAATGTGGTAGCCCACTAGAGAATAGAAGCACCGCACTCTAGGGTACTAGCGTAGACAGTTTTACAAACATTAGATATTTGCTAATAGTCAACCGGGTCCTGAAGAATCGCTAGACAAATTGCAGATTAGCGAGAAACATGTTGACCGGACTACACCAAATCTAGATGACAGTTGGAAACATAATTTTCCACCACTCTCCTCTAGAATAATTGCTTTTAACTAGAGCAGTGGTCCTTCTGAATAAAGTATTCCTGCTACCACTAGCTTTATTTTAACACACAATATCACGTCTACCCCTTTGTTCTGGCCCCACACCCGCACTTCATCTATACGGCTGTTGGAAAAAGATCTCTGCCAAAGAGCCCCTCTATGAGGTGTTGCCCGTCGGGTATTGCACCGCCGACACAACGAGGAGCAGGCCCAAATGATGAAGCATGACACCTGAAATGGTGTGTGAGGGCATTAAATCCAAGAAAATGGATTCCAAGGGCTACCGCCTGGTAACCCTGCCATAAATCATCTGCATCACAGATTGTTATTCTCTTCTGTTCCCTAGGAACAACACGACAATTTTTGTTTAGACATAATATTTGGACACGTCGTGTTTGGACCTCCTGCTCTTCTAAAGCAGCAATAGCCTGTTACTCCTTTCTTTTTGATACAAAAAACCCCCCAGAAAATAGGCCCTCACACCACAGTAAAAGTGGTCTCCATTAGTGAATTTTATTCAGTGCCTGGATACCCTCACGGTTGATTAGCTGCTCTTTACAAATCCAGATTGATTGATAGAGAACTCAAAAAGTGGCACATATTTGCCAGTTGGGTAGCTTTGATCTTGTAAAGACATTCTGCATAAGTGATTTGCAATGAATGGAGTACTGCATGGCAATGTTTGTTTAAATATACACAAAAATCAACTGTAAAAACCGGCACAGCTGACCATAAAATAGGCCCAAAGGCAACCAGAAAACTGGCACACACACTGACCTTTCAGACCAGACCCTCGGTTATTGCCTGATTGGCCGATAGGCCAGTGTCACCCTGATGGTGCATTAACTTGGTTTGTGTGAGACAAAGGAGAGAATTGGGTAGAGGATGTCTTATGCAATCTTATGTTCAAAGGATGAATAGAAAAGACCCAGTAGTTCTTTACAAAATAAGGTTTTTGAATATGCTGGTATGATTCCCTGGCGTGATCCTGGTTTCTGGTCTCTGTAAACCAATTTATAACACATAGAAGAGATATGTGTCAATTGTGGTACTTCTAGTGTTAGAAAAGTAGCCCCCAGATTCATCAAGAACACATTTTGCGATTCCTTAATAGCGAAAAATACCGATTCACTATTAAGGAATAGCAAAATGCTATTCATCAAGAAATCACTTTAAAAATAGCGATTTCTAATAATTCCTTAATTGTGACTCGCAAATTGCGAGTTACAATTAAGGAATATCTCCCCATTCATTCCTATGGGCCTTGAGCCCCATAGGAATGAATGGGAAGACATTCTCAATTTGCTAATCGCAATTAGCGATTCGCAAATTGAGATTGCGATTTCAAGGGTGCAGGGGTGTCCAAAGGACACTCTGTTGCACCCCTGAAATTGATGTGTGCACATATGTTGCGCACACACATGCCCTTAGGGCATGTGTGTGTACAACACGAAACTTTGAAAAATGCACTTTAGTGCATTTTTCAAAGTTTTTGCTATTTACCACGTAGTTAGACTTCGCGGTAAATAGCGGCCCCAGATTGCGAATTCGCAATTTTTAAATGGTTCATGAATTGCATTTAAGGAATCTGAAATTGAAATTGGGATGATGAATCCCAAATGCAAAAATAGCGCTCGCAAAAGGCCAGATTCTCAGAATCTGCCTCTGAACGGCAAATGGCAGTTCTCTTCCTCCCGGAGATTGTTGATCTATGAATTCTGCCTCGTAGCTGCCACTGTATTACCCAGGCTGATGAAGAGGATTCAAAGAAGGGATGTTTTTAATCCTCAGAAGGTAAATGTTTGAGGACATTTTTGGACCTGGTAAATAGTGGTACTGTTGAGTCGCATCTCTTTAGATCCAGCTTCATAGCACAGCTGTCGCCAGACATTATATGACCAAAAGAAAAAAATCTTTATGAACCATTACATGAAAAGAGGGGTTGTAGCTCCACCCACATGTGGATTTAGTAGAGTACATCATTCGATTGGGCTGATGTGTGCTCCCCCTGAAAGCTTGCCTGTATTGTTGTTTTTGCCATATGCGAATGCTTGTGACAAGTGCAGCAGGCCTCTAACAAACCTTGGTTGTAGAGTATATGTTCTTTAATAATCTGTATTGGGCATTCATATCATTGTATAATGTTTTGGCAAATGTACATTTGTATATATTTCTAGTTTTAAGGCTGCCTGCCTGATGGTTGCCTTCTGTTAAATCGTGTATTCAATGTAGTGTGCCTGAGCTTTTAATGGAGACTTGCCAATGATATAGCCGACAGGCCTGATTGGTTCATGGCAAAAGCTTCATCAGATTGAACAGGTCATAAGTGTTTATTATGAAAAGATATGACAAAGACAGGAGTTCAGACTAATTTTATTGTGAAATCAAACATGCAAAAGGTGATGGTGGGAGGAATGCTTGCAATACGTTTATCCACTGGCAATTGCTCAGGGTAGCATCCCAACCCATAGTTCATCTACAGTGCACTGCTTATTGCACGGTCCATAGTGCATTATTACTTTACTGTTGCAATATGGTTGCCACAATCAGAAGCATTATGTCAGCCACCTGGGATTGGTACAAAATGATTAGCCATAGCCATTAGTATTTTCAGGATAGCCTCCCACTCCATTATTTTTTTGAGGGACCAAGTTGTTTTCATAGTGCATCATTGTTTTACCACTCCACAAAAGCCAACACATTGCTTCTAAACGTGTCACCCATGTTGGAACTTGAATACAACAATAAACTATGTATAGTTCCATTGCAAGGCGGTCACCCACTGCTATGTGTAATTTTATTGACAAGTACAAATATTCTCCTTATGGTTTATAGCTGCTAGCTCTAGAAATGGGGATGTACTTAAAATTATGACATTTTTAACAGGAAAATGCATAAAATTAATTTTTAGTCGTTTTGAATTAACTCTCGATCGATTTTTACTGTGAAAATCCTTTGTACTTTTATGCATTTACCAAATGTGAATAAAGTTATTTGATTGATTGATATGATATAAAATGTTATTACTTATTGC
This sequence comes from Lissotriton vulgaris, assembly GCF_964263255.1. Lineage (NCBI taxonomy): Eukaryota > Metazoa > Chordata > Amphibia > Caudata > Salamandridae > Lissotriton > Lissotriton vulgaris. The sequence continues at coordinate 1,331,695,917 of NC_141696.1, read as the reverse complement.
AAGCATATCTCTGCCATGTTAAGAGGTGCCATATGTTCTTCTTATACTTTTACTCTTTCAATTTATCTTACATAAGTCTGTTGACTTAATGTGTGTGTCTTATCAGGAATTAGTAAATGGGTGAATGAATGGATGCACAAGTTTATGTATGCTTGACATAGTGTATGTGTGATGACATATTAAGTGCCTAAACTCACCAGAGACTGCAGATGCACTTTTTTGGTATTTGAAAGATCTATTTGCCTCGCCTGTGCCTTTTTGGGTTTGGTGCATGGGTGGGCATAGGTGACTAACCTGACCTCAGACATTCACTGTTAATAGATACCACTTTGTGACTGCTTGTAAGACACACCACAGAGATTAATATTAATAAATGTACTTTCTGGAAACTAAAATGCAGTTGTACCATGAAACACTTCTTCGCTTGCTTCAAAATTACAGGTACCTTTGTCCTACAGTATCTGTTAAGAAGTCTCTATCCTGGAGTGGAAGAAAATATCTTGTTGGCGTGATGTTAGAAGACATACCGGTATGTTATTGTATTCCACTGCCATTTGGGTTTATTTGCGTGGAATTCATAGTTTTGAACATCTGGGACTCCACATCGAGGTTCCTTCATATGAGAGAGGGTTCCAAGATCCAGCAATCCAGTCACATTTAGGCCAAAGAAATCCTGCATGTTTTTCATCCTGCTCCTGAATGTTTCAGTGAACCTTTTTCTTCGCAGTGTGGCATTTCTACCCAGGCTGTAATATTGTCGAAGATACTCCTATAGAAAAACACAGTTTATACAGTAAATAATTGGTGCAGCAGGAATGATCTTGCCCATATGCAAGGTATAACAATGTATTTCTTATCTAGATCTATAGCCTATAAATTCTGCTGTGAAATTGCTGCATATTTAGTCAGTTCCTAAGCCATGTATTCAATTCGCCCAAGTTATACAGCTAAAATGTCTATGAAAATGTTGTGCTGACCACATGTTTTCCCAAGGTGAGACCAAGATGGCGACCGAGAAGCAACCTGATCCGTGAGTCTCCGAGATGAGTGAGGCGTAATTTGAGAACACCAAGACAGAAAAACCTGTAGAGATACACACTAGCTGGATGGAGGTGCACTCTGGCCCCATGCTGACAGCATCCAGAGGACCTGATGCCCAACAGAGCAGGGGTGTCTCTGGGCTCAAGAACACCACTGAAATTCTCTCTTGGCACCAGGCGAGTAAGACTGTCAGTAAAGTGACAGAGGCATGGATCATGACGAGGGAGGGAAGACCAAGAAGGACAACAATCTGAAAACGAAAGTTCTGGGTGTGTTTGAATGCGGATTTCCCCTGCATGTGGTCACGGAGACACCATGGACTCTACAACTCCCGTTATCACCTGATGGCCATTAACAATAATCAAACAGTGACCAACCAGGTGACACCGGGGACCTGAACAAACTACGAAGACATTTTTTTTTAACAAGTCAATAAAAGGCACTATTGTGCTATTATACCTTTTGTCACAGAATTATCTATGGTCTGGTGTCATCCTCTAACCTTCCCGGAGAATCACAGGCCCCACCAGAATCTCTGATTCTCTTGGCCTGCAAAATGGCCATTAGTTGGTGTTTTCAGATGTATACCAAGACTGAGTAGGAATTTGATTTAAGATGATTTAACAGCAGTAGGCACAAGTAATGATAAACAATTATCAATCTGTAATATTCCAGTATGCTGAAAGCACCAAATGTCTAGACTAATACACTTCTTTCATATATTCTCTCACTCTTATTGTAATGCCTTTTGTAAGGGTCCTTGACTAAGTTCCGATGGTTTGACATTTGCATTTCCGAATGACCTGGTAAAGTTCCCAGATGTCCTTGGTGCTGTAATGTGGAACTCTTATAACTTACTAAGCGCAGGTGACATAAAGCATGTTCAGAATCAACAACACAGTTTCTTTAACTTGAGTGGTTTCTTCACCTTCCTTCGTAAACCTCTATGTCCGAAGTTCAGGACCATTTACCCTACATTTTGCAGAGCATATAAACATATTCAGACAGTAACACATGTTGTATTCCAGATGTGCTCTTGATGTCTGCGGAAACCCATGCAAACAGCCATAAACTCAGTATGCAAAATGTGCCATGTGCCTTTGATGTCTGGATATATAATATAAAACCCCCCTCTTGGGTAGCAGTTCCAAATGTTTGTGCTAACAGGACCAGGAAATTTCTACTCTCATATCTCTAATATGAGCATTTCAATTCCCAGATAAAGACTTATCTGTAGTCCTTATTTATAATTTATACAGCGCGCGAATGCTGGAGGCGTCTTGGCGCTACTTATGGGATAGATTAAATCACTGAGGCTAAACATAGGTTTCAATAAGAAAAGTGCAGTAACCAGAGATACTGCCACCATGTTCCAGTGCTCATGGTTTATAGAGGTAAAGGGGGGAAAATGAATCAGACATTTTGATATCTCATGGGATATACCAAGTCTCATGAGATCCCTCAGAAATGATCCACACAGTACGCCAGTCCACTTTATAACAAAAAACGGTAGATACCAATGCCTAACATATGAGACAGGAGAAGGAATGGGAGAAGGTAAAGACAGAATTTCACATAAGACCAAACCTCTAATCCATATTTGCCAGATAATCCCCCTATAAACCACTATCATGGAACTGCTACAGAGAACAGATTGAATAAATAAAATTCTGCTACGCTTATTCTAAATTCAGCAGATTACAAGAATGAGGGAACTACTTTGAAGTTGCAGTTGACATTATTGGAAGAATGAGGGGCAACCTAGGAGAGTGTTTCCAGGAAAAAAGGGAACATCTCCAGAGTAAAGGAAGGTATGGCACTACTGGATTTCAATGCATGTAGGGTGATGAGAGACTGCTTGCAATGTCTGACAATAGCTCGGGGGGGGGCACTCCAATCCATTGCTCTTTCACTCATCAGGAAACCTGAGTTTGGACCCAGCTATATATGCAAATCAGTCTTGACCCTGCTCCAATGGGAACAGCCCAGTCGGAACTGCTAAGTCAGGTCCTCCCTGAATCGAAACACAAGAAATCTAGGACCGGTCTCACCCTAGGTATGGGTTCATCAGCGGGGTACAGCTTAGTTTCAGTGGCACAGTGAGCATGAGACCTACGCCTGGGCATACTCATACCATTTAGGGCAGATTTCAACCATCAACTCTACCAGGACAAAAAAGTAGAACCGTTGGAAAATGCAGCCTGAGTTACAAATATTTGAGTATTAGGATTTTCAGTGGATGTTGGAGATGAGGCTCCGTCATTATCAATCTCTGATGCTCTTCAACACCAACCCTGGAAGGATAATGAGATGCTTTTACCTGCAATATCCCAAGCATGATTTGCAGGACAAGTGGCAACATCTGAGAATCATAATAATAATTGTGTGATTAAGACATAATGGAAAAAGGAATGGAAAAAACAAGCTTCTGATCCAGGGACTCCCTACTTCATTCTTCTCTGATGTGTCTAGGGAATGGAGATAGGTAGAAATTGAACCAATCCACAGGGAGGTTTACGAAAACAACAGTTGATGGAATGAATGCAGAACAATGTCATACATTCACCAAAGTGCAGAGATCTGGGCCCGAATCCATTGTTTTCTTGCTCACCCTGCCATTCCAGTTTGAACCTAGCCATATACGAATCAGTCTTGACCCTGTGCCCCATGGGAACAGTCCTGCCCAAACTGCCAAGCCAGGTCCTCCCTGGACTGGAAACAAGCATCGTAGGACCGGTTTCGGGCTTTCAGCCCTCATCAGCCAGCATAGCTTGATTCCAGTGGCATGGAGAGCACAGGACTCACATCTGGGCATACCCATCCCACTTGGGGTGACAAATGCAAAAACAACAGTTGATAGACAGAATGCAGAACAATGTCATACATTCACGCCAGTACAGAGATCTGGGCCTAAATCCATAGTCTTTTTTTCTCACCATGCCATTCCAGTTTGAACCCAGCCATATGCAAATTATTATTTTTTGTAATCATTTTTATTGCAGACACATAGGAAATTAAAATCAATCAAGCAGTATTCCAGCTATTCACTAGTTGTAGTGCACAATAGAGTCTGTAGAGCAACACACAGCCATTTAGCCCACAACCTGAGGGTCGGGCGGCAAATATTGTTAAAGCGCTGGAAATACAAACTCAGAAACAAATGTGAGCATCTAATGAAAGTTCCAATCATCTGCTTTTCATTTTTCTCCCTTCCCACCCCTGATAAACAAACAAACAATTTGCGAAAGATAATAACATCCAACAAGCATGCCCATATCCAGCAACATCTTCATCGTCCCGGTATCATAGCTCTGCCGCCTCCTTCCTGACTTTGTAACACAGTGGCACCAGCTAAGCAGACAGTCGGTGCACCTTTCCAGTACATCACACACAATTCTCCCCCCACGTCCCCCAGGTGTATGTCGACTCACTATTCGCAATCCCTTCACACAGTCGTGGTCCCTTAGAGCCCCCCGTCTAATCCATGATATGCACACCACTTACTCCACACTCTACTAAATTTCTTAGGGCAACCTCGCGCTTTATAGTTGACGCTTTCTGCCGCCATGTAGAGATCCAAGCCCCTTCTCCATTCCGCCATCTATGGTCTGTCCGGAGCCCCCCATTTCTTGGCAATTTCCCTTTTAGCTACCACCAACGCTAGCACTAGGAAGATCAGCAACGGACGGGCGAAGTCGACATCATTAGTCATACCCAGGAGTACGAGCCTCGGGTCAGCCGGAATATCAACCTCTAATACCTCCCGGAGTTCAGCAAGGACCTCACTCCAATAGCTCTGAATATGCAGGCAGGATCAGACTATATGTAGAAACGTCCCTCTGTCCTGGCCACATCGTAAAAAACTGGGATCGGGTATCTTCCCCATCCTATGCAGGCGCACCCTATCAAAATAGGCCCTGTGTAAAATCTTAAATTGGATCAGTCGGAGGCGAGATTTTATAGCTACCTCTCTGGGATGCATCAATACTACCCCCCAATCAACGTCGTCCATATCTCCTACTTCCCTTTCCCAGATGGCCCGAAGTCCCTCCAGCGAATTCGGCCTGTTATTCATAATGGTCTTATAAGTGAGGGATACTGCCCTCTCCGGGATCCTTTCTTGTAAAAGTCGGCCTTCTAGAGGTGCATATTCAGGGAGATCGGCCAACCGCTCACCCTCCGCCTTCCACGCATGTCTCAGTTGCGCATATTTAAAGAACTGGGTGCGATGTAGCCCAAAGTCCGCTTGCAGCAAGGGGAAAGATCTCAACTTTCCACCTCTGGTCACATCTCCCAAGGTAGGAATGCCAATGGCGTCCCATCCTTGAAACCCTTTCAACCCGCTGAGCTCTTTCAGCCAAGCACAGTCCCAAAGCGGTGTCTGTCGTGTGTAAATCCATCGTTTTTTTGCTCACCATGCCATTCCAGTTTGAACCTAGCCATATGCAAATCAGTCTTGACCCTGTGCCCTATGGGAACAGTCCATCCCGAACTGCCAAGCCAGGGCCTCCCTGGACTGGAAACAAGCACCCTAGGACCGGTTTCGGGCTTTCAGTCCTCATCAGCTAGGATAGCTTGATTTCAGTGGCATAGAGAGCACGTGACTCACTTTTGAGCATACCTGTCCCACTCGTGGTGACAAATGCAAAAACAACAGTTGATGGACAGAATGCAAAACAATGGCATACATTCACCCCAGTACAGAGATCTGGGTCTAAATCCATTGTTTTTTTGCTCACCATGCCATTCCAGTTTGAACCTGGCCATATGCAAATCAGTCTTGACCCTGTGCCCCATTGGAAGAGTCCAGCCCGAACTGCCAAGCCAGGTCCTCCCTGGACTGGAAACAAGCATCCTAGGACCAGTTTCGGGCTTTCAGCTCTCATCACCCAGGATAGCCTGATTCCAGTGGCATGGAGAGCACGGGACTCACGTCTGAGCATACCCGTCACAATCGTGGTGACAAATGCAAAACAACAGTTGATGGACAGAATGCAGATCAATGTCAGACTAAAAAGAAAATTAAAAGTCTAGGGGTTTGGCTAGACCCAGCACTTAATTTTTTGGTGCAAGCTCAGAAGGTTGCAGCGAACTGCTACGCCCTGATGAGGTCCCTTAGAAAAATTATTGAATTGCTATCTTTTGAAGCAAGGCAGATATTAGTCCAGGCCCTGATTTTAACTCGCCTGGACTATGCTAACGCAATATATTTAGGAGCACCATTAGGGACACTCAGGGTTTTACAGACGGTTCAGAATTGCGCAGCTCGGATGCTTTTAAAGATACCGCGTAGAACTTCTGCCAAACCAGCACTCAGGCAACTCCATTGGCTGCCAATACAACAAAGGGTCGATTTTAAGGCTATGACTATTGTACATAAAGCCTTGACTAAGACAGGGCCTGCTCTAACTCAATCTCTGTTTTGTCCTTACCAAACCAATAGGACCCTTAGATCCAGTAGTAAGAACTTCCTGGCAGTCCCACGAATAAGGAGAATCCGCATGGGTGGCAGACGTTTTTCTGTCCAATCAGCTAAACTCTGGAACAACCTGCCGGACCATATTCGGATGGAAGAGAACCATCTTAGGTTTAGAAAGATGCTAAAAACCTTCCTGTTTCTGTAATCTCTCGGGTGATGAATTGGTACACTGAAGCGCTGGGATGCCTCCGGGTAACCACGCGCTATATAAATGAGTATTCATTCATTCATTCATTCATTCATTCATTCATTCACATCCACCCCAGTACAGAGATCTGGGCCTAAATCCATCATTTTAGGTTTAGGAAAAAAGAGATCAGACATCAATGCTCTTGCCCAGAAATCTGATTTATTACTTGAAAGAGCTAGATACCTGCTTCTTTTGGGGGTCTGAGGATGCCTGGAGGGTACTTTACTCCACAGTGTCAGAGTATTCACTGAACCAAAGGCCTGCCTGCTTTTATCTATTATTAATATGTATGTATGTATGTTTCTGTACTTCTAGATATACTTGAGCTAGCCAGGAAGCTCAGTGAGTTAACGCCTGGCAGTTCATGCGCCTGACTCTGAGCAAACTCAGACTTACCATCTTATGAGGTTGGCAAATTGAGTACCGTTAGCATAAGCAGCATCTATTATTCACCATGACTAGATAGAACAAACATTTTGAAAGAAGTAATACATGTGAAAACACGGTATCTGTAGTTATAGTGACGGATTTTATTTTGGAATACTGTATAAATGCCAGAGGCAGAGATTTTTCAGGGTATTTTGTTTTTAGAATATTTAATATACCTTGTATGCTGTAGGCACTAGCCAATGGACTACCTGTTAGGAAATTCATGGTTCAGGGTAATGTCCAACACGGCATATATTTAAGCAAAACCACCATATGAGCTTTCTTCTCTATATTTACAAGCACTGGCAAATCCAACAGGTCTCAGTTTTAAATAGCCAAGGAGCTATTTTCATTTCCAGCGCTTGAATGGACCGACATATGAATGCATGCATCAAGATGCATGCTCATGCATGCCTGGCAATTTTGGATAGTTTTTTTTTTTTAATGTAAGTAATCCCACATTCAAGTTGGCCACCATTCTTCTTGACGCATGAACACATACACACATGCATGTATGTGTATACTTCTTGAAAAATGTGTGATGATATGTGTGCACTCATGGTTTGCTTCATGTGTATGGGTGTATGTATCATGTTTTGAACAACATTTCATTTTTTTTAACTTTCAAGACATTGAACTCTGTTCTTGGCATGGTAAATGTTTTTTTAAAAAAAAGATATTTGCAAGGAGTGGCCTAAACAAAATACCACTGCCAAGAAGGAATGTGTGTGCAATGATAGAACAGATGGGGCTTAGGGGAAAGTAAATGTTGCTAAACGATAAGCACAATAGTGGGAACAACAGACTAGCAGGAAGGGTTCTAATAAAAAAAAAAAAATAATAATAATTACATTGCGAGTTGGAAGGGTAGAAGAAGCAATAACATTACTGCCAGATTACTTCTTACATTTCTATGTGGCCTCCCCTGCCCCGGTCCACCGCGTCTGTTTGTGCCGATTGTGTGGAGGGCGGGGCGCCATCTTTGGTGTGTCCCGAAGCGCGGTTGGACTGAAGTTAGTGGTCCAGCTGCTCGTGGGAGCACGCCATAAAATGCACATGTGCCCTCATGCACACAGGTGCGCCAAAGGTAAGCCCGTCTGCGCCCGTCCGCGTGCCGGCAGCGCACTGCGCCAGAAACGCTGGATGCAGCATGGCCAGGGCTGCATCCGAAAGGGAATCTTACAACCGGGATACATTAATAAAGTTAGATACAACCCCATGCAATAGCGGTAGACATTGAGAGGTCCTACATAGTATGACAAGGTCCTGTCCCTCCCGTCACTTCCGCTTTCAAACAATGCAGCTCGATCCCCCCTCTCTTTCAGCACGAAAGACTAACATTGGTGCGGCTCTTATCAATGCACGGTCGCTGGCTAAGCACGCCGCGGACGTGCATGAGCTGATCATAGACGAACAATTAGGTCTTCTGTTTATTGGGGAGACTTGGCTAAATGATTCTTGTTTGCCAGTGGTTGAATTAGCTATGCCACGGGGTTATAAGATAGTCAGGGTCAATCGTAAGACAGATAGAGGGGGAGGCATTGCAGTGGTTTTTAGAGAAATATGGTCTCTCTCCAAGGAGCTCACGGGGGAGATCATGGAAGGCGAAGCTCTGGAATTTTCGGCGACCATATCTCCTCATTTTACATTGGGTGGCACCTGGTTTACCGCCCCCCGGGCCCGCTGGGCACCTTCCTCAATTCCCTTAATGAGGTCATTGCCTCGCGTGCGCTCCGGTTCTCCAAGTTTTTGCTGCTAGGTGACTTTAATATTAATTTGGAGAACTTGTTGGCTCCAAGGACGAGAGACATGCTGGACCTATGCAATCTGACCCACCTGACCCAGCGGGTCCGTGGCTCTACTCACAAATGTGGTCACAAATAGTATGCTCCAACTTTGAGCTCACCGGGCTGGTTCCCCAGCCTGTCACTTGGTCGGACCATTTTCTGATCAGATTTTCTTGGGACATTGGTAGCTCCTCCCCACTCTCCGGCCAGGCATCGGGACAGCCCCCTAAGAAGATCAATCTACAGGCCTTGTCCAGAGTTCTGTCTTTATCGCTCCCGGATGAAGCCCCTGATCTCGAAGGAGCTGTGGAGAGGTTCTCAGACTGGATTAGCAAGGCCGTCAACTCTCTCCCTCAGTCCTCCTCGAGAGGACTACCGCGTGGCGCTCGCTCTAAACCGTGGTTCACTGACTCCTTCAAAGCACTGAAGCTGGGATGTAAAAAATTAGAGCAGGGCTGGCGTCAGGAGTACTGTCCTTGTGCCAAGGAGGCCCTTCGCACCGCCCAGAGGGAGTACAATGCAGCCATTAAAGAAGCTAAAAGCAATTTCTTTGCAGAAAGAATATCTAAAGCCAATAATAACAGCAAAGAAATTTTTGCCAATGTCCATAGCTTCCTGTCATCTGCTGCTGAACTATCCACCACCCCTATCTCCTCTCAATGGTGCGATGATTTATTCACCTTCTTCATTGCTAAAATCCAAAGGATACAAGATAGTCTAAGGACCACCCCCCTTGCGCAAAATTCTTCACCTGTGCCCCCGCCCCGTGCATTAATGCACCTAGCCAGCTCTTCTCGCACTTTATACCAGCAGAGGAGAGTGATGTTTTAGCCATTCTGAAATCATTGAAATCAGGCTCGCCTGCGGACCCCTGCCCTGCGACGGTCCTTGGTGGGGTGGCGGAGATAGTCTCTCCTGAGGTAGTGGTGCTTGTTAATGGCTCACTTCAATCTGGTAGAGTGCCCCTGCAATGGAAACACGCCAAACTCCTCCCTCTCCTCAAGAAATCCTCAGCTGATCCCAATCTCCTTTCCAACTATCGCCCCATCTCCCTTCTTCCGGCCTTAGCTAAGGTGTGCGAAAAGGTGGCCTTTAGACAGCTGGAGGGATTTTGTGAAATCATCCGGTGCTCTCCACCCGGCTCAATCCGGGTTTAAGACATCCTTTAGCACCGAGACAGTGCTGGTGGAGATTACGGAGGCTATCAGGGAGTGCCTGGACGCGGGCGGCAGGGCGGCTCTGATTTTGTTGGACCTCTCTTCCGCCTTCGATACGGTACCCCATCCCCAGCTCCTTATGGAGAAGTGTGGCTCACTGGTTAGAGGAGGCAGATCTGGAAGCAGAGGTCAGCCCGGGACCAGGGTTCAATTCCCGGCTCGGCGGGGTCTTGAGTCCTAAAATGTCCATGGACTCGACAATTCTCGCTCCGGCGCCTACTCGATTCACGGGTTCACACTCTGCGACTCTGGGCAATAGCTTGCTTAATCTCCACAACGGCCCCTCGCGGCGGGATGCCTGGATTTTACCTTGCGGATACCCTTCTGGGGTTATCTCACAGGGGAATACCAGGACGGGTTCCCTAAGCAAGCGCTTAGAGACCGGTTGGTGATTTGCGCTATAGAAATTCCTGTACATTTACATTCACTTTCCCGCTTGTCTGACATTGGCATTACTGGTATGGCCTGGGATTGGGTTAAATCCTTTTTGGACAACCGCTCCCAACAGGTGTGGATGCCTCCTTTCTCTTCATCTGCCAGTAAAGTGTCCACAGGGGTTCCTCAGGGGTCCACTCTGAGCCCCCTACTTTTTAATATTTACCTAACACCCCTGATTTATTTGGCAGAGAAGCTGGGTGCCAAAATCATGGCTTATGCCGATGACACCCAGCTCCTCTTTATCTGATCTTCAAACCGATGTGGCCCATCGGTGCCTGTCATCAGTATTTTCTTGGTTAGCAGAGGCAAGCCTTAAGTGGAACAAAGACAAATCTGAGGTGCTCCTCTATGGCCAATTCCCTCCTGCTTTTAGAGAATCCCTCTGGCCTCCGGGGTACCCATGCCCCAGTGGGGATAGTGGTGTCATCAAGAACTTCGGAATTTGGTTTGGGGCGACTTGGGCTTTCATGAGCAGATCAAGCGACTTTCAGGAGTTTGTTTTGGCACGCTTAAAGCCTTGAGGAGGTGTTTTCCCCTGCTCCCCCGCGCTGCTAGGGAGACAGTGGCGAGGGAACGCATCTATTTGCGTCTGGACTACGCCAACGCCCTTTACATCGGCATCCCGGGGTACCTCCTGGGAAAGCTGCAGGTTATTCAAAATGCAGTTGTCAGGCTCCTGTTTAACATCCCCAGGAGAATGAGCGTACGTCAGCAGCTTTGCAACTTGCATTGGCTTCCCGTTGCCCAGCGAGTGCACCACAAAGCTCTGACCATGACGTATAAGGCATTCCACGGTCCAGGCCCTGCCTATATTAGTTCAAGGTTCACCTTTTACCTTCCTAGCTGTCCGCTTCGCTCCGCCTTCCAATGCCGGCTGGTGGTCCCTAGATTTCGACGGGCGCGGCTTGGGAGGCAGTCTTTTGTGGTAAAGGCAACCACCCTACGGAATGATTTTCCAGATGACCTTCGGCATACTAAGGAACTCTCTATCTTCAAAAAACTCCTTAAAACTCATCTATTCAAACAATCGATCTAGCTCTTCTGCCTTTCTCTGTCACCATTCTCCTCCGCGCAGGACACTCTTGAGTAGCAGTGCGCGATATAAATCCCCTTATAACAATATAACAATAACAATGTGAGGGCTTGGTGGGGGACAAAAACGGGAAAAGCAGCACACAGGGGAGAGAGGGTTACAAAATACAGACAAAAAGTTTTAAAAAAAGGTCCACTCAGGTAGAGGTTCAAGGATTCAATTAATCAAATCGAAGCAACGTGAGAATAAAATGCTCCTGGGTGGTATAATGATGTGAATAGAGAAGAACGTGAATAAATGAGGAAGTGAAACAGAGAATAAAGTAAGTCAATCATGAGTAAGGGGCAGAACCAAAGCCACCTCTATGTACATTGGAAACAGTATGTTTGGCCAACAGAGAGCTGAAACTGTCTCTAGCTAAGACCTAAAGTTGTTACAGTATATTCTGTAACTGAACCAAATTTCTTTAGTCATATTAAGTGTTAGACCTGGCACCTTGGCATGAGTCTCCCTTCTACTTTTTGCTGATGTGCCTCCGATGTTTTGCTGGTTTTCCGATACTCAGGGCACTGCGCCACGGCTGACCCGTGTGCAGTGCAAGTGCTCCCTACTGTAAATTGTACATGTGATTGATGTCCATGATTGGTGCATTGGATTTACAGTTAGTCCCTAGTAAAGTGCACTAGGAGTGCCAGGGCTTGTAGATGCCAATACTGCTGGTGGGCCTGCAGCGCTGGTTGCGCCACCCACCGAAGCCGCCGTAAGATGTGTCTGGGGTCCGCCATTGCAGACCCCACGTGCAGTCACGTACTGTCACGCTGGCTGGGCAAGTGCACCCACTTGCCAGCCGCCAAACCTTCCCTTAACTTCATGTTAGTCACCCCTATGGTAGGCCCGAGGGCAGGGTGCATTGTAAGTGTAAGGTAGGACAAGCCCTGATGTGCGTGGCATGTCCTAGTAGTGAACTACAACTAAATTCGTATTTCACTATTGTAAGGCTACCTACTTCCTTTAGGCCAGAACGAGCGGCTGGAATTATTACACCCTATAATCCCAGCCGGCTCAGGGAGCACGGTAGAGAGTCGTGTTTAGTATGCCTGAACTCAGAATAATAAAATATTTCTTTTAGTAAAGTTTATTTTAATATCCTGTGTTTGCAAATGCTACTTTTAGAAAGTTAGCATTTGCTTGCTTAACCATTTCAGCCCGCCTCTGCTGGTATGTGTATCTGACTGTCTGGGATGTGTGAGTGACAGGGCTAGGGGATGACAGGTGGTGAATGCGCAGATTACACCTTAGTGGGAGGTAGGAGTGGCTCTTGACTCTGAATCTTGCTGTGCTCTGCCACCACAATGCTGGCTCCACCCTCTTGGGGAGCGACTGATGACTCAGCCGACACCTGGCCTAGGAAGGAAGGGCGAAGCCCCATCAACAAGGTACTTCTGGCTGCCCCTGTCCACACAATGGTGGCTCCACCTCCTGTGGGGCGTCTGATGCGCCTGCCCCTCACAATGAAAGCAGAAGCCGGAGTACACCCACCAGAGTACTCAAGGACTGAAAGTGGCTATGCGATGGCCGCCATGGCCTGCGAGAACAAAAGAAATGCAGTATAAAAGAAGGAGCCCTGCTCCTTGTAAATTAGATCCTGTTTGTGCTACAGAAGGAGCTCTGCCCGACGAGAAGGACCGGGAAGGACAAGGAAGGGTACTGACTCTTGCCTGTGTCTGGTGCCTTGCTGCCGAAGGAGAGGAAAAGGAAAGACTACAAGAGACTTTTGCTTTGTGAAACTTTGTGCCAAACTCTGCTGAAGAGATCTCCAAGGGCTTGCTGCTGAACTTGCCCCCTGACCGGCGCCCCAGGACCAGTGGGCGCTGCATCCTGAAGAAAGCGACTGTGTGTGCTGCTTATCGCTGCAGTACTGACAGAAGGGTCTGGGAGTGCTGGGCAAGCCTGCCACCCTCCCCGTATCCAAGGCATCGACATCCCCCCAAGCACCGTGACCGGGGCCCAAAGCAACAGCGAGAGCAACGTGAGGTCCAGCCGCCGCTGGCCCGAACACCGTGACTGCACCTGCACTGGGAGCCCGAGAGCAAAGTAAAGGAGGACCCGTCCGGTCCAAGCTTCCGGATTGACTGCGTCAAGCCACCTGCGAAGACGGACAGCTGCCTATGATACACCCCCCTCTGGTCGGTATCCTGCCCGACAGCTCAGCTGTGAGCGCACAGCTACAACCGGCACTTGGCTGGGTACGTCCTGCACTTGGGGACCGTACTGCCACTTGCCGCCACCACACAGCCGCCGACTCCAAGATCGGAGCGAACGTCGAAGGAAGGACCCTGCCGCCACAGAACACCGCCGCCCCGGATGACCCGTGACCTGCCCGGCTGAGAGCCGCAGCGAACAGCGACCCCGGAAAAGCAACGCGACGTGGGACAGCTCCCCTGGAAGCCGACCGCTCCAAAAGAATCGAAAGGTACTGTGTTGTATCCTCACGGTGCGAGCGTCCTGCAACCCGCGCTCGCACCGCGCCATCTACTCCCAACACGAGCCTGCCCTGAAACCGAGGCTCGCACGGCGCCCAGCCCCCGGGGCCCACGTGGAGAGCGCATTGAGGCGCTACGAGACACTGAACCTTGTCGAACCTGGGCAGAAGGCCCAACAGACTGCGTATTGCTAAAAGAGAACTGTGGCAACCTGAACTCAAGTAACCTGGAACCGATATTGAAAGTTTGATAACTGTATTTACAAGCCTGCTTGAAATCTATATAAAGATATATTTTTACAAATACAGTTTGGTGTCATTGTGTGGTGGGCTGGTTGTGATGGTGTGATATTGCAAATGTTTAACCCTATGTGCCCCAAAGATTAGCCTTAGACTGCTTAAGCCACACTACCTAGAGGGTAAGCAGAGGTTGTCTGGAAGGTAACCCTCAGCCCTGACGAGGAAGAGAGAGTCCCTGCTTGTCGCTAGTGCTACACTGCGCCAAATAGAGCCTCCCCCTTCCTACATTGGACGCAGCGGTGAGGATTTTCGAATTTACATTTGCAGTGTCTATACCTTAACTTCTGACCATTGCACGGTGATTACCGTCCAGTTACTTAGCCACAGGTTTTATTGTAATTTTGCCGAGAAAAGATCCCTAGCGAAGAAGCCATGCTGGGCGCGAAGAGCCTGGATGGAGCGGAGTCCACGACCTCTGAGATGTTGGAGGTGGAGTGGGACGCCACAAAGCTGGATACGTACTCCAGACCAGAACTGAAGTTTTTTTGCAAGAAACTCAAGGTTCCACACACCGGTTGCAAGAACAAGCCACAGCTCTACAAGGCCCTGAAAGCCTGGATAGAGTCCAGAAAGGCCCCGGAGGATCAAGATGCCCTCGCGGAGCAGGAGGCAACTGAGGAGCAGAATGCACCTGTAGATCTGGTGGATCTCGAAAGGCAAGACAGCGTGCACAGCTTTGGTAAAGGCCTGTCGCCAGAGGAGCTGGCGGACAGGAAGGAAACGAGGGATCACGAAAGGAAGCTGGCAGAATTGAAAATCCAACTGGAGCTTGAAACCAAAAGAATGGCGCTGGAAGAGCGAAAGCACCAAATGGATTATGAGTTGAAAATGAGGGAGATGAGTCTAAAGGAGAAAAACTTGGATCATCCTCCCTCTGGTGGCAGCACAACGCCAGTGCAGGTAGAGTCAAGAGTACACATCCCCAAAGATGTAGTTAAAGAGTTCTTTAAGGGGGATGACATAGGACAATGGTTTAGGGCATACGAGGTAGCCATGTCCTCCCACCGGGTCCCTGACAAGGATTGGGGAGCGGGGTTGTGGGGAAGGTTCCTTAGCGAAGGGCGGGACACCCTGCTAGATTTGCCCGTCGAAAACTAGAAATCCTATTCCCACATGAAAGAAGCTTTAATGAACAGGTACGGGCTTACCCCTGAAATGTATAGACAGAAGTTTAGGGGATGTACTAAGCGGCCTGGGAATACGTATGTGGAGTATGTGACTTATTTTTGCAGAGCACTGGATGGTTGGGTGAAGGGTAGCAAAGTGAATGATTTTCAAGGTCTCTTTGATTTAATTGCGTGGGAGCACTTGTCTGATCACTGTTTTCCTGAGTTACGCCAACACCTGATCGATAGCAAGCTGTCCAAGCCGAGGAAGCTTGCTGAGGAGGCGGACCGCTGGCTCAGCACCAGGGTCCACAAGGGTCCAGTGGGAGACTCCGCCAAGAGTGGGCAGGGTCCCCAGCAGAAGAGTGGGGGGGACAAGGGAAAACAGAAAGGGTTCCAAAAAGGCCCCCAAAGTAATCCCCAAGGGAACCAGCAGCAAGGTTCTCAGCCTCCCCCACCCCCAAAGCAGAATGGGGCCCCGACAGGTAAACCTGTTCCAAAGGGGCCCTTCAATTGTTTCAAATGTGGTGAGCCGGGGCACATATCCAGTGACCCCAAGTGTCGCCTGTTTGGAAAACCCGCACCCACTGGTGCTCCGCCCCGTCAAGTGACTAGCGTTCACTTAGGAGAAGAAGTGATGGTCCCGGGGGGTGGAGATCCCGTTCACATGACCCTAGTCTCGCTAGGAGACAGTGAGATGATCCCTACGAACTACCTGCCCTCTAACACTAAGAAATATGGGCAGGTGGTGATCATCAATGGTAAGGAAGCTGAGGCTCTTAGAGACACAGGAGCCAGTGTGACTGCAGTGAGGCAGCACCTGGTGTCTCAAGAGCAGGTTGTACCCCATGCCTACTGTAGGGTTATCAACGCTGATAATTCAGAGAGTCAGTGTCCGATGGCTCAAGTTCCCTTCGAGTGGAGGGGGGTCTCTGGTACTCTGCAGGTCTGTGTGAGGAAAACCATGCCTGTTGACTGTTTGCTAGGGAATGACTTGGAGCACTCCCCTTGGGAAAAGGTGGAGAAGACGACTCACCTGAGGATGGTGGGTCTGCCTGACTGGGCGTGCGTGACCACCCGGTCGATGGCAGCCAGTAGGGGTGATCAAGAGGTCCTGGGGCCTGAAGGAGAGGCCCAGGAACTGGCCTTAGGGAGAAGGCACAGGGGGCGCGGGAAACCGGCCCCTGAAGTTCCCACGGTCCAGGAGGAGGCAGACCTTGAGGGGGATGCCCTGGAGCCTACAGGGGAACAGATTGCCGAACTGGGGGACCTGCCTGAGCTGACCAATTGGCAGCAAGAAGGAGGACCCTCCAGGGAGGAATTCTGCAAGGAGCAGAAAGAATGCCCTTCTCTCGTGGGTATGCGGCAGCAGGCTGCAGACCAGGCCAATGGTGTTCAGGCCAAGACACATTACGTGTACTGGGAGAACGACCTCCTGTATTCAGAGCCTAAGGCTGCTGAACCTGGGTCAGCCCGTGTGCTGGTGGTACCCCAGAAGTTCAGAGCCTTCCTACTGGGTCTGGCTCACGATGTGCCTTTAGCAGGCTTTTGGGGATGGACAAGACCTATGACAGGCTTGTCACCCACTTTTACTGGCCCCAAATGCACAAGAGCTCAGATGCTCATTGTAGAACCTGTCCGACTTGCCAGGCAAGTGGGAAGAGCGGAGGGAAGAACAAGGCTCCCCTCCAACCCTTCCCTGTGGTCGGTACGCCATTCCAGCGAGTGGGTATTGACATCGTTGGGCCTCTGGACCCCAAGACAGCCATGGGCAACAGGTTCATCCTGGTCTTGGTGGATCATGCCACCCGGTACCCTGAAGCCATCCCTCTGAGGACAGTGACGGCCCCCGTGGTGGGACGTGCACTGATGGGAATTTTCTCACGAGGAGGATTCCCTCTAGAGGTGGTGAGCGACAGGGGGACCAACTTCATATCCAAGTATATGAAGTCCCTTTGGCAAGAGTGTGGTGTAACTTACAAGTTCACCACGCCTTACCATCCCCAAGGAAACGGGTTGGTTGAAAGATTCAACCGAACCCTGAATGGCATGATCATGGGCCTGGAAGGTCCAATGAGGCGTAAGTGGGACGTCCTCTTACCATGCCTGCTCTTTGCATATCGCGAGGTACCCCAGAAGTCCCTAGGGTTCAGCCCCTTTGAACTGCTGTACGGTCACCCCGTGAGAGGACCACTGAGTTTGGTAAAGGAAGGCTGGGAGCAATCTCCCAGGAAACCTCCCCAGAATGTATATAGCTACATGCTGGCCTTCAGAAACCAAACCAGCCGCTTCAGACAACTTGCCGAGGCAAACCTGGAAGCGAGCCAGGAAGAAATGAAGCGGTGGTACGACCAGAATGCCACTCTGGTCGAGCTTCAGCCTGGACAAGAGGTGTATGTCCTGGACCCAGTGGAGCCCTGTGCCCTTCAGGATAAGTGGACAGGTCCATTTGAGGTTGTGGAGCGCAAGAGCCCAGTGACATACTTGGTGGACGTGAAGACGCCCAGGAACCCTTTGAGGGTCCTACATGTCAACCGCCTCAAGCCCCACTTAAGACGGTCCGAAGTGGGCATGTTGTTGGCAACTGATGATGGAATGGAGGAGGAGTCGGAGCCTCTTCCTGACCTCTTGGTGGCCTGTGAGAAAGATGGGTCAGTGGATGGAGTTAACCTCTCACCCACCCTGACCCCCGAACAACAGGAAGATTGCCGCCAGTTGCTGGGGCAGTTTCCAGATCTGTTCTCCCTGGTTCCGAGTGTCACAGATTGGTGCGTCCATGATGTGGACACTGGAGACAGCTTACCTGTGAAGCATAAGGCTTACAGAGTGACTGACAGGGTCAGGGCCTGCATTAAGGAGGAGGTCTCCAAGATGCTTGCCCTTGGGGTGGTTGAGTCTTCCAGCAGTCCTTGGTCCAGCCCCGTGGTCTTGGTCCCAAAGGCTGCTGCGCCGGGAGCCACACCCGAACTCCGGTTCTGTGTGGACTACAGAGGACTCAATTCAGTCACCAAGACTGACGCGCACCCCATCCCCAGAGTTGATGAGCTCATTGATCGGCTAGGGGCTGCCCGGTTCCTCAGCACGTTTGATTTAACGTCTGGGTACTGGCAGATCGACTTGACCGATGGGGCAAAGGAGAGGTCAGCATTTTCTACCCCAGATGGGCATTTCCAGTTCCGGGTTATGCCATTTGGAATGAAGAATGCCCCTGCCACCTTTCAGAGATTGGTCAACCAGGTGTTGGCTGGGCTGGACGAGTTCAGTGCCGCCTACCTGGATGACCTCGCGGTGTTCAGTGGCACCTGGCCAGAACACCTGCGACACCTCTGGGAAGTGTTGCTGGCCCTGCGCAGAGCAGGCCTCACAATCAAGGCAAGCAAGTGCCAGATTGGGCAGGGTTCAGTGGTGTACTTGGGACACCAAGTGGGGAGTGGCAAGGTAGCACCCTTGCAACCCAAACTCCAAACCATCCTGGCTTGGGAACCCCCCAAGACCCAGACTGCAGTGAGAGCCTTCCTGGGGCTCACTGGGTATTACAGGAGGTTTGTCAAGGGCTATGGCACGATTGTGATCCCCTTGACAGAGCTGACTTCGAAGAAGCAGCCCAGGAATGTGATTTGGACTGACACCTGTCAGAAGGCTTTTGACACCCTGAAAACTGCCATGTGCACGGCGCCCGTGCTCCTGGCTCCTGATTTCTCCAAGGAATTCATAGTGCAAACAGACGCTTAAGAGCATGGTGTAGGGGCTGTTCTTTCACAGATGACTGAGGAGGGCTTTGACCAACCCGTAGCCTTCATAAGTAGGAGGTTACTTCCATGGGAAAGTAGGTGGAGTGTGATAGAGCGTGAAGCATTTGCTGTGGTCTGGGCGCTGAAGAAGCTAAGACCCTACTTGTTTGGGTCTCACTTCCGAGTTCAGACGGACCACAGGCCCCTCAGATGGTTGATGCAGATGAGGGGTGAGAACCCGAAACTGTTGAGGTGGTCCATTTCTCTACAGAGTATGGACTTTACGGATGAACACCGCCCTGGCACCGATCACGCCAACGCTGACGGTCTGTCCAGATGTTTCCGCCTTAGTGATGTGGAACTCCCTGGGGAAGGGTAGTTCCCCCCACATTTCAGCTGGAGGGGACACATGTTAGAGCTGGCACCTTGGCGTGAGTCTCCCTTCCACTTTTTGCTGATGTGCCTCCGATGTTTTTCTGGTTTTCCGATACTCAGGGCACTACGCCACGGCTGACCCGTGCCGCAGTGCAAGTGCTCCCTACTGTAAATTGTACATGTGATTGATGTCCATGATTGGTGCATTGGATTTACTGTTAGTCCCTAGTAAAGTGCACTAGGAGTGCCAGGGCTTGTAGATGCCAATACTGCTGGTGGGCCTGCAGCGCTGGTTGCGCCACCCACCAAAGCCGCCATAAGATGTGTCTGGGGTCCGCCATTGCAGACCCCGCGTGCAGTCACGTACTGTCACGCTGGCTGGGCAAGTGCACCCACTTGCCAGCCGCCAAACCTTCCCTTAACTTCATGTTAGTCACCCCTATGGTAGGCCCGAGGGCAGGGTGCATTGTAAGTGTAAGGTAGGACAAGCCCTGATGTGCGTGGCATGTCCTAGTAGTGAACTACAACTAAATTCGTATTTCACTATTGTAAGGCTACCTGCTTCCTTTAGGCCAGAACGAGCGGTTGGAATTATTACACCCTATAATCCCAGCCGGCTCAGGGAGCACGGTAGAGAGTCGTGTTTAGTATGCCTGAACTCAGAATAATAAAATATTTCTTTTAGTAAAGTTTATTTTAATATCCTGTGTTTGCAAATGCTACTTTTAGAAAGTTAGCATTTGCTTGCTTAACCATTTCAGCCCGCCTCTGCTGGTATGTGTATCTGACTGTCTGGGATGTGTGAGTGACAGGGCTGGGGGATGACAGGTGGTGAATGCGCAGATTACACCTTAGTGGGAGGTAGGAGTGGCTCTTGACTCTGAATCTTGCTGTGCTCTGCCACCCCAATGCTGGCTCCACCCTCCTGGGGAGCGACTGATGACTCAGCCGACACCTGGCCCAGGAAGGGCGAAGCCCCATCAACAAGGTACTTCTGGCTGCCCCTGTCCACACAATGGTGGCTCCACCTCCTGTGGGGCGTCTGATGCGCCTGCCCCTCACACTGAAAGCAGAAGCCGGAGTACACCCACCAGAGTACTCAAGGACTGAAAGTGGCTATGCGAAGGCCCCCCTGGCCTGCGAGAACAAAAGAAATGCAGTATAAAAGAAGGAGCCCTGCTCCTTGTAAATTAGATCCTGTTTGTGCTACAGAAGGAACTCTGCCCGACGAGAAGGACCGGGAAGGACAAGGAAGGGTACTGACTCTTGCCTGTGTCTGGTGCCTTGCTGCCGAAGGAGAGGAAAAGGAAAGACTACAAGAGACTTTTGCTTTGTGAAACTTTGTGCCAAACTCTGCTGAAGAGATCTCCAAGGGCTTGCTGCTGAACTTGCCCCCTGACCAGCGCCCCAGGACCAGTGGGCGCTACATCCTGAAGAAAGCGACTGTGTGTGCTGCTTATCACTGCAGTACTGACAGAAGGGTCTGGGAGTGCTCGGCAAGCCTGCCACCCTCCCCGTATCCAAGGCATCGACATCCCCCCAAGCACCGTGACCGGGGCCCAAAGCAACAGCGAGAGCAACGTGAGGTCCAGCCGCCGCTGGCCCGAACACCGTGACTGCACCTGCACTGGGAGCCCGAGAGCAAAGTAAAGGAGGACCCGTCCGGTCCAAGCTCCCGGATTGACTGCGTCAAGCCACCTGCGAAGACGGACAGCTGCCTATGATACACCCCCCTCTGGTCGGTATCCTGCCCGACAGCTCAGCTGTGAGCGCACAGCTACAACCGGCACTTGGCTGGGTACGTCCTGCACTTGGGGACCGTACTGCCACTTGCCGCCACCACACAGCCGCCGACTCCAAGATCGGAGCGAACGTCGAAGGAAGGACCCTGCCGCCACAGAACACCACCGCCCCGGATGACCCGTGACCTGCCCGGCTGAGAGCCGCAGCGAACAGCGACCCCAGAAAAGCAACGCGACGTGGGACAGCTCCCCTGGAAGCCGACCGCTCCAAAAGAATCGAAAGGTACTGTGTTGTATCCTCACGGTGCGAGCGTCCTGCAACCCGCGCTCGCACCGCGCCATCTACTCCCAACACGAGCCTGCCCTGAAACCGAGGCTCGCACGGCGCCCGGCCCCCGGGGCCCACGTGGAGAGTGCATTGAGGCGCTATGAGACACTGAACCTTGTCGAACCTGGGCAGAAGGCCCAACAGACTGCGTATTGCTAAAAGAGAACTGTGGCAACCTGAACTCAAGTAACCTGGAACCGATATTGAAAGTTTGATAACTGTATTTACAAGCCTGCTTGAAATCTATATAAAGATATATTTTTACAAATACAGTTTGGTGTCATTGTGTGGTGGGTTGGTTGTGATGTGTGATATTGCAAATGTTTAACCCTATGTGCCCCAAAGATTAGCCTTAGACTGCTTAAGCCACACTACCTAGAGGGTAAGCAGAGGTTGTCTGGAAGGTAACCCTCAGCCCTGACGAGGAAGAGAGAGTCCCTGCTTGTCGCTAGTGCTACACTGCGCCAACTAGAGCCTCCCCCTTCCTACATTAAGTAATTGAATTTAAGAGGAATGTTTGTGTATTGTTGGAAATTGCCCTTCCTGCAGGATCGCCTCCAAACTATATGCCTTCCTCCTCCCCTTTTAGCTGAATTTGTTTGTTGGGCTCTGTGCACTTTACCATTGAAAACCAGAGCTAAAATGCATTTACTCTCTACTCAAAACATGGTAACATTGGCTTATCCACAATTTACATATTTATTTATGTATAAGTCCCTAGTAATTTGCACTACATGTTGCCAGGGCCTGTAAATTAAATGCAACTAGTGATCCAGAAACACTGACTATGCCACCCACTGAGTAGCCCTATAAACATGTCTCAGACCTGCCATTGCAAAACCTATGTGAATGCAGTCTTAAATTGCCATGTCGACCTGGCAAGTTAACCCACTTTCCAGGCCCAAACTTTCCATTTATCACATATAAGTCAACCCTAAGATAGGCCCTGGGCAGCCCAAGAGCAGGGTGCAGTCAATGTCAAAAGTAGGTGTTGCAAAGTCAACCTCTGTGCCCTCTGTGTAACCAGGCCCAGGGCCTGTTCTATGTTGAAAACACAGTGAAAACACACACATACATGAGGGTAAACTATATAATATGGTACTGTTAGAACTAGGGGTCTATTGTTGGCTGAGGTAGGTACCTTAGTCCAAATAGGGACCCTTGCTTCTAAGTCAGGGAAAAGAAGGACACCTTCTTAGATATCCCCTGCTAACCCCCTCGGTAACTTGGCATGAGCAGCCAGGCCTATCTCCAAGGCAAATGTGTAAAGTATTTGCAACCATGCTCTAAGTAACCCAGTGATGACACCACAAATGGACTCCACACGAGTTATATGTTTATAAAAAAAGATATACCATGAGACCACACGATAAAAATCCAA
This sequence comes from Lissotriton vulgaris, assembly GCF_964263255.1. Classification (NCBI taxonomy): domain Eukaryota; kingdom Metazoa; phylum Chordata; class Amphibia; order Caudata; family Salamandridae; genus Lissotriton; species Lissotriton vulgaris. The sequence goes on along the minus strand of NC_141696.1, from coordinate 1,331,672,858 downwards.
CATATGCGTATTTTTAATATTTCACCTTGCTGGTTATTGGGGCAGCAAGCCCTTGTAGGTTCTTTCGTTATTAATGAGCACTTCTCAATGATCCAATGCTGTCCTAATGCAATGCTATGCAATTCGAATGCAAGAATCAGGCACTTCGTAATGTAAAAATAATGCAGTTCGTTATGCAACTATCAGGCAGTTCGTCATGCCAAAATAATGCAATTCGTAATACAACAATGAAGCAGTTCATATGCAATGTGTAATGCAACAATCAGGCAGTTCTTAATGCAAAAATAATGCAATGTGTAATGCAACAATCAGGCAGTTCGTAATGCTAAAATAATGCAATGCGTAATGCAACAATCAGGCTGTTCGTAATGCCAACAATATTGTACTCCGGCACCGTTCACTGTGCTCTGGACGGTCTCTATGCCACTCTTACTCTTGCAAAAATATGCCCCCAACACTGGTATGGTGTAAAATAAAGTGCAGGTCCACACTCCGACCCCGGCGCTGCCACTCCTCAGCAAGTATGTCCCGCGATACGAACTTGAGCGGACACTCGAGCTGCAAAGATGGGAAAGCCCAAGAGTCTTTCTCTCGTTGCCCGCACCCCGCCCCAGGCGTGACACACGCATGCTCGCTGAGCGTTACCTGGGGGTACGATCTCACATCCCTCTCCTTTCCTTGCGCTTGGGCCTCCGATACGACTTTGTTGATCTTGGGCAGTGGAACATGGACCCCTAATGTGATAGTTCGAGGTCTCTCCTTGGCAAAGGCAGGCTTGGGCCGGCGGCGGTGAATCCTCACAGCTCCTATGGGGATGCCGGTCTGGACCGATGGCAATGACGATCGCAGCACTTCTGGTCACGCAGTCGGTCAACTCTGAGAACACAACTGCTATGGGACACACCGTCACAGGGCAATTTCTCATGAAGGTCTCAGGCTGCAACAGAGCACACGCACACAGCATCGCTGAGATTCACTTGAACTCCAGGTACATACGATCACAGGGCAATCCGCACGAAGGTCTCAGGCTGCACAAAGCACACGCACACAGCGTCGCTGAGATTCACTTGGACTCCGGGTGTGTACGATCATAGGGCAGTCCTCACAAAGGTCTCAGGCTGCCTGAAGCACACGCACACAGCGTGGCTGAGACTCACTTGGACTCCGGGTGCATGCGATCATAGGACAATCCTCACGAAGGTCTCAGGCTGCATAAAGCACATGCACACAGCGTAGCTGAGACTCACTTGGACTCCAGGTTCCCAGGATCACAGGGCAATTCTTACGAGGGTATCAGGCTGCAAAAAACGCACGCACACAGCGTCGCTGAGACACTCTTGGAAGTTTTTATGTTCCTAAGTTTCCACAACAGGGAGCCAGCTCTCATCGGGCCCTTAGAGACAAATAACTGCAAGACAGAGCACACAGCAAAGTCCTTTCAAGCAGGGGGACACAGCACGTAGCAAAGTCCCTAAGCCTCTCCTTCATTAAATAAGCAAACTGCAGGCCAGCCCCAGTACACACAGCAAGGGTCAGTCCTTTACTTCAGTCTCTTCAGCGGTTTCTTCCTTGGCAGAGGTTCCTATTTACCACAAAGTAGTTTCAATCCTTTTCAGTCTTGATCAGTTCCATTCCAACGTTCAGAAGTTTCAGCTCTCATAGTTATATCCATGAATGTGTTTGAAGTCTTTGTGTTCAGGGGGGCACAGCCCCCTCTCCAAACCAGTTCTGGGTGTCTCCCTGCCAGTGAATCCTTCTTCCTTTGATAGTGAGGATCTGGATCCTCAATCACTCAGCAGGAGATGGAGCCATTGTTTTATGGCAGCAGCCCAGGCCTCTTCATCTCCAGGGGCTACTCCCCTCCCCTTCACTCCAGATGCAGGTCAGCGCTGTATCACCTCCTCCTTAGGGTCAAGACATTCCCCAGAGCCTATCACATTCAAATCCAGACCGTCAATCTATAACCAGGTAGAGACACACAGAAATGTTAGAACACAAAAAAACAGCCACGTCTAAAAGAGTGTTTTCTAAACACACAATGCAAAAACTACCTTCACAAAAAGATGTGATATTAAATTGGGAGTTCAGGCACACTAAAGTTCACCTCTCCATCTTAAGCCTATGGGAAGATAGGCTGGAAACATATTACACAGCCTTCCCCATTCTGTCCTATGGGCAAGATGGCCTTGCAACAGTGAAAAAAGAAATGGAGAGTATTTCACTGTCAGGACATGGTACACACCGTAGTACATGTCCTACCTTTCACATACACTGCACCCTGCCCTGGAGTGTACCTTGGACCTGCCATATGGGTGTCTGATGTGCATAAAAAGGGATGGGTAAGGCCTGGCAAGTGAGTGCACTTGTCAGGACAACATGGCAGTTTAACAAACTGCGCGCAGGCACTGCAGAGCAGGCCGGAGTTCTCTCTTTAGGGCTACTTGTGTGGGTAGCACAATTAGTGCTGCAGGCCCACTAGTAGCATTTGCATTACCAGCCCTGGTATACATAGTGCACTTTACTGGGGACTTTACTAGTAAGGTAAACATACCAATCATGGACAACCAATTACCGTTACACTTTACACAGGGAGCACTTGCACTTTGACACTGATCAGCAGTGGCAAATTTCCCAAAGCATCTAAGTTGGCAACACCATGTCAATAAAGGGTCAAGGGAGAAGGCAAAAGGTTTAGGGAACTTTAGCCAAAAAGGGCCAAGTCCAACAGGTACACCTATAATTGGCATGACCTAATGTTAGACTTGGTATCCTTGGTCTGGTTTTCCCTGCTCTTTTGCCTCTACCTCCTGTATTTTTGATGCTGTGCTGGATTTTGTTTTTGCCGGCATAGATGCTTTGGGCACTTTGCCACTGCTGATTTGTGTCAAAGTCCAAGTGCTCTCTGTGTAAATTGTTGTTGCAATTGATTCTCCCTGATTGGCATATTTGATTTACTGGTGAGTCCCTCATAAAGTGCACTGAGTGTGCCAGGGCCTGTAAACCAAATGCTACTAGTAGGCCTGCAGCACTGATTGTGCCACCCACATGGGTAGCCCTGAAAAGGTATCTCAGACCTGCCCCTGCAGTGTCTGTGTACAGTTTTTCAACCACCATGTCAACCTGGCTAGTGCACCCACTTGCCAGGCCCAAACCTTCCCTTTTGTTACATGTAAGACACCCCTATGGTAGGGCCAAGATACCCCCATGGGCTGGGTGCAGTGTATGTGAAAGGTAGGACTTGTACTGGTGTGTGTGACATATCCTGATAGTGAAATACTGGCAATTTCATTTTTCACTATTGAAAGGATATCTGCCTAATAGGATAGAATGTGAAATACTTTGTAACATCTTACAAGTATAACTTCCCATTGGGACAAGATAGAAAAATAAAGATTAGGCTCCCTGAACTCAGAATTTAATAACACATCTTTTAGTAAAGACGGTTTTTAAATTGTGTGTTTGAAAATGACACTTTTAGAAAGTAAACACAAGGAGATGACGGATGGAGCCTTGAAACTTTTCAGACACTCGCCCCCAGTCACAGATCTGAGTTGAATCCATCATCGTTCATTAGCTCACTTCACCACCTTTGTTTAGACCAAGTTATCTGCAAATCAATCCAGAACTGCCAGGCCTGGTCTTCCCTGGACCGGAAACAAGCATCCTGGGACCGGTTTCAGGGGTAACATCCCTCATCAGTCAGGCTAGCTTGAAACCAGGAGAGTGAGCAAGGGACCCACTTCTTGGCATACTTTGCCAACTGAGGGCGAACAAAGCAAACACAAGGAGATGATGGACGGAGAGCTGAAACTTTTCAGACACTCAACACCAGTCACCGATCTGGGTTGAATCCATCATCATTCTTTTGTTACTTCACCACCCCAGTTCAGACCAAGCTATATGCAAATCAGTCTTGATCCCTGTGCCTCATGGGAACAGTCCAGCCTGAACTGCCAAACCTGGTCTTCCCTGGACCGGAGACAAGCATCCTGGGACGGATTTCGGGGTAACACCCCTCTTATGCTAGGCTAACTTAAATCCAGTGGCAAAGTGAGAAATGGACTATTAGAAAGTAGGCATTTTCTTGTCTAACCATTCTGTGTGCCTCTGCCTGTTTATGTATTGACTGTCTGGTTTTGGGGTGACAGGGGGTGGGGATGTGCATTAACTGTAGACAGCCACAGGGGGGTTTAAGGTGTGCCTGGCCCTTCCTGGATGACTCAAAGTTGAGCTGAATAAACCCTGCACCTGAATAGGTCTTGTCTGCCTTACACAATGCCGTCTCCATCTCCTGCCAGGAGGCTGGGCCGTAGAGGGCAGAACTGGTTTGGACTAAGCACAGAGCCTCTCTGCCACACGATATCAAAGAGAAATTGAGTATAAATATTGGGGCCCATATCCCAGAACTTTAGATTACTTCTGGAATTCAAGAAAAATCTCTGCCAAGGAGAAGAGCTGGGAAAACTGAATAAGAAGTCTTACCCCTTTGCTGTGTGCTGTCTGGGGTCGGCCTGCAGTGGGTGTGTCTGCCAAGAAGAGTATAAAGACTTTGCTGTGTTCTGTATCTCCTGCTTGAGGAAGATCTCAAAGGGCTTGAAGTAGAGCTTGCCTCCAGTTTTGAAGTCTCAGAGATACAAAGTCTTCACCACCATCTCCCCTGAACTTCCTTGCTGGGAGTTCTGACCACCTGCCAAAAGATGCCTGTTGCTTAGTTGGGCCTCTGGAGGTTTTTCTCCTGTAGTTGGGAGTTAGGAAAAAGGATGCAACTTCAAGAAACAAGATGCACCTGTTTCCGATGTATCACTGAAGAAATTGATGCAGCGCTTGCCCGCTGCTGGAAAATTATCTGCCCGCCAAATCCCATCCACCGATCTCCGCAGTCCAAGATCCCTTCACCGATTTCAACACAGGCCCAGCTGTGCAGCTGCAACAACCAATGCATTGTGGGGCCGCAGTTTGAGAGATCAACGCAGCGCCGTTGCCACCGACGCATCGAAAAACCGACGCATCCCCTATCCTCACGCTTTGCACGCGACGCCAGGTCTTCAAGAACGCCCGTGCCGCAGTAAGGAACTGATGCATCACCGCCCCAGCGTGGCAGTAAAGCACCGACGCATCACCTCCCCTGGAGTAAGGAACCACCACATCACCTTCCCTAAGCGTAAGGAACCGGCACATCACCTTCTCTGTGGCTGTTTTTGTTTAAGATTGTGACTCATCCAAGTTACTTTTGTGTTGAAAGTGTTGCATCCATAGTTTGCGGTGGACAAAACTGTTTCTACCTTTTAAAAGTCATAATTTGATTACTGTGTTGTGGATCTTTGTCACTTTTGTCGTGTTTGGTTTAGATAAAGATTACTTATTTTTCTAAACTGGTGGGGTATCCATTTGTAGTGTTTTTTCACTGTATTACTGTATGGTTGCGCAAATGCTTTACACACTGCCTCTGTCTGCCTGTCTGCTCGTGCCAAGCTTGTATGCAACGGTTACCACGCATTTTTTACAACGCGGTACCGTTAGCACGCTACTTTTACCACGCAGGTCGTTACAACGAAATGCGCTGGGGGGCGCTCCAGGATAGTAAATACTTTAATTTACTATCCAACTCCTTTCCCTAGAGTCTACGGGGACTGGAGTTGGAATAGTAAATTAAATAATTTACTATCCAGCGCCCCTCCACGCAAGTCGTTGTAACGACTTGCGTGGTAAAAGTAGCGTGGTAACGGTACGCGTTGTAAAAGTACGCGTGGTACCGTCATACATCCGCCAAGCTACCAAGGGGGTGAACAGGGGTTATTTTAGAAGTGTTTCCCCCTTACCCTGACCAGAAAGAAGCGTCCCTACTTGGACAAAGGTGCAAATCAGTGCCAACTAGAGACCCCATTTCTAACACCTACCCTATAAATCCCTAATACATAATAGTGCAGGGGAATTAAAACTGCCTTTAAGTCCCCTAGTACATAATAAGGCATGGCAGTTTAGAGGCTGGTAGCCCTTTCTGCACTTGCATGTGTACACTACTGAGAGCCTGAGGTCATTTTATTGATTTTATTTTTTATTTATTTATTTAAACTTATACCGCGCGCAGCTACCCACAGTGGGTTTCCCGGCGCTAGGGATAGACTGTAGAAGAAGGAGGCAGCTTCACCTGGCTAGAACCATAGCAGACTATTGGGCGCGTTGAGTAAAAAGCAATGTCTTCAAAGCCTTGCGGAAGCGAAACAAGTTTGTCTCAAGTTTTAGGTCCAGTGGGAGGGAGTTCCAATATTTGGGGCCCAGAGTAGAGAAGGAACGACCTCCCATTTTTGTTAGCTTCCACCTTGGCATAGTGAAATTACCCATGTCCGATGACCTAAGTGGACGTAGGGGTCTGTAGGGTGTTATCATCCTTTGGAGGTAGGCTGGGGCACTACCCTGTTTGACCTTGAACATATAGCATAATGCCTTAAATTTGATACGTTCAGGGATACTCAACCAATGAAGGTCACGTAAGGCGGCCCTAGCTGAAGTGCGTCTGGGGATGTTTTTTAACAGGCGCGCCGCCGCATTTTGCACTACCTGCAATACATGTTAGGTGGCTTTATCTGTGCCCAGGTAAAGGATGTTGCCATAGTCCAGGCGAGATGTTACAAGTGCCTGGACCACGGTTCTGCGGGAGGATAGTGGAAGCATCCACAAGATCTTATGGAGCCACCGCAGCGTTGAAAAACAGATAGCCGCTACCTTAGTGGCCTGTTGTCTCATAGTTAACCTGTTGTCAATAATGACGCCCAGGTTACGAACTGCGATGGAGGGAGTAGGCGCAGTGCCCAGTTCGATGGGCCAATGGTGGGGACCCCAAAGATGTTTATTTCGACCCAAGATTTTAAAAGAAGCCATGTGTTGCAGCGCTGCTTTTAAACTTAAAAAGTGATACACTACAATATTTTGGCATTTCAGGTACACCAGGGTCTCCCCTATGTGTCTGGGGGTGAGGGGTCATGTCATTATAAGGAGGGCCCTTGTAAAAGATGTTTTATACGCTCTGGGGATAGAGAAATTGCACATTTCACTTTTCCCATTGTAGTAAAGTGCCTCCAAAATTTACTTTGATGCTAAGAGCACACTATTTATGCATATTTAGGAGCCCTAAGGCCCCCCATAGGTGTCCCATGGGTGGGGTCAGGTAGCTATAAGCATGGTCCTTATAAAACATGTATTATGTGCCTTGGTGTTGGAGTTGATATTTTGTTCGCGTCATTTAGTGTCACTTTGGGTCATGTGGGTGCCATTCTAAACTTAAAGCAAGATGTGGCTCAGTATTGATTCAGAAAGTATTTTGGGAGAGTGAAAAACTAGTGCAACAGTCACAGCATTTGGGTGGCTCTATTTCATGCAGAAATGTACTCTACACAACTGTTAGCCTACAGGTATGCAGGGCCATATATATATTGTTTTCATGCAATGCAACACAGCAAGACACCTTCATGCGCTGTGTGAAAGGGAGAGGGCAAAAATGTGCCACGTCTGTAAAGCATTCCTTCTCTTTCCTTGCACTAGCACAGTTTCTGCCTGCCTAGAACCAATGCAGGCACCCTTGCACTATGCCACTGCAGGCAGGATTGTGTTTCTGTGCAGGAAGGCACACCTTCCTGCAAAAACATAATCATCTGAGGTTGTTTCCTCTTTCTCAGAATGCAGTGCACGTAAAAAGAGGTAAAACATATTTCTCATCGTTATGCCTCCCCTGGGAAGGGGAGGCATAACCATTAATGGTAAATCTGGGAATGTACCAAAGTCCATGGGGGGATGCGTGGGTCACCCACGCTCCACCCGCGGAATGCCTCCCTGGGGCAATGTTATGCAAGGCAGCCACTTGCACTGACTTGTGTGTCTCTAGATTTATCAAACAATGCAGGGCCACTCAAGGTGGGCATGAGTGGCTTGATAAATCTCATTCTAGGTTCTGTGTTGTCCTGCACTCCCTTGTATGGTGCAAGGGCAATGCAAAACGTTTGACAAATATGTCCTCAATGTTCTAGACCATGATGCATGGCATGCTTTTAATCACAAGGTAATTGGTGCATTTCAAGGCATGTCCAGCAGAAAGTAGGTAGGCAATATCAGTGAAATAATATTTTACTCGTCAAACACTTCAATTTAGAACATGTCTGGACAATACTGCAAAACTCTCTAGTCTGGTACTATTAAAGGGAGCAAAGGTGAATTGTGTCACGATATATCTCAAAACCCTAGCTGACATCATCACATAAAGCAACACCCTAGAATGTTTGATGACTGTAGAGATGGGAGGAGAGATTCAGATTTTTTTGCTCTACACTTGATGGCCCCTTTTAAGATTATTTTCAATATTCTATCTAGGTATCGTGGGTAATATCTGTCAGAAACTTCCTTTCCCCCAGTGGTGCTGGTACCATTTTTCAGCACCACTACAAGACCTAGGGACTCTGGAACATCTGTGACACACAAAGAACAACTGTAGCAAATGATGCCGGTCCATTCAGCAGGAGAGAGATAAGGGTGTTGCCAGTGGTGCATGCTGGAGCCCACTGCCATAAATATATTACTAAAGCATGATGTGATAGCGCCTTGTCATTTACAGACAGTCCATTATCCATTGAAAAGGCAACTAAAGTAGATCAGAATCATAGTTTGATTAGTAAAACTATATAGCACACAAACTATATAGTGTGTAGTATATGGGTTTCGGAGATTATTTATCATGGGCGCATCACAAAGTAATATGTCCTGATTTGTTTTGATCCTATTATAATATTTGTTTTATTCAGACTTTAGATTTGAAATGTGCTTCATGTATGCTTTCCTAACTGCTCATGCATAGTGAAATAGTTGCACAGTTCATTTATAGGTATAGAAACGTTGTTGTGTGTCAGAAAATACGTGACATCCTGTAGCCCTTCCTTCTGTGGTGAGCCACCCGGCCGCTACTATACATTGTTTGCATGGAACTCCCTGGGCCGTGCGTGGACCGGGGAGTATTTAATAAAGGGTGACGTCGGTGCACATGACCGACGGCACGAACAGAGCACTCGAGTGGCTGTGCCTTATTTCTGTTCCGCTATTATATGAATGCCCCTCCAGCCCTTATTCTAGAAACTCGGGGCTGTCCGAGTTAGCTACACTCAGGAGCACGTACTCGGTCCTCTTGAACCCCGGAGTACCCCTCTTGCAGTGGGGTACCACACCTTCCATACTCCCAGTACCCCAGCAAGATTGTCAGAGTTCACTTTAAAAATATTCTCTCACTTTGCAGTCAAAGAAAGCTAATTCCAATTTCATGCTAAAATAATAAGCACCAATTTGCCTGAAGATATGGCCTCCCATCTGACCTCCTCTTCAAACGCACAGCCCAAGTGACGAGAAAAAAAACACAATTTACAGGCATCTTTATTGCTAATTCACCTTTTGAACTCCAGCACTGATACTTTTGGGTGCTGCAGCGGCCGGTAACTCCCCCACCAACACCGATCATTCTACCACCAATGCCCCGACACTACTTCAAATCTTTGGCAGCAAAAGCATGTTGGAAACATTTCTGTCAAGTATTCGTAACATAACCTGTATTTGTAAAGCACACGTTCACCCCAAACAGGGTATCTTGGCGCTGAATAACACATGTTTATTGTTACCCAACTCAATGGTATCGACCGCAGATAGATAAAAGGCTGAGTGGAGCCACCGGGATTTTAACCTGTGACTATATGGTCGAACACAGGCCCCTGCAGTGGATGTAATTAGTCCACTGAGCCACCATACCCGGCATTACCATGCAATTGTATTCAATATTACAATGACACATCCTGTTAATACCATGCGAGCTCCCAGTAATTGCCGGAAACGTTGGCAATGCTCTGCTGCGAAACAAAAGTCTGATAACGCGATAACTGGCCCTTGGCTGCTTTCCTGGGCATTATGTAAATATTTAAAACCGCTCAAGCCAGAACAAGACTCGAAGACATGATTACCACGCAGCGCAAAGCACACAATGGGCAAATCTAGCGCACAAAGTGCAGGCACACTACAGCGCTATGAAACAGGACCTGTGCCTACCTCTGCGAAGGACAGGTCTTGCCGACTGATGGTCTTGTCATCTCTCAGTGGTAGACATGCCGAGTAGCCACAAAGTGACAGAGCCAGGAGCACACACCAGTGCGTCCCCATGTCATCAGATCTAAAGGGCGAGTGGTTCCTCTCCAGACTACACCTGATTTATACAGCTTTACACATGTGTCTGAAAATGAGTCACGTATTTTCAGGGCACTGGTGTAATCCATTAATGAATGCACAACTAGACCCGCGTTGCGTTAATTAGTACAGTCGGTTTCTAGAACCAATTTAAAATACTGAGCACTGCCACTTTGCTTGTTGTCTGAAATGTATGCGTAGTTTTAGTTTCATATGCAGTTCAAATATGTAGGACAATGCTGCACATATTTTACAAAGCTGGCCACTACAGAGCAGGTTTTAAGAAGGAAACAGTCAGCCTTTTAGTATTCTTGAGCAACATGTTGCATCCTTTAATTCCAAAGATTACAGCTAGGAATGCATAATCGCTCGGTCACCACACATGATCTGCTCCTTCCTGCTGCTGCAACAACAACAGCTATTGCACAGGGGAAAAAAACGCACGTGGGTGCAGGCACCGCAGGCTCTATTTACACTAATGGTGAACAAAAGATCACAAACTACTCTACAATTCCAGATGCACATAGACACGCAGAATTGTGCAAGGGAAGTTGTCAACAGCGAGGGTAGTTTCCACCAATGCTTTTTGAGTGATATCTGAGAAAACAAAGCAACATTTGAGTGTAGAACACATTTGCATGGAGTGGTTATTGCAAATTAATGGCATGAGATGAAAACTGAATGACAGGCTGTAACCCTCATGCATGCCTGATTCTCTATCACTGGGCTTCCATGTAGAGGCATGCCACCCGTCCGCAGGTGTTTTAGCGCCTCATCTGGAGTACTAAGGGTCTGTTATAGTTCTTGGTTACTCATCACAACGCTGATGGATATCCCGTACGCCAAATTATAAATCCCACAGGTTACAATGGAGTTTATATTTGGGCAGATGGGATATCCGTCACCGTTGTGAGAGAGTAACCCGTCCTTCGAGATCTAAATCCGGCTCTAAGTACTTACCCTACCATCTGTCCATGATGTTATTTTCCTTCCCCTGTTGATGCATAACCATGTACCTATTTTTGGTCACATGGCCCACCTGTAAGCGCTTTTCGGTAACACACGTTTGAGAACCATAAAGTTATTCTCTGGATGGACCAGGAGCGGTGTTATCTCCTAAGGATTTTGGTGTTCCACAGCTGAGAATGGTCAACAGTTCAATACATTCAATATAATGTGAAACACATTAGGCTCCACACTTTTTTTTAGAATAGTATATAGGTGTAGTGAGGAGGTCCACGCAGTAGAGCTGTCATTCAGGAAGCTATATTCAAGCAGGTAACAAGTAGTATAGTTCTAGACAACAAGTAGTTAGGTTCTGAAGGAGAGCCCCACCAGGAGCAGCCTGTCTGCTGCTCAGCCCATGTCCAACTGTCACTTCACCAGTTCTGAAGGAGAGCCCCACAAGGAGCAGGCTGTATGCTGCTCAGCCCATGTCCAACTGTCACTTCACCAGTTCTGAAGGAGAGCCCCACCAGGAGCAGCCTGTCTGATGCTCAGCCCATGTCCAACTGTCACTTCACCAGTCTGCTGCTCAGCCCATGTCCAACTGTCACTTCACCAGTTCTGAAGGAGAGCCCCACCAGGAGCAGCCTGTCTGATGCTCAGCCCATGTCCAACTGTCACTTCACCAGTTCTGAAGGAGAGCCCCACCAGGAGCAGCCTGTCTGCTGCTCAGCCCATGTCCAACTGTCACTTCACCAGTTCTGAAGGAGAGCCCCGCCAGGAGCAGGCTGTATGCTGCTCAGCCCATGTCCAACTGTCACTTCACCAGTTCTGAAGGAGAGCCCCACCAGGAGCAGCCTGTCTGCTGCTCAGCCCATGTCCAACTGTCACTTCACCAGTTCTGAAGGAGGGCCCCACCAGGAGCAGCCTGTCTGATGCTCAGCCCATGTCCAACTGTCACTTCACCAGTTCTGAAGGAGACCCCCACCAGGAGCAGCCTGTCTGCTGCTCAGCCCATGTCCAACTGTCACTTCAAGAGTTCTGAAGGAGAGCCCCGCCAGGAGCAGGCTGTATGCTGCTCAGCCCATGTCCAACTGTCACTTCACCAGTTCTGAAGGAGAGCCCCACCAGGAGCAGCCTGTCTGATGCTCAGCCCATGTCCAACTGTCACTTCACCAGTTCTGAAGGAGAGCCCCACCAGGAGCAGCCTGTCTGCTGCTCAGCCCATGTCCAACTGTCACTTCACCAGTTCTGAAGGAGGGCCCCACCAGGAGCAGCCTGTCTGATGCTCAGCCCATGTCCAACTGTCACTTCACCAGTTCTGAAGGAGACCCCCACCAGGAGCAGCCTGTCTGCTGCTCAGCCCATGTCCAACTGTCACTTCACCAGTTCTGAAGGAGAGCCCCGCCAGGAGCAGGCTGTATGCTGCTCAGCCCATGTCCAACTGTCACTTCACCAGTTCTGAAGGAGAGCCCCACCAGGAGCAGCCTGTCTGATGCTCAGCCCATGTCCAACTGTCACTTCACCAGTTCTGAAGGAGAGCCCCACCAGGAGCAGCCTGTCTGCTGCTCAGCCCATGTCCAACTGTCACTTCACCAGTTCTGAAGGAGGGCCCCACCAGGAGCGGATCACTGAAATAATATCGAGGGACAAAATATCGACTTGCCAAAATATCGTGGACAAAATATCGACAGTCAAAATATCGAGTTTGTATCTACAAACAGGTAAGTACAAAAATATCGAGTACAAAATATCGTTAACAATAATATAGATGTAAAAAATATCGACTTTATTAAAAACAGTGTTAAATTAAATTAATATTAAATTTTAATTACTAAAATATACTTAAAACTACTTAAATTAAATTATAATAATTAAATAATAAATGAAAATAATAAAAATAATTTTTTACAATCTTATTTGTTGACCCTGAACCCTAAAAATACCCCTTTACCCAAAAACCCAAAACTGACCCTGAACCCTAAAAATACCCCTTTACCCAAAAACCCAAAACTGACCCTGAACCCTAAAAATACCCCTTTACCCAAAAACTGAAAACTGACCCTGAACCCTAAAAATGCCCCTTTACCCAAAAACTGAAAACTGACCCTGAACCCTAAAAATACCCCTTTACCCAAGAACTGAAAACTGACCCTGAACCCTAAAAATAGCCCTTTACCCATGAACTAAAAACTGACCCTGAACCCTAAAAATACCCCTTTACCCATGAACTGAAAACTGACCCTGAACCCTAAAAATACCCCTTTACCCTAAAACTGAAAACTGACCCTGAACCCTAAAAATGCCCCTTTACCCAAAAACTGAAAACTGACCCTGAACCCCAAAAATACCCCTTTACCCTAAAACTGAAAACTGACTCTGAACCCTAAAAATGCTCCTTTACCCAAAATTTATCAATATTATTTAATTACCAATTAATTATTAATTAACAATAACAATAAAGTAAATATATTAGAACATTAGCTGTAATTATTTTAATAATTAATATTATTTTTTCCAAATTAATTACTTAAAAATAACACAAAATTATATATATTAAAAATTTACTCTAATTAATGTAATTAACTAATTACAATTAATTAATTAACAATTAATTAGTAATACAAAATATGTTCAGAATTATATTAATTAATTAACTAATTAATATTAATTAATTATCAATTAATTATTAATTAAAAATATTAACAAACATATATTAATTAATTAATTATTATTAAATTACTTCCCACCCTATTCCCCTATAAACCCACAACCCGCTACAGAATTACATTACGCAATTATTATAAAACCAAAATTCATTTAATAAAATATTTTATAACATTAATACACACTATTCACACATATTATTACATAAAAATACACTATAAAATATTATATATTATTAAAAATTCGATATTTTTGCTATCTATATTTTATACAGTCGATATTACTTCACTTACCTAAAAAACGATATTTTTGTAGTCGATATTATGTCCAGTCGATATTTTGTCCAGTCTATATTTAAAACTCGATATTATGTCCAGTCGATATTTTGGAGTCGATATTTTGTCTGTACACCACCAGGAGCAGCCTGTCTGCTGCTCAGCCCATGTCCAACTGTCGCTTCACCTCTCTGTGTCCCAACATTCCGAGGCACATCATGACTCCAACATTCTACTGGGCACAGAGCACAGGCACTGGCTGAGCAGGAGGTGTGAAATACATTTATTACAAATGCAGGATACTACAGAAGGGTTTATATATATATCAAAATCAGGTTAACAGCAAATTATGATTAGAATGTGTATACTTAAGTTAATATGTAATTCAATTAAATCGAATCTTAGGAAGCAGAGAACGAACAAGCAAGGGGTTGCCTCAAAAGGAAGGATTACGTATAATTCAGTTCTCTCTGTGAGAGCACTTTAAAAACCTTCCATTCTTTTCTGTTCTACTCTACTCTAATGGTAAACAAACTGTAACATTTTACACAGTTTACACAATTCGTAAAAAGACTATCCGATTAGGTTAAAGCAAAATGATAAAATTGCATACTGAATACGTTGTCAAGATTCAGCATTTCTGTGTCCTTCAATTTACACTATCTATAACGAGAAAAGATACATAGACTAGCATGGAAAATGCAGGTGTCTCTTGAATGTGCTATTCAGTAAAACAACATTCCTCAATAGTTAAAATAAAATAAAAAATGTATTCACATGGGAATGTACAAAACAGAACATTGCTTTAAACAACATTAAAAGTCAAGCTTTCCTAGAAAAAAAATGTCTCACAAAGGAAAGATGACAATTACAATTAGGTTATTTTAAAATTCTGGCCTGTATTTGCTAAAAAAATCCAAATTAAAATAAACATAATTTCTCTCTGCAAATACAATTAGTGTGCCTATGTGGTACTGTCAAACTCCAAACATTTACTATATAGAAAAACATCTCCAAACCCTACAAATTCTTTCCCAGTTCATCCTGAGAAATGGTTGGGAGAGTTTGTTAGACCTGACATCTTTGTGTGCTATCCCCCCAAACTTTTTGTCTTTACTCAATGTTTTGCTGATCTAGTTTTTGTTGGCATTGAGATTCTGCACTTCACCCCTGCAAACCAGAGGTAAAGTGCTTGTGTGCGCTCCCTTAAACTTGGTAACATTGGCATACACATATTTGACATATTTAATTTACTTGTAAGTCCCTAGTAAATGGCATCACATGTACCAAGGACTGTAATTTAAATGCCACTATGTGCTGCAGCACTCATGGTGCCACCTTTTAAAGTAGCACTGAAAAACAAAGCTCAGGCCTTCTACTGCAGACTGTAGAGCAGCTTTAGACTTCCATTTTGACCTGGCAAAATAAACCTTCCTTTTTAATACTTAAAAGTCACCCCAAACGTAGGTTTTAAAGACTCATCGAGTAGAGTGCATTCCATTTTAAATAAAATAGTGTTTAAGTTTGACATTTCCTGGCATTTAATAAGTGATGACTTCAGATTGGGAACAGATAAAAAATGTTTCTTCCAGTTGAATGAGTTGTATTTTAAAATTCTCTTTAACCCCTTGCATGCGTTGGCGTGTGCGTCGAATGGCCGGGAGCCATCTGATCTGCGCACGCATAGAATTTTCCCGCACCACAGGGAAATTCGAGCCGGGCCCAAGGGGTTTAGTGAGGTCACATTTTAAGTTACTATTTTGAACATTTTAGAAAATTGCCATTTTTCTGTCCAAACCAAATGTACCCTACCACCAGTGTCCGGGATCTTGTACCTGCTGTCCCATAATCAATAAGCTGGCGAAACTCCCTTCTGTACTGTCCCCTTTGATAGAATCTGATAAAAACCCAAGTCTATTCAGACACCTTACTCAGACCAACAAGGTAGCAGGAACAGTTAGGTCCCAAACTGATCAATTATTTCCTATCAAGTCAGAAACACTCGTGGAGTGTGAGCCTGTAGTGACTTAAACTAATATTGTAGCCCCTCCTCCATCATGCATATGCAGACTTTCCTACTGGGCCGACGTATCCAGCTTAATTAATTGTAGCTCTATAGGAACACTTGAAGAATAAAACACTTTGTCTATAAAGCAAATGAAAAGTTTTGAAAAGCAAATAAGACCTGTAAAACAAACATCTTTGGTAATTGCCCTGCAAATCCCAGGATTTTTTACTTTACCTGATTATGTATTAAATATTACTAAATCCGAATTTTCCCCTCTAAAGGTAAAAGGTACTCCCGATGTGATACATAATTGTGCCATTTACTGCTGTCAAATTTCAATAAAATAATTTTGAATTTCGCTTTTCAAAATTATCACAGGAACTGCTAACACTAATTGTGAAATTATTATACATAAAGTTAAAGAATAATTAGAAATGTGGATTTTTCTTACTGATGGGGAACAACTTAGGCTGTGGAAATTATCATTATGCCGCAGGTATTATATTTACTTTCAACATTTCATACCATTATTTTTTCAAAACATGATCAAATCATCTTAGATTAGGAGTGGGTTATAATTACTTCGAGGCATGAGTTATATTTTCTTGAGATAATTATAACTGGTGAATTTCTTGTTAACTTAAAATAGTTTATTTTAACTTACATTCATTTTTCTTTCTTTGGGCAATTACCCCTTACCTCCCTTTACCTGTACCTGCCCCTGAACCCTAACCAACCTTAACCCTCTAATTCTACCCTCTCCTTAACCCTAAAATCATCCTCCCCTTCCTTTATATGTACTCACCCCTTTCCTAAATTCACCATTACCCCCTTTACTTCTGCCTACCTCTTAACCCTAAAATCACCCTTCCCTCCCTTTATATCTACCCACCATTTAACACTAAAATCAACCTTACCCCATTTACCTCTTTGCAACCGTTTACCTTAAAATCACCTTACCTCCGTTTACCTCTACCCATCCCTTAACCCTAAAATCATCCTTCCCTCCATTGCAGTTACTCGTCTTTGACGCTAAAATCACCCTTCTCCCCATATGCCTCTTTCCACCCTTTAACATTAACTTTACTATTATTATCCCAAGCCATCCCTAAAATCACTCTTCTCTCCCATTACTTTCACCCATACTTAACCCTAAAATCACTCTTACCTCCCTTTATCTCTACCCACCCATAACTCTAAACTCACCCTTACCCCAATTAACTCTATCCATTCCTTAACCCTAAAATCACTCTTACTCTCCTCTACCTCTATCTGCACTTTAATCCTATTTTTAAATAACATTAAAATAATGTTGTTAAAAAAAAGCTTACCTGCAGACGAAAGTACAGTGTGATAAAGGATGCAGGCTAAAGGTAAAAAAAAGCATTAAAGACACTTACCTGCATAAGTGACGAAGTAAAATATCAGCTCCCCCTGTGACAGCTCTCTTGTCTAGCTTGCCCGCAGTCCGCTACCCTCTGCTGTCTGTCTTCCTGCTGCCCCCTGTTTGAGCGTCCTCTGCTTGTTTCTTACTCTGTTTTGCCTTTTCAGCTTGTTTTTCTGCCCTGTGTTTTGCCTTTTCTGCTTTTTGTTCTGCCCTGTGTTTTGCCTTTTCTGCAAATTTTTCTGCATTCTGTTTTACTCTCTTCTGCTACGTTTTGCCTTGTCAGCTAGTTTTCAGCTCTCTGTTTTATCTTTCCTGCTAGTTTTTCTGCCCTCTGTGTTTCCCTCTTCTGCTCTGTTTTATCTTTTTTGCTTGTTTTTTTGCCCTCTGTTTTGCTTTTTCTGCTAATTTTTTCCCCTTCCCACTGTCTCCCTCCTCTCTCTGTCTCCCTCCTCCTGCCACCTAGTGCCCGCCATCCCTCTAGAGCCTACTTAATGGAGGCTGCAGCGTGACCCCATTATAAAGTCCTTGTGCCAGCTCCCCCTTGCGATAGTTCTCCTGTCTAGCTTGCCTGCACACCACTACCAGCTGCTGCCTGTCTACCTGCTACCCTCTGTTTGTGCCTCCCTTGCTTATTTTAAGCTCTGTTTTGCCTTTATTGCCCTCTGTTTTGCACTTTTTTTCTAATTTTTCTATCCTCCTTTTTGCCTTTTCTGATTGTTTTTCCAAACTCTATTTTGCCTTCTTCTGCTCTGTTTTGCCTTTTCCACTTGTTTTTCTGACCTTTGTTTTGCCCACTTCTGCTCTGTTTTGCCTTTCCGCTTGTTTTTCTGCCCCGTTTTGCTGCCTTCTGTTTTGCCCTCTTCTGCTCGGTTTTGCATTTGCTTGTTTTTCTGCCCTCGTAGTTGTAGTGCAACCAGATTGAGCAGGTACTTATACCAGCTCTCTCTGCAGCAGCTCTCCTGTCCAACTTGCCCACAGTCTGAAACCCTCTTCTGCCTGTCTACCTGCTGCCGCCTGTTTATGCCTCTACTCGTTTCCTGCTCCTTTTTACCTTTTCTGATGATTTTCTTTGCCTTTTTCTGCGGGTTTACCTGCCTTACCTGTTTTGTCTTTTCTGCTAAATGTGCTGCCCTCTGTGTTGCCCCTTTTTTGCTTGTTTTTCTGCTTTGCCCTCGCCTGATCTGTTTTGCCTTTTTTGCTGGTTTTATTGCACTCTGTTTTGTCTTTTCTACACGTTTTTCTGCCTCTGTTTTGCCTTTTCTGCTGGCTAATTTTTCTGCCCTCTGTTTTGCATTTTCAGGTCGTTTTTTCCCTCTACCCGCTGTTCCCTCAAGACCTGGCTTTTCGACAGAGACCTCACATTCCAGCACTCAGATAACCCAGGGGTGACAACTCTACAAATGCTGATTGATTGATTGACCTACGTATTACTTACCTGAGTGTTAAACGCTGTGGGGTAAAGACCATGTAGGGTAAAGACTACGGGGTAAACACTACATACTGCTTTCAAATATATGATACATCTGAATGTGTTTGTTTTATGGTATTTGCACTTATTTTATGGGTTCCTTCATAAAAGTAATCAAATGCACTGAGCAATGCAATTTTGTAGATATGCTGTTAAATGTATGAGTCTCTCTGAACAAATGGCGAGGTCCGTTGGGGTTTTGGAGCGTGGTGGGCTCATCGTAATCACCCTGCATGCCATCACCTCCACCGACTACATTTTTCTCGGACACCTAAACCTCCATATCG
Source organism: Lissotriton vulgaris (assembly GCF_964263255.1). Taxonomy (NCBI): domain Eukaryota; kingdom Metazoa; phylum Chordata; class Amphibia; order Caudata; family Salamandridae; genus Lissotriton; species Lissotriton vulgaris. Next base: position 1,331,653,615 of record NC_141696.1, on the reverse strand, counting down.
ACAGCTGCCAAGACCCCAACTCCATCTTCCTCCTGTAAAACCTCCATGTCATTGGACTCAATCAGATCGTACCAGGACCAACGCACTCAGCAGGACACACCCTCAAACCTCTCTTCACAGCAGGAAATGCCATCTCCTTCAGCCACACCACCGAACTCCCATGGATGGACCACTGCTGCGTCCACTTCACCTACAAAGAGAGTACATCCCGCAGACACCCACCCCAGCTCCAACACAGGAACTGGAACCAGATCTCCAATGAGCAGCTCACCTCCACCCTTAGCAGTTCCGCGCCCGCCTCAGACAACACCCCACCACCGTCCCCGGTACTCTACACAAATGGATCACCAACTGCGCCAAGACTGTTGCCCCCCTCCGGAAATCCTCCAACCCTCACGCCAAGAAGGCCAGATGTTCTCCAGCAAACTCCGGGAATCCAGGCTAACCTACAGACGTCTCAAAAAACTGTGAAGGAACTCCAAAACCCCAGCGAACCTCGAGAACTACACAACAGCCACCACTGCCCACCACAAACTCATCAGAAAACTCTAGGAAGAAAGCCCTCCAGGACAGAATCTCTGCCCATGCACACAACAGCAAGGAACTCTTCAGGATCATCAAAGAGTTTGCCCAACTCAACAGCGAGTCCACCAACATCCCACGCTCCCAGGGCCTCTGGGACAAAGTCTTCGCCTTCCTCCATCACAAAATCAAGACCATCCATGACATCTTCAACAACAACAAGACCCACGAGGAACCCACACCTACCCCGTCCTGCACCACACAGCTGACACTGGACAGCTGGACAGCCCTCAGCACCGAAGACACCCTAAAGCCCATGAGGACCACTCACTCTGGTGCCCCCACAGACACCTGCCTCCACCACATCTACCACAACAGAGCTGCATACATCATCGCTCCCGAGATACAAAGAATCAACAACCGATCCTTCGAAACCACCTCCTTCCCCGATGACTGGAAACATGCCGAGATCAACCCTCTCCTAAAGAAACCCTCTAGGGACCCCACCAACCTCAAGAACTTCAGACCGATCTCCCTACTTCCCTATTCAGCAAAAGTCATTGGAAAAGAAGTCTACAGCCAACTTGTCTCTTTCATCAATGAGAACAACATTCTCGACTCCTCCCAATCAGGCTTCAGGAATAACCCCAGTACAAAGACCGCCCTCATCACCTTGACAGATGACATCAGCAGAGGAGAGACTGTGGCCCTCATCCTCCTGGACCTCTCCTCTGCCTGCGACACAGTCTCACACCGCACCCTAACCCACAGACTCCATGTCCACAACTTTCTTAGAACCAGTTACCAATCCCTAGCTGAAATTAACAACTGCCAAAGAAGGATCAGTCCTGACATTGTTTGCATTGGTCACTTGGTACTTTTCTCCAAGTATGATTTGGTCAGGGCCCCCAAGATTCTCTGTCACCATCGTGACACTTGCACCTGTGTCTCTGTATGTCATGGCCTTCTCACCATTACTCAAAGGCTGTTATCGGTATTTGCCCAGGTTACTGGACCTAACAAATAAGGAGGCAAGATCCATGCCACCGTCACAGACTAAACACACAAGATGATGGACGGAATGTTGCACAATGACACTTTTAAAGCAGCCTCTATTTAAAAAAAAAACGCCTTGAACAAACCCCACCAGTGTCTATTTCTATCTCGACAGCCTGCAGCCCAAGGCGTTCAACCATCTACGGAGTAAGTACCACGTGGCAGTAAATTATTGCAGGGAGGGCAGAAGTGTCAAGGAGGGCTAAGGAGTCAAGGTTCATGTGTGCAGCCTTGTCTGAAGAGTGATGCCTTCCTGTTGCTTCCCGGTTATTTTGCACTTGTGAGTCATTCTACTGCCTTAAGTTAGCAGTGCCAACTGGTGCTTGGGAAGTGTCACCATTGACATGTTTTGAGAGAGACCAGGGTGAGAATTCAGCTGAAATAAATGTATGGCTGACTGGATTAATACTTCACTGTACAACTGCGTGCAAAAGTAATTGGGAGTGGAGGTACCGTTAACTCAGCATCTAACTTAATTCACATTGCTGTTTTTAAGAGGCCGTTGGGATGGGGAGCCTGACAGAGTGGAAATCAGACCGCTGTGTTCAGAGACTGAGCAGGGTCATACGGAAAATGTGTCTTTGTTTTAATCAACATCAATTTAATCTGTGCAAGGCCAAGTGCGCCACAAATGTGTAACTGTCACCTTTATTTGAAAGAGAGGTGCGTGAGGAACGTGAGGAGCTTACCTTCGCATTTCAGCTGTGACGTGGAGATTCCTTCTTGTGCTGCGCTTGCATGTTTGGATGCAGAGGCCTGCCCAGAGCCACCCGTGCGGCACGTTATGCGTGCCGCCGTCTTTGGATGATATCATTTTACGGAGGAGCCATGGACGGAGAATCACAATAGAGACGTGACTTCGTGGGATGAACAAGGCTTTTTGAGGAGTCTCTGCGGTGGAAAGTGGCAGATGGTGCCTCTTTAGCGAAATAGAAGCTGGGAGGAGTCGCTGTGGTGAAAAGTGGCAGATGGTGCCCCTTTTGCGACATAGAAGCTGTTGGAGGCCATGTCGCAAAGAATGGATGCAGTAGGGGGTACATTCAAAATAGAAGATAGCCTCGGTGAGAGTTCACCAATGCTGGTCATTGTGGTGTTTGTCTCGTGGTTCGTGTGGGGTTGATGGTGAATCTGTAGTGTTTTAACTGCTTAATTTAGCATGGTGTCTGCCTTGTGTGTTTTTGGCTCATGTGTTTTGGGGTGGTGAGCGGCTGTCTGTGCCTTGCGCAATTTTTTTAAGGTCATGGTTTTGGGGTGGTCAGTGCCCTATAGGGTGGTGAGTGCCCTATGTTGTTTTTCTAGGGTGGTAAGTGCCCTATAGTGGTCAGTTGTGGGGTGGTGAGTGCCCGTGCATTTGTATTAGGGCGGTGAGTGCCCTATATTTTGTTTAAGGTGCTGTGACTTGTACGTTGTTTGTCCAGGGTGGTGAGTGCTCTATAGGGTTGTGAGTGCCCTATGTTGTTTGTCTAGGGTGGTGAGTGCCCTATAGTGGTCAGTTTTGGGGTGGTGAGTGCCCCGTGCAGTTGTATTAGCGTGGTTTGTCTGTGCCTTGCGCAATTTGTTTTAAGGTCATGGTTTTGGGGTGGTGAGTGCCCTATAGGGTGGTGAGTGCCCTATGTTGTTTTTCTAGGGTGGTAAGTGCCCTATAGTGGTCAGTTGTGGGGTGGTGAGTGCCCCGTGCATTTGTATTAGGGCGGTGAGTGCTCTATATTTTGTTTAAGGTGCTGTGACTTGTACGTTGTTTGTCCAGGGTGGTGAGTGCTCTATAGGGTTGTGAGTGCCCTATGTTGTTTGTCTAGGGTGGTGAGTGCCCTATAGTGGTAAGTTTTGGGGTGGTGAGTGCCCCGTGCAGTTGTATTAGCGTGGTTTGTCTGTGCCTTGCGCAATTTGTTTTAAGGTCATGGTTTTGGGGTGGTGAGTGCCCTATAGGGTGGTGAGTGCCCTATGTTGTTTTTCTAGGGTGGTAAGTGCCCTATAGTGGTCAGTTGTGGGGTGGTGAGTGCCCCGTGCATTCGTATTAGGGTGGTGAGTGCCCTATATGTTGTTTAAGGTGCTGTGACTTGTATGTTGTTTGTCTAGGGTGGTGAGTGCTCTATAGGGTGGTGAGTGCCCTATGTTGTTTGTCTAGGGTGGTGAGTGCCCTATAGTGGTCAGTTTTGGGGTGGTGAGTGCCCAGTGCAGTTGTATTAGGGTAGTGAGTCCCCTATATGTTGTTTAAGGTGGTGTGACTCGTATGTTGTTTGTCTAGGGTGGTGAGTGCCCTATAGGGTGGTGTGTGCCTTATGTTGTTTGTCTAGGTTGGTGAGTGCCTTATAGGGTGGTGAATGCCCTATGTTGGTTGTCTAGGGTGTTGAGTGCCCTATAGTGGTCAGTTTTGGGGTGGTGAGTGCCCTGTGCAGTTGTATTAGGGTGGTGAGTGCCCTATATGTTGTTTAAGGTGGTGTGTGTCCTATGTTGTTCGTCTAGGGTGGTGAGTGCCCTATATGTTGTTTAAGGTGGTGACTCGTATGTTGTTTGTATAGGGTCGTGAGTGCCCTATGTTGTTTGTCTAGGGTTGTGAGTGTCCTATAGTGGTCAGTTTTAGGGTGGTGGATGCCCTATGTTGTTTGTCTAGGGTGGTTAGTGCCCTATAGTAGTCAGTTTTGGGGTGATGAGTGCCCCATGCATTCATGCATTAATTGTTATATTACTAGCGTTATTTATGCATGTTTTTAATTTTTATTTATCCTGAGGGAGGGGGATGGGAAATGTAAATGTTAAGTTTGGAAATGCATTGCTCATCTTTAAAGTTGATGTTTATCTTTTGCTGTGCAATGCAATGATTTCTTTTACAATGCATTATATTTGCAACCTAAATGCTTTCTTTTACAATGCATTGTATTTGCATCGCTAATGCCTTCTTTTCAGAATGCATTGTATATCTTCTTTCTATGTTTTTGATTTTTGTTCACATTTCTTCCTTCACTTGTGAATTGTCTTTTCCCTAAGGAAGCGGGATATGTTATACTTAGCTTTGGTGTTTGGAATGCCTGATGTCATAGTAGAATCCTGTGTGCCTGGCTTGTGTGGAGTGGCAGTTGATGGCAGGCAGGCTGAGTGGCAGGGAGGCCACTCCTGGTGGGGTTTATTTCTATACTTCTTAACTTATGTGCTTAAACCTGAACTTGTAACTAAGCCTAATTAAACCTATGTGATATTTATACCTGACTTATGGACTTCATTTAATTACAACAAAAACATTCACCCCCAGTCACAGATCTGGATGTAATCCATCGTTCTTTTGCTCACCAAGCCACCCCAGTTCAGACATGGCCATATGCAAATGAGTCATGACCCTGTGCCTCATGGGAACAGTCCAGCACGAACTGCCAAGCCATGCCTTCCCTGGACCAGAATCAAGCATCCTAGAACCGGTTTCTGGCTATCAGCCGTCTTTAGCCAGGATAACTTGACTCCAGTGGCTTAGTGAGAGGGGACCCACATCTGGGCATGCCCTCTCCACATAGGGTGAACAGCAAAACACACAAGATGATGGACGGAATGTTGCACAATGGCAAAATATTCACCCCTAGTCACAGATCTGGGTTTAATCCATCGTTATTTTGCTCACCAAGCCACCCCAGTTAAGACATGGCCATATGCAAATCAGTGTTGACCCTGTGCCTCATGGAAACAGTCCAGCCCGAACTGCCAACCCATGTCTTCCCTGGATCGGAATCAAGCATCCTAGGACCGGTTTCTGGCTATCAGCCGTCTTCAGCCAGGATAGCTTGACACCAGTGGCTTAGTGAGCACAGGACCCACGTCAGGGCATACTATTCCCACATAGGGTGAACAACAAAACACACAAGATGATGGACGGAATGTTGCACAATGGCAAAACATTCACCCCCAGTCACAGATCTGGGTTTAATCCATCGTTATTTTGCTCACCAAGCCACCCCAGTTCAGACATGGCCATATGCAAATCAGTCTTGACCCTGTGCCTCATGGGAACAGTCCAACTCGAACTGCCAAACCATTTCTTCCCTGGACTGAAATCAATCCTAGGACCGGTTTCTGGCTATCAGCCGTCTTCAGCCAGGATAGCTTGACTCCAGTGGCTTAGTGAGCACAGGACCCACGTCTGGGCATACCCTTCCCACATAGGGTGAACAGCAAAACACACAAGATGATGGACGGAATGTTGCACAATGGCAAAACATTCACCCAAGTATCAGATCTGGGTTCAAGCCATCGTTATTTTGCTCCCCAAGCCACCCAGTTCAGACATGGCCATATGCAAATCAGTCTTGACCCTGTGCCTCATGGGAACAGTCCAGCCCGAACTGCCAAGCCATGTCTTCCCTGGACCGGAATCAAGCATCCGAGGACCAGTTTCTGGCTATCAGCCGTCTCCAGCCAGGATAGCTTGACACCAGTGGCTTAGTGAGCACAGGACCCACGTCAGGGCATACTATTACCACATAGGGTGAACAGCAAAACACACAAGATGATGGACGGAATGTTGCACAATGGCAAAACATTCACCCCCAGTCAGAGATCTGGGTTTAATCCATCGTTATTTTGCTCACCTAGCCACCCCAGTTCAGACATTGCCATATGCAAATCAGTCTTGATCCTGTGCCTCATGGGAACAGTCCACCCGGAACTGCCAAGCCATGTCTTCCCTGGACTGGAATCATGCATCCTACGACCAATTTCTGGCTATCAGCCGTCTTCAGCCAGGATAGCTTGACTCCAGTGGCTTCGTGAGCACGGGACCCACGTATGGGCATACCCTTCACAGATAGGGTGAAAAGCAAAACACACAAGATGATGGACGGAATGTTGCACAATGGCAAAACATTCACCCAAGTATCAGATCTGGGTTCAAGCCATCGTTATTTTGCTCCCCAAGCCACCCCAGTTCAGACATGGCCATATGCAAATCTGTCTTGACCCTGTGCCTCATGGGAACAGTCCAGCCCGAACTGCCAAGCCATGTCTTCCCTGGACAGGAACAAAACATCCGAGGGCCAGTTTCTGGCTATCAGCCGTCTCCACCCAGGATAGCTTGACACCAGTGGCTTAGTGAGCACAGGACCCACGTCAGGGCATACTATTCCCACATAGGGTGAACAGCAAAACACACAAGATGATGGACGGAATGTTGCACAATGGCAAAACATTCACCCCCATTCGGAGATCTGGGTTTAATCTATCGTTATTTTGCTCACCTAGCCACCCCAGCTCAGACATTGCCATATGGAAATCAGTCTTGATACTGTGCCTCACGGGAACAGTCCACCCGGAACTGCCAAGCCATGTCTTCCCTGGACCGGAATCAAGCATCCTAGGACCAATTTCTGGCTATCAGCCGTCTACAGCCAGGATAGCTTGACTCCAGTGGCTTCGTGAGCACGGGACACACAAGATGATGGACGGAATGTTGCACAGTGGCAAAACATTCACCCCCAGTCACAGATCTGGGTTTAATCCATCGTTATTTTGCTCACCAAGCCACCCCAGTTCAGACATGGCCATATGCAAATCAGTCTTGACCCTGTGCCTCATGGGAACAGTCCAACCCGAACAGCCAAACCATTTCTTCCCTGGACTGAAATCAATCCTAGGACCGGTTTCTGGCTATCAGCCGTCTTCAGCCAGGATAGCTTGACTCCAGTGGCTTAGTGAGCACAGGACCCACGTCTGGGCATACTCTTCCCACATAGGGTGAACAGCAAAACACACAAGATGATGGACGGAATGTTGCACAATGGCAAAACATTCACCCCCAGTCAGAGATCTGGGTTTAATCCATCGTTATTTTGCTCACCTAGCCACCCCAGTTCAGACATTGCCATATGCAAATCAGTCTTGATCCTGTGCCTCATGGGAACAGTCCACCCGGAACTGCCAAGCCATGTCTTCCCTGGACTGGAATCATGCATCCTACGACCAATTTCTGGCTATCAGCCGTCTTCAGCCAGGATAGCTTGACTCCAGTGGCTTCGTGAGCACGGGACCCACGTCTGGGCATACCCTTCACAGATAGGGTGAAAAGCAAAACACACAAGATGATGGACGGAATGTTGCACAATGGCAAAACATTCACCCAAGTATCAGATCTGGGTTCAAGCCATCGTTATTTTGCTCCCCAAGCCACCCCAGTTCAGACATGGCCATATGCAAATCAGTCTTGACCCTGTGCCTCATGGGAACAGTCCAGCCCGAACTGCCAAGCCATGTCTTCCCTGGACCGGAATCAAGCATCCGAGGACCAGTTTCTGGCTATCAGCCGTCTCCAGCCAGGATAGCTTGACACCAGTGGCTTAGTGAGCACAGGACCCACGTCAGGGCATACTATTCCCACATAGGGTGAACAGCAAAACACACAAGATGATGGACGGAATGTTGCACAATGGCAAAACATTCACCCCCAGTCACAGATCTGGGTTTAATCCATCGTTATTTTGCTCACCAAGCCACCCCAGTTCAGACATGGCCATATGCAAATCAGTCTTGACCCTGTGCCTCATGGGAACAGTCCAACCCGAACTGCCAAAGCATTTCTTCCCTGGACTGAAATCAATCCTAGGACCGGTTTCTGGCTATCAGCTGTCTTCAGCCAGGATAGCTTGACTCCAGTGGCTTAGTGAGCACAGGACCCACGTCTGGGCATACCCTTCCCACATAGGGTGAACAGCAAAACACACAAGATGATGGACGGAATGTTACACAATGGCAAAACATTCACCCCCAGTCGGAGATCTGGGTTTAATCTATCGTTATTTTGCTCACCTAGCCACCCCAGATCAGACATTGCCATATGCAAATCAGTCTTGATACTGTGCCTCACGGGAACAGTCCACCCGGAACTGCCAAGCCATGTCTTCCCTGGACCGGAATCAAGCATCCTAGGACCAACTTCTGGCTATCAGCCGTCTACAGCCAGGATAGCTTGACTCCAGTGGCTTCGTGAGCACGGGACCCACGTCTGGGTATACCCTCCCCACATAGGGTGAACAGCAAAACACACAAGATGATGGATGGAATGTTGCACAATGGCGAAACATTCACCCCAGTATCAGATCTGGGTTCAAGCCATCGTTATTTTGCTCCCCAAGCCACCCCAGTTCAGACAGGGCCATATGCAAATCAGTCTTGACCCTGTGCCTCATGGGAACAGTCCAGCCCGAACTGCCAAGCCATGTCTTCCCTGGACCGGAATCAAGCATCCTAGGACCAGTTTCTGGCTATCAGCCGTCTTCAGCCGGGATAGCTTGACTCCAGAGGCTTAGTGAGCACGGGACCCACGTCTGGGCATACCCTTGCCACAAAGGGTGAACAGCAAAACACACAAGATGATGAACGGAATATTGCACAATGGCAAAACATTCACCCCCACTCAGAGATCTGGGTTTAATCCATCATTTTTTTGTTCACCAAGCCACCCCAGTTCAGACATGGTTATATGCAAATCAGTCTTGACCCTGTGCCTCATGGGAACAGTCCAGCCCGAACTGCCAAGCCATGTCTGCCCTGGACCGGAATCAAGTATCCTAGGACTGGTTTCTGGCTATCAGCCGTCTTCAGCCAGGATAGCTTGACTCCAGTGGCTTAGTGAGCACGGGACCCACGTCTGGGCATGCCCTTCTCACATAGGGTGAACAGCAAAACACCCAAGATGATGGACAGATGTTGCACAATGGCAAAACATTCACCCCCAATCACAGATCTGGGTTTAATCCATTGTTATTTTGCTCATCAAGCCACCCCAGTTCAGACATGGCCATATGCAAATCAGTCTTGACCCTGTGCCTTATGGGAACAGTCCAGCCCGAACTGCCAAGCCATGTCTTCCCTGGACCAGAATCAAGCATCCTAGGACCGGTTTCGGGCTATCAGCCATCTTCAGCCGGGATAGCTTGACTCCAGTGGCTTAGTGATATGAAAAACAATGGTCCTGAACCTATTGATTATAATGATTCACTTAATCAATTATAATGTCCAAAGTTTTAAGCATGGAACAACAACAACCAGTCCGCTCTATTGTACTCAATTTGCTTAGTACAGAGTGATAAACCTACACCACGGTTAACAGAATACTTTTAATTCATTAGTTCATTTTTGGCAGTTCATTTTTATAACAATATGTTTAATTAAAACCATGCCCATCTATGGGCTATGGTTTTAATTAATCTTTATCCACCACGGTTAGTAATCCCGACTTCATTTTTCATAGGGTTATCATTATCCCCTGGTTGCCCCCATCTGTCTTTCCAGTCCTGATGAAGACTCGGACTCCTCAGGTTCAAATCATTGATTGGGCATAAGACGAGTCGAAACGTTGACGCTATCTTCATATAACCTTGGACCAACTACTCAATTTCTTTCATATAGTGCAAAAAATTTCAGGACATATATGTCTGGATGTAATAATATTTTGAATTAAAAAATTCAATAAGGTTTGGCCAGGGACTCAATACGGCAAATCATATGTCAGATATTGCTTGTTGAATAAAGTGAATATTTTCTGTCCACCATTGTGAATTTCCTTTCTGTTCACCTATTTCACACTCTTAATCACGCTTTTCTTTGCACGCTCCTTTTGGGCAACCATTCTGTTTTTATCTATTTTGGAATAACATATTGTTATAAAAATGAACTGCCAAAAATGAACTAATGAATTAAAAGTATTCTGTTAACCGTGGTGTAGGTTTATCACTCTGTACTAAGCAAATTGAGTACAATAGAGCAGACTGGTTGTTGTTGTTCTATACTTAAAACTTTGGACATTATAATTGATTAAGTGAATCATTATAATCAATAGGTTCAGGACCATCGTTTTTCATATCGTAATACACCCAGGTCCATACCTTTAGGGTTACCCCATTTTTCTTAATGGTTTCCAGTGACTTAGTGAGCACGGGACCCACGTCTGGGCATACCCTCCACACATAGGGTGAACAGCAAAACACACAAGATGATGGATGGAATGTTGCACAATGGCAAAACATTCGCCCCCAGTCACAGATCTTGGTTTAATCCATTGTTATTTTGCTCACCAAGCCACCCCAGTTCAAACATGGCCATATGCAAATCAGTCCTGACCCTGTGCCTCATGGGAACAGTCCAGCCCGAACTGCCAAGCCATGTCTTCCCTGGACCGGAATCGAGCATCCTAGGACCGGTTTCTGGCTATCAGCCATCTTCAGCCGGGATAGCTTGACTCCAGTGGCTTAGTGAGCACAGGACCCACGTCTGGGTATACCCTTCCCACATAGGGTGAACAGCAAAACACACAAGATGATGGACGGAATGTTGCACAATGGCAAAACATTCACCCCCAGTCACAGATCTGGGTTTAATCCATCGTTATTTTGCTCACCAAGCCACCCCAGTTCAGACATGGCCATATGCAAATCAGTCTTGACCCTGTGCCTCATGGGAACAGTCCAACCCGAACTGCCAAAGCATTTCTTCCCTGGACTGAAATCAATCCTAGGACCGGTTTCTGGCTATCAGCTGTCTTCAGCCAGGATAGCTTGACTCCAGTGGCTTAGTGAGCACAGGACCCACGTCTGGGCATACCCTTCCCACATAGGGTGAACAGCAAAACACACAAGATGATGGACGGAATGTTACACAATGGCAAAACATTCACCCCCAGTCGGAGATCTGGGTTTAATCTATCGTTATTTTGCTCACCTAGCCACCCCAGCTCAGACATTGCCATATGCAAATCAGTCTTGATACTGTGCCTCACGGGAACAGTCCACCCGGAACTGCCAAGCCATGTCTTCCCTGGACCGGAATCAAGCATCCTAGGACCAACTTCTGGCTATCAGCCGTCTACAGCCAGGATAGCTTGACTCCAGTGGCTTCGTGAGCACGGGACCCACGTCTGGGTATACCCTCCCCACATAGGGTGAACAGCAAAACACACAAGATGATGGATGGAATGTTGCACAATGGCGAAACATTCACCCCAGTATCAGATCTGGGTTCAAGCCATCGTTATTTTGCTCCCCAAGCCACCCCAGTTCAGACAGGGCCATATGCAAATCAGTCTTGACCCTGTGCCTCATGGGAACAGTCCAGCCCGAACTGCCAAGCCATGTCTTCCCTGGACCGGAATCAAGCATCCTAGGACCAGTTTCTGGCTATCAGCCGTCTTCAGCCGGGATAGCTTGACTCCAGAGGCTTAGTGAGCACGGGACCCACGTCTGGGCATACCCTTGCCACAAAGGGTGAACAGCAAAACACACAAGATGATGAACGGAATATTGCACAATGGCAAAACATTCACCCCCACTCAGAGATCTGGGTTTAATCCATCATTTTTTTGTTCACCAAGCCACCCCAGTTCAGACATGGTTATATGCAAATCAGTCTTGACCCTGTGCCTCATGGGAACAGTCCAGCCCGAACTGCCAAGCCATGTCTGCCCTGGACCGGAATCAAGTATCCTAGGACTGGTTTCTGGCTATCAGCCGTCTTCAGCCAGGATAGCTTGACTCCAGTGGCTTAGTGAGCACGGGACCCACGTCTGGGCATGCCCTTCTCACATAGGGTGAACAGCAAAACACCCAAGATGATGGACAGATGTTGCACAATGGCAAAACATTCACCCCCAATCACAGATCTGGGTTTAATCCATTGTTATTTTGCTCATCAAGCCACCCCAGTTCAGACATGGCCATATGCAAATCAGTCTTGACCCTGTGCCTTATGGGAACAGTCCAGCCCGAACTGCCAAGCCATGTCTTCCCTGGACCAGAATCAAGCATCCTAGGACCGGTTTCGGGCTATCAGCCATCTTCAGCCGGGATAGCTTGACTCCAGTGGCTTAGTGATATGAAAAACAATGGTCCTGAACCTATTGATTATAATGATTCACTTAATCAATTATAATGTCCAAAGTTTTAAGCATGGAACAACAACAACCAGTCCGCTCTATTGTACTCAATTTGCTTAGTACAGAGTGATAAACCTACACCACGGTTAACAGAATACTTTTAATTCATTAGTTCATTTTTGGCAGTTCATTTTTATAACAATATGTTTAATTAAAACCATGCCCATCTATGGGCTATGGTTTTAATTAATCTTTATCCACCACGGTTAGTAATCCCGACTTCATTTTTCATAGGGTTATCATTATCCCCTGGTTGCCCCCATCTGTCTTTCCAGTCCTGATGAAGACTCGGACTCCTCAGGTTCAAATCATTGATTGGGCATAAGACGAATCGAAACGTTGACGCTATCTTCATATAACCTTGGACCAACTACTCAATTTCTTTCATATAGTGCAAAAAATTTCAGGACATATATGTCTGGATGTAATAATATTTTGAATTAAAAAATTCAATAAGGTTTGGCCAGGGACTCAATACGGCAAATCATATGTCAGATATTGCTTGTTGAATAAAGTGAATATTTTCTGTCCACCATTGTGAATTTCCTTTCTGTTCACCTATTTCACACTCTTAATCACGCTTTTCTTTGCACGCTCCTTTTGGGCAACCATTCTGTTTTTATCTATTTTGGAATAACATATTGTTATAAAAATGAACTGCCAAAAATGAACTAATGAATTAAAAGTATTCTGTTAACCGTGGTGTAGGTTTATCACTCTGTACTAAGCAAATTGAGTACAATAGAGCAGACTGGTTGTTGTTGTTCTATACTTAAAACTTTGGACATTATAATTTATTAAGTGAATCATTATAATCAATAGGTTCAGGACCATCGTTTTTCATATCGTAATACACCCAGGTCCATACCTTTAGGGTTACCCCATTTTTCTTAATGGTTTCCAGTGACTTAGTGAGCACGGGACCCACGTCTGGGCATACCCTCCACACATAGGGTGAACAGCAAAACACACAAGATGATGGATGGAATGTTGCACAATGGCAAAACATTCGCCCCCAGTCACAGATCTGGGTTTAATCCATTGTTATTTTGCTCACCAAGCCACCCCAGTTCAAACATGGCCATATGCAAATCAGTCCTGACCCTGTGCCTCATGGGAACAGTCCAGCCCGAACTGCCAAGCCATGTCTTCCCTGGACCGGAATCGAGCATCCTAGGACCGGTTTCTGGCTATCAGCCATCTTCAGCCGGGATAGCTTGACTCCAGTGGCTTAGTGAGCACAGGACCCACGTCTGGGTATACCCTTCCCACATAGGGTGAACAGCAAAACACACAAGATGATGGACGGATAATGCACAATGGCAAAACATTTACCCCCAGTCACAGATCTGGGTTTAGTCCATCGTTATTTTGCTCACCAAGCCACCCCACTTCAGACATGGCCATATGCAAATCAGTCTTGGCCCTGTGCCTCATGGGAACAGTCCAGCCCGAACTGCCAATCCATGTCTTCCCTGGACCGGAATCAAGCATCCTAGGACCGGTTTCTGGCTATCATCCATCTTCAGCCGGGATAGCTTGACTCCAGTGGCTTAGTGAGCACGGGACCCACGTCTGGGCATACCCTCCCCACATAGGGTGAACAGCAAAACACACAAGATGATGGACAGAATGTTGCACAATGGCAAAATATTCACCCCCAGTCACAGATCCGGGTTTAATCCATCGTTATTTTGCTCACCAAGCCACCCCAGTTCAGACATGGCAATATGCAAACCAGTCTTGACCCTTTGCCTCATGGGAACAGTCCAGCCCGAACTGCCAAGCCATGTCTTTCCTAGACCGGAATCAAGCATCCTAGGACCGGTTTCCAGTTCCAGGTACTGGTCATCTAACAGTAAAATCTCAATTAGACGTTGAGTGTTGGCACTTCTCCCTGTCTTCAGCTTTCTAGATGCACACAGGGCTTTTAATTCTTGGATTGAAATCTCACTGTATCTAGAGGGCAGAAAGCTACTGGCAGAGAGCCACTGACATCTCCTTTAGTAGACATACTAAATGTGGTGAGGTGTTGCACCTACCTAACCTAGTGGGAAGTAAACGCTCTGGGTTTGGAGAAAGGGTGTGCTAGACCCTTGACTTACCCAACCCTAAGTTCAGTCGAACTTACTTATTCTACTCTAGTATTATATGTACCTAGTACTTAGTGGTTTTCAGTTAATGAATACAAAGATTTATCTGGTAAAACAATGCAGGCTTAAATCCCAACCGCTGCCACCAATTTGAGAAGTCGGCCTGGTATATGCTGGCCACTAGGTAAAGTGGGCACCCTGTACCAGTCCAAACAACCCTTATGGTGATTTAAGAGGTCAAAGATAACCTTAGAAAGCTATCCAAGTAGTAGCTGTGGAGAACAGCCTTCAGGATTAGCCTTGAAGGAATGTTAAGCAGCTTGTTTTACCAAAATACAACATCATTGTATTGGTTAAATGAAAAGAGAACCACACAGTAGTTATACAAATATGTATTTATTATTATAACACACTCTATGTACGTCACAGTATCTGCTACACGCAGATAAACACAAAGCACATAATACTGTAGCACAGACACAATCGTAAGTAGCACTAATGCACAGTGGGCTCTAGGGGGAGACCAAACCATATACTAAAATAGTGGTATAAGAACCACAACTCAAGTCAAGACAGAGTCTAGAGGATATAGAATCACTGGGACTCCAAGGAACTACCCAAGGTGAGTAAGTAGGAATACCACGGAGGACGGGTGCAGTGTGGGAACACATCCATAGGCGCAGTACAATTCTATTGGAAAGTTGTGGTCGCAGTTTTAAAGTTTAAGGACCCTTCTAAGTGGACTTCAAGGAAACCCTGTGGGAGTTAGGAGGTTGAAGAGCCACCACACCCATGGATACTGTAGTACCAGAGTTACCTATCCCAGGAAAGCTGGGTGCATTGGTCTGAAGTCGCATCGGAAACCGTCGCCAATCTCTATGGAGGACTTCGAAGAAGAGCCACTGCAGGGAAGAAGAAATGTGTCCATTGGAATCCAAAGGTGTATTCTGGATTATGAGTACCTGAAAGCAGAGGGGGCAGAGTCTGGCTCACTCATGAGTGATCAGAGGCTCGGTAGACGAATGACCACTGATGTTGGGTGCTTCATGTGCATTGAGGGGGTTCTTGACTCTGCAGCCACAGGGACCAGGAGATGTCGAGGACAACCAGGAGCTGGATGCGAGCTGTTCCACAAAGGATGTTGAGTGCTGAGGGGTCGGTGTCTGGCTGGAGCACCAACAAGCCTTGGCAGCGGCAACCCATGAGGAAGGTCAAGAAAGGTTTCAGCTCGGACCATCAAAGTCCAGGAGACTCACCAAACACAGGAGAGTCAGGTCAGGCCTGAAACAACTAGGGGAGCCCAAGAGAGGCAGTGTTGACCCTCAAGAGAACCCACAGGCCGGAGGCACAGGAGTTACAAGGGGACCTCAAGCAATTTCACAAAGCAGCAGCCCACGGAGCACTCGGTGTGAGGAGGCCGGAGTGTTCGAAATGGTGCCAGAGGTTGGAGCCCAGAGAACTTGTTTTGGGAATGCCAAGAAGCATATGCACTTGCAAAAGTAAGCAGTGTACAGGGGAACATGTACTGTAGACCCCACAAGAGATTCTGACCTAAAACTTGGTGAGAGGGCAGATCAGACCTCGAGGAACTTGAAACCTACCTCCTGTGTTGCTGGAGCCTTTGGAGTCCATAGGAACTCAGGAGCAGCAGGCCGGTCAATAGTGATTTGGTTTTGCGGTTGCAGGGGAGTGACTTCTTCACTCCAAGAGAGATGTCCTCAGTTGTCCTTGATGCCCCACAGGCCCTGCACAGGTCCTGTATGGTGCAGACGATGTTTCAGGCTGAGAGGGAAACAAATCCGGGCCAAACGAAGTCCAGAGAAGTCCAGAGTGTCCAGACGGTCGAAGTTCAGTGGTTATGGTTCAGAATCTTGTCCACGTCGAATATAGGGTCCTACAGCAAGGTAAACCCTTTTGTTCCCACGGGAGAGGGTTGGACAGATTCAGGGGACCCTCCCAGGGGAGGGTCAGGACAGTGGGGAGGTTACTTCCATGCTTTGTCCAGTTTTGCACCAGAGCAGTAGCCAACGGCTCCCAGGATTGGTTTGAACTGGACTATGCACAGGGACACTAAATGTGCCCATCATGCAGACTTACGGTCACTGGCAAGTGCACCCACCCAGGCCTAATACATTTATTCCTGTCTGGGAGGTGGTCACACCTCCCTGTGACAGGATGCCTATTGTTCTGCCTTTCCCTGCTCGAGCTTGGCTCAGCAGCAGGAGGACAGAAATGTGTCTCTGGTCGGCAGCAACCATTTTGTGTTGCCCAGGATTAGAAGGCTGGTACTTTGAACACCAGGGACCTCACAAAGCTCGTTTCTGTGGGGTGGAATCATACCTTCCGCACCAGTTACCAGTGTGGAGGTATGATTCTACAATGTTTGATATCAAACACAATAGGTTAACTTTCAGCTGTTTTTAAGTTGGTCATTATGCGGTCGCAAAATGCCAATCTATATGTTGTAAATGGCTGATACACTGACAACCCGGGAGAATGGACTCCGTAGGTTGCAGGGTTGTCCTGCTCATACAGGGGCACCCTCTCACTTAGAACCAAGCCCCCTCCTTCAGGATTGTTAAGGCCTGCTATAGGTGTGACTGATAGGTTTTAAGTGCAGTGACCCTTAGATATAGGAAACCTATAAGTATGCACCATCTTGCGCAAGCTGTAATAGCAGGCCTTTAGTTCCATTTTGCATGACCTCTCATGGGTGGCATAATACATGCTTCAGCCCATGGGAGGCCTCTGGCGTACCTATGTCCTGGGTACATGGGTAGCATATACTAGGGACTAACAAGGGTACCTCAGTACCAATCTGGAGTGCACCTAAGTACATGGCATAACATTTTAGGGAGAAAGCAGATAGACTGGGATCCTGATTAACAGGATCCCAGTCAGACTAGTCAAAAACAGTATCAAATGAAGCAAAAAGTGGGGGTAACCATAACAAACAGATCCTACTGTAGAAGCTGAAATAGAAATAATAAATGATTCCACACATACAACCCTCTGTCAGCATATAAGACAGCAAAGTTTATTGGAGACCAACAAACAGCAAATTAACGTGCAGCACGAAGACATCAGCAAAGCCACTACATGTCCAAAGAGGTGACGGGTCTGACAGCTTTTATAGGTTCAAACCGCAAAGGATGTAACATCATAACATAAGTAGCACAAATTAAACATAGTTCATTTGATCAATTAGCAAGAGTTTAAACCATCGTATACCATGTAAGGTCCGAACTATACTGTGACCCAGGTGGGCAGCTTCTTATGACTTTCCACTGCAATGTAAGCTATAAGTCTGGTGCTTTTCCAGTTAATAATTGCAACATAATAGTAATGACCAGAAACATATTGCGAAATGGGATATGCTGAAATGTACGTGTATATGCCAAAGCGAGCATCTTCCTTTGTGCCACGTATCTTGTTTTCGAGCAAGCCTTGGGTTACTAAAGCTGTCTCTGAAGCTAAGAAACGTGCAAGCATCCTGTGCACTGTTTATTATGTCAACTTAACAGGGCTTACTGCATTTGGTATCATAAAGAAAATGGCTTCTACATTGCTCCATCTGATACCAAATCACTATCTCCTAACCCTTCACCTCCATCTCCTCTCCTTCATCATCATTATTGGTGTGGTGTTCATGAGGTCAATGCCATTTGCTATGGGGCATACAGCATGCACAGCAGGATACAAAGGCTGTGCAGTATGCTGGGCATACCTGGATCATCACGCAGAGTGTAATTAATACAGTGCTTATTACAATAATCACTTCCAATAATCATGATTCCCAGCTTGCTAGCCATACCATGAAGTCTTCCCACATGCTCCATGTATGTGTTCCGTGTGCTTTGTTCCTAATGTCTGTAATCTTGTGTATTGCATCATCTATATTGCGGCTGTTGTCAGGTATATACGAACAGAACACCTGATGGATGGCGTGGCAGACTCCACCCTCTTTGGCCAGAATAATGTCTAACACAACTCTGTTCTGCATCACTACGGCCCTCATGGCGGTCAGTTCCTCTGTAATGTTTCCCATCCCTGCTGCTGTTGAGTCAGCTACATCTTCAATCATTCTTGCCAGCTGGTGCATTCTCTGTGTGGTGTATATAATCCCTGCAGAAGGGACCATCATCCCAAGGCCTGTCATTACGTTGTCTGCCCATTCTGGTGTCCGCCTAATTCTCCTTGGCCGTTGGCCTTGGCGTGTGAACTATACTATGTCGGAAAAATGTGTCATTTGCGGTATGATGGAGGCAAGATAGCAACTGCCATACCATCCTGGTGGAAAGTAAAAGTATGCCCACTGCCCGCATTCTCCACCAACTGTAGAAGCTGAAATAGAAATAATAAATGATTCCACACATATGACTCTCTGCCAACACATAAGATAGCAAAGTTTATTGGAGACCAACAAACAGCAAATTAACGTGCAGCACGGAGACATCAGCAAAGACACTCAATGTCCAAAGAGGTGATGGGTCTGACAGCTTTTATAGGCTCAAACCGCAAAGGATTTAGCATCATAACATACGTAGCACAAATTAAGCATAGTTCATTTGACCAATTAGCAAGAGTTTAAACTGTTGTATACCATGTAAGGTCCGAACTATACTGTTGCTGACCATGTGACCCAGATGGGCAGCTTCTGGGGCTTTCCACTGTAATGTAAGATATAAGTCTGGTGCTTTTCCAGTTAATAATTGCAACATAATAGTAATGACTAGAAACATATTGCGAAATGGGATATTCTGAAATGTGCGTGTACGTGCCTAAGCGAGCATCTTCCCTTGTGCCACGTATCTTGTTTTCGAGCAAGCCTTGCATTACTAAATCTGTTTCTCTGAAGCTAAGAAAAGTGCAAGCATCCTGTGCACTGTTTATTATGTCAACTTAACAGGGCCTAGAAGCTTACTGCATTTGGTATCATAAAAAAATGGCTTCTACACTACTTTCCTATACTCCACAATGCAGGAATCCGGATCAAAGCCCTCAACTGGATCTGCTCATTCCACTTCAGCAGAACGCAGCGGTTCAGATTCCCTCCCTTCATATCGGAGCCCACGTCAACCACCCGCGGAGTCCCCCAAGGATCCTCCATCAGCCCCACACTGTTCAACGTCTACATGGCCCCTCTCACTTCCATCGTCAGAGCACACAGACTCAACATGGTATCGTACGCAGACGACACACAACTCATCCTCTCACTATCCAACAAACCCAACATCTCGAAACACAACTTTCAAGAAGGAATGGAAGTAGTCGCCAGGCCAATGAAAAACAGCTGCCTACAACTGAACACAGACAAAACCGAAGTGTTAGACCTGTCTGCTTCTGGGGATATTCTAACCATTATTATTTATTTTTGTCCCCCTTAGCCTCCCAGAGTTTCTATTTTTATTTTTTACATATGTCCACCAGGATTTTTTTTTAGTGTTGTCAGGGGGCTAGATGTTCCTTGGCTATGACGCCATTTTTTTTTCCCTCATAACCTGTGAGGCCTAGTCAAGCCCTTGAAAATCTAGAGACATTCAGAAACCTAAAATGGTGTCCACCAACTGCCATAACGGACACTACTGGAAAACAGGCCATAGGCTAACATAAGGAACTTTCTGGAAGCATCCAGAGACTTCTGCAGGTCTCAGGCCACCCTATAAAAGGCCAGTGACCAGCAGCCATTTTGTAGTAGTCTCAGGAGTGACCGGTGAGGAGAGAGGCGACTTGCGAAGGAGGATTGCGCACCAGAGGTGACCAGATCGACCTGTGGGCCGGCGGTCGCGTAATTGGGAAGTGCCCCCTTTCAATCTGACCAAACCCCACTGTCACGTCAGCCATAAAGCGTGACCAGAGACTTTATGACCAAATTGCAAACCGGGTCGTGATATAAGGAGACCCTTATTAACTGCAGCCAAGCGACCCCTGTGAGTGACCTGCGCTACTGCCCTGAGGGCTGTGGGTGACCCAGGGCTCTGCCGATTGCCTGAGGTTTAAGGAGCAACCCTGTCACAACCCACGCGCCAGCTTTGCAGCTTGTGGTGACCAGCGGGGGAATTAACAGGAGTTCCTACCTGTGGAAAGCGCTGGCTGTCTGCCTGTTTCTAGCGCGAAGGAAGTGCCCAGCTGTTCGGCGTGTCGGCGAAGGGAGGCGGCGTTGGAGGAGAGGCGGAGTCCAGAAGCCGTGAGGAAACAAGCGGCGTCACTGGAGGCGCGCCCGTAGGCCAACCCGCCGGTCGGAAGAGGCGGAGTCCGAGAGGGGAAGTGCCGGCCGCCTCACAGCGGAGGAGCAAGAGCGTCGTCCCCCTCAGCGGCGGAACCGCGAAAGCACCAGCCGACTCGCCGGTGAGGCCGCAGAGACCCAGGCGGCTCCACGTTCGTCAGGCCCGCCTGCGGAGCACTCGTCCCTGACGCCGGAGGCTGGAGCTTGCTCGAGCGACTACCGCCGGTGCCCCCCCCCGCCAAAGAAGTAAGCAGGGTAAAGTGAAGGGAGCGGGAGGAGGCAGCACCGGGTGTCTAGAAACACCGGACCAGCGGGACGAAGTTCCGAGTTATCAACTGTCAAGCCCCAGAAAGCATAACACGTGGAATTGGGCTAGTGATCCGCCCAGCCCACGTGAAACTAACTTCTAACTAGTTCAGAGGAGAGAGGTGTGCAGGGAACAGCAGATCCTCCACCAGTAAGGTGTAGCCTGTGAGTTAACCAGGGGGGAGCCGTGTTAATTCTACTTTGTCTTCATTTTAGCCACATAACTGGTGGTTTATGCTGAGAAGATCTACACCCGTGGTAGAGGTCTGTTGAGTTGAGCAGGAGGCTAAGAGCTGAGGGGTAATGTACTTGCCTAAGAGTTGTTAAATGGCATATTAAAACTGTAGAGTGCACTTTCCTTTCTGTAACCACATAGTAGAGAAGTGTATTGTAACATGGACAGCAACTTATCACAAATGTAATGTATCCTTGATTCTTATATTCTGACCGGGAAAAGTATTGAATGTGATTTGAGATCCATGAGCACTGTGTAAATTAATTGTGTATTATTTCTATTTAAAATCAGAATAAGAAAAGAACATTATTTTTATAAAAGGTACTGGTATTTTCCCAAAATTGGTGTTGTGTCTTTTATTTTAGTGGTTCATCACTGAGTTACTGTGAGTGAGACTTGTAAGCACTTAACCAACGCCTTGAGTTTAGCTGTATCCACTACTGTGCCAGGCTACCCTATGTAGACTAGGATACCCTAGGTCCAACATAATTGGTGTTTCAGCGGTGGGATCACGGATTTGTGCTTACACTCACTTAGTAGTAACGCAGTGCCTACCACGGGACCTCACCTGGAGTTTTCTCCCTGCGGCCCTCCTAATCTAAATTTTGCTTTTTCTAAATTAACTACTGGTGGTGGGTGGAGGTTGACCCCAGGTCACTTTTTGGATTTCTCCTGTGTAAAGTTTATACTCTAAATAGAAATGGAGATAAATGTGGAAGAGCTGGAAAACTATACCATGACCCAATTGAAGGAATGGTGTCAGCAGCAGGGGGTGTTTTTTAAGAAAGGCGCCAGGAAAGTTGAGCTGCTGACCAGTATCCGGGCATGGGTGGAGGCTCATTCCGGGGAGGAAATAGATCCTGAGGGAAGTGACAGGGACACCGTCCTGGAGACCGCAACACTGTACCAGGCAGGAGGGGGGAACCTTTTGACAGGCCCTAGGACACCTTCCAGAGTGGGCAGTAGTGTCTCGGAGAGGGGTTTGACCAACGCCGAGTTAGAGGATAGGAGGGAGGAGAGGAAGATGAGAATAGAACTAGCCAGGATGGACATGGAAAGGGAGGACAAGAGGTTGGCGCATGAGCGGACCATCAAAGAGATGGATTTACAAGCCCTAAACCTAAGAACCCCCAAATCAGAGAATGGTGGCAGCGATACCCAGACCAACATCAGGGAACCCAGACCTTACCTACCAAAAGATATTATGGCATGCTATGTACCCAGTGATGACATTGCCAAATGGCTAGCCGCCTACGAGGTCTCACTGAGGGCCCATGGGATCTTGGAAGCCCACTGGGGGGGTGGGTTATATAAATACATGCCCCCCACTGGCAGGGATACCTTGTTGGCCCTAGATCAAAGTGAACAGACCTACTACCCGGCTATGAAGTCGGCGCTGCTAAGAAAGTTTGGGTTGACCCCTGAGAAGTATAGGCAAAAGTTCCGGGGCAGCCACAAACTAGGCACGCAGAACTGGGTAGACTTTTTGGATTACTCCAGGAAGGCCCTGGAGGGTTGGGTGAGAGGCAGCGAGGTAGGGGACTATGAGGGACTATATGACCTCATACTCAAGGAACACCTACTCGAGAAATGTCTTCCCGAACTACGACAGCATCTGGTGGACAGCAAGCTGACCAGCCCCAGGAAGCTTGCTGAGGAGGCGGATATCTGGGTTAGTACCCGGGTGTCGACTAAGGGGACTGGAGGGGATTCCCAGAAGCATGGACAGGGCGCCCCCCAGAAGAAAGAGGGAGGGGAAAATAAGAGGGAGTTCTCAAAAGGGCCACAAAATACTTCGCAAGGAAGGGGCAGAGGATTCATCCCTAAGAGTACCCCCCCTCGCAACCCTACCCCTGGCCAAAGCCAGCAGCCAAGGGTTGTTCATTGTTTTGAGTGTGGTGGTGTGGGACACTATAAGGGAGATGTGAGATGCCCAAAAAGACCACCCCCTCCCACTGGAGGAAAAGCCCCGGGAATAACTAGTGTAGTGCTCGGGGAGGAGATGCCTTTGGGTAACGGAGGGGAGCGGGCGGGTGTCACTTTAGTGTCCCTGGGAGATAAGGAGATGGTTCCAAAGACCCAACTGCCCTCTAATACTACTAAGTATGAGCAGTGGGTCACCATCAATGGCCGTAGAGGGGAGGCTCTGAGAGATACAGGAGCCAGCATGACTATGGTAAGGAGTCAGCTGGTGTCTCCAGAGCAGGTCATCCCAGATGTACTCCATCCCGCCATAATGGCTGACGGCAGATTGGGCCACTACCCTGTGGCTGAGGTTCCCTTTGAGTGGGGAGGGGTTGCAGGTCCACTTCGAGTTGCCGTAAGCCCTGCCGTGCCTGTTGACTGCCTGTTAGGGAATGATATGGAGCACAATGCTTGGAGGAGGGTGGAGTACCAGACTCACTCTGAGATGCTGGGACCCCCTGACTGGACTTGTGTCAGCACAAGGTCCGCGACTGCCCGAAGGGGGAGTTCACTTACGCTGGAGCCTGGAACAATGGCCTAGCCGGCTGCCAGAGAGGAGAAGGACAGGAGGCCGGAGGACCCTGCCTCGACATCTCCACCTCGTGAGACAGACGGGCCACCTGCGGAGGTGGATCTGGAGTCCACAGGGGAGAATGTTGCTTCCCTGGAAAACCTACCCATCCCTACTGAATGGCATGTGGAGGGAGGTCCTTCCAGGGAAGAGTTCTGCAAAGCTCAGAAAGAGTGTCCTACTCTCGAGGGCCTGCGGCAACAGGCCAAAGCCCAGGCAGCAGGAAACATTGTAGGGAGCTACCGGATTTACTGGGAGGATGGACTCCTCTACAGTGAGCCCAAGGCACCTGGACATGGTTCATCCAGGGCCTGGGTGGTCCCTCAATGCTTTAGAGCCTTTCTTCTGGAACTGGCTCATGAGATACCATTGGCAGGACACCTAGGACAGGACAAGACCTTTGCCCGGCTTGTCCCCCACTTCTACTGGCCTCGAATGAAAGTGGCGTCTGATACATATTGTCGGACGTGTGTGTCTTGCCAAGCCAGTGGGAAAACAGGGGTGAAGCTAAAAGCTCCCCTGGAACCACTACCTGTCGTTAGCACCCCCTTTGAGAGGGTGGGCATCGACATTGTAGGGCCATTGGACCCACCAACTTCAGCTGGTCACCGGTTCATACTGGTTTTGGTGGATCATGCCACACAGTACCCAGAGGCAATACCTCTGAGGACCATCACTGCACCTGCAGTGGCAAGGGCCCTGATGGGGATCTTCACCCGAGTGGGTTTCCCCAAGGAGGTTGTGTCCGACAGGGGGACTAACTTCCTTTCAGCATACATGCGGGCTATGTGGAAGGAGTGCGGCGTTACCTATCGGTTTACCACTCCTTATCACCCACAAACCAATGGTCTTGTGGAAAGGTTTAACAAAACCTTGAAAGGTATGATACGGAGTCTACCTGAGAGCCTGCGGAGGAAATGGGACGTCCTCCTACCCTGTCTCTTGTTTTCCTACAGGGAAGTGCCACAGAAGGGAGTGGGCTTCAGCCCCTTCGAACTTTTGTACGGGCACCCTGTACGGGGACCTCTCAGCCTGGTGAAAGACGGATGGGAACGGACTCCCAGGAAGCTTCCCCAGGACGTGGTGAGCTACATGCTGGCCTTCCGGAGCCAAATGGCTAAGTTGTGGAAGCAAGCTTCAGACAACTTGGAGGCCAGCCAAGCAGTTATGAAAGAGTGGTATGACCACAACGCTCACCCAGTGGAACTGGAGCCTGGACAGAAAGTGTGGGTAATGGAACCTGGAGAGCTAAATGCCCTTCAGGACCGTTGGACAGGCCCCTTTGAGGTTTTGGAGAAAAAGGGGAAGTCCACCTATTTGGTGGATCTTAAGACCCCGAGGCAGCCCCACAGGGTGCTGCATGCCAATCGCCTCAAGCCACATCACGAGAGGCCCGAGGTTGTCTTAATGATGGTAACCGATGGAGCAGAGGAAGAGGAAAGTGAACCTCTCCCTGATCTTCTCTCGTCCCAAGAAAAGGATGGGTCGGTGGAGGGAGTGATTCTCTCGCCATCCCTGACTCCTGAACAGCAGAGTGATTGCCGCCAGATCCTGGAGCAATTTTCTTCTCTGTTCTCCCTTGTCCCAGGTAGGACCCACCTGTGTACCCATGACATGGACACAGGAGACAGCCCACCTGTGAAGTCTAAAATCTACCGGCTGTCGGACAAGGTGAAGGCCAGCATCAAAAGTGAAGTTGCCAAGATGCTGGAGCTAGGAGTGATTGAACCTTCTGGTAGCCCTTGGTCTAGCCCGGTGGTTTTGGTACCGAAAGCTGCCCCACCAGGCACCACACCTGAATTGAGATTCTGTGTGGACTACCGAGGCTTGAATTCAGTAACCAAAACTGACGCACACCCCATCCCACGGGCGGATGAGCTTATTGACCGGCTGGGAGCTGCCCAATACTTAAGTACCTTTGACCTAACTTCAGGGTATTGGCAGATTTCCCTTACCGAGGAGGCGAAGGAAAGGTCAGCCTTCTCTACACCTCAGAGACACTACCAATTTCGTGTGATGCCCTTTGGGCTCAAGAACGCCCCTGCCACTTTTCAGCGGCTGGTGAACAGGGTCCTTTCTGGAATGGAAGCTTTTTCTGCTGCTTACCTGGACGACATTGCTGTCTTCAGTAGCAGCTGGGAGGACCATTTGCAGCACCTGCAAGCTGTTCTTCATGCCCTGCAACAGGCTGGCTTGACAATCAAGGCCAGCAAGTGTCAGATCGGACAGGGGTCGGTGGTGTACCTAGGTCACTTGGTGGGCAGAGGGACGGTGCAGCCCCTCCAGGCAAAGATTGAGGCTATCATCGCCTGGGAGCCCCCCAAGACTCAAACTGAGGTCCGAGCCTTCCTGGGCCTCACTGGATACTACCGTCGCTTCGTGAAGGGGTATGGCACTATTGTGGCACCCCTCACTGAACTTACTTCCAAGAAACAACCCCGACGGGTAGTCTGGACGGAGGCTTGCCAGCGAGCCTTCATGACCTTGAAACAAGCATTGTGTTCCGCTCCCATTCTCCAGACCCCTGATTTTGCTAGAGAATTCATTGTCCAAACAGATGCGTCAGAACATGGCATTGGGGCAGTGTTATCGCAGCTAAATGATGAGGGCTTGGATCAACCCGTGGTCTTCCTGTCCAGGAGGCTACTCCCCAGGGAAAGGAGGTGGAGTACAATTGAGAGAGAAGGCTTTGCGGGGGTTTGGGCTCTGAAGAAGCTGCGGCCATACTTGTTTGACTCGCACTTCCTAGTTCAGACTGACCACCGCCCCCTTCGTTGGCTGATGCAAATGAAGGGGGAGAATCCCAAGTTGCTAAGGTGGTCCATCTCCCTACAGGGAATGGACTTTAGGGTGGAACACCGACCTGGGACGGACCATGCCAATGCAGACGGTCTATCCAGGTATTTCCGCCTTAGTGATGAGGACTCCCAAGGGGTTGGGTAGTTCTCCCCACTTTCAGCTGGGGGGGACGCGTGTTAGACCTGTCTGCTTCTGGGGATATTCTAACCATTATTATTTATTTTTGTCCCCCTTAGCCTCCCAGAGTTTCTATTTTTATTTTTTACATATGTCCACCAGGATTTTTTTTTTAGTGTTGTCAGGGGGCTAGGTGTTCCTTGGCTATGACGCCATTTTTTTTTCCCTCATAACCTGTGAGGCCTAGTCAAGCCCTTGAAAATCTAGAGACATTCAGAAACCTAAAATGGTGTCCACCAACTGCCATAACGGACACTACTGGAAAACAGGCCATAGGCTAACATAAGGAACTTTCTGGAAGCATCCAGAGACTTCTGCAGGTCTCAGGCCACCCTATAAAAGGCCAGTGACCAGCAGCCATTTTGTAGTAGTCTCAGGAGTGACCGGTGAGGAGAGAGGCGACTTGCGAAGGAGGATTGCGCACCAGAGGTGACCAGATCGACCTGTGGGCCGGCGGTCGCGTTATTGGGAAGTGCCCCCTTTCAATCTGACCAAACCCCACTGTCACGTCAGCCATAAAGCGTGACCAGAGACTTTATGACCAAATTGCAAACCGGGTCGTGATATAAGGAGACCCTTATTAACTGCAGCCAAGCGACCCCTGTGAGTGACCTGCGCTACTGCCCTGAGGGCTGTGGGTGACGCAGGGCTCTGCCGATTGCCTGAGGTTTAAGGAGCAACCCTGTCACAACCCACGCGCCAGCTTTGCAGCTTGTGGTGACCAGCGGGGGAATTAACAGGAGTTCCTACCTGTGGAAAGCGCTGGCTGTCTGCCTGTTTCTAGCGCGAAGGAAGTGCCCAGCTGTTCGGCGTGTCGGCGAAGGGAGGCGGCGTTGGAGGAGAGGCGGAGTCCAGAAGCCGTGAGGAAACAAGCGGCGTCACTGGAGGCGCGCCCGTAGGCCAACCCGCTGGTCGGAAGAGGCGGAGTCCGAGAGGGGAAGTGCCGGCCGCCTCACAGCGGAGGAGCAAGAGCGTCGTCCCCCTCAGCGGCGGAACCGCGAAAGCACCAGCCGACTCGCCGGTAAGGCCGCAGAGACCCAGGCGGCTCCACGTTCGTCAGGCCCGCCTGCGGAGCACTCGTCCCTGACGCCGGAGGCTGGAGCTTGCTCGAGCGACTACCGCCGGTGCCCCCCCGCCAAAGAAGTAAGCAGGGTAAAGTGAAGGGAGCGGGAGGAGGCAGCACCGGGTGTCTAGAAACACCGGACCAGCGGGACGAAGTTCCAAGTTATCAACTGTCAAGCCCCAGAAAGCATAACACGTGGAATTGGGCTAGTGATCCGCCCAGCCCACGTGAAACTAACTTCTAACTAGTTCAGAGGAGAGAGGTGTGCAGGGAACAACAGGGTTCACGAGTAGAAACCCTTACAGCCTATTATTAATTGAGGAAGCAGATCCTCCACCAGTAAGGTGTAGCCTGTGAGTTAACCAGGGGGGAGCCGTGTTAATTCTACTTTGTCTTCCTTTTAGCCACATAACTGGTGGTTTATGCTGAGAAGATCTACACCCGTGGTAGAGGTCTGTTGAGTTGAGCAGGAGGCTAAGAGCTGAGGGGTAATGTACTTGCCTAAGAGTTGTTAAATGGCATATTGAAACTGTAGAGTGCACTTTCCTTTCTGTAACCACATAGTAGAGAAGTGTATTGTAACATGGACAGCAACTTATCACAAATGTAATGTATCCTTGATTCTTATATTCTGACCGGGAAAAGTATTGAATGTGATTTGAGATCCATGAGCACTGTGTAAATTAATTGTGTATTATTTCTATTTAAAATCAGAATAAGAAAAGAACATTATTTTTATAAAAGGTACTGGTATTTTCCCAAAATTGGTGTTGTGTCTTTTATTTTAGTGGTTCATGACTGAGTTACTGTGAGTGAGACTTGTAAGCACTTAACCAACGCCTTGAGTTTAGCTGTATCCACTACTGTGCCAGGCTACCCTATGTAGACTAGGATGCCCTAGGTCCAACACGAAGTACTCATCATAAGCCCACATCCTGATGCCTGGAACGACACCTGGTGGTCCCCTGCCCTCAGGAAGCCACTCTCACCCACGGACCACACACGCAACCTCGGAATCATCTTGGACTCATAATGGACCACCAGATCAATGCTGTCACCTCCTCCTGTTTACACACCCTCCGTCTCCAACTTTCAACTGCATCCCTCTCTTGCCATTGCCTGCTAAAATAGGCATGGTGCAGGTGGGTAAGAAAATAGGAAAAAGTCCCTGATGCTCAGCAAGACAACTCCCTGAACAAAATGGACATTTGTTTTTTGTTGTGTCAGCAACAGAATAATTGCTTTGGTGGATAGTTGCTTAGACACACAAACACAATGCTGAGTGGGGCTCATAACACGGCTTTCTGCTTGGCATTCTACTGCACATAAAGTACGTTGGGGGAGATTTCTAGATGGATGTGTGGCCCTCTGTCATGGAAGGCAAGGACCTCTGCTGCTTGGATGGGCTGATGGATCAGCCACCTGCCTTCAAATGAGGTACAGAATCTCTACGATGTAGGCTATTTTGATCCACACTCCTGATAACTAGTAAGTTCATGATCCGACCAGTGTTAGTTTCAGATCTTGGATCATATCCCTCAGCACTCTTAGAACATTAAACATAATAGTTTTGTGGAAGAAAATATACGGAGAAGTGTAAGAATTATTTTAGAATGTATAGAATTGCTGTCAGAAGATACCAATGTATTAGTTTCCACCACTGTCCCAAGGAGCAAGTGTGTTATATTATTGTATTAATACTGGTGTACTGAGATAGCCACCAATTCATTATTGCCTCTCAAGTTGTCAAAAGAACCTATCTAGTATGTAATATCATGCTCTGAGCTCCGCCAAACATTTGCTGCCAACCTTTAAATAGACCATTGCTCTGCGGTTGTGCTTAGAGATGAGAGGTGACAATAGCTTACAGTGTATTTTCAAGGAAAGGACAATCATCATCTCAACACTCACATCTAAATACAATAGTTTTACCTAGATTTACCTTCTCAACATATATGTTCTCACTTTTAAATTATCAATCTCCATTGAAGGATAAATCATTATCTCAACACTTACATCTAAATACAATAGTTTTACCTAGATTTACCTTCTCAACATATATGTTCTCACTTTTAAATTATCAACCTCCTTTGATTGTTGGTGAGCGAATGGAAAAGATAGCCTCTTACAACTTACTTCAATGATTGCATCGTGTACAGTAACAGTAGTAATATTTTTTCACTTTTGCTAACTCTAAATATAAACCAAAGTTATTATTCTCACTATGACACTCTGTATCATCCATTCCAAGTTCATCACACAATAAATAATCATCAACATTACATTTCACTCTTGTCCATGGGTCAGCCATCAATCGCCTTCCAGCCCATAGTATGACCACCACTTGCCCCAAATTTTGATGTGTTTCTGTGGCATCCTCAGGCTTGATAAATCGGTTGTTCCATTTTAGCAGACAAGTCCACCATTAATCTGTCAGAGTGGGGGAGCGGTGATGACCAATATCACATTTGGCAACCACTGTGGCCACCCCCATAGTTATTCGTTCACTCTGGGAATTGCAAGGTTTTCCAGGATGCCAAGCAGTCCTATCCTTGGGGTCAAGTCCACTGGTCTTTCCAGGATCTCAAATAGAGTATTTTCCATTATCTGAGGGCATTTCGATACTACATGCAATAAATTTGCACACACATGAGTGCACTGGAAGCAGGTGGGTAGGAGAATCCTTCCAGTATACCACAGCCACTTGATTATGAAATAGGTAATATGAAAGTAATGTAGTTGGATCAGCCATCTTTTGGTGGAGATAGCTATTTCTGGGCGAGCCATCTGGGCAACATGACAATAATGTCTTCAAGGGGGCGCGTCAATTCCTCCTATTTCTCCTTAAGCATTAGGAACACTTCATAGTCATTTTCTTATCAAAAAGACTCATACATTTAACATCCCATCTGCACAATTGCATTGTTCAGTGCATTCGTCCCTTGAGGAGTTTGGCTTCCAGAGGGCTATATTCATGCAGCTCAATAATGTCTTTCAGGTAACAGGACAGGACATGGTGGTAAGTATTTTTGGAATTGTATAGGGGACATGGAAAACTGATTTTGTAGGTCTTGCAAGAAGAACATATACCCCCTTGCCAGATATCCTCTATGGTT
This sequence comes from Lissotriton vulgaris, assembly GCF_964263255.1. NCBI lineage: Eukaryota > Metazoa > Chordata > Amphibia > Caudata > Salamandridae > Lissotriton > Lissotriton vulgaris. Next base: position 1,331,622,586 of record NC_141696.1, on the reverse strand, counting down.
GTAATTCCAATTCTATCTCATTTCTTAAAGCCATCAAGTTGCGCAGTGTAAAGTAGCCCTCTTTCCTATAACAGTGGGGTACATTGTGAAAGTCTCTTGTGTCATCCCTAACCTAATAGTACAATGTGCACATTTGTGCTCGTGAGACAAGTGAACGGTGCAAGTGACACATGACAAAAATGTTAGGTAACAGCGGGCTGGAGTGCAGAAACAATTTGAATAATGTTCGCAAAAGCTGTCAGTAAGCAATTGTCAAAAGATTTCAGCTGTTTAAGGACACCACAATAGCGCCCACAGTTGCGCTGGATGGTCAACTACATTTCAACCTGAATGATTCCAGGTCATCATCAGGATCAAATTACATGGATTACATGGATTACAAGAGTGCTGTATAGGTGGTAAAACAAGGGGAAAGATAAGAACCAGGAGGTACCTATAGATGGCATAAAGGAGAATAAAGAAAGAATATGGAGGGCTACCTGTCCAAGTAGCAGGGTACCCACATGAAGTAGAACCAATGCATTCAAAGGGAGAGCTTCTTAGGATGGTCTAGGGGAAGGGAAAAGGAAATTCATGAAATTAGGGAGTGCATGAGGGTATGAAAGGTTGAGGAAATCTAGCCATAAATGCATGTGTCACTTGTGTCATTCACTTGTCTCACGAGCACGTCTGTGCACATTGTACTATTAGGTTACGTTTGCATATAATGTAATGTAGTGCTGTTTAACTACTTTCATTCTAAAATTGATTACATGGGTCCACGTTCAGAGGGTGAGGGGGGCACTTGCCTTGTGTGCTTTGCACTTTTGTAAACTCTGCTTGAGAAGTCACCATCTTATAAAATGTAAAAATTCAACTGCCCTTAAATAGAAGTCCTTGGGAAACATGCACAATGGAAAAGGAAGGATGAAACATAGAACATAGCATGACAGTTGAAAGATGGCTACAACCCCTGCACTTCCAAGGTCAGATATGTTTACTGGTGTCAGCCCAGAAAATAGCCAACATATCAATGCACCTCCTGCAGTGATATGCATGAATGCACTGATTCCAAGGTCTTAAAATGTAAGGTTCCCTCAGCCTTTTGTCCTTCTCAGGGAGTTGAAAAGAGTACCCTGTAACATTACTAGTTAGCACCAAACACATTACATTTTAGTATGCACTGCTTAGTCTGTATTATGCTCAGCATAGCCACTGCCACCAGAAACCCAATACAATGTTTGTAATCCACTCACTCGAGAACAGTTTCCCATGTCAAAATATAAATAGTTCAGCTAGCTCTGGTGCTTTTGTTATATATAGTTGCTTGTTATTTGCTTATGTTCTAGTAAATGCAGTCTGCAAAACAATACTGGGCAAATTACACACAACTGACACACACAATTGAGCTCTTTGGAACATACTGTTTTGACATATGCATGAGATGAGTATTGCCAGGTTTGTCTTACACCACTTGCATGTGGAGAAACAAACTTTAACAGTTTACAGATTACAACATTTTAGAAATGAAACCAGCAGATATATTTTTCCAACATGATACTTATGCTGCGAATCAGCCAGTATAAATTTAAAAAATCCAACTAGTATCTGCTTGTTTTTATATTATTAATAATATGACGGAGGAGCAGTTTTACAAAGTCATTAGGTCCCTCGAAAATCATAACCCTTCAGTTTTCTAAGCAAAAGTCAAAGCAATCTGCATATCAGTAAAGCATACACACAAATCTATTTAAAGTTCCCTCCCAACACAAACATGGTGTGTCCTTATGGTTTTAGGAGGGAATAGTCAAATATTGTATTAAAATAATGAGAATATAGCTCAGATTTGTACATTTTTACATCAGAAACTCTAGTGTCAGGCTACACATACCCTCTTTAACATGTGGAAGCTTTAACATTAATATGCCACATTATAGCAAAGCACTGAGAAGTACTTATTAAAAATGATAGTCTAATCATGAGCCATTAGTGAACTAAGTGGCAAGACAGTTGTCATGTAAACCCTGTAGGTGGCCCAGATTAATAAAGAGCAACATTATAATCTATTAAACCAAAAACAGCTGGTATTCTGAACTCACATATTTGAACGTTCTTTCATATGCACTAATTCAATAATACATAAATACATTTGGAGATTTGGTAAAAAAACAAATATCTGCCTAAAATGGCATAACTTAGGCAGTGAAGCTGAGATTTATCCATGATTTATGGTTTCACTTTCTTCATATCAACCACCAAATGTGTCTCTATTTATCTTTCCATTTGTATGTTAATGTTTTGATTTGACCTCTTTGTGCATTTTTCTGCATTTTTTGTTTAGCACAAACTCCGCTGTGACATGGATTCGGGGTTAGAAATGGCTGATAAAGGTCTTAATTTCATAAACATAAGAATGCGCTTCACACCAGCAGGGAAGTAGACGATATTGGAAATAGTCACCTAGAGGTGGCTCCTCCTTCCGTAATGGCCAAGGAGTGTCGCCCCTGAGAGAGCGCAATTTGAATGAAAAATATATAGTAGCCATATTTAGACTTATATGTTATAAACGTAGGAATGAAATGCATATCGTAATGAAAAGTTGGCAACTGCAGCATAAGGGCCAACGAATGTGATAACATGTTATAGGAAATGTAAATGTATTCACACGTTAAAATGCATTAAGTTTAGAAACCCCGTATACATGAAGGGCAATTGTATAGAAATGTGTATAAATGCTTATGAAATATAGAGCGTGCACAGTAGAGTTCGTGTACGTATGTAATTTTAAATGTGTAACTTTACATTGGGAGAAGCGGCGAGAAAATAACGTGGAAAGACGTAAACGTGGAGAAACGTAGATAAATGTATAAGAGAACTTACATAAAGATGTAATCAAGGAAAATGCATAAGTTATATTCTATGTAGTCGTATTCAATATATTTCATATATTTGATGTAGAATGTGTTTAAGTATAACTAGGGCTTTTTGTTAAAGTACGAATATATGAAAGTAGGCCAAGGGTTATGCTGTGTAAAGGGCATTTTGTAAGAATGTTGGAAGAGTTTAGGTCATTTGTGTTTCTAACCTGACTGACCAAGAGCTCAAAGGAGCATAGTCACTTGAAATGTAATTTAGTGGTCTTGTGAAGGTCGTAAATAGTTTGAGGTGGACATGAGAGCCGAGAAGTCTAGCACTTGTTAGATTTAAGGTGACAATGCCGGACGGAGCTTATTGCTCGAACGTGAGGAGAGACACTTTTGATGTAGACTATGTTTTGACAAGACCATTCACAGGACCTAGCAGGGTCAAGTTAAGAGATATGGAGTTAAGGCCTTGTCTAAGGTTCTATGTTACATGATCTGAAAGAATCAATAAATGTCAACGATGAAATGATGAAGATGACATCCAAAGGAGAAGGGTCAACTTAACGGACGACGTGAAGAGTGGACCAATGGAAGAAGCAGGAAGTTGACATCATCGGGGGAAAGTCCGTGGTGGGCGTCAAGGGGCGTTCCACTCACACGTTGATTGTGTATTTTAGGGACAGTACCCCGGGGAGGAGGTAGCAATTGGGAGATTAGGAACAGCGAGACGAATTGCTCAGAGCAAGGGCGAGGGTAGATGCCTTGAGCAGATGCGCTGAGACATCATAGCGCAAGGGAGCAGTAGGCCGAGGACCCTTAGAGAGCAGATGGGTAGGCAGATAGGGTACTGCTTCTGAAACTTAAGATTTCCTTTAGAGGATAAAGAGAGTTTGACTTCTTAGGGAGACAAACTGCTGACACCTTTTTAGGGAAGAACTTGCGAAGTAGGGTTGTCACATAGCATAGAGTAGGGACAGATTAACTTGATGATTGTTTTTGTCTTACTGCAGATGACGCAGAAGAAACCACTTCATACCGAAGCTTAAAGCAACTGAGATTTTAATTGATTTTGTATTTTGTATACTTTGAGATTTATCCTGAGTGGATTGTATCGCATTCAAATTAATCTTTATATAAACTCTTAAAACTTCATCAGTTGTAAGTGGTTCTTCAGAGTGGCGTCAGTTAATGGGGTTTGTCTAACCAATGCTGGGGTGGTCCTTTCCTCAATGACAGATAATAGCGGTCCAAAACAGACGAATGGGATTCTTTATTAAATTTATCATACTCATAAATTGATATCAAAATCCCGTTCCCCGCAGTTGGTAGCAGAGGATGGTTATCTTCTTGAGGAAGACGACCTAGGCCAGGTTAGTTTACCCCAAGGTCCCTAGTCATCGTCGACCAGAAGAAGAATCGCAGCCGAAGACGGTGCTGATGGTGCGTCGAGAGAAAAGCAGCAGAATCGGTCGAGAGTAAGTATAAGGGTCATGCGTTGTAAGATTGCGGTGTTTTATGTTGTTCCTGTGTTGTAATGTCAAGCGGAGTTGAATGCCTGTAGTGTGATTGAGGGAAGGTTGTGAGCGCGCGCAACTGGATGAAATCTTATGTCCAGAGGACTTAAGTGGTTCGGGTGTATCGAACACCTACAGTAATTTGTCTACCACTGAAAGGGGGTCATGAGGTACCATTGATTTCCCGACAGACCGATGATAGGGGGAGCGTATGTGTGAGTGAATGAGTAGCGAACGCTGGTCGTACGTCTACTGTGCGTAAGTAACCTATCAGTTGAGGCAAGTGTCCGACCGTAAGAGGAAAGACGCTGTGCCAGTTGAGGTAGCAATTACAGTTAGACTGTGGCCGTACAGTCAGAGAAAAGTGATCGCTTGGACGGAAGTAGTCATTTTTCAATGTATGAATGAAAACGCATGCGAAATCGTGAGACGAGTTGAGAAGCGAGGGAAGCTGCTGAAGAGGATACAAGTGACGTCAGCGTAGAACCGTGCTGGGATAGGCTGATTAGCGAGAGTCGCACAGGGATTGGTGGTTGTTATTAAGGGCAAATAAGTAAGATCAAAATGAAGTGTTTTAAGGGTTTAGGGAAAATCTTTAAAAAGAAAAGGAGAAATTTATATGCCGGAGAAGAAGCTCCACCAGAAGGCACACCAGCATATCATATGGCAGTAAATGTAGGCTTACATTCAATACTGTGGATTTCTGAGTGGCATAGGCTAACAGAAGGGCAAAAAGAGCTGGCGTTTCCAAGATTCGGAACGTTTAAATTAGAAGTGTTGAACCAACTGAAGGCGACGATGCTTTCAATGAGACCTCTACCGAGGCCAACACAATTTGAAGCTCTTGGCGTGTGGTTTAGAACAGCACACGAAAGGGGCATAAAGAGACGACAAGAAAGAGTGAGAAGATCGGTAAAGGCAATGCAGGATGCTAAATGGGACGATGAAGCCAAGAAATGGAGGGTGCAAAAGATAGAAGCAGACAAATTGTTCACCATGATAGAGGCTACGGGAGAAAAGAAACCTCTAGAACAGGAGGATGAGGAAAGCGAGACAGAGGAGGAACTGCTAGAGAGGCTATTGACAGACAGACCACCTCCATACAGTGGGGAACTTGCGAGTCCCATATTACCGCAAGTAGACGGAACTAGGTGGGGAGAGTATAAGTCGATCCCGGTATCAGAGTGGGACGCTACTAAGACCGTAGAGATACCCCAAACTAGTCCGGAACAGAGAGTAGTGGGAAGACTTGTGGTCCAGAACGTGCCAGAGACGCAATGCGCTAGGTCATACCAGATGCCGGACGCTTTACAGGTTCCGGTCACCATAGGTCCTATTGTGTCAATCTATAACCCAGAAGGGGTCCAGCAGGATGAACAGGCACGGTGGGATAATGAAAGGGCAGAAGAGGACAATAGGAATGCCACAATGAATTCCCACAGGCAGATACGAGCACCAATAAGTCGGAGTACCCCATTTGATTCCGCAACGGGTCCCAGAGTAGAACAGCGAGGTCGAAGAGGGTCAATGGATTTGAGGGGTCCTAAACCGAAAACCTATAAGGAACTAAGGGAGTACCTGAGTGAATGGGACGCTGCCGAAGAAGCTCGGAATAAAAGTTTAGAAACAGGATCCGAGTGGAGAGAACAGGATAACAGGATTCTCTCTCATTGTGGAGCTGGCGAAAGCAGCGCCGAGTGGGAGGGAAGAAGCCAAGAGAGCAGAAGAGATACCTATCCTACTGAGAGCAGCAACAGGCAAATGTGCGAAGACAGAAGTGCAGGGTGTGGCGAAGTGCCTCGTGTCACCTTTAGTGAAGGGGAACATAGGACACAGGAGTATAGGAATACCTTCAGGTGCACACACCATGCCCCAGGTGAGAATGCAAGACATTGGAGTCACGGAAATATGGAGAGTCGCGAAGCATCCCGACATACATCCGGAGATAGTGGTCAGAGTCACGAAAACTTAGGAAGTCGCGAAACGTCTCGCCATTCTTCCGGTGATCACGAAAGAGATCGCGGGAACATGGAGGGCCGTGACGGACCCTATCGTCTATTAAGTGACACCAGACAAAAAACAAGTTATAATGGGTTAGAATCGAACGGTGGATCCTATCTCACATCTGGAGAAACCGAGCTTAGAAATCGGAATGTAGGGTTGGGGGACGGAGCGTTATTCCACCATACCCCACGTGGAGATGGAAAGGCTTGGGATCTCGAAGGGTGGGAACGAAGAGAAGGAAGCAGAGCTCCTCATAACTCACCTGTGCTCAGGCGTAGGGCGCATAGTGGAGGTGAGAGGGATATGAGAGAAGAACACAGAACTGAGATGCTGAAAGCTGAAATGAAAGCAAAACGACTTGACATAACGAGTTTGAAGGCAGACCTGGATGAATTGATTGATGGTACAGTGCAACTAGAGAGATTAAACTCATATACACCAGCTGAGATACTGTTTCTATCCAAAGATATTACTCGAAGAGCGAGGTCAGTTCATGAGAACTTATCTAATTTAGCAAACAGGTACATGGTAGACCTGTCACGAACTAAGGCTTTACAGAGTAACCACAGGCTAACTTGCACAGATCAGGATTTGGATGATCGCAGAACGATCGCGCTGAAAGTACACATAAGGGAATTGATCGTAAGTATCAGAATATGGAGAGATCTAGATAGATGGGAGGAAAGATGGTCCAGAAAGGGCTCCGTTAGACGGAGTGTACTTGAGGGTTCCCAGGACGCAGATTTGATGCGAATGGAAGCCTTCCCTTTGCGAGAGGTCGCGAATGGAAGCTACGTCCATGTACCCTGGACTAGGGGGGATTTGGCGGCATTCACCAATTCCTTCCCAAAGCTTAGAGATAATCCTGTCGAATGGTACAAGCAGGTAGAAAGGTTCGTGAAGATCTCAAAGGTACTGTGGGTCGATTTGAACACACTGTTCGACATCGTAGTACCCGGAGACCTATGGACAGCGTGCAAGCTTAGTGTTGATTGGCCCACTTGTGAGCCAACAAGAGAAGCCAGGACGAATGGTCCATCTCATAGAGTCATGGAAAAGTACGAGAGGGTAATAACGTGGCTAAAAGAGAAAGTGCCGGTGCAAGACATAGACTGGGTAAAGATAGATCGGACTACCCAAGAGCCGAAGGAGACAGTGCATGAGTTTTACGAGAGGTTGCTGAAAGCATTCAAGCAATACAGCGGGTTAGATGTGATGGATCCCAAGGACATAGGACAGTTTGTTTCAAAGTTTGTCTTAGGATTAAGACCAGAAATATGCCTAATGATCCAACAGCATCTGATCTGTTGGCAGAACAAACCTTTAGACGAGATTCTGAGGTATGCAAGGTATTGTAGTGACGAGATAGACTCGAAGGCGAAGAAGCTTAAAGAAAAGCTAATGTTAGTGCAAATGCAAGCTGCTGGAAAGGATAAACAGCGACAGCAGGGAACAGGGACGCAGGCAAAGAAACAGAATAATCAGAGCAGAGACGAGGAAGAAAGACCGAGACCGAGAATGGATATCGAGACACTGAAAAAGAAAACGAGATGCCATCAGTGTAACGAGGTGGGACACTGGCGACGCGAGTGTCCTTACAACGTTGAGACAGGGGAATTAGAGCAGGAGGAGGAAGAGGTTCAGAACAACGTGGTTAAGGGAGCCACAGTCCCGAAGGGCAAGTTTGTCAAAGGGGGGACTCAGACTCCTCGAGCCCCGTTTCCTCAACCACCTCGCATCACGAACGGGGGAAAAACCTACAGACAGATGCCATTGTTTGTAGGAGGAGAGGAATGTTACTACGTTGATCCTCTTACAGGGCAGCGGGCTAGTAGGGATGAAGACTGTACTCTAGGAGCCGCCTTGGAAGTAGATCAGAGAGGACCATACGTAGAGGCTGAAATAGCGGGATGTCCTACAACCTTTTTGGTGGATACAGGGGCCACTCGATCTACGTTGAGATCAGCGGTAGTCCCGGGTCTGCCAATGTCAGGAGAAACGGTACAGGTGGTAGGAGTTGCGAACAAAAGGATGACAAATCCCTTGACCGAACCAGTGTCGGTGAGGATAGGGAATTACAGTGACGAACATCAGTTCGTGATCTGTGATTCTAGTCCTGTGTGCTTATTAGGGAGAGATTTGCTGTGCAAATTGAATTGCACGATACATTGCACACCAGAAGGAGTAGAAGTGCAGACCAATGATGAGGACGCTGATTTTAAAGTTGTAAACTCAAGGGAATGCGTGGAACTTTATCCTACCTTAACAGTGGAGGAGCTTCCACAAGATTTGAGGGAGAAAGTCTCAGCTGAGGTATGGGATTTTACTGGAGAAGAAATAGGCTTGATCAAAGGAGTGGAACCAGTAAAGATCTTGGTAAGACTCAATGCTGAGTATCCAAGAACACCACAATACAAGTTGACATCGGAGACGATTGCAGGAATAAAGCCCGTGATCGAATCCATGATTAAGCAGGGAATACTAAAGGAGATCGTGGGAAGTCCATGTAACTCCCCGATCATGGGTTTGCAGAAACCTAGTGGAAAATACAGAATAGTACAGGATCTTCGAAAGATTAATAACATTGTTGTCTCGTGTTGTCCAGTGGTACCGAATCCATCAGTGATATTGTTTCAGATACCGTTCCAAGCTGAATGGTTCACAGTGATAGATTTGTGTCAGGCTTTCTTTTCGATACCGTTAGACGAAGAGAGCCAGTATCTTTTCGCTTTTAAGCTGGAAGATCGCGTTTTAACATGGTGTCGTATCCCTCAGGGGTATACAGAAAGCCCATCGATTTTTAACCAGCTTTTAAAGAGAATCCTTGAGAGTCTAGTACTGCCCAAGAATTCAGTTCTGGTCCAGTACATAGACGACCTCCTTGTTGCGTCAGAAACTGAGGAAGCTTGCAGAGAAGACACCATCACCTTGTTAAATCACTTGGCCGAGAACGGACACAAGGTGTCTCCAAGTAAGTTGCAATATTGTAAGACTGAGGTGCAATACTTGGGCCACAGGATTGAGAAGGGAAAGCGGAAGGTGTCTCCAGACAGAATTGAGGCGATTATGAAAATGAACGCGCCTACAACACAAAGAGAGGTCAGGATGTTTTTAGGCATGGTTGGTTATTGTCGACAGTGGATAGCAAACTTTTCACTGAAGGCCAAACCTTTATTACAACTGACGCACAAAGGAGTAAGTGATCCGGTACCATGGGACAAAGATTGTTTGATGGCATTTTTGCAGCTGAGGGAGGACTTATGTCGTGCCCCGGCTTTAGGGATGCCAGATTACACTAAACCTTTTTTGCTTTACTGCTGCGAGAGAGAGGGATGCGCTTTAGCGGTATTAGCACAGGTCCATGGAGATGCGCGCAGGCCAGTGGCGTATTTTTCGGCTACATTAGATCCAGTAGCCGCAGCGTTGCCCGGATGTCTGAAATCCGTAGCTGCAACGGGTGTCAGCATTGAACGTTCTGAGAGCGTAGTTATGGGTCATCCGTTAGAAGTGTATGTACCACATTCTGTAGAACTGTTAATGACAAGGACGAAGACTCAGCATCTGACGAATAGCAGGCTCACACGCTACGAGCAGGTCATATTGGCTGCCGAGAATGTGACCCTAAAAAGATGCTCTGTCTTGAATCCTGCAACCTTGATGCCACTTCCGAATGAAGTGGAAGATGAAAACTGTACAGAACATGACTGCCTCGATGTGACTGAACTATGTACCAAACCGAGACCTGATATCGTAGATGAGCCATTGACAGACCCAGACGAAATTTTCTTCGTTGATGGTTCATGCGTAAGAAACGATGTCGGTCAGCTGAGAGCAGCTTATGCAGTATGCACGATTACCAGAGTTATAGAAGCCGCTTGCCTGGAAGGAGTACACTCCGCACAGGTAGCTGAAATTGTGGCTTTGACTCGTGCTTGCCTAGCAGGCGACAGACTTCGAGTCACTATATACACCGATAGTCAGTATGGATTTGGCGTAGTTCATGATTACGGGCAGTTGTGGTCTCAAAGAGGTTACATGACCTCCTCGGGTTCTCCGATTAGGAATGGAGAATTCGTGAAACTTTTGTTAGAGGCTTTGCAAAAACCAATGGCCATAGCTGTGGTCAAATGTGTAGCTCATACAAAGAATACGGATTTTGTATCATTAGGGAATAAATATGCCGATGAAGTAGCGCGTTACTGCGCAGAGCAAGGATATTCTCACACTGATGCAAAAGTGGGGGGAATCCAGGAAATGACCGAATTGACCATGTTATTAGATACCGTAGATACATGGGACGAATTGAGAGCAGTACAGGAAAATGCACCAGATGAGGAGAAAAAGGGCTGGGAAACAGCTGGGTGCGAGAAAAGTGAAATGAATTTTTGGGTGTCTGCCGACGGAAGGGCAGTATTACCAAATGAACTCATTAGTCCAATGGCAAGAAAATTGCATGGATCAGCTCACATAGGAAGAGATGCTATGGTGAGAGTATTCAGACAAACGTGGTTTAACCCTAAATTTAGAGTAGCGGCAGAGGCAGTGTGTCAGCGATGTACGATCTGTCAGCAACTAAATGTGGGTAAGAGAACACCAGTTACCTTGAGTCACATAGGAAGGTCTGGGGGGCCTTTCAATAGGATGCAGATTGACTTCATAGAAATGCCTCCATGCAACAGACTTAGATACGTGCTAGTGATTGTTTGCATATTTTCTAGATGGGTCGAGGCTTACCCTACACGTAGGTGCGATACACATACAGTAGCAAAATTGTTACTTAGAGAGTTGATACCGAGGTTTGGGGTGCCATCCTCTTTGGAATCGGACAGAGGAACTCATTTCAATAGCGAAGTGGTAAAGATGCTATGTTCAGCTTTAAACATCGATCAGAAGCTGCACTGCAGCTATCGACCAGAAGCTTCAGGGATCGTAGAGCAAATTAACAGCACTATCAAGTCCAGACTGGCTAAAGTTTGTTCATCGACATCCCTGAGTTGGCCAGACGCACTTCCAGTAGTTCTCATGAGCATACGTAGCACACCTGATAGAAGAACAGGCCTCTCTCCACATGAAGTGCTAATGGGGAGAGCTATGAGGTTGCCATCGGTTCCGACTGCAGCGCTAGTGAACATCACAGACGATTTGATTTTGGACTACTGCAAGGGACTATCTGATGCCGTAAATTCTGTGTCCCTCCAGGTCCAGGCTGCAGAGGTTCCGTCAATACAAGATTTGTGCCATGACCTGAGTCCAGGAGACTGGGTCCTGGTGAAGAAACACGTCAGGAAGAACTGCTTAGACGTGCGTTGGCGAGGACCGTTTCAAGTCATACTTGTAACGAATACTGCAGTGAAGTGTGGAGGGCTGCCAAACTGGATACATGCTTCACACACCCGAAGAGTGCAAACACCTCCAGAAGACACAGCTCCTCTCTCGGATGAGAATCCGGCGGGAAGCGGAGAAGCCATAGAGGGGGAAAGCCAAGCTGTGGAGGTGATCGAAGAAGCTGAAACTGTGTTGGAACAGGACGACGAAGGTCAGGACACTAGCGAGACCGAAGCCGTCTCAGGAGAAGACAGTAACTGGGAGACTGAATCGGAAACTGAACAAACTGGGAGTGACCAAGAGACGGGTCCTGGAACAAGGAGCAGAAAGACGGGAAACGACAAAGCCGTTTGGCCGGAAAGAAGAAAAAGGCCAAATTCAGAAGGAAAGCAAGAAAGAACTCTTGTCCCGATCGCTGAAGAGTCGGATCAGGAGGAAGAAACGACAGATTCAGGAACTGAGAGTCCACGAAGATCAAGAAGGGTACGTGTGCCCTGCAGAAGGTACGCCACCCCAGAGTGGACTTATCTAGCAGATGTCTTGGGGACAGAAATCTGGGAGAGTGAAGAGTGTGAAAGTAATCGATCTCGATCCATTTGTGGCAGTGGAGATATGGATGTTGACGCCTGGACTCGAGACTGAGGGGTTACTGACTTTCACACTTCCCATACCCCCATATTTGAGTCGGATCAAAGATTTAGTATTGAACAAATTACAATTTCCAACATTTGGTCATCAAATATCGGAGGAAGAAGACAAAATCATTCGTTTTGAGTTGTTGGAACTTGTTGCAAGAGCTGCAGGTACGAGAATAATTGTTGATACATAAAGACTTTTGTATATAAGCTATAAAGAAGAAGATAACCTAGCACCGAGCGGAAAGAAGAATAGAATTAGGGATTACATTTAGAGGAAGGAGAAGGGTTAGGGTTGTCTGTTGTTAAAAATAAAGAGACACTGTTGCGAAAAAGAGACTTTGTTGATAAAAGAGCACTTTACAAACTGAGAAGGAAGCAAGTCAAACAAAGGACTGAACTGAAAAACTTTCGCAAGAGAAGGAGTTGCGCTGTTTTGACAACATGGAGAACGGCAACCCAAACAGAAAAGCTAGATGTATAGTAGGTACACTTATAGCAATAGTGATATTTCTCATAATCATAGTAGTAACGATATCTTACATGACAGGCCATGAAAACGATAAAAGAATAGCGAATGTAAAAATTGTAACGACTTTGAAACCTGCTCTTGTGGGAAAGAAGGAGGAGAGCACTGTTACACGTGAAAAAGCGTTACTTGCAGATGAAGCTCGTAGATTACACATAGATGAGTCACAGGGAAACTTTAGGTCAAATGCATATGCAAAGTTATTGTATGAATATATCGATGCCATGGAGACCAAAGATTGCTACGTTTGTATGCAATTGCCGGCTTCTGTAGACGAAGGCATTAGGTATCACCATCTCCCATTAACTTATGGGATCACATGTAGTTTACTGCTTAGTATATTTTATGGTAGAGAAGGATTTGAGTACTACTTTTCAAATTATGATTCGGTACTGCCTGAAGTTCCGAATTATAAGCAAATGAATAAGTGGGACTATTACAAAAAGGAGGATAGACTGGCTAAATTCTTTCTTCCTTGGGATACGTTAGATACATCATATGCACGTAGAAATAATCTGACTTGCAAAGTATCAGAAGTAGAGAAAAGGTTTATAGCACAAGTAGATGATCGATGCAGACGGCAGGAGATTCTAAAAATGTCAGGACAATGGAAAATAGACTGGACGGAAGAAGAGAAGGCACATAAAAAGAAAGGTAGTAATGGTCCAATAGCATTGGATAGGACGCAGAAAGGAAAGTTATGTTTAACTCGAAGCAAAACATACTATGAGAGTGAATTTGTAGGTGAAGTTAGTTGTGAGCACTCTTTTAGGTTAGAGTACTACACAAAGGATTTTATGAAAGGGATGCAAGCTATTCCGAATGTATATTTTGTATGTGGGAGAAATGCCTACGTAAAACTTCCAGATAATTGGTATGGTTCGTGTTACTTGGCAATTGTCTTCCCCAAAATATATCATGCAAAGGATTTGGCGATAATAGAAGGAAAGGCTTCGAGGAGAACGAAAAGGGAAGTAGGAGATGCAGAAGTAGTAGGAGATGTATTTGGAGCGATGTTTCCATTGTTAGGTTTGATTCTTAACGATGTTAAGATTAGAAGGTTAGCGACTGTCGTGGATAGATTGTCTGCCAGCACTGCAAGATCTTTAATGTTGGTAGAAGGTGAGATGCAGTCGATTAGAGCAATGGTATTACAGAACAGACTTGCGTTAGATGTAATATTAGCAAAGGAAGGCGGAGTTTGTAAGGCTTTGAAAGTTCAGGAATGTTGTACTTATATTCCTGATAATTCAAAACCACTTGAGAAAGTCATACAAAACATTACACAGATTCATCAAGAAAGTGAAGATTTATCAAAAATAAATGTTTGGGAAAAAGTAGGAACTGGAGTAGGCAAGGTTGGAAGTTGGTTTGCTAATATAGGCAAAAGTATAGTCTGGTACATTTTAAAGCCTGTATTAATAGTAGTAATTTGTATAATTATATTATTAGGATTAGTAAAATTGTATAAATGGTATAGGTCGAACAAGTTACAAAGATCGATGAGAGACCAAGAAAGGAGACTAGCTGTGTTACAAGATCAACAGTATAAGAGTTTGAGAACACTTGAATCGATAAAAAGAGGAACTGATGTAACTAGTTCGGTATAAGTGATGTATTCAAATTGCCTTTAGTGATGACTCCTAAAAGTCATCAAAGGGGGGAACTGAGAGAGCGCAATTTGAATGAAAAATATATAGTAGCCATATTTAGACTTATATGTTATAAACGTAGGAATGAAATGCATATCGTAATGAAAAGTTGGCAACTGCAGCATAAGGGCCAACGAATGTGATAACATGTTATAGGAAATGTAAATGTATTCACACGTTAAAATGCATTAAGTTTAGAAACCCCGTATACATGAAGGGCAATTGTATAGAAATGTGTATAAATGCTTATGAAATATAGAGCGTGCACAGTAGAGTTCGTGTACGTATGTAATTTTAAATGTGTAACTTTACATTGGGAGAAGCGGCGAGAAAATAACGTGGAAAGACGTAAACGTGGAGAAACGTAGATAAATGTATAAGAGAACTTACATAAAGATGTAATCAAGGAAAATGCATAAGTTATATTCTATGTAGTCGTATTCAATATATTTCATATATTTGATGTAGAATGTGTTTAAGTATAACTAGGGCTTTTTGTTAAAGTACGAATATATGAAAGTAGGCCAAGGGTTATGCTGTGTAAAGGGCATTTTGTAAGAATGTTGGAAGAGTTTAGGTCATTTGTGTTTCTAACCTGACTGACCAAGAGCTCAAAGGAGCATAGTCACTTGAAATGTAATTTAGTGGTCTTGTGAAGGTCGTAAATAGTTTGAGGTGGACATGAGAGCCGAGAAGTCTAGCACTTGTTAGATTTAAGGTGACAATGCCGGACGGAGCTTATTGCTCGAACGTGAGGAGAGACACTTTTGATGTAGACTATGTTTTGACAAGACCATTCACAGGACCTAGCAGGGTCAAGTTAAGAGATATGGAGTTAAGGCCTTGTCTAAGGTTCTATGTTACATGATCTGAAAGAATCAATAAATGTCAACGATGAAATGATGAAGATGACATCCAAAGGAGAAGGGTCAACTTAACGGACGACGTGAAGAGTGGACCAATGGAAGAAGCAGGAAGTTGACATCATCGGGGGAAAGTCCGTGGTGGGCGTCAAGGGGCGTTCCACTCACACGTTGATTGTGTATTTTAGGGACAGTACCCCGGGGAGGAGGTAGCAATTGGGAGATTAGGAACAGCGAGACGAATTGCTCAGAGCAAGGGCGAGGGTAGATGCCTTGAGCAGATGCGCTGAGACATCATAGCGCAAGGGAGCAGTAGGCCGAGGACCCTTAGAGAGCAGATGGGTAGGCAGATAGGGTACTGCTTCTGAAACTTAAGATTTCCTTTAGAGGATAAAGAGAGTTTGACTTCTTAGGGAGACAAACTGCTGACACCTTTTTAGGGAAGAACTTGCGAAGTAGGGTTGTCACATAGCATAGAGTAGGGACAGATTAACTTGATGATTGTTTTTGTCTTACTGCAGATGACGCAGAAGAAACCACTTCATACCGAAGCTTAAAGCAACTGAGATTTTAATTGATTTTGTATTTTGTATACTTTGAGATTTATCCTGAGTGGATTGTATCGCATTCAAATTAATCTTTATATAAACTCTTAAAACTTCATCAGTTGTAAGTGGTTCTTCAGAGTGGCGTCAGTTAATGGGGTTTGTCTAACCAATGCTGGGGTGGTCCTTTCCTCAATGACAGATAATAGCGGTCCAAAACAGACGAATGGGATTCTTTATTAAATTTATCATACTTATAAATTGATATCAAAATCCCGTTCCCCGCACCCCACTCATCAGAGAAAAATAAAATGAAAAGGAAACAATATAATTTTATTTTTCTTTGAGTGATTCTGACTTGTGTTCAGGGCGGGTGGGGCCATGACAGGCAGATGGTAGCACCTAGAAGTGTGCATGTATGTTTGGCTGGGTCCGAGGCCGGCCAAACATACATGCATACTTCTATTTCTCCAACATAGCAGTGTTCTTCCGGGTTGGAGAAATGCGCTGGCTCACAGGCAGTGTCTGAGCGGCACAGCAGGCCCCTGACGCTGTTCTACCAGATCAGCACCAGGATTTCCTAAGCAACCTCTTCCTTCCCAGAGACTGCTGGTGTCCGAGGCTGCGGGTAAAAGGTACGTTTAAAAAAATTATTGTTTCCCCCACCGCCCGTCCGCCCCCGCCCCCTGCCGACCCACCTTCGTGTTGTGGCGGCCGCCAATGCCGACACCTGCTCCTGAAGTCATACTTTTCCCTTCCAGAGGCCCCCACTGGAATGGTTATGGAAGAGCAGATGTACTGCTCCTATAACAGTGCACCGAGATAAAGCTTCCTTTAGCGCTTATGGTTTTTCAAGCTCGGGAACGCTTTGTCTTGATGTGTGGTCCAGCAGAGGGCCTCCGCACCTGGAAAGAGAAGCATGGACCCTACAGGGAAAATATATTGCAAGACATGGTTTTTCAACCACTGTGCCACTCTAAACAAAGACCCACCTGTGCAATTCCATACCGACCCTGCTCCGCACGAGCTAAAGTACATCCTGGACTATCAAGTGGGGGACCCTCCAGAAGAGAACGCAAGTATGTCCCTGGCTTGTTTTGGCCTTGCTATGCCTGTCATTGAGATATAGCTAGCTTTTTGATTTCTTACGCAATTTAGAGCTTCTTTTCAGATTTTACTGTATTGAAGATCGGATTATTGTTTTGTGCTGTTTTGTATTATATTGAATTATTTTTATAGTGCTGCATACTGTTGATGAGGAGCAAAGATCTCGAAGGGCTGATAATGTGTTGTTGAAGTTAGGTCTGTAAGGATCTATTTGGTAAGGTGATCAAGGTTCACAGATGTGCTGCAAACATAGTGTAGTGAACTGGTAGTTGCGCATAAGCATGAGGTTTTGTAGAAAAGTACAGAATTAATGTATTCAACCTTTGGATACCCTTATGTTTTTGAAGTGGTGTGCTTCAAACAAACACAGGCCTAAGAAGAAATTTCAATGTATTCCTTAATTTGAGGTGGCCATTAATTGTTTATATTTTAGCACTATATCCTAGTGATGTGTGAAAGCACCTTCACAAGTGTAAGAAACGTTGTAGAAAGTTATGGTTCAATGTAATATCGTATTTGTAAAGTGCACAGCTACTCAAATGAGTGTCCCAGCGCTGAGCAGAATGGAGTGCAATTTGAAAAAGGAGCCCACACTCCAAAAGATTACTGCTGGAATAGCCAGGTTTTAAGTTGTTTCCTAAAGAGCAGTACATCTGTCAGTTGTCTGATGGTAATAGGATGCTTATTCCAGAGATGTGCTTCTTGTACTTGAATTGAACGGCCGCCTCTGTGAGAGCGTGCAAATTTAGGCATGTTCATCAAATGCTGGTGCGATGATCTTAAAAGTTTACGGTGTTATGCAGCGCTTTGAAGGCCAGTGTCAATGTCTTGAACTGGATTCTACGACGAATATGAAGCCAGTGTAGGTTATTTAGATGAGGCGCGATCCGTACTCTGGTACCCAGCATAAGAATAGATCTCGCTGCCACATTCTGAACCACATGAAGTATTGAAGAATATAAGCGGCATAAAGAGAGAAGCAGGCCATAGAAAGACAGTGGTTGGATGAAGTGAATATGCTCAATGGGGTCCACCCAGGAGCAAATGAAAAGCTACTGACCAAGAGGCACAGATAAAAACAGAAAAGAGTGGGATGAACCCAGGAGTGAAAGTTGAGCAACACACCAAAAGACATTATAAGGAATAGAAAGACACCAAAGAAGGACACTGTACTTTACCAGGATTCCCAGACTGCTCAGGTAGGGTGAGGGGCTGGGTCAGGCTATGGATAATCAGGAAAGATTGCAGTCTGGCCATGTAAACCAAAAGGGAAAACAAATCAAGGGCTAATGTTCACCATTGGGGCGCTCTATATATATATAAATATACACCAGGGCCCATATTTATCAATATTTCATGCAATTCAGCAATCCACCTTTCTGTGCTGCATGAAAGGGAAAAGTCAGGAATGTGCCATATTTAACAACATACACCGCATTCCTGTTCTCTGCCCGCACTGGCATAAAAACTGCTGCCTAGCGCCAATGCAGAT
This sequence comes from Lissotriton vulgaris, assembly GCF_964263255.1. Taxonomy (NCBI): domain Eukaryota; kingdom Metazoa; phylum Chordata; class Amphibia; order Caudata; family Salamandridae; genus Lissotriton; species Lissotriton vulgaris. Next base: position 1,331,604,077 of record NC_141696.1, on the reverse strand, counting down.
ATCCTTACCCCATGGTGTAAGGCGCCTGCGCTGCAGGCAGGATTGTTTTTGTGCAAGAAGGTGCCCATTTGTGCACAATATCAATCCTCAGAGGCATTTTCCTCTTTCTAAGTGTGCTGCAAAGAGGAAACAATGCGGAGCAATAAAGATATTTTTCCTCTTTGCACCTCAGTTGGGGAGGTGTACAATTATGATGCATTCCCAGTTCTACCAGTCCTGGTTAATCTGTGAATGTGTCAGAATGCAGGGGTATATGCGTGGGAACGTCCACGTTCCACCCATGGCATGCCTCTCTGCTGCAGAGTAATGCAAGTCAGCAATTTGCACTGCCTTGCATTATTCTAGCTTTATCAAACCATGCAGGGACATGCAAGGTGGCAATGGTTGGCTTGATAATTCTCATTTAGGTTTTGCAGCCCCCACAAAGGCAATGTAAAAGCTTGATACATATGGGAAAAAGTGTGAATAGAGTCACACAAAAACAGAATGTTAGACCAGCATAGCAACTTATGTACAGAATTTAGCAAGGCCTGTGCTTCTGAGGAGAAGTGTGGCTCAGGGGTTAGAGGCGGCAGATCCGGAAGCTGAGATCGGCCCTGGACCAGTGTTCAATTCCCCACCTCGGCGGGTCTTGGGCTAAAAAATTCCACGGACTCGATAATTCTCGCTCCGGTGCCTTCTCGACTCACGGGTTCACACTCTGTGACTCTGGGCAATAGCTTGCTTAATCTCCACAACGGCCCCTTGCGGCGGGATGCTTGGCTTTCACCTTGTGGATACCCTGCCGGGGTTATCTCACAGGGGAATACCAGGACGGGTTCCCCAAGCAAGCGCTTAGATACTGACCTCGGTCAGTGATTTGCGCTATATAAATACATTTACATTTATTAGCAGTGTGATGACCAGACTCATGTTTTGGGACTTGATTCCCAAATCAGACTCATCTACAAGTGTGACAAGGCAGGAGGAGGAGAAAAGGAAAAAGTCCAGGATATCTGTTCTTACCTTCTATCGGGGTGGTTGCTCAAGCTTTTTTCTGAAGAGTATTACTGAAAGCACTCAACACTATGATCTTATTTTTAGAATTCCTCTTATAATAGTATATAGAGTTTTCCCATATTGGACTCCATTTTTCAGTCTGAGGGAACAACAAGGTTTCCAAATTATTCAAAGCATTGTTTTTTTCTGTTTTCTACTCCTGTACCTGGATTACTTTGAGTTAAGAGTTTTAGGATTTTGTGCTGAAAGTCCACCTGAGAATGACAATCAGTAAATTTTTTCAAAATGTTGTTATTTATTGCGTTTTACTAACTGCATTTTGTATTGTGAATATTTTTGTTTCATGAAAGTTTCATCTTTGGTGTTAGAAAGTGCTGTACCTTTACATAAGATTATTGTCAAGGTCGTGGTCTGTCTCACTTGCTGGAGGGCTTAATGTAAGCATCACCAGGAATGGGACTTTAGCTCCACCCACATGTTGGGAGTCAGGAGTACAGGATTTGATGGGTAGATATTGTTTTCTTCTCCTCCAAAAATGTTCGATGATACAATTTTAACTCCCTTTTATATAGTATTTTTCTATCTGTACTAAAGTTCCTTCTCCATGATCTTTCCAGCTGTTTACAGGAGTACATGATTTGATGGGTAGATATTGTTTGATTACACCTACAGAGTACTTGTATTGCACTCCTGTTGGCTAAACGTGGTCACTAGGTATAAATATAGTGACGAAATGGCTTGTACTGCAACCTTATCACCTGCACATGCATTTGAATGGTTATGGTAGTGAAACAGGTAATGAAATTGGGTTAAGGTATTAAAATCCAGTCTTCCCTGCCTGCCAGAAACATAATTTCTTCTTTCATTTGAACATGCTTCAGCGTTTGCCACATCAGTAATAATAAATATTGAATAATTTGTAGATTTATATAGCGCAGCTTATCACCCATGAGGGTATCCAGAAGCTGTCCATGGGCACGGGAAAGATTAAGATTATTATAATTAAAATTGTTTTTAAACGAATTCATAAGTAAATGGTATATCATTTTCAGCAGCACCTAGAACTCCTAAGGAAATATTGCAGGGTTGCAGGAGAAAACCTAGACCAATGACCAAACAGCGTAGGTGGGACACTTCTCGACCAATGTATGGGTATCCCACTAATAGTGACCTATGCAAGACTTTGAAAACAGCTATTGTACTCTCAGGCTTGCTGCTGTCACGTAGCATAGGTACATGCAGCAAGTCCTTGTTGGATCTTTCAGCCTTAGGGTGTTCTCCCCCTACATTTTTGCCCTTTTGCCTCCCATTTTTACCTCCCATTTTTGTTGGACTTAGGCCTCTGGGCGCCTTACTACTGCTAAACAGTGCTGAGGTGCAGGTGCTCTCCCCTAAAACATTGTGAAACTGGCATATCTGCCACAGGCCCCTGCTACTGCAGTGAGGCTTAACCCTCCATAGGCTAACATCAGGAACCCCCCTTCTGGGATAATTTCTGACTGGGACCTAATGAGTCTGTCATGTTTGGTCTCGTTAGAATAGGGGCGGGGAACCCTTTCCAATGATATATGGTGTTTGGGCACTACTACTCCAGAATTCTCCCTTTTAGAAAGTAGATATTTCTCTGCCTACACTTAGTCTGGGCACTGCAGACCCGTCCTCCCATTTGCATACTGGTAGTCTGACTGGGCTGTGAGGAGGGAGTGGTGATTCACACCTTCTCTACTTGAATGGGCTGTGACTGGCTAACCACTGTAGCTTTGTTATGTTATGTTATGTTATGTGAATCTTTTATAGCGCACGGCTACTCCAAGGAGTGTCCCGGCGCTTTATTGTAAACCTGTAGCAGAAAACACAACACGGCAAATAAAAAGGACCAGATATCAAAAGAAAAGAGCATATCTAAAGAGCAAAAAGCCAAGTTTTAAGGCCCTTCCTAAAAGCCAACAGATTGGAGGTACTACGCAGGGCCACGGGCAGAGTGTTCCAAAGCTGAGGCGCCAAGAGCCTGAAAGACCAGCCCCCAATGCGCGCCCTTTTTACTCGAGGGACCACGGCAAGGAACAGAGACTCAGATCTCAGGGATCAGGCAGGATGGTACAAGGCTAGCCTCTTTTGGAGATATTTCGCTCCAGAAGCGTGAAGAGCCTTGTGAGCCAAGGTCAAGGCCTTAAAAACTATCCGCTTCCGGATAGGCAGCCAATGAAGTGACTGCAGGAGGCCGGAGGTTCTGGCTCGCCCGTAGAGGCCAAAAACGGCCTGTGCTGCCGAGTTCTGGACCACCTGCAGTCGTTGCAAGAGATACTCCGGCAAGCCGAGATACAGGACATTGGAATAGTCGAATCTCGAGCCAATTAAGGCCTGAACCGTGATCTTCCTATGATCTTCCGAGAGCAGAGGAAGAAACTTGCGAGCATCCTGAGGAGACCAAAGCATGTGCCCGTTAGGCCCAGGATCTGTGATCTCAACGTCATGCCATTATCGATCTTGATCCCCAGATTCTTGGCTAGCTGGGAAGAGCCTACTGGAGGAAACATGTTGACAGCCCACCATTCCTGCCAATCTGGGTCCGACCGGCAGCCGAAGAAGAGTACCTCAGATTTATCTGAGTTGAATTTGAGGCTGTTAAGCTGGAACCAGTTAAAAACAGCCCCAAGACATCCACGGATACTCTCTCCGTCAAAATCTGCTCCTTTCCCACACGTAAAGAGGAGCTGGGTATCATCGGCATAGGATACAATCTGGGCCCCAAAAGACTACGCCAGAGGGGTCATAAAGATGTTAAAAAGAGTCGGGCTCAACACTGAGCCCTGCGGGACTCAGACTCCCAATGGCGGCATCACGGCAGAGCAAGGGGAGGCCCAGAACGTTTGTCGGCGGCCAGCCAAAAAAGATCTAAACCAGCTGACCACCGGCCCCCTCAGACCGATCTCATGAAGTCTGGCGAGGAGACCCTCATGGGGGACGGTGTCAAAAGTCGCCGACAGGTCAGGCATCACAAGCATAGCTTTGCCTCCTGAATCCAGTACCTCCAAGATTGCCTCCGACACTTCCAAAAGCGCCGTCTCGGTGCTTAAGTTGGTACGGAAGCCAGATTGGGTGGAATGCAGCAAATTGTGGGATTCTAGAAAGTTGGAGAGCACAGTGTGTGCATGCTTCTCCAAGATCTTAGCAAAAGCAGGCAGGAGAGAGATGGGCCTGTAGTTGGCAAAAGCCTCAGGATCTAAACCAGGCTTCTTGAGTAGAGGAATGATCATTGCCTGCTTCCAGGCCTGCGGGACCACCCCCACACTCAAGGAAAGATTCAGAATGGGATTCACCAAAGGATTAATGGCTTCCGCCACTTTCGCCAAATATTTGGCAGGGCACGGGTCAAGAGGCAATCCGGATTTAAGTTTGACCATAAGTTCCAAAGACGAGGAAACTGAGAGTGGCGGAAAATCTGCCAAAACCGGATCCGAACAGGCTGTTAAATTTGACCCACCCTTAGTGCTGGGAGATAATCCAACCACCCTCAGGGGGAAAGAGTCCTGGATCGATTTTATCTTGGTGGTGAAAAAGTTGGCAAGGGCACTTACCCACGGCTCCGAAGGAGCTGCCTGGGTCGAATTTGTGCGTGGGGCCGTAAATTCCCTCACGATAGTAAAAATCTCTTTGCACGAGTTGGAGGCAGTCTCAATCCTCTTTGCAAAAGCACCAGGCCCTCTCTGCCACCTTGCACTGCCGTCGCGATGCGGCCAGTGCTTCAGTAAACCAAGGGGCAGAGACCCGTTTAGCTGTAATTCGGGGGGCCATCACAGGGGCAAGGTCGTCCAGCCTGTCCATCAGCCACGCCTGCAGAGACTCTAAATCCCTTTCCAAGTCTCCTGTCATAGGACAGGGATGATCCAGACATGCCTGTGCCAGCATTTCCGGAGTCACCCGATGACACGTCCTGGGTGCTTGACATGGCTGCCGAAGAGCAGCACTAGATGGTTTTTTTGTGCCCAACACATGAAATTTGACCAGCCGGTGATCCGACCAAAGCACCGGCAAAGGTGCTAACGTCTCTATAAAAGTAGGGGAAAAGACCTGATCCAGGGTATGGCCTTTTTCATGCGTCGGTCCAAAGAGATAAGGAGAGAGGCCTAGAGGAGCAGTAACATCAATCATTTTAATCGTGTCTGCGTCCAGTCCATCATCCATATGGAGATTAAAGTTCCCGGCCAATACACAGTGCTCGGATCTCAACACCAGTGCAGAGACTACCGACTGGAGCTCTTCAAAGAAAGAGCCTACCGATTCAGGGTGCCTATAAACTAAAAGCCCTTTAAAAGATTGGTGAGGCGATATTGCTATGGAAAAGGCTAAAGATTCACATCCAGTGATTACATCCATAGGAATAGTGGAGCATGTGGCGAGTTTATTCACCACAAGTGCCACACCGCCGCCCCTCCCCTTCAATCTATCTTGCCTGAAGATATTATAATCAGGGGCAATTGCTGTGGCAATATCGGGATTAGAAGACTCCCCTAACCACGTCTCTGTCAACATCAGACATAAAGGCTTTTCCGAGACCAGGAGATCGTAAATATCCAAAGCATGTCTGCTCAATGATCTAGTATTTAAGAGCAGACACAGATGCTTCACCCTGTCTGCCTCCCTGTCAGATATAGTGGCCGGGGCATTGCCTGCCAACCACCCGCACCCAGGACACCGCCTCTTACCCTTATATCTACCAGGAAAGACTTTGTGACAGGAGCTCGCAGCCTTTTGCAGGGCCCGAAGCTCCACCGACGTATATCGAAGCATAATGGCGGCTGGAGTAAATATCACAAATAGACCAGCCCAACCCGTCGCACCGGACGCCTCCGAGACGCTGACGGGCACAGACGGGCTGGACTCTGGCGTGACTCCGGCGTCACTACGGCGAGAACGCTACGCGAGAACGCTGCGCGTAAAAGGGTCGCTTTATATGCAGGCCAGCGTGTCCTTGTGACAGCTGATCTGCTAGCACAACTGGCGCCGCCAGGCATCCAAGAAAACTACCCCCAATATGGTGGCCAAAGTCAGGAGGAACCGGGGAATCCAGGGACCCGCCAAAGCGTGGTGAAAGAAACAATTACAATGCAAGTGAGAGGACGACGATGCAGGCTAAAAACAAGGTACAATGCAAACAAAAAACAAAATCAGATACAAAACGGGATTAATTAAAAAACGCTACTGCGTAAATCGCTGCTATGCGCTGAAATGCGCTGTTGGTATCACAGGTAGTTGTTAGATGTTGTTAAAAAGGGAGCCCGCCTAAAATGCCCTCCTTATATGCAGGCCAGCGTGTCCTTGTGACAGCTGGTCTGCTAGCACAACTGGCGCCGCCAGGCGTCCAAGAAAACTACCCCCAATATGGCGGCCAAAGTCAGGAGGAACCGGGGAATCCAGGGACCCACCAAAGCGCGGTGAAATAAACAATTACAGTGCAAGTGAAAGGAGGATGATGCAGGCTAAAAACAAGGTACAATCTAACCAAAAAACAAAATCAGATACAAAACGGGATTAATTAAAAAACGCTACTGCGTAAATCGCTGCTATGCGCTGAAATGCGCTGTTGGTATCACAGGTAGTTGTTAGATGTTGTTAACGGCCCTGCCTTTTGTCACTGTGACAGCCAGGTCAGGGAAGGCAGGGAACATCCCAGAACTCCCTGGACTCTTCCAGAAACTCCTACCCCTAGACCCTTCCATAAATTTCTGCCCTCTTCCAGTAACTAGACTACAGGATATAAAAGGGAGGGTCCTGGTCACACATCTCTGTTACACTGCTGGACCAGGAATAATCTTTGTTGGAGTGAAGAGACTGCTGCACCAGAAGGATTGCCACACTGCTGAGGCTGACTGCTCCTAGGAACTGCTGCCCCAACTTGCTGAGCTGCCCTACTGCCTGCTGATCTTGCCCTGCAGGGGGAGACTTATGTCTCCATGATCTGCTGCTGACTGTCTCCCTGCGTGGTGAGGGGTTCATAAGGACAAGTTTTACAAACTGCCTGTGGAACCACAACGCTCCCAGGACTTGCCCTGTAGCGCTATATTTGCATTCTACATCGCAGGCACAGTGATCTTCAGGACTGCCTGTTTTAAAAGGACTTTTTGATACCCTCTGCACTCAACGTGGGACTTCCAGTGTTATCAAACTGCCCCTGAAATCACCGTAGCTGGCCCAAGGTGAAAGCACTCCCAGAAATACTTCTGCAACTAGCCCTGAAGTCACTGCTGCAGGCCCGTGTCGGATCTCTATTTAAATTACCCCCAGGATCCCCGCTGTGGGCTGTTGTAAATAGAATTAGATATGCAGCAGGACACGTCTTCTAGTAGTTAGGTTGTATTTATTAAGTTACTAAGAATAAGTTAAGACACAGAGCAGTAGTTACCCACAGCTGACCAGACCAACTGCCAGTAGTAGAATCCCCAACACTACAGATAGAATACAGCTATGTAGGAAGACAGAAACACAGAGAAAGGACTAAGGAAGATGGGCCCGAGTCCAGGCACACCAAAATCCCTGCAGGAATCACCACCGCAGGCCCGGGACACTCGGGAAACCCGTGTGCTGCCCCGCTGACGTCAGAGCAGGGCCGCGCTGGGATTGGTGCGACGTCAGAGCAGGACTGTGCTGGGATTAGTGCAGGCACGGTAGTGTTGCCCGGCAATGAGGGGCTCGTCATGGAGCGAGGCCGTGTTGGAAATCAGGAAGGGCTGCCCGCTCACAACTATGCAGCACCAGTGAGAACCCAGTGTTCCAGAGGTCGGAGGAGCCTCGTACCTCTGCCAACGTCATCTCCCTCAGGTAATGCTTGCGGTTGTGCACGCTGGGAGGCCGGGGGCGGCATTGCCTTAAGCGGGACTGTGGGAACTGCCTCTCTGCAACAGCGGGCCGGCCGGGGACGCTGCATCGTATCGCGGGCCTGCCGGGGATTTCGTAGTCATAAGGAAAGGCCTGCGGGAGACTGTGCTTGTTCGACTGCAGGGAATTGGAGACTGCTGGGCCCTTTTCTTTCCTGATCGACGGGTCTGTTAGCTCTGCACCGCTTTGCCACAAACCATTAAGAACGCACTGCCCACAATACGAACAGGGCAAAGAGTAGCACACCGTCCTAATCTCTCAAACTAGGGACTGTTTCCCCCAGAGCTTCCTGCCTGAACCTGGGGGCTCAAAGAGTAGAGGCTTCAGAGAGGAATAACCCCTGAAATAATAGTGCAGCAGCGAAGGGCACAGAACAGTGTGACACTGCCCTTTGGTATCTTTGGAATCCGAGGGAATCATGCTTGGAGATACCGTGATCAGGTGCACACTCTTCTTCGCATAAGGGACTGTTTTGCCCTGAAACTTTTCGCTTGGAGAATTACACTCCCAACCAGATTATTTCTGTAATCCCATTCACCAGAGATATTTTCCCTGAAAACCTTTACTGTATGTGATTGATTCTTGCCATTTTTGAGCTTGATACATTTTAGCTAAAGATACTTTTATTTTTATATAAAACCTGCGTGGTGTCCCTTTTGTGAGTGTTGTTGCTGCGTTACTTTTGGTGTGTGTTGCACAAATACATTTGGGATGATGCATTCCAAATGCAAAAATTGCAGTTGCAGAATCTGCCCCTTTGCGACCACAATTTCAAATGATGCATGTGTCCCTTTCTCCCTCACCTTCTCCTTCCTTCCTCCATTCCTTCCTCTTTCTACTTTCCCCTTCCCTCCTCCTTCCCTCCTTCCTTTCTTGACACTTTTTTCTTTCTCCATCCCCTCTTCTTCCTTCCCCCTTCCTTCCTCTTTCTCCTTCCCTTATTCCTTCCCGTCTTCCTCTCCCCTGTTTCCTTCTTTCTTGTCTTCCGTCCTCCTTCTTTCATTCTTAAATGCCTTCCCTTCCATCCTCCCAATTCTTTCTATGGTTTCCTCACCATTCCTTTCTTCCTCCTTAATTCCTTTCCATCCTTCCTTTCTCTATCCATCCCCCACCCTTTCTTACTCCCTAACCCTTCTTCCCTTTCCCCCTCCCTTCCCATCCACCCTTCCTTTTCATCTCCCCTTCCTTGTTCTCCCTCACCCTTCCTTACTCTTTCAGCCTCACCTTCCTTCCTTCCTACCCTTCTTGCTATCGTCCTGCATTCCTTCATCCTTCGCTGAAATCTTTTTCTCCATCATTATCCTTCCTTCCTCTTTTTACCACCTTCTTCCTTTCTTTCTCCTCCCATTCTTATTTTCTCACTACATTTCCCTCCTTTCCACCTTCCACTTTCTTCCTCCCCTTAGTACTTTTCACCTACCCTTCCTTCCTTCCAATTTCTCCCTCACCTTCCTTCTCCCACTCTTTCTTCCTCTCCCTTGCCTCCTTTCCTCCTCTTTCTCCTTCCTCCTCTCTTCCTCCCTTCTTCCATCCCCTTCCTTCCTCCCATTTCTTTCTTCCTCTTTTCCCTTCATACCGTTCAATCCTTCATTCCTCTATCTCCGTCCTCCTCTTTTCATTCATTCCTTTCTCCCTCCATGACCAACATTTTTAATATAAGGCAGACCTATTGGCCATATCAATGCTTATTTACTGTTCGAACAAGTTTTTTTTTTTAAATGACTATTAGAATTATCCCATGACTCCATCTAATGTTTTATTTTCCATTTTATGTAGTTGATTCATAATAGCTTCAAATTGGATTAGCAATTTAAAGTCACCTCTAAAACCTAATTCTCTAAATCCTGCCTATCTCAATCTCCTCATAGAAATACAGGATTGTGGCTATTTTTTTTTTCAGATAGTTTCCCTCTCTGAAAATGTTGGGAGATTTACTGTTTTGAGTTGTGTGAAGTTTAAACTTCACCAGCTAGACCAGGGTGAAGGAAATTAGGTTTTCTGTAATTTGACTATCGGTAATTCAGGGACAGCAGGTAATTACTGGAAGTGTATTTTGAGGGTACCCTCATAAATAAGACTCCACCGGGGTAATCATTGGTAACAGACTTGATAGAGTGGAAATTGCATTTTATTTGTAGGCCTGCATTAAAATCATGCCTGGATTGCACCCGCATATAATCCTTTGTTGTGTTAACATAATGTGTTAGAATTGTGAAATGTATTAACATGAACTGAATTGATTACGAACATCGTTGCGCTAGCGCTTGGGTGTAAACTGCATTGCTGCAAGGGCTTTTAACTCCGTCACTTTTAAAAATTGTTTGTTACTCCTACCACTTTGTGCGCTGACTCCCCGGTCCACCGCAGCAATTCATGCTGTTTGTTGTGGAGGAAGGAAAAGCGCCTTCACTTCCTGGTTGTTCCACGGCGGGCGGCCATCTTTGTAGGGTGACGCTCTAGTCTCCCCTCCTCCCCTGACTACATAAGAGCTCAGCACCGACGCGCACAATCAGAATTGATTACGAACATCGTTGCGCTAGCGCTTGGGTGTAAACTGCATTGCTGCAGGGGCTCTTAACTTTGTCACTTTTAAAAATTGTTTGTTACTCCTACCACTTTGTGCGCTGACTCCCCGGTCCACTGCAGCAATTCATGCTGTTTGTTATGGAGGGAGGAAAAGCGCCTTCACTTCCTGGTTGTTCCACGGCGGGCGGCCATCTTTGTAGGGTGACGCTCTAGTCTCCCCTCCTCCCTAATCTACTTATTTACCTGCCCACTCGCTCAGTGGTGATGCGTAGCGGGAGTGCCGTAGACGCGCCGAAGAGGCGCCTAAGAGAAGCCAGTCTGCGCCAGTCCGCGTCCAGACTCTCCCAGCTCCCGGTCCCAGCCGGCACTATGGTAGGAAACCGCCTCTCATACAGCGCTTCCTCCCTGCACGCACTACGACCTACTGCCAACTCACTATGCTTACATTTGGTCCTCCCTATTAATACGAAGGCCCGTTGTAAAACATGTGATTGGGGTATGTCCACCCCAAATACAGGGAAATATCCCTCCAGGCACAAGTGGAGGATGTTCCTCCTCAATTGCCGGTCTTTGCCGAAGCACCACACCGAACTGGCCATGCTGATAGAGGAGCTTAATCCTGAAGCCCTCTTTCTGACAGAGACATGGCTCCAGCTAGAAACTGATCCTGCTACAGTATGGGCCACCCCCCAAGGCTACACTCTTAAGCGCCTGGACCACCAGACAGACAGAGGCGGAGGGTTGGCCATAATTTACAGAGATAACTATAGATGCCGTGTCACTCCCTCCACTACGCCAGCCTGTGAGAGCCTACACTTCACTCTCGAATTCTCCCCTACCACCACCTTTTCTGGTATTTTAGCTTATCGACCACTTGGTACCCTTAGCGACTTTGTCACTAATATGACGGACATAGCTGCCAACCTAGTGCTCACCTCGGCAAATCTTACCTTGCTGGGCGACTTGAATCTGCATCTAGACTACCCGCTTGATTCAGCAGCCAACAATCTTCGATCGAACCTCCAGGCCATTGACCTGCTCCAAAAAGGTTTTCACTCGACACACACCAAGAGACATCTCCTAGATCACATCTATAGTAATCTAGATAGCCTAACTGTCGAGACACCCATACCACTGCCCTGGACCGATCATTTTTTAATACCCTTTACATGGGCCACAAGCCCCCCCCCCACTTTACAAAACCACAATAAACACTAGGGAAGAAAATGGGCCTCGCTCCCTCTCCCCAAATGGAAATTGGCTCTCACTGAACACCCACCCCGGAAGGTGACTAATCCCAACACAGCCACTGTCTACTTTGACAACTGGATTTCGAGTACCCTTGACCGAGTCCTCCCGAAGGATTCCCTGCACTCGATAAAAAGATCCAAAGTCGCCCCCTGGTACTCCCCCGCCCTTAGAACTATGAAACAATCCTGCCACAAACTAGAGACAAGAACGCTCACAACCGAAGAAGGCAGAGCATAGAGCCGCAATAAAGCTCTACAAAAATGAAATAAAATCTGCACAAGCCCGGTTTTATGAATCCAAAATTAATCTAGCTGCGAATTCCCCTAAAGAATTTTTTTAAATAGCCAAATCTCTAATCCCCCCCCCCGAGCGTCTGTCATCTGACGGCGCACAAACCCATTGTAACAACTTAGCCACCTTCTTCTCCCAGAAGATCCAGGCCATTTATTCCTCATTCACCACTGGTAGTGATGACACGGAATCCACCACCACAACAGATTCTGACCTTCCCGTCCCCTGTTCGCTGGACAAATTCCCACTCCTTGATTCCATCACATTAGACAGAATGATCCCCAGTCACCTCGGGATCTCCTAATGACCCAGCACCTCCGCAGACTCTTACTAAGGTCATTGATGCCATTCGCCCGGTCATCCTGGATGTCCTTAACGCCTCCATCACCTCTAACTCTGTCCCAGCTCCATGGAAGTGTGCGATGGTCAAAGCCCTACTGAAAAAGCCTACCTTAGACCAGAACAACTTGGCCAACGTTCGCCCAATTTCCCTGCTTCCCTGGATGAGCAAACTGCTTGAGAGGCACGTCAATAACATCCTAGTAGATTATTTAGAATCTAATAATCTGCTACGTGCCTCTCAGACGGGGTTCCGCCCTCAGCACTGAACTGAAGCCCTCTTAGCAGTGACGGAAGATGCTAGAGCTGTGCTGGACCGGGGCGGAAAAGCAGCCATCATACTACTCGACCTCAGTGCCGCGTTCGACACGGTTAACCATGCCACACTATTACATCGTCTGAAAGGCATGGGCGTGTCGGGCGCGGCCCTGGAATGGCTGACCTTCTTCCTGGATGAGCGATTCTTCCAGGTGTTTGAGGCCGAGGTAGTCTCCCCCAAGCAACCACTCAGCTGTGGGGTCCCCTGGGCTCCTCCCTGAGCCCCACTCTTTTTAATGCCTACATGCGACCTCTAGCAGAGATAGTCCATCCCTTCAGTGTGCGTATCATCTCCTACGCGGACGATACCCAACTGGTGGTCTTTTTGGACCACACTGAGGGGTCGTCCAACACCTTGGGCTCCTGTCTAGAGGCTGTTGCTAAGTGGATGCAATCCTCCTGTCTCAAACTCAACGGGGAGAAGACGGAGATTATGCTACTGGGCAACCCTCCACCGACCACCCTGGCCTCCATCTCCATCTGGCCCACATGTCTTGGCGCTCCTCCCCCCCAAACCTCAGATAAAGAGCCTTGGAATTTTTTCGGTCCAAGCCACCAAAACAGCCTCCACGTGTGTCGGGCTAATGAAAATGCTCCGCAAAGTGCTCCCTCTGCTTCCATTCCAGGCGAGGAGAATCATGGTTCAGGCCCTGATACTCTCCCGCCTGGATTATGGAAATGCTTTATACATAGGAGCCCCGGCATCAGTGACCAACAGGCTCCAAGTCACGCAAAACTGTGCCGCTCGATTACTGTTCAATATCCCCTGCTGGCAGTCAGCCAAGAAATCCCTAAAAGAACTTCACTGGCTCCCAGTGGCTGCCAAAGCACAGTTTAAGGCCATGTGCATTGTGCACAAATCCTTCCACCGAACAGGCCCTGCCATCCTGTTCCCCTTAGTTGTGCCCTACGCCCCGTCCAGAGCCCTCCGCTCTAGTTCACTACATCTAGCAACCACAACTAAAATCAACAAAGCCCGATTGGGCGGCCGCTCTTTTTCCCACACCGCCGCGAGGCTTTGGAATTCTCTCCCCCTAGCCCTTAGAGAGAATAATAACCGGATGGCATTCAGAAAAGCTTTGAAAACCCATCTGTTCACAAAAGCGTGTTAATCCACCCTGTAGCTCGCCACAGTAATCAGTCAAAAGCGCTGCAAGGCCTCCGGGTAGTTACGCGCTATACAAATATAATTTTTCATTTAATTTCATTTCACATGTGGTGCATTTTTGGCCACTGAAAAGTACCATGGAGAATCAACATAGAAAATGAATGTAATTAGCTGAAATCAATGACATGAACACTCATGTTGTGAAACTGACCTCTGTTTATGTATTAAATGTGCTTATTAATTATGTCACTTCGTACATGGGTAAATGCATTTTTTGGTAGTGCCTTAATGTTAAGTGAGTTCACAAAGCCTATATTGTGTTTTATTATTTTAGATAAATTTTGTAGACCTGAAATGCAAGTCTCTGGAAACTCTCGTTTTAGAATTAACAGGTTAAATTTCATGTGTTCTGTGGAATCTACTCTTTCTCATGTTTTGTGTTGCTGGTGAAGAAGCGCTCTGGTTGGATAGAATAATGTCTTTGTTTTATTAGTTAGGTAGTGAGAGAAGAGGTTACAATTGTGTGGCTTGAGTAGATAAAGGAAGGTCGTTGTGCTTCATACAGGAGAAGGCATGCAAACCAAGGACAAACTGTAAGAAGGAAGGTACACAGTGGCCACAGTGTAATAAATACCTTCAGGACTTTACCAGAGCAGATGATTTGCATTACAGCCTGGTAGTGCTACCTACGGATAACTGGTTGTTTGAATTAGGGATAGGGTCACACTTCTTCTTTGCCTTCAGAGAGAAAGCATCTTAGAACAAGCTCTGTCTTTGTAGCTTTATTGTACATGACTCATTGATCGTGGGGAGACTTCCTAGGAAGACTCGAGATGCTGACACCTTTTATCCTTTCTTCTGAAAATGCTTAAGTAGGGATGCCATCTTAGTGCTAGAGTAGGGATAGATTTCATTCACCAACCCTTGATGCAGGGAAAATTGGACTGATGCTTCCTGATCTTTTGTATCTTACTTCTTGAACTAATTGCTCTGTTTATGTTGCATCATCTAAACTGAATAAACAGATTTGGCTTCATGCTAATTCCTATGTAATTATACACCCTTGTGTTGAGGTGTCTCAATGTTCACTTGTTTTTGACTGTGTAATACATCTAACTAACCTTATGTAGTTGTCCATGGGTTAATATGTATCCAGGAAGAGTAATGGCTAATTGATTGGTCTCATAACAACTTTTCTCCCCATCACACTTTCATGCTGTGAAAAAGAACCATTGGATTGTGACTCTAGAACAGGTCAAGAACTTATGGGCCCCGCCCTTTCACATTCAATCCCCCGACATTTTCTCATTTGTCCAGGAGAAATACATAGAATCTGCAGTTACAGTGGATCTCAGTTCTTTTTGGGTTGACAGTTCCTCTCAACAGCCCTATCAAAAATAAAGGAACACGTTTAAGGAGACACTAAACTTGCCCACCTCAATGCAAGTCTGAAAAGTATGTCACAAAATGTCACAAAAGTGATACATCATCTAGCAGGAAATTACATATATCCTGAAATCCTTCCAGTGCATTTACATTGAACAGGGAGATAATGAGGAGGGGAGAATGTGGGGACGGCACCAGTGCACCTGCTATGTCTTCTGTAGCAGGGGGGCCTTTGGCGGAAAATCCCTCAAAATTAATGAGGGTGCAGTGAAGGTAAGTAGGACAAATATTTTCCATGTCCTAACAAAAAATGTTTACCAATTCAATTTTGCCTTCAATGTCGGTGTGTATGTTTTTGTACAGGTAAATTCTAGAAATGTGTGAGAGTTACAGATTCCTATAGTACTTATCCATAATTCATAGTGCCCATGAAAGTCAGTTTCCTCAACATCAAGATATATGTTTACCCGAGTACCTTTCTGGCTTTTAACTCTCATGTTTGATGAACTGAGCCATTTGTGCCTAAATAAGTAATAAATGGTCCCTGAAATGACATGCAGCAAGTCTGTCCAGTGACCCTTCAAAAAACAAAATTATGGAAATTGATTTCCATAAGTCGTATGATACAATGTAGCACTAGTAAATCATTAACACTAACTCACATAAAAAACTTTACGTATGACTTTATTTGGACATGTTTATTTTCACTTGTAATATCACAAAAGAAAATTCTCATTTGAAAGTATGGGACGTTCAGCACGGTTGTCATAAGAACCTCAGGAATACACATGTTAAAACAATTGCCAGATAAGTATGAATAAAGTAAGCGAGAGTAGATTACACATTTCTGCTTCAAAACATTGATTCTTGCACTTAAGGTCCCGTAATAAAGTTTTCGCATTTTCAAGAGTAAACAATAGCCAAAGTCAGGAATTAAATGCTGTATTCTGAACATAAGACCTAATAATGCCATTGATAACTGAACAAATAAAATCATAACGATATAATGCAGATTGTAAAAATGCATAGAAATCATTAATAGTAAAGGCAAATGAAGTAGCAAAAATGAAATATTCACATTTATATACAAAATTATAGCAAAACACTTATCACTAATAAAATATGTGAAAATCTCTTCTCTGCCTGTAATTTCATGTAATATTGTACAGCTAAATGGAAGTACACCTTTCAGCGCAAAAGAGCCTGGGTTTATCTGTCAGTGTACTTGGGTTTTACTGTCTATAATTCTTATGAAGAGGGTTGTATGACATCACCACGCATGCCTTTACCACGCATCCAATACAACGCAATGCCTTACAATGTGCTGACTCTGCCAAGCCTGCCTTTGCATCAACATTTTAAGTATGTGTGTGTATATATATATATATATATATATATATATATATATATATATACCGAGACCAACAAGGAATTCAGGATCATTGTCCAGTATAGCAAGCAACACAGGAAAATTGAGTCTTTTATCAACAAGAATTGGCCCTTAGTTTTAAGTGATCCCATTACAGGTGCAGAATTTCCAAAAAGACCATCGATAACCTACAGCAGAGGGCAGTCAATGAAAGATGAGTTAGTAAAAACTAGCACAGAAATCATTGAGTCATCCAGCTGGTTACAAACAAACACAGGCTTTATTAACTGCAAATTGTGTAAAGCCTGCCAACAAGGTGAGAATAGAACAACTTATTTTGCACCTTTTGATTTAAAAGAACACAAAATTGGCAGGCTACTTATGTGCAAAACTGAATACGCAGTTTGTTTTGTCTTGTCCTGCAGCTTGCTCTCTGTAGGGAGCACCAAGCTCCCTGTTCATAAAAGAATTTTGCAACATCTTGGGGCAATAAATAATCAGGATAACACATATCCGGTTGCAAGACATTTTAAAGCCAAGCATGACTCAAACAGCCGGGAGCTAAAACATTTTGTCATTGACTATGTCCCTGCAAGCAGAAGAGGCGGAAATGAAGAAGAGAGAATACGCAGCCTTGAGACTAGATATATCTTAGAATTAAATACAAAACATCAGTCAGGTCTCAACATTACTGAGGATTTATTTACTTGTCTTTAATACACTAACAAGTAAATAGGAATTATGTGTCTTCTGCTATCCTCCAGGGATCCCCTAATAGTTGGGTATAAAACAACAATAAGAGTTTTAATGATAAATATGTCTTATCTAAATTGGGGTTTTAAACATAATTATATGTATTTATAGCTTTTATGTGAACAGATCTTTTATGCACTACTTTTATGTGATGAGATTGCAATACTAATGATTTTAGCCATTATCTAATCATTTTAAGGTTTTTATTATATGGCGTATTTCTTTATTATTCATTATGAAATCATGATATATAGTGGTGTGTGCATAAATTGGTCTCTTTAGACATACTTGTGATAGATATGAGACCCTCTCATGTCATCTGTTATGAACCAATATACATTAAGATTCCCCTCTTTATTTATTCGGTATTTAAACCGACATATGATGTATATCCTCGTTTACTTGAAGCACTTGCACTTTATATTTGAAAATGAAAGAATTTGGTACCTTTAAACCTGGATAACATCGGGGCCCCGATGTTATCACTTTGGTTTCACTCTCTGACCTCAAAGAATGGAAAATCTATGTGAATACAATGAAACAACTACGAATCATGCGAAGGAATCTATTGCTGCTATCCTTCATGATTCAAATAGATTTTAACCTTGCACTATTCTGCACTGTTTTTCACATGTTATTAGGGTTGTTGGTTTTTATACAAATATTAACTTATATTTGGATTGTAAAAAAATATATACCATTTCTAAATGAATGGTGATTTTATCTTGTGATTATTTACAAATGTTGCACAACACGCTAAACTTGCACATTAGGAGATTTTGTAGTTTTAATATGGATAGTAACTCTTCTATATCTATGTAACTTGTAGGTTGCATCATGTGATTTGTTGATAGCATATTTAAACCAATACCCTAGTGATTTACTGTGTCATGTGATCAAGCGCTCTGGGTAGCGCGAAACGCATCATGGCGACTGACTGCACTGAATTTCAGGAGATCAGAGTTCTTGGGATATATGTATGGGGAAACTGCTGTCCTGAATTTAGGGCTATCATGCTGCCCGCCTTGTAACATGAACTATGCAGATACAAGGATGGACATATACAGATTTACCCGCAAGCTGAAATTAAACAAATTTTTCGAACTACATCCAAAGAAGAAAAACCAACCGGATATCATGCCCAGTCCAGCAATGGATAATAGTGAAAACCAGGCCATCTTTGAAACCATTTGGGAATTAATAAATGAAGGGTCCAGCCAAATTGTGACCACCGCTGCCCAAGCCTCAAATAGCCAACAAATTACACCTTTCAAAGCCAAATCAACATTCTAGCCAGTCATGGCCCATGAAAACCTGGATACTTTCCAAGAAATAGTGGTGCAAGGTGTTAACAAACTATATACCGCCACCAATAAAAGAAAGTTTTGCATCAGCAAACAAAACAGGTGTTATAAACAACTAATCAGCAAGTTACAAACCAACCATGACATTATCGTAAAACATGCAGATAAGGGCGGTAATGTAGTATTGCGGCCAAGAGAGATGTATTTAAAAGAGGCAGAAATTCATTTAGGTGATACCACCTGTTACTGCAGAAGCAACATCCAAATAGTGAAAGCCACATGGGTGGTCCAATATCAAAAATTACAGGCATGGAGAAGTGCGGGCCTTCTATCATATGATGAGTTTCGCTATCTAAAAAAAGAACATCCAGTAATTCCATCTTTATATCTAATTCCCAAAATCCATAAAAGGATTGACATACCATCGGGTCGGCCAATAATCTCTGCTTTCGACAGCTCCATGGAGCATGCATCAAAATACATTGATTTCTTTCTTCAGGATTATGTCAAGTCTTTGGACTCATATGTAAAGGATTCATTTGATTTCCTGAGTACAATTGAGCGTTTTACTTGGGGTCCGGATATGCTATTGATGACTCTGGATGTCTCATCCTTATATACCTCGATAAGACATTGTGACGGACTCAACGCCTTAGAATTCTATCTTAATAAGTGCCCTCCGACTTCGACAGCTCACAACAAAATGTTATTGGACATGACTAGGAAGTGCCTGGAGCAAAATGTCTTCATTTTCAATTGGGTCATCTACCAGCAGGTCAGAGGTGTGGCGATGGGGGCTTGCTTCTCCCCAGCTGCACGTGTTTACACGTCGGGCTGTGGGAGGAGCAGGTCCTCTTTTGCCAACACCAAGAATTTACTACCAGCAATGTTTTACAGTACCTGCGGTATATAGATGATTTGTTTCTTGTTTGGAGGGGCACTGTTGAAAGTGCTAAGGCTTTGTAGAAGTAATTAACAAGATTAACATCAATTTAAACTTTACTTTCAATATCAGTTCATGGTCAGTGACATCACTGATCACATCACTGATGACATTTCAAATGACATCACTGATGACATCATCCAGTGAATGTGGTTTGGTTCGATATTTAAATAAGTTTTATATATATATGTATATAGCAATCTGCCTTGAAGCCTGAGTGCATGTATGAGTGTCTGAATGGAGGATTTAGTAGCGATGTGATTTACTGTCTAAGTGACGAATTTAAAGTGTCTCACTAAATATATGGGATAGTGATTAAACTTTGTGAATACCTGTATCACTCTTTCTCTTGTTGTGTACACTTCTACATAAGTTGGTTACTAGCTATGTGAACGTCTATAATAGTTAATAATTAGTTAAGTGAGTATTTTTATGAGATAGTGAATGAATGTGTGTGGTTGGGTGGGAGCGGTGTGACTGTCCAAAAATGTGTAAATAGTTGATTTAGTAGGTATATAAGGTTAAGACTGTATGTGGTAACAGTTGTTTGGGTGAGTGAATCTATTTATGGGTGTGGTGATAAGTAAATATATTTCTCAATGATACATGGGCAAGAAACTAGAAATATAAAAAGCAGTGTATGTGACAGTTGTTGTATATAAATAACTATACATAAGACTCTGTGATTGTATGAGTGACGTATGGATAACTGTATACTTGTAATAGTGATTTTATTACACACTAAGGGGGTCATTATGATTGCGGTTTTTCCGCATCCTCAGGGCCGGCGGAAGCCACCGCCGGCCCAGAGGATGCGGAAAAACCTCAGCGGACTGACCAAAGACCCACCGCCACATTAGGATGGCTGGTGGGTCCTGGTTTCCGTCCGCAGCTTTTCCGCTGGTGTCGGCTTACAACCGCGGCGGAAAAGCTCTAATATGGTGACGGTGTCTCTCAGACACCGTCCGCCATATCAGGATGGGCTGTCAATTATGCTTTTCCGCGGCGGACGCATCCTAACTGCACAGGAGGGAACTCCGCATGCCATGCGGAGGTTCCCTCCTGCTCTGCGGTCGCGGACGGACGCAAGTCCGTCCGCGATCCTAATGAGGCCCTAAGTATGAGTTACTATCTATATCAATAAATAAAGTGGTGTTTGTATAAGTGTGCAGCTTAGTAAATATAAGTATGATCAACTGTTTGCATAAGTGAGCAGAATGACTGCATAAGTGAATAGGATGTGTGCTGGTGTGTAATGTTGATGTAGGTGTATAAGTATATTTAATAGTGTTCTATTGATCTTTGTTAGCATGTATGAGTGAATCTATAGGTAAGTGTTTAGATGTGTGTCTAGATGTAGGAATCACTGAGTGGGTTTTTAGAAACTTGTATTGGTGTTTCAATGGTTTCAAATATGGTACTCCATATTTTATAATGAGTGTTGAAAGTTTATAGTAGTGTATGATAAGATGTATCTGAATGTCACGTGGATTATGTCAACAGTGATGTCATCAGTGATGTCATTTGAGATGTCATCAGTGATGTCACTGACCATGTCATGAATGATGTAATATGTGACATCATCAGCAGTGGATTGCGGGCGCACAAGTTATAGTTAGTACAACTAACTATAACAGGGGAATTTCAATGTTTTTTTCAGTAAATTTCAAAGGTTTTTTAAATGCTAATTCCTAACTATAACATGTCTGAAACCTATGTTTTTTTCGGTGAATTTCAAAGGTTTTGCAAATGACAATTTTTAAATGTATTAATTCTTATATTATTTTTTTTGACACTGATTTACCACATTTTTCTAAACTATTATTTTTAGATATTTTATTTTCTAAATTACATTATAATTATATTATACGTTACATTACAAAATATACTTTCTCAGAATGAATTACTTTAGTTTAAATACTTTGGAAATAGGCAATAGATTTTTAAGTACAGTAGTTACAGTTGTTGTAATGCGCGACACAATTTCAGACACAATGCAACATTGAGCTCAATGTGAATTTCTAGTTAAATGCAATTAGTAACTTTTTGGATTACTTTTCTAACCACAAGACTAGATCCTAGATTCAGTCTCGGGATATCTGCTGTAAACAGTTGAGTAAAAACGTTTTGGTTACAGTAGTGATTTTTAAGGAATATTATTGTATTTTAAAAGTTGACACTTAGAAACTTTTTCACATAGCATCACCAATGTTATCCTATGGGAGGAAATTCACTTAGCAGGTAAGTAGTCTTCACATTACTTTTTCTCACTCTGTGGTGGATCCTGGATCCAGCACGGGTACATCTCCTGTAAACAGTCGAAAGAATGTGTTTAAGTCATACAGGCAATTTTTAAGGAATATTTTTAGTTTGTGAAAATAGACACTTTTATGGTGAAAACCACACAATGGATTCCTATGGAAGGAAATACAAGTTACTGGTAAGTACGGTTAAAATTACTTTTCAGGATAAGTACTGGGCTCAAAGAAGCAGCACTGAGGTCACTCCTGATAACAGGTGAGTAAATCGGAATTCGTAGTTCTGCTGATTTTATAGGAATTTTTGTATGTTTCAAAAATCGACACTTTGAAACTTTTCTGGTGAAAACCACACAATGGATTCCTATGGAAGGAAATACACGTCTCTGAGCCTTAACACACAGGCCACTAAGATCTCAGCTACCTGCTTTGGCCTCCTTAGGGTGATTAAGAAAGTCCTTCCCCTCCTCTGTTCTGAGGCCAAACAGATAATTATACAGGGCCTCATCCAATCTCGTTTGGACTTCAATACCGCCCTTTATTTGGGAGCACCAGACTATACCCTACAGAAGCTCCAACGCACCCAGAATTGTGCTGCCAGAGCGCTGCTGGGAATCCCCCGGAGGACTTCAGTAAGAACCGATTTAAAGACCCTGCACTGGTTACCTGTCAGGGACAGAGTAAAATTTAAATCACTCTGTATCGCCCACCAGACATTCTGGGAAACGGGCCCAGACATCAATCGCCCCCTGATTTCTCCCTACAGGCCCAACAAATCTCTTCGCTCTTCAACAGCATTTTTGGCCGAAATCCCCAGAATACGCAGAGCCAGAGCAGGAGGACGCTCCTTCTCGTATAATGTTTCCAAACTCTGGAACTCCCTCCCTCTGCAGCTGAGGAACAACCCCAACCTGACTACGTTCCGGAAACAGCTAAAAACCCTGCTATTCAATGCATAAAAGTAACCTCAAGAGTGCTTCTTCTGTTTTAGCGCCTGGACGCCTCAGGGCAGCTGCAGCGCTCTACAAGTCACATTTTCATTTCATTTCATTTCAGTGGTAAGTTCGCTTAGAATTACTTTTCAGTGTCAGTGCTCGGCTAAAAGATGCAGCACTGGGTTCTCTCCTGATAACAGGTGAGTAAATAGAAATTCGTAGTTCGGCTGATTGTAAAGGAATATTTGTACAGTACAAAAATCGACACTTAGAAACTTTTCTGGTGAAAAACACACAATGGATTCCTATGGAGGGAAATACAAGTTACTGGTAAGTTCGCTTAGAATTACTTTTCAGGGTCAGTGCTGGGCTAAAAGATGCAGCACTGGGATCTCTCCTGATAACCGGTGAATAAATCAGAATTCGTAGTTCGGCTGACTTTAGAGGAATATTTGTACATTTCAAAAATCGTCACTTAGAAACTTTTCTGCTGAAAACCACACAATGGATTCCTAAGGAAGGAAATACAAGTTACTGGTAAGTACGCTTAGAACTACTTTTCAGGGTCAGTGCCGGGCTAAAAGATGCAGCACTGAGTTCTGTCCTGATAAATCCGAATTCGTAGTTCGACTGATTTTAGAGGAATATTTGTACAATGGTGAAGGAAGGGGGTGGGGCCTATGGTGACAGGTGTGCAAACACGCCCTGTGGCGCGTTTTAAGTTGGGGAATTCATTCCTCTTCAATGCTGCGGTCCCCTGGGGGCCACCTAGCCCACCAGGTACCTCCAGTATGCGCCCGGGAGCTGCATTGCAGAGAGGTAGTCAGCTGTCACGCCCCTTTTTACAACACTCTGCAACACAGCTCCGTGGCGCTTACTGCAGGTACCTGGTGGGCTAGCTGACTAGGGAGACCGTGTTTCTTTTTTTTATATCGCTAGGATGCGCGGATCCTACGTGCATCCCTCGATAAAAAAAAAGATGGGTTTTTTTGGGCCCTGGGGGTCTTTGTGCAACCCTCTGAGCATGTCTAGGGGGTCAGGGTGTGTCTACCCTGCCCCCTTTTTGTATTTTGCAGCGTTTGTTTTTGTTTTTTGTGCCACGGTTCCACCGATGCACAAGATGGCTGCCAACACTTTCTGATTTTGACTGTTGACAGCCAATTAGCATGCAGCACGTGCACGGCAGGGTGCTTGTAGGCTATGCTTAGGGTACACAGACTATCCGCGGATCCACTGCACCCACAGATATATAAATGAATTTAACTGTCATTTTCTCAGGAACTACTGAACGGATTTACACCAAATAAGCAAAAGGCATGAGTCTGAACCAAGGACTACCTCTTTGCCAAATTTGGTGTAATTCCGTTCAGCAGTTCGGGCTGTAGCTGTGGCTAAAGGTCCTATGGGAAATTGCATGGGGAAAACACATTTTAGGACACCCCTTTTTTCTCTGCCCCCACTTCACCAATCACCCCCAAACTTTCAGGGAAGCAGCAGAACTGAGCTGGCCAAAAGTTTGGAAAATTTCATGCAGATTCATTAACCTGCGCCAAAGTTCTTCCAAATAGAATGTTGCAGATTTCCTATGGATAATAGGTCCTAACTATAACTACCTACTGGCGACTGCCAGTAGGTAATATATATATATATAAATATCTATATATATATACACACACATATATATATATATATATATATATATATATATATATATATATATATATATATATATATATATATATGCGTGCTGAAGGTACAAACTATATGTAGGGAAGTAGATGTGGCTTTGGAAGTGGGGAACCTGGATGGAGTCTTTGAGCTGGTTCAACATAATGTGATTCTGGGCAAATCACATAATTTTACCATTCCTAACAAAAATTAATCTGACCTTGTTTAATGTAACCTAGTGCTTATGTTAAGGACTTTATTGCCTGTGGACCAAGTTCATTATGTATAAAACTGCAACAAATAACTTCAAAAAATAAAAAATATATGTTTTTTTACGCATTCGGACTATGCACCACATCAATGTCTCATTGCAGTCTGAATGAACAAAAGATGGGGGCCAGTCTTACTTTTTTCTACACATTTGCTTAATATTTTGTTGCACTTCCCAACTGGATAAACATAAACTCAAGAGTTATAACCATGGAAATGCTGCCCTGATTATCTGGAGTCCAGCAATACCAAATGTGTGTGTGTGATTTCCTGGATACTGTTGTTCGCACAATCAATGATGTAATATTTATGCAGAATTGTAGCAGAATCACTGTTAACAGTGCTCTGTTAATTTGATGACAGATATCAAACTCAGTTATATATGAAGAGTGTAAAAATCATATCTTTTCTAATGTTGTATGACCTATAAAAACTATTGGTACAAGTCAGTCCTCTTTTGTCATGGCTGGCTGAAAGAACACCCTGAACATGATGTATCCAAAACATGCTAATTTCCTCCAGTCTTCCTCATGCAGGATCATATGCTTGCAAAGGATAGATTGTATGGGATTTGTATGGGTTCAGGGTGCCCACAGGTGATAAACTAGGTACAGATCATTTTGGGAATTTGGAAAGAAATTGCAAGTGGAAGACTAGTTAACAATACCTTTCTTGTGCTCATATGTTTCACACCTTGACTGCATGAAAACATCTTAAGTTTATTTTTCTTGGCCCCAGGCCAACCTCATCCTGATTGGCTGAGAGGGAGATGACGCTAAATACGATGTCAACGTTTTCACATTTTTTCCAAATCCCTGTGCTTCCCTCCAATTTAACTTGTTTCAGTAACATATACCTGACAAGGCATCAGCATCAACTTTAATTCTCTGGGTCTCATGAGTGTGGGGATACCAGACAGGAATTTTTTTTTGTTTCTGCAGGTTAAAGTGCACACATTGATGCATTTGGGTATTTGTAAAGCAATGGAAAGATACATTGGGGTTTAGGCCACCAATCTTTTTTTGTTGAATGGAAACATATTATAAGTACATGTTTACATCATCTACATATCATAACAGTTCCCTCGTGTCTATTGCAGGGCTCTAGCCTGCCCTCACAGTCATTGACTAGCCAGAACAACACACAGAACTAGTTATCTGTCAGATTTTTAAAAATATTCCTTGCACTAAACTATATCCCTACCAACACTTCTCTGAGTTTGAGGTAAACAAACTTATGTGAATCTTGTGTGGATTTTGATTTAAGATACAAAAAAACAAATTAGCATCTAGCTCCTTGCTGAGGCATGAACATTTCTGTCTATGCCAGAGACAGGAGTCAAACACTGTTTGGACTGTTTATTAGGCTTTAAGAATATCCAAACAGTGTCTGGCTGTTTGGTCAGTCACAGACACACATTCCATTCATTTTACAGTGGTTGTCTTGGACAGAGAAACAATGTGAAATGAAGCAGGTGTAGCAAACTGAATCATGACATGTGGAGTGGGTGAGGAGTGTCCAAGAATAATCCTAGCCCATCTGCTTCCATTCCCCACCTCTTTGTTCGTTTCTTCTGTTGTGATGGTGTGTGGGATGGTTAGTTGCTGGGCTGCTCCTTCCGCCCTCTCTCCCACCTTCCTCCCTCTGACGAAGACAAAAAACTGGATTGAGCTTGTAGCCAAAGATAGGAAGGAGCTAAAGGAAGTTTTTAATTGTTTTGATGAATCTTAACCAGTCAAAAAGTAATCTTTGATATAGTTGAAGAATTATCAATACAGTAATTAGATTGCTACTTTATGTATCCAGAAAGCAATTCCTGTAGTCATTAGCCAAGCACTCATTCTGCAGAAAAGCACTGTAAATATTGAAAAATGTTTATCATTTCTTTATGTTTTACTGTACAAAAAACATAATACAATTTAATTGTAAAAAACAGAAGCATGGCCTATAAAGTATGCACAATGGTTTCACCTAAAAATTCAGACATCATGTGTTAAATAAATAAATAGATCAGGCATCCGGTCAGTATAATTTCCTTTTTTATATTCAAAACTAGAATGATATGTCAATCCTACAAGAGTTGCAAAGAGGGATGGCCACGGGTTTTACCTCACTTGGCCACTGCCTCTACCCACTGTGAGTGCTTACTATTCACCTCCAGTGCAGCACCTATAAAAAGGCGATCAATTGATAACACAGCAGTCTGACTCCCATTGCAGCTCACCCATCCCAGTAGTTAGGTAGGCTTATGTCTGCTTTCCATGCTGCTCAGCCACACTTGGGGTGCAGGTGGACTTGTTTCCAAACTGTTTTTCACTCCAAATGTTCAGAGCCACCTCACATCTTTTTGCCACCAGTAGAGGTGGTGTTCCTTCCTTTTCTAGGTAAGGTAAGATTCTGGTCGCGTGTCACACTGCTTTTACAGGATTCTACAGGAAAGTGAAGAGTTCTAGGAGCAGTTCTGCAGCTTCTCTTATATTCGACTATGTTGTTGGGCCATGCCTCCAGCAGAAAACCATTCAATACACTCTTCATGTACGAACATCTCATCGTTATGACCCTTGACATGCTGTTCAAATCATAAAATGCAAGCAATATCTACACGCAGATAGGATTTTACTGTGAAATGTGTGTTCATGTGTTAGCATCCGAGCCATGTCTTTGCTTCCCGAACCTCAGTTACACTTTGAGTTTTCCTGTCAAATTTTAATGAGCGTGATCCAATGATGAAATGCAGAAATCCTAAAATAAAAAAATAAACAAAACAATAATCACCCACCAAATGTCAAAAAATGTATCATGTCTCAGTAACGCTGTGATAGGATTAAAAATATTTATAAATATACTAGACATAATACACGTCTTAGTCTAAGATCATAAAAATATAATGGGGCAAATAAATAAATAAATAAGCACCAATCCTCAATGAGCAATAACATAGATATTGTGCTGTCTACTATTGCATGCTCCATTCAAGCAAAGTTGATTTAAATAACACCATATTGGTCACAATTGGTACTACTGTGCTCATCTTCCTCATCTCAATCCCTACCTTATGTAGTCTGTCCTGATGTGCATACATGCCATTTGTTTTCCTCAACTTTATTAAAATAACAAGCCTTTTCTCTACACGGTGGCCTAAAAATAGGACAGCTTCCACCCCAAGAGCTCCTATTTTGTATCTGGTGATTCAAGAGTACCATGCTCACAGTTGGTTGCTGTAGAGGTCATAGTTAGCCTCCCTATGTTCTAGTGATGGCTATGGCTTCAATATGCTGCCATTAACTTTCCAAGTATTATTCCTTTGCTGGACAACAACTTGATAGGGCGCACGGGGTTCGCTGGAGTCTGCCAATCCTCTATGTAGGGATTTTAATTGGGAAATGGCTAAACATGGGAGGATCTCAGATGTTTCAAGCAAGGCTGACTGGCCTGATGGGGGATCAGCCGCTTTCCCAGAAGGCTGCAAGGGTGGGGTTGTTTTTTGTTATTGGGGGCCGGTTATGCAATGGCGCTGCAATATCGGCCTCCAATAACAAAAGCAGCCTTCTCAACAGATTGGTGTCTGAGAACAATCATAAGAATCCGACCGGCGGCGTTCTGAATAATCTGAAGCCTTTCTAGCACATTACAAAGGGAGGCAAGATAGAGAGCATTACCATAGTCCAGGTGAGAGATGACAAGAGCCTGGACAATGAGACTTCTGGTTATGAAAGGTAACATATTAAGGCCCTTTCTTAGAAGTCTAAGAACACCAAAGCAGCTTGCTGCTATTTGTTTGCTTGGTGCTCCATAGTAATATTGGAGTCCAGCCACACACCCAGACTCTGGATCACCTATTTGCGACTAGGAAGACCTTCCAGGCAGTCAGGCAAGGGAGTTGGGGCACTTTTGTATAAATGATTGCCCAGTACCATGACCTTGGTCCTATCCTCATTGATCTTCAGCTTGCAATTGGCCAACCATTTGGCCACTTCCTGAAGACAGGGGTCCAAACTAAGGTAGTTAGAGCCGGAATAGCAGGGGAGAAGGTAATCACCAGCTGGGTGTTATCTGTATAAGAAACCAGAGACAACCCAAAAAAATTGTCAATTTCAGTAAAGGGGAGCACATTAAGTTTTAAAAGAGTTTGGATCATAGAAGAGCCCTATGGCACCCCACAGCTCAATGAAAGATTCTCAGAGTACCAGGGATGGTCAAGCACTTCGAAAGTTTTATTCTTCAGGAAGGAGGAAAGCCATGTCAAGGCTCAGCCTTCGATTCCTACTTTGGAAATTCTATGGATGAGTGTGGGGTGGTCTACCATGCAAAAAGCAGCACTCAAGTCCAATAGAATAATGGCTGCTTAGCATCCTTGATCCAAGAGAGATTTGAATTCCTCAACCACAGTCAGCAAAGCTGTTTCTGTGCTGTGCTGTGGTCTAAACCCCAATTGAGAGGGTTGGAGAATGTCAATGGACTCAAGAAAGGCAGAAAGATGTTTATTGACATACTTTTCCAAGAGCTTTGCAGGATCCGGTAGAAGAGAGATAAGCCTGTAATTACTGAGGCAGAGAGGATCAAGTCCTGTTTTTTACAAGCGGTTTCATCACCACATGTTTCAATTGTGATGGGACTTCCTCACTAATGAGAGAGGGATTCAACAAGTCACCCAAGGTGGGGGCAATGCTATCAACCCCCTGGTATAAGATTTGAATAGTTCATAGTCTTACTACTTGAACAGAGAAAGATGTTACGCCCATTGTTTTTTTTCTTGTATGCTGGGGTTTTGGGGAGTGGCGCCAATCTGGAGCGGAGTTGGAGCATACCCTGGATCAGGTGTTTTCTACAACTCCTATTGCTGTATCTCCCCCTGAACCGGTTTTGTGGTCAGATCATTATCTTATCAAATTCCAGTTTCCCTTGACTAACAAGTCCACTTCTCGACCCTCAGAGTGTCCTCGTCAAACGTCGAGAGCTTTCAGTCGAGTATCGCCGGACATGCTGGCTCAAGCTCTCACTTTACATCCCTGCCAGCTGTCAGGCAGTCTTGAGGCCGATATTGACCGCCTGCAGAGCTGGCTGACGGAGCGTTTTGAGGAATTAGCCCCTGTCACTACTGTCCGTAAAAACTGTATTCGGACATCTGCCCCTTGGTTTTCAGCTTCCCTGGCTGTTTTGCGCCGTAGCTATAAGAAAGCTGAAAGAGCCTGGCGCCGTCAATATGACCCCTTGGATAAGATCGTTTATAGGGAGGCCATCAGGGGATATCATGGTAGTATTTTGGTGGAGAAGAAAGCTTATCTGGCTCGTAGAATAGAGGCTGCAGCTATTGCCAGTAAGGAAATTTTCCTTATTGTCAAGGAATTCATCTCTCCCAGCTCGGCTCTGCCCACACATCATCACTCCGAACTCTGGGTGTCTCTTATGGCCACCTTCTTCACGTCCAAAATTAAGACTATCCAAGATTCATTTCCCCTTCCCACTCTGGTGATCCCCTCCGATATATATGCCCCTATCTCTGCATCACTCCCGGGTGATGGTCCTGTCCTGGCTACTTTCCCCTCTCTCTCTCTTGCCTCCTCTCTGGATCTGATCTCTAAACTCAAATCCGGCTCTCCGCGGGATCCTTGTCTAGCGAAGGTTCTGGCAAAAATGGCTCCTGCCATTAATGAGCTTATAAACCCTGTGCTCAACTGTTCGTTGAACTCGGGAGTTGTTCCTCAGGCTTGGAAACATGCCTTGATCTTGCCGCTTCTGAAGAAGCCCAACCTGACCCTCTGCTGCATGCCAACTATAGGCCTATCTCCCTCCTCCTAGCTTTGGCTAAAGTTGTGGAGAAGCACGTTCACTCCTCTCTTGCGAACTTCCTTGAGAGCAACAACATCCTCCATGATACTCAGTCGGGCTTTCGGGCCAACATGAGTACGGAGACGGCTCTACTGGAGGTTACTGATGCCATCAGAGAGGTGCTGGATGCGGGAGGTAAGGCCATGCTGGTTATGTTGGAATTGTCGGCGGCTTTTGACACCGTTCCCCACGGCAGTCTCCTTTTAAGACTTAGGGAGATTGGGCTGCGGGGAGCGGTGTTTAATTGGTTTAAGTTGTTTCTTGCCGGCCGCCGGCAAACGGTCTGGGCCCCTCCGTTCTCCGCCGAGATGCCACCTCTTTAGGTAGGGGTGCCCCAGGGCTCTGTTTTGAGCCCTACATTGTTTAACATCTATATGGCACCCCTGGCAGCTCTGGCGGAGTCCTTCGGCGCCCAGATCGTGTCCTATGCTGACGACACCCAGCTTCTTTTTACCAGTCAGAAGGGGTCAGACTTCGATGGCGGGCAGATCAGAGGCTGTTTGGGAGCCGTCTTTAAGTGGTTCGAACGGCACAGCCAAAAATGCAACTCCGACAAATTGGAGCTGCTGTTTTTCGGCTGTCCCTCCGACCCCAGATGGCAGTCTTGGTGGCCGCCGGCCATGTTTCCCCCCGCAGCTGTGTTCTCCAAGGCCAAGAATCTGGGGGATCAGATAGACGACGGTCTTACCTTGAAGCCTCAGGTCTTGGGTCTTGTTGGCAAATGCTTCGGTATCATTAAGATGCTGAGGAAATGTCTTCCTTTGCTGACCCTCTGCCATCGGAAGGTTACTGTCCAGGCTCTCATTGGTTCACGTTCGGACTATTCCAACGTTCTCTACCTGGGCCTGCCGGAGTTTCTTCTTTCTCGCCTGCAGGTCATGCAGAATGCTGCTGCCAGAGCAATTTATGGGCTTCATTGCAGAACCAGTGCGACTATCTTATTAAAAAATCTTCATTGGCTCCCCATTAAAAAACGAGTAGCCTTTAAGGTTCTCACACTGACCTTCAAAGCGCTCCATGGCACATGAGCTAAATATATTAGAAACCGTTTGGCTTTCTATTTGCCTTCGAGGATGTTAAGGTCAGCTTCCTTGGCTCTGGCTCAAGTTCCATCAATTAGACGGGCCAGGATTGGTGGACGTTCTTTCCGCTATCTGGCTCCCAAGCTCTGGAACGCCCTGCCAGTGTCCATGAGACTCAACGTGAGTCTACTGGGTTTCAGGAGGGAGCTAAAGTCTTGGCTCTTTGTCCAGTAGGTCCTATGCTTGGTCCCTTTTCGCCCCGATGTCTGTTTCTTAGTTTCTATTAAAGCTCTCCGGAGTAGCTGTGCGCTATATAAAACTATTTTAACATTAACATTAACATTTCTTCGTTGTATGTATTTTGTGATTTTCTTGCTGAGGAAAAGTGGTCCTGTTCCATGTATTACTTTGTGAGTGATACAAAGCAGCTTGAAAGTGGACCTTCTTGCAATTGGTAACAAATGTAGGGCCCTTAAGGCAGGGGAGATGTGTGCTGTGGGCTTTTGATGTTACATGTAGTAGTAGTCTGGCAACCGATTTTTTAATTCATTGACATCTTTTCATAATTGATTGAGGTGATCCATAGTAGAGGCCATTGGCATAATTAAGTTTAGACAGTACACGAGAGATAGTACCTTTGACCTTGGGTGGAAATCCGAGGTCTCCAAAGGTAATAACTTAATTTAGATGTTGAAAAGCATGGGTGAGAGGATAGAACCTCGGATGACTCTTACTTTTATGTTAGGTTTGGATAAGAAAGGAGGCGTATGGATGGCATTTGCTTGTTTTGAAAGTTGGATGTGATCCAGTCGAGAGCAGTCCCCTCTATGCTGGCTTTGCATAGTCTTGGGATTAAAGTGCCATGATCAACTGTGTCAAAGGCAACTGAAAGGTCTAAGGGAGACAGTGCAGCCAACCCGTTGAGGTCTGCTGTGTTTTTAAAGTAATCTCAGATGGCGATTTATGCAGTGTCTGTGCCTCTTCCTGGAACAGATCCAGTTTAGAAGTTGGAAAGTATGGAGTTATCTTCAATAAATTGAGACCTCTTGGTGAATGCTGATCTTTCTTTTAAATGCAGAGTGAGTGCTTTGCAGCAATTGTAGTTGGGTTTCTTATCTTATCCTTGCAGTTCACACCCATACTAATTACCGAACAGACAAAAGCGCAGGAGGGGAAGATAGCATGTTCTGTTCATGCACTGGTAGAAGTTATGAAATCCACATGCAGGTACAAGATGCAATTTTTAATACAATCTATATTCCAACATAAATAGCATTAGACCAAATTGGTCTAAGCAAGTTTGAAGGGCAAACCCTAATACAGAAACAGGTTGACGCAAAAGCAATTATATGCGGGTTCCAACAGTTGATTACAATGTTGAGTACATTAGTTCAGCTCATGACACATATTACATCAGAATGATACAATCAATGATATTTCTGATGTTATATATTACATCATGCATGATAATGTCAGTAAGGCATTAATGAAGTTAAATTTGCAATTTAAATCAATGTTTTTATTAATTTGTTTGCATGCCAATTAAAACCAACTACCTTTAAAAGATACTTAGAAAGAAAATGTCCCCATATCAGGAAATGTGATCAGTAACAGCCCGAACTTCCATTGGGTTTTCAGCATAACAAAAGTGTTAACTTTCTTTTTTCCATAGCTCAAATGAAGTTGGTGGCACAGTGATTATCCTGTGACAGCTCCCTTTAGTTCTGTTGTATTCCATAAGTGGAAGTCGTACCCAAAATTAGTTGTTGTTGTGGTTGCCAGAACTGTTAGGGGAAGGTATTGAGGAAGGGGGAGCTATTATTGCAAATTGTAGAGATGACCCTTTAGTGGCTTTGCCCCCATTTGCAGTGATTGAGTACACAGCTAATATTAGTTGCTGACAACGCATGATTTGTTTGCAGTGGCGTTTGACCTCTATTGCATTCATTTTAGATGTATTAACATTCTCAGAAAGTTTAATATTAGTTATGTTGCATACTTCCGTGTAATATTAAAGGGTCTCTTAATCCTGTTAAACAACAGAGAGTATTATACTACTTTGGTAAATCTAATCCTGACCTCGTTCTTCTTCAGGAAACTCACCTTGCTTGTCTTAAGCATTGAAATTTAAACAAAGCTGGGCGGGGATGTCTTTGTTTCCCCCTCGGTGAATAAAAAGAATAGGGTTGTTGTAATGTGCAAAAAATCTCTAAACCTCACTATGGTTTCATAGGAGACAGATGATATGGGCAGGTAGATTATTTTTAATCTTCCCATGGATAATATTCCTCTGACTATATTGAATGTTTATGCTCCTACACAACCTGAGCAAACTTTTTGGCCTTCTATTGCAAGAAAATGTAAACAATATTATGATGCATATTTTTTCCTGGGTGGGGAATGTAACACAATTATGAATTCCTTTTTGGATAGTCAGCCCTCAGTTCAATTCTCGTCACATAAAATGCATGAGCATTTTCATTCTGCTATTTCTAAAGGTTCTTTGGTAGATTCATGGATACTGCCCAAGATTACATTTCTTATTCATCCTCCCATGGTACAATTTCACGTCTGGATCACATTTTTCTTTCCTAGCCCCTATCACAATGCATTAAACAATCCCACATTACTGCAATTATACTTTCTGACCATGCTATGGTTGTTACTGACTTGAATGTGGTTCCTCCCTGGTCTCCTTCACATAGATAGAGATTTAATAATTCCTTTTTACAAGATGATCAATTTTAAAATTCCCCTAATTCTTTTGCTTTTGAATTGTTTTCATTTAATGATACTTCGGATATTTCTTCTTCTCTACCATGGGACACGCTTTAAGCAGCGGCAAGTGGTTTAATTTTAAACCTTGGGGCATATTACCAACAACTAGCGATAATTTTTGTCTCTAACTTGTTTAGAGACAAACATTATCACCGCACATCGGCCATTTTTATCGCAGATAAACCTTGCTATTAGCAAGGTTTATCGCAAATGCGATAAAAAACGGCCGCAATGCATGAATATCGCTGAAAAGTCAGCGATATTCATGCATTATCGAGCAAATGCTCTTAGCCATGTTATCCACCTCCCATTGGATAACATGGCTAAGAACTGCTCAGGGCAGGTGTTAGCTTTTGGAGATATTCGCGCTTAGCGCGAATATCTCCAAAAGTTGGTAATAGGAGATAGCGATGTTAGGGACTGTTTTCAGTCGCTAACATCTTGGCACGCCCACTTTGCATGTCATTAGTGATAAATATCACTGACATGCAAAGCGGGGCCCAAGATGGTCGCTATCTCCTATTAGCTGTCACTAACTGGTGTTAGTGACAGCTTGGTAATAGGGAGATAATTTTATCTCCGCTTTCTTGGCTTTTAAAGCCAAAAAAGCGGAGATAAACCCCCTTGATAATATGCCCCTATGTTTCCAAAAAAAGAAAAGTCGAGGAAAGTAACATAATGTATTGCTTTCATCAATCACATTTTTGGGAAGTAATAATTCTCTTTTAAATTGTCTTCTGATCCTAATAAATTGCTGCAGGCCAAATTGAAATGTAATACTATTTCCACGGATGAAGCTAATTTTATACTTTGGAAAAATGCACGTTATTATGGTGGGGAAAAAAACATTGGTAAAGTGTTAGCAAATTATTTAAAAGTTAGAAAAGGAAGACATTTCATTGACTCAGAATCATCTTCGCAGGGGCACACCATTACTAATCATCAAGATATTTTAGAAGAGTTTGTTATATTTTATAAATCTTCATATACTTCGGAATAAGAATCACAATCTTCTGAAATGTTTGATTATTTAAGCCAAACCCCACACCATATTTCCCCAAACTTGGATTTTGAAACTCTGGAAAGTGATCTTACTTCTGATGAACTTTCTAGAGCATTAACGTTTTTAAAGTTGGGGAAAACACCGGGCCCTGAGGGATTTACTGTGGAATTCTTCTTAATTTCTCTAATAGTCTTCCTTCCTTATTTATATCATTTATTTAATTATTTTATTCAATCCTCTTCCACTTTGGGTACATTTCAAGAGGCAATAATCTGTTTTATTCACAAAGATGGCATATATCCCCATGATTGTAAAAATTACAGGCCCATTTCATTGTTAAATGTTGATTATAAGATTTTTGCAGCGCTTTTAGTTCTTCATCTGGAATCCTTTCTTCCACCTCTTATAGGGAAAGAACAATCAGTATTTCTCAAATGGAGGCTTATATCTGATAAAGCTCTATTATTTCTTAATGTTCTTAGTAAAGCCCATTCCCTTAAATCTTCCTTGCAGCCATAACAATTGATGCTGAGAAGGCATATGATAGAATACATTGGGAGTTTATGCTTAAATCATTACAATGGCATGAATTTGCTCCTAAAATGATGGCTCATATTTCTCTTTTATATTGTACTCCTTGTGCATCAGTGTTGGTAAATGGTATAATTTCTTCCTATTTCCCTCTTCATAGGGGAGTTAGACAGGCTGTCCACTTTCTTCTTTATTGTTTGATTTGGCGCTTCAGCCCTTTCTCTCCCACATTTGGAATAATTCTTCTGTTTCTGGTTTTCCTTATGTTTGTCCTGGTGAGATTGCTTGGATGCCATTAAAATGATGAGTTCCCCTCTTCTGTAATATCATCTCTCTATGTTACCAGTTCATATTCCAAAATAATTGTTTTGGAAAACTAATTCAATCCTTCCTACATTTTTATGGCATAAAAAAAAGCAAGAGTCGCTTTAGTTACTTTACAAAGGTCAAAACTGGTTGGCGGAGTGAATTTTCCAAACTTGTATTGTTATCATATAGTTTCTGCTTTACGTCAAGCTGCTCAATGGACTTTTGATTTGACACCGTCTTTTTCTCCATTGTGGCTTGATCTAGAAAAACCTCTCTTGTTTCTTCAAACCCCTATTTTATAGAAGACGGTTCCTTGATCAAATCTACTTTTCTCCCAATTAACCTGACTTTATCTATATTCCTGAAAATGTTGTTATGTGATAATATTTCCTTAATGATAATTATTAATAGACCCTTCTTTTGGAGGACCTGGAAGGGTTTCTCATTTTTTTAATAATAATTCTCCTATCTCTTTCCCTCAAGTTTGCCTCACATACCATTGTCCTAAATCTTTTTATTTTTGTTTCTCCTCCTGAGTCCGGACATATTGCCCTGCTGACATTTTCCTTGTAGGCTCATTGGGCCGTTTTGGGTGTTGCCTGACTCCCGCTGCAGGCACCATCTTAACCACATGGGTGCTGGTGACAAGCTCAGCTCGTCATGAGGCGCAGCGGAGCTGCACTCATGATGAGCTGAGCTTGTCACGGCCGTTGAAACGTTTGCACGCGGGGGTAATTACCCCGCTGTGCTGAACGTTCTAAAAACAGGTGCGGCTGTGATGAGCCGAGCTCGTCACCAGCACGGCAGCGCCGCACGTGGCCCCCCTCCCCCCCACACAGCGGGGGGAAAACACCCTGCAGCGAAGGGGTTAAGGAAGCTAGTCTTCCATTTTAATTGCTTTTATGTTTTAACATTGCTCTTTGTTGTTTACCAGTATACAATTCTCGCAGGGGAGCCTATAAGCCCTGTAAGGGTTGCTGGACCCAGTTAAAAATCCTTTTTTAGTTGCCCCTCTTTGTTTTCTTGAGCTCTGGCGCTGACTCTTGACACACCCCTTGTCCTAGAGGGCTATTTAAATTGCACTATAGCACATCCGTGCAGCTCCCCGTGAGTCCGGACATATTGGCCTGATGTTATTTTCCTTGTAGGCTCATTGGGCTGTTTTGGGAGGTGCCTGGCTCCTGTTGCAGGTGCCATCTTAAGGAATGTAGTATTCTGTTT
Source organism: Lissotriton vulgaris (assembly GCF_964263255.1). NCBI lineage: Eukaryota > Metazoa > Chordata > Amphibia > Caudata > Salamandridae > Lissotriton > Lissotriton vulgaris. Next base: position 1,331,566,790 of record NC_141696.1, on the reverse strand, counting down.
TAATTGCTTTTATCCTTTAACATTACCCATTGTTCTTTTAATTATGTTTTTTTACCAGTATACCTCGTTCGCAGGGGATGCTGCAAGCCCTGTAGGGGTTGCTGCACCCCAGTTAAACCGCCTTTTTTAATTGTCCCTCTTTGTTTTCTTGGGTTCAGGCGCCGACTCTTGATATGCCCCTTGTCCTGGAGGGCTATTTAAATTGCACTATAGCCAATGGTGCCCCAGTGTTGTGCCAAAGGCAAGCCTGTCTGTGCCCATCCGCGGCCAGATTGCGCCTTGCTCCCATGAAGGACAGGGTCAAGACTGATTTGCATATAGCTATGTCTGAACTGGGGTGGCTTGGTGAGCAAAATAACGATGGATTTAACCCAGATCTGTGACTGGGGGTGAATGTTTTACCATTGTGCAAAATTCCGTCCATCATCTTGTGTGTTTTGCTGTTCACCCTATGTGGAAAGGGTATGCCCAGACGTGGGTCCCGTGCTCACTAAGCCAGTGGAGTCAAGCTATCCTGGCTGAAGACGGCTGATAGCCAGAAACCGGTCCTAGGATGATTGATTCCGGTCCAGGAAAGACTTGGCTTGGCAGTTCGGTCTGGACTGTTCCCATGAGGGTCAGGGTCAAGACTGATTTGCATATGGCCATGTCTGAACTGGGGTGGCTTGGTGAGCAAAATAACAATGGATTTAACCCAGATCTGTGACTGAGGGTGAATGTTTTGCCATTGTGCAACATTCCGTCCATCATCTTGTGTGTTTTGCTGTTCACCCTATGTGGGAAGGATATGCCCAGAAGTGGGTCCCGTGCTCACTAAGCCACTGGAGTCAAGCTATCCTGGCTGAAGACGGCTGATAGCCAGAAATCGGTCCTAGGAAGCTTGATTCCGGTCCAGGGAAGACTTGGCTTGGCAATTGACTTGGAAGTTCGGTTTGGACTGTTCCCATGAGGGTCAGGCTCAAGAATGATTTGTATATGGCCATGTCTGAACTGGGGTGGCTTGTTGAGCAAAATAACGATTATTAAACCCAGATCTGTGACTGAGGGTGAATGTTTTGCCATTGTGCAACATTCCGTCCATCATCTTGTGTGTTTTGCTGTTCACCCTATGTGGGAAGAGTATGCCCAGACGTGGGTCCCGTGCTCACTAAGCCAATGGAGTCAAGCTATCCAGGCTGAAGACGGCTGATAGCCAGAAACCGGTCCTAGGATGCTTGATTCCGGTCCAGGGAAGACTTGGCTTGGTAGTTCGGTCTGATCTGTTCCCATGAGGGACAGGGTCAAGACTGATTTGCATATGGCCATGTCTAAACTGGGGTGGCTTGGTGAGCAAAATAATGATGGATTAAACCCAGATCTGTGACTGGGGGTGAATGTTTTGCCATTGTGCAACATTCCGTCCATCATCTTGTGTGTTTTGCAGATTGCGCCTTGCGCCAGGACCCCTGCTCCGTTTTCCCAAAGTAAGATGCAGCAAATGGTCGCTTATGCTGGCGAGGAACTGCACGCCTTCAACAAGCCATCTAAGGTATCCCATCACGCTTGCTCACACTTTAACCCAGCGGACCGGCTTAAGCTGACAAAACTTTCCTTCCCCATTTGTAGCTTCTCACTGGAGGCCTAGGATCTGGCACAGTTAGAGCGTGTACATTCCATCACCAGTAACGTTTCCACACACAAAAATAATGAAAGAAACAAGGTTCAGGCTGCCCTTATTAATGTGTACTCGCTTCCTAAGCACAAATATGAAATAGCTGAGCTCTTAGATAATTATCAACTGGATCTCCTATTCAAAACAGAGGCATGGGAAGACCCCTCAGTGGGTCCAGATTTCTGCATTGCCACCACTGCTGGTTTTTCTGTGTTCAGACTGGATAGACCAAACAAAAGAGGGGGAGGTTTTGTACTAATATATCGAAACACCTGATGAGTAAATGGAGAGATGGTCCCTTTAACGGTTTGTGAGGCACTTAGTTTTAACATGGTGTTCTCTGAACATCAGTCATTCAAGGGGATCCTTCTTTATTGCCCGCTCGGCCCTGAGGGAGACTTCCTATAGTTGGCAGGAAATCTATTTGAATCCTCCGAGGGTGAATCGAGTTTCACCATTTTGGGGGATTTTAATTTTCACTTAAAGGCCAAGGAAAACAAGGACTCAACATCCCTTATTGCTAAGTTTGAATCTGTAGTACTCCCTCAGAAAGTTAGTTCTACTCATATTGCCGGACACATTTTAGACAGCCTTTTTACCAACAATGAGCAGATCATTATAAAGGACAGCCTCCCATTGACCTGGTCCAATCACCACACATTATAATTTGAAGTTTGTCTCTTGAAACAAATTCCTTAGTATAACAGGCCAGGGTGCCCTAAACAATTTAGATCCTGAAGTAGTAGAGATCATGCTCATCTTAGACAGCAGCTATCTGTTACTCAGCCAGAACTCTCCCCAGATCCAGAGCAGGCTGCTCCGAGTTATACAGACTGGCTTCAAGACTCCTTTGCAAAACTAGTCGCTCACAAAATAGTTTCTAAAAACAGGAAAACTCCTTCGGCCCCTGGTTTTCTGAGGCTTGAGAAACCATGCTGCAGGACACAAGAGAGACGCTGACGTCAAGACTACGACAGTCAGGAGAAATCTCTTTATAAGTTAGCATTGGCTAACTACAAACACCTTTTAATAAAAGAGAAGAGTAGCTATGTCACACAGGAAGTAGAATCCGCCCAAAACTCCACTAAAACCCATGCTTTTCAACATCTAAATTAAGTTGTTACCTTTGGAGACCTCGGATTTCCACCCAAGGTCAAAGGTACTATCTCTCTTGTACTGTCTAAACTTAATTATGCCAATGGCCTCTACTATGGATCACCTCAATCAATTATGAAAAGATGTCAATGAATTAAAAAATCGGTTGCCAGACTACTACTACATGTAACATCAAAAGCCCACAGCACACATCTCCCCTGCCTTAAGGGCCCTACATTTGTTACCAATTGCAAGAAGGTCCACTTTCAAGCTGCTTTGTATCACTCATAAAGTAATACATGGAACAGGACCACTTTTCCTCAGCAAGAAAATCACAAAATACATACAACGAAGAAATGTTAATGTTAATGTTAAAATAGTTTTATATAGCGCACAGCTACTCCGGAGAGCTTTAATAGAAACTAAGAAACAGACATCGGGGCGAAAAGGGACCAAGCATAGGACCTACTGGACAAAGAGCCAAGACTTTAGCTCCCTCCTGAAACCCAGTAGACTCACGTTGAGTCTCATGGACACTGGCAGGGCGTTCCAGAGCTTGGGAGCCAGGTAGATTATTTTTAATCTTCCCATGGATAATATTCCTCTGACTATATTGAATGTTTATGCTCCTACACAACCTGAGCAAACTTTTTGGCCTTCTATTGCAAGAAAATGTAAACAATATTATGATGCATATTTTTTCCTGGGTGGGGAATGTAACACAATTATGAATTCCTTTTTGGATAGTCAGCCCTCAGTTCAATTCTCGTCACATAAAATGCATGAGCAATTTCATTCTGCTATTTCTAAAGGTTCTTTGGTAGATTCATGGAGACTGCCCAAGATTACATTTCTTATTCATCCTCCCATGGTACACTTTCACGTCTGGATCAAATTTTTCTTTCCTAGCCCCTATCACAATGCATTAAACAATCCCACATTACTGCAATTATACTTTCTGACCATGCTATGGTTGTTACTGACTTGAATGTGGTTCCTCCCTGGTCTCCTTCACATAGATAGAGATTTAATAATTCCTTTTTACAAGATGATCAATTTTAAAATTCCCCTAATTCTTTTGCTTTTGAATTGTTTTCATTTAATGATACTTCGGATATTTCTTCTTCTCTACCATGGGACACGCTTTAAGCAGCGGCAAGTGGTTTAATTTTAAACCTTGGGGCATATTACCAACAACTAGCGATAATTTTTGTCTCTAACTTGTTTAGAGACAAACCTTATCGCCGCACATCGGCCATTTTTATCGCAGATAAACCTTGCTATTAGCAAGGTTTATCGCAAATGCGATAAAAAACGGCCGCAATGCATGAATATCGCTGAAAAGTCAGCGATATTCATGCATTATCGAGCAAATGCTCTTAGCCATGTTATCCACCTCCCATTGGATAACATGGCTAAGAACTGCTCAGGGCAGGTGTTAGCTTTTGGAGATATTTGCGCTTAGCGCGAATATCTCCAAAAGTTGGTAATAGGAGATAGCGATGTTAGGGACTGTTTTCAGTCGCTAACATCTTGGCATGCCCACTTTGCATGTCATTAGTGATAAATATCACTGACATGCAAAGCGGGGCCCAAGATGGTCGCTATCTCCTATTAGCTGTCACTAACTGGTGTTAGTGACAGCTTGGTAATAGGGAGATAATTTTATCTCCGCTTTCTTGGCTTTTAAAGCCAAAAAAGCAGAGATAAACCCCCTTGATAATATGCCCCTATGTTTCCAAAAAAAGAAAAGTCGAGGAAAGTAACATAATGTATTGCTTTCATCAATCACATTTTTGGGAAGTAATAATTCTCTTTTAAATTGTCTTCTGATCCTAATAAATTGCTGCAGGCCAAATTGAAATGTAATACTATTTCCACGGATGAAGCTAATTTTATACTTTGGAAAAATGCACGTTATTATGGTGGGGAAAAAAACATTGGTAAAGTGTTAGCAAATTATTTAAAAGTTAGAAAAGGAAGACATTTCATTGACTCAGTATCATCTTCGCAGGGGCACACCATTACTAATCATCAAGATATTTTAGAAGAGTTTGTTATATTTTATAAATCTTCATATACTTCGGAATAAGAATCACAATCTTCTGAAATGTTTGATTATTTAAGCCAAACCCCCCACCATATTTCCCCAAACTTGGATTTTGAAACTCTGGAAAGTGATCTTACTTCTGATGAACTTTCTAGAGCATTAACGTTTTTAAAGTTGAGGAAAACACCGGGCCCTGAGGGATTTACTGTGGAATTCTTCTTAATTTCTCTAATAGTCTTCCTTCCTTATTTATATCATTTATTTAATTATTTTATTCAATCCTCTTCCACTTTGGGTACATTTCAAGAGGCAATAATCTGTTTTATTCACAAAGATGGCATATATCCCCATGATTGTAAAAATTACAGGCCCATTTCATTGTTAAATGTTGATTATAAGATTTTTGCAGCGCTTTTAGTTCTTCATCTGGAATCCTTTCTTCCACCTCTTATAGGGAAAGAACAATCAGTATTTCTCAAATGGAGGCTTATATCTGATAAAGCTCTATTATTTCTTAATGTTCTTAGTAAAGCCCATTCCCTTAAATCTTCCTTGCAGCCATAACAATTGATGCTGAGAAGGCATATGATAGAATACATTGGGAGTTTATGCTTAAATCATTACAATGGCATGAATTTGCTCCTAAAATGATAGCTCATATTTCTCTTTTATATTGTACTCCTTGTGCATCAGTGTTGGTAAATGGTATAATTTCTTCCTATTTCCCTCTTCATAGGGGAGTTAGACAGGCTGTCCACTTTCTTCTTTATTGTTTGATTTGGAGCTTCAACCCTTTCTCTCCCACATTTGGAATAATTCTTCTGTTTCTGGTTTTCCTTATGTTTGTCCTGGTGAGATTGCTTGGATGCCATTAAAATGATGAGTTCCCCTCTTCTGTAATATCATCTCTCTATGTTACCAGTTCATATTCCAAAATAATTGTTTTGGAAAACTAATTCAATCCTTCCTACATTTTTATGGCATAATAAAAAGCAAGAGTCGCTTTAGTTACTTTACAAAGGTCAAAACTGGTTGGCGGAGTGAATTTTCCAAACTTGTATTGTTATCATATAGTTTCTGCTTTACGTCAAGCTGCTCAATGGACTTTTGATTTGACACCGTCTTTTTCTCCATTGTGGCTTGATCTAGAAAAACCTCTCTTGTTTCTTCAAACCCCTATTTTATAGAAGACGGTTCCTTGATCAAATCTACTTTTCTCCCAATTAACCTGACTTTATCTATATTCCTGAAAATGTTGTTATGTGATAATATTTCCTTAATGATAATTATTAATAGACCCTTCTTTTGGAGGACCTGGAAGGGTTTCTCATTTTTTTAATAATAATTCTCCTATCTCTTTCCCTCAAGTTTGCCTCACATACCATTGTCCTAAATCTTTTTATTTTTGTTTCTCCTCCTGAGTCCGGACATATTGCCCTGCTGACATTTTCCTTGTAGGCTCATTGGGCCGTTTTGGGTGTTGCCTGACTCCCGCTGCAGGCACCATCTTAACCACATGGGTGCTGGTGACAAGCTCAGCTCGTCATGAGGCGTAGCGGAGCTGCACTCATGATGAGCTGAGCTTGTCACGGCCGTTGAAACGTTTGCACGCGGGGGTAATTACCCCGCTGTGCTGAACGTTCTAAAAACAGGTGCGGCTGTGATGAGCCGAGCTCGTCACCAGCACGGCAGCGCCGCACATGGCCCCCCTCCCCCCCCCACACAGCGGGGGGAAAAAACCCTGCAGCGAAGGGGTTAAGGAAGCTAGTCTTCCATTTTAATTGCTTTTATGTTTTAACATTGCTCTTTGTTGTTTACCAGTATACAATTCTCGCAGGGGAGCCTATAAGCCCTGTAAGGGTTGCTGGACCCAGTTAAAAATCCTTTTTCAGTTGCCCCTCTTTGTTTTCTTGAGCTCTGGAGCTGACTCTTGACACACCCCTTGTCCTGGAGGGCTATTTAAATTGCACTATAGCACATCCGTGCAGCTCCCCGTGAGTCCGGACATATTGGCCTGATGTTATTTTCCTTGTAGGCTCATTGGGCTGTTTTGGGAGGTGCCTGGCTCCTGTTGCAGGTGCCATCTTAAGGAATGTAGTATTCTGTTTTAATTGCTTTTATCCTTTAACATTACCCATTGTTCTTTTAATTATGTTTTTTTACCAGTATACCTCGTTCGCAGGGGATGCTGCAAGCCCTGTAGGGGTTGCTGCACCCCAGTTAAACCACCTTTTTTAATTGTCCCTCTTCGTTTTCTTGGGTTCAGGCGCCGACTCTTGATATGCCCCTTGTCCTGGAGGGCTATTTAAATTGCACTATAGCCAATGGTGCCCCAGTGTTGTGCCAAAGGCAAGCCTGTCTGTGCCCATCCGCGGCCAGATTGCGCCTTGCTCCCATGAAGGACAGGGTCAAGACTGATTTGCATATAGCTATGTCTCAACTGGGATGGCTTGGTGAGCAAAATAACGATGGATTTAACCCAGATCTGTGACTGGGGGTGAATGTTTTCCCATTGTGCAAAATTCCGTCCATCATCTTGTGTGTTTTGCTGTTCACCCTATGTGGAAAGGGTATGCCCAGACGTGGGTCCCGTGCTCACTAAGCCAGTGGAGTCAAGCTATCCTGGCTGAAGACGGCTGATAGCCAGAAACCGGTCCTAGGATGATTGATTCCGGTCCAGGAAAGACTTGGCTTGGCAGTTCGGTCTGGACTGTTCCCATGAGGGTCAGGGTCAAGACTGATTTGCATATGGCCATGTCTGAACTGGGGTGGCTCGGTGAGCAAAATAACAATGGATTTAACCCAGATCTGTGACTGAGGGTGAATGTTTTGCCATTGTGCAACATTCCGTCCATCATCTTGTGTGTTTTGCTGTTCACCCTATGTGGGAAGGATATGCCCAGAAGTGGGTCCCGTGCTCACTAAGCCACTGGAGTCAAGCTATCCTGGCTGAAGACGGCTGATAGCCAGAAATCGGTCCTAGGAAGCTTGATTCCGGTCCAGGGAAGACTTGGCTTGGCAATTGACTTGGAAGTTCGGTTTGGACTGTTCCCATGAGGGTCAGGCTCAAGAATGATTTGTATATGGCCATGTCTGAACTGGGGTGGCTTGTTGAGCAAAATAACGATTATTAAACCCAGATCTGTGACTGAGGGTGAATGTTTTGCCATTGTGCAACATTCCGTCCATCATCTTGTGTGTTTTGCTGTTCACCCTATGTGGGAAGAGTATGCCCAGACGTGGGTCCCGTGCTCACTAAGCCAATGGAGTCAAGCTATCCAGGCTGAAGACGGCTGATAGCCAGAAACCGGTCCTAGGATGCTTGATTCCGGTCCAGGGAAGACTTGGCTTGGTAGTTCGGTCTGGACTGTTCCCATGAGGGACAGGGTCAAGACTGATTTGCATATGGCCATGTCTAAACTGGGGTGGCTTGGTGAGCAAAATAATGATGGATTAAACCCAGATCTGTGCCTGGGGGTGAATGTTTTGCCATTGTGCAACATTCCGTCCATCATCTTGTGTGTTTTGCAGATTGCGCCTTGCGCCAGGACCCCTGCTCCGTTTTCCCAAAGTAAGATGCAGCAAATGGTCGCTTATGCTGGCGAGGAACTGCACGCCTTCAACAAGCCATCTAAGGTATCCCATCACGCTTGCTCACACTTTAACCCAGCGGACCGGCTTAAGCTGACAAAACTTTCCTTCCCCATTTGTAGCTTCTCACTGGAGGCCTAGGATCTGGCACAGTTAGAGCGTGTACATTCCATCACCAGTAACGTTTCCACACACAAAAATAATGAAAGAAACAAGGTTCAGGCTGCCCTTATTAATGTGTACTCGCTTCCTAAGCACAAATATGAAATAGCTGAGCTCTTAGATAATTATCAACTGGATCTCCTATTCAAAACAGAGGCATGGGAAGACCCCTCAGTGGGTCCAGATTTCTGCATTGCCACCACTGCTGGTTTTTCTGTGTTCAGACTGGATAGACCAAACAAAAGAGGGGGAGGTTTTGTACTAATATATCGAAACACCTGATGAGTAAATGGAGAGATGGTCCCTTTAACGGTTTGTGAGGCACTTAGTTTTAACATGGTGTTCTCTGAACATCAGTCATTCAAGGGGATCCTTCTTTATTGCCCGCTCGGCCCTGAGGGAGACTTCCTATAGTTGGCAGGAAATCTATTTGAATCCTCCGAGGGTGAATCGAGTTTCACCATTTTGGGGGATTTTAATTTTCACTTAAAGGCCAAGGAAAACAAGGACTCAACATCCCTTATTGCTAAGTTTGAATCTGTAGTACTCCCTCAGAAAGTTAGTTCTACTCATATTGCCGGACACATTTTAGACAGCCTTTTTACCAACAATGAGCAGATCATTATAAAGGACAGCCTCCCATTGACCTGGTCCAATCACCACACATTATAATTTGAAGTTTGTCTCTTGAAACAAATTCCTTAGTATAATAGGCCAGGGTGCCCTAAACAATTTAGATCCTGAAGTAGTAGAGATCATGCTCATCTTAGACAGCAGCTATCTGTCACTCAGCCAGAACTCTCCCCAGATCCAGAGCAGACCGCTCCGAGTTATACAGACTGGCTTCAAGACTCCTTTGCAAAACTAGTCGCTCACAAAATAGTTTCTAAAAACAGGAAAACTCCTTCGGCCCCTGGTTTTCTGAGGCTTGAGAAACCATGCTGCAGGACACAAGAGAGACGCTGACGTCAAGACTACGACAGTCAGGAGAAATCTCTTTATAAGTTAGCATTGGCTAACTACAAACACCTTTTAATAAAAGAGAAGAGTAGCTATGTCACACAGGAAGTAGAATCCGCCCAAAACTCCAATAAAACAATTGTTTCAGGGTGTGTCAAAACTTGCAGCTCCTTCTGGTAGCCATGCTAGCCTAGCAACCCAAGCATTCTGTGACTCCTTAGCCCTTAATTTTCAGACTAAAGTAGATCAAATCTACTGTAACTTTAATGCCTCCTTTGTTGCCACGAGTCAGTCTGACTCTAACAACGAGCTACTAGATAGTCCTTCTCCTAGGGAATTGGCGCCAGTCTGTTCAGGACAGATAGCTGATTTGGTGAGTACTGCAAAATCCGGCTCACTGTTTGATCTGTGTCCTCCTACTGTCCTGAAACTGATCCCAGATCTTATCGGCACCAATCCGGGCAAACATGTTTCACTCTATGTTTATCTCAGACACCTACCCCTTGCAATGGAAGAAGGCCTCTATCCTTCTGCTACTAAAAAAGCCCAACCTGGACGCAGCGGATACTAATACCTATTGACCTATCGCATGCATCCCGCTGCCTTCCAAACTTGATGAAAAATGTATAAATGATTAATTGGTACAAATACATCTTTGATAATAAGTTGCTGGATGAAACCCAATTCAGTTTCAGAAAAGGCCATAGTACGGAGACTGCGCTTATCAAAAGCACTGAAGAGATTAGGTTTGTATTAGACAGAGGAGGAGCAGCTGCCCTTGTTCTACTAGATTTATCAGCAGCCTATGATATGGTTGATTGTGGGCTCCTGATCAACCGTATCTCCTCTTTAGGCATTAGGAACAAGGCCAAATCTTTATTGACATCTTTTTTGTCTAAACGCACTCAACTAGTTAGCTTGGGCGCTTTCGCCTCCCCTGTCTTTTTACTCCCTTGTGGAGTCCTGCAGGCCTAGCACTCACATCTTATGCAGGTGGCACCCAAATAGTGCTCTCCATTCACAAGAACGGGATTAAAGTTTTGGTTAGTTTTCATGATGGCATGCTGGCCATCAGCGCTTGGATGTCTGGACATTGCCTCAAACTAAATTCCTCCAAGACTGAGGTTATTGTCTTTCGAAATGTATTCCCTGCCTGGTCTCCTCGCTGGTGGCCAGATAAACTGGGACCGACCCCTGTCCCAGTTACTAGGGCTAAGAATTTGGGTGTCTTCCTAGATGACAAGCTGTCCTGTAAAGGTCATGTCAACTCTGTGGTTTCCTCTTGCTTTTATACTCTCATAATGGTGAAGAAACTGTTTCCTTTTTTTGATTCCAGTTGAAGCCAGGAGAATGATAATATCCTCTTTATTTATGTCCATAGTGGACTATTGTCACAGTTTTCTGATCAATGCACAGGAAATGGTTTTAAACAAGTTACCGCTGGTACCGAATGCAGCCGCTATGATGCTTTCTGGCACACCTAAATTTAAGTCTGTCTCTAAGGTTGTCAGACAACTACATTGGTTGCCTATAAGAAGTAGAAAAAAATTCAAAGCATTGTGCATTGCTTATAAGGCGATCCACAATATAAGGCCAGAGTTTATGAAGAATTTATTGCAGATCTATACACCCAGCAGATCCGTACGCTCCTCAGGGGCTAACCTGCTTGCCACACCCAAAAGCTATAGAACTAACTAGGGGGGCAGAAGCTTTGTGGTTGCCACTGCTAAGGTATGGAACTCTCTTACCTCTTGGATTAGAGCCCTTCCTATCATATTGGCATTCAGGAAACAATTAAAAACGTGTCTATTTAATAAGTAAGCTTCTTAACAACGAGTCTATTGTCCTGACCCTGGATCAGTCAGTGCTGAGACACCTGTTGGTATTTGTGCACTTTATAAGTTCTTGATGAATGTGGTTCTTGATGTGTATTTTTTTGGAATAGTCCCCAAGTCTAGTTCCTTTTCCTTCTGGATTTAAGGATTTCTTTCAAAACAGTACCTACACCGTTGATTTTTTATAAGTATCTTACTCTTCCAGATCCCTCTCGAATCAAGTCCAAGTCAGAGCTTTTAAGGGAAGGGGATCTCTGGGTTGCTTGGATTGTTTCTTTCTGGAATATGGCATGGGCATGCATTTACAAAATTTACAGTTCAGCTGGTATTACTCAATCTTTATTTTTTATATACCATAGACTGTATCTTACCCCTTTACAATGCTCCAATCTTTCTTCAGCTATCTCTGATTAATATTGGCCTTCTACGTTTCCCAAGGCAGACCTTATGAATATGTTATGTAGATGCCCCAATACACTTTTATTTGGCATAGGGTTTGGTCCCAGATTAAAAATATTTTTAGTTTAGCTCATCCCTTCAATATTCATTATATTTTTCTATATTTTTGTCCAATTATATTTTTCTATATTTTTGTCCCATCTTTTCCTAAGGATAAATTATTAGACATTTTACTAGAAATTGCTTTTCAGCAAATCATTTAATTGGAAGATATACTAGGAGTGGTGAAATTCGGCATGTCTCCATCATAAGTTGGATACTATCTACACCATTCAATGTTTATCCTCTCATATTGCTGAATTGTTATGGTTACCTCTTACCACATTTCTTGACTAGGTTGAAAATGTTATATTAAAAACTATTCCTGATTGTCTGAAAGTTTTTACCCTCCGTGAACTTTTTTACCTCTGTGTTCTTCCTTTGCATTTGACTGTAAGGTTGCAGTTCTAATCATACAATTCCTGTTTCACTTATTCATGCTAAGTTGTCGATCAGAACTGTATTTTCTTCGTCATTACATTTATACTACAGGATAGTTTATTTTATCTTTTTGTTTTACCCATACCCCCTCTCCACTTTCGTCCTTTTCCTCAAAGTTATTAAAAAAATATATTAATTAGTGATTTATTAGATAATATATCACTTTGTATTTGTTTATGCAGTGTTGAATGGCATTAAATAATGTATTTTAAACACAAAAAATGCTCACATTGGTCAACTTACCCCTGAGTTCAAAAACAGCATCCAATTTACCTCTGATTCCCGGGAAGACATCAGTGATATTTTTCGGATAGTTTTCATCCATGGTGTACGTTGATTCATCATAACTACAATGTAAATACAACATGATGAATGATAAACATTGAGAATTGAGGTGCTTGATGTGAGCTCTATAAAACTTTTTTGGTCACAGCCACGGCATGAATTGATAAGTCCGTACCTGCCGGATTGTTGAAACTGCCATCACTGCTTGCCAGGGGTTCTGGGGGAGCCGCCCGCCACAAGTCAGTGGACTGCATTCCCCAGTGTCCTTCACGGCATGCACCACACCACCACGTCAGAGACATGCCAGGACCCCACAGGAGGCGCTCATAAGGAAGCATGAGCCCTGTGTTGCGGGTCGCACGCGGGTGGCGCCGGAAGAAGCTGGAACAAGGGTGGGGCCATCTTAGGTCGGAGGAGGCCGGGCTGGGCCACCCCCTTGTCCAGTACAAAGTGGGACCTGGTATTTATCTCTGAATTATCTCAAGGGACATCAGTAACCCGGCTTTTAAAGTATTCTGTCCCTAGTGTGTACCTAATTATATCGAAATTGGTGCTTACAGGATGGCAAAGAGGAAAACTAACAAAAGGGAGATTGAAAAATCATGCACCACTATAGATACCTACCTGGTAAGAGCAGTAAACGTACTCTCCGAGGAAATTGATCGCACAGAGAGACGTTTATCTATAGACCCTAATCCACAGGGTGGTGATAAGGGGAAGAAGCATAGGGGTGCTCTCATTGTGGGTGGGCCAAGAGACTCCATGGAAAGTGCTATATTAATAGATGAAACAGGTTCTGTTATACCAAGGGATGCCGATCTGGTTGCAGAACCACATGTCAATCATACACGGATACCTTTGACACCTACTCTATCGATTCCCGTTACCCCACTATCTCACTATTTGTTCTATTATTTGGGAGTGACTTTTTCAGGGTACAGAACTTGGGTCCATGAACATGCCAATCTTAGGTCTAAAATGTCGAGGAATGCTAATGGTATATTTAGATTTGCAGCTAAATTAGGAAATCGTAGACCAAAGAATATGGTGGATATTTATAAGGCTAGGTGTGTGACAGCAGCTTTATATGGGGTGGAACGTTGGGGCTATTGTACAAAAAAATCCCTACTAACTGAAGTGAACCTGTTCCTTAAACGTTTATTATGTGTCCCGCCCTCCGTCTCTACAGAATTAATCTATTATGAGGTATGTTAGAATTGGGGGTCTCTGGTTGGCACAGGTATGCACTTGTAACAAACAGGGACCCTCTCCTCTAGTCAGGGCAAGGGAATCACCCCTTAAGAACAACCCCTGCTCACCCTCTAGATTGGGTGGCACGAGCAGTCAAGGCTAATCTCCAGAGCGCTAAGTTAGTTAAGCATTTATGATCATACACAGTAAAAATACTGACCCCCCACAAATGGACTCCATATATAAAATACGTATACTTTATGTAGAAAATAAGGAGATATGTAGATTTATCACAAGACCATAAATAACATTTGATTTGGGATGCACACAATACTTTCTTTAGATTAAGGATATAGGCTTTCTTTTGGCAAGTGTCTTTAAATCAGGAAGAACGTGTTCAAAAATGCAAAAGGAGTCTTTCTTTATGAGGTTATGACGTTCTTAGAAATAGTTCTTTCAGTAATACTTTAAATTCCTCCAAATATGCAGTTCGTGGCTCCTAGGGCGACCCGCGGGGATAAACGTACAGATTCAGCCTTTTTCTAGGTGAAAACCGGACGTTCTAGTCCAACGCGTGCACAGTACCTGGAGATGAGCTGAAGACCATGCGGGCTACGAGGCGTACTCCGGACGCGGGTCTGTAGTGGCGGTCCGGCTCGTGGCAGGCGTCTTTGTGATGCAAGTAGATTCCCCAAGAGGCGGCAGCGTCACGGGGCAGCCTGTACACAACGTACAGTGCGGCTCTCTTTGTGCGGTGCGGCCTCGGGGACAAGGTGCGGGGCAAAATGGTACGCTTCGGGTGTATGACGCGAACCTCAACTCACTTCCAGGCGTAGTGTGAGTCGTACCCGGCCGATAACCACACGCCGGTACGGCTCACAGGATCACAGAGGGCGATGCAGTTTTTTTGGTATGCCTCCAGCGTACTCAGTGTACTTCAGGCACTTTGCAGACACGGAGTGTGAGGCGTACTTGGCAGGCGAGTTCGAGGCGTACGGACAAACGGACAAGGCGGTACATCTTGTAGGAGGCAACAAAGACTGGTGCGGTTGTGTACGCTTCTGGCGTACGACACGAACAATCCGGGTGCGCCGGCCAAAAGCGGAGAAATGCTTTTCACTTGTGGGGCGCAACGTCAGGGAGACGGTGTGCTTCGGCGTACCAGGAGTCTCTGGGATGCGCTTCTTGGCAAGGGTTCTCCCCCCAGTGGGGATGAGGCAGGCAGCGCGGGGCGTCCTTAGGAGGAGGGCAAAGCGGGTGTGGGCAGCCCAGCGACATGGTGCGAGGACGGCTCAAAACCAGAGCGGGTCATACGGGGTGGGCAGGCACAGGACGGCTTCGTAGCAGTCCAGGGACACAGGACACACTTGTGGCGGCTCCAGCGGCAGGGGGAGAACTCAGCAATTTCTTCAAAGCTTTAGTAGGCGGGCAGAATCCAATGTTCCTGGGACTTAGATCAGGGGGCCAGCTCTCTTCCAGGCCCTTGGAGATGAGCTGTGAAGCACAAGTTTTTGTAGAAAATAAAAGCAAAGTCTTTCAGGATTTCTTCCTCTCCTTTGGCAGCAAGGTTCCCACTGCAAGCCAGTCCCCCAGGATAGGGACAGACTTTCTCCTTCAGCTTCCTTGGTTCCTTCTCAGGCAGAGGGGTCGTCTTGGTTCACAAGCAGGATCTAGTTTGTTAGGAGCAGGCTCCTCTTCTTAATCCAAGTTTCTTTTGTCTGCTCAGGCCAGGGGGTTCTTTGCATAGTCCAATTCAGCTCTGGAGCACTTTGTTGTGCAGACTCTGCCTTCTTCTTTCAGTGTGTGGGGCAAGGACAGCAGACGCTCAGGCAGGAGGTGGAGCCAGCATTGTGATAACAAGTTCAGTCAGGAGCACTCTGTTGACAGTCCTCCTTCTTCCTGGGCTAGGTGCAGGGCAAAGTCATCAGTCGCTCCCCAGGAGGTGGAGCCAGCATTGTGGTGGCAGAGCACAGCCCTATTCAGAGTCAAGGTGCACTCCCACCACCCTGGTGTAATCCCTCCATTCACCACCTGTCATCCCCAGCCCTGTCAAAACCCAGACAGCAGATACACATCCTGGCAGAGGCGGGCTGAAATGGTAGGCAAGCAAATGCTAACTTTCTAAAAGTAGCATTTGCAAACACAGGATATAAAAATAAACTTTACTAAAAGAAGTATTTTATTATTTTGAGTTGAGGCATACTAAACTTGACTTTCTACCATGCTCCCTGAGTCTGTTGGGATTATATAGTGTAATATTTCCAGCAGCCCATTCTGGCCTATGGAGAGTAGGTAGCCTCACAATAGTGAAAAACGAAAATGGCTGTAATTCACTATTAGGACATGCCACACACATCAGGATATGTCCTACCTTATGCTACAATGCACCCTGCCCTTGGGCCTACCATAGGGGTGACTAATATGAAGTTAAGGGAAGGATTTGGGACTGGCAAGTAGGTTTACTTGGGCAGTTAGCATGACAGTATCAGACTGCACGCAGGTCTTGCAATGGCAGACCTTAGGCACATTTTACTAGGCCACTTCTGTGGGTGGCACAAGCAGTGCTGCAAGCCCACCAGCAGCATTTGGCACTCCTGGTGCAATTTACTGGGGACTGACAGTAAACCAAATAAGCCAATCATGGAATCCAATCACATATACACTTTACAGTAGGGAGAGCATATGCACTTTAGCACTGGTCAGCAGTGGTAAAGTGCCCAGAGTCATTAAACCAACAAAAACAGGTCAGAGAGAATATTGGAGGAATGCAAAAAGTTCAGACACAAGGTAGGTCTAGACAATGTCTCAGATTTAGCAGCTATGAGCCCCTCCTCCTCTGGAAATCCATATGGAGTAAGGAAGAGACGGCGTTCACACAAACCTTAATTCGAGATTGTCTAAGGCTAGATAATAGCAACAAAATACTGTGGATTAAGTTTGTTTGTTATTGGTTTGCTTATTTATTCAAATGTGATATACGTTTGGACCCATGCCTTTCAGATTCTATATCAAAATCTGAGATCAAAATAGTTTTTCTGGAGGCGAAAAGGGTATTTTGTTCCTGTATAACTGAGAAACAATCGACAGTGATATACTACCGGCAACTGGAACTGGTAAAGGGTTTCCTTTTGTAACAAATGCCTCCCATAGATATGTATTGACACGCCTAAGATTAGAAATAGCCCATCACTTGGTAGTTTTCCCAAAATGAAACAGAGTACCTCCATTCCCAGCAAAGTTGCTTCCATAGTTTACTTTTTTGTAAATTCTATTCAAATTTTAGAATATTTTATTTAAAACCTATCTTTTGAAAGTATAATATTAGATCCCCGCAGGATGCCATGAACCTGCTTATTGGTATGGAGGACCCAGGACTGTGTTTTCATCTAGCATCATTTTTACTAAAGGCCATTAACATCAGGAAATCAATTGTTATTAACCAGTGATTGTATTTTAAAGGGTATACTGGACTGTTTTCCCATTTTTTATTTTGCACATTGCACTTTATGATGTTCCTTGTTGGCCTTTGCCACTGGAATCCTAATTAAACTTATGAAAGGTTATCTTTTGCACCAACTGTATAATGAATTTGTGCCCGTTGCATTTTGTATTTTGCACATTGCACTTTATGATGTTTCTTGTTGGACTTTGCCGCTGGAATCCTAGTTAAACTTATGAAAGGCTATCTTTTGCACTAACTGTATAATGAATTTGTATCAGTCGGTTTTTTATGGATGTTTTATATGGATGTAGTTACCTAAATTGATGATATATATATTTTTTTTCGTATGTTTTAACTACTTTTATGCTGTATGGCTGACTAATTCAACTGAATAAAGCTTTTAAACTGAAACTGAACTGATGTGAAATATTTCTGATTTCAATTGTTTTTTGTTGCAGTTTTTTTTTATATAGCAGAAACTCAATCCGAAGGTATTGGAGTACTTTACATGAGCACTGTTAACATTTGACAAGGACACATTTATATTCCCATGTAATATTCCCTTGCAAAAACAGGAGGTGCATGATGGTAAGGAATACATACCAGAAGAAGATGACAGTTAAAGAAAACAAGTTGGATAACGGTGAAATTATGGCCTAAAAACATTTAGCCTGAATCGGATATTTCTGATGTATCAATGTTGATGAAGCAGGTGAAAGCTTTGGCATGGAGGAAAACCTTTGTGCTGTATTGTATAGTAGAGGCATTTGTACAAATTGACAAATTTGACAAGCCTGAAGTGTCAAATGAGTAGGTCCTCTATTTGTTATGCATTGCTTGGAGAACGTAAGGTGAGGTGTGTCCTTTGAGTAATATCATTTGGTTTTGAGAGATAGGCTAAAACGTGTGCTCTAATCATGTTGCAGCAGGTATGTTACCATGCTTTACTGAATCAGGGGCGAAGATAAAGAGTGTGAGAGGTAGGATCAAAGTCTGAATATGCAAACCTGAGATTTTTGTAGTTTGAGACCAACTGAAATCTTTTTTTATACAACAGCCAGGTCTTTATTGTTTTTAATTTGAGGTAATTATTGATTATCTTATTGTCTTTAGATGGGTCTTATAGAACCTATATGTTTGTATAAACAAGAAGCTCTTATTGATATGTGTTCTGTGGAAAGGCTGATTGGTCAAGAGTGGGTCATTATGGATTTGAAGTGCTGTCTTTGTGTGTTGTGGTTGATGTTTCATTTAAGAACAGGGGCCCTATTCAATGAATCACTTGGTGGGCAATGCAGAAAGGGTCTTAAGATATTCTTCTTGCAACAGGTAGCTAGTGAAGGGACATGAGGGAAAATGTAACACAGTCACACTGGCTCAGGTTTAAAACATGTCTAGCTGCATTATTCTGAATACCTTGTTGTTAGGAGTCGGCGGGACTCTGAAATTCCATGGCATTCCGTGGAGTTACATGAAAAACTCTGTGAGAGTACCCCTAATTGATGTAGGTTTACGAAACAGTGGTCCTTGACTATCGATCAGGTAACCAACTTTACATGAAAGACATTTTTTAGAAAATTCTGGAAATGCAAATTAAATCAGCATACTTGGACTCAAGCTAAATGAGGGAGATATACATCTTGTCTGAATTAGCTCCACATTGAATGAAAATGAGCAAATACCCTGGCACACTAACAGTTTCAATAAATTGTTACCACACTCTGGGAATGTACTTTTGAAGGATTTACATATTTATTTACAATTTTTATAAAATAATAGTAGTCAAAAAATGGCGCAAGGACTATTGAGTATAGTCAGTGAGAGAGTAAAGGGTGCTCAAGTGTTTAGAGAAGGAAAAAGAGGAAATTGAGTGCACAGTTCTAATATTTACAGTAGGACAAAGCGGGCAACCTTCCGCTATTAGTGTGTGCCTGTCCACACATTTAGTTGGAGGGGGCGGGGGGAGAGTATTGGGTACAGGCACAATGGTTATAAAAGCGTCGACGTTTCGACCCTGATGCTCATGGGTTGTTAGGACCTCGGCGGCGGGTCTTCCTCAGGACGGGGGTTGGAAAGGTGGGGGGGGGGGGGTGGTAGATAGCTGGCTTGGCCGTGGTCCAATGAATGGTCTGGATCGGGCACCAATCAAGCTGGTCAACCGAGGATTCAATTCAAGCTTGCAGGGTATGAATCACCTACTGTCTTGGGGAATAATACACCGAGTAGGTCAATCTGTTCTTAGTTACAGTACCAAAGGAAGGTTGATGATAGTGCAGTCCTACCGGTGCCCCCACGGGCAATCCGGTGGCTTGGGGAAGATATCGCCTCTGTATGTAGTTGTTAGACTACTGGTCTGACTCGGCTGCTGCGGAAGCAGCAGCCGAGTCAGACCGCTGTTCTCCGCCTGTGGAAGTGACTGCTCCTCGCGCTAGACGCTGTTCCCTCTAGACGCTGCAAGCGACCATCGGGGTCAGGAACTACATGTACCTAGGTGACATTAATACTAACAACTACATACAGAGGCGATATCTTCCCCAAGCCACCGGATTGCCCGTGGGGGCACCGGTAGGACTGCACTATCATCAACCTTCCTTTGGTACTGTAACTAAGAACAGATTGACCTACTCGGTGTATTATTCCCCAAGACAGTAGGTGATTCATACCCTGCAAGCTTGAATTGAATCCTCGGTTGACCAGCTTGATTGGTGCCCGATCCAGACCATTCATTGGACCACGGCCAAGCCAGCTATCTACCACCCCCCCCCCCACCTTTCCAACCCCCGTCCTGAGGAAGACCCGCCGCCGAGGTCCTAACAACCCATGAGCATCAGGGTCGAAACGTCGACGCTTTTATAACCATTGTGCCTGTACCCAATACTCTCCCCCCGCCCCCTCCAACTAAATGTGTGGACAGGCACACACTAATAGCGGAAGGTTGCCCGCTTTGTCCTACTGTAAATATTAGAACTGTGCACTCAATTTCCTCTTTTTCCTTCTCTAAACACTTGAGCACCCTTTACTCTCTCACTGACTATACTCAATAGTCCTTGCGCCGTTTTTTGACTACTATTATTTTATAAAAATTGTAAATAAATATGTAAATCCTTCAAAAGTACATTCCCAGAGTGTGGTAACAATTTATTGAAACTGTTAGTGTGCCAGGGTATTTGCTCATTTTCATTCAATGTGGAGCTAATTCAGACAAGATGTATATCTCCCTCATTTAGCTTGAGTCCAAGTATGCTGATTTAATTTGCATTTCCAGAATTTTCTAAAAAATGTCTTTCATGTAAAGTTGGTTACCTGATCGATAGTCAAGGACCACTGTTTCGTAAACCAATTTATACCCAGGTCCTTTGATTTGATGGGCGATACCCCATTGATTTAATGGCCTAATTGATGTAGGGTTCCTTCAATGCAGTTGAGAAATCAAAAAGTTCGTACACTGTAACATTACGTGGTGACGACTGAGCTGTAAAATGCAAATACTTGGAATTGATAAACACCAAGTAGGTGCCAAACAAGGAGCGTATTGATTCCAGTAAGTGTTATCAATTAGCGGCTGCAAATCACGCAGAGCAAAGGCTGGGAACAATTCATACATCTCAACATCCCTTTAAAAGAAACTTCAGGTTTGTCCCTGAATTTATTCAACATTTCTTTAAGATTGCTTGACCTTTTGTATGCAAAAAGTGGAGGATCAGCGAACAGTGTCATCACAGGCAATACGCTATCACATCCTCGATCGGGCAAAATGGCAAGGAATTTTTATCGCAACGTGAAGCTTATACACTTTCAGGTGTATGTGTTCACTTCTTGAACATTTAGCCTTATTGTAGCCTCTGTTTCTTAGGTTAGGCAGTTGCTTTGACGCTTGTTTATCTTGTAACCACCATTTTTGGTCAAGGTAAGAAAGGTTGAATCCTCTTGTTTTTTCTGTCGGGTCGCATTGTTCACCATCAGTTCATATTACGTGTCATCTTTTTTAGACATTCATTTGGAAGTCGGTTGGTGTTTTGGCCTTGTAGACCACGTTTGTTGGTATGTTGACAGAAACTACGTTATGTTATTTTATTGACACTCGTGGTGGTGATGGTTATTAACACCCTGAGGCGCACTTTGGCTTTTGTAGTTATTATTGTTGGTGCCTTTCACTGTTGTTTTTAAACTCCTCACTCTTTCTCAACCTTCACGCACCCATGTGGCATGACAACCCTGAACGTTCGTTCTCTCCTATGTTTTGATTAAGCCTGTATTGTATAGAGAGAATCCATTCTTATTATGTTTCAATACTTTGCAGATTTCCCTGATGAAGGGCTTCTCTTCCTAGCCCGAAATGTATCTTCATTTTGATTTTGTGAAACTCTTTTGCAACTAACGTGAATAAACCAATTTGCAACATTTTCTTCACCTGAAGATTGGAATATTGGATTCATTTGATTCATTGAAAAATGAAGAGGACTATGGTTAATAGTTTATATTTTGTGACCTGTAACATTTGGCAAACTATTGAACAATTCTGTTGAAACACCTTGAGCGACACCTTCGTAGTGCACCGGGTATCCCCAGATAGTTATCTGGGTTTTTTCTTCAACTTTCTAAAAGTGGCATTTTCAGACTTACAATTTATAAACCAAACTTCACCATAGGTTGTGATTTAGAATTGTGAGTCCAGAGACACCTAACTCAAAAATGATATATCTAGTCACAATTGGAAATTACACTTATAAGAGAAAATGAGATAATCCCAAAGTTAAATATGTGCAAGATAGCCTTTGCTGTAGTGAAAAACAAATTTAAGAGTCTTGTCCAACTTTTTAAATGCACTGCACCCTGGCCTTGGGGCTGCTTACGGCACACCTTAGGGGTGATTTATATGTATTAAAAAGGAAGGTTTAAGTCTGGCAAGTCAATTATCTGGCCAGGTCGTCATGGCAGTTTAAACCTGCACATACAGGCTCTGCAGTGGCAGGTCTACAACATTTTTAAAGGGCTAGTGTAGTGGGTGGCACAATCAGTGCTGCAGGCCCAATAGTAGCATTTAATGTACAGGCACATGTAGTGAACTTTACTATGGACTTATAAGTAAATTAAATATGCCAATTGTGGATAAGCGACTGTTACCATATTTTAAGGACAGAGCACAAATACTTTAGTACTGGTTAGCAGTGAAAAAGTGCACAGAGTCAGAAAAAAGAATAAGAGGAAGGCAAAACGTTTTGGGGTGACCCTGCAGAGAGGGCCATTTCCAACACCAATGCACTAAACAGACATAGCAGTATGCCGGTCAAATAAAGTGGTATATTGGAAGTATAAACCAAAACGTTTTGTTTAAAATACATAAACCGTAAACCGTATGTTTTGCCACACAAACCAATGTGCTTGTTTAGTGTGGTTTTATAACGGAACCCAAAATGCATTTACCCTGTATGCCTTTATAATGCAGTCACTACCCCCAACGTTGCCACACATTACTTTACCACGCAAGTCGCTACAGCGACTTCCCTTAGGGGGGCGCTGGACTTTGGAATAGATTAAATTACTGTTCCAACTCCTACGCAAAGGTCGGGTAGGTGTTGGATTTAAAATGCAACACCAGTCCAACAATGGGCACCCTCAAGTAAGTGTTTGTAACAAATTCCAGGGGAAGGAATGGATGGTAGTGTCGCAGTCGGGGTAGTGGCTGCATTGTAAAGGAAGGTCATTGTTCTGACTGCCGAGCAAAGGATGTTTCCCATTTAGTGTACCCTTAGCTTACCTATGCATTAAACGGCAAACCGATTACTCAATTACTTGTTTCTGTATACCAACGAGTATTCTGCATGTAAACCACAAAAACTTTTGTGAACCAGTTTAGTGCTCACAAAGGCACATTCAATATTCTTCATACATAAACCAATCTACTGGCTATGTGAACAACTGTGAAGGATATGAACCAATATGTGTCACATATCCGATATTTGAATTTTGGCCTACTTGGCACCTTAAAGATTTGGGCCCTATCATTGTGATAAGACTTGAATGATTTAAGGTCATGCCCTAGATTCATGTTCTCTTTAGTCTCTGCTTAAGGTGTTGATCCAGGCAAAAGACAGTTGATTGCAGAGTAATCCAGAAGGTTGAGTATTCCATGACAGACATGACAATATTGATTCTTGCTTTTGATGAAGGGGAGACTCAGGAGGAGAAACAGGGAGGGTTGGCAGGAAAGTCTTTGGTAGCAATTGTTCTGTTGACTGCTCAGGCAACAGCTGTAATGATTGCGCTGACTGGTGTGACAGTATAGACTGGGGCAGTCATGACTGATGATACCTCTTATGAGAGAGGCATCAGAGAACTGGGTTAAATACATCCTGAGTGGTAAGATAAGGGTTGTCCAATAATCTCTTGACTATTCTGATGAGGTGGTCACAGTGGGTACAGAGCTTGTGAGCAAGGTGTACTCAGAGGTTCGTCAGACTGATCCACATGGCATAGTAGATATTTAATGAGGGGTAGGATAAAAGTGGTTGATGGTAAATTTAAATTAGTGGGAAACTTACTAACAGTGCTTGAATTGTGTTGTGGTTGTGGGGGTGCGATCTGGCACTCATTTTTCAGGAATATAAATTATTTTAAGCCTCATACTTTAATCCAGAGCAAGAAAATATAAGGCAGGAAGGGGAGAAAGATAGAAGAGAAATATAGGAAAACAGTGTCAATAAGAGAAATGATAGATAAAAAAAATATTGTAGAACAGGTAGAGAAACAAGAAGTATAGGGTGGTATATGGTGGTGAAATAAAGATGCATCAGTGGCAATAAAAACTAGGCAGCTTTGATAGTTGGAATCCAGAGGCTCCTAAGAATTAAATGGGCTCCTCTACTTATGTTTTTGCCAGCTAAACTCTTCCTACAGGAGAATGATAAATAGTCAGGCTTGGAGGCCTGGATTGTTCTCGGTGAAGGTTCAAGTGAGTGAGGATGGTCTAGCAGGGCACAGCAGGAAGAGACATGAGGGTGGCATTGAGGAGGAACCTCATCAGAAAACAGTTTTTGTGATTTGATATGGAAGCAAAGTAGTGGTCAGTAAGTAGAAGAGTAATATGGCAGTTTGAGGATAGTTAAGGTGATTGTGAGAAATGTGGTTGCTGGTTGAGTAGGGTGAAACCAATTCTCAAGCAGCAGCCACAATCGCTATCACGGTGAACCAAAATAGTCACTTAATTAGCCTGTGCTTAAACCTCTGGTATCCTGGCACAAAAACAGTCAGGCTTAATTTAGAGGCAAAATAAAATGTACAAACAGCAACAAAGTGTGAACACAGCACAAGAAAATTCCCACACCAATTTAAACACATGGAGTACATGTTATTAAAGTATTTGACACCAAAATGACAAACATCCAATCAGTAGAACTGGAGTTATCAATTTTTAAAGCTTAAGGTGAAATTTAGCACTTAAAAGATCAAAGTGCCAACTACGTATATTTAGTTGCGAAAGCCTGGGGCAAATGAAAAAAATATGGCAGACAGCGAAGGAGCGTAGGTTGGATACAATATATGGATTGGGCAAGGTTTGTGCATACCTTCGGACTTGGAAAATATTTTGTGGAAAAACTTCTCAGGAGGTAAAGTTCAGTGGGGCAAGCCTGCAAGTGGTGTCTGAGAAGGAGTCGTCATCGTCGGGCAGCCGCTGGAGGAAGTCCCAATGAAGATTTCTACATTTGGACTTAGTCTCTTTTTTGCAAGTCAGTAATCTCCAGCTGGATGAAGCTGAAGGCTGTAGCCAACGAGGGCTCAATGAGGCCAGATACTACTTCTTGGAAGTGCGGCTGAACAGACTTTGCTGCTGGGTAGAAGAACGCAGCAGGAGCTGCTGCAAAGTCAGGCCCACAGGGGATACACCTCGGGTGGATCGACAAGCTGGTAGGTCCGATCTCCTCTCGGTTCTCAGAGGACTTTTTAGCCCAAACATTTCTAGACCCAAGTTTAAAATGTTGGGTATGTGTTAGCACCACTTCCAAGAGTCCAGGACTGGGGAGGCACCACTTGGAGGAACAGGACGCATTCTGGCTGGGCCCAGGTGCATGTTCAAGATGGTTTGACTCTTTTCTGTTCCTGAAGCTCTAAACAGGAGGCCAGCTAACTAGCCTTTTTTTTTGTTGCAGTATTTATATAGCGCGAACTTGACCTGAAGGTATTGGAGCGCTACACATGCGCACCAGTTATATAGGACACATTCATTTTTGGTAGGCATGGGGAGATTAAGTGATTTGCCCAGAATCACAGGATGTTGAGCCCACGCAGAGACTCAAACCTGGTTACTCAGGTCCAAATTCGGAATTTCTGGCCGTTATGCCACATCCTCTAACTTTGAGTCACTCTAATAGTCCTGGGATCAAGCAGTGGAATGGGGATCAAGCAGCAGGGCAGGACTCTAAGTGTTCAAGGCAGGCTTCAGGTTGAAGAATAGTTCTTCCGGGAGCAAGAAAGCAGTCTTCTGAAGTATCCAGCAGGTCACAGCAGCAGGCAGTCTTTTGAGAGTCCTTACGTGGGTCTAGAAAGGGAACTGAAGAGTGGGTCTGAGGTTCCTATTTTGATACCTGGTGTCTTCTTTGAAATAGGCAAAGTTTCTAGAAATTCCCTTTGAAGTGTTTGCAAATGCATGCCTCCCCTGACCTGGCTCCAGCCGGACTGCAGGTACAATGGGCTAATGTGAATTCCTTCTTATGAAGGGAGAGGACAGCCTATTGACTTACAAGTGGGGCTATGCCCAGTTCCACCTCCCCATCCTGCTAGTGATGGCCCGTCAAGGCATGCCTAATCCCTCTATTGAGTGGCTGTCTGGGAGGAATCAACAAAGTCCAGCTGCCAACTACAGCTAGTCGTGTGACCCAGGAACAGGTTGCAAGCACAAAATATTAAGGGCAGGAAAATCCCAACTTTATACAAGTGGCATTTAAAAAATGTTACTTCAAATCTGACTTTACCATTAAAGACGATTTTAAAGGACAATTTCTGAGACACCAACTATGACTTTCTTAGCTGTTCCCAATCCAAAGTTAGCACTTATTAAATGTAACAAGGTAACTCAATGTTATCCTCTGGGAGAGGTAGGCCTCACAGGAGTTTTTTTTACTACCAGGACATGCAAAGCTTAAAAGTACATGTCCATCCTGTTCAGTTACAATGGACCCTGCCCTAAGGACTGTCAAGGGCCTACCTTAGAGTTTGCTTATATGTAATTAAAGGGCAGTTTAAGGATTGGCAAGGGGGTTACCAAGTCAAATTGGCAGTTGAAAACCGCATACAGGCTGCAATGGCAGACCAGGGACAATTTGTGAGAGGCTACTTAAGTAGGTGACACAATAAGTGCTGCACGCCCACTTGTAGCATTTAATTTCCTTGCCCTGGCTATATGATATACCACTTTACTCAGAAGTAAGCCAATTTTACCAAGCTTTGGGGAGCGAGCACCTGCACTTTAGTACTGGTTAGCATTTTTAAAGTGCACTGAGTCCTAAGGCCAGCAAAAACAAATCCAGAGAAACAGGAGGGTGAAGGCAAAAACTTTGGGGAAAGACCTCCCTTAGGCTGATAAGTCTAACAGTGGTGTACATGCTGACGGACTTTCAGGAACACTAGTCAGCACAGTAGATATGTGTGAAAAAGACATGTGACATTTTACGTTCTGCCTCATTCTGCATCTGAAATTTACTTGCAAACACATCCATAAACATCACAACATGTTTTGTTATCCAGTGATGCTAAAAATAATGTAAACATGCTGATCTGTATGGATTTAGTACTTTTAAATATTCATGGAATGTTCTTACCTCCAGATATTGTCTCCTTCAAAGAACAATGTTTTGTTGGTCCCATTAATATAAACTGCAGCATCAATGTGACCGACTTCAGCAGGAAATCCCAACTTTGAAATCCTAGTAGGGCGTCGCCTTGCTTTCAAATTTTTGATGGTCCAAAATTTAGCATCTGTATAAACAGAGATTCTGTTTAAGTCACTTTTCAAAAATTCATTCCTCTAAAAAGAAACTCTGTTTTCTGTTTATTTATGTAGTTGTGGACAAGGATGCATTGACCACACAACCTATGTGTCTTTCATGGTCTACGTGCCTTGTTGAAGCTTTGTTGTAGCTCCAACTCCGATAAATATGTATGTTTGCAGTAAAATGAGTAAAAATATATCTGTTGGCAGATATAAGTTCTGCGTTTCTAAAGTGACAAACTGTTTTGTTTGCCTTCTTGGCCTAACAACACACCACTTTATTGTAAATATTCCCCTAAGTAAGAGTGACATAGTAAATACAAAAAGGAGAAGAAATTAGAGGAAGGATGTATAAGGAGGTGGACAGTGAGTGAAAGGAAGCAAATAGCAATGTTGGTAATTGATTTGAAATTGATGCAAACATATTGCATATAAATTATTTGAGTGTCACAAAGTGAGTATAGCTAGCGGAGAAGAGTACAAAAGTGGTAAAAAGTGAAGAAGCCTGAAGATAAAGTGAAGAGTGTTCACCAGCAAAGTTCAGCAAATTTCATAATTTCTGTACTTCACTTAGACACGAAGCTTTTGAGACTTGTGCACCTTCTTTAAAAGTAGGTATCTCCAGCGTTTATCCACTGCAAAACCTACTTTGCTTACATTTTACTTACGTGTTTAACTTTGCAAACTTCGTGAAGAATTTCAAAATTAAAAAACAGAGCATAATAGTAACTGAAGAGAAGTTATGCAAGGCACAGACATTTGGGTAATTGGAAGGGTAATAATAAAATAGGCAAGGATGTCAAAAAAGAGGAAATAGCACTGGCCAAGGCATAACATTATTAAAGCGTTTTAAATGATATGTTCAGGATTAATGCATCGATAAGGATATATGTGGTAAAACCTTAAAATTAGAAGTTATAGACAGACAAGGGAAAAATCTATTGAAATCGAAGGAAAGAAGATGAGCAAGGTAAGGAAGAAAGAGGGGGAACGGGAGTGAAACATGAATGAATTGATAGAGAGCAAGGTTGAGTGGATCCAAGAATAGTTAATTGAAAGATAAACAGAGATGGAAGTCAAAAGAACGGATGAACTCACCCAGACAGAATGTGTAAAAGAAGAAAAAGAAGGGAGGGAATTTTGTTTGATCTGTGTGACAGCCAACATGAAACATGAGAGGTAAGAGAGAGACCAAGATAGGTCTGACCACGTGAATCATGGCTGAGAAGTTAAGGCGCATAGGCATAGTTTCATGCCTAAGCAGTCAATGGAAAAAGAAGCTTGCATCGGATACCTTGGTATAAGATCTCCAACTTAAACTCATGTTTACTGTGCTGGTAGAAAAATTTTGTTCACGATACAAAGTGAAAGAGTTTTCAACCAGCACAGAGCCACACATTTGCCAGTATCTAACATTTAAGCTGTTACACTCAAGCAGTCCATGAGACAAATTGCACTGCTGTATTAAATTCCAGCAGATGTGCATGTGCTACAGCCCACTGGAGACGCCAGAGGCAGGTTGTTAATGTAATTAGAATAAAATGAGATAGCATTATGAATATTAATTTGTGGCATCAGAGACAAAATAATAGAATAATGTGCTGAATATTGCATGCAAATCTCCATTTCTACTGATACCCCACGGAAGGGTGAAGACTTAGCCTTGCCAAACATCCGAACATATTGTTTACAGAAAATTTGCTGATAAAAATAGAAAGATAGTAGAAGGATGTTTCTACTACTGCTCACATACAGTGATTATTATTATTATTATTATTATTATATTTCTTATATAGCGCTAGAATCGACCCCCGAAGGGGTATCTCCGTGCTTGCCTTGGGAACCCGTCCTGGTTTTTCCCTGTGAGATAGCCCCTACAGGGCATCCCCAAGGTGAAAGCCAGGCATCCCACCGCGGGGGGGCCGTTGTGGAGATTAAGCAAGCTTAATGCCCAGAGTTGCAGAGTGTGAACCCATGATTAGGTCAGGCACCGAAGTGAGAATTATCGAGTCCGTGGACATTTGAGCTCAAGACCCTGCCGCGTTGGGAATTGAACCCTAGTCCCGGGTCTGACCTCTGCTTCAGGGTCTGCCTGCTCTAACCAGTGAGCCACACTTCTCCACTTGAGCCACACTTCTCCACTGACTAATGGAATTTCAAGAGAACCATAGAAGGCATTGGAGAGTCGGGATCAATAGTCGCTTGTCTGGACATTCTGCTGAATATTCCTATGCTTGTGTTTCTCGTTCTCCTGGTTCAGTTTAGAACAGTCTACCCTCAGTGGGCGGAATATTCTATTTTGCATTAGAGCCCTACTGACTCAGACTGTACCAGGTGTTAAAAACCCTCTCCCTGATTATGAGCCCGTTTGTGTTGCTCAAGCCAATGGCCTGATTTAGATCTCAGCAGACGGGTTACTCCGTCATAACGGTGACAGATATCCCGTCCACTAAAATCTAAATCCCATAGCATGTAATGGGATTTAGATTTCTTCAGACGGGATATCCGTCACAGTTGTGACGGAGTAACTCTTCCGTCGAGTTCTAAATCAGGCCCTATATCTTGTATTCCGGTCCTTTTAAAACTGGTATAGTGCTTGGTAGTGGGTTATAATACTATATTAGAACGTTCTAATGTTGAGAGCTCAATTGAAAACAATGGAGTGGCTCTGAGTATATTATGGCTGGTATAAGCCTTCTGCTCCAACAGTCCAATGTTTGTCTTTCTGTCTCTCCCTTTTTGATTTTTAACATTCTGCCCTCAATGGGTGAAATGATGTATTAGCCTTCTATTCCATCTGTCCCAGGCAGTATCCATTATGCTTAACCTTTGACTTGGGCCTTTAACTTGGGAGCAGGGCCTTCAACAACTATTATAGCCCTCGGCAGTGGGATATAATGCTAATTAGGAACCTGGATGGAATGTGGGGAGCAGGCGAGCCAATCAGAATGCTTCCTTTGTAGCCATTAGGTACTTTTAGAGGCCTAAAAAATGAGCATTGTGTCCTGCCAGCTCCTGTTCCTCTTGAGTACTCTGACCTTGCCCCTGCATAATGTCTAGCACAGGTGAAAATAGGGAGAACTGTAGGAGCTGGAGCTGTCTATCACCTGAAAGACAGAGTGAGACAAGCAGATCCATGCTCCCACGGTAAAGTAGCCAGTTCAGACCTGGCTGTATGGGCTTTCCCTTTGTTCTGCTGAGAAGGAAGCCAAATCAGCTTAAAAAAAAGTAGAAAAAATAAACTCTGTTTATGCTTTTCTGTTTTTCTATGTCTGATGAGGCTCCCCTCTCATTAAAAGCAAGGGGAGGAGCGTGGACGACCATGTCTGAACTGGCTGCTTTAGAAAAAAAGAATGAAGATGCACTGAAGGAGAATGGATCCTTTTCCACAGTGCTTCCTGTTTCGAGGGGCGTGCTGGTGTGCTAATAGCCTTATTGCTGCTGGGCAAGAACGGCTGTTAATTATCTGCCTTGCGGAGTGCCTTCAGCTGCGCCTTAGGCCCATAAATGTAATTTGCAGTCTGAGGCAATGTATGCATGTCACTGATATGAAATATGATTAGTTAATAAAAAATAGAACTGAAGAAAGCACTGAAGCACTGTCCATCAATTCACTTTACCTTTGAAAACGTACAATGATTTCTTTGAAGGAACCTCGTAGGCAGCATCAATATTTGACTTCATTTGAGGTAGAAGATCTTTGATAAGCCCTTCATTAACAGTGGACATGTCTAAATGCCTGCTCCACATATTTCTAAACATGAAAGAAATAATAACATTTTAGCTGATGACCGTCAATGTTTGCAATTCTAATATATTTGCTTCTCGATGCAGCGCTGTATTGAATATTGGGATACTTATACCAGAAACATGATTCTTGTCTTGGTGTGTCAGGTCTCTTTCAATGAATAAAATGAATAAAAAGCAAAAACTGTATTGCATATACCTTCGCATGCTTAATGATGCAGTGCATTTCTTTTTGCACTGCAGACAGCTATGGAAATGACATTTTAGACCTAAAATTAGAGACAACCAATTTATTTTTCACTTATATCTGGGTGATTTTCAAAACTATTTAATAAGCTCGAAATTTCCCAATTTATAACAAATTATTTTACTGTTTGCAGTAAATAACATTAAAAGTTTCTCTTCTATTTTTCTTACTCCAGGTCCCTGATTTTCTTTACTCAATATTGTGCTGAAAGGATGGAGTGCTTATCACATCCGGTAAATGCCCTTGTTACAAGGTAAAGTATTTACGGGTGTAGTATACACTCATACTGAGTTTTCATATTGGAAATGAGGCATAACATGCAGAATCGGCATACAAAATTCTGAATTCCGCATACTTTTTCTGGGCGTTCTCCAACAACACATGTCTGCACATTTGACTTGCTGAAAACAGTGAGGGGAAAACAAAGGGTACTGATAATTACCACACAGCTCAAGTTCCAATCTCTGCACAAATGTCTCTTTGCACAGGGCTCAGAACTTAACCCCCAGTTTGTAAACGTGAGATTTAGAACAGAATATGGATTTCAATATTTTTCTGGGAGGTTCATTGCAAGGTAACAAATTAAATATTGCATCATATGTCATAGCTTAGATAACATGTATTTATATAAAATGATGCCAAGGCCGCTTGCACTGAAAAAAATAATTGGTAGGATTTGAAAGCCACAAACAAATCCGAGTTGCTGTGAAACTGAAATCTTTAGTGGGAGATTTCTATTGTAGTGCTAATAGCTTTCACATGTTTCTGTTATACTCACAAAAGTTTTTGGTACTATTAAACACGCTTTAAACTAGTAAACGTTCTCAGTTTTCCTTTACAGCAAACATAGATGTCTGTTGCCTGCATAGCGCTGCTGCCCTCGCTTAGCGCTAGAACGTGCCTGCCTGCTTGTGATAAACTGTGCCTGCATTATTTGATTATTTTGAACTACCTTTGCTGTAACCTGCATTTGCTGACCATTTATCAGCGTTTTTAGCTCATACCTCTGCTCCTTCCTCAAACCGGGTCAAAAATCGCGCTATAGCCGCCATTTGCTTCTGTTGTTGTTGTTCTGCCCTGAGACCGCCCCCTCCACCACGCAACCGCCTCCCATCTTATCCTCCCTCGCCCCTCCCCCCTCCACAACCTCTTATGACAGTTGCTCCCGCGCGCAGCGTTTACGCGCAGCGACCGCGCCCAATCCGCGCCGAAGGTGCGCCAAAGGTAAGCCCGTCTACGCCCGTCCGCGCCTGGACCGCGCCCAGCGCCAGACCCCCTGGCCCTCGCATTTCCCAGCCCTCCCGCATTACCTACGATGCCACCACCCTCCTAGCCCTTAACCCCGGCCGCTCTCCCAACTGCGTCCAAGCCGCTCCTGGACACACCCATGGACCTTTCTCATGCTACTCCTGCAAATTCATCGGCACCGTCAACAACTCCGCTACGATCACACCTCAGATTCCCGACCCCAACCACCTACAATGCATCTTGCTCAACACCCGATCGGTCCACAAGCACGCCATTGACCTATGGAATCTACTAGACACCATCTCTCCGGACGTCGCCTTCCTAACAGAAACATGGATGAACGCCTCTTCCGCCCCAGACATCACCATTGCCATCCCAGAAGATTATAAGATCATACGCAAGGACCGTACAGGCCACACAGGAGGAGGAATCGCTATCGTCCATAAGAAATCCATCCACATCTCAACCAGCTCTGACGTCAATCTCGCCAACTCTGAACACCTTCACTTCCAGATCCACATCGACCCCAAGACCACACTCAGAGGCACCCTCCTTTACAGGCCACCAGGACCCCGCGCACAATTTAGTGAGGACATCACGGACTTCATCACTCCACACGCGCTCCCCTCCAAAGATGACATCCTTCTGGGAGACCTCAATTTTCACCTTGAAAAGAACAACGACCACAAATCCACCACCCTTTTGGACAACCTCGCCAACCTCGGACTTAAACAACTGGTCACTTCCCCCACCCATATCGCAGGTCACACGCTCGACCCTATCTTCACCTCCAGCAATCATGTCTCCTTCAGCCACACTACGGCTCTCCTCTGGACTGACCACAGCTGCGTTCACTTTACCTACAACAAGCCCAAACCCAACAACCACCCCCAACCAACTCTGCAAAGAAACTGGAACAAAATCACCATCGACCAGATCTCCTCATCGCTTCTTCTAAACCCCCCAGCCCACTCCTCAAACCCCGACCAAGCCGCCACCAACCTCACCCTATGGTTATCCACCAGCGCCGACATCCTAGCACCACTGAAAAAACGACAAAGCAAACTTGGCAGCAAGAAGGCCTCCTGGTTCAACGATGATCTTAAGAAATCCAAGAAACTCTGCCGCTCCCTTGAGAAGGCCTGGAAAAAAGACCCAACCACCAGCACCAAGGACGCCTTCAAAAACGCCACCCGCATACACCACCAACTGATCCGAAAGGCCAAGAAAACCGCCTTCAAGGACCGACTAGATAACAACGCCCACAACAGCAAGGAACTTTTCAACATCGTCAAGGAATGTACCAATCCCTCGGCCAACTCTAACGACATCACCCCCTCTCAAGCCCTCTGCGACTCCCTAGCTTCATTCTTCCATAACAAAATTGCAGACATCCACAACAGCTTCGACAACCAACCCGGAGACCAACCCACCCAACCATCTGCTGGACCTTCACCCCCCTCTAACATCCTTATTGACTGGAACCCAATCTCCACTGAGGACACCATCCGCCTGATGAACTCCATCCACTCAGGATCCCCCACAGACCCATGCCCTCACCACATCTTCAACAAAGCAGACTCCATCATAGCACCGTACCTCCGAGACGTCATCAACTGCTCCTTCAACTCTGCCACCTTCCCGGAAAGTTGGAAGCATGCCGAACTCAGCGCCCTCCTGAAGAAACCCACAGCTGACCCCACCGAACTCAAAAACTACCGCCCCATCTCGCTCCTTCCATTCCCGGCCAAAGTCATCGAGAAAGCTGTCAACAACCAGCTCGCCGCCTTCCTAGAAGCCAACAAATCCCTCGACTCCTCACAGTCCGGCTGCCGAGCAAAACACAGCACTGAGACCGCCCTCATCGCAGCAACAGACGACATTCGAACTCTACTGGACAATGGAGACACAGTCGCCCTCATCCTCCTCGACCTCTCCGCAGCCTTCGACACAGTCTGCCATAGCACCCTTCTACAGCGCCTCAGAAACATCGGAATCCAAGGAAAAGCACTAGAATGGATCACCTCGTTCCTCACCGGAAGAACCCAGAGAGTCCGCCTTCCACCATTCAAGTCAGAGGCCACTGAAGTCATCTGCGGCGTACCACAAGGATCTTCACTCAGCCCCACCCTTTTCAACGTATACATGAGCCCCCTCGCGGCCATCGCACGCCAACACAACCTCAACATCATCTCCTACGCGGATGACACTCAACTGATCCTATCACTCACCAATGACCCTAACACCACCAAAACTAACCTACACGAAGGAATGAAAGAAGTAGCCGAATGGATGAAAAACAGCCGTCTGAAACTGAACTCAGATAAAACAGAAGTCCTCATCTTAGGTACCTCCCCCTCCGCATGGGAAGACTCTTGGTGGCCAGAAGCCCTTGGAAAAGCACCCATCCCGACAGACCACGCACGGAACCTGGGCGTCATCCTGGATTCCTCACTTTCAATGAACAGACAAGTCAACGCCGTCTCCTCATCCTGCTTCAACATTCTTCGCATGCTCAAAAAAACATTTCGTTGGATCCCCACCGAAACTAGGAAAACGGTCACCCACGCTCTGGTCACGAGCCGACTGGACTATGGAAACACCCTCTACGCCGGTACTACCGCTAAACTCCAGAAAAAACTCCAACGAATCCAAAACGCCTCAGCCTGGCTCATATTAGACATCCCGCGTAAAGAACATATCTCTGGTCACCTGAAAAACCTCCACTGGCTTCCCGTCAATAAGAGGATCACCTTCCGGCTCCTAACCCACGCACACAAAGCACTCTACGATATCGGACCAGAATGCCTCAACACACGACTGTCCTTCTACACCCCCTCCCGCCAGCTACGATCATCCAACCAAGCCCTTGCCACTGTACCTCGCATCAACAAAACCACCATGGGAGGTAGATCCTTCTCCTACCTGGCAGCTAAAACCTGGAACTCACTTCCCACTTACCTTCGCCTTACCCAGAACCACCTAGCATTCAGAAAGCAACTTAAAACGTGGATATTTGACAAGTAATTCCCCACCCCTCCTCAAGCGCCTTGAGACCCTCTGGGTATGTAGTGCGCTATATAAATTCTCTGACTTGACTTGACTTGACTATTACTGAGCTGATGTTAGTGCAGTTATACACCACCATGCATACCTCTGTCAAGTGCAAAACATTCACTGTCTAATCTGCGCAAAAATGACATGCTGCAACAGTTGACTAAGACCTACAGCAAGTACCTGGATAGCCTCGCAGGTGACAAGCTGCGCTTAATAAACCCTTCTTGATTGCTTTGAAGAGCAGATGTGTAACAGCAGGGGGAAGGGCTATTCTTGAGATAGACAGGCTGACTACCAGTTTCCAAGCAAATTTCACTAGGGGTGTGTACCTCTGAGGTAGCCACATCCCAGGGTGTGCTTGTGAGGTCTGTACACCAGGAGAGGGGTCTTGCCATCTTGGGAGTGGGCAGAATGGTGCATCCTGGGATACCCAAATGTCACACTCTACAGGAAGTGGTCACCAGGATGGGGAAACCTGTGAGCTCATTGGCTACCAAATACATCCTGCCCTGAGAGCACTTTCCGAACATAAAGACACCCAGACTTCCAAACTCAACTGAGTAGGAAGCAGGACCAAAGAAGAACTGTGCTACTGGACCGAGGGAATAGCAACTATAGGCTGCACTGGCAAGGACTGCACCTGCTGCTCCTAGTGGCTAGCGAAGAGTGAGGCTGTGCCTGCTGTGTCCTACTCAGGGAGAAGCTTTCTCCAGGGCCCAGTCGGGCCAAGAGAACTCCGGAGGCTAGCTGACTGGCCTCCTGTTTGCAGCACAGGGGCACAATAATTGAAGAAGCCTGCTCGGGGAAGTTGGTAGTCAGCCCCGCCTGCAGCACTGAGGACCAGGATCTGGTGCACTGAGTTGCCCCTGAGTTCGTAGAGCCCGGTGGTGCTGTCAGAGAGTTGCTGGGACCCTCAGAAAGAACGTTATTGAACCAGGAAGGATTGTCTTGTGACCGCGATATGGGGAACTGGTAGTCTAGTCGCGACTGGACTTCGCCCAGACCAGAGAGGACTTTGTGGAAAGTCGACTTTGCAACCCAGACCCCCTCACTATCTATGTGGACCGATAAATCCCTGCAGGAAGAACCCTGTCGACCACGTCTCATTCACAGCATCCCTAGAGCATTTTCAGCGTCCTTCATCCCTTGCATCAGGACCACTCCATAGGAATTAAATGCAACGTAGATGAAGTGTCCGGAACTGCTTCTCCTGTGAAGGTAACTGGTCCCCCTGACTAGCTCCCTGCCAGAGTTGATCACCCCAAGCACTTCTAACTGACTGCATTGGTACTTAACCTACGTATCTAAATGTTTAGCTTGTCGACTTTGCCAGGGCTTGTTTATAGTTGAGTGAAATTGCTTTTCCTCTGTTTAAGTCTCACTGCTCAATGCCACAGCTACCCAAGGTTTAGCAAAGGGCTTTTACAGATGAATCTACAGAGGAAACATACTGGACCTAAAGGGGGTGGTAAGTGTATTACACAATTAGTTTGCACAACCACACCATATAATACACCTGATTTCCTCACAAAACCCATCAAGGAAGCTCTTTCTCCCATACTCAATGCCTATATAGACTCATCCACTTTCCTGGACACAAGCAAATTTGCCACTGCCCCTTGTCCACAAGTAACCATCCACAGACCCAGCCTCAAGAACCACTTCAACATCCACTTCCTTGACCTATCTCATCAACAGCTTCTTAACATCACACAGCCCAGCTTCAGACTCAAACACGATACACAAATCACCTCCACAGAAACATTTAACATGATAATGGATAGAGGAGATGCTTTGGCACTTATCCTCCTAGACCTTTCTGCAGCCTTCAACATGATCTCACACCCCATACTCATCAAACACCTTCACAAGATTTGTAAAACAAATGCACAGAAGCACACCAAAAGACTTTCACACGGAGCAGTTCGGGAATATGGCGGATGCTCTACCGCTTGGAACCCTATGCGCTTACTTATTATGGGTAAAGCGCCCCGACAATAATACAACGTTGCGCTTATGGCTAATAAGGAATCGTTCTATACCGACTAACTTTGATGCAACAATTGCCATTTTATTCTGCTCTGACTCCTTGAGCCTTATCTATGGCGTGAATACACTAACTTCGGGTTGGCAGATATTCAACAACCTTAGAAGGAGTCTTTTTACATTTGGATATTCGATTGTGTTACACTGGAAAAGACAGCTTGTTTTCAATTCTGAGATAAGCCTTGAGAAAGTCCAGGAGGATGAAACGCACGTCGGCTGCCTTTGTTTTTTCTACAATTAAATAAACTTGAATGACCTGATACATCTACAGCTGTGAATCACTCTTTGGAAAAGTTGCAAATGGAACTTTATTAACTGGTTGCATTCTTTTCGTTTCATGACTGTCATGACTGTCTGAGGATAAAAGTACCAGTTTTTTGGTGTGCATTTGGTTTTACATTTTGGTCTAGATTGCGGCTGCAGGTCTAGCAAGGTGGGTGGGTAATGTGGCGCCACAAGAGCACCCTTTTATGTTGATAAGTCATAAATTTATTGTTTGACTACACAATAACTGACTCATAGATGTTCAGATCTGAAAGCATATCCAACTATTGTACATATATACCTTCACAAGATTGGTGCCAAAGGATGCCCCTCTACTAGATCGGCTCATTATTGATGGACAGAACTCAAGCTGTGAGCCTGACATCATACTCCTTGGAAGCCGACAAATTCCTACTACTTCAAGGTTCTACCCTCAGTCCGCCCCTCTTCAATGCATCCATGAACCCTCTGGCACTGTCATCAAGACCCACAACATCAACATCCTCTTATATGTCAACACGCAACTCATAATCTACCTTTTAGGTAGGAGCTCCCAACTATTATGTTATGTTATGTTATGTTATATTTCATTTGTACTGCGCACAGCTACTAAAAGTGTCCCGGCGCTAACTCCTGAAAGTCAAATTAATCCACACTCCGAATCCAGGCTTAAAAGAGCAGCGTTTTTTTAAAAAAAGCAGAGGGTCGTGAACACTCCTCAGAGCCAGTGGTAACAGATTCCAGGCCAAGCCAGCTTTGCGGGCGAAGGAGTTACCGCCTAGCCTCTGGCGATTGAACTGAGCGTTCTGCATTAGCAATTGATCCGAGGAACGCAAATGCCGAGAGGTTTTATAGAAGGTACATCTCTTCTGCAAGTAGCTAGGACCTAGCCCATACAGAGCACGATGAACAATAGATAACATTTAAAATTTAAATCGAGACTCCACAGGGAGCCAATGCAGGGTACATAAATGAATACGAACACTCTGTTTAAAAGGCAGTCCCAGTAGTAATCTAGCGGCCCCATTTTGGATCACTTGCAGTTTCCTAGTCAGATAAGCAGGCTACCCACC
The DNA here is from genome assembly GCF_964263255.1 of Lissotriton vulgaris. Taxonomy (NCBI): domain Eukaryota; kingdom Metazoa; phylum Chordata; class Amphibia; order Caudata; family Salamandridae; genus Lissotriton; species Lissotriton vulgaris. Next base: position 1,331,527,922 of record NC_141696.1, on the reverse strand, counting down.
AAAAGGACGTTGGCATAGTCCAGGCGGGATAAAATCAGTACCCGGACCACCGTCTCCTTAGAACTGACTGGCAGAAGAGGAAGAAATTACTTCAAGATTTTCAGGGACCTAAAACATGTCCCTGTCAACTTCTGTATCTGGGTTGAAAAATTAAGGTCTTCATCAAACCACAACCTGAGATTTTTGGCAGAGCCCTTGCTCGCCATAGGGCGAGGGAAATCTGAAGGCCATATTCTATCCCTGAAATCCACAGGGAATGAGCCATACAGGAGAACCTCCGATTTTTCTTCATTGCACTTCAACTGTGCACTTGCCAGCCAATGGAACACCGCAGCTAGACAATGCTGCACGGCCTCCACCGAGTCCTCTCCCCTCCTCCAGGACAACAGGATTTGTGTGTCATCAGCATAGGCCATCACCTTAGCCCCCAAGGACTCTGCAAGGTAAACCAGCAGAGTCACATAGATGTTAAAGAGAAAAGGGCCAAGGGGTGACCCCTGCGGAACGCCAGTAGAAAGATGCAACGGCATAGACGCACAGGACGGCAGCCACACCTGCTGAGATCTGCCCTCCAAAAAAAGATCGAATCCAACTCAAAGCCGAACCCGAGATGCCAATTGCCATTATGCGATCCAGGAGTAGCGAATGGGGCACAGTATCGAATGCTGCAGAGAGATCGAGCATAACCAAAGCGACTCTCCCACCGGCATCCAGGCACTCACGGATCGCCTCTGTGACCTCCAAAAGTGCAGACTCTGTGCTGTGAGCAGCACGGAACCCTGATTGCGCTGGTTGTAGCAGGCCAGCCACCTCAACAAAGTTGGTAAGCTGAGATGTCACGACCTTCTCACAGACTTTGGCCAAACTTGGCAAAAGCAAGATAGGCCGATAGTTGGCAGGTGACAGTGGGTCAAGGGATGGCTTCTTAAGGAGGGGCAGGATTAGTGCTTGCTTCCATGGCAACGGAACCCTGGCCTCGCGGAGCGACTGATTGATCACTAAGTTGATCCCAAAGTTAATAGTGTCAGCCACCTCCACTAGGAGCATAGCGGGGCAAGGATCTTTCGATGAGCCGGATTTAAGTGCTCTCAGAATTCTGAGCGACGTAGTTAAATCCACCGGACTAAATCCAGAAAAGGTACTACCCCGCTCCTTATCCTGTAACCCCAAAGAAGCAGCCAAAGTTAACCTGAGCCCATTCAAAAAAGATTGTTGGATGCAGGCTATTTTTTCCTGAAATAAATTAGCCAAGGTATTACATCAGGCGACAGAGGAACTCAAGCAACAAGTTTACCTCCTGCATAACTAAGTTGCCTATGAATGAGGTCAACTGTCTCAAGCTCAACACCGACAAGGTAGAAGCAATGATCTTTGGAAAAACACTTCACCATTGGGCTTACGTAGAGGTAGGCAGCCTTGGACCAACCCCTACCCTCGCACCCTTGACATTAACCTCAAGATCATCATTTGACAGCAAACTATACAAGTCAACACGGTCGCAGCATACTGCTTCCAGACCTTAATGATGCTCAGACTGATCTTAAAATAGCTCCCACGCAACTCCAGAGAAACTGTCACTCACACCCTCGACACCAGCAAGCTAGACTATGGGAGCATCCAGTGTGCCAGAACCACCAAGAAGATCACCAGAACACTACAAACCATTCAGAATTCAGAAGCCAGACTCATTCTCTCAAGCAGAACACACATCAATTATTCCTCAGGAAGTTCTATTGGCTCCCAAAACACAAACACACTCAGTTCAAACTTCTCACCCCCATTTTCAATCCATTACCCGTCATAGGACCCGCCTACCTAAACAGTTGTATCTCTTTCCGTAAACCACCTAGACACCTCCACTCCACTGGACTCATATTTGCACGCATACACAGAAACATGTCCGGATGCCAGGCATTCTCGTGCATTGCTCGGACAGTGTGGTAAAACCTCCTGCTACACATCGGAGCCTCCTCCTTTTTTGAGTTCTTAAATAAACTTAAGCCTAGCTTTTCAAACAACATCCTGCTCTTAGCAAGGTCAGGCACACACACCTTCCCACACCCGAATACTCTTGCAGGTGATAGGGTACTTTACAAATATGCATACCATAATATGCTGAATTTGAGAGGTAGGTGGCACAAACATTTTCTTCATTCCTTCTTCCCATATCAGTACTCTGTGCAGTTGCACATAGATAGCTAATTTACCCTAGTGACAGTTGTGGCAATTTGCAAATGTAAACACCTATCCTTTAAGTTGTGTACACATGTCCGGGACTAAGTTAGCAGAGCTCAATATAAATTGGACATCTACATGGGGGCATAGTAAAAATATAGATTTTCTTGCAAAATGCAAAGAACTAAAAGCAAGATTTGTTGTATATTCCTGATGAATGATCATTGTTTAATTGCAAAGATCCGTGCTGACAATGAATGCCTTCTCTGCATTCATTGGTGCTGCAGGGCTCCTCTTTCTGCTTTGTGACGTGTCATGAGGCTGCTGTTTCTGTGCATCACTTAATCAAATCTGCATATTGTGAAAATATTGTTTTGGCACAGCGTAAGACGCTGGGTTCTTCCTTGTGCAATTCTACAAAGAAGTAATATAGCTGGTGCTATTCACCGAGCTGCCCTTCAGAAGATACAAAATTGAGCTCACCATCATGGCAAGTCAATTGTTGGTCTTTACGGAATATGCAACACTATGCTCATATCAGACCTTATCACCCCAGTCCTTGCAAACTTTGAGTTCCTATTGTGTGAAATTTATTTACTCTCAACAACTCCCCAAATTTCAAGGAAGAACATGAACTGACTGTGTCTTCGATATTTGCTACACATATAAAACTCCTGAGCTGAGGGCGCAGAATTTTAGGAGGGTACTCACGTGGCAAGCTAATATTTCATACCAAGAGGTGAGATTTCAAGAGCAAACATTGACAGAATTCTTATTTTTCCTGAACGACTGTGCACATTTCACCAATTTCAGTATTGTACATTTTGTAAAATTTAGTTTTTATATCAGTTACTGTCACAGCAGCACACATTCAAGAATATAAAGGTCTATCAGAATGTTGCACAAATCAAAAAATGCACAACACTCAATTTATTTTTATTTGTATATGTTAACCCTCATACCTATTGTAAATACCTATTTTTTTAATTAACCTACTTCAAATATCTATTGTTTGGACCATTATTGGCAATAGTTCATCATTTCATAATAATAATAATAATAATAATAATAATAATACAGATTCTTATATAGCGCGAACAGCTACCTCACAAGGAGGTGTCCCGGCGCTGAAAAGAAACTACAGCAGCAAAGTGGATTGCAAGGTGAAATTCTTAGGCTTTCTGCAAAAAGAGCCAAGTCTTTAGGAGCTTCTTAAAACTAGCTTCTGACGTAGCAGATTGGATGGCAGAGGGGAGGGAGTTCCAGAGTTTCGCCGTGCCAACAGAGAAAGACCTGCCACCAAGTCTAGATTTCCTAACTCGTAGGACAGCTAATTGGAGCCGGGAGTTAGATCGCAGGTGTCTTTCTTGATGGTAGCGGGGAAGTCGGAGTTTTAGATAGTTGGGACATGTCCCTTTTTGTGCTCTAAACGCCAGGGTGAGAGCTTTGAATTTTATTCTGCTCGCCACTGGAAGCCAGTGCATCTCGTGCAGATGCGGAGAGATATGATGTTTAAACGGAATGTGCTTTATCAATCTCGCGGCCGCATTCTGCACGCTCTGCAGGTGTTGCACCAGATATTTCGGCAGACCAAGGTAAAGGCCATTTGAGTAATCCAGTCTGGATGTGACTGTCGCATGGACGACCATTTTTCGACAATCAATTAGTAGAAGGGAGAGAAATTTTCGGAGGTTTCGGAGTTTTTGGAGGCATCCTGTAGTGACTTGTTGTATGTGAGAGGAGAAGGAGAGAGTCTCGTCCCACCTTACACCAGGATTTTTTGCATTGGTTCCAGGGGTTGGTGCTGGGCCCATTTCGGGGGGCCACCACAGATCAGGGAAAGGGTGAGCATTTTTTCCAAAGAATAGTACCTCAGTTTTACTTGCGTTCAATTTTAATTTGTTAGTGTTCATGCAGCTGGTTACATCTCTAAGACATCCTTTTATTTTGCTAAAAGCTGCTTCTGACACCTCCGCGTAGGGGAAGACTAATTGCGTATCATCTGCATACGGAATCGCCTTGACCCCCATTTGGCAATAAAGGTGAAGAGTGGGGCTAGATAAACATTAAAAAGTAGCGGGCTGAGTGCAGACCCTTGCTGGACACCACACCATAGCCGTTTTGGCTTGGAGGAGAAGGCACCCAGTGCCACTTTCTGAGAGCGGTTTGTAAGATAAGAGTGCATCCAGCTCAGTGCCTTATCTTCCAGACCTGTGTCCTTCAACCTAAGCAGCATTCTGCCGTGATCCACAGTATCAAAGGCGGCAGATAGATCCAGGAGCACCAGCATGGCTGATGCTCCTGAATCCAGAGACTACCTGATCGACTCAGCAACGTCGATGAGGGCAGTCTCAGTGCTGAAGCCAGCCCGGAAACCTGACTGTGTTTCGTGTAGTATTCCTCTTTTTTCGATAAAACTGTTAAGTTGGCGTTGAATTAGTTTTTCGAGCATTTTACCTGGGGCTGCTAGTAGGGAGATGGGGCGGAGATTACTCAGGTCATCGGGGGCACCATTGGTTTTTTTTTTCAGAGGGAGAAGAGTGGCATGTTTCCAGCAATCAGGGAATGTGCCAGTCTCAATGGACATGTTCCAGATGTGCAGGAGTGGTGCCACAATTGCATCCAACATCATTTTCCAGAGTTTGGGAGGACAGGGATCATCAGGAGCACCTGATTTGCATTTTTGTAATTCTTTCAGTGCCTCCTCGTGGGTGATAGAATGAAATAGAGTTAGGGGAGGGGTAGGCAACTCAGTATTATCGTGGTCCGCCATAGCTGTCGGCTCGGGGGAGGTGAACGAGTCATAGAACTTCATGATTTTTTTGTCGAAGAAATCAGAGATATCTTCACAGAGTTTAGCGGAGGGGATGATTTCTGTTTCGATAGCCTTAGGTTTGAAAAAGGTTTGAACTGTTTTAAAAATGTCTTTACTAGGTTGTTCCGCTTGCTGAATAGAGGATACAATGAATAGTTTTTTGGCCTTTTTTATGGATTGATGTAGGCTGTGTAGGGCTTTTTTGTAACAGATTTTTGCTGAATCAGAGTAGTTTGCCTACCAGTGGCGTTCTAGTCTTTTGCATTTGCTTTTTTCAGCCATCAGTTCTATGGAGAACCAGGGAACAGACGGGGATTCTCTACGTGATGTGGCTACTTTAGGAGGAGCAATAGAATCTACTGTATTGCTTATCCAGTGATTCAGTAGCTCCACATCGGAGTCCACGTCTGATGATAGTAGTGGGGGGGGCTGCTGCGAGAGCGGGACATAAAGTCTCAGCTGATAATTTATCCCGTTTTCTCCGCATATAAGAGCGTTTTCCTGATGTCTGAGAAAGGGAAGGGAATGAGATTAAGAAAGGGACTAGGAAATGATCCGTCCATAACAATGGCATCGGGGGCTTAGCTGAAGTGTCCAATATGTTAGAGAAAATGAGGTCTAGCATATGGCCTGCCTGGTGCGTAGGACCAGGAGTGAATAAGATTAAATTGGCCGATTGTAGCGTGTTAATAAGTTGGGTGGCCTGAAGGCAGTCAGGTCTGTCTGCATGAACATTAAAGTCGCCGACTACTATGTAGTGTGGGTGAGAAAGAGTACTTTGGACTATAAAGTCCATAAGTTCATGGGTGTGGGCCGGGAACAGTACGGGGGTCTGTATATGATCAGGCCAGCTAAGGACGTTTGAGGGTTGATTTGAAGGAAAACGTGTAGCCCTTCTATGCCAGAAAGGGTAGTTGGTGTAGAAGAAGACAAGGTGTATTTATCTTTAAAGATAATAGCCACTCCGCCACCTCGTCTTTTCTTCTCTCTGTTAGAGAAGCTTAGTATGAATCCGGGCGGGACAGCCAGAGAAATGGATGCCATATTGTCCTCATTGAGCCAGGTTTCAGTAAGAAATAAGGCGTCCCACTCAGAGTCAGCTAACAACAGATAGATATCATCTGCATGTTTAGAGAGGGATCTGCAGTTCAGTAGCCCAGCTCTAAAAAGAGCGGTAAAGGTGTTGGCTGAGCGATAATTTTATATTTTTGGGTAGGTGTTTATTGAATGTGAAGCATCACAAAGTGGCTTGTTGCACAGTGAGCAGGAGGGTGGAAGATCAGGGTTTGTGAGGTCGAGCCTGGGCGCCTGACATGGTTTGGCTGTGTTTAGTGCCAATAGTACTGACATACAATTATTGCATGGTCCCACATGGCCACATGAATAAATATATTTTAAAAAAGCGAAAAACATATTTACAATATTGCACATTCCCGATCCACAGATATGTAAAATATTCATTTTGTGCAACCCATGTTGTTATATACCTTATATACCAATCCACCAAAGATATATGCTATGAAATCTTCCATAGCATCTTAATACACCAGCTATTAGCCCACATTTTCCCACAATTTCTCAAACTTCCTGCATGACCCTGATCTTAACCCTATTTAATTTACAAAGTAAATGTTGAAAGGTTGGGATATCGCTAGACCACCATCTTTGAAGAACTAGTGACCGAGCTACCAAAACCAAGATATATATATATATTTTTTTTTGTGGTCAGTCTGCCCAGAGATCTGTAGAATTTCCCAACACAGCGGTCTGAATGGCTTCACTAATTTCATGCAAATTCACAAAATTATTGGCACAATTTTGTAATGCAGGCAAATATAAAATTACATAATTTAATATATCGCCATGTCTGTTGTCTAAAAGGCTATGACCAAAATAGAAAGCATATTTAGTTCTTTATTCCCTACACTTTGCTTCCCTTGCACCCAAAGGCAAATAATCCCTCAATCCCAAATGCACCATGTTTTGCCAAAAAGGTTGTGTCTGCATTCAGAGCCTCTTGGAAGGGATACACAAAGGCCAGACTCTGATGCTGGAGTATAGAGACCCCAAACATTTACTTTTAGGAAACAGCAAAACTGCGGGGGTCTCCAAGGATTTATCACACAAAGTTGTGCATGCATGATGCAAATATCTAAGTTTGCATGGCTTAGTGTGTCTTCAAAAGTCTGGAGTGAGTCTGCGTTACCTTAATCTGCGCATTGGAGGAGTTCCATAAGAATTGCGGTGTGTGTTCCCGCACAACTCCCATGGTTTTTTAAGCATTCCTAGATTTACAAAAACTTGTTAACCTGGTAATGCATCAAAATCCAATGCCTCCCCAGGTGAGGCGTAATATCTTTATTTCTACTTGATTTCCCTCTGTCTATGTGTGCTGCATTTAGCACCTTCCTGCACAAGAACAATCCTGCTTTCAACACAGGCACTCTTGCACCATGATGCAAGGGTGCCTGCATTGGTGATAGTCTGGCAAAATGCCGTCACGCAAAGGGAAAGCACAGAAATGCACCGTATTGGATAAATACAGCACATTCCTGCATTTTCCCAGGGACACAGGCAGCGCAGTAAGGTGAGTTGCTGACCTGCCCTGCGCCTCTGATTTCATAAATATGCCCCCTGGTCTCCTGTATTGTTTTCTTTTTTCCACAGAAATTCTTTTTTAAACTAAACAATTCTCCAGCAGCTTTCCATCTGAAAATAACCATACAATTTATACTACTGAACTAAGCCGTCCATTTGGTTTTCCAAAGTATTAACCTGTGTTTTGTATGTATTCATATTATTCATAGGAAAATGATTTAGCACATAAACGTTAAATGAAAGACAAGCAAGACATCTACTGTCAATCTAGAACCCTACTGTGATAGCAAACTTACACTAGTAATCGAGAACTAAAATTTTTATTTACCATAGCAACTCAAGCAATAACAATACAAGCAGCTGTTGATTGTTTGAATAAATTAATCTATTGAACACATATGGCTATCCTCTACAAAAGATATATTTACCTGCCTTTGAAGAAAATTACATTTTCACCCAGTTGAGTAGCTGCATCAAACGTCAGGTTCGCTTTACATTTTTCCTCCGCCACCAGCCGTCTTGGGAAAAAGTAGCGCATGTATCGATAGACGTATGGGTAATAATTTCCTCCAAAGAGCGACTCTGTTCCTAAATTAAGAGATATGTTATATTCTGCTTTCTATTATGGTTTTAACTTTCTTACTAGTCATTTCCTAAATTCATTTTACTTGTTATTTTGCGAGTTCGAAGGCAGATGCCCCCTATATCAGTAATTCTTTAATTCACATAGGGGCTTATTTACAAGCCTGCTGTGCCGCCAAAGTGTCATTTTTTGCGATGCTCCGGTAGTGCAGATTGCAAAATCATATCTATGAGGCCATGCAAAGCCACTGTGCGTGGCTTTCAATGGCCGCATAGATATGGAGTAGCAAGGCAGTGCAAATCACTGTGTTGCCTTACTCCGCACTCTGGAGGCGTTCCATGGGCATTAAAGTGGGTTTTCCCATACAACACCCATTTTTTGAGGCTGACCCAGATTTACAAGAGCATATAAACCTGGGGAAGTGCCAAATACTTATATGAAAAGTAACAACCTAGGCAATTTATACTGTATTGTCTTATATGATAATAGATGGGGGAATGAAAACATTAACAATTGGAGTTCTGCTTTTTATTGTCACAAAATATTAAAAACATATAGTAAAATACATAATTGAGTACATAAATTTAAGTCTGTCGAACATGAATTTTATTGTACAAATTTGCATTTATTGTCTTTATATGTTCGACAGACTTAAATTTATGTACTCAATTATGTATTTTACTATATGTTTTTAATATTTTGTGACAATAAAAAGCAGAACTCCAATTGTTAATGTTTTCATTCCCCCATATATTATCATATAAGACAATACAGTATAAATTGCCTAGGTTGTTACTTTTCATATATATATATGTCCCTGACCTAGGAATCTATATCAGGGGGGCCTTGTTATATACATTATAGAAGTGCCAAATACTGACGTCTCCAGAGCTGAAGCATTTTGTGTACAAGTTTGCACTTTGTAAAAACAAACACATTTACATGAATACATACATGCATGCATACATAGAAATATACATACATAGATAGATATCATACCATACATGTTCTGAACCATCTGCACATCCTCATTTGAGAGTGGAGACCCATCTGTGCTCCGTGACTGGTATGTTGGGTACATTAAAGATGAAGGGTTTGAAGAATGTGACAGTCCTAAGGAGTGCCCAAATTCATGAGCTGCCACAAGGTAAAGGTTGAATCCTGCATGGAAAAGGAAAAGGAAAATAAAATTAAATGTACACATGCCACGTTGCATACAACTACTATTTATATTTTCATAAGAGCTTTTTTTTCAGAAATTGTAATCGTGTGTTATGTTGGCACCTTGTTAGCTTAGATGAATAGTGTTGTATGTTCGATTTTACACACAACTCCAGCCTTAGAGTCTGGCCTTTGTGTATCACTTCCTAGAGGCTTTGGGTGCAGCCACATTCTTTACGGCAGAACATAGTACATTTAGAATTTAGGGATTACATGCCTTCAGGTGCAAAGGTTCGGAAAGGATAGGGAATAAAGAAGTAGATATGCTTTCTATTTCGGTCATAGCCTTTGAGACTTCTGGAAAGGGGCGACCATTCGGTCCCCCCGAACGTATGGTTGAGTACCACGAGCCCCCCGGGAAGCCAATTTTTGGGCGGGAGGCGAGCCTCGGCTGGTATGCCCGAAGCGGCGTAGCCGGGGCGCGCTTTTTCCCGCCCTGGAGTGGGCTGGCCTAGACACTGACGCGGCCGGCCACGCCCTAGGGGCAGGCAGGGGCGGGTTTACGCCCGCCCTGAAGACGGATAAAAGGAGCAACAAGCCAAGAACGCATCCTCTTGTTCCTGTGCTCTGAAGCTGCACCCCCTCGCTGCACGCGAGCTCGAGACGGAACGAAGAGCCAATTTTGAGTGTGGTAATCTTTCTTGTTTGTCTTACAGATACTCTGTTGGGAATGCCTAAGAAAGTTGGAAAGCGAATGACTACCGACCAGATGCTGCGTGTTCTTATGAAAGAGGTGACCGACCTAAAGAAGCGAATGGCGGAAAAAGACGGGGAAGAGGGACCGAAACGTCCGTTGGCTGGAGCAGCTCCGGGAGGAAAAGGCAAGAGGCCCAGAAGGGGAGCAGCTGGAGGGGACATCCCGGTTCCCTGTACCCCACTCGAAGAGCCAACTCCGGTGCCGGCGGAGGGGAATCCGATTCCCGTGGTGGTCACCCCCGTGTCCGGGGAGGATATGCCGCCCGAGCTGGCAGCACAATTAGCTGCGTGGTTGGGTAAAAATAGCGAGGGCGCCATGGCTGACGACGCACGGGTTTTGATGAGGCAACTGCGTGAAACGAGGGAGGCGGCGAAGGCAGCATCGCCAGTTATCACGCCGGCTGCGGCAGGAGGAAAGCCACCTGGGATAGGCTCAGCCGCAGATACAGCTTCCGGTTCCGGTAAGCGGCCATTGCCGATTGCGAGGGATGAGTCTGCCCCGTCACGAAGGGAAAAGTTGGGTCAACATGTCCCTCTAGCTATTAAGGAGAAGATATGGGCAGATGAGTATGTAAACATCTTCTCGTTGCTTACCGATCATTATGAGATGGAGCATGTTAAGAGCCAAAAGGAGCTCATGCATCCGAGTGTTTGGCGCGCAAAGATGGCCGCCTTTAAGGTAAATGAAAACATTGGCAATTGGGGCAAGGCGTGGGGGATTTTTACATCCATCCTGGGCGAACGTAGGCCCGAATTGCTGTCTGAATTGCCGATTTATCAGTCACGGATCATGGGGTATTCTGTGTCATATGGGGGCAATCAGTGGTTCTGTTACGATAATATTTTCAGAAAAGCGAAAGAACATGATAAAAACTTAACTTGGGATTGTTACGATTCTGTGTCATGGTCGAAAATGGAGGATACTGGTATGTTGAATTTGCCATTGGTAGGGAGTAGTGTGGGGGAGTCCTCCCGCCAATATGCTGGGACGCCCTTTCGATCAGGTGCGAGTAACGACTACCACTCCAGGCCGAACGGCACCACAGGTAAAAGGGGGATTTGTTGGAACTTTAACAGGGGTAAATGGCCCCAAGGGTCATGCAAATTTAGGCACGAATGTAGTGGGTGTGGGCAAGCGTCCCATCCTGAGTCCATGTGCAGAGCCAAAACGGGTGATAACGGGGGTAGAGGAGGCGCCAAACAGGTCTGAAATAGTCCGAGGGGCGCCTTTACCTACTCCGATTGATTCCATGGCAATGATTCCTTGGCTCAGCGAATACCCGGATCACGCTTCCGCTGGGGTGTTGCGGAACAGGTTTTCGTATGGTTTCCGCATCCCAGTGGGGGAGTTTCAGGGTTTAGCGAAATGTAAAAACCAAATATCAGTCTTGCAGCACACGACCGTGGTACAAGAGAAGATTGGGAAAGAGGTGGCTCGAGGTCGAGTCGCCGGTCCGTTTAACGTGCCACCGGTTGCTAACTTTGTTTGTTCCCCTTTAGGGGTAGTCCCCAAGAAGGACCCGGGTGAGTTTCGGCTGATACATAACTTGTCAGCCCCACGTGGTCTTTCCGTAAACGATGCGATAGACCCGGAAGTGTGTTCAGTGCGGTATGTATCTTTCGATGAGGCTGTAGCCATATTGAATCGCCTAGGGCCCGGTGCGCTGATGGCGAAATCTGATATCGAGTCAGCGTTCCGGTTGCTCCCGGTACATCCAGACGATCAGCGTCTTCTTGGTTTCATGTTTCAGGGACACTATTACATGGATAGATGTATGCCAATGGGGTGCTCTATATCTTGTGCCTATTTTGAGCAGTTCAGTTGTTTCCTGCAATGGGTCTTCACAAGGAAGACGGGGTTTCAACAGGTTATGCATTATCTCGATGACTTTTTGTTTCTAGGGGCAGCCGGGGATCCGGAATGTGGTCAGGCTTTGAATGAATTTTGTGTCTTAATGAATCATTTTGGTGTGCCATTGGCACCAGGTAAGACCGTGGGTCCTTCGACTTGCCTCGAGTTTCTGGGGATCGAGCTCGACTCGGAGGAGGGTTGTTTTCGCTTACCAAGAGACAAAGTGCTAAGGTTCAGGGCATCCCTGGAAATGTGTATTAGTCAGTCTAAGGTTAAGCTGCAGCAATTACAACAATTGGTGGGACAGCTGAATTTTGCCCTGAGAGTAATACCGATGGCCCGCCCCTTTTCCCGCTCGATCGCTCAGGCCATGGTCGGCCTGAAGGAGGGTCACCATCGCACGAGGCTCTCGGCCGAGGTTCGCCAGGACATGCGCATTTGGTTGGCATTTCTGGCGGATTTCAATGGTCGAGTTGTCTGGAACAAACCGGCGGTGTCCTCCGAGGAGTTGGGGCTGTGGACAGATTCGGCAGGGAGCATTGGTTTTGGTGCCATATTTGGCACGCAATGGCCGGCTCAAAAATGGCCGTCATGGTGGCATGAGGGTGGGCTGACGAGTAACATTGCTTTTCCTGAACTGTTCCCCATTCTGGTGGCCCTGAAAACTTGGCCTGGGGGGTTTAGAGATCACTCTGTGGTATTCTGGTCTGATAACATGACCGTGGTTGAGTGTATCAATAGCCAGGCGGCACGATGCAAATGGATCCTGAGGCTGCTCAAAGAAATTGTTTTGTTGTGTATGCAATTGAATGTCCTATTTAAGGCAAGACATGTGCCGGGGGTGATGAACCAAGCGGCTGATGCGCTTTCTCGTTTCCGTATGCAGGCCTTCTGGGGTTTTCTGCCCACAGCGGACCCGGTGGCGGCACCCTTTCCCGAAGCTCTCTGGTCTCTCGGTGCCCCGAACTACGAAACCTCGTGGGAGAGAGTTTAGCACCCAGGACAAGGAAGGCATATGAAGGGGCGTTCCGTTCCTATTTGGCCTTTTTGGGGACTGCTGGAGGGGAGCTTTGGGGCCAGGAGGAGTGGGTAGTAAATTTCCTTCTGTCTTTACATCAGGCAGGCAAATCTGTGGCTACGGCCCAGAGGCATCGGGCAGCCATTTCCTTTGTGGCGAGGGCTTATGGGATCCAGGACCCGACAGCGTCTTTCGTTGTACAAAGAGCGCTACGTGGGTGGCAACGCCTTGAGGGTCGCAGAGTAGATGAAAGGCGCCCGATAGGTCTGGATAGGTTGGCCCTGTTATTATCTGTACTCCCTTCAACGTGTTCATCCCAGTATGAAACAGTGTTATTCCGAGCCGCTTTTGCGCTGGCATTCCATGGGGCTATGCGGGTAAGCGAACTAGTGGCGAGGAACAAGCGGGATGTGATGGGGGGACTGTGCCGAGAGCACGTTCAGGTCAGAGGGGAGACAATGTCCATCTCGTTTGTCAGGTCCAAGACCGACCAGGGTGCGATGGGGGACTGCATAATCATACAAAGGATTCCCGGGTCCTCCATGTGCCCGGTAAGTTGCGTAGAGGAATATTTAGCGCAAAGGGTGGCATCATGGGGGGGGACCTTGTTGAGACACGCTGACACCACCCCACTGACGAGGTTTCAGTTTCAGCGGGTGCTTGCGATGTCAATTTCCGCTGCGGGCTTGAACCCCGGCGAGTTTGGGACCCATTCCTTTCGGATAGGGGCTGCTACAGAGGCTACAGCCAGGGGTCTGAATGTCGAACAAGTTAAACGTGTGGGGCGTTGGTCCTCGAACTGTTATAAGAGGTATGTGCGGTTGCACATGTTGTGAAGCTGTAATGATGTACTCACGCTTCTTGTTTTTGTTTGGTTTTCAGTTGCGCAAGCCTACGAGGCGGGGCGGACTGTGCAGTCGACCCAACACCGGGTCAGCGGTCAGACATCACCGGCTGTGAAAAAGGAGGTGTGGGTCGTGGGCCACTCATACGTGAGGCGGGCCGCGGACATATTCAAAGCAGGTGACATGATTCACGTGGCTGGGGAATACGGGTACAGTGTGTCCTTCTACGGAAAGGGCGGGCTCTGTATTGACCAGTTTCAATCATTTGTTGAGGGTTTGTTAGGGCGGACGAGGTCACCGCCGGCTATAGTCATAGTACATCTTGGGGGCAACGACTTGGTGTCCACTGGTAGACGACTACTTCTTGAGGCGATGCTTTCCACAGTAAGTTGGCTAGTGAGAAGAGTTCCAGGGTGCACAATCGCATGGTCCCATATGATCCCGCGGAAAGTGTGGCGGGGGGCTCTTTCAGTTTCCGCTCTGAATCATTCAGTAAGGAAGATTAATAATAAAGTGAGTCGATTGTTCCGTTCAAGTACACTGCATTCTATTTCGCATGGTTGTATTAAAGGGGACAGTATGTATTTGGGTGATGGTGTTCATTTGTCCCGGGTGGGGAACGAGTTACTCATAGGAGACCTGATAGCTTGGCTGGGGACTTTAAGACATGACCTTTAGGTAGGAGTGTGTGGGGGGTCCGGATAGCCGGTCAACTATCCGGCCTGTGGCGGTAAGGTCATGATCGGTGAGCACTAATTGGTAGATCCCTATGAGTGGGCGTCACCCATTACGGATGGGAGCGCTCGAGGGAGGTGGCCATTGGCCCCTCAACGGGTAGGCGGTCCCTTCTAAGGATGGGACGCCGAAAGGAAAGGAAAGGCGGTCAAGGCCCCTTCCTGGGTAGGAGGGGCTACAGCCCCCTCCTGGGGAATTTCCCGGGGCCAGGATATCTGCGACGGCAGATGTGGTAAGTTGTGTGGGGTTTGGGAGGGGGTCTATGCTACCTTCTAGATACCTCACACGAGTCCTCGGACGACCTTTAAGTGGCGTCGAGTTTATTGGGGCCCCCGTCAAGTCAAGGGAAATTGGTAGTTGCACTTGAGGTACACCTCTGTGCGGTCGCCCCTCACAAGTGAGGGGGATATTTCTGGTTTAGGGATCTTGACACCGGTTACGACCTTGCCGTTGGCCCTTAAACGTTAGGATGTACAATTTCAAAATTTCAAGTTAATGTTTTGTAGGATGTTAGTTCGGCTAGGAGAACCTTTGTATTAGAGAATATGTTAAGGTTAGCCAAACATCGCAATGTGGTAATGAAATTGTACATAATATGAAACTGTTATTTTAATGTTTTAATTTTTGTTTCATATTTTAATAAATACGGCCGGGAGGGTCACTCCCTCCCGTCTTCCAAAAAGTTCAGAACTGTTTCCGGTTTCCCATCCTTGGGGAGTGTGTTGAGAGGGGGTGGCGGGTATCTCGGCCATATGGAAAGGGGCGACCATTCGGTCCCCCCGAACGTATGGTTGAGTACCACGAGCCCCCCGGGAAGCCAATTTTTGGGCGGGAGGCGAGCCTCGGCTGGTATGCCCGAAGCGGCGTAGCCGGGGCGCGCTTTTTCCCGCCCTGGAGTGGGCTGGCCTAGACACTGACGCGGCCGGCCACGCCCTAGGGGCAGGCAGGGGCGGGTTTACGCCCGCCCTGAAGACGGATAAAAGGAGCAACAAGCCAAGAACGCATCCTCTTGTTCCTGTGCTCTGAAGCTGCACCCCCTCGCTGCACGCGAGCTCGAGACGGAACGAAGAGCCAATTTTGACCCACCCACCAGCCCCTGAGGACAGCCAGTTGTTTTGAATAAAGTTTTGATGTGGTAACTCTATTTCTTGCAGATTGTGATGATTGTCGTGTTATTTTGAGTATGCAATAAAGAATGGTCAGCTACAGTATGTTTTTCAAATAAAGTAATTCTGCACTAGTATAGATCAGTAATCATACGTGGAATGGTTATGGTTGTTTTGTAATTGAGTGATTTTAGTTAAATTGTCGTATTTATTTTTGGTCGGGCGGTAAGGTCATGATCGGTGAGCACTAATTGGTAGATCCCTATGAGTGGGCGTCACCCATTACGGATGGGAGCGCTCGAGGGAGGTGGCCATTGGCCCCTCAACGGGTAGGCGGTCCCTTCTAAGGATGGGACGCCGAAAGGAAAGGAAAGGCGGTCAAGGCCCCTTCCTGGGTAGGAGGGGCTACAGCCCCCTCCTGGGGAATTTCCCGGGGCCAGGATATCTGCGACGGCAGATGTGGTAAGTTGTGTGGGGTTTGGGAGGGGGTCTACGCTACCTTCTAGATACCTCACACGAGTCCTCGGACGACCTTTAAGTGGCGTCGAGTTTATTGGGGCCCCCGTCAAGTCAAGGGAAATTGGTAGTTGCACTTGAGGTACACCTCTGTGCGGTCGCCCCTCACAAGTGAGGGGGATAGTTCTGGTTTAGGGATCTTGACACCGGTTACGACCTTGCCGTTGGCCCTTAAACGTTAGGATGTACAATTTCAAAATTTCAAGTTAATGTTTTGTAGGATGTTAGTTCAGCTAGGAGAACCTTTGTATTAGAGAATATGTTAAGGTTAGCCAAACATCGCAATGTGGTAATGAAATTGTACATAATATGAAACTGTTATTTTAATGTTTTAATTTTTGTTTCATATTTTAATAAATACGGCCGGGAGGGTCACTCCCTCCCGTCTTCCAAAAAGTTCAGAACTGTTTCCGGTTTCCCATCCTTGGGGAGTGTGTTGAGAGGGGGTGGCGGGTATCTCGGCCATAAGACACAGCGATGTATGACATTTTGTATTTTGCCTGCATCACAAAATTGCCCCAATAATTTTGTAAACTTGCATGAAATTAGTGAAGCTATTAATATCAATTAAATGAGAACACATCCAAAAAGTTAATATAAGCAGTAGGTTGAGAATAAAATCCCCAAAATAGGTATTTAAAGTAGGTAGAAAGGTTAACATTTAAAAGTAAAAAAATGGAGTGCTGTTCATTTTTTGTTGAGTGCAACATTGTGACAGACCAATATATTCTTGAATGTGTGCTGCCATGGCAGTATCTAATTTAAAAAGTCGTTCAGGAAAAAATAAAAAATCTGCCAATGTTTGCTGTTAAAATCTTCCCTCTTGGCATGACATATCAGCTTGTCACGTGGATACTCTCCTAAAATTCTGCAGCCCTTCACTCACAAGTACTATATATGTAGCACATATCAACTGGCACTGAAGGCATCTGTGTAAAAGTCTGACTAAGCACTTATAAGGAACAAATTGTGGTAAAAACCTGAAAATTCACTAAGAATTACTGAGTGCCAGTTAACCAGTATTACGGGGCAGCATAAAACATACACTTAGAGTTATTGAATGATGGTGAACATATGCATGTGTACTAAGGCTTTGTGAATGATGGTATGAATTTGAACATGACCTGTTTAATAATTTGCAATAGTGAAAACCTAAAAACATACAATGGTTTTCTGTTAGTTGAAATGCTGCTATAATGGCTAGCAGTAGATCTATTACTGTTATAGCCATGACCTCAATATTTAATACACCTTTTAATCAATGCATCAGAATATTGGTTGCAGTAGGAAAACAAATAAACCTAAAACACATATTTTCCAAGTTACCTACCGTTCAATTGAGTTGACCAGTTTTCATCTTCATCAAAATGCGTGTCACCTCCAATACCAACTCCTGGTCCAAATGCATGTGCCAGGGTTCCTCCTGGTCCATCAAAAGCATAAGAATCACCATGAGCTGCAATAGAAATCAAGAAAAGGAAGACTTTTAAACAACTTTAGAAAGAAAAAAAGAGAGAGGAAACATTCTCTCAAAAATAATCTAACTTACATCTTCTTGCAAAGTTGACAATGATATCAGCATTTCCAACATTGGAGGCAACAAAACTCAACGGACTGGCATCACTCCAGACTTTTAAAGCTGAAGAAATAATTGAATTGACTGTTGAGGAAGGCAGACTTGATGTGTAGGAAGATATACTATGGAAAGAATGTATATGCCAAATATTTTAATTCTGTCAGGTTTACCAACATGAGTCATACAATTAAATATATATGCTTATCAATTTCAACAAAAGTTTTACAGGACTGATAAAATAAATGTACACACTTTCATTGTTAGTTGACATCTGACTAGACGGTCCACACAATATACAATATCCTCTGTCCCCATACAAATGATTCAAAACTGGGGTGAATTACCAAGAAGACACAACTATATTGGCACAGTGACACCATTACTAAAGCGACCTCTGTACCCAACAAAAGAACATGCCTTATCTGTAGTGCCTATAATAATTAACAGTATCACCATGTTTATCATACACATTTGATATAGATTTGATATAGATTCTAGATGCTACTATTTGTGTTAATTAATTCATGTTGGTGGATGTATGTATGTGGTATTTGTATAGACTGAAAGTAGTTTAAAGGCAGTAGAGGGCTGTATTGGGTTAAAGGCAATGAAACAGTCAATGTCAGTCAATGAATGATTGGGTGGTAACTGAGCTCTGGGAGCAGCAGAGGGGCACTTCTGCGTTGTGAAGGATTGTTGATTAAAGAAGCATGTTTTCAGATTTTCCTAAATAGAAGCACGGTTAGAGTAGTCCTGATGGATACAGGAATATTATTCAACATCCTCAATTGAATGATGGAAAATGCTTTTGCCTAACATCTCCCGATGTTACTAGTGTGGGTGCTCAGATATCAGCTAGAAATCAGCCAAAGTGAAGTTCACTGATTGCCTTATTTTACGGTGTTTCCACTTTATATTATATTTTTCGTCATGCTAATCAGGACATTTGTAGTGAAATTTTAGGAATAGAAGTAAAGATTGTCAGCCATGACCATGAAAATGTATCTGAGAAAAAATTTCTAATAACATATATTTAGCATCCATGTTTCCTATTTAGTTGCCACAAATTAATCTCCTAAATGTCTCTGGAAAACAGACTATCAATATCCTTCAATAAGTCTGGCATTGCCTAGAAATGTTATTCTGCAAATATTTCTCTTAAAACGTGAAGGTGTTCTGTTGGTACATCCTTGCAAAAGAATTAGTAAAGATCCCACCCACCCTGCAAAGCTCTGAACAAGTAGTGCCAGTTTGCATATAAGGGCACTCCAAGATCACAAAAAATCACTATCACCTGTGGAGTCCCCAGGGTTCCATACTGTCTTTTGTCACCCTTAAAATTTACATGGTCTGCTTGCTTTTCTATTCACAGATAAAGCATCAAGGTTGACCTTATATGCTGATGATACACAACTCTACTTGAAAGACGCCTGTGCTTCAGATATCCAACTTATCAAACACTGCGTCATCCAGACCTTGATGTACAGTGCCTACCTGGTGGTCAACCCAACCAAGAATTCCTATTTTTTACCAAGAACAACAAACAAGATAAAGTACAAACCTGGCTCAATGACATGAACTTTGATACATTCACACCCCAACTTTCTGTGAATGTCAAATCACTTGGATTTACCCTGGATACCAATCTCTTCTTGGTCCTGAAGAATTGCTCAGATCATTTATTGACATATTTAGGCAATAAACATGTTGACCGCTTGATACTAATAAGCCACCAGAAACCATTGATTCTATTGGTGGTGCACACACTTTTTAATCAGGACAGGTGGACTCACTGAACGAATATTCTTTAGCCTTGAAATTTTCTTGATCCTTTTCTTGTCACTAGCACTCTCTACCCCAACACTCACCTATTACACATCTACACCTAGGGCCTACACAGGCACTTCACATATGGCTTTGGAAAAAGATCTCTGCCAAAGTGCCTACTAGAGGGTGCCCGTTGAGCACTGCAGAGTCGGTTGCTTGACGAGGAGCAAAATCCTATAATGTAGCATGACATTCGTTACAGTGTGTGAGGGCTCCTATTACAAAACGGAACCACCTTTCGAATTCCACTCCTCCTGACCTGTTAGAACTGTAAGCACTCACTTGCTAATTTACCCCATAGGAACTGCATACCCATTCACATTCCAGTAATCGTTTGGAGCATTTATGCTGGGCCTTTATGTACTCTTGGTGCTCCCTTGTTCTAAAAGGTCAATTTTAAATTGCAATTCTGAAAATATCACTTTTAGAAAGTGTGAAGTAGAAGCAAGGTAAACCACAGTAAAATAGTGGTGTGTGCACCAGCAGAGGAGGGTCCGCCAAATCCTCCTGATTCGAATAGGAAAAAAAACAACCTCTGACCAAGTCCCGGCCTGCATGTGCACTACAAAAAGATACTCAAAAAGTGTAAACACAATGTGAACAACACTTGAAACAACAGTAAAATGGCTTAAACAATTAAAAGTGAAATGCAAATGTACGTTTTTAAAGTAATCCCGTCTTCAAGGGTGAAGCAACCAAACTCCACCTTTGGCTCGTAAAAATCATGTTTATTCAACAAGCGAGACAGTCAACATTTCTTGAAAAACTGAAAGGTTCATCCAAATGCATTTCAGGCTTAAAACAATAACCCTTCTTCAGGGACATCTGTAAACAATGATATGTATATCAATACATTCAGCGCAATACAAAATTACATGAATTACAGCAAACATGCCAAACAGTAAAGCTAAAAAAATCAAAGTGCATGCTAACATAACCATTAGCTATGATGATAATCAAAAATGTCCAAAGTCCAAGAGAAAGAAAATGTACATGATAAATAGCAAAATAAACACATCAAAATTCATGCTGGCGTTTAAATCAATATATCAAAACCTGGGGTGTAAAGAGTTTGGTGTCTGCAAAAGGGATATCGTGAACCAAAGTTAAAAACCAACCGATTTTACGACCACGAGTGTCCAAAACACAAAGGTGCATCCATGTGTGTAAAGCATAGGTGTGCGCTAGTGACATGCTGAGCAAACAAACTCAAAAAATGCGCTGTAAAGGTAAGTAAACACATAGCTTGTAGCAAGAAATCGTACAGAAAATCAACCAGATGACCACGAGGACTCCGGTCTACATCAAAAGAGCCAAAGTGAGTATACAGTGGCAGTTAAGAATCAAGCGATAACCGAGCAAACAGCCTTGTTTCCGTAGTGATTGTGAACAAACGTATACAAAATGGCACGCATGTGCTGTACGTGGCGTGTAAAGTCTGACCCGGAATGAAAATAAATAGACTTAACAATGTCAATGGAAATAGACAATTAGTCAGACTAAGGTAAAAGTGGTGAAAAAAAGACTCAAACATGAGTACTCAATGCAAAAGAACCTGAAAGATTGCTAAAAAGTGAATAAACAATATGAAGTGCAAATGATGAAAGGGTGATTCATGTGAGGAGAAACCAGAGACTGCTGAGGTCCAACAAACGACAAACATAAATATACAAGATGCTCAATGAGTAATAATGAATTGGATGCAATAAAGCTCAATGACATGAATACAACAAAAAGATTACAGTACTAAGTCCTGAAAAAAAATTTATGCAAGCATTATATCAGAACAAAAGCATGAAAAAAGTCACAAGCGTGGCATCAAATGATATCAGTGAAATACTAATGTACTGTGTATTGTGTGTGTTTAGACAGAAAAAATAGTTGATCCTCTACGTTAATAACAATAAATAGTTTCTAAAAAACCTACTGCAAAAAAAGTAAATGAATTGAACAAACTTGAGACACACAAAACAGAGCTCATACATCAAATCAATACTGGTATGTAAAAATTATGCCAGAGAATGTAACAAACAGATAGCAAAAAGTGAGATAAATGCATTAAAGGAAACACGAAAATTCAATCCTGTCATTTAGACCTGTACACTGCCAGATGATCGGGATATCATCTATATGTCTACAGTGGAGTAATAAGTTGTCTGTCCAATTCCTGTCAAATACGATGTGATCTCGCTCAAACTTCATCATAAAGATGTTGGCATAGCGCGGTGTCCCCCCAAAAAAACATTGATGTTCCATTGGATTGAAGAAAAAATCAATCTTGCCTTTTGAAATAGCTGTGGTATAAAGAGAACTGCAATAATTCTATACGAAAGATCTTATCAGCCTGTAGTATTTCTTGTTGAAGAAGAACCCACTCAACTGCTTCAATGCCTTTGGAATGAGGAATACAGGTATACAGGGCAACAACGGCAATGGTACACAACCAAATTTCTGAATCTGCAGGTAAGTCAACCTGTTTGAGAAATTGTAGGAGATGAGTGGTGTCTTGCAAGTATGCGGAACCTCCTTGTACAATAATT
Organism: Lissotriton vulgaris; assembly: GCF_964263255.1. NCBI lineage: Eukaryota > Metazoa > Chordata > Amphibia > Caudata > Salamandridae > Lissotriton > Lissotriton vulgaris. The sequence continues at coordinate 1,331,505,819 of NC_141696.1, read as the reverse complement.
TGTAAGAATCAGTCCAAGTAGTGCCCAAGAGGTTCATGTAACGACCCACACCCAGAATCAATGGGCCTAAGGGGAGGGTCATTCAAGCATATGTGGATTTTGGGAAGCATGTGCACAGAAGGGCGTCGCGCATAACATGTGAAGAGATATTGTTGAGTTTTTTTCACAATTCAACTCATGGCCTGTGCATGTATCAGAATATTCATTAGAGTAAATTGAAACTCTTCAGTCGGGTCTTGGTGTAATAGTCGATAGGTAGATTCATCAAGTAACATGGTGTTAACGTTGTTCTCATAGAATGTGCAGTCCATGATGACCAAAGCGCCCCCTTTATCAGCTGGTGAAAAAAATAATTTAGTGCTTTTTCTGAGTGTCCTAAGAGTTTGATTATCCCACTTGGATAAGTTAGAATGGTTGCTGAACGTGTATGGTAGTTTCTTCAGAACTGATCTGACAAGAGTCTCAAATGCATCAATGACCTTTAGGGACGTGGGTGCCACAAATGAACTTTTAGGTTTGAATTCATGGAACTGTGAAACTTCTTGATCAGATCGAGTATGTTCAAGGTTAACGAAAAAGTAGCGCAACCGCAGTTTCTCATGAATTTGTAAAGAGCGATATCAGTCTCAAATGGTTTTGAACGATGTGTAGGTACAAAATGAAACTCCTTTAAATAATACTGACTCTTGTGTCTCAGTCAAAGTACATGAAGAAATATTGATTACAATTGTATCTGCAGTCTCCTGCTGGTTGTGGCTGGTTTGACTGAATCAGTGCCCTCTGCAGGTTTTGTGGTGTCGCCCGTAGACGACGGTGTTACTATTGGCAGGTTGTTTGCCGCTGGACTTACATCTAAAAAAGACACCTTAGAAACAGTCGTTGCATGAGATGTACCTTCTGTAGACAGAGTAGGCACAGTGGCTGGAACAGGTGGCCGAGTCAAACGTGTGTCACCATTAGATACCAGGCTTTCTTCTGAGGATGTAGTTCCAGGTTTCTTGAAATTGCACTTTTGTGCATATACTTCCACCCATGAGTATACCTCATCCAACTTGTAGTCTATGGTATCCCTCCTGAATTTACGTACTTTACGCTCATGAATCTCCTTTGCATACACATCTAGTTTAGTGTTAATCTCTTTAAGGGTTGAATCCCAAGTATCTGCTTCCATACGTTGACTGATGGATTCTTGTAATTCCCGAATTTCAGACTCCAATCCCACAAGAACTGAAGATAACTCTTCAATAATTAGTAGTATCAGGTCAAGGGAACACTTGTTTAATATTGAATACCATTTATCCATGAATCTTTTATTCATTTTGAACATCATAGGTTTGATGGCTAATCGTAAACCTCTGGGGCTCCTACTGGCATTATGGTATTGAATTAATGTTGTGGCATGCAACCTTTGATTTATCTCTCGGCATATGAGGTATTCGAGCTGTCGTAGCTGCTGAGTGACTGGTCCTTGCGCTGAACCAAATGATCTAACCTCTCATATGAGGCCACAGATATCAAGAGCCTCAGAAGATATATAAACTTTAGTTTCACCCTTATTATTGTTCACGATCACTACAGAAAGAAGGCAGTTCGCTCGGTTATAGGTTGCAGTCTTAACTGGCCCGCAGCTCTTTTTGCAGAGCAGGTAAGTGAAGGCTGTCTTTCATTTTATTCTTTTTGCCACTGATATTTGCGCTGTATATTCACTTTGGCTCTTTTGATGTAGACTGGAGTCCTCTTGGTCATCTGGTTGATATTCTGTACGATTTCTTGCTACAAGATATGTGTTTCTACTTACATTTACAGCACATTTTTGGAGTTAGTTTGTTCAGCATGTCACAAGCGCACACATATACTTTACACACATGGATTCACCTTTGAGTTTCAGACACTCGTGGTCATAATCTGGTTGGTTTTCCACTTTCGTTCACGCTATTCCTTTTGCACACACCAAATTCTTACACCCCAGGTTTTGATCTATTGATTTAAATACCAGCATGAATTTTATGTGTTTATTTTGCTATTCATCATTTACATTTTCTTACTCTTGAAGTCTTTGACATTTTTGATTACCATCATAGCTAATGGTTATGTTAGCATGCACTTTTGATTTTTTGAGCTTTACTGTTTGACATGTTTGCTGTAATTCATGTAATTTTGTATTGTGCTGAATGTATTGATATACCTATCATTGTTTACAGATTGCCTGAAGAAGGGCTATTGTTTTAAGCCCGAAATGCATTGGGATGAACCTCGCTTGTAAAGTTAGGAGTGCTAACTTTAGGACTCCTAAATGCCTTCTGTGAATACCGAAAGTCTTAAAGTTATGATTTTTCTCAGTTTAGGAGCCCTAATGTTAGGAGTCCTAACTTTACTACTCCTAAACTGAGAAGAATCATAACTTTAAGACTTTCAGTATTCACAGAAGGCATTTAAGAGTCCTAAAGTTAGGACTCCTAACTTCTGTGAATACCAAAATGAGTAAGTGCCTTCTGTGAATACCAAAATGAGTAAGTGCCTTCTGTGAATACCAAAACTGTAGGAAGTTTAAGATTTTGTCTTAAGTTAGTTCTGTGAATCGGGCCCAATAAGTCTAAGAAACTGGTGGTCAATATTGAAAAAACTGAATTTTTAGTATTTTATCAGAAGAGGAAAGAGCGTAACTGGTTTTTGTAGAGGATGCAGATAGAAGAGGTGGAAACATGCCGTTATTTGGACATACATTTCTCATCCAATTCAAAATGAAAAATGCATTGTGAGTTTATGAAAACAAATGCCATCCCTACCATTATGGGTATAAAGAAATTTAGGGTGGAGTGTGTTGGTCCTGGTTTGATTTCAGTCATAACCATTTTTAAGCTATGGTGCAGGCAGAATGGTTGTAAGGTGCTGAAATATTATTCCTGAGTGGGAAGTATAATTAAGAAGGCACTGAAAGGCAGTCTCTGATAAGGGCCTTGAATATGCCCAAGTCAGTAATGGTACAGGCAGGAGGTCTGGAATTAGGGCTGACTTTGTGGTTTTGCCTCTTGTCTTGGGTGTTTGAAATAAGTTGAGATTTTAAGGAATCAGAGAAACTGGGCTGCAAGCCTAAGAAAGCCTTTGGGCCAAATTACGAGTCTGGTGGTCTTTGACTGCCAGCCTCGCTGTGGCACAGTGGTGGCTGTCCTACAGCCGATGTATTATGAGGGCCGCCACCGCTGCACCAGGGAACTGCTGTTCTCTGCCAGTGGATCATAAGACAGTTGTATACAGTATGCATGGAGAGACCAACAAGCATGAGTTTCCCCACCACCAGTCTTTTTATGGCGGGGAGCCTACCATGAAAAGGCAGGAGGTGGCGTACCAAAGGGGGCCCTACAGGGCACCCATAAGCCCGCCCCCGTGGGAATGCATGCCTGGGGGCACAACTCGTGCCCCAGTGTTTGCATGCACCCAAAGTTCCAGCACCACGTGGACTTCACAGTCCATGCCGTGCTCGAACTGCTTTTGTGTTCCCATTGTAGTGCCTATTTTTAGGGCACCTACGTAAGAACAGCAAAAGAAAAGCCCGCCAGAAATGAGTGGAACTCGTATTCTGGCGGGCAGACCATGCACAGCTTTGATGATGCTTTGCCGGTGTAAAGCCAGCGATGCACGGCCAAAGTCGTAATCAGGCCCTTTGTCATCACTAAAAGAGTGCCATTTACCAGGCTCTCCCAGTTGTGATGTTGCACTTCTGATTTCAAAAAAAGATCTAAGAAGAAAAATGGAAGAAATATCAAGAAGGAGTGATCTTAAGTATATTTTTACGAAAAAATCCACAGCACTCTTTTGGGACTCATGGCAAAATAATACAGCAATTTCGTATTTATCAGTACTGGGCAAAATCTGTAATGAGGCAAAAAAATGTAAGGTCTCGGATTGGGATTCACCCTATGTATTTGAGGCCTGAGGTGGGCAAGAGACTAACAATAAATGAGAGGCTATCTGGTTGTAGAATACAATTGAAATCTGATGATGCACATTTGTTATTGGATTGTTTGTTTTTGAGAAGGTGGTTTAGGAGATTTATAAAGCCAGTTTTAAGAAACATGGAACACTGAATCGCTAGGAAGCTTCCACATTTCTCTCACCTATGCAATCTTTAGAGGGGACCTGTGTTAGAGGTGTTCCTTTTCTTAGCAAGTAGGAAAATATTGGACATTTTGTGATGGGGTAGTGTTGGATCTGGGCCTGGGAATTTTCCGTTTGGTTTAAGTGGAGTTGGAGTTTTATGCAGAGCTGTAGTTGTTGTAGCCTAATTAATTCTGGCATCTTTTTTAGAATGAATAATATTTTATGATGGATTTGAAGTACAAAGTCACAAAATGTAAGCAAATATCATGTTAATAATTTTATTTGTGGAGTATTTTATGTGCTAAGTTTTAAGGACTACAGTAAAAAAAACGTATTTATGATGATGATACAGAATTGGAGAAAAATCTTGTATGAGTTTTGAAACTGGTGTAGAGGCTGGTAATGACTTGCAGATCAAGATTGGAACATTTTATAATAAAAAGTTAAGTGAGAATGTCAGAAGGGCCTTAAGAAAATCACATCCATGACGTCATACTTTCAGCTAGTCATTCAAAAGTAAATTATTAATTTAGTAGTCAACAGTGGGCCCGTTGTAGTAAAACATTTTATGGTCACAAAGTCTGTGATTTCTCAAATCACAAGGTTTGTGACCAAAAAAGGACATGTTGAAATATGCAAATGACACACTGCAGGTCAGAAATGACTACCCCACACGCACATTCTCCTTTGCAACTGATTTAAAGAGTCTAGAAGGAAGGAGTGTGAAGGGGGCATCCCACTCCTCCTACGGATTGAAATATCATGTTTCAGTGGTTTGCAATTGTAATTGCAGTTGCACACCATTGATCTGATGCAGGGCCGGACTGAGATCAGCAACCAGCCCTGGCAGGTTGCTTCTCCACTGGCCCTGGTAACGGGAGGGGAGGGGGTTGTTACCCGCTACGCACTGCTCCCGCTTTTCTTACAGAGGGCCGATTTTGCAGCTTTGCTACAAAACCGGCACCTTGTAAGAAAAGCGGCCCCCTGGGGCCACAAAACTGGCCCAACCCCTCCAGCCCACCGGGGAAATGCCCGGTGCCCCCAAATGCCAGTCCGGCCCTGATATGATGCCATTTCCTTGAAGGTGAGGATATCCCGTTCACGAAGAGGAAGTTGTTCCAATGGGAGAGGTCCACTTAGTTAATGTACCTGTTTGGCATTTGGTGAAGAAGACAGTGGTCCAGGCGACCACAGCCAGTTCCATGTGCTGTCTTTCACTCAATGTCAACTTGTTCTGTTAAGGTAGCTTTAAAAAATGGCTATTAAACAAAGCGAGTGCAGGAGCGGTAGTCTGTGGACCCTCGCAGGACTGCATATGTGCATTCCCATTCAACCGCTGGGAATCTAAAAAGGACACCTGCCTCATTAATATTAATGAGGCAGATGTTTTTGCAACTTTTTGCAAATGGTTAGTTAACTTTTTGGAAGCTGAATTTATATCATCAAATGAACTCAGTTCCTCACCTGTAAGTCAGTGTATTCTTTGACCAGAGATTCTGTTGACCCAGGGGGCTGTAGTTGCTGACGTCTGGGACTCCACATCGAGGAGATTTCATGATTTTCAAGGTTTGAGAATCCAATGTCCCTGTTGCATTTAGATGGAAGAAAGCTTGCATCTGCTTGAGTCTGGCTGCCAACAAATCAACACTTCTCTTGGTGCGATTTGTCAAATCTTCTCCCAGTTGGTAAAAATGTTCTAGATATTCCTATTAATGACAAATGAAAGTGAATTGCTGCTGGCTGTTATCAGGATTCTATAAATGAAGCAGTTCTGTTTTCAGGATACTCAACAATAAGTCTGCATTTGTAGTTCTAAAATGACATTCAATATTGACTGTATCGCTTAACTACAGTGAAAGAAGCACTGTGCATGCATGTATTTTATGCAGCCTCGGTTACTCGGCATTCAGATGGCAGCAGGCAGGGGCGGCCTTAGGCATGTGCAAGCTGTGCACCTGCACAGGGCCGCCATGCCAATATATATCCTTAATATGATAATCCTTTGAGGATGGATACATATTTGCGTGGCGGCCCCTGGCAGGGATTTGGCGGCCTCTGGCTCAGTTCCACTTTCAAACACCCTGACCCCCCACCCCCTTCACTGGCATCCCACTCTGCACCTCCCGGACCCCCTTTTCCGGGGCCCCCTACCTAAGCTCCCTGCCCAGGGCCACCATGAGCCTCGAGCCGCCCCTGCAGCAGGTTACAGCGGGGCTTGTGGAATCCCTGTTTTCTGACATAGGGCCTAATTACGACTTTGGCGGTGTGGCAGCAGAGCTGTCACACTGCCAAAGCTGTGTGAACACCGCCCGCCAGATTGCAGGTTTCCTCATTTTAGGCGAGTGGTGCTTTGGTAGTCCAACGGCGGTGCCTAATAAAAAGGCACCGCAATGGGAGCACCAAAGCCCATTCCTGCATGGCATGTACTCTGAAGTCCATGCAGTGCAGGAAAATGTGCCCCCTTGTATGAATCCTATCGCCATGAGGACCCAGGGGGACCTGTAGGCCCCCCCTTTGGTTCCTCAGCAGCACTATTGTAATGGCAGGTTCACCATAATGAAAACTGTGGCAGTGAGGATCTCAGACTATGCTTGGCGGTGCGCAGCGGCACCACTAGGATATTCCTAGGCCAGACCGTCGCACCACAGCAGACGGATCACAGATCTCAGGTGGTTGCAGACGTTTTGTGGATGTTGGACCGCTGCACTCAAAATGCAGCAGTGGTCTGCCAGTACCGCCATTCTACCTCAAGGACGGCGGTCCTATGGACCGCCATACTCGTAATCATGCCCATAGTGGCTTTAGTCTATATGAAGACCCAGCCGTCTAAATAATTTCTCAACTTGTCGACCTTATTGGGTTGGGACGTGGACACTACACACTTTTCTGGGCTGCGTTCATGTGTTTTGTAGACTGCAGACAAATATATTTTAATACACTTCTCTCTTGATGTGAATACATCTTACACCTGGAATTAACCTATTCTAAATTGACACTCTTGCATATCATATTTGCCACTTCTCCCATGCACAATGCCATCTTTCTTACTTGAAGCACCACCAATGTACAGCACCAATGCAAATTCATAAAAAGCTAATAATTGCTCATCTTGGGCTGCCATTCCCTTTTTTTGTAATGACTTACTTGCGTGCGAGAACTCCATACCGATTCACCAAAAATGTATGAAGGTTAGAAGAATATAGACCATAAGAACAACTTTTGCTCTTAATGGTGCAAGTTAAGGGGCACAATTCATATAGGCATGTAAGAGTCGATAATAGGGTGTTCATGCATTACACTTTTATATACTTTTACATGCCTTTCTGAATTTAACCTAAAATATCCTGTAGTACTCTGGTATGTACTCTTACACGCCTTCCTTAATTGACCCCAAAACGTTCTGTTGTACTCTTTTATGTACTCCTACATGGCCTTTTGAATTGGACCCAGAACGGTCCAAAGTACTCTAGTATTTGCTCCTAAATGTGTTTCTGAATTGGCCGTAAAGGATCACTGACATAATATCGAGGTAAACAATATCGTTTGACACTGATATTGTGTGAAACATATTGTTTATTAAAATATTGTGTCCCTATATACTATTTTGTGTTAAATAAAAAATGATCAGAAATAAAGTATTGTTTAATACTAATATTGTCCACAAACATACAAAAATAATGTTTTGTATTTTATCTATATATTCAGGCCGGCATGGGTGGAGTGAGGTATTTCACCTCCGTTAGGGCGGTATGCTTCTGAATGACTGCCCCTGCTCAATTGCTGACTTGTTGGTATTGGCAGCAGCAGTACGCGGGGACTCAAGGAGGTGGCTGTGGATTTTGAAATGTTCTGGGGAATCCTTCACCACCCACCTGCAGGCAAGCACTTACCAAATGTTTTCCACTCCCCCACGTCACCGACCCAGTTGCGCAGACACTATGCTTTCTGGGAGTTGAGGTTTAGCACACTCATCGCAAGCAAAAACAGGTGTGCCTATTTCATCAGGGGGAGGAGACTACGGTGCTTGCACGCATTTAGAGCAGGACTGTTGTATTTGGGAGAAGGACTCATTACAGTGCAGGGCGCTGAGGAAGGCTGCTTGCCGTGCCGCTTTGGATCGCCTGTAAGATGACCCACCTATCTGCTACTTGTATGCAAATAAACCTGCACCACCGTTTTCCCACAATTATGTCTCAGGAGTCTTCTTGGTTTGTAAGTGTATGGGGCATGGTGGAGCGAGCGATGGCGGTGTGGGCACTATGCCGCTGGCCGCGCGACGCGAAGGGGAGATAACGCGAGACAGCGTCCTAGTGACACATGCCTCGCGAGCAGAACGTCATCAGCGCGCCGGACAGGGTGCCGCCCCCTTAGGATGTGGCCAATGCAGGGTGCGCGTGTAAGGGGGGAGGCGGACCCAGGGCCTTATCTAGGTCAGCGTGGCTTTGTCCGCCCTCTTTCTGCCGCGTTTCGTCCTGACTGCTCTGCGCTGTTCCCACCCTGGCCCTGACCCAGCAGCAGAGCAGCAGGTTGGTGTGAGCAATTAATGGTCTGTTTTGTGTTGCAGGCGGAGTCACAGGGCGATCTGGAAGCAGATGGACAGTAAGGGTACCTCTGCGGCAGAAGGAGACAGCAATACCTCTGCCTGGCACAGTAGGGGTGCCTGAGCCAAGAACCTGGAGCCGAGGGGGTTCCAGGAAACAACGTCGGCGCCCCGTTAGTCCTTCGGGCGGTCGGGGGGCCTGAACCGACCGGGGGTGTGCCTCATCGCTCCGCCCTGACAGGGGGGGCGGGAGTAAACGAGATAACTATCAAAGTATTGCACCGTCAAGAGCATCGACTTACCGTGCAAAATGGCTAATTGGGCATGCGGGTCAGCGAGGGGCTGCCGCTTTGGATCGCCTGTAAGATGACCCACCTATCTGCTACTTGTATGCAAATAAACCTGCACCACCGTTTTCCCACAATTATGTCTCAGGAGTCTTCTTGGTTTGTAAGTGTATGGGGCATGGTGGAGCGAGCGATGGCGGTGTGGGCACTATGGCCTCTGATTACTTCAGCTGAAGGGATGTGGCGTGATATTGTCTGCACTACCCAGAAGCGCAGTGCAGATGGCCCTGCTGTATGAAGCGACCCGGACTTTTGCTGGCATTACGCTGTTCACGGTGTCTACAGGACTCGGGGGATCGAGATGTCCGGTGTCCGCCAGTGTCTTCAGGCCGGCATGGGTGGAGTGAGGTATTTCACCTCCGTTAGGGCGCTACGCTTCTGCATGACTGCACCTGCTCAATCGCGGACTTGCTGGTATTGGCAGCAGCAGTACGAGGGGACTCAAGGAGGTGGCTGTGGATTTTGAAATGTTCTGGGGAATCCTTAACCACCCACCTGCAGGCAAGCACTTACCAACTGTTTTCCACTCCCCCACATCACCGACCTAGTTGCGCAGACACTATGCGTTCTGGGAGTTGAAGTTTAGGGCACTCATCGCAAGCAACAACAGGTGTGCTGATTGCATCAGGGGGAGGAGACTACGGTGCTTGCACGCATTTAGCAGCAGGACCGATGTATTTGGGAGAAGGACTTGTTACAGTGCAGGGCGCTGAGGAAGGCTACTTGCCGAAATGCATTTGCCGCCACTGGGACATTTTAGATAAAGTGAATTAATTACCTTGAAATCCCCTCTGGCCTCTGATTTCTTCAACTGAAGGGATGTGGCGTGCTATTTTCTGTGCTAGCCAGAGGCGCAGTGCAGATGGCCCTGCTGTGTGAAGCGACCCAGACTTTTGCTGGCATCACGCTGTTCACTGAGTCTACAGGACTCGGGGGATCGAGATGTCCGGTGTCTGCCGGTGTCTTCAGGCCGGCATGGGTGGAGCGAGGTATTTCACCTCCGTTAGGGCGCTATGCTTCTGCATGACTGTCCCTGCTCAAACGGGGAATTGATGGTATTGGCAGCAGCAGTACGCGGGGGCTCAAGGAGGTGGCCGTGGATTTTGAAATGTTCTGGGGAATCCTTAACCACCCACCTGCAGGCAAGCACTTACCAACTGTTTTCCACTCCCCCACATCACCAGCCCAGTTGCGCAGACACTATGCTTTCTGGGAGTTGAAGTTTAGCGCATTCATCGCAAGCAGCAACAGGTGTGTCGATTGCATCAGGGGGAGGAGACTACGGTGCTTGGATGCATTTAGCAGCAGGACGGGAGTATTTGGGAGAAGGACTCATTACAGTGCAGGGCGTTGAGGAAGGCTGCTTGCCGAAATGCACTCGTCGCCACTGTGACATTTTAAATAAAGCGAGTTACTTACCTTGAAATCCCCTCTGGCCTCTGATTTCTTCAACTGAAGGGATGTGGCATATATATATATATATATATATACATATATATATATATACCACTTCTTCCTGCAGGACACAAGGACCACCACACAGCTTTTCCAGTTTTAAAGGGTCAGTTTATTATCTCCTCATTCTCTCTTGCATGACGCGTTTCGGGTAGAAACTACCCTTGATCACATCATATATATACATAAATAGCCGAAATCGCTAGTCAACGCTTCCCTTCAAGGAAAAGAACAACGAAGAGCGGACCCAGGTACTGGTGCATTTTCCTAGTTCTTTATTAGTGCAAAATAGTAAGCCAGCAATCCGCCATACATATATATTTTAGCCTTGAAACACGTCAGGTCAGAAGATTGTACCAGGAGCAGCAATGAGTGATTTCCCATCTGAGAAAGCCGGATGGTTAATTAACTGCGAGTTCGCCCCTTAAAGCTCTTGGGCCTTTGGTGAACAATCTAAAATCAGAGCAGCCCTGCCGTGGGGGGCAGCAACTTCCTTTCAACTATGGAGGAGGCCGTGGGTCAGAACTGCGTCGCAACCCGCATACAGCACAGTTAATTGGGACAATGTGAATCAACGCGCTGCTCTGGGGCCCACTAAGGGTATAAGAATGTGGATTAATGTGGCAGCTTCACAGGACCTACTGAAGGAAATGTATATTTATTTTACACAGGGACTACTAATCCCATAATGCAAGACGTGCACCAGCGCGGCCCACTGAGGGCGTGGTTTGCAAATAAAATGAGAAGTGTGGAAACTGCAAGTTAGTGTCTTTACACGGGGACCTTTGATAAAGAGGCAGACAGCCTTGAAACACGTCAGGTCAGTGGATTGTAACCGGGAGCAGCAATGAGTGAATTCCCATGTGAGAATGCCGGAGGGTTAATTAAGTGCATGTGCGCCCCTAAAAGCTCTTGGGCCTTTGGTGATCAATATATATATATATGTCACACCAGGATCCCAGCGGTGCAACCTTCCAATGGAGCGGCGCAGTACCGGGAAACAGACTCCGTCGGCAAGGCTTGTTGCTTAATGATGTTTATTTAGAGCAATAGATGCTGGCAGGGAGAGCTTCCACAAATATAAAATAAACTGCTCACTGCATTTTGGGTCGGCTCCTCTCTCTTTTCCCTTGGTGTGCTCCATTGGATGTGGAGTGTCAACTCTATATATATATATATATATTCACTGAAAAAACCATAGGTTATAGACCATATATAGTTAGGAATTTGCATTTACAAAACCTTGAAAATTCACTGAAAAAAACATAGGTTAGAGACCATATATAGTTAGCTGGACATTTTATTGACATAAAACCAATGAAATTCCATATATAGTTAGTTGCACTAACTATATATCGCGCACCCGCAATCCACTGCTGATGATGTCACATATTACATCATTCATGACATGGTCAGTGACATCACTGATGACATCACTGATGACATCTCAAATTACATCACTGATGACATCACTGATGACATCTCAAATGACATCACTGATGACATCATCTAGTGTCTGTGTGTTTTTGTAAAGTTTAATTATGTTTTACATATTGAAGAATGAGTGGATGTATGGAAGACTGAGTGTGTGTGTGGCTGGCTGGGAGGTGTGTGACTCTGTGCATATCAATGTGTACTTGTATCAGTGATTGTATAAGAGAGTAAGTATGTGTTAGTATATGTGTGAAAAGTATGGTGTTCTGTGTTTAACTGTATAGATGAGGAAATCGAAGTGTGATTGATTCTTCACAGGACTGACTAGGTGTATGAGTGCATATGATAGTCTTGTAATAATGAGTGACTGTATGTATGAGTGATTGTATGGGTAAATGAGTGAATGTGTGTGTAGACGTAGGAATCAGTGAGTGCGTATGTAGTAACTGGTATTGGTGTGTCATGATGTCATCAGTGATGTCATTTGAGATGTCATCAGTGATGTCATTTGAGATGTCATCAGTGATGTCATCAGTGATGTCACTGAAGTATGGTGTTCTGTGTTTAACTGTATAGATGAGGAAATGGAAGTGTGATTGATTCTTTACAGGACTGACTAGATGTGTGAGTAACTCCATGGATGAGTGGCAGTGTGTGAGTGTCTGCATAGGTGTATGAGTGCATATGATAGTGTTGTAATAATGAGTGACTGTATGTATGAGTGATTGTATGGGTGAATGAGTGAATGTGTGTGTAGACGTAGGAATCAGTGAGTGCGTATGTAGTAACTGGTATTGGTGTGTCATGATGTCATCAGTGATGTCATTTGAGATGTCATCAGTGATGTCATCAGTGATGTCATTTGAGATGTCATCAGTGATGTCATCAGTGATGTCACTGACCATGTCATGAATGATGTAATATGTGACATCATCAGCAGTGGATTGCGGGTGCGCGATATATAGTTAGTGCAACTAACTATATATGGAATTTCATTGGTTTTATGTCAATAAAATGTCCAGCTAACTATATATGGTCTCTAACCTATGTTTTTTTCAGTGAATTTTCAAGGTTTTGTAAATGCAAATTCCTAACTATATATGGTCTATAACCTATGGTTTTTTCAGTGAATTTCATTGGTTTTTTAAAAGCTAATATCTATAGCTGTAAAATATATTCTTTATTACGTGACGTATCACGTAGCCACGTGAGACGCCTCATGACGCGTCGCATAACCGTGACGTATCGGCTCTGCAGCGCAAACAAAACCCGTAACGTAAGCGTGCCGGAGCACGCTTACAGATATATATATTTTTTTTTAACCTTAATTAGACAAAATCCACACGTGCACATATCTTGAGGCCTTGCAAAGGCACATCAAACAAACAGTCCCTACAATTTTGTCAAGTTTGCTGGAAATCTATTCCCTTAATTTTTTTTTTACTGTTTCTCTTGGTTTTCCCCTTGTTACGCTTACCGGGACGCTACCCGGTACGCGAACCGGACGCTCCAAAAACACAAGATGGCGGACTCCCGTTACGCTGCCGGTTAGCTGCCCGGTTCGCGTACCGGGAAGTGCCTCTACCGCGAAAAATCACGGGGGACTTTAATATCCCCCTCATCAATCCTAGGGGGTCAGGAGGGGTTTACCTTGCCCCCTTTCCTTCATTTCCCCCTTCTTTTTTCACCACATCTTGTCTCTCGAACCTACCGAGAGACAAGATGGCGGCCGCTCCGGACTGTTTACAATGTTGACAGCTACGCTGCCGGTTAGCTGCCCGGCTAGCTGCCCGGTGAGCTGCCCGGTTCGCATACCGGGACGCGCCTCTACGGCGTAAAATCGCAAAAAAATTATTTTATTTTTTTTTGCCCCGCGGGGCACTTTAATATCCCCCTCATCAATCCTAGGGGGTCAGGAGTGGTCTACCTTGCCCCCTTTCCTTCATTTCCCCCTTCGTTTTTCACCACATCTTGTCTCTCGATCGTGCCGAGAGACAAGATGGCGGCCGCTCCGGACTGTTTAGAATGTTGACAGACACCGGAGAGCCAATCAGCTTCGCTTTGCGAAGTTCCGTTACGCGTCAGGTACGCAAACCGGGGCGCTAACCGGAGCGCTGTCACAGATATATATTTTTTTTAAACGTTAATTTCTCAAAATCCACTGGAGCACATATATTGAGACATAGCAAAGGCACGTCGGGCAAACCATATCTACAATTTTGCCAAGTTTCATGTAGATCTATTCAGCCGTTCGAGCTAAAAGTGAGTCCAACCGCCCTATGGAAAAATGAATGGGAAAAACGTGTTTTGGGACCCCCCTTGTTTCTCGGCCCCCCCTTGACGAAACCCCCCCACATTTTCAGAGGCTGCTCAGAAACAAAATGTGCCATTTTCCTGAAAATTTCAGCCAATTCCGTCCACAAACGCCAAAGTTATTAGACATAGAATTTTCAGAAATCGCATAGAGAAAAAATCCTAACTATATATACCCACTGGCTATCGCCAGTAGGTAATATACATATATAAACATATATAATCTGCATATCTATATAAATATAAATGCATGCATACATATACATATGCATGTTATTTACATGAAAGTTTTAAAAACACTAATAAAAGCAAAGCTAAAAAGCCACCTCATTACAAACAGAATGGCTTTAACTTAAACGAGGGCGAGATCTATTGCATTTTCAATGCTTGTTTACTTTGGTTCTATCAAGAAGGCATTCAGATGTTTCACACATTTGCCATAAATTCTGAATGTTAGCACTCTAGTTGCTCATTAGATCACTGTAGTAAAGCTAGTGCTCACCAGGGAAGTCTGCTGCTAATCATGGTTTGCAGCCATTTTCCCGCATTTTTTATCCCGCAGACTTTCAGTCCGCATACCATTATCCGGCAAGGTCATTGACCTCGCATACCATTATCCCGCATTTTTTCAAAACGCATGTGCATTTATCGCGCATGCCTTTACAAAGAATTACGTTTTAAAGGCATGTATGGTAAATGCATTTGCGTTGTGAAAACTACGATGACGAGAGAGGTAAGTGGGTTTGTGTTAATTTTTTCGTGGGTTAGTGATTGTGTAGTGTAGTGTAGTGTTGTGTAGTGTAGTGTTGTGTTAGTGTAGTGTAGAGTTGTGGTGGTTGTTTAGTGTAGGGTCATGCTGGGGGTAGTGTTTTAGGGTTTAGGGTTGTGTTGTAGTGTTTGCGTAGTGTAGGGTCATGCTGAGGGTAGTGTTTTAGGGTTTAGGGTAGTGTTGTAGTGTTTGCGTAGTGTAGGGTCATGCTGGGGGTAGTGTTTTAGGGTTTAGGGTTGTGTTGTAGTGTTTGCGTAGTGTAGGGTCATGCTGGGGCTAGTGTTTTAGGGTTTAGGGTAGTGTTGTAGTGTTTGCGTAGTGTAGGGTCATGCTGGGCGTAGTGTTTTAGGGTTTAGGATAGTGTTGTAGTGTTTGCGTAGTGTAGGGTCATGCTGGGGGTAGTGTTTTACGGTTTTGGGTAGTGTTGTAGTGTTTGCGTAGTGTAGGGTCATGCTGGGGTGTAGTATTTTAGGGTTTAGGGTAGTGTTGTAGTGTTTGCGTAGTGTAGGGTCATGCTGGGGGTAGTGTTTTAGGCTTTTGGGCAGTGTTGTAGTGTTTGCGTAGTGTAGGGTCATGCTGGGGGTAGTGTTTTAGGGTTTTGGGTAGTGTTGTAGTGTTTGCGTAGTGTA
This sequence comes from Lissotriton vulgaris, assembly GCF_964263255.1. Classification (NCBI taxonomy): domain Eukaryota; kingdom Metazoa; phylum Chordata; class Amphibia; order Caudata; family Salamandridae; genus Lissotriton; species Lissotriton vulgaris. The sequence goes on along the minus strand of NC_141696.1, from coordinate 1,331,490,234 downwards.
GGGTCATGCTGGGGTGTAGTGTTTTAGGGTTTTGGGTAGTGTTGTAGTGTTTGCGTAGTGTAGGGTCATGCTGGGGTGTAGTGTTTTAGGGTTTTGGGTAGTGTTGTAGTGTTTGCGTAGTGAAGGGTCATGCTGGGGGTAGTGTTTTAGGGTTTTGGGTAGTGTTGTAGTGTTTGAGTAGTGTAGGGTCATGCTGGGGGTAGTGTTTTAGGGTTTTGGGTAGTGTTGTAGTGTTTGCGTAGTGTAGGGTCATGCTGGAGGTAGTGTTTTAGGGTTTAGGGTAGTGTTGTAGTGTTTGCGTAGTGTAGGGTCATGGTGGGGGTAGTGTTTTAGGGTTTAGGGTAGTGTTGTAGTGTTTGCGTAGTGTAGGGTCATGCTGGGGGTAGTGTTTTAGGGTTTAGGGTAGTGTTGTAGTGTTTGCGTAGTGTAGGGTCATGCTGGGGGTAGTGTTTTAGGGTTTAGGGTAGTGTTGCAGTGTTTGCGTAGTGTAGGGTCATGCGGGGGTGTAGTGTTTTAGGGTTTTGGGTAGTGTTGTAGTGTTTGCGTAGTGTAGGGTCATGCTGGGGGTAGTGTTTTAGGGTTTAGGGTAGTGTTGTAGTGTTTGCGTAGTGTAGGGTCATGCTGGGGTGTAGTGTTTTAGGGTTTTGGGTAGTGTTGTAGTGTTTGCGTAGTGTAGGGTCATGCTGGGGGTAGTGTTTTAGGTTTTAGGGTAGTGTTGTAGTGTTTGCGTAGTGTAGGGTCATGCTGGGGGTAGTGTTTTAGGGTTTAGGGTTGTGTTGTAGTGTTTGCGTAGTGTAGGGTCATGCTGGGGGTAGTGTTTTAGGGTTTAGGGTTGTGTTGTAGTGTTTGTGTAGTGTAGGGTCATGCTGGGGGTAGTGTTTTAGGTTTTAGGGTAGTGTTGTAGTGTTTGCGTAGTGTAGGGTCATGCTGGGGTGTAGTGTTTTAGGGTTTTGGGTAGTGTTGTAGTGTTTGCGTAGTGTAGGGTCATGCTGGGGGTAGTGTTTTAGGGTTTAGGGTAGTGTTGTACTGTTTGTGTAGTGTAGGGTCATGCTGGGGGTAGTGTTTTAGGGTTTAGGGTAGTTTAGTTGTTTAGTGTATGCTAAAGGCATATTCGTTCTAAAAGTTTTCGTTATTTTAATTTGCGGCCTAATAGTACATGCGGGATTTTTTTTGCGGACTGATGGTATGCGGGATTTCGTCATATATTCGCTAATCATACTTTCTATGGCAAAATGAACCCCCTCATTTTGTTCCTTTTTAAATTAAATGTTTTAAGAGTTACCACTTTATTCCAATCAAGATGGCTTCAGGTGTGCCATACCTTTGTAATAAGTAGGACTGTTAGCACTCTAGTTGTTCTTTAGAACACTCTGGGACATTCTGTCATTGGGCTATAGTTGGGCTACATCTGGCTGATATTTGGGCTACATTTGTTTTTTTTGTCTCTGGTGGCCATCTTTGGGCTACATTGGGCTACATTGGGCTACATTGGGCTACATTTGGGCTCCAACATATATATAGCCCAATGTAGCCCAATATATATTTTTCAAAGTTAATTTTCGTAAAAACCACTGGAGCCTATATCTTGAGACATAGCAAAGGCACATCGGGCTACCAGTCCCTACAATTTTGCCAAGTTTGGTGTAAATCCATTCAGCCGTTCAGGCTAAAAGTGAGGCCAACCGCCCTATCGAAAATTGCATGGGAAAAACACGTTTTGCGACCCCCCTTTTTTCTCGGCCCCCCCTTGACGAAACCCCCCCAAATTTTCAGGGGCTGCTCAGAAACAAAATGTTCCATTTTCCTGAACATTTCAGCCAATTCTGTCCTCAAACGCCAAAGTTATTCGACATAGAATTTTCAAAAATCCCATAGGAAAAAAATCCTAACTATATATACCTACTGGCTATCGCCAGTAGGTAATATATATATATATATATATATATATATATATATATATATATATATATATATATATATATATATATATATATATATATATATCCAACAAAGTTGCCCCTCTGGTTATAAGGACGCCACTCTGCTGGTGCTGTTTAAACAAAACCTTTATTTCGCCAAGCTGCACACTTAGTCCGGTTACTTTCGAGCCTTCCCCGACGCGTTTCGAAGCTGCTGCTTCTTCCTCATGGGGCCATTTGGCAGCACGTGACAGGGTTTAACCACATCCTTCATTTTTAACCCATTCCGTGCATAATCTCTCCAGTGAGGTGTGCTGGGGGATGTTGTTCGATTCTTCCCCTTCATTGGGGTCCTTCATGTGGAGTGACGTCCTTGAGTCAGAGGCATCTTCGGGGTAATGTCGAACGCGGCGGCCTCAGCCGCGGAGGATGAACCACCTGTTTGAAATGTGGTGACAGGACTGCAAGCTGGTACTGTACGAGCTTACAAGCAGCACAAGGGATCTTAAAGCCGAAACTGCACACAGCGCCTGGGGCCCACTGGAGGGCTGGAGAAATGAACACTAATGCAACATTTACTGGAGGCAAAATGGACGGACTCCACCTAGGGAGAAGAATCGAACTACAGGTCCCAGCATGCCTCACTGGAGAGTGCATGCGCTGTATGGGATAAATACACCTGTGGTTAAACTGCCCATTGCCTAAGCACCGCCCCATGAGGAAGGAGCCTGTGGCTCCGAAACGCGTCGGGGATTGAAAAGCAGCCGCTATATGTGGTTTCCTGAAATAAAGAAGTTGGTAACTTACCTCATTGTGGAGTGACGTTCTTGAGTCAGAGGCATCTTCGGGGTAATGTTGAACGCGTGGCCTCAGCCGCGGAGGATGAACCACCTGTTTGAAATGTGGTGACAGGACTGCAAGCTGGTACTGTACGAGCTTACAAGCAGCACAAGGGGTCTTAATGCGGAAACTGCACACAGCGCCTGGGGCCCACTGGAGGGCTGGAGAAATGAACACTAATGCAACATTTACTGGAGGCAAACTGGACGGACTCCACCTAGGGAGAAGAATCGAACTACAGGTCCCAGCATGCCTCACTGGAGAGTGCATGCGTTGTATGGGATAAGTACACCTGTGGTTAAACTGCCCATTGCCTAAGCACCGCCCCATGAGGAAGGAGCCTGTGGCTCCGAATCGCGTCGGGGATTGAAAAGCAGCCGCTATATGTGTTTTCCTGAAAGAAAGAAGTTGGTAACTTACCTCATTGTGGAGTGACGACCTTGAGTCAGAGGCATCTTCGGGGTAATGTTGAATGCGAAGGCCTCAGCCGCGGAGGAAGAACCACCTGTTTGAAATGTGGTGACCGGACTGCAAGCTGGTACTGTACGAGCTTACAAGCAGCACAAGGGGTCTTAAAGCGGAAACTGCACACAGCGCCTGGGGCCCACTGGAGGGCTGGAGAAATGAACACTAATGCAACATTTACTGGAGGCAAACTGGACGGACTCCACCTAGGGAGAAGAATCGAACTACAGGTCCCAGCATGCCTCACTGGAGAGTGCATGCGCTGTATGGGATAAATACACTTGCGGTTAAACTGCCCATTGCCTAAGCACCCTACCATGAGGAAGGAGACTGTGGCTCCGAAACGCGTCGGGAATTGAAAAGCAGCCGCTATATGTGGTTTCCTGAAATAAAGAAGTTGGTAACTTACCTCATGGTGGAGTGACGTCCTTGAGTCAGAGGCATCTTCGGGGTAATGTTGAACGCGACGGCCTCAGCCGCGGAGGAAGAACCACCTGTTTGAAATGTGGTGACCGGACTGCAAGCTGGTACTGTACGAGCTTACAAGCAGCACAAGGGGTCTTAAAGTGAAAACTGCACACAGCGCCTGGGGCCCACTGGAGGGCTGGAGAAATGAACACTAATGCAACATTTACTGGAGGCAAAATGGACGGACTCTACCTAGGGAGAAGAATCGAACTACAGGTCCCAGCATGCCTCACTGGAGAGTGCATGCGCTGTATGGGATAAATACACCTGTGGTTAAACTGCCCATTGCCTAAGCACCGCCCCATGAGGAAGGAGCCTGTGGCTCCGAAACGCGTCGGGATTGAAAAGCAGCCGCTATATGTGGTTTCCAGAAATAAATATGTTGGTAACTTACCTCATTGTGGAGTGACGTCCTTGAGCCAGAGGCATCTTCGGGGTAATGTTGAACGCGGCGGCCTCAGTGGCGGAGGATGAACCACCTGTTTGAAATGTGGTGACAGGACTGCAAGCTGGTACTGTACGAGCTTACAAGCAGCACAAGGGGCCTTAAAGCGGAAACTGCACACAGCGCCTGGGGCCCACTGGAGGGCTGGAGAAATGAACACTAATGCAACATTTACTGGAGGCAAACTGGACGGACTCCACCTAGGGAGAAGAATCATACTACTGGTCCCAGCATGCCTCACTGGAGAGTGCATGCGCTGTATGGGATAAATACACCTGTGGTTAAACTGCCCATTGCCTAAGTACCGCCCTATGAGGAAGGAGCCTGTGTCTCCGAAACGCGTCGGGGATTGAAAAGCAGCCGCTATTTGTGGTTTCCTGAAATAAAGAAGTTGGTAACTTACGTCATTGTGGAGTGACGTTCTTGAATCAGAGGCATCTTCGGGGTAATGTTGAACGCGTGGCCTCTGCCGCGGAGGATGAACCACCTGTTTGAAATGTGGTGACAGGACTGCAAGCTGGTACTGTACAAGCTTACAGGCCGCACAAGGGGTCTTAAAGCGGAAACTGCACACAGCACCTGGGGCCCACTGGAGGGCTGGAGAAATGAACACTAATGCAACATTTAGTGGAGGCAAACTGGACGGACTGCACCTAGGGAGAAGAATCGAACTACAGGTCCCAGCATGCCTCACTGGAGAGTGCATGCGCTGTATGGGATAAATACACCTGTGGTTAAACTGCCCATTGCCTAAGCACCGCCCCATGAGGAAGGAACCTGTGGCTCCGAAACGCGTCGAGGATTGAAAAGCAGCCGCTATATGTGGTTTCCTGAAATAAAGAAGTTGGTAACTTACCTCATTGTGGAGTGACGTCCTTGAGTCAGAGGCATCTTCGGGGTAATGTTGAACGCGGCGGCCTCATCCGCGGAGGATGAACCACCTGTTTGAAATGTGGTGACAGGACTGCAAGCTGGTACTGTACGAGCTTACAAGCAGCACAAGGGGTCTTAAAGCGGAAACAGCACACAGCGCCTGGGGCCCACTGGAGGGCTGGAGAAATTAACACTAATGCAACATTTACTGGAGGCAAACTGGACGGACTCCACCTAGGGAGAAGAATCGAACTACAGGTCCCAGCATGCCTCACTGGAGAGTGCATGCGATGTATGGGATAAATACACCTGTGGTTAAACTGCACCATTGCCTAAGCACCGCCCCATGAGGAAGGAGCCTGTGGCTCTGAAACGCATCGGGGATTGAAAAGCAGCCGCTAGATGTGGTTTCCTGAAATAAAGAAGTTGGTAACTTACCTCATTGTGGAGTGACGTCCTTGAGGCAGAGTCATCTTCGGGGTAATGTTGAACGCGGCGGCCTTAGCCGCGGAGGATGAACCACCTGTTTGAAATGTGGTGACAGGACTGCAAGCTGGTACTGTACGAGCTTACAAGCAGCACAAGGGGTCTTAAAGCGGAAACTGCACACTGCGCCTGGGGCCCACTGGAGGGCTGGAGAAATGAACACTAATGCAACATTTACTGGAGGCAAACTGGACGGACTCCACCTAGGGAGAAGAATCGAACTACAGGTCCCAGCATGCCTCACTGGAGAGTGCATGCGCTCAATGGGATAACTACACCTGTGGTTAAACTGCCCATTGCCTAAGCACCGCCCCATGAGGAAGGAGCCTGGGGCTCCGAAACGCTTCGGGGATTGAAAAGCAGCCGCTATATGTGTTTTCCTGAAATAAAGAAGTTGGTAACTTACCTCATTGTGGAGTGACGTCCTTGAGTCAGAGGCATCTTCGGGGTAATGTTGAACACGGCGGCCTTAGCCGCGGAGGATGAACCACCTGTTTGAAATGTGGTGACAGGACTGCAAGCTGGTACTGTACGAGCTTACAAGCAGCACAAGGGGTCTTAAAGCCGAAACTGCACACAGCGCCTGGGGCCCACTGGAGGGCTGGAGAAATGAACACTAACTAATGCAACATTTACTGGAGGCAAACTGGACGGACTCCACCTAGGGAGAAGAATCGAACTACAGGTCCCAGCATGCCTCACTGGAGAGTGCATGCGCTGTATGGGATAAATACACCTGTGGTTAAACTGCCCATTGCCCTGGCACCGCCCCATGAGGAAGGAGCCCGTGGCTCCGAAACGCGTCGGGGATTGAAAAGCAGCCGCTATATGTGGTTTCCTGAAATAAAGAAGTTGGTAACTTACCTCATTGTGGAGTGACGTCCTTGAGTCAGAGGCATCTTCGGGGTAATGTTGAACGCAGGGGCCTCAGCCGCGGAGGATGAACCACCTGTTTGAAATGTGGTGACAGGACTGCAAGCTGGTACTGTACGAGCTTACAAGCAGCACAAGGGGTCTTAAAGCGGAAACTGCACACAGCGCCTGGGGCCCACTGGAGGGATGGAGAAATGAACACTAATGCAACATTTGCTGGAGGCAAACTGGACGGACTCCACCTAGGGAGAAGAATCGAACTAGAGGTCCCAGCATGCCTCACTGGAGAGTGCATGCGCTGTATGGGATAAATACACCTGTGGTTAAACTGCCCATTGCCTAAGCACCGCCCCATGAGGAAGGAGCCTGTGACTCCGAAACGCGTCGGGGATTGAAAAGCAGCCGCTATATGTGGTTTCCTGAAATAAAGAAGTTGGTAACATAGCTCATTGTGGAGTGACGTCCTTGAGTCAGAGGCATCTTCGGGGTAATGTTGAACGCGGCGGCCTCATCCGCGGAGGATGAACCACCTGTTTGAAATGTGGTGACAAGACTGCAAGCTGGTACTGTACGAGCTTACAAGCAGCACAAGGGGTCTTAAAGCCGAAACTGCACACAGCGCCTGGGGCCCACTGGAGGGCTGGAGAAATGAACACTAATGCAACATTTACTGGAGGCAAACTGGACGGACTCCACCTAGGGAGAAGAATCGAACTACAGGTCCCAGCATGCCTCACTGGAGAATGCATGCGCTGTATGGGATAAATACACCTGTGGTTAAACTGCCCATTGCCTAAGCACCGCCCCATGAGGAAGGAGCCTGTGGCTCCGAAACGCGTTGGGGATTGAAAAGCAGCCGCTATATGTGGTTTCCTATAAATAAAGAAGTTGGTAACTTACCTCATTGTGGAGTGACGTCCTTGACTCAGAGGCATCTTCGGGGTAATGTTGAATGCGGCGGCCTCAGCAGCGGAGGATGAACCACCTGTTTGAAATGTGGTGACAGGACTGCAAGCTGGTACTGTACGAGCTTACAAGCAGCACAAGGGGTCTTAAAGCGGAAACTGCACACAGCGCCTGGGGCCCACTGGAGGGCTGGAGAAATGAACACTAATGCAACATTTACTGGAGGCAAACTGGATGGACTTCACCTAGGGAGAAGAATCGAACTACAGGTCCCAGCATGCCTCACTGGAGAGTGCATGCGCTGTAAGGGATAAATACACTTGTAGTTAAACTGCCCATTGCCTAAGCACCGCCCCATGAGGAAGGAGCCTGTGGCTCCGAAACGCGTCGGGGATTGAAAAGCAGCCGCTATATGTGGTTTCCTGAAATAAAGAAGTTGGTAACTTACCTCATTGTGGAGTGACGTCCTTGAGTCAGAGGCATCTTCGGGGTAATGTTGAACGCGGCGGCCTCAGCCGCGGAGGATGAACTACCTGTTTGAAATGTGGTGACAGGACTGCAAGCTGGTACTGTACGAGCTTACAAGCAGCACAAGGGGTCTTAAAGCGGAAACTGCACACAGCGCCTGGGGCCCACTGGAGGGCTGGAGAAATGAACACTAATGCAACATTTACTGGAGGCAAACTGGATGGACTCCACCTAGGGAGAAGAATCGAACTACAGGTCCCAGCATGCCTCACTGGAGAGTGCATGCGCTGTATGGGATAAATACACCTGTGGTTAAACTGACCATTGCCTAAGCACCGCCCCATGAGGAAGGAGCCTGTGGCTCCGAAACGCGTCGGGGATTGAAAAGCAGCCGCTATATGTGGTTTCCGGAAATAAAGAAGTTGGTAACTTACCTCATTGTGAAGTGACGTCCTTGAGTCAGAGGCATCTTCGGGGTAATGTTGAACGCGGCGGCCTCAGCCGCGGAGGATGAACTACCTGTTTGAAATGTGGTGACAGGACTGCAAGCTGGTACTGTACGAGCTTACAAGCAGCACAAGGGGTATTAAAGCGGAAACTGCACACAGCGCCTGGGGCCCACTGGAGGGCTGGAGAAATGAACACTAATGCAACATTTACTGGAGGCAAACTGGACTGACTCCACCTAGGGAGAAGAATCGAACTACAGGTCCCAGCATGCCTCACTGGAGAGTGCATGCGCTGTATGGGATAAATACACCTGTGGTTAAACTGACCATTGCCTAAGCACCGCCCCATGAGGAAGGAGCCTGTGGCTCCGAAACGCGTCGGGGATTGAAAAGCAGCCGCTTTATGTGGTTTCCTGAAATAAAGAAGTTGGTAACTCACCTCATTGTGGAGTGACGTTCTTGAGTCAGAGGCATCTTCGGGGTAATGTTGAACGCGTGGCCTCAGTCGCGGAGGATGAACCACCTGTTTGAAATGTGGTGACAGGACTGCAAGCTGGTACTGTACGAGCTTACAAGCAGCACAAGGGGTCTTAATGCGGAAACTGCACACAGCGCCTGGGGCCCACTGGAGGGCTGGAGAAATGAACACTAATGCAACATTTACTGGAGGCAAACTGGACGGACTCCACCTAGGGAGAAGAATCGAACTACAGGTCCCAGCATGCCTCACTGGAGAGTGCATGCGTTGTATGGGATAAGTACACCTGTGGTTAAACTGCCCATTGCCTAAGCACCGCCCCATGAGGAAGGAGCCTGTGGCTCCGAATCGCGTCGGGGATTGAAAAGCAGCCGCTATATGTGTTTTCCTGAAAGAAAGAAGTTGGTAACTTACCTCATTGTGGAGTGACGACCTTGAGTCAGAGGCATCTTCGGGGTAATGTTGAATGCGACGGCCTCAGCCGCGGAGGAAGAACCGCCTGTTTGAAATGTGGTGACCGGACTGCAAGCTGGTACTGTACGAGCTTACAAGCAGCACAAGGGGTCTTAAAGCGGAAACTGCACACAGCGCCTGGGGCCCACTGGAGGGCTGGAGAAATGAACACTAATGCAACATTTACTGGAGGCAAACTGGACGGACTCCACCTAGGGAGAAGAATCGAACTACAGGTCCCAGCATGCCTCACTGGAGAGTGCATGCGCTGTATGGGATAAATACACTTGCGGTTAAACTGCCCATTGCCTAAGCACCCTACCATGAGGAAGGAGACTGTGGCTCCGAAACGCGTCGGGAATTGAAAAGCAGCCGCTATATGTGGTTTCCTGAAATAAAGAAGTTGGTAACTTACCTCATGGTGGAGTGACGTCCTTGAGTCAGAGGCATCTTCGGGGTAATGTTGAACGCGACGGCCTCAGCCGCGGAGGAAGAACCACCTGTTTGAAATGTGGTGACCGGACTGCAAGCTGGTACTGTACGAGCTTACAAGCAGCACAAGGGGTCTTAAAGTGAAAACTGCACACAGCGCCTGGGGCCCACTGGAGGGCTGGAGAAATGAACACTAATGCAACATTTACTGGAGGCAAAATGGACGGACTCTACCTAGGGAGAAGAATCGAACTACAGGTCCCAGCATGCCTCACTGGAGAGTGCATGCGCTGTATGGGATAAATACACCTGTGGTTAAACTGCCCATTGCCTAAGCACCGCCCCATGAGGAAGGAGCCTGTGGCTCCGAAACGCGTCGGGGATTGAAAAGCAGCCGCTATATGTGGTTTCCAGAAATAAATATGTTGGTAACTTACCTCATTGTGGAGTGACGTCCTTGAGTCAGAGGCATCTTCGGGGTAATGTTGAACGCGGCGGCCTCAGTGGCGGAGGATGAACCACCTGTTTGAAATGTGGTGACAGGACTGCAAGCTGGTACTGTACGAGCTTACAAGCAGCACAAGGGGCCTTAAAGCGGAAACTGCACACAGCGCCTGGGGCCCACTGGAGGGCTGGAGAAATGAACACTAATGCAACATTTACTGGAGGCAAACTGGACGGACTCCACCTAGGGAGAAGAATCATACTACTGGTCCCAGCATGCCTCACTGGAGAGTGCATGCGCTGTATGGGATAAATACACCTGTGGTTAAACTGCCCATTGCCTAAGTACCGCCCTATGAGGAAGGAGCCTGTGTCTCCGAAACGCGTCGGAGATTGAAAAGCAGCCGCTATTTGTGGTTTCCTGAAATAAAGAAGTTGGTAACTTACGTCATTGTGGAGTGACGTTCTTGAATCAGAGGCATCTTCGGGGTAATGTTGAACGCGTGGCCTCTGCCGCGGAGGATGAACCACCTGTTTGAAATGTGGTGACAGGACTGCAAGCTGGTACTGTACAAGCTTACAGGCCGCACAAGGGGTCTTAAAGCGGAAACTGCACACAGCACCTGGGGCCCACTGGAGGGCTGGAGAAATGAACACTAATGCAACATTTAGTGGAGGCAAACTGGACGGACTGCACCTAGGGAGAAGAATCGAACTACAGGTCCCAGCATGCCTCACTGGAGAGTGCATGCGCTGTATGGGATAAATACACCTGTGGTTAAACTGCCCATTGCCTAAGCACCGCCCCATGAGGAAGGAACCTGTGGCTCCGAAACGCGTCGAGGATTGAAAAGCAGCCGCTATATGTGGTTTCCTGAAATAAAGAAGTTGGTAACTTACCTCATTGTGGAGTGACGTCCTTGAGTCAGAGGCATCTTCGGGGTAATGTTGAACGCGGCGGCCTCATCCGCGGAGGATGAACCACCTGTTTGAAATGTGGTGACAGGACTGCAAGCTGGTACTGTACGAGCTTACAAGCAGCACAAGGGGTCTTAAAGCGGAAACAGCACACAGCGCCTGGGGCCCACTGGAGGGCTGGAGAAATTAACACTAATGCAACATTTACTGGAGGCAAACTGGACGGACTCCACCTAGGGAGAAGAATCGAACTACAGGTCCCTGCATGCCTCATTGGAGAGTGCATGCGATGTATGGGATAAATACACCTGTGGTTAAACTGCACCATTGCCTAAGCACCGCCCCATGAGGAAGGAGCCTGTGGCTCTGAAACGCATCGGGGATTGAAAAGCAGCCGCTAGATGTGGTTTCCTGAAATAAAGAAGTTGGTAACTTACCTCATTGTGGAGTGACGTCCTTGAGGCAGAGTCATCTTCGGGGTAATGTTGAACGCGGCGGCCTTAGCCGCGGAGGATGAACCACCTGTTTGAAATGTGGTGACAGGACTGCAAGCTGGTACTGTACGAGCTTACAAGCAGCACAAGGGGTCTTAAAGCGGAAACTGCACACAGCGCCTGGGGCCCACTGGAGGGCTGGAGAAATGAACACTAATGCAACATTTACTGGAGGCAAACTGGACGGACTCCACCTAGGGAGAAGAATCGAACTACAGGTCCCAGCATGCCTCACTGGAGAGTGCATGCGCTGAATGGGATAACTACACCTGTGGTTAAACTGCCCATTGCCTAAGCACCGCCCCATGAGGAAGGAGCCTGGGGCTCCGAAACGCTTCGGGGATTGAAAAGCAGCCGCTATATGTGTTTTCCTGAAATAAAGAAGTTGGTAACTTACCTCATTGTGGAGTGACGTCCTTGAGTCAGAGGCATCTTCGGGGTAATGTTGAACACGGCGGCCTTAGCCGCGGAGGATGAACCACCTGTTTGAAATGTGGTGACAGGACTGCAAGCTGGTACTGTACGAGCTTACAAGCATCACAAGGGGTCTTAAAGCCGAAACTGCACACAGCGCCTGGGGCCCACTGGAGGGCTGGAGAAATGAACACTAACTAATGCAACATTTACTGGAGGCAAACTGGACGGACTCCACCTAGGGAGAAGAATCGAACTACAGGTCCCAGCATGCCTCACTGGAGAGTGCATGCGCTGTATGGGATAAATACACCTGTGGTTAAACTGCCCATTGCCTAAGCACCGCCCTATGAGGAAGGAGCCTGTGTCTCCGAAACGCGTCGGGGATTGAAAAGCAGCCGCTATTTGTGGTTTCCTGAAATAAAGAAGTTGGTAACTTACGTCATTGTGGAGTGACGTTCTTGAATCAGAGGCATCTTCGGGGTAATGTTGAACGCGTGGCCTCTGCCGCGGAGGATGAACCACCTGTTTGAAATGTGGTGACAGGACTGCAAGCTGGTACTGTACAAGCTTACAGGCCGCACAAGGGGTCTTAAAGCGGAAACTGCACACAGCACCTGGGGCCCACTGGAGGGCTGAAGAAATGAACACTAATGCAACATTTAGTGGAGGCAAACTGGACGGACTGCACCTAGGGAGAAGAATCGAACTACAGGTCCCAGCATGCCTCACTGGAGAGTGCATGCGCTGTATGGGATAAATACACCTGTGGTTAAACTGCCCATTGCCTAAGCACCGCCCCATGAGGAAGGAACCTGTGGCTCCGAAACGCGTCGAGGATTGAAAAGCAGCCGCTATATGTGGTTTCCTGAAATAAAGAAGTTGGTAACTTACCTCATTGTGGAGTGACGTCCTTGAGTCAGAGGCATCTTCGGGGTAATGTTGAACGCGGCGGCCTCATCCGCGGAGGATGAACCACCTGTTTGAAATGTGGTGACAGGACTGCAAGCTGGTACTGTACAAGCTTACAAGCAGCACAAGGGGTCTTAAAGCGGAAACAGCACACAGCGCCTGGGGCCCACTGGAGGGCTGGAGAAATTAACACTAATGCAACATTTACTGGAGGCAAACTGGACGGACTCCACCTAGGGAGAAGAATCGAACTACAGGTCCCTGCATGCCTCATTGGAGAGTGCATGCGATGTATGGGATAAATACACCTGTGGTTAAACCGCACCATTGCCTAAGCACCGCCCCATGAGGAAGGAGCCTGTGGCTCTGAAACGCATCGGGGATTGAAAAGCAGCCGCTAGATGTGGTTTCCTGAAATAAAGAAGTTGGTAACTTACCTCATTGTGGAGTGACGTCCTTGAGGCAGAGTCATCTTCGGGGTAATGTTGAACGCGGCGGCCTTAGCCGCGGAGGATGAACCACCTGTTTGAAATGTGGTGACAGGACTGCAAGCTGGTACTGTACGAGCTTACAAGCAGCACAAGGGGTCTTAAAGCGGAAACTGCACACAGCGCCTGGGGCCCACTGGAGGGCTGGAGAAATGAACACTAATGCAACATTTACTGGAGGCAAACTGGACGGACTCCACCTAGGGAGAAGAATCGAACTACAGGTCCCAGCATGCCTCACTGGAGAGTGCATGCGCTGAATGGGATAACTACACCTGTGGTTAAACTGCCCATTGCCTAAGCACCGCCCCATGAGGAAGGAGCCTGGGGCTCCGAAACGCTTCGGGGATTGAAAAGCAGCCGCTATATGTGTTTTCCTGAAATAAAGAAGTTGGTAACTTACCTCATTGTGGAGTGACGTCCTTGAGTCAGAGGCATCTTCGGGGTAATGTTGAACACGGCGGCCTTAGCCGCGGAGGATGAACCACCTGTTTGAAATGTGGTGACAGGACTGCAAGCTGGTACTGTACGAGCTTACAAGCAGCACCAGGGGTCTTAAAGCCGAAACTGCACACAGCGCCTGGGGCCCACTGGAGGGCTGGAGAAATGAACACTAACTAATGCAACATTTACTGGAGGCAAACTGGACGGACTCCACCTAGGGAGAAGAATCGAACTACAGGTCCCAGCATGCCTCACTGGAGAGTGCATGCGCTGTATGGGATAAATACACCTGTGGTTAAACTGCCCATTGCCCTGGCACCGCCCCATGAGGAAGGAGCCCGTGGCTCCGAAACGCGTCGGGGATTGAAAAGCAGCCGCTATATGTGGTTTCCTGAAATAAAGAAGTTGGTAACTTACCTCATTGTGGAGTGACGTCCTTGAGTCAGAGGCATCTTCGGGGTAATGTTGAACGCAGGGGCCTCAGCCGCGGAGGATGAACCACCTGTTTGAAATGTGGTGACAGGACTGCAAGCTGGTACTGTACGAGCTTACAAGCAGCACAAGGGGTCTTAAAGCCAAAACTGCACACAGCGCCTGGGGCCCACTGGAGGGCTGGAGAAATGAACACTAATGCAACATTTACTGGAGGCAAACTGGACGGACTCCACCTAGGGAGAAGAATCGAACTACAGGTCCCAGCATGCCTCACTGGAGAATGCATGCGCTGTATGGGATAAATACACCTGTGGTTAAACTGCCCATTGCCTAAGCACCGCCCCATGAGGAAGGAGCCTGTGGCTCCGAAACGCGTTGGGGATTGAAAAGCAGCCGCTATATGTGGTTTCCTATAAATAAAGAAGTTGGTAACTTACCTCATTGTGGAGTGACGTCCTTGACTCAGAGGCATCTTCGGGGTAATGTTGAATGCGGCGGCCTCAGCCACGGAGGATGAACCACCTGTTTGAAATGTGGTGACAGGACTGCAAGCTGGTACTGTACGAGCTTACAAGCAGCACAAGGGGTCTTAAAGCGGAAACTGCACACAGCGCCTGGGGCCCACTGGAGGGCTGGAGAAATGAACACTAATGCAACATTTACTGGAGGCAAACTGGATGGACTCCACCTAGGGAGAAGAATCGAACTACAGGTCCCAGCATGCCTCACTGGAGAGTGCATGCGCTGTAAGGGATAAATACACTTGTAGTTAAACTGCCCATTGCCTAAGCACCGCCCCATGAGGAAGGAGCCTGTGGCTCCGAAACGCGTCGGGGATTGAAAAGCAGCCGCTATATGTGGTTTCCTGAAATAAAGAAGTTGGTAACTTACCTCATTGTGGAGTGACGTCCTTGAGTCAGAGGCATCTTCGGGGTAATGTTGAACGCGGCGGCCTCAGCCGCGGAGGATGAACTACCTGTTTGAAATGTGGTGACAGGACTGCAAGCTGGTACTGTACGAGCTTACAAGCAGCACAAGGGGTCTTAAAGCGGAAACTGCACACAGCGCCTGGGGCCCACTGGAGGGCTGGAGAAATGAACACTAATGCAACATTTACTGGAGGCAAACTGGATGGACTCCACCTAGGGAGAAGAATCGAACTACAGGTCCCAGCATGCCTCACTGGAGAGTGCATGCGCTGTATGGGATAAATACACCTGTGGTTAAACTGACCATTGCCTAAGCACCGCCCCATGAGGAAGGAGCCTGTGGCTCCGAAACGCGTCGGGGATTGAAAAGCAGCCGCTATATGTGGTTTCCGGAAATAAAGAAGTTGGTAACTTACCTCATTGTGAAGTGACGTCCTTGAGTCAGAGGCATCTTCGGGGTAATGTTGAACGCGGCGGCCTCAGCCGTGGAGGATGAACTACCTGTTTGAAATGTGGTGACAGGACTGCAAGCTGGTACTGTACGAGCTTACAAGCAGCACAAGGGGTATTAAAGCGGAAACTGCACCCAGCGCCTGGGGCCCACTGGAGGGCTGGAGAAATGAACACTAATGCAACATTTACTGGAGGCAAACTGGACTGACTCCACCTAGGGAGAAGAATCGAACTACAGGTCCCAGCATGCCTCACTGGAGAGTGCATGCGCTGTATGGGATAAATACACCTGTGGTTAAACTGACCATTGCCTAAGCACCGCCCCATGAGGAAGGAGCCTGTGGCTCCGAAACGCGTCGGGGATTGAAAAGCAGCCGCTTTATGTGGTTTCCTGAAATAAAGAAGTTGGTAACTCACCTCATTGTGGAGTGACGTCCTTGAGTCAGAGGCATCTTCGGGGTAATGTTGAACGCGGCGGCCTCAGCCGCGGAGGATGAACCACCTGTTTCGAAATGTCGTGACAGGACTGCAAGCTGGTACTGTACGAGCTTACAAGCAGCACAAGGGGTCTTAAAGCGGAAACTGCACACAGCGCCTGGGGCCCACTGGAGGGCTGGAGAAATGAACACTAATGCAACATTTACTGGAGGCAAACTGGACGGACTCCACCTAGGGAGAAGAATCGAACTACAGGTCCCAGCATGCCTCACCGGAGAGTGCATGCGCTGTATGGGATAAATACACCTGTGGTTAAACTGCCCATTGCCTAAGCACCGCCCCATGAGGAAGGAGCCTGTGGCTCCGAAACGCGTTGGGGATTGAAAAGCAGCCGCTATATGTGGTTTCCTGAAATAAAGAAGTTGGTAACTTACCTCATTGTGGAGTGACGTCCTTGAGTCAGAGGCATCTTCGGGGTAATATATATATATATATATATATATATATATATATATATATATATATATATATATATATATATATATATATATATATATATATATATATATAAGAGCTCCGATTGCACCATGAAGCAGTGCACTAAACGACTAAGGCATGGCCGAAACGCGGCATGTTATACTTGTCCCTGTGAATCATGGATTAAAATAATTTATGGCAATTGAAGTTCCTGAGGAGTGCTTTCCTGATACCTAGAAGGAGAAAGGAGTGAGCGCGGATATATATATATATATATATATATATATATATATATATATATATTTATATATATATATACATACATGTCGCATGTCATGTGATCAAGGATCGGACAAGCTGAAACTTTATACGACAATGCAATAAACAAACTCTGCGAGAAAGAATTGCGGTCCATGTCCATGTTTGCCATGTTTGGATATATATCAATCAGCCACTCTCCG
This sequence comes from Lissotriton vulgaris, assembly GCF_964263255.1. Classification (NCBI taxonomy): domain Eukaryota; kingdom Metazoa; phylum Chordata; class Amphibia; order Caudata; family Salamandridae; genus Lissotriton; species Lissotriton vulgaris. The sequence continues at coordinate 1,331,473,372 of NC_141696.1, read as the reverse complement.
AACCACCTCCAGCCCAACAGAACCGGCGAAGAAGGAGAACAGACCACTGGAGTATGGCAAGATGTTCCTTTCTTTCTTTATTGCCAAGTATTTACAAGTGACGCGTTTCGGGTGCGAAAGCCCTTGATCACACAACGGGCACAGCACACTTTTCATTTTTAAATGCTTTCTAGTGCACTCCCACCAACACCATGTTACTTGGTCATGTGACCATAGAAAGTTGAGAACATACTATATGAACTCCACATATACTACTATATATCCCTATATAATTGTATATTAGTTAAATACATCCATTAAATAGATAAATATAGCAGCAATGTTATGAATCTGTACAATCACTGTATAAATACAGGTACTTTTTCCAGTTGAAACCGAGGGACATGAATCTAGATAAAACATATGAAAAAATATAGACAACACATGTACTACCTCAAAAATAACTGGATAGTATATGACTGTTTGAATACAAAAAAACATTTCATACTGTCTAATATTTCTAAAATACGTCGTCAATGTAATGTTTATGACGGTATAAATACAGGAAATCTAATAGCTCGCATGTATACTTTGGTATTCATTTAGAAAAAATCCCATGTCCGTCGAGTTCATATGCAAAATATAGCAAAAATGTCTAAGTTACTGTGCAAAAAACTGTGCAAAACTCTCTGCAAATAGCTTCTAAAAAGTGCAAACCGTATGATAAATAACATCTATAAATCAATATCATCAACAATAATGAACCCAAATTTTGGATAAAAATTGTTAAAAGTATATGAATATTATCATAATGGTAAAATAAGTGCAAAAAAAGAGGTGCAATATATATATATAAATATTTGATTATTAACATATTATTTACTATCTAATCTGTATAGAAATTGTTGCTAATAGAAACTCATCATAGTTTATATTCTTTTCTCATTTTGTTAAATGCTATGATATTAGGAAGCCTATATATCATACAAAGAAATTCAAAATAACTCCCGTAGCCAGCAGTACATTAAACTACATAACTAATCTTGATGTTAAGGACTAACAGTAAAACCAAAATATTTAGTAGTTACCGGGGAATCTCAACATCTACAAGAAATTATGCAATTCCTCGGTATTATTTAACCCATTAGGCCGTCTTCTGTCAAACTCTGATATCATCTTGGTCTCAAGTTGACGCAACTGGCGTGCACGGTTTCTCCCCTACGTGGTTTGGGGATAGCCCCTACCACAAAGTACTTTAGGTAGGCCACATCATTATTATGACATCTCTTAAAATGGCGTGCCACTGGGTAGGCTGGGTCAGTATGCAGAATGGCACGAAGATGCTGCAAAATCCTGTTGTGCACCTGTAGCTTGGTACTCCCAATGTAGTTCAATCCACAGGTGCACGTCAAGACATACACAGCATACTCCATTCTGCAATCATAGCTACCAGAAATTGCCACATCTTGAGTACTGAATGGAATACGAAAATAAGTAGTGTTGACCCCAAACTTGCACGCTCTGCAGCTGGAGCATTTACGAAACCCATGTGCAAGTTTGAGCCACATGTTATTGGAGATTGTTTCAGGACTATTTTTGTCTAACTGGTCCCCATATTTCTAGCTCTTCTAAAAGTAATAGTAGGACTGCTCAAAAAACTAGAGCCAAGTACATTAACAGTTAACAGAATCGCCCAGTTTTTCTAAACAATGGCCCAGTTCTTTTTCTCCTCATTACTGAAAGATGTTATTAGTCTTGTGCAATTTGTTTTAACACTCTCTCCCCTTGTGGCTCCCTCAGATTCAGAAACTGCAACCATAGGGCCTCTATCCTCAAAAAGGCTCTCTATAGATCTTAATTCCGCCTTTTTGATTGCTTTTTTTAATAGCACATCAGAGTAACCGCGTGCTCTTAGTCTATCAATCATATCGCTGAGGCAACATTTAAAATCCATTTCAGTACTACATATGCGTTTTAATTTTAAAATCTCTCCATAAGGGACCCTAATTTTACGGGCGCAAGCCTCTACGAACCTCGCCGAATCAACCTGCTGCTGTTCCCCAATTATAGATTCTCTTTCTCTACTCCCAGAATGCCTAACCACAGTCATAAGGGAAGTAAAGTTGTTGAGAGGAGGAAACGTTCCCACCAAACCGTTATCCCCCTCACAGCAAGATCACTTTAAACCTAATGAACCTCTTGCCAAGCAGAACATAAACCTAAAAAAGGTGAGGCTCCAAACATAGGAACAACCACTGGCCAATTGAAGCTGAACGGTCACATTCAGGGTGCCCACTCAAAATCAAACCTAATGGCAGAAAACGGCCCGTCATCGCCACCAATCGGACCCACTACTAGGCAAGATCACCTCGACCCTGTGCAAACATACAGCCCCATTTCTCAAAGTGACCTAACAGCGGTGGCCCATCGGGGGCCAGTTTTACCATGCAGCAAAAGAGAGCGCAAACGCCAGCGCAAAGCCAGAAATAAACTAAGGATAAACACCAACATTGTCCATCAGGAACTCTTCCCTATCTTTAAAAAAGCTGAAAACAAAAGATCCCCCATAATAAACAGTGTTGCAGTGCTAACAACCACCCTCAAGGGTGCGTCACTCCGGAAAAACCCACCCAAGAATCTGCAAACAGCCCAAAGGTCCGAAGCAAACAAATAATGGCTCCAGAAACAGCCGTGGGCAGGGATCACACAGAATTCTTAAGGGTGAGCACAGACACGGCAAGTGCAATAGGGCCTAGGACGACACCAGAGACGACATCAGAAAACTCTAGTCCATCGATGGCTCTCACTTCCCCGGGAAAAGAAAACGCAAAGCCAAGAATCAATTACTCCAAAACGACCCGAAAGCTGCGACCAGTCAAAATTCACACTTGACAAGGGCTCCACAACGACTGTCACAACAGTTATATGAAACCAATCCAGACAGGACAGTCGAAATTCCCAAGACTAAGCCCACAGGTGTCCCGGAGTCAACCAATACTGTTCCACCTTGCAAACAGATTCTATTGGCCCCTGAATATAAATCAAAAGGTCGGCATGACATTCTCAACAGATCTAATCTGCTAAAATTAGCAGAAGGAATACCGAGTCTAGCCGGACTGGCCACGAACAATATTGAATCCATGGAATTCCTCTCCCCACGAGGAAATCAACCCTCTGAGGCCACTGTGGTGACTTTCTCATCGCCCAGCTGGGTAGGAGCCTTTCTTGAACAGAAGCCGACACTACGGAACTGGGGAATTAGAGTGTATCCTTATTCCATCCCCGGGTATCCCACCTCCCTGTTAACAAGGCCGACTTCACCCAGCTACCTGTCAACATCTAAAACAACAGGAGGCGCAAGACCCTACTCGGTCTTAAAAAACGCTTCAGGGGCCGACGTCAAATCAAAAGGGCCCGAAAAAGTTGGGGTCAACGAAGAAGCTAATTACAACTGGGGGTGGTTGCCAGCAATCCTGTCATCAAAACATTCAAACTGACCGCCAGCGGGGGAAATACTTGCAGAAATACACAATTCCGCCAGAAAACCCCTTACAGCAGCAGGTACATGGCACAAAAGATATAGCAAACAGGGACAGTCTCCATTCTCACTGTGCTCATGGAATATCAGTGGACTTCAACAAAAAACTTCAAATGAAGACACTATGGCTTTTCTGTGCAAACATACAGCAATCACCCTACAGGAAACTTGGGCGACAGAGGGCTGTCCCATAGAAGGATACATCGAGTTCTGGAAACCAGCTCTCAGGGACAACCGATTTGGCCACCCCAAAGGTGGCCTGTCCACATACATCACAAATAATCTAAAAGGCGCTCTCAACCAAATCCCCCTCAAAGAAGACTGGTTACTTGGGGTTAAAATCAATCCCTCTGGGAGGCAGCGTTCAATTCTCCTTGTCAATGTGTATATCAACCCCTGCACCCGTACAAAAAAAGACCACCTGGTCCGACTGTGCGAAATCATGAATGACATCGCTACTGAATATCCCAATTCAGACCGCATCTTTACCGGAGATTTCAACACAAATCTATTCCAGGGGATTGCAGCAGACACGGAAGGGCCAGACATGACTAATATTATTGAGGCTATGACTCAATCCAAACCCCTGAAGCAAGCCCCAAACATATTAGGTGAGCTCTCCGTGACTAGATTCTATAATGCAGGCTACCTAGTAGTGAACGGAAGGACAACAAGCGATTCACCCCCAAACTGGACCTGGTCGAACGGAAGAAAAAAATCTTACTTAGATTTCACTATCTGCAATTTTGAACTACTGTTCAAATTGAACTGTTTTTGCATCCACCCACGGCCCGAAAGCGACCATAGGCTCCACGTCATCACTCTTACCGCAAACTCGGAACTTCATAAAGCGGCTCCCTCAACTTACAAGGGAATTCCTACAGAAAACCTCAAGCGCCTTAAATGGAATGAAACCAACAGTCAGAGTGTACTAAAAGCAAGCAAGGACTACATAACAGGCAGTCTTGACAAAGCAGCCAACCCGATATGGAAATGGTCACAGTTGTGCCTCCACCTGATCAACTCATATCCTGCGACAGCTCAGAGCTTAAATCGTCTGCCTCCAGTAGGGGCCGCGACCTCAGCCGCCATTAAACCACTAAAGAGAGCAAGGAACACTGCACTGAGGTTGACTTTAAAATTTCCTCGGAACAGCGCCTTCCTTGCCACATATCATCATGCCCAAAAAGCATTCAGGAGGGCAGTCTCTCAAGAGAAACAGGCTCAGGAAAACCAATACTGGATAAAATTGGTGTGGGAAAGTAAGCAAAAAAACACAAGGAAATTCTGGTCCCTTGTTAACCGCACCCACCTAAACCTGACAAACTCGGGCTCTGCAAATATCCAGGAAGCAGAATGGGTAACATATCTAACAGCTCACTTTCAGGCACAAGATACCCATGATAGTTCCAGACTACCCATGGGATGCGGGACTGTAGATGACGAATCACTGAACACCTCTTTGGATACAAATCAGGGACCAACCCCTGTATACGCACTAACAGAGGAACGAGTCACCAAAGTAGTGACACAAGGGAGACAAGATGGAGCACCAGGCCCTAATGGCCTGCCACAAAGACTATTTAAATCGGACATTCCTTTTTGGTCGATGGTGCTATTGAATCTTTTTAATTACACCCTGCGAACATTGACAATCCCGGACTCATGGCGAGGCGCAATAATTCATCCCATCTACAAATCTGGCTCACGGGCTATGCCCAACAACTATAGATTAATTGCCCTACTGGACATAGAGGCAAAACATTTTGCAGGACTCATTCTGGAGGATCTAAGGCAATGGGCAAAGGACCACGATCTGATTCCTCTAAACCAGACAGGGTTCGTTGTCAATTCAGGAACTATGATAAATTTACTGGCAGTTTCCACCATAATCGACAAAGCTTTATCAACAAACAGGATGGTCTTCTGCTGCTTTGTCGATTTTAAAGCAGCGTTCGATAGAGTGCCCAGGGTGGCCCTTTGGAAAAAACTGACCCAGTGGGGCATTCCAAATGAAATATTGAACCCAATTATTCAACTCTACTCTGACACATGGGTCCGAGTGAAGCTAGGGTCCGGCTCGCATCTCTCGCGGAAAATCATGACCTCACGCGGTGTCAAGCAGGGATGTGTGGTGGCCCCTCTCCTCTTTAACCTATTTATAGCCAACCTGTCAAGCACTCTAGACAAGGTAAATAGCCATCCACCCAAAATAGGTGGTGCGGCACTATGTAACCTTTTATACGCCGACGATTTGGTCTTGTTCAGCCTTACCAGAGTAGGGTTACAAAGGCTCCTTGCTGAACTATCACAATACACATCTGACAACCAGCTAGAAATCAACATGGAGAAAACATTGATAGTCCCATTTGGCAAGAAACACCACAGCGGCGGTGGTTGGTCAATTAACAATACAAGCCTTTCGATTGGCAAGTCATATAAATATTTAGGCGTCCATTTGGACGCAAGGGGCAGCTTCTCAAAGCAAAGCAGTGTGATCGCAGCTAAAACTACGGCCTTAGTGGTATCCTTAGCCAAGTTATCGAAGAAACTTTCAGGCCCAACCTTTGCCCCTTTATTAGAAGTCCTTAGAGCAAAAATAGGGCCAACACTTTCTTATGGCATAGAGATCTTTAAAGGCAAAATGAATACTGCTCTTAACAAATATACAACTAAAATCTATAGGAAGGTACTTCATTTACCGAGCGTTGCTTCCCCTGCTCAGATCAGACTAGAGCTGGGATTAACCAACTATGAAGCCTCTAACGTCGGTACTTACCTTAAGCTATGTCACAAATTAAGACAGGCCGAACCAGGCACGCTAGAATCCCTAATATGGAAAGAAATAAACGAGACTAATCCAGGGGGAACATTCGGGCGCCTTCTGAATGATTACATTCATCAAATGTCAGCTGCCGATCTTTGGGCCCTCAACCCCAGCCAGACTGTCTTTAACCCCTTCAGTGCTGATGACAAAGCCAGCTCGTCATGGGTGTTACCTGCCCTGTGCTTATGACGAGCTGGCTTTGTCATGAACAATGGGATCTCAAAGAGTTCAGCACCCAGCGGGAAAACCCATAGCAGCCAAGGTGTTAAAACCATAATCAAAAAATGCGTCAGACTGAAATCTCTGGCTTCAGACAAAGCTCTTGTCACGAAACGCAGTCACTCCTGGGCGATAGTTAATTCCTACAAACGATTGACCCCTGCGGCCTACCTCTCTACGACATTTGCACTTTATCTAAAGTGCTGTCTGATTGCCCTAAGATTGGGAGATTGGCACTTTCTTCATAATCTTCCCACCTGGCGTCGCAAAAAGGAAGACACAACATGCAGAGGATGCGGGTCAGCAACAGAAACAATCTTGCACGTGCTCTGCATTTGCCCCTCATTCAATCTCCAGCGCCGATACCTGCTCAAGCCAGAATGGAACAGGCTTGGTATTCGGACCTGCAGGCACGCCATCATCGCTGCTCTCTCTCCAGATAATATTGTTTTAAATATAAACCTGTCCAAATTTATTCAGTATGCTTATCGCAATTTAGATAAAATGGACATTGCCGAGGCCATATAGCTGATTGCTAAGACGGAACCTGCACTTTAATAGACCTTGCAATAACGGGGAGAGTTAATTTACAAATTGAAAGGTTTTTAACTAACACACTTACGGTCATATTTTATTCTTTTATCATCTTTTATTCACAAAACTGTACACAATGTGATTTGTGCAATCTTTTAAAGATATGTTTTTTATATCTAAATAAAGAATTACTACTACTAGGATGCTGGTAATTAAATGTTTGGGGTGCAGACTAGTGGCGTGGAGAGTAGCATTTCCAACGGTGGATTTCCTAAATAAGGTAGTTTCTATTCTCTCATTTTCGATGGAGATTTTCATATCTAAAAACTCTACACTGGTTTTATCAACGTGGGAAGTAAATTTCAGATTGAGAAAGACACGGGCTTCTGATTCTTCTCCTTGCCATAAGATGAAAATATCATCAATGTATCGGATATAGCAAAAAACAAATTCCTGATACCATGTCTTATGCTGTATTTTTAGGACCTGTTCCTCCCACCAGCCAACTCCTTCCCAAACAGGAAGAAGTTGTTATTTAAACACCCCTCAATGAGTTTGATGAGAGCCTTATTGTGTTCATAAAATTCACATGGTCTCCTAGACAAAAACATTCAACAGCTACAACTCCTTGTATGTGAATAATGCTGGTATACAGTGACTCAACGTCTAGCGTTATCAACAACATGTCATCACTCCAACACAGGATTTTGAATTTAGCCAAGAAATCACTTGTATTTTTTTACATAACTAGGTAGTTCCTTGACTAGATCCTGAAGAAAAAAGTCAATATACCAACTCACTTGTTCCCCGGCACTTTTAATAGCAGATATAATTGGCCTACTGGGTACTGGTATTGTTTTCATGTGAATTTTCTGTACTAGGTATAACACTGGGAGGACTGGAAATTCATTATTCATGAACTTGAACTCATCACTAGAAATCAACCCTTCCCTGCGCCATGATGACAGTTATTTAACCAGAGCCTCCTTCGCTTTTGAATATTCCTTGTAGGTTGTTTTCTCATAACAATCTCTATCACATAGTTGTCTGTTGGCCTCTTTGATATAGTTCTTCTTTGGCCAAATAACCAAATTTCCTCGTTTGTCAGAGTTTTTTAGTACAATTTGATTATTGTTACTAGGTTTCTTGACTAGGTTTGCATATTCCAACTTTTTGTAATGAATTCTATTACATTTTTTACCCTTGATATGTTGGTATAGTTGTTTAATATCATTGATAACACAGTCATGAAACATATCTACTGTGTCCTTTGGCATTAAAGGAAAGAAACTTGATTTCACTTTATAGGGGCTCAATCCTGCATATATATATATATATATATATATATATATATATATATATATATATATATATATATATATATATATATATATATATAGATGTAACCTACTGGCGGTCGCCAGTAGGTAGTTATAGTTAGGATTATTTTCAATACAAAATCTCAACATTCTATTGTGAATAGCTTTGGCGCCGGTTGAGGAATCTGCCTGAAAATTTCCTCAAATTTGCCTCGCGGCGCCCCGGTCCTTCCCTGAAAGTTTAGGGGGGATTTGTCAAGCGGGGGCCGAGATAAAAGGGGGGTCCCAAAACGTGTTTTCCCCATGTTAATTTCCATAGGGCGGTCGACCTCACTTTTAGCCTGAACGGCTGAATGGATTTCCACCAAACTTGGCAAAATGGTAGGGACTGGTAGCCCGATGTGCCTTTGCTATGTCTCAAGATATGTGCTCCAGTGGATTATGAGTAATTTAGGTTCAAAAAAATATATATATCTGTAAGCGCTCCCCGGTACGCACACCGGGGCGCTAACCAGCGCACTACGCGAGTTCGTGCGCGGAAAGCTGATTGGCTCTCAGGTGTCTGTCAACATTCCAAACAGTCCGGAGCGGCCGCCATCTTGTGTCTCGGTAGGATTGAGACACAAGAGGTGGCAAAAACAAAAGGGGAAATGACCATAAGGGGGCAGAGTAGACCCCCCCTGACCCCCTAGGTTTGATGTGGGGGCTATAAAAGGGCCCGGCGGGGCAAAAAAACCCATTTTTTTTTATTTGCGCGGGGAGGAGGAGTGTACCGGGGAGCGTTTCATGGGGAAAAAAGAATGATAGAGTTTTTAAAAAATGTAGCCTTTTTTTTTATAATTTGGCGGTAGTTCTAAAAATAACTGTTTTTTTTCTTCTTTTTGTTGTTTTATATTTTTTTAATGTTTTTGGAACATTTTGTACTTTTTTTGGCTTTTATGAAGTATTTTATATTTTTTTTGTTATTTTTATGGGGAGAAACAAAAAACAGGGAATTGAAAACGGCTCAACTGGAGCAAAAAACAAATCAGGAAAAAATTAGGGTTTTTTGGGGCAATTGTGGTTGTCACCAGCAAGGAGGATGAGCTTTATGCTCTGCTCACCATAGGAGACGGTCTTACCACAAAAAATACATGTGATCCTGAATTCACCAAACCGTGGTTGTATGCAAGGGATCGTCTCCCTTGTCTCTGGTCCCGATGGAGTGGGTTGCTTTCTTTTGGAGGTGCTGGTTGAAGATTGGGGAGGGTTACTGGCCAGTTCTCTCACCTCTGCGGCAGCATAGTTGTTCAGATGCTTGCGCTGCATGTGCCTAATCATGGTATTATTACCAAATGAATATTTTTTGTTAGTATTCCCCCTTGAAAGTTCAATGCCACAGATTTGGCAAGTCACCTTTGGCGCATTGACTTTCTTCTTGCCCTCTGGGATAGAAAAAAACTCCCATAAAATGTGCTGCCTTGGCCTGTATGGGGTATTGTCTTCTGGCAGCCACCTTCTCCCCTCCTCCTCCTCCTCCTCCTCCTCCTCCTCCTCCTCCTCTTCTTCTTGACCACCAATGTGATGTTGTGGTGGTCCTCTAGGTGGTGGTGGTGGTGGTGCAGATGCTCCAGCTGCTGCTGCTACTGTAGCCATTTTAAAGTACAAAATATTTCTCTTATATCTCCAAACAGGTCTTCCACAGTCAAAGGACAAAGTCAGAATAGGGAAAAAAGGTGGGGGCTTTCATTATTTGGAAAAAAAACCTGTCCTGAACCAATGAAAAGTGTTATTTTCAGGTCACATGACCCGGGCTTTCATCATTTGGAAACCAAAACTGTTCTGCACCAATAAAAAGTGTTATTTTCAGGTCACATTTCCCGATGCGCTAACGCGCCGCGCCCCCGGGGGCGCGCCACGGGACGCGCCACGGGGCGTGTCGCGTAAGCGCGTCAGATGCTTACGTTGCACGATCGTATTCGCTCGAGTACTTCTGGGTGCGCTTACGCCGTGTGTATCACGCGGCTACGCGATACGTCACAATGTTTTCGTTCGCGGTGATAGCGCTAACGGGACGCTCACCGGTGCGCGATCCGGGGCTCTCCAGAAAACTGCGCTTTCCAGTGCGCACACCGGGGCGCGCACCGGGAGCGCACCAGGGCAAAAAATAAATAAATAAATATTATATAAATATACAATATAGGATTCATTATAAAAAATATTACATTTCATAGGTGTGAGGCCTTACATATAGTTAGGAATTAGCATTTAAAAAACCTATGAAATTCACTGAAAAAACCATAGGTTTCACACCAGTTATAGTTAGGAATTAGCATTTAAAAAACCTATTAAATTCACTGAATAAAACCATAGGTTTCACACCAGTTATAGTTAGCTGCAAATTTTACTGACATAAAACCATAGAAATTCCAACGTTATAGTTAGTTGGACTCACTATAACAAGCGCGCCTGCAATGCACTGCTGATGACGTCACATATTACATCACTCATGACATCGTCAGTGACATCACTCATGACATCACTTATGACACCATCCTTGTGACAGAGTGACAGACCTCCTTTTAGTGTAATGTAACCCTTGAAATAGATATTCAAAAATAGAAACTAACATTTTCAAAAAAAATGGAGATACCCATACCAGTTACAACAACCAATTCAGTGATTCCACCATCTATATACACATCCACTCATTTTCTAACAGTTCTATATAGTCACTCATACATATACTCACTCATCATATGTAGTGATACATCTATACATCCTGTTATACACCGACAGTCATCCAAAAGTTACTCACACACATACTCACACTTGCACATAAATTATTGAACATCCATTTATTTGCATATAAAACTATACACACACTACCTCTTTACTTCTAAGGAAACTTACACATACTAACTCTCTTAAACAATCATTTATATAAACATATACTTATTTAAACAGGAACTCTTACAATCTCTTACTCTCACATATACTCACTTATATACATCAAAACTCACATACACTAGAATAAAATATATGTCGTTACTAAAAAACACATTAGTGAGACAGTCATTCACTCACTAACACACACATATACACACTCATCCACCCATACAGTCCTGCACATATGCTGTCTTCAAAACACATACAAATAGTGAGTCAGTCACCAACCCATGCAGCTACTTATACACAAAGTGAAACACTGATACATATATTTCAATATTTAAAAAATACTCGCTAATATATGTATTCAATAAAATACACTTAATAAAACAGTTAACAATAATTTATTTTTTTTTAAACATCCATTTACACACTTATTTAACCATTTATTCTTCCATTAACCTTTACAAATACATATATAAAACATATTTATTTTTCAGAAAGACACACATTCACTGGATGGTGTCATCAGTGATGTCATGAGTGATGTCACTGACGATGTCATGAGTGATGTAATATGTGACGTCATCAGCAGTACATTGCAGGCGCGCTTGTTATAGTGAGTCCAACTAACTATAACGTTGGAATTTCTATGGTTTTATGTCAGTAAAATTTCCAGCTAACTATAACTGGTGTGAAACCTATGGTTTTTTCAGTGAATTTAATAGGTTTTTTTAAATGCTAATTCCTAACTATAACTGGTGTGAAACCTATGATTTTTTCAGTGAATATATATATGTAGTAAATGCTGAATATTTTAGTATGTAAATTCCATAAACTCTATTAATACTTAAGAAACACACCCACCCACACACAAACATATATAAAAACACACACACACACACACATATATATATATATATATATATATATATATATATATATATATATATATATATATATATATATATATATATATATATATATATATATCCAACTCCCAATGCAACCAACTCGATGCACTCATGGGCAGGTGCTTTACTTGTGGGGGTGCTCCTGCATACAAATTCTCGCACCAAAGTCCAAGCAGGTAAACATACCCAAGACAGAAGTAAGAACTTACAGGGGTAGGATCCACAATTGTATTACACCGATCTCTGGCCACACATACAGGTTTCGGCTCACTCCTTTATTGATGTTTGTGAAGAGCGTCTTGGCCGCCATCTTTTATGTACATTAGTGAATACACGCTTTCTTTAACAAACTGGAAGACCGACTAGACTCGCAAATGTGAATGGTTCCGCCTTCTTAACACCGTCAAGGTATACCATACTAATAATACATAATCAAAGATTTGATTATAATCGAGTCACATACACATATTTCATATACATTATATGTTTTTCAAATTGTGTGACTTTAGGCAATCCTAATCATTCAATTGGATGAACTGAACTATCTCGCCTTGTATGGGCTCACAGATGCGCAAAGTGTTGCAAAGTCGATATCCATTATACTCAAACATTCATGCCCTGGATGGGCTAACTTTCAAAACCAATTGTTTACATGCTTTAAAATGTCATTGTATGTCCCAAAATGACTACTTAGAAACGGTTTCCAGAACATGTTACATATATTCAATTCATCATTACTTAGTCATAGCCTTTCTCAATTTCTTATTAATTTCTATTCGAAAGGAGGGTAAAGTGAAAGGGGGTAGTGATGCCAACAAAAGGGTAAATCCTCTTTCCTTAAAAGGGGAACAAAGAGACAAAAAAGATTATAAGATTATAAAAGGAATTTTAGAAATTTGAGGACAAGAATTAAAAGGGTAGAAACAAGAGTTCACTGATAACTACCTAGGATGACTTTCTATATAGCTTTTTTTCCTAATCTCCCAAGTGCACTGCTAATTCCTCTCTGCTATTCATACCCAGAGGTGTTTGAGTCTGCAGGTCTATGATAAAGCGCGTTTCGAGGCACCGGAGGTGTAAAAAACAATCCCCCCATTTGTTCATTTCTGGCCACTGCAAGAGCTGCAATAGGTGCAATAGGTGCAATAGAAGAATGGATGTTTCCAATCGCCCATAGCGCTTTCCCATATTAATATTGTGAGTGGAACCGCTGACTAATCGTAGGGTGGTTCCACCCAGCTACGGTGTCCGACGGATGCTCGTCCGACCAACATCATAATAGGACCCAAAGAAGTAAGCTTGCTTCTGGCATAACACCTTGCCTGCACTAAAGCTAGCCTCTTCCATCACAAATGAGAGGATGTCACTATTTGGATGGTTGTGGCCACCATTTTGTGATTCACTGCGTCAAGGGAATTCATTACAAGCTTCTATGGGGACAAATTGCATTAATTCGGCTTCAGTGAGTTTTTCTTTTTTCCATGCGCTATTTCTTGGTTGCTCTTTTTAACCACCTGTGCTACTCTTTTTTTTTTTTACTCACTTCTATCCCCTCTCATAATGGAATTTTTCTGAAAGAATTACTTGAGTGGAGAGGACATTTTTGTACTGTGTCCAGCCTCACTGGTTAACAAGATGTCTTCAGGTTTTTGGTGACACTTTGCTTGACACAAAATATAGTCTCTCTCCCCACAAACATACAGATGGTACCACTTGGTCTGTTGCGGCCACCATTTTGAAAATTACCATGTTTAGGATATTATTTACAAACTTCTTTGGCGACAGTGTACAAAGTCCACAAAATTGGATTTGCTTCCTATTTCAATATAATATTATCTTGAGTGGCGAGGTAATTTATCAATTGTATACAGTCTAGGCAGCATTGCTTACCCTAACACTATTTGTGCTTGTAACCCGTATATTCACTCCTTGAATGCTATTAAGTTTTCTTTTATGGGCAAAATTAAGAAACTCACATATTCAAACAAGAGCCACGCTATTAAAATATTAGACTCAGACCTGTCCTCTGGAGAACCTTTCATGGAGGTTACAGGTTCCTCTTTCAACATTGCACTTTCTGGTAATTCTCGCTCCATGGCTACAACTAATACTCCTTTAAAGATGCACTCAGCCTCTGTTGCTAATAAAAGACTCAAACATAGCACCCCTTCTCCAGGCAAGACCTCTACTCCTAATTATTTAGAAACCATGCTAGAGGAGATTAGACTATTCAATGAGGAAAGAAATACACAGATTCAGACCCTTGATGATGAAAGGTCACCTATAGAGTTTAGAAAATCATTGGTTAAGCAAAAAGTCAAAGATCTCCAAGATGAAACTACTAAAACCTCAGCTCTGGAAAAGGGCATCCTCATATTGAAACTCCAAACAGAATAACTTGAGAACAGAAACAGACGCAAGAACTTACATTTATTTGGGCTTCTTGAAGGTATTGGAGGAGACTATCTTGGGAACTTCGCCACTTCATTTTTACCAAAGCTCCTTGAGTTGCTTTCTTCCATGACCTTAAACAGCACACACACAGATTGGGTCCTCGCTTATCCTCCTCATCAGCTCCTGTTAAATCTTGTGGTGTTATTATTTTGTTTCAGTAGTTTACAGGTCTTTTGAAAGTTCTATCTGCAGCCAAATCTAAGAAGCAACTTCTGTGGTATGTCGCAAAGATTTTTAATCTTGCAAGATGTGATCCTCAGCTACAGCTAACAACAGGTAAGACTTCCTTAATCTTTGTGCTCCACTCTGTGTTATGGGTGCTTGCTATCGCTTGTTTCATCCCTGCATCTTCAAAGTCACTTATCAGAACAAGAAGACCACATCATATGATGGTCCGGCAAAGCTTAGAAACTTTATCCATTCTCATTCAACTGACTCAATTGACATAGCAGGTCCTTTTTCACGTTGATACTTCAAGCAATGTTTTAATGTATTCAGAACTATATTATTTTTCCCACATGTGGTCACTTATTGGCTGTTCATGTTTTCTTTGTGAACTCTCTCTTTTCTTTTTCAGGCAATCAAGATTTCTTGTATACTTGTTTCTCTTTTTTTTTCTATGCAACATACCGGTGGTGTGCATTGTCCCTAGTTGGTTTTGCCATCTTCATCTGTTCATCAATACCCCATTATTCCTTTTGTTCTTCAGCAAGGTATGTGCTCAGTCATCAGTTTATGACATGTACTATCCTCTATTGTTCTATTTTCTTATTTTTCTTCATTTCTTTCTCCTCCGTGTTCTTTCTTCCTCATTTCCTTCTTTTTCTACCCATTCTCCTTCTACACCTATTTCTTATTTATCTATATAAATAAAAATGTAACTGTTCGTTTGTTCAAAATCTCAAATGTCCGAAAGTTTTTTACCGATTGCTTTGAAATATTGACACAATGTTGAATTCGAATACACGCATGTTTTTATATAGACAACATTATATTTGAATACACGTGTGTCGAATACGCGCGTGTTATTAATCGAAAGCCCAAACAGACACATAAAAATGTCAATGTGCGTTTGATAAAAATCTTAAATCTTCGAAAGTTCTTCAACGATTGATTTGAAATTTTGACACAACGTTGAATTCAAATAAGCGTGTGTTTATATACACACAACGTTGGATTCAAATACGAGTGTGTCAAATACTAAAGGAAGAACAGACCCTATTGATTGGGTTGCTACGCAACAACTACAATAGACGCATGGAGACAATAGTCTACATATATTACGATGGACAGTTGGTGTCAGGATGGCAGACCGGGAAGTGGGTGGAGGGAGGGGGAGGAGTTGGTTCACTTTGCAACTTTAGCGCGTGTTTATATATACACAACGTTGGATTCGAATACGCGCGTGTCCAATATGCGCGTGTTTTTAATCGAAAGGCCGAACAGACCCTATCGATTTGGTTTCCGGGTAACAAATACAAAGGACACATATAGACAATACTCTACATATATTAGGAAGGACAGTTGGTGTCAGGATGGCAGACCGGGAAGTGGGGGAGGAAGGGGGAGGAGTTGGTTCACTTTGCAACCTGAACAGACCCTAACGATTGTGTTGCTGCACAACAAATACAAGGAACTCATATAGAAAATAGTCTAAATATAAAATAAGGATGGACAGTTGGTGTCAGGATGGCAGACCGGGAAGTGGGTGGAGGGAGGGGGGAGGAGTTAGTTCACTTTGCAACATTAAGAAAGGACGCATAGAGACAATAGTCTGAATAGATTAGGATGGACAGTTGGTACAGGATGGCATACAGGGAAGTGGGTGGAGGGAGAGGGGAGGAGTTGGTTCACTTTGCAACATTAAGAAAGGACGCATAGAGACAATAGTCTGAATAGATTAGGATGGACAGTTCATGTCAGGATGGCAGACCGGGAAGTGGGTGGAGGGAGGGGGTAGGGGGAAGGAGTTGGACAAAAACATAGCGTATACCCACAAGCATTGTGAAATTAAACATATTAGAAATGTGCGCTTACTCTTTTCTTTCTCTTCCATTTAACCAGACTGAGCCACAGCAAAGCGTGGCCAGGTACAGCTAGTGTCTTATAAAAATAGTTTTCTATTTCTTTTTTGTTACATTTCAGGGTTGTTTCTTGAAATGCAAAAGGATTTGTCAATCCCATTAAAAGGCAAAGAATGTTATCTCATGTAGCTTCATATTATCCAGTCTTTCAGTGGACAGGTTTCTCTGTCACAACAGTGAAGGACATCCCACACACCAAAATATAAATAAAATAGTCAGAAGCATCTCCTCAATTATTATGGGACACTTTTAAAGCTGCAGCTCGAGGTTTTATAATTGATTTTGTTGCCAAACAACATAAGTCCTTATTTTCTAATATTAAATGTCTAGTGCACCAATTATATACTTCCATTTCGGATTTTAACCTACATAAACTTTTTCATGCTAAATTTTAATTTATTAAACTAACTACAGACAATGCTTCATCCATACTACTTAATTGTATTGCACACTATTATGAAAGGCATAACAACGTAGGAAAACTCCTAGCAAATTTTTTGAAGATCCCAAAACATACCATAATTGATTCTATTCAGTCTTCTAGTGGAAAATAACTGTCAAAAGATCAACAGATTTTAGCGGAATTTTTGAAGTTGTTTCAAAACCTATACACTCCATAATCTCCTGCTCACCCTTCTCTTATCGAAGAATATTTAAAAGATATCACTTCTCCTGTTCACATCACTATTAATCTTGCATCCCTTGAACATGATGTACCAATTTCAGAAATACTGGAAACTCTCAATTCACTCAAAAAAGGCAAAGCTCCAGGAAGATGGCTTTACGGTTGGGTTTTATTTACACCCCATAAATATTCTTCTTCCTAAACTTTCAATTCCTGTATAATTTCGGTTCTGCTGGTGATACTTTTCAGGAGGCTACTATAAGTCTTATCCATAAAGATCATCGAGACACTATGCATTGCAAAAATTATAGGGCAATATCTCTCAGAAATGTAGACTATAACACTTTTGCCAAGTTATTAACTTTGCGTTTGGATCCAGTTTTACATAAATTGATAGGCAAGGAGCAATCTGGTTTTATTAAGGGTAGATTGGCCTCAGATAATTCTAGACAATTTTTGATATTTTGCCAAAGCCTCTTCTCTTTCTTACCTGTTGGATGCTGTTGCTATTGATGCAGAAAAATCTTTTGATAGAGTTGACTGGACCTTTTTTTGTCTAAATATCTTATCTGGCATGGATTTGACCCTAATAGTATCTGACTTATATCTCTTCTTTATAAGGTGCCCACAGCTTCTGTATTGGTTAATGGATGAACTTCCCAGCGTGTTCCTTTAAAAAGAGGCATGCAGCTGGGTAGTCCCTTATCTCCAATCTTATTTGTTTTAGCCATGAACTTTTTTTCCACAATCAGTAATAATAATAGTTTAATAACAGATTTTTAGTATGAAGATAAACATTTGAAACTCTTTTTGTATCTCATAATAAATCATACTCCATCTTCTATTGCCAAAGTCTCCAAAACCAATCACAATGCTTGCTGGTCTTGTGGTCATCAGAATAAAGGCCTCATGCACCTTCCTTTTCTATGTCCTCCTACTGCATCATCCTTGGAGAAAGTCTGGTCACAACTTACTTAAGAATTTTCATTTGCACTGTGTTATGTCTCCGAAATAGCTTTTTTAGGAAGTCTATCTGAGTTTAATATGTTAAATGTTCATAAGAATAGGTTGTTTACCTAATTTCAGCTTTAGTCTTTCAAAAAGTTACAATTAATTGGAAATGTTCCACTAATATCGCATTTAAAGCATGGTGGTGTAATCTTTGTCAGTATCATGTATTGGATATAACTTTTGCCTCCTATTGAATGCCACAATTAAGTAGAGAAAATCTATTTGTTTCCATTAACAATTTTTTGGAACAAAATAGCTATGCAAAATACTAATTATATGCCTTCCGAAACTTTAAACCACTGTAAACTCTTACATTCTCTGCAAATTTATTTTCAAATTTCTTTGATCTTACCATCCATTTCTTTTCAATATATATTTTCCGTATTATTCTTTAATACTGTCATTGGTCGTCCTGGATTATTGTTTCCACTTTTTCCCTCCCTCCCTCCCCTCTTTTCTTTTTTTTCTCCCTGTGTTTCCTGATGAAACCCACAAAATATAAATAGCTTTAGTGTTGGATAAATGCTTTAATATCCTTGCTGGCTTAATTTTGTATATTGCTGTAATGATCCCTGCTTGTATATGCATATTCTAAATAAAGCTGATTAAACACAAAAAAAGCATGATGATGCAGAGGTGATTTCTTATCAAATGGCAGTTGAAACAGCGCACAATTGCACATGGGGATGAAACTCCACCTGATTTGCGATGGCCAAGGACAGCCTTTCTTTGAGTCTAAAGATATGTGATCTTCTGATTAGGAAGAAAGCGGCCTAGAGTAAAGTGCCATCTTTTAAGGCAGGTAGCAATCTTGCAAAGGGAAATATGCTGGATCTTCGGTTACATTCAAAGAGTGTCACAGCAGCATGGCAATATAAGTTACCTTTTCTCGCCTAAAGCCCTCTGAGTACTAATTTGAATTTACCGCTAGTTGCAATCCTCTTAGTGCTAAAGGCCTGAATGAGGTGTGGAAACAGCTCCCAGAGACGAAACAAAGGCTTGTGCCTGGGTAGATTTCAGTTCTTCTGACAGAAGACCATTTGGGCAGTGCCCAGGAACTTAATTATTTTCAGAGACACTCCTTGTCACAGGTAGATGTAAGAAAATACCTGGCCAGGCTGGCTCTAATTGATGTCGCAAGAAATCTGCCCCGAGAACTAGTCGGAAGTGAACCACAGAGGAGGGGTTGCCATTTTCCTCGCCACACCTCTGTGGTGGGCACACAGGCTCTGCACAAGGAGAAAGGGGTTTCATCATCTTTGATTTAGGTAGAGACAAATAGTATGGGATTGTTTGGAGAAGGGCACACATAAAATGCTGCAAGGGTGTGCAGGCCAACCCCTGGGAACTTTTTCCTCATAGGTTAACGAGGATCTAGGAGTCACCCCCACCCATAGGCTGGTGCAAGGCATAAATGTGGCATCCCTAGTACCTTTCTCAGAACACTACAGGGTATGAGGAAGCTCAGAAGAGAGGACTGAATCTGTTGTCTGAGACCTCAGTAGATCCCTGAAGGAGGCTGGACCTGCTAACTCTTGTACCCAGTAAGAAGAAGTGGACTCCAAGTGTCACAAGGCTAACCACCTGTGGAGGCTACATCGACGCAACAGGCTACAAAAGGCCAGTTACATTTGGGCCAGTCCTGGACACTGCTTTTGGCCTCTGCTGGAGAAAGTCTTGACGCCAAGTTCTGTTCCTGCAGTCTTGGAACACTTGGCTGTTTTTGACATGACTTCTCTTACCACCCCTGAAAACTTGGGCCATAGAAATGTTTTGTCTCCAAAGACCTCCAGAGGACCGGGACAAACATGACAAACAGATCGGACCGGGGTGCGCTGACGATGGGACTGACATTCATGTTTACGTCACTTGGAGCATTTCCACAGCAGTAAATCTGGGAGCATCAAGCTAGGATTAACTCTCCCTCTACTGAACAACTAGATACAAACTTATTTTCCTGAGAAATATATGCTGGTTCTTTTTTGTCTTAATCATGCAGTATTCTGAACTATTTGTTGTATTCTTTCTTTCTTTGCTTTCTCTTTAATTGGGTAGAAGGCAGATTTCTTTCAGAATGTACTCTAATATACAAAAGCATTTAAAAGACAATACTTGAGGGCCATCCTTACATTATTAAAGGCAATCTGCATGCCAAATATAATCTCTGGATAATATCCCAGAGAGGGTTCATACAACAGTTGTACTTTACAAAGCATAAAGGAGATCTCTTATTCTGAAGCCTGGTGAGAAATCATGATAGAAGAAAAAAGTTTCTTCTCAAGAATGTCTTGCAACACATGATCTGGTAGCCAGAGGTATGCTAGCCCACTCACCTCCCAGTTAGTTTTGAGTGTGATAGAAGTATCTATGTCCAGAAACTGGTGCTCAGGTAGGAGGGGGAACAGCCTCTCAAATACTCTCAAATCAGAACAAAAAAATCCCAAAATATTTGTCATTAGATGTGAGCACTCTCACGAAATGATAAAACGTCAAAATGATGAAAGTGGATCTTATTTATTGGCACATATTTCTAAATTACTTTATCAAGTAAAGATTAGAATATGCATATGTCAGCATCAGTCTAACAAGAAGCATGCAATATACACCTCCAGGGAAAAAGCTGCACCTCAAAAGATAAGTATGTAACCTGAACATTTGAAGAATGAAGCCTACGATTACAGTAATAAAAGTAGCAAACACTATGTGAGGTCAAGTGTAAACCCCTACAATGGATAATGCAAACAGTAGACAATTGAGGGACGGTAAAAGAAAGAGATTATGTCATGCCCCCTGTTGCCCCTGACTACTTCAAGTCGAAAAGGGAAGATCCAGCCACAGACATTCACAGCAGCACCATCATACACGCTGTCAACGTGTTGTTTTCCTGACTTTAAAAATGTACAGCAGTAGATCTCACAAATCCACTACAACTTTGTACCAGTTTAATATTTGGGTCAAGATATGGACTAAATAGGCTACTTAAAGCTAATCACCTCTCAATCTGGTGGAAGCAACAAGTGGAAACTGCTAATTTCACCTGGTGCTTCCTAAGCAGCTCTTTGTGAAACCAGAATTCAATGTTTTTAATATTGATCACAGGGGACAGTGAGTGGCCTATTTGAGAACAACAAAGGTAAACCTGCACAGACTGTACTGACCATGAATTTGCACCTCTGTATAACTGGGACTAAACTTTAGCAACTTGTCACTCATCCATGCAAGGTTCACCACATGGCAGGAATGGAGGGAATCATGTTGATGAAAATTGTGGAAAATGCTAAATATGTCCTCCAGATTAACCCCTTCGAAGCTAATGACGAGCTGGGCTCGTCATGGCGCTTACCTGCCGTGCGCGGATGACAAGGCCAGCTCGTCATGAATGATGGCATTCTGCATATCTCAGCACAGGACGGGAAAACGCCTAGCAGCCATGTGGTTAAAGAAGAAACCTCTTAGAGGCAGTCACAGAATTATCAGACATATTGGTTGAGTTTCTGAGTTATCGGGTTATGCTTTTTCCAAGAGGCCATTGATAAACAGAGATTCAGAACATTCTATCAGGCTTGCAGAAATATGTGGTGGATGTCTTTAAGTGGTGGTAAGGCTTGTGTCCTTCCATGACTGAAAATGGTGCTTCTCCATTGTGTCAATGGACCTTTGAAAACTTTGTAAAGTTCTTGGTACGTAAAACGTAACTCTTTGCAAAGCTAGACATTGATTTCAGGCAATTGCGGCAGGTGCAGGTAAGAGCGGTGAGGCAGGGCAGGGGGAAGTCGATAGATTACGAAATAGGGAAAATAAAATAACAAAAAAGAAAACCACTTACCTTGCGCTCACCACATCACTGACTCGATGAAGCGATGACCACATGTTAAGTGGTTTCATTCATTTTTTATTTTATTTTCCCTATTCCGATGTCTGTCGACTCCCCACCCCACTGCTCTTACCTGCACGTTCACAAATGTTTGCAGGAATGATTTCTTGATTTTGGATCCAGCAAATTGAGCAGGTATCTTCCTGCAAGTGACTTTATGACAAAGCTCCAGCACACTACTTGGCCAGTGGGTGGCAATGGCTTTTCAACTCCTCCTTTACCTAGCTAGTAATAGGG
The DNA here is from genome assembly GCF_964263255.1 of Lissotriton vulgaris. Lineage (NCBI taxonomy): Eukaryota > Metazoa > Chordata > Amphibia > Caudata > Salamandridae > Lissotriton > Lissotriton vulgaris. The sequence continues at coordinate 1,331,450,889 of NC_141696.1, read as the reverse complement.
CAAACGTAGGCAGCATCTTGTCTTGAATGAGATTTCCTTGACAGTCTCTCAGAATGTTCTTTTGTGAACACTACTGCTACAAAGACACTTGGCGTCTTGGTATATGGGGTCTATTACCAGCCAAACTTGGCAACAAAAACACTTATTAACTTGGCTCCAAAAATAAGACAAGAAAATTATGGGTAGGTTCAGTCTATGACGTACTTTAGAAGGATATAAGGCACAACATAGAAACATAGAACTAAAGACCTCAATCCTACTTGTATAATTTCAAGCTGCCCAGGCATCAACACTGTGCTTTTCCTAATCAGACCCACATAGCTGTGGGCTGTCCACACATTACACTTGCTCCTGTTTTCTAGATGACTAATATTTTCACATTCATGTAAAAACTTTGGTTCTCTCCACTTGCATCCATGGAAAGAAAAGTTATCTCTCACTTAAGACACATTAGGAGCGCACTCACTTGACCTGGTGCCAGTAAGAAGACCTAAAACCTCCAAGAGTAGCAGTCCTGCTATGCTCACCAATTGGTACCGTGATAGATCAAACTAGATGTATTGATTCAGTTAATAAGTAACAATATCAAATAATAATTATATTTTCCAATTTAACACTGCGCTGGTTGCTAGAATATGTATTAGCCTCACCGACTAAATTAAAGTTCTATATTAAAGTATTACAAAAGAATAATTTATAAACAGGATTTAACCAAATTATTCAGGTCTAGGAGATTTGTATATAAATTCAAACTGCCTCCCAAAAAAGCTGTAGTTAGGTGCTGCCACTAGGCAGACTATAAAATACATGTTTAATTAGTTTTAGAAGTTTAACGACATAGTATCATGCATAATTGTTTTCGCCTTTGTGATGATTAGACTATAAGACAGAAAGGCAACACACATGAATTGAAATGACCAGCAGCTCTGAAATGCATTAAGCCTCATTTTTATGACCAGTGTGGTTTGTACTGGGGTTAAATTGGTTCAATAACATAGAAACATGTGAGAGCTGAGACATGTATAGTTACCTGCAGGAGCCCTTCCTGCATTCTGAATGAGGTGTTCATATTTATATTATCCTACCCTTAGTTCGACAGTGATTAGAAGTTGTGTGGAATAGGGTGGGGTATTTACCACATGCTGTAATTATTGTTACCCAGGGACGAGGTATTTACTGCATGTGGTAAATAAATGTCAGACATTAGAATGCAGGTCTTTACTCAGCACGCATTTACATTGTGGCCATTACGTGTTGACGTTACCAACGCATTGTATTACCCCACATCATTTTACAATGCATGCCTTCACCATGTATTGTATTTTATGAGGAAAAAAATCAACTATATATATATAATACATTTGAGCCAGAAGTATCCTGAAAATAATCGGTATTATTTACAAAGCCCTAAACACATACGTCCTGATCTATTTGGCTGAGAAATTGACTGATAGACCTGACACTCATCGGCTAGTGTTTCACTAAACTGTTTGCTTTTTCATCCTGTATTTTGCTGATACTCTTGTAGTGGCCTATATGGCCCTGGGCCCTTTCCCACTGTAAATGCAGTGCAAAAGTGTGCATGCCTTTCCTACACATGTTAAAAAGTAGGGCTGACATGGTGTCCCTAAACATCTGTCAGGTTTGCCACTGCAGACCTGGGTGTGTGCGCACGTGCACCTATGGTGTTTTAAATATGTGACCAGCCTGACATTGCAGGCCAGTGTGTGTGCACTTGAGCCTATAGTGATTTCAAACATGTGTCAAACCTGCCATTGCTGGTCTGTGAGTGTGCAATTGCACTTATGCTCAGGTTTACCTTTCTTAACCACTGGCCCATCCTGAGGGTACCTTTTGCTACCACTAGAGCACCCTTAGGGTAGGTCTTAAGGGGTGAAGCAGGTGGTAGGTGAAAGGCAGGGCAGGTTGACCTGGGTGTTTTCTGCCCAAGTAGCGAAGAATACCCATGTATGTTTTCACCACCTATTAGTTTTGCTCTTTCCATAGGTTAACATGAGGGCAATGAGTAAAATTACTTCAGGCTGCAATAGTGGATTACACTAGAGCAGACTCATCCTGTTTCCTATAATTGGATTCCCAATGACAACCCCTTTCCTGTGGTAAATGTGTTTTGTCATTAGGAGCTTAGAATGCCACCGTTAGAAAGTGGCCATTTATCTTCTCTTCTCTAAATGCTTTGCGTGCCTTTTAATTTAACCTCAGTCCACATCGGAGGTTGGGGGAGCACATCTGTGAATTCCCCAGCAACAGCTATAACACTTGGACATGCAACTGGAACGACAGACCTCTGCCATTTGAGGGCTTGGCTGGATAGATTGGAGGGAGAGGTTTTGACACTGTGCCTCTGGGAGCCAGATCATGTCCCCACTAAAGAATTAAGATCTGCATTCCACAATCTCATGGCAGACAGGGCTGAAATTTAGAGGAGGCATCTGTGGTTCAAAGGAAAACCCACTGAGCCACCTTCAACTTCAAAGGTACACTACAGTATAACTACTAGTGCCATACTTCAACGGGGCAGAGATACACTTGTGGGGATATAGGACTGGATAACCTGGAGCTGTATGGTTCACACTGCCATAGGAATCTGTTTTGCACAAGTAGGATTACAGCCATTAAAAGGGACCTTGAGCCCTTCCTGAATAGTGTCTGGCCTGGGCTGACTATCTGCTGCTGTGTTGCACCCTAAAGTGTGCTCTCAAAGGGCTTGTTGGATTGCCCCCTGTTCGCTTGTGGTTGTCTCAGGGACATCAAAGACCTCTCATGAGGGACCTACACCATCTACCTGCGACATCTAGAAAGCGGTGCCCTCAACAGTGGCTGCATCATCTACAGGATCCCAACGGGTAGGGTTGAATGAGCTTGAAACCAAGAACTTTGCCTGAAGACCAGATTGCCTGGTGCGGAATGAACCAAGACCTGCTCTGATTAACTGACTCCCAGGGGCAGTTCTTCCACTAGAGGAAAGAAGCATCACCCCACTGCTTTCTCGCAGAGCGAGAAGCAGAAACATAAAATGATAATAACAACCATTTTATGTTTCTGCTTCTCACACTGCGAGAAAGCAGAAGGGTTTGGTTGCAGCTGTCAGCTGGCCGGGGCTACTCTGCGAGCAGGGCTGGGCAGGGGAGGAGTGGTGTGCCCACTCCTGAGTGCGCATGACTGGTGTGGTTGGCCCTCTGGTGCCAACCAAACCAGTCATGCGCACTCTGCCCTTCTCCATGTAGGCTGCAATGCAGCCTACATGCAGCCTACATGGAGAACATGACCGGGTCATTAGCCCCTGGCTGGGCGGCATCCCGACCAATCACAACGCTGCTTGCAGTGTTGTGATTGGCTTAGGGGTGGGAGCTTGGCTGCCTGCTTTCTGTTCCTGCCAGAGGCAGGAGAGGAGCAGAGATGACGTGGGACCCGGCCGGCGGGAAGGTAGGTTTAATTTTCTTTTAAATTAACCACCCCCCTCCCCGCGCGACCCCCGCCCACCGTTCATGAGTCATGCCGGCCGCGACTGCTGACTCTGTCCAGAACCATCTGCCTTTCAATGCCATGGACCTGTGACTTACTTCTTCAAGGCCATGCCAGCCTTGCAAAGTCAAGCCTCTGCCCCAAGTCTGACAGTCTTTCTGAGGAACTAGCCTCGTACAACTGACTAGATCACAACTACAAGTCCAACAATGCACCGTGGTTGGGTTGACACAAGACTTGGTTAACTTCACAGATCATACGGGGAAGCTTATCAACTATACATAATACGAATTTAGAAAGCTTCACGAGCACCAGAAATGAAATACTAGAATGTTGGCATTCCCTATGCAAAATGCAGTTTGAAATTGGCAAATTTTTTCTGAACTGTGGTGCTTAGGCAAATGAAGCTTATCTAAAATGCTTACTTTGATGAATGTATATGGCACATTTTACTATTAAATTATACCATCTACATTAGTATAAAATACCTATGGCGTATATTTGGTTACAGAACCTCTCCAATACCTTCTTTACTTGGCGTATCTTTCTTGCAGTTATATTAAAACACAAAGCAGGTGAAAGGGCGCTGAAAAACATTTTGTATGATAACAAACACTGGAATGTGCAAATAGCAGTCAAGGGTTTGCATTCTTTGTTTAAGGATTCTGTCCATGTGTAGCGTAACTGGTGCTCAAGTAAAGCCTCACATACCTTTGCTATGAATAAAAAGATCACCAACATTCATGCATGTTCAATGGTTGTGAGGAAAACTCTTACATTATTTCACAATAGAGCAGCACAGCCAGTTTCACAGTAAATCAGCAATAACGAAGAAACAGGGAAATAATTATAGGCTGCAGCCACCAGAAAAACGTCTTTCATGTGATTGTTACCTTTTCATTGAAGTTTTAGTTTAAATGTACACAGTGCTGTAATGCAAAATATTCCCCTTCCTCCAACTCTCAGAAGATCTTTCTCAGTCTCCCATATCTCACAGATATTCATTGTGCCTTTTGAAGAAATGTGTTTTAATGTTGTGAATGTGTTCACAATGAAAGGTCACCTTTCTTTGTATTGTTTCATAATTGTTAAACTTGGTAACACAATCCACACAAATACACTCCACACTATGCCACATAATTCAATCAGCATAATTATACCAAATGACACACACTTTCACAACACTCAATTCTACTCTACACATTTCCATTCCAGACCACATAATTCAATTTAACAGCACAATTACACAACACATCTCACACATCCAATCCACACCACTAAATTCCACAAAATGCCACAAAAATCATCAGCACACCATATTATTAAACTCCATTACATACCACTCCACAACACAAAATACCATTCCACTTAATTACACTCCATAACATACAATCTCACTCCACATAATTCCACTACACTCAATACCAAATAATTACTATTCACATAATCCCACTGCACACCATGCGACATCATTCCATTGCACAAAACCATTCCACATCACAAAATTACACATCTAACAATTTCAATCCAACCCACATATTTCCTCTCCACACCAAATCCACTCCACTCCAAACCAAAATATATGGGTAAAACACTTTGGGGCATATGTATCAAACCCTTTTCCCATTCTCAAACGGGCCGATTCTCAGAATCTGCCTGTTTGCGAATGGGAAAAGGCCTTTTGGGATGTATTATCATAAAAGAAATCGCAAATTAGAGAATTGCAAAATTTGCGATTCTCTATTTTGTGAAAGCACTTAACCTCTTCGATGCTCATGACGAGCTCAGCTCTTCATGAGGTACACCTCTCGTATGTTCATGACGAGCTAAGCTCGTCATGCAAAAGGGGATTCTGAAAATTTCAGCACAGGAGGGAAATCTGCTTAGCAGCCAAGGTGTAAAGGAATCACAAATTGAGATTCCTTAAATGCGATGTAACAAGCACCCAAGTCGTGAGATTTCTCCTTAAGAAATCGCAAATTACCATCAACTTCAAGTTGGTGGTAATTTGCAATTTCTTTGAAAAATGCACTTTTTGGCTTTTTTCAAAGTGCCATGTGGTGCACATACATGCCCTACTGGCATGTATGAGCGCCATATGCGCACGCATGCTCATTGTGGGGATGCTTCAGGGAGTCCTTATGACACCCTTACACCCTTGAAATTATTCTCAATGTGCGATTCTCTAATTGCGAATCGCAAATTGAGGATGTCTTCCCATTCATTCCTATGGGCCTCCTGGCCCATAGGAATGAATGGGAAGGTATTCCTTAATTGCGATTCGCAATTTGCTAATAGCAATTAAGGAATGCAAAGAAATCGCTAACGATTTGCGAATTTTTAAATGCATCTCGTTTGCGATTCACAAATAGCGATTTTCCAAAAATCGCTATTTGAGAATCGCAAATAGAGTATTTGATACATGTGCCCCTTAATCATTTACAACGTCGTTAGCTCTAACTCTCACAAATGCAAGACTTATTGTATTTCAAATGGTTGTTCTAGCTTTCAGTGACTAGCAGAAATAACATTTTTATTTTTGGCATTCCTTGGACAAATATAGTTAGAATCTTTCTGAATGTTCCTGGACATTCCGATCTACTGCAGCTACATATTTAACTGGCTTGTATTGAATTGTTTCTAATATCTGTTTTCAACAAATATCTAACAGATTTGATGTGTTTAATTTTGCACTTGAGGTTCTGTTTTTATTCCTCATGTTTGCAGCCATGCTCTCTCTTTCATATGAAAGGGCTACACACCCAGGTTTTATGTGGTTTGTGGGATAGATGATGGTGTGAGGTATAGAAAAGTCTGGATGTCTGGAAGCAACTCATTCGAAGTATTCAGAACATTCCAACAAAATGGTGGGTCACTTGCAAGTAGATCTGCAAAAAGCCTTTCTTTTCCTACATGAAGGGCAAAAAGGAGGTTATAACCCTCTGCTCAGAAAATAGAGTTGTTTTATTACTTATGATTTTGGTCTGGCAAAACGGATGATCACTGACTTTCTCTATTTAGTCAGAGAAGTACAGAGTCAGAGAATACCTTTGATGATATGTCTATTAAACTTTTTTTTAAGTTTGAAGTTTATTGAAATCAGAACAAACATAGGCAAGAAATGAAGAAACAGTCATAAGATAAGGAAGCTAAAAATCTCTCTTACAAAATAATGGCAACTCATTAAAGCTATGTCGTACATAAAAATAAAAATCGTAGTAATGTCTATTAAACTTTGATATCTGGTTTTTACTGTTGGGTTACATAAAAAGTACCTAATCCCGGGGCACAAAGAGGGGTTTGACCAAGAGTCAGCACACGATGACAGATAACATGCAGTATTATATGTTATAAAGTATTAGGAGGTGCCCAAGTCGGAACTAGGTGATAATACTAGTTATTTGTCAAACTATTGAGGTCAATAATGTCAATCAAGAATTACATAAACTCTAGAATATTAGATCCTAATATATTGTCTACTTCTGCATACATAGAAAAGCATAGATTTAATATTTTGAGCTCCATATTTATTTTCCCTTGGTGATATGTTAGTAATCTACATTGTTCATTCAACGTAATTGCAGGTAGGCCTGGGCGGTGAACTTTGCTCTGTTCACTGAGCTTGCAGTGTTTTCTGCACTCCATGGACCATGCGTAATTCGAAAAAGCTCCTCTACTCGCTCATCAACGTTAACTTGATGAGCTCGAGCATTGAAAATCCAATGCAAGACCCGGCAAGATTTCTGAACATTGCCGGTCACGGATGCTCGCAACCGCTAGCGTTGAGAAACCTTCTGTTCATGTTGAGGAAGCTACTGTTCAAGTAGAACTTCTACTCAAGCAGCAAAAAGAAGCAACACACTCTTGCACGGCGTATAGTGCCATTCGTTCTGTACACCACGGGACAAACACCTGGCACTAAATATCAGTGGAAACAATGCGATGTAACGCACTCTGCCGCTTGCGGAAAGCGAGGCAGAGTTTTTTTGTCACTCTGCGAACTCCGCCCAGGTCTAATTGCAGGTTGATACACTGTAATATCACAATACAGCTCTGCAGTCTCTGCACTAACTAGTGGGTGACTTACCACCTTCCCAAATAGAAAGGCACTGGGAGTGAGGACCTATACCACGCTGTGGACTTGCGGAGAAGCTGCACATTGAGAGCCCAAAGAAAGGAGGAAATACAAATGATTGCTAAAGAATTATAAACTCACAGGCAGTTACAATACATCATTTTAGAGGGCCTGATTCAAAATGGCATTTTCACCCATAAACCTACATTTACAACCAAAAATACTTCCATGTATCTCTGCAAGAAATTCACAAAAGGATTCCAGGCAGGCTTAAATGGATTTACTACTGCCCATTTATCCCCCATGAGCGTGAAGAAATCTGAGTAAATCCCATGCAAAAGAGGGGAAAGTGGGGAGTCGCAAGGAGTGATGAGTTGTAAGTTTGTAAACACCCACAAAGGTATTTTTGTTGTCATTCAGAAACTGAAATCCAACCCCTTAAAATCCTGGATATAGACAGAAATGTACGCCTTCTAAGGATTGGACTTACTCACCTTTAAGGATACAAAGGGGAGCGGACCGCCCTGAGATTTGTAAGGGGTGCACTTAAGGTATTTCTCTACAGGGAAAAACGTTTTCCATGAAGAAAATAAATAAATAATGCTCATTGGCACAGATGACTTCATTCCCCTGTGCTTAAATCTACAATATAAAGATTTCTGTACAGGTGAAATAGGCGCCCACGGGAGATATACTTACCAGTAAAATGCCTGAAAACCGGCGCTGCTTTGCTGGTGTATTATTCTGGAAATGATTGTGAATTGGACAAAAAAATCGTAAAAGTTCAAGCAGACGTTTTACTCTTCTTTTGAGACATGGGCCCATAGACATTAGAAGTTTTACCACTTTTATTCTGTTACACTGATTGCAGTTTATACTGGGCACTTTAACTGACTATAAGAAAAACATAATTTCAAAATGTCCTTGGAATTCGGGCACGCTCTATCCTTTAAGTGTTCTGTAATAATATCGAACTTTGATTTTATTGCACATTTTTCTATCATGAACGAACTGTATTGTTTAAAACATAGATTACTAATTTACGAGGATATAGCATGCACATAAAGTACATTTAAAAGGAGGAATAAACAAGAAAAGTCCTGATAAATGTATTAGATGTATTTACACCTTATCGGGGTTGGAATGAGGAACCAGTAGAAGCCCTAAAAAAATCTCAAACAGCCCCTCTCCCTTCGTCTCTTCGCACAGTCACTTTCATCCATCAATTCTCTCCCTCTTTCCTTCTCTCCTCTGCCTTTTTTCTCTCCCAGATGCTTTCTCACTACCTTTCCTCTGCCTCCCTCTTGCAGCCTTTCTGTCCCTGTTGCAATAACCCACTAGAATAAGTGTCGGAAGGACCGAGAGCGGCCCTCTGCCCTAAACACCATCCTCCAGGGAAACGCCCAGTCGTATAAAAGGCCTGTCCGGCCATGCATTTCATTTTATTTTCCGTAGCTTTGATAAATATTTTAATGTGATTGTACTCTCATTTTTATTATTTGTACCAGTTAGGGAAACAGAAACCTATCAATATGTATAGATATCGATATAAACGATAATAATAACAAACCTTTGCAAATGCCGCATCGCTGTCTGGCACTCTGTCAGCCATTTTGGTTTCTTTGCCATTTCCTTGCTGCATAAGAGGAGCAGCTAATAAAAGAGAGAATGATGCCAGGAGAACAGCGGTGGCCAGCTGCAGCGTCATGGTTACCTTCACGCTGACAGATGTCGGCCTTGTAGAAGCGGCTCAGAGCAGCTCTCTTTATAAGTCCCGACTTTCTTGTGCAATTAGAAACTTGATGATTCACCTGTGGCCAAAACTCGATGGCAACAGAGTGAAAGAGGGAGGTCCTAGAGATGAGCACGTTGTAAGCTCTAGAAAGCCTCCTCAAATCTCATTCAAATCCAGACTTGAAATCATATTTTTAGATAAAGGAATTCACTCTGGCACTGGATGGGCTTCAAAATAACACAGTAATAGGTCCTTAAACCGAAGACAAATGAAAGGCTCAAACTTTAGACTTGCAATGTTGCCATATGCGCCAGTGATCTCTTTTATAGCCCATCATAGAGTTTGTACATACAACATCAAACATGCATGCTTGAGCATTAAACATTGAATGAGAGGAAGGAATGCGTTGGTATAAGTTCGAGCAATCTTCGAATTTAGGTCAAAAAAATAAGAAGAGAGGCAGTGGTTATTTATGGGTTGCCGAGTCAGGCATACAGAAACATGAATATGTTAATGGAATAATCCAGTGGAGAGAAGTAACTGTGGTATTTTGGAAAGGCAGGTTAAAGTAAATGTGGTGATAAGCAGTAACTCTTAGCTTTGTGTTCAGGATGATACTGTAACCACGGTGTATGAATTTCATGTGAAGAGTTGGATTGAGCTGCCAACATATGAAATGTAGGTGGAGCAGTAATCATGCTTGATTATTGTTGGATTTGGCCCTTTTTGCAGGTTCATCCCTGAACTTTTTGCCTTCCTCCTAGCCTTTCTTCTGACTTGGTGTTGGTGGTTTTAGGACTCTGGGCACTTTTGCACTGCTCTCCTGTGTAAAGTGTGTGTGCTGTCTGTGGTGAACATGGTAAGATTGGTCTACGCCTGTTTGGCTTATTCAAATTACCTGTCAGCCCCTTGTGAAGTGGTATCTCAGATACCCAGGGCCCATAAATTAAATGCTACTTGTGAGCTTGCAGCGCTGATTGCGCCACCCACCAAAGTAGCCTTTCAGACCTGTCTCATGCCTCTGCCATTGCAGGGCCTGTGCGCGCAGTGTTACTGCTGCTGTGACATGGCACCTAAAGTGTGTGCCATGTCTGTGACCCCCCCTTTTACTGCATGTCAGTCACCCCTAAGGTAGACCATAGCTAGCCCTATGGGTAGGGTGCATTGTAGGAAACAGGTAGGACATGTATCTTAAGTGTGTGACATGTCGTGGTAGTGACAAACAGCCATTTTGGTTTCTCACTGCTGTAAGGCTGCCCTCTCATGGGAATGCATTGGGGATTCCCTGATACGTGTTTCAGTGGTAATTTCTGATATGAGAGGAGCAGCGTGGTCAAGTTTGGTATGTTCGGAATAGTGATAATAAATGCAGCGTAATGGTGTGTGCAGATTTATGATCACTATTTTATAAATGCCACTTTTAGAAGTTGGCATTTCTGTGTGCTATGTCTCTGCCTGCCTGATGTGTATTGCATGTCTGGCTCTGGAGTGACAGGGGCTGGTGAGGTGTGTGGCTCCAGGGAGGGCAGGGTGAGTCTGCGCTAGGCTGAAAGGGCAGATCTGCATTTGGAGTATTGAAAGGAGTAGTCCCTGACTCTGAATAGGTCTGTGCCTGCCTGGGTGAATGCTGGCTCCACCCCCCTATGGTGTGTCTGAGCACTGGGCCCCCACCTGACAAAGGAGGGTGTCAGCACTGCACACAAAGTGCTCCAGTACTCCCCAGAAGCAGATGTGCCAGGGCAGAACAAAGAGAAACCCTGTATAAATATTGGGGCTGTGACCCCATGTTTGTGTGCTTTGTGGGTGCTTACTTGTGTTATGCCTGCTGGACTTCTGGGCCCCAGGAGGAACCACCACGAGGGATTGCCCCTCCACTGAGGGCCCTGTGAGCTGGCCTGCCTGGGCCCAGCTCTGCCTCTAATAGTCTTGGGCTACGTATCCTGGGAAGCACACTCAGCGCGAAGAATGCCCCAGGGATCGTGAGGCCGGCAGCGATGAGCAGCAACCCTGAAGCCAGGCAAGCTGCCTGGTTGTAAACAGGGCCATGAAGAAGAAGTTGCCAGCCGGAAGACAGGCAGTGGAAGGCTTGATTGGAGGCAGGGTTTGGACCAGGAAGTCAAGAGCCCCTTGTGCTTTTGCCGAAGAGCGAGGCGGGAGTCCTGAAAAGAGATGGAGCCTTGAGGGCAATCACAGCAGGCCCATGAAGGGACCAGAGCCTCGTGGGCTCCATATCGAGGTCCTGGGTGCCGGCCACCGAGACCGGAGGAGTCAAAGGAGATCTCTGGTGAGTGGGGCCTGCAGAGACACACTGTCGGTGCCTGAATCCGGCCCAGAATAGCCCAGGGGATTGGGGTTGAGCATTGATCATGGTGGGTGCCGCGAGTGCCCCAGGAGGAGCCCAGTGAACGGGGCTCCCTAGGCACTGTTAGTGCCAGCACCTTGCCTGCACAGCTGCACTGCAAGTGCACGGGCAGCTGCACTGAAGGGGGCATTGCTTTTTGGCTCACCACGAGGAGCCCAGAGAACAGGGCTCCCTAGGCACTATTGGTGCAGGAGCAGATCATTCCCAGCTGCACTGTAAGAGTGTGGTCAGCTGCAACGTGAGGGGCATTGTCTTTGATCTCTAGAGAGACCCGGGTGGATTACACCCTCACCCTCATTTCTGGTGCTGGGATGTTGGGTCTGCACCCTGCCGCTGTGGCAGCTGAGAGCCCTGACTTTTGGGACAAAGGGCATTTGCGGGGAAGTCCCAGATGCGCCCCCGAGGAAGGTCAGTTGGCCGGTGAGTACCTGCGGTACTGGTAGGGAGCAAAACTCTAATGTTGCATAATGTGTTTATGCCCGATGTCATGCTATGATGTTTATGCCTAATGAGATGCAGACATAATGCGTTTATGTTGCTTCTGATGATGCTGAGTACAATATTTTACTGGTAGTTACTTATTTTGTTCATGCTTGCATCCTGATGGTCTGACAGTGGCCTGATTGGCCCTGTCATGTATATAATGCCCTATAAATTACTACCTGGTGCCAGTTGGCACAGTATATACTGTGTGATTGGGATTATAATGTGTTCATGATAATACAAAGGCTACTTTTTTTTATAACCTTGTTTTTTGAGGTTATAGTGTACTCAAGATTGCAGCTTGTGGTTGGTTGGTTAGTTATGCAAGAAAGAAACTGAACAGGAATCAGTTGTATTTCAGAGGTCCGAGATCTGGATGATTTGAGGTCAATTCACATTTATCAGTAAAATAAATGTAGAACCAACAAGCAAAACTAGAACACATCTTGCAGCTATTAGTAGACACAGTTGCATTTGCCCTATGGAGGTGTGTCTCTTGCTCCCATTGCAATGATAGTTTGATGTATTTTTGCAAATAAATAATTCAATTTACGCTTCCACTTTTGGTGCACTTATAGGGTAAGCCAACACTCAAGAACAATAGTAAAAATGTCAGTGATCTTCAAGGAGCAATTCTGGGCCTGGGTGAATGTGAGATTGAAATTCTGGCACCTTGACTACATAAAAAAAACAACATCAAAAAGTGTCCTTGCTCAATTGTGGTCTTTGGATGGCTACAGTTTTTTCAGATTGTCTGTGAATGAACTTGCAGCTTCACAGAAGTCTTTGCACCTCTAAGGAAGTGACACACTGAGCACCCGACAGCTGAATGGTTGTCGATTTGATCCTGATCTTTGGGTCTGCTATCTTTGAATCCTAGTGGAGCCTGCATTCCAGCAGGCTGGGATATGAGTCTGATGATGGAAGCTCCTCAAACAATGCTTACTAGCAGCTCACAGATGCCGGAAAAATTGGGACGTACAACAGCTTCTGACTTAAACCTAGCACTATTTTTCTCACCAAACTTTTGTTTAGAGATATTCTGTCAATGGAGCAGAAACATGAATTGTAGATCTTGTCTTCATTTAACTCTCAACACAATAATGTGGAGGAACGGGAAAGATGTGCATAGGTGTGTGGGGCATCTAGGACCCTGGAGTGATGATGGACTAGTTAAGGTCTCCAGTTGGGTCACGGGTAATAGATGTTTGGGACGGTTGTCTTCTAGAATGTAGCCTGGGACCACCTAATCAAGGGGCTATGGTTCATCAAGATGTGCGAATAAGACTGTGGTAAACAAGAAGGGTCCATTTTGGAAGTTTGATATGATGTCCCATTAAGCGGTAAATGTTTCTATGTGCTATATATTGCTAAATCTTTAAAAACTCATATCTTCGGTTCGCTACATTAGAGTTTTTTTCATTTTGATGTCATTTTAAAGATCAAAATATTTCCCATGTTTATAAATTGGTGTTGGATTTTTATTGTGTGTTGTGTCTGAATTATTTACTGAATCAGTGTTTTTAAATGCTTCACATACCTGTCTCTGAAGTTAGGCCTACCTTCTGGCAGCCAAGCTGCCAACGGTTGATCATGGGAATACTTTTCTATTCTGAGCCTGAGACTGTGTTAGTGGCCTTATTGCCAGTGGTAGATATATATTTATCACTTCTAATAATCCACTTTTTAACAATAGGAATGTTGGTTTAAAATAAAATTGGACCCATCAAAGAGAAGTGGCATTCATTTATATTGATGCCAGGTTTTAAAAAGGCTTGTCATTTTTCATAAGTTGGTTCATTTACAACTGCAGCCAGGAATCGAATAACTGAATCCTGCTATCAAATCCATCTTTGACCAGTGCCCCATTACTACGAGTTTACTATCTGTGCTTAGGAGTAGTAACACATTCTAATGTTGCTGTCCTGGACAGGGTAGTGAGGACCACAAGTAAAGATGGTTCATTAGAGGGAATAACTAAAGTAATAGCTAATTATTTAAAGTGAAGCATTTCGTAATTGCTATGAGGTAGTATAAATATTATTATAGCCCTATAGCCCACAGTAGTGGGCTATACCGGCTATTAAAGGCCCACTGAATCGTTAAAGGCTACGAAGGGCTATAAGAACATTCTGCCACTAGAGGGCTGAATGTTCTAACAAATTAAACAAAGGGTTCTCGAAGCTCGAGGGGATATAAATCCCCTCGAGCTTCGAGAAGCCTTTGTAGAACATTGGAATGTTGCTAACATTGGAATGTTGCTCTGCGGGCCTTTACCGGCCCGTAAAAGCAAGGAGCACTCCATTGTCTGCAATGGAGCTCCCAACATTCCAATGTTCTAATATGGAATATAAATGATACACCCAATGTCTGTCACAGTTTTAAAGTATGTGTATGATAAGTACCAAAATTACAGTATGAACACCCGCATAATCAAAATGGCAAATACAGTATTGACTTGAATTTTAGTTATACATAGGAGATCATATATGGCTTCACTTTTTAGATCTTAAATGTAATTGTCACAGATCTGACATTTATAGGGTTATGGTGTCTGTAGCATGAGTCATGTGAATGTTTGAGTCATTAATATTGTTTATGAGTTGTAAGATTAATAATTTTGGGCAGATGTCAGCTGAGCCTTCAAAGTACATGTTTGTATAAATGTTGTTTCAAATATTACAAAGTTAGTCTTTATTTGCAATATATTTGGATTCACATAGAAAGCTTTTGTTGGTGTGGGATTTTGATGTAGGGATTTTATTAGGCGCTTCATTTACTATAAAGGTTGTCTACTGGTGTTGTCACACTGACAAAAGTGGTCCTAAGAGACTAATCCGCGTAGATGTATACAGAATTATGTTAAAGAGGCATCACAAGGCAAGACAAACTACAAGGATTTTCCCAGGTGCAGGAATTGCATTCTACAATTTAGTTGCATACACAAGAAAGGAGAGTCCACCAAAGCTGCCTTTTCTATCACAGGATTCCATGGTACCGCCAAGCATTGGCAGTTCACTGGTGGTGTTGGCGGTACAAGGGCGGTTGGGCCCAGCTTGTGATGGGGAGGTCGGACCACCGGCGGTGCAGTGGCTGAACCCCCAGTGCCAGCTCCCACGTGTCTGGCGGACCAACACATAATTAGGGCCATCGTTGACAGGGTGGGCCCCCAGGATTGGTTGATAGATTTTTAGTGACTTGAGGGCCCATTATGATGTCGGGCGGATCGCCACCGCCATGTTGGCGGTGGCGATCCGCCCGACATAAATGCCCGCCTGCCACCCATTTCCCCCGCCATATTACTATGGTGGGGGAACCGCGGCGGACAGAAAGACCGTCCGCCGCTTTTCCACCCCGGTCTCCTTGCGGCCGGGGAGTAAAATGTTTAATATGGTGGCGGTATAAATAGAGAAGGAGAGTACCCTGCCTCAGGATATATAGGCCCTGGCTAGGGGGTCCTAACTGATGTGTATGGAGGGGTGATTAACCTAGGGGTTGACACTACATATAACAATCACATGGTCAAATCAAAAGGACTATACAGTTCAAGTTTTAGAAAATATATATTTTTTTATTATTGTTTTCTGATAACAAGGATATTACAAAAGATTTTTTTGGGAAAAATATATTTTTTGTATATCATAGGTACATATAAGTCATAAATAAAACAAACAGATATGGGGACAACAATATCAAGACAATTCGTCCTACCCAGTAACAGCCAATCTTTACACACACAGTATCATTCACTTCAATCCCTACTCACTCTTTCTCTCCTAATATCATACACCATTCATTCTATCATTCATTCTACTATTCCTTGCGAACACAGCACATAGGTGGTCAAATCGGGATGTTCGTCCGGATAGATGGTTTTAGCTACGGGTCCTGATGTAATGAGGACAATGACCGTATTCCTGGAGACATACGCCGACGCGCGTTTCGGTGACAGGCCAATAAGGCCGCACCTTCGTCAGGGCAAGGGGCAGTATACTGGGACGGGCACAGGGATAAAAACTCTGCAATATAGAGAGCAAAACAAAATTCATTTTACTTTTCTGTATAATCATGTACTATTCAAAATACAGTTCTATGCTAGCAACCAGCTTTCATCACCATAGATCACTACATTTTTCAAACGTTTAAAAAAACATGTTTCCAAAATTTCAGTAAGTTATTTTTTCCGTCTGATCAGCCTTGGAGCAATGCTCCTACATTTGACCGGTGATCGCCATGCTATGTCAACCCTCTAGAGACACTCCCTAAAATAGATTCCCTAGTACGTGGAATCTAGAAGGCATCATGATAGCCTTAACTGTATGGACCATAGAGCACATTTAGCACAACAAAAGAATCTTCACTTGCATACAGGTATATCTTCCTTTTATCATACACATTCACTTAGATTATAGTCTCTCTCAGTGCTCCTCTTGAGTACACGCATGATTCTATATTACAGACCAAGGACAAAGTTTTGGGACGGCAGCAAGTTCAACTAATCATGATTTGTCAGAATGGATCCCAGTTGGGGACTAGCCAGTGTTTTATAACCATGTACACAGCTATTAGGTTATTCCTCCGCCATTTAGAATCAATATTTTACCTGATTTTGTATTAGGTTCTGCTATTCAAGTATATCAGGCTTCAGATGGCGTCATAGGGATGCATGGGCGCCGATGCTGTTGTTGTTTCAAGGGACAGGCTACAAGCAATTTGAATCCTGTGAGGGGGGCAGATAAGTAACCTCTTATATCTCTAGAAGAATCAGATTTTAATAATTAACGTATACCCCTAATCTTCTCTGAGCTTATTGCCATATGGTGTTATCAGGTGTCCCTCTCTACAATTCTCTTGTTTTTTAGCCAGATCGGAACTGTCATATAGAATCTAGCTGGTAGGTACTTATCTTTTTGCCAATAGAGCACAATATAATACTGCCGGTGTTAGAACCACCTACCAGTATGGGTTGGCTCCTTAGCGTTATGCTTTATAGCACCCTTGGGTTTTGGCGATCATCTGGGTTCTAGACAGTAATTGGCACACATAGAGCCTATCGAATAAAACATTGTTGGGTCAATATAGCATCATGGCCACATTTAGTAGTTTATTATCACTATAAGGCGATAGCATGTTTGAGGGACATTTCTTAATACCTTACATCGCTACCCCCCAGCGCAGTTGTTATAATCAATACATACCGGGGGTGCAAGCTTATAGTGGTGATATATTTCGATTCAATCTTCATGAGGCGCAGAGGTGCACAATTCTATAGGGCATCTACGAGCCTAAGGATGGAGACAGCGGTTGAAGGAGCTAATAAACCCAACCCTTACAGCTTCATATATCGCGTTCGTTATCTAATTTTATTTACCTTTCAGGCTTCAAATAGGCGTTTTTAGGCGGGGATTCCAATCGTGTTCTGACCTATCGGTTCTTTCAATAAGTGCATTCAGAGGGCGCAGAAGTGCAGAATTCTAGAGGGCATCTGCGAGCCTAAGGATAGAGACAGCAGTTGAAGGAGCTAATAAACCCAACCTTTCTCGCTTCATGTTTCGCGTTTGTTTTCCCATTTCATTTACCTTTTAAAGGTAGAGTAGCCGTTCCTAGGCGGGGGTTTCAATTGTGCTCTGTTATGTCGGTTCCTTTCATGGGTAGCGGGTGGAAGCGATGCCGTCTTACAGTTCCGGGCCACCTTCGTAGGGTGCTGGCTGATGCACCGCCTAGGGAGGGGACAGTAGAGAGTATTTTAAATGGGGTAACCCCGAGCGAAGTTTCTAATTTTCGAGGCACTTGATTTGAGTGCTTACCTTTGTCCCGGAGGCTGTTATCATCAAGCTGGGATTCCGCCGACTCGGTCTGTCGGCCAATGGATGGATGCCGGATTCTCTCTTGTTTCCGGCGTCCTAATTAAGTACCGTCATGTTCGCGCCTCCTGGGATTGCCTTATCAGCTGGTCCCGATTGAAACAGTAGAAACAATTGAAGGACTATCACTCCCTCTATGCACTCAGTCGCCATCTTTTGTATACCGCAGGCGCTATTTTTTGAGGTATTATCTGAGGTAGTTTGGCGGCCATCTTAGTGCAACCGGTCGTCAGCTGTCAAAATAGCCTTTCCCATTACTGTGGGTCATACTGTCAACATACGTGTAGTCATATAAATATTAGAGAGGAGGGTGACACTTAGATCGATTGTCTGAAAATTAAAGTGTGACTTCTCTCTTTTTAAACTCTGAAACGCCACAGTGTTGTTATAGAAAGGCCTGATGCCAGGGGCATTCCTCATTCAGACCTTTTTTAACAGAGTCCAAATAAAAAATCCAAAAGACCTCCTGTTTCTTTCGGAGGCATGTTGGTTCAGTTCCAGGATTGGCTTTTATCTTTTCCAAGATAAACCAGCGAATTTCCACATCTTTGTGGTCTTTCTCTAGCCAGTGAGTCACAATAGGGGCTGCCGTCTTTTTGTTTCTTATATTGGACTTATGCTCCCCTATTCGTACCCCGCATTCTCTGCCAGTTTCTCCAACATATGGGAGATTGCACGGGCACAGAATAAGGTAGATGATGTTGCTAGTGCGACAATTGGTTAACGTAGCATTCCTGCTAACTGAGATGGTGCGTGTATTGGTGATGACTGTATCACCCACCATAGCCTGTGGACAAATGTGGCATGTCCCACATTTATGGTTGCCATATATTGGACCCATTCCTGTCAAGGTGGTTTGTTTGTTCGTGGGGGGTTCCTGTATTTTTCCTTTTACTAGATGGTTTTTTAAATTCTGGTTTTTCTTAAAGGCAAAGATGGGTCGTCGTAAGTGTGTTTTCTCATCCTCCAGATTCAAGATATGCCAGCTCGAATTTACAGCCTGCCTGATCTTGTGGTTCATTTCGGAGTGACGAGTTACACACACTAGTTGATTCAGTTTCTCCGATTCATTCTCCGTAAACAAAGCTTCCCTGTTTGTGTATCTGGCTCGTTTGAATGACTCTCTGATCAATCTCGGGGGGTATCCCCGGAATCGGAGTTTTTCCTGAAGTATGTCAGCCTGGGTCAAAAAATCTTGTAGGTCCGTGCAGTTCCTTCTAATCCGAAGGAACTGACTGTAAGGGATACTATCCCTCTGGCTGCGCGGATGGAAGCTAGCATATTGAAGCAAGGTGTTTCGAGCTGTCGGTTTGGTGTACAAAGATACTTTGATGACGTTATTCTGATGTTCAATCCAGATGTCTAGAAATTCAATTCTAGACCTGCTGGTGTGACTGGTAAATTTCAGATTGGTATCCGCCACATTGAGCCATTCAATGAATTCAGTCAGTTGTTCTTCTGCCCCCCTCCAGATAAAAAAGATGTTGTCAATGAACCGTTTCCAGTTCATGACGTTCTCGAAAAAGGGGGCCATTTCGTTAAAGATATTCGTCCTTTCGAATTCCCCCATATACAGGCAGGCAATGCTAGGGGCACAGCTTGCTCCCATACTAACACCGGAGGCCTGTCTATATAGGGTGTTATCGAATTCAAAGTAGTTCTCAAATAATACCACTTTGAGACATTGTAGGATGAATTCAGAGTTGGTTATGCTGGTATTCCTGGAAAGTACAGTCTCAATTGCATTGTATGCTCCTTGTTGTGGTATATTCGAGTACAATGCCTCCACATCAAGTGTGACCATTATTTCAGAGTTTTCGTGGAATGGACTCCCTTCCACTTGCTGGATAAAGTGCCCAGTGTCCCGTACATACGATTTCAGTTCTGTCACCATTGGGTTTAAAAATTTATCGATGTACTTCGATAATGGCTCGGTGGCGGAGCCAATGGTTGAGACTATTGGTCGCATGGGAGGATCTACACTATTTTTATGGGTTTTTGGTAAACCGTATATAATAGGTATTTTGGTATTGGATGGCGTAAGATACTCTGCTTCAGCTTCACAGATGTGGTCTTGGTTAACCGCTTTTTGGACCATTACCAGTATCCGTTTTTTCAGGGCATTTTCGGGGTTCCTAGTGACACGTATGTAGTGGCCTGAGGATGATAATAGTTCATTCATTCTCCTTTTGTAATCAGTGGTATCTAGCAGTGTTATCCCACCACCTTTATCACAAGGTTTAATTGTGATATTTTTGTTTGTTTCCAAATCCTTTAGGGCTTTCTTTTCCTTGATAGATAGATTGGCTTTAGGTAGGGGCACATATTTGGTCATCTTGTTGATTTTCTGCATGACGTTTTTTTCAAATATATTGACCTCAGGTCCCACCATCTCCAAAGAAGGTGTAAAAGAAGATGGGGGTTTACAACCAGATCTGTTGTTTTCATTGTTGGTGGGGGGTGCTTCCAGGAAAAACTTCTGGAGGCGTACTTTCCTAAAGAACAGTTGTAAATCTTTATTCAATTCAAATTTGTTAAAGTTGGAGGATGGTACGAATGAGAGGCCCCTAGATAGAAGTTGGATGGCCTCGGGGTCTACAGTTTCATTGGACAGATTGAATACAGGGAGCCCCCTTATGTTCGCCAATACTGATGATGGCGAGTCTGCACATACATCTGCGGTTGTCCGCGACCCTGATGGTAACTCCTCGTTTGGGGGGTTCTCGATGGGGGACGGGTGTTGCCCCGGCGGTTCCCTAAAAAACGGTTTGGTTGGTAGTTGCGGTCATATCCTCCATTTCTATTTCCCCTGTTGGGATTGTGCCCTTGATTTGGGTTATGTCCCTGTTCATAGCTTGGGTCATATTCCTCAGGGGTATCCCCCTCGGAGTCGGTCGTTTCAGAAAAGGTGGTGACCTTCCTTCCTTGTCCCCACCTTGGTGTCTGTCCTCGAGGGGCATTTTCTTCTTGGGTAGTATAGAAGTTGGTCCCTAAGTAGGGATAAGCCCTTTCTTGTGAGAACATTCGGACGTCCTTCCTTAGTTTTTCTGTTTTCCTTTTAAGAAGGCAGTCAGAGAAGGATTCCAATTCAAATTGGATTTCTTCAAGCTTCCTTTTTCCCTCATCTACTGAATCTCCCTCCTTCAGCTTATCTTCCAATTCTCTGATTTCTTTTTCAAGGATCTCCATAATGGTCCGTGCCGTTTCCACAATCAGCATCATCCAGTCCCTGGAGCAACGGTTGGAAATAAGGGCCCATCGCTCCAGGAACTGTCTGATTTCGATGAACATTCCAGGGATGTTACGGACTCTAAGCCCAATGGGGATAGTACCAGCTTGTAAATAGTCTAACATGAACGTAGCATGTAGTTCTGTTCTCTTGGATTTTTTCCGGAGATTTAACAATTTATTCAAATCTCCATTTAGTCCTTTGGGTACAGTGAAATCTTGATTGCCATCCACTGGGAGGCCAAGCATTTTAGCAAAGTCGTCGTCCGTAAAACCAAACGTTTTTATGGTGTCCATTCTAGTTCTTTTTCTGGGTGGGATTGGTATAAGGCAGGGAGGATGTTAGCTGGTTAATAGAGATAGGCTAATAGGATACCAATCGTCTAAGTATGGCATTAATTTTTATAGTTCACTGGGCCTCAGTTGATATTAAGCATAGATCATGGGTGTGTCACTTTCAAAACCCAAACAAATTGTCCTAACACTTACAAACAACCACTCAAGCTCCACTTGTACATTCTCTAGGTCCATTCAGTCACAAGAACCCGACAGCTGACGACCGGTTGCACTAAGATGGCCGCCACACTACCTCAGATAATACCTCAAAAAATAGCGCCTTCGGTATACAAAAGATGGCGACTGAGTGCATAGAGGGAGTGATAGTCCGTCAATTGTTTCAACTGTTTCAATCGGGACCAGCTGATAAGGCAATCCCAGGAGGCGCGAACATGACGGTACTTAATTAGGACGCCGGAAACAAGAGAGAATCCGGCATCCATCCATTGGCCGACAGACCGAGTCGGCGGAATCCCAGCTTGATGATAACAGCCTCCGGGACAAAGGTAAGCACTCAAATCAAGTGCCTCGAAAATTAGAAACTTCGCTCGGGGTTACCCCATTTAAAATACTCTCTACTGTCCCCTCCCTAGGCGGTGCATCAGCCAGCACCCTACGAAGGTGGCCCGGAACTGTAAGACGGCATCGCTTCCACCCGCTACCCATGAAAGGAACCGACATAACAGAGCACAATTGAAACCCCCGCCTAGGAACGGCTACTCTACCTTTAAAAGGTAAATGAAATGGGAAAACAAACGCGAAACATGAAGCGAGAAAGGTTGGGTTTATTAGCTCCTTCAACTGCTGTCTCTATCCTTAGGCTCGCAGATGCCCTCTAGAATTCTGCACTTCTGCGCCCTCTGAATGCACTTATTGAAAGAACCGATAGGTCAGAACACGATTGGAATCCCCGCCTAAAAACGCCTATTTGAAGCCTGAAAGGTAAATAAAATTAGATAACGAACGCGATATATGAAGCTGTAAGGGTTGGGTTTATTAGCTCCTTCAACCGCTGTCTCCATCCTTAGGCTCGTAGATGCCCTATAGAATTGTGCACCTCTGCGCCTCATGAAGATTGAATCGAAATATATCACCACTATAAGCTTGCACCCCCGGTATGTATTGATTATAACAACTGCGCTGGGGGGTAGCGATGTAAGGTATTAAGAAATGTCCCTCAAACATGCTATCGCCTTATAGTGATAATAAACTACTAAATGTGGCCATGATGCTATATTGACCCAACAATGTTTTATTCGATAGGCTCTATGTGTGCCAATTACTGTCTAGAACCCAGATGATCGCCAAAACCCAAGGGTGCTATAAAGCATAACGCTAAGGAGCCAACCCATACTGGTAGGTGGTTCTAACACCGGCAGTATTATATTGTGCTCTATTGGCAAAAAGATAAGTACCTACCAGCTAGATTCTATATGACAGTTCCGATCTGGCTAAAAAACAAGAGAATTGTAGAGAGGGACACCTGATAACACCATATGGCAATAAGCTCAGAGAAGATTAGGGGTATAAGTTAATTATTAAAATCTGATTCTTCTAGAGATATAAGAGGTTACTTATCTGCCCCCTCACAGGATTCAA
Source organism: Lissotriton vulgaris (assembly GCF_964263255.1). Lineage (NCBI taxonomy): Eukaryota > Metazoa > Chordata > Amphibia > Caudata > Salamandridae > Lissotriton > Lissotriton vulgaris. The sequence continues at coordinate 1,331,427,721 of NC_141696.1, read as the reverse complement.
ATTGCTTGTAGCCTGTCCCTTGAAACAACAACAGCATCGGCGCCCATGCATCCCTATGACGCCATCTGAAGCCTGATATACTTGAATAGCAGAACCTAATACAAAATCAGGTAAAATATTGATTCTAAATGGCGGAGGAATAACCTAATAGCTGTGTACATGGTTATAAAACACTGGCTAGTCCCCAACTGGGATCCATTCTGACAAATCATGATTAGTTGAACTTGCTGCCGTCCCAAAACTTTGTCCTAGGTCTGTAATATAGAATCATGCGTGTACTCAAGAGGAGCACTGAGAGAGACTATAATCTAAGTGAATGTGTATGATAAAAAGAAGATATACCTGTATGCAAGTGAAGATTCTTTTGTTGTGCTAAATGTGCTCTATGGTCCATACAGTTAAGGCTATCATGATGCCTTCTAGATTCCACGTACTAGGGAATCTATTTTAGGGAGTGTCTCTAGAGGGTTGACATAGCATGGCGATCACCGGTCAAATGTAGGAGCATTGCTCCAAGGCTGATCAGACGGAAAAAATAACTTACTGAAATTTTGGAAACATGTTTTTTTAAACGTTTGAAAAATGTAGTGATTTATGGTGATGAAAGCTGGTTGCTAGCATAGAACTGTATTTTGAATAGTACATGATTATACAGAAAAGTAAAATGAATTTTGTTTTGCTCTCTATATTGCAGAGTTTTTATTCCTGTGCCCGTCCCAGTATACTGCCCCTTGCCCTGACGAAGGTGCGGCCTTATTGGCCTGTCACCGAAACGCGCGTCGGCGTATGTCTCCAGGAATACGGTCATTGTCCTCATTACATCAGGACCCATAGCTAAAACCATCTATCCGGACGAACATCCCGATTTGACCACCTATGTGCTGTATTCGTAAGGAATAGTAGAATGAATGATAGAATGAATGGTGTATGATATTAGGAGAGAAAGAGTGAGTAGGGATTGAAGTGAATGATACTGTGTGTGTAAAGATTGGCTGTTACTGGGTAGGACGAATTGTCTTGATATTGTTGTCCCCATATCTGTTTGTTTTATTTATGACTTATATGTACCTATGATATACAAAAAAATATATTTTTCCCAAAAAAATCTTTTGTAATATCCTTGTTATCAGAAAACAATAATAAAAAAATATATATTTTCTAAAACTTGAACTGTATAGTCCTTTTGATTTGACCATGTGATTGTTATATGTAGTGTCAACCCCTAGGTTAATCACCCCTCCATACACATCAGTTAGGACCCCCTAGCCAGGGCCTATATATCCTGAGGCAGGGTACTCTCCTTCTCTATTTATATTGTTTTTTCCCCCCTACTACCTGCCCATATCCTAAAGATACCCACGGGGAACCCCCTTCTTTGTCTAATATGGTGGCGGTGTCTATGAGACACCGCCAGTCATATTATGATGCCCTTCCTGACATGCTTTTCCATGGCAGCAATGCCGCCACGGAAAGCCATGTGGAGACTCCCTGCGGGGGCCCGTTGTGGGCCCCCTGGGAGTCCGGGGAGTGGGGGGTGCACATGGGGGTACCTATGGTACACTCCCGCATTTCAAAGTGCAACATGGCAGGCACCGCGCGGTGCCTGTCATGTTGTGCTTTGAAATGCACAACGTGCATTTTTACCATTGCGGCGGTAAAAATACAGGATGCGCCCGCCTGTGTGACGGGCGCATCCTAATGCTCAAGATGGGACCGCCGCTCCTATGGCGGGCGGTCCCGTTTTGCACGAGGATGGCGGGCGGGCAAAGTCCGCCCGCCATCCTAATGGGGGCCTTAGTGTCTAAAGGAGCACTAGACATCATGACCTGATTTTTTTTTGCAGATTTTGCTTTGACTTGATTCACATTTTGGTGGGATCACGGGAAGTGGTGAGACGACAATACACAAAGAGGTCCTGTGGCACCAATCTCTATCATGATAGAACCATGGCTGGGTATACAGACAAAATATTGAGTACAAAATATCAAATTACACAAATATCGACTTCAAAATATGGAATGGACAAAATATCGACTGGACAGAATATAGTCATAAAAAATATCATTTTTAAGATAAGTAATGTAATATCGATTTTTATAAATGTAGAAAGTCAAAATATCGAAGTGTATAATATAGGTTAATAAAATTATCGAATTTTTAATAATATTGAATTTTTTAAAGTGTTTTGTATGTTAGTATATGTGTGCAAAGTGTATATTTTTTTGTAATTTATTTTAAGTAATGAATTTTATGTTATTTAATGTTATTCAGTGCCTTGAGACCCACAGGTGATAAGTGCGCTTCACAAATACACTTGTTATGTATGGAAGCAAATTGACAGGTGGGTTGCATAGAATGAAGAACTTCACACAATCCTCAAGGTGACCGTACTGGGGGTTCATGCGTGGTAGCGCTTAATCATTTGTCATGGGACAGATCCTCAGATATGCATCTAGTTTCAAAACTCAGAATGGTGGAACCAACCCAATGAAAGGGTGATGTCAGGTTCACATTGAAAGGATAGACTATGACTTACCATTCAGATTGGTTTGGTCCATTCGATGGTCCCCATCTTCAAACTCAGTAAAATATTCAATAATACCTTGTGACATTTGTCTTGTTGTCAAATACATTACAATTAGACATCACAAAACAAGCATAAGTGGCTAAGGCTGATGCAAAACTAAAGCTTTACAAGTTCCAAAATGTTTAAATATTTTAATAAATGAAATAATGATTATATTATCTTAATAATTTATTCAACAAACGTTTTGAGCGATTGTACAGAAATATATAACATCAGAGTATTACGAAACACAGAGTAGCGATCACTAGTGTCAGCAAAACAATTAAATACAATGCATGAACTTTTTGTGAGTGTAAAACCACACACATATATTTTGCTAGGTTAAATGGCCTATTTTTTAGATTTAAGAGGTTAACAAATGAATGGCGGAATAAGCTATGATCTCCCAAACAGATGTCTCCCACATTGTTGAAGGAGCTACAAAGAATTACAGCACGGTTTGTTTTGTGCAATAAAACTGTGCAATTCGACCTTTTCTTCACACAAGAAGTAAGACCAAAGTGTTTTGAGTTCTTTATGCATCCTTTGGAAATTAATTAGAGAAGGCGATTGTGTTTGTGTGAGCAAAACCTAATTAAGAAAAGGTCTATAATAGTGACCGGCATTAGGGGAATATGCTGTGTTCACTGATGCACATTTCTGGATAATACATATATAAAAGTATACAGCAACCTTTTGTAAATTAAACTAGGACACATATTTCATGTGACATTAAACATGTTCAGAATATGTGTACATTTACAAGAACACTTCAAAGTTAACATTAGAGTTGGTAAAACCTGCCTATAGCATGTTGCACTTTTGCAGCAGCATAGGACGAGTAGCCATACGAAAATACAATATAAATGTATGACGACAGTAAATGGAATGTTGAGAGGTACAAACAGTGAGCTGGGGGCAAGGGGATGAGGTGAGAGGAAGTTAGATAAATTATGTGCTGAGAAATTATCAATCGTTTACGGCAAATGTGTGTGTGTATGTACAGAGTGCTAAGTGACAGATAGAAATGTAAAAGCAGTCTCACACAGAGTAAATACATAACCTACTTCCTTAAAGTGTTACAGTGAAGGCAAAATAGCAATGTCCATAAGGATGAGATTGTAGGTGAACTGAAAAGAGAAAATTCTTACATATTTTTTCGATATAGGTGTTAATATGGAATCGTGGTAGCTATTTGGATATTTATTGCCGTTTCTTATTATCATATAATCCTTCTTGAATAAAAACCCGCCTAGCAAGGCACACAGTGGTCATTTCCTTGGGTTTGTTTGTAATAACTGATTGTTGTTTTGGAAGTTTTATACAGTCCTCTTTTTTCTAACATCCAATCCAGGAACTGGATTTCACAACATTTACCACCTCTTCTTTTTCAGTGTCGTACTTGTAAGCTTTGGAGCCAGAAAAGAAATAAATATATCCTAGAAAAAAAGAAAGGTACACTCACATTAGAGGACAATATATAAAATGTACATGCTCTAGACGTGAATTTAGCGCTGCCATAAACAGCAGATAAAGCAATAAACATGTTCTCACATATTGTGAATCATAAAGCAGTCAAATAATAAGATTTGCTTTTCTTACATATAAATGTAAAACGAAAAATGCATTCCAAGATTATTTGCTTTTTTTTATATACTCCTATATTTTAAGGTGGGGATTAATGCAGTCCAGAAGAAATGGGGAAATTGACTATTTTAATGTTATTTTTTTCTTAAGGATAAGGCAGAGTTAGATTTCAAGCAGATAAAAAAAGTTAGATCAAGAATGGAATTGTTAGAGAGAGGAGAGAAGAGGTAGAGGGAGGTGGCAATAAACCTTTAAATCAAAAATGGTAAATAAGGGCCTTTTCAAAAAGACATTCTAGATTATGTGATGTAATAATCCTACAGTACTCTTTTATGTTCTCTTACATGCGTTTATGAGTTGACCCTAAGACACTTAAAATGGTAATAAAATTAGAATATTCAGGTATGTACATTTGCAAATTAGTACAAGCAGAAAGGACAGTACCCTCTATTCTGTGCCATCTATTATCTTTTACTAATAGGGTGTTTGATGTTTTGTTCCTATTCACAAATGTATCTAACAGTATGTAAATAGTACACTGAGATGGCATCAACAAACATTTCAGTGCAAAACCCATTAGCAAGAGACTGGCATGATGTTGTATCAGGACACCAGATGCCAAATATTAGGAAACAGAATGCTATTGGTCATCTGGACTATTATTAAAAGTCAGCATTGCCTTGTTCCTTTTAAGCCACGTTATTTGGCTGTTGAGCAGGATATTTGTCCACACAGTCAAACATGTCTTTATGTGAGCTATTTGTGCCATGCAAAGCGGGAAGTTAGTATTTGCTAACATGTATACTTTGCCTGAATTCATGTTTAAGCCCTGAGACTGACATTGATGTCATATGCAAATGGTTTATTATTTGGATAAAAACTCAAAAATCCAAATATCATAATCAGTGATTCCTAATGTTTTAAGTTATGAAGGTTTTATGTTATATTCAATGCAATAGAACTAGATAAATAAACAATTACACCATTGGGCTGGACAGAGTATAGAACTAAGCTATGGATATTGGTACAAGATTCAAAGGTCTTCAGCACAATAGCGGTGTGCCATGGGAAAATTCTTGTGCCTTGCTTTGAAATCGAAATTTGGTATAAAAGTCCTTGTCACTCTGTTCTATCGATGCCTCAAAAAATGTGCCCCCGAACACAATCTCTGTCAAGATGAACCACAAAAGTCACTAAATAAACCTGTACTTAACCCTCTGGTTGCTTGGCATGAAAACAATCAGGCTTAATTTAGAGGCAATGTATACATTATTTATGCTGCACTTAAACAGTACTAAAGTGAAATCACAACAGAAGAAAAAACCCGAACCAATTGAGAAAAATACACAATATGACACTAAAGCAACAAAAATCCAATAGATAGAACTGTAGATATGAATCTTTTCAGTTTCCAGTAGAAGTAGCGCCAAAAAGCACAAAGCTCCAATCGCGGTAATCTAGTCCCGCTGGAATAGGTCAAAGTCAAAATTTAAGGCTGGAAATAATGGAGCATGGGTCGCATACAGGGACCTGGTGTGGCTCAGCGGAAAGGTTACCATCTAACTTAGCCCACTTTCACTCAAGAATCTCTCCTCAACAAGGCCATTGAAGGTAGAGCAGCGCGGTGAATCAGTAGATGGGCTCGCTGATGGCAGGTTGCTGAAGTCCGAGGCCTTGATCAGAACTTCGCGCTAACAGTGAGGTCATTGTCGGTGCAAAGAGCTGGTTGACAATTATTACTTCACCTTGGCAGGAATCTTGTGGCGGTTGTTGGCAATACAAAGAGCTCTATGCGGCAAAGTCTGGGGTCTGTATCTGAGAAGGGCTTATTTGCAGTTGGATGCAGGTTACACATTGACCTCGGCAAAGTCTACTCATGTTTACGGGGAAACTGTGTACACTTTGCTTGTCAACACTAAGAGCCTAGAACTTCTGGATTTTCTCCTGAGGTCAATTTTTTTCAATTTAGGGTTGGAGGAGTACACTCTAACACCAGCCACATGACGAGGACCGGGTGAGCAATGCTTGGGGGCTAGGAACTTCTTCAGCAGAAGGCAGTTGCAGATCCAGTTGGTAGTAGTCAGCTGGGAACCTGCAGGAAGGCCTCTGGAAGCTTGTATTGTCCATGGAGGTTAGCCATCTCATCCTTGGAGTCACTTCCGGGGTTCTGGGTTCAATGCAAGCAGGTCAGCCTTCCTTCAGGCTACAGGCAGTAGGGTAGACCTTCTTCTGAGTTTCCAGAGGTCTAGGAGTGTTTTTTCGGATTCGGAGGGTACCACCGTTGTCTAACCAGAAAACTGGTTCTGATTAGTTCTTCTCTTCCCTAGGACAACACAGGCACCTTCTGAAGTCTGTAAGCGTCTGGGTACAACCCTCAAGCTATCCTTTGAAGCTCAGGAAGGACTGAGTACAACTGCTTTAGGCCATCCTGCTCAAGAGAGGAACACCCTTTTCCACACCGAAGGAACTTTTGTCCCCTGCCTGGAAGGAATACATATCACACCACAGGAGAGCCATCATCAGTATTGTGACCAAGGACATTGGTAGAAAGGCATATTTGGTTGAGGCAGAAAAATGCCAACTTTCTAAACCTAAAAAGAACAATTGATGGACAGAATGCTGCACAATGTCAAACATTCACCCCAGTACAGAGATGTGGGCCTAAATCCATCGTTTTTTTGCTCCCCGTGCCATTCCAGTTCAGGCCCAACCATATGCAAATCAGTCTTGACCCTGTTCTCCATGGGAACAGTCTAACGCCAACTGCCAAACCAGGTCCTCCCTGGACTGGAAACAAGCACCCTGGGACTGGTTTCGGAGCATCATCCCTCATCAGTCAGGCTAGTTTGACTCAAGTCTCTTGATTGGGGTGGATTTTTTATTTGCTCTGCATTATCATCTATGTGTCTTTTGCTTAACTTTCTAAATCTGGCGTTTCAAAATAGAAATTAAAAATCCAGCTTTATTATTAAGGATGATTTTAAATCACAATTTAAATGATTGGAAGGCGTATTTCTCTAGCTTTTCCTGAACTGAAGCCACCACTTATTAAATGTAATAAGGTAACTCATTGTTAGTCTATGCGAGAGCTAACCTTCACCTCAGGGAATGTAAATCTTAAGTACACTTAGCCTACTTTATAAATACCATGTACCCTGCCCTATGAGCATTTTAGGCCTACCATAGGTGTGAATAATGCATATTAAAAAGGAAGGTTTAGGTCTGGCCGAAGGTTTACTTTACCAGGTCGACACAGCAATTTCAAAACTGCACTACCGACTGCAGTGGCAGGCCTGAGACATGTTTATAAAGGCAACTTTAGCAGGTAATGCAAGAGTGACGAAGCCCACTAGTAGCATACAATTTACAGGCCCTAGGTGCATGTATTACCATATACTAGGATTTGTGAGTAAGTTAAATGCGCCATTTAGGTGTATACCAATTTTACCATGTATGAAAGTGAGAGCACAAACACTTTATTGCTGGTTAGTAGGAGTAGAGTGCACAGAGGTCTAATGCCAACCAAAAACGGATTCAGTTAAGGAAGGCAAACATCTGGGGTCACACTGTAAAAATATCCAGGATCAACATATGCTGTGCAGACACGGTGCCAGGAGTAGAACAGGGGGATCCAGTTGACCTATTGAATAATATCCAGTTTTTTGAAGGAGCACTGGCAGGACATTTACTGGACCTGTGCCCAGCTGAGAAGAGCCCCAACAACTTCCATGGGTCTGATGGAACCAATCCAGAAGTAATAGCAAGAATGATAAATAGTTAAAAATAATTTCATCTTATCATTCACGATTTGTAGAAATTCATATCTTTTGTCGGCAGGAATAATATCTACCTTTACCAATTGTGAAAAACTATGCACATCCAGCAGCTTCCCTTCACCAGAGTAGAAACCGTTTGGTCACAATACAACGTTTTTGCCTTTTAGTGCTCTTAGTGTTTGCATTGCTGCAATTTGCGTTCTCTGATCTTGCAAAACATAGGCACCCACCTCTGAGCTGGCTCCACTTGGCAGTCTACTTGTTTTCTCTAATGATTCAAATCATTTCACAGAAACCGTTCTGTGTGTGATGATCAGTACGCTGATCGGCCTGCAGTCCAATACCTACTCACAGATGATGGACAAGATGAACTCACCTTTAAGCCATCCATGATACCAGGTCCCAATTTTTATTCACAATTGGGTTTTGTCTTTTAAACAAGATTTCTACTGCTCCCATAGACTTAGATTGAAACACATTTTTTAATTGTATCTTATGGAATGGTTACATTTTACGTAATACCATTTACAGTAATCTGGTGGCACAGTCTTCCTCAGTGGTGTGAGAATAATATTTTTGTCCCCCTCACATTATTAAGCCAGATGCATTCATCTGTTGTAGAGAATCCAGATTAGGTATACTATCAATTTAGGTTGATTCTAAAGAATAATTGAGACAAGAATAGGTGCAACAGCAATTGCTTTTCCAAACTTACATTGACAGAGTGTCCTACATTTGGTTAACTTTGTTAAATGGGAAAAAAGGTTCCTCTAGTAAAGTGTATAAAAGTTCAAGAGAGCCTAAATGTGCTTCATGAGGTTACTGTCTTCATCTGGTCCATACACATATTGCAAATTATAATTTGAAAAGTGATAAGAATAATAATTGTACAATTTTTTCACAATTGTTCAATCTATGATTAAATAAATATTTTTAACATTGTCATATTGCATTTTAATATTTTATATGGTTTTGTAACGGATATGTTTTGAAACACAATCTTGAATGACAAAACCTAAATGCAAGACTAAATTAAAATCCAATACATTTCTTGAAACATTTAAACTGTGGATTGTAAGGTCTTTTTTGAGAACCAAGTTAAAAAGGATAACAAAGGATTATAAATTTGCTATTTGCTGAAGATTTGCCCATTCTGGAGGTTCACCCCAAATGTTTTGCTGTTTTGCTGAACCCTATTTTTGTTGACCTTAGAGCTCTGTACACTTTACTCCTGCTAACCAGGTATAAAGTGCCTATTCTCCCCGTTTAAACATGATAAAAATGAATGTGCACCTGATTGGTGCCAATTGTATCCATGGCCTGTAACTTAGATGCTATCTGCAGACAGCTGCACTCATTGTGCCATCTACTGCAGTGGCACTGTAAAGCATGTCTCCAGTCCCACCATGGTTGTCTGGCTTTGTAGTTTTAAACTGCAAATTACCCTGCCAAAATAACCCTTTTTGGGCAAACCTTAACCCTCCTTTGTGATATTTATAAGTTACCCCTAAGTAGGCCTTATTGCCCAATCAATCAACAAGGGTTGGTAAAGAGCAACTACTCACCCGTGAGGTTCTCAGGGTACTGGGGGCAAGGGGGCGGCTCCTTTGAGTATTGGGTTCACCCGACAATCCAGGTCTTGAGGTCCTTCCTCAACTGGGGCAATGTGGGAGATTGCCAGAGGTGGTCGGGGGAGGGTGTTCCAGGCTTTGGCTGTCCATAGAGCAGGGTGTATGGTATATGAAATTAGGCCATGTAGATGTTTAATGTTAAGCATGTCCTTCCAGTGAAAATGCTACCAAAGCTATTTTCAATGTAGCAGAGTTGGCCGTTTCATAGGAAAGCATTGGGATACAATATAATGCTTAATAAATGTTATCTTTGCTAAGGAAACAGTTACAAATGTAATTTCTTGACTATTTGAAATATTTAATACAATCCCAAGTGGCATTTTGTGGAAAGAAGTTTTTAGAAAGTCATCTTTGCCCTACTCGAAGTCCCTGGAAGCTAAACCTCCATTTTAATCTATCCCTTCTGCCAACAAGTAATTAACATTAAGAATAGATGGGAATGAGGTGTGATCTTGCTCCCAGGATCAAACAATTGACTGACATGAATGGGCTGAGATGAGAAATCTGAACCTGACAGAATATGAAGGGGAGGCTTGGAGGATCCTTTTTGGACTACAAAGTGTAATTTTATCCTTGAATGTCACATCCTGATTGATAGGGTTGCTTGGGCTTTTTGTATGACACATGAGGCACAATCCAAAGACGTCCCCTTCATAGGCAAATGCAAGCTGACACCTGCGCAGGGCCATAGTACCATAGTACCATAGTACACTTCCCCCCCCCCCCACCCAGGCCTCTGAGCCAAAGATTTCTGTAACTGAAGACTTTGGTCATCTTCAAAACGCCCAAAATGTGTAGGATTTGCCCCAGGCACATTTACCCCATTGGTTAGGAGGTCCCCAGTGGTAATTCCCATTCACTAGTGGAGTGGTGTGGCTCACTGGTTGGAGGCGGCAGACCCGGAAGCAGAGGTCGGCCCTGGACCAGGGTTCGATTCCCGACGCGGCAGGGTCTTGGGCCATGGTCAGCCGACTCGATAATTCTCGCCTTGGTGCCTACTCCAACCATGGGTCCCACTCAGCAACCCTGGGCAATAGCTTGCTAAATCTCTACTAACGGCCCCATCAGCGCCGGGGATGCTTGTCTTCACCTTGGAGATGCCCAGGAGGGACCATCTCACAGGGATAGCCAGGATGGGTTCCCCAGCGGTATACAGCGCCGGGACGCCCCTTTGCTGGGGCAGCTGTGCGCTTTACAAGTATACGACATTTAACTAGTGTTATGAGGCTTACATTTAGTTTATATTTTAGTTTCTTGTTTTAACATGTTTCCTCCTTGTCAGAATGACCCTTGCACGCATTTGTTGCTCTGTAGTCTGTGCATTGAGTTCCAGGATCGTACAATTCAGAATGTGATGTATTGTTTTATTTTCTATGCTGAAAAGGAGATAACTCTTCAGGTCTAGTTTAATTAAAACATTGTCCTGCACCTTTGACACAGTGTGATTAGATTGCCGTTTTGTTATTTAAATGATGTCCAAGCTGACGTCAGTGAGAAGTTCACTTCCACCAGATTCATCATGGAACGCTGCTGTAATGCTGTCCTACTGTCCCGACTTTCAACCTGAAAAGGAAGATAGCTGTAAACTTGGAAGTGCATCCGCGGATGCACTGAACCTGGCTTCCTGACATACAGTGACAAGGTATGGGGTTAGATCATTCCAACAGACCTGGAAGATAGGGTTCTTCCAATATGTTCTCTCTAGCATAGAGATAAGTAATAGATAGGAGTAACGGTAGCAATATTTTGAACAATTACCATGGTTGAAGTGTTTGTCGTTTTACCTATTCCATTAATAGTTATTGCAATAATATGTCTAATCTTTAGAGCTTTTCAATAAATGTTTGAAAATGCAATAATGTACCTTTTCTTTGTTAACATTTTGGGCATGCAAAAGTGACAAAATAAAAGGGTAGATCTGTTACCACGATTGTCGTGGGAATCTGAGAGCCACGTTCTAGGTTACTGACAACATCTATAACTCTGTAGGTTTAGGAGTTTAGATTCGGTACTGTGAGCTAGCCAAACAGACCAACACTTACTGAATATATAAGAAGAATTATTGTTGTTTTAAGTACACAATCATATTAGATCTATAGGAACTGTATAACACTAGATTGTGCCAGGCATTATTGTAGGACCTTGAGGCACCCACATCAGTACAGTCCTGGACCTGTGGAGGATCAGAAGAACACTGAATCTCCTCTCTGAGAACTAGAAGACAGAACCTGCTTTGTCTCTTGTTCCCATGACAAAGAAGTAAACTCTTAGGGGTCATGAGGCTTACCTCCTGTGAGAGCTACATGGACTCAACAAGCTAAAGTATGCTTTTTTCTGTAACTGCCTAGCTGATGAGTGGCAACATGACCTAGACTTGACCCTACGTGCCCCCTGCCATGTAAGGTCCTAAGTACCTCTGACATCCTGGGGGGCTTTAGAAGTATACTCCTGGGACTTAAATTACTAAAGTCAGACGGTAAAATCTTTGAGGAGGATGAATCTGGTTGGTGTATCTGACTGGTGCTCCATGACCCTCAGCGTCAAATTGCGCCGAGGTCCTGGGTTGCCTCATCCTTTGACTATCATTGATTCTTTGTGCTTCTTGGTGCTATTTTTACTTAAAACATTATATATCTGGTTTCTCTTATTGGATTTTTGTCACTTGGTGTAATTTTGTTTAGTACAGTTTACTCTATTTTTCTAATTCATTTTGAAATTGTTATTGTGTGGCATTTGAATTTTATAACTGTTTTAGTTCTGCATAAACATTTTACTCATTGCCTCTAAGGTAAGCCTTTCTGGTCTGTGCCATAGCTACCAGGAGCATGACCTAAAGTTTCTTTAATGATTTTAGAGGCTGACCCTGACAAGAATTGTGATTAATATTTGAGGTGGGTCCTCACATCGCTCAACTAATAACCCAATTTCTCTCACTATTCTATCAGCTAAATCCAGCAGTACTCCAGTTAAACAGTTAACTTAACTCTCTCCACTCAGTTTTTTGACACATTCAATGAAATTCTATTTCTCACCAGGCCCAGTTGACCGACCTCCAACACATGCTTTGGTCATGCCCCAGTGTTGTCAGCTATTAGCATGAAATACACACTCACCTGGCACCATCGAACAACTCATTGCACTGAACTCATGGGAGGCGATGGCCTTAGGTATCTTTCCTAGGAGGAAGAACCATAAAGTATGGGCACATTTTGCCAATCTTGCCATCCTGCTGGCTAAGCATCTTCTCACCATACATTGGAAAGCCTAAAATTCCCCGGTGATTTCCCAATGGCACAGAACACTTCTCCTTTGCGAAAGGCATAGAGCACTGCTCTATTTTGGAAGGAATCCCAGTGGTGGTGCCCCATTGCGGTAGAGTGGAACACCATGCTTACCCAACTTAAGGAGTTGGTTAGAGAAGTCTCCCCCTTCACCTTGACCCAATGAAATAAACCCCTCCATACTGGGTTGGTGTCTCCCTTCCATCCCGTAATGCCGGGGGGTGGCCAGGCTACTCATGGGACCACCACCTCATTCAAACTCTGTCTCCTACGACTTCTAGACCATGCCTACCTTTTCTCTCCTATATACCCCCTTGACGATCTGGATCATGCTGATACCCCGTTGCTTCTTTTTCCTCACACTTTTCCCTCATTTACCTGACCCCCCCTGTTGATTACAGGTTTTATTCTTGCTTATACAATACATCCACCCCTTAGGAGCACCTTGAATGCCTAAGCTCAGGCCCTTGATTGATAAATTCCACACGGATTTACAGCATGTGACCCATGCTATTGTATACTCTGTAAAGTATTTCTATTTGAGAATGTTTACTGTTTCCCATACCGCCTATTATGCATTGTTCATCCACCTCTTATTCGTTCTTTTAATGCTGTAACATGACTGTCGGTTATTTTTATGATTTGCACAATGTAACCAAAGTAATCACTAAAAACCGTAGTGAGAATTATTTAAAATAAAAATTATGTGAGTAGACATTCATTGTGAAGATTTTTAATTCTAAATTAAAGTCTCTGGTGCTTAACTGAATTACACATTATAAGCAAAATCTGCACTAAAGTATAGTTTCTCCCCACTTAGATCTACAGGGTTCAAGGAGATATCAATATCAATCTTAGTTTAAACTTGAATCCCAAGTGTAGATCCACTGTCCCTTTCACCATGACCACACCTCTTTTGGGGCATCAAGAATTATCATGTTTCACTGGCTCAGCAATATTAAGATTCCAGAGCTGGCCAGCAGTAGGATCAAAGGCCTTCCTATACAATGGAGCAATTAGCAGTGCTTGACCAAGTTCCTAGGGGAGCAAGGGGAGAGAAGGTAATCTGCATCTGCTAATTAACTGTTCACATTCCACCTGGCCTAGACAAAGCAAAGAACACAGAAATATAGCAGGAAGGCCAGACCTCAGCAGCCACACACATGAGAGGCTCCCCTTTGAAGCATTGATGAGAAGGGATCAAGCAGCTGTATCAGTTGGAGACAGAGATAAGACTCTCAGGGAAGGTCCTTCCATAGACCACAACACTCATTATCTGAAAAGACCCACAAAGCTGTGCATGAAGGGTGGGGTGGGGTAGAGTGATGAAGTGGCGCTCAAGGATTGCCCAGGGGTGCCTTGTTTCCGAAATGTTCTATCCTCACTTAAAAACTCCTACACTAGTAAAAGACTGTTGAGAAGAAATTGAACCCAGGAGCGACAATGGGGAACTGCGAGGATGAACCGTAGGACTTTAACACCAGCTGGCACCCAGGACTAGGATGAGTGTCTCCAGGGTCAGGGGTGATGTTTCCCTTATAAACCCTGAGGAACAGGTGTGAAATTGACCTGCTAAGGGATCCCTCATGGTTCCATTGGCCCTTCAAGTACTCAGGGGTTTGTGGAACCTGGAGGGTGCTTCAGGGAAGGTTTTTTACCTGTTGGCAGCAGTGGGGCTGTGGAAGACACCCTCCAAGAAGTAGAGAGTAAAGGGATGCCAGGTAGAGGTCAGGGCTGGTGAAGGGAGCAACTAAAACCAAGCTCCCCAACCAAAGTACTCTTTAGAGGGCAGGAGACCTGAAGAGGATGGTCTTGGTGGCGAGAGTTCTCCATTAGGAGCAAAACAACAACTTCCTTGTGAAAACGAGTCCAAGGGGGACCGGAGAAACAACCTTGAAAGGTTGATTCCCTGGGGGGACCAGGCAAAGACCAAAGAGTGTGGTGTTTTGTGGCAATTTCTGAAAATTACCCTGCAGAGGGTCAATCACTCAAAGGTTGGTGCAACCTCAACAATCAAAATTTTGAGGAGAAGGGAACATGCATGGGGTACCCTTCCCAAGCCATCTTTCGTGCAAGAACTCCATGTCCCAGGATAGGATGCAATTGACATTGTCCCAAGTCAACTTAACTTCCCAGGACTAAAGAAAATAGTATGGAGTGTCACAGCACTCTGGTAAACCAGCTCCCAGGGACCCCGGAGCCGCAGTTGAGATGTGGTGCGCCTACTCCACTCGCATGCTCATGTTTGGGGGGTGGAGAGAATGCTGTCAATAGCACTCCACCCGTACTCCATGTTGGTGGGATAATGAGCACGCTGGCTCTGACACGGGCACTGGACAGGGAGTCAGCTGTGCAGCATGAGAGTAAGTTCCCTGAGCTGTCTTTATTCCAACAAAGAATGAGGCATGATGGGACTGAGGCACCTGTACCATACAAAGGAAAAGTATGTTTTGAGGTCAATTACCTACAAAGAAAAAGCCTCTCTGCCATGTGGCGAAAAGCTGCTACTATAATATTCATACTATTGGTCCTAGGAAGAGCCCCATTAGACTTTGTAAAGGGCAGAAATGTGCATATTGGAAGAGATGTGGTGCGGCGGGTGGAAGAGGTGTGGCGCAGTGGGCAGGGTGCCTGATTCTGGACTACAGGGTTCACGGTTCGATCCCTGGTGCTGGCAGCAGGTTAGCCCAGCATCATGTGACTCTGGGCAATAGCTTGCTTAATCTTCCCGAGGGCCCCCAGTGCCGGGACACCACTTCGGAAGTAGCTGTGCGCTTCACAAATACTGGTATTTCATATTGTATTCATGCTGGTGGGCCGAGGGAAAGTCCCACAAGCCTTTACACAGGGCAGATATGTGCATATTTGTTGTATGTGGGCCTCACAGTAGGCAGGTAGTTTCACAAAACAGGCAATAGAACCAAAACCAGGGGCAGTCAGGCACATGTAGAACAGAGATTCCTTGTGGATGAATCAATAATAAACACATCAATGACAATACCTCACAGAGAACTGAATGTGATAATGAATGATCACAAAGGCCCTTAGAAGGTTGTATAATCAATCAATCAATCAATCAACATGTGTATAGTATAGTACAATCCCCCCTAGAGGTATCTTAATTCTGAGGGTGTCATGTTGCCATCAAAACGTCAGGTCTTGAGTTTCTTTGTGAAGTCCACCAGGGAGGGTGCTGTTTGGAGGTGATGGGGCAGGTTGTTCCAGGTGTTGGTGGTGAAGTAAGAGAAGGAGTGGCTCCCGCAGCTGCTGTGACCAATGTGGGGGGTGTGTACAAGGGTGTGGGAGGAGGAGCACAGGTGTCTAGGGGCTGATGGAAGCTGAGTCGATGGTTGATGTAGGATGGTCCTTGATGATATAGAGTTTGTAAGGCTGCATGAGGATCATGAACTGGCATATCTTCTTGATGGGGAGCCAGTGGAGTTTTCTGAGGTGGGGGTAATGTAGGTCAGTTTGGAGAGGCCTAGGATGAGTCTGTCAGAGTGTTCTGTATAGTCTAGAGTCTTTTAAGGAACTGGGAGGAAATTCTGATATAGAGAGCGTTGCCGTAGTCAAAGCGGCAGGTGACGAGGGCCTGCATGGTGGTCTTTCTGGTGTTGATTGGGATCCATCTGAAGATTCTGCGGCGCATGTGGAGGGCGTAAAAGAAGGACAAGGTGACTGCATTGATGCCTTTTTATGTGAGTATTGGTCCGAGTTCTGCTGGCCACCAGCTGTGGTTCAATACGGAGGTGTTCTTCCTGAATATCAGCACTTTGTATTGTTGGAGTTGAGTTTGAGGCAGTTGACTCTTGTCCATTTGGCTACATTGGTCCTGGCATTGCGGAAGTTGGTTTTGGCATTGAAGGGGTCCTCGGTGAGTGAGAGGATTAGTTGAGTGTTGTCTGCATAACAGATTATGTTGAGTCCGTGGGATATGATGATGTCAGTGAGGGGGGTAATGTAGATGTTGAACAGAATGGGGATGAGTGATGATCCTTGGGGTACACTGCATATGATGTGAGGAGATGAAGGGAGGCAGTTGGGTGCTCTGTGTGCTTCCTCTAAGAAAAGAGGCGATCTGCTTGAGGTAATTTATTGAATGCCGATGTTGAGGAGTCTGTCGATGAGGGTTTGGTGGGGGATGGCGTCAAACACAGCAGAGAGGTCGATGAGGATCAGGGATACAGTTTCTCCACAGTTGAGGAGAGTTGTGATGTCGTCTGTGGCATTAATCAGCACAGTCTCAGTGCTATGGTAGGCATGGAGTCCTGATTATGAGACGTTGAGTAAGTGGTTTCGTTCTAGGTGTTCGGTGAGTTGTTAATTGATGGCTTTCTCAAGTACTTTGGCTGGGTAGGAGAGCAGGGAGATCAGTCGATAATTTTTGAGATCGCTGGGGTCAGCCAATGGTTTCTTTAGGAGTGGTCTGACCTCTGCGTGCTTCCATCTGTCCGGGAAGGAGATGTAGGTGTTGAGGATGCTAGTTCTGTGCTGATAGGGTCGATTCTGAGGTTGAAGAGATGGTGAGAGCAGGGGTTGGTGGGTGCCCCAAAGTGGATAGACAACCTAACGGCAGTGGTGGTCTGAGTGGGGAGCAGAGACTATGTGATGATGGTTTGGCTTTTGTTAATTGGTTTGTTGAGGTTGTGGAGGCTGAGAATGGTGGGTTGGGGTTCAAAGTGTCCTCGATGGTGGCAATCTTGCTGTAGAAGTAGTCTGCGATGGTGTTGTAGAGTTTGGAAGGGGTAGATGGTTTTGTCTGTGGCTGTTGGGTTGGAGGATTTCTTTACTCTTTTAAGAAATTCTTGCGTGTTGTTGGCCGCTGTATTGATGTTGGCAGTGATGGCTGCTATGTTGGCTTTCTTGAATCACAGGTGATAGTTGCTGAGGGCTGCTTTGTGAGCAACTCTGCCAGAGGGGTTCTTAGTAATGTGCCATAACTTCTTGAGTTCATAGCAGTTGGGATTGGTGGTTCTGAGCTCTGAGGTGCACTAGCTGGCTTGTTTTGGGGTTATGATGGCTTTTGCTAGTCCCAGTGGGGAGACTCTGTCAGCACATTTGGTGATCCAGGAGGAGAAATTCTGGATGGCCTGGTAAAGTTCTGCTGAAGCTTAGGGTAGGGTGGTTGGTAATGAAGGCCTGTGTCCACTGAGTCCCGGATACTTTGCCCCAGCTGTGGTGGAAGGAGCTGAGGTGCATAGTGTAGGTATGTTGGGCATCAGGGATGGTAAAGTGAACAATGCCGTGGTTGGCCCAGGTGAGTTCTGAGACATGGCTGAATTTGATTCTGTCGCTGGAGGAAAAATTGGAGATGAGTGTGTGTCTGGCTTTGTGCGAAGGTTAGGTGACCAGTTGGGTGAGGCCAAGGTTGTTCAGATTTTCCAGGAGAAGGATGGAGTTGGCGTCGTCTGGGTTGTAGATGTAGAAATTGAGATCACTGAGTAGGACATATTGGTGTGAGTTAATAGCTATGGGGCAATGAAGTTGGAGATGTCATCGCTGAAAGCTGGTCGGCTCCTGGGGGTCTGTAGGCAAGGATGTCTCTTATCGTGGTCTTAGCATCAGTCTGTAGTCAAACGTTGAGGTGTCCATGGGAGGTGTAGGGTCATCATTAGTGAAAGTGCATCAGATGGTTTCCTTGACGATACATTTACTGCCTCATAATGGTGCTAAATATTCATGTGATCACAGTGAGTAAAGTTAACCGGTGCAGGGTCTGTATTATAAAATCACCAATTGATCAGAGAAAGTTTTGCACTGTTTGAGTCAGAAATGCTCAAGCACCATACAAGTTTATTGACACAATGTCCTAATTGTTATAATCGTCAACAGTGTTTTGACCCTTAATGATTCAAGTGTCATCATCAGGATGTGGTAAATCATATGGAGAACGAGTTGATTTCTGATGATAGCGATCATTTGTTCATAAAGAAGCTGACATTCAAACTAAGAGGAGTGGATGGGGCATTATATCTGAATAAAACATCTTACTCAGGTGATATTGAACTACTATGGGACACTGGTTTCCATTCAATAGACGTAACTGGTTTCTTACCAGGTTTGACCTGGCTTTCCTCAAGCAATAAATCACAATACTACTATCAAAAATTAGCTCATGCTTCATAGATTTACTAGGTCCTGATGAGGACCCTTGAATTACTTGTTTGAATTCTTTATCTGTATTACAAGTAAAAGCCCGGCCAGCCCTTCAGGGTTCCTCACAGGTCTTAACCAGCTGGTGCAGTTCTATTCTGTTCTTACATATTTATGTTTGGCACCATCCAAGTTCTTACCTTAATTTGGGTTTGAAGCATCTGCTGTATGATACTGGACTTACACCTTCACATCTGGTACTGATTTGCTATATTTCCTTCATTATTCTTTTCTTCCCCTCCCAGATCTGCTATTCTTAGCTACTGTGATGTTTTGATGCACCCTTTGTAACTGTTTTGTTTGATATGTATTTGACACCTGTACATCCCTGATCACCCTCCCTCCCATAATTGTGAAGGGCTCTGATATCCCTCTGGATCATGTTTGCGCTATATAAACTTTATAAATAAAATAAAATAAGTAAATCCAGTGGGTGGGGGTGACTCCTGGCTTCCCTCTAACCAATGGGTGTATAAGTTGCCAAGGCTCAATCCTTCCCACTTTTGTAGCAGGCCATCTTTGCCTTCCTGTAAACAATACCACAGTGACCATTACACACAAAACCCTAAATGGGTGAACCCTTCCTCCCTTGTGCAGGACCTGTGTGCCCAACCAGAGGCGTGGCCAGGCAGATGAGCTTTGCTATCCTCTGTGGTCACAAAACACATATTTAAGGGTAGCGTCCCTCTTACTCGGATTGGTGCCAGCCTGGCTGGGGGATCAAAAGGTTGCCATCTCCAGTTCTCAACTTACATTTATTTGTGAAAGGGCAGGCCAGGAGTTAATGAAGTTCCTGAGCCTACCTAAACTGGTCTTCCTACAAGGGGAAGATAAATACCTCCCTACACCCAGGCCATTGTTTTTGCTCTGACAGCAGTTTTTTTTTACCTCATTAAGGTCAAGCACTGGCTGGGCAGCTCCTGGAGAGATAATGCACAAAGCCAGGTCTACCATTGGTAGTAGATAGGGATTTTTGTCAAAACTATTGGTGATAGCGAGGGAATGCCCATGTACCACAGTTAAAACGCTCCTTGGTGCAAAGCAGCACAAATAAATGCAAACAGTTACTTGTGGTTCCCATGCAAAAAAAGGAACACTTTTTGTCAATTTTTGTGACTTTCCACCTGTGCAGTGTTGATTAATCTGACCCTAAATAATCATCAGCATAGTAGCGTCTTATACTTCTTGAGGTTGATTACTTAAGCATCATTAATCTCTGCAATAGCAACACCTGTTGTTATATACGTTAAATTACAAGAGCACAGCTGTAATATAGAGTGAAATAATGTATTTACTATAAAGAATCTGCATGCATTATCTAATAATAGGATTGTATAGGGATTTCTGAAACTGCTTTTTTACAATAACAATTAGTTATTAAAATAGATCACACTTTATAAAAATATAAATGTTCTTTAAATACTTACCATTCACCTCTTCTGCTGCATCTATGTTGCCTCCAATGCCTGCAAACTCATCTTCAATACTTTTAGGATACTCTGTTCCCATTTTCTTCTCAGTTTCATCATAGCTTTGAAGTACAGAATATTATTGCAATTGTTAGTCAATGATAATAAAATACTATATAAAACAGTTGCTACAAATGCTTGCTGTTGGATTGTATGTAGCAAAAACAATCACATGCTTGTCAAACTCAAAGAGTATTTACCATGGTAAAGTGAAAATACAAACATATGTGTATAAAATACATTTATAATTACAATGTAGAGGATATATGACAATTACAACGTTGAAAATCACAAATTGTATCCTTCATGACCACTTATAATATAATTATTTATATTAAACAAAATTTCTACCCTTTACAGTGTTCCACTTCCTTTTGACTAGGCTTGTCTCAAATATACATACATAGAAAGGAGACATGGCATCCCATATACATGCTTTTGGCTATTCACACTGATTCCAACACAGCACGCATGGTTACTATGTGTGCTTTAGTCACTCTATACAGTGCATGCACATGAACAAAAAAAAGGTCTGCCAAAGCAGAAACATGCTCCAATCAACCAGTGGTAGTACCAGGAGTACCTGTGAAAAGCCTTCTCCTAAACAAATCATGCCCATTCTTACTCATCACATAGGCTGCATTAAAATAGGTAATGGGAACACATTTGTGCTGGTAATATGAATCAATTTTTCCTATGAATTTACTGAGACACATCACAAGGATTTTGGAACTGGGTTTGGTATTGGAATTAATTAAAAGAAAAATAAGGTAGTATGAACCCCTTTCTACTGTTGGTTTTGTTATGTGGACACATTAGGCCTGGTTCAGAACTTCACCATTTTGCATTCTCATGTTTTCAAGTAGCCTTCCTTCCCAAACATAGTGACATTTGACACATATTTGCTTGCGTGCCATACAGGATAATTTTCTCTTGAATGGCTTTGCTTGCCTATCCAGTTCATATGCATATTATGACAATAGCTTGAACATTCTGTACAAGGGCTAAATTTAATGTGCAAAATGTTGTTGTTTGTTATTGTCCGCTTGACGACAGAACTATTACGAAGGAATCAACAATAGAGGCCTGACTGGGTCTTCAGTATCGCAACACGGATGATGTTTAATATATAAATAACAGCAGTCCCTTGTTTAAACAGAGGAGCATTTCACTGAGACTGAGAGGTCATTCCATGCTGGAATTCCAGCCCAGCTGATTCCTGTTTACATCTTGAGAGAGATGAAGCCCAGCTCTCCACCAAGATGAGCTGCCTGATGACACTTACTCACAGGTAACAGTGGAGTTAAATCACCTTGCAGGTATTTGGGAGATTCGCCCAGTCTAGACACACTAGGTTAGGTAGTGCTAGGTAGAAGTACAATATATCACAGTACTCATACACAAGCATATATTTTCTGGAACAACAAAATGGTTGAACTGCTTATCTGTAGCAACACAAGAACAAGTTCCTTGCCATGAAAGAAAACCTGTTGTTGTATATTAATATGTCATCCCTAAAGTGTGCTTGGTACAGCTTTGGTAAAGAGGCATTGTACACTAATATACCCCAAGATGAGTCACTATACGTTGCAGCCAACATTTTGGATAAAATGAAAATTCCACACATGGTTTCCACAGACTGTTTGGTCCAACTAGCTTCAATTTGTCTGCAAAGGAATATATTTCTGTTTAAGACAGAATTGTATCTCCAAGTAAGAAGAGAAATGGATATATGGCAAGAATAATCCTTATTAATATATAAAGAATGGGTATAGGTACATTGATGCATTTCACCAGAGATAGCCAATCTATGTATGGCATATTTCAAAGAGAAATTGATATATGACAATATTAATGCTCAAAGACACCTAAGGACCTGGTATAGATACATTGGTTTTCATCTTTTGGAAAAGAAAAGAGAGGTCCCTTGGAGACTTAAAAATGTCACACATGGCTGAATAATTGGTCAATTGAGCTGAGCTTTATGATGAACCGTGGTTATCCTTATATTGAGTTTTTTGGATCTCTGGAGTTTCCAAGGTGAGGAACATCTGTCAGGAAGTATATATTCGTAACCCATTGACAAAAACACACTTCTCCATTTCACCAGTGCCCACCCATGCTCTCTCAAAGAAAACCTTCTGTATGAGAAATGTTTGTGGGTCCCAGATACACTAGCCATAGGGAAGAGTATTTTCTGATTGACAATATGCTTATAGCAATAAGATATCTTCTCAGACTTGTCAGTGGTGCCTTGAAATGTGCCTGGTGGACCCTCTTGATACACTGCTGAAGCCAAGAGTGAAGGATAATAACATCCCCCTTGACATGTGTTATCACCTACTGTCCTATTGTAAGTAGAATAAAAAAAGATCATACAAATAAAATTGAAATTACTGTAGAACTATAATGCTCCTAGACACTTTTTTCCTTTAGCAAAGGTAAAAATATTCAACTATATATAGAGAGAGCAGGCAGGGCTAATAAAACATGAAGAGCAGATGCCACTTACTTACTAGGACTTCCTACAGTGCTAGTTCATTTGAAATGCAACACGTGTAGTGTCTGTCCGTACACTCAGAACACTAAAGAAGTGATCATAAATGACACTGTTAGAAATGGGAGTATCTATTTGGCAATGGTTTGCACCTTTGTCCAAGTAGGGACCCGTCTTCCTAGTCAGGGTAAGGGGGTAGACTTCTAAAATAACCCCTGCTCACCCCCTTTGTAGCTTGGCACATGCAGACAGGCTTATCTCAGAGGCAGTGTGTAAAGCATTTGTGCACACATACAGCAATATAGTGAAAACTAACCCCGGGTGGAGCAGGCAGAGTGCAACTACACAGAGGCCCACGGAGTTGGGGGAAAACTCCGCTCTGCCCCCAACCTCCACCACCCCTACATGCGCAGTTTGTGCAAGATGTATGGAGAGGAGGAGGAGGCCAGCCCGGGGACTCCGCAATACAGGTAAGTGATGTTTTATTTCTTTTAAATTATGTTGTCACTATTATTTTATTAGGGGGTTGGAGGCGGGGGGCTGGCTAACGCCGATCCACTGTGGAGTCTGAGTTTCTTTCCCTACTCTGCGTTCTCAGGGGGCGCGGAGTAGGGAAATCTCTGCACACTCCGCTGGCAGAGCGGAGTTCTCCACCCGCGCCTAGTGAAAATACTACAAATGGACACCACACTAATTTAGAAAAATAAGTAATTTTAATCTAAACCAAACAAGACCAAAACATCAAAAATCCACAATATAATAATCAAATTATGACTTTTAGATGGTAAAAAACAGTCTGTCCATAGAAAATGATGGATGCTGCACTTTCAACACAGAGTACCTTGGATGCATCAAAACCACAAGCAAAGAAGGTCGCAAGGAAGGTGATGCGTCGGTTACTTGCTCCGGGGGAGGGGAATCATTAGTTCCTTACTGCTACGCAGGGGAGGTGATGCATCGGTTTCTTACCCAAGAGAAGGTGATGCATCAGTTTCTTACTGTGTGGGGAGGTGATGGGTCGGTTGCGTACTGCGTCCCCAGTGATGCAGCAGGCCTTGCACCTTAATGCGATGTGTGATGATCCGACACAATGCAATGCGTGAAGATCCGGGAGGCGCTGATTGTCGGGGCGGCGTTAAACAGGCGCTGCAACAATTTCAGCCACATCCCCTCGATGCGTTGCTTCTTACACAGCAGGGCCTGCGTCAGAGTCAGTGCGTTGAACTCGGATGTCAGAAATCGCTGCACGGACACGTAGCACGGCAGACACTTCACCTGCAGGCAGGGGCTGCATCGGATCTTCAATTGCGGTGATGCGTTGTAAATTCATCTCACACTGCGGCGATAAGTCGGAACCAGGGGATGCACCGGTTTTCATAATTCATTTAGTCTTTTGCAGTTCCCAGCCCCAGAAACAACATCCAGAGGCCCAGAACACTGACAGGCACCTCTTAACAACTCCCAGCAGCAGAGTTCAGGGGGGGACTTGGGGTGAAGTCTTTGTGTCCCTGAGACTTCTGTACAGAAGGCAAGCTCTACTACAAGCCCCTGGAGATCTTCCCCAAGCAGGGGACACAGCACACAGCAAAGCCCTTGTCCTTTCTTTAGCAGAAACACACTGTAAGCCAAACACAGACAGCACACAGCAAAGCGGCAGTATTTCTCTTTCAGTTTCTACAACTCTTCTCCTTGGCAAAGATTCCTCTTGATTTCCAGGAGTGATATAAAGTTCTGGGGTCTAGACCCCAATATGCATATTCCATTTCTCTTTGTTCTCTTGAGGCAGAGAGGCTCTGTGCTCAGTCAAAACCAGTTCTGTCCTCTCTGGTCCAGCTTCCCAGCAGGAGGTGGAGACAGCAATGTGTAAGGCAGACTAGGCCCATTCAGGTGAAAGGAAAACCCCTCATCCTACTTTAAATGCAGCCCAGGTCTATTCAGCCCAGGCCTGACACATCCATGAAAGGCAGGACACACATCAGCTGCTCCCAGTGGATGTCTGAGAGAATGAACATCCCTAGCCCCTATCACTCCAAAGCCAGTTAATCCACCAATCAGCCTTTCAATAGTGAAAAACAAAATACACTGCATTTCACTATCAGGACATATCACACACATCATCAGGGCTCCTACCTTTCACATACACTGCACCCTGCCCACAGGGGTAGCTTGGGCCTACCTTAGGGGTGACTCACATGTAATAAAAGGGAAGGTTAAGGCCTGGCAAGTGGGTGCACTTACCAGGTCGACATGGCAGTAGAGACTGCTTTCAGACACGGCAGTGGCAGTTCTGAGAGCCCTTTTAAAGGATGCTTGTGTGGTGGGCACAATCAGTGCTGCAGGCCCATTACCAGGATTTGACTTACAGGTCCTGGGCACACACAGTGCACTGTACAGGGACTTAGTAGTAAGTGTGAGAAGTTGGCCTGGCATATGCTGTCCACTATTCTAGTGGGCACCTTTCACCAGTCCAAACGACCCTTATTGATGGTAGGTTTAAAGACAACCTATATAGAAAGCTATCAGAGTGGTAGCTGAGGAGAGCAGCCTTCAGTCTAAGTCTTGAAGGAATGTAAAGCAGCTTGTTTTACCAGTATGCAATCTTGTGAATGACCAAATGAAAGGAGAACTACACCAGGTATATAAAATATATGTATTTAATCTAAACACATCCCTCTAGTCTCTTTATGAGGCTAGAGGCAAAAGTACACACAGGAAACGTATTTAGCACACAGTAAATTAGCAAAGTGTACGTTTTGCCCTAGGGGTCTCACAAACCATATACTAAGAAAGTGGTATAAGTACCACTATGAACATAGAGACAAGGCCTAGGGCATGTAGAACCGTTGGGGCAACCAGGAACCACCCAAGGTAGGGACGCAGGAGACCCACGAGGGACGCGTGCAGTGTCTAAACACAACCGCAAATCACCATTGACGTCTATGGAGAAAGTTGCGGTTAGAATTTTAAAGATTAGGGACACTTAGGAGTGGACTAGGAACAAGACCCTTCAGTACTGGACAGTTCGAGAGTCAAGACCCACGGAAGCACGAAGTACTTGTGTTACCTCACCCAAGGAAGCCGGGTGCATAGGTGTCTTTTCGAGTCAGGTTTAGTTGTTGTTTCCTATTGAGAGCTGCAAAGAAGTGCTGCAGGCAACCAGATGAAAAGTGTCCAGATCCAAGGGTGGATCGGAGATCTGAAGAACCTGAAAGCAGAAGGGACAGAGTCTGGATCTCTAGTGGAGTGATCAGTAAGGCGAGGAGAAGATGCCAACCGATGTCGGGTGATTTCAGGTGCAGAAGGTGAAGCTTGACTCTTCAGCCACGAGGACCAGGTGGTGTTGATGACAACCAGGAGCTGGATTCCAGCTGTCCCACATCAGATGTCGAGTGCTGCAGAGTCAGTATCCTGATTGAACCCAACAAGCTTTGGCAACAGCAACCTATTCAGAAAGCACAGATTGGCTTCGGAGCAGAACAACAAGGTCTGAGGGACTCACCCTTTGGAGGGGAGTCAGGGCACGTCTGGAGCAACCAGGAAAGATCAAGAAACAAAAGAGTTACATTTGGAGCGACCCACAAGTCGACGGACCAGGGATCGCTAAGGGGCCTCTAGCAGAAATGCTAGAAGCGGGTCCACGGAACACTCGTGGAGTGTAGGCCTACAATCTTCAGTGCAGATGGTGCTCAGGGCTTGGACTACTAGTAGCCCAATGCACAACTTCGGGAAAGCTCGGGAATTAGGTGCACTTGCAAATATGCACGGAGTCCAGGAGTTCAGGTCCCACGTCTCTCGTGATGGCTACAGGTCTCAGCTTTGCAGTGATCTCGAGTCGGCCTCAGAGATGTCTGAAAGTGTATGTCCAGTGTCACAAATCCTTCGGGATCTAGTGGATGCCTTGGAAATGCAGACCAGCAAGATGCTTCTTTGGTGCCTGTTTGAACAGGGAGTCACTCCTTGACCCCAAGGGAGATCCTTCCATCTTCTAGTCAAAATAGAATGTTGAAGTTCCAGGATATATGTTGCAGAGTTTCGTTCAGGGTAATCTAAAGTCCTAGGGACTGGGTTTCTATACTTATACTAAGTTTAGGGGTTGGGCTAACTCTAAGGTCCCACCTCTGGGAGGACCTGGGGAGGTGGTGGTTACACCCCTTCCCCTTTGTCCAGTTTCACGCCAGAGCTGGGGCTGAGAGCCCCAGCAACTGGTTTGAACGGGGGTATGCTTTGGGACCCCAGGTGTGTCCCAGGCACTGTCTGAAAAGCATTCACTGAATGCACCCACCCTGCCCCCATACACTAAAGCCTGTCTGGTGAGGTGGTTACACCTCCCTGTGACAGGAAACCTATCGTCTGTGCCTCCCCTGACGACGTTTCGTCCAGTAGCAGGAGATCAGACTCGTGTCTGTGGCAGCAGAATACATTTTGTGATGCTGGGGCTCTTTTAAACTATTACCGGTCAGAAGGGTGGAATTCTACCCCTGCCACCAGGACTAGCGGGTGGTAGGATTCCAAAGTGTTTGACACCAAACACGACATGTTTTGATGCAGCCATTCCAAAGTTAGCATTTACCGCAAGGTTATAATGCACTTAAGAGTATATGGTATGGCTGTATCACAGAACAGCTTCAGAGAAGTGATTCCAAAAGCTGCAGAGGGGCTCAGCTCATGCTTGGGCACCCTCTCACACAAAACCAAGCACCTTGCCTTCAGGATTGTCAAGGCCTGCCTTAGGAGTGACTTATAGGTTTATATATGTCTGTTTTTAAAGGTAGATATAGGTAGCCTATATATTTGTAAGGGGTGCAAGCCCCACCTTACCCAGGCTGCAGTAGCAGACCTGTGGTACCATTTTGGAAAGCTTCCCAGGGGTGGGATAATACATGCTTTAGCCCATGGTAGGCCTCTGGGGTACCTTTGACCTTGGTACCTTAGGTGCCATATACTAGGGACTCACAAGGGTAACCCAGTAACCAATCTGGAGTGTACCTAATGTGCATGCAATCAGCTTAGAGAGGAAGCAGCTAGGCTGGGGTCTTGGTTAGCAGGGCCCCAACCAGATTAAAGTCGTCATATCAGTGAAACACCAGCAAAAAGTGGGGGTAACCATAGTAAGCAGATCCTACTCTCCTACAGTAAGTGAAACAAGCCAATCATGGAAACACCAATCTATACTCACAATTTATAGAGAGAACATATGCAATTTAGCACTGATCAGCAGTGGTAAAGTGCCCAGAGCCATAAAAGCAACACAAACAGGGTCAAAAACAGGAGATCAAAAATCTAAAAGTCTGAGGATAAACCCGCTGAAAAAGTCAGGTCTAACAGACACCATTCTGGAAAAATAATTATTTTCAAACTGCAATACTGAGGATGTTGTGTATTGCATATAATGCCCATTAAACCTATATTATATTGGCCAAACATCTCAAGAGGTAAAAATAAGGATCATTCAGATTAGATTGAGAATTAGTTGTAGTATTACAGGGCTCCTCTTGGTTGCACACTATAAAGAACTGAATCAACCTCAATCATCCTCTTGACCGTGCGGTCTGAATTAACTCAGGATCCCAGGGGCATATCAGTCGAAATTCAGCTCACAAGACAGAAAGGCAGGCTGATTGTGAAATGCAATACTGTACAGAGGGGTCTGAATGATCATGATGAACTATTTGTGTTTATATGATACCTTCCGGAAGAGCAATCAAATTTGTGCTAATATAACAGTAGTGGGGCAGTGTGTAACTCTTCATGTCGGCATGGAGTGAAACACAGACATGTGGACATAGACACAAATATATAATGTAACACTTCTGCTCAGCACGACTAGAACTGTGTCCAAATGCATTTTTGGTGGCATAGGTATGCACTACAAGTGTTCAGTATTTGTACATAATTGTATTCAAGGACTGCTAGACAACCTGTACAGGTATGCCATGGGGTCAGCTGCAGCACTGTATATCACTTATGGAATTTGGGGCATATGTATGAAAATCCCTGTTTACGATTCTCAAATAGCGATTTTTTGAGTATCGCTATTTGAGAATTGCAAAAAGGGATGTATGTACAAAATCGCAATTCTTTCGCGATTTCTTAGTTTTCCTTAATTGTGATTAGCAAATTGCGAAATCGCAATTAAGGAATACTTTCCCATTAATTTCTATGGGCCAGGAGGCCCATAGGAATGAATGTGAAGTCATTCTCAATTTGCGGTTCGCAATTTGAGAATCGCAAATTGGGAATAATTTCAAGGGTGCAAGAGTGTCATAAGGAGACCCTGATGCACCCCTGAAATGAACATGTGTGCGCATATGGCGCACATAAATGCCCTAAGGGCATGTCTGTGCACCACATGGCACCTTTACAAATGCCAAAAAGTGCATTTGTGAAAGAAATCACAAATTACCACCAACTTTAAGTTGGTGGTAATTTGTGATTTCTTAATGATAAATGGCACAACTTGGGTGCTTCATACATAGCATTTAAGGAATCGCAATTTGGGATTCCTTAAATGCTTATGCAAAATTAAGGAATCGCAAACTTTGCAATTCCTTGATTTTGCGATTCCTTGATTTTGTGATGCGATTTCCCTACTACATACTGTTTTGTGAATTTTTAGTCGCAAACGCTGCTTTTTTGAGAATCGCAGCATTTGCAACTAAATAAACGGTTGATACTTATGCCTCTTAATTCCAAGATAGCGCTCCGGCTTTCCCCGGGTTGCGCCGTGGTCCGCTGACCATTCTTGTTAAAGATATGAGTACCTTCCAGTCAACAGTTCTTCTGTCCTCTGCAGTGAAGGCGTCCTGACTGCTTGGAACCAGCACTCAGGAAATCTTATATGAGCAAATATGGTGAGGTTTTAGTTGAATTTTTGCTATTCATTTGGTCGCACAACCATCCAAGGTTTAACATGAATGTTTTAGCTTGAGATAGCTGGCATACAAGGAGAGAGGACATCTTGGTATGATCCACAAATTGCGGTACAGACTGGAATGGGACACGGTGCAACTCAATTGTTTTATATTCATGTTGATGATTTTGATTTTGTTGGGGATTTTTTTTTATCCAGCAAGTAGACCTGCATATAG
The DNA here is from genome assembly GCF_964263255.1 of Lissotriton vulgaris. Lineage (NCBI taxonomy): Eukaryota > Metazoa > Chordata > Amphibia > Caudata > Salamandridae > Lissotriton > Lissotriton vulgaris. The sequence continues at coordinate 1,331,397,673 of NC_141696.1, read as the reverse complement.
TATTTAGCCATGATTCCTTTTGTTTGTTAAGGCATTAAGTGCAGTCAACTGGGAACCAAATATTGTGATTTGTAGTGCTATTACCGTTTTTTATCCAGCTGGCATCCGCTTGTTTCAGGTAAGATCTCATTTAGGCCACTTTTGCCTTTATGAGGAACATCTTTATACTTTACGACTCAGACGTGGGTGTCTGGGGTCGACTTATTGTGGGTTGGAACACACCTAAAACTAATAGAGGTTCCGTACTGCTCCCTACAATTGAAGAGGACCCTTTCTTTTATAGCGCCCTTGGCTCCATAAGAGGTCTATAGGATATGAACATAATGATTGTGCCTGCACACTAATTAATTGAGATAGGAGTACCAGATAATATGGAATGTAAAAATGTGAACATGTACCATAGGCTGCTATACTGGGCTCAGTTATCCAATTGGTTTGTGATTGCTTTTTTATCTATGTTGTTTTGTAGAGGGACCTTTGCATCTCCTGGTATAATGTCCTGAGAAAGTGGTGTACCTTGTACTTGATAATTTGGGTACAATGTTCACAGCTAATATGGTTCTACATTACAGGGGTACAAAGCAAGGGCAATTAATGTGTTTGAAATAAATAGTTACCAGTAGAGACTGATTCCAATACTTTGGTTGAGAGTTTAGAAAAGCTCTACAGAAAATCCTCTTCAGACAGATGGTAAACCTCCTAATATATATAAAAAGTGGCAGACTATATATTTAAAAAGTGTACCTTCACAGCAATTGGTGACATAATAGTTATTTCCACTGTGTAGGGTCAGCTATATATTCCATATGAAAAGTCTAGATGTGATAAAATATATTTTACATCATGGTTTTGGAAAATGCTAGAAAAGTAATTTTACAATCTAATTAAATAGTAAAATCAGATTTTTGATCACTTTATAGAAAAAATAACTTCATAAAAATGCAATTTGGGCTGCTTGAGCATGAAATGGCTGAAAACCACTTCGGCCTCACATCCCACTTCTACATGCCAGAATAAATGACTGGATGGAGTTTATAATTCTGTTTGCTAGAGGGTAAGGGCCTGTTTTCTGGACCCAGAAAGGCTGAAGTATTGTCAACTGGCCGCTTAGGATGGATTGACCATCTGGGAGGGTAAAAGTAAAACACAGGATCCAGAAAAAGAACACCCTTAACACTTATCATTTCTTCTTTTGACTTGCTTATCCTAAATGGAGCTGACATGAATTCCATAAAGTCCTCCTAGGCCAGTTGGTTCCATGACAGAGGTGAGGAGAGCTAATATAAATAGGGTGTGGCTAAGGGCCTGTCCAGACGTCCCCTAAATGAAAGTTGGTTTCAGTCATCTTGAAGTTAAGCTTTCTGTGAATTTTAAAGTAAAACAGAAGACGTGCTACCAAAGAAGGTGCACATTGGGCATTAAAATAGACAGAATTGGGTAGGAAACATTGAGAAATCACTTGCTAGTGTACAGGATAAAACTGGCACCTCACTGCCACCTCCTAAAACATTCCAAGACCTGAGAAGCCTTCATCTGCCAAAGAATGTCCTGCTGGAAAAATGAAAATGCCTGACCCTGTCTAGATGATGAGGACTCAATGACTCCTTCCACCTATTGTCAAACAGGAACTGTAATTGATCTGGAAATGATAGAATGGTTGGCCTTCTATTTTTCTTCTGATCTAGAGACACAAAAAGCAGAAGGAGCCCTTCTGCCACAGTACCCTTTTACAACGCCTCAGAAACATCGGAATACAAGGAAAAGCACTTGAATGGATCACCTCGTTCCTCACCGGAAGAACCCAGAGAGTCCGCCTTCCACCATTCAAGTCCGAGGCCACCGAAGTCATCTGCGGCGTACCACAAGGATCCTCACTCAGTCCCACCCTCTTCAACGTATACATGAGCCCCCTTGCGGCCATCGCTCGCCAACACAATCTCAACATCATCTCCTACGCGGATGACACTCAACTGATCCTTTCTCTCACCAATGACCCCAGCACCGCCAAAACCAACCTACACGAAGGAATGAAAGAAGTTGCCGAATGGATGAAACACAGCCGTCTGAAACTGAACTCAGATAAAACAGAAGTCCTCATCTTAGGTACATCCCCCTCTGCATGGGACGACTCTTGGTGGCCAGAAGCCCTTGGAAAAGCACCCATCCCGACAGACCACGCACGGAACCTAGGCGTTATCCTGGATTCTTCACTTTCAATGAACAGACAAGTCAGCGCCGTATCCTCATCCTGCTTCAACATTCTTCGCATGCTCAAAAAAACATTTCGCTGGATCCCCACCGAAACCAGAAAAACAGTCACCCATGCTCTGGTCACGAGCCGACTGGACTACGGAAACACCCTCTACGCAGGTACTACCGCTAAAATCCAGAAGAAACTCCAACGAATCCAAAACGCCTCAGCCAGGATCATATTAGACATCCCGCGTAACAAACACATCTCTGGCCACCTGAAAGACCTCCACTGGCTGCCCGTCGATAAGAGGATCACTTTCCGACTGCTGACCCACGCACACAAATCACTCTACGACATCGGACCAGAATGCCTCAACTCACGACTGTCCTTCTACACCCCCTCCCGCCAACTACGTTCTTCCAGCCAAGCCCTCGCCACTGTACCCCGCATCAACAAGACCACCATGGGAGGAAGATCCTTCTCATACCTGGCAGCTAAAACTTGGAACTCACTCCCCACTTACCTTCGCCTTACCCAGAACCACCTAGCATTCAGAAAGCAACTTAAAACATGGATATTTGACAAGTAATCCTCCTCCCCTCCCTAAGCGCCTTGAGACCCTCTGGGTATGTAGTGCGCTATATAAATTCTTTGACTTGACTTGACTTATTCCAAGATCGTTCTGCGCCACACAGTGGACTAGAGCTAATAATTGCCTAGCCTGCACTGAGTCCTATTGCCTACAAGCCTGCCTGAAGGAGCTGTGGGCTGCAGGACTGACCAGAAAGAACTATCCCACTGCTAGAAAAAGTGGGACAAAAACAAGGTGTAGAAGCTTGCCTAGGGAGGGCAAGGTTCATTCCCATCTGAGATTTCTACAGTCCTTAAAATGGGCTCAGTGGCAGTAAAAGTATCTGACCTCTTGAAGCCTACTTCTTTAATCTTTGCCTTGCTGAATGGTTCAGAGAACAAAAAACATGGCAAAGTCAGAAGGTAAAACCTTAGATTGGATGAGGCACCAAATTAGCTGACCTGTTAAGTGACTTCGACAGATACAGAATCTAGCTTTATCCTTCACTGAGCTTTTGGCTCCAAAACTAATGGCTTCAGTTGAAGCTCAAGGGGCCCTTGCTGACCTCAGCCTTGGACTATGCCCCACTGAAGGGTCCTGACTTACATTTTAGTGACTGAATCCAAAGAAAAACTCTCATCGCCTTTTTTTTTTTTTTTGACAACCCATTTGGTGATTCTGACCTCCGCTCAGTTGTGGTTGGCATGAAATCACACCTGCTTCCTGGGGAACTGCAAACTGTGGGCTTTCAAGGGAACTTTACTTATTAGGCCCTTGTTGCCTAAAAATGCAAATAATTCATATCTCTTGTTTCCATTATCCAATTCCAATGATTTTTGGAGTGTTTTCATTTATTACACTTTCCTCTATTTTTTCAAAATGTGTTTGTAAATGTTATTGTATTGTGTTCTCTGCAGAAAAATAGTTGGTACTGATTGAATGTACCATAAACTTATCTGGGGATTGTCTGATGTTCGTGCCAAACCACCAAGGGTTTAGCAGAGCGTTGAGCCTAATCAGATTGTGTCTATTAAATTGGCTGGGGTCACTCCCTTCCTAATTAATAATCCGGTTTCTCTCACCTACACTCTGAAACGATCTACTAGAAATGAAGTACTGCCAGCACTGAAACAGAGATTGTCAGTGTTAATCCATCTTCCAAGCATAGCTCCACGCCCCTCAGTTTGTGTCCACATTTTGGCCACAAGCCTCAAGCTCAGTTTGTAAATTGTGACCCATGACGTCCTTCTTGCTATTATGCTGTTTCCTTCCATGCCTTTGGTACTGCCATACACCTTGTGGTCAAGGTCATTGTGAATGCTGCATGCTTTGAAATTCTGTTTATCTCATTTTAGGTCTCTCAAGAAACAGTATCTTTACATCTCTTCCAAAGTCCATGCAGTCTGTGCAAAATGGGACATTGTTGACTTCCGTATGCAGTTCTTACACCTTGTGTGATGTAATTGTGGGCGTATTACACTCTGCACTATTAACATTATTTAGGTTATTGATCTGTAATGTTTAATGCATCCAGGCCTTCACAGATTTAATGATAGAGAAAAGCAATTTAATTTCAAGCCATTTTTTTTACTGCTGTCCCTTTTTGAATGGAATGAGTTGGAAATGGCACTTTCTGCAGGGTCATCCCACACTTTTTGTTGCTTTCCTCCTCCCCTTTTCGCTGTATTCATTTTTGTTGGCTTTAGGATTCTATGCACTTTAGCACTGCTCACTAGTGCAAAAGAGCTTATGATTTGCACTCTAACCATGTTAACATTGGCTTATCCACAATAGGCATATTTAATTGACTTATAAGCCCCTAGTAAAATCCACTATATGTGCTCAGGGCCTTACAATCAAATGCTACCAGTGGGCCTGCAGCACTGATTGTGCCATCCACTTCATCAGTCTTATGAACATGTCTCAGACCTGCCACTGCAGAGCCTGTGTGTGCAGTGTTAAAATGGATCAACAGCTCGGCGGCGATGGGTAGGTGAGGAAGCTAGTACGCGGTGATCGAGAGCCATACCTCATGGGTTCCATCCTGCAGTACCAACCCGCCGAGCATTGTTGTGGCATTTAGTCCCTGACCATTAGGCATAGGACAAATCTACAGAGGTAACACAAAGTATTCCACAATTTCGGTATTAGGTATATGACACCAGCAAGTTGTTTAATGTTTGTAGACCTTGCTTTTACCCACTATAGGTCCTGATGAATCGCGGGTACTTTACCCAGGCAAGAAAACATGTTGACCAATTTCGTTCCAAATCTAATCTAGGGCCACTATACCTAACCTGCTGGCACCTAGATAGTTATATTCACGCTTTTAATTGCAGTAGGGGACCCCCAGAATAAAGTAGTTTCCGGTACCCTCTACTTCATTTTAAATCACCACCCAGGCTACATACTGCATCACCCGCACACCCGCACTTCACCATAAGGCAGGTGGATTTAAAAGATCTCCGCCAAAGAGCACCTCTTTGAGGTGAGCCCGTCGGGGATTGCACTGCCTCCCCGACGAGGAGCAACGCCGATGATGAAGCATGACACCTGTATGGGTGTCTGAGGCAAACACTTCCAACAAAATGGATGCCCAAAGGTGTCACATCTTCTCCTCCGGTCACACCAGATACACACACTTCCTTATCTAAGGAACAGTTCAGCACCCCATTTTGTTGATCCATACTTGAGGGCACTAGCTGACACTGGACCTTCCACTTCTCTTAGTGGTAAATGGTGCCCAACCAATCGATCGATCTCTCTCCCTCCTCTTGATAACTCAGGAACACCTTACCTCTGGCCTTGCGGCGTACTCCTAATCTGCTCCTGTTTAGGAAGAGCCTCAAGACCTGGCTTTTTAACCTTTAGGATGTCTTTCTTTCCCTTATCTGTCTCTGTTTTATGGTGTTATGTTTTTTCACACTGAGTTGCCTATATAAAGCGCCGGGACACTCTCACTGAGTAGCCGTGCGCTATAGAAATAAAATTATAACATAACATAACATAACATAACATAACTGCAGTTTTAAAATGCCATTTCGATCTGTCAATATAACCTTTTATTACATATAAGGCACCTGTAAGGTAGGCCCTAGGCATCCCTATGGGCAGAGTGCAGTGTATTTAAAACACGGGACATATCTTTTTGAGTTTTACATGTCCTGGTAGTAAAAAGCTGTTAAGTTCGTTTTTAGGTCAAGCCTAGAGGCAGCATGCATGCATGCACTGCTCTGTGGTGGCATGTTGTAATCCCTCTGTGGGCTTTTTGGCACTCACATGCTTTCCATTCGTTATTTTGTGTGATGTTGTAAAATGCAGGTTTTTCATTGGTGCATTGGTTGCAATTGACCCTCCTTTGTGTGCTTGGTTGGCTCCCATGGCGACTCTTACATGTACTCTTTTCCTCCTTACTCTCTATGCTGGTTGCTGTGCAATATTTCTGTATTTCCTCTCGGCTCATGTTCGGTTTGGAGGAGCGGAGCTAGTGGAGGATTGGTCTTCGGAATGCTTGTGTTTTTACAGTTTAAATACAAAGCGCTTTTTGCTGAAATAGATAATTAAGTGATCCTTATTGAGGGTAAAGGGTAAACAACAAACACGGCTGAGGTACAATTACTGAGCAGTATTGACCCCACCCGCCATAGCCTCGCTGTGTGACCCTCTGCTTTAATTTCCATTTCCTCTCAAGAGCTCCTCTACCTGGGGTGAAATTCACGCCTCTTTCGAAGAAGCGCTGGGGTAGTAGCTACTGCGTGGGGCAGAGGTAGGCAGCCTGTGGAAAGCGCTTCCTTCCGAGCACTCCAAAGGTAGTGCGTGGTGAGCACTTTGTCTGCCTCAAACTGGAGCAGCACTAAAGTAGCAGAATATCACTTGTTGACATAGTGATTAGGATGAATTAAATGCATGAAAAATGCTGTTTCTCTTTGAATGGAATTCAGTGCCATTGATGCAAGCCTCACTCCCTGTTTATGCGTGGGGTACAATTAGTGTACCTGCGGATAGGTGGCCTGCGTGAGATGGAAGCAGAGGTGGCAGCCACCCCCTCACTTCCATTTATATCTGTGCTTGATACAAGCGATGCGGGCTCAGGTGATTAAAAAAGTGTATGCAACGGCGTAATGTACCTAACACCCAGTGCTTCACTTCTGTAAAAAAAAGAAAAAAGAGCAGGGTGACAAATTTTTCTTAGGAGGTCACCTGTTAAAACGGGACTGAGCAACGATATACGGAAACTGCTCAAACCAGCCCCACTCCGTTAGTCTAATTGCACAATCTCTTTTTCCATCCATCCATCCATTCTCTTTCCTTCTCTCCTCTTTCACTTCTCCCTCTCTGGTCATTTTTCTACATTCGTCCTCCTCCTCCTCTTTCCCTCTTGAACCCTCTCCCTACCTGTTGCAGCTAATCGCAGGCAAAGTCTGGGCCCTGTTCACAAGAAAGCGTTTGAAAGTCCTCACTTTTTTGAATGCTTATTTTACAGAATCTAATAACACATTGAAATAAACTGAAAAATTATAACCAAGTGCTGCAGAAATCCACAGTCTTGAGTTGTGAAAGAACAACAGTCAGCCAATATTCTGCTAGCAGGAAGCTATACCCAGCTTCTGTTTTTGTTGAATGGCCTAGTGGTATTTGGTTATAATAGCCCCCTTCCAGGCATGTCAAATGTAGTACTTTATATAGAAAGTGGTGGGTGCTCATCACAGTAAATTGATAAACATCTCTCTTCTCACTTGCATTTTAAGAATCAGGAGAACCATCCAAATACAGTATCTTAAAGTACAGTTTAATTCATGTATGAAGGCAACGCACATTTTAGTAGATTGAACTACAGGATGTATTGTTCATCACTTAGTGTGGACATTTTTGTCCATAACATTCCCTTGACCCACCTGCGATTTGAGCAATGGAGGAAAGGATGCCATATTTTGTGTTGGCTTAGGAATAGGTCAAAGCGGCAGGCCAGTTATGCGCTAAAACCAGGGGCACTGAAATGATGCGATTCTGCATAATTATGGATTTGACACCCTTGCTATATAACCAGTCATCTGCTACATTATACATAGAAACGAAAAATGTGTTTTATCTATACCTCAAACTGATGAAAAGTTACTAAAAACAAAAAAAACAGTGACATGTTACCCGCAGTAGAAAGTAGTTTGTAAAGACTGGCTGGTCATCTTTCAGCAGCTTATTGATGCATTTGGGTGTTAAAGTGATACTAATAACAAGAAACCTTTAATAAGGAAGTAGTTCCATACCAACATGTGCAGCATTATGCCACATATTTGTGTCAACCTTTCTGCATAATTTGGCCCTATCCTAGCGCATAGTTCCAGTGGCCCTGCCTAAACATTAGCTAAGAAAGTCTGGGCATTTTTGCCGGTCCTGTGTTCCTCCCTTTCTGGTAGAATAGGGCCTTAGCACCACCTCAGCATCTGCACTGCATCACCACAGCACAGCACCAACTCAGCTTCAGCTCATGACCACCACGTCAGCATTACTCAGCACCACAACATCACTCAGCACCACCTCGGCATCATTCAGCATCACCGCATTCTGCCCTTCGAACCTGGCATCTGTTAATTCTCCCCTGGTGTCCATCCGCAGCTTGTGTTATAATGCAGGTACCATTTCTTAACCTCCATCCTCCCGTTGTTTATGTCTACCCCATAACAAAACAATCTATAACAAACACGCATTAGAACAGGCAAGAAGAAGTTCCTAACATTGAAAGAACAAAAAAAACTGGAAGACATTTTAATGTTAATTCTTTTTCTTAATAGGGCTGTTCAATTGTACATGATTTCTGCTTGGTTATATATAAGGGTACAAAATTACTTATAACACTTTTTTACCATAACTTTTCAACATGCTGCACAGCAGTCACACAGCTCTACCACATATTTAAAGACATTGGCAAAGCAAATAGCTCTGGCTTAACATTTATGAGGTCTCAAAGGTGCGATCTATTGGCTATGCCAATGCTTGTTCACTACTACAAGGCCAATCTCTCCCATATGTCAACATTGAGACTGCCATAAAACATCGTTTTAGTGTAATTTCTAATTAGGAAAAGAAAGAGAGTTTAATTTCTCTAGACTCCCAATTTAAAATCACAACTTATGATGAAGTTGGGTTTTAAATTGTAAGTCTGTAATTCCACTTTAGAAAGTTGTCACTTTCTTAATTTAACCATTCTGTGCCTCTGCCTCTCTCTGAATGCACTTCAGGGTTGGGATGACAGCTGGGATTTGTGCATTCCCTCTCTACATTCACATGAAGGAGAAGGGGTGTGACATTTGCATCCTGATGGCTCAGTGCCATACTATTGGGATTCCTGAGGTGGATTGGGAGGGAGGGACTGACCCTTGCACTTGAATAGGGATGAATAGGGCTGTGCCTGTCTCCAAACCAAGAGCTTCATAACCCCCTCGTAGAGAGTCCAGAGCCAGGGCAGGAAAGGCAGGCACCTTGTGATCATCAAAGGTTTCTTTGATGTCTCTCTCTCTTCAAAGGCTCATTTGAGTATAAGGACTGGACCACTGACACCACCAAATCAGAACTCTACTGGAACCAAGAACATTCTGCTTGGAAGAAAAACTGCTGTGCTGTAGGAGGGCTACCACTCTGCTAACCTCATTGCTGTGCTGGCCTGCTGATTGCTGTGCTATAGGAGGGACTGACCCGTTGCTACCGGCTCTGCTGTGTTGACCTGCTGCCTGCTGCTTCTTGCCTGGGATTGAGAAGGACTGGACCTGTTCTCCACATCCTTAAACCCAGGTTTCTCCAAGGGCTTGCTGGATTGCTTCCTGTTTTCTGAAGGTTCAGGGCCATAAAAGACTTCTTGCAAATCTGCTGGTGCTGATAGAGTCAGCCATCTATGAGACCTACCCTTGCCTGAGGTGCCCCCTCCAGTCCTGGGCCTCCGAAGTGGGTTCTGCAGCTGTTTTCTTAAAAACTCAAAACAGTGATCATTTTCCGCCAATCAGGAACTAAAGTAACATAGTGAATCCAACCCAGTGCCGATTCAACAACAACACAGGTCCTGACTGTGAGGTTCAATGACGATGCAGCACCGATCCGAAGACACCACTGCGAGGCAGGACTCCAACGCAGCAGTGACCCTTCGACACCGACTGTGAATCTCGACACCAATGCATTGAGCCAACTTTGTGAATCAGAACCGACACGGGAGGCGCTTGCTCTGTACAAAGTACTTTTTCAGCTGGCCCTGCCCTCCATCACGGGTGGCCTGAACTTTGGATTCGCCCCGGAATAGCGCGACCTCAAGTAACCTTCTAGAACATTGAATTTTAAACACTGTTTGTACTGTTATATTTTTGGTCGTGTTTCACTCAGATAAATATTCTCTATTTTTCTAAACTGGTGTGGAGTCCTTTTGGGGTTATTGCACTATGTCACTGTAATTAAAGTGCTGCACAAATACTTTACACATGGCCTTTTAAGTTAACCCTGACTGCTCTGTGCCACGCTACCAGAGGGTGAGCACAGGTTGGTTTAGGTGAGCATCTGACATACCCTGACTAGGATTGTGACTCCTTCTTGGACAGGGTGTATACTCTGCCAACCAGAAACCTCAAATTCTAACAGAAGTGTTTCAGCCTAATAGAAGAAATACATATCTGCAATTCCCTTTCTAGTGCTGGCCAGAGACATCTTTAATCGAAAGCGATGAGCTCTTATCAGTAACACAAAATATATAGACACATAGGGGTAATAGATCTTCCTCCTTTCAGATATTGCTTCTTGAAAGTGTCACATTCTAGAACAGCCTACACAACACTAATTTGCTGTTGAAAATTTTAGTTACGCTTGCCTTTGTACCAATCGACAGCAGTGGTACTAGTTGCATAGGCTTGCATTGCAGTTCATTGAGAATGAATTGTCCATGTATTGCAATGGAGATCATGCATCATCACAACACAGTGTATATGGCACATATGTATTAATCCCAGGGAGAGCTGAAGGTGTGCCATTGGTTCTTGATTCCTGTCCTGGATGTGTAACTTCAGTACTTTTGAAGATGACTGAAGCTCTCCACTGGAAGTCTGTCATGTTGGATGCTGGTTGGTGAGCTGTTGATGCGAGGCCCTCTGTTTTCTTACCCAGGGAAAAACCAAGCAAACCTAAGCCTGCACTAATCCCCCAACAACATGCATCTACTCCCTTATCCACGCCTGAACATTCATCCATCTATTAACCAACAAACCCTAAATATTTCATCTGTCACACATCCGTCCATGAAAGCAAATGCCCCCAGCCACACATATTAGAAAAGAGGTAACAGAAGACGTCAGGAATCACCATCTATTTGAACTTCCATCAGTGCATATTTATACATTCATCCACATACATATGTTTATTTTTCCATCAATCCTCACCCAAGTCTTTGTTCATCCTTCCACTCCCACCCATCCATGTGCTCCTAGGTGGTTGGTGGAAGAATGGAGTCCATTCTTTCACCAACCAACAGCAAGGCATTCATCTTCTGACCTGTTATTTTTTCTTTTCTTATTATAGTGCAGTATTTCTCCTTTTCATGAAACCTTGGTGATAAATAGACGGAGACCTGAATGCAACTGCTGCCTCCAGTCAAGCAGAGGGATCAACTATTTAACTTGAGTTAATGGGATTAATCATCTTCCACCCGTTTGTCTGGACCTTTTTGGTGTGTTCTGCCAGTGTATTTTGCGAGATGTCAAAAAGGACAGGTTTCGGAAGATGGTGGGCGTTGGGCTATGCCACATCCCAGAGTTCTAAATGAAGATCTTTAATGAGGCAAAAAGCAGCACACATAGAAAGAGCAAAAAATGAGGAGAAATATAAGTATTTCTCCTTGTTGCGCCACTCCCACGCCTGCTTTTCAATGACGTTAGTTTTTGGTGCTGCCTCAGATTTAGAGATACTGGTAAATCTGGGGCAGCGTGAAAAAGCAATGGGTGTAATGGGTGTGGCAGTGAGACACCCACAGCAACATCCATTCCATGCCCCTTTGACACAGAAAAATCTGTGCAAGAGTACGATATTGGTAAATATGCATTGCAGCACTGGAGCATCGTAAAAAATGACGCTCCGTTGGTGCAATGTCCTTGTAAATATGCACCCAGGTTCCACTAACATACCTTCCTGCGAAATGAACTCGAATAGGATGGAGTCAACAGGTGAACATGTAAGTTTTTGTATAAAATGAAAAAAAAACGAAATTCTATACATTGAAGTGAAATGATCGCAATTAGAACTCAGGGAGTGGCACGCCAAAGAGGACGAGTTTTCTCCTTTAGTGACAGAAACATTTTCCCATTTTCTACACAAAAGCCACCCTTTTGCCTGGTGGACTTTTATAGTGATTTCAAAATTGCTCCTACCCCTAAAAATCAATTGCACCACAAACATGTGCAGTCCTTCGACTCCCATTTAAGCAGGATCAGTATTTCACGGTAAATGCCGTTACATCAGAGTCAGTAATATGAAATGCTAACTAGGCTGGGCTTAGGTCAGAGGAGCGCCAGGCCACCAAACATGAGCGTAGTTGTAATGTTCTCTAAAGGCAGCATAGTTGCTTGTCTGGCAGTGCAGTGGTGGCAATGTTGCACAACAGTATGAGATGATAACCGCTCGCACACTGGCCCTCACTCTCATAGCAAATTGCAATACATGGGAAATACGATTTCATTAGGAATTCCAAAACAATCCTTAGAAATCAGTCTCTGAAAGAAGTCAGTTGAGCTAAAATACACAAAATGTGCTGGGTACATTCTTCGATACCATCACTGGTCCCGTGACACTTTATTGTCTTCAACGGAAGTGTATTTATTCCAATATTTTAAATCTCTTGGAACAACGCCAGGCATAAGCATGCTGCAGTTGAAATTATCAGGTGAAATTGTGAAATATTCGATTGAGAACCGAGATCAATACATCAGTGAGTAAGGCATAGCAACCATGAGTATAATGTCTGAGGTTTTTGACTAATACACTGTAGCAAACACCTTAAGCAGGTAGTGTTTGTGAGTAATCCATGATTGAATTAAAGAGCTTCTATTCTGCAAGCAGGTACAATGACTCAGTTCTTTCTTCTTTGTTTTGGAAATAATAATTTTACTAAGTTTTGGAAGGAAGGTTAGGTAAGACGTTCCGGCACCTGAGCATCAATTAATATGTGTTGGTATTTTCTTTTGATCACAGGTGCTGGTGAAAGGGGGTTCTGTCCAATTTGGACATCAACATATAATCGTCTTTAAACACAGAGATTTTTGAGCACCCACATTTAACTTGAGTGTGCAAAATACGTACTTTACAAATGCAAATTCCACATCATGGCTCACAGAATCAAGAGTGGTGGAATAGTATCTTCATTAAGGGGCTGATAACGCGAGCACCACTTTTTCTGAAACCTGCACGTAGCATCGTTTCCAGGTCACAGGGATTGGTATTCTTGGTAATGCAAATTTTACAGCATTTCAGGGGGACATTTCAAGGGGATATTCACAAGGAAGTGGCAGAGAGAGGCATTAGCCTTCTTGGCTTAACGCCTCTCCACCACTTCGGAAAAGCAGGCTGCACATATTCACAAGGACATGGTGCAGCCTTGCTTTTCCACCTGCGATGGTGCTAAGTTTCACAACTTAGCGCCAAAGCAGGCACCCTTGCACCAGAGTGCTAGGGTGTCTGCAAGTAGGGAGTTTTGTTTATGTACAGGAAGGTGTCCATTCCTGCACATAAACAAACCTAAAATGCCAGTTTGTGACTTACATGTGTGCTGCTTCATGCAGCACACATGTAAGTTACAAAACGGGACACCTTCCTGTGCATAGACAAACCATGGCATTTTGTATGCACAAGGCAACACACATGGAAAATGCAAAAACTAGGAGAAATAAAGCATTTCTCCTCGTATCACCTACTTAAGACCAGGGTTTTCCTGGTCTTAAGTTTGGCGTTAGGTCCTATTTACGCTGCCCTTGTGAATAGGGTGCAGCGTAATATCAATGGGTGTTGCGGTGAAATACCCACCCCAACACATACTGCACACCCCTTTCAAGTTAAACACACCGTTAAGTGGCTTAACGTTGCGTTGTGAATAAGCCGTAGCCCCTAACGCCGCCACAACGTCACTGAAAGTGACGATGTGGTGGCGATAGGCGCTTACATGAGAACTCTGAAATTCTGATTGTATGATAGGTTTGCCACATTCACAAGTTTAGGTTGACGTGCATCTTTGTTGGAACTTCTGGATGGGACTCCTTTCAAAATCAGGTGAACTCACAGTTATGTCTATGATTGTGGTAGTCACATACCTCCTGCATGTAGTTTCCTACCTGGAAATACACATAAATCTGAAAACTGCTGGCTTAAGTGAGTTTGCACCTGAACAGAAGTTTAGAGAAAGGGGTTTCTTCCTCTAAAAAAAGTTTTTGCAGTGAGAACCATGCAGTTTTGTGATTGGTATAGGGATGTGTGGTAAAGATCCCACCCTATGCCACCTGTCCTTAGCCCTAACAACTACTTCGACCCACCTCGAGCCCTAAAAAGTACCCCAATTCCCCCCCTGAGCTGTAAAAATGTCTCTGGACGCCTCTGAGCCCTACAAACTACCTCGACTCCCGAGCCTAAAAAGTACCCCGACCCCACCCTGAGCCCTAAAAACTAACCCGACCCCCCAAGCCCAAAAAACAAGCCCAACTCCTAATAAAAACCCGCACCCTCAGCCTGAAAACAACCCAACACCCTAACACTTAGCCCTAAAACCTACCCCAACTCTTAATAAAAACAGCCCCCAATATCCCCAAAACTCGATCCCGCCCCCACTCACCTCACTGTGTCCTCTCCTGATCCTTCCTGTTCCTGCCCATCTCAGGATCTAGAGTGCACATATACCTTAACCACACGTGTGTGTGGTTAAGGTGCATGGTTGCACTTGCGTTGGAACGGCATGCGTGGCTCTACGCGTCTTGTTCAGGCCATTTCCCCTGGTTAAGATTTCATTAGGAAAGCTAGGAACCATAGTGAATTCATGAACTGCTGGAAATTTGGTGAAGCTTGGACCGTTGGGGCTTGGTACCACCACTGTTGGAGACTTGAGCTAATGTGAGGGTCCGAATTCAGGTATCAGTAAATGTCTGCTTTCACATGTCCACTGTATGTGGCCAGAGGGTGGCTGAGACATCGCCAGTGGAGTGGTATAGCATACAATGGAGTAAAGTATTGTAGACTGGAGTGGTGCGTGGTACAGTGGAGTGGCCTGGTGTGTTGAAGAGTGCTGGAAAGTACTGCAGAGTGGGGTACAGTTGAGCGCTACAGAGTGGATTACAGTGTTGTACAGTGGAATTGCATAGAGTAGACTGCGGTACCCATGTGAATTTGTGATAAAAATCACAAGGCAGTGTTTAGGGACCAAACATGAATTTACTGAAAGTGAAAACAATTGGACACAAATGTTATTTCTTCATAATATGACAATCTTTTGTTTCGAGTATCTAGAACACATTTAACCAAAATTAAGAGACTGTATTTGCCAGGAATGTGTGAATTTTCTGAAACTGTCACGCTGATGTTTAACTTGTCTTTTTGATGATCTTGAATTCAGGGTGCACTTACTGCTGCTCCTATTTAATGGCTTGTGTGTAGTATATCTAAATCTATACTGCTAAATATTTTCATAATTTATCTGTTACTATTGGTGTGGTACTAGAATGGACCAACCAAAATATAATCTGACAAAATATTGTGTCCCATATATTGTTTACAAGAATATCTCCCATTGGTTTTAATTACAGAACATCTACACTCAATGGGATAATATCGTTGTAAACAATATTTACAAAATAATATTTCTGAATTTGTTTTGCACGTCTATGAACATCTGCTTCCTAGTCCCTATGATTGTGAAATCCGTAAATATTTTTATTTTGCCCAGAGGTGCTGGAACAATTTTCACAGTAAGGATGTTGCCATCAGTGTTATAACACAGAAGTCATAGGGATTGTGAAAAATCTAAGCGACACACTAACCACAAAGAACAAGTATACCAAATGAACCATGCAAATTCAACAGGAGAGTGGTAAGGTTTTGGTATGTATTCAGTGATCCATTTTGGAGTACATTAATACAAATTTGTAACTTAAGTATGGTGTGGTAAAGTGCTGTAATTTACAGACAGTCTACTTACATTGAAATGACCACTAAATGTGTACAGACATGCAGATTTAAATTAAACTCAATACTGCACAATAATATGTAAACATGTGGTTTGAAGGAAACTTTATTATTTGCACATACCATAGTTAAGTAGCGTGATTGGGTTTGATCCTAATAAAATGTTTGTTCCATCATACTTCACAACTACAAAAAATATGTCCTTTCTTAGCTGGTACAATATTTGTACAGTTCATTTAAGGGTATTAATTTTTTGTGTGTTTTAGAGCAAAAATGACATCCTTGCATTTCCTTTGTTGCAGGGATTCTGCTCAGGAACAGAACAATGCTTGGCACCATAGAACATCAGTATGTAGCAGACTGAGTCGCCATACCACATCAGTATCTATGAGTCTGAGTCTGACTAGCTATAGTGCCTTACTTGCCCTCCTAACCTTTCCAGAGAGGCAAGTGATTGGGCACCCCAGAACACAACACTCCCAACCCGCTCCGGGATCAGAGTAACAGGACACACCCTTTCATTCTCTCATTTGTACTTGTCCACAATAAAATAGAAAAGAGATGTGAAGGAAGTAATGAAACAAAGAACCAACGGCACCTCCTAATGCCTCCCTTTTCTCTGTGTGTTCCCCAGTTATTATTTTGAGTGTGAAGGAAGTGTAGAATCTTTATTTAAACTATTGCTTAAATGCTGTGCGAATTCTGCCGAAGTGCGGCAGTTTTAACGAGTGGGCGGGGCCGCGTCGGCCAACGGACGTGCGCAGCACTAGCCAGGTAGTGCTTGCGACGGCCGTTGGCCGACGGGAGCACGGAAGGAGTTAATAAACTTTATACAATACAGAGTCCTGTCATGTTATCTGACTCATCTGCCTAAACCCTCCCTTTTCACTGAAGCTAAGTGTTTATAAAATATAGATTTCTCGGTTCAGTGGCAGACCCCATAACTTATAGGTTGATGTTCTACATCTCAGCCAATGCAGCACTCTTGGCTCAGAACCTTTGCTCTCTGTGTGTCATTTTTCAGAACCCCTGTCCTCAGTTACATGACAAGATATGTGTTTCAAAACAGGAGCTGCATTCTTTTATTATGTCTAGGTGTTAGTGTCTGACCAGAGAGAATAACAAGGGGCATTGTTGTTTGCCCTTGCTTACGCTATTCAGACTAAATCTCAGGAAAATAATAAAATGCGAAAACGCGCTGGTTCTGCATGAAAATGCAATGTGGCACAAAAGCAAACATGATATTTCGTAACATGTGCAAAACAAAAGCGGTGACAACGTTCATATAAGGTTAACATAAGGAAATCAACAATAGGCCGTACAAGAAACACACATCTTTAACACTCCATGTACCACAGCACGGTTGTCAAATACTTTACATAATAAAATCCTGTCACTTTGCAGTTGGAGAAGCAAAAGTAAAAGTAAAAGTCAGTCTCCCTGTTAAAAGAATACGAATCAATTTCTGAAGACATAGTATGTCATTCGACTCCTGTCTTTGAAAGCACAAAGTGGCACGATAACAATTTTTTACTCCCTCTTTATTGCTCAATCACCTTTTGAAAACTCCAGCATGGTATATTTGGGGTGCTGCAGCACCCCAGCACCGCTACTTCCAGTGCCTAGGATTTTGACACCCTGCCCATTTCGGGTTTATAGTCTAACAATCTATTTGAAAGGTGGTAAATTGGAGAATAAAATTGAGTGGGCATTAGAAGAGATGAAATCGGCTATTTAAGTCTTCTAAAATTACCGGTTGTTTGAAATCCCCTCCCCACCACCCCCATGGATTTTAAAATGCTTGAAATACCAATTACATTTTAACCAATTTTTAGCAACACTTTCTTGAGAAATACTAGCCTAGTTTGACATCATTTGGGAAAAGGTGTATGAGCCCCTGTACCCCCGGGAAGAGTAAAGCAAGCTTGGCTCATTATGAAGGCAGTGTCGGTGCCTCAAGAAATTCTAGGGGCCTCATTTATGAGGCCATGCGTCAGTTTTACGCCGCTGGTGCGTCACTTTTTGTGGCGCACCAGTAGCGTAAAAAATGCGCCTTGTTGCGCCATATTTACAAAGTGACGCATCTAGGTAGATGCATCACTTTGTAAACCCCTGAGCCACATCATACCTGCGCCAGGTATAATGTATGCAAGGGGGGCGTATTGACGCAAGAAAGGGTCATGGAAGTGACACAGTGAAATCTATGAGATTTCACTGCGCCACTTCTAGGACTCAAATGCGTCAGAATCTTACGCCTGCCTCACAGCAGGCGTAAGACTGACGCAGGCCCTTTCACATGGTACTTGCCCCATTTGAAAGGACACATTGCTGAGTTGCATCACTTTTGTGACACACTCCAGCAATGCTTCACTTTTGCGCCTACAGATACGTCAGAAATACTGACGTATCTGTAACTCCTTGCAACATGATGTGTCATACCGTTAATATGACGCATCATTGGTGTCGCAAGAAGGGCGCAATGAAAAGGGACGCATCACGGTTTTCACGCAGCGATGCGTCACTTTTCATAAATGAGGCCCCCTATTTTTTGTCAATTTACTTGAAAATGGTGCTATAACATAAGCCGTATCATTGCGTTTTTCAAAATATTTAGAGCAATTCTAGACCAGCATTAATCTCAGGTTCAGTGCCACCACTGAACCATAAAGAAGCAAATATCCAAATTATGGTACTGCCCTTTGCAAAATTAACCCATTACAGGGAAATGAAGGAAAGGTATTTGTGATATTTAGTAAATGATGTATTTATACTTTTTTCTTATCCTAAATAAACAATATATTGCCACTTTGCTGGTACTGTAAGAAGTAGTTAATGATGTATCATAGCTGGAATTGGGGTTATTCCCCTATGCAATCACCCCGAACACTGACATTAATTTGGGCATAGAGGACTTTTCTGTTGAATACACTGGACATTTCGCCATATTAAAGTGCTCTATTTGTTTGCTTCTCTTGAAATGAGGCTTCACGGGGATAAGAATTGTCCGTGTGCTGGCCCAGCACTAGTGCGTGGCTATAATTCTTTATTTTTAATGTACTCCGTGTCTTTATTTAGGGTTACACACATAGTGCATTTCCTCATAGGCCTTGCATTTACCGTGGACTCATGATTTGTATGAGGATGCTGCCATCTAGCATCCATACAAAGTATTACAAAACTATGGAGTCATAAGGGAGCTTGTGCATAGCGTAGACAGTTAGGAAAGGTCTGTGTGATGGCTGTGGGTGGATTGCCGTTTTAATAACCGAGCTGGGGGTGGTGTTAGTGTTTCATTCGCACATTGCGCCGGAACTGTAACGAAAAGTGAAGTTGTTGGCTGGAAGATGAATCCACGTTACACAACACGACAATACAACACACAACAAAATGTAGGATAACGTGTACCCTCCGCTAACCGTCACTGCACAATAACACAAATCAGCACACCGCAATACAACATAAAACACAAACTAACACAATAATCAACAGAAAAATAGCCCCATCACAGCCATTCACATAACACATACAAAAGCAATATCCCGATGCCACAATAGCAACAGCACACAAATTCACAACACAAGAAATGTAACATGTCAAATATACAAAACACAATGCAGTGTAACATGAAAGCCCAACAAACCATGAACCATCACACATTTACACAATAATACAACGAAAGCATATCACCAGTGGCACATAAATAAGTCACAACACAGACTATCATAATAATGGCAAACAATATGCAGCACAATAGAGCAAAACTGTCGGCTGTGTTCTTTTGTTTCTTTGTTGGGTTATTCTTATTTAGTATTTTTCGATGTGATTGTATTGAGGTGTGCTGTTGATGTGCTGTATTTTTGGTGTACATTTGATGGGTTGGTATTGTTGTGTTTTGATACATTAGGGGCATATTATCAACGCGTGCTTAGCGATAATTTTTCTATCGCAGGCTATCTCTGGAATTTATCGCCCTGGTAGGGCGTTATTAACAAGGCGTTCCTCCAGGGTGATCAAAATTCCAGAGATAGCGAGGTTATCGCAGTTTTGCAGGGAACATCGCTAGTTTTCCAGCGATGTTCCCTGGAAAACGGCGGGGTCGTATCAGCATAATCCACCACAATGTTAGGGATAGGTAAGTCTGCATTTTAGCAGACGTTAGTTTGTGGAGTAGACAGCGGTTTTCTCCAAAAACTAACGTGTGCTAAAATGCTGGGCCAGCCTTGTAAATATCGCGATGTGAACATCAGCGATATTTGCAAGGTTGACCATCCGGGGTACGCCCAGTGATGCGCACTTTGCATCTCATTAGAGGTGCAAAGGGAGGCGTTGGGACAAAGGGTGCTAACATGCGATTATGCATGCTAGCACCCTCATGTAAATAGGGTGATAGTTTTATCTCCTCTTTTTTTTACTTTTTAAGCCAAAAAAGCAGAGATAAAGCCCTTGTAAATATGTCCCTTGGTTTCTTGTGTTATGTTCTGTGGAATGTATGTTGATTTTGTGTTGTGTGATTGCTCTTTGATTTAACAGAGTTCGATCTTTCTAGACGTGCTATTTTGTTTACATTATGATTGTGTGTTGGTATTTTTGCATTTTGTTGCTGCATTTTTATGCTATTGTGCTATGCTTCGTGTGTTGTGTTGTTTTGAGGTGTTTCTTCATTTATTTTTATTTATTAGAAATTTTACTTAGAACAGACAAGACCCAACAGGTCAGTGAGCAATTAATAGAAGAACTGATCTATATACAAGGCCAGTTTCTTCTCAAGTTGATACAAAAGAGCAGTTTCCTTTGATTTGACGTCACATCTGACTAGTTGCATTATACAATTAAAGCGTCGTTTTGTTTTCATAAACAGTTTAACGCACAATATTCTGAATTGCCAAACAAGAACAGCTGGGTGGTGTGTTGCTTGCTTCTGGTGTTTTGTTTATGGTGCTGTGTTGGCACACCGTTGCTGTCTATGTTGTTTGATGTGGTGCTATTGACAATGTTATGGTATACTGTGTTGTGGCGGCATTGCGTTGATCATTTACCTAAACTGCATTACATGTCCTTGAGTATATAAAATCACTCTTGTCGCACAATAGCATTGCCCCAACTCCATGTTCAAGACCCTGTGCTTTTTGCACCAAGCATTTTGGTACGACTTAGGAAATGAAAATGTATCTAATACATAGTATTTTAACTCCCTTTATTCATTTTTAAAGTTATTATGTTTTGCCATCTGGCTGGAAGTACAGTGAGAGTGTTATAATATTTATGTTTTAAGAATGCTGCATTCATATTCAGGTTTGCCCCTAGCTATACCGTCTCCTGAGGAACTAACTGCATTTAATAAAAAATTATGAAAGTTGTTTTCAAAAGTGGCTCTATAACTTTCCTAAAAAAATATTTTAACGTTAGTAGTCATGACACTACTTATTCATCTAAATGCAGTCTCGGTTTTATGTGGATGATGCAGAGACAGTGTCACTGCAGTGTCTGCTATTTTTCAAGTCAATTAAAAATGACAAGAGTACCCATAGCCCTAATGATGGCTTGACTACACAGTGGATGGAGTGCCATTCTCGGGTGGGATACTGCTTCAGCTGCTCACAGGAGGCCTGGTGCTTCTGGGAATTCCTGGTGCTGGAACAAAGGCCCAACTTGAATTGCTGGAAATTTTGGCTGAGAAAATCATATGCGGATTACACTGCAATTGTTGTCCCCACCTGTTTCTTTCCTACAGCACTGGAGATCGCTGGATGCTTCCTCTGACAGCTTACAACCTCTCCTGCCACCTGAAGCCCTCCACACCCCATACTTGCCACCTCTATTCATCAGGGGCCCGATTCACACAACTAACTTAAGACAAAATCCTAAACTTACTACTTATGGTATTCACAGAAGTTAGAATTTTGTCTTAAATTTGTCTTAAGACAAACTTAAGACAAAATCCTAACTTCTGTACTTCTGTGTATACCATAAGTAGTACGTTTAGGATTTTGTCTTAAGTTAGTTCTGTGAATCAGGCCCCAGGAGCACCCTCACTCCCATGCACTGCCTGCAAACAGCAGGGGAGACGAGAGAGTAGATGTGTCCTCGTAATGGGACTCTGTACTTGAATGCGTCTCAGTATTTAAAGGTCTGTGTGCTATTCTTATTTTTCTTATTCAGACTGTCAACACCTGTCTGTCATCCCCAGGGTAAGGCCCATTCAGGAGGAAGGAGAATTTGAGTCAATGTGTCCACCCTCTGGAATGCTCTCCCCATAGGTTTGCGCGCGGAACCGTGTCTTTTACGTTTCCGTAAACAACTTAAGACCCTCCTCTTCTGTTAACTCATCCTCGCTCACGCTATTCCTGATGTGGTTGGTGGCAAAAGCGCAGGGATGCTCCAGGGTAACCGAGCGCTATATAAAACCGATCTAATAATAATAATAATAATAATTCTTCATTCAAGCAACAGAAGCTGTGCATAACCTGATTTAAGTGAGGCGACACCAGCTGTGACCAGTGTGCCCGATTCACAGAACTAACTTAAGACAAAATCCTAAACTTACCACTTTTGGTATTCACAGAAGGCATTTAGTAGTAGTAAAGTTAGGATTTTGTCTTAAGTTTGACTTAAGACAAACTTAAGACAGACTTAAGACAGACTTAAGACAGGCTTAAGTTAGAATTTTGTCTTAAGTTTGTCTTATAAGTAATAAGTTTTGGACTTTGGAATTGCTTTTAATTCCAAAGTCGAATTTGACCATAGTTTTATATTTACATCAGCTTAGAAGGCAGCTCTGGCTTTAAAATGATATCAGAGACACCACAGCAGTGCACACTTAAGTGGATTAAGAGAACTGGCAGTGCTTAATTTGTAAAATAATGAGTGCTGGTGCCGGGAGCTCTCTTCAGAAGCTCATGGCTGGTGCTATACTACATGAGTTTGATTGAGTCGGTGTGCAGACCCACCCACATTTCACAGTTCTTAACCTTTGGTACCATTTTGTGGCTCTAGCACCCTTAAAAATGTGGCAAGACATTTCAAATCTCACCACTAATCAGGCCAAAACAAAAGCCTACACTAGTGAAGAAGCAGATACTATATATGCTTTAGTAAAGGAAGTTCGCGAGTTCAGTACAGCGACCGGATCTACCACGAAACAACTGAGACAACTGGAGTACATGATGAAAAAGGAAATTAATCAGCGGTTACACGCTACCACGTTGATCGAATACCATAAGGTCAAGCGGATACCTCGAGGATTACGGATTGCCCTGCGCCCCATGTTATTTAAATTTGATAAGACCTTTATGTCAAGGTGGTACGCTATTTTAAAAAAATGTTTGCTGGATTTGATTTTATTACTGGTGGAGGAGATCTCCAATGCCTTGAAGGAACTTACACAGGATATAAACAAACTAAAAGGTGACCTTAGTAGCCAAATGGAACAAGAAGATTGGACAGAGACTTTAGAAGACATCAATAGAAATCTAGACATTCATGCTCGAGAAGTACATCAGCGCAAGACCCGAAAATTCAGAAGGGACACAATAGATTATAAACTGGACGAGGTATACACGTGGGCAGACAACTACGCCCAAAAAAGAGTTTTCAAAAAACCAGGGACCACCTCATCAGAAGAGAGCCTTGCCACAGATCAAGACCTAACCATGCAAAGACCCAGTGCTGCATCAGTCTCTCAGAGCTTAAGAAAAGCTAGAGATGAAACACCAACTTTCTCAGCTACTGGACAGCCTTTTTTAGAGGCAGGCCAGGGAGGCAAAATACCTCCCGACAAAACAGCCCCTGGAAACGGAGGACCCGCAGGGGACAAATCAAAAAAACCTACACCTGTGGAAACGGGCAGACCCAGAAGAGAAGTGAAGAAATAAAACCCCTATGAATCCTTGGTGATCAATATTTCACAAAAACAGTTTAGTCAAAAGGAATTGAGTATATTGAACAAGGGATTATCATTTGTACCCTCAGATACATCTGATGCATTGGAGACTGAAGTGTCCCTTTTCAAGTTCATGAGGAAACTAAGATTGAGATGGTTCTTTTCGAGTGGTACCACAGTGGATACATCTACTTCTCAAACTCAGTTCAAACCTAAAAGCAAAATCATTTCGCCTATATCTCATAAAACATTAGACAACTTTGAAATTCTAGTCAAGAAAGATCTTGAACAAGTGAAATATTCTACATCATCATATTCTAATTTCACATTTCAAGAACGAAGGATTCTAAATAAGATGCAACAAGATCATTCTACTACTTTTCAACCAGCGGATAAGGGAGGAGCCCTGGTAATTCTTGATACTGACTTTTACCAAGGAAGTGTGAACATGCATGTTCAAAATGAGGACACATATTTTCAGCTATCACAAGACCCGCTTTGCACTATCGATGTGGTGGCGCTATACACGTCCATAGCTCATGAAGAGGGACTTGAAGCAATGGAATGGAGATTGTTAAACTTGGATTTACCATAAGAAAAAAGTGTGTTTCTTTTGGAACTACTCCATTTCGCTTTGTTTCACAGTTATTTTTGCTGGCAAAATCGGTTTTATGTGCAGAGGACGGGTACCTCTATGGGATTCCCGGGGGCACCCGCTTACGCTAACACCTTTATGGCGTATTTTGAAGAAAAGTATATACTTCATCACCCAGACTGGCAAAAAACATGCTATCATGTTCATTCCATATATTGATGACATCTTGGTCATCTGGAAAGGTCCGCGATTGAAACTGGATAAATGTTTGCAAGAACTGAATTTATTCAACAGACGGATACAGTTTACACATGACATTAATGAGACCAAAATACATTTTCTTGATATCAAAATATTAAAGACAAGCACAGGTTTGGAAACTAAAGTCTTCAAAAAACCCCACTGATATGAACAGCGCATTACATTTCTCAAGTGCTCATCCCTTGTCTTTAAAAAAACATTTACCTATCTCCCAGCTGATGAGAATCAAAAGAATTACATCGAATGAAGATATTTGTGAACAACAGATGGATGAACAGGAGAGAAGATACAGAGAAAGAGGTTACCCGGAAGTCATTTTGAATGAAGCTAGAAGGACTGTGTCCAACATAAAAAGGAAGATCTACTGCAAAAGCAAAAAAAAAAAGTGCCAAAAAAGAGGTGTTCGTTTTAAAACACTCCACACAAGCCCCCAAAATAAAGGCTATCATTAGGAATAGGTGGGAATTGATTGAAAACGAACCTGATTTTCATGGAGTCTTCACTGGAATACCATTGTTTGCTCACACTCGAGCTCAAAATCTTCGGGAACGTTTAAAATCATCGAGGACAGATAAACTGGGGGAAGTCAAGGGCATGAGAAAATGCAACAATTGCAGACAATGTTGGAACGTAATAATTGGGAAAGAATTTCGACATCCCCAATCAGGCAAAGCAATAGCTCTAAGACACACTTCAGACTGTACGACAGAAAATGTCATCTATGCGATCAAATGTCCATGTGGACTGATCTACGTGGGCAGGACCAGTAGAAAAATTAAAACTAGAATAGTGGAACATAAGAGCCGGATCCGCAATAAAAACATGAATTCCTCACTGGCAGCACATTGGGTTAATGCTGTACATACTATCCTGCAGCTCAGGTTCACTATACTTGAACACATCCAACCTCACATAGGTACTGACATGAACACCACATTATCATGCAAAGAAACACAATGGATCAAGAAATTAGGGACGGTAATCCCAGGGGGTCTCAATGTGTCAGGAATCCCCGGCCTCCGGTAAATCACTGCCTGCAAAGCATATCTACCGGAACAAACGAAAACTACATTTCCCATGTTACCTAGCGCGGCGCATCAGAATGACGATGCGCGACCAGGAAACGGGATATTATGGTGTCAGCAGAAGACGCATTGCCGATTATTCGTTCCTGGCGTTCTGGTAGGAGGTTCGTGTGTCCTGTTCTTGGTTTGTGCGTGTTCAGGTGGGCTGAAGGAAGCTTACGCTAGACGGATTTCTGATCCGCTGGATTATTAGGTGGGGCTTAGGAAGCGCCCGTCCCGGTTTGCAGATTTTCTGAGTTTGGAACCCAGTTCTGCACCGCCTTTGTGGATTATCAGGAGGGGCTTAGGAAGCGCCCACTTCGCGTTATTCGAGATCCAGATACAGGTGTTCCCCGAGCAAGGGGGGTTCTCATACTGTGCTATCCTTTGTAATACTGTTTGCATATGGTCTCCAACTCAGCTGAGTGCGGAGGTCGGATCGGATACTGAAGCCAAGTATCCGTGTACTCAAGGGGAGGAGTGGTCCTGCTGTTTCCCTGCAGAGACGTATCTGCCTGGGAGTTAAGCCCTTCTCCTCATTTCGCTGGGCAACAATTATGTTTATGTTATTTCTTCCTGGACAATACCCTAATTGACTCCCGTGTTGGTTGAGAAACTCTTAGGGTGTGTTGAGTACCGGCTGGTACTATCTTTCACTGAACAAGCGGAGGGGAAATATTATTTTCTGTACTCAGTGACAAACAAGGTTTATCCCCATTGGCATTTAGGCTCCCTTCCAGTTTTCCGTGGGTAGGTGATGGATGTTCTGCCTTCCCTTTAATGCTTTTTGATACCCTATGTATAGTGGTGGGAAGGAAGGGGCATATTCATGGTCTTCTTTATATATTTAAGCAGGAAAGCCTGGGAATTGAGAAGAAGCCTGTTCTGTCACTCTTCGTTCCCTATCACCTGTAGACCTCTTCAGGTGGGTGTCAAACATAAACGCTTTTTGGTAGAGAGTAGTTAAGCATAGAGTGACTCTCCCATTGATTCCCTGCTTTGTATATTTACAGGTCTCCATTTCCCGTTGCCCAGCTGTTCCCCTCCGGACTACCTTATTTTTTCCCCCGCTTGATCTCCTTAATAGTCTGTGTCACACAAAGCCAGACTTGGGACGATCTAGAGGTGGGCCCCTGTTAAGCATCAATCCAATCCTGAGGAGCAACGACGAGAGGCCTGACAGAATAATCGGCCCACGAGTTCTTCTCCTCCTGGTTGGGTTGAAAATAGGGATGGCCACCTTAGATGATGTCCTGGCTGCACTAGCCTTGGTACAAACAGAACTCGCCACCTCTCGACAAGAGACTGCCGCATTGCAAGCTCGGTTTGATGCCTCGCAGTGTAACCCTTTTGATGCAGGGGCCACTGCCCCTCAACCTGCCTCAGTAGTAGTGGAAATGCCTTCCCCTGTTCCTTTAGCCCCCCCAGAGCGGTTTTTGGGTGACAGAAAAAAGGTACACGTATTCATGACCCAGGTTTTGTTACACTTCACCTGTAAACCTAAGTGTTTCCTAACTAACCAAGCCAGGGTTTCTTTTTTGATTTCTTACCTGGGTGGTGAGGCAGCTCAGTGGGCGGTTCCCATAGTGAAGAGTAATGATGCCATTCTTTATGATTGGGACCTATTTAGGACTGAGTTCGAAAAGACTTTTGACAGGAGAGCTGAAACCTTTTCAGCAGATAAAGAATTACTTGTGCATAAACAGGGCTCTTCAGACCTAGTCACCTACCTAAACCACTTTAGGAGATTAATAGCGGAAACCGATTGGCCTGAAGCAAAACAAATGGTTCTGTTCTACCAGGGACTCACAGAAAACCTTAAAGATGTCATCGACCAAGTCGAACCCCAGCCTACGACTTGTGCTGCCTTTATTGATTTAGCTTTACGGCTTGACCATCGTCTAAGGGAACGAAAAGGAGAACAAAGCAGAAAGGACCGACCTCTACTTTTGGGTGAAAAAACCGTCACGGGAGAGAAATCGGAAGGAAAAACAGAACCTATGGAGATCGGAGTGGTACGGGCATCCCTAACCCCCAGTGAACGAGAACATCGCCGAAAGTTTGGGCTTTGCCTCTATTGTGGAAAGAAAGGACACTTCTTACGGGAATGCCCTGTGAAACCTAAGGGAGGTCGTTTTCGTTCAGGACAGGTGGCAGGATCTACAGTGGAAAAGGGGTCGGAAAACTCCAACGCTTGAGTTTATCAGAAGGGAGAAACTCGAGCACTCATTTCATCCCTTCAGTCACAGAAGAAGACTACGTAGAAAACCGCCTGTTCTTCTTGACCTTGGAGTTGTGGATTGACAACACTCCCAAGAACATTCGAGCAATGATAGACTCTGGTGCCACTGGCTGTTTTATGGATCTAGCGGAAGCCCGGCGTTTGGGGGTAATCCCTGTTACCAAATCTGTTCCTGAGGCAGTGTTTGCGGTGGACGGACATGAACTGGAATCTGGCCCAATCAACCAACATACGCCAGAATATGAGATGTGGTATGGGAACTATCATACCGAAAACATATCATTCAACCTCATTCATGCCCCTACATACGGGGTTATTTTGGGACTTCCATGGCTGAAAAAACATGAGCCCACCATCAGCTGGACGGATCAGTCCTTGCAATTCCACTCCACTTATTGTCAAAACCATTGCCTTAGAGAGAGTTCGCGACTTTCCATGTCTATAGCCGCTACTCATTACATTTCCACGGCCGCGGAGAAAGAAGTAACGTTACCTCGTTGCTATCAGAAGTATGAAGAAGTATTCAGTAAAGTAAAGGCGGAAGTTCTCCCCCCACATCGTAAATACGACTGCCGTATTGATTTGATGCCGGGGTCTGTGGTTCCTTGTGGTAGGATCTACGCTTTGTCACAACCCGAAACTGCACATCTCAGGGAATACTTAGATGAACTTCTGAAATTGGGTTTCATTCGTCCCTCCCGATCTCCAGCCGCTTCCCCGCTTTTTTTTATCCCGAAAGCAAAGGGGGAACTCCGTTGCTGCATCGATTACAGGGCTTTAAATGCCATCACGATCAAAAATCAGTACCCGCTCCCCTTGATACCAGTGTTATTGGAGCAAGTGAGATCCGCCACAATTTACACCAAATTGGACCTAAGAGGAGCCTATCATTTAGTGAGAGTGAGAAGTGGCGACGAGTGGAAGACCGCTTTTAAAACACGGTACGGGCTTTTTGAGTACCTGGTGATGCCCTTTGGGCTTTGTAACGCCCCAGCCTCTTTTCAATTTTTTTTGAATGAGGTGTTGAGGGACTTTTTGGACATCTTCGTAGTCGTCTACATTGATGACATCCTGATTTACTCCAATGGGGAGATGGAACATCAAAACCATGTATGTCAAGTCCTTCACGCCTTACAACAGAACCATTTATATTGTAAGTTAACGAGGTGTGAGTTCCATGTCACCACTGTTGAATTCCTTGGAGTTATGCTCACTCCTTCAGGGCAAATTATGGCTGAAAGAAAAGTGCGGGCAATCGTGGAGTGGCCGAGACCTCACAACATCAAAGACATTCAACGACTCCTTGGTTTTGCGAACTTCTATAGGAGGTTCATTGCTCATTTCTCAGACATGGTAACCCCGCTTACTAAGCTCACTAGGAAGAACACTCCTTTTGCGTGGGGTTTGACAGAACAAACAGCTTTTGAACAACTAAAAAATGCTTTCATGCTCCTGTGCTCACCCATGCCGATCCGAAACTCCCGTTTGTAGTTGAAGCAGACGCTTCCGAACTAGCTGTTGGTGCAGTACTCTCCCAAAGAAATGAGAGTACCGGTCATCTCCATCCCATTGCTTTCATGTCTCGAAAACTGAACACCGCGGAGCGTAATTACACCATTGCAGAAAAAGAACTGCTCGCAATCAAAGACGCCTTCGCTGAATGGAGGCATTGGTTGATGAGAGCCTCTCAGCAAATCACGGTATATACTGACCACCGTAACTTACAGTTTATGCGTGCTGCTCGTCACCTTACTCCTAGACAACTACGCTGGATGCAGTTTTTTGCTGAATACCACTTCATGGTAACATTTCGTCCTGGTTGTGACAACCGGAAGGCCGATGCTCTCTCGCGTCAAGAAAACAGCCCAGCCATGGAGGTCTTACCAGAGAAATGCATCATTGATCCCGAGAAGGTGGTAGGAGTGATACACACCGAGGAGTTCCTTCACAAAGTCAAAAAGGGTATGCAAACCTTTAGCTGGAAGACATGGATCCGCCTACATCCTGAGTGGAAAATCCGACAAGGATTGCCAAAAAAGGGTTCACAGCTGCTCCTGCCCACGTTAGCGTTAAGACAACAGGCATTTCGTTGGTGTCATGATCTGCCATGTGCAGGTCACACAGGAGGAAAGAAAACTTTGGAGAAAATGCTACGCACGTATTGGTGGCCTACCATCCGTCCTGATGTCCTTGCATGGGTGCAGCGATGTGACATTTGTTCTCAGGCCAAAAGTGACCATCGTCCAACGCAAGGACTTCTGCAAAGCATGCCCACTCCTGTGAGTCCTTGGGAGAGCTTTTCTGTGGACTTTGTGGTGGGTCTCCCTAAAGATCAGGGGATGACAGCCATATTGGTAGTAGTGGACTATTTGACTAAACTAGGTCATTTCATTGCATGTAAAGGGGTCCTAACTGCCAGCCAACTTGCTCATCTATTGCTCCTTCATGTGGTCAGGTTACATGGATTACCCAAGGTAATAGTTTCGGACAGGGGAGCCCAGTTCACTGCTAAGTTTTGGAAAGTCTGGTGTAACAGGTTAGGCATAGCATCCTCCTTATCCACAAGCTTTCATCCTCAGACGGATGGACAAACCGAAAGGTTGAATCAAACACTCAAGCAATACTTGAGATGTTTTGTTGACACTACTACTGAGGCATGGGTTGACTGGTTATGGACTGCTGAGGTTTCATATAATGATGCTGCGCACTCTTCTACTTCCTACACCCCGTTTTTCTGCACATATGGGTTTCACCCTCGGTTCGCCCCTTTGAGTGTCCCATCCTCCGAAGTCCCGATCCCTCAGTTGCAGTCAAGGTTAGTTCAGTTGCGGAAAACCGTACTACTAGCGAGGAGAAATCTTGAAAAGGCTAAACTGAAATACAAAGCAAAGGCTGATGAACATCGTAGGCCCTGTTCTCTTTACAACAAGGGAGATTGGGTGTGGTTGTCCACTAGAAATATTCGCTTTCGCAAATATAGTGTCTTCAACCCTAGGTTTATTGGCCCCTACCAGGTGCTTCGTCACATCAACCCTGTAGCTGTGAAACTGCGCCTTCCGGGACATTTCAGGATTCATCCTGTATTCCATGTGTCGCTGCTCAAACCCGCGAAGGGTCCTCGAACTACAACTCCTGAACCGGTGAGGGTGCAACATGATGTTGAGTACGAGGTGAGGGGCATCCTGGACTCCCGCGAGGTGAGGGGTCGACTCCAATATCTGGTGGCCTGGAAAGGGTATGGGCCTGAGGAGAACTCTTGGGAACCTGCTGGTGCCGTTCATGCCCCTAGGCTGGTGAAGAGATTCCATCTGTCTCATCCTGGTAAACCTGGAGGCAGTCAGTGAATCTTGTGAAGGGGGGGTGTTCTGTCAGGAATCCCCGGCCTCCGGTAAATCACTGCCTGCAAAGCATATCTACCAGAACGAACGAAAACTATATTTCCCATGTTACCTAGCGCGGCGCATCAGAATGACGATGCGCGACCAGGAAACGGGATATCATGGTGTCAGCAGAAGACGCATTGCCGATTATTCTTTCCTGGCGTTCTGGTAGGAGGTTCGTGTGTCCTGTTCTTGGTTTGTGCGTGTTCAGGTGGGCTGAAGGAAGCTTACGCTGGACGGATTTCTGATCCGCTGGATTATTAGGTGGGGCTTAGGAAGCGCCCGTCCCGGTTTGCAGATTTTCCGAGTTTGGAACCCAGTTCTGCACCGCCTTTGTGGATTATCAGGAGGGGCTTAGGAAGCGCCCACTTCGCGTTTTGCGAGATCCAGATACAGGTTTTCCCCGAGCAAGGGGGGTTCTCATACTGTGCTATCCTTTGTAATACTGTTTGCATATGGTCTCCAACTCGGCTGAGTGCGGAGGTCAGATCGGATACTGAAGCCAAGTATCCGTGTACTTAAGGGGAGGAGTGGTCCTGCTGTTTCCCTGCAGAGACGTATCTGCCTGGGAGTTAAGCCCTTCTCCTCATTTCGCTGGGCAACAATTATGTTTATGTTATTTCTTCCTGGACAATACCCTAATTGACTCCCGTGTTGGTTGAGAAACTCTTAGGGTGTGTTGAGTACCGGCTGGTACTATCTTTCACTGAACAAGCGGAGGGGAAATATTATTTTCTGTACTCAGTGACAAACAAGGTTTATCCCCATTGGCATTTAGGCTCCCTTCCAGTTTTCCGTGGGTAGGTGATGGATGTTCTGCCTTCCCTTTAATGCTTTTTGATACCCTATGTATAGTGGTGGGAAGGAAGGGGCATATTCATGGTCTTCTTTATATATTTAAGCAGGAAAGCCTGGGAATTGAGAAGAAGCCTGTTCTGTCACTCTTCGTTCCCTATCACCTGTAGAACTCTTCAGGTGGGTGTCAAACATAAACGCTTTTTGGTAGAGAGTAGTTAAGCATAGAGTGACTCTCCCATTGATTCCCTGCTTTGTATATTTACAGGTCTCCATTTCCCGTTGCCCAGCTGTTCCCCTCCGGACTACCTTATTTTTTCCCCCGCTTGATCTCCTTAATAGTCTGTGTCACACAAAGCCAGACTTGGGACGATCTAGAGGTGGGCCCCTGTTAAGCATCAATCCAATCCTGAGGAGCAACGACGAGAGGCCTGACACAATGACCATTATGAACTTTTATGCTTTCTATGAGCAACACTACATGACTCTAGACTGTGAGGGGTTATTTACACGCTTTTAAACGACATTCTTTGTCATCACTGTCACTTTTATTTGCTATTTTCTACTTTAATTGCTTTCTTCTATTTTTTCTATCAAAACTGATCTATTTCTTCTAGGTTTGGACTCTTTTATCGTTTTCCCGTCATTACTATAACTATTTGCCCCCATTTTACTGCAGTCGTCTAGAAATTAGCACCTTTTTAGATCAGGCGAGCTTTGTGAACTAGTCCGTTCTTTATGTCTATCACATAGAGACGGCATGCCGCTTCAACGCGGAAGTATTAGGCATTACTTTAACCGCACACCACATACCCAACAGGAGCAACGAAAACCCGTTTACAGACAGCGTTCTGCCGTAAGAGGTATGGGATATTCAACTTTGGCTAAGGCCATGTCCTCTGGAATATGGGTTTAGCCCACATGCTTATTCCGAGTACTTTTCTTATGTTCACTTTAGATTCTCTTTGGACGCAGATTACGAGAACACAGAGAGAGGGGGGGCCGTTCCTTTATATTTAGGTAAAACTGAGACTCTGTTCCCATCTTAAACCTGAGCGTGTGGCTCGCCAGATTTGTTAGATTTAATTATGATTACGTACCCTTCATTCTAGTGAATCTAGGGGCTTCGTTGAATTACACGGGCTACGTCTTGAGCCTTCTTTGATGCTTTTCCACGAATAGGGGTACGTTGTCCTTTTGGTGAGTGTTCCTCAAGCTGGTGGATTCATTGAGATCACGATATATTTATACATTTATTTATATTTTCTTGTAGCATCCACCCATTTTCATAACTCTATTTTGAGAACACGGGATATACTCGTTTTGGCCCATGCTGGACAGCAGGAGGTATACTGTTGATATCATCATCTATGTGGGATGTAGGGAAACATCACTTACGTTACTACCTGCTTTTGGTTTTGTTTTTCACTTGGTTTCATCTGCTGAAATTAAATTGATTTCATCACATATGGTTTAGAGGCACTTTGCTGTTTCCTGACTTTACCTCATCATCTTTTCTATGATTATTCTATGTCATCATTCATTACCTTTCTTATTATTATTCTATTGCTGTTTTTCCTCTGGTGGTGTCGTTTTTTGGAATGTTACCACCCACAGCTAAATGGTAACTGCTGATTATTATTCGAACTGCATTGTATGATTGCTATAACTGAGGCTACTTTATATATTTCTTGTAGATTCGCAACCTGACTGACTCCGAATATTTATTGTTTGGTATATCTACACCCCTGATGAAGGGTTCAGAGTGAACCCGAAATGCATTCAGTTGTTGACGAATGTTCCTTTTGGTATCAGAATTGAAATTATTTCATATGTCTTTATTGTGGAAACTATCAGAAATGCATTATTTTTCAATTTTCATTCAATGATTCATCATTTTATGATGTTTTGTGCAACCACTTAAGTGAAAATTTGTGTTTATGATCTGTGAAAGGTTTGTTGATCACGTTTATTATATTTAGGCCTGAGTGCCGTTGGAGCTGTGCAGAGCTTAGTCCCGGGTTTCCTTGGACTCACATTTAGCCTGTTATACCTAGGAGATACCCTCTCCCACAGCACTGCACGCATATAAAATTTAAATTGCATTCGCATACAAACATGAGTTTGATTGAGACGTTGTGCAGACCCAACCACATTTCACATGGTGCTATTAAATGTCAGGACTCTGAATAACAAAGCTGCACAGTCTTCAATCCACCAAATGCCTTTTTAATCCACTACCAGATACTAAGTTTCCCATGATATCACACTTACAGGTTTCTGATTCTCCTTTTGTGATGGTTTTCCCATCTTTCCCATCCTTCTTCTTGCTACTATGTGTGTTTTTCCCTCTTTTGCTATCGGTAAATATCTGATGAGGAAAAAAAAGTGCCGGTCCCCAAAAATGAGTGCTTGTGACCCCCACCAGCTCAAATTAAGCACTGGCTACTGGTCTTTCTAAAACCTACATGACCTAGCATATACTAGGGAATTACAGGCAGGCTGTTCTTACCAATTAGAATGTGTACCAATCAGCATATACCATTATAGCATAGAGCACTAAACCTGGACCTGGCTAGCAAAGTCCAGAAAACTTTCACAGTCAGAAACCACCAGCACCAGCATAAATCCAAAAATGGGGGGTGATCAGGGCAAAAGGTATGACGTTTCCACAGCTACCCCCACACAATTGGCAATGGTATGACATTTTGCAGGCAGACTCCCATCAACTTTTGTGTGTTCCTCATAAAAAAAAATCATTTATCCTCAACAGAAACAACAAGTGAATATTGCATATTAAGATTTTGAAGTAACTGACCTGTAATAATCTTCACCAGTGAAGAACAAAGTCTTTTTGGAATCCTTTAAGTGAACAGCTGCATCTATTTTTTCTACATGGCTTGGAAATCCAAAGTCAGATATAGGCTGAGGTGAGCCTTGCATGTTAAATCCTCTTGTTTTCCAGTAATGAGGACCTAAAACAGAAGAAAAACAACAACCCTCATTGAAACCATTGGCGATAAAGTAAGTTAAAAACAGTGAAAAGCAATTGTACAGGTAATAGCCTCTGGAGGCTTGCTCTGGCATGTACTACAGCCGTATTGAGTCTTGATATGAGTCTACAAAGAGGTTTTAATTCCCAAACAAAGGGATTGTGCACTTAAAGTTGGAGTGAGTAGACATGGCTTAGCTGCTGAGCATCAAGGTTCCTCAATAAGCTAATGACAAACAACTGTGCCTGAAAATCCTTGCTGTCCATGACATTTAGTGGTTTAAAGAATCTTTTGAGCTAATTTGCAAATGGATGTCGATTTAAACAATTCCTCCACCTCCAGGTGCCCTCACTTAGCCTCTCACTTAGCCTATCAGGCTCAGTATATAAACCGGCAGAACCAGCCACTACTTACCGGTTCTGCGAAGGAGGCACAACAGGTCCCACGCCGGCGCTGACCAGAAATCCTGTGAGTATGCTGATCATCCACCTCTACGTTGGGTAAGCGCTACCACTCTCCCTCTTTTTCCCAACAGGTCTCCTAACCCCAGTGGTCCTACCTTCGTCTCCCATATAGGGTCAACCCTTTACCACTTCAATAACCTTGAAGCTAAATCAACCTAAAACTAGCGTAAGCCATAGACCTTACGCCTCATTTTTTCACCTTCTTCACCACTGTTGAACAATTTCGTTTTTTTAAACCACTTCACCATCGAAGTTCTAGTGCGATCTTTCACCATAATGGTACCACCAGTACCATTACACTTGAGCCGCCAATAGCCTGCACCCCATCGCTATTAAGCCGGCTGTCATAACCAATGATAAATATCTCCTAGTGACTCTTTTCTCCACTGTATGTTTTGTCTCTGTCCCTTTATGTTATTTGTACAGGTGATCTTGAGAAGGGAATCCCCCCTCTCACAGTTAGATACACTTTAGGGCGTGTAGACACATAGCCTACACTACACAACCCCTAATTTTAATTACACACACTTTTGTCTGTCCTGAAGAAAGCCAGATTACTGATAAGGCACTGGCTGAAACATGTTGACACATCAAAGGACGTAGGAGGTCGTAACCCGCCTCTAACGTCCCACAGCCTTATTTTTAACCGCTGGCGGAGGCCCATTTAATAAAGTGTCCTTACCCTCTGGGTACTGGGACCCCCGCCAAGCCGTTTTAAACTCACTTACTCAACACCCTTCACCGCACACACAGTGACATACCTGCTCCGCTGTAATCAGGCGTCGTAGCACACCCGGGACACGCTAGGTGTCACTGGGTGGGCCCGATGATGAAGCATGCCACCAACTAGGTTGGTGGGTGAAAGCTTTCAAAAGACACCCAGCAGGTGCCACCACCATTTGACAAAACAATACTGAGTCACACTGATGATTATAATATAATATCATACCAACCCCATTCCAAGCTAGTCCCTTTTTGATTAATTGATTTAAACAATCCAACACTAAATCAAACAACCACAATTTCAAGTATGGGCCTCCAAAATGAACTGACAAGCAAAGTAAAATCTCTTGGACTCCACTCAACACTGGCCTAAAAATGTGGGGGTTCTGATTGTTTGGCTCACTCAGGGTGTCAGTTTCATCAATTCCAGTGAAGCATCACTAAGAGTATAATAAGGCTTGGTGCTTCAGTCTAGATCAGTGAAGAAAAGAGTTTACTGTAATGTGTTAAGGGGAAGAACTGAAACTTATCCATTCCCCAAAAGATGGGGAAAATAAATACTCTTCAGACGGTAAGGGATAAAGGGGCCAAGATTAAGCAGGATTTAAAAAATAACTTTACTACAAACTATGCAGATATGAAATGGATATATGTATGTATGTATGTAGGTGTTTTCTTCACACTGCCTGAGTTTACGTAATATATATAATGGTAATTGATGTGTAATGTATTGTTAAAGCTCTAAAGTGAAATGGAAGCATTGCCTGGTTGTGAGATGCTGCCTTTGCAATTTATGTTACATCATAGACTTTCACTGAACGTAGTTAACAACTGAAGATGTAAGTGTGTGGCTATCTCAAACCTAGTCAGATGCTATGGGGTACTACACAAAGCCAAATGTCAGAAGTAAATTTAAGTGTGTCTACATATTGGAGTAGTGGGGCTATAGTCAACAAAGGAGCAAGGCATTTTAGTGTGTCGAAAAACAATGTTCTTTAAGGAGGTGAGTCTCTTGGTTTTTTTCTGAATCAAAGGATTATTCAGCATTTCTGTTGGATACTGGGATGTTGTTCCACCCCCTGCCGGGGAAGGTCTGCGGATAATGTAGCTGGTCTTGAAGACGATGTTGGTTTGCAAGGAGAACCACTGAAGTTTCATCGGGAGATGGGTCATATGGGTTAATTTCTTCAGGAACTTTAGGAGGTCTGTTGTAGTTTGGGGGATGCTTTTCAGGGGCCTAGTGTGGAGTCTTGCATACCATGGAACAGGATTGTACACAGAAGGACAAAAGTGGGCTTTTCTGAAAGAGCTTTCATGGAGGAGTGGTTTCACTTCCTTCAAAAAATGTTATCAAGCTTTCCTCACCTTCTTGAGATATGCTATTAATGCCAAAGATTACCTAATAACTTAGCTTTGGTCGATAACTGCAAGTTGAAGCACTCAAAGCTTAGGACTTTGTTGTTGTGATTGATTTCCTCCCGTCAAGAAGAAAGGTATCAGATTTATAAAGCTATTTTGCTTACCCCAGCACACAGTGCTGGCATAGTCCATGGTGGAAATTTACATATGTAAATATGTATATATGTATGGAATAATTATGATCCACATTGCTTTCAAAAATCAATTGTTGAATACAAAAACATATTATTGATATGCCATAGCTTTCAAAAATCAATTGTCGAAACAAAAAACATATTTTTGATATGTCATGTCTCTGTCATTCTGAGAATATCCAAGTTGTGTTAGAATTTACACAGAGTATTTTGGCATGTTTTATATAAGAGATTTACAATTGCCACCAGAGGAATCTATTTGGTACCTTTAAAGAAATAAGCAATTCCTTTATCTGAGTCCTCATAGGCTGCATCAACATTTGACATCAGCTTTGGAAATGAACTTGTAATGGAACTTGGCCTGACATCTTTTAGTTGAGTCTGTCTTCTCCAGAAGGACCTATTAATTGACAAAAAAGTAAAGCATGAGTGTGCATAAAGTAGCCTTATTACAATTGCCCCGCTTAGTTATTGAGGAGTTGGGCCACTATTTGTGTAACCGGGTTGTGCACTACTACTTTGACATACAGCTATGTTTGTGCAACAAGTACAGGATATGTTGATTTATCTTGCATTTTAACTTAAGAACACCTAGATTCACATTTGTGCCCACATGCATCAACATGGCCATTTGCGATTCCTTATTAGCGAAAAATAAGGAATCGCTAATAAAGAATCGCAAATGGCTATGCATGAAGAAATTGCTAAATAAATTGCGATTTCTTAAAATTCCTTAATTGCAACTCGCAAATTGCGCATCGCAATTAAGGAATAGCTCCCCGGCCCATAGGAATGAATGGGAAGACATTCTCAATTTGCGATTTGCAATTTGCGAATCGCAAATTGAGAATGCGATTTCAAGGGTGCAGGGGTGTCCAAAGGACACCCTGTTGCACCCCTGAAATCAATCTGTGCACATATGTTGTGCACACACATGCCCTAAGGGCATGTGTGTGCACAACATGAAACTTTGAAAAATGCACAAAAGTGCATTTTTCCAAGTTTTCGCAAATTACCATGAGGTTCAACCTCATGGTAATTTGCTCCCCCTAAGTGCGAATTTGCTATTTTTTAAAGTTTCATGCATTGCATTTAAGGAATCTCAATTTGAGATTCCTTAAATGCAATTGCAAAATAAGAAATCGCAATTTTACGATTTCATAAATTGCGAACAATACAAAAATTGTGATGCTTCCCAAATAATGATATTGCATTCACAAACGGACAAATTTTGCGATTCGCACCCTTTGCAAATGCAATTTTCATTGATGCATGTGCCCCTAAGTGTAAATATAACTCAAATCCCCCCTCAAATGAGGGTTGCATTATATTAATTGTACCATCTAATGGAAGCTTCCAAACAGGGCGAAAAGCAATTGAGTGATTTTTGTTTATTCTGCTGTACTGACACAGCCTATGATCCCTCTCCTTTCTGAAATCTTTTTTAAGGTAATACATTTTGCTCCACTGTGCTGCAATAGATTACATTCTCTATCTGGAAGATATAGTAGCACACTTTCATGTTGCACATATATCATAATGCAGAAAACGTACCTGTCCTTAAAGAACAGAAGTTCTTTGCCCATGATGGTCACTGCATCAAATGATAGGATGGTGTCACACTGGTCTGTGTCTGGTGTGCGCTGTGGAACCTGAGGAAGGCGCTGTAGCCCAGTAGACTTCGGAGATTGGCGTGACCCTAAAATACACCATTGATTTATATTAGCACAGAATGCAAAATAAAGGAGAGCAGATTCTATGAAAATGTCTTATGATCAATCCAAAAACCTATATGTTCAAAGCCTAGCCTAGACTTTATATCAATCCCTTGACTCAAAACAGTTATCCAACAAATAATACGAGTAGAATCAGAGCCCTTACTTTGTTGCCATAAAAATAGACATATATAAAGTTATGATATATTTTAAGAAGCCTATTAATTTGTTGGTGCTCAAGTGTTCTTCTTGTAATGTACAACAGAAATCAACATACATCCAAAGCAACTATACCCCCATACATATCAGATCTGTTCGTCATTATGCCAAGCTAGGAAAGTACTCCTAGAGTGATTTTCCAAATGTAGACCACTAAATTTGAACATTTGAAAGGACCCAGGAACTGCTGAAAAAGCCAGGGACCAAATATTGTAGCCAAATATTGGTCTGACAATCTATCTATCTATCCATCTATCCATCTATCCATCTCTGTATCTATTTATCTCTCCATCTATCTATCTCTCCATCTATCCATCTATCCATCTCTCCATCTATCCATCTATCCATCTCTCCATCTATCCATCTCTCCATCTCTCCATCTCTCCATCTATCTATCTATCTATCTATCTATCTATCTATCTATCTATCTATCTATCTATCTATCTATCTATCTATCTATCTATCTATCTATCTATCTATCTATCTATCTATCTAGCTATCTATAGAGTCTAAATTGAGAAATATGGTTAAGGCATCTGCTCTTATTTTTACAATAGCTGGGCGACTGATGAGGCCGCACTGGGCACTGACCTGGAGGGGGGGCACTGACCTTGGGAGCGGGGGGGGGGGAGCACTGACCTCAGGAGGGGCATTATGTTTAGCAATAACTTAAGATTTAAAAACACCTGCTGTAGAGTTCCTTGTGTGTACAGATTTCAGGAAGCATTAAAAATGTCAAGATAGCTCTTGTGTTTAATGTTCCTACTAGAGAGAGAGAGATTGGAGTTCTGTCTAGCTGCACTTTTCGCCATAAAGTAGCAGAGAGGATTTAAATGCCTGCTTTAAAGAACAGATCTATATTTAATGTCGTTACACGAGTAGATTATTAAAGCCAGCCTTTACCAGTGATTTAAAACAAATGAAATGCATGTCAGAGAGGGGCTATGGAGAGATGAGGAGTACTTTTGCTGGGAGGTAGTGAGGGAATCAGAGGAGGAGGTCATGGGGGGGACTGTGCCAAAACAGATTGCTTCACCAGGTGCCACCAGCACTAAAGTCGTCCATGGGTGGCAGTATTCAGTAGTAGAGGGTATTCCGATGAGCACTTACCAGGGAGAATCAGTAAGTCCACTTCCTATTAACCTGATTATTTCCATTTTCTCTGCAATATTTTACCCTGAGACTCCACTTCACTAGCAGCACTGCCAAATTTCATACATCAGTGATTAGAGTAATGCATTCTGGGATATTTCCTGCACTACCAACAGGCCCCAGATTGCACATGCAAATCAGCTGATCAATGCTAACAGTGCGTGTTTCTAATTCTCTGTCTCTGCAATGGTGAAGGTCATTATTTAAGCAGCATGCCGCCTGCATCTGCCTCCTACATGTTACTTGCAATCAATAAAGGGGCGTGTTATGACCTCGATGTATGCGGCCCAGCTTCCAAGTAAGTGCCTGAGTGGTCTAGCTGTATATATATCTTTGGCGGTCGATTGCCAGATTTAGGTTGTGTCGACCACAAACCCAGGAATACTGGCATTGAGAGATATTAGTCAGATTGCACCAGGACAGCTTTGCCCAAGTCAGGTGGGGCTCTGGAGGGGAGAAAACGGGCAGTATTCCGGTCGAGAGAGGAGTCCGCCAGGGATGTGTTCTGGCTCCCACCCTTTTCTCTCTCTACATCAATGGGGTGGTCGAGCATCTCCTCAAACATCCATCTGACGAGCCATCCCTGGCTGGCGAACGCATACCAACCCTCCTCTTCGCGGATGATACGCTTTTAATCTCCAAAACCCCAATGGGACTCCAGAGACTTTTAGACAATTTCCAATCCTTTTGTACCAAACGAGGTCTGGTAATAAATACAAACAAAACGAAGTACCTTGTCCTCAATCCACCGAAACAACATGTGCGTTCCCCCACCCTAAACGCTGAGCTCCTGGAAAGGGTAAAGGTCTTCGATTACCTTGGGATACGCCTATCGGACAAAATGGACTGGACGCCACACCTAGATAAAATGCTGTTGAGCCACAAAAGGATTACAGGTGCCCTTTTGAGAGAGCAACGTTCCAGTACAACAAGACCTATAGGAACAGTCCTTGAGATTTACACAGCTTAAGGTGTTAGCTCTGCCCTCTATGGGGCGGAACTTTGGGGCTCTTCGTCCACTGATGCTCTGCAGAGATCCGAGAACAAATTCTGCAGAGAAATAATGTCCCTTCCACAAGGCACCCCGACACTTCCTTTATTTATGGACCTTGGCTGCACCCAGATTGGCGATATTGCGAAATTTCGCCCTTTATTACTATGGGCCCGCATCTGGCGGGTAGAAGAACTAAGCGGATATGCCAGAGGCCTCAAGGAAATTATGTCATCACCAAGCTGGCATAAAATCAAATGGCTAAAAGACATGAAAAGCTTATTAACTAAGTTGGGTCAACTTGAATCATGGCTAAATAGAACTTCACCCCCAAAGCAAACACTTAAAAAGCTCTATTGGGACTGGATTTGTTCTCAAAGAAACTCTAGCACCTCCCTGGGCAGGCTAACAGAGGACTTTCTGAGGTTCAAAGACTGTCCCAGGCGGGAACTGTACCTGGATGCAATTGGAAAACCCTTTGATAGGGCCTTGTATTTCAGATTTAGAATGGGAACCCTACCACTTAACACCTTCACTAAAAGATGGAAATCCTGTATGGAAATGTCTGAGCTATGACCATCGTGTCTTGTTAAACCGGAAACACTAGCACATTTTATGTTTGTGTGCGGCGAGTACGCTACCCCAAGGAGGGTCTGGCTCAAAAACCTATGCCGTCAGCTGGGGACTAGGAGTCATGATGTGGCAATCAGGATACTTATTTCGGACAGTAGCGTACCCTATGCTTGCGCCCTAGCCAAATTTTTATCCTGGGCCTGGGCTATCCGAGCCAAAAAGCTAAAACAATCTGTTTAATTCTTTTTTAGAAAAATTTCTTAAATTGAAAATACTGCCATAATTGCTTAACCTGCAAAACTTAATCAATTAGTTGGCTAGTTTAACATTGAACAAGCATTTTTATTGAAACTATTGTCTTTCCTAAATGTTTGGAACAGAGATATAAAATCTTTTAAATTTATTACTGTTGTTCTTAACTGTAACTTTTTATACACTGAGCTGCTTTTATGATAATGACTTTTATCGAAATAAAGCTTTTTGACTTTGACTTTGACTTTTGAGATAAAAAGGGGGACATTAGATGGGGACTTAATAACTTTTACAACTCTATGGCCTGCCCTTATGGTGCCTGTAACATCACCACCCTGGGCGCATTTATTAGACAGTCTTTTGGCTCTATCCTACATAACCTTATTGTTTTTGGTGTTTTCAACATCCATCCTTGTGGAAACCCAATGTTATCTTTTATATCACAGCTGGGCTGTTCCTGTATGAAGGGGTTCCATTTTGAACGTCATACCCAGGGGGTATTGCTGAATAATTTGATAAATGAATTGGATATTATGGCCTTGATGTCTTTAACTGACCCGCACACCACACTTCCTGTGCCAACTTTAAAAGGGCGAAGGAGGGGGTCGTTCATAGATTTTATCTTAATTTTTTCTTCCCTACAATCTTTATTTCATGGTTTTAATATTGTTGAGAGCGAATATAGTGACTATAACCCGCTTTGTGTTCATATGCAGGGTCCATTTTCAGCACAAATTGGCGAGGTAACAAACAGGGGTTCAGCTAGACCAACTGATGGTAAACGACGACTTAAATGGTCGCAGATTTCCCCAGATAAATTTTACAGTGAAGTAAATTTATCCTGTGCTCCTGAGCTAGCACTTTGCATATCTGCAGGTTCCTCATCCAGTGAAGTTATTGGCGCGGGCGAATCCATAGCGCGTAAAGTCAGTGAAATCCTAAGTGCACCGGCTGGTAGAACGGCTATTCCCGGCCCAAGATGGTTTGACTCCCACTGTTCTAAGGCGGCAAAAAAGCTGAAGGAAGCTCTGTCTACCAAACCAAGAAATAAAATTGAGGTTTGCGTATGCTGTAAAGAATACAAGTCAGCCATGGTCCGACGGAAGGGTGCCCTGAAGGAGCTGATTGACTAAAGCAATCTCAGGAACAGCTCTAGGTTCTGGAGTGTTGTGAATCGCCCCCTTTTTGGACAGGATGTGGGGGGGCTTTAGATTCGCATATCACTGAAGAGGCATGGGTGCTCCATTTTAAATCCATGTTCGACAGCCCAATAGCATACTCTCCAAGAAGGTTGGTATGTAAACGTCCCTGTAATGATTTTTGAAATAGGCGAGGTTTTGGCAGGCATTTCAGGGCTATCCACTAATAAAGCGCCGGGCCCAGATGGTATCTCTCTGGACCTGTTTAAGTGTGACCCTTTGTTCTGGGCTCCGGTACTAGAGACTGTGTTTAATGCAGCTGCAGAGAATGGTAGTCCTCAGTCTTGGGCCTCTTCCACTATAGTCCCTGTTTTCAAGAAGGGTGACAGGAACAGTTCCCACTGTTACAGGCCAATCTCCATCCTTGATGCAGTGGTTAAGGTTGTAGGGCGTACCCTCTTGCAGAGACTATCCACTTGGGCGGAGGAGCACAAGATCCTGTTGGATGTCCAGTTTGGATTTTGGTCGGGACGTTCTACTGTTGCTCAGTGTCTTAATTTATGTATGTTACTGAGCAAATATACTGTTGTTTGTCCCGGCACTGTTTACCTTGCCTTCATGGACTTTTCCTCCGCAGTTGACTGTGTCAATAGAGTTAAACTGTGGCAGTCCATGAGGGCAATAGGGGTGGATAACAGTATTGTTAATTTTTGAGAGGACTTGCATAAGTCAACCAAGGCTAACGTCAGGTTCTCTCAGGACCTTCGGGTCACCAGGGACCTGGAGACTAAGAGGGGAGTATGGCAAGGGTGCATCCTGGCTCCATTATTGTTCAATCTTTATATTAATGAT
The DNA here is from genome assembly GCF_964263255.1 of Lissotriton vulgaris. Lineage (NCBI taxonomy): Eukaryota > Metazoa > Chordata > Amphibia > Caudata > Salamandridae > Lissotriton > Lissotriton vulgaris. The sequence goes on along the minus strand of NC_141696.1, from coordinate 1,331,352,884 downwards.
TTGGATACTGCATTAAGAGCAACAGGGGTTGAATATTTGTGTGTAGGGCATTGTGGCATTCCCGTCCTGCTTTATGCAGACAATGCCGTCCTTATATCTAGGACTGCAATAGGTTTGCAATCTCTATTAAAAGCATTCTCCAAATTTATGACGGACTGGGATTTGGCAATAAACAATTCAAAATCATACATAATGCAAGTGGGGCAACAATCCCAAAAAAGTTTTCAATTTAGTGTTGGCCCTGCTAAAATCCCCCTCACTAACGTTTTCTCGTATTTAGAGGTTCTTTTTGATGATCATTTAAAATGGGATCCATTAATCCTGGGTTAAAAGGGGGGCCTGGCCAGGGTGAATGCGGCAATTTTTAATTTTGCCTCAAAAATATGGAAGAAACCAATCGGAGCCATGCTGAAAGTTTACCAAGCCAAAAGCATGGCCATAGCTAGCTATGGAAGCAGAATCTGGGGACACATTGCTGCAGATTCCCTCCAGGTGGCTGAGAATGATTTTCTGAGGCGTATGTTGTGTGTGCCACGTGGAACATCTAACTTAGCGGTCCATGAGGAACTGGGGGTCCCCTATCTAAGTGATGTCCTTGCGTCATGCCCCCTGGTGTTTTGGTTGAGGTGCTGGCTGAATAAAGAGTTAACCCTTAACCATGTAATTTTAAGAGAGTTTACGTCCCTTGATAATGCATCCCAAATTCCCCGAGAGGACCTGGCCTGGCAGTTCAGGCTGGACTGTTCCCATTGGGGGCAGGGTCAAGGCTGATTTGCACATGGCTCGGTACAAACTGGAAGGGCATGGTAAGCAAAAACACAATGGATTTAGGCCGGATCTCTGTACTGGGGTGAATGCATGACATTGTTCTGCATTCTGTCCATCAATAGTTCTTTTTGCATTTGTCACCCCGAGTGGGACGGGTATGCTCAGACATGAGTACCGTGCTCTCCATGCCACTGGAATCAAGTTACCCTGGCTGAAGAGGGTTGAAACCCTGAAATCGGTCCTAGGATGCTTGTTTTCATTCCAGGGAGGACCTGGCCTGGCAGTTCGGGCTGGACTGTTCCCATTGGGCGCAGGGTCAAGACTGATTTGCATATGGCTGGGTCCAAACTGGAATGACATGGTGAGCAAAAAAACAATGGATTTAGGCCCAGATCTCTGTACTGGGGTGAATGTATGACATTATTCTGCATTCTGTTCATCAATAGTTCTTTTTGCATTTGTAATTACATTAAAAGCAGCCTTGAAGGGGTAGGGCGTGCTGATCTATTTTTTAAGCCCGAATCCATTGTCAAGAACGACATGGAAATAATTTGGACTGCCTTCTTAACCTCAAGGAAATTAGACAGGGAGGCACGGGAAATGATGGAACCAAGTTTTCATACGTTTTTGAAGCTCAAAACAATTCCGGCAGTGGAACCTTATCTTATAGGGCCACTATCAAGACACAAGAGGTTTTTAATAACTAGATTTCGGGTGAACCTTTTTCACCTCCTGTTAGCCAGGCCCAAGGGTTACAGCTCCCTGTGGCTGCGACACACAGTCTCCACAGAATCTGCTGCATTTTAAGTTTTTATATAAGTTTTATGAAACCCCTCGAAGTTATTTTCTGGTTCCCTTTTTAAAAAGAATGAATTTTACTCAGGCCCGTAATGCCCTTATGTATCTTCAACTGCTGAAAGAGGATTGCATTCATTTTATAGTGGGGTTTTTAAAAGCTACTGTGAAATTCAGGACCTGTATGGATGTTTAGACAATGGATGACCTATGTAGGATCCATTAGTTTAGAAGGCCTAGCGTGTGCCATGAAACAAATACAATAGGAAGCCATGTTCTTCGGGCACATTGCACTTTAGGTTTTGAATGTCTCTGGAGGCTGGGTATAGGGTTTTATCTATGAAATGTTGATTTTGTTTTACTTTATAAATCATGTTTTAATGTATCACTGTTTATATGTATATGTAACCTTTGTAACTTGTATGGTTCTCCGATGTGAAACCGAATAAAGTTTTATTGATTTGATTTGAGTGCCTGAATCCCTATTGGGTATCACGTATTTTACTCTACTCTAGCTGGCGCTGGGATTGGTGTGCTTGCATATATACCACCAGGCAGCAAAGACTGAGGGCTTGGTGCTCACTTTGATACGTGGCCGGTACTCTGCTTTATGTGGTAGCAGCAGGTCAGTCATCATGTAGGGACGGCTCATACTTCGAGCCATTGATGGATCATGTACAGCGTCATGCGCCATTCTGCTGTGTGTATGGGGATCTGTCCATGTGTGAAAAGAGCACAGATCTGGCCACATGCCTCCCAACAACTCCGACCTTGACACTCAAATTCTAGGACTCGGCCCACTTCAAGGTGACATCATTCTAGGACGAAGGAGGCAATTGCGAGACCATGTAGAGAGAGGGGTGGGCAGGTGAGAGGGTGAGGAGAGCAAAGGGGGATTCAGTTGCAGGCCATGAAAGGACGCTGGAAGAGGCAAAGATGAAAGAGCAGGCAGAAATCTGAGGGAGGGATAGGAGATGGGCCTACAGGGAGGCAGCAGGACAAGAGAGAGGCCTGTCAGGGAGTGAGAGGGGCATAGGAGAGGCTTACAGGGAGCCAAGGCGGCTGTAAGAAAGCCAGACAGTGACTCCAAGGCTTAGACGAGAAACCAATAAGAATCAACAGGTCAGCGAAGGTGCCTTGACAGCAAAGCCAACAAAGCTTAGACAGAAAACAAGTATGAGCCCTCACATGCACCCAGCTTTCGAATTTCTTACAGGAACAGTTTGCTGGAGTCCCAATTCTGCTTGACATGTAGGTTAGGAAATGTAAACCAGATAGGTAGCAAGTGCCCACTTTAGAATTTCTGCCTTTTTAGCCAACGGCCCATGCCTTCAATGTGTGTAAGAGAGAAACTCAAGGTCCCAGCATGCAGTTGCTGCTGGATTAAAAAAGCAATAATGGTTAAATGTTCGAGGACAGCTGTTTGAGAAAAGGGGAAGAAGCATGCATGCACCAATTCCCAATTCAAACAGAAGACTCGTTTTTTGGGCAGAAAACTACTACATTTTAGCTTTTAACTGATTAAAATTCACACTACTACATTGTTAACATGGAAATTCATTTCACCTTTATTTTTTTCCAAATCTACCCCTTAGGCTTTTTCTTACGTGGTGGAATGTGAGGGTTAGTGACCTTCCATAAAAATGGCAGGAATGCTTCAGCTTTAGAAACTTTTATGAAAAAGTTCATTTATAAAATATATCTCAAATCGCCATTAGAATTTCTTTTTTTTCTTGTGATAAATTGTCACACAAAGACATTGAAATACCACACATAAGCAGACGGAAAATATTGAACTGTCACGCATAAGCAGTCTGAAAACTTGGCAGCTGTGGGCGATGAGTAACTTGGAATTGCTACTTGCCTAATTTAGGCAATGTACCAGGGCCGGGTGGACTGAGCTTCTTATAAAAATATACTGTAATAGTGCTAGCCCATGGTCACAGCAGTGCGGGTCTGTGCAAGAAATTACTCGCGGACAGCGGCATCGCATAAGTCAATAGAGCCTTTTGGTGCCATTCCATTTCTGGTGCTTTGCAGCTGTTTTAAGATCTTCTTTAGAGTTTTTAGTTGCCCAAATTGCTGTAATTTTTGAAATGTATATGATTCCCTCATTGCTTGATTTTTCTCGCCAGAAAGTGCCACTCATTGTTGTTGAATGTCACTCATAATGACATTGAAATTATGAAAATGTCACACATAAACAATCTGAAACCTTGGCAGCTATTCACCTATTTTGAGCCATATTGTAGCCGGACTCATAAGTCCAATAGAAGCAGCAACTCGTGTCACACTCAGTAGAGGCCCGTGGAGGGAGTTACGTGGGGCCGAAAGTGGGGCGGAAAGGCGGGGCGGGGGAGGGGCAGGGTGAGGGGTATTAAACACCGGAGTATGGATGATCTGAGTTAAGTAAACAATTAAATAAATAAAACGGATTTCAGAGCGTGCACTGTATCGCATTTTGCGATGCAGGGCGCAACAAAATTTGTTTTATGTATTTAATTGTTTACTTACCTCCGATCATTCATATTCCGGTGTTTACTACCCCCGACCCTGACCCTCCCCCACTCTGCCTTTCTGCCGCACGGAACTCCCTCCACGGGCCGCTACTGGTCAAACTGTCATTGGAACGAAGAGGGCAATATTAATGAGGCCATTTGTATTTCAAGAGCATTCTTGAACCCACTGGCATCATGGCCTATCTTTGTTTTTAAAGAGTCGTAGGTCACTTCTTAGGTCATCTGTGGGACTGGGGAGAGGCTTTGATATCTAACAGGAACAAATAAAGGAAGTCCTGATAATGCTAACGTTACACACGGTCTGTGCTGCAGCTTTGGGCTGACTTGTGTCTTAAATAGTGAACAGCTAAAGAGATTGTTGGGCATATTACCAACAACTAGCAATAATTATCGCTATGTTGGTTTAGCGGCGATATTTTTATCGCCGAGCTGCGGCGATTTTTATCGCTTAGGAGCCTTGCTATTATCAAGGTTTATCTCCTAAGCGATAAAAATCGTACGAAATGCATGAATATCGCTGTAAAGTCCGCGATATTCATGCATTACCAAGCTAATGCTCTTAGCCATGTTATCCACCTACCATTGGATAACATTGCTAAGAACTGCTCAGGGGCAGGTGTTAGCTTTTGGAGATATTCACGCTTAGCGCGAATATCTCCAAAAGTTGGTAATAGGAGATAGCGATGTTAGCGACTGTTTCCAGTCGCTAACATCTTGGCACGCCCACTTTGCATGTCATTAGTGATAAATATCACTGACATGCAAAGCGGGGCCCAAGATGGTCGCTATCTCCTACTAGCTGTCGCTAACTGGTGTTAGCGACAGCTAGGTAATAGGGAGATAATTTTATCTCCGCTTTCTTGGATTTTAAAGCCAAAAAAGCGGAGATAAACCCCCTTGATAATATGCCCCCGTGTTTTTCTATTATTGACTGAGATAAATAGTGGTAGATTACTAGGCATTTAAAGAAATGTGCTGTTTCTGTCTTAACATATTTCTATAAAAATTGCCAAGCAGAACAGAAAACATCACAGTAACATAACACAAAGCAAAATAACAACGAAACAAAAACATAATAGCTGAATAGAAAAACAGAGTGCAATACAACAACGACAGTGCAACACAGTGATAAAAAACTAATTAATGAAGCAGAACAAAACAGCAGAAGAAAACAACACAACACTACCACAATGAAGCACAAACCATATGCAGAAATATTCTTGACACATCAACGCCTCCACAAATCTGCTTTCATAATATGGAGATAAAAGGTGTTTGTCCGAAGTACTGCCTTTATTGCTACCATGAACATATAATAGCATCTATGGAACGTGTTGTGTTCTGGCTCAGGTAGTTTCATTCCGGAAGATAGACCTCTACTATCATGAATGATGTAGTAAGTAGCTAGTGGGAATTCAGTTACTGGGTTCAATCTTTGCATCTTTTGTTCAAATTTTTCACTGGCGAGAAATGGGTGTGTGGCACATTAGGGACAGCTATAGATTTGTTTTGTGCTATCCTTGAGTGAGAACCAAGCATGACCTTTATGTAGTGCCTTATTGGGCCCATATTCAAAAGAGGAGTTGAAGAGGCGAGGAGTTTCTCATCACGTGTCCCTGCCACTCCAAGCTAGGAGCATTGTCACAACCTTAACCCTGGAAAGGTGGAAAGAACCCTTCCAGGTGATTTTAATAATATAATAATAAAGGAATTTCTAAAGCGCCTGGTGACGCCATCACGGCGTGTCCCCGCGCTGTGGAGTAAGAGTCAGAAAAGTGGAGGAACCACTATCCCTCCTTAGCAAACAGATGTGTTTTCAGCAGTTTTCGGAACATGGTTTCATTGTTGGCCAGTCTGATCCCAAGTGGAAGGCTGTTCCACTGGGTGGTGGCCAGCACCCGAAAGGAGCGGCCTCCCATCCTGGCCTTTCTAACACGAGGAACTGTCAGGAGACCCATACCCGCCGAGCGAAGTGCTCTTTGGGGACGATAGGGGATGGCCAGATCCTTCAGATACCCTGGCGCTTCTGCAGAGGTTATCCTGTAACAGAAAAGGAGGGCTTTAAAAAGGATTCTTTTCCTTACAGGCAGCCAATGAAGGGCAGCCAAAGTAGGCTTGGATGCTGTTCTTTTAGGGAGTCTGAGGGCTAACCGGGCCGCCGTATTTTGCAGCACTTGCAGTCTCCTCAGGTTCTTCTCCGTAGTACCTAATAGCAGCACATTCGCATAATCCATGCGAGAGGTGACCAGAGCTTGGATCATAATACGTCTGGCCTCCAGAGGCAGTAGGTCCAGAGTGCGATTCAGGGTCTTCATAACCCCAAAGCATTTCCCCACCACCTTGTCCACATGACTCTCAAACGAGAGTTTAGGGTCCACCCAGACCCCCAGGTTCTTGGCCTCATTGCAAGGGATGGGCAGGGAGCCAAGGCAGGGCGGCCACCATTCATGAGACCAGCTCGCCCCATCTCCCCCTATCACTAACACCTCCGTTTTAGCCCCATTGAGCTTAAGGCAGTGCTGATTCATCCAGCCAGCAAGCTCCTGCATGCAGGTTTTAAAGTTCGCCGCTGCTAGTTTCGGAGACTGTGACAGGGAGATGAGCAGCTGCGTGTCATCGGCATAAGATACAAGATCTATGCCGTATGACTGAACAACCGCTGCCAATGGAGCCATATACAGGTTAAACAGGGTGGGGCTCAGGGCAGAGCCCTGAGGCACCCCCTGCTCTAAGGCCACACTGTCGGAGAGGAACATACCTCTCTGAACCTGGAAACTACGGTCCGAGAGAAAGTCCTTGAGCCATCTCCAAGCTGCCTTTGTAACCCCCGCGCTGCTCAGACACCGTAGCAAGGTGGAGTGTGCTACGGTGTCGAACGCGGCGCTGAGGTCTAGCATGATAAGTGCCATGGTGTTCCCCTCATCCGCACCCATCCGTAAAGTTTCGGTTGCTCTCAGCAGGGCAGTCTCAGTTGAGTAGTTCTTGCGAAAGCCAGACTGAGAGCCATGAAACATGTTGTTAGACTCTAGATATTCCATGAGCTGAGTGTTTACCAATTTTTCCGTCACTTTAGCTAAGTATGGAAGAAGAGATATAGGGCGGAGATTTTCCATTATATCCTGACTTACATTGGGTTTTTTTTTTATTGGTAAAACTATGGCTTTCTTCCAGTCGCCTGGCAGAGTGGCCGAAGAGAAAGACAGCTGGATAACATATCTGAACAGCGGCTCTAGCACATCCAGACTGGCATTAAGTACTTTGGGGGGGGCCGGATCACGGGGGGAGCCTGATTTAACTTTCTTGCATACAGTAACAAGTGTTTCCGCAGCAGGGACATAAAAGGTGGGTAATTCAGAATCTAATGATCCTACCTCCCAGCTACAGTCAAGATCAGGGTCATTAATCAGATTCCCCGTAAAGCTGGCATAGATGTTCGAAATTTTGCCTGCAAAATAGTGAGCAATATTGTTACAGGTTTCCACCGAATCTGCGGACGGCCCACTATTGTTCGAGACTACCGAGATCTCTTTAAAAATTTTAAAAAGTTCCTTCGAAGAGTTTTCAGCCTCCACAATGCGCTTTTTATAATGTGTGGCTTTAGAGACCCTTATAGCCTTATAATACTCTTTTTGCTTTTTCTTATAGTCTGTTTTAATCTTTGGGCAGAATCTGACTCGCCACTCACGTTCCAGCTGCTTGCAGGCAGATTTCGCAAGCTGAAGTTCCGGAGTAAACCAAGGGGCAGTTTTCCTCACCTTCTTCGTGTTTCTCTCAGTACGCATAGGGGCCGTTTTATCCAGTGCACCTAAAATGCGGTTATGAAGCTCGTGATGGGCCATTTCACAGTCCATCCCTCCTAAAGGGCCGCCTGCTGTAATTAGTTCATTGAAGGTGGACTGCGAAAAACTTTTCCATTTCCGACGCTGATACCTCTGCTCAGAATCTCTCTTAGACTCCGCCTCCGCAATCTGAATCAGGAACGGAATCACAAAGTGATCCGACCAGGGGACTGGAATCGGAGTAAGAGGTTGTACCTCAGAGCGATGACCAAAGATGGGGTCTAAAAGGTTACCTAATCTATGCGTAGGGTCCTGATTGATAAGCTCAAGCTGAAGGGAATGGAGATTGGAGCAGATGTCCTTAGCATCCATATCCGTAGGGTCGTTGAAATGAACGTTCATGTCACCGAGCACGAGGAAGCTCCTTTTCCTGATAGCTTGATGAGCGGAAACCTCCATGAGGCTGGAGCTAAACTCAAACATCCTACCGGGTGGTCTATAAACCAAAATGCCTGAGAGAGAGGTTTGGGGTCCCAAGGTAATGTTAAAAACACCAGCTTCAGAATTGTTAATGGTGAGGGGTGTTAAGGAGCATTGGAAAGGCAGTCTGGAAGCGATAGCAATCCCACCCCCCCTGCCATTCCTATCCAATCTAGCCAAAGAAAAACCGGCGGGCAGGGATTCTATGACATCAGGGTCAGATGAGCCCCCAAGCCACGTCTCAGTAAAGAACATGATGTCATAATTCTCATCCTCAAGTAGATGGTATATTTGAGTGCTATGCTTACTGAGCGAGCGACAGTTGACCATTCCCGCCTTAATCTGCCGATTGCCCTGCACCTTCCTAGCAGTGGTGTAGGGCTTGAAAGAGCACCAAGAGCAGTCCCGTAGGGATAGAACATCCGAGGTGTGTAAACACTGAGGGGCAACCTCGGGACAGAGAGCTAACAACTCCCTACTATCATATTGTATCCTGGGGGAAGTTAAGTGGCCAGAGTCCTTAGTCCCTCGCCCCGTCCTGTCGCGGACGGGCGCAGACGGGCTGGACTTTGGCTCGACTTCGGCGCGCTTCCGGCGCGCCCGCTGGACGCGTCCGCTGCGCGGACGCGGGCCTACACACATTTATAGTCGACCTAGGGGAAACTAGAGCGCTGAACTCTCCGACCTTAGCCCGGAAGTGCTGGGCTCCTCCTCCACCCTCCGCAGCAAACGCCCACAGAGGACGCGGCGGACCGGGGCGGGAGTGATCAGGTAACAGAGGGAGTTACAGATGAGGCAAAGTTTTTAAAAATACAGTATTACACAACTGTTAAAAGTCCATAGAACGCCAATGTTAAAAAACACACGCTGTTCAGTCAGCGCTCGCTCGCAGTGTCACACACACACCAGTTTCCCAGCGTGAGCGGAGAGAGTCGACCACTGCCACCGGCCAGACTCTTCTCCACCACGCGAGTGTGCAGGATAGCGGTATTTATGCTCTCCGGTAATACAGCGAAACTAGAGCGCTGAACTCTCCGACCTTAGCCCGGAAGTGCTGGGCTCCTCCTCCACCCTCCGCAGCAAACGCCCACAGAGGACGCGGCGGACCGGGGCGGGAGTGATCAGGTAACAGAGGGAGTTACAGATGAGGCAAAGTTTTTAAAAATACAGTATTACACAACTGTTAAAAGTCCATAGAACGCCAATGTTAAAAAACACACGCTGTTCAGTCAGCGCTCGCTCGCAGTGTCACACACACACCAGTTTCCCAGCGTGAGCGGAGAGAGTCGACCACTGCCACCGGCCAGACTCTTCTCCACCACGCGAGTGTGCAGGATAGCGGTATTTATGCTCTCCGGTAATACAGCGAAACTAGAGCGCTGAACTCTCCGACCTTAGCCCGGAAGTGCTGGGCTCCTCCTCCACCCTCCGCAGCAAACGCCCACAGAGGACGCGGCGGACCGGGGCGGGAGTGATCAGGTAACAGAGGGAGTTACAGATGAGGCAAAGTTTTTAAAAATACAGTATTACACAACTGTTAAAAGTCCATAGAACGCCAATGTTAAAAAACACACGCTGTTCAGTCAGCGCTCGCTCGCAGTGTCACACACACACCAGTTTCCCAGCGTGAGCGGAGAGAGTCGACCACTGCCACCGGCCAGACTCTTCTCCACCACGCGAGTGTGCAGGATAGCGGTATTTATGCTCTCCGGTAATACAGCGAAACTAGAGCGCTGAACTCTCCGACCTTAGCCCGGAAGTGCTGGGCTCCTCCTCCACCCTCCGCAGCAAACGCCCATAGAGGACGCGGCGGACCGGGGCGGGAGTGATCAGGTAACAGAGGGAGTTACAGATGAGGCAAAGTTTTTAAAAATACAGTATTACACAACTGTTAAAAGTCCATAGAACGCCAATGTTAAAAAACACACGCTGTTCAGTCAGCGCTCGCTCGCAGTGTCACACACACACCAGTTTCCCAGCGTGAGCGGAGAGAGTCGACCACTGCCACCGGCCAGACTCTTCTCCACCACGCGAGTGTGCAGGATAGCGGTATTTATGCTCTCCGGTAATACAGCGAAACTAGAGCGCTGAACTCTCCGACCTTAGCCCGGAAGTGCTGGGCTCCTCCTCCACCCTCCGCAGCAAACGCCCACAGAGGACGCGGCGGACCGGGGCGGGAGTGATCAGGTAACAGAGGGAGTTACAGATGAGGCAAAGTTTTTAAAAATACAGTATTACACAACTGTTAAAAGTCCATAGAACGCCAATGTTAAAAAACACACGCTGTTCAGTCAGCGCTCGCTCGCAGTGTCACACACACACCAGTTTCCCAGCGTGAGCGGAGAGAGTCGACCACTGCCACCGGCCAGACTCTTCTCCACCACGCGAGTGTGCAGGATAGCGGTATTTATGCTCTCCGGTAATACAGCGAAACTAGAGCGCTGAACTCTCCGACCTTAGCCCGGAAGTGCTGGGCTCCTCCTCCACCCTCCGCAGCAAACGCCCACAGAGGACGCGGCGGACCGGGGCGGGAGTGATCAGGTAACAGAGGGAGTTACAGATGAGGCAAAGTTTTTAAAAATACAGTATTACACAACTGTTAAAAGTCCATAGAACGCCAATGTTAAAAAACACACGCTGTTCAGTCAGCGCTCGCTCGCAGTGTCACACACACACCAGTTTCCCAGCGTGAGCGGAGAGAGTCGACCACTGCCACCGGCCAGACTCTTCTCCACCACGCGAGTGTGCAGGATAGCGGTATTTATGCTCTCCGGTAATACAGCGAAACTAGAGCGCTGAACTCTCCGACCTTAGCCCGGAAGTGCTGGGCTCCTCCTCCACCCTCCGCAGCAAACGCCCACAGAGGACGCGGCGGACCGGGGCGGGAGTGATCAGGTAACAGAGGGAGTTACAGATGAGGCAAAGTTTTTAAAAATACAGTATTACACAACTGTTAAAAGTCCATAGAACGCCAATGTTAAAAAACACACGCTGTTCAGTCAGCGCTCGCTCGCAGTGTCACACACACACCAGTTTCCCAGCGTGAGCGGAGAGAGTCGACCACTGCCACCGGCCAGACTCTTCTCCACCACGCGAGTGTGCAGGATAGCGGTATTTATGCTCTCCGGTAATACAGCGAAACTAGAGCGCTGAACTCTCCGACCTTAGCCCGGAAGTGCTGGGCTCCTCCTCCACCCTCCGCAGCAAACGCCCACAGAGGACGCGGCGGACCGGGGCGGGAGTGATCAGGTAACAGAGGGAGTTACAGATGAGGCAAAGTTTTTAAAAATACAGTATTACACAACTGTTAAAAGTCCATAGAACGCCAATGTTAAAAAACACACGCTGTTCAGTCAGCGCTCGCTCGCAGTGTCACACACACACCAGTTTCCCAGCGTGAGCGGAGAGAGTCGACCACTGCCACCGGCCAGACTCTTCTCCACCACGCGAGTGTGCAGGATAGCGGTATTTATGCTCTCCGGTAATACAGCGAAACTAGAGCGCTGAACTCTCCGACCTTAGCCCGGAAGTGCTGGGCTCCTCCTCCACCCTCCGCAGCAAACGCCCACAGAGGACGCGGCGGACCGGGGCGGGAGTGATCAGGTAACAGAGGGAGTTACAGATGAGGCAAAGTTTTTAAAAATACAGTATTACACAACTGTTAAAAGTCCATAGAACGCCAATGTTAAAAAACACACGCTGTTCAGTCAGCGCTCGCTCGCAGTGTCACACACACACCAGTTTCCCAGCGTGAGCGGAGAGAGTCGACCACTGCCACCGGCCAGACTCTTCTCCACCACGCGAGTGTGCAGGATAGCGGTATTTATGCTCTCCGGTAATACAGCGAAACTAGAGCGCTGAACTCTCCGACCTTAGCCCGGAAGTGCTGGGCTCCTCCTCCACCCTCCGCAGCAAACGCCCACAGAGGACGCGGCGGACCGGGGCGGGAGTGATCAGGTAACAGAGGGAGTTACAGATGAGGCAAAGTTTTTAAAAATACAGTATTACACAACTGTTAAAAGTCCATAGAACGCCAATGTTAAAAAACACACGCTGTTCAGTCAGCGCTCGCTCGCAGTGTCACACACACACCAGTTTCCCAGCGTGAGCGGAGAGAGTCGACCACTGCCACCGGCCAGACTCTTCTCCACCACGCGAGTGTGCAGGATAGCGGTATTTATGCTCTCCGGTAATACAGCGAAACTAGAGCGCTGAACTCTCCGACCTTAGCCCAGAAGTGCTGGGCTCCTCCTCCACCCTCCGCAGCAAACGCCCACAGAGGACGCGGCGGACCGGGGCGGGAGTGATCAGGTAACAGAGGGAGTTACAGATGAGGCAAAGTTTTTAAAAATACAGTATTACACAACTGTTAAAAGTCCATAGAACGCCAATGTTAAAAAACACACGCTGTTCAGTCAGCGCTCGCTCGCAGTGTCACACACACACCAGTTTCCCAGCGTGAGCGGAGAGAGTCGACCACTGCCACCGGCCAGACTCTTCTCCACCACGCGAGTGTGCAGGATAGCGGTATTTATGCTCTCCGGTAATACAGCGAAACTAGAGCGCTGAACTCTCCGACCTTAGCCCGGAAGTGCTGGGCTCCTCCTCCACCCTCCGCAGCAAACGCCCACAGAGGACGCGGCGGACCGGGGCGGGAGTGATCAGGTAACAGAGGGAGTTACAGATGAGGCAAAGTTTTTAAAAATACAGTATTACACAACTGTTAAAAGTCCATAGAACGCCAATATTAAAAAACACACGCTGTTCAGTCAGCGCTCGCTCGCAGTGTCACACACACACCAGTTTCCCAGCGTGAGCGGAGAGAGTCGACCACTGCCACCGGCCAGACTCTTCTCCACCACGCGAGTGTGCAGGATAGCGGTATTTATGCTCTCCGGTAATACAGCGAAACTAGAGCGCTGAACTCTCCGACCTTAGCCCGGAAGTGCTGGGCTCCTCCTCCACCCTCCGCAGCAAACGCCCACAGAGGACGCGGCGGACCGGGGCGGGAGTGATCAGGTAACAGAGGGAGTTACAGATGAGGCAAAGTTTTTAAAAATACAGTATTACACAACTGTTAAAAGTCCATAGAACGCCAATGTTAAAAAACACACGCTGTTCAGTCAGCGCTCGCTCGCAGTGTCACACACACACCAGTTTCCCAGCGTGAGCGGAGAGAGTCGACCACTGCCACCGGCCAGACTCTTCTCCACCACGCGAGTGTGCAGGATAGCGGTATTTATGCTCTCCGGTAATACAGCGAAACTAGAGCGCTGAACTCTCCGACCTTAGCCCGGAAGTGCTGGGCTCCTCCTCCACCCTCCGCAGCAAACGCCCACAGAGGACGCGGCGGACCGGGGCGGGAGTGATCAGGTAACAGAGGGAGTTACAGATGAGGCAAAGTTTTTAAAAATACAGTATTACACAACTGTTAAAAGTCCATAGAACGCCAATGTTAAAAAACACACGCTGTTCAGTCAGCGCTCGCTCGCAGTGTCACACACACACCAGTTTCCCAGCGTGAGCGGAGAGAGTCGACCACTGCCACCGGCCAGACTCTTCTCCACCACGCGAGTGTGCAGGATAGCGGTATTTATGCTCTCCGGTAATACAGCGAAACTAGAGCGCTGAACTCTCCGACCTTAGCCCGGAAGTGCTGGGCTCCTCCTCCACCCTCCGCAGCAAACGCCCACAGAGGACGCGGCGGACCGGGGCGGGAGTGATCAGGTAACAGAGGGAGTTACAGATGAGGCAAAGTTTTTAAAAATACAGTATTACACAACTGTTAAAAGTCCATAGAACGCCAATGTTAAAAAACACACGCTGTTCAGTCAGCGCTCGCTCGCAGTGTCACACACACACCAGTTTCCCAGCGTGAGCGGAGAGAGTCGACCACTGCCACCGGCCAGACTCTTTAATCACCATTACTGCTGTGAAATGCTCTGAGACACTAAATTGAGTGGATGCTTCTCACGCACAGAGTGAGGTGTGTGTTTGATGAAGTAGTGACATTTGAGCCAAGTCTGAGACCTCCTGTGTCCACACATCCGCACGGACCTGACAGGGTAAAGTAAAGCAGATCCCTCACCTGTTCAAGTTTCAGAAATCTCGCAAAGTGTTGTGAGAATATTCCCTGAAGACGGAGACCTGATTACTGAAAGTAAGGGAACTGTTGATTCACCACCGGAATCATTGACCAACCCTGATGAGGGGACAAGTGTGAGGAGGGAAAAATTACAATTGAAATTGGAATGGCCAACTAGTAGGAGGCAATTGAGATCTAGTGTGTCAGTTGAATGCGTGCCACAAGACATCATCAAAGACACAGAGTCCAGTGGTACAAGTGAGTCAAAAGATGATCAACAGACACCTAAGAGACACCTATAAGGTTAAATATCTCCAATGGGAAAAATGAAATATTCAATTCCTTCCTACCAGGGTTTATAACACCTCTTTTATAAAGCCTTTGTTAATAATTATAGGGCCCCCTTCCCTGGAACACCTTAGTGAGACATGGGAGGGTTCCTAATATTAAACAATTTTGGTTATTACATCACAGTGCCCATGCCACCAAAGTCAAGTTTACAGTGAATTCTACTTTTAAAAGCATTGCAGCAATACAGGGCTGCTTTTAAAATGACCTTGGGCTCTCAGCAGTACACACATGCAAGTGCAACAAAGGCTGCTGGCCTCTAAATTTAAATGCCCTATTATATACTAGGGATTTATAGGTAGTTTTTATTCCCCGGCCCTAATATCCACTAGGGACTTATTGAGTAGGTCATGCCAATTATATATGTGCCTCAATGTTTGTGTTTGTGTTTAACATAGCACTGACCCTAGGCCTGACTAGCCGAGACAAGACATAGTCAGAGTCAGCTGCCACTAGTTCCATTCAGCACAATAAATAGGGTTGAACAGCCAAAAAGAGTGACTCTCTAACATGCCCCCCAAACAAAATGTGAGGGGTCACTAACCTGCACCCAGGTAGTCCTTATCAGCTAAGTGGAAAAACCTGGAAAGCCCATCCGCATGGGCAACACCAGGTCTGTGTTCCACTGTGAAATCCATTCCATATAGAGAAACAGAGTACCTCAAGAGCTTGGGATTCTCCTCCCTCATCTACATAAGCCATCTGATAGGTCTGTGGTCAGTTTGAACACAAAAGTCAGTACCAAACAGATATGGTCTCAGCTTTTTCAGGGACCACCCCAGAGAAAAGGCTTCCCTCTCAATGGCACTACATCTTTGTTCTCTGGGGAGAAGTCGCCTCTAAGGAAGGCATCATGCTGATCAAGACCCTATTCATTTACCTGTGCCAACCCTGCCCCAATCCCTTGTTCTGAAGCATCTGTCTAAACTACAAATTCCTTGGTATAGTCAGGGGCCAGCAACACTGGCGCATCTTTCAGAGTGTCAAAAGCCTTCTGGCAGGCTGGTGTCCACACAACTTTTCTTTAACCTCTGTTTAGCTTTGAGTTCTGTCAGGGGAGCCCTAATGGTCCCATAGTTATCAACAAACCTTCTATAGTATCCAGACAGTGCAAGGAAGGCCCTGACCTGTCTCTGGGTAAGGGGAGATGCTCAATCCAAAATGGTCTGTATTTGGCCTGGAGATGCAGTACATGGCATCCACCTACCATCTGGTACACCACAGAACTCTGCCTGATTTGGCACTTTCTGGCCTTAATAGTCAGGCCTTTTTGCTGTAGGCCTGAAGTACTTCCCTCAAGTGGTTTAAGTGATTCTTCCATGTAGAACTGTATACAGCTATGTCATCCAGGTAAGCTGCACTGAACTTCAAAAACCAACCCAGGACTCTGTACACCAGCCTTTGGAAGGTGGCAGGGATATTCTTTAAGCCAAAATGCATCAGGTTGAACTGGAAATGTCCCTGTGGCATGGAGAACATTGACCTCTCCGTTGCTTCCTCAGTGAGGGCAATCTGCCAGTAGCCTGAGGCCAAATCAAATGTACTCAGATACTTAGCAGCCCCTCACCTATCAATGAGCTTATCAGCACTAGGTATAGGATGAGCATCAGTCTTTATTGTCCACAAAGAACCTTAACTCCTTCTTTCCCTCCTGTGGATTAGGTTTGGGCACCAGCACCACTAGGCTGGCCCATAGACTGCCAGAGGGCTCGATTACCCCCCAGCTCCAGTATTTTACCTACCTCAGCCTTGATTCTGTTTCTTACATGGCCCAACTACCTGTACAGCTTATTTCTGACAGGTATGCTGTCACTAGTGTATATGTGGTGCACACGCCAATCAGTGACACCTGGGGCCAAAGAGAACAGACCAGCAAATAGCACCGGCTTGTAGTTTCTGTGCAAATCCCTCCACTGACCCATCTTGCACACTTTTGAAGAGGAGGTCGGGGACTGGCTCAGTCTTCTCCTCGTCACAGTCATCTGTGACTAACAACATGGTCATGTCTGCCCTGTCATGGTAGAGTTTGTGGAGAAGTGTGGCTCAGGGGTTAGAGGCGGCAGACCCGGAAGCTGAGATCGGCCCTGGACCAGGGTTCAATTCCCCGCCTCGGCGGGGTCTTGGGCTAAATTAATTCCACGGACTCGATAATTCTCGCTCCTGTGCCTTCTCGACTCACGGGTTCACACTCTGCGACTCTGGGCAATAGCTTGCTTAATCTCCACAACGGCCCCTCGCGGCGGGATGCCTGGCTTTCACCTTTTGGATACCCTGCCGGGGTTATCTCACAGGGGAATACCAGGACGGGTTCCCTAAGCAAGCACTTAGATACCGACCTCGTTCAGTGATTTGCGCTATATAAATAGATGTACATTTACATTTACATTGTTGACATACAGGACCCGGTGAGGGCACCTAGGGGGTGTTAAGGTCTATCAGGTAGGTGACCTCACCCTTCTTAACAAGGATTGGATAGGGCCCAGTGCACTTGTCATGGAAGGCCCTACGAGCTACAGGCCTCAACACCAATACCAATTGACCTGGAGCATTCTCAGGCATTGCAGCCTTCTGATCATATTAGTGCGTTATGATTGTTTTAGTCTGAGGGTGATATGGGATAGTGAACATGTAGGTAACATCACATTGGTCCTACACCACATTCAGATAGCAGGACAGGAAGTGTGTGCCTCTATCTGGGACCATCACTCTGGTGAATAAACCCAGTAAAGCCTAGCCACTGCAGGAGCAGAGACTGTCCTGAAGGGTATTTAGTCAGGGTATCTTGTGGAATGGTCCACTACCACCAAGATATACGTATTACCTAATGCAGTGGGTGGCACTAAGGAACCAACAACTTCCATCCCCACCCTCTCAAAGGGGGTCCCAACCACTGGCAGTGGTATACAAGAAGCCGTTTTGTTGTCCCTTGCCTTGCCACTGACCTGACAGGTGACACAGGATCTAAAGAACTCCTTCACCTTCTCAGACATTTGGGCCAGTAGAAATGATTCTCCAACCGGTTTCTAGTCATAGCCTGCTCCAAATGTTCTGCCAAGGGGATATTTTGACGTAAAGTTAGAATTAACTCTCTCTACTTCTGGGGAACCACCACTCTCCAGGTAGCCCCTTTCTTGAGGTTCCTGTCCTCAGCGTAGATCAGTTCATCTACCCAGTAGATTGTAGTTTCTGTGAAATCCACTGTCATCCCTCTACTCTTGCTTCAAGGCAAACCGCCTCCAGCTGTCCAGGGTAGGACAGTCTCTCTGTCCCTGATAAAACGCCTTTCTCGTGGGTCCACCTGCTCCTGTCAGTTCTGCCAAATCTGACAGCTCTGGCAGGAATGGAGTCCGTACCTCAGATGCCAAATCCTCCCCCTCTGGGTCAGATTTCTCCTGCACCTCTGGAGTTCCCTGGTCTGGCTCACCATACCCATTTCCCTTGTACTGGGATGCTTGACCCCTTGTTTCAGAGTCCAAGCATCCCCATTTCCCTTCTGGATAGCCTTCTCACCACCTCTGACCACTCGGAAGCTTCAAGCTCATTTCCCTGTAAACAGTGGACGGTAGCACATGAGACCCAGCTACCTTCTTAGGGCCTGTCACACCTCCCCATTCCAAATCCACCCTAGCCAGGAGATGGAGCTTGGTGCTGCTGTCTGCATATGTCACCTGGTGAAACTCACCAGGTAGGATCTGCTCTGGAGACACCAGCATGTCCATAACCATAGTCACACTGGTTCCTGTGTCTCTCAGAGCCTCCACCTCTGCCCCGTTGATTTTAGGCCTCTGTCTGTACTTATCCATGCTCGGACTTAAGGCAATCAGCCTTGCAATATCCACCTCTCCCAGGTACACCAAGGATGCCTCTGTCAATTCCCTACCCCTCTCTGGGGCACTCTCCACCCACCCATTTACACTAGCAACACCTGTGGGCTGCCCACCAGTGGGGACTTCTTTGTGCAGACAGCATCTTCCTTCTTGTGCCCTGGCTGACTACAGTTAAAGCTCCAGCCCACCTTCGAGGGGTCAAAGAACCTACCATTCTTTCCCTGGTACCACCTCCCTTTCAATTTGGGTTGGTTCTGGCTCCCCACTTTGTTCAGGTGTTTGTGGATCTTAGGATGACACCTTCTCTTTTCAACTTTATTTCCCCTGTGCTTTACCTTGAGGGGGACCTGTCCTCCTTTCTTTTGATCTCCCTTCTGATGCTGACTGGAAACCTGGGATCTCACCCACTCATCAGCTATCCTGGAAAATTCCCTATGATTAGACCACTTAGAGTCCATTAGGTACCGGTGTAACTTCTCTTGCACTCAATGAGTCAAAATATGTTCTTTCATGAACAAATTATACAACCCCTCATATGTGTCCACTTGGTTACCATAAATCCAGCCTCCTAGTGCCTTCTCTGAGAGGTCCATACAGTCCACCCGGAACTGGGTGCCCACTTTCTGGGTGTCCCTGAATTTCATCCTGTACTGCTCTGGGGGTCAAACAAAATTTCTTAACTAAGCATTGCCTCATGTGAGAGTTGGATTTGCCACATCCCCCTGAAGGGTCAGGAGCCGTTCACTCCCACATATTGGAATCAGTTCCCACAAGGGTGAACCCCAATGCTTGGGCCGGACGTCCCACATCTCAAGAGCGCCCTCTCAAATGCTGTGAGCCATTTGTCAATGTTGCCCCCTTTGTGTACCTGAGCACTATTCCCTTGGGGAGCATCAGGTTAACCCCACCACCCGAAGACACCTCAACCTCTTCTACATCATCACTTCCACCATTTCTTCTGTCTCTCTCTTCCCTCTCCCACTTCTTCTCAGCTAGGGCCAGCTCCCTTTCTCTTAGGGAAAGCTCCCTTTTCTTTAAGGGACCACAGAAAGCCCCGAAAAGGGGAGCTCATCCTCCCCCCATTAACAGGAATATTGAACAGGGTGCTAGAAGAAATTGAATGGAGATCATCACCCACCTCCTACAGGTGGCTAGGGGGGTCACCCTCCCCATCAGTTTCTGGGGCTGATCTTTCCCAGGCCTTAAGGGACCTAACCAATGCTGCCTTCCTAATCGTGTTAGTAGTATTCAGGGGGCCCTGGCCTTACTCAAAACCCTCCGCTCAGCCACTCTGAGTTTAGTTAGTTTAGTCAGATCCATTTGCACTTTTGGCCGAAAATTGCTGTTTGACAGTAAGGCCTATCCATTATTTGATCAAAATAGAGTACCCTAAATAGTTGATGCTTGATAGGTGATCAGCTCTTGGGCATACGGAAGATGTGTCTCCTGAAGTAATATCATCAGTCAGGGCTAACAGCCCATTCAATTTGATGATAATAACGGGCCAAAGTTGAGGGTTTCAAGAAAATACCGTACAAGGGCGACATGATTCAATGTCTTTTTTGCAATGCCAGAAAATATAATTAGTTACAACCTTGATTTAAGGTGTAAATGGCAAAGTCCACATAGGCAAAAATGAATACACCTGTAAAGGAAGGAGACACAAAAATCTAAGCATGTTCATCAAATAAGGAAATGCGGCATAGAACTGGAAGTCCAAAGGGAAAAAAACGAATAAATTTTTACATGTTTACAGGAATAATCCTTATAAAATACAGAAGCAGCAAGTGAAGGTGATTAATGTTAGTACAGATGCAGACAGAATGACTCCTCTATAGCTTCTCTACCTGAAGAAAGCTAACTCAATTGTGTCAGATTATAAACAAGCCAAGGTACTGAGGGCTCAGTAACGCGGATGCACTAATATATCCTCGATAAGAAAGGGACAATGTGACTTAAGAAGGGCACAATTATGCCACTACACCAGGTATTTAAGGATACCCTACACCAATCAGGGTTTTTAGTAGGGGCTAAACGTACACAGTAAACATTGTTTGATGTAATTTTGATCCTTGTTGCAGTACACAGGTTAGAGCAACCATTGTGAGTCATCAGTACAACATTATCTGATGGTCCACCTTACCAACCTGGAATAATTCAGTAGAATCCCTATCTTTGCATGCCTATTTAGCACATTCACATTTTTAAGCCTGCTTAGCTGAAAGAATGTCTGCTTTTCCTTTGTCATCTCCAACATCATACATAGGACATCACTGAATCAACATCTCGGAGGGGTCTGTGCAGTTTACCCATTATGCTTGAGTTTGAGTGCCTTGAGTTTTGTAGTAGTATTATGTGTCACAACCCTAGCTGAGCAGTTGACAACTGTGTATTAAAGGGAGGTTCAGAGACTATGCAAGAGCATGGTTTTTGATTTACACAAAATGAACTACATTCCACATGGAGGCAGATGAATTGGTCTTCTCAGAATCAAAGCATTTTTGGTGACATGCCAAAGTAGGAAGCAATGCCCTGTGCATTGAATGCAGCAACATCACCACATTCAACAACTTTTTGTCCCTAATACATCACAGCTAATGTCAATGCCCATCAAGAATGCATCTTTTGCATACCATATAGCGCCTGGATTCCTTTGGCATCATCCTTTGGAAGTCGGAAACCAGCTGGATGTTGATATCTGTACGTCGGGTACATCAAGGCAGAGGGATTCGTTGAATGAGCAAGTCCAAGTGCATGGCCAAATTCATGAGCAGCTACAGTGAATAGATTGAATCCTGAAAGAATAACCATTGATTCATGGATGAATCCCACTTCTCATTCAGGGTGAAGACATTTTAACGATGGTGAAATGCAAAATGTACAAAATAAGCCACTATAAACAACGTCCATTGTTGGCATCAAACATTAAAATGTTAGTAGCCCAGGCCCCTTTTAAAGGTAGGACAACATTTAAGCCCAACTTTGTTTAATGTTCATAGTGAAGCATTATTTTAACTCACAGTAGTTACTTAGTCAAGTGTTAGTGATAATTGGTAACATGGGATAACCCCTAGAAAAGATAACAACAGCTCATAACTAAAAGCTGCACAATCTTATTGCAGATCACCTAGGACATCATATGAGATATCACATGTGACCTCAAAATTATCTTGTGGAATGAAGAGTACAAAACATAAGTATGTTCTACGAGTCTCGTTGATGCTAGGTATATATATGACATGCATGGAGTGGCATGATTATTCACTTTGATTGCACAGCACACAGCCAAGTGCGTCACTTTTAATATGGGAAAAAGTGACATACTGGTGGCCCAAGGGACTTGTAAAAAAGCGCGAGTGAATTTATCTTGATCAATATTTCTCTCAGTTAACATTTCATTTCCAGACATTACAGCTCGTTAAAAGTGGGCAAGGCTTGCCTCTTCTGCTTCCAAACTGTGCTGTCAGACATAATGCACTGACTCTGAGAAATATTGGGTTAAATGAACTGATTCTACGTGCTGCAGGTGCATAAAAAGAGGATCTCTGCTTTGCGCCAAGCCCACAGCACCCTCATGATGCAGCCCTAAAGATTCCACTCTCATTTATGGTTATACTGGCAAAAGCCGGAGTGCTAGAAGGCATGTTGGTGCTGTCCCTTTCACTGCAATGCTCATGTATGTGCTATTTACAAAATCATCTAGGCAACAGCCGCGGCCGGCGTTGGGAGTACCGGGCGGGCGGTGACGCGGGGAGGGGAAGGGGCAGGGTGGCTGGTAGTAATGTATGGATTACTGACTTTAACAGGTAAGTAAACATAGAAATAAAAAAAACGAATTTCGTTGCTCGCACTGCATCGCATTTGGGGATGCAGTGCACGCAATGACATTTGTGGCCATTTTAAACTCTGCAAACAGTGGATTCGATAGTCCTGACCTTACACTTAAAAGATGTAAAGATGTAAAGATTTGTTTCTTAGTGACGTCCAGTGTTCCCTGGCTCCTTTTGGTAGCATGGGTACATTGGCCAGCACTATAGTGTAGGGTATAGCTTCTGGGGGGATATGTATTGTGTTAGATTCACAAGGCCCTCTCATTGACAAATTACCCTGAATGTTGTTGGCTTGTGAGTAAGATTCCTTATTTCTAACATAATAAACATTTCTGGAGGGGGGTTCATTTTTTATGTTTAGCAATAGCTCTTGAATGGAACCTGAAGTCTGTACTGTGTCATATGGCTTATTTGGGCCTGTGTTATGTCATGAAGCTTGGTTGGAGGCACCCTGTAGTGGTACTTGGACAAAGGATCCAGGGGAGCAATCTGGGATATTTCCACTGGGCCATCACCTTGAGTTCCAAACTGTGTACTCAATGGCCCATCACTACCATTCAGCTAACTAGGCCTAACTCCACAATGACAGATATTAGTTGGATGTAACTGTGTGGTCTGACAGGCCATCAGGATTTTCTGTGTCTGCTTATTGGACTGGGCACTACCTATGAGCTTTTCTATCTTCTCTATGCTAACTTCTAGTCAATCCAACTTTTGAATTAGAGGGTCTATTAGTACTGAAACAACCTCCCTCATTTTTTCCAAAAGCACCAAACTTTCAGTGCCCATTGGAGTAGCCACCCTATTGGTGTTCTTAATGGTTGAATGTTTCCACTCCTCCTCCTCCTCCCCCTCCTCCTCCACCATAATCTTACTTCTTCGTCCTCTCTTAGGTGCATGCTAAGATTACTCATTGGGCGCAAGACCTTCTCGTTTTCTAGACTGATTCGTAGGCTATTCCCTATAGTGTTCTTACTTTTTTGTCCCCTGGTGATTACTTTGGGATGAGTTGCTGGGTCGTTTGTCTTTAATACTTTAGTGCATTCAGGTGTCAGATTTGGCAATAGACTGGGTAAGGAAGATCCTTGTAGGCAATCAGTTGGATTTACAGGTTCAAGCATTGTGGGCTGACTTGAATGCACTTGTGGCTCTAATGAAAATCTCCTTTCAGTGAGAGCAATTTCATGCAAAAGGGCAGATTCAGCTAGTGTCAAAAAAGTATCCAAGGTCCCAATCACACCCTGTCCGATTGCTGACTTGCGCTTTGACACTTTCTGTGCCATTTCCCTTGATGCCATATAATGTGTCTGTGAAGATAGCAACACTAAATAGCGGTGTAGAGCAGCACAATTAGACCCAAGGTACCTTAGTCTTTGTTTCTTTGTGAAAACGTCAATTTTTATCGCTTGGAGAAAGATGTATAGCCTGTCTCTGCCTCCTCCGTGAGCCCTCAACCAAACTTAAAGTGCCTCCTGGTGCTGTAAACTGACGCAATGAATTGGCACCAGGAGCAGCAGCAGGGCAGTCTGGGCGGCGTAATCCTCCTGGACCAGCGGCAGTAAAAGAGCACAGGGACAATGCAAAGCGGGATCTTCACAAGAAGTTTCAAGTATAACTAAAGGTTATGCCCAAAAATAGAAGTCTCTTCAGGAAATATGGAAAGTGAAAAATATATTGTGTCAGCTCTTTACAAGATGAAGAGCTTAACGTTCTCCTTTATTTTAGGTCTTTCAGAGGCTTCCGTCAGGTCAGAGAACTTGAGTTCATTAGAGCACATATATAAAGAAGTATTGTCATAGCCAATAGGTATCACCTTTGGGACCTTATAAGTGTTTAGCAATGCAACAGTTGATGTAGTTGCACCAAGGATATTGTGCTGGATAACAAAACA
This sequence comes from Lissotriton vulgaris, assembly GCF_964263255.1. NCBI lineage: Eukaryota > Metazoa > Chordata > Amphibia > Caudata > Salamandridae > Lissotriton > Lissotriton vulgaris. The sequence goes on along the minus strand of NC_141696.1, from coordinate 1,331,328,562 downwards.
CTTATAAGGTCCCTAAGGCGTGACCTATTGGCTATGCCAATGCTTGTTATTGATAGGTTTGCTTTGCTCATTCATTCCAGTCCTAAAACAGGACCTGAATGATAAAACGCTTTTGTCTGCTTAGCAACTCGGATTAAGATAAGGCTTCATAAAATAGAGACAGGAATGCCTGCTACAGCTGGGCTCTCACAAGTCATAGGTATCCCCGACGATCTCTGACACGGCCCTGCTTTAGCAAGAGAAAGAGTGAAGTGGTCAACTGTGGTGCGCAAGAACATGTCCGCTCGTGCCATTATACAAAAATATAACCATTATGAAAACATTATCTTAAAACATAAACATATATAAACAATTACACATACCTATGGGTAAGGATAAAAAATCTATGATTTTCTTTTGCAGTTTTATATAGCAGCGAATTTGACCCGAAGGTACTGGAGCGCTTTACATGAGCACCAAATATGTTAAACAAGGACACATTTGGTAGGCACAGAGAGATTAAGTGATTTGCACAGAATCACTGGATGTTGAGCTAACACCGAGATTCGAACCTGGTTCCACAGCACCTAAGTCGACAGCTCTGGCTCTTGCACCACATCCTATCCCAATGTCCTGTTTGTAGTGTTGGGCCCTAGGTCCGCATTATGCAGAAGAACGAGACACAGACACCAGGATAGTCGGCTAGTTAATGGGCCACGAGCACGTGCGCTCGGCCCCCTTTAATGACCGGGTCACCTGACTCGTGACGCCGGTGGTGGGTGGGTGTATAGTGTGGGAACAATTTCTAAAAGACTAGAACGTGTCCAGCAGGACACTACATTCCTCCCAAACTTCAATAAAAATTAAAGGAACCAAGTCCGAACCTGTGGGAGAAAATAAACGCAAAATATACCATTGCCGCAATTTTACAAACGTCACTTCAGCTACTTGATAAACGATGATGGTAGAAATCTGCAGCTGGAACTACTAGTTCACACAGGCACGATGTCCTGGTGCTCCATGGATGTGCCTTTAAGAACTTTCAGCCTTGCTCTTGTAGTGACGACAGACAGATGCCAAGATGGCAGATCTGAGGGATGTTGTTCTCTACCAATCTATCTGGTTTCTTTACTGGCGGCAGCGTGGCTTCACTTTGCAAAGGAGGGAGTGGTTGAAAGACATCCTTCTCACTGGGACGCCCTTCTTGCGGGTGTTCTCCTGCCACGAGATATCCCGGAGGCCCTCTTCATCAGGTTTCCACTGGGCCGGGTGTTCTCCGCATCGTTGCTCCAACTCCACAGTCTGCGTGTGAATGGAGGAGTACTACCTCAAAGTCTGTAGCTCCACCTGGAGGGTGGTTGTTGACTCCTGCCTTTGTGCACAAGTTCCTCTTCTTCCTGGGACGTGCAGGATAGACGGCGGTAGATCTATCTCTCTTGTCGGGACCTTCTGCCACCGGTGTCCCTGAGGCCTTTGCCCCTTGGATATCCACGGGCTGGTGTGGAGTGGTCAGTTCTCCTTCTGCAGGACGTCTGAGCGCTCTCCCCATCCAGACTTCTGCTCAATCCCAAAGGTAGGTGTTGCCAATGGTCCAGCCTGTTCATTCCTGCAGCCGACAGGTTGTCAGAGGACTTGTAAGTAGATGCCTGTTCTTCTCCTGGTGCTACCGATGCTCCCCTGGACATGTAAGTCCTTGCACTCAATGTTGTGGTGCGTGTCACCTTCTCTTCTGGTGCGTGTTGGCTTGCCACACCTCTTCACATCTTCATGGACGTTATTGTTTCTGGTGGAACCATGCCCTTTGATTCCTTTCTTCCTTTCTTCCTCGCGACATGGTCCGGTCATCTTGCTGCTCTTGTCCTCCTGACCAGGCTTCTCCGAGCGGCGTGCACTCCGCTCGTTTCTCTCTGGTCGTGTCCTGGCTCTAGGGCACTGTCTTCTTTCCACTCTGTGACTGGACCGGTCGCCGCGACTTTCTTCCTTTGATAGTTTTACTTCTGGTACTTGATGATGTCGAAGTTCGTTGCTCCATGTTCGCGGACCACGTCTTATTTGAACTTCCTGGACCTCTTGCCAGTCCACTCTGCCGATCTCAGGCAGGCTACCTTCAGTCCACGTGTCGGGTCTCTTGTTATGTGGATTCTTGCTGACCTCTGCTTCGGTCACCTCCTGTCGCAACCTTCCCGTGGGTTGGCTTCTTTGCTGGGGCAACCATTTGGCTGGTCGGCTTCTTTGCTTGGGCGACCATCTGGCTTTATCTTTCTTGAAACCAAAGTGGGTGGTTGGCTTCTTTTCCCTGGTGACCAGACTGGGGGGTCGGCGTCCTCCTGGTGAGTCTTCATGCTTCCGGTGATCTGCGTGATCACTGTTCTTTTCTATTGCAATGTTTTTGCTTTGGTGCGCTTTTGTCTGCGCTCTTCGTGTGCTTCTCTGTGTCCGGAGGGTTACGCCACCGCTCCTGTGGCTTGCTGGGCGACGTGACGTCCGGTCTTGTGTCGCTGTTTGTTGGAGCGCATGGTGCTGTGGCGGCCTGCCACGTGTGGTGTGCGACTCCTCTCTTTCCGATCTTGGGTCGCGGCCGACTCCATCTTAAGGCAGTGTGAGGGAGGACACCGTGTGTGGTCTTCGGCCTACTGCAGGGCTTCACTGTGGCGGTGGAGATGTGGGTGCTCTCCTACCTGCGTCCAGCAGTGCTTCTTTGCGGAGATGTCTCCTGGGTGCTGTTTGTGCAATCAGGTGCACTGGCGCGGCTTTCTGCGCGCTTCTGGCTTTGCGTGGTCTTTACATGCTCGGTGTCGTTTCTGGACGCTTTCTTCTGGCACTTGGGGTGACTGTGGAGTGGTTGCCGGTTGTGCCTGTTCACCAGTAAGAGCGGGTGATGTGACCTCTTCACTGGCGGTGGCTTTGGGCAGCCATGTGTGCGGTGCATGCTCTGCACCAGTATTTCTTGCGCTGTTGACTTGGACACTTCCCTTGAGGGGATGCCGTTTATGTGTTGCAGCCTCCTTGGTGTCGGTGTTTGAGCTTGGTCGGTGTTGCTTGGGCTGGAAAGTTGTCAGGCTTTCCTGAGAGCGTTCAGTGCTATGCAGCAGTCCATTTCCCTAGGAAGTCAGAGTGACTTATTGGGGTGGCGTGCAACTCACCCCGCCTTCGGGTGTTTCTCTTGGGGTTGCCGTCTTGCTTGGCTTCGCTGTCTTTTGCTTCGTGGCATGTTCCTGTGCTGTGGTGGTCTTGGCCTCCTGGTTTCTCTATCCTCTTGCCTTTCCAGGAGTGGGCTCAGGATGGCTTCACTTGCCGGCAGACCTCAGTGGATGTCTTGCTACTTCCTCCTTGACGTGCAGAGGGCAGCTGATGTGTCTTGAGGTTTGTTTTGCTCAGCGGGGCTGCATGGGAGCAGGAACTTTGAGGCACTGCTTCTCCTCTTTGCTAGTCTGTGCTGAGAGCGTGGTTGATGTTGCCTTTAGCAGGGCGCCCTGAGGCACTCTCTGGGATGTGCTGACTACTGTTGCCGGCTGATTAGCAGGACACCGTGCGATAGTCTGGTACCGTTGCTCTGTGTGGTGCAGTGCCGCCACGATTGCCATTGATCTGTTGCTTTTGCCTGCTGACGTCGGTCGTGCTGGGCAATCAATGCGCTTGACCACTCTTGGGATGCACTGGTGTGGACCCTCCTGCCCGGATCAACCTGCAACTTTCTCTTGCTGCTCCTGCTTTTCCGGTAGGGTAGTGGGGCATCAGTGCCTCTCCTCCGGCCTACCTCAGTGCTGTGGGCGCCGCCCCCATTGGCAACAGGCCGGATCCTGCCTTCGCGCTCTTGCACCTCACTGCCGGAGCTTCACCTTTCATGCGCGGCGGGGGAGGGTGTCAGCGCTGTTCTCCAGCCGCACACACAGACAGGGAGCAGCCGCTTTGTCCGCCCGCAGTGCTCGGGCATTGGCTGGCAGACAGGCACTGCTGGAGTGCTCCCCTTTACTCCGGTGAGTGTCACCTTATTCTCGACGCCTTTCACAGTCCTCGCGCGGGCAGGGGGGGGGGGGCAAGGGGCCGTGTGTAGCCGGGCGGGGTTGGCACCCACCGGCTATTCCTTTGTTTCGGCACTGTCACACAGGTGGGCTCTGCTTTCTTTAGGCAGGGCCCGTCAGCTCTCCACACACTGCGGGCTCATTCACCCCGCCGCCGCAGCAGCCTCAGTCACACGCTGCGTTGCAGGGGCAGGGGTCGCTGCTGGCAGGCCGCGGGTGGGCTCTGCTGGCCTTGCTTCACTGGGGGGCGCAGTAGCCGGTGCCAATGACCACTCGTGCAGTTGGGGCCAAAGTTTCTATTTACAGCGGGTGGGCTCCACTTTACACGCTTTCTTGGCGGTGCTAGCTGGTGGCTGCCATTCTCTCTGCTGTGACCGTTGCAGGTGGGCTCCGCTTTTGGTATCTGTCTCTGGCTGCTGCACTTGTGCATAGGCTCACCTTCGGCCAACGGGCCACTCTTGCCACGCGGGTGGGCTCCGCGCGGGCTTCACCATGGTAGGGGCTCAGTTGCGGCTGACGCGGGTGGGCTCCCGCTGGGCCTCACTTCCTTGTGGTGCAACGGCAGGTCACTCACGCCGATGCGGGGTGGGCTCCCGCTGGGCTCCGTCGTCCTGCTGTCGTGACCGATTGGGGTGGGTTCCGCTCGGCGCGCTCATTCCCTCGGGGCACTTCACATGCCCTGCAGGCCTCTCGGTGCTCCCGCATCCTGCAAGGGGGTGCCCTCTATGCGGGCAGCAAACTCCCCCTTTTTCCCTCCATTTTGCAGCCTTTGCGCGCCTGGACATGGCTCCGCCTTGTCGCCAATGTAGTGTTGGGCCCTAGGCCCGCATTATGCAGAAGAACGAGACACAGACACCAGGATAGTCGGCTAGTTAATGGGCCACAAACAAATGCGCTCGGCCCCCTTTATTGACAGGGTCACCTGACTTGTGACGCCGGTGGTGGGTGGGTGTATAGTGTGGGTACAATTTCTAAAAGACTAGAACGTGTCCAGCAGGACACTACACTATCCTTGAGTGAAAGTCTTTCTTCAGATATTTTTTCAAAGGTTACTGTCTCGAAGTATCGAGCCTTAATATGCAAGCACTGATATGAGGGAAATGGACGAAAAAATAATAGATGCTCAATACTTAGGCAGAAACATGGACACTCATTCAAGCCTGTGTATCTGCCCTATTGATTATGAGAAATGAAAACCAATGATTACCAGTTATACCAGCCCAGGGGCAACATCTGGAGATGTGTGAGGGCTTTGAACGCTGATATAAGATTCAGTCAGAACAGCCAAAGAAAACACGGAGCAGCACGGCCGAGCTGACACTAGACAGAGCGTTCCATGAAACACTGCTGGCATGAATTAAACCACATTGCTATTGTTACAAAAACACATTTCAAAGAAGACGATAGAAAATGATGTGTTTGGTGTAAGAGCACATGGTGTACATATTCTTATCTTTCTCGGCGCAAACAGGAAAAACGCTGTCACCCTCCAGGCAGAAGACCTTGTGTCTAACCCAAATGTCCGCCTCATAAAAATGTCTCTTTACGTGATGCATCACTCTCAGATGACCCGACGCGTCCTGACAATACCGGATACAGCACAGATAAACATAAAGCAGCGTCTTCCTTTTGTCCTGGGAGCTATAATACTTGTGGTAAAAGCTATTGTAACACGCCGCCATTTGGGTCTCCCTCGTGATGAGATCAAGTTGTGATATATCCATTTAGAAGAAAGAATGCACATGTACAGCCCACGGAGTGCAGTCGCCTCTCTTTGTAAATACATCTTTATAAATGTTAGCAGGAGTTTCTTTGAAAGTTCTTAGCTCTTTAATAGCTGTAGCCGTTGTTGGCACAGGAATGTTAAACAAACATCACTGAACTGACTGGTTGTTCTCTGCTTGGACAGGGCCGCGGGTTGGCTACTCAGGAGCCAGTCAGGGAAGCCGGCGAGAGGGGGTGTGTCGGGGCCCGGGGATTAGTGATGGGCGGGGAGCAGCGGCAGCTCCGCCGGTAAGACCAGTGCATTTCAGGGAGATAATTCATATAGGTGCCTGTTTATTTGTCACAGCTGCCCTGTAATCATGCAGCTCCTCTTGTCTTTATGGCCCGCAGATCGCCCTGTACGTTAGCTGCACAGTGGTCCGATCCTGTCTAGGCCGGAAGGAGCTGAGTTATGTACGGCAGCGACGTACTGGAAGGACAGTCACTGGTGTTGCGAGGCAGTCTCGGACGTCTTGGCTTTTGAAAGGATCATAGGGAATAAAAGCAGGATACAGCAGTTTCCTTACGTGGAGCTACTTGGATGGTGCTCCGTTGGAGGAAACACAACAAGCATTGGCGGCCGCGAAATGAAATAAAAAAACGTGAGTGGTGATGCGCGTGGTGCGCACGCTCGTCACTGCAAGTGCTACTTTGCTGGCGATCAGCTTGCTATAACGCGCATGCGCACGCATGCTCTTGTACGCGTTCGAGCAAGCTGTTCGCCAGCAAAGTAGCATTTCCAGAGCACCTACTAAATGTCTCGGCCGAGAACAGCGCATGCGCTGGATCGGACCGAGACCTAAAAACTAAGCAGTCGCAGGGAGCACGTGACCCCTTATTGTGTTACTTTGTTGCCAGTCCTGGATTTTCTTAATAAACAAAGAGAGACAGGCAGCCTCTGAGTTCAGCGTATCCCTGCACTGCAGGAAGAAAAACAGAATGATTTTAAATAAACGAAGAGGCAAGCTGCCTCAGAGTCCAGCGTGTCCTCACGCTGTAAAGAGGAATCCAGCCGGAATCAAAATCACTTGACCGGACTTCCCCCACAGAGCCTTTCACAGGTCCTTCAGTTACCCCCAGTAGGCTGTATTGAGGAGATGGGGATAGGTGCTGCAGAAAAAGAAGACAGCTGCTGATTCCGCAGTTGAATCACAGTTTTGCCTCCGCTGCTAAACTGCTCAACTGCTTGGCGTCATGAATCCTGGGCGCTCGTTGCTTGCTTGCAGCAGGGGCCCCTGCTGAAATGAAGCCTGGGATGCAGGCTAAGGGCTCTACTGGTGGGTGCAGGCGCAGGGTGCAGGCGCTGGGTGAGACAGCAGTTAGTGTGGATGCGGGGCAACCAAGGAGCGACCAGCTCACACGTCCGAAAGACAAATTCAACTGGTTTCAGTATTATGATTAATTTGCTAACACTTTTTTCATGCATAGAAATTCTTAGTAGCATTCCAAAGAAAAGATCTGTGATGTTGCTGCACCAAGCCAGTTTGGCAGGCAGGAGTTCATTATAGATATATTTGGGTACAAATATGAGACCAAACAAAGGCATAGGAAAGAGTGAAGTGTTTTGAATACCTACCTTCTGCCTTCTTACCAATGTAATTTTTAAAAGATTTAGATACATCAGAATCAAATGGCCAGTGTTTCTGTACACGTTTCACTATTTTGAATATCTGATAATAACAAATCTCTTTTACTTTGTTAACTTTTTGGGGGATTGCATCAACGGTATTCTTTACATATCAATTTTTTATCAATTAGAAAGAAATAAGAACCACACAATAAGGCAAAAGTATAAAAATATTGCATTTTAATTTTTTTAATGTTTCATAATAAAATGTTATCTACAGTACATGATTTAAATCACTATCATTTTGGGGACTCCAATTCAAATATTGGTCCTTCTATACGACTCTGTATATATTCCCTCCAACCTACTGAAAATGTTGGGACTACATTATTGCTTAAAGAAAATGGAAGTTTATCGACAAAATAGTGTCATCTTATTTAGTCACATTGAAAAACTGAAAGAGGCTGTGTATTCCAAAACCTGGTAATTAAAACTGTGCCACCAGCATCAATATGAAAATAAATGTTTGATGGGCCTCTTTGAGATTGTCTCTATGAAGTATGCTCTCCAGCATGTTGAACTGGGATTTAAACAGATATTCTGACATGGAAAATGCCTCGAGTATTCTACGATATACTACCAAGAGGGCTTAAAGCAAGGGCAGGATCATACCAAGTTGATCCAAACACCTGTGCCACTCTTCTGAAACCATGGTCATGTATCAATAACATGTGAGTTTATCTTATGAAGAAAAGAGGGAGTGCAATTCAGTAGCTGAACTCTTAGAGATTTACTCCCAGAATGCCTCTGGTGCTAAGCTCTCATATTTCCTGCCATACAGGAATATAAGCTCTGCACATTATCAAATGACAAAAGATAGTCCTGACAACATAACTTCGAAACATCAACTACTACAATATCCTAAGGGCAAGTATACAACTATAACTATAGGTTTACTGTTCTTCACTCCACACCCACGTACCTTAATTAAGAATTAATTGTGTTTCTGGCTCAAATGCAGAAACAAAACCCCTGAATTTTATCAGTTAATGTTACCAATGCAAACAACATAGGCCATAACAGATGCTGCCTGCCATGCTGTTCTCTTGATAGCTTTTTGCTTTGTTTCTGTAGTGTTAAATGTCTGGAGGGCAGCCCAAGTTATGGTCTGTGATGTGTGCATTGGGGCCCTGAACTGTTACTTCAGTGGTTTTGCTCCAGAACTATAACAGTTTTAACTGTGGTTTTAGGTAATGTCATTGTTGTTTAGGTCTCGCATAGGCAGCGCATGCACTGCCTCTCAGAGGCATCAAGTAATCTGTATGTTACCTGAAACTCTGCCAATTGCCGGGTAATTTCTCCTGCCGCTTGCCATTTGTTTAACGTTGGTATAGCTCCTGTTAGCTGGCTTTTTACTGGCTGTTGATCGGATACTGACTTCCGATTAGTCCGGAAGCAGCTGTGCCTAACTACTGTTTTAGTCCGCTTTTGTGTTGTATGTGTGTTTGAGGGGAACTTTCTTTTACATACTTACTTTCATACATAATGAGGACGGAGCTCATCGCTTTTGTGTTGTATGTGTGTTTGAGGGGAACTTTCTTTTACATACTTACTTTCATACATAATGAGGACGGAGCTCATCATGAGCACTGTGCTGTTAATTATACAGAGCTCCTTGTTTGTTAATTTAATCCCCTGCGCGTTGCAATGCTTTCACTTTGATAAAGGCGCCTCTTATGCACACCGCATTTTTCACCCCCATGCTATGCTGTGCTTTCAGTTCGCTTTTACTTTGATTAAGGCGGCACGCGCCTCCTATGCACACCGCATTTTTGACCCGCTTACAGTTCCAGGCAGCCCGGGACAATGGCAGCCACTTCTTTGAATAGGTCTCGCATGTACAAGAGTTTGAGCTATTGACAATTCATTTTATTTATGTGTTAATTAGCAAAACAGATAAATAAAAGGCATTGTCATTTACAATGCCAATAGCTTAAATTCTCGCAAATGCGAGAATGATTGCATTGCAAATGCTTGTTTAATTGTATGTTTAATTTCCAACATGAACTATAGCTGCACAGTGACAAATGCCAGTGTGTCATTTTTGATTCTGCTGCATATTCCATTGGAAATATATTTTTGGAATTCCCTATAACTTGGATCACCATCAGTGGATCTACACCAACCTTGGCACTCACTAAGTGTAATCAACTGAGGTCTGGCATGCCAAGTTTCCTGCAGGGGAAAAAAAGTTAAAAGGGAGGCCAAAAAATCTATTTTTACTTTAGCCTTTGTAGGAACTCTTACTAGCACCTTCTGCCAAAACCACTTAATGGATTTATACTAAACTTGGTATGAATGGGAAGCTTTACTCAGAAGGCATGCTGTTGTTGGTTTGGTAAATCCGTTGAGTAATTTCTGAGATATTAGAATTTGAAAAAAGGAGGAAGGTGAGCTTGAAGGAGTTTTTATCTTATTTCTATGACGAAAATAGATCCCTTATTTCTTCACTTATTGCAATATTATCTGTAGGAAATTCTTTCAGTTGAACATCTTTGAATTCATCAAAATGGCATTCAGATTGCTAACTTTTTTTATCAATGCAGAATGTTAGCTCTTTAGTTGTTCATTGGAACACTGTGGTGAATCTGCAGTGACTGTGGTGAATTTGCGGACAGATTGCTACGGAGGATGGAAGTACATAGTTATTCAGAAATTAGACTTTGTTCTCATATGGCTCAGGAAGATAGCACAAATTGATTTTTTAAAAAACATACTCCCATTTTAGCTTCTGGAGCATTTTCCATAATCTTTATGAGAAAATCATGAGAGAAAACTGTTTACTCTCCAACATGTTTTATCAAATATCAGCCATGGAATCAGCATTTTTTATGGGGTCAAATATCCTTAAAATAAACCACAATTCCTAAAATAGGTACCACCAATTAACAATTTAGGTTATGACTAAACCCTATTATCACCCTTCATATGAGCTCCTTTTTGTGACCCTCAAAAACAAGATATCTCTACAGTGCATTTCAGTGGTGGCCATGTCCTAAAGTTCCAGTAATGGCTGCCACAAAATGTTGTTTATGTGGTGTCCAGCCAATCAAGATATGGGTAAATATTTTGGGACCCTTACCCCACATACCCCTAGAGGTAGGGTGTGCTCACCCTTCCCAATGATATGTTTCATAATGCATTTTCAGGATGCGAGCACCATGACTGTGCATGCAAAACATATTCTTCATCTTGCCGCCACGCAATCAGGATTGATCATTCCCCTTTAAACTGTCAAGCAGAGCATATATGGACGCCAATGGTCAATATATATCACTACCAAGTTCAAGTTCAAAATGCTTTATTCGATCTAAAAAGCACATAGATCATAAAAGCACAGAGCACAATTTACAGTAAAATATCATAGTTAAAAAGCATTTAAAAGAAATCAGATGAAAACACATATTTAAAATATAGCTGGTTCCAAATTACTTCATAAACCTTCTTGCTTTTCCCGCTAGAGATAAAAAAGATGCTACTGAATAACAGATAAGATGAAGAGAGTAACTTAGAACTGAGCACCGTCCCCTTACGATTCAGCATAGAGGAGACCATGCAGGCACTACAGGCCATCAAAGCAGGTAAAGCCCCAGGACCCGACAAGATCCCTGGTGATCTATTAAAGCATGATGTGGAAGTATGGGGGCCTTACATTAACTTTTTATGTAACTCCATAGTTGCTGGAACGCCTGATAGTTGGAAAGGGGCAGAAATTGAAACAATTTTTAAAAAAGGGGATCGTTATGACCCGGGCAATTATCGCCCAATTAGTTTAATTGATCTTTTACAGAAGGTTTTTGACAGACATATTTTAAATAGACTTTTAGAATGGATAGAGCGGACTCAGATATTGACTAAATACCAGGCAGGGTTTAGATAAAAAATTAGTACGGTGGATCAAGTGTTTAGGTTCACTTGTATCTGCTGGAAGTACATTAACATAAGAAAGGGTAGCTTGTACGTGGCGTTCATAAACTTGAGGGCCGCCTTCGACCTCTTTCCACGTAATCTTCTGTGCATCACACTAAGAAATATGGGGGTCCTGGAGAGCTACTAAAAGAACTTATTAGACTACACACAGGGAACTACGCCAAAGTTAGATGGGGAAGGGAGGTGAGGTTTCAAAGCCCATACCTGTGAGTCGAGGCGTGCGCCAAGGCTGTGTGCTGGCGCCTACGCTCTTCTCATTATATGTTAATGATATACCTACATATCTAAGGGATTGCGACCATGACTCCCGGAAGCTAGGAGATGAGGTGATTACGGCACTTCTTTTTGCCGATGATACAATCCTCATCTCACAGAGTCCGAAGGGTCTCCAAAATCTGGTGAATTCATTCTATGGTTACTGTGTAAAGAAGGGGTTAGAAATAAATTCATCTAAAACAAAATACATGTCCATAAACTTGCAAAAGTCCTTTAGGAAAAATTTGGCTTTAAATAATAAAAAACTGGAGTATGTGGGGAGTTTCAACTATCTGGGTATTATGTTGGATAGTAGCCTTTCATGGAAGGGGCATTTGGTAAAAAGTAGACTGCCCATCAAACAAAATTTGATGCCCATCCTAAAAGTGCATGGAGCTAGTCATTCTAAAGCTATTACACCGGCACTTGAAGTATTTAAGGCAAAGGCCCAATCTGCGGCACTTTATGGGGCAGAGGTCTGGGGGCATTGCTGTAAGAGCAACTTTGAACGGGAAGAAAAATATTTATACGTAGGTTGCTCAAATTACCAACTAGAACTCCACTAGTCCCAGTGTTTTTGGATATTGATCTTAAACGGACAGATTACTAAGCAATCCTAAGGCCATTGTTGTATTGGGTAAGGCTATGGACAACCCCGGAGTTGTGTGACTATAAAAGTGGATTGAGAGAAATTTTCCAGATTGATGAGTGTAAGAAAATCGCTTGGTTAAAACACATTTCCTTTTGGTGTATCAGGTTAGGGTTGTCCCATTATTGGGAAGAACACCAGAATATGACACCCCTGTGCAAAAAGCTCTTAAAGTCGATTTTCTGGTCTTATGTCAATGGTGAGCTACTTCATAGTTCATCCACTGGCACATTGGCTCAGAAATTCTTGATTGTAAAGGATAATGCTGTATTTGAACCATTCATGGATGAGATAGGACTACCACTAGCAAAAACTTTATACTTGCAATTTAGATATGGGGTGCTTCAGACGAATGCTAACACATGCAGATGGGGGGGTAAAAATGATAATGGCCTTTGTATCCTCTGCTCCCAAAAGGCAAAGGAAGACGATGTCCATTTACTGTTTTTTTGTCCGGTCTACAAGTCACCTAGGAACCGTTGGATTAGACCCCTCTGCAATAATATGGGCGTTAGGTCATACAAAGAGCAGAGCGTATAATTAAGTCTAATACCTCACAACTGGTAGTGTTTTGCACAAGTAGGTTTTTATTTAACGTGTACCTCATTAGAAAACAGCTTGGCTACAAGCTGTAATGCAGTAATGGGGTCCGTAGTCTTCTCTAACCTGTATAAGTTAGTATAGAATGCACTGAGTTCACTTTCTAAATGTGGTTTTTAAAGATTTTAAACTCTGGTTTTTTAATCTGGCTTTTAAATTATGGAATATAACTTTTTAATTATATTATGAAGTGAGATCTGATTTTAACATAGTATTGTAAAATTATTGATATGGATCAATTGTTATTTGCCCCATTATATTAATTGTAACCTGTTTATGTGACTATTTGTTGGTAAAGGGCACTGTATATATTGTCTGTAAATGTTTTTTTTCCCTGTACTTCCTGCTTTTATGGCTATATTAGCCGAAATAAAGTTGAAACAAACAAACAAGATAAAATGATCCTGTAACATTTGTAAAACATATTCAGCTACTTAAAATTGCCTAAAAATATAGTTGCGTATAATTGGAGTTATAAACATTTTCCCATATAGTGCATAAAGTTTACAAAAAAACAGGAAGTGGAAATCCATTAAGTCGAAACTCCAAAACATTGACAAAAAGGCAAAGCTTGTTACGAGTAGATACCAGAAGGATAACCCAACATGCTGGGGATAATCTGAACCTTAGCAATACAAATAGATGCTGATGATTTGTTACAAATGACAGATAGGAAGCTGGTCCCTAAGGGATAACAGGTATGTTCAAATTAGTTAAAACTGTTCGTTTTTTGTTATTGTGTGCATATCTTACTCCTTCTATTTCACATACGAATTTATTTTTTATTATTTTTTAATATTAAACTACAAGTAGATGGGGGTCACAAAAAAATGTTGTAGACCTAGAGTAGTGAGAGTACGTTGAACATACGAGATTCATGGCATCTTATGAACTTTATCAAGTGAAAGACAGTCCTTAATGATATTTTGAGTGAAGTGTAATGATTCCCTTCACCAGACTGAGTGCCACTACAGGATTGGTCCTGGACAGACCTGGTCAGTTATAATTGGTACTTCTAGCTCAAGGTGGCAAATAGAAAAAGAACAGCTTCTAGGAAGGGCTACTAATTTATTCAAGAATGTGTCTTCCATGGACTGAAGTGACTCAGAGTTCATGTATCCCCAGACTCCTGCTCCATATGTTGCACAAAAGATAGCTTTGGCCCTATATATCTGTTTGATAACATCTACTGGTTTAGGGCCCAGTTTTTTTATAAAACAAAAATTTGCATTAATACTTTTTTCCAAAAACAAGTTTTTGTTGTCAATCATATGGTTCCAAGTAGCGGTTTTATTAAACAATATTATCAAATACATAAAGGTATCTATTTGTTCAATTATGCGACCATCTATGTGAGGGACAGGGTTTTTCTTTGCCCGTTGGCTAGCCACTAACACAAAGGATTTGGCTTCATTTACATGAAGGTTCAGCTTTTTCATAAAAGACACATACTCCGTTATCAGTTTCTGCAGTGCCAGGCTAAACCAGGCTATTTGCACTGAATCATCCGCATAACGGAGTATGGGAATGCAAGTTTTATTTATCATGGGGACATCTGGCGTGGTTCAAGCAGGGGTGTCTCCACCCCATTAGTGTACAGAGCGAATAGAAGAGGGGCAAGGACACACCCCTGTCTGACCCCTCTTTCTATCCTGAAACCCCTTGTGCATTCTCCCTTATTTCCATATCGTGCACAGGCCATAGCCTGTGCACACAGGTGTCTTATAAAGGATATGATGGCTTTATCAATGCCCATTTTTCCCATAGTAAGCCATAATTGGGGAGGGGAAGCACAGTCATATGCTGCTGTCAAATCCATGAACGCCATGTAGAGCGTTCCCATTTTAGCTACAGTATATTTAGAGACAATCAAATGTAAATTTACACATTGATCCCTGGTGCCTTTGTGTTTCTTGAAGCCATGTTGCACCAGAATCAGACTATTTCTCTGACTGGCCCAATCCTCTTATCTATTTAGTAAGACACATCCCATTAATTTTGCGATGCTGTCCATCAACGAAATGGGTCGATCATTTTTCGGGATTGATCTATCACCTTTTTTGGGTATTGAGACTATAATTGATTTCAACCATGATTCTGGTGGGCCAACATTAGCTATTGCATAAAAAACACAAATTAGTTAAAAAAGGGTACTACAGATCCGGTTTATCAAGAAAGAAATCAATAGGTGCACTATCTGGTCCTGGAGCCTTATTCCTATTACGCTGCTCTATGAAGATCTCAAAATCTTCAAAAAATTAAAAAAAGTATTTGTAATTAATAAAGGATCTTTTAGATGAGGTTCCAACTCACCAGAAAGAAGACCAAAGATTTTGTGAAAATATTTGACCCACCTGTCTTCATCCACATGGGTCTCAAGAGAAGGGTCTGGATTATTTTACAAAAACAGTGAGTTTATTACCACTCAGAAATCTTTGGAGTTATTTGTAACGCAGCCTCTTTAAGACACTCCCAGGCCTCCTCCTTTAAAGTTTTCTCTCTATTCTTTCTGGCCTCTTTATATTCTTTACATAGATAACTAACCAATGGCTGGTCCCTAGGGATTACCTTGGGAGCTTTGTAAAGGTTTGTTAAAGTTTTGTACAGGTTGAATCAAACCAACCTCGACTAGAACTATTATGGCTAGTGACCTTATATACAAGATGGGATTTCACTTCCTTTAGAATTAGCCCCAAAACTGCTACCACATTAGTTGGAGGGGAGCCTAGATTAACACAAGTCATTATTTCAGAATATCTATTATTAATCACCAAGAAGACCACTTTTCCTTTATCAATACCGCCCCATTTGAGAGATATACAATTTATTTTCCCTATGCACGGCCTTGGGATACAACTAGTATCCAGAATGTGGGCATTTTCCCATTTCATTTTGCACACTAATGCCATGTGGTCACAAAATTGTGAGGGATATATTTGTATATCCCTAAAAAAGGGTCTTTAGGGAAAATGAGACTATCAAATAATCAATAGTCGTGCCCTGAGAGTTGGTTCCAAATGTTTTATGTAACAAACTTGTGTTACTATTGGCTGGATTAGTAATTTCTACATTTTTTTAAATAAGCAGTTTGTTAAGTGCTTGGCCATAATCATTGTGTGAGAAATGAGGGATCAATCAATCAATCAATCAATCAATCAATCAGGGGTTTATATAGCGTGCTACTCGTCCTTGAGGGTCTCAAGGCGCTGGGGGGGTGAGTGCCGCTCCGGTTAAGGTGAAGAGCCAGGTCTTGAGGCTCCTCCTGAAGGTGTGGTGAGCGTCTGTTGTTGACTGGTAGCTCGTTCCAGGCTTTGGCTGCGAAGTAGGAGAAAGCTCTTCCTCCTGCTCTGGTTCTGCGGATGCGGGGGGTCTCTGCGAGGGCAAGTCTGCGGAGCAGAGGTTCCTCTTAGGTACATGGAAGGAGACTCTCCCGTTGAGGTATTTTGGCCCGATGTTGTGGAGGGACTTGTAGGTGTGGGTGAGCAGTTTCAAGGTCACTCTATTCTCGACGGGGAGCCTTTGGAGGTCTCGTAGGTGTTGGGTCATGTGTTTGTGCCGTGAGGTTCCGAGAACGAGTCTGGCTGTGGTGTTCTGGATGGTTTGGAGCTTGTGTAGGAGAGTTTTGTTAATTCTGGTGTAGAAGAATTTTGTTAATTCCGGCGTAGAGGGCGTTGCCGTAATCCAGTCTGCTGGTTATGAGAGCATGAGTGACGCTTTTTCTGCATTCAGGGGGTATCCATTTGTTATGTTATGTTATGTTAAATTTTATTTATTCAGTGCACGTACGCCCGTGGGCTTCTTGGCGCTATCGAAGTTTTTTGGGAACACAGCATAACACTCAAAGGTACATTTCGCAAGGGTACATTTCGCACTTATTTAAGGATAGGCCTGTCTAAAAATCCGTGTTTTAAAGGCCTGTCTGAAGGTAAGAAGACCGTCACACTGTCTTAAACGATTCAAAAAAGGGGGTGGTGATGAACAGAGTGCCTGAATTAAGCAGACCACTCTTACCCAGTCAAGAGATCAGGGCTTGATCCATCACCGTTATTTAGCTCACTGCATCACCCCAGTTCAGAACCTACCTATATGCAAATTAGTGTGACCCAGTGCCTCATGGGAACAGGGCAGACCAAACTACCAAGCCAATTCTTCACCGGAAAGGAGACAAGCTTCCGGGGACCGGTTTCTGGCATTTCCGCCGTCGTCGGCCCGGCTTGCTTGAATCCTGGTGGTGCAGTGAGCAAGGGACTCATGTCTGAATATACCCTGCCACACTTGTGGTGGCCAAAGACGATTCAAAAAAGGGGGTGGTGATGAACAGATTGTCTGAATTAAGCAGACCACTCTTACCCAGTCAAGAGATCAGGGCTTGATCCATCACCGTTATTTAGCTCACTGCATCACCCCAGTTCAGAACCTGGCAATATGCAAATTAGTCTGACCCAGTGCCTCATGGGAACAGGGCAGACCAAACTACCAAGCCAATTCTTCACCGGAAAGGAGACAAGCTTCCGGGGACCGGTTTCGGGCATTTCAGCCGTCGTCGGCCCGGCTTGCTTGAATCCTGGTGGTGCAGTGAGCAAGGGACTCATGTCTGAGTATACCCTGCCACACTTGTGGTGGCCAAAGACGATTCAAAAAAGGGGGTGGTGATGAACAGAGTGTCTGAATTAAGCAGACCACTCTTACCCAGTCAAGAGATCAGGGCTTGATCCATCACCGTTATTTAGCTCACTGCATCACCCCAGTTCAGAACCTGGCTATATGCAAATTAGTCTGACCCAGTGCCTCATGGGAACAGGGCAGACCAAACTACCAAGCCAATTCTTCACCGGAAAGGAGACAAGCTTCCGGGGACCGGTTTCTGGCATTTCAGCCGTTGTCGGCCCGGCTTGCTTGAATCCTGGTGGTGCAGTGAGCAAGGGACTCATGTCTGAGTATACCCTGCCACACTTGTGGTGGCCAAAGACGATTAAAAAAAGGGGGTGGTGATGAACAGAGTGTCTGAATTAAGCAGACCACTCTTACCCAGTCAAGAGATCAGGGCTTGATCCATCACCGTTATTTAGCTCACTGCATCACCCCAGTTCAGAACCTGGCTATATGCAAATTAGTCTGACCCAGTGCCTCATGGGAACAGGGCAGACCAAACTACCAAGCCAATTCTTCACCGGAAAGGAGACAAGCTTCCGGGGACCGGTTTCTGGCATTTCAGCCGTCGTCGGCCCGGCTTGCTTGAATCCTGGTGGTGCAGTGAGCAAGGGACTCATGTCTGAGTATACCCTGCCACACTTGTGGTGGCCAAAGACGATTCAAAAAAGGGGGTGGTGATGAACAGAGTGTCTGAATTAAGCAGACCACTCTTACCCAGTCAAGAGATCAGGGCTTGATCCATCACCGTTATTTAGCTCACTGCATCACCCCAGTTCAGAACCTGGCTATATGCAAATTAGTCTGACCCAGTGCCTCATGGGAACAGGGCAGACCAAACTACCAAGCCAATTCTTCACCGGAAAGGAGACAAGCTTCCGGGGACCGGTTTCTGGCATTTCAGCCGTCGTCGGCCCGGCTTGCTTGAATCCTGGTGGTGCAGTGAGCAAGGGACTCATGTCTGAGTATACCCTACCACACTTGTGGTGACCAAAGACGATTCAAAAAAGGGGGTGGTGATGAACAGAGTGTCTGAATTAAGCAGACCACTCTTACCCAGTCAAGAGATCAGGGCTTGATCCATCACCGTTATTTAGCTCACTGCATCACCCCAGTTCAGAACCTGGCTATATGCAAATTAGTCTGACCCAGTGCCTCATGGGAACAGGGCAGACCAAACTACCAAGCCAATTCTTCACCGGAAAGGAGACAAGCTTCCGGGGACCGGTTTCTGGCATTTCAGCCGTTGTCGGCCCGGCTTGCTTGAATCCTGGTGGTGCAGTGAGCAAGGGACTCATGTCTGAGTATACCCTGCCACACTTGTGGTGGCCAAAGACGATTCAAAAAAGGGGGTGGTGATGAACAGAGTGTCTGAATTAAGCAGACCACTCTTACCCAGTCAATAGATCAGGGCTTGATCAATCACCGTTATTTAGCTCACTGCATCACCCTAGTTCAGAACCTGGCTATATGCAAATTAGTCTGACCCAGTGCCTCATGGGAACAGGGCAGACCAAACTACCAAGCCAATTCTTCCACGGAAAGGAGACAAGCTTCCTGGGACCGGTTTCTGGCATTTCCGCCGTCGTCGGCCCGGCTTGCTTGAATCCTGGTGGTGCAATGAGCAAGGGACTCTTGTCTGAGTATACCCTGCCACACTTGTGGTGGCCAAAGACAATTAAAAAAAGGGGGTGGTGATGAACAGAGTGTCTGAATTAAGCAGACCACTCTTACCCAGTCAAGAGATCAGGGCTTGATCCATCACCGTTATTTAGCTCACTGCATCACCCCAGTTCAGAACCTGGCTATATGCAAATTAGTCTGACCCAGTGCCTCATGGGAACAGGGCAGACCAAACTACCAAGCCAATTCTTCACCGGAAAGGAGACAAGCTTCCGGGAACCGGTTTCTGGCATTTCAGCCGTCGTCGGCCCGGCTTGCTTGAATCCTGGTGGTGCAGTGAGCAAGGGACTCATGTCTGAGTATACCCTGCCACACTTGTGGTAGTCTGAGACGATTCAAAAAAGGGGGTGGTGATGAACAGAGTGTCTGAATTAAGCAGACCACTCTTACCCAGTCAAGAGATCAGGGCTTGATCCATCACCGTTATTTAGCTCACTGCATCACCCCAGTTCAGAACCTGGCTATATGCAAATTAGTCTGACCCAGTGCCTCATGGGAACAGGGCAGACCAAACTACCAAGCCAATTCTTCACCGGAAAGGGGACAAGCTTCTGGGGACCGGTTTCTGGCATTTCAGCCGTCGTCGGCCCGGCTTGCTTGAATCCTGGTGGTGCAGTGAGCAAGGGACTCATGTCTGAGTATACCCTGCCACACTTGTGGTGGCCAAAGACGATTCAAAAAAGGGGGTGGTGATGAACAGAGTGTCTGAATTAAGCAGACCACTCTTACCCAGTCAAGAGATCAGGGCTTGATCCATCACAGTTATTTAGCTCACTGCATCACCCCAGTTCAGAACCTGGCTATATGCAAATTAGTCTGACCCAGTGCCTCATGGGAACAGGGCAGACCAAACTACCAAGCCAATTCTTCACCGGAAAGGAGACAAGCTTCCGGAGACACCGGTTTCTGGCATTTCAGCCGTCGTCGGCCCGGCTTGCTTGAATCCTGGTGGTGCAGTGAGCAAGGGACTCATGTCTGAGTATACCCTGCCACACTTGTGGTGGCCAAAGACGATTCAAAAAAGGGGGTGGTGATGAACAGAGTGTCTGAATTAAGCAGACCACTCTTACCCAGTCAAGAGATCAGGGCTTGATCCATCACCCCAGTTCAGAACCTGGCTATATGCTAATTAGTCTGACCCAGTGCCTCATGGGAACAGGGCAGACCAAACTACCAAGCCAATTCTTCACCGGATAGGAGACAAGCTTCCGGGGACCGGTTTCTGGCATTTTAGCCGTCATCGGCCCGGCTTGCTTGAATCCTGGTGGTGCAGTGAGCAAGGGACTCATGTCTGAGTATACCCTGCCACACTTGTGGTGGCCAAAGACGATTCAAAAAATGGGGTGGTGATGAACAGAGTGTCTGAATTAAGCAGACCACTCTTACCCAGTCAAGAGATCAGGGCTTGATCCATCACCGTTATTTAGCTCACTGCATCACTCCAGTTCAGAACCTGGCTATATGCAAATTAGTCTGACCCAGTGCCTCATGGGAACAGGGCAGACCAAACTACCAAGCCAATTCTTCACCGGAAAGGAGACAAGCTTCCGGGGACCGGTTTCTGGCATTTCAGCCGTCGTCGGCCCGGCTTACTTGAATCCTGGTGGTGCAGTGAGCAAGGGACTCATGTCTGAGTATACCCTGCCACACTTGTGGTAGCCAAAGACGATTCAAAAAAGGGGGTGGTGATGAACAGAGTGTCTGAATTAAGCAGACCACTCTTACCCAGTCAAGAGATCAGGGCTTGATCCATCACCGTTATTTAGCTCACTGCATCACCCCAGTTCAGAACCTGGCTATATGCAAATTAGTCTGACCCAGTGCCTCATGGGAACAGGGCAGATCAAACTACCAAGCCAATTCTTCACCGGAAAGGAGACAAGCTTCCGGGGACCGGTTTCTGGCATTTCAGCCGTCGTCGGCCCGGCTTGCTTGAATCCTGGTGGTGCAGTGAGCAAGGGACTCATGTCTGAGTATACCCTGCCACACTTGTGGTGGCCAAAGACAATTCAAAAAGGGGGTGGTGATGAACAGAGTGTCTGATTTAAGCAGACCACTCTTACCCAGTCAAGAGATCAGGGCTTGATCCATCACCGTGATTCTGTAGCTTGTTTCCTTCCCAGTATAAGAATTGGCTTGGTAGTTTAGTCTGCCCGGTTCCCATGATGCACTGGGCCAGGGGCAGACTAATTTGCATGGAGCCAGGTTCTGAGCTGGGATGGTGCAGTGAGCTAAAAAACGGTGATGGATCAAGCCCTGATCTTTGGACTGGGTAGGAGTGTTCTGCTTAATTCAGATACTCTGTCCATCACCACCCCCTTTTCTGAATCATTTTGTCCACCATAAGCGTGGAAGGGTATACTCAGATGTGAGTCCCTTGCTCACTGCACCATCAGGATTCAAGCAAGCCGGGCCGAAGACGGCTGAAATGCCAGAAACCGGTCCCCGGAAGCTTGTTTCCTTCCCAGTACAAGAATTGGCTTGGTAGTTTGGTCTGCCCTGTTCCCATGATGCACTGGGCCAGGGACAGACTAATTTGCATGTAGCCAGGTTCTGAGCTGGGATGGTGCAGTGAGCTAAAAAACGGTCATGGATCAAGCCCTGATCTTTGGACTGGGTAGGAGTGTTCTGCTAGTGGAAACAACCACCGCCCTGACGTTTTTTCTTAAATAAGGGGACCATTAGCAGATCTTGGTGGGCCGAGCGAAGGTTACGTGAAGGGATGTATTTGCATACCAAATTCCTAATGAATTTGGGACCCTTGCTCTGCAAGGCTTTAAAAATAATGCAGCCGGCTTTGAATGCACTCTCTGGGCTACCGGCAGCCAGTGAAGATTTTCTAATCCTGGCCTAATGGATTGCCATTTAGGTTGCTTACAAATGAGCCTGGCTGCCTGGTTCTGGACATACTGTAATCTCTTTAGCTGACCTGATGGAAGACCTAGGTACAGACTATTTGAAAAGTCAAGCCGAGATAAAACTAAGGCGATAGTTACTTGAATCAAAGCGGAATGAGTTAAGAGGTGGGCAATTTTCTTCATTTTTCTCAATTGACAGAAACTGAATGAAACTACCGTCCCTATCTGACCTTTAAGCGATAGATCCTCACTGAGAGTCACCCCTAAATTCTTAACTGTGTGAGATTTGGTGGGTGGAATTCCCATGTCAGATGGCCAGAAATGGGGTCCCCAACTAATTTCACTTTTCCCGGGCAAGACAAGTTCTGTCTTGCCCGGGGTTAAGTTTGAGGTGGTTCAAATTCATCCATCTCTGGATATGGGTCATAGTTTCCTGAAATTCTGTCACAGCGTCAGGGGAGTTCAATGAAAAAACAAGTTGCAAGTCATCTGCATAGTTAAAAATAGTAACTTTGTGATTTGAAGGTCTTTTTTTTTTTTTTTACATTTGTTTTTATTGCAGAATTAGAAACCATTGCATATAATAGATCAACCAGCACACTCATGGTGTCCCCACGCATGGATAAAATAAACAGTAAATCGTACACAGCCATTTAGCCCGGAGGCCGGGCGGCGTAGTAATCCTCACTTCCAGCAAGAACATCACAGTGAGCATCCCGTAGGGATGATTGGTCAATAACAGCTTTGCGTATCTGCGTTTTACCCCCCTAAACTCCTAATCCTCCCCCCACACCAGCCAGCAGTCACTAGCATTCTAGTTAGGCGAGCGATACTCGTAACCCCGGACCCCAGCCCATCTGATGGTGGGCCCCTATCGTGTTGGTCTAATGTGTCCCTATCCAGCCCTCGCTGCCTATCTGGGCCCTCCTGTCACGCTAGGGACACGGCCAACCCCGGGAATAACTGCTGTGCCTCTTGACCTGGGCCTCGGTGCCTAATATTACCCCCAAATAACCCCCAAACAACCCCCTTCTCACCCCCCCCCTGCAACCGCTGACGATATGGGCCTTATTCCTACCTCTACAATGGGGCTCGCTACAGATCGATTGATGCCGTTACACTCTCAAGCCTCATGGAGCCCGTATACACAAATAGCTTATTCTTCATCCTCCACCATGGAATCACGCAACGCCCGGACTATCATCTCCCACGCTCTCGCCATTTCTAAGCTCTTTTCATTATCAATCTTGACTGCCTGTCTCATTCGGAGCACACTCTCACATTCAGACCATCTCAGCAGTTCATTCACCCATCTCCTCACAGATGGTCCCTCCTTGGACTTCCAGTGCCAAGTGATTTCCTCTGCGCCAGTATAAGCCCCAGATCAATGAATTTACTCGTCACCTTGGTATTCTTCGTGTGTGGGAACCAGAGCAACAGACACGCCGCCATGTCAAAATCCACCTCCCGATCAGTCACTGCATTTAGGAGTTCCCCAACCTCCAACCAGTATGTCTCCAGCTTTGGACAGCCCCACAACAAGTGATCTATATCAACCTCCAATGCCAGGCACCTCATGCATCGCGCCTCCTGCACCCGGAAATACCGTTTAATCTTCTCCGGGGTCAGGTAAGCCCTATGTAGGACGTAAAAGTGTACCTGTTGGAAGCGTGCATTCCTTGTCCCCTTCCATGTGCGCTTCAGGATATGTCACCGTGTCTGGGATGGGCCTACCTATGCTAACCTCCCATTTCGATTTCAGGCCTAGGAGCGGATCCAACCCCTCGTGCAGCATCCTATTATGGAGGCAGGTCACCGCTTTAAATGTACCTGCGGCCATCACGACATACTGACAGGCCATGGTCGTTTCCGGCTCAAGGAGCCCTCCTTTCCAGTGTTTCTGCACTGCCGCCACCACAGCCGCATGCAAGAGGAAGCTCCCTTCCGGCAGCCCAAACTGTTCCTGCAGCGTCTGGAAGGGGACCAACGTTCCATCGATATACAGATCACCCACCATCTGCAATCCCAGCTCCTCCCATTCCAGCAGCGGAGACCAATCGC
Organism: Lissotriton vulgaris; assembly: GCF_964263255.1. Taxonomy (NCBI): domain Eukaryota; kingdom Metazoa; phylum Chordata; class Amphibia; order Caudata; family Salamandridae; genus Lissotriton; species Lissotriton vulgaris. Next base: position 1,331,304,484 of record NC_141696.1, on the reverse strand, counting down.
CACCATAAGGCAGCGCGGTCAGCATTCCCAATGGTATCTCCGGGGCATAAGGCCGGGACGTCTTTGCTCTCTTCAAACTCCTATGCCAACACAGCCTGAGCGTCTTTTCCTCCATAGTGAGGCCTCGTAACTCTAATTTCTGCTGCATGATAATGTAAGCCAGAACGTGACGTTGTATACCATTCCCTCGCTCGTGTTCCGGCCCTCTGAACACCCTAGCCACGTGCTGCGTAAGAACCTGAAGCTGCGCAGCCAAATAGTACAATTCAAAATCGGGGACTGCCATCCCCCCTTCAAGCTTGGGTCTAAGCAAGGTGTTCAAAGCTACTCTACGTCGTCCGTGCCCCCAGAGGAAGTCGATTATCATCGTCCGCAGGTCTCTAAAGATCCTCTGAGGAATCCAAATGGGCAGCGTGCGGAAATAATAAAGTAACCTTGGGAGCGCCACCATCTTCAATAGAGCTACTCTACCCAGTACTGACAAAGGGAGGGAGGCCCAAAAGGATATACAGCCTCTCAGTGCTCTTATACAACGCCCAATATTACCCTCCAACAGATTCGCGACCTCATGGTAAATGCGGACTCCTAAATAAGTGAAACAAGATGGCTCCCAGACCACACCCAAATCGCGAGGGGGGCATGGTGTGTCCGCCCTAGGCGGAAAAATGCAAGTCTTCGTCCAATTAACCAGAAGGCCCGACAACAGACCAAACTCGGATAACATATCCATTGCACCCTCCAGAGCCTGCTCTGCATCCGCCATATACAGCAGCAAGTCGTCCGCATATAGAGATATATAGTGCGATTGCTCACCTCGTTCAATCCCCCGGTACATGACTCCTGACCTGGCTCGCGCTGCCAATGGTTCCATTGCTAGTGCAAACAGCAATGGGGATAGCGAACACCCCTGTCTCGTCCCTCTACAGACCGGATAATCCGCGGATACAAGAGTGCCCAGGCGCACCCTCGCCGTTGCCGATGAATATAACACTTTCGTCCATCTACGAAACCCCTCGCCAAGACCAAACTTCACCAGAACTTCTTCCAAGTAAACCCATTCCAGGCTATCAAAGGCTTTCTCAATATCCACAGATAACACTGCCGGATCCCCACCTGCGTCCGCAGCGCCATCCAATATCCCAATTAGGCGACGAATATTGAGCGTCGTGTTCCTCGTAGGGATAAACCCTGCTTGGTCCCTGTGCACCAACCTGGTCATATGTGGAGCCAACCTGGTGGCTAGTATACGGCTCAATATCTTGTAGTCTACCGTTAACATGGACAAAGGCCTATATGACTTTACATCTGATGCCTCTCTGCCGGGTTTCAGCAATGGTACTATCAACGCCTCCCTCATCGATCTGGGCAGATACCCCAACCTTCTAGCCTACTCGTACACCACCAGTAATCTGGGTGCCAAACTACCCACATACTTCTGATAAAATTCAATCGGAAGGCCATCCACCCCGGGCGTTTTGTTCCTCGCCATGTGTTTAATGGCCGCCCTGATCTCGGCGAGCGTGATAGGCCCTCCCAAGTCCTTCGCATCGGCGTCATCCAGCACCGGAAGCTGCATCGATTCCAAGTAATCACTGATCTCCGAGGCCTCCACCACCAGTTGGCACTCATACAACTTCGCATAATAGGTCCGAAAACACTCCATCGCCGCTGTCTGCGAATAAACCATCTCCCCTGATGCAGTCTTTATGCTCAAGATTGGGCAGCCTCTGATTTCAGGATTAGCGAGCCTGGCCAGGAGCGTGCCTACTTTATCCCTCTCAGCATGCGCTTTAATGGCATATTGCCTATAATCATAGCTCCGCAGCCGTTCCGTTTCAGTCGCCACTACCTCTTTGGCTTCCAATAACCGGGCTTGTAAGTCCGGTCGGTCCGGTCTACGCTGTTCCAGACCCCTCAACTCCTCTTCCGCTTTTGCAAGCGCATTCAACACCGACGTTCGGGCATTTGAGAACCTACCCATACACACTCCTCTCACCACCACTTTCATTGCGTCCCATTCAGTGGACCTAGTATGAGCTCTACCCTCGTTTTCCTCAAAGTATTGGTCTATGCCTCGTTGGACCGCGTCACTAAACACTGAATCCTCCAAGGTGTCGGGCCGAAGCCGCCATGTTGGAATTGCGGATCTCGCACGTTGCCATTGTACGAATACCAACAAGGGGTTGTGATCCGAGATGGTCCTGGTCAGGTATTCTGTATGGGTGACCATTGCAGCCAGGGAACCACTGCACAGGACCGAATCGATCCTGACGTGTAAAGCATGGAGGGCCGAGAAAAAGGAATAATCCCTACTATCCTGATGTTGCTCCCGCCATACATCCAGCAGTCCCCACCTCTCTTGCCAATCCTTCCTATGCGCAGCTATGTCTACGTACTGGGGAATCAGCCAGTGGTGGGTGCGACCTATCCAATGCCACATTAGTGATTGAATTAAAGTCCCCTCCCAGAATCACAGGACCGCCAAGAAGGAGGCCAGTGAGCACGACAGGCCATCAAAGAAGAGAGCCTGGTCAACATTTGGGGCATATACGCAGCACAAAACCACATCCCGGCCATATAACCTCCCCTCCACCGCCACATATCTACCCTCAGGATCCACCAGCTGGTTCACCACCTGGAACGGTACACCCGCTCGAACCCATATCAGCACCCCTCTAGCGAATGCTGAATAAGTGGTACCAAAAACCTGACCTCGCCACCTCTTCTGTAGCGCAGTGCATTCTTGTTTAGTTAAGTGAGTTTCCTGTAACATTGCAATCTGAACACCCCGCCTCACCAGATAAGCATGCACTTTGTGGCGTTTGATCATAGTTCGCAGTCCTCGGACATTCCATGTTAGGCATTTCAAATTAGGTAACGTCCCCATGATAATCCTTAACGATCCAATTCAGGTACAGCCAGTCATTGCCCACATCGCAGCAGTTGCTCCCCCCCAAAAGAATTGTAGAAAAAACTCCCCAAACCCCACTCCCCAGGACAGAGCCTAATAACCCAGTTTCAGCCCTGTTCCAAACCTTGAACTCAACACACATCAGTCTAATCTGTGTTCGCCACCACAGAAGGCCTTAAGGGCCCCAAGGGGGTGAGTTATCGCCGACCCAGGGCAGGCGGAGCCCGCGCCCCGCGCCTTCCATCCCACACTGCTTATGCCACACCCTGCCTGCCAATCCTTCTAGTACCAACTGAGTATTTCTCCGTGAGAAGCGCAGTGTCATAAGTCCCATACATGAGTTATTCATTAAAGATCCCATCAGATGTCTGTAGGGTGACCGCAGGGCCCTTCGAGCTCTCCACCTCCGATAGTTCTTCTCCGGTCCTGCCTCCATCCTCACCAGAGTCCGATTCAACCAGTCCACTCTCCTGTTGCGACCTTGTGATGCTCGCCGTCGCTGCCAGCGCCCCTCTCTTGTCCGCAGCCATTTGACCTTCCCGTTTTGCTCTCTGAAGCTTGTTACGCGAGCGGATTCGTTGAGATTTCCTGATCTGGAGCGGTTTGGGCCTCTCCCGCTGACTTTTACCAGTTCTGTCCGTGCCGGTGCGATACAATTCTAGCCACGACCATGCTTCATCAGGAGTCTGGAAAAATTGAGTGTTCCCATCCAAGATTACTCGCAGCTTAGCCGGGAAGAGTAATGAGTACTGAATGCCCTCCTCCCTCAGCTCCTTTTTCACCGCCAGGAAGGATGCCCTGCTCTTTTGAACTTCTTGCGTATAGTCCGGGAATATCGTAACTCGGCTATTTTCCACCTCAAATGGGCCCAGTGTTCGCGCCCTCTGGATTAACAGGTCCCGATCTTTATAGTGTAGGAGCTTCACCACCATCGGTCTAGGAGGGCGGCCGAGCGCCGGTGGGCGAGCCGGCACCCTATGTGCCCGTTCCAGTGAGAAGAAGGATGAGAGGCCCTCCGGCGCCACCACCGTCCGAAACCAGGTCTCCATATAGGCCACTGCATCATCCCCTTCGATTTTCTCCGGCAGGCCTACGACCCGTACGTTGTTCCGTCGATTACAGCTTTCCGCTCGTCTCTGCAACGTGTCCAAGCGGCTGAGTATGTCCGTAATTTTATGTTCCGCGGTCACTACCGCCGGTTTCAGGTCTTGAAGCAGTTGCTCATGGTCCTTCACCTTGTCCGCCAGCTTAGCATGATCCGCCCTCAGGAGACCCAGCCCTGTGGCGACCTGCGCAATGTCCTGTTGCAAAGCCTCCTTAGTCGAGGTTATGGCCTCTAGGATAGTATCCAGGCGCTGATTCAGCCTCTGCTCCTGCTCGATCATCAGCGGGGAAGCTCAGGCCTCACCTTCACGGGACAGCGCAGTTGAGTCCTCCCGGCCTTGCTCCGCAATGGCCGCCCCGCCTGCAGCCGCCATTTTAGGTGCTTCTGGCGTCGTCATACGGCTGCCCCTGGTCTTCCTCCAGATCCCGTTATCCTCTGCCCGGGAGTCGTGCGCACCAACAGTTATCGTAGGGCAGTCACCCCTGCCGTACCGGCAACTCCAATAACCAGGAGTACCGGGGCCGCCTGCTCCACTGTCGCTATGGCCGGGACAAGGGGGGAAGGGGGGAGGTATAAGCGGGTGCGTACAAGCTGTGCACCAGTCCAACACTGGCCTCCGTACCCCCAGCTCCACCTCTCAGGCCCGTTTGGGTGTGTCCCAGCTACACCAGTCTCGCTGGAGGCGGTTCACACCGCAGTCCGAGTCCAGTCCACCTCGGCCTTGGCTCAGGGACCGGCGTCTCTTTCCGCCGCCATTTTCCTCCCGCTTCGCACAGCACCTCCGACTTCTTCTTTCGGGTCTCGGCAGTATATTCGGTCTCCCAAGAGCTCTCAGCCGCTCTCCGATGGTTCCCCAATACCTCACAGATAGACTTCGCCGATCAGGGATCCCCCAGGGTGTAGTTTTCAGGAGTAATAGCGGGACCTTGCACGGAGCTGCAAGCTCACGCCGCCATCCCGATCGGCGTCCAAACCACGCCCCGTGATTTGAAGGTCTTGCGGAGGATCCGAAGGCAGTTGAAACTGGTGGAGGCGATGGAGTTGATCTGGCAGGTCATGGTGAGGGAAGAGTCTAGGATGATGCCGAGATACCGTGTATGGTCTGTCGGAATGGGCGGGCTCCCAAGGGCGGAGGGCCACCAGGTGTTGTCCCAGGAGGAGGTGGAGTGTCTGAGGATGAGGACCTCAGTCTTCTCAGAGTTGAACTTCAGGCAGCTGTTTTTCATCCAGGCGGGTACGTCCTTCATTCCTTCCTGGAAACATAGTCTGGTGTTGTGGGGGTTGTTCGTGAGGGAGAGGATGAGCTGTGTGTCGTCTGTGTAAGAAACTATGCTGAGCCCGTGCTGTCTGATGATGGCAGCGAGGGGGGCCATGTAGATGCTGAAGAGCGTGGGGCTTAGTGATGATCCTTGGGTACTCTGCAAGAGGGTTCAGAGAGAAAAGGGGTGGAGTCTTCTCCTTTGGGTCCTGCCGGAGAGATGGGAGCAGACCCAGGTGAGGGCGATTTTTCGTATCCCGGCATCATGGAGTCTGGCAGCGAGAGTGTGGTATGAGCTGGTGTCAAAAGCTGCAGAGGGGTCTAGTAGGATGAGGGCCGCGGTGGGTCCCTGGTCGAGTAGCATGCGGATGTCGTCGGTGGCGGCAAGGTGGGCGGTCTCAGTGCTATGGTTGCTCCAGAACCCGGACTGGGAGGCATCTAGGATGGAGTTCTCTTCGATGAAGGTGTCAACTGGGTTTTACTTTTTACGAGTCTCTCTGTGACTTTGGCTGTGAAGGGGAGGAGAGAGATGGGACCGTAGTTGTTTAGGTCTGTCGGGTCGGCCGTGGGCTTCTTTAGGAGGGGCTTGACTTCCGCCCGCTTCCAGTCATCTAGGAAGATGCCGGATTCGAAGAAGGCATTGATGGTCCATCCTAGTTTGGGTGGAATGGCGGCGGCGGCTCTGTGGTAGATGTGCGGAGGGCAGGGGTCCATGGGGGCTCCTGAGTGGGTGTTTCTCATGGTCGCCAAGGTGAGTTTGATGGTGGGGGATTCCAGGTAGTGATGGTCGGCTCTATGTTGGAGATGGGGGGAGTCGGGTGTCCGGCATCTGTTCGATTAAGTTGTCGTAGAGGGATCAACTCTCCTTCCTCATTTACTAGTCCACACACTGGTTTTATCATATTGTGGCAGCTGTGGGCATTGAAATCACCCACCCATAAAATATTTATAGTACTATTGTAATCTCTAGTGTAAACTTTGATTACTTTATCCATTATGTCTAAGATCCTCAACTTCTCTATTGTACACTTATTATTATAGAAATGAATTAGTAGAATGATGATAGTATATGGAATCATTACAAGAAGCTAGTACTTTGAGGTTTAAGGTGTTACCTACCAACATCAAATTACCTCCACTTGCAGGTGCGGCTCTGGATGGTAGAGCTGGGGTACAATAAGAACAAAAACCATCTACATAGACCGAGCTATTTCCCCTGTCTCTTGTAGACATATTAAATCATATTTATTTGTGAGATCAATCCAATTTTGATCCGTTAATTTATGTCATAACCCTGGTGTATTCCAACTGATTATGTTCACCCACTCAGTTCCCTCTTCTAGTATCGGGAAAGACTTTGGGGTCCTGCCGGTCAGGGCCTGCAGGATATCAGGCCTCCTGCTATTCACACTTTGTCAATCACAAGAATGCAGGCCTTCTAGAGTTGCAAATCGGTTATTAATAGATATCATGGGATTTATCTCTGGTTCATAGAATTGGCATGCCAAGAGCTGGGGTAATATGGGATTATTCCTAAAATCCCCTTGATTTACGTTTCTATTTATAGGTCTGTAGAAAAAGCCCAACGGGAGAGCATACATCAGTAACTTAGGGGAAGGAGAGCTAGATAGTAGGTCCAATAGCTTATGTACCAAAAAGTGGCTCTTAAAAATGACCACTATATAATCCCCCCTATTGTTTTCTTAGAGTTACCTACCCACCCCACTCTTCTCGCCATACTAAAATGTGTAAAAAGTGGTAGCCCTCCCATGGAGTGTTTCTTCAACCATTGTGGGCGTTGGTCATGAGTTGTTCAGGGGATTCTACTTGAGTAGCCTTTAACTCTGGGACATTGGCCAGGATCATCACTGAGGGGCATGTATCTAGGGGCAGATTCAATCTCACAAAGGGTTGAACACTATTGTCTCTCACCCACCCATCCTGCAGCGAATTGCCTCTGTCATTGTGGGTTACTCCTGCTCTTCAACGCACAATAATACTGCGGTGCACTAAATTTTAACTCAAGATGATCTAGTTCTACTGTATTCATCAATGTATGTCCTGTCATAGTGCCGTGTCTGAAAACGCTAATGAAATAGATGTCGCAAGGATGCCAGATTAGGCTGGGAGACGGGCAGACTTAACTTCAAAACTGGTCAGTTTCTCTTCCAAATTTACAGTCTCATTCAACGCTTTGTAATGGCTTATAAGTCAAGAATCGTTCATCATTTATTTCTTTAATTGATAAACCATGAAGGTGATTATAATTGCTTTTTCATATGTGCTGCAGTTCAAATCGGTGATTTTTACAGAACCCAATGCATTTCGAGTCATTCAAGACCCTTCCTCAGGGGTCTCAAATTAACAATCTGGAAATGAAACAAAAAGTAGCTTAATTTATTTATTTATTTTGAAACTTATAAAGCGCTCAGCTACCCCCAATGGGGGTGTTCTGGCGCTAAGACAAGCAGCAGATGCAGGTACTAGTAGAGGGCTAAGGGCTGGAAAACAGCCAGGTCTTCAGGACACGTCGGAACATGGTTTCAGATTCAGCCATACGCAGGGACAGTGGCATGCTGTTCCAAGTTTTGGTCGTGATCACTGTGAAAGGTCTGCCACCCATTCTGGAAGGGCAGAAACGGGGAAATATTTCAATCTAAGTGAGCGGTTGGACTGAGAATGCTTAAGTGGAGCTCTAAGGTAGGCTGGACCCCGACCCTGAATTGCTCTAAAAGCCAAAACCAGCGACTTGAACTGAATGCGTTTGATCAGTGGAAACCAGTGGAGCTTCTTCAGGTGGGGTGAAATTGCATGGCGATATGGGATGTTACCAACCTTGCAGCCGCATTCTGAACAATCTGCAAGCGTTTGATTAAGTAGGCTGGTGCTCCTGCATACAGACTATTTGCATAGTCTATATGTAAAGTGATCAGGGCATGAATAATGGTCCGGCGAGACTCCAGAGGATGAAAATGGAGGATTTTATGGAGCATGTGCAGTTTACCAAAACAGGCTGAGGAACCTGGTTTATTTGAGATTTGCAGGATAACTCATTGTCAAATGAATCCAAGCTGAGTCCACTGGTTCTGGAGGGGGGTTTAACTCAGACGGCCACCAAAGTAGTGACAGAGGTTTTTTTTTTATTAAAGAACAACACCTCGGTTTTGTCTGAGTTGAGCCTAAGTGTGTTTAGTGACATCCAGGTGGAGATATTACACAGACAGCATCTGAAGTTGGAGAATGCTGCTTCAGAGTGATCTTTAAATGAGAACACCAATTGTGTGTCGTCAACATAAGAGTTCAATCTGACTCCGCAGGATTCTACCAATGTAGCCAGAGGAGAGAGATATACATTAAAAAGGAGTGGGCTCAAAGCAGAGCCCCGGGGGACTCCACAGCTCAGGAGTATCTCCTTGGAAACAAATGGCTGAAGGGAGACTTGTTGAGTGCGTCCACTTAGGTAGGATCGAATCCAGGACAAAGGAGTGCCCTGTATCCCGAGACTATACAGTCTCTCAAGCAAAATAGCATGAGAGACTGTGTTGAATGCCGCAGACAGGCCGAGAAGCACCAACATCGTTGATTCGCCTGCGTCCACGCATTCGTGAATGGTCTCAGAGACTTCAAGAAGGGCAGTCTCAGTGCTGCAACTGGATCTAAATTCGGACTGTGAGTTATGGAAAAGATGCCGAGACTCAAGATAGCTTGATGGTTGTTCCTGAACTAATTTTTAAAGGACGTGAATGCATATCAATTAGCAACTACCTTGCCAGGAACCGGGGAATTAAGTGAAGGGGAAAATGTTGAATATATATCCAAAATGTTATCATGAAAAAATCCTGGGTGGGGGGGGGACTGTGCTAGATAAAGCAGATGGTTTAGTAAAGGTTTTCACTATTTTAAAAAAGGTTTTTGATGAGTTACCAGCGGGGTTGACTTTATTGATGAAGTACTCTTTCATTGCCAAATGCTTGAGCTTGTGAAAGTTCTAAATGACGGCTTTATAAATTAATTTAGCCATCCGGATCTTACAATAATCTCCAGCTCCACTCAAGTCGGGGTAAAGCAAGAGGCTGGTGGTTTTTGTCTAGAGGAGACAATGGATTCAGCCCTTATTGCTTAAAGATCAATAAAGATAAAAAAGCAAAAAAATGTTTTAAAACGGAATCGAAGTGTCCGAATTATCAAGTGCTTATGTGTGAACTATACCCGTGCACGAGCGGTTACCAAAATGTTTTGTGGGATCACATTCACCATATAGATTGATAGGAATAGTGGTGGTATAATGCAAAAGTGTGCTGGTGTCTGAGTCTGTCATGCGTCGATCGTTTAAAGATCAATGAGGGTAAAAAAGGTCAAAAAAAGAGAATCATGGTGTCAGAGTTATCAAACATTTATGTGTGGACCATTCCCATGCTTAAGTGGTTACCCAAGTGTTTGTGGAGTCATCCACTACATAGGTTGATGTAAATTGTAGTGGTAAAATACAGAAGTTATTACAAAAAGCAGTTAAATTCCAATCTGTCATTCATCCCATACGGCTGCATGGCATTAAGTTTCTTGATCCCCAAAAATTTGATCTTGCTAGAAGTTTCTGATGATCAGTACCAGGTCTGGGTTTTATGGCTTTCAAAATGGTGAAACTTAATTGTGCTACATTATGTCCAGCTTGCTGCCAGTGCATTGCCACAGTCGACTTGGCAGTCTGGTTCCTGATATTAGCTTTAATGCTCAGATATACGAATTTTGTTCTTGTGTTCCGTTCTCCCAACATGCACACGAGGACATTTCAGTGCGCAAATGACATTTGACGTGTCACACGTACTAGAATTTTGTAACATGATAGCGGAACCTTTTGTCGGATGTGTGAAACAATTGCTGGTGATTACTTTATTATAGTGTACACAGTTGGCACACCGTTACATCCCTTTGTAGATGATGCTTTCTGTTTATTTCTTGATTGTTAGCAGTTTCTTGAGGTTTCTAGAACGTTGAAAAGCAAAGGTGGGTGCTTCAGTGAAAAGATTCTGAAGATCTGGTTCAGTTGGATAATCTCCCAGTATTTCATGATAATTGATTTAATTTGATAAGCTTTGGTAGAACGTTTCAATACACATATTGTAAATGTAAATGTAAATGTAAATGTAAATGTAATGGGCACTTATAGAGCGCTGCTACCACTCCAAGGAGTATCTTGGCGCTTACACAACCCAGGTGGAAGAGTTGGATAGGGAAAGAAGTCCAGGTTTCTTAAACACAGCCACTACACTAGGGTTCTACACAGAGTGTCAGACATGGAGAAAATCCAAGTTTTCAATGCCTTCCTAAAAGGGGCTTCTTGGGAGAAAGACCGCAAGGAAAGGGGGAGTTTGTTCCAGGCCTTGGTTCCTAGTACAAAGATGGATTTGCCACCCTTTGTAGCCAGTTTAAAGCGGTGAATGGTAAGTAAGTTCTGGCTAGCGGATCTTAAGCAGCGTGCTGGGTAGTATCTTTTGAACCCCCTTCGTAAATAGGTCGGGCCACGTTGATGGAAGGCCCTAAAAGTGATCAAGAGAAGTTTAAACAGAATTCTCTTTCCTATTGGCAGCCAATGTAAGATATTTAGAGCTGCAGATGATCTACGGGGCAGACGCAGTACGAGGCGGGCAGCCGCGTTTTGGATCATCTGCAATTTGTGGAGCACGATTTTGTTTGCTCCAGCATAAAGTCCATTGCAGTAATCCAGCCTAGAATTTATTAGGGCCACTGCGACGGTTTTCCTCGCCGAAAGAGGAAGGAGGTCAAAAAATTTCCTAAGTGCTTTAATAATTTGGAAGCACATACCTGCCACTGCTACAGCCTGAGGTTTGAAGGATAGGCAGTTGTCAAACTTTATGCCTAGGTTACGGGCGGATGCAATTGTGTTAGGTGGAGCTTCTGCATCCGATGGCCAGCATACTGTGGGGGAAAAAGGATTATTGATCCCTATGGGTAAAATTTCCGTTTTTCCGGCGTTGCACTTTAGATGGTTGTTATTCATCCATTTGAATGTTGCTGCACGACAGTTCCTAAGATCTTCCTCGGCACCTGGTTGTTCCTTATCCAGCACCAAAATCAGTTGGGTGTCGTCAGCGTATGAAATAGAACTGATCCTGAATGACTCGATCAAGTTCATCAGGGGTGCCATATATAGATTGAAAAGGACAGGGCTCAAACTGGAGCCCTGTGGCACCCCTGAGCTGACGTTTTTAGCCTCAGACTGATATGGGCCAAGCACTGTTATTTGGCGTCTGTTTGTAAGGAAGTTCCTACACCAGGCCAACACCTGTCCTCCCACACCTGCGGCAGCCAACCGGTCCAGTAAGATGTTATGGGACACGGTATCGAAGGCTGCCGACAGGTCAAGAAGGATAAGGACAGCCTGTTTTCCCCGATCCATTGCTGCTCTTAAAGTTTCAGCAGAGTATAGTAAAGCTGATTCGGTAGAGTGTTCTGACCGAAAGCCTGACTGATTGGGATGGAGAACGTTATTCTTCTCCAAAAAGTTTGTCAGTTGACTATTGACAAACTTTTCAGTCAGCATAGATAAGATGGGTAGCAGAGAGATCGGGCGCAGGTTGGAAAGGGTGGTAGGATCGGCCAGGGCCTTTTTTTGGAGTGGCTTGACAGCTGCAAGTTTCCAATCCTCTGGGATACTTGCTGTTGCTAGAGAAGAATTGATGATACTGTTAATCATAGGATTAACTATCTCTATTAGATGGTGCAACACCGGAGGAGGACAGGGATCAAAAGGGGAGCCTGATTTGCTGGCTAAAATAGCTTTGGCAGTTTCCTCCAGGGGGATTGGGGCGAACTCGTCAAAGCGGAGGGGGGAAGTCATCTTCGCTATCTTTTCACCATCCGTTGTGATGGTGGTTTCTGATGGGAAGGTATTAGTGATAGTTAGGATTTTGTTATCAAAATAATCAGATATCGCGTTACAGAGAACTTGCGATGGAGGGATCTCTTGCGATAGAGCTGAGGGCTTGATAAAATCCTTAACAATCCTAAAGATAGCTTTTTGTTCTTGGCCTGCTGAAGAAATGGCCTGTAGGTAATGGGCTTTTTTTGCTAATTTTAATCCTACATGATATTTCCGTCTAGCTGCTATATAGATGTTACGTGCGGCTGTGTCGTAATTACGACGCCACCTCCGTTCTAGAGTTTTCACTTCGCCTAGCTCAGCCTTAAGAACTGGTGAAAACCACGGAGCATTTTTTTTCTTATTCCTAGGTTTCATGTTCTCATTGTTAGCTGGTATAAGCAACTTGCCCGCTCCAGCAATCCAATCACAGAAGATTTGATAGTCTGAAGAAGTACAATCGGCAAAAGTTGGTGATTCATTTTTAAGTTTTTCAACAATGTCGGCTCTCCTGGCTAATGTCTTCCAATTAGGAGGGGGTTTTATGTAAGGGTTATCTGTACCTTTTAGGGAGTTAAAAAAGGATTTCCGGGTTTCAGCTATAAGGAACGGAATTAAAAAATGATCTGTCCATACCTGAGGGCAGGGAGGTTTGACTATCAGGCTGGAAAAGTTAGAGCAGATACCGTCTAATAGATGTCCTGCTTGATGTGTAGGTTCACGGTTCAGCAAAGTGAGTCCCAACACTTCAATTGTGTCTAGAAAGCAACTGACTCCAGGATCAGTTGGGGCCTCAAGATGTAAGTTGAGGTCACCCAACACCGTAAAATTAGAGAACCTGAGAGTTAAGTCACTCAACACGTCACCAACAGAGTCTAGAAATGTGGAGGGTGGGCCTGGGGGGCGATATATAAGGACTCCAGAAAATACAAGAGAGTCATGAATTGCTAGAGAAAAAGCTAGTGCTTCTGACTCTTTTAGCTCCGTCAATGCTTCAATAGTGCATTTAAAATTATTCCGATAGATAATTGCAAGACCCCCTCCTCGTTGTTCCTGCCTATCCAAACGTAGGATATGATAGTCATGTGGTAGGGCTATGGCAAGGGCAGGATTAGACCATGGCTTCAGCCATGTTTCCGTGATGAAAAGACAATCCAGATGAGATTCAGTAATAAGATCAAAGATGTTCTGAGCGTTTTTTACTAAGGAGCGGGCGTTAATTAGCCCGCCTCGAAGTAAAATAGAATCACTGGATGTCTCTGACGGCAAGTCAGAATTTAATGTTAGCCGGCAGTGAGCACAACAAGCCGGGCCATACCAAGTGTGGGGAACTAAGGAGTGATGACAGGGAGCATGAGGACCCCGAAGTGATAGTAAATAATCACGTGACATACTTGAATCAGGAGGCATCCTGGGGCGATAAGAATGAAGATCTGAGTCTCCCGCCTCTCGCGCCTCCTTAGCGCTGACGGGCGCAGACGGGCAGACTCTGGCTTGACTCAGGCGAGAGACAGGCGCTTCCTCTGCGCGTCACCGCTGCGCGGGAGAATGTGAGCTTTAAATACAGGCTCACCTGGTGTCCACGCAGAGCACTAGAGCGCTCTGACCAGTGGCACACTTGATCCTAAACAGTCCCAAGATGGCGGCCGGGCGCCTCGAGCAACACTAATATACCATAGTAATCCGCTCAACAAGCGGTGGGGACACAATTTAAGTGCAGGTATGTGGGCAGACTGGTGGGAGTTAAAAAACAAAGATTACAATTAAATTTTTCAAGTTTTGTGAAAAACGAAAGTTTTTTTTAAAAAGTTACAGCGCTGCGCGCCTACACACACGCTAGCACTAATGCGCGTTTTAAAACAGGTACAGCTTTCCCTAAGGTCGAGCCACACTAGGTGCTCGCCTTAAATACAGGCTCACCTGGTGTCCACGCAGAGCACTAGAGCGCTCTGACCAGTGGCACACTTGATCCTAAACAGTCCCAAGATGGCGGCCGGGCGCCTCGAGCAACACTAATATACCACAGTAATCCGCTCAACAAGCGGTGGGGACACAATTTAAGTGCAGGTATGTGGGCGGACTGGTGGGAGTTAAAAAACAAAGATTACAATTAAATTTTTCAAGTTTTGTGAAAAACGAATGTTTTTTTTAAAAAGTTACAGCGCTGCGCGCCTACACACACGCTACCACTAATGCGCGTTTTAAAACAGGTACAGCTTTCCCTAAGGTCGAGCCACACTAGGTGCTCGCCTTAAATACAGGCTCACCTGGTGTCCACGCAGAGCACTAGAGCGCTCTGACCAGTGGCACACTTGATCCTAAACAGTCCCAAGATGGCGGCCGGGCGCCTCGACCAACACTAATATACCACAGTAATCCGCTCAACAAGCGGTGGGGACACAATTTAAGTGCAGATATGTGGGCGGACTGGTGGGAGTTAAAAAACAAAGATTACAATTAAATTTTTCAAGTTTTGTGAAAAACGAAAGGCAGCCTTGTTACTCCTGCTCTTGCCATATTTTATGCCGCCATTTTGAGTCTAACAACATACTCTGTGTAGCAGCTATACTACTATGCGCCGGGAAGATATCATGTAATGGGGAGGGCATAACAGCCTATTTTGTTGAAATTGTGTCCCTCTATGTGGCCGAGTACCTGAATTCAGTTCAGAGTTGGGATTGTTACCTCCTGTGCTCTCTATGCCTGATCTTTGGTTGTTCCCCCCTGAGTCTGTCTTTCTGGTTGATTCAATATAGCAGAATCAAAGGGAAGGGGAGGTTCACCTAACACATGCACAGTAGGTGCCTGTGTTATTAACTCTGTCCCCAAAGTTATGCCCCGTCATGGTGACAATGCAGCCAGATTTATAGCTATTTTTTCTTCGATTATACGTAATCTTTCCACAAAAAGTTTTAAAGATAGTTTAATGATTTGCTCCATTCTGGAACAAAGAATGTCACCCTAAATGGCTTATTTTAATGAAAATTAGGTTGTAAGTGAGTCATGACTTTCGATTTTTCACAGGCTGATTTATTTGGGCACCCCCTTTTTTTTTCTTAGTTGGTCGTTCCGTGGGGGAGTTGGTGTACCTGACTTGGGTAGGTGTATTGATCGTAGTCGGGGTTTCACCACTTACATTAACATTGTCTGCATTGCGGTCAATCTCCCCCCTGGCAGTACTGAAGGAGATTCAGTTTCAAGAACAGGTTGTAAATATCCCACCTCCCCAACTGCTAGCCTTCGCTCTTCACTTTCAATCTCCTTTGCCAGTGCAGTCACTCCCTTGGCTAGAAAAGAGTCCAAGGTATTAATAGAGTCCCCACCTTTCTCTGCATTCTTCAATTTCCGTTTCCCGATCATTTGGCTAATTGAGTCTGCAGGGCTTTTGTATCACTACATTTTTCTGGAGGTTATGCATCTTTTCATACACTAACAGGCCAGATTATGATGCTGTTGGACCTTCCATCTGATCGCTATGGCCGCAATCTGATTGAAAGTGCTGAGGAGGGGAAGGTTCCCCTCACAGTATTACGATGCAACCGCTGCTACCACGGAGGTCTCATCTACAGGAGTGCACATACCCGCAAATATGTTGCTGCAAGTGGATGCAAAACCACAAGAAACATATGATATGTACACACACTCTTGACATATGTAGGGATATGCCTTGTGCACCATGTACCCCATTGCTGAAGTGTGGCAATCTGTGCTCAGTCCAGGCAATGGGGATGCATGCCACCTACGGAGTTACCTCCATTCTGGCACCCAGAGGGTCGTAGTCATCAGGGTTCAGCTGCTGTGGAGAAAGGGCTCCATCCCAGAGACTCAGGGAGTATGCACCCTAAATACATCATTTGTGACGACTCAAGGCAGGCTTACGGATCGCCAATCGGTGATCTTTCTGCGGTCGGTCGGAGTACAGGAGGCATGCAGCATAATGCAGCGGTGGAATCGACCGCTTCCGATGAGACCGCGGCGGTAGGACTGCCTCCTACAGAACTGTGGAAGCAGGTCCAACTGGCATTGTAATTGGGGCATCATTTCTCAAAAACTACTATGCAGATTTACACCAATCAATGAAAGTAAACTTTCTGAGTACAGTTCTAAATCTCTGACAGATTTTGTGTAATTCCATTCAGCTGCTTTTCGGTATCAGAGAGCAAACATTCCTATGGGAATTAAAATGGGGTATCGGTGTTTTGGAACTGTGTTATTTCTTGGTCCGCCTTGACAGATCACTGCAAAACTGTCCAGGAAGAAGCCAAAGTAAATGGATTTTTGTTTTGGAAAGTTCCATGCACATTTGTTGAAATGTGTCAAAGTTATTGTGAAAGCTATGGAAAGTCAGACACCTAATTATACTATCCCCAGGTACCAAAGTGTGAGCGTGTGTGTTTGTGTGTATATGTGTGTCTGTCTATCTATCTATCTATCTATCTATCTATCTATCTATCTATCTATCTATCTATCTATCTATCTATCTATCTATCTATCTATCTATCTATCTATCTATCTATCTATCTATCTATCTATCTATCTATCTATCTATCTGTCTGTCTGTCTGTCTGTCTGTCTGTCTGTCTGTCTGTCTGTCTGTCTGTCTGTCTGTCTGTCTGTCTGTCTGTCTGTCTGTCTATCTATCTATCTATCTATCTGTCTGTCTATATGTCTGTCTATCTATCTATCCATATATATGTGTCTATATATATTTCAAGTGCTCCCTTGTGTCTGGACAAAGATATGCCTCTCTGAAGTGCTCCAATGATAGCGAAACACGTGTCAGGGGTTGCTTTTATGCATTCGAGGTTGGCTTGGATTGCATTTTACCAATCCAAAGCTGTAATACTGTGCCTGGAGTGGTAAAAGGTGTTATTTTACAGCTCGGTATTTATCGCAGTTTGCTAATCCTGTGTGTAAAGATTTTGCTATATAAATGGCAAAAGGCTTCATCCCTTTCTAATCCTGCATGGATGGCACTGTGCTAATCCTATCCTTAAAAACTTTGCTAGAAAAACCAACATTTGAGGTGAGCAGATACAGAGTGTCACTGGTGTTGCAGGTTGGTCTATATAGGAGCTGCTCTCTGCTCTCCAACTAAATTTGGGAACTACCCACAGTTCTCTGCTTCCTATTTTGCATACATATATGATCAAGGGATGTAGATGTGTAGTTAAGATTAGTAAATCTACATTTTGTCCATATAGTTGAAATTTCAGTAGCATTTTCAATGGGTGTTCAAAAATATAAAAATATATATTTAATTTTTAGAGGGGGTCAAAGTTTTTGTATAGTATGCCTACTCTCTTCCCATGGAACAACCAACACTACTCATTTGCAGTGTAAAAGTATCCTCAAATGTATCTAGATCTGAATTCTCTAATTGGAAATTCCTAACAGGCAAGAAATAAAATGTATAACTCTAAAGGTTTAGACTCTGGTAGTACAACAAAGTATCCCCTCCTGTTAATTTGAGTAGAACCTTAGCAAAATGCAAGGAAGAAAGTAGCTTTTCCAACCGTTGCTATGCTCGAAGGATTTTAGGTAACTTTTCACAACTATTTATGACTTTTTACTACTAGGAATTCTAATAATAATAATATGAAGTACCATTTGTACCAGCCGTCCATTTTTCAGCATTGTCGAAGTGAGTGTCACCGCCCAGTCCTTCTCCTGGTGCAAAGGCATGTGCTAGTGTGCCCCGAGGACCATCAAATGGGTAGGAATCCCCGTGATCTGATGAGGGGAGAACAGTTAAGATTTACGGAAGTAAAAGTAATATCTCAAAGTTAATATTGAGGGAGAATGTTTGGTATTGTACCTCCAGTTTCAAAAGATATCATTATATCAGCTTCACCATTGTTTGTTTTGACAAAATTCAGAGGTGTAGCAGTACTCCATGCCTTTAGTCCCATCTCCACAGCTCTGTCAACATCAGCACGATTCATACTAGGAGTGTACTTTGCAATTCTGTAAAACAGAAGACATATTGACTGGCATAGTAATCACATTTAAGCTGTTCACCATATAGTTTGCCATTGCATACAGTTGTTAACACTCTCAGCATTGATGGATTCAAGACACTCTACCCTGTTTTCATCTATTTAAGTAATTACAATTGTGGGATACGAGGGCTTTTTGCTGTGTCCCCCCACTTTTTTGCCCCCATTTTGACTAATAGATTTTGGTTATCTGACTCTGATTGTGCCCTGGGCTCTGCTAAACATACCCAGGGCCTGTGCGCTGATTAAAAGTACATCGTACTAAAGTATAATTACAATTGGTACTGAAAACCTACCAGCAAGTACCTAGTATGCCCATTAGATTTAATGCACTTAAGAGTGCACTGCTGTGTTGCCTGCTGTCATTTTAAAGACAGCAGTGCTTTCCAGGCTGCTTTTATAATGAAATTATATGCAACATCGACTTTGGGCTTTTAAGGATTTGGCCAGTTGCATTGTGAGTCTTGTAGTCCCAACTTCACAAGGAGCATCTCCGAGATTCTGGAATCATATACTGATGTTGTAGACCCTCAAATTCCCAAAAGAAACATCTGGAGAAGAAGGACTGCCTGCTGGACCCTTGGACTGCACAAGAGCGGGCTGCATTCATAAGGACTGCACCTGCTGCACTCACAAGGCTTCACAACAAAATGACTTTACCTGTCTTAAAGGACCAGGAGTGGATTCCCTGATCAACAACAAGTAGAAAGTGCTGGAAGGGCTACCTGCAACATCAACAACGAGGATAACTCCAGCTGACAAGCATCACCTGCATTTTGCTTGGATTGACCAGGTGCATTGTGGGAATTGTAGTCCTAGACCACAAAAGACAAACCAGAGCTTCTGAACCCTTGGCAGGTGTTGTGGACCACTTTCCTGTATCAAGAAACCCTTCTGGAAGTAAGTGTAAAAGGTTTATGATGTAGGTGGCTTGGAATCTTGACTTTATCTTGGTCCAACATAACCTTTTTTAACCCTTTAAGCACTATGTGCTTCTAAGGGCTAGTTTTACTTTTTATCTTTAAAAAATAATATCTCTGGTACCCTACATTGGTTTATTATCATTTTGGGTTCATTCTGATCATAAAAATAACTTATATTTGTATAAATTATTGTTGGATTTTTATTGTGTGATGTGTCTTACTTATTTCAAGTATTGGTGTTTTTAAATGCTTTACACACCTGTCTCCTAAGTTAAGTTTGCCTGCTCACAGCCAGCTGCCAAAGGTTGAGCAAAGGAATTATTTATTTAGACCATGACTGGACCTTATATTGTAGGTGTGACCTTATTACTAGTGGTATACAACTACCTACACTTAATAATAAAACACATTCCAACATTAATGCACTGAGTACAAGTGCCTGGATTTCTTAGGAATTGGTTTACATACAGGAGGAGCATAACACAAATGATTATAACATTAATGATGGAACTAATGAAGCAGAAAAGCTTAGAGAATTAGACAAAAGCTTGACAGCTATGCTTGCTGCCAATATTAGTATTGAGATGGCCTCGTACCTCTGGCAGGATACTCTAAAAGGATTTACCAATATGGATCTACACTTTGGAACTACAGATGGACTAGGCACCTGAAGAAATTAAGCTGTGGAGCATGCCCCAAGGGAGACCCAACATGCAATGGCAGTATGGCCCAGAATGATCTTCTGAGGATTTCACAGCAGCATTGTCTCCAATTTCAGACTGTGAATTGTGCAGGGCCTGCACTGGGGCCCAACTTCAATTGTGGAGGGAGCTTGAGAGTGTCCACTGGCAGACTGAAGGAATGAGCACACAGTACCTGTCATATCTGCTGTTTATGGATATGATTCCTGTTGGACTAGGCCCTCTCTGCAGGGTCACACCCTAACTTTTTGCCTTCACTCCTCCTGTTTTCTGAACCCATTTTGTTGGATTTCAAGTTCTCTGTAGACTTTACCACTGCTTAACCCCTGATATGCTAGCAAGAGAACATTTTTCAAATAAAACATGGTATTCGTAATGAATCACATAAAACTAATGAGATTCATTTAAAAAGAAATGGAATTGCAATCTCTCAAGATATTTCATCGTCCAAGGGGACATTTCCCTATTAATCTATTGTTTATGATGAACAAAATGCAGCATTATGTAAGGATTCCAAAGCCCTTACTTTGAAGATGGCTTGACCTGCTGTGGAACAGGCTGGTTCTACTTCTGGTAAAGATTGTGAATGGAGAATGCAATGAATACAGAGAACTTGCTTGAGCGCTTGAAGAACACACAAACAATGACTCTTTGATAATGTGTGAACCACATGCAGCTACAGCGACTCAGGGATGTAAGACCAGTGGTCATATGGCTTTGCGTGATGAAATATGAGATGCAATTTTTGACTCCTTTGTTTCCTTCTCAGATGTTGTTAATCATGACGGAGTGCCTATTATACTGTGATGCGTCATGATCCATCTCTTCATTTCCTTACTTTCTAGCATATCTCATAGGCCAATAATGTTCCTGAGTGGCAATGTAGAAAACTGTAATACGATATGTGTAACCCGATTGTAGGGTTTGAAGAGCCCCATTTGCTCTTGCTATACTAGATTGGATTCATTAGGAGTAAAACTATACATGATAATGTTAGAATAGCAATAACCTTGATGGAAGGGACAGAGCACGAGAACATTCCCTGTGTCCTTCTTTCTTTCGACACCTAGAAGTTGTTCAATGAGATGGAGAGGAATTATTAAGATAACGTCCCTGCACTGTTCGTTAAACAGTATAGAAGGACAACATTTGTTTAGCCACAAGCAAAGATTAAAATAAGTGGAACTCGAAACCCAACTGTAATTTTCTCTAGGTGCATAAGGAAGCGATGTCTGGATTCATCATTATGGCTTGCTTTATTCCTGGAGCCCCTAATTTAGAAATACATTTCAACTCACAGTGTACAGGGCTATTTCCAGGACTGGGGTACCACAAGTGGTTTTACTCTCAAGTGATAGTGCTAGTGAAGTGATAGTGATAGTGATAGTGATAGACTTTGCTTTTTGACCCACTCATCTGACTTATAATCTACTCAGCTGTCCACTATAAATAGCTTGTAAAGGGTTTGTGGCTTTAAAATTACCTGGTCTAAATTCACAGTATGGACCTTAAAGTGGACAGAATGACTTGTGCTGGCCTATTTAAAGATCATGGTTTGCTGTGGAATGATGTCCTGAGTACTTGAGTAGATATTGATGTAAAACTTTCAGGAAAGATGAAAGATACCAATAATACAATCCCTAAAACTAATACATTTATTATTTAAGGATTACTGTCTATAGGGGAAACGTGAAATCACCTGGTTTGAAAGAGCTCAAAACTTTAAAATATACTTGGTGCAGAAACCTCTATAATTTGCACCAACACTGTCCTTGCGAGTTCCAAAAGTTATCTGTAAAACTGGGGGCCATATTTACTAATAGTTCATGTGACGCACTGCAGCAAGGCAAGTTGCTGTGCTACGTTGCGTGTATGGGAGAGAGCTGAACAACATAATATTTACCAAGGTATGTCACTGATCAGCTCCCTGCAGGTGCTGGTGCACTTGTGGATGCTTAGCACCAATGCAGGCACTCTTGGGCCATGGTGCAAGAGTGCCTGCATTACAAGCAGGATTGCTTTTGAGCAGGAAGGGAAACATCAGTGCACAAAAACATTCCTTAAAGGAATATTCCTCTTTCTATGTGTGCAGGAACGCCCATGTAATGCCTGCTTGACGCAAAGTAAAGCAACGCAGAGCAATGTGCGGCTTTTGCATTACTTTGTATTTACCCACGCAAAACCACGCAAAACGATTTTGTGTGGCCTAGTAACTGCCAAAAATGGATTTTGCATCCAAAAGTGATGCAACCCAAACACAACATTTTAGAAAATCTTGACCTAAGAGTCAGAAATTAAAGACTTCCTTAGAAAGGCAAAATATGTTGACTGATTGTCTTTAAGTTGGTAAATGATAGTAGTTTCATTTTCAGAAATATACGATTGACAATTTCCAACTGACACATCTATCACACTTTGCAAATAACCCAAGGATAAAAGAAAGGTGGCTAATAGACATGCCACTTGTGGAAGAAATTGTTGTAAAGGGGGAGTTTAGGCAGGGGTCTCATCGTCTTATAAAGGTTTGCTTTCCATGGCTTCAACACATTCCCATGTGTACATGACTTATGGATAAGGAATCTGTGGTGGGGTGTGTGGCAATAGTAGAGCCTGAACAGCATGTGTCCATGTGTTAGAGAAATCCCTCAGGCCCCCAATAACCTTGTCAAGCCCACAAATAGAGGCTAGGATACCACAAAATACAACCCTCAGTGAGCCCCGAGCACTGCTGGTGATCCAACTTGGTGGGTGCGAGCAGGCAGGAAAGAGCCACAGGCAGAGAAGACCTGGAGGTTGGAGGTGGGTCACCTCGCTTCTATCCTGGAGCTTCAGATCTGGCCCTGACTCCATTTAGTAAGGTTGTTTAATAGGTTCTGATTCTCCTGATGTGCCCAATCTTGAAAGGTTTGAGACTTGCGGCCTGCTGACAAAAGGGTCGCCTTTTGGACTCCCGTGCCTCAGAGGCTATGGAGTGGTGGCTCTGATTGCCCTGGGGTTTCATGAAGACCAATAAGTGATAGCTGGTGCCCGTGAGATGGAGCTAGGCTTGTTGGGTAGATTAAGATGCAGAGTAGTAAATATCTAGCTCCTGCTTTGAATTTCAGTCAATAAAGCCAATGTAGAGCCACACTGCTCCATTGAGAGGGAGTGACCAACACATGAGCACTGGCTTTATGCGTGCCCTTCTTCCTGTCTCGTTTGTAAGCTGCCCACTTGTTGGAGGGGGGATCATGTACTCATATATTCCTTGACTGAGTAGAAAGTGGCATCTCGATGTTAGGACTGAGGACCTGAGACATAATTATCTGATTTAACCTTCAGGCCTCCACACCTGGTCACTTTGGGATGTGCGGTGCCCTGGCGAGGTTTTGGGGAGCTCCTCCTACTGCCCACTTTGGTGCCTGGCACATGCCATGAAGGGAAATTTGCTACTGCTGCCATCCTAGCTGTCCCACATAGGCCCATGCTGAGGTGATAATGACAGCAGCCAATAAAACCAAGTAAACAAAAACGCCATTGATAAAGCAGATGCTCCATCAGCAGCCTGAGGGGCATAAATGGCAAGTTCACAATTTAGTGTCAGCCCCACCCTACCAGGATCCTCTGAACTCCACACTTTCCACCCAGGATTGCAGTCACGATCAGCAAAGTCCGACATACAGTTATTGTTCCAATGAATTTAAAAAATACTTGTTTTAGACCTGTCATCCTTAGGGTGGTTTTTCCCCAGACATTTTGTTGATACTTTTTGTTAGCCTTAGTACTGAGTACCTCACCATTGCTGACCAATGCTGAAGTGCATGTGCTTCTCCCCTAAACATGATGACATTGGAGTACACCTGTTTGGTATATTTGTTGTACTGGTAAGTTACTTGTAAAGTGGTATACCATATACCCAGGGCCTGTACTTCATATGCTACTAGAGGGCTGCAGCACTTATTGTGCCGCCCACAGAAGTATCCTTTCAAACCTGCCTCAGGCCTGCTACTGCAGTGCCTATGTGTGCAGATTACTGCCACATCAACTTGGCATATAAATCCACTTGTCAAGCCTTAAACCCCCCTTTTATTACATATAAGTAACCCCTAGGAAAGGCCTTAAGTAACCCTAGGGGCAGGGTGCTGTGCAAGTAAGTTAGGACATGTTCCTTTATGTTCCACATGTCCCCTGGTAGTGACAAACAGCCTATTTCATTTTTCACCACTTCTCTCACAGGCCAGCATTTGTAATACATTAATACAGTTTTAAGCAGTAATTACCGATTTGAGAGGAGTAGCTTTTTCATGTTTCATTTGTTTGCAATGGTAATGATAATCATCCTTATTGGTGAAGTTGAATTCAACATTACTGTTTTAGAAATGCCCCTTTTAGAAAGGGGACTTTTCTCTGCCCTTAGTGGGAAGGAATGAAGGAAGGGGCTAACACTTCACCTGAAATAGGCAGTGTCCTGTCCCCACACAAAGGACTGATTACCCCCCCCCCCACACACACACAGATAGCCTGGCAGACAGGACTGGTTTGAAATGGATACTTGGGCAATTCAGAAAGCTGCTTTGAAGTCACCCCCGTATGAAAGGCACATTTGGGTATAGGTACTGGGTCTCTGATCCCCTAAAACCAGGCACTACTGGATTTGTAACTGAAGCTGTCCCAGAAGAGCTGCTGTGCTGCTTAAATGAATAAACTGGACTGCTGATCTGGAAGGTCTCCTTTTCTGTTTGTTGCCCTGCTGCCTTCTGCTCTCTGGCTCTGCTGAAGGAGAGCAGGACTCTGCTTTCACTCCAAGTGATCTCCAAGGTCTTTGCTGGCTTGCCTTCTGTTGCTTGAGACTCAGGGATGTCAAAGTCTCTACACCTGCTCCTGTACCTGGCTTACTGCAAGGGACCCAGATACTTGCAACAGAGATTTCAAAGCATCTCCTGTCTGCGTGTAGCAGAACCGGTGCAAAATCGGGAATAAAATCGGCACATCGCATCAGAACCAACGTTTTGCTTCCAGAGATTGATGTATTGGACAACGTATCGCCACCACTGCAGCTTGGTGAGATCGACACATTTCCTCAACTTCGTGGCAGAATATAGAGCATCGCTTAACTCCTCTCGACCCAGGCACCCGTCTTCGGAATTGATGTATCCCCTTCACTGCGTGGAGAAGTTCGACACGTCCTGCCTCTGCAGGCCTTTACATCATCACATCTCGCTGTTTGTGACCAGAAAGGTACTTTGTTCACCGGGGCCTGCATGTGCCCTGTAGCCAGCTGGCACTACATCATGGTCGACCCGAAATGTGACTGTCCTCTGGTCCAGCATGATCTAATGAAATCTTTTTAGCCCTACTTGCATTTAAGCGCTTTACTGCATTTATTCCTTTAAAATTCAATATTCAAAGTTCTATACACTGGATTTTTTGTCATTTTTATCTTGTTTTGTTCAGAATATAATAATATTTTCTTCTAAGCCTGTGTGGAGTCTTTTTGTGGCACATTAATTGTGTTGCTGTGTGTTTGTGTTGCACAAATACTTTACACAATGCCTCTTTAGATAAGCCTGCCTGGACTGTGCCGAGCTAATAGAGGGTGAGCACAGATTATCTTTTAGTATGTATCTAGTTACCCTGACTAGAGTGGTGGTTCCTGCCTGGCCTTGGTGCGTACCTCAGCTAACAAGGAATCCCATTTCTTATACTTCTTCACTTTGGCATACCTTTCAGAAAGCGCTTCTGACCATGATCATTCCCTACAAAAAGCTGAGCACAGACTCAAACAAATTGAAAACGCCCTGGTGGAGAATGTCCACGACAATGATGAGCAAAACGTATGCTGGATAGTTGGAATTGTGCCAGACCTGGCTGGGGGAGAAACTAGAGGCCTACGAAAACAGGGAGCAACAGAATACCAACATGTTATAGGCTTTAATGAAGATGTCACTAATGCTGCTCTAGAGGTGCACATCGCAGACCTGTTCTGTCAGCGGTTGCAGCTTCCCCCCGATTTCAACATGATACTGCATTGTACACAAATAGTATATTTTCCCTTCCAGTAGAAACAGAACCTAGCCCCAGATTAGTTGACATGCAGGGTTGGCTTTAGGGCAGTGCGACTGGTGTGGTCGCACTGGGTGCTGACCTGTGGATGGGTGCTAACCTCTGTGGGGTCTGTGTTTAGCAATAACTTATGATTGGACAGATGAGGGAACTTTTGCCCAGTGGTAGTGAGAGAATCCTAGGAGGCGGTCATGGGATGTGGGGGTGCCAAAAATGATTGTCGCACCGGGTGCCACCATCGCTACAGAAGGCTCTGTTGACATGAGCAAACTTTTTCAAGGTTAAAGAATCCATCATGGCAGCGAACAAGTCTCAAGACAAGATACAATTCGGAGGTGATCAGCTCTCGATCTTTCAGAATGTTTCCTCAGCTACTTTGGCCCACTGCTGCAACTTCAAAGATGAGACGTTTCATCTTGGGGAGCGGAAAATTCCCTATTGCTTGGGTTATCCACTCCAATTACTCATAATGAGAGACAACAAACAATTTTCAGCTAAAATTCTGCAAGAGGTCCAGGAACTTCTCCACCTTCCCTCAGTGGCTGGTGCCCGGACCCTCCACAGTGCCGCAAATGGCAAGTAGACGACCCAAGAAACAAATAAAGCAATATGTCTGACATGTCAACTCTGGTAAATTTCCAAGCTGGTCATTCAACCACAGTATTCAGAGGATGCTGACAGTGGCATGGCTAGACGTTCTGCCTCCCATTGACGGTCCCTGCGTTTGATCCCTGGTGGACTCATGTGAGCATAAGGGCAGGGTGTGCTGGTGATTCCTACACCGCAGGTAAAAGTGGGGGAAGGTGGTTGGGAGGTCGCCGCCCCCTACGCCACTGGATGCTTAACTGGAACAACCAGTGAGCACTCTAGGATGGGGCTGCCCCTGTTTGACTTACAGTCTTGTTGGACCGACTGAAGAGCTCCTGACTTTCAAACTTGATATATGATTTTCTGTACTTCTTTTTTGTTTTGAGAAAGGATGAAGAGTGTAATGGGTAACCTTTGAATGTATATGCAAATTGTTACTGTTTTTTACAGACAAAATATTCCTTACTACAAATCTTGAAGACTCTGGGGACTTCCAGAACCTCATCGGGAGGGGCCCCACTATCTTTCCTTTCCACTACAGCTCCTACGTATTATCTGAATATGAACATACTTTAGATTTCTGTCTATTTACTTTTCTTTTTTTCTTTTAAGTTCGAAGCTATTTGACAGAGAGATGTCATGATGTACTTGTTGAGATCTTTGGTATCCGTCTTTGGCTTACTGTTGTAGTTGCTTGCTTCATCCACATCAGTATATATTCCAGACCACCCTCCTATTTAAGACACCATACACCTGATTTTGATGCAATGGTCTGCACTGTACCTGGAAAGGAGGGGACTAAGCCTGCTGCCTTCTTACGCTATGTGCTACCACTGAGCATTTTTTTAAAACCCTTTCAGTGACTAGACTACATTGATAGTCTCCACCCTCACCATACTCACTTATGAAACGTAGGGTGCTTCTTAAGTGGGTCCGGCATAACAAAGTGGCCGTGCTGCTGCTCCAAGAAACTAATCTTTTAGGGAAAGACGCAATTAGGCTAGGATCATATTGATGTCCCATGCAGTATCACCCCACTGCCCTCAACAAGACTAGAGGTCTGGCAATTTTGTTGAGACTGGGTCTGTTCTTTGCTTTGTACAACAAAACGGTGGATAGAGAAGGCAGATTTTTGGGCCTCAACTGCATAGTGGAGACCACACGGCATGCATTACAGCAGTATTCGGGTCTTGGCTTCTCACGTTGAACCAATGGGAATCCACTGCGTTAGAGTGACTTCTACAAGGATGTGGCAGCCTTACGTGGACCAGTTTCACCTCTAACCACACAACGAATATAGGCAGGCTCAACTGTTACAGTGGGTTAGGGATAAACAGATAGAATTAAAGGCCAATAGGGACAGGACTCCATTAAAGATCTTATTCCATAAACAGACCACGGAAAAGGGACCTCTTATCGATATAAAACAATAAAACAATTACATATGGAGTGTCCCCATTATACATGGTGGCCTGGAGTGGAGACAGGATGGGAGAAAGAGGAGAGGAAACATGGGGGAACTGTGTAGGCCAGGGCAGCAAAAGTCTTCTATATGTGTGCACTATAAATATGGCTGAGATACCCGCCACCCCCTCTCAACACAATCCCCAAAAGGAGGGAAACCGGAAACAGTTCTTGAAGTTTTTGGAAGAGGGAGGGAGTGACCCTCCCCGGCCGTATTTATTAAAACAAGAAATTAAACGTTAAACAGTTCATATTAATGTACAATTTCATAACCACATTGCGATGTTTGGCTAACCTTAACAGATTCTCTAATACAGAGGTTCTCCTAGCCGAACTACCAACCTGCAAAACATTTTCTTGAAATAATGAAATTGTACATCCTAACGTTTAAGGGCCAACGGCACGGTCGTTACCGGTGTCAAGATCCCTAACCAGAAATACCCCCCCCACTTGGGAGGGGCGACAGCACTGAGGCGTACCCCACGTGCAACTACCAATTTCCCTTTGACTTGTCGGGGGCCCCAATAAACTCGACGCCACTTAAAGGTCGTTCGAGGACTCGTGTGAGTATCTAGAAGGTAGCGTAGACCTCCCCCCAAACCCCACACAACTTACCACATCTGCCGTCGCAGACGTCACTGGCCCCGGGAAATTCCCCAGGAGGGGGCTGTAACCCCTCCTACACAGGAAGGGGCCTTGACCGCCTTTCCTTTCCTTCCGGCGGCCTCTCCTTAGACAGGACCGCCTCCCCATTGAGGGGCCAATGGCCACCTCTCCCGAGCGCTCCCATCCGTGTTGGGTGACGCCCACTCATAGGGATCTTCCAATTACTGCTCACCGATCATGACCTTACCGCCTACCAAATAAATACGACAATGCTACCTAAACCAACAATCCATTGGCCACTACGACCCGAATAAGCATGCTTATAACGGACACAAAACAGAATATCTTTAATCACAGAACATACAAAAATTCGTCCAACTTTATTACACACTCAATCTCAACATGGTAATACCAACGGACACAAAAACAGAATATCTTTAATCACAGAACATACATAAACGGCCAACTTTATTACACACTCAATATCAACATGATAATGCCACAACCTGTAAACGAAAAATTAGAAGTATCGAACCATCTTAAAACAACTAGCTGTCCTCAGGGGCTGGTGGGTGGGTCAAAATTGGCTCTTCGTTCCGTCTCGAGCTCACGTGCAGCGAGGAGGTGCAGCTTCAGAGCACAGGAACAAGAGGATGTCTTCCGGTCTTGCGTCCCTTTTTATCCGTCTTCAGGGCGGGCGTAAACCCGCCCCTGCCTGCCCCGAGGGCGTGGCCAGCTGCGTCAGTGTCTAGGCCAGCCCACTCCAGGGCGGGAAAGAGCGCGCCCCGGCTACGCCGCTTCGGGCATACCAGCCGAGACGCGCCTCCCGCCCAAAATGGCTTCCCGGGGGGATCGAGGTACTCTGCCATAAGTTCGGGGGGACCGAGTGGTCGCCCCTTTCCATATGGCTGAGATACCCGCCACCCCCTCTCAACACAATCCCCAAAAGGAGGGAAACCGGAAACAGTTCTTGAAGTTTTTGGAAGAGGGAGGGAGTGACCCTCCCCGGCCGTATTTATTAAAACAAGAAATTAAACGTTAAACAGTTCATATTAATGTACAATTTCATAACCACATTGCGATGTTTGGCTAACCTTAACAGATTCTCTAATACAGAGGTTCTCCTAGCCGAACTACCAACCTGCAAAACATTTTCTTGAAATAATGAAATTGTACATCCTAACGTTTAAGGGCCAACGGCAAGGTCGTAACCGGTGTCAAGATCCCTAACCAGAAATACCCCCCCACTTGGGAGGGGCGACAGCACTGAGGCGTACCCCACGTGCAACTACCAATTTCCCTTTGACTTGTCGGGGGCCCCAATAAACTCGACGCCACTTAAAGGTCGTTCGAGGACTCGTGTGAGTATCTAGAAGGTAGCGTAGACCTCCCCCCAAACCCCACACAACTTACCACATCTGCCGTCGCAGACGTCACTGGCCCCGGGAAATTCCCCAGGAGGGGGCTGTAACCCCTCCTACACAGGAAGGGGCCTTGACCGCCTTTCCTTTCCTTCCGGCGGCCTCTCCTTAGACAGGACCGCCTCCCCGTTGAGGGGCCAATGGCCACCTCTCCCGAGCGCTCCCATCCGTGTTGGGTGACGCCCACTCATAGGGATCTTCCAATTACTGCTCACCGATCATGACCTTACCGCCACAGGTCCGGATAGTTGACCGGCTATCCGGACCCCCCACAAAGCTCCTACCTAAAGGTCATGCTTCAACGTTTTTAACCATGCTAAGAAGTCTCCTATGAGTAACTCATTTCCCACCCGAGTCAAATGCACACCATCCCCCGAATACACACTGTCATCATTAATACATCCATGCGAAATAGAATGCAATGTCCCGGAACGGAACAACCTACTCACTTTGTTATTAAGCTTCCTAACAGAGTGATTCAAAGCAGGAATAGAAATAGCCCCCCGCCATACCTTTCGTGGGATCATATGGGACCACGCAATTGTGCACCCCGGAACTCTCCTCGCCAACCAACTTACAGTGGAAAGCATTGCCTCCAGGAGAAGTCGTCTACCGGTGGTGACCAAATCATTGCCCCCTAGATGCACTATGACTACAGACGGCGGTGACCTCGTCCGCCCTAACAAATCTTCAAAATATGCTTGAAACTGGTCAATACAGAGACCGCCTCTTCCGTAGAAGGACACCCTGTACCCGTATTCCCCAGCTACGTGAATCATGTCACCTGCTTTGAATACGTCCGCGGCACGCCTCACGTATGAGTGGCCCACGACCCACACCTCCTTTTTCACAGCCGGTGATGTCTGACCGCTGTCCTGGTGTTGGGTCGACTGCAAAGTCTGCCCCGCCTCGTAGGCTTGCGCAACTGAAAACCAAACAAAAACAAGAGGCGTAAGCACATCATTACAGCTTTACAACATGTGTAACCGCACATACCTCTTATAACAATTGGAGGACCAACGCCCCACTCGTTTCACTTGTTCAACATTAAGACCCCTGGCTGTAGCTTCTGTAGCAGCCCCTATCCGAAAGGAATGGGTCCCAAACTCGCCCGGGTTCAAGCCCGCAGCGGCAATTGACATCGCAAGCACCCGCTGAAACTGAAACCTCGTCAGTGGGGTGGCGTCCGCGTGTCTCAACAAGGTCCCCCCCCATACTGCCCCCCTTCGTGCTAGGTAATCTTCTAAACACTTTACCGGGCATATGGAGGACCCGGGAATCCTGCGTATGATTATGCAGTCACCCATCCGATCTTGATCGGTCTTGGACTTGACAAAGGAGACCGTCATTGCCTCTCTTCTGATCTGAACGTGTTCTTGGCACAAACCCCCCGCCACATCCTGTTTGTTCCTTGCCACCAGTTCGCTTACTCGCATCGCCCCGTGAAATGCTAGCGTAAAAGCGGCTCGGGACAACACTGCCTCAAACGGAGATGAACATGTGGCAGGGAGTGTAGCCAACAACTGGGCCAACCTATCCAAACCTATCGGGCGCCTCTCATCTACTCTGCGACCCTCAAGGCGTTGCCACCCACGCAGCGCTTTCTGTACAACGAAAGACGCTGTCGGGTCCTGGATACTATGAGCCCTGGCAACAAAGGAAATAGCAGCACGATGCCTCTGAGCCGTAGCCACAGATTTCCCAGCCCTACGTAAGGACATCAGGAAATTCACCACCCATTCCTCATGGCCCCAAAGCTTCTCTCTATCAGTCCCCAAGAAGGCTAAATAGGACCTAAACGCCCCTTCATATGCCTTCCTCGTCCGTGGTGCTAGACTCTCTCCCACGAGGTGACGAAGTTCGGGGCACCGAGAAACCAGAGAGCTTCGGGGAAGGGTGCCGGCTCTGGGTCCGCTGAGGGAAGGAAGCCCGAGAAAGCCTGCATATGAAAACGAGACAGTGCATCAGCCGCCTGATTCTGTACCCATGGGACATGTTTTGCTCTGAACAGCACATTCAGTTGCATGCACAACAAAACAATCTCTTTGAGTAGTCTTAAAATCAGCTTACATCGTGCTGCCTGACTATTGATGCACTCAACCACAGTCATATTGTCGGACCAAAATATCACAGAGTGATCCTTGAACCCTTCTGGCCAGGTTCTCAAGGCCACCAAAATGGGAAAAAGTTCCAAGAAAGCAATATTACTTGTCAGACCATTGTCGTGCCACCACGTCGGCCACCTTTGTGCTGACCATTTTGTGCCGAAGATGGCACCAAAACCTATGCTTCCTGCAGAATCTGTCCATAGCCCCAGCTCTTCAGAGGATACGGCTGGTTTGTTCCATATGACTCGACCATTAAAGTCCGCCAGAAATGCTAACCAAATACGCACGTCCTGGCGGACCTCAGCCGATAGTCTCGTGCGGTGGTGGCCCTCCTTTAGGCCGACCATAGCTTGTGCAATTGAACGAGAAAAGGGGCGGGCCATTGGTATAACTTTCAGGGCAAAATTCAACTGTCCCACCAACTGCTGTAACTGATGCAGCGTAATTTTTGACCCATTTAGACACTCTTGCAGGGTTGCCCTGAACTTTAACACTTTGTCAGCTGGCAAACGAAAACAACCTTCTCTGGAGTCTAACTCGATCCCCAGAAACTCGAGGCGAGTCGCAGGACCCACCGTCTTACCTGGTGCCAATGGCACACCAAACTGTTTCATTAATAAACAAAATTCGGCCAAGGCCCGGCCACATTCAAGATCCCCGGCTGCCCCAAGGAACAGAAAATCATCCAGGTAATGCATTACATTTTGGAAACCCGTCTTCTTTGTGAAGACCCATTGCAGAAAACTACTGAATTTCTCGAAATAGGCACAAGATATAGAGCACCCCATCGGCATACACTTATCCATGTAAAAACAACCCTGAAAATTAAATCCTAGGAGACGCTGATCGTCCGGGTGTACCGGGAGCAACCGGAACGCTGACTCGATATCTGACTTCGCCATCAGCGCCCCGGGCCCCAGGCGATTCAAAATGGCTACGGCCTCATCGAAGGATGCGTACCGCACCGAACACACTTCTGGGTCTATTGCATCGTTTACAGAAAGACCACGTGGAGCTGACAAATTATGAATCAATCGAAACTCACCCGGGTCCTTCTTGGGGACCACCCCTAAAGGAGAACAAACAAAATACTGTACCGGGGGTGCAGAAAACGGGCCGGCGACACGACCTCGGATAACCTCTTTCCGGATCTTCTCCTGTACTACAGTCGTATGCTGCAGGACGGAAAGTTGATTTTTGCATATCCCGACACCCTGAAAGTCCCCCACCGGAATGCGGAAACCATATGAAAAACCGTTTCGCAGCAATCCAGCAGAAGTACGATCTGGGTATTCACTGAGCCAGGGAATCATCGCCAAGGTATCAATCGGGGTTGGTAAAGGCGCCCCTCGGACTATGTTAGACCTGTTTGGCGCCTCCCCTACCCCCCTTCTCACCCGTTCTGGCTCTGCACGAGGACTCAGGATGGGACGAACCGCAACCACTACATTCGTGCTTGAATTTACACGATCCCTGTGGCCTAGTACATTTACCTTTGTTGAAATTGAAGCAGAAACCCTTTTTCCCTGCATTACCGGCAGATCTCGAGTAATCGTCGGTACTCGTACCTGACCGAAAGGGCGTCCCCGCATATTGGCGGGAGGACTCACCAACATTGCTCCCCACCAACGGCATTTTCAACATTCCTGACTCTTTCATTTTATCCCATGTCAAAGAATCATAACAGTCCCAGGTTAAACTTTTGTTATGCTCCTTCGCCTTCCTAAAGAGATTATCATAACAGAACCAGTGGTTACCCTGGTGAGACGTCGAGTACCCCATAATTCGTGACTGATAGATTGGTAACTCAGAAAGCAATTCAGGCCTACGTTCCCCTAAGATCGACGTAAAAATCCCCCAAGCATTGCCCCAATTGCCAATATTCTCATTTACTTTAAAGGCGGCCATTTTTGCGCGCCAAACACTCGGATGCATCAGATCCTTCTGACCTTTAACATGCTCCACCTCATAATGGTCGACAAGCAAGGAGAAAATGTTCACATATTCCCCTGCCCAAATCTTTTCCTTTATTGCCAAAGGAACATGTTGCCCCAACTTTTCTCTACGAGAGGGTGCTGACTCGTCCCTCGCGATCGGCAATGGCCGCTTACCTGCACCGGACGTTGCTTCTGTGGTCGCAACCGGGGCCTGCGGCTTGTCTATCACTGCCGCCGGCGCGGGCACCTTGGCTGCATCTCGCTTCTCGCGCAACTGTTTCATCAGCGCTTGTGCCTCGGCAGCCGTGGCGCCCTCGCTACTGTCGCCCAACCACGCTGCTAGCTGTGCCGCCAGCTCGGGGGGCATATCCTCAGTGGATGTCGGGGTGACCACGACGGGAATCGGATTCCCCTCCACCGGTACCGGGGTTGGCGCCTCGAGCGGGGTACAGGGAACAGGGACGTCTCCCCCGGCTGGTCCCCTCCTAGGCCTCTTGGCTCTCCCTCCAGGGGTTGCTCCAGCCGATGGACGCTCCGATCCCCCCTCCCCATCTCGCTTCGCCACCTGCTTTCTCAGTTCGGACATCTCCTTCATGAGGACCCGAACCATCTGATCCGTCGTCATTCTCTTCGCGCCTTTTTTGGGCATTGTTTCCGACCAAGTATCTAGAAGACAAAAAGAAAGTTTAAAACGCTCAAAATTGGCTCTTCGTTCCGTCTCGAGCTCACGTGCAGCGAGGAGGTGCAGCTTCAGAGCACAGGAACAAGAGGATGTCTTCCGGTCTTGCGTCCCTTTTTATCCGTCTTCAGGGCGGGCGTAAACCCGCCCCTGCCTGCCCCGAGGGCGTGGCCAGCTGCGTCAGTGTCTAGGCCAGCCCACTCCAGGGCGGGAAAGAGCGCGCCCCGGCTACGCCGCTTCGGGCATACCAGCCGAGACGCGCCTCCCGCCCAAAATGGCTTCCCGGGGGGATCGAGGTACTCTGCCATAAGTTCGGGGGGACCGAGTGGTCGCCCCTTTCCAGAAAACTCATATAAGATCCTCACCTGACAGTATCTCACTAAAGTCTGCTTAGAGGTAATGGGATGGGGATCAGAGCTGTGTTGGATGGGATGTGGTAACATGTGGTGGGCTCGCCCAAGGCTTCGCAACTACTGGGAAGAGGTGACCCATAGGAAAGAGTCGTTACAGGAACAAAACTCCAGCTGAACCCTTCTATCCTTTTACTCTGGCTCCTAGGGGCCGATTCACAGAACTAACTTAAGACAAAATCCTAAACTTACTACTTTTGGCATTCACAGAATCAACTTACTACTTTTGGTATTAACAGAAGTTAGGATTTTGTCTTAAGTTTGTCTTAAGACAAACTTAAGACAGACTTAAGACAGACTTAAGACAAAATCCTAACTTACGTCTGTCTTAAGTCTGTCTTAAGTTTGTTTTAAGACAATCTAAAAAAAAAATCCTAACTTCTGTGAATACCAAAAGTAGTAAGTTTAGGATTTTGTCTTAAGTTAGTTCTGTGAATCAGGCCCCTAGTGAGGAGTCAATTTATCCTTCCACATGCAAGTGGATAGTATGTTCTTAAATCCAGAATCCTCCTTGACTAGTCCATCGACCCTTTGGGCAAATGGGCCATAGCCATATGATAGAGGTACAGGCTAATAATTGTTTATTATTATAGCATACGACTGTTTGCCCCTGTGCACTATGGTACAGTTAAGACATCTATGTTGCAATGTGCTGTGACCGTTTAATATCGCGCTGGCTTACATATTTTTTTTAAATTACAATGAAATATCCACGCTGTGTTTAGCAACTCAAATCTGCCTATGGCAGGATGCTTGTAACGACACTCGTGGACATAAACACAGATTTGAACAAGACAAGGAACCTGGAACACATGATCCTAGAAGACCCCTGGTTGATTATATGGAAGAAGGCAACAAAAACATCTTTATTTTTAACAATGAATTTTTAACAATGTCTAAAATTTTATTAAAGTTATTCAGATGGTACCTCGTCCAGATTGTCCGTGATGGAGCGAGCTTTAGAAAATATTTTATTCTGGCTTGTGATGTCATACTCTCATAACTTGAAATAACATATTAATGAGTGTTTGCATGATTTGTTTGATTAACTCAACCTAGATTAAGTTTGCACCACACATATACACGCGGGAAACTAATTACATGTGCTCTTGTTGCATTTGCAAGTCTGTTTTGTAACACATAACTAATATTGTTTTGTTTGTTATGTCTGTCCTATTGTCTTTGTCACTATTAATATGCAGCTGATCATTCATGGCATGTGCTTTTTATATGTACTTACATGTATGTCCTATGTTGTGTTTGTCTGTCTGTGTATCATTTAATCATCTTTTTACTCTTTCAGAAACATAAAGCTGGATTACATGAAGAATGGTAGTTATTTTATGTGTTGCTTTATTTGTTTGCTTTTGCTAAATGTCTTTTATTAGTGGGTTAATTAATAATTAGCAAGGGCTGGGTGGTACAGAAGGGTTTGTTTTACCTGAATTAATTATTCTTTTGTGTTTGTTTAAATAATTGTTTTCTGAAAAAGTGACGCAAGCTGAAAGTGGCGCAGTGACGCAATCAGAAGTGGCGCAGAAAAGGCCTGTTGTTGTTGAAAGCCACATGAGAAAACCATATTTTGAAGTGGATGATAAACTTTTATTTTGAAATCACTTAAGAATGAACTGCTAAAGACAACTCTGTGGAGTGGGTTTGGATGTGCCACGGAAAGCTCAGAACGGTCTGGCTCAAGGTTGAAAGGAAGAGACGTGACAAGATTTTGTATTGCTTGAACATTTTTGCTACAAAATGTAGCAGACTAAGGAACTGTCGCCAGGATTCTGTGCATGAACAATGACTCTGTGTAAAGCCTGATCTCGTGGTGGAAGATGTCACAGTTTACTGTGGCGTGAGGTGATTCAGCCAATGGAGAGCCAGAATTCAGCTGTTGGAATGTGAAATTAGTTAGTTTAGCTGTAGTTTTAGGGTATAAGAATTAGCTCAAGGAGCAAACTTTGGGCTTACGCTTCTTGATACCAGAGGGACGTTCTGCTGTCCAATGATTACACGTAAGGAAATGTAACTTTTAAGATTTTGTTTTCAGGCGATAAGGGTAGAGACAGAGAGTTAGTTAGGTTTTGGAAATGCTCTCTTTCACTTATTTCTGCTAATGAATAATATTTTCTTGAATTAAGCTCTCTTTATAAATGCTAAATAAAACTTTCTTATGACTTTTTCTAATGCTTGCTTAATAAAGTTCCAAACCTACGTTTTCTTAAATATGTTTTAATAAACTTTTTAAAATGACAAGCTGGTCTTGTTTATTGTAGATAGTTTATTGCTTAAAGTCATACAACATAATGATCCATTCACCTCACTCTCTATGTTTTATGGGCCTGGTATTGATTGGTAAGTGTGATAGTGGATTGTAAAGAATTTTAGTTGCTGCGCTGCATCATCCGAGAGGTGTGCTGGGTGCTGCGGGTGCAAAGGAAGGGCCTGGGGCCAGAGGAGAATGCTGGAAACTTTGCGGTGGGTCTGTGTTATAGCGGGCAGGGCTTAACAAAGGATTGCACAGTGACTTTACCCTGACGCATTTTATTCAAGACAATAGAAGACAAGGCCTCACCTGGCAGAGGATGGTTTTTGCAGCATGTAATGTTTGTTAAAAGTCCAACGAACCTTGTTATACTAATGAAACGTATTTACACTCAGTAAGGAATGAGAGGAATTTTCTTGGTGGAAGTAAACGAAAGTCGAATTTTAAATCTATATATGTAGGCTTAATTCAATTTGAGCCCATTGCCCACCTTTGCAGGGACCTTGTTCAGTAGAGAGGAAAAGTGGTCACCTTAGAGCAATCATTGACATAAGCCCACACTGCACAGAAATGCATATTTTGCTGCTGCATTTCAATGTATACATCTTACTACTCAAAGGAAAGAAAGATGAAACTCATAAATAATGAGGGGTTGACTATTTTTTTAAATAATCTATGCATGCCTTATTTCTACTCACTAACTTCTAATCTTAACTTTAAAATCTTGTTAAAAACTCGAATTCTTCTGCATTTGCACATTTTGTTAACTTGAATAACTCTACTACAAAAGTTGCAGTCTAGGCTTTCTGACTCTAAAGTGTCTTACGGTTCTTTCTTTTAGTCTCCCAATGCAAAAGTTTTGATACAATTAGAACTTTTTATTTCAATTTCTTCAAGCAAAACACAGGGGTCTCAGGCTCTGTCCCAGCTTCTGATAGGGCTATGCCCTCAGCCCTAAGAGAAGCTGGTTGAGGCGAGCCTTTCCCTCTTATTTCGGCCCCTGCTGTTCTGTCTGGGTCCTCATTTCCAGTATAGAAATCGTGTCTTGCAGGGTCCTATGTCTAGTACTGCTGTTCGATACCATGAGTGTGCTTGTGAGTGAATGAGACTGAGTGTGAATCAGTGAGTGTCTAAGTATTTGTGAGAGTGTGAGAGAGTGAATGATCGTGAGAGAGTGCATGAGTGTGACAGGGAACGTTTGAGAGAGATAATGAGTGGGAGTGAATATGAGTGGAAGTATGGAGGAGTGTCAGTGAGTTAAAGAGAGTGAGAGCCAATGAGTCTGAAAGAGTGTGTGTGTGTGTATGTCTGTGAGTGAGTGGGAATCATTGAGTAAGTGTGGTGAGTAGGGGTAAGAAACAGTGAGTGAGAGTAAGGGGGATTGTAGTGTGACTGAGGGAGAAGGAGTGTGTGGGAATAGGAGTGTGGGTGAGTTAGAAGAAGAGAGGAGGTGTTAGGGCTAGTTAGTGAGTATTTGTATGAGTGAGAACATGTAAGTGAGAAGTGAGCTAGTTCAAAAGAGTACGAGAGGAGGAGTGAGTCTGAACAAGAGTGAAACACACATACGATCATTCTTAGATTATTGTTCATGGCAACATTTTGGCAATGACATGTTGGATGTAATTCTTGGCATAAGGGAAAGCACCCATTGCAAAAAAGCAGGTGCGGGCATACTAGAGGTTATATTTGCTATGCAAGGGAACAATGTTCGTTAAATCACCTAACAATTTGTTACTTAAGTATGTACATCAAAAATATTTTGGGAAGAGTTCATTCATCAAAATCTCCACTGGCAGCATCTATAGACCCAGCTCCATATGTCTGCTGCCCAAGGTCGAGTAGCCCCCCCTCAAGAACATTTCTGAACTGTAGAGCATTTATGCACATTGAAATTGCGAACCCAGGCACAGAGGATGTGTCTTCTTGGACATGCCATGTTTTGCATAGGTGGGGTAATCACCTAAGCAGCGCTAGTCAGGAAAAGGAAATTATTCAATCTTGAAGAAAAGGTGTGTGCCCTAGTGAATCAACAGTTGCTTTAGAATTCAGCTGTACTTGTTGGCCATTCCTACAAGCAATTACTGAAATGTCTTCATTGTTATCAAACACTCATACATTTGGTTCAAAATTCCCCACAATTCCCTTCACTAAGGTTGGGTGAAAAGATCAAGAGTGATATAGGAATGGAGGTACATCCATTCGGTTTCTGTTTGAAGTGTGTGGGAATTCTCCAAATTGCGTCCATAGTTCCAAAACAGGGTGCTTCACACTTCATGTCCCTCTGCCATGTGTATGACAATTCTGCGTGTTGCTTGGCTTCAGATCTGGTGCAGAAAATTAAAAGACTTTATCAGCTAGTCTCACTGTGTGGAAAATACTGTTGTGTTAGGCAATCTGAGTGGTCACATTGCAACCATTCAGCAGAGATCCTTACATTCAGGCCTCTGTGATTGGCCAAAAGACAGCTAATAAAACTCGCTAAAGACCCAGCTTCGTTCCTGTACTAGCTATCAATGCTTACTTTGAGCCGGTGGTTTCCGGTGCTCAGCACTGAATTATCAACGCCGGTGCTTTTCATGAGCACCAGTTAAGGACACATTCATTTTTGGTAGGCACAGGAAGATTAAGAATCACAGGACATTGAGCCAACGCCAAGACGTGAACCTGGTTCCCTAGCTCGGAACTTGACAACTCTGGCCATTAAGCCACATGCTCTCCCCACTTTCATGGTTTGTAGTTGCTTCTGTTTTAACCCCTCCCATGCTCATGATGAGCTGAGCTCGTCATAACGGCCGCAACGCTCGCATGCTGGGCTAATTCCCCCGCTGTGCTGAACGTTCTACAGAAACAGGTGTGGCCGTGACGAGCTCAGCTCGTCATGAGCACACGGCCACCGTGGCTCATAACAAGCTGAGCTCGTCACGAGCCCCGGGGCGCTGTGCGCGCCCCCCCCACCCCCCAGCACAGCGGGGGAATTACCCCTGCGGCCAAGGGGTTAAGCAGCGCTGACAGGAGAAATAGGCTGGTGCGAGCTGTCTCCTGAAAGGAGCCCTGGCACTTTTACGAATTAACCACTGCTAGCTGTGTTGTGAGTCCAGAAATCAGAGAAGCTTGTGAGTGTCGCTCTGCTGACTGTGGATTGCAAATTTACTTAAATTTATGTCCTGATGCTACCACTCGCCTGCGAATGGTGAAACAGATAGTTCTATCTGTTTCACAGCCTGGCTAAAAAACTAACATTTCTAGCCTTGCCAATAATTAATGGAAAATAATAATAGATGATTATTTGTCCTCAATTTCACTTATATCCAATGTTGACATGAATGGTGTGCCCATATTCACGGAGGAGTAGAGGTGCGGTCTGGTCTGGTGCTGCAGCGGCCGTGTTTTACCGCGAGCCGAAGCTGATCTGAAAGCCGCTCCCATGCCGCTACCTAGCCGCCACCAAGCTGTAAGGTGAGCCGCTGAGCGTGACATAGTGCAAGGCAGAGTGAGGCGGTCGCAGCGGTGCAGCGATGCAGTGGAGCGTCGTAGCGCTACCGACACCAAAGCAGAGGGGGACTTTGCAAAGTGTGCTGATTTGGAAACTTGAGCTGTAGCAGCACTCGTGGTGGCATCATGAAGCACAGTGGAGTGTTGTGAAACCCTGACCCGCATTTCGGAGCCGCGCTTGGAGAGCAGGGTGAGAGACGCTCTCGGCACACGCAGTGTCTCTGGGATTTTGAACTTGGATGTTTATAACCTCAAATACTTACAGAGGTACTTGACGAATTGTTCATGGAGCACGAACATTAAGAGCGATTTCAGCTCTTCTCTTGTTTGTTCATTTTTTTGTTTATTTTGGGGCTCTGCATTTTACTGACTATCCCTAGAGCTGTTGAGAGGCTCAGATTGTTCTGGGATAAACGCGAAGGAAGCAAGAAGTATTGTTCCCAAACGCTAATCCTGGATTGTGTTGGAGCTACGCTACTGAGCAGAAAGAGACTGCATTTGTGAGATAAGTAGCTTTCAACCTTTATGACTCATTAACAGTGAAAGGAAAGAATTGATTCGGCTTCGGATTACTAGAGAGCAGCAGAGAGCCGTCAGGAAGTACGGAGAGGAGCCACAGCAGCAGCTGAAGCAGGCTGTGGCGAACACGAACGTGAACGCCGAAATCCGCCACCACTATTGCCGAATTTGAATCTAGGAGGTCATAAGCTGCAGAGGCTGAAGCAAGATCAAGATAAAAATAAAGACAAGTCAAAAAAAAACATTTTTGCTGGTTATATCATGAGGTCTGGGAAAGTGAGGAAGGCTCCAGGGGATAAGACTCTAGCTATACGAGGCACCCGCAAACGAAAAAGACTGGAAGAACAGAATGCCAATAAAGCAAAAAGTTTTATACAAAATCCACTGATCTCACCAATTGCCTCGCTGTTTGAAAAATCAATCCAAAACAAAATTTCATCATGCGCTCGATTCCAGTATTTGAAAGACCCCGGGGATGTGGTGTTTTCATCAACGGAAGGAGTCCAGGGCCTTTTAACACCGATAGAGCCCACAACTGAGACCCATCATAGGGACACCCCAACCAAAGCCGCCTCAAACTTTTTTGTGACTCCTAATAATCCATCGAGTGATATAAGTAAACATACTGTTCAGAGGGAGAGTTTATGTAATAAGGAAAAATCAACAGGAGTGTGGGAAAAAAATCACAAAGTCACAATAGCAGCATTAGTTCACAATTCCCCGTTGATCAAACCAAAGACATCCTTAAATCCGCAGTCCCCAGATCTGTCAACAACTGTAAGACTGAGTCAAGCTCTTCCGGATCTAACGGAGCCTACAGCTTTTGGGGAAGCCTACAGCGCGGGTTCAACGGAAGTGGCCTGTTCTAGTCACAAAACAAGCTTATTGTCAGACAAGGATGACTGGAAGGACATGTTGGTTGGGTCCTTCCCAGGAAAAGGGGAGTCAAAGGGGGGAGGAACAACCGAGAGTGTCACGGAGGTCACCAAAGGTCAATCATCTGGCAGACGAGGGGCACATGGAACATCTACAGTGACCAATGGGTGCCAGGGAGTCTGAGACTTTATCATCAACGAATAATACAGATCACATAAACCACAAAGATCCAACTAAGGAAGAACCCATGACTAAATCGCAAATGGACTCGGCCTTTGTGAATTTGGTTGCCCCTCTTCTAAAAATCTTGCAAACATCTGTAACAACTATGACAATGCAATCAGATAAATTGGACATCCAAATCGATCTAATGAGCATAATTGCAACCAATATTGCCGGGATAAATACAAAGCTGGACAACTTAAATAGCCTAATATCAAGAGCTCAAGCCCACACGTATCA
Organism: Lissotriton vulgaris; assembly: GCF_964263255.1. Lineage (NCBI taxonomy): Eukaryota > Metazoa > Chordata > Amphibia > Caudata > Salamandridae > Lissotriton > Lissotriton vulgaris. Next base: position 1,331,261,840 of record NC_141696.1, on the reverse strand, counting down.
GGTACAATCCTCCTGTTCCTGTGGTCCCGTTTTGGACAAATTGCATACTCTCCCAGTCATCTTAGAACAGATTTTAACCCTAAACCAAAGATTAATTAATGCAGACGACACGCAGGTTGGTAGGACCAGTGCCAAGCCTGAGCTAAACTTACAGGTCAATGAAAAGACTACAAAAGTGACCTGTACCAATGAAGTTAACATGGCTTTGGCTAAGACTAATACAGGTGATGTCATTGACATAATAGTTGAGAAGACGCTGGAAATAACGAGACCACAAAGCCAACGGTAACCAAGAGACAAAGGAAAAAAGAGAGGAAAGCCAGAAATAAGAAAAGTGGGGTCATTCCAAACAAGGATAGTGGATTATATCCAATCTTTTTAAATTTGAACCAATGTTTGCCAAAATCAACTGGTAAATCTGAAAGCTACACAGAGTCAACAGCAAGTAATGAAACAGCTAAAGGAGGTAAATCAGTGTCCAAAAATGCTGATAAAAACCTCCAGAAATCCGACACACTTACTAATTCTAAATCTGTGGGAAAAATACAGCAAACCGAGACGGTTGGCACAAATCATCAACCTATTTTTACACCTAAAAGAGAATGCAAATATAATGATAATCAGAGCACGCAGCAAGAAGCAAATGACAACATCAACCATACTGAAGTCATGGTCCGAGGTTCGGATAAGGATGCAAAGAGGGGTCATTTACAACCTTGTGGGAGTATAGTGGAAATAGAATCAATAATACCACAGGTGGGTGTTCAGCCAATAGAAAAAAATACTGTCCCTGAATGTCTAACTAACCTCGCACAAATGTTAAACCATAGTGATGAGGGTCTAAAGGGAATTCCAGCTCCATTGACACAACCAACAACGGACAGGCCAATCTTAATCAGAGAGGTTCCATCCAATTACAAAAGTCATGGATTGAATGTAGACTCAAGCTCCCCGTCGCAGAGACCAATAAAACAGGGCGTAAAGAACATAGAGGTTGGTCAGGCAAATATGGAATCAGTCATCCCGCCAAGGCCGCCTAATCACAATGCAGGTGTTGAGCTGAATAAAGTAGTTTGGTCACCAGAGTATAAGTCCCAGGGAACACATGACATACTAAATAGGAGTAATATTCTGAAGTTACTGACAGAATTTGATGACCTAAAGGAAATCAACACGGCAGATCTTGAGCAGGTACAATTCTTTAAAGGCCCTAATGAAACATCAGCGGAACATACTCTGACAACCTGGAAATCAACGGATATAGCAGAAGCGATCATGAGGAAAGTGGACATCTTTCAATTGTGGGGCATTAAAATATCTTATCAAATTTCCCCTCGATACCCGCCGCCATTGAAGAGGTTGTGCGGAGTTCAAGTTACTAGGAAAATTGACGATACACATGTTAATCAAAAGAAACCAGTTTATTCAATTCTATTTAATGCAAAGGGTAGAAGCGAACCACCACCATTACATGAAGAACTAAAACGGGCAAATGATGAATCACAGAGTACACTAGACAATTGGAAATGGCTCCCTGGTATGCTAAATGCAAAAAAGCAGGTGTGACCGTTCAAAACTAAACAGAAACAAGACTCTAACAAGGATATTCATTTAGTTTCATGGAATATTGCAGGTGCTAAGAGACTGCTGGAAGGGGGGCTTCCTCCGAAAGAATGGCACGGTTGCGATATAATTGCGCTACAGGAAACCTGGCTCCAAGAACATATAGCACTTGCTGGGTTCATTCATTATAATGTAGCAGCAGAAAAATGTAAAATCTATGGCCGTGCAATTGGTGGCCTTTCTGTATATGTATCCTCATCTATAAACATTAATTCAGTACAATTACAATCACCCGATCCCAGTATTCGGTTAATCAAATTAACAGATCAAAGTAATAACTGTAACAAACCAACAATACTGGTTAATTATTACACACAACCAAAAATCAAGGCGAAAAATCTAAAGAATGAGACATTGTGCAAAGTCATAACGGATCTACGGTCTACTGATCCACTCTCCAACCTCATACTAACGGGTGACTTTAATTCCAACTTGATTTTAACACCTATAGACGATGATAAACTATTATCTGATAATATCTACTGGGGAGTCCCCCAACAGTGGCAAGGAGGTGCTGGTCCACGTAAAGACAGTCTAGCAATCCAATTAGTGACTGAATTGGAGTTTCTGGGAATGCGAGTATGGAACGGGAGATATTCCGAAGATCAACCCCCCAGGAAAACATACTATGGCCCTCATTCTCAAAATACGTTGGACTTTACAATGGTTAGTCTGTCATTAATCCCCTTGGTGATCAATTTTAAAATAGAGTTTACCCTGTTGAGCGACCATGCATTGCAACATAGCTTTTTCAACTTGAATAAGGAAAGATTGCAACCGTCACACTTACCAGAAGGCCAGTTAAGTACTGCTAATTTGAAACGGATAAACTGGTCTAACACAAATGATCATGAATGGTTCACTACAATGAAGGACACACTGATTGAGATAAGGAGTTACCCAATGAACGCTATCCAAAAATGGTCTCTTTTTCTGCAAAAATTAAAATAAAAAATGAAGCCGCCTATTATGAAACCAGATCCTGATGGACCAGGGAAAAAACACCCGAAAGAACTTCGAGACCTGCGAAGACAGCTTAGAAAAACTCAAAGGAAGCTACAATCGGCAAATCATGGTCCAAGCCAATGGGCCATTTTTAGGGCTCAAAGAAAAGAATACAAAAACATGATCTGGGAATATAAAAGATCAACAAATGACAGCTTTTGGTTAAAACTAATCTATAGCTCAAAACTACAGAATTCTAATGTATTCTGGCAAACAATAAACCAACTAACAAGACCTTGTAACGTCCTGAGTTCTAATGTGCAGGAATCAGAGTGGGCAGCATTTCTGGCATCTAAATTTTCGGTCTCTCCGGAAAAAACACAAAGTAGTGACCCATGCACTAAAAATCAAAATAAACTGTGTTATGTAGAAGAAAAAGGGGGTAAATCGTTGTTTAAAGGCCATAGCGATTTAATAAGCTCGACCCCTAAGAATAAACTATATACGGCGGAAGAAATAATTAAAAGAATCAAAAAAGGAAAAACAAGTGGGGCGCCAGGCCCGAATGGCATCCCACAAGCGGCGTATAAATATGCTCCGGAATTCTGGGGACCTTGCCTGGTGGAACTGTTCTCAGACGTACAGAACACGAACCAAGTACCAGAGAGTTCCAAAGGATCAATATTTACGCCGATTTATAAAGGTGGGGACAGATCCTTAGCAAACAACTATCGTTTGATAGCATTGCAGGACATCGAGGCAAAATATTTTGCTTCTCTACTCTTGGATGATTTGGTCGCATGGTCTAGTGAGAAAGAACTGATTCGCCTAAATCAAACGGGGTTCAGGAAAGGGATCGGAACAACAGCAAATATCCTATCCATAACTATGATCGCGGAGAAGTGCATGAGTAGAAAACAGGATCTGAACATGTGTTTTATAGATCTTCAGGCAGCCTTTGACAGTGTGGATCGTAATCTGCTGTGGGCGAAATTGAGATCATGGGCAATTCCTGAGTGTATCCTAATGGGTTTGTTGCTATTTTATTCTGAAACTTGGTCGCAAGTAAAAATTGGTGATGGATCACGACTGTCGAGAAAAGTTCCAACAACCATCGGCCTCAAACAGGGGTGTGTTCTTGCGCCACACTTATTTAACCTCTTTATCTCAGATCTCTCTGCGAAATTGAACCACTGCAATGCCCACCCACCAAAACTTGGCGATTTACAGCTCACGCATTTGGCTTATGCAGACAACATTGTCCTCCTGAGCCTAACAAAGGTGGGGCTAACCAGATTAGTAACGGAACTGTCGGACTTCTTGATGGCAAACAAGTTGTCATTAAACATTTCAAAAACTAAAACCATGTTGATTACTAATCGCCGTGGATTGCATCATGATATATGGTTAAAAGGAAAACCTCTAGAGAAAGTCTCGGTTTACAAATATCTGGGATTTTATATAGATGATAAACTTAACCTAAAAGAACAGAAGAACTATCTGACACAAAGAGCGGGTGCTCTGATATTTGGACTAAGTACCTTGGCAAAAAAATTGGAAGGGCCATCACTCAAACCCCTTCTAACCGTAATGGCAAACAAAATCCTCCCAACCCTGACCTATGCAAGTGTGGCAAAGCACGGAAAGGATGCCGACCTACTAAACATCCTGACAACTAAAATATACAAAAAAGTATTACGTCTCCCACGCACGACATCACCAGCGCAATTGCGACTTAAATTTGGACTAAAAAACGAAATACCGGGGAGACAATACTCGTATATTAAGGTCTGGTACCAGATCAAGCAAAAAGCAAGTAATAACAATCTGAATACCTACCTATGGCAAGAGTTTAAATCCCAAAAGAATTCCAAAGCAAATCAATTTCTCATGCAAGCTTTGGAGACAACTTGCTCAAAAACCCTATGGGATAATAATCTGTCATTTGTTGTCCTAAAACAGACCCTAAATAAAGTGGCCAAACTTCATTCGTTAATCTTGGACAAAGAAATGTTCTCCCATCGTTCGCACTCATGGGCTGTGATAAATGGCTATAAGACATTGATAGCTGCAAAATACCTGGAAACAACTTATTCTATTTTTATTAAGAAAAAGCTGATGGCGTTGAGATTTGGGGACTTTCCCACACGAGCAAATGAACCTGCCTGGAAATTGCCTGACGACGTTTCTTGTCGACTTTGTGGTAGCCCTAAAGAGGACCTAATACACATAATTTGTCACTGCAAGATGCTATCCAAGGAACGGTCACACCTAAAGGAAAGTTATCGGTCCATGAAACTACGAACATGTAGATCAGCCATTATTGGAAGCCTGGATACTACTGCTCCAAGAATACACTGCAAGCTGGTGAAGTTCTTGCAGGCATTTGAGAAACGTATAAAAACAATATGAACAATTAATGCTTTGAATTTTTTAACATTGTAACATTTTTTTTTACCGACAAATTTATAAATTTTATAATTGTGTGTGACATTCGTCAAATTGTTATGGTTTTAATTAACTAAACAATAAAGTTTAAATTTCAAAATTTCATATTCACATTCATTTAATAATTAGCACTTTTTCAAATAAGTTTATGTAACTGACCAAATGTTTACAACCTAATTAAAGGAGGACTAAGCACAATCTCCCCTACTGGGAAACACGACTGAGCATCATTTCATTGCATTAGAATTTGACAAATTCAGAGAAGGTTAAAAGTCTAAAATTAGAATTTTATGAGTGAACAGTCTTGAGGTTTTAGTGCTATGCATGTAGGAGACAGAACCAGACATTAGTGTCTGTTTCAGAAGATGAATGGAGAGCTATGCTGTTATCGGGGTGATTTATTCATCGGCACTGTCACCATTTGTAAGTTAGGAAGAAGATGACATCTTGGAAGCGATTGGCCACTATGGTCTCTGGTAACGGCAAATAATCCTTAATGAAAAGTTCTTTAGCTGTATGGTCAAGAAAGATCAGAGAAAAATTATGCATAAAATGCATAGAAGTCTTACTCATACGCAGTCTGCATAGGCACTTCCAGGGGCCTCCTACGAGTCTATTGTGTGCTGCTCGACCATTACAACGGATACAGCCTTGTTGAACAGCCAGAGACACAATTTTATATTTGTCTGAAGGAGAGTGAATAATTTCTGCGAAGTCCAGCTCTGACACTTGCACGATTAGTATGACTAGACACGTTTAGTAAGGTAGCCAGAAGAGCTACTCTATATTGCTTGTTCAGTAGACAGATTATCTCCAATTGACATCTCCCCATTGAAGACTGATATAAAGTAAACTCATGTGCAATGCAATAATATGAAAGAATCTACTTAAAGTAATCCGATACTTGGTTGGTTAATTACTTAAACCTCAAGCCATGTGTGAATTTGTTTACAATTCTGTGGGGTTTTTTTGCTTGTGATTTTCCAATTGAATAAAATGCAGGCTGAACACTTCAAGTACACATACATGGACAGAAACACAGTACCTGTATGATAAACTATTTTTGGGCCATTTAGGTTGACCAGGGAACAGTCGGTAGTTCTCCACATCAGGTACTCCACAGCGGGGAGCCTTCATAACTTCCATAGTCGTGTAGTCTAATTTTCCAGTGACTGGAAGTCCAAAGAATGTTTGCATTTCTTTGATTTTGCCTGTCATGGGATTTCCTCCTGCTACCATCTGACCTACATGTTGGTCACCATCTTTTGTGAAGTATTTGTCAAGGTATTCCTGTAAAGTAAACAGAAAGAAGTTACAGTAAAAGTGCATATCTTGAGTGAACACCACTCTCGCCTCCGGCTCAAAGAGCAATCTAGTCCCAACAGTCACTATTAACAACCACCTCAGTTTCAGTATTGCCATCAAGACTGTTCAGTCCATTTACCCTGCACACTGAAAGGCACTCCTTAAGCTATAATACCTGCATCTCAAGTACTGACTACTTTTCCAAGCACCACACAAAATATAAATTAAGCATGGGTGGAATTTGTAAACTCACGATGCGCGAATTCGTAATCGCGTTCTGCAAAAATCTGCCAAATTCCGCGAGCTTGCGAAATTGTTTTTTTTGTGAGTTTGTGAGATTTTTTTACCAGTTCCGGAACGAGAACTTGCGCATGCGGTCGCAACGGGTGCGAACATGTTGTTTCCACTTAACCAGCCTGCTCGCGATGCCTTTTTCCTGTTTCGGGTCGCAATGACGTGTTCGCGTTCGCAATTTCCTGTTTCAGGTCACAATGACGTGTTCGCGTTTGCGGGTGCGCTCGGCCAGCTACCAAAATCTCGCAGCGCACGCGAACAGGGAGGAAAACTCATCAGCGAATGCAGAATCATGGTAAGTCAATGCCACGCGCAAGATTGTATTATTGAAGCGCGAACAAGAAAAAAAAAATCTACCAACTCACGAATTGTGGATTTTTGGGCAATTTCACGCAATTCGCGGATCACGAAATTTCCAAAAATTTGCAAATTCCGCGAGCAGAACGAATTTTCCGCCCATACTTAATATAGATGAGAATACTGTGTTGATTCATCTCCTTTTGATATTTGTGTCAAAATTAGGGGTGGGCGAAGCTCATGGAGTTTTACTCTGAGTAATTCTATGGTGTTACATAAAACTCCATGAGACTCTGCGGAGTTCAGCAAGCAAGCGTAATTCAGCACGTCATGCTATTCACACTGATTTTTAGCACTAGGAACTTGTTCAGCGTGAACTGCACCACATGGCATGCCAGAGGGTGTTGCCTCTTTTTGTTGTTCAAGTAGATTTTCAACATGAGTGTCCCCTTTCTCTACGCGACCGTTAGCAACCTGCCATTATCGCCCACATTGAGAAATCTCGTCTGGAAGCATTGTAGCGCTCGAAAATCACACTAGGGGATACAAAGTGGGCAACTTAATGTTGGCGAGCTGCATGCGAGAAAAAACTATGCCATGCAGTGGTTGGAGAAGTTTTGCTGGAACTTCGCACTCCAAGAGGGGCGTGGGATGGGCAAAACTCTGCAAGCTCCACCGGTGGAGTGAAATCTTTCACCCATCCCTAATCTAAATCTGTTCTCATCAATTGGAAACAAGTTCATAATCTACCTGAGTACCCTTGATTTGCAAAGGTTAAATGGAACTTTGAAAGCAATTATCTGATTCTTAATTATAATTATTTATTTCACAGTAACAAACAACTTTGCACAAAACTTGATCCTTTCCTGAAAACTTAGGCTGCCTCTAATCTGTGGAAGTACAATCTCACACAAACACAGATGGACCTTTATTAAGCCAACTAGCATAGTACACATTTTACTGATCTCTAGCGATTGCATGTGGATTCAAGTGCAATGGTAATAATTGTCATTATGCAAATGAGGCTTTGTGGCCAAATGACATGTACAATTCAATGAGGGACATTTAGGGACAAATGGAATGGCATTCGGTACATTGCATACACTTGGGATTCAAAATGCACAACAAATCTACCTCTTGTTCTTCATTCACCTTTGTTCATGCACTATGCATCATATTTTTGGTACCAACAGTTTCACAGGATCCAAAATCAAGCAAAAGGATAAGAATGGAAATGAAAGTGAAAAGCGAGAAAACAAATCCAATTGCTGCTTATGACACTTTCCAACTGTTGTGAACCTTTAAGGGGCTGAGATTGAATCAGGGACAGAAAAAGGTATGATCCTACTAAAGTGGTAGCAAACAGTCCTACATAGGTATAATAGTAACAAGGAAAAAATAAATAAGACCAAAGATAGATGAAAGCAAGAAAGAAGGAAAGCAAAGTCAAGAAAGGAAAAAATAAGGCAAAGAATGAAAGAAGGAAAAAATGAGGACAGTAAGAAGGAAGGAAAAAAACAAAGAAAGAGAAAAGGAACAAAAAGACGAAAGGAAGGAAGAAAAAAGAAAGAAAGATTACAAGAAGCAAGAAATGGTAAGAAAATGGCAAGGAAAGAAGGCACAAAAAGAAGGAAAGGAAAGTAGGCAAGAAAGAAGCCAGTTGAAGAAAGGAAGAAGTAAAGAAACAAGGAAAGAAACAAGGAAAGAAGGAAAGAAAAGGAATGAAGGTAAGAAAGGTAGTAGAAGAAAGAAGGAAGGAAGGAAGAAATCAGAAAGAAAGAAACAGCAAAAGAAAGAAACACAAAGAACAATAGAAGGAAACAAAGAATGAAATCAAAAGGGAGGAACAAAAGCAACAAGGAAAGAAAAAAGAAAGCAATGATGAAAGAGAAAAGAACACAATAAGAAAAGAAAGGCAGATCGGTTTGCAAAGATTGAGCACACTCATGAGCTTAATTCACAGTGTGTGTTGTCCGTATTACTGTTTACCTTGGACTTTTGATTTAATCATGGTGTCTAACACTACCTGAGCATCATAAGGTATCATCAGGTAAATCTTACAAAAGTGCAAAAAAACAACTTTATGGCCCATAAAAGAAAGAGTACAAATGACAACTTGAAGGCTGTAAGGTCACCTAGGTTTATTATGTAACGAAGAGGGACGGGAAATGGGTGAACAAATCTAGATGCCTCCAAACCTATTACGAAATAAATCATGTTGGTATTAAGGAAAATGTTTTTCAGAAGATGGCAAATAGGAGGTCATATCCTAAATTAACAGCTGGTTCCTCATTAGTTGGGTACAATAACAGTCTGTTCCGCAACCTATCATCAGCCTGCAACACTTTGAACACACCCTGGGAGACCTGTTCTTAAAGGGACCTTTACATGTGTAAATTCGCTCATGTGTAAATCTACTACTGCAGCTAGGTGTAAATCTGCACCTTTCTTTTATTTAGCATTTCTGAGTGTATAGATACGCCTAAATGAGTGCTTACATATCTCCACCCCCTAGTGGACTCTCCTACAACAAGATTTATGAGTGTAAAATTATTACTAGTAACTTTTCACCTTAGGTCGAGATCTCCACCACTGTGTTGGTGATATCCTTTTGGAAAAGAGTAGACTATTTTACATATTTTTCTGATAAATATAACATTTTTTACAAAATCTATTATAAACCTAGAACAAATAAAATAAAATGTTACAGCATGTTAATTCTTTAATTTAAATGTGTATTAATTAACATATACTTATTTCATTTATAAAAATGATTTCTTAATATGTTCTTTAAAAAATCCTCATGTGTAGAATTAATTTAAATTAGTTGTAATGTTTTAACACAAGGTAAACTTATACCTTTCATTTTATTTTTAAATTGAGTTTAATGTAAGTATTGTTACATTTTAAACTATTGGAGTAATAATTTAATATTCATATATAATTTTTGTAACATTAAAAAAATATAGATATGTTTTTCAAAAGTCACAATAATTGCATTAATTTAACATTTGTTCTTATGGGGGGCCTCTGCCTCCATTATTTCCTATGGGAGTGTATTGCAGTACTTGTGATGGGCCAAGTGGAATGCTTGACTTGCTTTTAAGCTAGTCTGAAGTACGTTTACTACTGTTTTCCCACCAATAAGGCTGTAGTACTCTAAGAAGTGTAGTTTGTGAATAACAAAAGGCTTGCTTTTCTAGGCGGGTGTTTTTAGTAGCTGGTCCCTCCCTAAACAGCTCCTTACTTTCTCCTAAACATCTTCCATATTGTAGGGTATTGCCCACAATTTGATTCCCAAACTGTATGTTATAGTATGTAAAATGCAATTCACAAACCTACTTGTAGAGATCTCCACTACTGCTATCTTTTCCATGTGGAGATCTCCACTTATATAAGTTTACTACCTAATAATACATGTGGGCGGGGTGGGGGATTAGTGGGAAAATACAGAATATTTCCTTGTAACTGTACTAACACCCACCCACAAAAGAGTAAGTCCATTGATATTCACATTTCCAGTCAAGTCATGGTAACAGCACACCCCATAGGCACAGGTTGGGAAGACTGTGCTCCTGCTCTCCAGCTCAATTGATAAGAGCACAGGGAGCAGGCACTGGAGTGCACTGGCACTCCTGTTGCTTGCATGTTCCCTCTGCACAGGACACAAGGACTCAGGCCATGAGGCTTACAGGGCCCTATGTACTCAGACCCTGGGACTTTTCAGGGAGTGCAAATTCAATGTACACCAACCCTGGACTCGGCGCAATGTTAAGTTGTGTATGCATAGCTTTATCTGTTTGAACTGTTTTGCAGAATATGTAAAATGCTAATAAACATACTTTTGACAATAAAAAATGTACAGACAATCTGGAGAGACAATCTGTCACACGATTTTCCATTCTAGGAATATATGAGACAGAAAATTGAAAACCTAGAAGGCCCACTGACGAATTCCATATTCTTCAGGAAACAATGTCCAATACCTTTTTGTTGTACACTGCTAATATTAGCTTATGGTCTGTTTGGATTAGAAATTGTACTCACCACACAAATTGTTTTGGCCCAGAAAACCTCAAGGGCCTCCTTTCTGATTGTAGAATCATGTACGCCAGAGCCCTTCAGAGATCTAGAAGCTAATGCAATAGGAACATCCACCTCCCCTTGTTTCTGTCTTAAATCTGACCCAAGACCTTTGCCGCTTGCATCCGTGCCAATCACACATGTCTTCCCTGTATGAAACTCTTCAATTTCAATGCACAAATACTACTTTTTTTTAAATCCCCAAATTCATTTTGAAACCCCTTTAACCACTCAAAATGTACATTTTTCTTTAACAGGGATCTGATGGCTAATGTTCAACTGGAAATATTGGGCACAAACCTTGAGTAATATTCTGTTACAATTAAATCAACAAAAGAGTGTACCTCCTGAAGAGAGGAGTGGACAGAAGACAAAAATAATCAGATTAAATTCTTTTAGAAGGCCCTCACTCACCAACCTGGTTGGTGACATGCTTCATCATTGGGCCCCACCAGGAAGGTTTTATACCAACCAGGTGTGCTTCGACACCAGATTTACTGTGAAGCTGGTTAGGGTTACTGTGTGTGATGAGTGTAGTGAGTTAAAAGTGTACAGGTTGTAACCTAAAAATCTTTTATTCACAGGCCAGCCTGGCACGGTCAAAAAATGAAGCGGGCAGTTGGAGAGCTGGATCGCTATGTCAGCTATGCCCTGCTTAGTGAGGTCAACATGTTTCTGCCTATCAAGTTGCTAATCGGTAGGCATTCGTCAGGACCAGTGTGTAGACCCCGGCGGTATGAGCGCGCTAAGGCTGGTGACCTGGTGATCATAGTGTGAAAAGTAGAACAACAACAGGAAAAATATTCAAAACCTGGTTGTAGGTGATGTGTAGTGCGAGCGTTGATCGCACCATGGGTCTCGGGAGGGGGTGGTGGCTAGTAGGCACACCGCCAGCAAAGCCAGACACCCATTTGGTAACCTGGAGCGACCTCTGAAACTGGACCCCATCGACGGGGTCCGGTTTCAGCGCTCGTACTACACATCACCGCTGGGTGCTGATAATTTACGAGTACCTTACCTGCAACCAGGTTTTGAATATTTTTCCTGTTGTTGTTCTACTTGTTCTCTCAATTTGCAATTTCCAACGGGTTGTAAATAGACTTAACTCATGAATAATAATGAGGTAGGTCTCGGTTTGTGACCCATTAGGAATCACAAAAATCACAGGGATGGTGGCCTTCTAGGATCAACAGACCACCATGTCTGTAATTGCTTTTAAATAAAGTAATCTTTTTTTAATGCAGCCCATTTTCCTTGAAGGAAAACGGGATGCATTTAAAAAAGAAAAATGAAAGGATTTATTTTTATTTTTTCAAGGCAGGCTGTGGTCCATGGGACCACAGCCTGCTCCTAAAAACTGCTTTTACAAACATTGTCAAAGATAAAGGCGTCCCTTAGGGATCCCTTCCCATAAGCAAATGGATTAAAACCTACTTTAAGTAGATGGTAAAATGCAAATGTTTTGCAACACATGTAAAAGTAATGATTCTTAAAGTTTATCTACAAGCACTCGTACTACTTGTGTGAATAACATAATACATTCAGGTCATTTTGATCGTTTATTGCCTCCAATGTACTGAAATTTAAAAAAGAAACATGTTTTTCTGTTTCTCAGCAAATATAAATGAAAACCTCAAATTATTTTGCTTACTTTTAAAAGAAAAAAACATAACAAACTAATATTTTGATAATTTCCAATTACAGTGAAATTCACATGCATTTTTTAACGTATTACTATTAATATTATTTGGGTAAAATATTCCCAGAGGCTTTATTGTTCAAGAAAATCATAAATGTGAAAGTGTAACATGTTCAATGAATGCTAATGTTGAAAAATGTTAATGTTCAAAATAAAAGACCACACCCTGGTTGAACTACCAGAAGTGCATTTACTTTACTGAGCGTCCGCTGACAGGGTGTGAGGTAAGGGGTGGCGAGTTGCACGTTGTGAGCTCACTAAGGAAACCAACATGTCATTGAACTACAACTGTAGAAGGGGGGACCCGGGGAGAGCCGTGCGCGAGCCGGTCTCTCCCCGGGTAGGTTCGCGCTAGGAGATGGCCATGACAGGTGGGGTCCTGATTAGTGAGGGACAGGTGGGGCAATTAGGGTCAGCGCGAGGCAAGGGTTCACTGCGCACTAGGGAGGCGGGCGGAGAGGTTCGTTTCTGTGCTCGGTTGTGGGCTTCCTGCTGCGTCCCTCACCAGTTTGTGGTGCCGTGGAGGAGTCTGCTGTGGTACGGCGGGCCATTCGGGTCCTCCATGGCACAGGACGCGTGGAGTTTTTCTTCCCTGCAGTTCTGGTGCAGCGGGGGTCGGGCGAGGGCGCCCTTTCTGGACTGCGGCTGGAGGCGTGGCTATGGCGTCGCCGGCCTCTTTGACACCGCCTCTGGACGGAGAGAACGGCGCTGCCGCCCTGCCCCTTGTGCAGCTGGATCGGGTCCGCCGAGCCCCCCCCCGTCGGATGGTGCCCCCCCTCCTTCTCCTGGGCGCTCCTGTGCAGGTACATTCTGCCCCCCTACCTGGGGCGGGGTCTGTGGGGGTGCGTCTGGTGGCAGCCGGGGGAGGTCCTTTGGTCGGGCTGCTCGGGTGCGGGGCGGGGAGTTTGGCATGGGGTTCCCCGTTCAGCTTCTGGAGGCGGGGGAGGGACCTGTTTCTTGGAGCAGCCCTCGCTCGGCTGTTTCTTTTCTTCTCTCTGTTTTCAGTGCTGCGGTTTGTGTGGTGCGAGTTTTTTCCTCGGGGATGTCGGAGTGCTTTGCATCACGCACCTCTTTCCCCTTGTTCTCACAGTATGCTTCCTCTCACATTTGGTTTGCCTTTGATGCTTTCACAGGTGCCCCCATTGCCTACGTTACGTTGATGTTTGTGCCTGGGTTGTCTAGCTTATATTGCGATATTCTACCTCTACTTGTTCTTTGTTTCTTTTGTAACCTGCACACTTGTCATTTTTTCCTCCTGGCGCTTTTGCTACACATGTATTTTGTTCTCTCGCAATTGTCGCTTTTCCATCATGTTGCTTACCGGCTGCTTTTGTAATCTGTTCGTGGGTAATGTTCTCCTCATGAATCAGTCTGTTCTTTTTGGGGATCTCTATGGCGCCTTCGGGTGGGGTTTGCGCTTTCGGGAAACGCGTGAATGGCTGTCTAGCTCCTAAATATATAACCTTAAGTTTTGCGTGCGTTGCATGGGGGATGCATGGAGGGACAGGCTGTAGGGTCGCACAATGGGGAGACTGGTGCTTATAGTTATCTCTGTGTACGTGGGATGTGATACGCATGGATATACTCTACAGGTTACTTCGGAATTGTGGAGTACAGAGGGCTACTGCATATTCTAGTGCTTAGAGTTCTCTATATACACAGGGAGGGGATACGAATGGATATACTCTAAGCAACACCTCGGCATGGTTGAGGGTACAATGGCCCCGCCTCGTGCCCCTGCTTCTCCGGTGTGTAGTGGGGCTGGCCAGGTTTTCGCTACGTCTCTACGATTACTTGGAAGGGCTTCTGTGCTGTCCCCCTCTTACAGCAGGTTCAGCCTGGGGCCCTTGGTTCGTCTTGTTTCGCCGTCGGCTTGTTTGTGGGGCATGGGGGTGTGTTGCCACTGAGGTATGCTTCTTTTCCTTTGGGTCGCAAGCGGTTGGGCCTGCCTCTCTGCATGCTGCGGTGTCCTTGTTCGGGACCCTGCTTCAGGTGGCGATTCCTGCGCAGTTGTTTCCACTACTGCGGCGGGGGTTTGTGGGTATCTCAGTACGGTGCAGTCTGGCTTGAGCGGCTACGGCGGCACGGATACAGCTACAGTGCGTTGGTCCTCGGCTGTCAGGACACAGCTACGGGCTGAGCGGGAGGCATTTCTGTCTGGGGTGGAGAGCACTGGAAGGACAGATTTTATCTTCTGGAATGTGAGGCGCAGTGCGCAGCGAAGTTATCCAAGGGCATTCATACGCTGGTGGAATTGGTGCTGGCAAGTTGCCTAGGGGCTGTGGGGTTTATGTTGGACATGATGATGACCTTCTTTGGGATGTCTCTACTGATAACATGGAGGGGGGGTGGGTTGGGCCAATCTGTTGTGGGCCTCCCCAACGGTGTTTTTTTGGGGAGGGGAGAGCAGAAGAGGTTTCTGGAGCGGATTCTTCTTTTACGGAAGTATTACAATGGAGATGGGGAGATTCTTGGTGGAATTGGCAATTTTGTTGGGGGTGAATTACGAATTGAGGATGTTGCACATGTTTAAGTCACAAATGAAAGGGGTGGGTTGGGGCAATCTGTTTCTCTCAGTATTTTGCAGGAGTCATGTGCGGACCATGAAAAGTTCACGTTTCATCGTCATTCGAGTCGCGTCCAGGGGACCCTGAGTTGTTTCAACAGAGACTGTTGCGGTGTCGGAAGGTAAGTAAGGCTAGTGGTCTGTTTGGCAAAAAGGGGAGAGTCTCCCAGTTTCGTACTAGCTCTATTGGTATTGGGGTTGAGGTTGTTGGGGAGCAAGTTGCTCTTCAAACGCTGCTTGTGCGGCAAGCTGATGTGCATAATAAGTTTGGAGGGGACCATGCCGCCATTTCACGTGAGCGGGCAGGGGACTCTGTTGTGGGCTGCCCCAACTGTGGTTTTTGGGGAGGGGAGATCGGAAGAGGTTTCTGGAGCGGATTCCTCTTTTACGGAACAGGGCGCAGTGCGCAGTGATGGTATCCAATGGGAGTATTATGATGGAGGTGTGGGAGATGGGGAGATTCCTGGTGGATGTGGTAAGTATGTTGAGGATGATGTCTTGCATTGGGATATTGACGATGATGATTTGGGAGAAGGAGAAGTACGTGATGGGGAGGTTGGAAATGTTGCCACAAGGATTTGGAAAAGGGGTGTGGGGCAATCCCATGTTGTTCGTTTTTTGCAGGAGTCTGGTGCGGACCACGCAAAAGTGAGATTTACGGCTCCAACTAAGCCACGCCAAGGGGATCCTCCGGTGTTTCGACAGAAGTTGGCGCAGTTGCTTAAGGGTCAGGAAGGGTGGTGGTCTGTGCGGCGACTAGGGGAGAGTCTCCCCGTCAAACGTACTCGTTTTCTTGGTGTTGGGGATGGGGATGTTGGTGAGCAAGTTGCTCTTCCCCAGCTGTCTGAGCGGCATGCTGCTGTGAATGGTACGTCACAAGGGGATGTTACCGCCGTTCGTGCGGGGCGGACAGGGGATGATGCTCACACAATGACTTCAAGTGCGGGCCTCTGCGCTTTTGGGCTTGCGCACCAGGGTGGGCATGACCAGTGAGGCAGTGGTTCTTGAACCAGATAGGTTGCGCATCTGTTTGCGCGCTTCCAAAACGGACCAGCTGGGCAGGGGTGAGTGGGGTTTTTTCTTGGTAGGAGGGGTGTTGTGGCTTGTTGCCCGGTGTGTTTGGGAGTGGTTTTTGAAGTCTTGTGTTTTTTCGTCTGGTGAGATCTTTTGTCTCGTTGATGGCAGTCCCGTTACAGTTGTCCAGTTATAGGTTGTGTTACGGAAGGTTTTTGTTAGCTCTGGGATTGGAGTCTTCACAATTTGGTACCATTCTTTAGGATTGGGGCGGCGACTGAGGCTGCCCGGCGGGGGTGGGACTGGTCTCCGATCCGGAGAATTGGGAGGTGGAGGTCAGGGTGTTGCGAGAAATATGTGAGAAAGTAGCACATCTTTGCTTCGTTAACATTTCTTTTTCTACTAGGTCCCTGGCTCGGGCTGGCCGGCTTCAAACGGAGGGTGTGGATTATTCGACACTCCTTTGTGAGGTGGGCTGCAGTGGCTGCGGAAGGATACCCTTGTGGGTGATCTTTAGTTCTTACCGGTTTAACACATCAGGTTGTTTGGCATGGTATTGGAGGAAGGCGTTGGGGGGTTTGTTTACTTTGCTTGCTACTCTTGGTATTAAGGGTGGGGGCCCGCCTGACCTGCTAGTCATTCATCTGGGCGAGAACGACATGGTCTCTTTATCTGGCTTAACTTTTATTAACACAATGCAAATGGATCTGGAGGTACTCAGAGACGCATGGGCGAGCACCATGGTGATCTGGACAGAATTCGTGCCTCGACTTCACTGGACTGGTGCACGGGAGGATTCTGCGATGGACAAGGCGCGGCAGAAGCTGAACCGTTCTATGCGCTTGTTTTGTAATGATTTGGGTATTTATGCTTTGTCTCATCCTCATTTGCAGGTTTCGAATGGCCCCTATTTCGCGCGGATGGCGTCCCCCTTTCTCGCATGGGTCAATCAATTTATCTTTTAGAATTACATGATTTAATTGCAAAAGTTCTTGATGTTCAATTGTGGTGCTCTCAGAGTTCAATTTACCTGTTGGGGTGGGGCAGGAAAACTCTAAAGGTTTTCCTGGGTGGCGGATTTTAGTGGGGGGTGGGCAGCCTGGAGCGGGTTGGTCCATCCTCAATAGACAGTTGTAGGAAAGGAAGGGGTATACATAGGAGTTAGGGGCTTCTGGTTTGGTTAGGTTTAACTTGGTGGGGGGTTTATCAGTGGGTAGGAATGACCTGTTAGGCTGAGAGCAATTTGAATTAATAATTAAATAAAAGAATAAAGAAGTGGTTTGATGTTTTGTCTATAACCTGTCTTAATAAAGTGGCCTTTCTTGCTGACTAAGAAGTTGTGGACATGGACTTTATTGCGCGAGGGGGGACCCGGGGAGAGCCGTGCGCGAGCCGGTCTCTACCCGGGTAGGTTCGCGCTAGGAGATGGCCACGGCAGGTGGGGTCCTGATTAGTGAGGGACAGGTGGGGTAATTAGGGTCAGCGCGAGGGCGAGGCAAGGGTTCACTGCGCACTAGGGAGGCGGGCGGTGAGGTTCGTTTCTGTCCCACCCACCCTCCCCCTTTTTTCTTTAGGCCTTTTTTGTTTTTTCCCGTGCTTTCCGTGCTGGTTAGTTGTTTTTTATTTTTGCCACTTTAAGACAGGTTGTTTTCCTTTGTAGGCGGATTTTAGTGGGGGGTGGGCAGCCTGGAGCGGGTTGGTCCATCCTCAATAGACAGTTGTAGGAAAGGAAGGGGTATACATAAGAGTTAGGGGCTTCTGGTTTGGTTAGGTATAACTTGGTGGGGGGTTTATCAGTGGGTAGGAATGACCTGTTAGGCTGAGAGCAATTTGAATTAATAATTAAATAAAAGAATAAAGAAGTGGGTTGATGTTTTGTCTATAACCTGTCTTAATAAAGTGGCCTTTCTTGCTGACTAAGAAGTTGTGGACTTGGACTTTATTGCGCGAAGACTACTTGGAATATGTAATTTCATTTGAACGTGTTTATAAAGATGTCTGTCTCATGCAACAGGAGCCACTTCATACTGTAAGGACTGGAACGAGGAAGCTGGACGAAAGGGTAATTTGTCAATACTGCACTGAGAATGAGAGAATAGCGCAGCACAACCCGGAAAACTGTAACAATATAGCAGCAAAAAGATAGTGGTAACCTTGCACAAAAAATTGGGGTAAAAGTTGCAGTAACAGCATCACTATAAATAACTGTGTTTTAAAATTAAGCAAAAATGTGTTAAAAGGTGCATTAACTGTGTCCCCCAAATTATTGCCCATTTATGGGTTGGCAGTCTTTAAATCAAACAGTTTGCTGCAGTAATTTTACCACCTCATCGTGATCCAACGCCTGGATTTTAAGGCTCCTATTGCTGGTTCCTTTACACCAGTGTAACTTTCAGTACTACCGCTCACGCCTAAGGCCTTAAGCTACCATATTTTAAGTTAAGTTCGAATATTGTACCAGGGCCTCAATGGATCTTAAGAGGGCGCATGGTAGCTGCTGCTGTACATTACACTCATTTGCAAAATCCTTTTACACAGTAGTTCTTCTTGGTAGCCGGTTGTGCACAGGTTTGCCTTAGCTGCACATTTCTAATTTATAGGAACAAACTGTACCATATTTAGGGAAAACATGTTTATCATAGACTCTGATGTTTACAGTAGGGGGTGGAAAACTTCAACTGAGGATGTAATTAACCTGCCAACGAAAATCCTCTTGAAACTGATCATTACTTTGTTGGAATTATACTCTACAATTATCCAGTTTTCAGATCCCTCGGGGTAAGCCTTCATTTTATAAACTTCATCCCCTGAATAGGCACAATTTGGAAAAAGTAAAGCATGTGGGGAAATGTTGAATTTAATATGCGTGCGTGTAAACTAAAATGCCTGGTAAACTACTTTGATTATTTGTTCCCATATTATAAATGCATAAATTAATGTTGACTAAAACATGCCGTGGAAATGTTAAAGATCATGCCTCTTACTACCGTGAGTGAGGCCCATTCCAGCTCAACATAAAATCCTGCATTAAAGCAGCTACAGCTTAGTGACTCGTGTTATGTTGCATATCTGTGCAAGTGAATAACTTCAAATAGATATACAATACATGCCTTCTGATTTATAAAGGGAGGGTGCAGTCTTATGGAATGTCATACATTTTATAGCAACAAAGAATTTCAGAGTAGAGTGGTGCTCGCAGAGCAGAACACCGTGCACTTATTGATGTTAATTCAGACTGGTTTACAATTTAAATATTCATCAGTAGTGACAAACAGAATTATGGTTGTGGTAAAGTATATATGTGGATTGTCAATAACCCAACTATATTATACACTTCTACCTAGTGTCAGCACCTCCTATTTTTAGATTTTGCAAATTCTCCTTCTGGGTTTTAGGGACTGCAGCAATGCACTGCCAAAACAAATAATTATTGCTAAATAGGCAAGTACAAAGAACGTGGGGGACAAGGGAGACCTTCTCAACATTTTACTTCAGGAAGTAAACAAGGCTGTTACAACCATGTTTACTTTATGTAGTTACACTTGCCCTTCATACACCCTTTGGCAGGGTGTGGCGGGCATAGAGGACCTAAAAGTGGGACAAGGAATCAACTCTCTGCTCTTTTAGAGATCCAAGATTGTGTGTTCACCTTTTGCTAACTCTGATATTTTGAGGTATCTGTGTCCTTGGGGGCAGGTGGAATGCACCTACCCATTTGCCTGTTAATTGCAAGGTCCGTGCACACTCAGGGCAGCTCTGTTGGGCGAGGCCAGGGAATGCAAATTCTGTGCCACGCGAGGGCTAACCTAGCTGTGCCAACTGAGGGCTGAGCCTGTTCGATCTGTACAACTTGAGAGATAGCTGTGCTTCATGAGCGGTGAACTCATACGAGCTCTGTAGCTTGAAGGAGAACTCTGGTGTCTACATAATGAGTCTATAGGATGTATGTAAACCTAAGGATTGCACTGCTGTGTAAGGCGTGTGCCTGTAAGGTCTGTGTAACCCGAGTCTGTGTAACCCGAGACTCGGGTATTGTTAAATTGTACTGTGCTACTGTGTGGTTTTGCCCTCTCCTTTTTTTCTCTTTCCCCTGTACCCATTATGCCCCCACCTTTTTTTGCCTTCTGTTTTCCTGCCAGCCCCGATTCCCGCCACCCCCCTCGCCATCCACTCGCATCCCACCTCCCAGCTGCTCCTCCCTCCCACCTCCTGTTATATGGCGGCCGATGCACGGCAGTGAGAGCGACCCTTGACCCTGCTCCCAGGCAGGTTGCTCCCCATGCCGCGCAGCTCCACCTGTCTGCGCTCGTGTCCCAAGCTCTGCAGCTGCCAGGTTCACAGCCCACCGTAGGTCCCACTCACTTTTCCATTACTTATGCACTGTGATTGTCTCGCGTATTGTTAAATTGTACTGTGCTACTGTGTGCTTTTGCCCTCTCAGTTTTTTCTCTTTCCCCTGTACCCATTGTGCCTCCCACCTTTTTTTGCCTTCTATTTTCCTGTCAGCCCCGATTCCTGCCGCCCCTGCGCCCCCGCCCCTGCGCCATCCACTCACCTCCCGCCTCCCAGCTGCTCCTCCCTCCCACCTCCCCTTATATGGAGGCCGCTGCACAGCCATGCAGCTGACGCGTGCAGCGGGTGCGCCGCTGGCTCGCCGAGACCCCATCCAGTGTCAGGACCCCTGGCCCCTCCGAACGCTATGATGCCCGCCTCTGCTCCGACTCCGGCACCCTTCACGCACTAAACGCCGGATGATCACGCACCTGCTGCCTGGCCAGCCCGAAGTGCACCAAAGAACCCTTCTCCTGCGGGCACTGCAGCTTCACCAGCATCCGGCCCGCCAACCTGACCAACAAGGAACCCAACTTCCTCAGATGCATTCTGCTCAACACCCGCTCCGCCCGCAAACACGCCGTCGAACTCTGGGACCTACTCGACACCAACGCCCCAGACGTCACCTTCCTGACAGAGACCTGGCTGACCCCCTCCTCTGCACCCGACATCGCCATAGGCTTCCCGGAAGCCTACAAGATCACCCGCAAGGACCGCCCCAAAGGAAGAGGAGGAGGAATTTCCATTGTCCACAGGAACACTCTCAAAACCTCGGCACACGCCGACGACACCCTCAGCACCGCCGAACACCTGCACTTCCAGATCCACACCGAACCCAACACCACCCTCAGAGGCAACCTCATCTATAGACCCCACGGACCCCGACCGCAGTTCAGCAACTCCATCCCCGACTTCATCAGCACACACGCCCTCGCCTCAACGGACTACATCCTCCTCGGGGACCCGAACTTCCACCTCGGGAACAACAACGTCGCCAACTCCTCCACCCTGATAGACAACCTCGGCAACCTCGGACTCAGACAATATGTCACAACACCCACTCACTCCGCCTGCCACACGCTTGATCCCTTCTTCTCTGCAAGCACCCACGTCTTCTTCGACCGCACCCCCGTACTCCACTGGACCGACAACCGCTGCATCCACTTCACCTTCCAGAAACCCACCACAAACCACTGCACCCAGCAGATGCCGTGCCGCAGCTAGGACAAGATTACCGAGGACCAGCTAACCGCCACCCTCGCCCAGAGCCCACCCGTGGACCCGACCAACATTGACACCGCAGCCTGCAGCCCCAGACAATGGATTAACGACTGCGCAAACACCCTCACCCCACTCAAGAAGCCCCCCAACACCCACACCAGCAGGAGAGGCAGCTGGTTCACCGAAGACCTCCAGGCCTCCAAGCAAAACTGCCGAAAACTAGAAAAAACCTGGACCTGCAAAAGAACACTGGAGAGCTACACAGCCCACAGGAACGCCACCCGCCGACACCACAAACTCATCAGGTCCGCCCAAAAGTACCGCCTTCAGAGACCACATAGACAACAACACACACAACAGCAAAGAACTCTTCAGCATCAGGAAAGAACTCTCCAACCCCAGCTCCAACACCAATGACATCCCGCTGTCACAAGACCTGTGCGACTCATTGGCCACCTTCTACCATCGCAAGATAGCAGACATCCACGACAGCTTCGTGCTGCCACCACCCCGGCAACCCCTGGCGCTTCCACAACCACCGCCCGCACCAACCGCCTGCTCGTCTGGACCAACATCAACGACAACGACTCCATCAAGATCATGAGCACTGCTCACTCCGGATCCCCGGATGACCCCTGCCAACACCATATCTTCAACAAAGCCAGCAGCACCATCGCACCCCCCTCTGGAAAACCATCAACATCTCCTTCGAGACAGCGACCTTCCCGGAGGGCTGGAAGCACGCAGCGATCAACGCCCTACTAAAGAAACCCTAGGCAGACCCTAAGGACCTCAAGAACTTCTGACCCATCTCTCTGCTCCCATTCCCGGCAAAGGTCATCGAAATAGCCGTCAACAAACAACTGACCAGCTTCCTCAAAGAAAACAACGTCCTGGACCCGTCCCAGTCTGGGTTTTGCAGGAACCACAGCACCGAAACTGCCCTCATCGCCGCCACCGACGACATCAGGATCCTGCTCGACAATGGAGAAACCTGGCCCCCATCCTCCTGGACCTGTCAGCCGCTTTCGACACAGTCTGCCACCGCACACTGAGAGCACACCTCCACGACGCCGGAATCCAAGAGAAGGCCCCGGACTGGACCACCTCCTTCCTCACCCGGAGAACCCAGAGCGTCCGCCTCCCCCCCTTCCGCCCCAAAGCCACTGAGATCATATGCAGCGTATGTCAAGGTTCATCCCTCAGCCCAACGCTGTTTAACGTCTACATGGCCCGCTCGCCCACGTCACCCGACAGCACGACCTAAACATCATCTCCTAAGCGATGACACCCAGCTGATCCTCTCACTCACCAAGGACCCCCACACCACCAAAACCAACCTCCACGAAGGACTGAAGGCAGTCGCCGACTGGATGAGGAACAGCCAACTGAAGCTGAACTCGAACAAGACGGAGGTCCTCATCCTCGGCTCGGGACGACTCCTGGTGGCCGACGGCACTAGGAGCACCCCCCACACGCACCAACCACGCACGAAACCTAGGGGTCATTCTCGACTCCACAATCTCCATGACTAAGCAGGTCAACGGCGTCTCCTCCTCCTGCTTCAACACCCTTCGCATGCTTCGCAGGATCTTCAAGTGGATCCCCACCGATACTAGAAGATCAGTCACCCAGGCCCTCATCAGCAGTAGACTGGACTACGGCAACGCACTCTATGCAGGAGCCGTGGCCAAACTCCTGAAACAACTCCCAACGCATCCAGAACGCCTCCGCACGCCGGACCCTTGACATCTCCCGCCACAGCCTGATCGCACCCCACCTGAAGGACCTGCACTGGCTCCCTATCAACAAGAGGATAACCTTCAAGCTCCTCACCCACGCACACAAGGCACTCCACAACACCGGACCAGCGTACCTCAACAGCCGACTCAGCCACTACACCCCTGCCCGCCATCTCCGCACCTCAGACCGCACCCTCACCACCATTCCTCGCATCTGCAGAGTGACCGGCGGCGGCAGATCATTCTCCCACCTCCCCGCCAAGACGTGGAACACCCTCTCCATCCGCCACGGCAGAACGAAGATTCCTGACCTTTGGGAGACTCCTCAAGCCCTGGTTCTTCAAACAGTAGCAACGTTTCCCCCCCTTTAGTGCCTTGAGATCCTCACGGGTTGGTAGTGCGCTTTACAAATGCTATGACTGATTAATTGATTGACCCATGATCTGAAATGTGAACTAGTGGAATCTGCAGGCATTTCATCATTCTGGTGACGTCTGAGCAGCTCACGATCAAATACAAATGTATTAATGTATAAGGGGTCCATCAAGACAATAACATAATTAACAAAAGGTAATTCGAAATAATACGGTTAGTGCCATACCAGCTTTCTATTTTTAAATGCCTTATTTGTACATTTCTCCGTATTGTAAAAGTGTTTTCTCTTTGAGGTATATATACACTGCTTCAATGACTTCCAGCTATTGTGATGTCATGAGGTTCAGAGCCATATTGCATCACTTCCTGGGATTCAGGGTCTAAAATCATATAACATAACTCCTTGTAATATCATTGAGGTCAAAGGATGTGTGATGTTACTTCCGCTACTCTTGGCATTATCGAGAATTGATGTCTATGTATACAATACACCAACATTGCTGTGTGCCTTTTGTAATTTTAGTTAATTAAACTAGTCGGAGATTTGGTGTCTTGGTTTTGGCGTACAGTGCTTTGAGCTGGTGTAACTTTACATCAGCAGTGTGCATATTGTGCGTTTAAATTGAGGGGGGAGCATAATTGTTTGCTCTACATTTACCGCTTTGTAAAACAGTGATGATATATTTTGTTGTCCCTTTGTTAATAATATACAGGCCCCACAAATATTTAGGAGGTTATAGGGCAACAAAGATCAATCAGATAGTCAATTTAGAAGTCATTATAATGCCAACATGTGATGTCCTTACCTGCAGTTACTTAGAGGATTGTTCATTCTATATGTTTTTAGAAAGAGGCCCTTCATTTTTAGGTATCGCCTGCACAGTGCTTGAGCTGTGCTTGTGAAGTCTCTTGTATTAAATATATCTTAAAAGGGGGCTCTTATCTGTTCCCATCACCGAATTACTGTGTTCATTTGTTTTTGTGTGGAACATTTTTGTTGGGTTATCCTCCACTGGCTGCACGCATTTATAATACTTCTACTAAAGCTATTCACACTGTTTAAGCCACATTTACTGTCAAGATAAGATCTCTTCTGTCACGATACGAACACAGAAAAAGCAGACAGCTTTTAACAGTATGCTAAAATGCTTGATTTGTATTACTTAGTTGTGTAAAGCAGATGCTTTATTCCTTAGAATGTTTGAGGCATTTCTTAATAATGCCTCAGTACCTTTCTTTGCACTTTGTAGGCATTGTTGCATTGATTTTTTCAACTTAATCTATTTGGTCATTATGATCAAATTCTAAATATTATAATAAACTTTGCACATTAAAAATAAAGTTAATATACAATAGCTATGCTATCTTTTACTACTAAACAGGTTGCAACAAGTGGGTACCCTGCAGACAATAGGTTTATGATTTTAATGGTGAAGCAGGTGCAGTAGCACTGCGGACAAAAGTTGTCAGAACTCCTCTAAACACATTATATTGCTATAGTTGACTACTAAACAGGCAGCCACAATTGCAGTACCTTGCAGACAACAGGGACTTAATTTGAATGGTGCAGCAGGTGCAGTAGCACTGTGCCCAAATGTTTTCTGGACTCCTCTAAACACATAATATTGCTATATTTCAATAAAAAACAAGCAGTCACAATTGCAATTACCTTGCAGTTAAAAAGGACTTGATTTGAATGGTTCAGCAGGTGCAGTGGCTCTGGGGCCAAAAGCATTAGGGACCCAACTAAATTTTACTACTAAACAAGAAAGTCACAAGTGCATTTATCTAGCAGACAATAGGGTCTTGATTTGAATGGTGCAACAGGTGCAGCAGCACCAGGACCAAAAGCTCTAGCCACCCAACTAAACACCTAATATTGCTATATTTTACTACTAAACAGCCAGTCACAAATGCAGTTACCTTGCAGTTAAAAGGGGCTTGATTTGAATGGTGCAGCAGATGCAGTGGCACCGTGGCCAAAAGCCCTAGGGACCCAAACTAAACGCAGAATATTGCTAAACATTACAAATAAACAGGCAGTCACAAGTGCAGTTATCTAGCAGGCACTAGGATCATGATTTCAATGGTGCTGCAGGTGAAGTGACACCGGGGCCAAAAGTTTTCAGAACTCCTCTCTTACTAGATGTAACTACTAAATAAGCAGTCACAAGTGTAGATACCCTGCAGCCAGTAAGGCCATGGTTTGAATGGTGCAGCAGGTCCACCGGTACCAGGCCCAAAAGTTGTCAGAACTCTTCTAAACACATAATATTGCTATTACATTAATTAATTCTATTATTTCCCTCTTTCATTTCATTTTTTAAAATGTTTCTGTTACTTACCCGCACTATAACACTAGTAACAGCACAATATATTGCCTTTTTGTACATAAACAAGTCACAACACTTTAACAGACATTCTGTAACTTATATCATACAGCTACTAAGCAAGCTACAACTTACAACAAAAAAAACATATTAGTGATGACATAGGTGAAACCTAATGCATTTACCAATGCTTGTTTTTTTATTGTTAAAACAACAAGTGATGGACTGAATGTGGATCAATGTCACACACTCCCCCAGTCAAAAGATCTGGGCCCAAATCCATCGTTTTTTTGCACTCCACACCACCCTGGGTTAGACAATGGCGATATGCAAATCAGCTCTGACCCTGTTGTCCCATGGGAACAGTCCAGTCCGAACTACAAAAGCCATGTCCTTCCCAGAACGGAATCAAGCATCCGAGGACCGGACCGGTTTTGAGGTAACACCTCTCATCAGCCCGGCTACCTTGACTCCAAGTGGTGTGGAGTGCCTGGGACCCACGTCTGGGCATCCCCAGCGCACTTAGGGCGTCAATTGCAAAAACAACAAGTGATGGACTGAATGTGGATCAATGTCACACACTCCCCCAGTCAAAAGATCTGGGCCCAAATCCATCGTTTTTTTGCACTCCACACCACCCTGGGTTAGACAATGGCGATATGCAAATCAGCTCTGACCCTGTTGTCCCATGGGTGGAATGCCTGAAACCGGTCCTCGGAAGCTTGTTTCCGGTCCAGGGAAGGCATGGCTTGGCAGTTCGGGCTGGACTGTTCCCATGAGGCACAGGGTCAGACTGATTTGCATATAGCCATGTCTGAACTGGGGTGGCAGAGTGGGCTAAAGAACGGTGATGGATTAAACCCAGATCTTTTGACTGGGTGTGAGTGTTTGATTGGTTCAGATGCTCCGTCCATTACCACCCCCTTTTGTACTGTTTTTTTATTGTAACTTGTGATTAATAAACATGACAGCAGAGTGTTTACTAAGACCTCGCGAACAAGAGTAAAGTTAAAAGCTAGAAAACAAATTTTGCTACTGGTACTAACTACAAAGCAGATTTCCAAATTACTACATGTCTCCATCTCAGCACCGAAGAAACATGCAATTTAGCTTTTCACAAAACAACATTGTCATTTCCAAGTATGATGAATGTGACCGGGAAACAGGTCCAATACTATACACTATAACATAGGACCTAAACATAGTCCACCTGGACAGAAAATAGGACTTGGCACCAAAATAAAAGTGGATCCCATTAGCGAATAAGACAGCTAAAATAGGTTACACATTTGCAAATCGGGGCAGATTTGAACTTGTTAAAAAGTGCTGTATAGATGTGTCACAAAGTATAGGAGACGGCACGCATCTGTGCTTGCTGCAGGCACTTTTTGTGTAAAATCAGGGCACTCAACAGTAAAACCCAGTCCACCTGACCATAAATAGGCCTATAAACAGCAACAGCTTAAATAACAACCCATAAGCTGTCCTGTAAGACCAGCCCTTCTGGCACATCCAGATTGCACTATAGGCCAGTCCAATTGTGGACCATACTCCTGCTTAAAAAGGCTGTATGGGGTGCAGAATGCTGCAGTATCACCAAGATAATCTAAAACGAACATCTATAGAAACACACAATGTGCAATAAGTGCACTTTAAATTATCAATGGTAGCTTTATATCGTCAGTGTGAGTGCATGGATATCTTATCTTTTTAGATCTGACAGTAGCTAAGAACTTTTGATTTTACTAAAACTAAAGATAGAATACATTTACCTTTAAGGGCTTACAGGGGGATTTCAGCCAGCCCCCTTCTTCCACTAATCTGCTATTGTGTCATTCTCATTTTCTCTGCCAACTACAGCATACAGCATGGGCAGGGAGTCAGCCCACTTCAGCCATTGGGTAACTTCACTATACATGACATCATTCTACTATTTCACAAGGATCACTTCTACACACAAAGCACTTCCTGTCATAGCCAGGGACAACTATGGCAATGTGTACTTTTGGAGAGAAAATATATTTTAGCTTTTAGCCAATATTTTTATATTTGAGTTGATGAGAGCCCGGCAGCTCCACCAACAATAATGTTTTGCAAAAACCATGAAAAAGCAAAACAAGAATTCACAAACCGAAGAGGCTGCCAGCCAACGCCAGCTCTATTGGATTTGCCAATGTTTGTTCTGGTTGCAGCTCTTGCTTATCATAAACACAAATATTGGCGTGGCACCCCAGTCTTCTATTCAATGGCCTCCTTTAGTGAGACCTGAGGAGGAGGTGTGTTGACCTCTACTATTACCGCCACCTACGTTTACTTCTAGTTTTTGGGGCAATTCAAAGAATTGGACGAGGATGGCTCACTTGCATAATGTGACATGCTTCATCATTTGCCACCTCGTCCTACACTGGCAAGATAATACTACCAGGGTGGACTCAACCTCAGGCTGGGGCTTACCTGATGGAGTTCTTAGATATCTCCTGTCTGGACAGTACTGTGATCCAGCTGCAACAATTTTTGCACTTATATATAGTATCTAAGGGCAGGAGTAAACCCATTACTGCCTTATATCTCTCCCCTTGCGTGACAGTGCAGCTCTTGCTTCCCATGCACAATCCCATGGACTATTAATCTATTGCACTTCCATTAACATACCTGCCTTGTTGGACCTTAACCTTTCTGCAAGGCCACACCATATTTTTGCTTTCCTCTGGCTTCCTGTGCTGAACCTGTTTTTTTGGCTTTTAGAGCTCTGTGCACATTTTCCCTGCTACGCAGTGGTAAACTCCTTATGCTTTTACTTGAAAACATGGTAAAAAAGGCTTAAACCTGAGTGGTATATTTAACTTATTTTTAAGTCCCTAGCATATGGTACTACATGTACCCAGGACCTGTTAATTAAATGCTACTAGTGAGCTGCAGTCCTCATTGTGCCACCCACCAAAGTAACCTTCTTAAACAAATAAATCAATAAACTTTTTGCCAGCACTAAGTCTTCCTTTTTAATACCTATAGGTCACCCTAAAGGCAGGCCCTAAACGTTCATATGGCAGGATGCATGGTATATAAAAATATGGGTTTAATTCTTTACATGTCCTGGCAGTGAAAACGTCCTAAAGTTGTTTTTCACTTCTCTAAGGCTATCTTTACTATAGGCTACCATTGGGATGCCTTATTACACGTAATACCTGCTAACTTCATATTGTGACTAGAGGAATGACGTTTACACTCAAATGATTTGTAATATAAAATCCTCTTTAAAAAGACTATCAAATTTCTTCCCATACACATGTGGACGGACATTATTCTGGCACTTGTTATGACTAGATTACACTATGCCAGTATTTTGTATTTGGGGGCACTGGATGAACTGCTAAATAGGCCCCTAGTGGTGTAGATTGGAGCTTAATTCTGAAAACCCACAAAAGGCAGTCCCTCGGTAGGGGTTTAAAGGCCCTGCATTGGCTCCCTATTAGGCAAAGAGTCAGATTTAAAGCCCTAACGATTACTCATAGAGTTCTGCATTAAAAAGTCCCCTGTACATATGGAAAAAGTCAACGTTTATGTATCTAGTAGGGCACTTCGATCCACTAACCATGGCCTGTTATGTATTTCTAAAGGTCACAAAGCCAGAAGAGGAGGAATATTTTTCTCCTTTTTGACAGCTAGGCTGTGGAATTCCATACCAAAGCATTTATGGAAGATCGAAGTGGAATCTTGCCACAAATTTGCCCTGAAGGCTTTTCTCTTTAGAGAGATGTAGTTGAGCATCATTTACTTCAGTTATCTTAGCACCGGGACACTACTTTGGGGGTAGCTGTCTGTGCTTTATAAATTGCTCTTCATTTATATGTTGAATAGTGAAGTTGGAATTTAAGTTAGAATGTTTAAAAAACACTTTTAGGAAGCTGCAATTTGTCTGTTTAACCCCTTCGATGCTCATGATGAGCTCAGCTCGTCATGAGGCACGGTTGAGCTGTGCTGATGACGAGCTGAGCTCGTCATGAACAATGGTAAATCTGGGAATTCAGCGCAGAAGGAAAATATCGCTAGCAGCCAAGGTGTTAAACCAACTGTGTCTTTCTGCCAGTGCCCTGGGTCACATGACTGGGAATGGCTCTGCTGTTGTGGAATACTTCCAGACAGTGAGACAAAGGAAGCCTAGGTGTGGGGGGGAAAGGTCTTCTTGACATGATGGCTGTGGAGGAGCAGTACCCTTTCTTGACTACATTTTGAAAGGGTTCTGCCTGCAGCACACACAAAGGAACCTAACACCCTGCCTTTGCCGTAGTTACTCTAGACAGCTTGGAGCCAGATCCAGTGGAAGAGGAAGAACTGACTAGAACCAGTTTTTGGAGTAGGGCACAATGAGCTTCCAGAGGCCTTCCTTCAACTACCTAGACGATCCGCAACAACTAGACCTGCCTGATCTGCCTGAGCCCTGCTGCCGGCCTCTACTGGATTGACTGAAATATGTGGATGCCGCTGCACTCTCTGGGTAATTCAAATTAGAAATAGTCAAAAAGTTGTAAGTACTATTATGGGTGCTCAGGGTGGTCACCTCCCAGTCCTTAAGGTGCAGGACTGAAATACAAATAAAAAGCATTACACCCTGTAAGGACAAACACTGAGCACGCTCTTGGAGACTTGTATTTAGATTCATCAAAGACCCGTTTTGCGAGTCTTTAATAGCGATTCATAAGGAATCGCAAAATAATTTGCGATTCCTACACATTCCTTATTTGCGATTAGCAAATTGTTAATCGCAAATAAGGAATAACCCCCAATTCACTCCTAGGGGCCCATTCATTCCTAGGGGCTTAAAGGCCCATAGGAATGAATGGGGAGTATTCCTTATTTGTGATTAGCAATTAGCTAATCGCAAATAAGATAGCGATTCTAAGGGTCCCTGTAGCACCCCTGAAATGCAAATTTAAATAGGTGTTGCGCACACACATGTCCAAACTTTTAAATCGGTCCTTGCGACCATTATAGACAAAGCTTTGGCTCTTAAAACCATCACAGAAAAAGGCAAAAGATTTCTATTGAAAGAACATCCACAAGTACCGTACATATACCTGTTTCCAACAATACATAAACATCCCAGTAAACCACCATTTCGACCCATTGTCAGTACGTGTAACTCCATTCATGAACCAACAGGATTATACATTGATAAACATCTGCAGTTAAGTGTAAAACTTATGTCTAGTAACATACAAGACACCACAGATTTTTTAACAAAACTCCACAACATCAGCATTCCCAAAGATCATCCGGTTATCCTCTGTACAATTGATGTGAACTCTTTATACACCTCCATCCCCACAATTTGGGACTTGAAGCAATGGAATCAGCTCTTGTTCAGGCTGACAAACCTCAAGACTTACAGATCTTTCTAATTGAACTCATGCAATTTACACTTCATCACAGTTATTTCAAAACCCCTACCACCAATCACTACATCCAACTCTCCGGAGTAGCTGTTGACAATTGTGCGGCTCCTGCATATGCGAACTTGTTCATGTACCAATACGACACTCAACATATCCTCAATAACTTAAATTGGCAACCATATATATGTGCATACTACCGCTACATTGACGATATCTTCCTTATGTGGAAGAGAAGTGAAATTCAATTGTTGACAGCTATTGGGAATCTCAACCAAGTGGATGACAGAAAACAATTTACCCATTCCATGAAATATCATTCCTGGACGTACACATCAGATTCATCGACAACCAGTTGGTCACATCTATTTTCACAAAAGCTACTGACCGTAACAACTACCTTCATTTCAAAAGTTTTCTCCAAGCCAGTCTGAAAAAACATCTACCATATTCTCAGTTACTACGGGCCAAAAGAATTGCATCCACCGAAGATCTCTTCAAAGAAAATAGCACTAAAATCATTGAGAAATTTCATCAACGCAGCTACCCCAGAAACATAACCCAATCAGCAGGAGAACGAGTTACTAAGATAGAACGAAAAGAATTACTGAAGCCTAAGGACAAACGTACAGAGCAAGATTCACAATTGGTCTTTGTTTCCAAGTACTCCATGCAAAGTGATAAAATCAAACACACGATACGTAAACATTGGCCACTCTTGCAATTAGAAAATGACTTCAACAATGTTTTTGCTAATTATCCTATATTTGCATACCAACGTTCAAAAAATATACAACAACTGTTGAGAAAACCACAATCCATATCTACCATCTACTTCAAAGGAACTCTACCATGCCACAATTGTGGCCACTGCAACAGTATAATCAAAGGTAATAACATACCACACCCCATACAAGGGACACCGATACAACTTCGAGGAAATACCACATGCGACACGACCAATGTCGTTTACCTCCTTAAATGGCCATGCGGCCTCCCTTATGTAGGGAAGACAGAACGTAAAGTCAAGATAAGATTAACGGAACACCGCAGCAACATTCGGACAAAAAATCTAAAATCATGTGTAGCTGCACACTATTTTGAAAATTCTCACAATCCCAGCCAAATTCGTTTCTTGGTTTGGGAAGTGATTGAAAAGTTGTCACACAGAGACAACAACAAATACCTACTCCAGCGTGAGCTATTTTGGATACACAGACTTAACGCATTACAGCCCAAAGGCCTCAATGAAAGACTTGAGTATAGTTGTCACCTATGACACTGATTGTCATATTCTATACTCTATTTTCTCAATCCTTATTTTTTGGACATCATTAAAGTCTTGTTTCTATGTCTATTTTTATGTTTCCCCGTTCTATTATTCTTATTATCTACAATGTTATCAGTTTCCATGTTTACCTTTTGATTTCTGTGCTCGTTCATTCCATGTTGGCTTTAAGTGTTCGCCTAGTTTAATATGTGCACTGAGGCTTACTCGTATTTACCCGTTATTGGCACACTTTTATAGTCCTGTTTCTGTGTTTACTACACCGAGCTATAATACGCATGCGCACATATTCTAGGAATACTTTGCGTTTTGTATGGTCATGGATTACTTAACTTCCCGTACGGGTCTCGAGTCAATTTCAGCCTACGCTGGTAAACGTACCGCGCATCTTCAAGGTTTCTATTTTCACCATTGCATGTTCACGTGTAAGCTGTTACGAGTCCATTCACATTTACCTGGCCATCCGGACTTTTTTTTCTGCACGTCGCATGTTTCTGATTTTTATAACACTTCCTAGTTATTTTTTCACTTTATTGACCAGCACGGATTATGTTTACTTTCATCCTTATCTTGGGATATGCACATAGCGAATCTTTTTCACTGTGGACTTTCACTGTTCTAATACCTTCACCGCATGTTTTCTGCTATCTGTGTGTTACAATTTGCGCTAAGCATTCCCCCCCCTTTACAGATCAGCGATGGACACATGTTTTCGTTGCTATTTGTTTACAGACTCCCCCTGATGAAGTGCATCGCGCGAAATGCATAGGGGATAAAGTTCACGCTGTTTTCAAATATTTATCGATATTGGTATTCATCCAATTGATGCAAACTGCTTTAAATGCACTGATCATATGATGGAATATGAAGAAGAGTGACATGAATATGTTTAAAAAATAAAGCAATAATTCTTTGAATCAACTCACAGATTTGATTAGTGTCATTACGCGCCAAGTCGCCAAGAGCGTGCTCAGTGTTTGTCCTTACACGGTGTAAGGCTTTTCATTTGCTCTACTGGATTGACTCATGAATCCCAAAGGTTGCCCCTCTGTGTCGTGGACCTTTGACTGCCATCAGTGAAAACACCTCCTCAAGTGAAAGGTGAAAATCGAATGGGCCGGTTTAGGCCAAAACACGCCCCCCCATGGCGACCACCAATGCGAAGCTCTGGTGGCACTTGCTCTTCCTGTTAATATCGACTGTCCACGATGACTGGCCAGACGAGGCCTGCACTTGGTGCCGACGATGAACCATGGCAAACCTCCAGGGAAGGGAAGCTATTTGCGCTACAGCAAAGACTAACCACAATGCTCAGCCTGCTCTTTAAGCAGAAAGCCTTCTTCCTACAGCCACCTGCAACGTGACTTGAGAAGGTAACTCTTCAGTGGGACTAACGGAATCCCTGTATGAGAACCGTACACCATCACAGTAAGCCTGAACCACAATCCCACAGAAAAAGAGTGCTGCAATCAATGGACAATTAAAGATAAAGGGGTTGACCCTGTGTGCCCCAGAACCTGGGAACCTGGGTTTTGGGAATATAATATACAATGGGTTCTGTTGGGAAAACCAATTACTTTTGACCCCACCTACACCTGACTGTCTCCACTTCTGTTATCGGTCTTGAGGAAGGACAGACCCGCATTGATTCATATTATGTGCACATTGTTTGTCTTTTATATTCATTTGTAGCACCACCTTTCACTTTGTCACTCAACTCACAACAGTCATGTTCTTTATGTTGTTTGTTTCCAAATATGTTATATGACAGCCATATACTAAAGTGGTAAATGCTTTATATAAATAACTGAATCAGTATCTTCGGTGTGATTCGTTTGCTATTTAATGTACATTTAAATGATTTTGTGTTGTACCATTTATTGAATGTAGTTCGCAAACCAATTGGTTTACGCAATAAAAGTACAGCATAACTGTGGAAGTTCCATGATCATAAAGTTCAAAGAATAAACATTTAAGCGTTTCATGCAGAGTGTTACAGGTTTTGGTGTGGTAATACTACCACTGAAAATATCAATATCACAGATTGCTGTACTTACTGATTACTGGGTAGTGTATTACCTACCTATTGCAAGTCATGTATTTCCCACACAACAAATGGTAGAAAACTTAGCACAATCAGTTACCAAATGTTTATGTTTATGTTTATGGGATTTGTAGCTACTCATAAGAGTGTCCTGGCACGAACCTGGTGGAAGGAAGGCAGAGAGAAACTGCTAGATAAAGAGAAAACTCTTGATCCTTTTCCTTAAGAGCTTGGGGTCTTGAACGTTGCGGAGGCCAAAGGGAAGAAGGTTCCAGGCCGACGCTGCCCTGAAGACGGAGTGGTGTGGCTCACTGGTTAGAGGCGGCAGACCCGAGAGCATAATTCTCATCTCGGTGCCTACTCTAACCAGGGATCACACTCGGCAACTCTGGGCATTAGCTTGCCTCATCTCCACAACGTCCCCCCACACACGCCAGGGATGCCTGGTTTCACCTTGGAGATACCCAGTAGGGACCATCTCACAGGGAAAGCCAGGACGAGTTCCCCAGCGGTCTACTGCGCAGAGATACTCCTTCGGGAGTCGATTCTAGCGCATTACAAACCCACAATTAATTAATTATTAAAGGCAAGAGAGGTCCCTCCAATTCTATTAAGGCAAAATCTCGGAAACTGGGCAAGAAGCTGTGTGGCTGAACGCAGATGCCTGGTGGAGATATAAAACCTGAAGCGTTTTCTCAGGTAATTAGGACAGGGTCCATATGGAGCTGAATGTGCCAGGTCAGGGATTTCAACTTTAATCTCTCCATCACAGGCAGCCGGTGTAGGTCACACAACTGTTGTCTCACGCTGCTCTTTATGGGAATATAGAGAAGAGTTCTGGCAGCGGCATTCTGTACGACCTGCAGTTTGTTCAGAAGATAGCTGGGCCGGCCTACATACAAGGCACTGGCATAATCAAGGTGTGAGGATACCAGTGCATGGGTAACAGTTTCCCTTGCTGAACTTTGTTAGGGATTTCAGTGTGCCAAAGCAGAAAGCCTTCTTTCTTGTTATGACTAGATTACACTATGCCAGTGTTTTGTATTTGGGGGCACTGGTTGAACTGCTAAATAGGCCCCTAGTGGTGTAGATTGGAGCTTAATTCTGAAAACCCACAAAAGGCAGTCCGTCTATAGGGGTTTGAAGGCACTGCATTGGCTCCCTATTAGGCAAAGAGTCAGATTTAAAGCCCTAACGATTACTCATAGAGTGCTGCATAAAAAAGTCCCCTGTAAATATGGAAAAAGTCAAAGTTTATGTATCTAGTAAGGCACTTTGATCCACTAACCATGGCCTGTTATGTATTTCTAAAGTGCACAAAGCCAAAAGAGGAGGAATATTTTTCTCCTTTTCGACAACTAGGTTGTGGAATTTTTTACCAAAGCATTTATGGATGATCAAAGTGGAATCTTGCCTCAAATCTGCCCTAGTAGAGAAGTTAAACTTTTCATCAAAGCAAATTCCATAGCTTTTCGTGGGTTGGCCCTCGGAGGTCGGCATGGGAGATTCATCTGACCAATGCAATTTCCGGAGCTGAGGAGGGAAGTTCCGGAAAAGAAGGATCTCAGGGGCATATTACCAAGCAATAGCGATAATTATCGCTATAGCTTGTTTAGCGATAAAAATTTATCGCCGAGCTGCGACGATTTTTATCGCAGATAAACCTTGCTATTAGCAAGGTTTATCTCTGAAACAATAAAAATCGGCCGAAATGCATGAATATCTCTGTAAAGTTAGCGATATTCATGCATTACCGAGCGAATGCTCTTAGCCATGTTATCCACCTCCCATTGGATAACATGGCTAAGAGCTGCTCAGGGCAGGTGTTAGCTTTTGGAGATATTCGCGCTTAGTGCCAATATCTCCAAAAGTTGGTAATAGGAGATAACGATGTTAGCGACTGTTTCCAGTTGTTAACATCTTGGCACGCCCACTTTGCATATCATTAGTGATAAATATCACTGACATGCAAAGTGGGGCCCAAGATGGTCGCTATCTCCTACTAGCTGCCGCTAACTGGTGTTAGCGACAGCTAGGTAATAGGGAGACAATTTTATCTCCGCTTTCTTGGCTTTTAAAGCCGAAAAAGCTGAGCTAAATCCCTTGATAATATGCCCCTCAGTTTTTTCCTCGTTGTATTTTAACTGGGCAAATGTGGTACCTATTTCCAACCAGTTTTCCTCATTCATATTTCATATGGTATTTCCTTGTGAAATGGGAATAGATGCAAATTATGGTTGTGTCATTTTTACTGCACACATTGTAATCATGATCCATGTGTGCCTAAACTGATTTTACAAAAGGGCATAGGGTGAGGCTTTAAACGGGGATAATATCTATATGCTAATAATGATAAGTAACTTGTTATGTGTCCAGTACTTCATACCCCAGTTTTTGCCATTAGAAACATCTTCTATGTTGTAAAATACACTGAATGGCAACTATACAATTGCCTAATTATTTACTGAGACAACGAGAATCTAAAAAAATGATATTAAACTAATGTTATTTTAGCCGTCTGTGGATCACACAAAGTAAAACGAACACTTGTTATTTTACCAACCCTATTTAAATGTGATTTCAGGTCATTTCAGCATTAAGAGGCCCAATTGTGAAATTATATTAACTTTATAAAAGTCAAAAGATAATGTTTCTTTTCTGCTTCTGTGTGCTTATCCGAGCCCCCTCGCAAGAGTGTCACTAAAGTTCAAATTGCGTAAAATAGAGCTGCATGAAAGCAAGCAGTGGTTTTTCAGGGTTTGTTAATGGACTCTGTTTAATTATAATTGACCTTTGGCAGTCATAGACAGAAGGCGAATACTTAAAGAAAAAGCAAGTCAAATGACTGTTCTTGCTCCTTATTCCTCCGACCTCCCAGCTAATTTAGAGATGCTGTAGTGCCTGCTGCATACCCAGTTCAAGTGCCTATTGATGATCCTAGAGAGTAAACAACCTCAATTTAGAAAATAACCTTTAGTTTACTAGACGTCTCATTGGCCAGCCCATGTGGAATTTCCCCCCTGTGTGTGTGAAGGGGACAAGGTCCAGTGGTCTGAAAGGGTTCGACCTGTTGTGAAGAAACCAACAGGAACCGGTTTCTACTAGACACTTTGCTGCAAATCTGGATGGGAGACGTAGTTAGCTTTCTACAAGTTTATCCTACTACCTTGTGGCTAAACATACTTTTCTGAAGTTTTTTAAATTTTGAGACTTACAGGAGAGCAGGCATGAAGTTACAGAACAATTCTGAAAGTTGGGGCTTAAAATGTTTCTATCTTTAGAGGACAAGGACAAGGTGTGCAGACTGTCTAAAAAGGCGTGGCTTTGCTAGCTACATATTGAAGGTTGCGCCCAATCCCAGTTTTAGAGCACTTTAGCACTTTGACCATTTACTGTGTTCAGCTGCCTTTTCGCTAGGTTCACACTATAGAAGTACCTTATGCATTCTTACATACATACATATATTGTGACTAATTATTAGAAAATGTATTTACATTTTTTTCCTATACTTTTCCACAGGAAGATATCCACCCTGACTGTGGTGGAGCCTCCTTGGGGTAAAGTTTGGGGAAAATTTAAAAAAAGTTTATTAACCCCAAAAAACTTGTAACAATAATTTTATGTTAATAATAAAGTACATTATAAATGTAGGCCAAAATAAGAAAAATAAATACACCACTTTTACCTTAATTTTAAATTACTTCTTTAATTAATTAAAGATATTACGTTAAATAAAATTATTTTCTGATGCATAGATAAAATAAATAATTCCCTCCTACAATGGAAATAAATTATTATGCATTATTAATTATTAACTGTTCTGTATAATATGAATTAAAATAAGAGCAATTATATTTTAATAAATAATACTGTTACATTATAATTTAAATAAAAAAAGTTGATAAAATATTTTAGAATTAAATAATAAAGCTGTTTTGTTTTTAGATTGATTAAATATCTAACTATAGTAATTTATATTCTTAACAATTTGAAATACTATACATTATGTTAATGTTATTGCAAGTCCCTACCTCCGTTATTTTCTATGGTAGGATGTCTCAGCACTTGTGGTTGGCCATGTGAAATGCTGGAGTCGCAACAGTTTCTTTATCGCAACAGTAACGTACACTTGTAAATGTGGTTTCCCTCCCCGTTTTGGCGGTGGAGACATGCAAGTCTACACTTTTGAGTAACTTTCCACTCACATTTTGTGGTTGGCCAAAGGTAGTAAATTTACTCAAATGTGTAAGAGTAAATTACACGTGTACATTGCTTACAAGTGTAAATTATATTTGTGACTATCCCATCCCCCTGAATTTGAGGATAATATGGCACTGAGAAAAAGTGGTACCTAGTTCGGGTATTGTTACCAGCCTTGTCATACGGAATATCTTTGACATGTTTCTAATTGTATGTACAAATGTGGAATCTATGAGTGGGATCAACCACCAGCCCTACCCAGAAATCACTGGAAAAGGTGCCAGTTTCTCATTCCTCATTTGATCTAAGTGAACCTACAACTTGTTTCTGACCATGCTTCATTCCCAGTCCGCCTTGAAGGGCCCACCTGTTATAGTCAATTGCTCAGTATTGACTGATTGCAAGTTAATTAGGAGAAAAGACTTCAAAAATTGAACTAAGAAGTATATAATACTAGAAGATGGTTGATTTGGGAACTTTGCAAATATAATAAATGCCTCAAAAGTAATCAAACTTTATGTGTCCGTCATTTACACGAATTGCAAATTCTTGAAAGCACCTCCATACCAACTGCTGGCATTTATGACCATTGACTTAATGTTACTTACATAAGGTAAAGGTCCTGACCTTTTTCAGACATACTGCCATAGTTCACACCATACTTCATGGCCAGGCTTGTTCTTTCTTTTTAATTAACATGCTTTTATTTTGTCATCCTACGCCTCATACCATTAAATGGCCACGCTTGATGCCACTGTTCTACCGGGCATCCCGACTTATGCCCTGGACTTGAAGAACTGATGCTACTCACGGGCCTGCACCTACATATACCCCGGACATTCAAAGGTTGCCATTAATTTTCTCCAGTCTTTGCGTTTGTGCCTTTGAGTCCCTCAAAAGGGTTCTACTGGATACAAACCCCCATAAAATGTTACATATTGGACATCCTTCTAGGTGTGTTTCTTGTCAAGCAGACACAATGCTGCAGATGACACCCAGTATACACAATGTTTGCACACATTCATTCGTCCCATTCTCTGTCTTGACTGTCTTTTATACCGCACCAGTTGAAACAAACTTTTAAAGTTCCTCCTTATTGAACGTCGATCTAAAAACCTCAACCTTCTCTGCATTAACTCATGTACAGATTGGCCCCAGTCAGACAGACTCCCGAATCTGGCCTTGATTTACCCACCTGAGCGATGTAAAAGTCTTTCCAGTTTGCTTTCGCTGTTGTGAAGGCCGCGGGGGCTGCTGATAGACATGGCAAGGCGACTGCAAGTTGAAAACAAATCCATAGAAGGCCAGGAGTCTGCATTATAAAAATATTAATTTGATGGGGAAATTTGAAAGTAGATGAAGGTGAAGGCAGAAATGGAGGCACAACTAGATTTTCACAGCTTTTATAGAGGCGAGAGTCCCTCCAGAAGCGCAGCCCCGGTGATTCATGTCTCAAAAGGTAATTATGCAGCTGAATGTGTTAATGAAGGGGTAGGCGGCGTCCCTCGCCGTTACCAACAGGGCTGCAGCTCTCTTTCATGCTGACTGCAAATGAACTCATTCCATCCAAAGAGTGCACGTTACACTTTGTTTCTTCCTAAAATCCTCATGCCGATGTACAAAAACATCACCTAGATCTTTACGCTGCAGAGTGCACAGCATGACCAGAGATACTTTGCAAATACCACTTATCCTGCATTTGCATTTTGGAAAGTTCATTCTTACACTAACGTGGAGGGGGCACTTGTTTACAGTGTATGCACGGAAAGAATAAAAAAAATAGGCATAGCTGTAAGCGTCAAACATAAAAATACGAGAGCCAATTCTAACCTGTTCTCAATTAGCAGCAGCTTTCTACATACCTTAACAACTTAACGGGGCTAATTCTTCACATATATAGCAGGCAAGTCTGTGGGTATTCACGCAGGCAAATCTATGTGCAGAGATCACCACACTTGTAGATGTCCGTCCACCCTGGGTGAGGAAATTCGCCTGCTACCTAGTCACTACTTCTTGGCAGAAATTTCCTTCCAGTAGTAAGACTACATGAATACATGCACTTAAACGAGGGGTTGAGGCATTAATGACTAGATTTACAAACATAACCGTACTATAAGTAACTTTATGAGTATATTTAGGTGTACATCTGTAAACAAAGTTCTATGCAGTGGAGGCTGAGTGATCCGCCTATGCTATGTATAACTACAAATGGAAGTGAATAGGGAAATAGCTTTCACTAGAGCATAATCACACACACAACTTTACAAATATTCTTCCTAGGACTGTACCAAAATCCCGTCTCTGTCTCACCCCATCAATACATATCCTCATTAAAATGCATTAACTGGAACATAACTCCCCAATCAGTTCACACTGTCCTCAGACAACACACATCTCATCCTAGTGGTTCCCTTGGTGTGAAACAACTATAATGTAAATAACCAGGTTTTCAGTCCTCACCTAAAGGAGAGGAGCTCAGTTTCATTTCTAAGATGGTATGGTAGATTGTTCCATGCTTTTGCGGAGGAGGCACTGAAGCTCGTGCCCGCCCCAGCATGCTTTTTTGATCAAGGGAACTCTTACCAGTTTAGCTGCCTGAGAGCGCAGGGTTCTTTTAGGGACATACCACTTAAACTGTTGTTTCAAGTAGTCAGGACCTACTCCATTTAATGCAGTAGAAAGACATTCCTAAGAATGTTCTTTAAAAACATTCACTACATCCTTCACTACGGTGCAGTAGCTTGATTTAATTCATGTAAATTGTTTTCATAAAGTTTTTGACTGAAGGAAAGTACACCTCAGGCTAAAATGTGACTGTATCTAAACGGTATGATTATGAGAACAAGAGTCGAGAGGATGCTTTAAGTGATTTCTATTCCCTTCAGGCAGCAACATTGACTGCTGTTAGTACAAATGTGCTATTACGGAAGAAACTTAGTGTGAGTAAAGTACATACATTCTGAGTGTGTGATAATGCCTAAACAGATGAAAGACAATAGTTCCAACACGGAATTTGCAGAGGCTCAAAAATCGAAATTTGATCAGCACTTTAATTTATTTACTTTATTTTGGCTCCTTGGTCTGATTTGTTTTATTGAAATAGTATTTATCAATTTTAAACCATGCACAACGTATTGGTTGCCATTCAAATTGTTTGTCCAGTTGTGTCATCATCATGTGTAACCCTACTCAAATAGTGAAAGTCCCCTCTGGCATTCCACCACCAAAACAACTTACCTTCCTGTGGAGGAGCTGATTCTGAAACAGTCCAGGTGTTAATTGCGTATTAAAACTCATTGCAAGGAATTAGGCCATATGTATCTTTATTGGAAATAGTGATTACCCACTAGAGATTCTCTGCGAATCACAATTAGATAATCGCTATTCCTAATGTATGAAACTCCATCACCCACATGCATCAAGGTATTTAGGAGTCGCAAACAGTGCGAATCAGTAAATTCGGCCGTTTGCGATTCCTAAATATCTTTTTTGGATGCATCAAACATTTTTGGGAAAATCGCTATTTTTAGCGAATTCCAAAAATGCATTTGTTTTTAAGGAATCGCAAATGTGCGATTCCTTAAAAGCAATGCATGATTGCATTTTAAATTGCGAATTCGCAATTAAGGGGTGCAAATTACCACGAGGATGAACCTCGTGGTAATTTGCGAAAAAGTTAAAAAATGCTCAAAATTGCATTTTTAAACACTGTAATGTTACAGACACACATGTCCTTAGGACATGTGTGTGTGAAACATGCACTTAAAAATGCATTTCAGGGGTGCAGGGGAGGGTCATTTGGACCCCCCCCCTGCACCCATGGAATGCGTTAACATTTTGCGAATCGCAAATAGAAATTCGCAAAACGTCAATGCCTTCCCATTGATTCCTATGGGCCTTTTGGCCCATAGGAATCAATGGGAATTGCGAAATCGCACTTTAGAATTCGCATAATCCTTGCGATTCGGTAAAAATTGCGATTTTCACCGAATCCTAATTTGCAATTCCCTATTTTTAGCAAATAAGGAATGTCCCGATGATGCATGTGGTCGCATGAGTTTCATTTAGCGATTCCTAGTGGGTCACAAATTGACTTATCTCATTAACATTAATGTGGTAGGTCGCAATTTGCGACCCATTTGGAATAACTAAAATCATGGGGATAGTGGCCTGCTGGGGTCCGCAGACCACCATGTCTTTGATTGCTATTTAAATAAAGCAATAATTTTTTTATAATGCAGCCCTTGAGTTAAAAAAAAAAAAAGAAAAGAATAGTTTTCTTTTCTTTTTTTTTAAGAGCAATCAGAGGTATCGCGTACCACTACCTGCTCTGAAAAAACAATTTTGTTACCATTCCCAAAGGGGAAGGAGTCCGTTTGGGTTCCCTTCCCGTTTGGAAGTGGGTTGCCACCTAATTGATGTAGGTGGCAAAATGACAATGTTTTGCGACCGCATTTCGTTGCAAAGCATTCTTGCATACAGTTGCAATTCGGTATAAGGAAGGGACGCCCTAAACACGCCCCTTCCTAATACCAAATCAGAATGCATTTGCAATTCCAGTTTGCGATTCGGTAACATGTTACCGAATCAAAATATTGGAATTCATACATACCAAAATATAACTAGTTAAATATATGATACATGTGGCCCTAGCTTATTTTTTTCTTAGCAATACATAGATCCCATGTCTCTTAAAAAGAAAAAAAAATGTAATGCTCTAAAGCTTAGTGGGCATGAAGTGTTCAGAGACCTGTTTAACACCTTCGCTGCTAAGGCAATTCCCCTCCTGTGCTGGAAATTGCTATTTTCATTGTTTTATGACGAGCTGGGCTCGTCATCAGCACACGACCACTGTGCACCATGACGAGCCCAGCTCGTCATCAGCATCGAAAGGGTTAAAGAATAAGTCAGTACATGCCCCAAATCCTCTTGAACTGATGGTAGCTGTCTGAGAATGCTGAAAAATTGCTTTCAAAGGCCATGATATGCCAGAATCACATATACCATTATTGCATGAATGGTGTTGCTTTATGTTTCCAACTAAAAGTTAGGGCCAGTTTTGAAGCCCCCAACAATTACACATTAGTGTCCTGTCTTTTTTCGATTGATTGGCATTTTAACATCGTGAAATGTCAATCCAAGAACACTGAACCCATGTCATTTGGTAAAGGGTAACCAAAGATATCTTTGGTCTTCACTGGGATGTCTTCCCAGAAAGTCTGATGAGGGAACAATCCCACAAAGTGTGATGAACGCCACCTACAAATGTGCGTCATCTTTAGCATAATTAAATAATCTCCCAAAAAATGTGATGAAGCTTCATCGCGTAGTAATACCAGCTGAACAGTGCCGGGCTCTGATTGTTTCCTTTCAGCACATGCCTTCAAATTATTTCCCTATTTCCTTCCTTAGGGTCACAGACATCATTCCTTATGAGGCCAATGCATTAGCTATGGTAGAATATTATATACAGGACATAGTGCTCCTAATTCCCTCTGCTGAAGCTTTA
The DNA here is from genome assembly GCF_964263255.1 of Lissotriton vulgaris. NCBI lineage: Eukaryota > Metazoa > Chordata > Amphibia > Caudata > Salamandridae > Lissotriton > Lissotriton vulgaris. The sequence continues at coordinate 1,331,217,135 of NC_141696.1, read as the reverse complement.
TATTTTAAACTTTTCAAATGATATGTGCTCCCTAATGGTTGCTATCTTCCCTCAACCTTAACTCCATTTTACTGGAGTGAAAATGATGTATCTCTAAAGATGACAAAGATCATAAGACAGCCCCTCTACCTCCATCTATCAAAGGGGTCATAATATTGTACAAGGGAAACACACAGCGTTGAATGAATTAAGGTTCATAGATAGAAGAATGCAGTTAATCCATACTGTCTTGTGTCTTGTGACAGTGTCCCAAGCATTCAGGACAGTGCACATCAGGGTGCTACATTATACATTCTGAGTTCAATTTGTCCTTGGTTTTCCTGGTTTCCCTCATTATTGCTTGTTTCATAACCTATCCATTTTGCAAAATTACTAGCTAAGTAGCACTTACTCATTAAGGACCAGATGTACGACGTGATTTTGCATGCGCAAACTGGATCTGTTGGTGCATATTTGGACATGTAGAAGCAAATTAAGTTTTCATTTAACACAGTGCACTGCATTACATGAAAGGGAGGGAGCAGAACAAATAAATATTTACTGCTGCACTTTAAGTTGCCTTACACCTATGCACTCAGCCTTACACTATAGGGCACTATATTGGAGCCAGCCACAGCACCAAGACAGACCTGATCACAGTCACTGAAGACACCAGGGCCATCCTGGAGCACAGCAAAATGGCAGCCCTCATCCTCCTGAACCTGCCAGCAGCTTTTGACACCATCTCACATCACACCTTGATCAACAGACTCCTCCCATTGGAATCCAGGAACACTCTCTCAAATGAATCGCATCATTCCTCTCTGGAATAACCCAGAAGATCTGACTCCCACTGTTCACATCGGATGCGGAGCCCAAGAACATCATCTGCCGAGTTCCACAAGGATCGTCCCTCAGCCCTACCCTGTTTAACATATACATGACTCTCCTGGTACACACCATGAGATCACATGGACTCAACATCATCTCCTACTCTGACTACATCCAGCTCATCATCTTGATGACAGGAGACCCAACCCCCACCTGAGCCAACTACCACACATGCATGTTGAACGTTGTCTAATGGATGATGAACAACTGTCTCAAACTCAACACGAACAAGACAGGATTTCTAATCTTCAGGAACAACAACTGGCCCTGGAATGACTCATGGTGGCCCGTAGAACTCGACCCAACCCAGCCCCTACAGACCATGTCCGGAACCTCAGCATCATCCTAGACAGCAACCTTTAGATGAAAAAACAGGACAATGCAGTCTCTTCTGACTGCTTCCACACCATCTGCATGCTCCATAAGATCTTCAGGTGGCTCCTAGTCAACACCAGAAGGACCGTCATGCAGGCCCTCATCACCAGTAAATTGGATAACGGAAACACACTCTACATGGAAATCACTGCACACCTCATGAAGAGACTTCAGACAATACAAAACACTGTGGCAAGACTCATCCTCAATCCCTGCAGAAGAACCCCACCTTATGAAACTGCCCTGACTCCTGATACAGAAAAGATGCCAGTTCAAGATGCTGGCACATGCTTCCAAAACCCTTCACAATGAAGGGCCATTATACCTCAACAAAAACCTGACCTTCCACCTCCGATGGACCTCTCTCTTCCTCCCAAACACCCCCGGACCCACCGAACCAACAGCGGAGGACGCTCTTTTTCATACCTGGCGGCCATGCAGCAGCCAGCATCTCCATTTCCTTGAGACCTTCACAGGTGATTTGTTGCATTCTATAAATGTTTGATTGTTTAATTGATTGAGGCTATATGGAAGATGTCAAGGATAGGCTTTATACTGGACGGATGCCCTTTCAGAACAAGATGTTATGTTTAGACATAGTCAAAATGTTTTCTATCTTTGTATGTGGGCTGTAAATTATAGCATATATACAAAACTAAAACATGTTATTTTTCACACATGTTGCTTCGACCTCCAGGAGGCAGAAGTTTGTATGTGAATTCCTGCCTAACGCTTTAATTAGATAGAGATTTCTTTCAAAAACCAAGGGGGGTTGCATGGGAACGTCCATTTACCATCAATGGCGCATCCCACTGATGAATGTAGTGCGAATAGAGCATACCAGCATTCTGTGTTATTTTAGGGACATTTTGCAAAAGTAAATACCTAGTCTTTCCAGTTCTCACTTGATTGCAATTAGGAAAATGCTACAGATGACACTAATTTCTTTTTCCATGGAAACAAGAAAACATTGTATTTCATTGGACCTTTGTTACCTTGGTTCCATGTAGTGGAAAAGTAGTAGAAGAGCAATCCACAAATCTTTTGCAAAGTGTTGGAAAATGGCCCTCTGAAGGTTCACCCCAAACATTTTGCATTCCTCCTCCTCTTTTTCTGGCCTTGTTGTTGTTGGCTTTAGGACTCTGAGCACTTTACAACCGCTAACTAGTGCTAAAGTGCATGGGCTTTCTCCTCTAAACATGGTAACATTGGTTCATACCCAATTGGCATATTCAAATTACCTATAAGGCACTACGTGGGCCCAGGGCCTGTAAATTAAGTTATACCCACTTAAGTAACCCTTTAAACAAGCCTCAAGCCTCAGGCCTGCCACTGCAGAGTCTGCCTGTGCAGTTTACACTGCCACGTCAACTTGGCATTTAAAATCCCTTGCCAAGCCTGAAACTCCCTTTTTATTACACATCTCACCCCTAAGGTAGACCCTAGATAGCCCATAGGGCAATATATTGTATTGGTAAAGGGTAGGATATTTACTTTTAAGTTTTGCCTGACCAAATCAGACACTTCTGGACCTATAAAGAACTCTGTCAGGGAGAAGGATTGCTGTGCTGCTACACGGACTGTCACTCTGCTGGGCTGCTACTCTGGAAGAACTACTGTGCTGCCCTGCTGCCTGCTTCCCCCTGACCCTCTCAAGCAAGAACTGGAGTATGCTCGAACCCAGAGTGATCTGCAAAGGCTTGCCGGCTTGCCTCCTGTTTTTGAGACTCAGGGATACAACGTTTCATCACCTGCTTCTGTGCCTGGCCCATTAAAGTAGACCCAGGTGCTTGCTCCTTTCAAACTGATGCATCTCCTGTCTGCGAGCGGCAGAACAGATGCGTTGTCGTAGTTGCTGAATCGGTGCATCACCTTAAAGAACTGATGCATTGGAATCAATGCATAACTGCTGCTGTAGTGTGGGTAGATTGATGCAGCCCCTCAACTGCCTGGAGAAGCCCAACACATTGTCTATGGAACCAACGCCTCTCGACTCTGTGCATCGTCTTCGGAACAGGCCCATCACTACCATTGCATGAAGAAAAAGAAGAAAAGATGCATTTCCTCGACTGCGGGATCAACACCAACGCACCACTCAGCTGCACCCCGCATTTTGCTGTTGCGACCAGGATCAAGGTACTTTGTTCAGCAGGCCTTGTGTGGCTCCTGTATCCGGCCCACATTCCAACGTGGTTAGCCTTACGCCTTACGCCTTGACTTTGCCCTGGTCCAACGTCCAGGTGCTTACTGTTTTTAAGTGATACTTGTACATTTAGGGGCTCATTTCGATGTCAGGCGGACAGGCAGAAGCAGAAAGGCTGTTGGAAATCGACAACCTAATCCCAACAGCGGAAATATTGTCCATAGGGGTGTACGATGTGGTTCCAACCGACAAGAATTTCGGGAGTCCGTCGGAACCGAGTCAGAATGACTGTGCTGTTTACGTTCCGACTGCGAACATTGTAATCGGGCAGTTGGAATGTAAACGAGTCGGTCGGAAAACCTCTGACAGGGTTCAGGAGATTCCGATTGTTGAAAGAAGGCTTTCCGTCCAACATCGCAATCAGCTGCTAAGTGTTTAAAAATTCCTATCTCAACTTCTATTTATTGGAATATTGATGTTTTGGCCTTGTTGTATTCATAAAATCACAATCTATTTTTCTCAACTAGTGTGGAGTCTTTCTCTGGTGTTTTCACTGTTTTACTGTTTGTTGTATTGCACAAATACAATACACATTGCCTCTTAAATTAAGCCTTCCTGCTCTGTGTCAAGCTACCAGAGGATGCGAGGCCCTTCTCTTTTCAATAGGCTTATCCAGTAAAGCCACTTTCAAAGGTATGTTGATCTACCGCCCCCCAGGATCCAGAGCCAAATTCCTAGCACGCTTGGATCATATAATCGAGACATCAATTGGATCACCACAGTTTACCATCTTAGGTGATCTAAACTTTCATCTCGAAGTTTTAGATGACCCAGACACCATAACGCTCCTGGGAGATTTAGAGACAGCCGGACTCACACAAATTGTTAAAAAACCCACGCACAAAGCAGGGCATACGTTGGATGGATTATTCACCAACCACCCTGAAATCTCCATCACCGAGGTCTTCCCTTTAATCTGGACAGACCACTCAGCAATATGCTTCTCTATTCCCACTAAACCCACTTCCCCGTGCTTGCCTCTTCCCCCCCCCCACCAAATTCAGAGACTGGAAAAACTTAAATCTTGAACGTCTCACTCAGATGATACAGGACAGCCCATTATCTAATGAGCATGATCCCATAGCAGCATCAGATACCTACATGGACAATCTGACTGAAGCCTGCGATAAATTAGCACCTTTCAAATCATCCCATCGGAGTAGAAAACTTCCTTCAGCCCCTTGGTTCTCTGAATCACTCAGACTCCAGCGCCAGCACTGCAGAAACCTCGAACGGCAGTGGCGTCGTAACTTTAATACGTCTGATAAGATCACTTACAAAAGCGCTCTCTCTAACTATAAAAAAATCATTAAAATAGAGAAAACCACGTATTACACAAATCAAATTAATCAGGCTAAAAACTCCTCAGGGAAACTATTCCAAGTAGTAACTTATCTGTCTAGCCCACCTGCCCCCCAGTCAGAGGGATCCCAAGCCCTCTCTGATTCATTGGCAAAATTCTTTGAGGACAAGGTCAGAGCCATTTTTAATACGTTTACACCTGACGTAGTGCGCTCTCCCCCTCAATCGATTGCCGATACTGGCCCCACATTTGCAGCTTTTGAACCTACCACCTGCGAAATCACCCTTCCCCTGATCGCTCGAACCAAATCTGGTTCACCTTTGGACCCTTGCCCTCCAAGTATCCTTAACCTCATCCCGGAAGTCATTGCTCCACCTCTAACCATCATATGCAATGCAATGTTTGCATCAGGTGTCTATCCCTCAGTATGGAAAAAAGCAATAATCAAACCCCTACTCAAAAAACCCAGCCTAGACCCTCTCCTGCCTGCCAGCTACAGGCCCATTGCCTGCCTCCCATTCCCTGCAAAAATCTTTGAAAAGATTATGAACACCCAGCTGTCACACTATATTCACCATAACAATTTACTAGATGACACCCAATTTGGGTTTCGACAAGGCCACGGAACGGAGACGGCTTTACTAAAAGCTGCAGATGAGATTAGGGCTACGATGGACAATGGAGGAGCTGCAGTACTGATACTCCTCGATCTATCCGCGGCCTTTGACACGGTCGACCATGCCACCTTGATCGACCGTGTCGAGGCCATAGGAATCACAGACAAAGCCAAAAACCTCCTGGCCTCATTTCTGGCAAACCGTCCGCAAACTGTAAAGCTAGGCAATTTTACATCCCAGACATTCTCCCTGCCATGTGGAGTACCGCAGGGATCCTCGCTAAGTCCGACACTATTCAACATCTATGTGTCGGACCTGGCGAGGGTCATAAAATCCTGCGGAATCTCCCTGACTACTTATGCCGACGACACCCAATTGGTGCTGTCAATACACAACGATGGAATCTCGGTGGCAGCCAACTTCCAAATGGGAATGATGGCAATAAGCTCCTGGATGTCATCCAACTGTCTTAAACTCAATTCTGATAAGACAGAAGTGATGACATTCGGGAGGCTCCAACCTACCTGGTCCCCACAATGGTGGCCCCACCAGATGGGACAACCCCCAGAACCTGTAACGAAGGTACGCAACCTGGGCGTTATCTTCGATAACAAGCTGTCATTTCAGCAACATGCTAATGCAGTGGTTTCTTCTTCCTTCCACACACTAAAAAGGATAAAAAAATTAATCCCATATCTTCCTCCTCATGCAGGCAAAACCCTGGTCAGTACTTTGGTATTCTCCAAAACTGACTACTGCAACGCACTGTTCCTCAATGCACAACAAAAGGTCCTCAATAAACTGCAAACAGTGCAGAATGCAGCCGCCAGGATACTGCTATCTATCCCTAAGTTTGCATCGGTCTCCCCCTACATCCGACAGCTGCACTGGCTACCGGTGAGGAGCTGTATCAAATTTAAAGCATTATGCATAGCATATAAGGCTATCCATGATCACGGACCCCTATTCTTAAGAAGAGCCTTCCGACCGTTTGAACACACAAGAACCTTGCGGTCATCCTCAGCACATTTACTCATGGTCCCCCGTACAAGAAGGGCCAACTGGGGCGACAAACGTTTCTCAGTGGCAACAGCCATTTTGTGGAACACACTCCCTCTACACATCAAGTGTGCCCCGACCCTTCTGAATTTCAGAAAGAAACTACAAACCTGGTTGTTCCCTGCCTAAACCTCCCTACCCCCCCCCCATGAGAGTTCTGCATCTACAGCGCCGAGACACCCAAGGGTATTTGCGCGCTCTAAAAATCGCCAAAATAAATAAAAATAAATAATAATAATAATGAGCACAGGTTAATTTATGGTGTGTATCTAACTTACCCTGACTAAGATTGTGGTTCCTGCTTGGACAAGGTGCATACCTCTGCCAACTTGAACCAGGAATACGCATCTACAGTTCTACACTTGCTTCAAGGACAGAAAGAACCTCATGAAAGGCTGCAGCAGACAGGTTGACGCCTGGCTGTATTGTGATGCACTTCTTTCAGGAACATCAGTGAAGTACAGGAAGCACACAGCAACAGCACATGTTTTCCCCTCATTCTGAGTTATGGCTGAGGCATTCCCTGACCTAGCAGATCAGGGATCACCTGCAGCTTTTTCTTCATCTGAACTTAATCTAGCCAATACTCCAGATCAGCTTGCAACCAAGCTCACAGTCACTCTCATCAGAAAATAAAATATGAAAAATATAAGAAAATATGGTGATGGGAATGTGCCTATGTGATTCCAGTGTCTGCCTGCAAGGTAAATTGTGAGGGAGGACAAGAAAAACAAACGACCAGCCAAGGTCCAGCTCAACCAATCCACATTTACAATCAGTAACAAGATGGTGAACACACTTCCTGCACTGGTCGTCCAAAGCTGCGAGTCACAGTCACAATTTTTCAAGCGAAGGAAGGTGCACTTGTTGCAAATTTAGACACGTAAGCAGCAGTTCCAAAAGTACTTCTTTTATTAAATGAATCCTTAAGAACCGGCTCACAGCTGTGTGCCGGTCTTTAAGGGTTGATTTAATAAAATACGTACTTTTGGAACTACTGCTTACGTGTCTAACTTTGCTACAAGTGCACCTTCCACTTTCTCTTGAAAAATTGTGAGGGAGGACCCGCAGTAAATCTGGCCTGCTAAACACAGCAAGAAGCACGTATTTTCCCTTCAGTTATGGTAATGAGGATTAATCTGACCGCCTGCTGTAAAGTGGCTATGAAAAAGCAATGGAGGGCCAGAAGGCCGGCCTATCAAGTGCTTGACAGAATGAACGTTAACACTTGCTCCTTTCAGAGTTACCAAGGATCAGAGGTGACTCTGCCAACACTGGAATTCACATGTGGGTTCTAAGAAAGGTGTGTCTACATCCCCACTGTGCTAATTTCTGGAACAGCTGTTGAACCCTCAACGTACATTTCTGGTTTTCTAGTAGACATGCAGGGAGGTAGGGGAAGGGGGATTTAGAGATAGTGGATTTCCCGAGTAAGAATCAATTAAATAATAACTGCACTTTGATAGGAACACCCCCACAGTGTAAAGGAAACATGTTGTAATATGACCCTTTAAGTGAATTGTTAGCAAACCCAGCACAAAGTGTTAGTAAATCTGGGCCACAGTTTTAATTTAATTAGAAAGAAATGCCTGAATGGTAATAAAAGCTCTCATTGGGTAAGCTGCTTCAAGTATATTTTTAGGTCTCTTAGAGAGACCTATTACAGCCAAACCACAAAGCTGACTTTTTACGATCGGGATTTGTAAAAGTGCACGTGCTCGTGAACGCGCTTCTATCCCCTGCCTTGCTCTTCAAATGCTCCTTGCTCCTGCTTCCCCGCCCACTGCTTCACACTTCACGGCCGCTCGCTCCTGGGCAGACTGTCTCCATCCCACCTCTCCCTGTCTGTTCTCCTTTTCTCCACCACTCGTCCCTTGCTGCACTCTTTGCCTCTCCATTTACCCCGTCCACCTTCTCTGCTTCGTACTGTATTTCTCACTCTACCGCCCTCTCTTCCCATCTTCCTTCACTTTCCTCCTGCCTGCCCAGCCTCTTCCCCCACCATAGCCTCCTAGGCGCACACCACTGCTCGCAAACCACTCCATTTCATATTCTCTCGGTGACAATTCACACTTTGTTCAAATGCTGTGAAAATGCTGCCTGGTTGGCCCTGTTGCGAATCTTGGCCTGGCAGACAGCCCCAGGCAGACCCTTGCCTCCTGCCTTGAAGGCAATCTGCTTCTCCGCCCCCCTGGTGTTTCTGGCAGCCAAACGCTCTTCAAAGGGGTTGCTCCACGCCCCCCCCCCCGCCTGCACCACTCGCACACCACATCAAAGCGTCCAGATCACAGCCTGTCCAGCCTGTGCTCTCTCCCTACCCCTTAACCCTTCACCCTGCCCCCAACACCTCTCGATATTGCTGCTTGTTTTATTTTTAAATGCAGTTATATTTCCTTGTTTAGATTGCTGTGACTCATGCTGGTTTGCTCGCACTCCCCCCCTCCCTTCTCCCCCTCTGTTTTCATCACTTTTGTCACTGCCGTTTTGGAAATGCTTTCGCTGTTTTCAGGGAGGCACACTGTGTGATCTTGAACATGTCGCTGCAGGAACTCGACTTCTTTCCTTCCACACAGAATGTGAGAAAACTTCCATTAGGTACAGTATTTGCCTCTCCCCTGTTGACCATTGATTAGACTAGTTAGTCAGCCCACGCCAACTAATGAATGGCCTCTCAGCCTCGGCGAGTCAGGGGACGTTCCTCTGCTGCTGGCATTCCCCCCTCCCTTCTCGCCCAGTCCTTCTTGTCACCTCGGCGTGCACTCACCCCTCCTTTCTCCCCTTTCGGCTGCTCATTCATTGTTTTCAAGGTAATTGGCAAAAAGTTGTTTTCACAATGTGCATGATTTCCAGCGTGTCGCATTTTCAAAGACTTTCCATCACCATAAAGCAAGATCTGTGCCCCCATGTTTGATATTTCCATGCGTTCTTAACCCCGGTTCAATACATCTTCAAATGCCACTACGTAGTCTTCCTTTACCCACCTCTGCTCTCATGTTGAGCTCTCCAGAAGCAGGCCTGCTCCTCATAGGAAAGATGCCGCCTCTTGTAATGTGGTTGTTACATATTAGAAATGTTAATGTTTCCCTTTTAATTATCGTCAGTGGTCTGCGTGGTAATCTTAGAACTCTCACTTGAACATAACTGTCACGTGAAGATTTGGGAGCTCTGGGGACTCGAGGTACACTTCACAAAAAGCTCCATTGGAAAACAGACTACATTTCCACAGTCTTAGCAAAGGGGCCAGTGACTGCATAGGCACAGAGTGCAGCAATCCCCATGGAATTGTTTTTTTGGAGGGGGCTAAACACACGCGCTAATTACATGCAAACCCTGTGCTTGTATAAACGCCCAAAGGAAGCAGCTGATACGTCATTAAAATAACAGCCATGTTGAAGTCGTGCAGATACTGAGGTCTTGGGACAAGCACATAAACAACCATCGCCAGCGTGTATTGCGATAACCTTTGAACTCTCACTTTAACATGACGGTCACGCAAAGAATTGGGAGCTTTGGGGACTCGAGGTGCACTTCACAGAAAATCACATTGGAAAACAGACTAAATTTCCACAGTCTTAGCAAAGGGGCCAGTGACTGAAGGAGCACAGAGCGCAGCAACCCCCCACCTCCCCCCACCCCCCATTATTCCCATAAGGCAGGTCCTACAAGAGCCGGCATCACGGCCTGGGGCGCTCCTACTAACATAAATTAACAAGTTGTTGTCGCCAAGCTTCACAGGAACCAGACCAGCGACGCCATATGAACAGCAGGCAGCCACAACACATCTCCTAGTCTTTTCCTACCATTTTTAGATTGAGCCCCCATGCTGTTGCTTTGATCATAGTTTGGAAATTGTGGTGCAGTAAAAAAATACCTTTGAAACGTTTTGCAATCTTACAGTGCATGGTAGAATGTAAACACTGAGATCTTTCCACTGGGCCCCTTCTGTCGAAATTAAAGCCCAGACCACAAAAGCTAATTGGCTTTGAAATATTTCTCGGGCATTGGTGAAGTAAAACGCACTTCCTGCTTCCTGCTATGAAGAGCATCACCGTTATTTGGCATGCCTTGGCGTGCCTTGGCTTAGGAATTATGCTAATACCAGTCGCTGTAAACAAATGGCAACACTGAGACAGTATCGGGGTCAGACTAGGTAGACAATAGGCCCAGACACCAAAACAAACGTTGCCTCCATTAGCGAGTCAGATGGCGAAAGAAATGTCCCTTATTTCAAGCAACAGACATCCACAAGCATCAGACGTCCACAAGCAACAGACGTCCACAAGCATCAGATATCCACAAGCAACAGACATCCACAAGCAACCGACATCCACAAGCAACAGACATCCACAAGCATCAGACATCCACAAGCATCAGACATCCACAAGCTTCAGAAATCCACAAGCGTCAGGCATCCACAAGCTTCAGGCATCCACAAGCGTCAGGCATCCACAAGCGTCAGGCATCCAAAAGCATCAGGCATCTACCAGCGTCAGGTATGCACAAGCGTAAGGCATACACAAGCGTTGGGCATGCACAAGCTTCAAGCATTCACAAGCGTCAGACATCCACAAGCGTCAGACATCCACAAGCGTCAGGCATCCACAAGCGTCAGGCATCCACAAGCATCAGACATCCACATGCAACAGACATCCACAAGCAACAGACATCACCAAGAAACAGACATCCACAAGCGTCAGACATCCACAAGCGTCAGACATCCACAAGCGTCAGGCTTTCACAAGCATCAGGCATCCACAAGCGTCAGGCATCCACAAGCGTCAAGCATTCACAAACGTCACACATCCACAAGCGTCACATCCACAAGCATCAGACATCCACAAGCATCAGACATCCACAAGCATCAGACATACACAAGCATTAGACATCCACAAGCATCAGACATCCACAAGCATCAGACATCCGCAAGGATCAGACATCCGCAAGCATCAGATATCCGCAAACATCAGACATCCACAAGCATCAGACATCCACAAGCATCAGGCGTCAGACATCCACCAGCGTCAGGCATCCACAAGCGTCAGGCATCCACAAGCGTCAGGCATCCACAAGCGTCAGGCATCCAAAAGCATCAGGCATCCTCAAGCGTCAGGCATCCACAAGCGTCAGGCATTCACAAGCGTCAAGCATTCACAAGCATCAGACATCCAGAAGCAACAGACATCCACAAGCGTCAGACATCCACAAGAGTCAGGCATCCACAAGCATCAGGCATCCACAAGCAACAGACATCCACAAGCAAACAGACATCCACAAGCAACGACATCCACAAGCAACAAACACCCACAGGCAACAGACATCCACAAGCAACAGACATCCACACGCAACAGACATCCACAAGCAACAGACATCCACAAGCAACAGACATCCACAAGCAACAGACATCCACAAGCAACAGACATCCACAAACATCAGGCATCAGACATCCAGAAACATCAGGCATCCACAAACATCCAGAAGCATCCGACGTCCACAAGCATCAGACAACCAGGAGAATCAGGCGTCCAGGAGCATCAGGCATCCACAAGCATCAGGCGTCCACAAGCATCAGGCATCCTCAAGCATCAGGCATCCACAAGCATCAGGCATCCACAAGCATCAAGCATCCACAAGCAACAGACATACACAAGCAACAGACATACAAGCGCCAGACATCCACAAGCGCAAGACACCCACAAGCAACAGACATCCACAAGCAACAGACACCCACAAGCAACAGACACCCACAAGCAACAGACACCCACAAGCAACAGACACCTACAAGCAACAGACCACCACAAGCAACAGACACCCACAAGCAACAGACATCCACAAGCAACAGGCATCCACAAGCAACAGACACCCACAAGCAACAGACATCCACAAGCAACAGACATCCACAGACATCCATAAGCAACAGACATCCACAAGCAACAGACACCCACAAGCAACAGACATCCAAAAGCAACAGACATCCACAAACATCAGGCATCAGACATCCAGAAGCATCAGACATCCACAAACATCCAGAAGCATCAGATATCCACGAGCATCAGACAACCAGGAGAATCAGGCTTCCAGGAGCATCAGACATCCACAAGCATCAGGCGTCCACAAGCATCAGGCATCCACAAGCATCAGGCATCCACAAGCATCAGGCATCCACAAGCAACAGACATACACAAGCAACAGACATACACTAGCAACAGACATACACAGCAACAGACATACACAAGCATCAGACATTCACGAGTATCAGACATCCACGAGCATCAGACATCCACAAGCATCAGGCATCCACAAGCATCAGGCATCCACAAGCATCAGGCATCCACAAGCATCAGGCATCCACAAGCATCAGATATCCAGAAGCATCAGACATCCACAAACATCAAACATCCAGAAGCATCAGAACTCCACAAGCATCAGACCTCCACAAGCATCAGGCATCCACAAGCATCAGACATCCACAAGCATCAGGCACCCACAAGCATCACGCATCAGACATCCACAAGCATCAGGCATCCACAAGCATCACCCAGCAGACATCCACAAGCATCAGGCATCCAAAAAGGGTCTGGCATGCACAAGCGTCAGCCATCCACAAGTGTAAGCCATCCACAAGCATCAGACATAACAGCTCTTCTGCCGGGCCTGCCTTCCCTGTCCATTCTCGTCTCTGAGCCCACAGCAGAAGGCGTGCAGTGTGTTTTATTTATTTTACTGTCCATTTCAAACTGACTTTGTTGGTCAAAAAAGGATAAACGTCTAACTCGCCCCGACTAGAATCAGACCCCAGATACTTCTTGTTGCATGCAGAAATATGTGGTGTAGTTAACTTGCTGAGGTGCCTTCACTTCATGGCTGGATAGAAAAAAAACTGTAAGGAGGCAGTCAAAGCAATGAGCACACTGGTAGTCCGGCTTCTCAGCACTCACTGTGCCCGCCTGCTCAGAAAGCACAAAACTGTCAGATAAGACGCTTTGCCTATGTGCAGAAACTAAGATCAGGTTTTGTGCCTTTGAAGCCAGAGGCCACATGTCCGCCTTCTTTTGTTTGGTTACAGTGATTAACATCTTAGAATTCATTTTTATTTATTACGCCTCAGTCCTAGTGTTAGGGGATTTTAATTATTGGCCCACGGACGCCCTTGAGTGCACTTCCTCTAAGCAGTTTACAGAATCACTTCAATCCCTGAATTTTGTTTCTCACATACAAGTCCCCACGCACATACACGGACATGTGCTAGACCAGGTTTGGTCTCTTAATATTTCCGTTTCTTCTATGTCCGTGTCCATATGTCCCTGGTCAGATCACGCTCTAATCTCCTTCTCCCTCCACCTTAACCCTGTAGCAAAGGTCCCGCTTGGTAAAAACACCTGGGCGCGGAATTGGAACCGTGTCGACCTCCCTCTGTTATCATCTACCCTCCTGAACTCTTTACCTAACCTGGCGGGCTTATCTTCCTCATCTCAGCCACCTCCATTAACACCTGGCTTGCTGGAGGCTGTGACTCGGTAGCCCCCCTACGTCGGATTTCAACTAGACGGCCTAAGGAGTCAAATTGGTGGTTCAGTGAAGATCTGAAGGCAAAAAAGCTGACCCTTCGGCGGGCTGAGAGGCAATGGAGAAGGGACTATTGTCCTTTACTGAAAACCCACTACACCACACTATTAGGTGACTATAAAAGAGCCATACTAGGCGCCAAAACTGCCTACTTCTCAGCAAAAATTTTGGTGGCGGAGAATAAACCCAGGGAGATTTTCACAATTATTCACAACCTGGCCTTCTCTGACAGGGCTACACTTAAACCTCACCCTACCCAGTCCTTATGTGACTCTTTGAATTCTTATTTTTTGGAAAAAATTATTAACATCAAAGCCAATATTCCACTCCCCTCCCATACTTTTGTTGAACCCCTTCCCCCGACTGCCCAGTGCTGCCTTTCTTCGATCCCCCCTCTCACCGAAGAAGTTTTCTTGGCAATACTTCCTAAAGTAAAGTCAGGCTCCCCGGCGGACATTTGCCCGGCCCGTATTCTCCAACAGATTTACTCTGTCTGCACTAAGCCCCCGATTACTTTTCTTAACAGTTCCCTCGCCCAGGGGGTTGTGATCCCAGCACTTAAATCTGCCACAATAGTGCCTATCCTGAAGAAGCCTGGTGCGGATCCTTCCGCCCCAGTTAATTATCGCCCTATTTCACTGTTGCCCTATTTGGGCAAGGTGCTTGAGCGCCACGTAACATCGGTACTCAGCGCCCATGTAGAAGTGAATGGGGGCCTAGCGTCTCGCCAGGCAGGCTTCCGGTCTAGGCACTCTACCAAGTCCGTCGTGGTGTCGGTCCTGGACAACCTCAGGGAGGGCATGGACCAGAACAAACACCAGGCCCTGGTGCTCCTCGATCTCTCCGCCGCTTTTGACACGGTGGACCATTCCATCTTGCTTTCACGTGTCAGAGCGGCGGGTATCGGGGGCTCAGCCTTGGTCTGACTATCGTCCTTCCTGAGGGACCGCACCCAGGCGGTCCGGTTGGGGGATTTCTCGGCCACCCCACTTAAGGTCACATGTGGTGTTCCCCAGGGTTCTTCTCTCTCTCCTCTTTTGTTCAATCTTTATATCTATGCCCTAATCTTTGCGCTCCAGCAGCTGGAGGTCACCGTTTATAACTATGCGGATGACCTCCAGCTCATCTTTAATCTATCTTCTTCTTCCCATTCTATTTTAAACTTTCAGACTATTATGATCTTTATTAGGGACTGGATGAACCACAACCATCTGAAGTTGAACCCGGATAAAACTGAGTTGGTTCTCACGGGTGGTTCTTCCAGTCCCAGGAACTCTTTATTTTGGCCTTCTTCCTTTGGTCCCCCTCCCACTCCCTCTCCCTCAGTCAAGACCTTAGGCATCAAAATCAACAATCATCTTACCCCCCACTCACAAATTAGCTCTGTTGTTTCTTCCTGCTTTCTTACTCTTCGCACTATTCGCGCTGTTTCTCATTTCTTTTCTCCCCTGGCACTTAAACTGATCATGTCCGCCTTGGTGATCTCCCGGCTGGATTACGCTAATGCCCTGTACATCGGCATTCCGGCGTACAGCCTACGGAAGCTCCAACTGGTCCAAAACCAGGCGGCCCGGTTAGTGTATGGCCTTTCCCGCTCTCACCACTCAACCCCTTTATTGAAGGCGCTTCACTGGCGGCCTGTCAGGGAGCGATCCCTTTTCAAAACAGGTTGTATGGTCTTCCAGGTGCGCCAGGGCTCAGCTCCCGCCTTCATTGCCTCTTTGATAAGGGAGTATATCCCCGCTAGAGAGCTTCGTTCATCATCTCAATCACTTCTGCAGGTACCCCGCTACAAGCACAAAAAGTGGGGAGGGGCCAACTTCTCTTTTTTGGCACCCTCTTTTTGGAACTCCCTCCCCGACCACCTACGGTTGGCCAAGCACTACCCTCTTTTCCGTAAAGACCTCAAAACTTTCATATTCAATCAGGCCTTCCCTCTGTAAATTGTCCTCATGTTTTTCTTTATTTGCACCAGCACCTACTGCCTCTCCTCTGCTATTTTAGCCTCCATAGCGCCAAGAAACCGCATGGTGAATGTAGCGCTTTACAAGTATTTTAAATTCAAATTCATTAGTAGCATAACACAGGTGCTCGAGGGGACGCATTGAAAACTTGAATCAATAATAAAATTGGACACAGTAAATTCCTCGAATACAGGATGTTTACTGTCGCTATCTATCTATCTATCTATCTATCTATCTATCTATCTATCTATCTATCTATCTATCTATCTATCTATCTATCTATCTATCTATCTATCTATCTATCTATCTATCTATCTACCTATCTATCGCCCTCACTCTATCTAACTATCTATCTATCGCCCTCACTCTATCTATCTATCGTCCGTGCCTGGACCGCGCCCAGTGCCAGGACCCCTGGCCCCCGCAGATCCCAGCCCACCCGCCGGACGTACGACGCCGCCACCCTCATCGCACTCAACGACGGACGAGTCCCGGGATGCTACCGTGCCACCCCGAGACGCTCCCACGGACCCTTCTGCTGCACCGCCTGCAAGTTCACCTGCATCCGGACCTGCCTCGCACCAGCACCCGCCAAGACGAACACCAGTAGCAACCACCTCAAGTGCATCCTGCTCAACACCCGCTCAGTCCACAGACACGCCATGGAACTCTGGAACCTCATAGACACCACTGCTCCCGACGTTGCCTTCCTCACGGAGACCTGGATGAACGCCTCTTCAGCGCCCGACATAGCCATCGCCATCCCAGAGGGCTACAAGATCACCCGGAGGGACCGCACCGCCAACCAGATAGGAGGAGGCATCGCCATCATCCACAGGGACACCATCCGCATCACGACCTACACCGACGACATCCTGACTACCGCCGAACACCTACACTTCCAGATCCACACCGACCTGAAGACCACCCTCAGAGGCACCCTGATCTACCGACCCCCGGGACCACGCACACAATTCAGCGAGGACATCGCCGACTTCGTCAGCCCGCATGCCCTCCCCTCCGCTGACTACATCCTCCTGGGGGACCTCAACTTCCACCTGGATACAACAACGACCGCAACACCACCACCCTGCTCGACAACCTCGCCAACCTCGGACTCAAGCAACTGGTGACCACCCCCACCCACCTCGCCGGACACACACTCAACGCCGTCTTCTCATCCAGCAAAGACATCGCCTTCAGCCACGCCACAGGACTCCACTGGACGGACCACAGCTGCGTCCACTTCACCTTCAGAAGAACGACGACCCACCACCACCAGCAACAGGTCGCCCGCAGAAGCTGGAGCAAGATCACACCCGACCAGCTCGCCGCTTCCCTGAGCCAGCACCCTCCCGCCAGCTCAGCGAACCCCAGCCAGGCCGCCGACAACCTCACGAAGTGGATCAGCAACTGCGCAGACGAACTCGCCCCACTGAAGACCCCGCCCAGCAGACCCGGCAGCAAGAAGGCCCCATGGTTCACCGACGAACTCAAGAGCTCCAAGAAGAACTGCCGAGCCCTCGAGAAAGCCTGGAGAAGGGAGCCAACACCGGACAACATGACCACCCTCAAACTTGCCACCCGGAAGCACCACCAACTGATCCGCAAAACCAAGAAAACTGCATTCAAGGACCGGTTGGATAACAACGCACACAACAGCAAGGAACTCTTCAACATCGTGAAAGAGCTCTCCAACCCCAACGCCGGAAACAACGACATCACCCCATCGCAAGAACTCTGCAACTCCCTCGCCTCCTACTTCCACAACAAGATCGCGGACGTACACAACAGCTTCAACACCCAACCAACGAACGCCACGTCCAACTCGACCGAACCACCGCCCCCCACCACCACCCTCCGCGCCTGGACTCCGATCTGCACCGAAGACACCGTCCGCATGATGAACTCCATCCAATCCGGATCTCCGACCGACCCCTGCCCTCACCATGTCTTCAACAAGGCCGACGCCGTCATCGCACCCCACCTGCGGGACATCATCAACACCTCCTTCACCACCGCCACCTTCCCTGAGAGCTGGAAGCATGCCGAACTCAGCGCTCTACTCAAGAAACCAACAGCGGACCCCACCGAACTCAAGAATTACCGCCCCATCTCGCTGCTCCCGTTTCCGGCCAAAGTCATCGAGAAGACCGTCAACAAGCAACTGGCTGCCTTCCTCGAGATGAACGGATCCCTCGACCCCTCACAGTCTGGCTTCCGAGCCAACCACAGCACCGAGACCGCACTCATCGCTGCCACTGATGACATCCGAACCCTGATGGACAACGGAGAAACAGCGGCCCTCATCCTACTAGACCTCTCCGCGGCCTTCGACACCGTCTGCCACCGCACCCTAGTGCAGCGCCTCAGCAACGTCGGAATCCAGGAGAAGGCGCTGGAATGGATCATCTCCTTCCTCGACGGAAGAACACAGAGAGTCCGTCTACCACCGTACAAGTCAGAGGCCACCGAAGTCATCTGCGGCGTCCCTCAAGGATCCTCGCTGAGCCTAACCCTCTTCAACGTCTACATGAGCCCCCTCGCGGCCATCGCACGCCAACACAACCTCAACATCATCTCCTACGCCGACGATACCCAGCTGATCCTCTCCCTGACCAACGACCCCGCCGCCACCAGAGCCAACCTTCACGAAGGAATGAAAGAGGTAGCCGAGTGGATGTCGACCAGCCGCCTGAAGCTGAACTCGGACAAGACGGAAGCCCTCATCCTGGGATCCTCGCCCTCCGCCTGGGACGACTCCTGGTGGCCCCCCGCCCTGGGCACCGCACCCAAACCGACAGACCACGCACGCAACCTGGGCTTCATCCTGGACTCCTCCCTCTCCATGACCAAGCAAGTCAACGCCGTCTCCTCGTCATGCTTCAACATCCTGCGCATGCTACGGAAGATCTTCCGGTGGATCCCCACCGAGACCAGGAAGACGGTCACCCAGGCACTCGTCACCAGCCGACTGGACTACGGCAACGCCCTCTACGCCGGAACCACCGCCAAGCTCCAGAAGAGACTCCAACGGATCCAGAACGCCTCAGCCAGACTTATCCTCGACATCCCACAACACAGCCACATCTCCGGACACCTAAGAGACCTACACTGGCTCCCGGTCAACAAGAGAATCACCTTCCGTCTCCTTACCCACGCACACAAAGCTCTTCACGATCAAGGCCCGAGCTACCTCAACAACCGCATCAACTTCTACGCTCCCAAACGACACCTCCGATCAGCCAGTCACGCCCTCGCCGCAATCCCCCGCATCCGAAGAACGACAACAGGAGGAAGGTCCTTCTCCTACCTGGCCGCCAAGACCTGGAACTCCCTCCCGACCGACCTGTGCCTGACCCAAGACCACCTCGCCTTCAGGAAGAAGCTCAAGACCTGGCTGTTCGGGTAGTAGCAGTCCCCCCACCCCCCCCCCCCAGCGCCTTGAGACCCTCCGGGTAAGTAGAGCGCTCTATAAATGTCTATGATTGATTGACTCTATCTATTTATCGCACCACCACAGCATCACTCAGGGGCACCACAACATCACTATGCACTACCACAGCATCACTGAACGCCACAGCATCACTCCTCACCACCACATCATCACTCAGCGCCACCACAGCATCAATCTGTGCAACCATTCAACAACAACTGGTTCAAATATGTTCTCTCAATGTTTCAAGCTTTATTACAAATGTCGCAAAAAGATGTTAATATTTAAGTATTAATTATTTAAAAAAATGAAAAGCCATTGTTATTTGTAATATCAATACATCTAAGTCACGTAAATACAACACATATTGCATTACCAATGCTACAGGTGTCACATTTGCAAAAGTTAAAACTATTGGCATTGTAAATGACAAAGCTATTAATTTCGCTATTTTGAAAACAAACACATAAATAAAAAATGTGTAATTTACAATACCAATAGCTCAAACTTTCCTTATGCGAGACCGATTGCATTGCAATTGCTTGTTTTCAAATCACAATTCTGCTTGTGTGAGTAGTACTTTGGTTTAATATGCATTTTTGGTTAGTTTTTAGTTTGGGGTATTAGGTTATATTCAAGTTGAGGCTATATATTTAAGTAATCTACGCCTTGAGCGTTTCAAATAGTTGTCCTTTGTTTGACAGCATGCTATCCATGTATTTGTTTAGTTAGGATATTCGAGGTTGTTCTATCTCCTATCTTGATAGCTATGTTTTTTTGTTTTTTTGCTACTGAGGAAGTGTGGGGTGGTATCTCTCTAGTGTTCTTTGCGAAGAGGTGCTATTTTTCTGTTGATTTACTTATGTAGCTTCTTTGTTTAGTGTACCTTCATAAACATTCCACCATGGCTTGTGAAAACTGGGCTCACATCTGTGCCCTGATGTATTCATTTAACAAAGCCAGGTACTTTGGAAACTGCAATGTTTGTGCATGAATGCATATAAAACTGGTATAGTAACTTTTATTTTGGACCTTTAATCAATCTAATGTAGCGTGTACGCCGAGGCCTAGGCCAGTGCTTGACAATCCGAGGTTGTGGACCTTTCCTGTTACCTGCAGTGGCCATCAAGTGTGCCCTCATAGTATCAGAGGCCTTGCTTGTGTACATCACATTGAGTCATTGTGACTACGAACCATATTTTAAGAATCTGGGCCTGACCAGTGGTGACTCGCATAGGGCATGCTGCGGGGCAGTGAGTCGGGGAGGGGTATGGTGGGGGTGTAGTAAACAGACATACGCCGGAACAAAGGAATGTTCTTCTGTTCTGTTGTATGTCAGAGTTTACTACCCCCACATCCTGCACCTCCCCGGCCTCACCGCCCGCAGCACACCCTATGCAAGCCACCACTGGGCCTAACTAGATCGTTTTCTCTGTTAGTGAGAGTACAGTCTACAGTACCCTCTTATGTAAAGTTCAGAAGTAATGTGAAATCAAGAACCTTGTGGTGACATCCTGTGTGCATATTGAGCATGTGTATGTGCAGTGAATATGTAGCACATGTATAGTAGAACTCTATGTGTTATGTGACTCTAAGTATTAGGTCAGTGGGATCCATTTTGGATGCCCCTAATTTATTATGGCAGAAGAGGTAGGGGGAGGTAGTCTCCCCAAACGGTGGAAAGGTATTGAATGTAGGCCTGTGTCAGGAACCTTGAGACCTAGACACTGAAATGAGGACGATGGAGATAAGGCTACATCTTGAAATCCATGGTATCCTTGTTAGCAAACGGTTCCTGATTAGTTCTTCCTGAGCGCTGCCATTTGGTTTATTATTGGGTTGATGGGTGGAACTGCAATTTCTGTTGTTCAAGGAGAGGGAGTATCTAGGCAGGGCCTGTCCTTTTGTCTGTATCTAATTATGACTTCAGTAAGGCTGATCACAACCAAATGCTGAAATCTCACACCTCATTGCACCCCTGTTTTGGATACTCCTGCTAGCCTCAATGATAATTACTGTGGGGCTCCATCAGTTTGCACAAATGCGGTGTCTGCAGAGCAACCTTAAACATTACATATTAAATTGAACCAGCCCAATCCGATTCTTCAGCCTAAGGCAGTGGACACAGATCCCATGTCTAGTAAATTTATATATAAGTGGGATTCAAACTTCCTCACTTTGTTATGGTTTCACACTCTTCCTTGGTCAGATTATTCAAAGGACTGTCATGTGACCATGGCTGGTGTCTGCCTGACATCCAGCCTCACATAGGTGAGGAGACATTACCTTAAGTCTGTGCTTTCTGCTTGAGGAGCTGAGGGTCTATCGGGTGCCTGCAAGCAGAGAGAGGGAGAGAGTTCCTGGCCCTGTAGGTTTAGAGATTGTTCAGGAGGAGATGGCCAGCATGTTCCTGGTGGTAAGAATACCCAAACAAAGAGGACTCACCTACAGAGTGAAATCAGGTTTGACCCAAGTCATGCGGGGATGTGCAGTCTCTCTACATAGTTTCTGCTATAAATTGCACTAAGATTTTACATGTGCACGTACCATAGTGTCAGCTGACAGCAGCTATAGGCCCACAAAGTGGAGCTGCACCTGCTTAGGCCAGAGAAGGTTAATTGTGATTGAAGTGGAGCTCCATTGGCTTGGGGGGCATAACCGCCGGAGACACATCATAGCTGATGATTTGGAATGGAGGCAGCAACTGCTTTGTTTGTGTACCCGTCAGCACTCGGTCCGGAGAGGTGCTGCAACTGCGACACAAGACCTGCCATGCTAATCTCATTCAGCGACTGCTGTTCCAGATGGAAGTCACTGCTGAAGTCACCACAAAGAGGAGATGTTGTTGTAAAAGGAGAGGACATGGGCTGTGCCCTTTGCATCACATGACCTGCAACACCATCAGGCAGGTCAATGTGGTGCTTAGCCTTTGAATGGTGGGAGGAACTGAACACATCGAGGAATCTTTTGTTGTGAGTACTCTTTACCTGAGTTGTTAGATCTGGGGGTCTCTAGTTGGCAGAGGTAGGTACCAATGTCCAAATAGGGACACTTACTTCTAGTCAGGGTACGGGGGATAGATACACTCTTTGGATAACCCCTGCTCACACCCTTGGTAGCTTGGCACGAGCAGACAGGCTTATCAAAGGCAATGTGTAAAGTATTTGTACCAACACTCACAGTAACACAGTGAAAACAGCACAAATGGACTCCACACCAGTTCAGAAAAATAAAGTATCTTTATCTAAACTACACAAGACCAAAACGACAAAAATCCAACTTACACAGTTCAAGAATAAGTCTTTAAAAAGAGTTCAAGGGTTTTGCATCAAAATAATCCAGAGGTACGTCACTTTTAGCCCAAAGTACCTGTAGATCCAATAAAAGTTACAAAGCGGCAACTGCAGCGTCGAAAAACAAGCGATGCGTCACTCCTGAGACCCTGGTTAGGCGATGCGAGAACCCCGCTGCACGCAGCGGGCTTGTTGCTATGATTCCAGTCTGTAAGGGGAGCGATGCGATATCTTGTGTGGATTCCGGCGCACAGCTTCTCCAGTAGGATGCATCTCGCACAGGCACAATGCAACGATCTTCGGGGCAGCAACAATCCCCGGTGCAGCAGCGATGCGTGGCGCAGCATTGATCCTCTTCTGCCGCGGCCCCTCGATGCGATGGCGCTGGACTCTGCAACGATGTTCGCAGCAACGGGATGTGATCCGCAAGCAAGCAGTGTAACGGTTCTTACAGCGATGACAGGCTCTGTGACGAAACTTGCAGCAACAGGAATCTTCCCGCACCGGGGCGATGCCCTCCGCAAGCAAAAAATGCGTCATTTCTAGAAGAGGAAACAGGCGCTGCAACGATCTTCGCCGCGACGGGAATTCTCTTGCACTGTCGACAATGCCCTCCGCAAGCGAGCGATGCGTGCACATTGTAGATCTTCTTCTTTTCTTCTTTTCCAGCTCCATAAACATCAGGCAACAACCTCCAGAAACCCCACAAATGGATCAAGCACTCTAGGCAGGTCAGAACTCACACAGCAGCGTTCAGGGGGGGAGCTAGGGGTGAATTCCTTTTGTTCCTGGGACTTCTTAACAGGAGGCCAGCTTTCCTCAGGCCCTTGGAGATCTCTTCAAGCAAGGGGACACAGCAACAGCAAAGTCCTTCCCCTCTCCTTGGCAGCAAAGAAACTGCAGGTCAGCCTTACAGCAGGTCAGTCCTTCTTCTTCAGTCTTCCAGCTTTCTCCTTGGCAAAGGTTCCTTCTTGATTGCAGGATGATCTAAAGTTCTGGGGTCTGGGTATCCCTTTTTATACCAATATTTCCTTTGTTCTCTGAAGGCAGAGAGGCCTTCGCCTTGTCCAAACCAGTTCTGGTCAATCCTGGAGCGATTTGTGTACCTGACTACTTCTTTCCTTTGAGAGAGGGGCAGGGTCGTCAGCCGCCCAGCAGGAGGTGGAGCCAGCATTGTGGAAGGCAGGCACGGCCCTATTCAGGCCCAGGTGCTATCCACTCCCGCCACTCAAGATGCAGAGGGAGCTATTCAGCCCTGGGCTGACTCAGCCAGCCTCCTGGAGCCACCACAGCCCCTGCTACTCACAAACTAGACAGTCAATTCACAAACAGGCAATGGCACACAGAATGGTCAGCCAAGAAAACATCCACTTTCTAAAAGTGCTATTTTCAAACACAGGATTTAAAAAACATCCTTCCTAAAAGATGTGTTATTAAATTGTGAGTTCAGGGATACCACATTTCAATTTTTTATCTTGCTCCTATGGGAAGATATTCATGTACACATTATACACAGCATTCCCCATTCTAGCCTATGGGAAAGATAGCCTTTCAATAGTGAAAAACAAAAATGGCTGTAATTCACTATCAGAGCATGTCACCCACACTAGTACATGCTCTACCTTTCACATACACTGCACCCTGCCCAGGGGGGTACCTTAAGCCTTCCATCGGGGTGTCCAATATGTACAGAAAGGGAAGGGTTAGGCCTGGACAGTGTGGACACTGGTCAGTTCAGCATGGCAGTTAGCAACTGCACACAGGCACTGAGGTGGCAGGCCTGAGACACCATTTTAGGGCTACTCATGTGGGTGGCACAAACAGTGCTGCAGGCCCACTAGTAGCATTTGAATCACCATTCCTGGCACACTCAGTGCACTTTACTAGGGACATACTCGTAAAACAAATATGCCAATCATGGGTATCCAATCACAATAACAATTTACCCAGAGCATCTAAAGCAGCAAAAACGAAATCCAGAACAGCGTCAAAAATACAAGAGTTAGAGGCAAAAAGTCAGGGGAAACCACGCCAAAGATGCCAGGTCGAACACAAGTTAATTCCTGGGATGAGAATTACTGAACTAAGTGCATCAGAGCTGTGAGGGTAGAAGTGAAGTAATATGCATCTGTGCCTAATTCATGTCTCTGCCAGGAATATCAATGAATAATGTTGGTGAGGAGCGCACTCTATTAGTGAAATTACTCTGTGTATTGCGGTATGTGTGCAGTGTTGGTAATATGCCTGCGGAGCATATGAGTAAGAAACCATGAAAGTAGCTTAGCCCCAAATAGCGACTAGGACTCCAACACGCACTTTCGATTAAACAATTCAAACATTCAATGCATATTTTTTTTTCAAAAGAATCAATTCTTTATAGTTCAATTCTGTCACATATGTTTTTCTTGTATTTATATGTTGTTTTTCAAACATCAAAAACAAACAATCTTAAACCAGATTTAGAGTTTAACAACAGATTCTTATATGCAATAAATTGCAATAACCCAATGCATATTGGGACATTTAGTCCCTTCGTCAGGGGTATTCTGTAAAAAGAAAGGAAACGTTTCAAATAAAGCACTTTGGGATCGGTTGTAAAAGTGTAACTCTTATGTGATTATAATGTTGTGTCATGCAACCCACACCACAGTGACGTGAAGTATCAATGATTAGGCAGCTCTACTTACTCTCAATTGACAGCACTATGCTAGATCACCAGAAGGACAACAATAAAATAAAAATGAAACAAATTGTCAGACACTTCCACCTGATTATTTCTCTATCAAATCAGGCCATATAGCAGAGTCTCATATTTCAACATACCTGTGATTCAGAAGTTAGTTCCACTACTGGAGATTTCAAAACGATTAGACAGTGAACAATCACCTGTTGATTAAGGAACACATCTTTAGATCACACCTTTGGGTCAACTGCCTTCTTTGAATGCCAGTCAGTGCATTCAGAAATTCATCAAGCTCACCTTATTACTGTTATGCGGAACTCCAAATGTTGCAGTGGCTTGAGTATTCTTTCCATGAGACTGAAATACCAATTGCATGAAGTCAGTAAACAAACCATGCCATTAGTACTACTGACTGTAAACAAACTAATGCCGTAGCCACTGACCTCCAGAATGTTCCAATGTTGCCAATAAATACACATGCGAAAGTTATTTCAGGGCTACACAAGCTCCCAATTCCACCTGCGGAATTAAAGAAAATCATGAGGAAACACTTGTTCCTCTTAGTGTCAAATACTGTGCTCTTTCTGTAAGCCGACAGACACATAGACACGCGCAGTACAAAACTAAGGGCCATATTATCAATTAAGGGCGATATATTATCGGCGATTTTATCGGCAGGAAACTGCCGCTAAAGCGGCGATAATGGGCTTGATAATAGGCCCTTGTGAATTCCCATAGAAGCCCAGGTGAACACCAGAACCTGGGCTTCTATGGGAATTCACAACAGCATATTTTCAAGCCCATTATCGCCGTTTTAGCGGCAGTTTCCTGCCGATAAAAGCTGCGATGATGTATCGCCCTTTCTTGATAACATGGCCCTAAATTCCACAAAGAAATCAAACTCCCGTTCGTTATGTTCATTAATCCAGTGCTCATCATTTAATAAGCCAGCCGCCTCCACATACGCACTGAGTCACCAAACCTTATTCTATGAAAAGGTCACCATTCAAAGCCTCAGCTCCACCGTCGAAAAACTCCTGCAAAACCAACTCCCTCGCCGTTCAAATCGGCGCGGTTCCGACTTGCGTGTCAACAACGATTACTTCCTGGTTTTTGTAACACCGCGATCACGTAGTCACATGATCCTGGAAAGTAAAGGAAATAAACAGCTGACTCTGTGTGAACTCCCCCGTAACCACGGTGCAAATTCATCTCTAAAACCAATGTAACTGTTCCCAGAGCTCCTAGACTTCCGTGTCTGCCTGGGAAATAGCTTAGTACTCCAAGTTTCAATGACTGTTGGACGATGTACTGAAGTGCTTATGAGTTAGTGAGAAAACATGCAGTGTCCATGTTCAGGTCAATTGCAATGCATTATGGTCAACATAGTAAATAAAGGAAATAACAAAAACAAAAAACAATAGTTTTCAACAATGCTTTTGAAACTCATCCCAAGTCAACATTGGTACCTTTTACTACACAATTGCAATTGCATGGTTAACATTAGACTAATATGATCTGTTCCCCACAATTTAAAAAGCATCAGAGATGAGTTGTCTGTGCCCCTTGTGTGTGTGCGTGTTCTGTCTTGATATGTATGTGCCTGAGTGGTGTGTGTTATTCATATAAGATAAATCTTAAAGCGATTATATGATTGGGATCCCTCAATGGTTGTTATGATCCTGGTGTACGTCGTATAAAGGAAGCATACCATTTCCAATTTGTCATTTAGACCTTTTGGCATCGTAGTCTGAAGTCTTTTTGACCAAAAGACTTCTCTCTGTAAGAGATTTTTGGAATTGTCCACACCTGATATTTTCACAACTTGCTTTATGATTTGAAATTTGAGTTGTGCGATGTTATGGTGTTCTTCTTCCCAATGCACCGCCAAACTGGAACAGCTGATTTTTGTGTGTATCTTACTTTTATGATCTGTTAATCTAATTTTCTTTTTTCTCTCAGTTTTGCTCACGTAAAGCAATCCACATGGACATTTAATTGAGTAAACAACATTTTCTGAGTTGCAATTGGTACTACTCTGGAGTTTGATTTTTTCTCCAATTCAGGGGTGTAGCAAGAGTTCCCCGGTGATGACGTTATTGCAATGAGTGCAATTCCAGTATTTTTGTGTTCCTTTTTTGCCAGTTGTCAATTGTGTGGTAGTTGGTTGTTTTTTCTTCCTACTTAAAATCTCCTTTAGGTTTTGAGTTCGCTCGCATGTATCTGAACAGTGGGTTGTTGCAGAATAATTTGTTGAAATCAGTTTCAGACTCCAAAAGTTCCCAACGTTTGTTTAAAATAGTTCTTATCTTTGTGAATGCTGTGGAATATTTTGATACGAACACCATTCTGTCCTTTGATTTATTTTGTCACTTTTTCCAGCAGTTGTGCTCCGGGTAAAAGTTTAACTTTGTTTAGCTGTTGGTTCAAGACTTCCTCTGGGTACCCTCTTTGGATATAGTTAGTTTTTTGTTTCTCCCAGGTTTCTTCACATGCCTTGTTTGATGAAATTTGTCGGGTTCTCAAAAATTGAGACACTGGTATATTCCTAATTAAGGATGGGGGTGAAAACTGCTGTACAGCAGAGCATTGTTTTTGTCTGTGGTTTTTCTGAACACACGTGTGTTGAGTTGACCTGATTCAATTTCAATCCATACATCAAGAAATGACAAGGCTCTATTGTGGATCGTATGTGTGAATTGAATCCTTGGATCTTCTAAGTTCAGTGCGTGTATATTTTTTCTCAATGCCAACTCTGATTTGTTCCAGATGAGGAAGATGTCAATTAACCTACAAAAGAAAACCAATCCTTTTTGCCACACTGGATCAGAAAGAATGTAATAATTCTCAAATTTTGCCATAAACGTGTACGCATAAGCAGGTGCTCCTAGAAATCCTATCGGAGTTCCGTTTAGCTGAATGTAAAACTTCTCATTCCATGTGAAAGAACTGTTTTGCAAACAGAACTCCAGCAGTTGTAAAATGAAGCATTTAGGTGCATATAGATTTTCTTTTGTTAGCAGTGCCCATTCGACGGCTTCCAAGCTATTTCCATGCGGTATAGAAGTATATGGTGCGACCACATCAATGGTGCAAAGAATCACATCTTCTGAAACCTTATCTGTGAGTGTTTTCAGGCTGCACAAAAATCTGTTGTGTCTTCTACGTACGTTTTCCAGCTTTTGACAAATGGTTGCAGATAAGCATCGATGTACCGCCCGGGGTTTTCGAACAGTGATTCGCATCCTGACACAATAGGTCTGAATGGCGGATCGACCAAACTTTTGTGTGTTTTTGGCAGTAGGTAAATTCTTGGTCTTCTAGGGAACTGTTGGTTAAGAATTTTTTTGTCTTTGAATCAATCCAATGAAGATCTTCCTCTTGATCTAGATCAGCTATTTCAACAGTAGGATCCCCATTTAGATATCCATAAGTTTCTTCATTGCTGACATGCTCAAACACCTTACGTTCGTAATTCTCAGAGTCCATAATTACTAGACCACCTTCTTTATCTGCCTTCTGAAAAACGACATGTGGATTGTTGGCCAGTGTTTTCAATGCGCTACATTCTGTTCAACTCAAATGTTTTGCTTTTCTTTTGTATTGAATATTCTTGAGGTCTTTCTTCACAAGCAATTCAAAAGTGTCTAGGGTTTTGTGTGACACTGGAGTAGTGAATGTGCTTTTAGGTCTGAATTTGAATGCTGATGTTTCTTGATTTGATTCCTGAGGACATATGTTCGAGAAAAAATGCCGTAATCTCAATGTTCTCATGAATTTATAAAATGCCACTTTTGTCTCCAATTCTGTGGTGTTGTAAGTACTTACGAACGAAGTTCCTTTGTTAAGCACTGTTTCTTAAAATTTTGTTAATTTAAATGTTGAAATATTGATTACACAGCTTTGGTTTGGCTCCTGAGGCCTTTCCTGCTTTTTTCCTTTTCTTTGTCCTCTCCTGGTTTTGAAACGCTGCTTGCTTTGTCCTGACTCTTCTCTGGGATTTGTTCCGGAGGTCGGCCTTGTTCTTTGCCCCCTTCAAATGTCTTTTGAATTTAAAGCTAATTTAACGGATAATTGAGCTTCCATTAAAGCTTCCACAGCTGATGAGGATAATGAAATTTACAATCTGATAAAGGAAACAAAATCATTTGACGCACAAAGTGGCTAGGTCACCCAACAATTACGCCAACTGCAGTACCTCACCAGAAGGGAACTAAACCAGCGTTTACATGCCTAATTCAATACCATCGAGTTAAGAGGATCCCACGTGGTCTGAGATTAGCAATTCGACCTATGCTTTTTAGACTTCATAGTAACCAACAATTCATGGAAAAGTGGTATTCTATACTTAATAAATGCTAAATAGATCTGATATTGCTACTGATTAAAGAATTTTCAAGAACTATTTACAACTTGGAAGAGGAAATCTACACACTGAAAACTGATCCTTCTAGAAGAGTGGAAGAAGAGCCATGGGGGAAATTTCTGGAAGACCGGCCGCTGCTCCCTCTCCTGCATTCTCTTCCTGGCTTTCTTGGGGGAAACAGGAAGCAGGCAGCACCAGGGCTCCCACGCTCCCTGCAGCCAATCACAACACTGTAATCTAGCGTTGTGATTGGTCTGAGCATTGTGACACGGCGCTCAGCAAGGGACTGGAGGCGTTTGAATGCTCCCCAGGCAGGCTGTAATGCAGCCTGCATCGAGAAAATCACTCATGATCACATAGGGAGTGCAAACCACTCCTCCCCCTGCTCTGAGAGCAGCCGTGCCTCATAAACACGCAGCAACAGGAAAAATAAAATGATAATAACCTTGAGTTATCATTTTATTTTTCCTTTTTTTACACTCCTCAAAGCAGTGGGGCGACGCTCCTCTGCCTTAGCGGAGGAGCCACCACTGACAATCAGCAGCATGTAGATAGAGTTATATATTAGTGAGCTGATTTTCCTTCGTCTTGGACAAATACTAAGACAACTAGGATGAATCATTTATACAAAATATTTCATTGGTTGACGGCTAATACAGCATTTCCCATACTTTGTCACTCATTTAATCCATAATACTCTTTGTTTGTTTCATCAATTTTTCATTGAAGAAAAGCTGCCAGCTTTTATTGACAGAGAACAGCCGACACATGTTTTGCCCTTTACAGCAAATCGAGCCAGGGCTTTCTCAAGGCTGTAACACAATGAGAGTTCAATCAATACTATGTCAGCAGTGAAGGGTGACCCCAAGAGTGTGAACTGAGTGAACCAACATGCTTGTGATTAAGTTCAGAAAAGTAAGGAGACAGAAGCCAGACTTAGCTTCAAAGAATTTATACTATTCCAAGACAATTAAAATAAATGTACGAAAAAGGTTTTTGAAAAAAGCAAGCAGGAAAAGCTGTAAATATAAATATATCCTGCTACTAAAGAACACTGTGTTTCCCTAATTTGTGCAGTAGTGAACCTTTAAAAACGCATAATCTAAAACTAACATATACCACAGATGGTAATATCTTTGAATAGGACATAATAAGATTCTATTGTTTAGAGAATGTTTAGAAAAGCAAGTATTGTGAGTAAATGGTGGAAAGGTTATCTTCAGCTAATCAGATGAAGTGCGCAGAGAATGGAATCAGTGCTTCTGTTAATCAGTAAAGTTCATGCTCAAGCAATGCATGCAGTGCGAGATAAAGTTTATAGCAAATCACAGATGGTTTATAATAATACCTAACTAGTTACAGTAGTTGTTATCATTAAATCGCAGTAGGCAGTATTTCAGGTGTTGCAGTAGCACATTCAAGTTTCTTTTTTTTCTCTTTTTTTGGTCCTCATCTCACCTTTCAAGCCTCTGCGGGTCCTATGCAGCCGCCTTCGTAATCTGTCGCCCCTACGGCTTACCGCACTCGCTTGGGTCGTCCGACCAGTCCCTTTGTTTTGTTAGGGACCCTGGTGTAATCTTAAAACCAATGATGTTACAATAATCTTAACTTCTTACCCCAGCTCACGAGGGGGTGCCAAATGTTCAAAATCTGATCCCCCACACCCTCGTACACTAAACGTGCCATAGAGAATGCAGCTTTAAGCCAATCTTCCCTTTGTGGGGGTAGGGGATCTTTCCACCTTTTACACACTTCCCTTCTGGCCAACAATATCAAATACAATAATAAAGAGAGGTTCTGGCTGAGGCGACCATCGTCTCCAAAAAATACCAGTTGCATATTGATCTCTATGATGGTGTTAAAGATGTCCCGTAAATTGTCACCCACCTCAGTCCAAAATCTTGCAAGTGTTAAACACTGATAAAAGATATGTAGATCGTTGGCAATTGGTGCCGCACATATGGGGCATTTGGGGGCAGGGTCAGGGGCGAACTTTGCAATTTTGCAGGGGTATAATAGAGTCTATTGACGACAAAGAAATGTTTTTTTTTAAACAGGCAGGTTTAACAGATCTGTACAGGGTCTTTAATGAAGATTCATACATAGAGTCTGCTGATGGCCCAAGTGGGGTTTCCCTCCATACTGCAGCAAGGGCAGGTGTCTCATGGCCCTCGACCTCCAACAGACTTGTACCATATAGGTATTTGCTTGTTTAATGGGCATATCCCTTGCAGCAAATCTTCAATCTCTTTTTTTTCCGCTGATCTCCCGCTTTTCTGCCTCATACCATGATGTTAGCTGTATGTATTTAAATCTTGAGAGCCCCGGGCCGACCTTTGCCCTCAGGTACTCCCAGGGATATACCCCCCAGAGTCCAACAATTCGGACCAAATTCTGAAACCTGCCCTCTTTATCGGCAATGCCAAGCTATCCTGCAGGCAATCCGGAGTCCCTGGTGTATCCCACACGGGGGCATTTTCAGAGTAGTATCCAATGCCCCAGCTGCGCCTGAGCCTACACCATAACTCCAAAGATGCCCTTAAAACTTTTAGACGCACCCTCTTAAACAACCTAGGTGATCCAAATTTATTCAGAAACGCCTCGCCATCTCCTCCCCCTTCCACCCGCACCATTTCGCCAAACAGCCTACCCCAGGCTGATTCCCCAGGCTTCACTAGCAGCATTCGTATGCTTTTGAACTGGAATGCTGCTGCGAACAGCCTTACACCTGGGAGGGCTAACACGCCTTTTTTAAATCTGCGTCTGAGTTTTTTCCACGCCAGGCGAACCCCTTTATTGCCCCAGATGAAACTGCTGATCTTACTCTGTACTTTCATCAGACTTTTACTCGGAAATGTTAGTGGAATTGAAGAGAAGAGGTAGGACAACTTAGGAAGGATAACCATCTTTACTAATTTGGTTTTCCCATAGATGGTCAGAGGGAGATTTCTCCATCTGCTAAATAGACTGTCAATTTCCTTTACCACCCTCTTGAGGTTCAACTCGGGAATCTTTTCAACTTCCTTCACTACATAGATCCCCAAGTATCTCATCTCTTCAGTTACTATCCCTGGCCACTCCAGGTTCCAACACATCACCTCCATCTTAGTTCTATTAACAAGAAACCCAAGAGCGATCCAAACTCACACATACACTCTTCCGCCCTCTTAATAGCTATGTCTGGGTCACTTGTGTACAATATCAAGTCGTCAGCATACAGAGCTATTTTTGAGCCATATTGTTCTGATCTAAATGGATAGATTGAATTGTCCAGTCTTAGCATCTGGGCCAATGGATCCACGTACAAATTAAACAAAAGAGGTGATATCGGGCACCCCTGCCTAGTTCCTCTCTGAATATTAAAACTCGCCGTTAGGAACCCATTTAGAAATATTCGGGCAGAGGCACCCTGATAACAGTTCTGCAGGGTTTGTATGAAGATTGAACCAAATCCCATAGCCTTCAGAACCTACCATAGATATACCCAGCAAACTCTTTCAAAGGCCTTGGCCGCGTCGACAGCGACGATGGCCAAGGGTTCTGTCCTCTGGATAGCCAGATCGATGTTGCCTATGAGGAGCTGTTTTTGTTCCTGGATATCTCTACCTGCGACAAACCCTTTCTGATCTGGATGTATTAACTTTGGTATCAGTTTGGCCAATCTCCCTGCTAAAATGCCCATAAAGATCTTATAATCGGCATTCAGCAGGGAGATTGGAGGATAAGAGTCTGCCTTTTTTGGATCCTTGCCAGGTTTTAATATCAGAACTATTATTGCCTCTTTCCAAGTGTTAGGGACCTTTCCAGTTAAACTATAGATTGAATTAAAGGTGTCTCCCAGTACTTCTAGGAGCTCCACTTTTAGGTGTTGATATATTTCACTCGGGAGTGCATCTGATCCAGCAGCTTTTTTGTTCTTAGATTTATTTATCTGAGCTGCAATCTCCTCTGACGTAAGGGGGGCATCTAAGTTGTTTTTGCTTTCTTCTGAAAGTACGGGGAGTTCTTTATTACTGCAAAATGACTGAATCGAACTTGGCAGGGGAGCCAGGTCTTCTCTATACAGCTCTGAGAACATAGAAAGAAGACAGGTCTGTATATCCTCGGTCTTATTTGAAATATCCCCGCTGGCGTTGATTTTAAGTTCTTTTATATAATTTCTGGCTCGGTCAGTTCTGGCTTTCCATGCTAATAAAGCACCAGCCTTTTCCCCATATTCGTAATTCTGCATCCTGCTAGTATCCCACTGCACCCTACATTTAGCTTCTAGTCTCCCTCTGTATTCTGATCTAGCCTCTTCCAACTTCCTTAAAATCTGAGTGAGTTGCTCCCGGTCCCCGATGCTAGCACTATCTCTTTCTCTCTCCAAACCACTTATCTTCCCTTCAATACCCTTTAGTACCCCAGCTTCGGACTTATTCTTATAACAGATATTTCCGTGGAGTTTCCCCCTAAGCCAGGCCTTGTAGGCATCCCAAACTACATCAGGTGTTGTAGAGCCCGAGTTCTGCAAGTAAAACTCCAAGTATTGGGCCTGCACAGCAGCTATCACCTCGGGGTCCTGCAACTTGGCCCTGTTAAGGGTCCACCTTGATGCTTGCCGCTGTACCTCCTTGATCTGATATACAAAATGTTAGGGGTGCGTGGTCAGACAAGTGACTCGGTAGAACTGAAACTTCTTGTAAATTGGCTATTGAGCCTCTATCTAAAAAAATGTAGTCAATCCTAGAGGAATGACAGTGCTTTTTGCTATAAAAGGTAAAACCCTTCTCGTCTCCTTTTATTTCCCTCCATAGATCGACCAGGTCCACATCGTGGATCATATTAACTAATGCCCGACTTACCTTCACCGCACCTTTGTAATGGCTTAAATTAGATCTATCCTTGAGGGGATCCATGAGGACATTAAAATCTCCCCCTATTACGTATGGTGGAGGTTCTACCATCAGCACAGATTGTAGTTTGTGAATATAGGCTGGATCGTCCGTGTTTGGACCGTAAAAAGAGGCACAGACCATATCCTGGTTTTCGAATGCTAATGTAACGATCAACCATCTACCAGAGGAGTCTGACTGTACTTTTTTTATATTACAGGGCGTCCCTTGTTTAATTAATATAGCGACCCCTCTATTTTGGGCTGTTTGTTTTGAGGCATCAAAGCACTTTACCCACGTAGTCTTTGAAAAAATTTAGGTGATTTCTTCATGGCTCAGGTGTGTCTCCTGTAACAAACATATTTGTGCAGTTGATTATTCTAAATGTTTATGGATTAGCCTCTGCCGCCGAGGGCACCTTAAACAATTAACATTCCACGTGACAAATACTATCCCTCTATTTTTTAAAATTGCACCTGCCATCATCCTCTTTTCCTACATGAAAGTATCGACCCTTTTTGAGGCAAGAATTGACATGGATATACAAAAGGTTTAGATGAGGTAGAATTTTTTTTCTCCTTTTTTTCCCACTGCTCCCCCACCACGTGCCCCCCTCCTACCTGACCCCCCCATGACCTTGTGCCCCCTCTACCCATGAGGAACCCTCCCTACTAATAGGCAAAAGCCTATTTAGCCATCTGCCCCCCCCCCCCATGGAGCAACTATGTGATCCCAGTTATTTGTTTACAAAATTCCCTACTAATTCCACTTTGTTTTAATTGAAGGCCCATTTATTCTATCTTAATCTATTTCGCCCCCTGACCCTCTTTTCTGTCTCTGATCTTAGCTATAAGAGCGTAAGCTTCCTCCCCTGACCTGATCTGGTGCATGTGATTATTCCACATTACTCTCAACTGTCCCGGAAACTTCAACCGCGCCTTGGCTCCTAGCCTATTCAACTCCTCCAGCCTTTTTCCCAACTCCCACTGCCTTGCTGCGGTAATATGTGATATATCAGATCTTATATGGAATGTAAAGGGGTTAGAGCTATTGAAGTATATGGAGCCTTTTTTTATTGCGGTGGAGAGAATCTGTTCTTTTATGGAGTATGTCAAAAAGTTCACCAGAATCTTTCTGGGTTTCTGTTTTGTACAATTTCACCTGAAAGGGTCGCGATGTACCCTCTGTATGTCATGCAGCAGATCCACCTCTGGTGTATCTTTTAATACTGTCCCCTTCAGTAAAGAAATGACATACCCCTTAATGTTGCCCCTTCCATGGACTCCGGCACATTCAAGATTCTTAGATTATTCAGACAGGAATAATTTTCCAGGTGCTCAATTTCTTCCTTGAGTTCCTTATTCTGTGTAGACAACTTAGTGACCTCTGCTTCGGTAGTACTCATTAGGCATTGGCGGATTTTGCGGATCCACGATCCGCGGATTTTGTGGATTTGCGGATCGTGGATCCGCAAAATCCGCGGATTTTGCGGATTTGCGGATCCGCGGATTTGGGGCGGGGCTTCCATGCGAGTGCAGTCACTGAATTTGAGCATCAACTAGTTCGAGCGACCATGTGTGTGTTACTATGCAATCGCCCCGACGGGCGCAGGGGTCCCTTGAGTGAGCTGTCCATCATAGTGGGTCAATGGCGGGCAGACGGTGCAAACCGCAAGTGTGTGGGCGGGGCCAAACGGGCAGGGCTACCATGCGAGTTCACACATGCTTCTTGTGTGTATAAAAGGTCTGAGAAAGATCAGTTGAGCAGACGAAGAGAAAGAAACCCCTGGTCACAAGAACAGCACCGGTATTGTGCTCGTGAAAGTCAAGGATGCAAAGGCCTCTATCCAGGATCACAGCTGATTTTCCACGGTAGAGTTGGGAAGAAGGCACACCTGTCCAGCCTTGACGACGCTCACAATTGTTTTTGGGCTAATGAATGAGTCACTGAATTTGAGCATCAACTAGTTCGAGCGACCATGTGTGTGTTACTATGCAATCGCCCCGAAGGGCGCAGGGGTCCCTTGAGTGAGCTGTCCATCATAGTGGGTGAATGGCGGGAAGACGGTGCAAACCGCGAGTGTGTGGACGGGGCCAAACGGGCAGGGCTACCATGCGAGTTCACACATGCTTCGTGTGTGTATAAAAGGTCAGAGAAAGATCAGTTCAGCAGATGAAGAGAAATAAGCTCCTGGTCACAGAAACAGCACGGGTATTGCGCTCGTGAAAGTCAAGGATGCAAAAGCCTCTATCCAGCATCACAGCTGATTTTCCACAGTAGATTTGTGAAGAAGGCACACCTGCCTCGACGACGCTCACGATTGTTTTTGGGCTCACAGGAAGGGCATGTTGTAACTATTTTAGGATGGCGCCGGCAGCTTGCCGGCGCCATCCTAAAATAGTTACAAGTTGACAGGCCAGCCAGGCTTCAACTTTTGTCCCCGGAATCCGCCGCTCGCGGATTTGCGAATTCGCGGTAAATTCGCGGGAGCTCCGGTAAATTCGCGGGAGTTCGCGGATCGCGAATTTACAGAAAATTCCCAAAATCCGCGAGCGGAACGGATTTTGCGCTCATACTTAGTACTCATCGACTCCTTGATCTTAGGGAGGTCCAACTCCATGGCCTCAGTCCTGAGAGTAACCTCATCTACCCTCTTGGTCAATTCTTTGCATGAAGCCTTTATTGCTGCTTGGTTGGCCTCAGATACTGTAAATCTGTTGGCCATCTCGGCTTGGTTAGTTTCCGATACTATAAATCTACTAGTGATTTCTTCCTTCATGGCCAATAGTATAGCGGCCAATGTGCCTGCAGTTGCGTCCGATTTATCTGTATGGAACTCAGCACCTCTGCTTGCACTGTCAGAGGATTCAGATTGATACTTTGGAGCATCTTGCGCTGTGTTCAGCATATCTGTGCTTCTGGCCGATATTATGATATCCTGCGTGACGCTTGGGCCATCCTCTTCTAGTGGCGAATATCGATTGGCTAGACCAATGTCTGGATGTATTGTTACCTCTGCTTCTACTGGGACAGTACAGTTGTCGGTGCTGTCCCCTTGGACCCCTCCCTCTGTCAATCCCCCTATGGTGTTTGCCTCCGGGGTAACTGAGGTAGGCTGAGAGTGCTGAGGGGACTGGTTACCTTTATTGTTCTGAGCAGGCTGAGTAGGAAACGTATGCTGGGCAGGTCGAGCTTCCGAGGGGTGACAGCTGGAAGCAGAGGTTGTAGTGACGGTGTTAGACATTACTTTATAATAAATTTTAAGTGAGGGGGTAACTTTTATACTTGCCGCTGCCACTTTTGCTCCTTTATTTTTTCCCCTGCTTTTAATGTTTTTAGGGCTTAAATACTCTTCAGAGGTGTTCAGCCTGGTTTTTCTCCTTCTTGCACGTTCCTTTATTTACAAGATAGGGGGTGAAATGCATGGAGGATTTACAGGTTTTCTCTTGGATGAATTAATGACTGTCCTGGCTCTTAATGTGTACCTGTTTCTTTTCTCGGGGAACTGACTTTCCTCAGTACTACTGGCTCCGTTTGTACTCTCTTTGCCACCGGCACCTTTGCCCTTGTCACAGCCACCCTCTACATCCATACACCTTGCCGAAATACTCGTGAGGTTATTGTTGTATAATTGGGGAGGGTTAAATCCTCTAAGAGCGCTAGCTCGTGTACTGCTCTCACCCCCTCCGCCCCCCCTGGCGGCTCTCTGCCTTGCAGCTTACACCACTTCGCTCCCAGGACAGAACGCTACATGCGGTTTCTGATGCTGCTTCTCCCGCCGCCTCAGCTCCGAAGAAACTCCCACTGGCTCTGCCACCATTGACCCGGAACACTGACAAAGCGGAATCGCGCCTCTTCCGTAGCCTGGCCGCCTCCTCCCACAGCCAGTACTGGTTCCTGGAGACGTTAACGCCGTCCCCCTCACGCCGCTCGTGCTGATCCCTCCTCCAGCCGCGCTTGTCCTCGCTCGCCTCTCGTCTCTCACCGCGGGCCAGCAGACGAACCCCAAGATCCGGGGGCATATTCGACCGGCCAGCTACCGTAACGGTACAGTACGATATAATACGCACCAGAGTTGAAAAAAGATATGCAGGAAATTACAGTATGGGTCTATAGGTAATACATTTTTAGATGCAGGAAAACTAGCTACTCCCTGGGGTAAGGAAGGTGACTACGGCCGTTCAGCTAGCGGCCGCCATGTTCCTCCTAGCTCCTCCCCTCGATCTCGATTTACCGCACATTCAAGTTTCTAAAAGAATAGACATTTGTTGTAACAACGTTGCATTATTCTTCATTCGATTTTAACAATAAATCTCGAAAGGTTGTTGTACAGTTAATTTACAGCTTATAGCCTAACATCCGTATTTTACAGGATCAGCCGTTCTGCCGCAACACCCATTGCTTTTTGATGCTGCTCCATATTTACAAGGAAGAGGCAACGCCAAAAACCTTGTCTTAGAATGGCGATATGAGGAGAAATTATACATTTTCCCCTGATTTTGCTCTTTCTATCTGACTGCAAATCGCCTGCAAAGATTGTTTATGTGGATGAAGGTGTCCCTTCCTACACATAAACACATAAACAACCACCCTGCAGGGCAGGCACCCTTGCAACATGGTGCAGGTGCTAGGCAGCTTTTTTTAGCATCAGCACTAGGGGAAATGCTGGGGTGCACCATATTTTTGTACCTACGGTGCATCCCTGCTTTTTAAAAGAATACCAATTTTTTGAGTAACACCATGCTCTGAAATGATGTTGTAAATGAACACCCGTTGTGTTTAATTGTCTCAATGGGTATGCATTTGTGTCTGTGGTTTTTGAGAAGGTGCTTAGGAAAGGAAGAAACAAAGATCGACAGCAAGGGAAATCCTTTGTACAGAACACTGAGATACCATTTGTTCAATTCCCTGTACCATATTTATTTCAAATATTTTAATAAAAAAAATGTTGTTCCCACTTGAAAACAAATCTCAGCTTTTTTAGAGTAGCTATACACTTTCTGTGGGCTTCATGATTGAAAAACAGATACGAGGTACACTGTCAGCTACAATTACCTTAAGTGTAAGTTTATATGTTATACTTTGAAGAAAAGTAGTGAGCAGTGTTTTACAATCACAGCATGTTGTAGATAGAATTCCTGAAGGATGCTTACACCACATTCTAACCTCACTAAATGGTAGGCTGTCAAATGTGTGTTTGGCTAAATCAATTTACAAAATTATACCTTCATTTAAAAATAAGAATTAGCAGGTGTAGCATCTGTGCTATGTGTGCAAGGTTATATTTTTAACCTGTAATCAGCCAAGTACATGCGAACTAGAAAAGTAGTGAAGGTCAAATCGCCGCCAAGCCAAGTGTATTCAAGATCTGGATTCTGGGGGTCTGAGTTAGACCCTGGTTATAATACTGCAAAATGTGTGGCAGAGGTAGGTCTAGACTTTTGAGAAAATAGAACAGAAATGGAGCTTGCTCGTTGTATGTGATCACACTTTCATATAGATAAGAAGCCTGTTGCTCAGACCAGTGATTGGCTAATGCACTGTAACATTCTGATAATGGGTCTGTCATCACTTCTGACAGTGATCCACATCAAAGTTTGCAATCAAGGCTTGACCTCCTTTCTCTACAAGTCAGAAACATTGCCCAGCTCTTAAAGCATTTGTTAAATTTTACACCAAAAATGCCATTTTTTGACAACATAGGATATCCTTCCAATACAACTGAATGTGATTATTTTGAATATAACACTAAGAAGGATAGTATAACCACAGTCTTTGTGTTACTGTCCTTGGACATATAAATTTGTAAATTGTAAATTGATACTTGTATAGCGCACTACTCACCCGCAAGGGTCTCAATGCGCTTGTACGAATATCGCTGTGAAACCCATCCCGGCTTTCCCTGTGAGGCGTCCACTCCTGGGCACCCCCAAGGTGGAGGCCAGGCATCCTTAGTGTTGTGGGGGCTGTTGTGGAGATTAAGCAAGCTATTGCCCAGAGTTGCAGAGTGGGACTCCATGATTGGAATAGGCACCAAGGCGAGAATTATCAGGTCAGTGGAATTTTGAGCCCAAGCCCGCCGAGGCGGGGAATTGAACCCTGGTCCCAAGCTAGAACTCTACATCAGGGTGTGCCGCTCTAACCATTGAGCCACACTTCTCCATAGTTCATGGGTTCAACAAAATGTTGTACTGTGATGTTTTAGACAGGCATAAATAAGATCAAGAAGGAAATAGTATTTGATCATGCTGGTGTCCAGTGTGCATTGACCTGGAAATTAGAATCCAACAGGAACAACAATGCAAAGAATATATCTATGCTAGTCAGCAGTAGATCCTGTGGAGGGGAAATGGGATAAAAGTCAAAGAAACCGACATATCTTCATGCTGCCTGCTTTTATTGCTGAGGTTTAACTTGCTCTGTAGAGGCGTTGATGTTTACAAGAAATATTTTTTGTCATAACATTGTCTTATGGCTTATGATATACCTTTTGCCAATCTCTGTACGACACACACTTTGCGGTTGGGGAACACTCTACGACTTCCTAGATATAAAAGATAGAACAGACTTCTGTAGAAATTCACAAAATACCTGGAACTGAAATACATACTCATGTTTAGATAACTATCTTCAGTGAATTGTAATGAAATCGGTGATTTCAATGATTCTCAACATTCATAGTTCATTTGTATTGTGCTTTTGTTCCTGACAATATGCATTTTACTCCCACACCACTGCCAATACCATAATTCCATTCTTGATTCAAGTAATATAACAGAGCCTATACAAGATGAGGCTGTGCTTAATTTGTAAAAAATATATGTACAAGGGCTCAAGATATTTCTCAGAAAGCCAAACCACCTTGGTTGACACTATCCACTATCCATGGCAGCATAGCCAATCGATAACCATCACACATTACAAGTGTGACATTTTGGACAATTCCAAGTGAATTTGTGCTGTAAGGATGTCTGAAAATGCTGTTTTCTTTTCTTTTTTTTTTAAAGCACATTGAACAATTTATTGACATGGTGTGCTCAATAATAGACAGAAAGACTGTTCTTAAAAAGATGCAGATGTTTAGAAATAAGTGTGAAACACAGCCATGCTAGTTCCTCTTGTAAACAAGTGCAATATAATTTGCAATCCTTGGAAGGATGGTTCTAGTGCTTTACAGTGTGTACTCCTAGAAAGAGTGATTCCAGTGTTAATGTGCAATCAATGTCTAAATCCCAGATCTCATGTGTTTTCCAGAATACTTCTTTGAAATCAACAAGTCCTTGATAACTCCTGATGGAAGTAAAATGATTTTCAATCTCCTGACAACAAGGTTCTGGCTGCAGCAAATTAGTAGCACAATCACATAGCAAGGAATACTCTGAAAAACAAGGATTACTTAATCGATCTATGATGGCTGCCACCCTTGCAAGTCTTGAAGATTCCAATGGCACTTTGGCTAAAGTAGTTTGTGTTTGTTCTAAGTGAGTTTTAACTGCAACAGTGAACCCCCACACAAGGAGGCACCCACACTCTATATGTACCGCTGACCTCCTCAGCAGTAGAATACTCAGGCACCTTCCAAGGAAGGGATTTCCTTGTCAGCTAGGTCAACACAGGGGAGCGTGGGCCATGGATCATGACCTTTGCATATTTTCTTGTTTGCTTCCAGCTACTCAGTCCATTCACATATATCTTTGCTCCAAAGTAAAATCTATTGGTATTAGGCAATGTATGACTGTGCCCTTTCATTCAAATAATATCATTGCAGTGTGTGTGCGTCTGTGTGTGTGTGTGTGTCTGTTTGTGTGTGTGTGTATGTGAGTGCATATGTGTGACGTGTGTGTAAGTGCAAGAACTTTATCGGCGATTTCTGGATTCATGTAAAGGCAATTTGGAACAAGATATCTCCCACAAACTTTATGGTTCAAACCCTTTGTTACAAGAATACTTTGTGGAACTTCGTGAAATAAACATTGTTTTACATGGAACTTTTTAAAGAATCGAACAGAGGAAACCATTGACAGTAAGGCAAAGAGTAAATCCACTATACACCATACACTATACACCACTTCAAAGCAATATTATTCAAATAAACATATATGGGGTCATTATGATGTCAGGCGGAATCACTTCTGCCCGACACCGACTCGGTCATGGAAGCAACCGACACCCGGTCGGTGGGCCCGACTGCCTCATTAAGATACATCCGAGCACTGTTCGGTTGCACTCCTATATTTCACTATGGAAGCATGCATTACATCTGGAAACCGGACATAATGCATGGTGCCATAGTGAAATGGGAGATGCGGTTAATTCATGCACCCCGTTGCAGGCACCTCAAGATGCCAACATTGTTTCTCACATGTGAGTACTGCCATATGAATTTAGTGACGTTGGTATCTACTAAAGGTATTTTACTGTTATGCAATCTATTTTTAACAAATGTTAACACTACCATTTAGTAGCTAGAAGTATATCTTCTATGTCCATGCTAAAGACATTCACAGGTGATACATATTATTTATCTTCACTAGCACTTTAAACGGGCTGTCCTACTATCAAAACGTTGTCATGTGAACAAGGCTCCGTTGAGCCGAAACGTCTTTGACAGTACCTCTGCAATAAAGGAAAAGCAAGAGCCCATTTGGTCCGTGTCCGAGTTTCATTTGTTGGCTGGCAAGACTTGATGCAGCGCAATAAGAAAGCAGTATTCCTAATATATAGCCTGGTTGTTTCCGAACCGGCTTACACGGGACCCTTCGCACGTTTGGTCGGTGCTTCAATCGGAAGGTTTTTCGAACTTGTTCGGAGAAAAATTGTAACCCTGGAAGGAGTATAGCACCTGACCCCCGCTCAACCGGAAGAGAAAGGAGTGACGACTGCG
Organism: Lissotriton vulgaris; assembly: GCF_964263255.1. Lineage (NCBI taxonomy): Eukaryota > Metazoa > Chordata > Amphibia > Caudata > Salamandridae > Lissotriton > Lissotriton vulgaris. The sequence goes on along the minus strand of NC_141696.1, from coordinate 1,331,173,645 downwards.
ACGAGCTGGTCGAAGAGGAGGCTGCTCAAGCGGAGAGCGGTGAGCGCCCAGCCGGGTGAACCAAGACCCGGTCAACACCACGCGACCAAGTAAGCACCGTAATTTGTATTGAGCGGGTGTGAAGTACGGCAATCAGGCGGGCTGCACTAACGGACATAACATAGCACACGAAGTGTAACAGCGCCTAAGAATTTATCATTTAACAGCAGAGGGATGTCAGGTGACAACGTGCGGGACCGGGAAACTCTGGCAGCTTCATTGTTTTCCGACAGTGCCCCCCTCCCGCAAGACATCCGCGGGAGGCAGAATAATGAAACTAGTGGTAGCAGCACGTCGATCATTAAGGAGCTATTTAAAACACTGGAGAAAAAATCTCGCCAGGAACAAGCGAAATGGTGGGAATCTAAGTCGCTGCAGCGGTATATAGAGGTTAACAGAATACATCGGGGGCTTAGAATCCTCACTGCTCCCACTTATGAGGATCCCAACCCTGAATTGATGAAGGAGTGGGCAGAAAGTAATTTAGAAGCATCACGGCGGCAAGTACAAATATTAATCAAGTATGCTGACATTGATTGAGCCAAATTGCTAACTGAGATTGCAGCCATCAATGAAGAAATCGAGGCTCTGGGTGAGGAGGAGGAAAGAGCCAAATTAGCTAAACTAATGAATGAGCGCCTCAAGAAGGAGGAGAGTAAAATCGTTGACAGGAAGGCTTATAAGTTTCAAAGAGACCGCAACGACTATGAATTGGGACAAATATTCACCTTTTCTCGAAAATATGATGCTCTCCGAAAAGGCTTAGCGAAACCCCAACCCAAAACCAAGAACACACGTCAGCAGCTAAGCAAAGAGGCATTGAGTGACTCTTCCAACTTTTCCCTCAGCTCCGACCAAGAATCAGGTTCGGATTCAGAACGCCGCAAACAATTAGAGGGCGCCCCTAAACCATCACCTGGCCAAGAAATTATTTTTTTATGCCAGGAAAGACTCAAGACATTAAGATCTCATACACGGAAGGAGCAAAGAAACGAAGAGCAAACTTCCGGAGTCGCCAAAGATGGAGGGCGGCGAAGAGGAGGATTTCAAAGGAGGAAAAGAGGCGGGAGGGGACGGGGATCCGTCGCCCAACAGGAATAGCAAGCACTACTAACCGCACTATCATTAATTTGACTTCTTTGAAACTAACAGCACAAGAGGAAAATATCCTTAAATTGGGACTCACCTATGCAACACCTTGTTACTTTGACTATCCGAAAACCAGATGCGACATCTACAAAGCAGTGAGAAAACTAAAACTCAGGAAATTCTATGCCCAAAAGAGAAACTCTGGTGAAAGCCAATCAATTAACAGCAGCAATAACATCAATGCATCCCAAGGTACAAGAGTCATATCGGAATTATGGGAGACAGATGGTCGTGGCTATGATAACACAGAGGATGAAATGACCGGAATCAATTAAATAGACCAATGGGGAAACAGAACCTCACTGATTACCAATTTCAGACCTCCATCTACATTTTATCCCATTCTCCCGCGTGACAATCTTGATATCTTTCACGAGAATGTAGTTTCTGATTTGAAAGAGCTCCAAAAAAATGTGTGAAAAACCAAGAAACATTTCGATAGCCGATCACTACAGTATACTGCGCTCACTAACAAATTGAGGAAAGAAAAAGATCTTGTGGTGAGAACTAGTGATAAAGGCGGAAACGTGGTTTTGATGACCAAGGCTAACTATGACAAAGAAGCCTACATTCAGCTGAATGATCGGACATGTTACGAGCGCATCCACACTCGTGTTTTAACTAATATCAAAGAGGAATACCATCGCAAACTATCCAAATGGAAAGCCGCCAAGTTAATTTCAGAAGCTGAATTTAAATATCTTAAAGTCGACAACCCCATAACACCAATCCTGTACTTTATACCAAAAGTGCATAAGGACCCTCTGAACCCACCGGGTAGACCTATTATATCTGCCAGAGGTAGTCTCCTGGAGCATACATCTGTATATATTGACTATTACCTGCAAGGTTATGTACATCAACTAGGTTCATATGTACAAGATACAGGGGACTTTTTGACTAAAATTAAGGATATTGAATTGTCTGATGGTGACTGGCTTATAGCTTTGGATGTTACAGCATTATACACGAGTATAACACATAAGGATGGCTTGAATGCAGTTCGTTATTATCTGTCAAGAAGAGGTCCTTAGTTTGATGAACATAATGTTATGCTCCTTGACATGTTAGAATTTTGTTTGGTCAACAATATTTTCCTCTTTAACCAACAAGCATACCGCCAATTGCAGGGAGTAGCCATGGGGCCAGCTTCTCCCCAAGCTTCGCATGTCTCCACATGGGAGCTTGGGAGGAGCTGGTCCTTGGCCTCGAATACCAACATTGTATACGCAATAATTTGGTGGCGTGGTTCCGTTTCATTGACGACCTGCTGGTCATGTGGAGGGGAAGCCATGAGGGAGCACTTGAATTCATCAACCAAATTAATAACAATGATCTTAATTTAAGATTCACTGCGACCCTTAGCCAAGAAAAGGTCACATTTCTTGACACAGAACTGTATGTCAATGGCAGCAATTTGGAATCCAGATTATACCGCAAGGCTACAGCTGGCAATAGCATTTTACATGCTGCCAGTTCGCACCCAGCACATTTGATTTCCAGCATTCCCTATGGGGAAATGCTGCGTTTGAGACGAATTTACAGCAATCCCCGAGATCTTGAACAGGCGCAAAAGGAAAGCGAATCTCGCTTTCTGGAAAGGGGGTATTCAAGCAAACTAATAAAGAGTGCTATACAAAAGTCTATGGTCCTGTCGATGGATGAACTATTAGTAAAAAAATCCGAACGCCAAATGACACCTGTTGAGAATACTCAAGATGAGGAGCAACCAGTGGCAAACTGTTTTAGGATAATAACTGGCTTTAACAGACAACATAAACAGATTCGTAAAATATGTGATAAACATTGGCCTATCGTTACTAAGGATAACGTTATAGGTAAAGACCTCCCAAAAAGAGTATCGCTCACTTTCAGTAAAGCTCCATCCTTACGTGACCACATAATGGTAACCAACTCTGAGCCTTATGCAAAATCCTCATGGTGGCAGGAAAACAACGGTTTCTACAAGTGTAAAACTTGTAAAGACTGCCAACATGGAATTAACACCAAGAATTACAGAGATGGTTTCACTGATACAAAACACCCAATAAACCAAGTATTAACATGCAAATCTGAATTTGCGGTGTATGTATTGCAGTGTCCCTGTGATAAGAAATACGTTGGCAGCACCAAACATGCTGTGCACAGGAGGATCCTCCAACATCTTCGTGCCATCAGCAATGGTGACAATACTTACCCTGTGGCCCGCCATTTTAGGGAATGTCACCAGAGCGACAACGCCAATTTAAAATTTTGGGTGATTGATGCGATTATTAACAGTAGAAGGGGAGGAGACAGGGAAGCCAAGTTAAGGAAGCTTGAAACTAAATACATTCTATTGCTTAACACAAAGACCCCAGCAGGCCTTAACATCACGTAGGATCTCTATACTTGCTTGCCCTGAACCAATTTGTGTCTCCTCTTCATGGTAGTCATGCGCGAGGGACACCCGGCTGGGTGATGCTTGTGCATGCGCCATGAAGTGGCTGCGACATAATAGGTATCCTAGATAAATGATTGACTCAAACTGCTACTTATAGATACACCTTAAACAATGATTTCATGAATTTATTATGCACTTTTCAGCATTGTTTTATTTATTATTTTATTTATTTATTTATTTATTTATAGGGTTTTGTATAGCGCGGACAAGACCCGTGGGTATCAGAGCGCTTAACAAGGAAAGAATAACATGTAGACATTATAGTAGCAGTAAATCAACAAAAAACATAATTATGAGGTAGAAGGTAATGTACTGTATAGACATGTTAGATATATACTTCCTAATGTCTGTGCAATTAGCAATTGGTGACGAATTAGGCTTAGCTTGTGTCGTGGTAATGGTACAAGCATGGAGAGGTAGAGTTATAAGGTAATTCAGTGCATATAAGGATAATATGGTTAAATAAATATAGTGAGGTAGCAGTTATATAGATTATGACTGTGAGATAGAGTATAAGTTCCCAGGTATGAGAGGAAGCAGTAACGTGACAATCCTCGACTTGACCATGCAAAACAGACAGTTGTCAGCCATCAATTTTCCAAATTTTTGATGAGGGCCACCCTCTGGTAGCATAAATGATCATCCCAGTAATCAGACGGATTCTCTATGTAGGGAATTTACTCATCAAGTGAGACTTAAGTTCCCGTTTGAATGTTACTGTGTTTTGAATTTTCCTGATGTTTGGAGGTAGTGAGTTCCAGATTCTGGGGGCAGCTCCGGAGAATGCTCTGTTGTAGGTCTTTATCTTGTGGAAAAAGGCTGGTCACAATAGGAAGTCTTTTGTGCTTCTAGTTGGTCTGTTGCCTCCTGAGGGCATAAGTTTCTTGGCAAGATATCTAGGCATGTTGTAGTGAACAGCTTTATGTGTAATACAGGCCATCTTCATTTGAATTCTGGCCTCGTAAGGCAGCCAGTTTAGAGCTTTCAGGTGAGGAGATATGTGATCGAATTTCTTCGTTCCAGAGATGAGTCTAGCCGCAGCGTTGAGGCAGGCTTTTAATGGAGCTGTGGAAGTTTTCGGTAGGCCAGCTAATGTGGTGCATCCGTATTCGATCCTTGAGATAACTAGAGATTGGATGGCCAGTTTTAGATCTGTTGCTGAGATAAAGGGTTTCATTTTTCTTAAGTAATTTAAGTGGAAGCGGGCGCTCTTGGCCATTGAGTTGATGTGTTCTTTCATGTTGAGGTTTTCATCTAGCGTGATTCCTAGTGATTTAGCTGAGTTAACTAGGGTCGGGGTGCAATTTAGCGCCGTCACCAGTTTAGTCCATTCCTTAACTTCAGATTGGCTCTTAGTCGGAGAGATTAGCAGGAATTCTGTTTTCTGGGCGTTTAGTTTCAGATGGTTCGTTGTTAACCATCGCAAGGCTTCCATTAGAGTATGGTTTATTCGGTCGATGTCCTCAAGAGAGCTGATCTTCATGTAAATTTGCGTGTCATCTGCATACATATGATAGGATATCTGTGATTTTTGAAGGATCTCAGTGAGAGGTTCTACATACAAGTTGAATAGATCCGGGGATAACGTTGAGCCTTGTGGGACCCCGATTGTATTGGGGCTTGGGGAAGAGATTGCTTGATTAACCTGGAATCGCTGGGTCCTGTTCTTTAGAAAAGAGTTGAACCATTTCAGTACGTTTCCGGATACGCCCATCCTGTCTTGTAGCCTGGTCATTAGTACTTCGTGCTTTACCATGTCAAATGCTGCTGACAGGTCGAGAAGAATCAGTAGGCATGTATGATTTCGGTCTAGGGCCTGTAGGGCGTCATCGACAATATGCAGAATCGCAGTTTCAGTACTGTGACCTGTTCTGAAACCTGATTGGCAGTCATCAAGTAGGGAGAACTTAGCGATGTGTTGGCTTAATTGGCCCTGTACACATTTCTCAATGAGTTTGGCCAGTAGAGGGATGTTAGTCACTGGTCGATAGTTATTTGGGTCTGTTGCATCGGCTGTTGGTTTTTTGATGATGGGCACTACCTGACCTGTTTTTAGACAGTCAGGGAGGATCCCTTGAGCCAGAGAGGCATTTACTATCTCAGTCCAGATTGGAATTAGAGTGTGGCTGATTTCTCTTACAAACTTTCCCGGTAGAGGGTCTTGATAATGGTTGTTTGGTCTGAGTTCCATCAGCGTTTTGGTGATCTTTTCTTGGTCGTATAGTTCAAATGTGTCCCAGTTTGCATTGTTTTTTGTTTGGAGACCTTCAGTTGACATATTGGCCTCTTTTTTCGGTGGGGGAAGGGTCATAAGGTTTGCTGCTGCCTTTGTGAGTTCAACTTCTAGCATTTTCGATTTTTCCGAGAAAAATGAGGAGAATTCTTCGCAACTTATGGGAGTATTTGTATTCTCTTGAACTGTTTTGGCTAGTTTATTTGACTGTTGTTTTAAGATCTGGAAGAGTTTTCGGGGTCTGTTTCTGGCATTGTCCAGTTCAGCTCTGAAAAATTCTTTTTTGGAGTCGATTATCTTTTTGTTATGTTCTTTCCTTGTTTTTCTGAGGGCTTTCAGCTCAGGGGAAGAAGGATGTTGTCTCCATTTTCTTTCAGCCATTCTCAGTTTGCGCCTGTCCTCGTTAAGTGACTCGTTAAACCAAGGATTTTTTGGCTTCTCTGAGACTTTTTTCATTTTTTGGGGCATGATGTCATTAACGATGTTACCGATCGAGGTTATGTAGTGATCCGTCAGCTCATTGACATTTTGCTTATTGTTGGGAGGCTTCAGGACATTCTCACACCTTTCAACCAGAAGTTCCATATTGGCTTCTTTTGTGTCTCGTATCAATTTCTTGAGCTTGCGTGGTTGCACGGTCTTTCCCTTTTTCATTGTCGGTATCATGAATGTTATGATGTGATGGTCCGACCAATCACATGGGTCTATAGCGAGGATTGATGTCTCTATATTTCTTGAGATAATCCAGTCTAGGGTCGCTCCTTGTGTGTGCGTGGGTTGGTTGCATACTTGTGTAAGTTTTAGCTCATTAAGGAAGTCTTTAAGCGAGTTAACCAGTTTGTCATTGCCGTCATCCCAGTGGAGGTTAAAGTCGCCTAGAAATATGTTAATAGCGTCAGAATTAGAGTTAGTTGTTATGATCTCTGTCAGTTGCTCTGTGAATTTTGCGTTCTCTCCTGGTGGGTGGTAGAATGCATGCAAGTTGCAGCTTTGATTTTTTGGTGTTCTCACATTAACACCAAGATATTCACAGGATTCTAGGGGGTCAGATTGGAATTGGCAGACCTCAATCTCTGAGCGGTGAATGCAAGCTATGCCTCCACCCACATTCCTTGGTCTGTCTAACCTGACGATGTTATATTGCGGTGGTATTAAAAGATCCATGGTAGGCGACGATGATTCATTGAGCCATGTTTCGGTGAGGATGGCCAAGTCAATTTCCTTGTTAATGATGAGGGCGGCTATGTCTGATGCATGTTTAGTTGCAGACCGACAGTTAAGAAGTAGGCACTTCAAGGGATTCTGTGATTTAACGAGTTTTCCATTATCAGATTCGGCTGATGTTAGCTGAATGTGTTGTAGGTTTTGGTGAATTGCTTTCCTGTTATTCTTTCTGGTCGTTCTATTAGGGTCGATAGGTACTGTTTTGATGTTCTCCTCCCTGCTAGGGGCAGTTTGTTCATAGGATCGGAGTAAGGCCAGAGTTTCTTCATTTGACAGGGGCTTGGTCCTATTAGGTCTGTTAGGTCTGAGTACCAGATTCTGGATGTGTGAAACCATGGAGTGCGTACTTGTCGTCATCTCCCAGATTTTACCAGTTGTCTGAGATATTTTCATCGAGTTTTGTGCCAGGTTTCCTACGAGTTTCTGAAGCTCCTTGACTTCTTTCTGTGCTCGGGGTGATTTCCTGTGTAAGATAGATCTGGCTGGAAGTGTATTGGAGTTTGCTCTACTCCGTGAAAAGCCTGTTTTCGTTCCCATAAATCTTTTCTTCATTTCATTTCATAAACTTTTATTCGATTATTAAAATTTACATAATCATAAAAAGTACACACACATTTTTTAAAAAGAACTGTCAGTATTAAGCTAAAGTTCACGTGATACGTTTTATAGAACAATGTCCTGCCGTATTTTTATAACTTTTTTTAAAAAAGTCGCTGTCATTTTGGCTTCATGGGGGCTTAACGGCGATTGAAGGTAGGCAAGCGCTGGATATGTATTTCTGAGGCCGCTTGAGCGTAAGAGGGGGAGAATCCATTTTTTCCTAGCCGTGCTGTAATATTTGCAGAACAGTGTGACATGAACCGTTGATTGCTTGGAGGCCGCGTCACATGGGCAACAAATCAAAGTCCGTGACCAGGTATTCTGTTCTGGGAATGTGACCAGGCGGAAAAAAAGATCGAACCTGAATCTCGTCAATAAAAACTTTTCATAGTTCGATAAAAGGAACGTAAGGTATGGTTGTATCAGTCTCCCTGTTTGAATTTGGGAGATCTTACCATTTTGCGTTTTCACTATCTCCGCCTGGTTACGAAGTTCTCTCAAATGTCCTAAGCACAGGTCTTTCAGCCGTTTCTTGGATATGTCTTCAATTGAGGGTGGGTCAAGAAAGTATTGTTCACAGTTAAGATCTTTAAAAAATTTGAAGACATAGTTAAGCCAGGGAATTTTTCTCCAATGTGCTAGGCTTAGGCAGTCTGTAATGATGGAGCGTGTGACGTGACTTTCAGGATTGCACCAAATACGATGCCATAAGATGAGAGGCTGGCAGCGTATGGTGTCTGTCACGTATTCCATCCCTAGCTCTCGATGTGATACTAAGATCGGGGAGCTTTGTGGGAGTGCCAGGACATACTTAATAAAAGCGTTCTCGGTTGCCTGTATTTGTTGGATGTTTCCGTGGCCCCAGATGCCTGATCCATAGCTCGCCACGCTATGGCATTTTGCGTAATATAGTGTTAATAGTTCGGACGGAGCTGGTTTTCCTAATTTCCTGGAGAAAGCGCAAAGTGCTGATGTTGCTCGGCGAAAGTTTAGATTTCTAGCTTCGATGGCTTTTCGCCAGGTCATAGAATCGTCCACGAGTATACCCAGGTACAGGTAAGTTGACGTTTTTTCCAGCTTGGTATTGTTTATATGTATGGTTTTTGTTTTTCCAGATTTGGGGCCTATGGACATTGTAAACGTTTTCTTTGTATTTACTTGTAATCCTAGGGAGTCCATGAACGTCACGTATTTGTTCAATTGCCGTTGGAGTTGGTTGGCTGTTCGGGCCAGGATGACCGAGTCGTCGGCGTAGAGTAGGATGGGTATTGGCCGGCGATCAATTTGCGGGAGGTCCTGGCTTCCTGCCAGCATTGCTTTTTCAATCCCGTTGGTGTACAGGTTGAATAGGAAGGGTGCCAATACGCACCCTTGCCTTACTCCTCGCGTGATTTTAAAAGGACGTGACAGGTCGCCGCCAATGCCATAACGCACTCGGCCTTCTGCGTTGGTGTATAGGCCCCTGAGAAAAGCCAATATCGCTGGGTCTACTCCAAGATACGACATGATTTCCCATAGCTTTGCGTGCTGAACGCAGTCAAAAGCTGCGCTCAGGTCAATGTAGACCAGGTGGATTATCCCGTCTTTTGCGTGGACATATTTATCGATCAAGAGGGTCAGGTTAAGGGCTTGCTCCACTGTACCGAGCCCCTTCTGGAAGCCGTATTGCAGGTCCGTAAAGATGTTATTTTCCTGGGCCCAGGATTGTAATCGGTCCAGGAGTAGTCGACCTGCAATTTTTCCCGTGGCATCCAGAAGGGAGATCGGCCGGTAGCACGCTGGGTCGTTGCGGTCCCCTTTCTTGAAAATTGGCAAGAGTGTAGACGATGACCATGATGGTAGGAGGCCGATCTCAACGACTGCGGACATTACCCGGGTTATTATTAGCGACCAATAGTCACTGTTATGTAGGAACAGGTCCATGGGTACCCCGTCTGGGCCGGGAGCCTTGCCAGTTTTGGATGCTGCAATTGCTTTTCTAACCTCGGTTACAGTGAAGCGAAGATTAATGGGTAAATTGTTAGGGCAAGAGTGGGTCTCTGCTTCAGCCTCGAGTTCTTGTTGGGATGTGGCAGGTAGTGGATCAAAAATTTTCGAAAAATGGCGAACCCATTCGCATTCAGTTACTGCTACGTCGAGTGGATTCGGATCATTATCTTTATCAAAAAAGGGAGATCTAACGGTCTGCCAAAAAGTTATGCTGTCCTTTTTTAGTGCGCTCTCATGCAATTGGCACCAAAGATCTCTCTTTATCTGGGACCTACGATTTTTCCTGGCTTCGTTGTATGCTTTCCTCCGGGATGAGATTAGTTGAACATCTCTTGGCTCCTTATGGAGGGCTTCTTTCAGCAGCGAGAGGGCCTTTCTGCAGTCTGAATTAAACCATCTTTTAGTTTGGGATAATGGTTTATTTGGCCTTTGTTTAACTAGCTCATCTCTTATTGTCTCTTGGATGTTAAGGAAGGAAGTAACGATTAATTCAGGCGAAGCCTCTGCAGAGAGGCAGTCCCTTAACCAGGGATATGCTTTTTCGAATATTCTTTGTGAGGTCACCTCGGGATCAACTTTGGTCCATTTGATTGCGAACCCATTTCTTTTCCTCAGTGATATTGTTTGTTGGTCAAGAGGACTAATTTTCGTTATAAGAGGACCTGGTTTCTCCATAATGATCTCCACACTTAGGGGGTAGTGATCGCTGATCGGGCAAGACCCTACTTTGTAATTGCTTAACGAGTTCTTACTAGTGATGGAGGCTAAGATAAAATCAATAGTGGATGTGCTACCGCGCCCATGGAAGGTGGGTCGAAATTCCTGGGCTGGGTGCACTAGCTCGTTTACAAAGTCAAGGTCCAGAGTGAATACTATTTCGTTCAGCTTATTTCCACTTTGGGTATGAGCGAAGTGGGGAATCGGATTACCAGTTTCGGATTGTAGGCCACAGGTCCCGCTTTTGTGGTTTGGGCATATGTGGTGGTTAAAATCACCACCCCAAATATATTTTATTGTCTTGCTCAGTTTCGGGTTTTGAAGTGGTGATATGTGGGCTACCATTTCGTCCAAGTTTGTACAACAATCCTGTGTGCCTATGTTGTTGTAGTAATTTATGAGTATGTAGTCGCTCTTTGTTGCAGTGCTATGAGGCACGATCTGAATGACTTGAAAGGTTGGTGTTTCTTTTATGATTTTTACCTTTACTGCCAAGGTGTTGGAAATATAAATCAGGAGGCCGCCTTTTGGTCTCCCCATTGTGCTTGGCATTGCTCGCGTGAAAAAGGTTTTGTATCCCGCTAAATGGAGGGGGGATAGAAGCCAAGTCTCTTGCAAGCACAAGATTTGGTGGCTTTGTGCAATTTCCAACCATTGAGGGCATGTTATTTTGCCCGTCAGGCCGGCAACGTTCCAAAAAACTATGCCTATGGTCGAGGCCTTGTTTACTGTTGGGGTTACACCTGCTGTTTTACTGTTGGTCAAGATTTCGGTGGTAGAGATTTGTACAGTGGGTAGTCCTATGTGCGTGGCCAGATTTATTGGAGACGGAAGGATAGGTGGATTGTTACGTTGAATCTTTGGGATGTCTGATACTTCGTGCTGTTTGAGAGGAATTGTCTGATATGTAACAGGAGCTATCTGGTGTGTATCAGGAGCTGGCAGGTGTGAAGCGTCAGCTGAATGTGGGGGGGCAGCTATGGGTTGTTCGGTGTTAGTGGTGGGTGGTCAATCGATCATGTCGAGGCACTCGTAGCGGTTTCGGGTCGGAAAACCCTGCCACCCCTCGTATGTTGGGTAAGATCTGTCCTGCCAGTATGGAATTTGGCTATCGACATACCTTTCTCTTGGCCCCCCCCTGTCAAGATATTCAGACTGGAAATCCCTCCTGATCCATGGTGTTTGACGCCATGGGTCCTGGTTCCGTGGGCCTTTGGGAAGATGGTGCCATTCCCATGGTGGGGGATTGTGTTGATGAATCGTAGGGGGATAAAAGAAGGAAAGGTGACGAGTGTCTATTCCCCCTTTTTTCTCTAGTTGTGGCCAGGCACATATATAGTCAACCGTTGCGGGGTCTTTGCAAGTTACAATAATGCAGTCACCGCGTGTTGTTTTCCTGGTTTTACCTATCCAGGTTACTCTACGTGCTGACGTAATTCCTCCTGATAGGTGTGACTCAAGGGGTCTATTTGTGCTAAGCCACTGCATGGCCTTGTTTTTAAGCGACCAAGCAGTTTCTGGGGTGTCATCTACTAGCTCGGGTACTCCTGTTAGAACTATTGTATATGGAGTAGCTTCGGGGGGCAAATGGGCAGGGCGTCTCACTACTGGGTATTTTTTCTTGGCTGTTTCCGTTACGTTCTTAGGTGTTTCTTGAGGGGGTGGGGAGTTTATAGGCTGGGAATCTGGTTTCTCCTGGGGGACCCTACTATGGTCTAAGGGTTGTGGTGGACATGGGGTTTGTACTGTAGTCTTCCCTTTATTATCTGCCTGCTGCGCTTTTTGTGTTGTCTTCTGTTGCGGTGGTTTATCCTGCTGGGGGTGAGATGTATTTTCTGTTGGGTTTGGTGTTACTGAGAGTAAATTGGAATTCTTATGTATTGTTCCTGTTGTTTTTATAGGATTAACTGCTTTCTGAGTAGGTTTTTGAGTTGGCTTTTTTGGTGGGTGTGTGGTGTTTCGCTGGCCCTTTACATCTATCCTTGTATTTGTATCCAGAAGAGTGGCTGATATTATTGTTAGTTGGGCCTCAAGGTTTCTTACGCTCAACTGGATGGGTTTAAGATACTGATAGAGTAAGTCTTTTGTAGTAGTTAGTACTTGGGATGTAATTCTACACGTCTTACATTGCTCGGTTGCATTACTGTTGCTGGATATTGGCTTGTGCGGGAGGGTACAGTCGGGAATGTGCAATATGCTATTGGAGCATGAAGAGGTTAGATTGGTCGTTGGTGCACTTTGTGTTTCACCTCTGATTTGGAGTCGAGTTTCCGAAGATCCCTTTACTTTCTCACCATGTTGTGATAGTGTGTTGGAAATTTGGGAGCCTTCTTGCGTGTGGCAACCAACTAAATCTGGGGTTGCTTCCAAGTCGTCTGTTGATAGTGAGGGATCTGACTCCGAGTGCGTAACTGACAGATCTACAACGGATGGTACGGTGTTGAGTTCAGTGGTTGGAAGGAGAACTAAAAGAGAGCTGTTTTGGGGGGTTGGGTTAATTGGGGATGCAGCGTTCGCTATGGCACCGAGGGATGAGCGTTTGGCTTTTGCGCTCATAAGATCCATGGAGACTCTCTTTTCCATCAAGGCTATGCATTGATCTATTGTTTCGTGTACCCGCGATATGAATAAATCGATGGGGCCTGTTACCTGAGCTACCTCCTGCGCATGCTTGGATTTCGGTTTGGGCTTGGAGGTGCTTCTGGTTTTTGCCGGCATGTTGTTGTTAGTTGCCGGTTCGTTGACGTAAGAGAGGAGGCCCGGTCCGGTCTCTATCGGGCACTAACGGGCAACAACGGGCCCGCCCTTGGCCCGGGCTTCGCCCCGGGCTGCGTCCCGCGCGCGTCCCGCGCAGCGGGTGCCGCGAGAAGTTATTGCGCTTCACTGGGGGCGGGGCACTGGAAGGGGGCGCGGCTCTCCCAGGAAGAGGACCAGCTGAAGGTGGTGAATGCTGGTCCTCGCAGTCCTGGGGCCGGCGCCTCGTCCTCCTCTGCGGCCCCCTTCTCCCAGTCGCGCTGCGGGCTTCTGAAGATGGAAAGCGCTACTCCTGTAGCAAAAGGCGGGAGCTGGAGCAAACAGTGAGTCCTTGGTAGTCGGGCTGATTCCACGAGTGGCACCCGCGCAGCGGGTGCCGCGAGAAGTTATTGCGCTTCACTGGGGGCGGGGCACTGGAAGGGGGCGCGGCTCTCCCAGGAAGAGGACCAGCTGAAGGTGGTGAATGCTGGTCCTCGCAGTCCTGGGGCCGGCGCCTCGTCCTCCTCTGCGGCCCCCTTCTCCCAGTCGCGCTGCGGGCTTCTGAAGATGGAAAGCGCTACTCCTGTAGCAAAAGGCGGGAGCTGGAGCAAACAGTGAGTCCTTGGTAGTCGGGCTGATTCCACGAGTGGTATCTTTTCTTAGTATCCTTAGTTTGGTTGAGCTTTCTGGCTCTATTTAAGGAATCCCTGTTACTTCCTATGTTATGGAATGTAGGGGGTGTTTTTGTGCGTAGGGCTCTATGGGATTCAAGTCTCGCCTCCGAGTGAGGATGAGGAGGGACGATATCATTTACCTTTTTTATTCCGTTATCTTCCTGAAGGGACTCTATTAGAGCTGGGGTGCACTCTTCAGGCACGGTGGAATTGTGCGTTAGCGTCCGCTGCATTTTCTTTGGTGCCTGGTTATTCTCTTTGATTCCAAGGATATTAGATATCTCTATCGTATCTATTTCATAATCTGGTGTTACAATCGCGTTTTTGGTTAAATCTCCAATGTTAGATGTTTCGTTGCTCGGGCCGCCTGTTTGACTGGTGTCTCTAGTATTGGAGTCAATGTTTTCAAGCGTGACATCTAGTGGTGTCATGTTTTGTTGGGAGCTTGTTCCTTCTATGTGTTTCTTTAAGATTTGGAAAGTTGTCTCAAATTTCACGAGTTCGCTGTTAGTCGCTTGTATCAGTACTATTCCCGTTTTATACATGGTGATGCATAATTCAGTCTTACTTCTTTTAGTTAATGAAGTCGTTATTTTTGTGCCATATGGTTTGTTTTTTATGGTTTTAGTGAACAGCATGTTTGACAGGGCGTTGCGCCATTTAGCTGTTTTGTCTGTGTAGAATATAAGGTCATTTATCATGATGCCTTTAAATGTATCAAAGTATGGGTCAGCGAACAGCGTGTCCGGGTTTTTTCTCAGAGTATTGTGTTTAAATTTTTTGGCAGCATTCTTGGATAAAATTGAAGGATATTCTATGCTTTTTGCATTGAGCCCTGTCGATCCTAGGTTTCTTCCGTCCATTTCCGCTTCACGTTGAGGGTCAGTATTATGGTTTGAGGTGGTAGGTATAGTTTCCTTTGTGATTATTTGGATTGCTCTTATTAATAATAGCAGTGTAAACGCAGATGTAGACAGTGACTTCCAGACTACAGTTTCAGATAGAATCTTCTCATTAAATGTTCTACGATCGTTAAATAATCTTATTCTCATCAGACCTAGTACTTATGTTGGCCTCAATAGTATTTAATTAAATTCATTGACTAACCCTAGATTGTGAGCGCGAGTTATCTGTAGATAGTAACCAGTGTAATGTCAGTGCAGAACTGAACAGTTCAAAATGTCAGCCAGCTTTGTCCAAGGCGATCTCCTGAACAGCCTTTCTCTCATTCTCTTTCAGCATTAGCTGTTTGGTCCCTTTTCACTGTTCATCAATTAATCTTGCTTTCCAAACCTGGACTTGTTAGTCCCTTTTCACTGTTCATCAATTAATCTTGATTTCCAAACCTGGACTTGTTAGTCCCTTTTCACTTGTAATCGTCAGTTGGGGGGGGGGGGGGGAGGGTGTCTGGTGAGTCTTCCTTCCTCTTCTGGGTCGCCAGTCCTCCTTCGCTGACTATGCCCCCATGTTATAGAGTGGCAACATCTAATGGCTGAGAATGTCTAGCGCGGCCGCCATTTTAAGGTCAGGCGCGCCGCTTTACATTGCCTCCGTCTCTGCGGTTGCTCGTTTTTCTCCTTTTTTAGGCTGGTGGGGGCGCATTGAGGGTAAGGATGGGCATACCTCTCTCCTCGGTGGCCGAAGGTCCCTCAGCCCCGCCTCTCCAAGACGACCCGTCTGTGCCCGCAATTACCGATGTTCCCGCCACTAAGCCTTCCGAGTCTCCCGGTCCGTTGGCTCGTCTGTGGCAGATAGCGTCGGCTGTGGGACATTCACTGTTGCTCCGTAACCAGTTGTAAACATCACTGGGGTCCGCCGTCCGAGGTGTTCGCGGAGCGTAATCATCCTTGATTACCGATCAGGTCCAGGTATAGATTCTCCTTCGGCGTCCTGTGTTTCTTGTGGTCTATAGGCTTTCTGTATGAGCCTAACTACCTAATAGCTACAGTTTGTTCCGAGTAGCCCTGGGTCGACTTTTGGGGTTTTTCAGGGATTTAATCCAATTTGGCGATCCCTAGCCCTGGAGCTCCTCACTAGGGCTCCCTCTTAGCGGCCATCTTGCTGGAATTATTTTTGGTTGTGGTAATCACTATTTTTATTCAATAGCATGTACTAGGAGTATATTGTTTAGAAATTACAAATAGTAAAACCTCGGTCAGGTCACAAGAGTAAAAGTTCAACCTTGAGGCACTAATCTTGATTAACGACCAGTGTGAGTAGATAGATATTATGGCATTATGCTTTGACAAAGTCTGATTGCGAATTCAGAGGTTGGGGTTTCAATAGAAATATTGGGCCTTAGGAGGAGAATAATCAGCATATTTTGCACATATTTAACATATACAGTGTATTGACATTTGCTTTATTTTGCACATTTTGCGATATTTGCACATGTAAATAGTATTGTCAACATCGTGTATATAGATTATGAAATAAGCTATGCACTTGCACTTTATTTTTCGTAGAGATCTCTCCGTTTACCTCCATATTTTAACTGTAATCAGACTTGTCTTCTCAATGTATTTTACAATAATTATTGTTGCCAACATTGTTTCTCACATGTGAGTACTGCCATATGAATTTAGTGACGTTGGTATCTACTAAAGGTATTTTACTGTTATGCAATCTATTTTTAACAAATGTTAACGCTACCATTTAGTAGCTAGAAGTATATCTTCTATGTCCATGCTAAAGACATTCACAGGTGATACATATTATTTATCTTCACTAGCACTTTAAAAGGGCTGTCCTACTATCAAAACGTTGTCATGTGAACAAGGCTCCGTTGAGCCGAAACGTCTTTGACAGTACCTCTGCAATAAAGGAAAAGCAAGAGCCTATTTGGTCTGTGTCCGAGTTTCATTTGTTGGCTGGCAAGACTTGATGCAGCGCAATAAGAAAGCGGTATTCCTAATATATATATATATATATATATATATATATATATATATATATATATATATATATATATATTACCTACTGGCGGTCGCCAGTAGGTAGTTATAGTTAGGATAATTTTCAATGTTAAATCTCAACATTCTATTTTGAATAACTTTGGCGCCGGTTGACGAATCTGCCTGAAATTTTCAGGAAAATGGTCTCATGGCGGTCCGGTCCTTCCCTGAAAGTTTGGGGGGGATTCGTCAAGCGGGGGCCGAGATAAAAGGGGGGTCCCAAAACGCGTTTTCCCCATGTTAATTTCCATAGGGCGGTCGATTTCACTTTTAGCCCGAACGGCTGAATGGATTTCCACCAAACTTGGCAAAATTGTAGGGACTGGTAGCCCGATGTGCCTTTGCTATGTCTCAAGATATGTGCTCCAGTGGATTTTGAGTAATTAAGGTTCAAAAAAATATATATATCTATAGCAGCGCACGGGTACGCGCACGGGTGCGCGTACCGTGCGCGCCACGCGACTTGCGCGAGGAAAGCTGATTGGCTCTCGGGTGTCTGTAAACATTCTAAACAGTCCGGAGCGGCCGCCATCTTGTGTCTCGGTAAAATCGAGACACAAGAGGTGGCCAAAACAAAGAGGGAAATGAACATAAGGGGGCAGAGTAGACCCCCCCTGACCCCCTAGGTTTGATGTGGGGGCCATAAAAGGGCCCCGCAAGGCAAAAAAAAAAATTTTTTTTTTTTTGATTTTCGCGGGGGGAGCGCCCGGTACGCGCACGGGTGCGCGTACCCGGGAGCGTACCATGGGAAAAAAGAATGACAGTTTTAAAAGTAGCTGTTTAGAAAAAAAAATGTTTAGTTGTTTTTTTTATACATACACATACATATATATAAATGCATATGCACATATATATATGCATATATGTCTATATGTGTGCGTGTAGAGAGAGGTAGAGAGGTAGAGGTGTAGAGGTAGAGAGGTAGAGAGGTAGCGGTAGAGAGGTCGAGATTAGTAGAGAGAGAAGAAGAGAGAGGTAGAGAGGTAGAGAGTAGAGAGTGAGTAATAGAGAGTAGAGAGTGAGTAGTAGAGAGTAGTAGAGAGCAGTAGAGAGAGTAGCAGAGTGAGTAGTAGAGAGTAGTAGAGTGAATAGTAGAGTGAGTAGTAGAGAGTAGTAGAGAGTGAGTAGTAGAGAGTAGTAGAGAGTAAATAGTAGAGTGAGTAGTAGAGAGCAGTAGAGAGTGAGTAGTAGAGAGTAGGAGAGAGTAAGTAGTAGAGAGTAGTGGAGAATATTCCAAAGTTTGGCACAGCACCACTTTCACAATGAGTCCAATCAAATCATATCACTTAGAGTACTTATTGAAGCGCTGAATCTTGGTGTATATTCAAATGCTTTTATTTTCCTTAAGTTTATGTACCACCGCCAGCCGAAACGTTTCGTTCTGTACAACAGAACTTCTTCAGGGCGTTCTTATTTCCTTCAAGTTATGTCGGTATCCCGTTGTCATATAACTAGATATTTCTTCCAAATGTTAGACGAGACATAAGTATATTCTTATTAAAAGTGACTAGGTATCAATTTTACCCACACAATTCGGGCAGACTTGAGTAATTTATAGCATCCTCAAAGTCAGTCTTTCAAAAATTCCAAAGTATAGGACATGATAATCCAAATCCAAATGTTTCTCAAGAAAAGTCATTTACAATCGTTCGGAATATCGGTGTTTGGGCAGATATGATCCAGGGACCCCCAGTATGCAAGGGGAATTAGTCCCCCCTCTACAAACATGCACGGGGGCTGCGTTGCAGAGAGGTGTAAAAAGGGTTGTGGCTTCATTACACCTCTCTGCAATGCAGTCCCCTGGCGCATACTGGAGATTCCTGGTGGGCTTTCAGGTCTTATATAGTTAGGAATTAGCATTAAAAAAACCTTTGAAATTCACTGAAAAAACCAAAGGTTTCACACCAGTTATAGTTAGGAATTAGCATTTAAAAAACCTTTGAAATTCACTGAAAAAACCATAGGTTTCACACCAGTTATAGTTAGGAATTAGCATTTAAAAAACCTATTAAATTCACTGACAAAACCAGTTATAGTTAGCTGGAAATTTTACTGACATAAAACCATTGAAATTCCCACGTTATAGTTAGTTGGACTCACTATAACTTGCGCGCCTGCAATGCACTGCTGATGACGTCACATATTACATCACTCATGACATGGTCAGTGACATCACTCATGACATCACTGATGACACCATCCAGTGAATGTGTGTCTTTCTGAAAAATAAATTTGTTTTATATATGTATTTGTAAAGGTCGATGGAAGAATAAATGTTTAAATAAGTGTGTAAATGGATGTTTTTTTTAAAAAAAATTGGTTGGTTAACTGGCTTATTAAGTGTATCTTAGTGAATACATATATTAGCGAGTATTGTTTAAATATTTAAATGTTTGTATCAGTGTTTCTCTTTGTGTATAAGTGGCTGCAGGGGTTGGTGACTGACTCACTGTTTGTATGTGTTTTGAAGACAGAATATGTGCAGGACTGTATGGGTGGACGAGTGTGTATATGTGTGTGTTAGTGAGTGAATGACTGTCTCACTAGTGTCTTCATTACTAACGACATATGTTTTAATCTAGTATATGTGAGTATTGATGTATATAAGTGAGTATAGTATATATAGTGAGAGATTGTAGGAGTTCCTGTTTAAATAAGTATGTGTTTCTATAAGTGATTGTTTAAGAGAGTAAGTATGTGTAAGTTTCCTTAGAAGTAAGGTGGTAGTGTGTGTATAAATGTATATGCAAATAAATGGATGTTCAATAGTTTATGTGCATGTGTGAGTATGTGTGTGAGTAACTTTTGGATGACTGCTGATGTGTAACAGGATGTATAGGTGTATCACTACATATGATGAGTGAGTATATATATGAGTGACTATATAGAACTGTTGGTGAATGAGTGGATGAGTATATAGATGGTGGAATTACTGAATTGGTTGTTGTTACTGGTTTGGGTATCTCCATTTTTTTGAAAATGTTTGTTTCTATTTTTGAATATTTGTTTCAAGCGTTACATTACACTGAAATTAGGTCTGTCACTCTGTCACAAGGATGGTGTCATCAGTGATGTCATGAGTGATGTCACTGACCATGTCATGAGTGATGTAATATGTGACGTCATCAGCAGTGCATTGCAGGCGCGCAAGTTATAGTGAGTCCAACTAACTATAACGTGGGAATTTCAATGGTTTTATGTCAGTAAAATTTCCAGCTAACTATAACTGGTTTTGTCAGTGAATTTAATAGGTTTTTTAAATGCTAATTCCTAACTATAACTGGTGTGAAACCTATGGTTTTTTCAGTGAATTTCAAAGGTTTTTTAAATGCTAATTCCTAACTATAACTGGTGTGAAACCTTTGGTTTTTTCAGTGAATATATATATATATATATAGCAAACAAATCACTCCTTCCACTTCCACCAAAGCCTCGGCGGCGAAGAAAGAGAAGCGAACCACTTCTTTTTTCAGGCAAGATGTTTTATTTCAACCTAGCAGCAGTCAACAGATGATGCGTTTCAGGCTCAGGCGCCCTTGTTCATATATATATATATATATATATATATACCTAAATAAATTTACTTTAAAAAAGAAGCAAAAAACCAGAGGTCCATGGGATGACTTCAGATCCATAAACCTGTAAAAAATACCTAGACTAGCCACCCACACAAAACAATATTGTAAACTGCTGCAACGCTGTTGCATTATTTCAACTTCTTTTCTTCTCCGAATTAACATGCCCTCCTGTCCCCGCAGCTACCGTCCTTTTCTGGGGCTGCTTCAAGGACACCCGCACTGACTCCCCTTGACGACGATGTCCCAACATTAACTTCAGCGCTCTCCAGCCTTCCTCTCGCCAAATCTGGTGGCTGCCTTCCACATTTCAGCCCTTCTCCGGGGCTGTATTCCCTTAGTGACTTTGGGGGTCATTAAAGTCCGCCCGGCATCCTATCAGGAAAATGTGACCACCCACCATAAGGGCGGGGGTCCCGTGGGGGCCATTAAGATGTGCCCGCCACAGTGGCGGGTGCATCCTGCATTCCTGACATTGTGGTGGGTGGTGCACCCAGCACCGCCCGCCACAATGCCAGAAAGGCATGCTGTGCACTTCCATGCAGAACATGGCAGGCAACACAACAGTAAACTTATGCATTACACATACAAAATTGCAGTAAATTGTATAATTAACTTAATTTTTCCACTATACACCACTTCAAAGCAATATTATTCAAATAAACATATATGGGGTCATTATGATGTCAGGCGGAATCACTTCTGCCCGACACCGACTCGGTCATGGAAGCAACCGACACCCGGTCGGTGGGCCCGACTGCCTCATTAAGATACATCCGAGCACTGTTCGGTTGCACTCCTATATTTCACTATGGAAGCATGCATTACAACTGGAAACCGGCCATAATGCATGGTGCCATAGTAAAATGGGAGGTGCGGTTAATCCATGCACCCCGTTGCAGGCACCTCAAGATGCCTGCCACAAGGGGCAGGGTTCAACCTTGACCTCCAACCGGAGGCCATGCACTAAAGGGGCCCAGTTGTGGGCCCCCAAACACAGTTTCCGACATGGACAGACCGGCATGGAAACCATGTTGGAAGCTGTGATCGTAATCTCAAGGGCGAAAGACACGCCCTTGAGATCACTTGCCGGCTAACGACTCTCTGAGCCTGTCGTAAGCTAGCCGGAATGACCGGCAGGTTTACTTTTCAACCGCCTCTAACAGAATGAGGTGTTCGGAAAGTAAATCGATCGGCCCATTACGATGAACCCTAACGGCTCTGACCGAAGGTCTGTGCCTTTACGGTCCGTGTCGTAATTGGCCCCATAATGTATCTTGAATTTAATTAACTATGAAAACATTATATAAAAAAAATAAGCTTCTAATTATTAAACATTATTCTGTCCAAACACCCCTTTTTTAGCCTTTTCTTGGCCAATCACCCTAAAACTCTTCTTGGGGGAAAGTTTTGTTGTGTGGTCTGCACAAGTAATGGGTCCATGTTAGTAATGGGGGTCTCTAGTTGGCAGAGGTAGGAACCTTTGTCCAAATAGGGACCCTTGCTTCTAGTCAGGGTGAGGGTGCATACACTCCTAAAATAACCTGTGCTCACCCCCTAGTTAGCTTGACAGGAGCAGACAGGCTTATCTCAGAGGCAGTGTGTAAAGCATATCTGAACACATACAGTAATACAGTGAAAACACTGAAAATGGACACCACATCAGAAAAAAGCAAATAATCTTCATCTAAACCAAAAAAAGACCAAACGACACAAATACACAATACAGTATTGAAAATATGACTCTAATTAGGTATAATTAGTTCAATTCCAAGAAAACGTGACATGCAACACTTTTACACAAAGTTCTCAGTGGTAGTTATGTTTATAAGATGTTATAAGCAAACTCCCCATTCAATCCTGTGGGAAGAGAGAGCCTTGCTATAGTGAAAAACTAAATTGGCAGTATTTTACTATCAGGACATGCCACTTACACCAGGGCATGTCTTACCTTTCACATACACTGCACCCTGTCCACAAGGGTATCTTGGGCCTACCTTAGGGGTGACTAACATGTAAGAAAAGGGAAGGTTAGGGCCTGGCAAGCGGGTGCACTTACCAAGTCGACATGGCAGTACTAGATTGAACACAGGCACTGCAATGGCAGGCCTGAGTTACATTTACAGGCTGCTTATGTGGGTGGCACAACCAGTGCTGGAGGACCACTAGCAGCATTTGATTTACAGACCCTGAGCACACACAGTGCACTATATTAGTGACTGACTAGTAAATCAAATAAGCCAATTATGGAAAAAACATTTCATAACAACAATTTACACAGGGAGCACTTGCACTTTGGCACTGCACAGCAGTGGCAAAGTGCCCAAAGCATCTGGACCAGCAAAACAAAGTCCAACACACAGCAAAATAATAGGTTGCAAAGGAAAAAATACAGGGGAAATCCACACTATGTTGCACGGTCTAATAGTCCACATTTGTGCTTCACTCTCTCAGGGCAGTGAAGCAGAGCTGTCCAAGGCATACTCAAGGGACGTTGTCACGTGGTTCCAATGAATCACATAGAATCCTTCCCCACCCCCCACTTAAAGGGGGCTGCTGCGTAGCCTTGCGCAGCAGGTGCACCGCTGGCGTGCCAGAGGCAAGCCGGTCTGCGCCCGTCCACGACCTGACCACGATCAGCACCAGTTCTCCGACCTCCCACCACTACGACCCAGCCACCCTCCACGCACTCAACCCCGAAAGAAACAACTGCCAGATGTCAACGCTAAATACTACCCACAGCCAGTTCTCCTGCTGACACTGTTGCTGCACCTGCACCCACATCAGACCCCCAAGGCCACCGCCCACCCACCGGACCCCAGCGCACCCAAACTCCTGAGCTGCATCCTCCCCAATGTTTATCCCTGCACAGACACGCAGTGGAAATCCAGGACCTGCTCGACACCCTGATGCCATATGCTGCCCTCCTCACAGAAACCTGGACCCACGCCACCTC
Source organism: Lissotriton vulgaris (assembly GCF_964263255.1). Taxonomy (NCBI): domain Eukaryota; kingdom Metazoa; phylum Chordata; class Amphibia; order Caudata; family Salamandridae; genus Lissotriton; species Lissotriton vulgaris. Next base: position 1,331,150,359 of record NC_141696.1, on the reverse strand, counting down.
TTCCCCCGACAACCCTACCGCCATCTCCGATGGATTCAAGATCCAGAGGAAGGACCATCTCACTTCCAGCACAAGCAACTCAGTGCCCCCACAGAACTTCTCCACTTCTGGATACAGACTAACCCCAGAACTACCCTATGCGGCACCCTTGCCTTGGGGCTGCTTAAATCCTTTTTGGGGCAAGGCTGCACACCTACTGCATCTTCCCCAAACTTTTTAACTTTGTTGGTGGTGACCCGCCATTCTGGGGCCACCACAAAGGTAGAAACAGTGCAAATATGGGCCAGCCTAACAGAGCATTATGGGGTGCTCCTTGGGAGTGTGTGCATATTTTCTGAGTGACTCTCCCGCTTAGTTGGGGTGGGCCTCTGGGTTTCTTTGCCTTTTTCTTTTCCACGCTGCATAACACCATGTGGCCCTTTTCTATTTTTTAGGGGTGCCCGGTTCCAATGAGGCACCCCGGCATTTTCCTATTTTGGGGGGCAGTCTAGGAAGCCCACTCCTGGCTGGGCCTTCCAGCTGCTGCATGGGCAGCACTCTTCTGTCTTGCCCGCTCCTGTGAGCAAATTGCTGTGGCATGTAGTGGCCTCATGCCTCCCCCAGACACAGGCAAGGGGAATGGGGGGCTGGCCATGCCTGTTGGGGCCTGGTGGAAATTACCACCACCTTTCCTCCATGCCCCGGCCCCTGGCATGGGGTCCTAGGCCCTGCCTTTCCTCTCTCCTCACCCGGGGAAGAGCAACATCTCTTCCCCTCCGTCTGTGGCAGTCAGGGCCTAGAGTTGGGGCACTAGGAACCCAAATAAATGAACCGGCCAGGGCGTTGGGGTCTTCTGCCCATTTGATGCTGAGGAGGGGACCCCATGCATGCCCCCGCTCAGCAGAAAACTCTGCATACTTCTTGTGGCAACCCTGGGCTCTGGCCCACCCCAGTGGGTTATAAAAGCTCCAGCATTAAAACTCCATGTGCTTTGGGCCCTGCTGCGGGGTCAAGGGTCAAACCCTTTTCGGGCTCATATCTTAGGCCATGTTGGGCTGTTTTATTTGATCTTGGTCTCGTCTTGCTCCTGGTGGTGAGCCCTAGCCACCTGGAGCACTTTCTTTAAGCTTTCTGGTCTTAAAGGCAGCAAACTTCCGTGGACCTAGGAGAGCCCCACCGGCCATACGGTCATCTGAAGTCAGAGTCCTTAGTCCAGATGACCATCATGGTGTTCTTCCTTGCAACAGTCCATGGCTGGCCTCTCCAGTCCCAATGTGCAGAAGAACTCACAACTTTCCTCTCCCTCCTGCGCAAGACCTTTTAAGTGGGGTGAAAGCGTTTAAAAGTGAGGCACTTCTGGTCTATCCTGGGGTGCCACAGCACCTCACCTCTCCACCCCTGTTCAAGCCTTCCTCCACAGCCTGCAGGGACTGGTGGCTTACTGGACTAATGCTTCCACTGTAGGGGCCTGTATTCAACCTCATGGTCACAGGTTCAAATCCTGGTGGGGCCACTCAGACTTTCATCCTTCTGAGGTCGATAAAATAAGTACCACTGACTTGGGTAACAGTAAACATCTGTTATTGAGTGTGAAGATACCCTTGGTATCTTTGCTTTACAAATACACATTATGTTATTATTTCAAAATGGTGTCAACCAGGAGTCACTTGCCACATCTGCTCTGGGGGTCTCAGCTCCACCCCATGCTGACATCCCTACCAGGGATTTTCCCAGCAAATCTTTAAAGGGAGCCAGCTTCTGGGTTGGCTTCTGAAGTCTGGACTCTTTCCTTTGTTTAGTGGGCTGGGACAGGCCCATCTCTAGCACAGCGTGAGAACTGGTTGATTGATTAAGTGCATTCTGCCCCACACCTTTCCTACTCAGGAGCAGAGATAAGCACTGCTAATTGCTCCCTTTGTTTGGAGAGGCCTTTGTTCCTGCTTCTGAAGAGAAATATAATTAACGTAGCACAGCAGGGTGACAAAAGGCCTGAGCTCTGATCCTAATCTGAGCCAGAGAAATATGACAATCCTGGATGATCCCTAATCTGTACAGATATGTTTGTGTAACTTGCAGAATTGATTTTCTCATACAGGTTATGCCATAAAGCTATAAGTCTCTTGTGTCTGTAGGCCCAGGGAAAGTGAAGCTGCACTCTAAGGCAGCCCTCCCCATAGATGTGTTTATGACTGTAACTGCAAACAAGACAGTAAACCACACTGACTATCCCTGAGAGTGTACACTAATATTATGAGCCATTCCCCAGGTCAATACCCAATCTTGCAGAGTCCCCTCTGCGCCAGGCTACTTGTGCGCAGTTACCAGGCTGCACACAGCAGAAGTCTCTCACATGCAATCTTCACACATGTACACATGCATGTGTGCACATGATCACGTGTAACCAGCCAAGTGCCTCTTACCCGTGCTGCGTCACAGTGGCCTTCTCTTAAAAGGCTGACATTGGCGGTAAACATGCATAGTCCATTTACCATGCATTTACAGTGGGTGAGTCACAGATTGTGAGGTCTCTTACAGTAAAAGGTTGAAAACCAGGAGATCAAAAAGCGAAAAATCCGGGTAGATTAGATGGGCAGAATCCATCTTCTCAGAGACGTCTGCGAGTGGGTTGAGTGCCAGGCCTGTGCTGAACCCCATGATGAGCATGGCAATGGACATCTTACTTTATGTTACAAAAAACATAGAAATTCACTAAAAAAATCAAAGGTTAAAGCAAGATTATAGTTAGGAATTTTAACCTTACATTAAAAAAAAAACTTAGAAATTCAATAAGAAACCAAAGTTAAAGGGACGGGGGTGTGAGTTATATTTACTTTAGGACACTACTTGAGATAAGTATATCTGTGTTTATTTGTTTAAAAAAGTATATTTTACCTGGCATTTTCACCTAACTATGATGGCCTTTAAACCTTTGTTTTTTTCATGTAATTTCTTTGAAAGGTTATAAGTAACTTATTATTAGGGTTCCTAACTATAACGTCATTTGAACCTTTTTGTAAGTATATATATAGTTAGAATATATATATATATATATATATATATATATATATATATATATATATATATATATATATATATATATATATATATATATATATATATATATGTATATTCTTGCGTATATTTACCAAGCATGGTAAATGTATGCATGGTAAAGGTATTTATGTGGTAAAAGCATGTGTGGTAAAGGTTGGGTGTTAAATGCACTGCATGGTAAAGGCATAATTATAAAGGCTGGCCTGCTTCCCTGCAAAAACTCTGGACCTCATTACAAGTGGTCAGGTAAAATTGCACCAGTATTGCTGATGCATGGAATTACAAACGGAATTGCTGAGATTTTTTAGAACAATCCGTTTAAAGGCATTTTTCCAACTACACCGACATCCACGATGATACCTCCTGAGATTGTGACATTTGAAAAATTAGTACTCAATGACCTAGCGACAATGCAAAACAAGAGACTATTCACTCCCTATAACATCTCTTTATAAAAAAAAACCACTATTGAAACATTAAAATGCAACAATAGTGTAGTTATTAAGAGTGCAGACAAGGGAGGGGGAATTGTTATTCAAGAAACTGAGGCATACAAGGCAGAAATTATGCGCCAATTGAATAACACTAATCATTACCAAAGGCTCCCTGAAATCCCATGAGACAAATCCAAGAGACTATTACAGAACTAACATCCCAAGCTTGTAAGGATGGATACCTAAGCAAAAAAGAATTTAATTTTCTTAACACAAAATCTCCCAGTGTACCGGTAATATATACATTGCCCAATATACACAAAAGCCTAACTAATCCTCCTGGACGACCGATTGTATCAGCCTGTGGCTCAATCCTTGAACCATTAGGGGCCTACGTAGACTTCTTTATTAAAGACTTTGTCCCCTCTACGACATGCTATGTTAGGGACAGTATGTTTATGATCAATTTGGTGGAACATCAAGAATTTGACCATGTACATGAAACACTCTGCACATTAGATGTGGAATTGTTATACACGAATATCCCACAAACAACAGCCCTGCTAGTTATCCAAAAGATTCTGGACACACAACCACGACCACACAGGGTGCCCACTTTGTTCATCTTCCAACTACTTGAACTTTGTTTCACAAGGAATTTTTTCTTTTTTGATAACACCTACTATCAAAAGATCAAGGGTACTTCGATGGGGGCTATTTTTGCCCCCAACCTAGCTATACTATTCATGGACCAATTGCAAACAGGTTCAATTTTGACGCCCTCAAATCCCTTCTTTTCTGGCATCAAAGTATGGCGGCGATATATAGACGACATTTTCCTCATTTGGAATTAGACCAATGATACACTACACCAGTTCCTACATTGGTTAAACAATAACTGCTGTGGTCTTACCTTTACCTTAACCCATGACAAATCCTCAATAGCATTCCTAGATTTTACCATTTATCACGTAGAGGGTAAGCTCCTCACAAAATTGTTCAGGGAACCCACAGAGCGTAAAACGCTCCGGAGCTATAAAACTAACCACCCCAGGGCCTTTAGAGATTCGTTACCATACTCTCAGTTTCTTAGGATCAGACGCAATTGCTCTTGCAAAAGGGACTATTTTAGAGAGGTAGCTATACTCTCTAACAAGCTCAAGGAACGAGGCTACCCCAAAAGAATAGTGAAACAAGCTTCAAAACGTGCATGGTATTGTCCACGTGAAGTCTTGTTGTCCCCCAAAGACAAGAACCAAGGAGAGAGAATTGCCTGTGTAACCACTTTTTCTCCGATATCCAATAAGATTAGAAAATCAATCTTAAAACACTGGCCCACAGTGAACGCTGGCAATATCAACAGCTCAAGGAACGAGGCTACCCCAAAAGAATAGTGAAACAAGCTTCAAAACGTGCATGGTATTGTCCACGTGAAGTCTTGTTGTCCCCCAAAGACAAGAACCAAGGAGAGAGAATTGCCTGTGTAACCACTTTTTCTCCGATATCCAATAAGATTAGAAAATCAATCTTAAAACACTGGCCCACAGTGAACGCTGGCAATATCAAAATTGAGAGATCGCTATTTGCATTCCGCAAAAGCAAAAACTTAAAAGACTACCTGGTAAGGGCAGCCTTGCCAGTTACAACACAAGGAAGCACACTTGAGACTGCCTGGGGCTTACCCCCTATCACAGGCCATGTTAAATGTGGATGTTGCAATGTATGTAAATACACGGTGGAGGGAAAGAAATTCACTCACCAGAACACCACAGTTGAAAGACGCTCATTTTCAAACTGTAATTCATATAATGTAATTTATGTCATTGAATGCCCCTGCCCAAAACTCTATGTTGGGCAAACTACACAGAAAGCCAAGACCCGAATCTGCCAGCATCGGAGCCGCATTAGGTGTAAAACTGCAAATGCCCCATTGGTGGACCACTACGTCGAGGCTGCACACAATGAAAACAACATGAAATGGACTATCCTGAAAGTTGTAAAACTACCGGCCCGAGGTGGCAATATTGGCCAATTGCTCAACAGGGAGGAACTAAAGACAATGATACAATTTGACACCATCCAGAACGGTCTCAACCACGCGGAGTATTGGACTAGTCTATTATAATCACATGGAAGCAATTGCTGGGACTACACATGCTCCGAATAGATATGGCATTTTTGGTTAGGACAAACAACTCCTATGTTCAATTAACTGTTCGCTGCCTCTGAATAAAGAAATGTTCAATATGATTTTCCCACTGAAGCGCCGTCAGCACATTTTAAACAGGCATAAATCACGTTAATTTCACTTCACAAAATGTATATATTGCACTACTGTCACGTGTATCCCTTATTTCCAAAAGTAAGGCCCAGCGAAGCGTCCAATGAGCCCCTCTTCAATTGCAAATGGCAATAATCCTTCCCAAAATGGATGACATTCATGTCCGTCCAGTTCCCAACCAAGACGGCGGCCGCAATTGGTCCTTCTTTCCTTTTCACTATTAGAGAGCACGCTTTAATAAGCGTTCTGACACCGAGGAGAGTTGGCAGCATACAGATGGACATCGTTCCCCTGGCTCTCGTATTGCACATTGATGCTCCGTGAAGCGACCCCGCCCAAAGGTAAGCGCCTACCGAGTAGACAACTTTATTGATACCTGTAATCATATGAATTAACTAACAAGCTCCTATACTAATAACACCCTACCCTTTCCAACAGTGAAGAACAACCGGTATTCCAAAGTGGTCCCCCTATATCTACTGTGATGTGTGGACCCTGTCACTAATTAGACAACACAAGACGTCTTAACAGGTAATTAAGTGATCTGCGGTCATGTCGCTCACGCGTTGCCCTTGTTGAACCCATCTCATCCAGGTTCCCTACCTTGTAGTCGGACGCCAACCACTCGACCACCCTCACCTCTAAGGGTTCCCTGAACCATCGATCGGGGTAAGTCGTTGACCCCAAGCCACGTAGATAACCCCAAAAACCCCCTTTTTAATTTCCTAAACACTGAATGACTGCACGTGGATGTATGCACGATTGAATGGTCGCGCGTCGCATTGTTACAATCTAAACAACTAGGCTCGCGGAAATCGAGAATGAACGCATTGATCCTTACAAATGTATACAACATGCTCTAGCTTTCCGATATCAACGCTAGAAATCAGTCTAAACACATGAAATGACCCAGAGTGGTTTCAATACTTATCTCACCAGTCACAGATACACCTTGTTGATTGCCCATTCCCCTCACGAGTGCAGCACATTGTTTAGAGCGTATTAGGACTCTTAGGTTTTTAATCCAGCTATCTGCTTTTTTCCCTTTTTTTCCTTCTTCCACCCCAACAGGCGGTTGTTAAATTTTTTTAATTAATCTGGCAGGCAAATGCTGTTAATATGTCAGTCCTGATGATGGTCCCATATAATTGAGCATAAGGGATCGAAACGTCGACTATGTACAGTGCTTTCACGACTTAACTATTATGTTGAATCTTGTTGTGTCTGGCACTTATTTGGCATAACTTTAATTTGACACTGGTTGAAAAGTGGCCAATATATGCTCATTTTTTGCCTGTAAAACTCTTCCTAATTGTTGTTTGTTTTCCCCAATACGGTACAGGATTGTGCCTTATTATCAGTTATCCATTCTCTTTACACCGTTGAAAATAAATATCCTGCCAAGCTGGGCAGTGATTAATATAGTCTCCTATTATTGCCTATAATTTTTTTCTTTTGTTTGATTTTGAAAAGCTAAGGACCTTTGTCTTCAATAGCTGTCATAGGATGGCCAAACTGACAAGCGCACTTAGATATCTCCATGCTATTGCTTGGAGATATCGGAAGGTTCAGGAGCATAGACTCCCAGTCCCTACTAGAGAATGGAACCAGCCCGCTCCACCTAATCCCTATGCTTCTCTCAAGCTGGGTAATACTAGAATGAGATTGGCGCAGGGGACTCTGGGAGGCTGAGTTAACATCAGTAGATGAGGCACCGAGGCTGCGGACATCAGGCTGCAGGTAAGATTTTTTTTTAATAAGAACGCTCACACACCCCCCTATCCCCCCCAACACTGCTCACCGATTTCCCCAGCTTGCGGCCACCACTGCCTTTTTGAGGGTACTTCTAGGACCAGAAATCTATACAGTATTATTTCAGCTTATGCAGCGATATTGTACCACTCATAATACCAACTGAATTCAGGGCTTTTGTTCTAAACAGAATCCCAGGACCATAGACAGTGACTGTTAGTGTCAGGTCTTTGAATCAAAATGACCTATCTAGGTAGAATTTAACAGAAGTTGCTTTCAATTTTAAGTGTGAAGTATGCAAGGCGGCTTCATATGTGCACCCCACACACCTTAACACCAGTTTCAGCTATAATAATTCCAAAATAACAACATGCAATAATAATAATGATTTCCACTAAATCACATCAACACTTCGAAATTTCAGTGTAATGCAACCCGAGAATAGTTACCCACAAATAATTTGCTGCGGCTGGTTAATTTGAAATAAAACGAAAGCACGATGCTGGGCTGCATAAGGAGGATTTCATAATGCCAATAGCCTAATCTGTACAGGGGTATTAATCGATAATTCAGGCACTAATGGCCCATGTCACAACAAGGTGGACTGAGACAGAAAATAGGCCCATGTTCTAAAATAAAAGTGGCCCCTTTTAGCGACTATATAGCTAAAATAAGTGGCCTGCGATTGCATATTGGGGTAGTTTGGAACTTGTAAAGACGTAGGTGCTTTACATGGTATTCCAGAATGTATGATGGTACAACGCATACATTTACAACGCATGCACTTACAACGCAGTTTTTTACATCGCAACATCCACTACAACGCATTCCATTACATCGCATGACACTACATCGCATTTTAAAAAACTACCTTTACAACACATTCATTAAATCGCATACTTTCCTTTACAACACATACCATTACATTGCATTTAAGGTAAGTATTGGATAGTATAGGGGTCGAAATTACTAATCTAACTCCAGGGGGTGCAACAGTAGAGTAAGTGTTGGATACTGTAGGGGTAAACATTACTATTCTAACTCCAGGGGGTGCACCAGTAAGGTAAGTGTTGGATAATGTAAGGGATAAAAATTACTATTCTAACTCCAATGGTATGCGTTGTAATGCCTGCGTTGTAGTGACATGCGATGTAGTGTCATGGGTTGTAATGGTATGCGTTGTAATGCCTGTGTTGTAGTGTCATGCGTTGTAAAGGATAATGCGATGTAATGCCTGCGTTGTAAGTGTAGTGCGATGTACTGGTTGCGTTGTAAAGGTTGTTTCCCGGTAGTTGATGCTGCTTTAGGCAACGTTTCTTGTAATAACAGGGAAATCAACAACAAAATCCGGTCCACCAGACTCACACTCTGACCTGTTAGATCAGCCCTTCTGACACTGCCAGACTGCCCTATAGGCAAGTACGACCCTGGTTCACAAAGCACGTGCAAGTTAAAATGGCACAGACTTGGGAGTGTTTGTGATTCACAAAATGTGGCATTATCAAATCCACCCACGTATATTTTTGTGTTGTCTTCGGACTAGAGGTTGAATCCTATGCTGAGAATTTCCACAATGTTTAAGAACAACCACCATATGTGGGTGGGGGTGTTTGTATATATATATAAAAAGCATACTACATGGCAAATTACTATATAGTTTGTGGTTAATTACTATATAGTTTGTGACAGGTGACAAGTAAAGCAAGTTCCTATATAGCAACAGTAATACAATACACAATATAATAATTTAATACTATATATATGTCAATTCCTAAATAAAGTCAAATAAAGCAATCACCCAGAGTGTGTTGCTATTCACCAGAAGTTGGTTTAATAGTAATATAATATTATATTGTATATTGTATTGCTGTTGGCATATGGGAACTTGCTTTATCTGTCACAAACTATATAGTCAATAACCACATAGTATGCTTTGTATTGCCAGTGAAGGCATTTCTGCCTCTGTGACATCACTGTGACATAATAACAGCTTTTAAATGGCTAACAGTTGCTCATGTCACATAATTGGAGGGTGGACACATGATGTCGCGTGTCTCCCTAGGAGCCATATGGCTTTCACAGCACATGTCATGGACTACTGTTCGTTTAATTGCAGGGTGGAAATGGCCTCGTCTGGGCACTCTGGCTCCCACCTGCTTAGGTCGCTAGTAGACATTTAATTTTATGTCTATGATAACCTCTGCTGATAGATCACATTTTAGAAGGTTGGACATAAAAATGTCAAGCGTTTCCAAAAAATAATCAAGGAAATGCTTAGAACACATGGCAACAACACCTGTTTTAAAGCATCACAGGGCATCACCAACAAAAGCCAATAGAATGCAAGTTTATTATAGGCAGACTGTTCGCTGAATAGATTGCTGCCTGCAATAATATGTAATATACCCTGGAAATGGAGCACTGCAAAGACCTCGAATATATTTGACTGCGCCTTACATAGATCTAAACAAATCAGGCATTTGACGTTTGTACTGAAAGCAAACTCTGTCAAACAGAAATAAAAGAACACACAGCAGAAGTCACTAAAATCAATTGTAAGGCTGCCCTAAAAAAACAGATCAGAAGGCGACATTATATTTTGGGTTTTGTGTGATAACCAGTCTGGTGACTCCACCTACCACACCTCGATGGAATTAACAATGCTGAGCCTGATTCACAAAGGTAACACACTTTTTTTGTAAGTATATTACTTTTTATTCTTATCAGAGTACAAGTTATTACAAAGAAATAATTAAATAAACAGTAGTAACTCCAGCACCACACCTAGCCAAGTACTAGTACTGCAACACTCTCTAAGTAAAATAAAGGAGTTAAGGAATTAAAATAAAACCAAATAGGAATTATTATTAATTAAATCATTTTATTTAAAATAGTTATAAATACAAACGTTATTTAAAAGAAGGGCAGTCTTCAACATAGGTGATTTTTGGTGTATATAGACGGTACTGCTATCACCTAACGTTAAGTCATGTGATCAACAAAAAAGAGCTTTCAGATTCCTAATGAGAGAGGGGCTTATGCTCCACTCACATTAGCCACCCTTACTACAGGATTTGATTGGACTGAATGTGTGTGCTTCCACTAATAAGACTGCATGCATTGAACTTTTTGGCTTGTGGCAAAGTTTCATTCTTGATATAGCAGGACTGACTTGGGTATGGTGGCAAGCCAAAGATAATGGTATTAGGACTGAACTGCTAATTATGAAATTATTTTGTAAAGGCACAAGGTCTGACATATTTATTGTGAAAAGCGTATATTAACATTCAAGCCTTTACATTTGAATTCTTATTACTCTGTATTAGAACATTGGAATGTGGAGCACTCCATTGAATACAATGGGTTGCTCCGTGCTTCTACATGTCGTTAGAAGCCGGCAGAGCAACATTCCACGTTGTGTTTGTTCACAGCTGTTGCTGAGAACAAAGGCCTCTCAGAGCCCGAGAGGATTTAAACCCCTTCGGGCTCCGAGAGGCCTTTGTTTTATGTGTTAGAACATTCTGCCCTAGTGGCAGAATGTTCTTATAGCCTTATAACCCTCAAGGCTGGGCTATGGTGGCCATTATAGTCCTGCTCCCTTTAATACTGGAGCGGGCCTTTATTGGCCGGTACAGCCCGCTACGGCGGGCTATATGGCTCTATTAAAGTCTATAGATAGGTGTTTTGTTGCACAGAGTCTAACAGATTACCACAGTAGGCAAGGATTTTAACGTTAGCTACACACTGTAAGAAAGCCTGTGGTTTTACTATTATGATTCTAGTTAGCTGTATAATTGCTCTGTAAGCTGCATATTCTACACATTTGTAGTTTTATTACTGTATGAGTGGCTGCTCCTCTATAGGAGCGTTTGGGCGCCGCCCGCTGCTTTCTCGCCGTGCAAGAAGGTAGAAACAAATGGTAGTTATTACCGTGATAACTACCATTTGTTTCTGCCTTTTCCCACGGCGAGAAAGCGGAAGTTCCTGGTTGGGGGTGGGCGGTGTTGCTCGAGAGCAGGGGGGAGTGGCTTGCCCACTGTTGTACATACGAACTGTTTGGGCAGCCTCAGGCTGCCCAAACAGTCAGTATGTACAACAGTGGGCAAGCCACTCCCCCCTGCCCTCGAGAAACACCGCCCACTCCCCCTGTTCTCTCTGTATGCTGCAGCTTTCAGAGAGAAAATGACACGTGTGGGGCAGCGGCCTCACCAATCACAACGCTGCCATTGCAGCATTGTGCTTGGTGGAGGGCAGGGAAGCTGCCTTCCTGATGACGTGCGCTGCAGTCAGGAATTCAACCCATGACGGCGGGAGTCAGGAGTCTCGGAAATTACAAGAAGCATGACAGTAAGTTTTAATTTAATTTTATTCTTTTTTTCCATTAACCCCCTCCCACCTCCCCCCATCCCCTCCGCGGCGCGATGACCCCATTTCCCCCCCCCCCCCCCCACCCGCCCGTAATGCCTGCTGCAACTTGTCTGTTGCCTGGGAGGGAGGGACAGTTTGCCAGTTACATGGCAGGAACTGGACAGTATCTGGGAAGGAGGGTTGTGCGCCTGGTGTGGAGGGAGGGTGTTTGTCAGTCACAAGGAGGGCCTGGACATTGTGTCTGTAATGGGGGATGAGGTGTGGGGGTTGCGGGAAGTTCTGCAGTGTTCCGCCCCCCAACTTTTACCATCTACCAGCCGCCACAGAACTGTATACATGATGGTTGCCAGTTTATGCCCCTAAAGTAGGCCGGTATTTAATAAAGTGTAAAGCCATTGTTAAAGGGTAAAGGCTTCATCAGTTCATTGGGAAAAGCATGCCAGATTTCAAAGGTTTTATCTGTTTTTTATGAAACATTATGACAATGCAAGTAGGACTGACCTACTTATTGCGAAAAGCATGCATTGAAGAGAAACAGGCTTTTAAGGATGTCTTGTTATTACACTAATCAAAAGCTTGCAAGCAGATACTTTTATACGTGGAATTTCATAGACTACTGTAGTAGCAAGGATTTTGGTGTTGGTGCTCTACCCAAGCAAACGGTGCGGAAAGAAGATATACACTATAACAGTACATATTAGGCTAACTTAGGAAAGATAGTGTTTTGCTTTGCCAACTATCATGTTGTATAGATTTGTCCTTGTATGACTGTGCCAGATGGTTGCTTTGTGGAAAGCTTACGCTCAACATATTGGGCTTACGTTGGTTATGGTGACACACCAATAATAAAGGCTATATGCCTGGTTGTTTATTATGAAAAGTTGCAAGAAAAGGCAGTAGGACTGATGTATTGACTGTGAAAAGTATATGTTAAATTCAATAGTCATTTAAGGGAGGGTTGAGGTTGCTCTGAATTATAGGATACATATAGTTATTTTATAGAATTTCCCAGATTGCGATAGTAGGCAAACATTTTGTTGCTGGTTATTGTTAGAATCCATGTTAGGCCCTCTTAGGAGAGATAGTACTTGCTTATCCAACTGTAATGTTGTATACTTGATGGCTGTCTTATGGAAAAGCTTATGCTTGATACACTAGGCCCCAGTTGGTTATGGTGATATACCGTTGATAACAGCTACAAGCCTGATTGTTTAACTGGAGGAAAATATTTATGTTACCATTGATCTGATCTGTTTATTATAAAATGATGTGATTAACACATTTGGCTTGGCATCTAGATTGAGAAAAGCATATGTTAAAATCAACCAGCATTTAAGAGTGAATTATATATTAAAGCCTACAAACAAATGTCAGATGACCTTTGTAGAGAATGATTTTGGTGCTGGTTACTGCCTCTGACAAATTCAGGAGGGAGGAGATTCTTGCTAAAATCTCTTCTTAGATTTCTTCCAGGATCTTGTATTACAACAAAATCATTAACTAATACATACAACCATGTATACAAATATATATCCACATAGATAAATAAAAGGGTCTTTGTGCCGTCTCTGCTTTGCTATTGGGCTGTCAGTGTGTTATTTACACTCTGCTATCATCCATGACAGTGAAATGCACAAGGTAATGGTTCAGTCAGCATTAGCCATTGGCTCTTTTACCCTGTGAATGTTGGCATTTTCTGATCATGTTTGTGCATCCACCTGAAAATGAGTGTGCTTCAGTATCAGATCTGTTTGGCCAGTCCTATACTTTAGAATTTTCTCCTATTATAGTTCCCCTTACATTTCTTTGCTTCTCTTCTTTTTATTTTAATGTGTAAGAGGATGCTACCGCTCACCATAGTGCTAAAGGGTTGCTTGCTTGCTGCTGATTTCATCTGTAGTATGCCACATTTCACATGACACTTTCCTCTAAACCAGGGGCTCACTATGGAATGCAAGGGTCCATAGTATATCGTTGTTTCACTATTTTCTTTTTGCTCAAAAGAATAGCAGCCCTGAAAATGCCTGCAATTCCCAGGGCCCTTTTTCTGTGCCAAGCCCTGTCATTCACCCTGCCCGAGGAAGTACTCAAAACACTCCAGGCAGAATTCAAGCACTGTTTTTCTGGGAGGGGAAAGGCCTGCATATGCAGTGCACCCAGATACATCAAATGGTAGTCAAGGGGAGGTTGGGAGTCCTAAACCTCCTTCATTATTACCAGGTATCAGAGCTACACTTCCTGGTAGAGTGAAAGCGTCCGGACTCTGAAAAGCATTGGTGCTTTTTCGACAGAGCAATAGCAGGAGATCACCTCTGGAAAGTGCTCTGGATGCCTCGGAAGCAAAGGCCATGGGACCTGTATTCCTCACCTGTCACCAGGGCTATTCTGATGGTATGAGGGGGGCCATCCCTTGCCTCACCATTGACACCCATTTTGGGGAACCCGGGGGCATATTAGCAAGAACCTAGTTAAAATTATCGCCATTTTAGCCGCAGGAAAATGCTGCTAAAACGGCGATAATGGGCTTGCTAATATGCGTTCTAGAATTACAATAGATGCCCAGGTTAGACGTCCTGCACATCTAACCTGGGCTTCTATTGGAATTCTATAACGCATATTAGCAAGCCTATTATCGCCGTTTTAGCGCAGTTTCCTGCCGCTAACACAGCGATAAATTTAACGAGGTTCTTGCTAATATGCCCCCAGGACTTTACCTTGGGACTCCAGATCACGGAATTGAAGGCATGGCAGTGTGCAGGCTGTAGACCTGTGGGACACCTCTTTCATGCTGATGGGCCTATCTAATTCAAGTATGGAGGACATCTGCTTTTATTACTGCTAGACGATTCAGAAAAGGGGGTGGTGATGAACAGTGTCTGAATTGAGCAGACCACTCTTACCCAGTCCAAATATCAGGGCTTGATCCATCACCGTTATTTATCTCACTGCCCCATCCCAGCTCAGAACCTGGCTATATGCAAATCAGTCTGTCCCTGGCCCAGTGCATCATGGGAACAGGGCAGACTAAACTACCAAGCCAATTCTTCACCAGAAAGGAGACAAGCTACCGGGGACCGGTTTCTGGCATTTCAGCCGTCTTCGGCCCGGCTTGCTTGAATCCTGATGGAGCAGTGAGAAAGGGACTCATGTCTGAGTATACCCTGCCACACCTATAGTGGCCAAAAACGATTCAGAAAAGGGGGTGGTGATGAACAGAGTGTCTGAATTGAGCAGACCACTCTTACCCAGTCCAAAGATCAGGGCTTGATCCATCGCCGTTATTTATCTCACTGCCCCATCCCAGCTCAGAAACTGGCTATATGCAAAGCAGTCTGTCCCTGGCCCAGTGCATCATGGGAACAGGGCAGACTAAACTACCAAGCCAATTCTTCACCAGAAAGGAGACAAGCTACCGGGGACCGGTTTCTGGCATTTCAGCCGTCTTCGGCCCGGCTTGCTTGAATCCTGATGGAGCAGTGAGAAAGGGACTCATGTCTGAGTATACCCTGCCACACCTATAGTGGCCAAAAACGATTCAGAAAAGGGGGTGGTGATGAACAGAGTGTCTGAATTGAGCAGACCACTCTTACCCAGTCCAAAGATCAGGGCTTGATCCATCACCGTTATTTATCTCACTGCCCCATCCCAGCTCAGAACCTGGCTATATGCAAATCAGTCTGTCCCTGGCCCAGTGCATCATGGGAACAGGGCAGACTAAACTACCAAGCCAATTCTTCACCAGAAAGGAGACAAGCTACCGGGGAGCGGTTTCTGGCATTTCAGCCGTCTTCGGCCCGGCTTGCTTGAATCCTGATGGAGCAGTGAGAAAGGGACTCATGTCTGAGTATACCCTGCCACACCTATAGTGGCCAAAAACGATTCAGAAAAGGGGGTGGTGATGAACAGAGTGTCTGAATTGAGCAGACCACTCTTACCCAGTCCAAAGATCAGGGCTTGATGCATCACCGTTATTTATCTCACTGCCCCATCCCAGCTCAGAACCTGGCTATATGCAAATCAGTCTGTCCCTGGCCAAGTGCATCATGGGAACAGGGCAGACTAAACTACCAAGCCAATTCTTCACCAGAAAGGAGACAAGCTACCGGGGACCGGTTTCTGGCATTTCAGCCGTCTTCGGCCCGGCTTGCTTGAATCCTGATGGAGCAGTGAGAAAGGGACTCATGTCTGAGTATACCCTGCCACACCTATAGTGGCCAAAAACGATTCAGAAAAGGGGGTGGTGATGAACAGAGTGTCTGAATTGAGCAGACCACTCTTACCCAGTCCAAAGATCAGGGCTTGATCCATCACCGTTATTTATCTCACTGCCCCATCCCAGCTCAGAACCTGGCTATATGCAAATCAGTCTGTCCCTGGCCCAGTGCATCATGGGAACAGGGCAGACTAAACTACCAAGCCAATTCTTCACCAGAAAGGAGACAAGCTACCGGGGACCGGTTTCTGGCATTTCAGCCGTCTTCGGCCGGCTTGCTTGAATCCTGATGGAGCAGTGAGAAAGGAACTCATGTCTGAGTATACCCTGCCACACCTATAGTGGCCAAAAACGATTCAGAAAAGGGGGTGGTGATGAACAGAGTGTCTGAATTGAGCAGACCACTCTTACCCAGTCCAAAGATCAGGGCTTGATCCATCACCGTTATTTATCTCACTGCCCCATCCCAGCTCAGAACCTGGCTATATGCAAATCAGTCTGTCCCTGGCCCAGTGCATCATGGGAACAGGGCAGACTAAACTACCAAGCCAATTCTTCACCAGAAAGGAGACAAGCTACCGCGGACCGGTTTCTGGCATTTCAGCCGTCTTCGGCCCGGCTTGCTTGAATCCTGATGGAGCAGTGAGAAAGGGACTCATGTCTGAGTATACCCTGCCACACCTATAGTGGCCAAAAACGATTCAGAAAAGGGGGTGGTGATGAACAGAGTGTCTGAATTGAGCAGACCACTCTTACCCAGTCCAAAGATCAGGGCTTGATCCATCACCGTTATTTATCTCACTGCCCCATCCCAGCTCAGAACCTGGCTATATGCAAATCAGTCTGTCCCTGGCCCAGTGCATCATGGGAACAGGGCAGACTAAACTACCAAGCCAATTCTTCACCAGAAAGGAGACAAGCTACCGGGGACCGGTTTCTGGCATTTCAGCCGTCTTCGGCCCGGCTTGCTTGAATCCTGATGGAGCAGTGAGAAAGGGACTCATGTCTGAGTATACCCTGCCACACCTATAGTGGCCAAAAACGATTCAGAAAAGGGGGTGGTGATGAACAGAGTGTCTGAATTGAGCAGACCACTCTTACCCAGTCCAAAGATCAGGGCTTGATCCATCACCGTTATTTATCTCACTGCCCCATCCCAGCTGAGAACCTGGCTATATGCAAATCAGTCTGTCCCTGGCCCAGTGCATCATGGGAACAGGGCAGACTAAACTACCAAGCCAATTCTTCACCAGAAAGGAGACAAGCTACCGGGGACCGGTTTCTGGCATTTCAGCCGTCTTCGGCCCGGCTTGCTTGAATCCTGATGGAGCAGTGAGAAAGGGACTCATGTCTGAGTATGAAAAACGGTGTTGGATCTAGCCCTGATCTCTTGACTGGGTGAGAGCTTTCTGCTTAATTCAGAGACTCTGTCCCTCACCACCCCTTGTTGTAAATATTTATTACTGCTAGAAACCCCTCCGCATAATGATGGATCTCCGGAGTCGTCCAAAGCCACCTCCAATATAGAACAGGGCGTAACCTCACTAAATCCCCTACTGCCTTCCTCCCCAAGTCAAGTCTAAGAGGGAGCAATGGGGTACTTTTGGGGAGGCCAGTAACTGCCCTAAGGAACTTGTTTTCCGATTTCTGCATTGAGTGGAGCTTCCCAAAGCCCCACAACTCTGCGCCATACAAAGCAGACCCTAGAGCTTTGGCCTCATAAACCTCCAAAACTGGCTTAATTGGCTTGGACTTCGATTTTCTATGCTCCACCCCAAGGCTCCAGATATTTGTCTATGCCTTAGGGCCTCCATATCAATGTGCTATGACCATCTCAAATCATCGGTTATGTCAATGCCAAGATAGGTAAAAGCTTTGACAACCTCTAGCAAACAGTTGTTCATAGATATATTAGGTCTAAAACTATGATGACAGTGGAAAGTCATTAACTTAGTCTTAGCCACGTTGACTTTCAGACCGTGCTCCCCGCAAAATTCATCAAAGATATGAAGAGCACGTTGCAAGCCACTTGGGGTCTTTGACAAAATTAGGGTGTCGTCGGCGAACATCAAAATTGGGACTTTGATGCCCGCCAAAGAGTGCGCATCTACACTAGCGGACAACATACGTGCAACTATCCTATTAATAAATAGTGAAAAAAGCAATGGAGCCATCGCACACCCTTGGCAGACTCCCCGCTCTACCGGGAAGTCAGCAGTAATTTCTCCATTCCTGCCCCACTGGATTTTGGCAAAATTAGCCTCATGTAACCTCATAATCATGGTTAATAAGTCTTCCGGTAGACCTAGGTTCCTCAAGACCACCCATAGAGTTCTCCTTGGGACCAGGTTGAAGGCAGCCCGCAAGTCAACAAAAGCAACATACAGGCTGCCCTCGCCTAGCATCACCATTCCCCACCGCAGCAGGGTAAAGCGGAACACCTGGTCCACTGTGCTGGCGGCCTTCCGGAATCCAGCTTGGTATGGGGATAGGGCATTGTTCTCATCAACCCAATCCATAAGCCTGTTTACGATCATCCTCCCTACCACCTTTTGGATGGTAGCAATCAAGCTTATCGGTCTGTAGTTCCCGGGCAACGACTGGTCGCCTTTCTTATATGTGGGTATGATGATCGCACCCTTCCAGGATGTTGGTACCGTAGCCCCATGGGCAATAGCATTAACCAGGAAGAAGACATAATTTGCCCGGCGATCCTTGTCATTAATAAAAAGATCCGCGGGGACCCCATCTAAGCCCGGCGTTCTGCCCCTGGCCACGGCACACAATGCCACTTCTACCTCTTTGAGGCTAACAAAGTTTCCATTAGAGTACACAGCCGTAATCCCAACCCTCTCACTGCCCGGTAGTGTTTCAGCGTATTGCGGTTTAAAATGGTTGACCCAAGCCTCCTCCGGGACATTGTTACTGGGGCAGTCTGGTGCACCACCTCTACCCCATTTAACAGTGTTCCAGAAAAGCCTGGAGTCGTTTGCCATACAAGCCTCTCTCAGCTCCGACCAGTGCAGCTCGTTCCATAATTTCTTGTCTGAAGATATAATATCCTTATAGAACTTTCTGGAGCTTCTGATTGCTACCAGGTCCCTGCTCTTGATGGCCAAACCCAGGGATAACCGGGCTTTCCTACATTGAAGGTTATACCATTTTGCTGGCCTATGGGGTACCTTTTTATTTTTCTTGCATGTCTTTTGAAAATGTGACTTGATTGTGAGAAAAAGATTATCGTGAATAACCATTACTTCCTTTGACCCTGGAATTACTAAGTTCACGTGTTCCAGGGCGGCTATCGCCTTGTCAACCTCAATATTTATACTGGCTATAGACTCATGGCTAGTATGCTTTGCCATTTTAACCTGCGCATGTCATTTGTTGGAACACACAGAGGGACATTCAATTCATCATTTAAGCTCACTATTAAAGGTGACCACCATTTGTGCTCTACGCACAATGGGTTGTGATCACTTTCAATCCTCACCTTTACTTCCATATCACATACTGATTGCCAAAGTTTCAGACTACACAGGACATAATCTATCCTGCTTCTACTGCGTCCATTATCAAAGGTACAGCCCCCCCCCCCGTCGCTCTTGGTTCTCCCATTTAATGCCCTAAGGCCCTTTTCTAGACAGATGGTATTTAAACATATAATATCCTCAGTCCAGCGTTTCACAGGGACAAGATCGATTTTAGGGACCCCCCATTGCATATCCTCTACTATACCCAAAAAATCATCAGAGATATCCATGGGTTCAAATGTGCGATTTAGGTCGCCAGCAATAACAATACTGTTATCCAGAGAGTGGATTTCCAAATGTGAAGCCAAAGCCACTAAGACTTCGGACTTCCCACCCTTACTACCCCTAGCATACACATTATATATGTGGAGATGCCCTTGAGGACCCATATCTAGTTTTATCAATTGGATGTCCTTGCTGCCCAATTCTACCACTTTGACTTTAATGGGTAGATTTTGCCATACCCAAATAGTTAATCCACCCATGGGGCGCCCCTTTGAACCTTTAGCTGCTGGTACAGAGTAATTCAAATATCCTTGTAGAAATAAAGGATCCCACACCCATGTCTCTTGAAATAAACATATATCAAAGCTATTAATAAAATCTATCCAATTTTGGGAATCCTGCTTATGGCTCAATCCCGCTATATTCCATGGCAATAGTCTCCCGACACTGATCCTGTCAGGATATACTGATCCTTTACAGGATCCTATCGTTGGAATCACCGGATCAATAATGCGACCCACCACTTCCAGGGTATTAATAATATTCCCCTCATTTCTAACTACATAGGTAGAGGGGTTGTCAGGAGACCTAGAGTCATGTGAACAAGTGCAGCCATCTTGGTTAGATCCGAGTCGATCACATTCGTTAAGCCCGGACAATACATTAAATCTGTTCGTAACCTCCACTTCACCTAGACCCCTTTGGGACACTCTACCCCATGGACCTCAAATGAAAATGTGATTTGTAATGAAAATGCGATTTGTAGAGCGCTGCAGCTGCCCTGAGGCGTCCAGGCGCTAGGAAACAGAGAAAAACCCTCATAAGGTTACTATTCTTTAAGCATTAAACAGGAGAGTTTTTAGCTGTTTGCGGAAGCTGGTTAGGTTGGGGTTGTTTCTCAGCTGCAGAGGGAGGGTGTTCCAGAGTTTGGAGACGTTGTACGAGAATGAGCGTCCTCCTGCTCTGGCTCTACAAATTCTGGGAATTTTGGCTAGGAATGCCGTCGAGGAACGAAGAGTCTTGTTGGGCCTGTAAGGAGAAATCAGGGAGCGGTTGATGTCTGGACCCATTTCCCAGAATGTCTGGTGGGCAATGCAGAGCGCTTTAAATTTTACTCTGTCCCTGACAGGCAGCCAATGTAAGGTTTTTAGGCCGGTTTTTATTGAGGTCCTCCGAGGGATTCCCAGCAGCGCCCTGGCAGCGCAGTTCTGGGTGCGTTGAAGCTTTTGTAGGGTGTAGTCTGGTGCTCCCAGGTAGAGGGCGTTGTTAAAATCCAGACAAGATTGGATGAGGCCCTGTATGATTATTTGTTTGGCTCGAATCGGAGGAGGGGAAGGACTTTTTTAATCACCCTAAGGAGGCCAAAACAGGTGGCTGATACCTTGGTGGCCTGTGTATTAAGGCTCAGAGATTTGTCGAGCCAGACGCCTAGGCTTTTGATGTTGTCTCTAGGGGGTGGGGCCATTCCCATGCTTGATGGCCAGATCCGCTCTATGGTGGCGGGGGAGGCCGGGCCCAGGAGCATGAGCTCAGTTTTGTCGTCATTGAGCTTTAGGCATGAACTCATCATCTAGCTCTTTACGTCATGGGATATATGCCACCCCCCAGGACCCATTATAGTGCGGGTTTGGTTGGTGGCATTCCTTCTTGCAGGATTTCTATATGTAGGTGGCCCTTGGGACCCAGGTTTATAGAAGAACCTGAGGGGCAAGATTTCAATTTGTGCACCCTCAAGAGATGTGGATGAAAAAAGTGCAGTGCTCAAATAATAAAAATGGATAAAATGAACTACCCCGACTTCAGATGACATTTTAAATAGAAGTCCGGGTGTCAAGATTAAAACCACGCCAAGTAGTAAGACTCACTTATGGCGCTGTGCAGTATAGTCTGTAATGTGGTCGACATGTTTCAGCCTTATGGGCATTTGACCCGGCTTTCTTCAGGACCTATTGATAAAAGTTAGCTACTGCAACATACTACTAAGTGTTTGTGTAAAGAAAATAACGATCACAAGAATGTGCTACAAAAGTTACATTTATGCCAGGAACTAATATACTTAAGTGTCCACTGGAGGGAGAAGGACATATCTTCTTCCCAGCTTTGTGTGGGTGATGACCTCACCTCACCCGGCAACCGCTCGGGAGTATGAGGCCCGCTATGTCCGTCGGTGCCTCAGGAATGAAACGAGCGGAAGTGGAGCTTTATTATTTGAGCACTGCACTTTTTTCATCCACATCTCTTGAGGGTGCACATTATGAATATACTCTTGATATCCATTCCCGTACCGGCACTATATGGTCGGATTTAGGAAGGGAAGACAAGCAATTCCCACATGACGTGAATTCCACCACATGGGTGGTCTGATGGGAATTGTATTAGCTTTCTGCCACAAAAGGTCTTTGTTTTTAACAACATGTTTTCACGCATTCACTATAGTGCCACACGGTCACTGTTGCTAGTACACACCCCCTTAGACCTGGTCTGCTCTTTTGTGTGTTTAGTAACTTGATGTAGGGGAGTGAGCAGACAGGTCTTAAAATATTCCCCTTGACCCTCCAAACATCTGTTTTGTTTTTCAGCAAGATTTCAATACCATTTCCCCTTGACTGGAAATTCTGTTCATACACCCAGAGGAGCCTAGCCACTGATACTGTATTATTAAAATTTAGGACTACACAGTCACCTTCTCTGTTCTTCCTTGATCTCCCCAGCCATGCTACCCTGCGGGCCATAAGAATATTGTGTCCCATCTCCTGGCCAGATTCCAGATTATTTGAGAGCCAATGGGTAACCTTGTTCTTTAATTGGCAATAGTCCTCAGTTAAGCTGGCCATAACCAAAACAAGGGGAGCGCTTTGTGGGGGTAGATCTAGAGTCACTTGATTACATGTGCCTAGATCCATTTTTCCAGACAATAAGTGCCCGGAACCCAATCTGTGTGATTCAATTCAGGCCTCCTGATGTAATATCGGGGCCCCTTGTAAATCAGTCCGGGCCTCCTGATACAGTTTCGGAGCCCCTTGGTTTCCCTTGTTGGTCATACACGTATTTATACCTCCTACATCCTGCAGACTCACAACATTGTTGGTACCCAACTTTTTTGCCTTCTGTGTAGGAGATGTTGCTTGGGCAGCCCTGATATCTACCAGTTTGGAAGTGACATTATGCTCTAAGGACTTACTCTCTGTCTCGACTAGGGAGTTTAGCATGTCGAAATTAGCCTTAGTGACTGTTTCCAATTCACCTAAACTTGCTGAGACTAACTTTAGTCTCTGAATCAAGGGGAGTATTAGAGAGCGAATCAGCTGTTCAACTTGATCCAACTGAACCCCATTACTCTGCAAGACAGGTGGGGGTTTTGCCATGGGATCGGTCTGGGCTATTGTATTAAGGTCTTTTAGGTTCCCCGGACCCTGATACTGAACCCCCTTTCTAGCAAGTTTCGGAATTTTAGCTTTTTTTCCTTTCGACCCACAGCCTCTTCTTTTCCTTTTACCTACAGCTCTAGTTGTTTGCATCGGTGAGCCCCTTAAGGGGCAAGCAGGTGAACCTATAGGGGATGACGTACTAACTTGATTCTCTACTTGTTCAGTACTACCCAAGTGAATACCTGATGAGTTGGTTCCCTCTAAGATATTCACAAGGGAATCTAATTCAATACTAGACTCTGGTAAACCAAGGTCTCTTAAGCGTTGGCTAATACCGTTCTCAGGCGTTAAACAATGCAGGATGGGACCCAGGGAGGACCGTTTAGTAAATATCTCAGATGATAACCTCTTTTCAACGTCAACTATCTGGTGTTCCAGAGCAACCGAAATCCTCGTAATATAATTCTCCAGTGTCCCCTTAAGGCTACCTGTGAAGGGTTTCAGGCCAGCCTTCCCCCCTTTAAGCAACTGTGAGGCCATAGTACCTAAGGAAAACTCTACTCAAAACCAAGCTCACCACAGAAATGGACCTTGAAAGTCAATATTGCAGTTCCAGGGACACAAACCAAAGAGGGTTGCCCCAGCCAAGCCTCGTCCGGCCTCAGACGGCCTCAGACGACCTGCCCTTTGCCCGGTCTTCGCGCCGCTATGAGTCCCGCGCGCGTCCCGCTAGCGTGTCGATGGGCGTAACCAAAATAGATTGTGGGAGGGATACGGGAAGAGTCCCCAGCTGCGGCCAATTAGGTCACAGCAAGGCCCGTTGGACCTCGCAGTCCCGACCCGGCAGTTCACTGAAGCTGACTCAGCCCCCCAGCCCTCGGCAATCCCTCTGCTGCTCCAGAAGTCCATGAAATGGAAAGGAGATAAGGATTCACACTGTCCCAGCCTGCGAGCGGCACCCGCGGAGCGGGGGGCGCGAGGCTTAATATTCTGTGAAGGGAGGGTACGGGAAGAGTCCCCAGCTGTGGCCAATTAGGTCACCGCAAGGCCCACTGGACCTCGCAGTCCCGACCCGGCAGTTCACTGAAGCTGACTCAGCCCCTCGGCCCTCGGTAATCCCTCTGCTGCTCCAGTAGTCCGTGAAATGGAAAGGAGATAAGGATTCACACTGTCCCAGCTTGCGAGCGGCTCCCGTGGAGCGGGGGCCGCAAGGCTTAATATGCTGTGAAGGAAGGGTATAGGAAGAGTCCCCAGCTGCGGCCAATTTGGTCACCCCAAGGTCCACTGGTCCTCGCAGTCCCGACCCGGCAGTTCCCTGAAGCTGACTCAGCCCCTCAGCCCTCGGCAATCCCTCTGCTGCTCCAGTAGTCCGTGAAATGGAAAGGAGATAAGGATTCACACTGTCCCAGCCTGCGAGCGGCTGGTGCATTTCGAAAGTGGTGAGGCAGAAAGCTGTGACTTGAATATAAAGTTTTAACGAGCTTGAATCAAGCACACTGCCTACTCTGCACTAATACAGCATCCCCACTAACTCTGCATACACACAGTCCCACCACTCATCCAGTCACCCTGAACTCATACAAGAACACCAGTCACCATGCACTCATACAGCATCCCCACTCACCCTGCACTTATAAAGGCACATCAATGATCCTGCACTAATATAGGCATACCATTCCCCGTGCACTCATACAGGCACACCACCTACCCATCTTCATACAGCATCCCCACTCACCCTGCACTCATACAAGAACACCACTCACCCTGCACTCATAGGGTGCCCCCACTCACCCTGTACTCATACAGCAACCCCACTCCTGCTTAACCCCTTCGAGGCTAATGACGAGCTGGCCTCGTCATGGCGCTTACCTGCCGTGCGCGGATGACAAGGCCAGCTCGTCATGAAACAAAGGAATAAAGCGATTCCCAGCGCAGGACGGGAAAACGCCTAGCAGCCAAGTGGTTAACTCATACAGGCACACCACTCACCCTGCACTCATTCAGTTACACCACCAACCATGCACTCATACATCGTCTGCCCTCATCCTGCACTCATACAAGAACACCACCCACCCTGCATTCATACAGTGTCCCCACTCATCCTGTACTCATATAGCATACCCACTCACGCTTAACTCATACAGGCACACCACTCACCCTGCACTCATTCAGATACACCACCGACCATGCACTCATACATTGTCTGCCCCCAGCCTGCACTCATACCTCGTCCTCGCTCACCCTTCTCCTTCTTGGTAATAGAAAAGAGATCAGGCCCAGGATAGGAATTTAATGTACATACTTTTCGACAAATAGTATACATATGTTCATGAAAATGGCACAGGACTGTGCCATTGCTGCCAGCTTTTGACATCTTTCTGGATGTACGCAACATTTTAATTGCAGCCAGTGTTTTACCGACCTAATGCAGACTTCCAGCTCTCCCATGAGGCAGTTAGAAATCAATGAAGACACAGGGGCATATTATCAAGGGGGTTTATCTCCGCTTTTTTGGCTTTAAAAGCCAAGAAAGCGGAGATAAAATTATCTCCCTATTACCTAGCTGTCGCTAACACCAGTTAGCGACAGCTAGTAGGAGATAGCGACCATCTTGTGCCCCGCTTTGCAAGTCAGTGATATTTTTCACTGATGACATGCAAAGTGGGCGTGCCAAGATGTTAGTGACTGGAAGCAGTCGCTAACATCGCTATCCCCTATTACCAACTTTTGGAGATATTCACGCTAAGCGCGAATATCTCCAAAAGCTAACACCTGCCCCTGAGCAGTTCTTAGCCATGTTATCCAATGGGAGGTGGATAACATGGCTAAGAGCATTAGCTCGGTAATGCATGAATATCGCTGACTTTACAGCGATATTCATGCATTTCAGCCGATTTTTATCGCTTAGGAGATAAACCTTGATAATAGCAAGGCTCCTAAGCGATAAAAATCGCCGCAGCTCGGCGATAAAAATATCGCTGCTAAACCAACATAGCGATAATTATCGCTAGTTGTTGGTAATATGCCCTACGGAGCCTGGGGTTGCTGCATTGCTCCAAACCACAAAGACACTCTGAGCTCCAAAATGGTGGGCATTGGGCAGCACGGATACCTGTGGAATCCTGCTGCTCAAGGCACATCTTGGCAGGAGCAAAGTTTATAATTTTCACTTGTTCCCTCACGTGTGTCACCTGGCAAATAAACTGCGGGCTCCTCCTCCAGCCCGTCCTCTTCAAAACAAAAGCATACCAGGATAGAGTTGGGGAGGGGCCCGCATGTTTGCTGACACCTGTTTCACCCTGCCTCTTTTGTCTCTGGCACTCTGGACCATGCCCAAATTCACAGACCTTAATGCACAAAAAGAAGCAAATACACTGGCATTGAAAAATGCCACGCTCATCACCCTGATGACACAACACATCCTTGTTCCTTCAGGACGAGTAACATTGCACCCAGCCGGGCACATGCGCAGCTGCGTTCACTTTTCCAGCAGTTAACCAACATGTTCAGGTTACATGGGGGCATATTATCAAGGGCCTTATCTCCGCTTTTTTGGCTTTAAAAGCCAAAAAAGCAGAGATATTGGTTTCGCCCTATTAACAAGGCAGTGCTAACATGCATTACCGCATGTTGGCAGCCTTGTTACCGATGCCTCGCTTTGTATCTCTAATGAGATGCAAAGTGGGCATTTCGTGTCAAAATAACACAGAAAATGTAGCTAACTGCTCTTCTCCGTATTACCAAGCCGGCCCAGGACACCCATAGCGATAAAAAAAACAGCGCTAAGAGCGGTTATCGCCGTAACCTAACGGCTGCAAAATGTCAGACTTAGCTATATTTATAAAAGGAGGTGGATTCTAAGGCTAAGTTCCCAACTCCCTATTACCAAGGATTCCCTAATCGCCGCATTTGTATTGCTGTATTTCCAACGATGTCCCCTTATTTTGCCGCCATTTCTGGATTTGCTATCGCTGTGGAGATAAACGTTGATGATAACGCGTTATCTCCGCAATTTAATCCAGTGATAGCTGGCGATAAAAAAATAGCGCTAATCGCTGTGTGTTGATAATATGCCCCTTATTGCCTGAAGCAAAGCACCACGGAGCATTTCATTGAACCAACTCTGTGTTTTTTCTTTACTGTTTGTGAGGCATTGCCCACTTCGCCCCTTAATACCAGCCGTCCCTGCATGGGACAAGACACCACGATTTGACGAAAAAACACTCCCTGTCAATGTGTTTTTGAGCAATGAGATTCGTCCACACCACCCTCTTTTTCATTGCTGAGATAATAATCCTAAGTAGGTGACAGCGAGGCAGGACAGAAGTTTCTAATTAGCATTAGTGTATAAGGTTGTGTGCATTTTTATCCCATTATTGCTTCAAACTCCTGCAATAGAAAATGTATTCATCTGCGAAATGCCATGACTGACAAACCCCTTAAAGCCTCTTCCTGTATAATCTGTGTTGTATAGGATGTTCTGTAGTGCGCACTAGGTGTGGTGGAGACATGAGGCCTATGTAAACAGCTAAGGCTGTCTATAGTGAGACCTTAAAAAATTACTATTTCCACATGAAGCACACTAGAAGAATGACCAATACCCAGTGCTTGAAATGGAAAAACGGAAGTGCCGGTCCTCTCCCATTAAAAGTATTACGTCTGTCTTGAAAAGTTCATGTACTCTCCCTCTCAAAATAAACATGTGCTGGTACCCAGTACCAGACAGTACCAGCCCATTTAAAACACTGCCAATACCACTTTTTAGGTCGATTCTGTAACAGTGCGCACACAGCAGGCACTCTCTCTTGCAACTATTGTTTACAATAAAGGGCTTGGAGGCCGCCCGTTGGTTACCATTTGTTAGCTTCAGTGTCACTCTTCTTTTGCTGCTTCCTATTTCTGATCACTCCCCCACTTCCCTCTGTGTTTCTCTTGTTTTGCTTCTCCCTCTTTGCCTTTTTTTTTTAAATATTGCACAGCATGTGCAACCAACATGGTTAATATAAAGCGATATGACGCAGTCTATGGTGGCCATGTCATAGCATTTTTTTTCTTGGCTTTAAGACATGTTGCATGCACTGCAGCTCGCGCTGCTCTACAACGTCTAAAAACATTGACAAAGCCAATAGATCTCTCATAGGTGAGACCTAGGGGCCTTAGGATGTTGGGCGGATTGCCCCCGCCAGGCTGGCGGTTACCACCGCCAGCCTGGCGGGGGCAATCCGCCTGACATCCTTCCCTGATTTCCCCCCGCCATATTACAATGGCGGGGGGACCGCAGCGGAGTAAAACACCGCCCGCCACTTTTCCGCCCCGGTCGCCTTGCGGCCGAGGCGGAAAAGGAATAATATGAGGTGGTGTCTATCAGACACCGCCAGCTATATTATGATGTGCTTTAGGCAATGCCTTTCCATGGCAAAGGCAGGCGGACTTCACTCTGGGGGCCCCGTGCGGGCCACCAGAGTGAAGGAGAGTAGGGGGATGCACACGGGGGGTACCTATGGTACACCCTGCATTTGCATAATCAAAGCAGCAGGCACCGCACGGTGCCAGCCGCTTTGATTATGCAAATGTAAAAGTGTATCTTAAGCATTGTGGCGGGCGGTGCTGAGAGCACCGCCTGCCACAATGCTTTACATGCAGGATGTGCCCGCCACTGTGGCGGGCACATCCTAATAACCCCCCCGGGACCCCCGCCCTTATGGCGGGCGGTCCCGCATACCGACCGGATGGCGGGCAGACAAAGTCCGCCCGCCATCCTAATGACCCCCCTAGTATCTTTGCCAATGCTTCTTTTCTTGTATGACTGCAAGGCACGATCGAAGACCTGTGCTGCAAATTCTGTTGATTTTGCATTATGGGTATCATAATACTTGAGCTCTGTGTCTCTCATAATTTTATCACGTCTGATGGTGCTCTTTAAATATTGTTTCCATAAGTGCAGCAAATACTCTTATTAAGAAAAATGCTTACTTTCATTGATACTAAGACCCGGGAGATTTTCGCTAAAGTCCCCGTCACTTCCCGTGTGAAAATAATACTTGGTAAAAAGTAAACACCGTTTCAGGACCAGTGCTTCTGTTATGTTTTCTTCCAGTAGGTGGCAATGTCGCCATACATAGTAGTTGCATCGGTACACCTCGCCCCACAACCCTCGCCACCCAAATGATACACAGACAAGAAGTTTGGGAATAAGAAGTTGCAGGTTTATTTGTGATCCAAATAACAGAGTGGGTTAACTGACAGGCGACCCCCCCTAAGGCCCGCAACCCCTTGTTGCAGGGCGCCTGAAGTTGAGCCAATAACGCGGACACCATGGCCCTGGCCAGGTGTCGATTCCGGGAGGCACCAGCCTCCCACCGGTGGACCTATCGTCCACCTGCCCCACCCTCCAGACAAGGGAGAGTCAACTCACACCTTGCCCATCCAGGTGGGGCGTTTATTAGCAACCCCCCGGTTGTTCAGGCTTACAACCGCCCTAAGGACTAACGGGGTGCGGTTGAACCAAGTCCCCGAGAAGGGCCCCTCGGCTTACATATGACTCAGTTGTGCCTTTGCACTGGGGCTTCAGGTCCTGTTCCTGCGCCTGTTCTGCATGTGTGGGGGGGATCCCTTGTAACACCTCCTGCAACCTAGAAAACATAAATACAACATTAATATTCCCCCCTCACCACTTCCCTCCTTCCAGCGGGTGAGCGGTAGGGAGGGGAGCTGGAAACTGCGGGCCTCGTGTCTGAAGTCGTGGGGGGAGAGGGAGAGGGCCTAGGGGGGCTAACGGGCCTAAGGCTGGTGAGGGGCAGCCTGACGACCGTGGTGGTTGAAGGGGCAGCAGCAAAGAGGACGCCGGGAGGGAGGAGCTCCCTTATAACCCTCCAGGAAAGGGGGGGGCCTGACCTAGCGTGACCCGCCTCCTCCGCCCCTTCCCGCCCACGGGCTGTCCTCGGTTCCCTGCGCCCTACTACGGGGTTTGCCCTCCCATGGGGGTCCCTTGCAGGGAACTCGGGCATCCCTCATAGTAGTTGCATCGGTACACCTCGCCCCACAACCCTCGCTACCCAAATGATACACAGACAAGAAGTTTGGGAATAAGAAGTTGCAGGTTTATTTGTGATCCAAATAACAGAGTGGGTTAACTGACAGGCGACCCCCCCTAAGCCCCGCAACCCCTTGTTGCAGGGCGCCTGAAGTTGAGCCAATAACGCGGACACCATGGCCCTGGCCAGGTGTCGATTCTGGGAGGCACCAGCCTCCCACCGGTGGACCTATCGTCCACCTGCCCCACCCTCCAGACAAGGGAGAGTCAACTCACACCTTGCCCATCCAGGCGGGGCGTTTATTAGCAAACCCCCGGTTGTTCAGGCTTACAACCGCCCTAAGGACTAACGGGGTACCGTTGAACCAAGTCCCCGAGAAGGGCCCCTCGGCTTACATATGACTCAGTTGTGCCTTTGCACTGGGGCTTCAGGTCCTGTTCCTGCGCCTGTTCTGCATGTGTGGGGGGGTCGCCTTGCACTTTATCCACAGCCTTGGGCGTGGCAACCGCTGCGCCCAGGGCCCCCACTACTTAGCCTTAGTCTTCCTCTATCTACACCCGGCTGACTCTAGCGCCTCACCCGGGTCTAATAGGAAGATCGCCATACCCACTTTGGACAGATGGACCCCATCAGATTCCCAGAACCCAATGGACTTGGCGTGCAGCAAGCCATGCCTAATGAACCCTAACCCTCTTTGTTCGCTGAATTTCCGCATTGCTGCGTTGACTCGCCTGCGAGTGACTTCTAACGCCCCTTGCGATAATGCCCCATGCCAGATAGGCCTGGGCGATTTTCCGACCAGTATATGCTGCACTGTCCTAATTCGCTGCTCAAGGTGCTCAGGTCCTTCCTCATTGTGTCCAATAAACGCCTCTTGCCTAAAGCCACCAGATCGTTCCCCCCAAGATGCACCACTAAAATGTTTGGCTTTTGCCTGTGCTCCTTCAAGATTCCCCGCAGCGTCCCTAACAGTGCTGCCCAGCGCATCCCAGGGAAGCCGAACCATGATATGTTTGTGTTGTTAAAGCCATGTTTCCAGGTGTTGGCCCTCACCCATCTCGCCAGTCTGGTGACATAAGAGTGCCCCATCACCCACACCTCTGCCCCTGCAATAAACACAGTATGTTGATATTGTTGTTTATTAAAAACTTAAAGCACAGCAATCAAACACACACTAATTCACAGCTAATTATGGAACATAATATAACCTCTTGTCCCCGTTCGTGGGTTACATACAACATCACAAGTCCTTGACCACAGGTCTGGTCAACGGGCGTATCACGTTCAATGGTCTAACATACCTCCTGTAACAGTTGGAATCCCAACGTCCTACTTTCTTTATAGCTTCGGCCGGGAGGCCCACCCTAAAGGCTGTGGTGGCCGCTCCTATCCTGAAGGAATGTGAGCTAAACTTGGCGCCATTTGTGGTGTACCCTGCCCTGAACAAGCACCCTTGCATCACATGGTCCACCTGGTACTTTGTTACTGGGGAACAGTCAGCGTGTATGAGCAGCAGCCCATCTGCATGTGGGCGGCTGGACAGGAACTTGGCCAGCAGGGCCACCGGGCAGTAATTGTCATTACCCAAGCGCTGTAAAGTAATTGTCCTACCTTTACCTGACTGGTCTGTTTTGGATGTTTGTAAAAAGATCTCGGCTGACTCCGCTGTTGAGCGTACGTCCCGAATCGAGATTGCCCTGGGGCAGGACTCCTTTTTGGACCGTGCCACTAGCTCGCTGATCCTGAATGCTCCAAAGAAAGCAAGGCTAAATGTAACTGCAAAGAGGGCTTTTTCATAGGCGGTATGGGTGACTATGGGCAAGGCGTCTACCATGTTCTTTAAAGTGTCATAATCTATGGGAGTCCTCTGATCGATCAATTTCGGCATCACTCTGGCCCACCCTTTGAGTGCCACCCTAGTTGGAAAAGACGAGGTCGGGTCCCTCTGACCTAACAGGCGAGCATGATGCCCTATGGTCGCTAAGTGCCCTGCCATCAAGGAGTGACTCTTGCCCTCATCCTTTGCCCAAACCATGAAAGCCTGCACTTGGTCCCCTAGTCTTGAAGCGTCCTGCTCCCACGGGCCCATAATTCCGCAGAATGTTCTAACACAGGCCTGATATCTTCTCATCGTTCTGGGTGCCAATGACAACTCTCCTAATTCTCTGATGTGCTGCGCCACCGCAGCAGGTGCCAAAGTCGCGCCGGGAAAGGCGTCATCTCCTCCCTCGCTCGAGGCCACGCCTCTCGGAACCGCTGCCAATGGAAACGTGAGAGAGCGTCAGCAGCCGTGTTTTAAACCCCTGGGATGTGTTTAGCTTTGCATTCCACGTTATTATAAAGACAGACCTTGACCAGCTCCCTGAGTAGACATAACACAAGTGCGCAGGACGCTGACTGGGTGTTGATGGCTTGGACCACTGCCATGTTATCTGACCATAGCACCACTCTTTTCGCAGACAGTAAGGCAGGCCAGAGGTGGAAAGCAACAACTACTGGGAATAGTTCCAATACTGTTATGTTAGAGGTGATCTTTTTCTTCCTCCAGGCATTGGGCCACCCCGCTGCGCACCACTCTTTGTCAAGAATTGCCCCAAACCATCCCTGCCTGACGCGTCAGTAAACAGCGTCAGCTCCTGGCTGCTGGTCCATGGTTCCCTCCATATCACTGATCCGTTAAAGTGCTCAAGGAAGTCCCGCCACACCTTA
Source organism: Lissotriton vulgaris (assembly GCF_964263255.1). Lineage (NCBI taxonomy): Eukaryota > Metazoa > Chordata > Amphibia > Caudata > Salamandridae > Lissotriton > Lissotriton vulgaris. The sequence goes on along the minus strand of NC_141696.1, from coordinate 1,331,117,409 downwards.
AGATCCTCCTTGACCCCAAAACCCAACCTCACCTGGTGGTGCTTGCGCTTAATCTTTGCTGCTGTCCTGGCCAACCTGCGCGCAAAAGCCCTACCTGCAGGAATGACTTTCGTGGCGAAACTTAATCTCCCATGCAAGCTCTGAATGTCTTCTAATGTCACTTTGTCCTGCCCTAGCACCTTTTTTATCTGTGCTGCTAGCTCAAGGACCTTGTCTGCCGGTAGCCTGGCCTTACCTGCTGCTGTGTCAATTTGGATGCCCAAGAAAACTAACGCCTGCGCAGGCCCCACTGTCTTCCCAGGGGCCAGAGGCACGCCAAGATGCTTAGTCATTCTTTGGAATTTAGCCAGTGCCTCCGCACATTCAGCTGTCCCTGGCCTGCCCACAAACAGGAAGTCATCCAGGTAATGAGTTACGCCCTGTACCCCTTCAATGTCCTGAAGAACCCATTGCAAGAAGGTGCTGAATGCTTCGAAAAATGCGCAGGAGATTGAGCAGCCCATGGTCATGCATCTATCGTAGTAGTATTCATTGCCCAGCCTGAAGCCCAATAAGTTCTGGCAGTGCGGGTGAACTGGCAGGAGGCGGAAGGCCGACTCGATATCCGCTTTTGCCAGCCAAGCTCCTTTCCCAGCTCTTCGCACGAGGTCCATGGCTACGTCAAATGAACAATACGAGACAGAGCAAACCCCTTCCTCTAGATTGTCATTCACTGATTCTCCTTCGGGGTAGGACAGGTGGTGAATCAGCCTAAAGGCCCCTGGCTCCTTCTTTGGTACTATCCCCAGTGGTGATACCACAAAGTTGTCTAGTGGTGGGTGGGTGAAAGGGCCAGCCACCCTCCCCAGCTCGAGTTCCTTGCCTACCTTGGCTCTCACTACCTCAGGATTATCCCTCGCGGATTTCAAATTATCTGCATCCCTGGCGACTGACACTCCTACGAATGGTATGACAAATCCCTCAGCAAAACCCCCAAGGAGCAATGTCCCGTCAATTCCGTTTGGGTATTTGTTTAATAGTGGCACCATCCGCTCAAGAACTATAGGCGAGGGGCCTTTCTTTGCGCCTCGCTCATGTGAAACTGTAGGCAACTTAAGGGTATTACAGGGGGGGGCATGTCATGTCCAAACTCAGGGTGCAAGATGGCGTGGGCAGGCGCGGGGGGGGAGTCAATGGGAGGGGCGTTGGTGGGTTACTTGTTCTGCCAGGACCCACTTTCCCCTCCCTGGTAACTACCTGGCTTTTGACCCTTATTCGATCTACACGACCCCGCTTGGTGTTGCCCTCCACAATTGCTACATGTGTGAGTGAATTTGCAGGTGCTTCCGCAATGGCAATGACCCCCATTGAATAACCTGCATGACCCTGGCGAGGACTTCCCGCCTCCTTTCTTCTGACCTCTCCCTCTCTGGCCCCCTCGAAAGGGCAGAGTCCTCTGTCCGTACTGGGCCCCAGGGGTGTTTTTCTCCGAAGACCCCGCCTGTGATTCCTGCGCCTTGCTGTGTGTCGCAACCCCTTGAATTGCCCTGGACCCCATATGGTCCATCCAAAGCTGCACCTCCTTATGATCCCACCGCATATTGGGACATCTGGACATTTTCTTCCTGAATTCCCTGTCATATTCCAACCAACCTACGCCTCCCCACTTCTTTGCTTCATTGTGGATGAGCCTCCCATACTGCACTAACCCTGGTCCCTGGTCACTAAACTTTTCTACAATCACCGAGTGTAAGATGGCAAAGGCTTCCAACCAGTTATCAATGCTTTTCTCCGGCCAGGCCTGAAATCTCACTTTCTTTTCCTCTTCTTTGAGCCCTGCCTTTGGCACGTCCGCCCCTTGTTGACCCAGCATGAGTAGCGAGAAAATGTCAATAAATTCTCTCTTCCAAATCAATTCTTTCGCTGCTTGTGGGACCTCCCAGGATAGGCATGAGCGACCTGATAGTAAAGGGGCGTCAAATTGTACCTCTTCCTCGCTTGGCAGCACTGGGGAAGGGGCAGGCAATGTAGGAATTGGCACTGCTGAGTTATGGGGGGGGGAGGGTTGGAACAGATGGGGGTGGGGACACCGTGTTCATGGGCTGCGGAGCCGGGGGGTGGGCGCCGTTGGCGAGGCAAAAGGTACCGAGTGCGGTCCCGGGGGGGAGGTACTGATGGTGATGGCCCCGGCGCCGGATGCGCAACTGCAATGATGGATAGGTCAGTCCCCTCCTGCCTCCCCCCTACCGCTCCCGATGTGCCAGGAGCCGCAGCTCCATTTCCCCAAACATTGGAAGGTCTAACCTCAGCATTGGGTCCAGGCCTCACATTTTCCCTTATCTCTTTCATGAATATTTCTAATGTGGACATCATCTTACCCAGTTCACTTCTGGTAGCGTACTCCATTGCTGGCTGCCCGTTAGCAGGCCAGTTAGATGGACCAGGCAATTCCTGGCCCCTAGGCGGCAAGCTCGAAGTGTTTGGCTCCTCATGAGCCACCCTTCCTGTGGGGGTAACACTCCCCTTCCTCTTAGCGGGCGGCGGAAAGTCTTTGTTCGTGGGTACCTTGACCCTTTTTGACGCTCTCACGTTGCCCACACTAGTTGTGTCCTCTTCATTGACTGTTAAAATGTCATCATTCACACAAGGGTTCGCCGGGTTGCCCTTAAGCAGATTAGTAGCCCAAGCTACTCCGTTCGTCTCGACTAGCTGTAGGAAGAGCACAGCATGTGCTGCTTGCGCTTCCGTGACCACGAACCCTGTTCCTGCACCACCTTGTCCCATTCCTGACATCTTGTTCGGTCTCGCCTCCTGCAAGGAAAAAACGTCGTGACTACTGATCTAATACCCTCATGCCTCCCTCTCCACACTCCATCATTGCATCCCATTGTCTTATCCCTACTTACTTTACACTGGCCTTTTAGATGCGAGGGGGGGCTGGGGGGGCCCTTAGGATGCAGGGACACACTTCCCCGCGAGCGTGTAGCGGCGACGCCTGTAGAGTTCGCTTTCCTGTATGGGTTGATATAAAGTTCTGTGTTAGCCCCAGACCCACTCTTTGCCAAACCAGGGACCTGGGAGGGCCCTGCCCCATCCTGTGTCCCCGGCCCCACCCAATGTCACCGACATTCCCCCTAGGGGGACCAGACCATGAACACTGGCCCCCCCAGGCTGCATTGCCCATGCCCCTATTGGCCCAACTCCCCCTTTTGTTCTTACCTTCCTCTTGCAGGGGGAGTACTGTACAATCGTCACGCTATGCTGTAACCTTCAATGCCTAGAATTAGGGAACACTTAAATTAGAAAAGCAGAGGGCGGTGCACCTTAACTCATCCACATTCCTCCCTAGTTGAAACCTTCCTCTTGCAGGGGTACTGTACAAGCGTCACGCTATGCTGTAATCCTTCAATGCCTGAGATTAGGGAACCCTACTTTAGAAAGCGAAGGGGGGGGGAGGTGGTGCACTTTAACTCGACCACAGTCCTTCCTGAATAAAACATTGTAAATCGCTATCTCACCCTGCCCCGCGTGCTCTCTCTGGCTGTTCGTCGCCCCTGGTCGCAGGGCAAGGGTTCAGGTTGGTCATAGATCGTACTCTTTGAACGCATCATTAACTGCATCCCCGTGGGTGTGTTCACTGCTCCCCAGGGCCCCAAAAAACCCCACCCGACCTCTCAATCCCTGCCTTCCCCGCCGAGCCTGTGTTGAATCACCCAGTAATTAAAAGGGGTGCACCCCGTACAAGGCGAGTGGTTGCCGAGATATGTCGGTCAGTGAAGTGCGGCTGGTCGTTCGAAAGCCAGTGATCGTCTGTTCTCAACCCGCCGCCAGCAGTAAATGAAAGTCGCTTTAAAGTAGGCAGCGCTACAGTAAATACTATAGAAATTACGGTAAAACGTGGGCACGCTAAACTTCAGCAAACTTTTACATCAAATTGTCTGCATTCTGGCAAACATCGCGAAATTGTCTGCGGGAAAAGTAGTTGGAGTTTTCCATGGTTAACGTCACCTCTTGTGCCAGGGACGCACAGGGTGGGGAGGGGGGCTTGAAGCCAGGTGATACACCATTCCAATTCCAAATCCGCAGGGGGCAGCGATAAGACCTCAGTACTATCAATTTTGGTGATATATTTTATTTATTTATTTAATGCATTTTTATGCAGCGCGGACTTTACCTAAAGGTGTCAGAGCTCTTCACAATAGCACCAAGTACGTTACATGAGGAGAGTAGGGCGACCAACTGGCATAGGTGCAAATTCAGGACGGTGAGTGTAAAAATTCAGGACAAAGAGACTACATTTTGGACAAAAATTCAGGACTAAACTTCGGGACAAAAAGTACGTTTTACAGACACATCAGAGGTGGTCGTACAATAGTATATAAGTAAGTAAATAAACAACCACCTAAGTACAAGTCTAAATAAGTTTATATTAGGTTGAGACAATCATGCACTTAACGTTTTTTCAGTATGGCCGCAGCTCGCTACTTTAGATGATTCAAAATTCGCATCTCGCTCCATCAGGTACATTAGTCACCAGACAATGGTGAACCACACCTGAATATAAGTGAGGCCGCTTTTATTGTTGATTGAAAACTACTGGATATACAAGGAACTTGCAGTGCCAGTCCCCAGTAACAACCCCTCCCCCCTTTCCTGCCTCCCAGGGAAACATCCGATGCCTGGTCCGGCCAGCCCGGCCTTGCTACCACCCTCCAATGGTGCCCCTCATCTTCACTTAGACGGTCTTTCATGTGTATTTAATTTCTTTTATAGTGTTGCTCATCCCAAGTATATAGGGCAGGGTGTTGGAGTGCGTTACATCACACACACATTATATAGAGACAATGACTCATATTAACATGAAAGTCAATGTATAGGAAATGTTACTTAAGATAATGGGTGCTACAAGGTATAATCATTCTTTCATCCTTCATTCAGTCTTACACCATTCATTCTGTCCTTCCATCTGTGAGCCCATCTATATCCAAACATATTCCACCATTTGCAAACCTATCCACCATATATCCTTCCATCCATCATTTCACTCATCCATCCCTCTATCTACCTTTTCATTCATCCATCCATCATTCATCTACCCACACTTTCACCCCACCCATCCGTACAGTCATCCAGACACTCTTCCACCCATCCATCTATTCACTCACCCAACCAGCCATTTACCCTTTTACCCATTTAGCCATCCATTCACTTGCTCATCCATCCACCCATTCACTTACTCATCCATCCACCCAGTCACTTATCCTTCCACCTATTCACCCTTTCAGTCATTCATCCACTCTTTCTCTCTCCATGCCCCTTTATCTTATCCATCCACCCACCCATCTACTCATCCATTCATGAATCGCTCCATAGATCCTATTACTCATACACCCTTTCACTCATCCAGCCATCCAATCTCTCGGTCATCCATCCTTTCACTTCACTGACCATCCATTTACCCTTTTACCCATTTAGCCATCCTTTCACTCACTCATCAATCCTTACATCCACCCTTTCACTCATCCATCCATTCACCCTTTCACTTATCAATTCATCCATCCACCCATTCACTCGCCCATCATCTACCCTTTCACTTATCCACCCATACAGCCATCTATTTACCTTTTCTCTCATCCATACTTCCACTCATTCATTCATCCATCCATCCTTTCTTTCATTATCTATCCATTCCCCTTTCATTCATCCATTCATCCTTTCAGTAATCCTTCCAGCCATTCACACATTCCTGTCTGATCTACTCACCCACCATTTCACATTATGAGCTGAGGCTTTGTCTGCAGAATTGCAGACAGAAGAGGCCCATCAAGAACGCAGCTGTGGACTGACCACAGCTGCGTTCACTTTACCTACAACAAACCCAAACCCAACAACCACCCCCAACCAACTCTGCAAAGAAACTGGAACAAAATCACCATCGACCAGATCTCCTCATCGCTTCTTCTTAACCCCCCAGCCCACTCCTCAAACCCCGACCAAGCCGCCTCCAACCTCTCCCTTTGGCTATCCAACAGCGCCGACATCCTAGCACCACTGAAAAAGCGACAAAGCAAACTTGGCAGCAAGAAGGCCTCATGGTTCAACGATGATCTTAAGAAATCCAAGAAACTTTGCCGCTCCCTTGAGAAGGCCTGGAAAAAAGACCCAACCACCAGCACCAAGGACGCCTTCAAAAACGCCACCCGCATACACCACCAACTGATCCGAAAGGCCAAGAAAACCACCTTCAAGGAACGACTAGATAACAACGCCCACAACAGCAAGGAACTTTTCAACATCGTCAAGGAATTTACCAATCCCTCGGCCAACTCTAACGACATCACCCCCTCTCAAGCACTCTGCGACTCACTAGCCTCATTCTTCCACAACAAAATTGCAGACATCCACAACAGCTTCGACAACCAACCCGGAGACCAACCCTCCCAACCATCTACCGGACCTGCACCCCCCGCGAACACCCTTAATGACTGGAACCCTATCTCCACTGAGGACACCATCCGCCTGATGAACTCCATCCAGTCAGGATCCCCCACAGACCCTTGTCCTCACCACATCTTCAACAAAGCAGACTCCATCATAGCACCGCACCTCCGAGACGTCATCAACTGCTCCCTCAACTCCGCCACCTTCCCGGAAAGCTGGAAACACGCAGAACTTAGCGCCCTTCTGAAAAAACCCACAGCGGACCCCACCGAACTCAAAAACTACCGCCACATCTCGCTCCTTCCATTCCCGGCCAAAGTCATCGAGAAAGCAGTCAACAACCAGCTCGCCGCCTTCCTCGAAGCCAATAAATCCCTAGACTCCTCACAGTCCGGCTTCCGAGCAAAACACAGCACTGAGACCGCCCTCATCGCAGCAACAGACGACATTCGAACTCTACTGGACAATGGAGACACAGTCGCCCTCATCCTCCTCGACCTCTCCGCAGCCTTCGACACAGTCTGCCATAGCACCCTTCTACAACGCCTCAGAAACATCGGAATCCGAGGAAAAGCACTGGAATGGATCACCTCGTTCCTCACCGGAAGAACTCAGAGAGTCCGCCTTCCACCATTCAAGTCAGAGGCCACTGAAGTCATCTGCGGCGTACCACAAGGATCCTCACTGAGCCCCACCCTCTTCAACGTATACATGAGCCCCCTCGCGACCATCGCACGTCAACACAACCTCAACATCATCTCCTACGCTGATGACACTCAACTGATCCTCTCACTCACCAAAGACCCGAACACCGCGAAAACCAACCTACATGAAGGAATGAAAGAAGTAGCCGAATGGATGAAACACAGCCGTCTAAAACTGAACTCAGATAAAACAGAAGTCCTTATCTTAGGTACCTCCCCCTCTGCATGGGATGACTCTTGGTGGCCACAAGCCCTTGGAAAAGCACCCATCCCGACAGACCACGCACGGAACCTGGGCGTCATCCTGGATTCCTCACTTTCGATGAACAGACAAGTCAACGCCGTCTCTTCATCTTGCTTCAACATTCTTCGCATGCTCAAAAAAACATTTCGTTGGATCCCCACCGAAACTAGGAAAACGATCACCCACGCTCTGGTCACGAGCCGACTGGACTATGGAAACACCCTCTACGCCGGTACCACAGCTAAACTCCAGAAAAAACTCCAACGAATCCAAAATGCCTCAGCCAGGCTCATATTAGACATCCCGCGTAAAGAACATATCTCTGATCACCTGAAAAACCTTCACTGGCTTCCCGTCAATAAGAGGATCCCGTTCCGGCTCCTAACCCACGCACACAAAGCACTCTACGAAATCGGACCAGAATGCCTCAACACACGACTGTCCTTCTACACCCCCTCCCGCCAGCTACGATCAGCCAACCAGGCCCTTGCCACTGTACCCCGCATCAACAAAACCACCATGGGAGGTAGATCCTTCTCCTACCTGGCAGCTAAAACCTGGAATTCACTTCCCACTTACCTTCGCCTTACCCAGAACCACCTAGCATTCAGAAAGCAACTTAAAACGTGGATATTTGACAAGTAATTCCCCACCCCTCCTCAAGCGCCTTGAGACCCCCTGGGTATGTAGCGCGCTATATAAATTCTTTGACTTTGACTTTGCTGTAGTTCCTATAGCAATGGGTGTGGTGCGGTAGGGGATATAACACTATGCCCCTACACATAGGCAGACTGAAAACGTAGAAGTCATGCATGATGCACAGTGCCAGGATGTGAGATGACTGTGACATGGTGTTGTCTCCAGGGCTTTAGGTGGTGTAAATAATACTGGGGGGTCTCTTCAAAGGGGGTGTTTGATGTAATTAAGAGCATGGTTTAAAACATCTAGGCTAAAAATCTGCACTTAGCATAGTGTTGCGCCCGACTGGTATTATGTTATTTCTGTCATTGCATCCAGATATATAATACAGCAAGTATCATTACACCAACAACAAGCCAGGGCTATTGGCTTTGTCAATGGTTGCTAGTTCCTTAAAATAAAAAAGTAGCAACCATGGCTTTGTTGAATATAATATTGAAAATACTTCAGTTCTAAAATGACGTGACAGAGAAAGAACGATAACCCTTTCTTTTTAACTTGTTTTACAGGCTTCTTTAAATGAACTGTTCTCTAACATTGCACCATGGGCGTTTTACCTTTTCTCTAACAGAATGCCCTGCTGTACACCGAGGCTGGAGGAGGCCACCACATGCTTTTAGCTCTCCAGACTGCCCCATTGTCATTCTGTATGTGGCAATTACCCGGCCTACAGAATGACAATGGGTGGGTGGGGCTGCTCTTTTGCTCCAGGGGGAGTGCGCAGTGGCTTCATCAGGGGAGTTGGGCCTCTCACAGGGGAGCAGTGCTGCTCCCTGTGATGGCCAAAATTACGGTCAAAAGGCGTCCGTAAAAGGGATCCTCACGGACAATGGACATGAGGTCCCAATTACGGACGGTCCGTGAAATTTACGGATGGTTGGTCACCCTAGAGGAGAGTGTTACAAAAGGCAGGGGCGTAACACAGGCCCCCGCAGGCCCCGCAGTGCAGGGGGGCCACCGAGCTGCAGGGGGCCCCCTCAGAACAGTACTGAGACCCGAGTGCGCAATGTCAGAGATCCCTCTTGCACACTTAAGTCATCTCATAAGTTGGGCTCATTATGTAAAAAAACATCACTACTGAAACGGCCACCGCAGTCAACTTTCTTTTTCAGTTTAGAACATTTATTGGAGCATCTGGTGGCCATGTTTCAGCACCAAGTGTTGTTTCCTTCCTTTCATCTTGTGCCATACCCTTGCAATAAAACCATTTAACTGTCAATCTCACAGGCTCTGCCAAGTTTTGTCCTAAAATGAAACCAGTGAGAGGGACCCTCTGCACCCTCCCCCAGCCCGCAAGCTGCGAAAAGGCTCATTATTTCATCCTCTTCAGAGGGATGGAGAGGGAGCTTGTAAAGTGGGGAACACAGGGAGATTTCAGCCACGCTTTGAGGATGAGGAGGAGGGGCGAGGCCTTCGGATCTCTTCTTCGAGGCCAAGTCCCTGGTGAAAAACCTCCAGTGGGGAAGCAGAGGTAGACAGGAGCAGGCACGGGCTGTCAGGAGAAGGCAGGGGCAGTCAGGAGCAGGCAGGGCTTGACAGGAGCAGGCAGGGCTTGACAGGAGCAGGCAGGGCTTGCCAGGAGCAAGCAGGTTCAGACAGGAGCAGGCAGGGTCTGACAGGAGCAGGGAGGGGCAGACAGGAGCAGGCATTGTCTGACAAGGTCACACACAGACAGACAGATAGAGGCAGGGACAGACAGGAGCAGGCAGTACCTGACAGGAGGATGCAGGGACAAACAGCGTCTGACAGGAGCAGGGAGGGCCTGACAGGAGCAGGTCGGCATTACAGGAGCAGGCAGGGGCAGACAGGAGCTGGCGGGACAGGCAGGGTCTGACAGGAGCAGGCAGGGTCTGACAGGAGCAGGAGGGAGCATGCAGGGGCAGACAGGAGCAGTCAGGATCTGACATGCGCAGCTTGTTACACACAGGAGACCGTTATTTATTTATTATTATTTATTTAGAAGTTTTCTATAGCGCTAACAAGACCCGAAGGTAGCAGAGCGCTTTACAGTAAAGGCATGAAAAGGTGGACAAAAAGACAAGTAACAAATAAAGGTGATCATCAAATGACAGTTAGGGGAGGGGAGAAGTTCGTACAGTAGGACTTCTTGGCAATAGGATACAGAGTTCTCACATAGTTCTGGGGATGGATGTTGATCCTAGTTACCCAGGACCTAGGGAACGGATGAGGAACAAGGATTTGAGTTGGCTCTTGAATTCCGCATAGGACGGTATGGTTCTGATATGCGGGGGGATAGAGTTCCATATTTTGGGGGCATTTCCTGAGAAGGAGCAGTCCGCAGTTTTCTTCTTTCTGGTTTTTGGTAGGATGAGCAGCAGGGAGTTAGAGCTTCTCAAGATTCTACTTTGGCCAGCTTTTGTGAGTTTGTTTGCCAGGTATTCTGGTTTTCCGGTGTGGAGGGCCTTGTGGGTTAGACAGGCCGTTCTGAAGGTGCTACGCATATCCACCGGGAGCCATTCAAGTTCTTTGAGTGCAGGGGAGATGTGGTCGGATTTTTTGCATCCTGTGATCATTCTTGCTGCCGCATGCAATGTTGTTTTTAATGGGGCCAGGTGTGATTTGGGGATGCCTGTTAGGATTGAGTTCCCATAGTCCAGTCTAGATAAAACTAGAGATTGCGTGGCTAGTTTGAGGTCCTTGTTGGGAATGAAAGGTTTGATTTTGTTCAGCAGTCTGAGGTTAAAGAATGCGCTTTTTGCCGAGTTCTTAATGTGGTTTGTCAAGGTTAGTTTGGGGTCTAAGGTGAAGCCCAGAGATTTTACGGAATCAGCTAGCGTGAGAGAACCTTTAAGAGCATCGATCGACTTCAGCCACTCGATGATTTGAGGGTTGTCTTCTTTGTTTGAGATGAGAAGAGCTTCGGTCTTGTCGGGATTGAGTTTCAGGTGATTCTTTGTCAGCCAATCTTGAACATCATTTAAGACGGCATTTACTCGGTGGATGTCGTTAATTGAAGAGGTTTCCAGGTAGATCTGTGTGTCATCCGCGTAGAGGTGGAAGTGGATATTGGCATTCCTGAGTAGTTTGGCGAGCGGTTCCATATAGATGTTGAAGAGCTGAGGAGAAAGTACTGATCCTTGGGGGACACCCCTGTTGACTTGCTGGGATTCGGAGGTGAAGTTCTTCATTTTTATTATTTGCGAGCGGTTGTGTAGAAAGGAGGAAAACCAATCGAGAACTACCTTGCCGAGGCCAGCTCTTACTTGCAGAGTCTTGATGAGGAGCCTATGGTCCTACTGCCTGTGTGAAGCCAAGGGCTTCACACAGGCAGTAGGACTGAGATCCGGGTGCCGCCGTCTGCCTCTAGTGATAGATCCAGGGGCTTAACACAGGCCCCCGTGGTGTGGGGGGCCCCCACGCTCCAGGGGCTCCATCACTCTCAGCAGAGGGAGATGGCTGCACCTGCATGCAAGCCTCTTCAGTCTTCGCAAATAAAGTGGTGCTTCTGCGCGCAAGGTCTCCTGAAGTCCCAATAAATTAAACTGTGCGTGCACGCCACGTGACGGCTTCTAAGCCTCCGAGTCTTCCCTCTCTTTCTTTCTCGCTCCTGAGTGAAAACCGAGACGTCAAGAAACAGGTATTACCCTCTCTTTCCTCCTTTTGTTTATTTGCTCCCCTGTGAAATGGATACAAAAAAGAATTTTTTTTATGCTGGAAAAGTCTTTTTCTGACATAAGTGCAGCCTCAGGGTGGAGAGAAATAAAACATTCCAAATGTGAAAAATAAATAACTAATTAAAGCAAGTCAGAGTGGTTGCACAGGTGGCCAGATTGATTTATTTACACCTAAACACATTAGCGTCACTTTACAGTGTTTGCCAGTGAAGTGATACTTTTGTTTTCTCCTCTCTCTTTGAACAACATTGTTTTCCCGGTGTGGGAAAGTGCACCTTGCCTCGAGGTACTGAAATACCTGCTTGATAAGTGAATTGGAAAACAAAATATGTGCAGCGAGAGTGTGTGTACGAATGTGGTCTTCTTAAACTATACTGCCTATGTTTTTAAAAGATATACGCAATGGGCACTGAAACTGGTCTCTTCCGGGCCCTGTAGTCATGGCCTTACCGTTTCATACAAAAGCACTCACTAATTTCAGAATGAGTATAAAAGGAAAAAGGTATCCATATTGTTCCTGCTTACATTTCACATGCTTTACTTAACTTTGCATTCCCTATGAGTGTTTGCTTTTTCTAGGATGTTGTTAGTTTTTTTAGGCAGCATATTGCTCTTGTCTTGAGTAATTAGAATTGAGTCACATTCAGGTGTTTATAGCGGGTCAGTGCAGTGCAGTTTCTGTAAGTGGGATAGTATGGTGTTCAGAGGGGGAGAGGATGTGGAGCTATGTTCAGAGCTGCTGAAGTGGAACTGGTGAACTAGGTTGAGCCTTAATGACCAGGCTCCCACTCTCCTGAGGGAGCACATTCCTGTGCTGCACCTTGGCGCTGCAAGATCTTAAAAGCCCCGGTGTCTTAGCACCAGCAGGTGGTCCCTAGCTGTGGCAAGTGTGGATTAACTTTGAAGATCTGTCCACCACTATCCATCAAGTTCACCTCCAGTCTTGGGGACAAACCTATGAAGCAGCACACCATAGAGTGCCAGTGACTCTGTCACTGAGGTCACAGGACCCTTGAGCAGGGTGGCTCTAGGGCAGTGCGACCGCACCATGTGCTAACTTCAGGTGGGGGCGTAGTGTTTGTAAGTATAATATGGTTTAAAAGCACTTGCTGCCTCCTTCCTGGCCTCTAACATTTTTGGGCAACGATACAAATGTCTTGATAACTCCAGTGATTAATGTTCTTAGTAGAGAGAGATGGTGTTTTGTCTAGTGGAAGGTTTGACTCATGAAAAGGAATGGCAGAGGTGTAATGTGCATGCTGCTAGGAACACGTGCCATGCAGATCACAAAGTGCACATAATGTGAATAGGTCAGAGGGTTACTTCTTTTGTCGGAGAGACCCTAATGTTACTTGCAGTTAGGAAGTTAAAATCCTAACATAGAACAGTGAGCTATTAACTGTCATGTAATAGCTGCATGCAAACTCCAAGCTATAAATTAGAGCGTTATGTTTTTTTCCCCAGGCTTCGATTACCCCAATGTTGCAAAAAAGGGTTCATTTGGGTAGAAATCAATTCTGATTATTAAAGAGAACCTCCAACCATGGTATTATGTTTTTAATTCTGAGTTTGTGTTTCTGCAGACCAATCACTATTAAACTATGCTGCCTACTAGTATGGTTATCAGGTGACTCCTACACCTCGTAGTCCTTTTTCTTATGTAACATTTCCTACACAGTGATTTACACACATATGAATGATTGTCTCTGTGTAATATGTGTGATTTAAAGTGCTCTGACACCCTACACTGGTATTAGTGGTGCTGTAAAGTTTCTGATACTTTATTATTTTGAAATATTTACACATGCTAACAGTCTCTGCAAAGATTTTTCCTTTACTAGTACTAGTGGAACATACAACTGCAGCAATGAGAAAGATGACCAGTCAACCTTTGCAAAGGGCCCTCCACTCCACAGCCGCACAAGTCCCATGTTTTAGTATCTTTTGATGTGTTTGAGCTATAAACTATTTTTTAGTTAAAATCATCGGATTATGCAGCAGATGATGTATTATGTGGCAAATAACGGCAAAGCCATAGTTATGTGGAAAACATTTGCAAACTAGGATATTTTGCCATTCATGTTTGAACTGCTCTTGTGGAAAAAGGGAGTAATGCTGATGACAGAAACTCCATGGCTGTGAAACAAATGGCTTGCGATTCCACTTTTATGGATATTTGGGCCATTCTGTGATTGGAAATGTATCCCACTTTGTGAATGTATTTTAATGTCAATACCACATATTTAACCTCAAATAAACATGTGTATCTATTGGTTAGATTAAATAATGTAATAAGCTGTAACCGGTTAGTGAAATGGGAAACGAATACTAAAAAGTGTGATATTTTGCTCTTTCTGCCACACCTCTCACTACGCCCACTGACCCAATGCATTGGTTATTCCCGCCCTCTAATTCTCCTACCACAGTTCCCCTATTTTTTTCCCCATTGTGACCACTGCCTGGCACTAACTTGCATTAGAGACAACTGTGGGCTTTTACCACTGAGTCTCTTAGAGAATGACACCTCAGGTCCAGATACGGGGGCTAAACACAGCACGTGTCTTGGTTCTCCTCACAACGTGTTTGCTATTTGACGCCAGAATTCTGCAGCTTGTGTTGAGGAAATTAAACAACCCCTTGTGCTTGTATAAAACATAGCTGCCAAGTGGCATTGGCACCATGCCGTGTCCATTTGTAGCTTTTATCCAACAACACTTTGCTAGCTGGAAATGTTTAACCCCTTACTTAGATGGTCACAGCACAACTCCCAGAATGCAAGGTGCTGTTGGCTTAAAATCCAGGCCTGGCTGGCGGTGTCACACGTGATGATAGAGCCATTTGGAGGCAATGATGAATCTGTAATTTAGCAGGCGTGTCTATACTCATAGTAAATTGTAAATACCGCCAGTGTTGACACACTGAGGTCTGAGGCCTCTGTTTGTTATGAAGTAAGGCCCAGTCTGGTGGTTCAGGTCAGTCCTTGTGAGGGAAGCTGCTGGACTTGTTTTTACCATGCACTTTGAAAGTACTTTCACCTTGATGCAAGAAGTTGGATTGTTTTACAAAACATGCGTGATTTTTGTATATTGCTGGACTGGTGATTGCTTTATTTTGCACTTTGAAAGCATTTGCACTTTTTCTTTTGCTTTACCAACTACAGTTTGTATAGATTGTCATTAGGTACTTGCTGATACGGTTTGTTTTTATTTTACATGCAGTGTTATTTATAGTGTTGCTTGACAAACATCTGCATCAATATTCTGAAGCATCCAAACAGTTTTCTTCCTCAGCCTTGTTTGCCTGCCTGTTTTGCCGTGCTTACTAATAAAGACATTATGATTGAAATTGCTGCCTCAGTTCACGTTATTATCCTGCACAACCCCTGACAGTCGCTAACATGTGGCATGCAGATAATTCACCAGTCTATTTCTCTTGACTTTCGCAGGATACTGAGTTATAGCTTGTGTAACTCTACCACAACACCCCACAATTCCTAGCTCAGAAACTTGTGCTCTCAGTGGGCAGCAGAGCTTTCAGGAGTGCCAAGACTCTTCTCCTACAACCTCAGTGATTTGCCAAGAAAAAAACTTACTACCGGTCCTTCTCCGGTATGGCTCCAAAGATTTGGAACGCTCTACCCATTGAAACTAGAATGAACCCTTCCCCGGCCTCCTTCAAAAGAGAAGTAAAAGCTATCCTCATGGCTCAATCCACATGAACTCTCTGTTCTATTCGCTGTACTTTCTTACTTGCATTTCCTTGCTTATATTCTTTCTTCAATTATATCTTTGCCATTTTGCACTAGCATCGCACCGCATTGTCTTGTTCTAGATGTATCTTGTACTTAATTATTGCGAATCAATATATCGTTATATATTCTGTATATATTTCTACCTGTCATGTAAAGCGCTCTGATACTCGCAAGAGTCTAGTTCGGGCTATATAAAACCTTCAAATAAATAAATGTATATTGTCAGTCAAGTTTTTATGGGATTGCAGGTTTGGGTTGGTCTTTCAAAGTTTCAAGGTATTGTCAATTCTATTTCAGACCGTCCATAGTTGTTTTTTGTTCTTCAGCCACAGGCAGTTCCTGAGACAATGGGATCACTCCTTGGCATTGTTCTGATTGCTGCCTCAGTTAAATAATCTGCGTTTGACAGTATTGTTACAAATGATAGCTTGTATGTTAAGAGTGTTTCCCACTTTCTCATTCGAACTTAGAGAAAGACAATATAGAGGCATTTCATTTAAATGTTGGAGTTTTCAAATCAAAATATGCTAGATTCCTGGGTGGTAGGGCAAAGTGATAGATGGCGGGCCTTGCCGCCGGGGGAGGTGGGGGGCACCCTCAAGATTAGTTACGCCACTGACAAAAGGTACATGTTACAGAAACAAACGAGCAACAAGAAGATGTAAAATAAAGCAATAGATGGCAGTCACTCAAAAACACACAAATCAAAAACACACTGGGTTGACAATTGTCCAGGCACATCTATGGGAGTCTTCGGGGCACTGTCATTTTCCGTTACACCACTGTCTTCTGCTACTCTAAACTGGGCGCTATTAGGCATGAGAAGAATCTTCAAGGCACGCTGCCAGTTTTACAATAGTCTGGGAGAAAGTCCCCGCTGCAAGGCTCACACTAATACTATTACATGTGTATATACGTATTCACGAGTGGCTGCTTTCGTTTTATATATTATTACTATTTTTTAATTAAGGGCGCCTAACTTTATATCTCTACCTCTGCGAGACGCTTAGGTTGTAAACAAATAAAATCACTCTCCCTTGAGTAACTTTGTAACCTGTTGGTCAGTCATTGGTTTGCCAGTAATTTCGTAATTCTGAACAGCATCCCCTATGATGTGCAGAAAGACTAAAGAGGAAACACAAAAGCATTATTTTGCTTACTCTTTAGCCATGATGCACAGCTTTGGGGATGCTGTACGGCAACTCTAAAAACTATTTCAGGGCATTATGCCCCGCAGGCGAGACCTATTGGATTTGCCAATGCTTGTTGTTATATGGAGTGACAGAATAGATTGAGCTTTTTGAACTTGGATTTTCACAGTAAAAAAAAATATGTTTAGATTTTTACAAATGGCTCTGTTTCTCTCTAGTGATGTAAATAAGCAACTGAAAGTTTAAATCTTCTGAATAGGATATGACGTCACAATCTGTCATCTGCAACTCTGTAAGTATATTTGAAATGTTGTTTCAATATCTATATATGTTGTAAAAATAACATATATAGTTAGGTTTCGCCCATAAATATGTGTTGTATCCTTAAAAGCATCTGACAAATATTAATGCAGTACAGCTTATCAATAATACAATCAAAGATCCCACTATAAGGAAGCCTTAAGATCTGGTTTGCAATGGCAATATATTTCCGAATGTAAAATAGACAGTATTCTTTTTCAAATAAATATTTACATTGTTTTTTAAAACATTTCAAATTAGGCATATATATTTTTTCAGTTTGTTGTGATGGCTTCATTAAATTCCCAACATCTAAAACGTCTTCCAGGCATACCTTTGTTATAGTATCTTAATGCTCAATTATATTAATTCTATTAGCACAGCCCATTCTTGGCAAAACTAATACATTTTAAAAATTCTCTGTCACTGAGATGAGCACTCGGTAGATAATTTTTAGTTTACATACATCTTCAAGAGAAAATTGTATTTTACGGATATGTTTATGGAAAAGGGAATATTTTAAAAATAAAATAAAGAGGCAGTTTTAAGGATGAGCTTGTATGTAGTAAAGTTGACTTTCTTTTTTAAACTCTGCAACTGCAAATGTTTAAAAGTGCATGAGGGCTTCATCAGTCTCAAATGTTTGTGAATTTGCGTCTTCACATAACTGTACAAATGTGAAAGTTACACAGATTTGCAAATCTAAGTGGGTGTCGCCTAGCTCATTGTCAGCATATTGCCTATTTAGTAAATGAGACACTAGATAGGAAAACCACATCCATTCTCCACCTGTCTCAACTTATGGAGACTTGAGATAATGCTCTGAATTCTCACAAGTAGTGATCAATTGACTGAGACCAATGTACAATGGGCAATTAGCAAACCAGAATGTTCAAACAGCACATGACTGGTATATAATCCGCCCCACATTTTGAAAACGAATTGCTGTATTAATCATTTACGTTGCAAAATGGATATTCACTGGACGTCGCAGCCTCCCTCCCCTAAGCCTGTCAGGCTCAGTCACACTTCTCTTCGGGGCTGTGTCGAGAGACCTATACCTACACCCACGCAACCACCCCGTGGCCCGGTATAAACCACAGACCAGTAGGATGGTCCCGCGAGCGCGGGTAAGGAAGGGGACAGCGGGGAGGGAGATCTGAAATGACAAAGACAAGGTGTTTAGCTTCACACCCCTCCCTATCTACTCTAGAACTCTGAATCACTTTGTTGTGTGGTAATACTCTTTTCTCAATTTTACACACTCATACCTGAAAAGGAAAACACATAATCTTTGTATACAGGAGAGGGAAGTAAGGTCCTATCAGTGGCAGCAATCTGCTAAGAAAGGAACAGAAATATGCACATGAGATATACAACAGTCTCACCAAGTACCTGAGCTTCTTACAACACCTCACCTACCAATTTCTGACAATGTTCTGCCTTGCTCCACTTTTTCCGTTTTAACTAGGTACCCCCTGGTTCCTCTCCTGCATCGTAAATAAAGCACAAAGAGGTTGTCGAAAGAAAACAAAGAATAAACGATATGCTGAAGGTTCACTGCACCTTCATATCCTGTTTCTTCCCGCAATCAAAATTATAAGTTATTGCACTCGGTAGAGTTTATACCCCTCTGGTTGGAGTGATCAATGCACTCTTCCGTAGCTACCAGTCCAATACCACTCATGTGACTGGGAGAATTGTTTATAGCACCCAAGGTACAACATCCAATATACACAATTGTTTCTTGAATAGTTCTCTCCGAATTATGGCTTCCCCAAAGATTTTCCCCTGCAAGAGAACGCAGCCGCGATTCTCTGAAAACCGGGAAAACAAACACAGGTAATTCAAAGAGTCAATGGGGAAACTGACGAACTCAGCCCTGTCCGTCTCCTGAAAGAAACACAGCGCAAGTTCCGCTTGTCTCTAATCCATGTGCCTCCAGCAGGCAAACACACGGAAGCTCCTTACTCACGGTTGAAAGAACGACCTCTCCTCACCTCGGCTCACCCACGGCAAAATTATCGGCTCCGTTCTCCCTGGTGTTCTGGCTTAAGTTCCGGGGCTGCGCGGCTGACGTCCTGCGCAGCGTAACCCAAGGCCCTCTGGGATTTGTGGTTTATAAACATGAGGCAGCCAAATACCACGCATTGCGCGGACAGCGGCCCACAAGGACCGATTCTGACAAAGCCAATCACAATGCTGCAATGGCAGCATTATGATTGGTTGGGACGCCAACCACACAGTCATCTATGGGGAGCCCATTTTCTCCATGTAGGCTGCATGCAGCCTACATTGAGAAAAGGGAGAGTGCGCATGACTGGTTTGGCTGACATAGCAGTCAGGGTCCGCAGCATTGGGCAAGCCACTCCTCCCCTGCCTTCGAGCCGAACCGCCCCTAACCAAACCCTTCTGCTTTCTCGCAGTGCGAGAAGCAGAAACATAAAATGGTAGTTTTACCATTTTATGTTTCTGCTTCTTGCACTGCGCCAAAGCAATTGGACGATGCTCTTCTGCACCAATGGAGGAGCTGCACATGTTTGTATGAATTTGTAGAGCGCACGTTCACCCCAGGGTTTCTTGGCGCTGTGTGCCGCTGGGGAACCCGTCCTGGCTTTCCCTGTGAGATGGTCCCTATTGGGCATCCCCAAGGTGAAGCCAGGCATCCCCGGCAGCGAGGGGGCCGTTGTGGAGATTAAGCAAGCTATTGCCCAGAGTTGCAGCGTGGGACCCATGGTTAGAGAGGCACCGAGGCGAGATTTATCGAGCCCGCTGACATTGGTTCCGTACCCTGCTGCGTCGGGGATTGAACCCTGGTCCCAGGCCGACCTCTGCTTCTAGGTCTGCCGCCTCTAACCGGTGAGCCACACTTCTCCACATGTGCCCTAGTCCGTTTAAAGGAGACAAGACGCTTTAAAAAAAATCACACTGTAGGCAAGACATTTAGTGGAGCATACAGTGATCTGTATGCTGCTGCCCTGAGGTCACCTGATTTGATTCTGAAGGGGAAAGTATCCCATGGGGACATCTTTACCTTTGTTTGTCATATACTACCACAAATTAGGATGTGTAACTCATTAGGGGTGTGTAACATACTATTGCAACTCACAAGTGGGAGGGGGATGCAAAAGAAGAATTTTATCACTCACACACTTACTTTGCCTATTGCCCAGAGGTATTTTCTAGTCACACAATCTAACCTGATTTACGAAGATTTCACACACCTCTGCGTCATAATTTGATGCACTGCATTGTGTAAAATGGAAGATACACCCAGTGCCATATGTACGATAAATGGCTTGCTGCTCCTGTCATTCCTTATGCTGGTGCACAAACAGGCACATTGGGCCAGGCCCTATCCGTGTTTGTGCTGGTCCACCACCAGTAACCCCTTCCCCTACACCCAACACAAAGCAGTGCAAAGCGAGTTTGCACTTACCTACTTACTTTGTAAACTTTATTGCGGCTAGATATAGCCATAAAAGCACATTCATAATAAAAGAAACAATTGTTGTTACAAGTCCAAGGTCACAGTAAGCATTTCATAGTAAATATAGGCGTTAGGGCAGGGTAAAAGGAATGCAATTAAATGCACTTATCATTACGGGATTTCATAATTATAAAAAACATTATAAGAATATAATATACATTAAGAATGTTCATACAAGTCTAAAAACTCTAAAACCTCTAAAACTCTATAACAAGCCGTCCATGGCACTCAGATCCCTAGGTGCTTCCCACCAGATCTCCCTCTACAGCCACTCCCTGCATGGACGGTGGCTATGTATCCAAGTGCTCTATATATAAAAGCTTGGGACACTATTTGTTAGCTGTCAGCTGTTCCCGTTTGAGCAGGTTTCTGCGGATTAGCCACATAGAGAACAGGAATTTTGATACTGCGACCACATAGACCGGGTCGGTAGGATCCTAAAGTAGTCCAAGTAATTCCTGACACCCAAGTTCCTGCACAGTTGGATAATCCATTTACGCCTTGGCTGTTTATAAAGCTCCACAAAAGAGTGTAACATGGATTAATGATTCTTCCTCGATCTAGCTCCCGGGGCAAAGGTGGTGAGGGCCAACACCCCCCCCCCCACTTGTTGGTAATCGCAAATACTGGCAGGGTTCCAAATCTAAACTGTAGGAACAGCTTCTTTGCTTGGGTGGGATTAATAATGTGCAAAGCCCTCTCAAATTCGTAGTGGCACTTAAAGTCGAGGAATCTATACGTTAAACTCGAGGGATTAGCCAACTGAAATATTTGTGTTAATTTGTACTCTTTCAAAGCGTTTGCCAGTGATTTCTTGGAAATAGCTGGACAGGATACTTCAGGATCTGTCCATAAATTTTCCATGCCAATTGTCCTAAGGGAGTGCTTAACATAGGAGACCCAGGGTATGCTACCCGCCCCAAGTATGGACAGCACCACTTTTAATTCCTCCTTGTAGCTAGCCAACTCAGGGTTACTCCACAGCCGCCGCCAATATAGCAGCGGTCGAGTGGAAATAATATCCGCAACGGGGAGAATATTTAAATCCATCCGTAGCTGAAGGAGCGGGATGTTTTTTGGAAGGGTCAGAATATGTCTAAGGAAGTTATTTTCAGTAACTGTGAGGGCATTATGGGGCTTATGCCCCCACAGTTCAACCCCATACAGAGAGGCTGCTCTCGCTTGGACCCAATATATTTCCAATGGTGGACTTATGTTTTTTAGGACACAAATCTTTTGTACTTTTAGAATTCCACCAACTGCCTGAGTAAGTTTTAGGTTAGCCTTGACCAACTGGGGGCCCCACCCCATTTTTCAGCCAATGTTAAACCTAAATAATCAAAAGTGGGGACCCTTTCAAGTGCTCCAGCCTCCAACAACGGTTGCGTACAATTAGTGGATCTATCATTAAAAACCATATATTTGTTTTTTAATGTTAATCACAAGGTTCCTTTTTTGGCAGAACTGTGCAAATTGGTTAAGAACACGCTGCATACCCAGAGCTGACTTCGACAGCAACAGGGTATCATCCGCAAACATCAGAGCGGGGAACCTGGTGTGTGACAACTTGGGGGAATCTATATCTTTGATAGCGAGTAGGTCATCTATCAGTCCATTTAAGAAGAGGGTCGGTGCCAACACGCAGCCCTGCCTCACCCCATCCTCGACAGGAAACGGAGCTGTCAGTTGACCGTTCCTGCTGTACCTACCTCTAGCATAAGTACCCCCATGGAGTTGTTTAAGTTGGTAGCATAGATATGGAGGTGCTCCCATAGCCAGCAAGATGGTCCACAGCTGGCTACGGTCCACTGTATCAAATGCTGATTTAGGTCAACGAAGGTAAAATATAGGCTCTCTCCTTCCAGCAATACGTGTTTCCAATAAATTAACTGGAGGATGAATAGTTGGTCTACAGTGGACGTTTTAGCCCCAAAACAAGTAAGGATATCATGGTCGCTGATCCAATCCTGTAATCGTTGTAAGAGTACCCTGGTGTAGACATTTTGAGAAACATCAATAAGGCTAAAAATGGCCTGTAATTGGCCTGATCCATATGAGAGCCTTTTTTAAAAATGGGGATGATCTTGGCCCCGGACCAAGTGCTGGGAATTGGAAGTCCCTGGAGAATTGCATTAAATAGTATGTAAGTAAGGAAACCACACTATCTGCTCACTTCTATACAGGTCTCCAGGGATCCTATCTAGTCCTGGGGCTTTGTTCATTTGGAGCTTACTTAAGGCTACTCTCACCTCGACCACCATGCAGGGGGGAGTACACCAAGTAGGGTCAGCGGGCAGGAGGGATACTGGCGGCTCACAGTGCTCATATTGCAAATTAGTATAGAGGTCTTTAAAATATAGACGCCAAGATTCCTCTGAAATATTTGGCTCTACATGGGTCTTGCCCTCTGGGTTCCCTGTGTGAACCAAATTCCAGAAAGCCCTTGCGTTTTTTTCGTCAGGGGCGGACTTAATGTCTAACCATCTGTTTGCTTCCCATTCGGATTTTGCAATGGTAATACTTTTTTTAAATCCGCCCTAGCTGCCTTAATAGTTACAGGGTCCCTGCCCTTTAGGGATGACAGGAGGGTTCGCTTTGCAACCCTACAGCCCCTGCTAAACCACGGGTTTTTATCACCATGGGGTTTACATTTAGTTGGCTGGGCGCAATAGAAGAAACCTGCCAGGGTTGCCACCATCTCCTGGTGAATTCTTCCCTGATCATTCCCAATTTCATTATCGGGGCTGTTGTCTTGGATGGTAGCTGCCCTTTCTATATGAGGGACGATAGCGTTGTGCATTTTTGCCACTGTCACTGGGGATTGAATAATTTTTGCCCAGCGAATGCGCCTCCCTCCATTTACTATTCTTGGATCGCTTCGGGGTGGGGTAAAAGGACCTTGGTCTGTTTCACTAGTATGGAAATCTAGAATAATGGTCAGTGGATTATGGTCACTTTCCGGGCGCTCCACAACCTTAAAATCTACCACTTTGTGCCATATTTCCATGCTAATTAAAAAATAATCAATTATTGATGCCTGGTCTAATCTTTTGAAGGTTGGGAGCCCTGGGTTATCACTCGGGAAGCGCCCATTGCAGGCCCTTATAGAAGAGGATAGTGTAAGAGACACCATTTGAAGAACTAGTGGGGTGCATCTCTTTACCTCATAGGTGTTAGAGCAGAGGTTTTCAAACTTTTTGATGCCGAGACCCCCTTGTAAAACCTTTTTAGGGGTAAGGACCCCCTTCCGACAAAAGTTTATAGAAACTGGTACTCCTCATCAACATCTTTTGACAACCATAAATGTGCCCGTTAGACTTCATCACATCCGTCCATCATTAATCCACCCACACTTTCACACATCCATCCATTCTTTCATCCTTCTATCCATCCATCCATCCATCCTTCATCCATCCACCCTTTCATCTTTCCATCCATACATCCATCCTTTACCCATCATTCATCCACCCACCTTTTCACACATCCATCCATCATTCATCCATGCAACCTTTTATCCATCCATACAGCCATCCACCCTTTCATCCACCCTTTCATCCTCCCATCCATACATCCTTCATCCATCCTTTCATCCATACATCCATCCACCCACCCTTTCATCCATCCATCCACCCATCATTCATCCCCCCACCTTTTCACACATCCATCCATGCATCATTCATCCGTGCAACCTTTTATCCATCCATCCATCCATCCTTTTATCCATCCATCCATCCTTCATCCGTCCACCCTTTCATCCTTCCATCCATCCACCCTTTCATCCATCCATCCTTCATCCCTCCACCCTATCATCCTTACATCCATACATCTATCCTTCATCAATCTATCCTTCACCCATCCCCCTTTCATCCTTACATCCATACATCTGTCCTTCATCCACCCTTTCATCCTTACATCCATCCATCCACCCTTACATCCATCCACCCATCATTCATCCACCCACCTTTTCACACATCCATCCATCATTCATCCATGCAACCTTTTATCCATCCATACATCCATCCATCCACCCTTTCATCCTCCCATCCATACATCTATCCATCATCCATCCACCCACCCACCCTTTCCTCCATCCATCCACCCATCATTCATCCCCCCACCTTTTCACTCATCCATCCATGCATCATTCATCCATGCAACCTTTTATCCATCCATCCACCCTTTCATCCATTCATCCACCCTTTCATCCATCCATTCATGCTTCATCCGTCCTTCCTTTCATCCTTACATCCATACATCTATCCTTCATCCATCTATCCTTCATCCATCCACCTTTTCAACCTTCCATTCATCCATCCTTTATCCGTCCACCCTTTCATCCATCCATCCACCCATCATTCGTCTCCCCACCTTTTCACACATCCATCATTCATCCATGCAACCTTGTCTCCATCCATACATCCATCCACCCTTCCATCCATCCATCCTTCATCAGTCCACCCTTTCATCCTTCCATCCATCCACCCATTCATCCACCCTTTCTTCCATTCATCCACCCTTTCTTCCATTCATCCACCCTTTCATCCATCCATTCATCCTTCATCCATCCACCCTTTCATCCATCCATTCACCCATCATTCATCCACCCATCTTTTCACACATCTATCCATCCATCCATACATCCTACATCCATCTACCCTTTCATCCATCCATCCTTTCATCCATCCATCCACCCTATCATCCATCCATTCATCATTCATCCACCCACCTTTTCACACATCCATCAATCCTTCATCCTTACATCCATCCATCCACCCATCATTCATTCACACACCTTTTCTGTGCATCTCTCATGGGGGGTTGGGGGGGGGGGGGTCAGTATCTCTCTGCGTCTTCTTCCTTCTTTCCCTTCCCGATCATGGGAGGGCATCTCTGTGCCTCCCTGTTGGGGGCGGGGGACGTGTCACGGGACCCACAGCTCCAAGCGCGCAATATCCATTGACCTCAAAGGGCTACACTACAGCCTGCTCATCCATCCCCCTCTGCCCCCCCCCCCACTTCCCCTCCTCCCCCAGCTCGAAACTGCTTCAGGGACACACACACAGCCACACCCAGTACTTGAAAGGTCTTTAAAAGACCTTTTAACTTGTTAATGAGGCGTTGATGTTTTTCACACCTCGGTGTGAATTAGGCCTCCACTGTGAGCACCCTCAATCAGCCCAATTGACCAGATTGTATCCTCTTCTGCGGTAATGGGTTTCATGTCTCCCTGAAAGGGTTTGTAGTGACAGTTAAAATCCCCACCAATCACAAGAGACACATCACTGGGTAAAGATTTCAAAAGGGTGTCCAACTGGTCCAAGGTCGGGGAGGTGCCGCTGTAATAGACAGGTCGATAATAAGTGTTAATAAATGCCAGTTTTTGTCGATTGTTTGAGGTCAAAAGGATGCAACTTATATCTGGCGAGTAGGTGTTAACTCTTTTTGACACATATTCAAGGTGGGTTCCCACCCAAATGCACACGCCCCCAGAAGGTCTACCTCTGGGGCCCTTGACAGAAAGTTCAAAATAAGTCACAAAACCAACTTGATGGATTGGACTTAGGGCCCAAGTACGTCTCTTGGAGGAAACAGATCTCATAGGAGTCTATAAGAGCTCCCCAATCTGGCAAATCCATTTTAGCTATTAGGCCCGCAATGTTCCACGACAGTATACTAAGGCCACCACTGCAGCCAACCAGCCCCGTCACAGTTTCAACGGCAAGGGCCAAGCCCTCCAATGGATCTGTGACCAACGAGCCCAGATCTACAATGCCGGTACCGGGGGGAGATACTGCTTAAGAGGATGCTAATGCTTCCCTAGATGGAATAGATCTTTCTCTAGTTAACACCCAATTCCCAGCCTTCACCTCTGATTCAACCAGTATTGTTCCTCTCGTTTCCCTAGGCCCTATTGGCCTGGTTATTAAGGGGTCACATTTCTTCCCCTCTGGTAGCCTTTCATTGATTGGGGGACTCTGAGATACCTGTAGTGAGCTTGGGGATGAACAAATATGTGGGAGTCAATCGACCTGATCAAGTAGGCTAAACCTGTTACTTACTGGAAGACCCCACAAGGACTTGTTCCCACCCATTTCTTCACCTTGGTTTTGTGGGTCATGTTGTGCAACCTGTCCCCTATTATTGCCACGATATGGGTGTTTTAGGCTACTAGTGGGGGAGTGGGGGGGTGGGGGGAGAAAAAACTTAAATTCATAGGGTGGATTTTTGTTTGCGCAATTCTTGGTAAGCCAATACATACATGTTTAACCACCCTTCTAGCTTTAAAGTTGATAACAATACAATCCCCCTCCACATTTTTAGCTCTACTTCCCACCCATCCCACTCTCCTGGCAA
The DNA here is from genome assembly GCF_964263255.1 of Lissotriton vulgaris. Taxonomy (NCBI): domain Eukaryota; kingdom Metazoa; phylum Chordata; class Amphibia; order Caudata; family Salamandridae; genus Lissotriton; species Lissotriton vulgaris. Next base: position 1,331,090,661 of record NC_141696.1, on the reverse strand, counting down.
ATAAAATCTGGCAGTTCACGTTTCTGGAGAGGGGTCTGGTGATGTTCAGCCAGTGGATGCATTTGTTTTTTAGTTCATCATATGATTCTGGTCTATTGACAGTCAGTTTGGGAACTCCAGTCAAAACAACCACATATGGTACACTTTCCGGGGAAAGATAGATACGTGGTAAAGTACTGGTTGAACCATTGACACACCACTTCCCATTTGTCAGCCCTCCAAGGTTTCTACACGCTTCACCTTCCAACAATTGTTATTACTTGCTGCCATTAAAGGATCCTCTTGGGAATTGGGACAGGGCGAAAGGATTGGGGTGTTCTCAATAGCAGGGATGCTTGTGGTCGGCAACATGCTGGAACTTGGCATATGCCCTTCTCCAGCATTTGTTGCTCTGGCTAGGGCGATGTGTGCATTAATGCCCTTTATACTGTCCATACTCTCTTCAATATTAGACAGCCTCTGCTCAATTTGTAGTAATCTCCCCTCAAGAGGCTGCAATGACAATAGCAAGAGACCACCCAATTTCGTCAGGAGTATATCCTCATTTAGGGGTAGTTCAGGGCAGTTGGTTACATCCATGGGGAGAGTTGTTGCCGGTGGGGCGAGCTGTCCACTCTCAATGTCAGTAGCAGATTCAATGATGTTGTTAAGTTTCTGGAGCTTGGGCTTCCTTCCACGCGAGGCTACACCACCTCGCTTCCTTTTGGGGACTGCTCCTTCAGTATGCAAACGTAGCTGTCTAAGATTCAACCCTTCAAAACCGGGGGCCACTTTATTAATTTCAGATGTTGACACTGAGTCATCACTCGAAGCATCTGGCAGCGGAAGCTTGCCAATTGGGGGAAGTTCCTCCACTCCCTGATCTGTTTGCGTGCAGCTTTCGTTCTTATTCCCTTCACTACCAGTAATTTGGGGTATAAGCAATATATGCTCTGGTGAGCGTGCATTCGCCAATTCCCCCAACGAAGATCTTTTAGCAAAGGCTACATCCTGGGAGAGCCGGCGCTCCGTGATAGTTATTTTGTGTTCTAGGATATTCGTGGCCCTTATAATAAAATTGTCTAGAGTCCCGGCCACATAACCCCCCATCATGGATTTCTTACTCCGCCCTTCTCTCCCAGCCCGATGATCTTAGAATGACTACTGGTACTCACAAGAAGTTGAGAAGACCTTCAGTGTGCCGAGATGAAGACGTTAGGGGGGTAGCCCGGTCCGGTCTCCTCCGGGCTACAACGGGCTTAAACGGGCCCAGCCTTACCCCGGGCTTAGCCCGTTGTCGCACGCGTGCGTCCCGCGATGCCGGAACTTTGGCATCCTTTAATGCGCCACCTGGCGCGAAATCCATGTGGGGGCCCACTCAGCGGACAAGATTAGAGCAGGCAGCGGCGGCGGGGGAGACCAACAGAGCAAGCGTTGCACGTCCTTGCGCCCCTTCTGAGCCCCAGAGTGCCTCAGTGGTCTGCTGGCAGGAAGCAGACAAGCCCAGGTAGAAAGCGAAAAGATTAGGAGAAATCACCCACTCCACCGCAACTTCGGCCTCCTTTAATGCGCCACCTGGTGTGAAATCCGCATGGGTGTGGCGTCCAGCATCAAGGGTCACTGGGAGATGCAGTCTCCCCACTCAGCGGCCGCGCACAAGATTAGAGCAGGCAGTGGTGGCAGGTGAGACCAACAGAGCAAGCGTTGCGCGTCCTTGCGCCCCTTCAGAGCCCCAGAGTGCCTCAGTGGTCCGCTGGCAGGAAGCAGACAAGCCCAGGTAGGAAGCGAAAAAATTAGGAGAAATCACCCCTGATGAAGTGAGCTTCAGAAAATATTTTATTCTGACTCATGGATTCAATCTCCCATAACATGAACTAATTTATTAATGAGCTGTTGCACGATTTGTTTGAATTAATCAACTTAGGTTAAGTTTGCACCACACATGGACACGCGGGAACTAATAACATGTGCTCTTGTTGCATTTGCGAGTTTGTTTTGTAACATGTGATTAATATTGTTTTGTTTGTCATGTCTGTCCTATTGTCTTTGTCATTATTAATATGCGGCAGATTATTCATGGCATGTGCTTTTTATATGTGCTTACATGTTTGTCCTATGTTGTGTTTGTCTGTGTGTGTATCATTTAATCATCTTTTTACTCTTTCAGAAACTTAAAGCTGGATTTCATGAAGAATGGTAGATATTTTATGTGCTGCTTTATTTGTTTGCTCCTGCTAGATGTCTTTTATTAGTGGGTTAATTGATAATTAGCAAAGGTCGGGTGGTACTAAAGGGTTTGCTTTACCTGAATTAATCACTCCTTTTGTGTTTGTTTAGCCCCTTAAGTGCTGCCTCGGTGCATTGGCCGACGGCAGCACTACCTCCCCAGTGCTGCGCATGACCATTGAACGTCCATTCAGCACTAGTTCTAATGGACAGCGCAGCACTGGGGAGGAATGTTTAATAGCAGCTATGAGGTTAATACAAGCCCGAGAATGGTTTTGAGGCCTAGTACTGGTTCTGAAAGAAAAGTTGGTCGGCCTGTACGTGAGCAGAGAAGGAGCCAAGTGCAGTCATCTTGGAAACTTTCCACGGAGAATTGTATTATGTGCTTTACCTTTGAAAAGATTGTGGCTCTGACAAAGACTTATTCATGAACTGCTCTGGATGTTCTTTTTACAAGGCAGAGGAAGTGACAGGGAAAGTTTTTACCGAGCTTTGGTGGAAGTTAAAGAAGTAACTTTTTTAATTGTTGCAAAGACGCTCGGAAGTCATGTCACTCTATAGCAACGAACAATAGCATGGTGACGTTCATACCCTGGAAGAGGTGGCTTTGGTGGTCTGACAGCCATCAACCAATAAGAGTGCTGAACTTTTTAAAAGAAATACATTTAGTTAAATTAATATGCAAAAATGTTATAAAAATTGGGCCTCTTGTAGGGATCGGGGCTGTCTCTTTCCTGAGGGCGAAGTGCTGTCCGAATTCCTATGGATCGTAAGCATGCAACTGTTTATTAATTTGTTTCCCTTCCAGGTTAGAAAGCTAACTTAGGTTTATGTTTTCTTTGATTCATTATTTTGAGCAATGTTGAATTGACAGTTATCTTTGAGCCAATGACTAATGCATTAAACTGAATTAATAAACTAAATGTTTGATTCTAATAAAGAGAGTTAATAAAGTTTTGCAATTATGAATTTTAAATAAACTTTTAAAATGACAAGCTGGTCTTGTTTATTGTAGATAAATATACAACATATTAGATCCATTCGCCTCATGATTCAGCTGCTCTATTGTTTCTTATGGGCCTGGTATTAATTGGTAAGTGTGGCAGCGGATTGTGACGTTATTTTTGTAGGAGCGCTGGATCACCCCACTTACAGAAGTGCGTCTTTGCAGCTCAAAACCCGTTTTGAGCTGTAAAGTGAATGTCAGCTGCTGTTTTGCATAGCTTTGCATTGCTCGCCGGCATGCTAGTGCTGGTGCAGACTTACTAAATCTGGTCCCCTATATTTTTTATTACCATCTGACATGGTATCAGCATAATACCTTTGCACCTCTAGCCATTGTTTACTTTTATAAACCCTCTACCCTATACCCTCAGGTGTCTTGGCACTGATGTCTGCACTTCCAGCTAACGCAAAAAAAAATAGAACCTATAAAAGAGGTGATTAGTCCAATAACTCAAAAATCCAAGTCTATAACTGCTTTCTAAAGATCATAAGGTTTGCCTGCAATCTTAACACCTTCAGCGCGGCGCAAATTCTCGTGCTGTGCTGAAGGTTCTAATCAGCCAACGGGCTCATGACGGAACGGTTCCGTCATGAGCACAGGTCAACCGAAGCTCATGACTGAACCGTTCCGTCATGAGCATCGAAGGGGTTAAGTGTATATACATTTGGCTCTAGAGAGTGGCTGTAGTATGCGCAAAGCTTCTGCTTCCTCAGACGGCTTTGCAGGTCATAGGGACTACCATGGTCTTGGCATAGGTGGTTCAAAGTCTTGTTTTAGGGGTGTACCATGACATTTTTTCCCTCAGATAGGCAGGGCCCATTCCATGCAGGGCTTTATGCACCATACACAGAGCTTTAAAGGCAGCTCTGCTCTTGATCAGCAACCAGTCTAACTCCTTCACCACCTTTGCAACTGATTCATTTTTCAGGTTTTTCAAGAACCGAGCAGCAGCATTCTGCATACTCTGAATCTTTATTATCAGACCTTGTTGAATACCCAAATATATGGCATTGGAATATGTGTTGTTATCCCGCAAGAAATTACCCTGCATACCATCACCCTGCATTTTTTACCACGCAAGTGCAATTACTACGTGATACCATCACCTGCAAACTTTCACTCCGCATATGACTTTACCACGCATGCCATTACAACGCAAAGGCATGTGCGGCGAAGGCATAAACTGTGTAAACTGTGTAAAAGTGCTTTACCTAAATATATATATATACACATATATATATATATACATACATACATATATATATATACATATATATATGCATTTATGCTACAAAAATCTCGATGCACAACATGATGTGAAAGTATTGTTTCTATGTTGTTGGCTGTACCTTGTAATTGCCCGCGCACTAGCACTTTAAATAAAGGCACTAGCTCTAAGCAACTTGCCATGTGATCAAGCTTTGTGGAAAGCAAAACGCGTAATGGCAGCTGGCTTGCTGGAGGAAATAAAGCACCTTGATTTAGCACGAAATCAGGGGTCTGCTCTTTCGTCATTTGGGACTGGGCTGGGGCGGCTGCCTCGAGAGTTTGGCGAAATTACTGACATATATATATATATATATATATATATATATATATATATATATATATATTACGCTCCAATTCCTCTCGATCTTCTGCGAAAGGACAAAACAGGACTCGGAGAGCAACTGTGTCAAACACGGAAGGGGCACACACAGACGCGTTTCGGCGTGCTGCCTTCGTCAGTGTGTGTTACACTGAAATTCGTGTTGACATGTTTTTAAAGCCAAACACACCTCATTTCGAACATCGACATAGACAGGGGACTTTCGCCACAACCAAAAAAGGGGCGCGCCATCTCTCAGTATTATCAATATTATTCATGCAATTCATTATTATGCATTCAGTAAAAATCCAGCCCATAGATGAGCAATGGCCCCAACAAAGTTGTGGTACAAGTAGTATACATAGTCCATAAAATGAACAGTGATTAAGCCGTGGATCGGCTAGTGTCCCCTGTCACACAGGTCAATACTGTCCATCATATTATAAGACTTCACATTCTATATCATACATTTCGAAGTTACCTATGAAAGTTAGTGAGGCTACATGCTGTTGGTATGGCGGCGGATAGAAAGTGGCATGAAAATCAAAATTGATAAACAATCATAAACATAACAAGTGCCCATAACGGAATAATCACCCAAAATTCCATCATTTCTCAAGTTCTGGCAATAGCGTTGAACAGTCTTACTTAGTAATTCTTTTCATTCAAACCATTCAAGTATGCTCACTTGTGAGTAATCACGGCTCATTTTCCCTGTGCTCAAAAGATTATTCTAAATACAGAGAAGAGATACATCATATAATCCCAATCAGAATTCATAATGTCAAAATGTCATCATAAAAGACAAAGTAAATCATATGAATCTGTATAAAATGTCTGTGTAACAATACCATTCACCTGACAGCTTTCAGATATTGCAATATTCTGTTATACGTAGAACCCTCTCATATGATAATAGAAGGCCTAATTTCAAAAGATGCATTACCATTCAGACAAGATCTTATCACAGCACTATGGTCTGACAATATAACACTTCAAGGTCTCCTAGCTTTCTGGGGGTTAGTATCTTTCATTTCCCCAGATGAAATGCCATCTCCTCCCCACTGTTGAGGCCTTTTGGGTGTTTTGTTGAAAAATCTATAATGTATCTAGATTCCAACCTCCGTAGTCTCCGTAGCCGGTCACCACCTCGTGCATTGGGAGGCACAATGTCCAGACCGAAGTATTGGAGTTTATTACGGTCCTGCTTATGAGCCTCAGCGAAGTGGCGGGCCACTGGATAAGCCTGATCCGCCTTGTCAATAGCTCTTAGGTGCTCAAGTATTCTTAACTTGAGCTCCTTAATAGTGCTCCCGATGTAGCGGAGGCCACATGGGCACTGTAGACAGTAGATGGCATATTGCGTACTACAGGTGATAAATTTGTTTATGGTTATTTTTCTCCCTGTATCTGCTATTACGTACAACAGGACCCGTTTACTACCTGCGCACGCTTTGCAGCGGCCGCAGGGGTAAAAGCCTTTTTGATCCCTTAAGGTGTTAGTTCTGTGGGGTAATTTGTCAAAATGGCTGGTCACTAGCATATCGCCTACTGATCTAGCTTTATTGAACGTTAGGAGAGGATGGATTGGCAGGTCTTCCCTAAGCACATTGTCCGTCAGGAGAATGTGCCAGTTTTTCTTAAGCATCATTCTTAGATCTTTAGCTCCTGACGAGTATGAAGTTATTAATCTGAATTTACCCTTGCTGTTACCTGCTTGCTCAGTCCGTCTACCCCCGTACAGGGTTAGTAGTTAAGAGAGTACGTCTTTCAATTTTCCTTACTCTATTTAGAGTCTTTCTCAGTAGTTTTTCACCGTATCCCCTGATCTTAAAACGGGATACGCACTCCGAGGCAGCCGCTTCGAAGTCAGACTCCCTTGAACAGTTTCTACGAAGCCTAAGTAGTTCCCCGTAAGGTATTCTGGTAATCAGTTGGGGGGGGTGACTGCTGCTGGCAAAGAGTGTAGAATTGCCAGCAGTCTCCTTTCTGAATAGGGATGTATGGAGATGTCCTTCTTCTACAAATATTTTCAAGTCCAGGTAGTCCGCTGCCACCGGACTAACTGTGCCCGAAAAGTGAAGGTTGACATTATTTCTATTCAGCACATTAATATATTCTTGTGCTGTATCACATCCACCACTCCATACAATGAATAGGTCATCGATGTAACGATGCCAGCATATGACCTTCCCCTCTTGTTCCCCAACTGTGCAGCTCCTGGGCACCTGCCCCTCCCACCAGCCTACGAATAAATTCGCATAGCTGGGGGCAAAGCAGGTGCCCATTGCCGTCCCAGACCTCTGAATGTACAGTTGATCCTCGAATAAGAAAATGTTGTGGGTTAGGCAGAATTGTACAAATTCAAGAATCATGATGTTATGCCTTGCAAAACGTAGCTGGCGTTGTTCCAAGGCATGTTTAACAGCTTCTAGACCATGTTGATGTTCTATCCTAGTATATAGACTAGTAATCTCCAGTACCATCAACAGGTATCCTGATTCCCACTCAAGGTCCTGTATTTTCATTAAAAAGTCTTTTGTGTCCCGCACATATGATTCTAAGGTGGACACCAAGGGAAACAAGGTGTTGTCGACGAATCGGGACATATTTTCTGTTAGGCTTCCAATAGAGGAAATAATTGGACGTCCAGGTGGGCAGTCACGATGCTTATGTAATTTAGGGAGGTGGTAAAATGTTGGAGTAATAGGACAGTTAGTTCGTAGGAGCAGGTGTTCATCTCTATTGAGCATCTGAAGATTGTACCATTTTTTGATCAATTCATCATATACTTTAATACTTTGTTGATAGGTTTCACTGGTACATTTGTAGTAAAACTCCTCATCTGAGAGCTGTCTCAGAGCTTACTGTTTATAATAGTTCCTAGTCATTAAAACCACGTTCCCACCCTTATCTGAGGGTTTCACTATAATATTCATGTCTGCCATCAGGGTCTTCAGTGCGTGCTTTTGTGGTTCCGTGATGTTACGATCAAATTCATGGTGGTTCGCTTTACGGTATTTTATTAGATCATTGTTCATAGCTTCAGTAAATACGTCGACTGCATCCCAAGGGGATTGAGGAACAAAGATCGAGACTGGTTTAAATCCACTGTCATCTCTCTCCTGTTCTACTCCTTGCAATTCAGCTCTTTGCGCCATATCTAATTGAGCAAGGTTCTGTGTCTGTTCCAATTCCAGGTTATCCAGGATTTCCACAGTGTGTAGATCCCTGATACTTAAAGCATCAGTTGCCATTATCCTGGATCCTTTATTCCCCTTGTCTTGTAGATGCGGTCGTAGTTTAAAGTATTTATGCAGTTTTAACTTTCGTGTGAAGCGGAACAAGTCTATTTTAGTCTGTGTATATTCCAACTCATTTTTGGGCAGAATGTTAGTCCGAGGCATAGGACTTGTTCTTCATCAGTCGTAAGCTCTCTGCTTGTTAGGTTGACTACTGTAAGATTAGCTTGGTCATCAGCATTATTGGTGGTGTTGCTGGTGGATGACATTACTTCTTGTTGGTGCGGTTGCGTTTCGACCAGCAGGATGGCCCCCCACCGCCCCTGCCTCTTCTTGCCGCCACCTGCCCTTCTTGTTCTCCTTCTTTTCCTGCTCCCGGGGTTGCTGTATCTGGTGGTTTGTTTTTCCCTCCCCGGAGCCAAGATTTCTTTATCACTTCGAACTCCTCCTGAAAAGGGGTTCTTTTGTTTCTTTCCATTCCTTTCGGTCCTCTGTTACCCCTTTGTTCCTCCGGATCCGATTGATTCCCCTCGGATTCGTTCTCGGTGATATCTGATTCTGAGGTCACTTCCCCAGTTACATTCATTGTTCCGGTACCACCACTTCTTGTTTTTTGTAGGGCTTTGCCTCGAGCATCATATTTCTTCGCATATGTGAGTACGCGTCCTGTATGGTAATCATTTGCGTCTCTTTCATATTTTTCTTGTTTGCGAAGTCGAATCTTGGCTTCATATTTAACTAGCCGGGCTTTCATTTGCTCTTTCATCTGCCCGATTGTAGTTATTAGGCTCGGTTCCATTTCGCTATCCAGTTCTGTGTTGATTAATGCAATTTCTGCCAATGCTCGTTCTCTGTCACTCCATGCATACTTGACAAGTATCTTCAATGTCCCCTCGCAGTATGATGCAGTGTGCTCAAACCAATCTGTCAGTAATTGGGGTCCGGGTATTCATATGAGGGCACTGTATGGACCCTCAATCCTCGTGGTACCCTTTCTTCCTCAATGTAGTTGGTGAGACTAGTCGCTTCCCACCATTTTCGAATCTCCCTTTCATGGAGTCTTTCAAGTTTTGTCAAGGTGATTAAAAGTGGATTGTTGGGTGTTTCCACTGCCGGCGTTGTTATTGTGGGCGTTTTCTCCTGCCGCTTGAACATGCCTTTAGCCGCTGCCTGTCGTTCAGCATCAGAAAACATGTTGAGGTGTCAATCGTCCCGCACAATTTCAATTTCAATGTGCCTTCCGGGACTAGTGTGACTCGTGTGCCCCCCCCCGCGCTTACTCACGTGTTGACATTTGCCCTCCTATCGTCCTGCCAAATGTTCCGAAATATGTCTGACATGCAGAGAGGGGATAAATAGTTCCAATGATTGCTCACCCGGAGACGTCTTCCTCGGGAAACCCTCGGCGTCAGCCGTGTGTAATCCTCCGTACTTCATTGCTCCGGTCAATTTCAATTCCCCATTATCGGATATGGCGGTGCGCAGCCTTTCAATTTCAAAAACGCTCCTCCTCCACAAAGAACGGCTGCTCACTCATAGACGGGTGCTGTCAGCGGCTCGTGGACGCCGCTTCATATAACGCTCCAATTCCTCTCGATCTTCGGTGAAAGGACAAAACAGCACTCGGAGAGCAAATATGTCAAACACGCTGATTTTTATTGCGCGGAAGGGGCACGCACAGATGCGTTTCGGCGTGCTGCCTTCGTCAGTGTGTGTTACACTGAAATTCGTGTCGACATGTTTTTAAAGCCAAACACACATCATTTCGAACATCGACATAGACAGGGGACTTTCGCCACAACCAAAGAAGGGGCGCGCCATCTCTCAGTATTATCGATATTATTCATGCAATTCATTATTATGCATTCAGTAAAAATCCAGCCCATAGATGAGCGATGGCCCCAACAAAGTTGTGGTACAAGTAATATACATACTCCATAAAATGTGTATATATATATATATTACCTACTGGCGGTCGCCAGTAGGTAGTTATAGTTGGGACCTAGTTTCCATAGGAAATCCTCAACATTCTATTTGGAATAACTTTGGCCCTGGTTGAAGAATCTTAGCGAATTTCTCAAAGAAGATGGCTCGGTCCGCTGCGCTCCTTCCCTAAAAGTTTGGGGGGGATTGGTCAAGTGGGGGCTGAGATAAAAGGGGGGTCCCAAAACGTGTTTTCTCCATGTTATTTTCCATAGGACCTTTAGACTCGGCTACAGGTCGAACGGATGAATGGATTTATAAGAAATTTGGCAAAACTGTACAGTCCCGCTCGCAGATTACGCTTTTTTTGGAATGGTGTAAATTCGTTCAGTAGTTGCTGAGGAAATTAAAGTTAAAGTCAATTATATATCTATACGCGCGCACACGTGCGCGCACCCAAACGGCTGCGCGCTCGAGCGGAATTTTGCTGCGTGACGTCTGTTAACGTTCGATTCGAAGGAAATCAGGAAGTGTTGACCGCCATTTTGTCATTGCGAGTAAATATATTGTTGATTTCAAAGCGTTGGAATATGGAAAGGGGAGAAGGTAGAGATTGTTTTGCTGCGTAGGTTTTCTCAGGGTGTGCAGTAAGGCCCTTAAAGGCGAAAATATATATATATATTTTTTTTTTAAAGTTGCGTGGTGCGCGCACTCGGTCGCGCACACCTTTTTACTAGAGTGTGAAAATGGAGATACATCAGTAGTTTGAGTGCTTAGATATAAGGTGGCTCTGAAAAGAGCCCTTGTGTTAATTGAGTGTTTTCTGCATTTATAAGTAAGTACCGATGCAGAGCCTGATGTTGCAGAGGAAGATTCTGTTTCCCTCATTCGTGAAATGAACACCGTCTCTCCTATAGACGTCTTGCATGTGGTATCGCAAGTTGTTGTGGTAAATAGAACCCATGCTATAATCTCTGAGGAACGCAGAAACAGATTTATTTACATGTCTCCTTGCTTTCTCAAATTGTGCACAATGTTGATTGGACCAATTCCATTTCTGTCTTTGGCATATATTGGAATATACCAAGGCAGATCGAGGAAAAAGTGTCATCAATTGTCGAAAGGTGTCTTTTAGAAGCATTTCCAGACCTACCCCAGTGATTGTGCCTATATCGTTCCCACCACAGTGCACAATTATAAGGTCTGGTTCTGGGAGATGCATAAAAGTTTTCACCAATGGAATCAATTGGTGACATTTCAATCCTCTTTTGGAAATCCATGTTATGTGTACATTTGGTAATCTGAGGTTGCAAATTCGTCTGCTTACTGCATATTTTTCACTCCAGTGAATATAACTGTGTCCTATTAGCCAGACCTTCATTTTCAAGGGATTTGTAGTCGTCCTCCGATCGGTTCTGGAAGTGGAATGGTAGTTAGAAGTTGAAATTCTAAATAAAGAAAAAGGAAGAGGCTGGGTGTGGTTTAAAAAATAAAAATGATTGGTTGATTGTAAGAAGTGGAGATTGAACAGTACGTTGCATGTTAATGTTTATGTTAAACGAAAAGTACTATTGGGTGTGAAAAAAAAGACATGTAACAGAGCTGTGGATTGGCAGGTGTTTCTGGAGGGAAAACAGTGTTGTTACTTTGCTGTAGAACGTTCAGATATGAACTTTTGACCTGTGCCTTCAGCCAGGTGCAGAATGAGGTGTTACCATGGAAACAGCCAGAGATGGCAGTGGGTGATGGGTGACTTTTATGTGACATTGAAAATATTGTGAGGGAGAACCAACTGAAATGTAAATGCTTACGTTACGCGCTCCGCATTGCTTCCGGGAAGCTGCGCTTCGCGCCTCGCGCACCGGAGCGCTTCCTGGTGCGTTAACGCGGCGCGTCATATGACGGATTACGCAACAACGCGATACGTCGTTGGGGCTCCACCGGAACTGATCGAATTGGTAGTCTACAGTGTTTCTGGATGTTTCAGACTGAAGCTGACGTCAGCATGAGAGCACCCCGTGGCTACGTCGTGGCCATTCCGCGAGCAATCATGGCAGTTGCTCCCCACCGGAAGTCTGCAGGAGTCGGGGGCCTCGGTGACTCTTGTAGAATCTTCAAGGCTGAGGGGACGCTTTTGGGAATGGGGCTCATGCCCTAGCAGTCAAGCGTCCGAGTTCCAGGGTTGCCCAGAGCCATCCTTGCAGGCCAGGCCCAAGTCTGTGGAGCCGACCGCCATTTCCTGAGCTCCATGGCAGCCGCCTGTCGCTGTATCGGAAGAGTGGGTGCAATTCAGCCAGATGGCGGGTGAGACGGTGTAATAGCAAGAGCAAGCGTAATTCAGCTGGCCGAGCGAGGCACTGTGCCGCAGGAGCAGGCGGAACTCAGCTGGCCGAGTGAAGCGCTGGGGTGTAGCTAAGAAACCTCCACCTGGTGAGGTGGGAGAGGCTCGTTCGCGCCGCCTCTCCCTTCCAGTGCACCCCACGCCGTCTCCTGGCGCAGGTATATGTGATGGTCGGACCAGGGCACCGCATGACGTGTCTTCAGGTCAAATGGATTGTGGGACAAGGTCCAGAATGGAAGAGGCATCAAAAGGCAAGAAGTTCCGCCTGACCCCGGGAGCCGGCCGCCTATGTCGGGGGGATCTCAGGCCATACCAGGGGAACAAGACTTGGGGAGGGGGCAGGAGCCAAGCGCCCCCTCCGAGTCCGCGTTTCTTGGACACTGAAGTATGGCACTCAACATTCAGAACTTATGACATTTGTGCAAGGCAGGGACATCGAAGCCTCTCAGGGACCAAGTATATCCAGCGTCCTTCCTACAGAAGGTGGTGGGGGTGGCGGCATTAGCAAGGCATCCCCCCACACAACTTGTCCGACCCTGAAGTATGGCTCTCAACATCCAGAACTTATGACATTTGTGCAAGGCGGGGACATCGAAGCCTCTCAGGGACCAAGCATATCCAGAGTCCTTCCTACAGAAGGTGGTGGGGCTGGCGGCATTAGCAAGGCATCCCCCCACACAACTTGTCAGACATGACCTCTGGATGTACTGGGTGTTCAATTTCAGAATTGAAACTACTAAGAAGCAATTAGAAGTGTTGTTTTCATGTTGCAGTAGGCTGCCATGTAAATAGTTATTTAATAAAACGTTTTATCCTGTTACTTTGCTGGTGTGTTGTATATATTTATAATATTTGCATAGTGTTTGTCGTTATTTTGGGCGGGGTGGGCGGCGGAGCCGAGCTGTCTTGCAGCTATCATGGCGTCGAGCTCGGTTCCTCTCTCTAGTTTCATGTTTTTTCTAACGATTTATATGTTATAGTTTGCTAGCACGATACAGCGGATAGTCCGCATTTTATATATATGTCCTTTTTATTAGGGGGGTCCTCCGGTGGAGTCGGACGATCTACCTCTAATAAACGGTCCGGGTTGAAACAACTACCAAAAAACGGGGCAGAGATAGGCATGATGGGTTACAAAGGGGACAAAAGTGTGCACTACCTATCCTTCACTATCTGCAAAAACTAAACAGAGTATTGCGACTTTATGCTTATTTGTGAACAGAGAATGACCCAAAGAGAACCAATTTCGAACAATCATAGGCTATTGGTAGTGGGCAGAGAGGCCATGACACAGAAAATGGCTGTTACTTACGTGCATGATGGGGCCTAAAAGGGACTAGATGGTGTGGCTACTGTTTCGCGACTTTCACTTTACTTTTAACAATGGTTGTGGTGAACATAAATGAACGCCGCTTATGTATACCTAATTTTAGTCATTTTCCACAAAAAAGCTTTTGATATTTGCTATTAAAAAACCAAAGAAAATCACTGAAAAAACCATAGGTTATAGACCATATATAGTTAAATATCTGAAGTCCATCTCTGCGCTCGATGGGGATACAGGTCGTCGATCAGAAGATGTGCTGGCCACCTCTAATGGTAATAGCGTGGCCAGGGCTCTTGTCGTTGCCTCTGCAAATTGCAGAGGGTGCACTTGTTTGACATGACGCACCATGGTATGTATGGAAAAGGAATATTTTTTTGCTGGATTTCTTCTTGGGAGAACCAAGTCACATATCGTGCAGGTTACTTTTGGTGCATTCACTTTCTTTTGATCTTCAGGATAAGTGAAAAATTGCCAGATGAAAGATTTATTTTTTCTTATTAAAGGTAGTCGATCATTTTGGTCAGATTCGGAAGATGAATGAGATACGGTAGCCATTTCACCAAAGTCTTCCGAAAGATGTAGGACGTTGTTCTCTCTTGAGAGTAGAAAAGATAGTGAGGGAAGTGGGTGGAGTGCTGCGTGTAAATTCCAGAATTGAAAGTATTAAGAACCAATTGAAAGTGTTGTTTTCATGTTGCAGTAGGCTGCCATGTAAATAGTTATTTAATAAAACGTTTTACCCTGTTAATTTGCTGGTGTGTTGTGTATCTTTATAATATTTGTCGTTATTTTGGGTGGGGTGGGCGGCGGAGCCGAGCTGTCTTGCAGCCATCATGGCGTCGAGCTCGGTTCCTCTCACTAGTTTCATATTTCTCATGAGGGGTTGTTCCTAATTTTTCTATTTTAGCGAGGTCAAAAAAAGATCTCATCAGTGGCCTACTGATTTTGCTCGATTCCTTTTGTTTTTTCTAACGATTTATATGTTATAGTTTGCTAGCACGGTACAGCGGCTAGTCCGCATTTTATATATATGTCCTTTTTATTAGGGGTGTCCTCCGGTGGAGTCGGACGATCTACCTCTAATAAACGGTCCGGGTTGAACCAACTACCATCCTGATTTTGTATATCTTCTGAGCTGGATTTAAGCACACAATTGTTAAAGTATGAAACGTTTTATATTTCTAAAAAAAAATACTAAGGTGTGTACATCCGGTAACGCACGAAAGTTTAAAAAGACATTCGGCTCCATTTACTGAAAAGTTTCATAAGAATAAAAAAGATGTCTAGGTACAGTCTCTTTGACGTACTATAAGTTCTTTGAGGGGTGTATGAAGAAATTCAATAAGTGCAAATCGCAAGGTTTTTACGAAATATATAGGCTGGTGCGCACACTCGGTCGCGCACGAAAGCCTGGAAATGCGATATCCATTTTATTGACAACTGTTGCCGAGAGTGCGCACACCGGGTCGCGCACGAAAGTTTAGTAAGGCTATTTTTATTTACAGACAAATTTTAATGTGTTTAAAAAAAGGCAAGGTACAGACTTTCGAATTCTGTATTGCTTTACAAGGAGTGTCTATGCAACTTGAACAGTGAAGAAAACGGCTTGTTTTCGAAAAAAATATTGCCAGAACTTTATTGCCAAAAGTATAGGTTGCATACACGACATTTTTCTGAATTAGCATTTTAAAAACCAATGAAATTCACAGAAAAAACCATAGGTTTTACACACGTTATAGTTAGGAAGTAGCATTTAAAAAACCTATGAAATTCACTGAAAAAACCATAGGTTTGACACATGTTATAGTTAGCTGGAAATTTTACTGACATAAAACCAATGAAATTCCACGTTATAGTTAGTTGGACTCACTATAACTTGCGCGTGCAATGCACTGCTGATGACATCACATATTACATCACTCATGACATGGTCAGTGACATCACTCATGACATCACTGATGACACCATCCAGTGAATATGTGTCTTTCTGAAAAATAAATATTAGTGAGTAATGTTTAAATATTTAAATATATATATTAGTGTTTCACTTTGTGTATAAGTGGCTACATGTGTTGGTAAGTAGCTACATGCGTATGTATATGGGTTATTAGATGTTTCTCTTAGTATCAGTATGAGTGTCTATATGGTTTGGTGGGGGTATTACTTAGCACATAGATGCATGAGTGTCTGACTCTCTGTTTGTATGTGTTTTGAAGACAGCATATGTGCAGGAGTGTATGGGTGGATGAGTGTGTATATGTGTTTGTTAGTGAGTGAATGACTGTCTCACTAGTGTCTTTATCAGTAACGACATATGTTTTAATCTAGTATATGTGAATATTGATGTATATAAGTGAGTATATGTGAGAGTAAGAGATTGAAAGAGTTCCTGATTAAATAAGTATGTGTTTCTATAAGTGATTGTTTAAGAGAATAAATATGTGTAATTTTCAATAGAAGTAAGGTGGAAGTGTGTGTATAACTCTATATTCAAATAAATGGATGTTCAATAGTTTATTTGCACGTGTGAGTATGTGTGTGAGTAACTTTTCGATGATTGTCGGTGTGTAACAGGATGTATAGGTGTATCACTTCATATGATGAGTGAGTATATGTATGAGTGGATGTGTATATAGATGGTGGAATTACTGAATTACTTGTTGTAACTGATATGGGTATCTGCATTTTTTTTTTAAATTTCAGTTTCTATTTTTGAATATTTGTTTCAAGGGTTACATTACAGTGAAAGGAGGTCTGTCACTATGTCACAAGGATGGTGTCATCAGTGATGTCATGAGTGATGTCACTGACCATGTCATGAGTGATGTAATATGTGACGTCATCAGCAGTGCATTGCACGCGCAAGTTATAGTGAGTCCAACTAACTATAACGTGGAATTTCATTGGTTTTATGTCAGTAAAATTTCCAGCTAACTATAACATGTGTCAAACCTATGGTTTTTTCAGTGAATATATATATATATATATATATATACATATCAAACCAAGATTCCGGTGCATTACCAGTTCAGCTCCCGAGTGGGTCGGAGTAGGGCTCCCGGTCACCCACTATTTTCACCACAATCCTCCATTCAATCGAACAGACGTCTCCGACACTCGATAGTTGCTGTGCAGAATGCAGCACACATAGAAAAAGGAAATACGAGGAGAAATAAAGACATTTCTCCCTGTTGCGCCTCCCTTACTCCTCCCCTGGGGAGGCTTAAGCTTTTGGCACTGCTTCAGAGTTACGATTTCTCGTAAGTCTGGGGCAGTGTCAAAAGGCCATGGATGTTGCTGGGAACGCCCCCAGCAACACCCATTGCACGCCCCTTTAACGCAGAACACTGCGTTAAAGGGACTGATATTTATCAGGCAGCAGTACGCCACAAAAACTGGCGTACTGCTGCCTGATAAATACCACGCAGGCTTCTGCGCCACGGAACTTCATGAAAAGTGAAGTTCCGATGGCGCAAGGGGCCTCATAAATGAGGCCCCCAATGTTTAATCTTGGCAACCTGTAGCTTGAATCTCCCCATGCCTATCAGTAGGTGATAATACAATGTTCATATTAATCCCGAGGATTCTCCCAGGACTTAATATTCAGACAGCAATTAATTAATAGGCTCAATCCCCGAATAAATTGAATACCACCGTCGTGCGGTCCTCTCTTCACCGATAGTCTCACACAGTTCATAAAGGTCTGTTGTGTATAAGTGAATAGTGCCCTAACCCTAAAGTGTACACAAACCTAAGTGATGGAAAGCTAAATATGCTAAATAAGCAACTGTAAAATAAATGATACCTTGATAAACTCTTGAACCAGATAAGCTCAGTTTGCATAGATCCTTTCAAATATATCACCTATCTTCTAATAGGACCTTCCATATACATGGTTAAACAGATATATTGTGGTTTCACAAACTAGGGGCCATATTATCAAGAAAGGGCGATATATTATTGCCGCTTTTATTGGCAGGAAACTGCCGCTAAAGCAGCGATAATGGGCTTGATAATATGCCCTTGTGAATTCCCATAGAAGCCCAGGTTAACACCAGAACCTGGGCTTCTATGGGAATTCACAAGGGCATATTATCAAGCCCATTATCGCCGCTTTAGCGGCAGTTTCCTGTCGATAAAAGCGGCAATAATGTATTGCCCTTTCTTGATAATATGGCCTTAAGACTTTCCCTATGTAACCAAAGGCATACTGTAAATGTATCTCCGAGGGTTTCATAGCCCGAATGTTTAGATTGGTAACTATATCTGGGGATACACTATAGCACCCAGGAATAGTAAGATAAAGATAGACATCTACATAAAGTTCCTCTAAATCCAAAGGAAAAATATATAAAACAATAAATAATTGTCAATAAGGTAAAGCCAGCCGGAACCTTAAAAAGATAAAAATCATTGTTCTGCCTATCGTATTACATCCTATTAGGGATTTAGGGTAAACATGTATACATATCCTCTGTGAATTTTAACCCCCCCCCGGGTGCTTGGTATCTAACTGTAGTATGTATCATGTCTCGAGTCTGTGGAGCCTCCCTTCTCTGTCCCCACCTCATCTGCTTGCACTTCTAGCATCAATTACATAGTATTTAAGGCCTCTGTTATCACTTTGGTGCAGTTCTATAAAAAGCCTAGTCACCGGGTAGGTGTTATCCTGGTTAGCTATTGCTCTTAGATGTTGAAGTATGCATTTGTGGACAGCATGTTTCGTGCTGCCCACATACCTCGACATGCAGGGACATTAAAGTATGTTAATCGCAAACTCTGACTTGCAAGTTAGTACCTTGGTAATGAGGTGTTCGATGTTACTGAACCCGTCTTTAAATTTTTTCATGTTAATTCCGTGTATACATGACTTGCAAGTTTTACATCTAAAGAAGCCCCTGTTTGTTTCAACTAAGCATGGGCGGGAAATCCTTTACGCTCGCGGATTTTGCGGATTTTCTGTAAATTCGCAATCCGCGAAGGCTCGCGAATTTACCGAAAATCCGCAAATTCGCACGCAGCGGATTTTTTTTTCTTGGTGATACAATTTTGCGGCGCGCGGCGTTTACTTACCATCATTCAGCGTTTGCCGAGTTATTTTTCTTGATATTTTGCGAGTGCTGCGCCATTTTGGATCTTGCTGCGGATCCCGCGGGAATTTGGCGAGCGCGATTACGTAATCGCGGCTTGCCAACTTGCACAGCGAGAGTTTGTCAACGCGAGTACGCCGTGATCACGTATCGCGGTACTTCGCAATTGCGAGCTTGGAGATGCGGCGAGCAGCACCAATCTCGCACTCGCGAAAATACACAATTTGCAATTCTGCACAAGAAATCCACCAGCAAGCAGCATAAACCTTCTGGAAATGAGGATTTTTATCTGAATAACTCCTCAGGTTGACATTTGCCTGCACTTTTTTTGTGAGGAGTCCATTTTGGCATTTTGGGGAGGGGGGGTGGGAGGAAGGAAGTGCCCCACAGTCTTCAACTTCCTGTTCCTGTCCAGCAGGCTCCTCCCAGTGCTTTGTCCATCTCCTGGTCACTTTTCATTTGGATCTGGAGCTGGAAGGATTACTTTTTGTGGATGCTGCTGGATATTTGGATTTGAGGCCTTTTTGACTTTCTTTGGATCACTTTTGGATTAGAAATTTCGCAAGTAAGTTTGTTTGGGGCATTACAGTTGCTGCAACTACAATTTTGGAATTTTCGATTTTTGGGCTGTTTTGGGGCCTTTTGCCCAGGTGTACTCAGTGGTGGGTGCACTGAGTCTTTCTGTGGGGTGTTTTGAATTTAAACATCATTGAGGGGCTGGATGGCTTGGGATTGTGCTGATTTTTCTGGAATTTTCGTTTTTTTGGCCTGTTGTGGCCTTTTCACCAGGGGTAGTGAGTGTTGCATGGGCCTAGTCTTTCTGTGGGTTTTCTTGAATTTAAACATCACGGAGGGGCTGGATGGCTTGGGATTGTGCTGATTTTTCTGTGATTTTCGTTTTTTTGGCCTGTTGTGGCCTTTTCACCAGGGGTAGTGAGTGTTGCATGGGCCTAGTCCTTCTGTGGGTTTTCTTGAATTTAAACATCATGGAGGGGCTGGATGGCTTGGGATTGTGCTGATTTTTCTGTGATTTTCGTTTTTTTGGCCTGTTGTGGACAGGCCATGTGGTTGGGGGCCATTTTGAGTGCTGCTACAGGCCCTGGCCATGTGCTGGGAGGGAGGGGGCCATTTTGAATGCAGGCAGTGTTCTCAGGCCTGCACCCATTTTGCCTAGCTTTCATCCATTATGCCCAGGGGTAGTGAGTGGTGCATAGGCCTAGTCTTTCTGTGGGTTGTCTTGTATTTAAACATCATGGAGGGGCTGGATGGCTTGGGATTGTGCTGATTTTTCTGTGATTTTCGTTTTTTTGGCCTGTTGTGGCCTTTTCACCAGGGGTAGTGAGTGGTGCATGGGCCTAGTCTTTGTGTGGGTTGTCTTGAATTTAAACATCATGGAGGGGCTGGATGGCTTGGGATTGTGCTGATTTTTCTGTGATTTTTTTATGTTTTTTTGGCCTGTTGTGGACAGGCCATGTGGTTGGGGGCCATTTTGAGTGCTGCTACAGGCCCTGGCCATGTGCTGTGAGGGAGGGGGCCATTTTGAATGCAGGCAGTGTTCTCAGGCCTGCACCCATTTTACCTAGCTTTCATCCATTATGCCCATGGGTAGTGAGTGGTGCATGGGCCTAGTCTTTCTGTGGGTTGTCTTGAATTTAAACATCATGGAGGGGCTGGATGGCTTGGGATTGTGCTGATTTTTCTGTCATTTTCGTTTTTTTGGCCTGTTGTGGACAGGCCATGTGGTTGGGGGCCATTTTGAGTGCTGCTACAGGCCCTGGCCATGTGCTGGGAGGGAGGGGGCCATTTTGAATGCAGGCAGTGTTCTTAGGCATGCACCCATTTTGCCTAGCTTTCATCCATTATGCCCAGGGGTAGTGAGTGGTGCATGGGCCTAGTCTTTCTGTGTGTTGTCTTGAATTTAAACATCATGGAAGGGCTGGCTGGCTTGGGATTGTGCTGATTTTTCTGTGATTTTTTTATGTTTTTTTGGCCTGTTGTGGACAGGCCATGTGGTTGGGGGCCATTTTGAGTGCTGCTACAGGCCCTGGCAATGTGCTGTGAGGGAGGGGGCCATTTTGAATGCAGGCAGTGTTCTCAGGCCTGCACCCATTTTGCCTAGCTTTCATCCATTATGCCCAGGGGTAGTGAGTGGTGCATGGGCCTAGTCTTTCTGTGTGTTGCCTTGAATTTAAACATCATGGAGGGGCTGGATGGCTTGGGATTGTGCAGATTTTTCTGTGATTTTCGTTTTTTTGGCCCGTTGTGGCCTTTTCACCAGGGGTAGTGAGTGGTGCATGGGCCTAGTCTTTCTGTGGGTTGTCTTGAATTTAAACATCAGGGAGGGGCTGGATGGCGTGAGATTGTGCTGATTTTTCTGTGATTTTCGTTTTTTTGGCCTGTTGTGGACAGGCCATGTAGTTGGGGGCCATTTTGAGTGCTGCTACAGGCCCTGGCCATGTGCTGTGAGGGAGGGGGCCATTTTGAATGCAGGCAGTGTTCTCAGGCCTGCTCCCATTTTGCCTAGCTTTCATCCATTATGCCCAGGGGTAGTGAGTGGTGCATGGGCCTAGTCTTTCTGTGGGTTGTCTTGAATTTAAACATCATGGAGGGGCTGGATGGCTTGGGATTGTGCTGATTTTCTGTGATTTTCGTTTTTTTGGCCTGCTGTGGCCTTTTCACCAGGGGTAGTGAGTGGTGCATGGGCCTAGTCTTTCTGTGGGTTGTCTTGGATTTAAACATCATGGAGGGGCTGGATGGCTTGGGATTGTGCTGATTTTTTTGTGATTTTCGTTTTTTTGGCCTGTTGTGGCCTTTTCACCAGGGGTAGTGACTAGTGAGTGTTGCATGGGCCTAGTCTTTCTGTGAGGTGTCTTGAATTTAAACATCATGGAGGTAATGGGATTGTGCTGATTTTTCTGTTTTTTTTCGATTTTTTTGGGGTGTATAACTGAACTGATGTTCCTCTGTCTTCCATTGCTTTTAGGTGCACAAGACTCATGAGAACCACCAGTGCCAGGAAGAAGTCCTGCAGCGGTGTGTGTGTGTAGCATAACATCACGCGACGTCACGTCTGGCCACAGACAACTCTGCAACTCGTGCAACTGCGGCCTGCTGTTCTGACCTGCTCTGAAGAAGATGGCCCCAAAAGAATTTCTCCGTAGCTCCTCTAGCAAGAAAGTTGCCAGTAAGGAGCAGAAGAAGCAAGTTACCAAGGGGGCTGGTGTGCCGGCTGCCGCGTTTTTTGGGAGTAAAAAAAAAGTACGCCTGCAGCAGCAGCGGGATCTGCTGGGGACCAAGCTAGGAGCAGCACCCCTGCTCCATTGGGCTCAGTGCCTCCACCACCACCACCACGCCAACTTAAGTCAAAGCCCTTGAGTGCTGCAGAGGCAGTCAGTGTACTTCTTCAATCACCATCGACCAGTGATGTTGGCTCATCACAAGAAAGTAGCAGCAATGTCCCTGAATCAACACAGGTTGTTGTAACTCATCTGACAAGTGTTGAACAACCACAGCTGCAACAACCACCACATGTGCAAGTACAAGCCCAAGTACATGTGGAAGGAGATGCGCAAGCAGAGGTGCATGGAGGGTCACAAGTGCCCACAATAGTTGTTCCTCCCGAAGTAGGGGCACATCAGGAAATCGACAATCAAACCGAGGTATCATTTGAGGAAGCCACTCCTCCTGATGATCATTCATTGTCTTCCACATCCCTAGCAAGGAAAAGATCAAGGGGGGTGTCTACATCTTCTTCAAGCCCACCTCCTTCTGATGATCTGGATGAAGATTGGGAACCATCACGGCCGTCTGAGAGTGAGGCACACCATGATCTGACAAAGGTACCTAAGCGTAAAAGGAAGGTCGTCGAAAAACTCATAGCTATGGAGTGTGATGAGGCTCAACAAGAAGTGACGGATACTGCTGCTGATGAAGCCTCCCACGCCGACGAGCGGGCATGCAGCAAAGAGACATTTTGACCCTAGCCCGAGAAGCTGCTGAGCGTGATGATGATGTCGACAAGGAGGCAACGGAAACACAACAATCATTGGAGTTAACTAGTACACCAACACCTACCGCTTCCATATTTCTTCCTCGCAAGAAGGGACCTCCATCCACCTCGACCTCAATTAGTGGTGGTGAAAGTGCAAAACGTACTGAAGTTTGGCAATCCACATCCTCCACTTCATCTGGCATTAGCAGCAGGACCACCACCACCAGTATGGCCGCCTCCTCCGGCCCCCAAAGACATTTCAAGTCTGCAGTTTGGGACTTCTTTAGTGTTTGCCCAAAAAAGGAAAACGTAGCCATTTGTAGCATTTGTAAGCTTCGAGTTAGTCGTTGTAAGTTTGGTACCAACTATGGTACCGGAGGCCAGAGAGGTCATCTTAAGAGACCGCACGCTGTCCAATGGTTTGCGCACCTACAGGCGATCAAGGAAGCCCGAATTGCACGTAATGAAAGCGTTGATGTTTCATCTGATGATGACGAGGAGGAAGAAGACGTGTCAAACACTTCACTTACACCCAGTACCCCTGTCAGCAGCACACCCCATGTGAGCCACACTAAGAGTGTGGGAGAGAGTGATACACCAATGCGAAAAAGTTCATCAGCGAGCGTAACTGGGTCGAAGATATCATCATCATCATCCCGTAAATCCTTGGTCCAGGGCAACATTAAAAAGATGTTGTTTACAGAAGCGCAATATGAACGCAACCACCCACTGACGCGTCTGTATAACACTAAGCTGGCTAAAATGCTAGCTCTGGACCTTCTCCCTTTTTCTTTTGTAGAAGGGATTGGTTTTCTAGAATTAGTGGCAGCGCTCTGCCCTAAATGGAAGGTTCCTAGCCGGTTCTATTTTGCCCGAGTTGCGGTTCCAGCACTACATGAAGATGTTCTGGAGGTGATTGGGGCAGCTTTGCAGAAGAGTGCTGTTCACACCATACATCTGACAACAGACATGTGGACCAGTGGCGCAGGCGCTGATTACATGTGCATCACTGCACACTGGGTCTCTTTTTCAGGGGTTAAAGCAAAGCGCGTCTTGGGGCATTCCTGGGAAGGTCTAATACCGGATAGAAGTGGTTGGGACAAAATCCACGCTGATTTTTTGTTGCTATTTCTGACATTTTGCTCAATGTAGCGTTTTCGGGGCCCTGTTTGGGGGGCTTCCTGGTGTTTGTGGGTGGGTTTCGGGGCCTGGGAGCACTGCTGGCTATGGATACTTTACTTTGCAAGAGGTTTGAAGCAAATCCAAGGTGGCAGAGGGGAGTTAGGGCCTAGCTGCAGAGCGCGTGCGGAGTGATTTGGGAAATTGGCAAAAAAATGACGAAGTCCCCATTTTTGTACTTTTGCTCTTTGGCTGTTTGGGGGTCTTCTACTCGTTTTCTCCTGGGTTGACGGCTCTGGGGCCATTGTTGGGAAGGTCTAATACCGGATAAAAGTGGTTTGGACCAAATCCGAGGCGGAAATTTTTTGGTGTTTTTGATTAGTGTGGCTCACTGGTTAGAGGCGGCAGACCCGAGAGCAGAGGACGGCCCGGGACCAGGGTTCGATTCCCGGCGCGGCAGGTTTCTGGACCAGGGTCAGCGGACTCGATAATTCTCTCACCTCGGTGCCCACTCTGATCAGCGATCACACTCGGCAACTCTGGGCATTAGCTTGCCTCATCTTCACTAACGGCCCCACCAGACCGCCGGGGATGCCTGGTCTCACCCTGGAGATACCCATTAAGGGACCATCTCTCAGGGAAGCCAGGAAGGGTTTCGCAGCGGTTGAAGCGCCTTGGGACCCTACGGGTAAGTAGTGCGCTATATAAATGCCAATACATTTACACATACATTGCATTTGCTTTTCAGGAAATCCGTGGTGGTAAATCGGAGTTATGGCCTAGCTACACAGCGCGTTTGGACCGAAGGCCGAGAAATATTGTAAGTATGAGATTTTGCTTTTGGGCTGTTTGGGGGTGTTGTGCTTTTTGGCGGGTGGGTTGGCGGGTCTTGGGGCATTCCTGGGAAGGTCTAATACCGGATAGAAGTGGTTGGGACAAAATCCACGCTGATTTTTTTTGTTGCTATTTCTGACATTTTGCTTAATGTAGCGTTTTCGGGGGCCTGTTTGGGGGGCTTCCTGGTGTTTGTGGGTGGGTTTCGGGGTCTGGGAGCACTGCTGGGACACTCTAATCTTGATTGCATTTGCTTTTCAGGAAATCCGTGGTGGTAAACCGGAGTTATGGCCTAGCTACACAGCGCGTTTGGACCGAAGGCCGAGAAATATTGTAAGTATGAGATTTTGCTTTTGGGCTGTTTGGGGGTGTTGTGCTTTTTGGCGGGTGGGTTGGCGGGTCTTGGGGCATTCCTGGGAAGGTCTAATACCGGATAGAAGTGGTTGGGACAAAATCCACGCTGATTTTTTGTTGTTGCTATTTCTGACATTTTGCTCAATGTAGCGTTTTCGGGGGCCTGTTTGGGGGGCTTCCTGGTGTTTGTGGGTGGGTTTTGGGGTCTGGGAGCACTGCTGGCTATGGATACTTTACTTTGCAAGAGGTTTGAAGCAAATCCATGGTGGCAGAGGGGAGTTAGGGCCTAGCTGCAGAGCGCGCGCGGAGTGATTTGGGAAATTGGCAAAAAAATGACTAAGTCCCCATTTTTGTACTTTTGCTCTTTGGCTGTTTGGGGGTCTTCTACTCGTTTTCTCCTGGGTTGACGGCTCTGGGGCCATTGCTGGGAAGGTCTAATACCGGATAAAAGTGGTTTGGACCAAATCCGAGGCAGAAATTTTTTGGTGTTTTTGCCGACTTGCTTGCCTTTGAGGTGCTCTTTGGGGGGGTTCTGGCTGTTTGTGGGTGAGTTTCGGGGTCTGGGAGCACTGCTGGGACACTCTAATCTTGATTGCATTTGCTTTTCAGGAAATCCGTGGTGGTAAACCGGAGTTATGGCCTAGCTACACAGCGCGTTTGGACCGAAGGCCGAGAAATATTGTAAGTATGAGATTTTGCTTTTGGGCTGTTTGGGGGTGTTGTGCTTTTTGGCGGGTGGGTTGGCGGGTCTTGGGGCATTCCTGGGAAGGTCTAATACCGGATAAAAGTGGTTTGGACCAAATCCGAGGCGGAAATTTTTTGGTGTTTTTGCTGACTTGCTTGCCTTTGAGGTGCTCTTTGGGGGGGTTCCGGCTGTTTGTGGGTGAGTTTCGGGGTCTGGGAGCACTGATGGGACACTTTAATCTTGATTGCATTTGCTTTTCAGGAAATCCGTGGTGGTAAACCGGAGTTATGGCCTAGCTACACAGAGCGTTTGGATCGAAGGCCGAGAAATATTGTAAGTATGAGATTTTGCTTTTGGGCTGTTTGGGGGTGTTGTGCTTTTTGGCGGGTGGGTTGGCGGGTCTTGGGGCATTCCTGGGAAGGTCTAATACCGGATAGAAGTGGTTGGGACAAAATCCATAAGGAAAAGCCTTTTGGCACTTTTTGTAACTTAGGGTTCGTTAGGGTTAGCCCTAGCAGCAGGATTGCATGTGTTTTGGGGTGTTCTAGATTTTTGCAACTGAGTTCTGGGGTCTTAGAGCACTCGTGAGAATGTGTAATTTTGGTTGCAAGTCATTTGAAGAAAATCCATGGTAGGAAAGGGGGGATTTGGCATAGTTAAAGAATGCCTCTGCCACTATTCTTAACTTAGGGCTCGTTAGGGTTAGCAGTATTTCTATTGCATGTGTTTGGGTGGGGGGGTTTTCGAGTCTTGGAGCGATGCTGGCTATGGATACTTTTGCTTGCTTGCAAGTGTTTTGTAAGGGGGTATTTGGGCCTACTTTTACTTTCGAAGTATGTTTTGTCTCCAGTTTTCTGCTAGGCCTCGTTTTTTGAGATCTGATTGGGGGTCTTCTACATTTTTGCAACTGGCTTTAGTAAGGGTCTGGATGGAAGCACTGTTGGGAAGGTCTAATTTTGCTCTAAAACACAGTGTACAGTATACCTAGCTTGAGGGGAAAGATCCGCTAAATTAATTCGCCCATACTTATTTATCCTTGAAAAGGTGACTCAGACAGAGTACGCACTTTCAAAAATGTTGTACTGTCTATTAGGAAAATCAAAGTGTGACTTTTGCACTACACAGCGTACATACCTTATATTTATTTATCAGTGCTGTTTTTCGTTCAATAATTACAGGCCGGGTTTCAGTCTGCAATGGGGAAAAAAGGATGCAGTCAGGCTTCACATTAGCGAGCCGCAATTCAGCATCCGCCAGGCAGGCAGTGGACAGGGTGTCTTCTGGCCACCAACATTGATGGACGAAGCGTCAGCTGGAATGTAGGAGTGCCGCTAATAAGAGGAATTGTTTGCTGCATGCAACTTACTTACCAAATTCAACAGAACAACTACAACAATACAGATACAGTATCCATTATTGTATTCAATGAGTGTGTGTGACTGCATTTCTTGGATCTCTCTCTGCTTCTAAATTGATCCCTACAGCCATTCTTTATGTTTTACTTCGGCTATTTTTTTAACCTAATTTAATGTAGCCCTGTACTGTCGCATTCTGGCATTCACGGTTGTCGAAAGTACTACTTACTTTTCTGTAACAATGCATTCAGTAGTGCATGCACTTCCTTTATGTCACGTAAAAGATTTATGGTTAGCTTTGTAACTAAAAATTTCTTTATGTTCAATTATTGTTTGTCCATGCTGTGCTTTTTTTTTTTCTCTCAACAAAACCTACCCAAAAAGAAACCCCCATTCCTATCCATTTTACAAACCCTAACCCTCTTCCCCCGGGTTGTGTGGTTTTGCTTGATGTGTGACTAACTGACATCAATAATTCCACACACTTGCTGGGGAGGATAAGGTCATAGCAACAGGCTGGTGAAGGAATCCGAGGATATATTCTAGACTTACTCAGCTTCAGTACTATTTCTTGTAGTATTAGCCAATGTCAAAGAAATCCTACGCAAGTACAAGTTATACTATAAATACTTTACCATTTGTTAGGCTACATTGTGGCACTGTTGCAGTCTAGTGTACTATGTTAGCAACAAGGACCCCCTGATAAGGATAAATATCCTGGGACAGGGAAATAATGTATGTGAAACAACGCTCCCAGGCATATGCTTATTTACACAATAGATTAAACAACCAAACTAGTGCAGTTTAGAAAAAATACATTTTTAATATAATTAAAAGAAAATGATAAAATTCAGTGCATTAATCAGATTTGATAAAATTGCCATGAAGTGATACATATGTATTCACAAAAAATTAAAAAGATTAGATGGTATCCAGACTGGATACCATCTAATCTTTTTAATTTTTTGTGAATACATATGTATCACTTCATGGCAATTTTATCAAATCTGATTAATGCACTGAATTTTATCATTTTCTTTTAATTATATTAAAAATGTATTTTTTCTAAACTGCACTAGTTTGGTTGTTTAATCTATTGTGTAAATAAGCATATGCCTGGGAGCGTTGTTTCACATGCAGTCTAGTGTACTGTCACCTGCTATATTCTCTATCGTACCGTTGTAATGCTACAGTAAGGACAAACCAGGTTTCATTTTCTTTTTTTCCATAGCCATGCAACTGCCACTGTGTCACACCACTAGTACCACCACAAGGAGGAGGAAATTCCAGCCGCCCTGGATTGCAACCTTACTCGCCATTTCCCGTGGAGCCAGCCCTGGGCCTAGCCCTACTTTCAAACAGAAATTACAGGTAAGATAAGCGTTTGGTTGGAGGTAGTATAATGGAGTATTAGGAGAGACGAGAGATTGACGGTAGTACTACTAAAGTCCTAGGACTATTCAGGAAAACAAACTTACTGTTAAACCCCCACCCACCAGACTCAAAAGCAGTAAAAAACAGGTATGGTCAGATAAAGTTTCAAAAAGTATATTTTATAGCCCTAACAAAATATCTCCCGCAAGACCCTCCCTAACCCCAACAATTGTCCTTCAAAAGTCCCCAAAAACCCAACTCCCAATTCCCACCCCCCAAAGTCTCTAAAAAAGGGGCAAGGGACACTATGGTAGGGTGCTGTTGACTTTAGCAGCCAGGGCATCATGCTCCTTGCGGAGGGTGGCATGTTCGAAGCGGAGGCCCTCCACCAAGTTCTTATAGTTCAGGACCTCCTGCTCCAGGTAGGACAGTCTGAGAGATAAGCGGCGCCGGCGTGCCTTGCAAATCCTGTGGGGGGCAGCTGCTGTCTTTGCTGCTCGGCGGTGGCGTTTGGCTTTGGTAGCCCGGCTCCGTACCGCTGGAGCACTGCGCTGGCTGGCAGCCCGCACGGAGGAGGATGCAGCTGTCCCAGTGGACGTTGTTGTATTACCAGACTGCGTCTCCTCCTCCTCCAAATACATCATGCAAACAAGATGGCCGCACCCTTGAACGACCGCGAGGGTAACTTCGCGCCTTGCGCTACAAGCGGCTCGCGAAAACGTACAAAACCTTGCGAACTAACAGGCCGCAAAAAAGAAATCGCATATTCGCACGAATTCGCGGCTTCCAAATCCTATCTCGCGCGTGTTCGCGCCCCGCGAATCCCGTGAAATTGCAGAAAAACGAGTTTTGCAAAACTGAAAGCAATCGGCAGGTGCAAGAGTTCAAACTCATCATTAGTAACAATTCACTGTAGTGCTTCCTGACTGGGGCCCCTCCAGAGTTCAGTTGCTAGTTGCAACAATTGTATGACCCTGCTCTGACCCTCACAGCAGGCTCATAGAATAGCTAGAAGTAGGCCACAAAGGTCCTGGAAAAAAAAATTGCACTGCAACAGAAAGCAAATTACTGATAAGGAAGCAGGTGCCAGACCTGGAATTCTAAAACAGTGACACATTAATAAACTAACCCCAAATTAATTCATGTCAGTTGAAGCAGGGCAGGTGTGCTTTCTTTTCCCCCCCATCATCTACAGTGATGATGAACCAGAGGGTGGCATTGATGTAACAGAGGGTGGCATGGGTGAAAGAGAGGGTGGCAGTGGTGAAACAGAGGGTGCTGGGAGGCTGTGATGATGAACCAGACGTAGAAACAACATAGTCGCGACCGTTGCGAGCCGACAAGTAAGTTCGCAATTGCGAACTAGTACCAAATCCTCGCGAACTGGCAGAAACCCTTGCTAACACAAAAAAAATCCGCAAATTCGCGAGAATTCGCGGATTTTACAGATTGCGAGTTCGCAAATTCGCAAAATTCGCGAACGCCAGATTCGCAAAATTCGCCCATGGTTAGTTTCAACCAAGATGTTTTTTCAAGGATTTCTGGACTGGTGTCCACCAGCCGGTCTCTCATTGAAGGGGCTCTAATGAATGTAAGCAAAACCCTCTGGGGTAGAGTGGGACCAATGATACGATCACTCAGGACAGTTGGCCAATTATGTTTTAAGATCTTATATATTTCTTTGTGTTGCCTACTGTATCCTGTTATGATTCTGAGAAAGTGCTACTTAATAACGGTAATTGAACAGCACTAGTCATACTGGTCGTTATTTCCGCCTGGACCCTAGGTTTATATGTGTCCAGTAGATCCTGCCTGTATATATATTGTAGCGTGATCAAGCCTAAGTGGCGAAACGCGTTGTGGAGACTTTTTCATCTGCCTGAGAAGAAAAGAATCCTGGAACACCTCAGAGCTATCAGGAATAAAAACAAAACGTACCCTGTAGCTCGACACTTTCAGTCACACCACTATAGTGATGAAACCAAGCTACGAATGGTGATGATCGACAATGTGGATTTGGGGATGAGAGGTGGTAATTGTGAACTTTCTTCGCGCAAACTTGAATCAACTTATATTATTGATTTTGAATGCACTGTACCCAATGGACTCAATGCAAATGAAGAATTGGCAATACACTTACATTAAGTATGATTTTGATTTGTTATGATAGTTTGTCACAGCTGCTTTTCAGTAATTTTAATCTTTCTACTTGCAGGTACATAGGACTGTCTGGCAAGATTATGTTTATTATGTGTGAAGCACTCAATAATCAGAACGCACTGGACACCTGTAATGCTACGATCCAATAGGTCGCCCACTTGGGCGAGAAGAACATTGTCAGTTTTTGATTTTGACTTTTTAACCTTCTGATTGAATTGCCCACTGGGGCGGGACTGGTTGGTTAACTAATCTGGGTGTTCACCACACAGCGTGGCATTTTGGATCGATATGATGTGATATTTTACACGAATATGATCATTTATTTGGTGCCTTGCAACTTTACTATGCATTTTTGACCACTTAGTCTATACTGGCTTAGGTGATATGTTAAAATGGCCGACACCTTTACTGGCATTCTATTGTGACCTGCAAAGTAGTCCTTTGTCTATGTTCATATATGTGTGTCGATTTAAATGGCATTTTTACGATGAGACAGTTAGCGTGATCAAGGCTTAATCGCCGAAACGCGTTGTTGTTGCCAAAAAACCTATATTTAATTGCACAAGAAAGGTGTCTGAGCAGTCTGTCTGTATCTAGCTGACTTTGAAGTACATATATATACATATATATATATATATCCAAAACTCTGCAGGAGCACCCTTTCGAGGGCAGCCACAGGGAGAAAACATGTTCATGAAGAAGCATGGCAGCATGCTGGTAGGTGGCTTGCTGAGGCTTCATCAACAGGATCTGTTGCCAAACGCGTTTCAAGAGTGAAAACTCTCTTCTTCAGTGGCATAGTTACTGGATCTCTGAAAGCGCTGTTCAAATGCGCACTTAATGGATAAAACCTGCCGAATTGGGCGGAGCCCACCGCCCGGCATCCTGGATGTTGTGGTGCGTATAGTCTTGCTTCAGTGAGCGCGCCATTTCAAATGTCCAAATTAAAAAATACCCGTGTGGGTTTGATGGGGACATCAGCTTGACACCCACCTTGCTTCTTTGCTGCCAGCGTGATGGGGTTGCTCCGCCCTGCTGCAGTGCTTGTCCCGCTCCCTCCTCGATCCCAAACTCCTATGTAGGTGCTTGGCGAGGCTCACTAGTGATGGACCACTCCTCTCGACCGGGACCGGCCGATTCAAAATCCAAAACTCTGCAGGAGCACCCTTTCGAGGGCAGCCACAGGGAGAAAACATGTTCACGAAGAAGCATGGCAGCATGCTGGTAGGTGGCTTGCTGAGGCTTCATCAACAGGATCTGTTGCCAAACGCGTTTGAAGAGTGAAAACTCTCTTCTTCAGTGACATAGTTACTGGATCTCTGAAAGCGCTGTTCAAATGCGCACTTAATGGATAACACCTGCCAAGTTGGGCGGAGCCCGCCGCCCGGCATCCTGGATGTTGTGGTGCGTATAGTCTTGCTGCAGTGAGCGCGCCATTTCAAATGTCCAAATTAAAAAATACCCGTGTGGGTTTGATGGGGACATCAGCTTGACACCCACCTTGCTTCTTTGCTGCCAGCGTGATGGGGCTGCACCGCCCTGCTGCAGTGCTTGTCCCGCTCCCTCCTCAATCCCAAACTCCTATGTAGGTGCTTGGCGAGGCTCACTAGTGATGGACCGCTCCTCTCGACCGGGACCGGCCGATTCAAAATCCAAAACTCTGCAGGAGCACCCTTTCGAGGGCAGCCACAGGGAGAAAACATGTTCACGAAGAAGCATGGCAGCATGCTGGTAGGTGGCTTGCTGAGGCTTCATCAACAGGATCTGTTGCCAAACGCGTTTCAAGAGTGAAAACTCTCTTCTTCAGTGGCATAGTTACTGGATCTCTGAAAGCGCTGTTCAAATGCGCACTTAATGGATAACAACTTCCGAGTTGGGCGGAGCCCGCCGCCCGGCATCCTGGATGTTGTGGTGCGTATAGTCTTTCTGCAGTGAGCGCGCCATTTCAAATGTCCAAATTAAAAAATACCCGTGTGGGTTTGAAGGGGACATAAGCTTGACACCCACCTTGCTTCTTTGCTGCCAGCGTGATGGGGCTTCACCGCCCTGCTGCAGTGCTTGTCCCGCTCCCTCCTCGATCCCAAACTCCTATGTAGGTGCTTGGCGAGGCTCACTAGTGATGGACCGCTCCTCTCGACCGGGACCGGCCGATTCAAAATCCAAAACTCTGCAGGAGCACCCTTTCGAGGGCAGCCACAGGGAGAAAACATGTTCAAGAAGAAGCATGGCAGCATGCTGGTAGGTGGCTTGCTGAGGCTTCATCAACAGGATCTGTTGCCAAACGCGTTTCAAGAGTGAAAACTCTCTTCTTCAGTGGCATAGTTACTGGATCTCTGAAAGCGCTGTTCAAATGCGCACTTAATGGATAACACCTGCCGAGTTGGGCGGAGCCCGCCGCCCGGCATCCTGGATGTTGTGGTGCGTATATTTTTGCTGCAGTGAGCGCGCCATTTCAAATGTCCAAATTAATAAAATACCCGTGTGGGTTTGATGGGGACATCAGCTTGACACCAACCTTGCTTCTTTGCTGCCAGCGTGATGGGGTTGCACCGCCCTGCTGCATTGCTTATCCGGCTCCCTCCTCGATCCCAAACTCCTATGTAGGTGCTTGGCGAGGCTCACGAGTGATGGACCGCTCCTCTCGACCGGGACCGGCCGATTCAAAAATCCAAAACTCTGCAGGAGCACCCTTTCGAGGGCGGCCACAGGGAGCAAACATGTTCAGGAAGAAGCATGGCAGCATGCTGGTAGGTGGCTTGCTGAGGCTTCATCAACAGGATCTGTTGCCAGACGCGTTTCAAGAGTAAAAACTCTCTTCTTCAGTGGCATAGTTACTGGATCTCTGAAAGCGCTGTAGAAATGCGAACTTAATGGATAACACCTGCCGAGTTAGGCGGAGCCCGCCGCCCGGCATCCTGGATGTTGTGGTGCGTATATTCTTGCTGCAGTGAGCGCGCCATTTCAAATGTCCAAATTAATAAAATACCCGTGTGGGTTTGATGGGGACATCAGCTTGACACCAACCTTGCTTCTTTGCTGCCAGCGTGATGGGGCTGCACCGCCCTGCTGCAGTGCTTATCCCGCTCCCTCCTCGATCCCAAACTCCTATGTAGGTGCTTGGCGAGGCTCATGAGTGATGGACTGGTCCTCTCGACCGGGACCGGCTGATTCAAAAATCCAAAACTCTGCAGGAGCACCCTTTCGAGGGCGGCCACAGGGAGCAAACATGTTCACGGGGAAGCATGGCAGCATGCTGGTAGGTGGCTTGCTGAGGCTTCATCAACAGGATCTGTTGCCAGACGCGTTTCAAGAGTAAAAACTCTCTTCTTCAGTGGCATAGTTACTGGATCTCTGAAAGCACTGTTCAAATGCGGACATAATGGATAACACCTGCCGAGTTGGGCGGAGCCCGCCGCGTGCATCCTGGATGTTGTGGTGCGTATATTCTTGCTGCAGTGAGCGCGCCATTTCAAATGTCCAAATTAATAAAATACCCGTGTGGGTTTGATGGGGACATCAGCTTGACACCAACCTTGCTTCTTTGCTGCCAGCGTGATGGGGCTGCACCACCCTGCTGCAGTGCTTATCCCGCTCCCTCCTCGATCCCAAACTCCTATGTAGGTGCTTGGCGAGGCTCACGAGTGATGGACCGCTCCTCTCGACCAGGACCGGCCGATTCAAAAATCCCAAACTCTGCAGGAGCACCCTTTCGAGGGCGGCCACAGGGAGCAAACATGTTCAGGAAGAAGCATGGCAGCATGCTGGTAGGTGGCTTGCTGAGGCTTCATCAACAGGATCTGTTGCCAAACGCGTTTCAAGAGTGAAAACTCTCTTCTTCAGTGGCATAGTTACTGGATCTCTGAAAGCGCTGTTCAAATGCGCACTTAATGGATAACACCTGCCGAGTTGGGCGGAGCCCGCCGCCCGGCATCCTGGATTTTGTGGTGCGTATATTCTTGCTGCAGTGAGTGCGCCATTTCAAATGTCCAAATTAATAAAATACCCGTGTGGGTTTGATCGGGACATCAGCTTGACACCAACCTTGCTTCTTTGCTGCCAGCGTGATGGGGCTGCACCGCCCTGCTGCAGTGCTTATCCCGCTCCCTCCTCGATCCCAAACTCCTATGTAGGTGCTTGGCGAGGCTCACGAGTGATGGACCGCTCCTCTCGACCGGGACCGGCCGATTCAAAAATCCAAAACTCTGTAGGAGCACCCTTTCGAGGGCGGCCACAGGGAGCAAACATGTTCACGAAGAAGCATGGCAGCATGCTGGTAGGTGGCTTGCTGAGGCTTCATCAACAGGATCTGTTGCCAGACGCGTTTCAAGAGTAAAAACTCTCTTCTTAAGTGGCATAGTTACTGGATCTCTGAAAGCGCTGTCAAATGCGCACATAATGGATAACACCTGCCGAGTTGGGCGGAGCCCGCCGCGTGCATCCTGGATGTTTTGGTGCGTATATTCTTGCTGCAGTGAGCGCGCCATTTCAAATGTCCAAATTAATAAAATACCCGTGTGGGTTTGATGGGGACATCAGCTTGACACCAACCTTGCTTCTTTTGCTGCCAGCGTGATGGGGCTGCACCGCCCTGCTGCAGTGCTTATCCCACTCCCTCCTCGATCCCAAACTCCTATGTAGGTGCTTGGCGAGGCTCACGAGTGATGGACCACTCCTCTCGACCGGGACCGGCCGGTTCAAAAATCCAAAACTCTGCAGGAGCACCCTTTCGAGGGCGGCCACAGGGAGCAAACATGTTCAGGAAGAAGCATGGCAGCATGCTGGTAGGTGGCTTGCTGAGGCTTCATCAACAGGATCTGTTGCCAAATGCGTTTCAAGAGTGAAAACTCTCTTCTTCAGTGGCATAGTTACTGGATCTCTGAAAGCGCTGTTCAAATGCGCACTTAATGGATAACACCTGCCGAGTTGGGCGGAGCCCGCCGCCCGGCATCCTGGATGTTGTGGTGCGTATTTTTTTGCTGCAGTGAGCGCGCTATTTCAAATGTCCAAATTAATAAAATACCCGTGTGGGTTTGATGGGGACATCAGCTTGACACCAACCTTGCTTCTTTGCTGCCAGCGTGATGGGGTTGCACCGCCCTGCTGCAGTGCTTATCCCGCTCCCTCCTCGATCCCAAACTCCTATGTAGGTGCTTGGCGAGGCTCACGAGTGATGGACCGCTCCTCTCGACCGGGACCGGCCGATTCAAAAATCCAAAACTCTGCAGGAGCACCCTTTCGAGGGCGGCCACAGGGAGCAAACATGTTCAGGAAGAAGCATGGCAGCATGCTGGTAGGTGGCTTGCTGAGGCTTCATCAACAGGATCTGTTGCCAGACGCGTTTCAAGAGTAAAAACTCTCTTCTTCAGTGGCATAGTTACTGGATCTCTGAAAGCGCTGTTCAAATGCGCACTTAATGGATAACACCCGCCGAGTTAGGCGGATCCCGCCGCCCGGCATCCTGGATGTTGTGGTGCGTATATTCTTGCTGCAGTGAGCGCGCCATTTCAAATGTCCAAATTAATAAAATACCCGTGTGGGTTTGATGGGGACATCAGCTTGACACCAACCTTGCTTCTTTGCTGCCAGCGTGATGGGGCTGCACCGCCCTGCTGCAGTGCTTATCCCGCTCCCTCCTCAATCCCAAACTCCTATGTAGGTGCTTGGCGAGGCTCACGAGTGATGGACCGCTCCTCTCGACCGGGACCGGCCAATTCAAAAATCCCAAACTCTGCAGGAGCACCCTTTCGAGGGCGGCCACAGGGAGCAAACATGTTCACGAAGAAGCATGGCAGCATGCTGGTAGGTGGCTTGCTGAGGCTTCATCAACAGGATCTGTTGCCAGACGCGTTTCAAGAGTAAAAACTCTCTTCTTCAGTGGCATAGTTACTGGATCTCTGAAAGCGCTGTTCAAATGCGCACTTAATGGATAACACCTGCCGAGTTGGGCGGAGCCCGCCGCCCGGCATCCTGGATGTTGTGGTGCGTATATTCTTGCTGCAGTGAGCGCGCCATTTCAAATTTCCAAATTAATAAAATACCCGTGTGGGTTTGATGGGGACATCAGCTTGACACCAACCTTGCTTCTTTGCTGCCAGCGTGATGGGGCTGCACCGCCCTGCTGCAGTGCTTATCCCGCTCCCTCCTCGATCCCAAACTCCTATGTAGGTGCTTGGCGAGGCTCACGAGTGATGGACCGCTCATCACTAGTGAGCAGCGGTGCAGCCCCATCACGCTGGCAGCAAAGAAGCAAGGTGGGTGTCAAGCTGATGTCCCCATCAAACCCACACGGGTATTTTATTAATTTGGACATTTGAAATGGCGCGCTCACTGCAGCAAGAATATACGCACCACAACATCCAGGATGCCAGGCGGCGGGCTCCGCCCAACTCGGCAGGTGTTATCCAGTAAGTGCGCATTTGAACAGCGCTTTCAGAGATCCAGTAACTATGCCACTGAAGAAGAGAGTTTTTACTCTTGAAACGCGTCTGGCAACAGATCCTGTTGATGAAGCCTCAGCAAGCCACCTACCAGCATGCTGCCATGCTTCTTCGTGAACATGTTTGCTCCCTGTGGCCGCCCTCGAAAGGGTGCTCCTGCAGAGTTTTGGATTTTTGAATCGGCCGGTCCCGGTCGAGAGGAGCGGTCCATCACTCGTGAGCCTCGCCAAGCACCTACATAGGAGTTTGGGATCGAGGAGGGAGCGGGATAAGCACTGCAGCAGGGCGGTGCAGCCCCATCACGCTGGCAGCAAAGAAGCAAGGTTGGTGTCAAGCTGATGTCCCCATCAAACCCACACGGGTATTTTATTAATTTGGACATTTGAAATGGCGCGCTCACTGCAGCAAGAATATATGCACCACAACATCCAGGATGCCGGGCGGCGGGCTCCGCCCAAATCGGCAGGTGTTATCCATTAAGTGCGCATTTGAACAGCGCTTTCAGAGATCCAGTAACTATGCCACTGAAGAAGAGAGTTTTTACTCTTGAAACGCGTCTGGCAACAGATCCTGTTGATGAAGCCTCAGCAAGCCACCTACCAGCATGCTGCCATGCTTCTTCGTGAACATGTTTGCTCCCTGTGGCCACCCTCGAAAGGGTGCTCCTGCAGAGTTTTGGATTTTTGAATCGGCCGGTCCCGGTCGAGAGGAGCGGTTCATCACTCGTGAGCCTCGCCAAGCACCTACATAGGAGTTTGGGATCGAGGAGGGAGTGGGATAAGCACTACAGCAGGGCGGTGCAGCCCCATCACGCTGGCAGCAAAGAAGCAAGGTTGGTGTCAAGCTGATGTCCCCATCAAACCCACACGGGTATTTTATTAATTTGAACATTTGAAATGGCGCGCTCACTGCAGCAAGAATATATGCACCACAACATCCAGGATGCCGGGCGGCGGGCTCCGCCCAACTCGGCAGGTGTTATCCATTAAGTGCGCATTTGAACAGCGCTTTCAGAGATCCAGTAACTATGCCACTGAAGAAGAGAGTTTTTACTCTTGAAATGCGTCTGGCAACAGATCCTGTTGATGAAGCCTCAGCAAGCCACCTACCAGCATGCTGCCATGCTTCTTCGTGAACATGTTTGCTCCCTGTGGCCGCCCACGAAAGGGTGCTCCTGCAGAGTTTTGGATATATATATATATATATATATATATATATATATATATATATATATATATATATATATATATATATATATATATATATTCACAGAAAAAACCATAGGTTATAGACCATATATAGTTAGGGATTAGCATTTAAAAAACCTTATTTTATTTGCACAAAACCATTGAAATTCCATATATAGTTAGTTGCACTAACTATATATCGCGGACCCGCAATCCACTGCTAATGATGTCACATATTACATCATTCATGACATGGTCAGTGACATCACTGATGACATCACTGATGACATCTCAAATGACATCACTGATGACATCACTGATGACATCTCAAATGACATCACTGATGACATCACTGACATCTCATTTGACATTACTGATTACATCACTGATGATATCATTTATGTGATAATACATCTTCAGACTCTAATATAACCTTTGATACACTCAGTGTAAACAGGCACTCACAGACTGTCACACATCCATGGAGTTACTCACACACCTATTCAGTCATGCAAAGAATCAATCACATCTCCATTTCCTTAACTATACAGTTATACACACCTTACTTATTCAAACATATACTAACACATATTTACTCTCTTATACAATCCTTGATACAAGTTCACAATGATTCATACAGCCACTCTCACATTCACTGACTCTTATGTTCAGTTATTTATATATGTCAACTCTCACATGGAGTGTGTTTTACATATGTACTTACTTTGACATGTAGAACTGAGATATCCATTCACTCACCAATATACTCATGCACACAGTCAACTGTCCATACAGCTGTTTCTACATGCACTTTTGAACCCATACACCTAGGGAATCAACCGCTCACACATCTATGCACAGAGTTATACACCTCCCAGCCACCCACACACACACTCAGTCTCCCATACAAATACTTGGGCAACCATTCAATAACCCATATAGTTACTGATATAGCTACTGATTTAAACATGCAGCAGTTTACAGAAGAACATAAATATTGATTGCCAAATTAAGACACTTTAATCACTAACCCATGCACTCAGTGAGACACATTTAATCATTCTCTCATACAGTCAGTCATGCACCTACTAAATCCTTCATCCAGACACTTATACATCCACTCATTCTTCAATATGTAAGACATATTTTAACTTTACAGAAACATACAGTCACTGGGTGTTGTCATCAGTGATGTCATCAGTGATGTCATTTGAGATGTCATCAGTGATGTCATCAGTGATGTCACTGACCATGTCATGAATGATGTAATATGTGACATCATTAGCAGTGGATTGCGGGTCCGCGATATATAGTTAGTGCAACTAACTATATATGGAATTTCAATGGTTTTGTGCAAATAAAATAAGGTTTTTTAAATGCTAATCCCTAACTATATATGGTCTATAACCTATGGTTTTTTCAGTGAATTTTCAAGGTTTTGTAAATGCAAATTCCTAACTATATATGGTCTATAACCTATGGTTTTTTCTGTGAATTTCATTGGTTTTTTAAAAGCTAATATCTATAGCTGTAAAATATATTCTTTATTAAGTGACGTATCACGTAGCCCGTGAGACGCCTCATGATGCATCGCATAACCGTGACGTATCGTCTCTGCAGCGCAAACCAAACCCAAAACGTAAGCGCGCCAGAACATGCTTAAAGATATATATATATTTTTTTAACCTTAATTAGACAAAATCCACACGTGCACATATCACAAACGTTCAAAAAACACAATATGTCGAACTCCCGTTACGCTGCCGGTTAGCTGCCCGGTTAACGTACCAGGAAGCACCTTTACCGCGAAAAATCGCAAATTTTTTTTTTCACCCCCCAGGGAACTTTAATAGCCCCCTCATCAATCCTAGGGGTTCAGGAGGGGTCTGCCTTACCCCTTTCATTCATTTACACCTTTTTTTTTTCCACCTCTTGTCTCTCGATCCCACAGAGAGACAAGATGGCGGCCGCTCCAGACTGTTTACAATGATAACAGCCAATCAGCTTCTCCTCAGACTCCCGTTACACTGCCGATTAGCTTCCCGGTAGCTGCCCGGTTACCTGCCCAGTTCGCGTACCAAGACGCGTCTCTACGGCGAAAAAATCGGATTTTTTTTTTTTTTTTTTGGGCCCGGCGTGGCTCTATAATATCCCCCTCATCAATCCTAGGGGGTCAGAAGGGGTCTACCTTGCCCCCTTTCCTTCATTTCCCCCTTTGTTTTGGCCTCCTCTTGTCTCTCGATCCTACCGAGAGACAAGATGGCGGCCGCTCCGGACTGTTTAGAATGTTGACAGACACCGGAGAGCCAATCAGCTTTGCTTCGCAAAGTTCCGATACGCGAAAAGTTCGCGAACCGGAGCGCTGCCCGGAGCGCTGTTACAGATATATATCTTGTTTTAAACGTTAATTTCTCAAAATCCACTGAAGCACATATATTGAGACCTAGCAAAGGCACATCGGGCTAACAGTCCCTACAATTTTGCCAAGTTTCGTGCAAATCCATTCAGCCGTTCGAGCTAAAAGTGAGTCCAACCGCCCTATGGAAAACTCAATACAAAAAACGCGTTTTGGGACCCCCCTTTTTTCTCAGCCCCCCCTTGACGAAACCCCACCAA
Source organism: Lissotriton vulgaris (assembly GCF_964263255.1). Lineage (NCBI taxonomy): Eukaryota > Metazoa > Chordata > Amphibia > Caudata > Salamandridae > Lissotriton > Lissotriton vulgaris. The sequence continues at coordinate 1,331,049,827 of NC_141696.1, read as the reverse complement.
ATTTTCAGGGGCTGCTCAGAAACAAAATGTGCCATTTTCCTGAAAATTTCAGCCGATTCCGTCCACAAACGCCAAAGTTATTAGGCATAGAATTTTCAAAAGTTCCATAGAGAAAAAATCCTAACTATATATACCTACTGGCTATCGCCAGTAGGTAATATATATATATATATATATATATATATATATATGTATATATATGTGTATATATATATATATATATATATACATATATATATATATATATATATATATATATATATATATATATATATATATATATATACATATATATACATATATATATATATATATAATATATATATATATATATATATATATATATATATATATATATATATATATATATATATATATATATTAACAACGCCAAGTCCCACGATCCTCGGGACTCGTTCCTTCAATAAAGAGCACTCAGAGCCGCTTTAGCGTGGTTTCGCCAAGAAGTTTGATAACAGAAACTTATTGCAGTTAATTTGCTAAGGTTACAAACGCGTTTCGGCGTTGCCGCCTTCGTCAGTGTAAACCAGCATTTTTTTGGGTAGGTGATTTAAATAAATTGCATGGTGACAGTCTGTCACGTGTTCTAAAAGGGGTAAACATAAAAAACGGCACAAAGCTTGTAATTGCATCATTACTTGTGGCGGCCATCTTATAGTGGGTCAGTGCTGTATTCAATTAATCACATCAATATCACTATGTACCATAATGTTATACTATTGACACATTTATATACATAATTCATACAATTAAGACAATCAATTAATTCATTTGATAATTCATGTATATATATGGATGGTAAGTTGGGTTATCATACATATTATCGGACGCCTATTTCAACAGTGCCGTTGATTCGCAAAACCCTCAACGATCCCGTTTTGAGCTTTGTCGAATGGTTCACATGTTGGGATAAATGGAACAATTGCCTATCTCAGATTTGGTACAATCAAGCCCTGAATGGGCTAGTTTCATGTTGTTCATGTTGTGCACTTACACAAAAGAAAATTCATTTCCAATTGTTCCTTAAGTTTAATTACTTTTATCATTGCTTTTTTTCTTTTCCGGGATTTGGCAGACAGCATTTTTACTGTTCTCTTCTTGGTTTGTCTATTCTCTCAGGATTCATGTATTCGTGTGGTGGAGGGACGAGGATGACAGCGTTTTAGATATGAGTCCACATTTCTTCTTCGTTGTTCATCCCCCCTGGGATCTTAGTCTGGAGCTGGATGATGAACCTAGATTCTAAGGTTCTCAGTTTTCTTACCCAGTTCCCCCCTCTGTCAGTTCTGACTATTTGGTCCAGTATAAAATAGGTCAGTAAATTGCTGTTGCTGTTATGCATTTGCTCAAAATGGCGAGCTACAGGATAGCTTTGGTCCTTCGAGGTAATAGCCCTCATATGTTCAAGGACCCTAAGTTTGGTTTGTTTTACTGTACTTCCTATATACTTTTTCCCACACGGGCATGTTAAGCAATATACAGTATAGTCAGAATTGCAGTTGAGCAGTTTCAGTATTTTGGTTTTGGTTTTCTTTCCTGGTACTTGATATTCTTTGACCTTCTTCGAATTCTTACAGGCCTTGCACTTCATACATGGAAGGAAACCAAAGACAGTCGTTTTTTTCTTTTTCCTGCTCTCATAGTGGCTGTCAACTAGATGGTCCTTGAAAGAGTCTCCCTTCCTGTATGAGATCAGAGGATAGTTGGATAGAGTTTTCCCTATTACAGAGTCTGTCTTTAAGATTTTCCAGTTCTTTCTCATAATATTAAAGACTTCTGGTGACTTCTCTGAATAGTCTGTGATCAATCTGATATCTGATTTATCAGATTTAGGTTTATCTATTAGTAGGTCATTTCTCCCCACTGAATTACTTTTGATCTTGGCTTGATCTAAAATCCCTTTACAGTATCCTCTCTGTAAAAATCTCATCCTACATTGATTCTTCGCCTTCTCAAACTCCTGTTGGGTCAAGTAGGTGCGTTTCATCCGCTAAAACTCTCCCAGGGGGATGTTGTTAATCACGCTACGAGGATGATAACTTTGTGAGTGCAGAATTGTATTTCCCGCAGTGGGTTTCCGATAGACTGCAGTATGAATTGTGCCATCCTCCACATAGACCCGAAGGTCCAAGTAGAAGACCTCACTCTTGCTAATGTTGCTGGTGAAGCTGAGGTTTAAGTCATTATTATTAAGTTTGGCGATGTATTCCTCAGCCTCATCCTGTGAACCCCGCCACACCAAGAACAGGTCGTCGATGTAGCGGGTCCACAAAATGATATTATTCATCCCCCGGTCATTGTCCCCCGCCCAGGCCACGTGCTTCTCCCACCAGCCCACGAATAAATTTGCGTAGCTGGGGTCGAAGCACGTGCCCATCGCGGTCCCCTGGAGTTGTAGGTACAATTTTCCTGAAAACAAAAAGATGTTATTCCTTAAACAGAAATGTGTCAATTCCAATAACATTGTATTGTGGCTTCGATATTTGAGAGATCTATTGTCCAGGAAACTCTTCATTGCCACTAGGCCATCTTCATGCCTAATTGAAGTATATAAACTGGCAATGTCAAGTGTGATTAGGATCATGTCCTCCTCCCACTTGACATCCTGTATAATTCTCAAAAAGTCCTTTGTGTCCTTCAAGTATGAGTTAAGGTCTTTCACAAACGGAGAGATAAAACTATCAATGTAGGTTGAGCTTTTCTCTAGCAGACTGTCTTTTGCAGATACGATTGGTCTACCTGGGGGCCATACTTTACTCTTATGCACCTTAGGTAGGTGATAAAATGTGGCTATTTGAGGGAATTCACATTTTAAGGTTTTCCAGTCTTTGAAATTCAGGATTCCACATCCTTCCATTTTGTGATCAAGTTGTTGAAGGCTATAATGCTTTCTACATGTTTCTCCCTTTTTATTTCAGTATAGTGTTTCTTGTTTTGCAATTGGGAAAGTGCCTCATCCTCGTATTGGCTGCGTTTCAGGATGACGATGTTCCCGCCTTTATCGCTGGGTTTAATTATGATATTTTCATCCTCTTTTAAACTTTTGATTACTGCCCATTCATCCTTTCTCAAATTCCTTCTTTTCCAATTGAATTTCCCTTCTTGTAGTTTTTTTAGCTCTTCGATAACAACTTCCTGAAAGGTGTCAATCCCATCATGTGCGGTTCTTGGATTTATTTTGGATTTTATTGTCATTGTGCTTTTGCAGCCTTGTTGTGTGATCCCACACTCTTCCAACATCTGCGTGGGTTGTGTCTCCCAATCCTGGGAGTTGCTTGTTCCAATCATAGTCTGTGCCATAGCAATGGCATGTAAGTCCTTTCCAGTTATTGCTGCTAGCGGATCTGTTTCCTCCATTACGTTTCTATCACCATCTCTTGGGTTCCTGATGTGTATCTTTTGTAATTTAACTTTTCTAATGAACCTAAACAGATCTATTCGTGTCTGCGTGTAGTCGAATGCCGGAGTTGGGCAGAAAGTTAGTCCAAGTTGTAGAATCCTTTCTTCATTTTCTGTCAGTTTTCTATCTGATAGATTGACTATGGTGTTCTGTGTCGTCATTGTTGTGCTCATTTACAATTCTTCCCTCGGGTGCTCCTCGTCACCACCGGGGTAGATCTTCCTTGTGCGGCTCCTCCTGCCCCACCTCGTTTTCCTCTTGATGGTTTTGGTGGATGTGTTGTTGCCGCTGGTCGTTATCTGAGTCCTCTTATGACCTCGTATTCCTCGAAAAAAGAATCAGACTCCAGAGCAGGTGTGGATGGTCCTGCTTCTGTATGGTGCCCACCCCCTTCAGCACCTCTTTCTTCCCCTGTGCTTCTTGCCCTGACTGATTCGTCTTCTGAGATTTCCGACTCTTCAGTACTCGCCGGGGTTTTTATAAAAAAAAAAAAATATATATATATATATATATATATATATCTATATATATATATATATATATATAGATATATATATATATATATATATGCATGTGTGTGTGTATATATATTTATTTATATATAGACTTTGTTCTATTCTATCTCGGCGTGGATAGCACTTTGCTAATCCTATGCTTAAAGACTTTGATAGAAAAACAGGCATTTGAGGTGAGCAGATCTGAAGAGCTCTAATTAGAGCGAAAGACTGTGTCAGGGGTTGCTTTTACTCATTTCACGTTGGATTGAGTTGGTATTTTACCAATTCAAAGCTGTAATACTGTGCCTAGAGTGGTAAATGGCTTTTGTCATTTTACAGCTCGGCAAGGACAGCACTGTGCTAGTCCTATGCTTAAAGACTTTGCTGTAGAAATGGCAAAAGACTTTGTCCTTTTCTATCTCGGCGAGTATAGCACTTTGCTAATCCTATGCTTAAGGACTTCGATAGAAAAACAGACATTTGAGGTGAGCAGATCTAGAGTGTCGCTGGTGTTGAGAGTGTTCTAACAGGAGCTGCTTTCCATCTAAACTCGAAAACTGCCCAGAGTTCTCTCCTTCTTTTTTTGCATAATTTATTTGTCACTCTATGCCTGAAAGGGTTTTGTTTTTACTTATACTGGGTGCTCCCTTGTGTCTGGACAAAGCTATACCTCTCTGAAGAGCTCTAATTAGAGCGAAACACTATGTCAGGGGTTGCTTTTAGTCATTTCAAGTTGACATAAGTTGGTATTTTACCAATTTAAAGCTGTAATACTGTGCCTGGAGTGGTAAATGGCTTTTGTCATTTTACAGCTCAGCAAGGACAGCCCTGTGCTAGTCCTATGCTTAAAGACTTTGCTATAGAAATGGCAAAAGACTTTGTACTTTTCTATCTCGGCGTGGATAGCACTTTGCTAATCCTATGCTTAAAGACTTTGATAGAAAAACAGACATTTGAGATGAGCAGATCTAGAGTGTCGCTGGTGTTGAGAGTGCTCTAACAGGGGCTGTTTTCCACCTAAACTTGAGAACTACCCAGAGTTCTCTCCTTCTTTTTTTGCATAATTTATGTGTCACTCTATGCCTGAAAGGGTTTTGTTTTGATTAATACTGGGTGCTCCCTTGTGTCTGGACAAAGCTATACCACTCTGAAGAGCTCTAATTAGAGCGAAACACTGTGTCAGGGGTTGCTTTTACTCATTTCAGGCTGGCTTAAGTTGGTATTTTACTAATTCAAAGCTGTAATACTGTGCCTGGAGTGGTAAATGGCTTTTGTCATTTTACAGCTCGGAAAGGACAGCACTGTGCTAGTCCTATGCTTAAAGACTTTGCTGTAGAAATGGCAAAAGACTTTGTCCTTTTCTATCTCGGCGTGGGTAGCACTTTGCTAATCCTATGCTTAAAGACTGTGATAGAAATACAGACATTTGAGGTGAGCAGATCTAGAGTGTTGCTGGTGTTGAGAGTGCTCTAACAGGAGCTGCTTTCCACCTAAACTCGAGAACTACCCAGAGTTCTCTCCTTCTTTTTTGCATAATTTATGCATCACTCTATGCCTGAAGGGGTTGCTTTTACTCATTTCAGGTTGGCTTGAGTTGGTATTTTACCAATTCAAAGCTGTAATGCTTTGCCTGGAGTGGCAAATGGCTTTTGTCATTTTACAGCTCGGCAAGGACAGCACTGTGCTAGTCCTATGCTTAAAGACTTTGCTGTAGAAATGGCAAAAGACTTTTGGGCATATTACCAAGGGCCATTATCGCCGCTTTACCAGGACTTTTTCCCGCTAAAGCAGCGATAATTTGATCGCCCAATTACCAAGCTGTCGCTAAAACCAGTTAGCGACAGCTAATAGGAGATAGCGATCATCTTGGGGCCCGATTTGCATGTCAGCGATAATTATCGCTAATGACATGCAAAGTGGGTGTGCCAAGATGTTAGCGACTGGAAACAGTCGCTAATATCGCTATCTCCTATTACCAACAATGGGTTAGTTTTGGAAATATTTGCGCTAAGCGTGAATATCTCCAAAAGCTAACGCCTGCCCTGACCAGTTCTTAGCCATGTTATCCAATGAGTGGTGGATAACATGGCTAAAAGCATTGTCACGGTAATGCCTGAATATCGCTGCATTGACAGCGATATTCAAGCATTTCGCCTGTTTTTATCGCTTCTGAGATAAACCTTGATAATAGCAAAGTATCTCAGCGATAAAAACAGGTGAAGGGCGGCAATAGGAATATTCCTGCTAAGTTAGCGATAATTATCGCTAGTTGTTGATAATATGCCCCTTTGTCCTTTTCTATCTCGGCGAGTATAGCACTTTGCTAATCCTATGCTTAAAGACTTTGATAGAAAAACAGACATTTGAGGTGAGCAGATCTAGAGTGTCGCTGGTGTTGAGAGTGTTCTAACAGTAGCTGCTTTCCACCTGAACTCGAGAACTACCCGGAGTTCTCTCCTTCTTTTTCTGCATAATTTATGTGTCACTCTATGCCTGAAAGGGTTTTGTTTTAACTTATGGTGGGTGCTCCCTTGGGTCTGGACAAAGCTCCAACCAGAAAACTTCTGCCACCCCAATTAGCTTTTTTTTTGCCATCGGTACAGAAACTCGTTTGGCTTCTGAGTAACGCAAAGATCTTCAGGGTACGTACCAATTGAAGTGTTGAATCAAGTGATTAGGTCCAATGCCATGAAATGACTTATTGACCACACAGAGGGCCTTAAACAGAACTCGCTTCCTGACAGGTAACCAATATAACTTTTTAATTTCTGCCGAGATAGATTCATATTTTGAGGTACCTGAAAGCAGTGTAGCAGCTGCATTCTGTAGGAGTTGGAGTTTTTTCATGAGCCCTTCCTGAATGTTTACATAAAGGCTGTTGCAGTAGTCCCATCTGGACATAGCCAAAGCCGTAATGACCATTTTTTGACTTTCTTTAGGAAGAAAAGGCTGTATTTTTTTACATGATTTCAGGGTGTATGATGTGGCGGAGACCACTGAATTCACTTGCTCTTTATAAAAAAGTTTATTATCAATTATAAAACCTAAATGTTTCACCTTCCAAGAGAATCTGGCCACCATGCCGGGTTCCAAAATTGAGGATTATTCCCAAACAGTACCACCTCTGTTTTATTAGAATTAAGCTTCAAGCAGTTTTAGGCCATCCAGCCACCCACCGCTGTCATGCAATCTAGAAAGCGGGGTGCTAACTCCTGAGTTCCATCTGGAAGCAGTGATACTACAATCTGAGTATCCTCTGCGTAGGAAGTCAAATTGAACCCAAAGGATTCAATAAGGGGAGCCAATTGCGAGACATAAACATTAAAAAGAGCTGTATCATGGATGACCCTTGCGCGACTCCCCAAGGGAGAGAGAATAATTTGGCAGCAAAGTTTGCAAGTGTGACTGTCTGCACTCTGTTGGTTAAAAATGATTTAATCAGTTTCCAGGCCATATCTTTAACACCAATCTCATGCAGCCGGTCCATCAATAAAACATGATGGACCGTATCAAATGCTGCAGAGATATCTAGCATAATCAGGGCTGCATTACCTCCCTGATCCAGAATGGTCCTAATTTCTTCAGTGGATTTGAGGAGAGCCGACTCTGTGCTGTGACCCCCTCCCGAAAACCATACTGAGCAGGGTCCAGCACATGTTCCTCCACCAAAAACCGACTGAGTTGGGTATTCATTATTTTTTCTGAGATTTTATCATGGAGTGGAAGTCTAGATATGGGTCCGGATTTGGCTTCTTCAGCAATCAATGCTGTTTTCCATTCTTTAGGAAAGTAACCTTCTAAGAACATAGGGGCCTATTAGGATGGCGGGCGGATCACCCCACCAGGTTGGCGGTAGCCACCGCCGGCCTGGTGCGGGCGATCCGCCCGCCATCCTTGCTCTAAAGACCCTCAGCCGTATTGGGGTGGCGGGGGGACCACGGCAGACGGTAAGACCGTCCGCCGCTTTTTGGCAAAAGGTATTATATGGTGGGGGTGTCTATCAGACACCGCCAGCCATATTATGATGGGAAAATGTGAATGCCATTGCCTCCAGGGAAAGGCATGCAGAGAATCCCTGCAGGGGCCCATTGCGGGCCACCGGGGACTCCGGGGGGTGGTGGGTGCACAGGGGGGGTTCCTATGGTTCCCCCCGCATTTTAAAGTGCAACATGGCAGGCACCGCGTGGTGCCTGCCATGTTGTGCTTTGAAATGCACAACGTGCATTTTTACCATTGCGCTTTCAGCACCGCCTGCCGTTATGGTAAAAATACAGGATGCGTCCGCGATTGTGGCGGGCGCATCCTAATTGCCAAGGCGGGACCGCTGCTCCTATGGCGGGCAGTCCCGTTTTGCACGGGGATGGCGGGCGGGCAATTATAGTTCCTGTAAATGAGGCAAAGATATCATCAACTTTGTTGAAAAAAGATTGGCTATCTTATCGCATAGTTCTTGATTGGCTATGATGGGGATAGAAGGAGGGTGTGCTAATGCCGTAACTGTTTTAAACAGTTCTTTGGTAGAGTTCTTTGCAGACTGTATTTTATCTGCAAAGTAATCTTGTTTGGTTTTATGGAGTAGCTTCTTATACTGAGCTAAACTTAGTTTATATTTATTTTTTTCATTCACATTATACTTCCTCTTCCAAGCTCTTTCCCGGCGCTTGCCGATTAGTTTACTTTCTCTAAGGTCCTGGGTGTACCATGGTGATGTTGGACGTTCCCTATTATTAAAAATGGTTTTCAAGGGAGCTAACTTGTTACTGGCTGCTTCTAACCAGTTTATGTAAGCAGATGTGACCTCATCTAAATCTGCTGATAGATTAGGGGACGTTGAACTAACTGATCCAGAAATTCATTCGCTTTTACCCGATTCCATGCTCTGGTAATCGTCTGTTTCGTAACTGGTTTCTTAATGTCTCGATCTCTGGAGGAGTCACCTCGAACAGTACTACCCTATGATCTGACCAGATCACCCAGAGAGTGTTCGTAAACATTAAATGCCCGTTATTGGAGAAGATGCCATCGAGTGTATGCCCCACTTTATGTGTGGCACCTTTGACCCGTTGTTTTAGGTCCAAGGTACTAATTAGATCTATTAAGTTTAGTGTATCCAAATCATTATTAGCTTCTAAGTGGAAGTTAAAATCCCCTAAAATGGTATACAAACTGGCACATAGCTCATTTTCTTACCAGCTGCTAGCTTGTGTTGTAAACCAGTTTCTGGGTCCAGGCGGTCTATAGACCATGGTGCCCTTAAATGTGAAGTGGTGGGACAGCAAAAATCCAATCCCTCACATTCCAAATTGGACGAGGGGTTCAAGTTTACATTCAGAGATTGTAGATATATCAATGCTAAGCCCCCACCCTATTTAGCGGCGTATTTAATGTGTGACAAATGTAGCCCGGAGGTGTTTCTTTTACCAAGTCTGGCCCAGGCTCTTTGTCTGTCCACGACTCAGTAATGAATGCAATCTTAATAGCTTCCTCCTCAATTAAAGCGGCTACCTCAATATTGTGTTTGACTAATGATCTTGCATTCAGTAATGTACATTTAAAATGTTTTCCCGCCTCACATCCTTTCTTACCTTTAGATGTATATTGTGCCTGTTCCTCATGATGACTAGTAGGCATCTAAAATATCATTTTACAGCCAGGGCAGATATTCTGCTCATTTAGAGCATTCTGACCAGGCGTAATACGAATGCATAATGGGTTGTGCTTCATAATATTTAGGCTATGGAGTAGGCTGCTGGAATAAACATATGGGCTTAAGGCTTTTTCAGCTACATGGATACCGTGGCTGACGCTGTGCGCCGGCCGTGTGGGGACGGGCGCAGACGGGCTTGCCTTAGGTGCCGCACCCGCTGCACGCGTCCGCTGCGTGCTCACGCCAGCTTCCTGATTAAGTAGGCAGTTGGGGACAGCAACTGGCCCATTAACCTCTTTGCCTCCCAAGATGGCGGTCGCATGTAGGAGTCGACAGCCCCTGGTTGAGGGTAAGTGCAAAAAGCAAAATGTGCAAATTCGCTAATGGCCAACTAAAAACACGTTTTCAAGTCTTAAAAATATTAAAAATACAGCACAACCAAAATTCGTTGGTCCGCCCGGCTCAAGCCTCAGGAGACATCTATGTGCGCGCTCATGCCAGCTTCCTGATTAAATAGGCAATTGGGACAGCAACTAGCCCGTTAACCTTTTTCTCTCCCAAGATGGAGGTCGCGTGTAGGAGTCGACAGCCCCTGGTTGAGGGTAAGTGCAAAAAGCGATATGTGCAAAAATCGCCAATGGCCAACTAAAAACACAATTTCAGGTCTTAAAAATATTAAAAATACAGCACAACAGAAATTCGTTGGTCCGCCCGGCTCAAGCCTCAAGGGACATCTATGTTTAAGAAACACATTGTTTGTTGGATGCGCTTCATCGATGACATATTTTTGATTTGGAAATGAACTAAGGAGATGGCTTGTGATTTTATTAAATCTCTAAATGATAACGAACTTAATCTTCGATTTACAGCCTCAATTGAGGAGACTGCTATTGATTTTTTAGATGTACATGTGTACATTGACAATAATTTCATAGAAACCACTCTGCACAGAAAAAGTACGGCTGGGAATTCTCCGCTTCATGCGTCGAGTTTCCATCCAACTCATTTAATTAGGAGCATCCCCTACAGGTAGATCCTAAGAATACGCAGAATATGCAGTTCTGAAGTGAGTTTCGAGAAATGCATTAAAGAGAGCAGTCTCAGATTTTTAGCTAGAGGCTATAAAGAAAAATATATCAAATTAGCCCTGGACAAAGTCAAGATGAAGTCCAGAGATGAACTATTAAAAACCAATGTGACCTTGGTAATTACAGATAAAGCAACTCTCTACAAGTTGGAAGAGGCAGATCAAGAAATGAGATTTGTAACCACCTACAGTTGCCAACAAAAAAAATCAGGACCATAATCAACAAATACTGGACCATGATACAAACTGATATGGTCTTAAACCAATTGTTTCCAACCCCTCCTGCTTTGACCTTCAGGAAACCTAAGTCTATGCATAATGCCCTTGTTCAATCCAGCCCTGAGCTGATTAGTAACTCAGTTCAACCAAAAAATATGTAGCTAGCTCCCTGCAATGGTTTTATTAAATGCAACACATGCAGGCATGCAAGTTTGGGGTCAATACATCGCAATACACCACCATATATGGCCCCACCACTAGTAAGCTCAAGGCCAGATATACGTGTCGCACCAAATATGCAGTCTACGTATTGAGCTGTCCCTGGGGGCTTCAGTACATGGGCAGCAAAAAATTGCAGGTTCACGCACGTATTCTGCAACATCTCAGAGCCATAGTCAATTTGGACATGACCTATCCGGTGGCTAGACATTTTGAGGCTACTCATCAAAACAAACTAGATGATCTGAGATATTTTGTCATAGCTGCAGTACCACCAATGAGATGGGGAGGAAACAGAGAAAGGGCTTTGCGACAATTGGAGGCCAGGTTTATACTTGAATTGGATACCCGCACCCCAAATGGATTGAATAATGGGGAGGAATTATATAACGTTTTATAATTATTTATTGTAAATATGAAATTCATTTCATAATAAATTAATATTAACTGGTTTTACTATTTAACTAGTTTAATCCCAATTTGTGCGGGTTACAATTTTAGTTTTTGAGTGGTCATATAAAAATTGGCATATTACGTATCTGACATCTTAAATGAATATTAGTTTCTACTACATATACGTGTGCCATTGTAAAAAACTCATGATTATGTATTGATTAATAAAACAAAGAGATAAGAAAAGAAACAAAGGGAAAAAAGGACAAAATCGTAACGTTGCTACAACCCAGTTTCAAAACATTTACATTTTTTATCAATATGGTTTTTGTTGCAGAGTCACTTTAATGCACTTGTTTACTTTTTTATGCTCCGCTCAGAACTAGATTTGGAAATAGCAGTTCATGTTAAGGATGACTTAATGAATTGTGCAGAATATCAACCTTTTAGATAAAATGAACAGAATGCTCAATTAATATTTCAATTGAATGATTTTATATATGGTATCTGCATACTGTCATTTGCTATTCATGCTATTGAAAGGTTACCAATGGATTTAACTAGGAATTTTTTGTTTGTTCTTTTCAACTACTTAACAATTATTTATTAATTGTTCGCCCTATGCTGCTATATTTATTCATAATGTATGTAAATTATTAACTAGTTCGTTTCAAACACGCTTTATGCGGAGTATGTTTTCCATTTTCACTAGGTCACATGAGATTTACATGGTGAGGGTGCTTTGAAAATGAAAAAAGAGTGTAATCTGGTCATGTGATCAAGCCCACTTGTTGGGTGAAACGCATCATCTGCCATGTCGATCAGTGCCAGCAAATAAAGAAGATATTACCTGCACTAAATCGGTGTCCGTTCTCCGCTTTTCAGCCAGCTGCTGTTGGGACATTGATGAACTATATATATATAACTATATATAATTTAATTATTTTAAAATACCCACTAAAATCCATATATGTCCTTTTGGATCCCAAAAACTAAACTTCCCCAAAATTGTTAAATTACCCATACCACCCCAATACCCATACCCACTTAAATCTTAAATTACCCTTTGTACGCCAAAACCACCATTTACCCTAAAATCACCCTGCACACCTCTTAAAAAGCAGATAAATCCAAATGTATAAAGAAAGTTTACTGGCAGCACGGCTAGTTCATGTTCCCAGGCTGATCGCCAGAAGAAACTTAAGCCAACAGTGTGGAACAGAAAATGATAACAATCCAATTGGAACCTAGAATCTCATACAAATATATACAGAACTCATTCCATGAAACATACAGTGAGAAAAAGGAACCAAGTATAATAAAAGTTAAACATGCTGGATTACAATGCATAAATAAGAAGGTAAGAGCACCCCAAAACCCAAACCCACCCTGATCCCTAAAAACACCCCTGCACCCCTACGCCCTAACCCACCCTGACCCCTAAAAATAACCCTGCACCCTGAAACCTAAACAAACCCTGAAAACTAAAAATACCCCTGCACCCCAAAACCTAAACGCACTCTGAACCCTAAAATTACCCACTACACCCCAAAACCCTAACCCACCCTGACCCCTAAAAATACCCCAGCCCCCAAAATTTAAACCCACTCTGAACCCTAAAAATACCCCCTACACCCCAACACCCTATCCTACCCTGACCCGTAAAAATACCACAGCACCCCAAAACCTAAATGCACCCTGAACCCCCAAAATACCCCCTACAACCCAAAACCTTAACCCACCCTCAACTCTAAAATTACCCCCTGCACCCCAAAACCATAACCCACCTTAAACCCTAAAAATAACCCCTACACCCCAAAACCCTATCCCACCCTGACCCCTAAAAATACCCCAGCACCCCAAAACAAAAACGCACCCTGAACCCTAAAATTACCGCCTACACCCCAAAACCCTAACACACCCTGACCCCTAAAAATATCCCAGCATCCCAAAACCTAAACCCACCATGAACCCTAAAAATACACCCTACACCCAAAACCCAATCCCACCCTTACCCCTAAAAATGCCCCAGCATCTCAAAACCTAAACGCACCCTGAATCCCAAAAATACCCCAGCACCTAAACCCACCCTCAACCCTAAAAATACCCCCTGCACCCCAAAACCTAAACCCACCATCAACTCTAAAAATACCCCCTGCACCCCAAAACCCTAACACACCCTGACCCCTAAAAATACCCCCTACACCCAAAACCCTATCCCACCCTGACCCCTACAAATACCCCAGCATCCTAAAACCTAAACGCACCCTGAATCCCAAAAATACCCCAGCACCGTTGTAATGGCATTGAAGAGTAATGTTAGTTGTGTTGTCATGGTATGCGGGGTGATGGAATGCGGGGTAAAAGATTCATTGTAATGGCTGTTTACCATGCCGTTGCAGTATTCCAATCGTCAAAGCACGATAGAAACCACCACCATTTTCTGTAGGTCAGAGGGGATGAAAGGTACCACTTTTTTTGTATTTTCAAACAATAAAAACAAGAGGCAATCAGCTGATTAATCTACTCTTTGAAGGTAAGTTTTGAATCGAAAATCACTCCTAGCTTTTTTACTTTGGAAACTGGGTTGATAGTTGCCCTAGCATTGCCAGCCAAAAAGAAGGATTCCAAAATGACAGATCAGCACCAAAAAGGAGCAGCTCCGTTTTATAAGAGTTCAATTTCAGGTATTAACTATCCATCCAGCCAACTATGGCTGACATGCAGTTTCTGAATCTCATTGCTACCTCGCCTATGTTGGTTTGAATGGAGACAACAAGTTGTGTGTCATCTGAATATGATAGTGTATTGAATCTGAAGGATCTCATTAAGGCAGCTAGCAGAGCAACATAGATGTTGAACAGTTTGGGCTTAATGAGGACCTTTGCGGCACCCCACACTGTAAAGAAAATGTATTGGAAGTGAAATCTCCAAATGAAACAGATTGCGTTCTGTTGCTAAGAGATGAAACCAGGAGATCAAGAGCATTGTTCTTAATTCCTATCTCCATGAGCTGTTGCTTCAATACTCGATGAGTTGCAGTGTCAAAGACTGCAGCATTTTCTACTCGCTTAACTATTTTACGGATTTCCTCGGTTGCCACCACCGGGGCAGATTCTGTACTGTGAGGCTTCTTGAAACCGAATTGTGATCCATCAAGGATCTCATTCTGGTCCAGAAAGTTAGGTAGAGCCACATTAAGGTGTTTCTCAAGAACCTTTGCTGGAACTGGAAGTCTGGAAATAGGACAATAATTTTTCACTTCTCTAAGTCAAGTGTGTTTTTTCTTAGTAAAGATGGGATCAAAACTATTTTCCAATCCGAAGAAATAACACCCAATTCCAAGATATTATTCAATAAGGTTTTGAGTGTGGGGGCTAAGATGTAGGCCATGTCATGAAAGATATTCAAAGGATAAGGATCAGTCGGCCCCCAATTCACTGATTTTGATCTTCTGAACAACCTCTTAGCTGTCAGTGGGGGGGAAATTATTTAAAATTGGGATGTTATCATTCGAGACCACAGTTATCAAACTTAGGGCATTTTCCTTTATTCCCCCATTAAAAACCCTATAGATATCTTCCACCTTGTCCTTAAAAAAGTTGGTGAGGTTTTCACAAAAGATTTGAGGAGGAATCAATTTGCTTGCTTTCGGAAGGCAGGAGAGCAGTTTAACTGTTCTGAAAAGTTCCGATGAGGAATTGCTGGCAGCTTGAATCTAATCTCTGAAAAATGTTGTCTTTGCAGCTATAAGTTCAGCTTTATATTCAGATAAGAGATTTTTATATTGTATTTTCTTTTCCGCTAAATATCTAGTCCTCTATATTTTGTTTTGTTTACTGCACTGTCTTTTTAGCTCCTTAAGCCGAGGAGTATGCCATCCTGCTTTGGGAAAGAGCTCTAAGGCTTATAGACTGTTTACAATTGCCAGCTTATTTATTCCTTCCTTGATCCATATGGAAAACGTGTCTGCTGATGCATTAACTTCCCGAGTCATTTCATGGGAAGAGGATGCCAGGATAGCTGCAAGTTCATGTCTGTCCAAATTTATTCCAAACTCAAAATTGTTTATCTTTGACCATGCCCAACCCCATTTGCTTAAACTAAGGAACCTGGATGGCGAATTTGATCAGCATGTGGTCTGACCGTGTGACCGGAAGAATACTTTCCATCGATAGTCCCGGAAAACTAGAGAACACTGCATCCAAAGTATGTCTTGCAATGTGCGTTGGGGTTGTGATTAATATCTTAAGACCTAGGGCCTCATTTATGAAAAGTGACGCATCGCTGCGTGAAAACAGCGATGCGTCACTTTTCACTGCGCACTCCTTGCGACACCAATTATGCGTCATATTTAATGTATGACGCATCATGTCGCAAGGACTTACAGATACGTCAGTATTTCTGACGCATCTGTAAGCGCAAAAGTGACGCATTGCTGGAGTGTGTCATAAAAGTGACGCATCTCCAGAAATGCGTCCTTTCACATGGGGAGAGCCCCATGTGAAAGGGCTTGCGTCAGTCTTACGCCTGCTGTGAGGCAGGCGCAAGATTTTGACGCAACCGCATCCTAAAAGTGACGCAGTGAAATCTCATAGATTTCACTGCGTCACTATTACGAGGCTTTTTGCGGGGGAACGCCCCCTCTGCATACATTATACCTGACGCAGGTATAATGTGGCGCAGGGGTTTAAAAAGTGACGCATCTACCTAGATGCGTCACTTTTTAAATATGGCGCAACAAGGCGCATGTTTTACGCCACAGATGCGTCACAAAAAGTGACGCATCCGCAGCGCAAAACTGACGCAAGGCCTTCATAAATGAGGCCCCTAGAGTTGACATGTTATCAATGCACTGCCTTGCACCATTATTATAGACCTCATCAAGCTGAAAATTAAAATCACCTAAAATGGTGAAAAGTGCGAAGTAGATACAGTTATTTAACAGCTCACATATGGCTTCCAAGAATTTTATTTTAGGGCATGGTGGTCGGTAGATCTGGAGGCCATGAAACCTAGTATGGTCATACTGTTTGCAATTCAGAGCGAGCACCTATGCCTCAGATTACTCAAAAGGTTACCATACCATTTGATATCTAAATTATTTTCAGAAATAATTGCCACCATTCATTCTGATCATGAGTCACGTCTAGGAAATAGAGATACGCATTAGCAATATAGATGTACCAATACATTATAGACCCTCCGCCTTGCCCTGAAGAATTAAATCTCTGGCTTTTCACGTAGAAACCTTCTTTGTAATAAACTAATCAGAAAGCTAGAGCTCAGAGTTTAGAGAGAATGAATCTAGAAATGCAACAAAGACTCAGTGAAATAAAGATTACAGGTCACCCTCACCATAAAGCTTACATTATGAGCATAGGCCAACCACTATCAAGTCTTCATATGACAACCAAAGCTGTTGCACATTATGTACAACGTATGGCCATTGTTGAAATACTGACTCAAAAACAGCCACCTAATCAATAAATATAGATGTGTGTCACGTTAGGACCATATTTTGTGATCTTGAAACCACTCATATCAAAGCAAACCAGGTGTGACCAGAGTGATAACCAATGACAAGTCACATTGTCTAAGACCAAGTACTACTGAAAAGAAAAACACAAGACCATCTTTTGCTTGAAATTCCCCCAGACATTTGCCTTCTATATGTTTTTGTTGGCCATAGCACTCTGCACACTTGTTAATCAGTTATAAAGTGCTTGTGCTGTCCCTTTTAAGCATGACAAATTGGCATATACCCATTTGGCTCATTTAATTTATTTGTAATTCCCTAGCACATGGTACTCCATGTAACTAGGGCCTGTAAATTAAATGCTACACAACAGATGAATTTGCATTGTGCAAACCACCAAAGTAGCACTGTCAAACATGCCTCCAGGAATGTCATTGCAGCTTGTGTATGCAGTGTTAAGCTGCTATTTCGACCTGGCACAACAAACCTTTTTCCAAGCCTAAACCTTCCTTTTTAATATGGCTTAGTAACCCATTAGGTAGGCCCTAATGCCCATAGGGCAGAGTGAATGGTAGCTAAAAAGTAGAACATGTAAAATTCAAGTTTTTCATGCCCTGGCAGTGAAAAATCCCCAAAGTCACTGTTCACTGTTGCAAAGCTGCCTCTCGCATAGAAAAACATTGAGTCACATTATAACAATTTACAAAGCTTAACTTCAGTTTGGGAGCTAGAAATCTGATTTAAGGATTCATTTGAATAGTACTGTGAAACCCAACTTAATGGTAAAGCCAGAGTTTATTATTGCTATTTTGGAGATTACACTTTCAGAAAGTTGTAAGCCAAATGTTCTTCTGCCAGCGTCCAGTTTCACCTGACCATGATGGCTCCCTTGGAGTGTTATGTCTATTGCTGCAAGACAGTGGACAAAGGGCCTTGGGTGTGGGGAGGGATACATGTGTGTACATACGTCCAAGTACTTCATGAACTCTCATGCCTACCTAGTCCAATTTTCAGTATACAAACAAACTTATGTGGGTGGTGGGACGAAGTCAATATTGTAAGATCCGGGGCGACCTCGTGTCAATGCCTTGGACGTTCCCTGGTGACCCCCAACACACGTTGCCCAGTTGACTGGGGTACTACTACAGTGGCCCCGTGCAGGACTTCCTCCACCCAAGAAAGCCACAGCCAGGCCCATCCATGCAGTTTTACCATCTTCTGTAATAAATAAGCCTCTTGATAACATGTACAGTTTGTGATGATATTTGGACAGATCACTAAACCCATGCATGGCTCTTGGAAGAAACGCAGACAACTTGAGAGATAAACTACTTTATTTTCAATACACAAAATTAAATAACTATAGAAAAATATAATAAATTATCTGTGCAAAAGCTGAATTTAGTGCTCTTTCAACAAGAAACGTGAGTGGATTTGGTTATTTCATTATAATTCTTATATTCAAGAAAACTTTCATCAACAACTGAACCAGCTGCTTTTCGTCAGTACCCGTGTGACTTTCTTCAATCGCATGTTAAATTCAAACTGATGTTGTCCATTGAAGAAATACAGAAGTCCTAAAAAGGAGAAAAAACAATTATTTAACACCATACAAAAACGCATCAACTATCTCTTTTTAGACATCGTTTAGCATACTCCATATGGATGCAAAAACTGCAGCAGTGGGAATTTAGGGTCAGATGTACGTATCCTAGGGTTTGCCATTATCTAACAGTGAATTTTAGCAATTCTCCATTAGGTAATCACCAACAGTGATGTATAAATGTGTGTTGAACATTGGGTTGCAAATAGACCTACCTCGTTAATATTCATGAAGTAAGTTTGCGATCCATTGGGAATCACAAAAATCACAGGGATGGTAGCCTACTGGGGTCATGTAAGTTATAACAAGGACCACCCTATATGCCCACCCAGAGAGGGGTAAGTATTATATATAAGTACAGAGTGCCATGGGCATCATTCAGTAGGTAGGAATCACACCCCTAATAAGAGATTTTGCATGCACAAAAGTTCCAGCACGGCATGGGCTTTTCCGTCCATGCCATGCTGGTATTTTTTTTACCTTCCCATTGCGGGGCCTATTTTGTAGTCACTGCTGTGGGAACACCAAAGGAATCACTCGCCAATGACAAAAAAAGTCATTACAAGGAGGGCAGTTCTCACGCGGGTTTGGCGGTGTGGTGGGCCCGTCGGCGCACCATCAAACTCAGCATCTGCCCCTCAGTGTGGCCTTTGGGTCCACCCGTTGCACTTGATTCAACGACTTTGCTGTCTAATGCAGATACCGGCCCCCTTATTCACTGAATTTCCTCCCTGTTATTGTGTTTGTCTTGACAAGGAAGACTCTCACCGCATTTTGATTAGGTGAGTTGAATCCTTCCATTACTGTTATGAGGGAATAATTCATTTATTTTGCTTTTAGCTCTTTCCTGACCGTCTTCCCCACCCCTCTATTATTTTTTATTTATGTATCTATTTTTGCAACTTTTGCCCAAGCTTGGAGCTGCACGTTGGTATTGGGATACTTGCTTTTGCCAACATGTTAGGCGTGCATCCCGCTTCTCCCCTATCTCTCTGTACATTATTCAATTTCTCATTCTTTCAATATTTTTGCAAGGGGCCATACAATACACTTTGTTAACGGTCCGCTTGCTTTGCTCTAATTTGTGTGGCATCCTACGCATGCTTTGCTTTTTAAATTTATAATTTCAAAATGACTTTTTTGGAATGGTCAATTAAAAATAAAATATTAAGATTGTATTCATGTATGCATATGTAGAGAAAGCATCCATCTTTGATTCTTTTTCTTTTTGTATGAGAAAAACATTGAACAACGACCCCAAACCCTGCCATATACCATCTTATTATAAAAAAAAATTTAACCAAAAGTATAATCAGTCAAAGATGGCTGCTATGTGAGTGTACGTTTGTGACGAGCATCATTAAATGATTTTTCTTTCATTTTAAAAAAAAATCTTAAAAGTGGGCTGCTGCTCAGACATGCATATGTGTAGTGGTTGTTTTGTAATTATGTTACATAAACCAAAAAAAAAAACATTCAAAGGTGGCCACAGTATGTGCACATACATATGCAGCAATCAACTTTGAATATATATTTTTTTTTTGGGAGAAAAAAAAGCCTTACAAAAGGCTGCATGCGCAGGCGACCATCTAGGGGCAAAATAAGCATTGGTGAATCCAATAGGTTTCAGTGGGTAGGCCTAGTGGCTTTGCCAGTGTATGTGGAGAGAATTCCAGCTTTTCCCCAGTAATACCACATGGGCATATGCATTAATGAGTTTATAGATTAGGACATTAATACATCATTCAAAAACATAACCATGCTCCTAACAAACACAGAATTGACAAGATTTTTTAATTTCACTGAAAAAAGATTGAGGTATTTACCGTTAGCGTAAAAAACGGCATCAACTTTTGAGCCAATACTTGGGAACGTAGTAACAATCCGTTGTGGAGAATCTTTGTCCATGACCTGAAGTGCTTCATCAAAACTAAAGACACCAATACGTTTAAATTAACTTTAGTCCAGTAATATTTCTAATTAACAATCCATAACATAATTTGGGTAATACTGTCTTTAGTTTCCTTCCAGTCATATTGTATGGCACTCATGCAATTTTGATACTACTGTAAAGTTATGACTAGTATCATTCCAGTTCCTAACAAGCAAATTTAGCACACATTTAATATATTAAAACAAGACAAAAAATGAATAACAAAAAAAACAGGGATGAACTCTATAAAATGATTATTTCCCATGTGAAGGAGGTTGAAACACTTTGGCAGCAGATATACAGATTAGAAGAGTATGTGATCAATACCGGACATTTTCTCAATATTTAAAGTGAACGCAGATTACTTATATGAACTCTCTTGGAGAGCATCCAAATGCAAACACCCCGCCTCTGAGACATTTATTTATTTATTTATTTATTTATTTATTTATTTATTTATTTATGCAATTTTAAAGCGCTGCAATTACCCAGGGGTGTCTCGGCGCTGAGAGCTATGTTTGATATAACTAATGTGAGATTACTGAAACATTCCTTTATAGCTTTCCAATCAGTCAGATTATTGAGAGAACAGCCATGTCTTTAGTTGCTTTCTAAAGATAGTCAGAGTGGAACTGGTTTTTATAGTAAGGGGAAGAGAGTTCCACAATTTTGCAGCTGCGATGGTGAAGCATCTGTCTCCCCAGTTAACTCTCCTCGTTCTGGGTATATTAAGCAGATGAGCAGTATTTGAACGAAGCGTTCTGGGAGTTATGAGTGGTTTAAATGAATTCCTGAGGAATTTAGGTCCAACGTTGTTAATTGCCTTATAGACAATACAAAGGGACTTAAATTTTGTGCGACTTCTAATCGGGAGCCAATGCAGTTGTTTCAGATGTCTAGAAACAGAGCTGAATTTTGAAATGCCCAGTAAAACTCTGGCTGAGGCATTCTGTATCATTTGAAGTTTGGAGATGACCTTTTCTTGTGCATTGAGGAGGAGGGCATTACAATAGTCAGTGCGTGAAAACACCAATGTAGAAATTAGAGTTTTTCCTGCTGTTTTAGGGAGATATGGAAGGAGTTTCTTGATTTTCCGTAGGGTGTTAAATGATGATGAAACTACCGAGTTCACATGATAGTGAAAAAGGAGTTTGCCATCAAAAATGACTCCTAGGTTTCTGACTTTACTGACTGGTTCAGGTGGAGTGCCCATTTCCTCCGGCCACCATAGGGGGGACCACATAGGCTGGATCTTACCAAACAGCATTACTTCAGTCTTAGTAGAGTTCAGTTTTAGACAGTTAGAAGACATCCAACTGCTAATGGCCCTCATGCCGTCTTTGAAGTTTGCTGCTATTGTAGGACCGTCTCTGTGTACAGATAATACCAACTGGGTATCATCGGCATATGTTGTTAGGTTGATGTTATAGGCTTTTATTACCCTCGCTAAGTCCGAAACATAGATGTTAAAAAGGGTCGGACTTAGCGAGGAACCCTGAGGAACTCCACAGGGAAGCGTGAAAGTGAGAGATGTATATGTGCCTAATTTAACTGCTTGTTTACGGTCTGTCAGAAAAGATGTGATAAGATCCCTGGCTTTATGTTTAATACCGATGGCCTCGACACGGTCGATCAAAGTAGAATGATCGACCGTGTCGAATGCCGCCGATAGGTCCAGCAGAATCAACACAGCCTGTCCGCCGTTATCCATCGTTGTTCTTATTTCATCTGCGGCCTTGATCAGGGCAGTTTCTGTCCCGTGACCTTGTCGGAAACCGAACTGGGTGTCATCTAAAAGGTCATGATTATGAATATATTCGGAGAGCTGTTTATTTATGACGTATTCAAAGATTTTGGCTGGGAACGGTAAGGATGCTATGGCACGGTAACTGGAAGGTAGTGAAGGGTCAAGTGATGGTTTTTTGAGGAGTGGCTTAATTATAGTATTTTTCCATATTGTTGGATATGAACCTGTTGAGAACATGGTGTTGCAAATGTGTGTCAGAGGTAAAGTAATGATGTCTGGAATAGTATTGAGTATAGAAGGGTGGCAAGGGTCCAATGGGGAGCCAGATTAAATTGACGAGATTAATTTATGAATGTATTGCGGGTGTATTTTTGTAAACTCCATAAGAACCGGTAAGTTCTAATTTATTTGTGTGTTAGTTGGTTTGATGGTGCTGGAATTTGGAGTGAAGTCCTTGAATATAGACGTAACCTTTTCAGAAAAAAAGTCCGCCAAAGCATTACAGAGAGTTTGCGATGTTTCAATGGGCGGGCTTGATGGTTCTGCAAGATGGGTTACTACATTTGGCCTGATCTATTTGAGTGGTGTAGTAGGTATTTTTTTCTATGGATATTCTTTGCTTGTAGTTATAAAGTGCAGCTTTATATGTTATTTTGTCTGCCGAGTTATAATGTTTGCGCCAGTGGCGTTCTAAGTTACGGCAATGTTGTCGTTGTAATCTGAGTTGTTCTGAGAACCAAGGAGCCGAAGGGGTTTTCCTATTGTATTTGGATATTTTAGATAGAACTAAAGTTGTGAATGCTCCTTCCAGAATGGAAGTGTATTTAATGGCTGCAATGTTTGGATCTGTTTCAATGTCTGTACCCACGAATGCATCAGTGAGAGTCTGTATAAGAAGAGTGTGGTCAAGATTTCTCCAATCTCTGGTGGTTTGATAAGGGTTTGGTGATATATTTTTACATGCCGGGGTTTTGGTTTTGATATCAAATAAAATAAAATAGCAGAATGATCAGACCATGTTAGTGGTATTATTCTATTTATTATAATGTGTGGATTGTTGGTAAAGATACCATCAAGCGTGTGTCTTGCTTTGTGTGTGGGAGCCAAAATCAGTTGTCTAAGTTCCACAGGAAGTAAATCATTGATAAGCTGGAAGGTGTCTTTATCAGTTAGGGATTCCAGATGGAAATTGAAATCTCCTAATAAAGTAAAATATTTATTTTCAACAGCTAGCTCACTCAATTGATGAAGTTGTGACAGAAATGCAGACATCATCTGTTGAAAAGAAGGCAAACCCTAATAAGGACTAAACAACTATCTATGCTAACAAACTGTATACCTTGATATCATGCTAGTATTTACTTTGAATTTTGTGTGATTTATTTCTGTATCTTCATGTTTACAGTTTGTGGAGTGCTTAATAGCTGATTAATTTTTTGAAATAACACAAAGCAACTCCAGAGTGAAGATTGTTTCTGATTCCTCTTATATTATATTAATCAAAACTTGATTTATGGCCATTGGGGTGTCTTTCTATTGTGTTTTTAGTATCTAAATTTGAGCTGCATCGTCTCATTTGAGAACCTTGATGCACAATTAAATACCAGCTATTGTTTGATGATACAAAAATGAACCTGTTGTGAAGGACCTCATGTGGTAAATGAGCAATGGTGTGGAACAGCTTACCTATGAGTCGAGATTGGAGGAACATATGTTGAAATTCAAAAAAGTAATAAAAACCTGCCTGTCTATTTGTTATGGTTTGTCAGTCATACTGGAAGCACTCAGAGGCCAACGGCTGTGTATCATATTTTATTTTAGTTGTTAATATGGAAAAGAAATACAAATATTGTGGGCTTGGTTCCGGCCTTTTATGTTACAAGACTACTCTGTAAGAATGTAAGAAAGAAAAGAAGAGGAGCCTTGCACCCCCATAGCTTTGAAAATTTCCATCATCGGGATGTAGCAGAAAGTCATAATTCACATTTTTAAGCCACTCTCATAGAGCAATGTCAGTGAACACTGTTTGTAAGAAAGACTTTCTTTGTTTTTTTATGGTCTGTACCGGTTCTTGTAATGTATGACTATTACTTTCCCTTATGCTATTTTTTCAATATTTAAATAAGAAATATTTGAGCCATACCAGTGTCAATAAGGTCAAATAGCAGGCCAATGCTATTATTGGGATTTGAGTTGCAGATCTACTATTTGATTTCTTTGCCATTAATAGGTTCTCTAGACCATCATCAGTTGTGATGTGTTGATAATTTACCCATTTTTAATTGTTACCAACCATTCAAATATGAACACACCATGACAAACATCATGCTATCTCTATTATGAACCATAATCTTCATAGTCCTGCCTGAGATTTGTATCATCTCCTTACCTCCAGTACTTGTCATTGACAAAGTAATATGTTTTTCTTTTGTCTGGGTGATAGACAGCAGCATCAATCCTAGTCACTGTTCTGGGGAATCCAAGTGTGTAGATGTTTTGGGGGTAATTTGGCAACATCCGATATCCTTTCATTGCCCAATATTTATTTCCTGCAAACAAGAGACCATCACTAAGTATTTTAAACATTCTTGGTACTAGTTTCAGTTCTAGCGCTGGTCTTAAAGACATACATTCAACTCTGAGATATTACAAAAGCTCCCTTTCGTATCTTTTTCTTATTTTTTCACAAAGTGTTGAGAGTCCACTTACGTGACAATAGGAGAAAGAAAGATAAGCAAGAACCCGCTACACTAACAAATAATGGCAAAGCCAAACCAGGGCACAAGTCCTAAAAAACAGTAGTGGGGGGACTAACCTAGTTAATCAGAATGCAAGTGGCATCGCAGCGCATTGCATCGCAGCATGTGACATCAAGACGCATGACATCACAGCACGTGACATCACAGGAACTGGCATCACAAGAAGTGATATCAGATCTTACGCCCTCACATATATGTTTAGCAGGTGTATCATGAGTACATGTGAGCACATTTCGAGTATACTTGCAGACCCTCCTGATTTAGGCAGAAGATTCACACTTTTGTACACTTCATATAAAACAATGTTACCTTTTGTCAATATTAAGCCCAGTGCTTTAAAAGAAATAGGTGTATATAAAAATGCAATTTATTTTGGGCAATACTGGGAAAGATTAACACACCTGATGTTCTAACAGTGCATGCAAATCTCCTAAACATAGCCTGAACAAAGTGAAAAGCTGCCTCTCCGAAGTATGTGTGAAGTGCTAACAAGGTGCCAGCCTTGGTTTCCCCTCTGCTGCATTTGCATCAGGTGTGAGGCTCCTGACTGCTGCCAGCCAGGAAACCTCAACAAAAGGAGGCTTGATGACCCCTGAGACTCAGCCTTTGTTATGGCCCAGCAGGAGTCAGAAATAAGAGAGGCCCGTCCCCGTCTGCACATTGTTGGATCCAAAGCAGACTACAACGTGCAGGCACTGCTGAATGTGTCCCGGTGTTTGGAAATTACACCGGGACAAATTCTGCATCTTTTTTAGTGGGGCACAACCTCTTGGCAGGGTGGACGGCATCCACCCTGTGAAAGAAGTGGGGGGACGCTGCCCACCAACGTGGACCCCCGACTCATGCCCTGAGCCAAAATATCTGGCTTCTTTTAAAAAGTGAAAGCGCTTCATTGATAGGTATGTTTGTGTGTGTGTGTGTTTGGATGTAGATAGGAGACTAAGGGCCCGATGTAGGTGGCCCATTACCGGTTGTTAACGGCCGAAAATACTGAATTTCGGCTGTTCCCGACAGGTATTGGGCATTTGGGATGTAGGTGGCCTAAATTGCAAATTCAGTAATTAACGATTCGGTATTTTAAGGAATCGGTAAATTACTGATTCCTTAAAATACCGAATCAGTAAATTACCGAATTTGCAATGTAGGGAGCACTCAAATGATTCGTTATTCACCACCAACTATAAGTTGGTGGTAAATAAGGAATACCTTTGAAAATGCAAATATGTGCATTTTCAACTGTGCCATGTGGCAGACATACATGCCCTTAGGGCATGTATGCGTGCCACATCTGCACATAAGCACAATTCAGGGGTGCAACAGGGTGTCAAAGTGACACCCTGGCACCCTTGAATGTTTCCCCCATTTTACCGAATCGGTATTTACCGATTCGGTAATTGCCATTCATTCCGATGGGCCTCCAGGCCCATAGGAATGAATGGCAATTACTGAATACTGATTCTGTAAATACTGAATATTACCGATTCGGTAATTTTTACCAAAAATTTATCTACATCCCATTTACCAATTCTTAAATACCGAATCGGTAAAATTCGGTATTTAAGAATATGTAAATTGGGATTACCTACATCTGGCCCCAAGTGCGCGAATGTGAGAATGTGTCAGCAGTTGGTGAGTGAGTGACTGCACGGATAAAGGAATGAGTGAGTAACTAAGAGCATGTATGAGCACTAGCATGAGAAGGAGGTAGAGCTGGAACACTATGGCAGCCTCTGCACAAAGCTCTTTCTGTGGGTGCAGGGCACTGCAGGAAGGGGCTGCTGAAGCTGCAAAGATGCTGCCATGGCTAATTATTAGGCCTTGGTGGAATTTCAATTATGCCAGAGTAATCAGAGTAATTTAGGTCATTTTGATTTTCTCTTTGAAGCAGCATTATTAATAACAACACTATTTCGCCCTTTCAAGTAAATAGGGTTCATTTGGAGGGACAAATGCTACAGTGAGAACACATTTAGCGCACTGCTGTTTACGTACTGCTGCATTTAGTGCTAGTTTCTGCATGCAAAATGCATCCTCTCACCCATGTTAGATGAAAGAAACTAGCGCTAAATGCTGGACATAATTTGGGGGAAATCCTACCCCAAGTGCACATTTAGCGAGCGTGAGTGGCGGCTCGTGTTCACTAATCATGTTCCGTTGCATTTAGCACTATTTTTTTAGTGCAAATTGCATCTTCACATCCATTGCACTAAGAAAATAGCACTAAATCTATTACTCTTCTAGCAGAATTCTACTTAATCTCTAAAAATGTTTGGGCAATTCTGCATGAATACGCTACATGGAATTATGCGAGTTACACGCACCCCTACTCATTAGCTGTAATGTGTTAGAGGTTACCTCCAGCAGGACTATCTAATGCGGATGTCATGTTTACACTGCTTGCTATTGAGAAGTAGAAGTACTTGGGGGAACTATGCCTCTTTAAACTGCTGGATCTAGGGACTACTGAGCAGTGCTGCTAATCATCTTCTAAAGGTCAACTGCAATTATGAGTAGTACAGTGGCAGTTAGTTTTCATTTGGGGTCACCCATTTCGAGTGGTCACCCCTACAGCAAACAAACAGAATACATCCTCACTTTAAAAGAAGGGGAGTTCCGTTATGCAATGACTGCAGGAGGGCTGGCCTTAAACATGATGAACGCTGCCAGTAAAGACGAGGGATGGAGGAGGCGGAGCCACTGCACTATTCTGCTTGCCTCCCTGTGAGCTGATTCAGAATGTGAATGAACCTCCAGCAGAGCAAATATAGAAGGTAGACTGGGCTATGGTTCCTATATGCAGTCTTATTAGGTACTAATAGCCCGTCCCGACGTTGTCCGGGAGCAAAAGGTTGCCTCAGGGCCCCTGCCCGCCCTGACGCTAAGGCTGCTTCAGGGCCCCCGCCCGCCCCGACCCGCCCTCCCCGACGTTAAGGCTGCTTCAGTGCCCCTGCCTGCCCCGACGTTGTCATTGTGTCCCCCGTAGCGCACCCGCGGGTGCTCACTTCCTCCTGTTGCTCTGTCGGCATCTTAGACATGGCTCCTGAGCTGGTTTGGCAACAGAAAGTGTAGCGTATCCTCAGGATGTGGGTGGAAGTCAGGCCACTGAATTGCATCACTCGGTAGCCGGATGTACCCAACATAGCATGCAAGGCTTTCACTGCTTCGGTACCCGCAAAGAGGCATGAGCAGTGGGGGTCTTTCTTACCTGCTCCTGAGTTCACCGCTTTGCCGCTCCTCGCCGCTCTTCACAGCGGTACCCGCAAAGAGGCATGAGCAGTGGGAGTCTTTCTTACCTGCTCCTGAGTTCACCGCTCTGCCGCTCCTCGTCAGTCGTCACCGCTCCTCCCCGCTTGTCCGCCATTCCTCACCGCTCCTCCCCGCCTGTCTGCCGCTCCTCCCCGCGCTCACGTCCCCCCTTCTTGCTCCTGTACACCGCTCCTCCCCGCGCTCCTGATGTCAGCACGCACGTCGCGGCCGGCGCTTCTTCCAAGGGACTACTTTTTTTTATATAAACGTTTTTAAAGAACGTATATTTGTTTTTTTAATATAGCCTATGTCCATCGGCTTGCCCTGACGTTTTCAAAGATGTTTTGGGTGTTTGGATTGGTGGTGTCGTTTTCGAGTATACCTGGCTCAAAGGACACACTTCTCTCTTTATAATAGTAGTATAGATTACGGCTGGCAAACAGATAAAGCTGCCTTTAGGCAAACCTAAAAATAGGTCATGCACAGAGCCAGACTGGAAACCAAAAGCTGCCCTGGCAATTCAGATGGACCAGCCCCTGGTGAGGAGGGGCGTTGGGGGAGGTGCAAGTGTGAAGTACGCCTGATTTTGTTACTGAGAGACAATATTGCAGCACTGCTACAAAACTGACCCTCACTGCTGCATCACTGGCCCCCACTGCTGCAAAACCTGCCCCCACCCTACCAGCCTTCCGGGGAAAGACCTAATGCCCACTACGGCAAGTCCGACCCTGGGCATGCTCTGTGATACTGAAGAAATGTGCAACTCAAGTCATCACAAATTCGAAAAGAATTGAAAACATTTTTCTACAGAGAACCTGGAGAGGTGTTTTCTTGCACAGGGAATGTAACACTGATAAAGAGATCAGGGTGCTGAATTCCATTGTGTGTGGCAGAATTTTTATTTTCTACGGTGGCAAATTGATATGCTCATGTGGGATAATCCTTGATCGCATAACCACACTTTGAAATAAAATCCTGTCTCCCTGAATCTGAGATGTTCTTAGCAGACATCAGAGAAGCAAAACCACCTACGACATTAACATGAGTCTTTAAATGCACCAACAAAATGCACCAGCAATCAGTTGAACCAGGTTCCTCTTTCACTAACAAATGCTTTCACTTCCACAGCAATAGCTAGAAACCAACTAAACACGTGTATTGTTTTACCTTTGAAGAGAAACACCTGATCTTTTTGCTGATTTTCATATGCGGCCTGGATCCCAGATGGCAAAGATGGCCAGACCGCTGAGATTGTGTAACTTATGACACGTCCAGTGTGTGGCATCCGGCGCAGGAAGGTCCTATATAAAAATACCAAGCAACAATGGTTAAAAAAAAACATTTCTCAAAGCAAAATGTAAGCAGAAAAGCAGCCTTTTAATAAAATAATGATGCTGCGTTGGCAGGGATTGCAACTATTAAACATCAAAAATACCCAATTTCCACATCTAAACAGGTGTCAGGAAAGGTTTGACCCAATAACAAAGTATATAAATATGCAAAATTAATGAGTACCAAACAAATTCAGGAAGGATGTTTCCTTTATCAAAAGATGTAAATGGAGCAAGGAAGAGTAGGAGACTGTAATGTAGATTACCAGTAAGGAGACCAGAAATCTGAAATAAATTGTCTTTATACCTGCCGTTGAAGAAAAGAATTTCATTGCGGAGAGTAGTGGTAGCATCAAAACGTATAGCGGGATCGCAATAGCTTGGTAGGGCCGGTTTCGTTGGTGGTGGTGTTTGTGGATTAGGTTTTCTTGATGGTCCTTGAGGAGACAGTAAAGATTGTTCCATATTATCAATAAAATGAATGGATACACATGCGCACATTTAAAAAAAAAAAAATCTCGGCTATCTAGGTTCTAAGTGTAATATTTTTTTTTTGTAAAAAAAAAAATGCTGGCAAGAAGTTTACCTTTCATATTAACCAAAAGGAAGATAAAGAGTTGTTTTTTATAGGTCACTTACCATATATTGCTTGAATGCCGTTAATATCGTCCTTCGGGAGCAGGAAACTGGCTGGATCTTTATAAGAGTAGGTCGGGAACATCAGTGCATTTCTGACATTGGAATGGGACAAGCCTAGTGAATGGCCAAACTCATGAGCTGCCACGAGGAAAAGGTTAGTGCCTGAGGAAATAAATAAAGGGTATTTGTTTAGGATCAGAAGTTAAAATGGTTACAATGAAAAAGTCCCACAGAAGAGAGTACAGATGGAGCTTAGGCACTCTTTCAGTACACAATGGACAAAGGAAAACAATATCTGATGGCAGATCATTGACTAACTGGATGTCAAACTCAGAGTTCGTGATACTGGCCCTCAATGAGTACCATACATAACATATCTCTATCACAGTAGGGCATTGGTTTAATAAACAGTTTTCTTGTGCATCAATATTATGACAACTTGTGTGATTACTGCCTATGGGTTTGCCTTGGTTTTAGGTATTTTGCTGTCTGTTTTCGAAGATCTGGTTTCCCAATTGCAAAGCATAGACTAGGCTTGGGGGCAGCCCCAAGCTCAGTATATAGATGGCTTTTTTGTCTAGCGCAGGTGGATACTCCTCTTTCCACGACCTTCCTCCCTATTCTTGTTTCAGTGTCTCCCCTGGATTACAGCTTCTTTACCATTGTTTTCATTGCATAAGTAGTATCCTTCCACTGCAGATACCAAGGAGCTATTTTTTATTTGTGTTTTAGCATACCATGGCAGTGCAAGGCCTTCCTCAACCTTCCCTGTCAGCTCTCTTCCTGTTCCTTCTCCAACCCCTTTCGTCATTCATTGGGCCGCCCCTTTCGGCTTCTTAATTTTTTCAATTTATTTTTTAAACTGATGTTGCGAAGGTCAGCACCTGCACACTACAACCAGGCCACTCACTTTCCTGCTTGTCCTGTGCTCTCACATCGCCCTTCTTCTCACCTCTACTTTTTTATTTTTATTTTTTTTATTAAAAAGTAGCTTTGTGAGGTCCCAGCAGCTACAACCTGCTACCGCTCACACTTCTCTGATTGGTGCAAATCACTTCACATACACTGTTTTATCATTAATGATTCCAAAATTGTCATCTGCCACCCTGGAATTCTAAATTAGTAAAGCATAAAAAAAATCATTACAAGTTGTCACTTTGCTCACATTAAGGCAGCAATCTTAGAACATTTTTTGTTATACTTTCTAAAACATTCCAAAATTACATCCCTTGTGTATACATACCATACACTTGGACAGATAGGAGATACCAGGACATTCTTTTTCTTAAAGTTGACAAAAAGTACTCCAAGATGGCCTCTGTGCATGCCTAGCTGCAAATGTGATACCTTTTTCTGAAAGCTCGAGAAGAATTCCAAGAAGGGTGTAGGAGAAGGTATTTTCTCCACATGGAAAAAGTATCAATAGGAATAAACAAGGAAAAAGGTTTCAAATGCACATCTTGCCTAAGACTGCATATTCTATTGATCTGCTCCCAAAACAATGCACAGGAGGAGGGTAAGTGCATGAAAATTCACAAAAATCAAAGATCCCGAGTGTATGATATGGGACTTTTGTGTACATGGGAGTGGTTCGTAATCTATGTAATGTGTAAACCAATGTCCATGCATTAGGCATTCAGGCTTTACAGAAAGACGTTCATCTCTGCAGAGTCCGTTAAAGAGAGTCAGTACTCGTTCATATGACTTTTCTTTGAGTTAAAGTTTTTTTTTATTGAGGAACAACAGAGTAGAAAAAACGTTGCCATACTTGTAGGCAATACAGTGAAATTTAAACAGATAATTAAGCAACTCACAAAATATAAATATGAGAAAATTGAATGAAAGCAATGCTACAGGCATAGATAGTATATTTTTTTGACAAATGATAAAGAAAGGAAAGAGAAAAGAGAAGGAGAGGGAGATGAGAATATAAGTAGTTAGTCAAACTGTAGAGGGATACCGAAAAAGAAGTAACAAGAAAATATATTTTGTATGCATGAAACATCTCAAGGTCATGAAATACTGCATGTTAACAAAACAATACAAAAAGAATGAAAATGATAACTATTTCCTGAAATGAGAAGAGACACTAATCATAGTAATGTGTGATATATAGTCAGAGAGTGGCATCCATATTGTATTGCTCTTCACTAATAACCGTACCAAGCTGAGATTACATTTATCTACTCTGTGATGATGACACACTAAATTCCACTGGCATTGAATAATGATATTATACGTGGACTACCAATTAGACCTTATAACATGTCTGGCTATTGAAATCAGAAGATATACTAGTTTCCGAAGCAAAGTATTGGCAGACCAGGCAAGATGCATTCTGCTCAAAACCGAACTGAGTGCCAAAGGGGTGTATGAATCTAAGTTATAGCATTAATTTTTCCCAAACTAGAGACCAAAAGTTAGATAGAACTGGACAAAAAAAAACATGTGAACATATGTTCCTGCATGTGAATCACATCGCTAGCATGTGTGCTGTTCAACAAGCTTAGCCCTGAAAAGACCAACAGGACTATAAAATAATCTATCATAAAAACAAATGCAAAGTTTAAGTTAAACTAGCTGTGCAAACTCTGGAATGTATTTTGTCCCACATGCTGTCCCATAACAAGATAGGCAAGTCACATTCCCACGATGTTTCAGTATTTGGTTTAGCCCTGTCTGGGCTGGGTGTTCTAATCAATTTGTAAATGGAAGCCGCTTTGGAGTATGTGAAAAACAAGGACCCCCTGGGTATCAATATAGACTCCTAGGGCAGGGTGAAACACCTATGTGGGTAAAAATCCTAGGACATCAGCAAAGTAAATGACCAATTATTCCAAAACCAGTAGTGTGAAGAAAAGACGTAGATTAACTGTATACAAATATATATTTAATGAGTCTAATTAAAATCATATAGAAACACAAACTATATGATGGGGTAAATAACATTTCATGTCTAGTATTTTTTATGCTATTTATGTATGCGACTGTATTGTGTTCTGTAAAATGTATGATTTACAGGATATGCACTGATTTATAATACTTATGTCTGTTTTTAATGAATTATACTTTTACCCCATCATATAGTTTGTGTTTCTATATGATTTTTAATTAGACTCATTAAATATATATTTGTATACAGTTAATCTACGTCTTTTCTTCACACTACTGGTTTTGGAATAATTGGTCATTTACTTTGCTGATGTCCTAGGATTTTTACCCACATAAGCAGCTTTGGAGTATACAAGCGATGAGTTTGGAGAAGGAGGTTAACTGTCATGGGAGTGAGAGGAAGGCGTATAAGCATGGTCCTTGCGAGGGGGGCTATATGAGGCAGATAGTGCAGTAAATGAAATGAAAAAGCCGGAGTGCAAGAGACGTGAAAAAGGGAGTACGCCTTTGTTCATCCTTGCTTTTCATCGTAAAGTCTTCCCATTCTTGTTAAGCCATATGTTATGCCAAATAGGACAATTCAGGAACAGATTGGAGGGAGTGGGATGAGAACACATGGCTTTAACAAGGTACATGTATGTTATATAGTTGCAGGCAGCGAACATTTAGAAGGATTGGGCATGACAAGAATATGTTTGTGCTCAAAAAGAGATTTCATAGCACTTTCCAGGGTGTACCATAATTTAGGAGTCATTTCGGCAGAATGAAACATATAACAATGTAGTTGATTAATTCTAAACCCCTATGATAAGTAGTCAAATCAGAAAAATTAACTCCACCGGATATCATGGGAAGTTTTATTTTCTGCAAAGAGGTTCTAGATGATTTACCATTTCATAGAAATGTGGGGATGAGTTTGTCAGTAGAAGCAATCAGGGCCAGACTGAGATCAGAAAACAGCCCTGGCAAAGCGATCTGCCGGCACGATGGGGAAGGTGGGGGGGGGGGGGGGGTTTGGGGGGGGCACGGGTGCTAGTGGAAAAGCTTGACGCTTTTGTTGCTGCAAAACTGGCAACCCTGTAACAAAAACGGCCCCCCATGGGTGTAAAACCGGCCCGCACCTTGGTGACCCACCGTGGAAACGCCTGGTGCCTTCTATGGCCAGAATGAATGAATGCACATTATGCATGGAATCTCCCCGGTATTTGTCATCACTTACCAGCGGAACCTTTTGACCACTTTTCATCTTCATCAAAGTGAGCATCTCCACCGATTCCAGTCCCAGGTGCGTAAGCATGAGCAAGAGTGCCACCAGGACCATCAAATGGATTAAAATCGCCATGTTCTAAAGCAACGAAAAAGGAAAGATTTGCTAATTTGAACAAACATAGAGATGGGTTCCCAAAACAATAAGTTAAGTCTATTGCAGGAGTCATGAAAAATTCCCAGCTCCTCGACCAATGCCACTACCAAGTATCTTTCCTGTACTTTTACTATTCAATGTGCTTGACAAAATCTGTGGACCCATTTCATTCATAATAATGTTCCATGACGTGGACACAATGTCAAATTATTTGATTCTATAAAAAAAATTGAAGGAACAAAGGAAAGATGGAGGATGAGAAATAGGGAAGGGGAAAATAAGACAGGAACAAAGAAGGAAACAAAGAGAGAAAAAGAAAGGAAGAAAGTGAAGAGAAAGAAACTGGTAAAAGAGTGAAAAAGAAGAAGGGAAGCTAAACAGAAAGAAACAAAGAAAGCCAGAACACGGAAAGGGTAAACAAGCAAGAAATGAAGTTAGGAAAGAAGCGCACTGTGTTACCGTACCTCGTGCTGCAAATGCGATCTGGATATCAGCTGTGCCATAAT
Source organism: Lissotriton vulgaris (assembly GCF_964263255.1). Lineage (NCBI taxonomy): Eukaryota > Metazoa > Chordata > Amphibia > Caudata > Salamandridae > Lissotriton > Lissotriton vulgaris. Next base: position 1,331,014,846 of record NC_141696.1, on the reverse strand, counting down.
AGATCTCGGTGAAGGTCAGCGGGGTCACGTCACTCCAGACTTTGAAGGCTTTCTGGATTGCTGTAACCACATCAGCTCTTGCCAAGTCGGGGGTGTAATTCAAAATTCTTTTTGATTTTGAAAGGCAACAGAAAGTCATATCAGTCGAATCTTTTGGTGCATATTTTATTTCCTAGCATGTCATTCTCAATTGTTAAAGTTATTTGCGAGCGGTTACCTGTAAGTCAGAGCATGCGTTCTCCACTGAGGTCTTCCAGGGAAGGTGCTGTATGCAGCAACATCACTGACTCCACACCTGGGCTGCTGCATCACTTCCAGCGTGTTAGAATCGACCTTCCCAGTCACTTGCAGCCCAAAAAACTTCTGCATTTCCCTGATTTTTTCAGCCAAAGGGCTGGCACTCTTTCTCAGATCAGGGGTCTTATCACCGTTGAAGCCATAGTACTTTTTAAGATACTCCTGAAAAAATAAGTCGTTGCTTAGATCCTGGTTTATACAGTTTTGGCTTGATTCTTAAAGATTTCACCAGACCTAAGTGTGATTACAGTATGCACTAATTATAAAAACAGTGTACTCAGGGCTTTAAGTGGGATGAAAAAACTGGGGGGTCTCTCAAAGGGGCGTGGTCAGTGTAATTAGGGGTGTGGCGTTAAATCACTTACGCAAAAAATCTGTGCTTAGCATAGTGTGCTGCCCGACTTGTATTTTGCTGTTTCTGTCATTGCATCCAGATATTTGATACAAGTAACATCATACCAACATTAATTAAGGGATATTGGCTTAGTCAATGGTTATTACTTGCAGAAGATAAATAAGCTGCAACTATGACTTGTATATAATATTGACAAAGCTTCCAAATAAATCCCTGGTGACCCTACCACAATGTTACTGTTCCTGAGTTTCAGAAAGAGAAGGGAAATCCAGAAAGAAAATGACTCTTAAAGGATTTCCCTTCCCCCACATCTCTCTCCTGGCATGACGTCATGCTGTAACTTCTCTCTCTACTACTGAGAAGTGAGCAGTGTGAGCAGAGCACATCCATGTGCCTGGTGCTGTCTCGAAACAGGCCTCTATCAGGCTTTGTTTTACGCCCTGGCACTTTTTTCGAGACTGCAATGACAGCAAACAGCTGTCACTGCAGTCTGGGGAAAAAAACGGACTGCCTGTGTCAGGGCTCAAAACAGAGCCCGATAGAGAGCCGTTTCGAGGCCCCCTGAAAAAAACTGCCGGTGCTCAGACCCCTTGAGACCCGGCCCACTTAAAGCCCTGGGTGTACTTCAGGAGTGTACGTGTTGTGCGCAATGGATGTGACATGAGTCTGGTACGCACACTAGTTCTTGCATTATACAAATGAAGTGTCAACATTGCGGTAAGAGAAATCCAGTCCAAATTAGGTAAATACCCACACAATGGTAACTATGTGCGTAGTCACAAACATTGAACAAACACTTATTTGCCAGCATACCTCAATGGTGCGTGAGAAAATGGCCCAGTTTATGCTGTGAAGTGTAACCAGTGGGCTCACTTAGGACTTGATTATGAGAGACCTGGTAAATGGACTCATGTAAGAAACGGGCTTGTTGGTTGACTGGAGTGAAAGCCCTGGTCAAGCAGCAACCACAGTCCTTGTCAGGGTAAGGCACAAGTAAACTCCACATTAACCTGTGCTCGCTCCCATGGTAGTTTGGCACAGAGTAGTAAGGCTTACCTTAGAGGCAATGTGTAAAGTATTTGTGCAACACTCTAAACAGTACAGTGAAAACAAACCAAAAAGGGAGCCCACAACAGATTTAGAAAAATAGGGTACGATTAACAAACAAAACAAGACCAAAACAACAAAAAGGTAATTAGTGGAGCTGAGAATCTTTAATTTTAAAGTTTATAGTGAAAATAGTGCCCAAAAACACAAAATGCTACTGGGGACATCTGGTTGTGCTGGATAGGGAAAACGTCACAAGTTCAGGCCAACTGCGATGGACCCAGTTAGGCCTGCTGAACAGAGTTCCTTAAATCCTGCTTGTGGAGAGTTGAGTAGATCTTCGTCAAAGAAGCTTTGAACAGCTGAAGTGATATATAGGTCCTGAAGTGTACTGAAGCGGTTGTGTCTGAGGTCCTTCTTTTATACCCAGTTCTGACTTTGACGTGGAGATATACCTCTAAAGTCATGATTTTGAAGTGCACAGATGCCCTGTCGTCCGTGCCCTGCCTAAAGACTAACTGCAGGGAGTATGCATCCCTGTTTGGTGACAGGACACAGCCTATTCGGGTGTAAGTGAGGCTGGGCCCAGCTCCCCCCTCCCCATCCTGTCAGTCACACCTAAGATCCTATTCTTTCTGGCTATCTAGAAGGAATACACAAAGCCCAACTGCCAACCACACCCAATGATGTGACCAGAGAGAGGCTGCAGGCACCAAATGGCTAAGGCAAAAAAATGCCAAAGTTCTAAAATTGGCATTTCCAGAATTGTAATTTATAATCCAAATTCACCATGAATTAGGATTTTAAATTAGGATTCCAGAGACATCAATCTTGAATCAGTCATATCTTCCCATTAGCAAATTACTCTTAGAAAACACATTAAAGTAATCCCAATGTTATACTATGATAGATATACACCTTGCAGTCGTGAAAAATTACTTCAAGAGTTCTTCACTGCCATGACATGTAAAACATAAGAGTACAAGTCCCCTAGGGATGACATATGTATAAAAAGGAAGATTTGGGCCTGGCACAAGGTTTATTTTGCCAGGTCAAGAGGGCAGTTTAAAATTGCACACACAGGCTCTGCAATGGCAGGCCTGAGCTTTGTTTAGAGGTCTACATAGCATGTGAGTCCGGCACAAGTAGCATCTTTGGGGCGGGGCAAGACTAAAGTGGACAGACGATTAGATAGGGAAAGTAAAATTAAAAATAAATAAAACGAACTACCTTGCGCTCGCCTTATCGCAGAGTCCAACAGACAGTCAAAACCTCCACTTGCCCACCCACTCTAATTAGAGTGGGAAGACAAATGGACAAACCTCCTCTGCCCCTTACTTTGTCAGGTTGTTGGAGGTTTATCCCTGCAGCAGAGACAGAGTAGTATGTGCTGTTGACTTACTGAAGGTGTGCCCGACTCTAAATGAGTTGTGACTGAGTACCCTCTCCGTCAAACTGTAAATCATGCCCTATGTTGTGTCACTTCAGGGGAGACAAAATTAGGGTACTGTGATGTGAAGCAAGAAAGATGGCAGCATATGATGGGGACACTACTGAGCAACATGCCATAGGGTTGTTCCGAACAGTAAAAAGGATGCTTTTTAAAATAAATACATTTGCAATATTAGATAAAGTGATTCGCCAAATAATAGATGATTTATGGATAATTGCTCAAATCCAAGATAAAAAACCCAGCCTATGAATTTTAAGGGCAGCAATTAATCTAACTCCGCACATATCAACCTTCTCCTCTGGCATAAACCCCCACACATGTCCGTGAGCCTAACAGAAGCATCCACTGAAACTCGTGTGCATAAGCACAGCTGCGATTTGCCGAGTTGTGCTCTTGTTTTGTGATTTACAAAAGTGCAGACAAATTCTAGGGAAATACGTGTCGGTCCTAACCCTACAACTGTGGGTTGCCTGCTGAGCAGATAACGCAGAAGTAGCAGGGCTGAAGTTAATGTGTAATGTCACCTTATCATCTCTTGTTAATGTGCACAAAATGGTTGTCTATGCAGAAATCACTCCCTGTCACCCGCAGGTAAAAGGCACGCTCGTAGACACGTCCCCCAGCCTACAACTCCTTCAAGTAGGCATACAAGTCGAAATTCAATGATTGTGGGGAAAGGCATTGTAAATATTTGTGTACACTACAAACTTACTTTTTGCATGGCCTAAGCCACTTATTAACAGATTTCCTAGTCGACCAGAAAAATCTCCATATTGTGTGCCGCAGCATCTCTGATGTGATGTCACGGATGGGACTTTTTTGCCATTCGCACCTTGAGTATGTAAACAGTTTTGCTAGTGTCCAGACCTCCAAGCTGTCTTATATAAATGTTCTTACTTGCTACCTGCACTGAACCTATGGTTTCTGTGCTTTCCGTCTTTTCAGCGTCTTTCTCTCGGCAGTTCTTATTCGCGTTTGATCAGAAAGCACTTTATCTGCAGCGGCGTTCTTATTTTGATACGCTGCTTCTAGACGCTTCCAATGGAAATGCAGCCTTCTCCTACACCCACCTGTTTGCGCCCGGCAACTTTACAAAGAATAAAGAGCATGTGAGGTATGCAGATATGTTTTTAATGTGCAGGTTCATATGTCAGTAAATATCACGCGCACACCTTTTCAAACGCAATGAAATGGCGCTGCTCACCTCCACATCCTGCCTGATGGTTTCGTCCTCTTCGTTCGCAGGTGCCTCCTGGAGGGCGGCAGCACCGGCTGCGCACAGTAAGAGGAGGGGCAGGATCTGCATTCTCTTGGTTGTGCTGAGCGTGGCAGATCAGGGACTCTCTCCTGACTCTCTCCCTCTATTTATGCAGACCCGGCGAGCTCTCTTCACACCAGAATCAGCATGATTCACGCTCCCCCACTTCCGACCAATTCACCAACAGAGAAAAAAGTCAGGAAGTTCATGACAGACGATTCATGACCGGGAAAATTTACCGATGTTACGACACTTTCACATGACTAAACCACGGAATACTTCTTTCTGAGAAAACGACCTGAAGCACTTATGTCTTTTGAATATCTTTTTTTTATTTTCAAAGCAGTTGTTTCCGAGGAAATTCAGGTGAGTAGGTAACGCCTTGATTACCACACACATACTATGTTATCCCTGTCGTCGTGGGGCCACATTTGAACACTTTGAGCTCAGATTAACGCCGCAAGGTCTACAGGTTTCAACAACCAATGGGAAACAAGATGTTGAGACCTAGTGTCAGTGTTTTCGTGTCAATTTCCATCATAACGTTCGAGCCTTCTTCCCATTGGTCAGCAGTAGCTGGAATACCGTATTATATCCTATAGGAGATGTTCCCTAGCATGATGGAGGGGCTAGTCTCTTTATTTTTCATATGAGGGAGCGTCCCATGTAGCATTGGTCTTGTCGAAGGCATGTCTGATGGTCAATGTTTTTGGCTCTTTCCTCAATCTGTGGTCGTTTCCTAACTCCGTTAGCGATGGTGCCCCATAGTTCCTCAGCTCTGTGCCGACTGATTTTATCACTCTTCCTTCACCTTTCTCCACTTCACCTTTGTGTTTTGCATTTGACTGGAACTATTCGTTTTTAATTGCATTGCTGGCAGGTTTGTACTTCAGTGCCATGGTCAGATGGTGGTCGCAACTGTTCCCCGGAAGGCCTTGTTGATGGTTTGCAAGATAGCAGAGGTAATTCTTTGCTCCTTGGTAGGAGCCAGTGCAGGGACTGTGAGGCAGGAGTACCACAGAACTGCTTATTGTCATTAAATCCAGTTTGGATATGTTTTTTGTGAACCCTCTGGAGCTGTTGAATCTTCCTCTTCAGAAGTTCAACATAGACTATGGTGAAGTAATCTACATCTTGTAGTGTTAGGGCCATTACAAGGATTCTTAATTCTTTGAATCAAGAAAAAAGAGACACTTTCATTAGTGGCGAAGAAGGTGGGGTTTGTTCCTGTCTGACATGTTTCTTATAATTACGCAAATAGTTTAAATGTGCATGATAAGGCATAAAGAAGCAGTAGTGTAAGTGTCTAGAAGTAATATCACTCATCACAGAGCACCTCTTCTATCATATCAAAAGAAAATTCATTTCCATGTCCTACTTGAGTCCAACAAGGAAAGACCTCACTTTCTCTGTGCCTTTGAGCTTGAGTTGCACAATATCTAATCACTTCCCAACCTCCCCTTGAAGGACACCACATTGTTTATGCCTGTAAAGTTTGCACAATATCAGTAGCAACATATACCCTCAAACATACATACAAAAATACATATACCAAACCTAATATTTGGGTCTCATATTACATTTAAAATACTAACTTTGAATTTGGTACTTGTTTTAAAATATGCAATAAATTATCATGTGTTAAATTCTCCCAATGTGTGGATATAATACTTACTTTGAAAGTGTGAGGATCTGGGTGTATATTTTGATAAGGCTGTGGGGCCTTATTATGGAATTCACTTGCAAAAAACCTTTTTGAGTCCAGTCAGGCTCATTTGAACAACCATAAACTCAATCCTGGGTACACATGGCTTTCAAGTGAGTGAGTGAGGGGTACAATCAAAATCAGATTCTTACTCACTTTCACTCTCCTTTACACTCATAAATACACTTGCACACACTTTGTCTCAATCCCATTCACTTCCAATCACTCACAAACACATAATATTTTTTTACTTACCTAGATTCCTTTGCATCAGAACAGGAATCTAGTGCTGGTAATTGGAACCAGCAAGCCAAGGTTTCCAATGATAAACCAGCCAAAGCAGTAAGGGCATTTTTGAAAAGGGAAAGACCCAGCTCGGTACTTCCCTCAGCTCCTTGATAGGGCTGGAAGCACAGCCTTATAAGAAGCTGGGACATAGCTAGGGCTCCTGACCCTGCTGCTCTGTGGGGCTCTTATTGGTTTATGGGATGCACTAATATATACCCTGACCACCACATTTTAGCAGATATGCTGTGCTGCTTGAGGCATACACAGTATGGCTGTAGGTAAAATAGATGGATTGTACCTGTGTGAGGAGGCCATGGTTGAACTACGCCCCTCTCAGACATGCACAATCGAGACATCCATGTACAGTGTTGGGTTTTAACAGCGCTCTATAGCTGGATCGTGCATCATCCCTTTAAGGCTCCTTCTCCTCCACCTGTCATCAGGAGGCTACCCAAAGAAACTAGTGAAGAATGCTACCAAGCGCGCTTGGTATTGCCCAAGGGAAGCCTTGCTTACACCCAAAGAAAAGACTGACTCAAAACGCATAGCTTGTGTTTCTACCTTCTCACCTATTTCTAACCAACTAAGAAAATCTATTCTTAAGCACTGGCCAATACTAAATACAGGTGTCCTCTCCATTGAAAAACCAGTCTTCACCTTCAAAAAGAGTAAGAACCTTAGAGACCACCTTGTGAGGGCTGCTTTACCCAGTCCCCCACCTTCTGCTACACTTGATACTGTATGGGGTCTGTACCCCATTGTTGGGCATGCAAAATGTGGTGGATGTAATAACTGTGACAGCACTATAGAAGGAAAAAGTTTCACCTTTAACAATGTAAATGTACAATGTCGTTCCTTCTCAAACTGCAACACCTGCAATGTCATCTATTTAATCTTATGCCCGTGCCAAAAAGTGTACATTGGACAAACCAGCCAGAAAGTAAAAATCCGCTTTGGGCAACACCGAAGTCGCATCCGATGCGGGACCCCCAATGCACCTTTGGTGGAACATTTTGCTGCCCAAAAACACTCTGAGAACGACCTAAAATGGACTGTCTTGAAAGTACTGAAACTTCCACCGAGAGGTGGCAACATGGGACAGCTACTCAACAAAGAAGAGCTGAAGTCCATCATACAGTTCAACTCTGTCCAGGATGGCCTTAACAGAACCGAGGACTGGACTAGCTTAATATAAGCTGGTTATCTATGGTTTTTCCTAATTGCATGAGCCCATATAATTGTCTGTGTTCATTTTAACTCTTCCAAAAATGTCAGTTGATTTTAACATGTATAACTTGCGACCTTGTCACTCTAAAGATCCGCAAATTTAATGCACCCGTGGCAACTGTTTCACTCACTCGCTGTTTACACCCTTCTAAGATGGCGCCCACACTCGAGTGACGCCTATCACTTGTCACTAGTCCTTTTTCACTTTCAATCACCACTTCCGAGGACCACATTAGGCAGCCCTGCATGCCGGCACCCAGTACTCGGCCATTGCGCCTCCAGACGGGAACCAATTTCGGCCCCTCTACGAGCACCTTGCGGTAAGCCTTGATCCAGCGCACTCACCCGACCTTGGTATAACAAGGGTCCGTTATAGTTCCATAGGACTCATGTGCGCCCTTCACTTTCTTTTTGCAGGCTCGCACGGAAAAGGTCCACGCTATTTAGCGCCCTGCTCAGACCATAAGTATTATCTTACGGTAATAACCTGCTTGCACTCGCCGCCTTCACCTTCACTCACTTTTTCACCACCATTGACCTAATTCCCACCTTAATATTTTTTCACAGGCTCACCCTTATTGAGGATCAACTATAGTTCCCTGTCAGTACGCACCGATCAAGCCTACTCTATAAACGCTAGGCTCCAATGGTAATAAGTGTTTTTGCTACCATCGCCTTTAATCACTGCTCTCGTTCCACCTCATGTGGTCTAAATCCTAACCTACCTTTTTACAGGTCAAATTGGACCGACCAAATTGGTTTTGCCATTAATCCTTCCGGATGCCTATGCAATTTTGCTAGGTTAACACGGTAAACTCAGCCACTTTAATTCCTTTTCATTATGCAATCTGTTATTCATAATTCTCACGTTATAACTCCTTCCTTATAGGATATAATCAGCATCAACTAATTGGAACTTGAACGCCACTGATGCGTGACAGCCACGTCTTGCCTACGGTGTACCGTCCGTTGAAACCGGAACGCGATTTTTTGCGTCACGGTTAGTTCACAATCTTGACGATAATTTACCTCACCACCACGTCAATTTTTGCTCAAACACTGCGCACTCCGTCACTGAGCACAAAACCTTAGTGCACAACGCGGCATGCCCCACAAAAATCGGCAAGTTTATACACTCCAAATATGAGCACATCGCCACCCGTGCCCTTTGGAACAAAAAACTGCATGTGCACTTGCTGCACTCCACATGTAAAGAGTGGCTTCTGACTAGCTGTTTAGCTTTTTACTATGTAAATAATCCATGAGAAACCTTTCTTTTTGTTTCCCCTTCTTCATTCCTCCTGTTTAAACCTTACAGGCTCACTCGACCAATCAGGCAAAGCTCTTCATTATAGTCCTGAAGATGATCCCACTATATTTTTGGAGAGAGGGATCGAAACGTTCGTCGACTGTTTGTGCAGTACTGCTATTTCTTTGATTTGTATTTTCTATGGCAGTTACTGTGGGTTTGAGCTTATTTAAATTTTCTATTGTACTATAAGCCACCCTGTTCTCCACGTTTGCCTGTTATTTCTTTCCTTTCTATTTTTTCCCCCCTGTATTGTCCTTCTTTGACTTGGTACAGGCTTGTGCCCAGTTATTAATGTGTGACTTGTCTCACCTTATTCTGTATATAACGTTAATTTATGTTCAAAATAAACACTTCTATGTCCGGCTGGACACTGAAGAAGAAAAAACACACAGTCCTTATTTCAAGCCTGTGAAAATTCCTTTGAGTATTATTAAAGCCTAGGACCTTTGTTAAATAAAAATAATCAGGAGGCTAAAGACATGTCCAAGAGGCCTGACCTGTGCACTGGCAGTGTTCATGAAAACACAAAAGTCATGCTTTAATTACTGCTAAATTAAATAAATAAGCAGTGTTGAGACTCAGAGAGGCAAGGTACAAAATGCCGGGCATCAAAAGAGGCAGGGAGGCTGTGCCCTGGAATCCCTGACAAGGAACTATTACTAATCAAGAGTTAGAAAGTACATATCATCAGGCATTATAGAAATTGTATATAGGTTATATAAAATCTACACAACAGTTATACTCAAACCATGAAGCTATATGGCCATCGGGAATAGTTTCCTTTCTCGTCATAATTTCCTGTGCAGCATTAGCAACTGCAGCACATACAGAAGTTATGTTGGGGTGGTTGTATGATGGAACAACGCATGCAACTATCATGAATGCTTTACATTGCTATCAGTATAATGCATGCGTCATTTCCACGCATACATTTGTAACGAAAGTTTTTAGAACGCATATGCCTTTGCCACACATGTCTTTACCACAAAGATTTCATGGTAAAGGCATGGTTGGTAAAGACATATGTGTGGTAAAACATTTATTAGGTAAGTATAATCCCCATATCTGCTTCACAGATACCCACTAATAGTAGAAAACAAACACAATTACTAATGCATATGCTGACATCTACACCGATAGACACACTCATAAACATACCCACCAGCGTTATATGCTAACTTGCATCCCTATTTATATTAACAAACCATAGACACCTATCTACACGGATATATATATATATATATATATATATATATATATATATATATATATATATATATATATATATATATATATATATATATATATATATATATATATATATATATACATACATATGAATCAACACAACACCCATCAACCCACCAAATCACATGCACAACAGTTTAACACACATAACTTGTGTAATAGCAAACAACATTACACTATTCACAATATGCCAATCACCACACACCTTGTAATATTAACATATGCACACCAAGTCGCTCACAGCTGAACACAAACAACCACGTAAAAACATATAAACTGCTTTATGGAAACACATTCTCACAAATTCAATCGTGCAGAATCACTGGTTACTCCGATACATAACTAACTACAGAAACAGACTTCATCATAACCAAAATCCAAAAGGTGTGTCTGGATGTGCATGTGTGCGATCACAATTTTTTTCACATGGCACAATGACAATCATACCCCAGGAAGGCAGTCTTGGCCTATTTTTGAGACAGCCAGTTGTTTTATTACTTTCATTGCACAATTAGGAGGGACATGTAAGTGCATTTCTCACTTGCTACTTTAGTTTCCAGAGTGGTGTTGTGGCTTTTCATGGCATTTACTGGTGTTACAGCGCCCACCCCCTACTGAACACAGAGGCACTGCATTATGAGTTCAGCTGTGTGCAGTGAGCCAATTTAGATGCTACGTATGTATTGTATTATTTTCATCCTGATTCATCAAGCATAATTGCGCTCGCAAAGGGCCAGATTCTGAGAATCTGGCCCTTTGCAAGTGCAATTTTTGCTTTTGGGATTCATCATCCCAAAAGCAAAAGTCTCTATTTAAGAACTCGCAAATTTGCGAGGAATAGCATTTAAGAAATCTCTATTAGAGATTCCTTAAATGCTATTCTTGAAACATTTAAAAATTGCGATTTCGCAATTTTGGGCCGCTATTTACCGCGAGGTCAAACCTTGTGGTAAATAGCGAAAACTTAGAAAAATGCTTTTAAAAGCATTTTTCTAAGTTGCATGTTACACACACACATGTCCTTTGGACATGTGTGTGTGTAACATCTGTGTAATTTAACATTTCAGGGGTGTTACAGGGTGTCCTTTGGACACCCCTGCACCCTTGAAATCGCTATCTCATTTAATAAGGAATGACTCCACATGCATTCCTATGGGCTAATCGCAAATAAGGAATCAGTAGGACTCACAAAAAATATTGCGAATCCTACATGAATCCCGTTTTGCGAGTCTGGAATAGCGATTCCTTGTGAATCGCTATTTCAGGCTCGCAAAACTTCACATTGATGAATCTGGCCGATTGTTACCATAAACCTTATGCCTTTTCCATTCATGTCCTTACAAAAACCACGCATATGCCTTTACCATTCATCCCTTGAGAATGAAATTTGTGGTAAAGGCATGCGTGGTATAGGCATATTTGTGATAAAGGATTCATGGTAATGGACATGCGTGGTTATGACCGGTCCCAGGATGCTTGTTTCCAGTCCAGGGAAGACTTGGCTTGGCAGTTTGGGCTGGACTGTTCCCTTGAAGCACAGGGTCAAGACTGATTTGCATATGGCTGTGTCTGAACTGGGGTGGTGAAGTGAGCTAAAGAACGATGATGGATTCAACCCAGATCTGTGCCTGGGGGTGAGTGTCTGAAAAGTTTCAGCGCTCCGTCCATCATCTCCTTGTTTTTACCATAAACATTATGCCTTTCCCATTTATGTCCTTACAAAAACCACGCATATGCCTTTACTATTTATACCATGAGAATGAAATTTGTTGTAAGGCATACGTGGTATAGGCATATTCGTGATAAAGGATTTATGGTAATGGACATGCGTGGTTATGACCAGTTGTAATGGCTGTTTCCCCATTGGGGTGGGTTTTAAAGGTGCATTCCAAAATCATGTCCTATGCACACATCTTAAAAATACTTTGTACACAAGTAACGCAATACCTTTCTAATGGCAGTATTTTTTTTTTAATGTATGACCAATTGACCTTTATTACCTTCATTTTTTTTGTTTACTTTTCGATAGGGTGCACAAAAGGTTTTTTCATTAAATTTTAAGTGTTAACAAGTACATGTGTGATGCTTCTGTTTATATTATCAAGTAGCTGCTTTCCAAAGTGCCATGTTGAATACATCATTTAAGAACCAAGTGAAAAAGCAGTTCAGCTACCTCTACCCGAACGTGTGGTTCTTAGATACCTGTGGATACATAAATAAATATTTATTCAAATAAATATTTAAAGTGCCTTACTTGTAAGGTAGACATAAAACACGTTAAATATATAGGGGCATATTTACAAGCCCCTTGCGCCACTTTTTCGTCATTTTTACCATGTGAAAAGTGACGAAAAATTGGCGCAAAGGGCTTGTAAATCTGCCCCATAATGTTTACACAGTGCTTGCATGCTAGTGTGATGTTTGTGAGAATTCAAAACTGAGGTAATAGTGAAAGCACTTATTTACTTTAATTGAGAGACCAGCTCATAACCTTACCCCAATGTAGGGTCTTCAATGCCCCATGGCAGGAGGTTTCTAGGGACCCCTGTAGCCACACTCTAGGGAAAGGAAATATATTTGAAAAGATTTCTTTGCAAAATGTTAAGTTATAACTTCACACACATACTCGCTGTAAGCAATTACTGCCTTAATGTGCGTCCCTCGCTGTAGACCTAGATACTCCCGCTCCTTCTCCCCAACGGTGTCGAAATGGAAGGTTACGGGTGTTTATATCTGTATCCCATTTTCGGGGGAGGAACAAGATGAGTAGCACCTGAATCCTATTTGTTCTGCGTGGTGGTGTCTATTCATGATCCAGTGTCCAGTGGGCTTCCCGCCTTGAGGCAACGTGGTGACATAGCGGCTCCCGCAGCCAAGGCGCATTGGTTCCGGAAGCATCCGGTTGCGTTCATGTTTTTCAGTTGCTATTAGGGATATCCACCACTGTCTGAAGGACACACAAGGGTATGGCTCTCTCTAGGCGGGGGTTAACAGTGGAAGTTTGTCTCTGCATAGTCATATTGTGTGTAGATGGCGCTGTATGAGCGTAGTGGGGCCCTATCTTATGACAGTAGTAATACGGGCCATTTTCATCATTGATAATTACATGGTCTCATACCAATTATAACCTCTGCCCGCTTCACTTAAACCTGGTACACACATATTAATAAATATCTTCAGAAGTGACGGTAGGGTCTGTGAGGGATTATTTTGAGGATCCTGGTTCCTATGTGTATAATCATGTGGTTTGGGCATTATTCTTCAGATAAAAGTACTTCCTAGGGTTTGGCAGAGGTGCGGCGCTCAGTCATGCTAAACTGGAAGTAAGTAGGTAAGATAAATAAAGAAGATCCAAACCACAGGATCACATATGCTGTAATGGCGTCAGCCGGTACAGCGTATTTAGTACTCACGGTTTCTGAGCGCAATATGGTCGTTGTACCTATCCTCATCCTCTGCTTACCCCAAATGAGGATGTGGGAGCCAGGGGTTCCTGTTTTAAAGGAGTACACCTGGCAGGTTTAAACCGGAATCCACATGAACCGAGAAGCGCATCATCGCATATGTCTGGCAGCCATCTTGGAGTGATGTTGCACATGTCTGGCGGCCATCTTGGAGTGGTGTAGCATGTGTCTGGTGGTCACGACTGAGCGCGACAACTCTGCCACACCCTAGGGAGTACTTTTGTCTCCAGTTGGAGGTAATATTATGTGCCTCACAATGTATAAGAGAGCAAAGGAAACACACCCACGCCCCTGTTTTTAGGTCTCGCCTGGCGACCGCAGCGCGAATGTGCTGTCGCCAGCGAGATCTATTGTCACTGACTTGCCTCCGAAGGGAGACAGGAGATGGGCACGCACAGGACGGACTGGAAATGTGAATGCTCTGTGCACATCTCCTGTCCCCCTTCCGTCCTCACAAGCCTCCTTTAATTTCACTTTTGTTTTTATGCGCACGCAGGCTCAGTACGTGACGCGTGCACATTTCACAGTGCCCAAAATGCACCCAGCCAAGCTCTCACTCACCGGCTCTGGCGTGACCCCTCTGCACCGCTACCCTTACAGGGCCACGGTCGGCACTAACTAAGCGCCTATGGAGCCCCCCAGCCCTTCTGACCTTACAGTGCTGCTCTCCGGGGACTCTCTCTGTGGCGGCAGCACTACTCCTGCGGGGCTTCCCTGGACTCCTGGGAGCCCTGCACTGCCGATGGCGGCCTCACCCGCTTTCCTACATTCACCCGGGCCCCCTCCTGGAACCCAGGGCTCTCCTTCATCCGGCCGCCACTGCAGGGCTCTCCATCAAGCATGGGAGTCCCGCGTCACAGCTTACGCCGGCCTCTTCCATCATGGTCGCGCAGCCAATGCTTTTTTTTGTGCGGATGGCTTCAGTGAGCGGACAATGGTAACTTCCAGGCTAGCGCATTCTTGGCGTGACGACTGAGGACATGGGGCTGCCGTGCTGAGTGAGGTGGGGCAGGTAATACGGCTATGTTATTAGTGGTGGGGGTGGGGAGGGGGGTGCATGGAGGTCCGAGTGGGAGGAGGAAGAGGGTTTCCTTGAGCGCGCGTCACTGTACACATAACAGGCCCCGGTGACCTGCGTGTGTTGCCGCTGGCGCTGCAGAGGGTTGCGGGGTAGCACCAGGGCGCCGTGGCTTCTGTCACACCCCAGCGCGCAGCTCATGTGCATGCCTTCATTCATGCCTGCCTCTGCAGACAGCGGTGTGCTTGTCCAGCAGACACATGTTCGTTGCCATGCGCGTTCATGCTCCTCAGGTGATACACAACATTGACTGATTCAGGTACAAAATGTCACTGAAGTGTAGAATTCTGCATTTTATAATAACTCATCCTAAAAAGTTCAGACAATTTTCGAAGACAGCCAAATTGTTTGCAGAGTGCTCTGTTGAGAGGTCTGCCATGGTGGGTGAGAGGTGCAGTGAGCAGGGCAATTTGAC
The DNA here is from genome assembly GCF_964263255.1 of Lissotriton vulgaris. Lineage (NCBI taxonomy): Eukaryota > Metazoa > Chordata > Amphibia > Caudata > Salamandridae > Lissotriton > Lissotriton vulgaris. The sequence goes on along the minus strand of NC_141696.1, from coordinate 1,330,999,699 downwards.
CAGCTTCGTGTGCCCCCCATGCTTCCAGTGCCCACCTGCTGGCTCTACATGCATTTAGAGGCATCTTGGAAGTTTAACTGCCAGAGGGCGGCAGCCAAGCAAGGAACACTTTGTTTTCTTTTCATCCCTCCTGACCTTTACATGTAGAAAGAAGGGAGTTTTCTTTAAGCATGCTACCCTCACTAATTGGGCACGTTGCCGCTCTTGCCAGCACGGTCCCCGAACCTCGGTTCATGCACCTGCCCTTATCTGCATTGGAGCAGAGCCAGCTCCACAGCTCCATTGGTGGATCGTAGTGTGGGGGAACAGAATAGGTGTGAGCAGGGCTTTAAGTGGGTTAAATAGCTGGGGGTATGTCAAAGGGGTATAGTGTGCCACCCAACTTGTATTTTGCTGTTTATTTAATTCCATCCAGATATATGATACAACAAGTAGCATCATATCTACAACAAGTCAAGACTATTGGCTTTGTCAATGGTTGTTAGTAGCATAAAATAAATACGCAGCAACTATGGCTTGTATATAATATTGGAAAAGCTTCCACTTAAAGCCCTGGTGACACCACGACAATGTTGCTGCTCCTGAGTCAGTGGCGGCTGGTGACATTTGAAAGTGGTGAGGCGGCAAAATATTGCCAGCCTGCATGGCGGCAAGTGAGCGTAGCCAGTGAGCCCGTACAACCGCCAGGGTCCCGGGGACCGGGGAATTAGAATAAAGATGCACGATGCTATGCATGGAAGATTCGAACTTGTGATGGCACGAGGCGCATAGAACAGCGTTCATGCTCTACATGGAGCCAGACTCACTTTGCTCGTTGGGATAAAACTCCGAGGCTGCCTGTCAGAGCATGACTTGGAGTTTACAGGCTTGGGATATGATGTGTGGCATGGAGAGCAGTTGTGTATGTGGTTCACATGTTGAACGTGCTTGAACCCTGAGCCCATGGCACACTAGGATAAAACACCATGCCTTTGTTCCGATAGGCACCTTGTGCATTGCTTTCTTCAAAGGGGCACTTTGCAGCTGTGTTGCATTCTGTGTCTGAGAATCACAGTTGCTCTTGTTGTCAGGAGGTGGTCTGTACAGGGTAGGGTGCCAACGCCGTTACCTCTTGGAGCCAGTGCAGTTCGAAAGGTAACTGTTGATGGTGCTGATTTCACATTGCAACCTGATGGGCATGAGATGGTGCGTAAAAGCAGGCAGTGCCAGGGAGTGCACGCCGAGCAGATAAAAGGAGAATGGATTGATGGAAAGAGAAAGGTAGTTCGAGGAAAGGAAAGACAATTAGTCAAAAAGGGAGATCCCTGGAGAAGAATAGTCGACTAGTAACTACTGGCCCTTCCTATTTAGGGAGAAAAGGTCACAAAATACAATAGGTATTAAACTAACACAAGAATAGGTTTTCCACACTGAGATAGGATCGTTTACAGTCTATATTTATTAAAATTACAATCAATTAAACAATAAAAAACAGAGTAAATTCATATACTTTTTGCAACACAATTTAAAATCCAAGCGAAAAGGTGCCTTGGAGGGTTAAAAGTAAACATAAATATTCCACAATATCACACAAACACAATATAGCGATACACGATAAATAAGGACACAATCGAAACATATTCACGGTAAATGGACAACAAACTGCACATGATCACAAAAACCCCTAATTACTATGTGGCCAACCAGATATCTATGCCACTGTCTTTTACCCGATCCAATGGCCTGAATCCGTTTTGTTGTTTATAAAGCTCTAGTGGAAGAATGAAATGCCCATCTAAAGTTTTATACGGCCCTCACTGGATTCTATTAGAAAAAACAAACAGTGCGTCGACGCGTTTCGGTGCTGTACTCTGGATTTGGTTGCACCTTCCTCAGGACTTCTTTTTTTCTGGGGTTTCGGGGAATGGATGGTTACACCATATCCTTTGAGTCGTGTGGGAGGCGTTTCAGGATATGGTCAGCTGTGAATTTCAATTAGCTTCTGCGGATAATGAAGTCTTCTCTCCCCTACGGTAGGAGCTCCTTGTCTTGGGTTTCCTTGCTTTGAGCTTGTCAGGCGTATGTTCAAGTCTCGTGCATCTATGGTAAGTCTTCTCTCTCCTACGGTAGGAGCTCCTTGTCTTGGGTTTCCTTGCTTTGAGCTTGTCAGGCGTATGTTCAAGTCTCGTGCATCTGGTAAAATCAGAGATCTCTGAGATCGAGTAGACGAACGAGGCAGAAGCACAGACGTAGCGCTAATCCGAACATATCCAGTTCTGGAGAAGACCAAAGAAATTGCATGCCCGTTCTGAGAACGTTTTAAAATTTTACCAGATGCACGAGACCTGAACATACGCCTGACAAGCTCAAAGCAAGGAAACCCAAGACAAGGAGCTCCTACCGTAGGAGAGAGAAGACTTACCATAGATGCACGAGACTTGAACATACGCCTGACAAGCTCAAAGCAAGGAAACCCAAGACAAGGAGCTCCTACCGTAGGGGAGAGAAGACTTCATTATCCGCAGAAGCTAATTGAAATTCACAGCTGACCATATCCTGAAACGCCTCCCACACGACTCAAAGGATATGGTGTAACCATCCATTCCCCGAAACCCCAGAAAAAAAGAAGTCCTGAGGAAGGTGCAACCAAATCCAGAGTACAGCACCGAAATGCGTCGACGCACTGTTTGTTTTTTCTAATAGAATCCAGTGAGGGCCGTATAAAACTTTAGATGGGCATTTCATTCTTCCACTAGAGCTTTATAAACAACAAAACGGATTCAGGCCATTGGATCGGGTAAAAGACAGTGGCATAGATATCTGGTTGGCCACATAGTAATTAGGGGTTTTTGTGATCATGTGCAGTTTGTTGTCCATTTACCGTGAATATGTTTCGATTGTGTCCTTATTTATCGTGTATCGCTATATTGTGTTTGTGTGATATTGTGGAATATTTATGTTTACTTTTAACCCTCCAAGGCACCTTTTCGCTTGGATTTTAAATTGTGTTGCAAAAAGTATATGAATTTACTCTGTTTTTTATTGTTTAATTGATTGTAATTTTAATAAATATAGACTGTAAACGATCCTATCTCAGTGTGGAAAACCTATTCTTGTGTTAGTTTAATACCTATTGTATTTTGTGACCTTTTCTCCCTAAATAGGAAGGGCCAGTAGTTACTAGTCGACTATTCGACTCCAGGGATCTCCCTTTTTGACTAATTGTCTTTCTACCCTGTTCCCTGGGGGAAGTGGGGTACCCTCTCCTTTTTGAAACGAGGAAAGGAAAGATCCAGGGCTGATTTAAATATTTTTCCCAACGCCGCTGCTGGTTTCTAAATCGGTCCGGGTCCGTTACTCAAAGTGAATAACTGTTCACACTATGCAGGGGCAATACTGACTGAACGCACCCCTTAACCTGGGCCTGTCGACTGCCTTGCTACCTCACTTATGTAGCTCTGGGTTGTTTGGAAAAGCCGGCTGCATTTCTTCACAGCAGAGAATTAAAAAGGGCAATTGTAATATACCTGACCGCCGTCCGTCAGCGCCGCATCCTGGGACCTTGGCGCCTTCACTGGAGCGGAAACCCCGCCCTCCGTCCTCAGCCAATCCTGGCGCTGGAGCAGCGCCAGGATTGACACAGGGCATGGTTGCTTTCTGCCCGCCTGCCCATTAGGAGAGCAAGGTTTCGCCCTTCTAATGGGCATGCGCAGGCACAAGTGCGCATGCGTGGGCAAGGCTGAAAAATGTGCCTCCGACCCCACTCATGCGCACCTGTGTGCTGCTACCTGCCCCAGACAATGCCTTATGCCTGTCAGTCAACATGACACAGGACCGCCCACCCCTTCAGACTCTGAAGGGGGTGGGCAGTACTGCATCATGCTGACTGACAGGCATTGTCCATCGGCGTTTTGAACTTAAGTAAACTGAGAGTTTACTTCAGTTCAGAGTACGCCGAGGGAGCTGCGGGTGCGGGCGGGGGGGGGGCACCGCCCCAACGCCCCCAATGGACCAGCCGCCACTGTCCTGAGTTTCAAAAAGAGAAGGGAAATCCAGAGCAAAAATTACTCTCTTCACATGCATGACGTCATGCTGTAACTTCTCCACTAGTTAGGAGTGAGCAGTGTGTGCACGTGCACATCAATGTGCCTGCTGTCACTGCAGTCAGCCTGTGCCAGGGCATAAAACAGAGCCCGATAGAGACCCCCTTTAAAGAATTGCTGGTGCTCTGAACTGGCGAGACCCAGCCCACTTAAAGCCCAGGGTTTGAGTGGTGGGGAATAGGGGTTCCTGTGCAATTTTTTTGGGGGTCAGGGGGCGTTGGGTTTATATAGTGCAAACTCAACCGAAAGGTATCAGAGCGCTTTACATGGTCACCAATTGTGTTCTAGACGGACACATTCATTTTGTTAGGCACGGGGAGATTAAGTGATTTGCCCAGAATCACAAGATGTTGAGTGTCCCTGCCGAAACTCGAACCCAGTTCCTCAGCTTTGAGGTACACCGCTCTAGCAATGGTTCCAGGCCATAATCAGCAAACTGTAGCGTTGTGTTTGCATAGCACAGAATACCTTGCACTCAAATATATTTCCTTGTGCCTTCTCAAGCACACAGTGTAAGCAAAGAGCCCGTGGTAATAATGCACCATACCTCTCAACATTTGGGAGTGAGACAGATGCAGGTTATGAAAAATAAATCGGGGGAATTTATTTTGCTCCATTGAATTGCATTGGAGTGGAGGCAATCTTAGGCGGCTAAAAGACAAACAGCCATTTTTTTATCTTTATAAATTGAGAGTTTTCCGCCCAAATCAAGTATCTTGGCATGTGTGATTACAGACTCAGATATATTTATTTATTGCACGATTACTTAAAATCATTACAATCGAAAATACTTACATATTAAGAACAACAACAATAAAAACAAGCATTTACAATGCAATAGGTCTCACAGTAACTAGAGTTTAAGCTATTGGCATTGTAAATTACAATGCCTTTTATTTATGTTTTTAAAAACAAAACAAAAATAAAAGGCACTGCTATTTCCAATAGCGTTTTTTTTATACAATACAGACGTTTATTCATTACATTATTAAAACCCAGTTACTAAAGCAACGTGCCGTCAGGGGCATGTGCAAGCTGTGCACCTGCACAGGGCCACCAAACCCCAGGGGTCAGTCACCATGCCTATATATATCCTTAATATAATACATATTTGCATGGCGGCCCCTGGCAAGGATTTGGCGGGCTCCGGCTCTGTTCCACTTCCAAACACCCTGACCCCACTGGCCTCCGCCCTTTGCCCCGCCCGGACCCCCTATTCCGGGGCCCCCTACCTACGCTCCCTGCACAGGGCCACCATGAGGCTAGAGCCGCCCCTGGTGCTGTTTTCTGTAACAGCTGTTAATTTTAGCACTGCGACGTCTAAAACATTGGAACATAGTGCTACATAAAAGTAAAATAAATAATGCACCTCGGACGTTTAAAAAAATAAAAATAGATACAAAACAATGCCATTTACAATACCAACAACTTTAAACTTTGCTAATGTGAGACCTATTGCATTGCAAATGCTTGTTAATACTGTGGCCATTTTTAGCACTGTGACCACTTATGAGAAAGCAGCACACATTATGGCAATCACTCCTTTGTGTATAAAACAGTTGACTGCTACACGGGCAATCTACACTATTTGCACAGTGGCATCGCATTTATGAAAGCTTGTGCCACTTACACAATGCAATTTCCTTTTCTCATACTGCATGCCATCAGTTATTGTGATCTGCAGCAATTTGGTACCAGCCTCAGATTCTTTAGGCTGGGAACTTCGCTGAAATAAATTCTAAAGGCTAGATATTCTCATAGATTGGATCTTCACCCTACCTATTTTTATTTTATGTATCTCTTGTATATGTCTTTACATGTCAGGAGGCCACTCCAGCACCAGGTGAACATTTTGGTCCACAATAATGGACAGCCTGGTCAATAAGACGCTCTCACGCAAGTAACATGATAATTCTGTCTCCTTTTTCTCTCCTGACAGGTTGGAAAGCCACAATCAAAAATTAGGTATCACTCAAAGGGCACCACTTTTGTGGGGCAGGAAGACTCACTCACTAATCTTGTCCTGATGAAGCGCCACAAATCCTCCTGACCACTAGTGGCGTGAAACATGTTGACTGACTAGAATAGGACCCTAAAGAGGGAACTCACATCAGACTACCAGGGTACTTTATGACCCCTCTGGTAGTATTTACCTATAAAGATTTTGAATCTGATGGTGCGTTCCAATTATTAAAAGTAGCTGGTGGCCTTCCTGACCAGTTTTAACCCACAACATCACTCATGAGATACCACCCCACCTAGACTCTACCTTGCATTCATCAAACAGCATACCAATTAAAGATCTCGGCCAAAGTGACCCTTCTGGAGATCCCATTGGGAATTGCAGTGCTGGCCCTATGAGAAGCAATAGCCCTGTAATGAATCAGGATATCCCTTTGGGATGTGTGAGGGCAACATGAAACAGTCCTGTTGACTGCCACCCTGCAAATGCCCAAGTCCCGTACAACCTGTCAATATCTCCTCTTTTCTCTTTAGGAACAGTAGCCCTAATTTTAGTTTGTGAGTAATACACAAAGACCAACTGCCCGCTAAACCTAGTCATGAGACCCAGGATATCAGCTGCAGGCACCAAATTGTTAGGACAAGACAATGCTGACTTTCTAAAAGCTGTATTTTCATACTTGTGACTTAAAATGACTTTATTATTAAAGATGGTTTTAAATTACAATTCTTTAGACACTAGACTCAACATTCTGATCTGCTCCCAATTTAAAGTTACCACTTATTAAATGTAATAAGCAAACCCAAAGTTATCCTATAGGAGAGTTAGGCCTCACAGTATTTAAAAACTAATTTTGGAGTTTTTCACTTTTAGGACATGAAGAATGTAAAACTGTGTGTTCAGCTTTTTAAATAGCCTGCTCCCTGATCTAAGGGCTATTTAGAGACCACCTTAGGGGTGACTTCTATGTATTAAAAAGTAACGTTTAGACCTGGTTAAAGGGAATTATTCCCCTGCAGTGTAACATCCATAGGACTACCTCTAACTATGGTGGACATTGTACCTAGCTCTCTCTTCCCCTTCCTGTTTTTTCTATAAACCAGTTTAGGAACCCTTTTTTGGTTAAGATTGTTTGGGGCACGTACGTTGGACCTGTTAAGCCCTGAGGATCCCCTTCTTTTGATATATTACATGTACGGGTAACCCCTGTGAGGTAATAGTAGGTTACCAGAGACGCTAAATAGCTTCTTCTGGCCCATTAATTTTTTATTGTATGTATAAAATATATATATACTTTTAACACTATACTGTTTCTTCCATCCAACAATTGGGACACCGTAACACAGTGCATTACAACCAGCGATTTAGCTGCAGTGATTTACTGGGTGTTGGCAACTGGGTTAGCACTATGTTGCTTGTCTATAGGGCCCATTGGTTTCTGGTTGCATTGGCATATCATATTCGGTCATCATTTTATGTATATATTGACATGCAGTTGGTATGCAGTACCTTACTACCGTGGTGCACATTCTTAGATATAAATCATTAATTGATGATGAGTGCCCCTTATATATAATAACTGTCAGATACCTTGTTTATAGAGCTTTGAATATATCATTATACAAACTTGAACTGTTTAACAAATAACAAGGTCGTCATTGTTAATATGGACTTGACCATTTGATAAAACTTTTATCACATATTACCAACTGGCATCAGTGTTAACTCTTACATTATTTACCTTTTTGATGTTCATTTAGCCTTTTGTGATATATTCACTTAACTATGTCTAACTTGGGCGCCTATATAATATGCACCGGCTTCATTTGCACGTTCCAAGATGGGCGCCGTATAAACTTTCAGGGTAGGTTTACCTGTTTTAGGATTGCCAATGACTCGCCCTTCATGTAACCAATGGAATTTTTGGCCCCGCCTCATCTAGAAACTCGGAGATATTTCAGAGTTTTTCTCAGCTGATTACCAATGACCGGGTCCGGCGGAGGATGGGTAGGTTCACTACTCGGCACCTCTGGCACAAAGGTGAGGTTTAGTTTAATACGAGTGACCATAGCCCGTTTTTTTGGTGATATTGAATTTTATGGGGTTGAGGTCCACATACCCAGCACTTTACACCATACGGAGCAAGTTGCTTATTGAGCAGGGGGGACTCAAAGATATTACTCTCCCCTCGGCCCTAGGATCAACCTTTGGTTCTCCTTGATGGGCCACTTGGAGTTGTACTCGCTGCTCAGTTTCCCGGTGCTCGAGAGATAACATTAGAACAAACTTTTATCTTCCGTGTGGTTATGAGTATAAGGTTAGACTACCACTTGGGAAATGGGGTTTAATGTGTCCCGAGAGGATCATTTTTTCATTTAAATAAATTTTTTCCATTACCCAGTGCCTTAGGACATTCAAATATGTGTGTCCTTTATCAGCCGGCATCCGCTGAGGCTTTCCCTTTACTTAAGATGAGGTGAGTCCCATTGCTTGCCCTTTTGTCAACAACCCGTTCAATAACAATGTGAATCTTGTGAGTCCCATTTTATAACATTTGTTTGAGTCTTTTTAACCTTTCAACTTAAATCACCACTATATTTGATTGTTGATGACATTTCTACAGATGAGTGATGTCAGTATGCACACCTATGCGCACTAGGGTTATAGTCATGCAGTCTATGGTGTTGAGAGAGCTTTTTATTGCTAATATATGTACACGGTTACTTACACTCCTTGCTTTAATTTTAATCAGGCAGGGAGCCCTATTAGAATAAAAGTCATGTATTGGGCTTCTTGACCTGCTTTTAATTCTGCACTCACTAGCACAGCACATCTACACTTAAGAGGTCCCTCACCCCCACGACACTAAACGGCGAGGAACAAAAGATCTCCGCCAAAGAGCCCCTCATTGGGTGCCTGTCGGGTATTGCAGCGCCGATCCGATGAGGAGCAGGCCCAATGATGAAGCATGACACCTGCTGGCTGGGTGTGTGAGGGCCCTAGTTCCAAAGGGAATTATTCCCCTGCAGTGTAACATCCATAGGACTACCTCTAACTATGGTGGACCTTGTCCATAGCTCTCTCTTCCCCTTCCTGTATTTCTATAAACCAGTTTAGGAAAAACATACCCTTTTTTGGATAATGAAGGTTTATTTTGCCAGGTCGACATGGAAGTTTAGAACTGCACACACAGACTGCAATAACAGGTCTGGCACATGTTTAAAAGGATGCTTAAGTGAACGGCATAATAAGTGGGGCAGGATAACTAATAGCATTTAATTTACATACCATGGACACTTGTAGTATCACTTTACTAAGGACTTACAAGTAATTAATTGTGCCAATTGGGTGAAAGCCAACTTCAAAATGTTTAAATGAGAGTGCACTTTAGCACTGGTTAACAGTGGTAAAGTGTGTAGAGACCTAAGACCAACAAAAAAAGTCTGTAAAAATGGAGGAGTAAGGCAAAAGGTATGAGGGAAGACCACCATAAGACTGACAGGTCTAACAGTACACAATTGTAAATGGAGTTAGTTGTAGCAATCTGAAGATCTAAGATGGTGGTAGTTTCAATGCCGAATTGAATGGGACTATCATCAGCACAGAAAGAGTCATTATTGCCATTCAGGCTAGAACTAAGAGCAAACTGAAATTCCAGAAAAAAACAGGTGAACTTTAAATCTTTTACCAGTAATGTCAGATTGTGGACCAAGAACTGGTGAATCATGGTATTTCCGCACTGATTCAGAGTGACTCAGCAATGCAAACTCTAGCTTGTTTGCAGTGACAGCCTCAGGGTACCAGTAGGATCAGATCAAATTATGTTGATCTATAAATCAAGTCTGTTAAAATGGTTAATTTAAGAATTGGAATTCACCATTGTCCATGATTCATTATTATTGACTGGTATACTATAGCTGCATATTAATTTGAACTTGCTAAACTCTGATACATACATTTTGAACAGTTAATTATGCCACGTTTGTCAGCTAAAACATATGCGTTTTTTGAAGATTCTGGCAATTAAAGTATTACATTTTTAGGTCGAGCATTCAAGACCTCTTGTATATACTTTAGTATAAATACTTTAGTATATACTTAAATGTGTATGTACTTTGTGGGCTCTGGAGATCAGTCCTAGGACTTGTCTGCTTCCACTTGGGGACTTTTTTTTCCTGTTCAACTGCCTCTATTTAACTGTCGTGATAGAAAACGACCAGCAGAGGTCAGTAAAATACCGGAATCACTTTAGTAATCTGTAGATTCCATCCATAGAAATTGTCTTCCATGAGCGCTCATAGACAATAATATTTTTCTCAAATCCTGCATTTTCAGATGAATGACCACAGAAGGCCCTGCTTTTATGTTAAAAACAGTTTGGACTATACCATTTCCCGCTGAAAGGCAATATTTCTCTACATGTGTACCCATAACTGGCGTGTCACGCAACTTGGTGCCTACTTTTCCTCCATGTTAAAGAACAGAAGATGTTTCAGCACCCAGCCGAGGCTAATGTGCTGCATAGCTAAATACATATAAGGTCCCAAAGGCGAGACAGATTGCATTTCAAATGCTTGTTTAAGCTCGGTACACACTTTTACGTTAATGGGAATTATTTTATTTTAGTAACTAATAATTGACAGGATTAAATTACTGTATCTATATTTTCTGAATGCTTAATGACCATCGGAAAAAGACCTGCCAGCCACATCTGTAGTCACTTGCACCCAATGCACCCAATGAGTGTCGACTTAAATAAGATTTTCCATATTATGAGACCATTAGGTCCTTCTTGATGAGTGCATTCGTTAAAATTGAATCAATCCTGGGATCCCATGAAGACACAATGACAGTACATCAGTGCTAGTGCTCATAGGTCTGGTGCACAATATAGGCATATTTTGAGCAATATCCAAATGATTAGCGCAGATTGTCTTTTGCTACACCAGTTTAGTTTTATTTTAAAAGTTCGTAAAGCTGGCATATTAAAAAAAAATGAAAACTTTCACTCTAGACCTGAGCTTATGCAGAAGGCTGATTTTTCCTATTATTAGTGCCATTATCAAAGAAACATTCTATAACACCTTATGTCTGGGGCACAAAAAAGAATTCCTAAGGAGAAGTTCACTCCCCAGAGGTGCATGTGGTACAAAGACCCTGGCCACAAACAAAGCGATCCCAAGAATTTGCAATTCCACAACAAATCGCAAGACATGGCAACATGGCAAACAATGGAGATTCAAACTTCACAAAGAAACAGAGAGGATCCCGAAATTCAAAATGTAATGCATGCTTGCGATAAATGCCACATGAGTGTCCAGTGACTCCTCAGAAGAGAGCAGGTAGTGCAAGTAGAAGTTCTTCATGAAGGAATCCAACATGTTTATTGAGAAGATGACAAATGAAAATGGGAAACTATTTAACATAAAACCACTGACATGCTTTCAGAAAAACAAACATATGTCAAATGTTTCAGAATACAGAACAAAGTACATTCCCAGAAAATGTCATACCATGTGGAGGTTTATTAAAAGTAACCTCCCATTTTTTGCTGACAGGTACTGGTGGTAACTGACTCTGACTGTCCCTGGGCTCTGCCTAACCAGGCCCAGGGCCAATGCTATGCTGAAAAGACACTTAGAATACAAGGAAAACACTTACATGCACTAGGGCACACTATTGGTTAGGGTACCCCTATAATTGGCATGACCTCCCCTAAGGGCCCTAGTACATTATAGGACAGGGGGATTAAAACTACCTTTAAGTCCCTAGTATATAATAAAGCATGGCAGTTTAGAGGCCAGCAACCCTTTCTGCACTTGCATGTGTGCACTGCTGAGGCCTGAGGTCAATTTAAAAGTGCAGCCCAGTATTGCAGGACTGTTTTTTAAAGGCAACTTGTGCCCAAACTCGACTTTGGTGTTTGAGGCACTTAAAAATTAATAAACTACAATGTCTGGGCATATTAGGTACCCCCGGGGTCTTCCCTAGGTGTCTCAGGGTGGGGGCCAAGTATTTATAAGGAACACCCTTATAAAATGAGTTTTAGATGTCCTGGGCTAAGTGAAATTGCAGATTCCAATCCAAACATTGGGGTAAAGTGCTTCCCAAAATCGACTTTTGTACTGTGGAGTGAGGATCTGCAATATTTTAACAAATTCAGAACCCCTAAAGTCACCCCTAGGCGTTCCAGAGGTTGGGGGTCCTATAGATATACGCAGGGTCCTAATAAAATATGTTTTTATAAGCCCTGGTGTTTGAGAATGGCCCAAATCATTTCCCATTGTAAATTCCCTGCCACATAGGTTAACATGGCAAGACATTTTTAACTAATAATTCCTGGTAGGAGAATCATAAAAATACCATTCAAGTACTTCCAAGAATGATATTGATAAATCCAACAATAAGGTATTGTTGAATTTCTCCTTAAGTGAACAGGCAAGAAGTTATAAGACTTTCTTGTCTGTAAGCCAAAATTCAGCCTTCCAGTGGGGATGTATGACAGTACAACGCGGTAAAAAACACTGCAGACTATCACAACGCAGGTTTTACAACGCAAGTCGTTACCACGACTTGCACTGTAGGGTGCTGGACTTAGGAATAGTAAGATTTACTATTCTAACACCAGCCTACTTACAGTAGGGAATGTGCTGGAATAGTAAATCTACTATTCCTTAGCCTAGAGCGCCCTCCAGCGCAAGTCCTGGTAACGACTTGCGTTGTGAAACCCGCGTTGTAATGGCACTGCAGTGTCATTACCGCGTTGTGAGGGATGTTCCCCTTCCAGTGGTCTATCCTGATTGGTCAGAGTTAAGTGACTTAGCCAGGCTTCTTTGATGAGGTGCTAACTAGCCCCTGGGGTTTTACAGCTCTTCTGGGAGGGCAGGGTTCTGCTACATAGGAATGCCAGAGCAGGGGGAGTTGTTGTAAACAATATTCGTCAATGGAAGGAGGAGACAGGCAGGAGAAGCCAGTTTCATTTACACCTTCACTCTCTGAGCCCAGGCAGATGACAGGATCAAGGAAGGAATGAGCAGATGCAAGGGGGAGAGACAATGAAGATTAACCATCCTGTAAATGTGTTTAGCCAGCTCTTCTCTCCCTGCTGGAAAATCAGCCATGATGAATTTTGGAGAATACGTGCTCTCTGGGAGAAAGTAGTGCCACACTTTGGAGGATTTGGTCACACCCTGGGGTGTTGTCCTGCACCTCATTGGACAAGAGTGCCCTCCTGCTTGACCCAGATAACTTGGAATAAGTATCTGAGAGGGGCAGAGCCTCTCAGATCTGCTCCTTGATACTTAAGGAAAAGAAGTGTTCTTGCTGGAAGTTTGATTTGCACCAAGGAGGCCCTGCACTCTGACTGACTGTGCCTGCTGCTCAATCTAAAACTACAGCCCTGTGGTTCACACCTGCTTCAAGAGGACAAAAGAGTGGACTCCCTGCAAGCTACATGTTAACAGAGCTCACATGGAACATCACCACCAAGAATCCTCAGCCTGGAGTACTACCAGTGGATTTGTTAGGGTTTTTGTCCGGGTGGATTGTGGGAATTGAAGTCCCAAACTTTCAAGGACCATCCTGGAGCTTCCCAACCTTTGGAAGACGTTTTGGACACTTTGGGACTTTCTAGGGAACTTCATCAAGAAGTGCCAGAAGTTTGGAGAACTTTGGAGCAACTTTGGAAAAAGGCTCCATAAGTGGACCAACTCGACCTGGCCAGCCAAGCCGGCGACCCTCAACCGCAAGCCAGCCGCCTGCCATCCAGGTTTGTCTCGCTGAAAAGCTCCAGCGGTCCGACTAACAGAGTTTGATCGGGAGTAGGCTGAAAACGAAGCCAGCGAACCCTCACCGAATCCGGCCTGGTGAAGAGCATCAAGGGACCGGCAAGAAAAAGCTCAGTAAAAGTTTCTAAGTCCGAATATAGAAATGGTGACCGGGGCCAACTGCAAGAGTCAAGCCGTCCACCTTCAACCGTGAGCTGGCCTGGATCTCTGGTTTGTCCTGCTGGAAAACTCCAGATGTCAGACTTCCACAACTTTTATCCAAAGCTCGTCGCAAGCAAAGCCGGTGAACCCTCACCAAATCCGGACTGGCTGAGAGCTTCGAGGGACCCCAGGAAGAAAAGCTCCAGAAAAGTTTCTAAGTCCAAATATAAACATTTTGACGAGACCTACCGTGAGGATTAGCACTGCAGGGCTTCATCACAGTCAGCCTGAAACTATGACTTTGTCTCGGTCCAGTGCGACCAAATGTCCCAATAGGCGCCATAGGTTTCTATGTACAATATAGTGCTAAATATTTCTTTTATTATTTCTCTGGTTCCCTACTTTGTTTTTTTTTGTTTTGGTGTCATTTTAATGATAAAAGTATTTCCTATTTTTATAAATTGGTGTTAGATTTTTATTGTGTGTTGGGTCTTAACTATTTATTGAATTGGTGTTTTTAAATGGTTTACATGCCTGTCTTTGAAGTTAAGCCAGCTTGCTCGCAGCCACGCTACCAAGGGTTGAGCATAGGAATAACGTCCTAAGAACAGTACTGAGCCCTACATTTTGTAAGTGGCCTTATTGACAGTGGTAGATATATATTTACCACTACTAATAACTCACTCTCCAACACCAAGTGTAGACTCATCTGCCATAGAGGCTAGGATTAGAAAAGAGGACCAAAGAGGAGTGTGCAGTAAACTACATAAATTCTCATTCCGGATTCTGAAGCAACCACAGCACCGGAACTGCCCTGATTGCCACCACCAACGACATCCGCATCTACCTCAACCAAGGCCACACCGTGGCCCTGATCCTACTCAACCTGTCAGCAGCTTTCGACACCATCTCCCACTGCAAACTAGCAGCAAGACTACATGATGCCTGCATACAAAGCACTGCCCTCGACTCGATCAAATCGTTCCACACTGGCAGAAACCAAAGGATCAGACTGCCACCCTTCCTCTCAGAGCCCACAGAAATCAACGCAGGAGTCCCACAGGGATCATCACTCAGCCCACCCCTCTTCAACATCTACATGGCTCCCCTCGCTGCCATTGTCCGACAGCACGGCCTCAGCTTAATCTCATATGCGACAACACCCAGCTCATACACTCCTTCACCAAGGACCCACTACCACTAGACTCAACTTCAAGGAAGGAATGCAGGATGTTGCAGCCTGGATG
This sequence comes from Lissotriton vulgaris, assembly GCF_964263255.1. Lineage (NCBI taxonomy): Eukaryota > Metazoa > Chordata > Amphibia > Caudata > Salamandridae > Lissotriton > Lissotriton vulgaris. Next base: position 1,330,984,479 of record NC_141696.1, on the reverse strand, counting down.
AGCAACAGCTGCCTAAAACTCAACTCGGAGAAGACAGAAGTCCTCGTCCTCGGAACCACTCCCTCAGCATGGAACAACACCTGGTGGCCCAACGCCCTCAGCAGCCCCCTAACCCCCACGGATCACACCAAGAACCTATGCATCATTATTATTATTATTATTATTATTATTATTATTATTAATAAATCTTATAGAGCGCGTCACCCGTGAGTATCCCAGTGCTAGGAACAGTAAACCAGAGGGGAGTGAGGGGCAAAGGGGTGTGGTAGGGATTTATGGTAATAGGAAGGTTTTCAGACGCTTTCTGAAACGTAGATAGTTGGGTTCTGTTCTTATCTCGCGGGGTAAGGCGTTCCAGAGACGTGCTGTATGAACCGAGAAGCGTCTTCCACCCGTGCGGGCCTTCTTAAATCTGGGGATGGTGATGAGATGTTCCTGATCGGAACGGAGGGATCTTGGGGCTTTGTAAGGTTTAATGAATTTAGCTAGGATCGGAGGGCCTTTGTTTTGCAGCGATTTGTGGGCCAGGCAAAGGGCTTTGAACTGCACTCGCTTCCTCACCGGGAGCCAGTGGAGGAGCCTCAAAGCCGGTTTGGCTGAGGCTCTGGCAGGAGTGTTGGTGACGATCATACTCAACTCCTCCCTATCCATGAATTGCCAAGTCAACACCGTGACCTCAAGCTACTTAAACACCCTCCGTATCCTCCAGAAGACCTTCAAATGGATCCCGCTAGAGGCAAGGAAGACAGTCCCCAACGCACTCATCACCAGCAGGCTCGACTACGGAAGCGCCCTCTACGCCGGCATCAATAAGTCTCTCCTATGCAAGCTCCAGTCAATTCAGAACAGACTCGTCCTCTGGGTCCCACGACGGAAACACATCAGCCAACACCTATGCACGCTCCGCTGGCTTCCCTTCGAGAAAAGAGTGACCTTCAGGATACTCACCTATGCCAACAAATTCCTACACAACACCGGGCCCTAATACCACAAGGACAGAATCACCCATCACACACCCTTACGAAACCTCCGCTCTACCAACCTCCTCTTCCCCAAAACCCAGTGCATCCGCAGAGCCAGAGCAGGAGAAAGATCATTCTCCAACATCGCGGCCAAGACCTGGAGCGAACTCCCCACCGACATCAGATGTGCCCCCTCCCTGAAACACTTCAGGAAGGCGCTGAAGATCTGGCTCTTTGACTGATACGGAACTGCTAAATGCCCCCAGCATCTTGATACCCTCACAGGTGAGTAGTGCACTTATAATTCCTCTGATTGATTGATTGATTGATTATTCTGAATATAAAAAAAACAAAAATACACAGACAGAAGTACAAAACATCTGCTGTCTGCCCTTATCATCATTTATCACCATGAAGGGAAGTCACAACTTCCTTCACTGATGCATTTTGCTGACATGAAGGTGCAAATACAGCGTATGTGTGAGAAGATGGTGGGCTTAGGGCAGGCAACATGTGAATCTTGGAAGGAAGAATGTTGTTTTGTGGAAAATATTTTTAAAAATTAAATACATCCTAAATGGTGGGATACGTATAACATGTGGTCTTTTCACTTCAAAATATTTCCTGAGTCAAGAAATGAAAGGAGTTGTATCTAGAGGAATTTCATCTAACAGGACATGATCTTCAGAAGCTACATTTATTAAAAGTTAAATAGGAAAGACCTTCCTGAAATGAAACTGAAAGCCAATTCTCTATCCCTTTTCATGACCCAAAATGATCTGGTGCAGGCACACCGACCTTGTTTTACTAAGTATGAATGCATGTGCAATAAAAGCACAAGTGCAGAAGGCTAGGGTCTGCAGGCCAAGACTCCGCCTATCTTCTATCGGCCACCAGCACCGGGGGATCAGGTAGTAAACCCAAGCCAGATAAAGAGCTCTCCTTGCCCCAAACACCATAGCCACTTCCATTTCTATAGCCCATGACCCGCTGCAGCTGCCGGAAGATTCATACCACCTGTTCAGAGCAGGGGTAAATAAATGGACATCAATTCACCGAAATACCAGGGGTAGAGGAAGTGACATCACATGGGCTTTGACCTCCACTTTCACTCACACACCCATACTTACACATTTATTGTACTCCATTTTTGTCACACTATTAGTGAGTAATATGTTTTATTAATTCACTATTAGTGTAATAAAAAATTGACAGAAAATAAAGAGAGTGGAGCCTCAGCTGTCCTGTTTTCCTGGCACTGAATTTGCCACCTTTGAGGCTGCGGCACCTGGCGACCCCTAAAAGACTTCCATGGGTAAATATCTGAAGAATATTCCCCCGAACTGGTGAAAAAATGCAGATTTTCACCCAGTGTTTCCAGGTCTGCATATTTATTTTCTTCCTCGACTAATAAAAACTTTAATGGCTGGATTTCGGTGTGGTAATACTGGTCTGAATGGGAGATTCTGGGTGCCCAGTATCCTCAAACGGAAACCTGGCCAGCTTGTAATGAGGACCTAGGTGGGGGCTTCATCTCCCAACCTCATAGGCACAGGCAGGAACACAAAAGGATGCCCAGCTTTTCATCAGCTGAGAGGATAGGTATGAAATGAAGGCACATGCCTAACAATGGTGAGGACAAGAACTGCAAGTTATGGCAAATGAAGGACGCTATATTAGCTAAATGGTGCTATACTTCGTTCTAGGTCTATCTCCCTTATCCATCAATGGCAGTAGGGTATATGAAGAAAAAAGAAAACCGTAAAATCATTTGCATTAAAGTCTGTTGCTCACAGTGACTGTGAATCTTATCCCTACTGACCTTTGCAAATTCCCAATGGATTTATTCACCTCGAGCATTTCTCATACAAACAGGCATTCACTAGATTACACTGACTGACTTGTTTGATCCCCTCTGGTATACTCTGTTAACTGGGTATTATTGGAACCTAGACCTCTGATGACTGTGGTGACCCTACCTTTCCTAATGGTTTGATACTTTGAATGAAGGGAATTGGGTTACTGGTTGAGGGGGTAAAACCGTACTCAAGCAGTAAGCATTATCTTTATCAGTGGGAAGTCACAAGCAAACCCCAAATAAACCTGTGCTCAACCCTCTGGTAGCTTGGCACAGAAAAGTCAAGCTTAACTTAGAGGCATTGTGTAATGTATTTATGCAGCACTTCAAACAGTAATTAAGAAAAAACACAACCCGAGAAAAATATCCCACACCAATTTAGAAAAATAAAGTACAGTTTAATAAATAAATCAGAAACAAAACAACAAAAATCAAATTAGTAGAACCAGAGATGTGCAAGTTTAAAGACTTTAGGGAAAATAACACCAAAGAGCACAAAGCCGCAACTGTGGATATCTGGTCTCGCTATTCTGGGACAAAGTCACAAGTCCGGGTCATCTGCGATGGAGCGCGGGCTGGCCGCAGGGAACCAGTTAGGCCTGCTGAACAAGAGTATTTAAATCCTGGTTGTGAAGAGTTGCGTTGTCCTGTGTCGAGGATACGATGCACATGGAGGCAATGCGAGGTCCTGGACGGAAATGATTTGCACAGCATCAGTTCCAAGGAGTTGTGAGGCAGCGATACGAGGCCTTTGATGAGGGGGCCTGTTATGCGAAGTCCTGCATCAAGGATACGTCATGCACGGGCTGGTTCCAAAGAAGTTGAGTAGCTTCCGATGCGAAATTCCCTGTCGTCGTTGAGGCTGTAGTCAATGGGAACCTTGCCGTGCACAGGCCTGCAAAGAGGATACTTTGCACATTGGCTGCGACGGTGATGCGAAGTCCATGCAGCAGAGGTTCTGTTCAGGGGTTAATAACAGCAGAACAGGGGATGTGTCGATTCAGCTGGGTCCACAGAGGACTTGCAGAGCACCTTCAGGCCGACTTCAATGGGGTGGCACCACTTGAGGGGCAAGACTCACAGCAGGTAGAGTCCAGGTGCTGCGTCCAAGATGATTGGAGCCTTTTCTGTCTCTGAGGTTCTGATCAGGAGGTCAGCCTATTAGTCCTTGGAGTCAAGTCACTCTGGTGGTCCTGGCTTCAAATGCAGGTCGAATCCACCACTTGTCAGGGTAGGATTCACATATGTCAGAGTCAAGGTGCTGGGTTCTTGGTGGTGGGAAGGCTGTTATGTCCCTGAGGTAAGCATGGGCGGAAAATCCGTTTCGCTCGCGGATTTTGCGGATTTTCGGTAAATTCGCAATCCGCGAGATTCGCGAATCTCCCGCAAAATCCGCAAATCCGCGAGCAGCGGATTTTGCTCGCACTGTTCGCGTGAGTTCACGGCTTCCCAGTACAACTTCGCGCCCCGCGAATAAGTGCAAAATTGCAGAAATACGATCTTAGCAAAACTGAAACTACTTACCAGGTTCAAAAGTTCAGGCTCATCATTAGTAGCCATTTCCTGTAGTGCTTCCTGAGAGGCCCCTCCAGAGTTCAGTTGCCAGTTGCAACTATTATGTGACCCTGCTCTGAACCTCAGAATAGTTACACATATGCCACAAAGGTCCTGAATTACAGCTAAGGGAGACAAGCAGGAGCCAAGCTGGAAGTTCAAATCCATTAATCAGCCCCTAATTCATTATTGTCAGTTGGGGCAGGGCAGGTGTTGTAACTAATTTTGCAACAATGAAAGCACTTAGCAAGTGCAAAAGATCACTAATCAGGAAGCACTAAGGAAGCAGGTGCCAGCTAAAAAAACATTCTGTGACACATTAATCAGCCCCAAATTAATTCAGGTCACTTGAGGCAGGGAAGGAGTGCTTGCGTTGCCACAATAATGTACACTGACTGGACAACCAGAGGGTGCTGTGATGAAACAGAGGGTGGCATGGGTGGGCCAGAGGGTGGCATGAGTAGTCAGAGAGTGGCAGTGGTGACAGAGAGTGGCAGTGATGAAGAAGAGTGTCCCAAACAGGCTGGACACGTAGAAACAACAAGTTCGCGAAACTTGCGACCCGACAGGTAAGTTCGCAATTTGCGAAATTGTACAAAACCCTCGCGAACTGGCAGAAACCAGCGCAAACACAAAAAAAAAATCCGCAAATTCGCGAGAATTCGCGGATTTTGCGGATTGCGAGTTCGCAAATCCGCAAAATTCGCGAACGCGAGATTCGCAAAATTCGCCCATGCTTACCCTGAGGCTTCTGAGCAGGAGGCCATCCAACTAGCCCTTGGAGTCACTCTAGGATGCTGGCTTTAGAGGTGCAGGCCCAGTCCTACTCACCCAGGCAAGAGGGCAGCAAGGCAGCAGGTCAGCACAGCAGGGTGGCAGCTTTTTAGAACAGCAGTCCAGTAGATTGGCAGTCCTTTCAGCAACAACAGCAGTCCCTCTAACAGCAGTCCCTCTTCCTAGCAGAGTTCACAGTTCCAGAAGTGTACTGAAGAGTTGGGTATAAGGGTCCAACATTTATACCTGGTGCCCATTTCGCAGTGGAAGAAACTTCTAGAGGGTACCACCTCCATGAGGCACCAGGCATCCCCTTCCTCCCTCCATTGGCTTCAGCCTGACTGGGGTCACAGTGGACTAGCTTTTAACCTTTTGTGGGAGTCTGCAGGCAGGGCCTTTGTGATGTGCAAGTGTGGTAAGCTCCTTCCTCTCGTTAACTCAGTGGCACATCCTGCAAACCCATACCTTATTTCTCTTTGTCTCACTGTCTGGGGGGAATACACAATCACTGTCTGGGGGCAATACACAAAGACCAACTGCCAACTACACCAAAGGAACAGGCTTCAGGCACTAAATGGTTAAGACAGGAAAATGCCAACTTTCTAAAAGTGACCGTTTCAGACTTGTAACTGCAAATCCAACTTTACTATTAAAGAGGGCTTTTAATTACAATTCTTTAAACACCAAGCTCAGCCTGTCCACCTGTTCCCAATTGGAAGATACCCCTCATTAAATGTAATATTAAACTCCAATTTTATTCTATGCGAGAGGTAGGCATTGCAGTAGTGAAACACGAATTTAGGAGTTTTTACTACCAGGACATGTAAAACCTAGAAGTACATGTCCAACTTTCTAAATAGACGGCACCTCTAGGCTGCCAGGGACTGAACTAGGGGTGACTTATAAGTATTAAAGGGGGAGATTTGGGCCTGGCGAAAGGATTATTTTGCCAGGTCAGAATGGCAGTTTAAACTGCTCACACAGGCTGCAATGGCAGGCCTAGGACATGTTTAAGGGGCAACTTAAGTGGATGGCACAATCATTGCTGCAGGCCTGCTAGTAGCATTTAATTTACAAGCAGTATCACTTTACTAGGGACTCACAGGTAAATTAATGTGCCAACTGGGTGTAAGCAGTTCTACCATGTTTTAAGGAGAGAGATCAAGCACTTTAGCACTTGTTAGGAGTGGTAAAGTGTGTCAGTACTAAAGTGCTTAGAGTCCTAAGACCAGCAAAATATACATCAGCAAAACAGGAAGGTTGAAGGCAAAAAGTTACGGGAGAATCACGCAAAGGATGCCAGGTGTAACAATATCCTTAAGTAAAATTCCAGAATATTTGTTCCCTATACCAACCCTGAAGTGACCATTGGTGATCTGCTACTCACACGTTCATTAAATTATGCCCAGGGTGTTCTTTTCTTGAATGTGCCAACAGCCCACCAGATCTAAATCTGAATCTTACATTCCTGCTTTAAAAGTTGCTTCAGAGGATGACAACATAGAAAGAATGTCACCATTTTCTGAGCCACTGCCAGGTTGGCCAACACAACTGTATTACATTAGGTAAATCAAAGATCCACTAATGCAAAATAAAGAAACATTGAAAAGCCCTAGGCCATGGAGTACCTCTCTGCGTGATAGAATGCCTCCTGCTTTTGACCGCATGTTACCCTGAACACAGAATATGGGGGCATTTTACCAACAACTAGCGATAATTATCGCTATGTTGGTTTAGCGGCGATATTTTTATCGCCGACCTGCGGCGATTTTTATCGCTTAAGAACGTTGCTATTATCAAGGTTTATCTCCTAAGCGATAAAAATCGTCCGAAATGCATGAATATCGCTGAAAAGTCAGCGATATTCATGCATTACCGAGCTAATGCTCTTAGCCATGTTATCCACCTCCCATTGGATAACATGGCTAAGAACTGCTCAGGGGCAGGTGTTAGCTTTTGGAGATATTTGCGCTTAGCGCGAATATCTCCAAAATTTGGTAAGAGGAGATAGCGATGTTAGCGACTGTTTCCAGTCGCTAACATCTTGGCATGCCCACTTTGCATGTCATTAGTGATAAATAACACTGACATGCAAAGCGGGGCCCAAGATGGTCGCTATCTCCTGCTAGCTGTCGCTAACTGGTGTGAGCGACAGCTAGGTAATAGGGAGATAAAATTATCTCTGCTTTCTTGGCTTTTAAAGCCAAAAAAACGGAGATAAACCCCCTTGATAGTATGCCCCATAGTTTCTAGTCTTTTACAGGTCATCTCCAGTTCACCATTGTGTATGGCATAGCATCCATGTGATAGGCTTATTGTCCGTAGCTTAGCATACAATGTTAGTGTTTCTGTTTTTGTAATGTCATTTTTATTTTTTGCAAAGGTACAGAACATACAAATGCAATTAAAATAATGCATCACAAATTAGCTGTTTTATTACACTTTGGCTTACCTGCTTTGGGTCACCATCTTTTATTTCTTTGCATTATGTGTGACATGCTATGGTGTTAGTATCCTTTTCTTATATCTAACATATGTTTCGCTATGAAATTGAAGCATGTCCTTATTTTGCTAGCAAATGGGAGAAGCAAGAATTTATCAGAGTCTTACAACCATTGACATTCTTGTTGTCAGAAATTGCCCGCTTTCTGGTGGTCGAATTGGATAGTTGTTGTAAAACTTGATATTCGCTGCTTGATAGATCATATGCACTGTTTGATTATTTGCTTTCGTCCTTGGAATGAGGACTTAACTCTCCAAATGAATGAAGTGTGACATTATTCAAATACACAAGATTTACCTCTTAGTAAATTTGCGGTGAGTTCATAGGCCAGATTTCCCGCTGTCTTCAGATAGGGGGCTTTACCTTGACACCTGCCAAGGTCATAGTATTTTTGCAAGCCTCCAACGTTTTAAAAAAGGGGAAATGTAATTTACATCTCAGTCAAAAACTAACACACCCACACAAAACAGAAAATAAGAAGTGCAAGAAATCGCTGCACATGACAAATTTCCGGCGGGTCTTTTAATAGACTGAAATAAAAAATAAAAAATAACAGCGGTCATCACTGCTGACAAAGACCATTAATGGAATGTTTAGAGAGCAATCGACGTAAGGTGCATTGCGTCACCGTCCTACCAGTGTATTCATGTTACTTTAGCTGCCTGAAATATGTGAATCAATGTTAAGGTTTAAAATCCAAAGATGTCCGACTCAAAGCCCCACTGCACATTCCCTTCATCATAACGGGGCATTGCTTGCTGTGGGCGGGGCAGGTGCTCCGAGCAAACACCACCCATGCCTGATCTTCAGTGAGGTATTTCACGGGTGCTCATGGGCTTCAGCCATGGGTTTAAGAACAGACGTGTACTTTAAGGCGAGTGTCGGAAATTCATATTTCCCTTTTCCATTGCTAATTAAGTGGTGGCAAACGAAATTGTATGGCCACAATCTTATACTGTATGAGTGTAGTCAAAGGAGACTCCAGGTGACAGACAAAGATTGAAGGTATACCCTTTCTTCTTTGTGCATTTCTCTGTGGCTAGTTTGTACCTCATCAAACCACAAAAATAAAAGGTACTCTCAGGGTATGCCCTGATATCTACACATATATAGACTTGCACACTGGCTAGCGACCGAGAGCTGAACATTTGGCGTGAACCCTGGGATGCAATTCATGGTCATTTACCTTGAGTTATGTCATATGTGGTTCTCATCAGGGAGGGTGGAAGGGTGGTAGTGGTCTTTAAGGAGATGTGTCTTTCATTTCTGTCTATATCAAATATTAATCCAAGAGTTGTAAAGCTATCTAGATTCCTAGAAAAGCCTGAATTTGCGGTTTGGTGTCGTTAGTGAGCAGAAGGAATTAGGTTTTTATCAGGTGAGGCTACAGGCTGTTGCTTATCATCCTGCTCAGGATTTGCTAAGACAAGGTTTAAGTTGCTAAATATTATAAACCATTATTGTGCTGAACGATCTTAATGATGTTGCTAGAATGCTTATGAATTTTTATACATATGGTGTCATGTAGACTAGAGTTTGAGGATACTGGAAACAAGGATTGACGGGTGTGATACTCAGCAGGAAATGGAGTATTTCTGGGATGCTGAAGTTCTGTTCTGGATGTGTTAATGGTGGTTGGTGAAGTAAAGGGTGAACCTTTACCATACTATTGGCCATATGTATCAATATCCAGATTTGCGAATCTCAAATAGCGATTTTTTAGATATCGCTATTTGAGATTTGCAAATTTGTATGTATGTAGAAAATCGCTTTTTTTTGCGATTTCTTAAAATTCCTTAATTGCGGTTAGCAAATTGCGAATCGCAATTAAGGAATCATTTCCCATTCATTACTATGGGCCAGGAGGCCCATAGGAATGAATCGGAAGGTATTCTCAATTTGCGATTCGCAATTTAAGAATCGCAAATTGAGAATAATTTCAAGGGTGCAGGGGTGTCCAAAGGACATCCTGTTGCACTCCTGAAATTAGCATGGGTGCACATGTGGCGCACATACATGCCCTAAGGGCATGTATGAGCTTCACATTGCACTTTGAAAAATGCAAAAAAGTGCATTTTTCAAGGAATTAGCAAATTACCACCAACTTGAAGTTGGTGGTAATTTGCGATTCCTTAAGGCCAATTTGCATTTTTTTAATGCTTCTTACATTACATTTAAGGAATCGCAAAATTTGCGATTCCTTAAATGCAATCGCAAAAAAAGGAATCGCAAATGTTGCGATTCCTTATTTTGCACGCAGATTTGTGTGATACATACCATTTTGCACAAATGCATTCACAATTTTGGTGTTTGCGAACGCATTTGTGCTTCATACATAAGGCCCTATGTCACATAAGTGCGCATAAGTGTTTATGAAGAAAGGATGTGGGTATAAATGCAAGTCCCCTCATCTGCAAAGCCCTTAGTTCCTCCAGAAGCATTTAGAATGTATTATTGGTCAATCAAGTAAGCAAACCATGTGCTAATCATTTGGAAAACAGTCTCTATGTTTAACAGATCTTAATATTTTGCAATAAGGAATGAAACTACAAGATGAAAAACACCAGAGTAGAATAATGAGTAGTAGATGTGCAAACAATATGTAATTGTCCAGGTGAGATATAAAGCTGAATACTGATGACTATCCTCTTTTAAAACTTGCTTGACCATTTTTTAGCAGACAGGAGAATCGAGTCACAAATAAATATTATGATTCCAAATGTGGTCAAAAGTTGGCCAAGTGAAGAAGCTGGGATTAGAATTCAAATGCTAGAGATAGATTCATAGCAATGTAGCTAAAAGAGACACCTCCTTTAAGATAACAACTTCGTTTACATTTCTGACACACATTGCATTAATATAATAAAATATGTAAGTGAGGATATCAAAAAGAAACAAAAAATGAATACAAACCATGATTAAGAAAAAACGTAAGAACAAAAAATAATTGAAGTCGTCAGAATGAATGAACAGATGCAAATATATTAATTAAAATGTTATAGTTTGATGATGTAGAATAGGCAAATGCAGTTTCTCGCTGTGGAACATACCAGTCATGCTACTTGAGTCTCTTTGTCCTGGAGCACCAGGAACATGGGCCAGATTCAAAGAAATTATTTTAAGTAGAAATATTTACTCGTGTAAGGAGTTTACATGCTTGCACATGTGTACATTTCTGACTTAGCCTAAAGGACAAAACGAGTGCAAGTGCATTACGAATGTGGATTCCCTGTGATTTTCCATTTACAATTTGCATGTGTAAATAACGTGTGATATACTGTACGCAATGATTTGCATGAGCAAAGATGCAAAATATAAGATTCAGTGGAATATTGTGCTAGTGCCTGGCAAACGTAATTTTGTGCCATGCAAATGTGTTTGTTTCATTATTATAAATGGTGTGCATAGGACATGTACTCATCGGAACAAGATATCACACCCAACTCATAAATACTGCCATGTGCCAAAGCCTGTCCCAAATACAATGCTGCAGCACCATGTTTCTGAGGCAACAACACTTAGTTGAATCAAGGCCATTGAAGAGCAAGAGAACATTCACAGAGGACTAATTAGTCAATCTTGTCTCCTACGTAGTGACCACTTATGTTGAACTTTTTAGTTTACCTCACACATCCTTAGTGCAGCACACAAACATGACTTGTGTCAAGAGATCACTGACATGGGGAACACCTTGGGAGTGTCAAGGCATTCCGTGGAGGTGGGCAAGGTGCAACAGCAGGACCAGATTGAGAAATACACCAGGTTACACAAGACAATTACAATGCCTAGTGGCAGACGTGGATCCCTTCAGGAGAGATAGGGTTTCAGGCCAAGGAAGCTGCAAGGTCACTGGTATCCTTTCTTCAGAGTGGCAGCTGGTTCAAGCAGAGGAGGACAGGGAGAGGTGGGTCCATGGTGAAGCAAAGAAGGACTCTCACAAGATAACACCACAATATCTGTTGACTGAGGAACTCCACCTTTTGCTGTGTCCTCAAGAGCCACCGTAGTGCATAACAACAGCAGCGTTCTCTGTGAATCCAAGTAGAAGTGGCAGAGTTATGTCAGGTCCTTATATACATGAATATTGACATCATCAAGTGTTTGGTCATTCCATTATTTCTGCAGCTACTACAATAAAAGGGTCATTTGCACATTGTACCGCTTCTCTGTCTTTCCTTAACATTTAGTGACTTGAATTTGTTAGTGCTTGTGTCAAATGACTCTAAACTTATTTAAATATCCGCACAGGAGGCAGTGACGAATTATTAACCTGGCACTAGGCAGGCACAAAAAAATGAAAAGGGGTGTTTAGACACTATTAGAGTACTCCCGCAATACATTATGTCGAGCAACTTAATGTAGCGAGGTAGGAACTCATAATTAAGGTACCTACATTAGTTAAGAAGGAACCCATAATTAGTGTTCATCCCTTACTACCTTTTGTTGGTAGCATAAGTAATTGCAGGAGGAACCCTAATAGTTCCCAGATACAAACATTTCAACCTCATAAAAGACAGGCACAATTAATAAACAAAAATAAACTATTCCTATCAACTATTAACTCTTTCCTTATGGATAGGTTTGTTGTACCTCCTCGTGACTTTTCAACACAACCTCTCCACTTACAAAAACAAAAATAATCGCAAGTGCTCAAGGTGAGGCCATCCTACAATAATGTGGTGCTGATACATGAGGTCCCTATGATGCAGCATGACATCTAACATGGGTGAGGGGAACCATCATTTTTTTTAAACAACCCAACAGAAACAGTGGATAATGTTTTACACATGAGACAAATTAGTCCAGGAATTGCCTTTCACTTGTTTAAGGACAGGAACATGGGCGATAGTGAGACGTTCCCCATACACCTTTCACAAAGCATTTCCAGTCTTGAGTTACAAATGAAACAGAGACAATATGAGTACTTCGGAAAAGATTGGAGATTTTGGATGAAGCAACTGCAATGCCAAAACAGACTCATCTCCTGTCATTCCAGCAATCCGAGACCATCACGAATTTCAGCTGGAAAGCTAAAGTCATTGGCAACCTTCAATCAGAATTTGGGCTCATTCTTTGTAACTGTGGATGCGACGTTAAATATCACATTGCCTACATTATAAACTGGCTCTACCCCTGTATATCCTCCCCACCTTAATATGAGATATCTCTAACCAGTTCATATGAGTGGTCTCAGACTTACATTGTAGTATTAGTGACTCACTTTCTCAACTCACACAGCTGCATCATTCAAAGGTTGCTGGCACGAATGCTTTCTAACATAGTTTACAGGTATTTTGGCTCGTTGGAAGTTTAAGAAGGCTAATTGGGACATAATGCATATTCTATGGTCATATCCTCTCTAAACTGGTTCACTATTTGTCTCAAGTGTGGGCATCCATGAGGTTTCTTGTGAGTATGACTTTTTGGTTTCACTCTCCATACCTATTCAGTTGGGTGTCTCAAGCATACCCGGATTATCAAACCATTGAGGTGATGTTTTGCAATGTTCCTGGTGGTTGCATATGTTTGCATCCTGATGAAATGACAATTCTTCATGGCACCATTACCTACTGGGATACTGAAGAGATGATTATGGCCGGACATAAACAGCTGATCCACTGGCTCAATGACCAAGATTTTGTCCATGGTAGAAACAGGGGACACTTTCTATGAATACCAAAACTAACTTTAAAACATTTCTCATAATATTGTGATTGTACTGTGGCATGCACAATTGTCTGTTCTTTCTTTGACTTTAATGATTCATGCTTGAACTTCACCTGACTGAATTTGAAGCTCATCTGATGTGTACCGACCTACGGCTCCCTATCCAGCTACTACTGTCCACTCCCTTCTTGGTCTGCCATGTCCCAAGTACCTCAAAACTCTCCTTTTTCTTCTCTTCCTTCCTCAGGCCACCAGCATCCCCTTTGGAAACACCTACTCATCTGACTCCGACAACCTACATTCTTTTTGGGATCCCCTACCACAATATGGTAATCTAGAAATAGGAACGTACTGAGATCCACATCCAGTGGAAAGATTTATGCAGTTTCTGCACTCATATGGACAGTCAGGAGTCTCCTTGGGTATAATTTCATCGATGGGCCAACAATCTCTCCCTGCTCAAACACATTTCTCCTCTCAAGATTTTCTTTGGTGTTCCACCATGACTTATTGGCAACTTCTAGTACCTTTCAAAGAGATTGCTTTGTGAATATATGCAAGACTGACTACTTGTAATGGAGTCTTGACTTGATGTTTTTTATCTTGTTGTAGAAAGGGCTAGGTTTTAGTGTCTGGCAAAGGTCATCTTTCACTTTTGGTTAGATAGATCATTAGCAGCACTTTGGAGTTCACGTCTGAGATTTAAGTAATATGTTCACATGGATGATTTAATATTGGGTATTAGGAAGGGTAGCATAGCTTTAAAATACTAGCTTCACACAGTTTGTGACCAGCAAGTGTTATGAAATGCCCTTAAATAGCAGACTCTGTACCTTCATGCATTTCATATGTGGATGATTCTGCGTGCTATTGCTTAGACTTTGCCTAATGAAATTATTTTTAACAATGTATTTCAGCAGACAACCCTATGTAGTGTATCAAGGACCCCCTGGTTAGGATATGGCTCCTGGGTCAGGGAAAACAATTTTTTGTGCAAAGGTAAATGCCCAGGCAGACTTACAAAACAAGAACTGGCTTTTCTTAAAGACACATTATACAAACATAAATCATGAAAATAGCGCAATGGACTGTAATGATATCAAAAAATAATTTTTAATTCTGTTATTAAAAATGAATAAATACATATAGATCTGTATACATGATATACACAATAAAAGCTAATAATACTTGATATAATCCTTCTTTAGAAATTCACAAGATTTCATCAACAATTAGCCATAAAAATTATCTCTGATTATGGAGGACTGGGCTGTATCTGTCAACGCGTTTCGACAATATTTTTTGTCTTCATCAGGACAAATGAGTATTCAGCCACTCTTCTAAATAAAATAAAACAGTGTTTTAGTTGACTTCAAATTTACAGTGCATTGCATCTTCGTTAATTTGATACATCAAATGATTCTAGTCAAAATATCATTTGTTTGATAAAAATCTTTATAGCCAGACTTGTACTCTTCGGGGAGCTGTTAACGAAAGAGGGTTGGAAACATTTATTTATCATCTTGTCTATAGTACAAGGTTCTTTTGATAGTTCATGATAATTCTAAAACATATAAGAACAATTTGAGCGGTAAAACACACATCAAATGCTGTCATCTAGATACAGGCGTAACATTTTACTATGTAACATTCAGAGGTGCCTATAAGGGTAACTACATTTTAGTATTGCCATACGTTTTTCTAATTTTATTCCCTATTTGACTTTCTAATAAATGCTGAGTTATCTGTATCAGATGGCCTAAGTGAGACTGGATTTTATATATCAAAAAAAACGGGGGTTATTCTATTCATAATCAACTTCATTTACCATTTCAGCAGACAACCACCACACAGTCAGAAGTTGATGAGTGTTACAGTTTCAAAGGTCAGCCAGAGAAAACTGCACTGATGGGGTTTTCCCAGCTCTGGTTAAGAGCAGTAGTGTCAGTGCAAAATGGGAGGGCAACCACTACAAGGGTACTGCATTTATTGAAAAATATCACAGCAGTTAAGGTTGGAGGCAGGGTTATCACATACTCTTCTGCAATCACCCCTCTCCTGTTTCATGTCGGTATTTTCAACCTGATCACACTTACTGCTGATTATTAATTGTTTATTTTATCCATATTTTGGTGCTTTGTTAAGCTCCTCTTGTCATATATGGGCTCTTTCAGGTTGCCAGAGGCAAACAAGGAGAGGGGAGGGGTAGCGGCACGAGTGATAAAATAGAAGAAGGTTTGAAGAATCATGACACAAGTAACACTCTCAACATCTAGGCGATTGAATTCAAGATTCATGTAGACAGAGGCTAAGTGTTGTTGCATACAGAGGATCCTGGTCACACCGAGTAGATTTATCTTGTTCCCAGGGCATTAGTGGGCAGTTGTACAATGACCATTCCCTCCAATCTTATTTGAAATGGCCCACTGTGGTATGGACCATCAGTCCTGCCAGAGACTAGACAGCTTTTGGTGAGTTGCCCTCAATCTGCCTATAGCTTCACACAGACACAGAAGCACAGGGATTGAAAAAGAGTCTTTGTTTGGTCTTTATGCATTTGCCGAGGATGAATTGTTTTCCATAAGAACCTCTTGCATCCATTTTAACTACCTAACAATTAAAACGTTCCCTAAGTTTGTTTAAGTTTGCCTGCATATCACCGATCCTCAGCTTTCAGGTTGTTTTATTCAATTTATGGCTTTAGTCCTCCAAAACTCGACAGATTTTAAGCATGTAAAGATTATTTAATGTAATGTGACACAGATTTTCAAGCCAGAAATGAATGTCCTCTATATAAAATGAAGTGATTATTTGTAGACTATGTATATGTCTTGATAAACATTGAATCATTGCAAATATTTTCAATCTCAAAGACATTCACTATTGACACTGTGAAATATATGTTTGGTAGTGGGCTAATACAAGATTTAATTGATGAATTTTTAGTGCCACATCACACTGCAAGATTGATTAAAGAGGACGATAAGTTTTCTCTTTTAATGTGTACACACAGTAAAATTGTTTGTATTAATAAAACAATATATATTTTTTATACCGATTAACAGAGGTTGCATATATATGTTTATGACATTTAATGTTTAGGTCCACGATTATTCTCAACTTTCCTAAATTGTTTTACTTACATTTAAGTAATATACCCTGATTTAGGAAATTGTGTCAGGGGTACCCTTATCTTCACACACATGTGATTTTATCCTCACATTTTTATTACGTAAAAGAAAGTGTGGTCACGCCATGTTGATTAACCTCATTTTGATTTCTGTAAGTAAGGGCACGACTGAAGGCTCATGTAGTATTTTATTTTTATTGCCCTTTTTAGTTTGAGAATTCGAGACCTGTGGTAACTACTCTTGTGAGATTAAAGCAATCCTCCTGCTTTTGATTTTTTTGTTTGACTGTCCTTTAACCCCATCACTGCTGCCGACGTTCAGCGGACGTCGCGTGCACTACATCGATAGTGCTGCGCACGTCCGTTGAACGTCGCGGCCCTGCCCGCGCAATAGAACGTTCCGAACTAGCACGGAACATTCAGCGCATGCAAGAAGTTAAACATCCTTGCTTGCTAGTGGTCAGTGCTGCCTCTTTGTCCCTCCTTTTTCTCTTCAGTTCCTACCATTGTGCCCGTGTTTTGGTTTTTCCTTCCTTGTTGTCCGCCTACATCGCCGCCCTCCGCCCTCCCTTCCCGCCACCGCCGCTTTTCCCCGCCCCTTTTTCTATTCTGTACCCTCCCCGCTCCCGCCTCCCAGCTGCTCCGCCCACCCGCGCACTTGGCCTTAAATGGCGACCGTGCGACGCAGGTGAGTGTGACCCACCTGTGGGACACCCCCGCGCCGCACGGCCACCAGCTGCTGCGTGTGCCCCTTGCCTGCCCTCTGCCTCGCTGACCTGCCTCGTTTGCCGGTTGCCGGCTGCCTGCGCTGCTGTTGTTTTGCCTTGTTTTTGTCCGTAATTTGTGCCTGTTTTTTATTTTCACATTGTGCCCGTGTTTTGGTTTTTCCTTCCTTGTTGTCCGCCTACATCGCCGCCCTCCGCCCTCCCTTCCCGCCACCGCCGCTTTTCCCCGCCCCTTTTTCTATTCTGTACCCTCCCCGCTCCCGCCTCCCAGCTGCTCCGCCCACCCGCGCACTTCGCCTTAAATGGCGACCGTGCGACGCAGGTGAGTGTGACCCACCTGTGGGACACCCCCGCGCCGCACGGCCACCAGCTGCTGCGTGTGCCCCTTGCCTGCCCTCTGCCTCGCTGACCTGCCTCGTTTGCCGGTTGCCGGCTGCCTGCGCTGCTGTTGTTTTGCCTTGTTTTTGTCCGTAATTTGTGCCTGTTTTTTATTTTCACATTGTGCCCGTGTTTTGGTTTTTCCTTCCTTGTTGTCCGCCTACATCGCCGCCCTCCGCCCTCCCTTCCCGCCACCGCCGCTTTTCCCCGCCCCTTTTTCTATTCTGTACCCTCCCCGCTCCCGCCTCCCAGCTGCTCCGCCCACCCGCGCACTTCGCCTTAAATGGCGACCGTGCGAACGCGCAGCGGTCACGCGCAGCGGGCGCGCCGATTGTGCGCCGAAGGCGCGCCAAAGGTAAGCCCGTCTACGCCCGTCCGCGCCTGGACCGCGCCCAGTGCCAGGACCCCTGGCCCACGAGGACCCCGACCGACCCGCCTGACGTACTCCGCCGCCACCCTCACCGCTCTCAACACCGGCCGACTCCCAGAATGCCATCAAGCCACTCCACGACGTACCCACGGACCTTTCAGCTGCCACGCCTGCAAGTTCACCTGCATCCGGACCAGCCTCGCACCAGCACCCGCCAAGTCGAACACCAGCAGCACCCACCTCAAGTGCATCCTGCTCAACACCCGCTCCGTCCACAGACACGCCATCGAACTCTGGAACCTTCTAGACGCCACAGCCCCTGACGTTGCCTTCCTCACGGAGACCTGGATGAACGCCTCTTCAGCTCCCGACATCGCCATCGCTATCCCAGAGGGCTACAAGATCGTCCGGAGGGACCGAAACGCCAACCAGATGGGAGGAGGCATCGCCATCATCCACAGGAACACCATCCGTCTCACGACCAGCACCGACAACACCCTGACCAGCGCCGAACACCTGCATTTCCAGATCCACACCAACCCGAACACCACCCTCAGAGGCACCCTGATCTACCGACCCCCGGGACCACGCACACAATTCAGCGAGGACATCGCCGACTTCGTCAGCCCGCATGCCCTCCCCTCCGCTGACTACATCCTCCTGGGAGACCTCAACTTCCATCTGGAGAACAACAACGACCGCAACACCAGCACCCTGCTCGACAACCTCGCCAACCTGGGACTCAAGCAACTGGTGTCCACCCCCACCCACCTCGCCGGACACACACTCGACGCAGTCTTCTCTTCCAGCACAGACATTGACTTCAGCCACGCCACAGAGCTTCAATGGACGGACCACAGCTGCGTCCACTTCACCTTCAAGAGAACGACGACCCACCAACACCAGCAACAGGCCGCCCGCAGAAGCTGGAACAAGATCACAGCAGACCAGCTCGCCACCTCCCTGAGCCAGCACCCTCCTGCCAGCTCAGCGAACCCCAGCCAGGCCGCCGACAACCTCACAAAGTGGATCAGCAACTGCGCGGACGAACTCGCCCCACTGAGGACCCCGCCTAGCAGACCCGGCAGCAAGAAGGCCCCTTGGTTCACCGACGAACTCAAGAGCTCCAAGAAGAACTGCCGAGTCCTCGAGAAAGTCTGGAGAAGGGAACCGACACCGGACAACAGGACCTCCTTCAAACTTGCCACCCGGAAACACCACCAGCTGATCCGCGCCGCCAAGAAAACAGCATTCAAGGACCGGTTGGACAACAACGCACACAACTGCAAGGAACTCTTCAACATCGTGAAAGAGCTTTCCAACCCCAGCGCAGGAAACAACGACATCACCCCATCGCAAGACCTCTGCAACTCCCTCGCTTCATACTTCCACAACAAGATCGCGGACATACAACAGCTTCAACAACCAACCAACGCACACCATGACCGAACAACCACCCCCCACCACCACCCTCCACGCCTGGACCCCGATCAGCACCGAAGACACCATCCGCACGATGAACTCCATCCACTCCGGATCACCGACCGACCCCTGCCCTCACCACATCTTCAACAAGGCCGACGCTGTCATCGCACCCCACCTGCGAGACATCATCAACACATCCTTCGACACCACCATCTTCCCTGAGAGCTGGAAACACGCCGAACTCAGCGCTCTACTCAAGAAACCAACAGCGGACCCCACCGACCTCAAGAATTACCGCCCCATCTCGCTCCTCCCGTTTCCAGCCAAAGTCATCGAGAAGACCGTCAACAAGCAGATGGCCGCCTTCCTCGAGACGAACGGATCCCTCGACCCCTCACAGTCCGGCTTCCGAGCCAATCACAGCACCGAGACCGCCCTCATCGCCGCCACCGATGACATCCGAGCCCTGATGGACAATGGAGAAACAGCGGCCCTCATCCTCCTAGACCTCTCCGCGGCATTCGACACGGTCTGCCACCGCACCCTAGTACGGCGCCTCAGCAACATCGGAATCCAGGACAAGGCGCTGGAATGGATCATCTCCTTCCTCGACGGAAGAACACAGAGGGTCCGCCTACCACCGTACAAGTCAGAGGCCTCCGAAGTCATCTGCGGCGTCCCCCAAGGATCATCTCTGAGCCCCACCCTCTTCAACGTCTACATGAGCCCCCTCGCGGCCATCGTACGCAAACACAACCTCAGCATAATCTCCTACGCCGACGACACCCAGCTGATCCTCTCCCTGACCAACGACCCCGCCACCGCCAGAGCCAACCTGCACGAAGGGATGAAAGAGGTAGCCGAGTGGATGACGACCAGCCGCCTGAAACTGAACTCGGACAAGACGGAGGTCCTCATCCTGGGCTCCTCACCCTCCGCCTGGGACGACTCCTGGTGGCCTCCCGCCCTGGGCACCGCACCCAAACCGACAGACCATGCACGCAACCTGGGCTTCATCCTGGATTCCTCCCTCTCCATGACCAGGCAAGTCAACAACGTCTCCTCGGCGTGCTTCAACATCCTACGCATGCTGCGGAAGATCTTCTGGTGGATCCCCACCGAGACCAGGAAGACCGTCACCCAGGCCCTCGTCACCAGCCGACTGGACTACGGCAACGCCCTCTACGCCGGTACCACCGCCAAGCTCCAGAAGAGACTCCAGCGGATCCAGAACGCCTCAGCCAGACTCATCCTCGACATCCCACGAACCAGCCACATCTCTGGACATCTGAGAGACCTTCACTGGCTCCCCGTCAACAAGAGAATCACCTTCCACCTCCTCACCCACGCACACAAAGCCCTACACGACCAAGGCCCGAGCTACCTCAACAGCCGAGTCAACTTCTACGCTCCCAAACGCCACCTCCGATCAGCCAACCACGCCCTCGCCGCCGTCCCCCGCATCCGAAGAGCGACTACAGGAGGAAGGTCCTTCTCCTACCTGGCCGCCAAGACCTGGAACTCCCTCCCTCCCGACCTGCCCCTGACCCAAGACCACCTCTCCTTCAGGAAGAAGCTGAAGACCTGGCTGTTTGAGCAGTAGCGGCACCCCCCCCCCCCCCCCCAGCGCCTTGAGACCCTACGGGTATGTAGCGCGCTTTATAAGTGTCACTGATTGACCATGCAACAGGGACTAAGTACTGCCTCATTACACTATGGTTCTTTGGTGGACTATTTTGTTTGTTCTTGGTTTCCTGCTCTGTTACCGTCTGCCTTTCTTTAGCTATGGTACCACAGCTGCTTAGATTTTACAATAGCATTCCTCCCTCCCACCTTCTCTTAATACCACAGTTGTGTTAGTGTGCCGCCTCCTGCGCTTTGCCTGCTACAACTTTGTGTGTGTTTTCTATTGAACTTTTTTGTACTTTTCTATGCCCACTGGAATTAGGCTTCTTTTGGTAGGATATTGGTTTGGTTTGGGCTTGTTGGCATCTTTTTCTTATGAAGGAAAGAGGCATTGCAGCCCCTCGCACTCCTCATGGTGCTCTGGCAGCCTGATAATGAGGCAGACTCCGGCTCTCTGGGGAGAAGTGGAAGGACGTGTGGCACTTCCCAATGAGTGCACAGCCAAGCAGTGCCCAGGCTCTTGCCTAAGTCTGACGGCACATTGCTCTCCCTGGCTGTACTCTCGTCCCTCCTGCTCGATGAACTACCCACTGCTCAGGGCAGGCCCAGCCTACTCTAACAGTCACCTGCTGCTCTCTGACCCTCGTCCGCCTCCTTACTTCCTTCCCCTGCCTTGGTCCTGACACCATTCTAAAAGTGGCAAAAGGCGGGTACTTTCTTTTCTGAATTGAGCCGCATCTGCTGTTAACATCTGTAGAAATATAGTGGCTCTGCCAGCATGCTGTCCTTAGGAGCCGTGGGAGCAAGCACTGTAAACAACAAGGGGTAGGGGGGGCTTATAAGGGGCGTGCAAAACATAATCGCGTTCCTCCTGCTTGATAAGGTGCACCGGCCAGTGCAGGCCCAGCCTCTTTTAACAGGCACCTCCCACTCTCTATCCCCCATCGGCATCTCCACTTCCTCTCCCTGTCTTGGTCCTCACGTCACTCTAATAGTGGCAAAGGCGGCAATTTTCTTTTCTACTGGGAGCCGCGCCTCATGTAAGAACAACTTAAAAAAATAATGGTGGTTCTGCCACCATACTGTACTTGTGAGCCCCGGGAGCAAGGCAGCGTCCAGTTTCCTGTGTCAAAACTCGGCTGCGTCTCTCCTTCCATGACACAGGGCTGCAGTGATCTGGTTTGGGCAGTTGGCTGCTTCTCTAAGTGACAGAGGTGCTCCTAGGCTCCGGCATCTCGTTCACTGGGAGCAGCATGGCCCCGTCACCCTGCGATCCATATGCCTGCCTTTCCCTTTATCTCCTCCTGAGTCCCGCTGCTCTCCCTGACACTGGCCTCCAAGCTTAGGATCTTAAGGGGCTGCTGCTGCTGTACCCCCAGCGTACAACAATCAGCTTCACCCTTGGGGCCAGGGAGGAGGCCAGGGAGGGCTGCTGCGATGGTGAGTGTCAGGTTTCAGGGCATCAACCTTGTCAGAATATAAAAGCCTCAAACGGTACCGGTTAACGGGTAACAACAATTATCATACAGTGGGCTCACATTGTTATATTTATTAATGTTTAAATTCAAAGTTAAGTTTGATGGGTCGAAAAAACTGTTGTTTTAATAAGATCCGCAAGTGAAGTGGTCCATCCATACTAAGAGTTGATGTGTATTGATAGGCAGGAGACAAGAGTGCATTGCTTAGAAGGGGCCATCGAGACAGAGCCTGGAGACAAGGCTTTCATACGTTGCTCAGAAAGAAACATCCGGGGTCTCCGGGTGATGATAAGAGACAGTCGGTCAGATGACAGCACACTGATTTGATTTGATTTGATCGATTGATTTGATTTAATTGTAAGATTTATATAGCACACGAATGCCCATGGGCGTCTATGCGCTTTTGCGGAGGAGAGTGCCAGAGTTCCAGCTGAGGATGGTTTAAGTTATTTTGAAAAGAGCCAGGTAGAGACACTGACTGTAAGCAGCATGGCTTCCGTTGCATCTGTTAGGATCTTTTTGAACAACGGGTAGTTGGCGAACGTCAGGAGTTTTGTTTCAGCCCTGACATTAGCTGGATTTTAGTTCCATAAAGGTAGGGTGCTTCGCCTGAAAAATCACCCAGTGAAAGAAGTCAGGGGCATATTACCAAGGGCCTTATCGCCGCTTTAGCAGGATTTTTCCCCGCTAAAGAGGCGATAATTTTATCGCCCTATTACCTAGCTGTCGCTAACACCAGTTAGCGACAACTAGTAGGAGATAGCGATCATCTTGGAGCCCACTTTGCATGTCAGCGATATTTATCGCTAATGACATGCAAAGTGGGCGTGCCAAGATGTTAGCGACTGGAAACAGTCGCTAACATCGCTATCCCCTATTACCTACTTTTGGAAATATTTGCGCTAAGCGCAAATATCTCCAAAAGCTAACGCCTGCCCAGAGCAGTTCTTAGCCATGTTATCCAATGGTAGGTGGACAACATGGCTAAGAGCATTAGCTCGGTAATGCATGAATATTGCTGACTTTTCAGCGATATTCATGCATTTCGGCCGATTTTTATCACTTTTGAGATAAACCTTGATAATAGCAAAGTTTATCTAGCTCGGCGATAATAATATTGCCGCTAAGCCAACATAGCGATAATTATCGCTAGTTGTTGGTAATATTGCCCTCAGTTTCTTTTTGGTTCAGCGTCACAACAGTCATGCTTCAGCAGGATCAATTTTATAGTTAGGTAAGAAGGCCTTTAACTATTTGAGGCACAAAACAGGCACATTTTAATTGTATTCATGTCTCAGAGCGGGTACAGTCGGTGTAATGATTTCCTGCCACTTGGTTTCACTACCAATCTGGCTGTCTAGTCGTCGTGGATTACGTGCACGTGTGCCAGTGATTCACAGAAGGCCTCATAACAATGATTTGTAGCAGTCAACAAGAGAGAGCCTCCTGCTCGATTATTTGGAGATAGTTTGGCTAAATTAAACTTAGTGTTGTCATGTCTAACACACTGCAGCCAGGCTATTTAAACAGTCTTTAACCCGTTGCTTGCTGCCGTCGGCCAAAGCACTACCTCGCTAGTGCTGCCGTCGGCCAACGGCCGACGCGGCCCCGCCCACCTTTTAGAATGCCTGCACTGCTCCAAAATAACGGCCTCAGTTAAGGCGTTAAAGATCCACGGCCATCATCTGTCCAAATGCCCTGTGTTTTTTTATCCCTCTGTATACCTAGCAGTCCATCTGTAGACTCAGTAGTCCCTAAAATACAAGGAAATAAAAGAAACAATGCAGCACTTACTGTGTTTATTGGCACCTGTGTTTAGCACATAGCGGTAGTGCAGCATGAATAGATACAGTGATTTTCCCAGGATCACACTGTTTGCTCAACTTGTTTTATGTTCAAAGCTGCATAAAAAAGCTTTCTAGATCTGGGCAGGCATGGCAGTAAGCCATTGCAAACTGAATTGAAGGTCACATTGAAAAGACTTTCTCTCGCTCAGTGTATCCTTAGCATTCAAACCTCTTGAGAACATGCTCGCAAGCATATGAAATGCACAAGGCTGGAAGAGAGCAGTGTTTACTGATATTACACAAAACCGCTTTGAGTCTTAACCAGCCGATAACACAGATGAACACCACAGAGAGCACCCAGGATAATATATTGCATTGCTAAACACTTACAATGTCCCAAAGGCCACTGTACTGTAAAGGAAAGCACATAGATAAAATATTGTCATTTACAATGCCAATAGCTCTTACTCTTGCGAATTCGATTCCTATTGCATTGCAAATGCTTGTTTCCTTGTTCAATGAGTTTAATTTATCACTCAGTAAATGAGTTTCCATCTGAATATGGATTGGTCTAATTACCGAATAATTTATTGATTAATATAGCATTTTTTAATCAAAATGGTTATGAAATTCATACATTTGTTGCCAATAATGAACATGAAGAATCTATACTGAATGGAGAAACTACGCATTGTTTAAGTCTGTATATTTATGGCGACTGGAATTATATGGCAATGGAGGTCTACGTTATGCAGCAGAGTTAACTAAATTATGCTGCAAGAAAAGGCAAAATATGAAGCACACTGTGCCATGTTATTGGTAAGTGTTATTTCTCTATTATGTCATTTTAACACACATTAATATTTTCTGGTAAAAGTTTTCTACTCATTTGTACTACTTTAAAACTTTAATACATTAATTACCAAATGAGAGGTAACCGATTAAGCAAACACAAGGAGATGATGGACGGAGCGCTGAAACTTTCAAAAACACTCACCCCCAGTCACATATCTGGGTTGAATCCATCATCGTTCTTTAGCTCACTTTGCCACCCCAGTTCAGACACAGCATAGCTGGCAAGGTTCCAGACTGCTACGTGTGACATTATTGTAATTTCAGTGTAATTATGAGTGACATTCAAAGACTTTGACACTTTCTCGCAAGCAAAATCAAGCAATGAAGACGAGGGGAACATATATGGAAGGGCACTCATCTGGTATCCTTGTCAGCTGATCCAACCGTAAAATAATTGTGTAACTGTGCAGTATATTTTAAGTGTTTGATCTGGAGGGGCACAAACTGGGGATTGAAAACCTACCACAGTAGTTGGGGTTGGGTTTGCTAATAAGAATACATTTCTAACCAAATTAATCCCTTTTAGCAACATTAGGTTCTGTGATATGCATGAAGCACGTTCTTTGCAGCAGGTACATTAACCCATCACTCTACTGGTGAGTCAACTTGCTCTGGGCTAATCTCTGTTCTCTCCCAGGATCAACATTCAATCCCACGTTCTCTTTGACTTAACAATGGAGTCAGTGTTGGGAAAATGACTTCTGCTGCTCGGCCTGTGCACTGTAGCTGCAGCCTGTGGGGTTACCCTCACTGCAGACAGCTGCTGAGACTGTGGGCAGTGCTGTGATGTGCTAGAGACAGTTGCCGGTCCGAAGCCAGCAAGCCAGCGCAGTGACCTAGATGATTCTGAGTCTCCTCTCCGCATACCATAAAATTCTGCATTGCATCTAATCTGCAGCAGTAGTTTGTGATGTTTTTAAGGCAGGAACAGCATGCTTTTTTTCGGAGAAGGGTCTGAATTTTCTACATCTGTTTAAATGCGTAGTTCATTTATGGTTAAGCATTACTGTGCCTCTTCGGAACGTATTAATTAGGGAGAATGGTACTCTGCCTCAAAGCTTATTTTGCCCCATGTCAGCTGTGTGTGTCTCTTCTAATGTTCAACATTTTTTTTATATCTGTGTAACAGAACAACCTCGAATCTCAGTCAACCCAATCTCCTTTTGTAATAATGAATAGATGTTTGGGTGGAGATTTCTGGGTATAGGTGCTACAATTGTCATGGCCCAAGTTTGTTGTGGCACATTTCTCACAAAAGGCTTCACCCAAGAGCCATTATTGGGGTAAGTCCCAGTTGGAGAGTCCATTCTACTATTTCTCTTTTTCTTTCTTGACTTTCCAACTGGGACCCTGTCCTTCTCACATATTCTTACCATCCCCCTTCTTGACCCGATCAGCCTTAAAAAACCCCACGCCCTAAATAGTCCCTATGGGCGAAACACGTGTCGGCTGTCCTTCCATACAGAGGAAACATTAAATAAAACTTTAGCACGTTAAACTTTCAAAGAACGCCTGATTTTTCGTATGAATTTCTGTTGACAATTGTGAGGGCACAATCCTCTACCTTTTTTTGTTTTTTTGTCCTTTTGTAATAACTATAGTATCTGATCCCAGCACCTTTAGGCCTCTGCAACAGTGGGAGCGAAAGTGTGAACAATGTATGTTCTGATCCTTTACCAGAATCTCTTATGGATTGTTCTTTGTTTAAACTAGAATTTCATTTTAGCACACACTGAAACAAATCAATGCAGGATCGACAATTAAATCTTCGAATGTATCTCTTTTTTTAGGCAAAATTTACAACTGAACAGGGGAAGCACTGTATTATAGCGCTAGGTTTTGGCGCTTTTATCTTAAAAAGTGATCAGAAATTAAATGTGAAATACTCACCACATTTGAAGAGGGCATGGCGTGGCTGGCACGCAGTCTTCAGAGCCATCAGGCCCTCAGCACATTTTCTTATCGTAATAGCCTCTGGAGAACACTCCCTTCCCCCTCTCCCCCCTTTCAGCAGGGGAAGGGGGCACATGTCAAGGAGGACTCCCTTGTCCTTCAATTTGATTCTGGTTGCAGAAATGCCTGGTGGCCCGGGCTGGTTGCAATAAGATTTTGAAATGGAAAATATTCTGCCTGCGCCGAATGGAGCCTTTCAGTCCCTGACACAAGCAAAACTTCTTCCTTTAGCAGCACTAACACTGCATGAACTGCCTGGCTGTAGCAAACTACGCTGTGTTCAGCAGGTCATACGGCTGCACGCACGTGCGTGCTATAATTACCAATTAGTGCTGGGGGAGGTTGGCAGGTTAGCCTACCTACTACATAATACAAGCAAAACACCGTCCAATCAGGATGAACCATCCAAACATAACAGAACTCGCATAGGCTGCTGTGCCCCGTCTGCTTTGTGTTTCTGTAACCTAACGAAATATCAGACCCTACGAACCTCAAATACCGGTAATACACCCAGCTTTTAAGTATGCTGATTTGCGTGACAATCATTTCACATGCGGTAATGTAACTTAACCCGTTTACTGCGCCCGCGTTTTGCAGAAGTGCGGCACTTCCGCAAAACAGGGCGGGGCCGCGTCGGCCATTGGCCGACAGCAGCACCAGCGAGGTAGCGCTGCTGTCGGCCAATGGCCGACGCCAGCATGGAAGGGGTTAAAATGCGTTAGTGTCACACAGGATGTGTGACACTTGGCAGGGATGACACAGCTATATGCAAATCAGTCTTGACCCTGTGCCTCATGGGAACAGTCCAGCCCAAACTGCCAAGCCATGTCTTCCCTGGACCGGAAACAAGTATCCTGGGACCGGTTTCGGACTAACAGCCCTCATCAGCCAGGCTACTTTGATCCAGTGGCAAAGTGAGCAAGGCACCCACGTTTGGGCATACCCTGCCAACTTTGGGCGAACAAAGCAAACACAAGGAGATGATAAACGGAGCACTGAGAGTTTTCAGACACTCACCCCCAGTCACAGATCTGGGTTGAATCCATCATCATTCTTTAGCTCACTTCACCACCCCAGTTCAGAAACAGCTACATGCAAATCAGTCTTCAACCTGTGCCTCATGGGAACAGTCCAGCCCGAACTGCCAAGCCATGTCTTCCCTGGACCGGAAACAAGCATCCTAGTTAACCTGTGCAAATGGATCACTAATGGTCTGCACCGCATGTGGTGCTCTTTTTTTAAACACATTTTTATCTCTTTGAACTAGGATTGTTTTCTTTTTGTTAAAATATGCAAATTTGTAAGCAGATGTTGGATTAGGCAGCAGTTAAGGAAAATCCATAATGATGAGGGAAACACAATAGCCTCAGAATAGCATAATTCAAGTGGCTTTGTATATAGGTTTCCTACAAAGCCTAATTCTAACTGCAATAGCTGTTAATCCATTACTGCGAGATATGAGACACAGAAACCATATACCTGAGACCAAGGCTAAATCCAGTCTCCACAGACACAGCCCACTGCCTGTTTGGAAACTATGGGCCAGATGTACAAAGCTTTTTTCTGCTTGCAAACTACCCGAATTGCAGAATTGGGCCATTTGCATTCAGAAAAAAGCATTTTCTGATGTACCAAACCTTATTTGCGATTCGATAACCTATTACCAAATTGCAAATAGGGTTTGCAAGTCGCTATTAAGAAGGGGAGTCGCACTAGTATGTAGGAATGTTTTGAAACAGGGAAATGCAGTGGCAAAACATTTGCAGGTACCATCGTCTTCAAGTTGGTGATAACCCATTCACTAATGGGAAGAGTTCACCAAGGGACCCCGTCCCCTTAGTGAATGTAGGTGCCATCATTTTTTAAGAGCAGTCAGCGTTCCCATGGATCAATGCCTACTTTAAAAAAAAGAAACAGTAGCTTTTCATTTTTGAAATGCATCCTATTCTCCATTAAGGAAAATGGGTTGCATTACAAAAAAAGCAATCACAGACATGGAGGTATGGAGGACATTGATGGACCCCAGCAGGCTACCATCCCTGTGTGTGCAGGCCATTCTCAATGGGTCCCAAAGTGAGACCTACCTGATGAATATTAATGAAGTAGGTCTATTTGCGACCCACAGGAAATCGCAAAAATGTATCTCAGATACATTTGTACATGGGTGTTTGCAATTTACTAATTGTGAATCGCAAAGATTAGCAATTAGGAAATCACAAACTGATTTTTATGTACATCTGGCCATATTGGGGGGGATATGTTAAATGTACTCCCTGGTGTCTCTGCTTGAAGACAGAATATTGTGCCCGATTGGTATCCTTTCACATTGATGAATGAGAAAGAGCTCTGGTAGGCATGATGTGCGATGAGAAACGTAACGTGAGCAATATTGGAACTATTACAGTAGTCTCATATATATATTACCATATATATTACCATTGACATGGCAATGGAGAGAATCTCTAATGTACAAATGCAGCCTATTTATAAAACGTAGATAAACTATCAATTAGCTAATAATCATACAAAAGCATCACATTATTATATTATGTATGACATTATACAAAGCAGAGGTCAGATGTCGGATGTCATAGACCACTGGTCAGAGGTTACTCTGGACTGATACTATAGAATTAACAAGTGCACACAACATTGAAAGACCTCCTAATAAAACCAGCTTTAACCATATCATTTCTTCAAAGTTAACATCAGATATCATTTCCAGCCAGTATAGAGCTGACATGTGAGTTGATTTGAAATTTGAAAATGCAGTCAAAATGGTTAACAGTAGCCACTCAATTATTGAATTATCTCAGGAAATAGAAAGGTATATGGGCTTCTTCTGAACTTGAAATGGTCAAGCATTCTGTTTTGGGATGTTTTTAAAAAAAAGCAACATGCAGTAATCACTGAACAAAGCAACCGATCCTAAAATAGAGTGCAAAAACTACAAAATAACTTACAACAAAGACTAAAGGGGTCATCACGTTGTCGGATGGACCGCCACCAACAGGCCATCAGTTTCAGTCCGTCAGACATCTAAGGAATCGGTCCTACTGCTGTATTACAATACCGGCGGTCGGAGCTCAGAGGCCGGGGGTAGGACAGCCTCCTCCAACAGGATCAGAGATCCCGTCGGGACGGCGGTCGGATTCCTAACCTTACAATGGGGGCGGTGCATGCACAGGCACCATTGTAAGGATTAGAATATCCCTTTCCGACTACCTTTTCATGGCAGTCCCACCAACACGAAAAGGCAGCCAGAAAGGGACTTTGTGGGCCCCAAACAGGGCCCCCATCTCCGTAGACCACTGCAAAGTGGCCTGGGGGGCACATGTAGAGACCCCCCAGATATCCATGCACCGTGTGCCAGGCACCAGATGGTGCCTGGCACACGGTCCATGAATGTGCACAAACTGCCTTTTTCCACTGCTTCTTGTTTTGCGTCCTTTTTTTTTCTGGGCCGCAGTACAAGCCACTTTAGAAAAAAGGCAGGTTCTCACTGCCTACACAGTGGTCAAATCGTTATATGGTGGGTAGGACCGCCGACTCCTTGTAAGTCAGTCTAATTTCTGCTGCGATGGCGGTCGGTTGCCCAACTGACTGCCATCATAATTAGGTCCTTAGCCACTCCTGAAGATAAAAAGAAGTTAAAAGAAATAGTACTAGAAAATCACCTTAGTACTCTGTGCTCAAATATCTGGCCTATGCCCAAAATACCTCAAATCTTCGCAGACCTCTTTTTCTCTAAAGCCATTGGGGATGGTGACAAAAGTTGCAGACTTTATCTTAGACTAGCAACTGCACTGATAAGTTGGAAGGAGCCACTCTGTGCAGTTAAATCATTTCTGGGCCACAAAACATTCAAAATCAACACATACAACAACATTGAATTTAGTGACAACCAAAATCTAAAGATTTTCAAATGCGACTTCACGTGCCTCAGATCTTGAAAAGAGCATCTCTTTTGCATTGAGGCATCAATGAACACACATCACAAGATCTGAATCTCTAACTTAATGGTGACAACAAGACATCCACCTTTAACCTGAAATAACATCCTAAAATGGTTACCTAAGTACCTTACAATATCCAACCCTGTAAATCAAATCGGACACCATGGGGTAAAGAAAACAGAGGATACTATATCATCAATGCACAAGAAAAGAGTAGAAATATCCAAACCTGTAAATGAACACTTAGTAGAAAGGCACCCTTGCACAAAACAAAGCGGAGAAGATGTTACCTGTCATAACTGTGATGAGAATCACCATCCTTCTCAAAAAGCAAGCAAGAATTTTCAGGACTGTAATACTATTCCTCACAGGAAACAATGGATGCAAATGGTCCACACAAACTGGGTGCCTCCACTAACTTTAATGAATGGACACCATAGAATGTCTATAGGCTATAAAACCCAAATTAAGATCCACTGTCTCCTCCTTAATAAACCTTTGGACTTTGCCCTCTCTGCAGGGTCATCCCCAAACCTTTTGTCTTCACCCTCCTCTTTTCTGAACCCATTTGTGGGACTTTTCTTGTGCTGTGTTTATCACTTTATTACTATTTGACTGTCTGTACATACTCTATATATTGCATATAATTGAGCCTGATTGCTTTGTGCCAAGCTCCCAGTGGGTTAAGCACAGGTTATTTTGGGGTTTGCTCGTGTTTCACCCTGACAAGAATTGTCGTTGTTGCATAAGTATGGTTTCACTCCCCTCAACCAATAACCCAATTTCTCACACCAACTTTGCAAGGGTTCCTTCACAACAAAAGAAAAGAGAACAGGGTCACACATGGTCAGGTTGTAAGTGCAACATGATCATAGTGAACATAAATTGTCATCTGACACATACCTTAAATCACGAATCAAGGCTGCAAATAAATGGCTGAACACAGACCTGGCTATTCTGAAAGATACAGAACAGCAATAACGCCAACATTTCTTACCTATGATTTTCATATCCAGAGATTGATGTTTAAACAATAATGTTTGGGATGGATCCATCTCTGTAGCAAAAATTGGTTGGCCAGTGTTAAATTTAAGTAGGTCAACAAATTCTCTCTTTCTAATGCAGCAGTAAGTCACTGTAAATGTATATTCTCAAATATGTTGCATGGGTTTGGTACCCTAAAAGGAAGAATGAAGATTCTGGGGAAACATGAGGGCGCTTGATGAGTTTTAACCGTTGAAATATTATTGCTGATGAAGACAATAGCGTGAATCATTAAAATTTGAATTCCATGCATGGAAATGGCAGCTCAATCCAATATTGAGGAAGTGCTGTGAATGCCGAGCCTTAAAGCGTTCACGTGTCAGTTGTATGTGAGGGATTATAGCTCTTGTGAATGTGAAGAGTGGCCCGTAGTACTCTCATATCCCACAGGTATTCATTGGCCTCCCAGGGAATCGGGCCCTTATGAAGGATTTCCCCCCACCTCCGGGCTGCAGGGACTTCAGGGCCTATATTATGTTTCTGGTTGTATGTAGTGTGTTCAGAATAAAGGGGCATATTACCAACAACTAGCGATAATTATCGCTATGTTGGCTTAGCGGCAATATTTTTATCGCCGTGCTGCGGCGATTTTTATCGCTTAGGAACCTTGTTATTATCAAGGTTTATCTCCTAAGCGATAAAAATCGGCCGAAATGCATGAATATCGCTGAAAAGTCAGCGATATTCATGCATTACCGAGCTAATGCTCTTAGCCATGTTATCCACCTACCATTGGATAACATGGCTAAGAACTGCTCAGGGCAGGTGTTAGCTTTTGGAGATATTTGCGCTTAGCGCGAATATTTCCAAAAGTTGGTAATAGGAGATAGCGATGTTAGCGACTGTTTCCAGTCGCTAACCTCTTGGCACGCCCACTTTGCATGTCATTAGTGATAAATATCACTGACATGCAAAGCGGGGCCCAAGATGGTCGCTATCTCCTACTAGATGTCGCTAACTGGTGTTAAGCGACAGCTAGGTAATAGGGAGATAATTTTATCTCCGCATTCTTGGCTTTTAAAGCCAAAAAAACAGAGATAAACCCCCTTGATAATATGCCCCAAAGTTTTTGTTTCCCTTTTACAGAGGGAAGTTTAGTAAATAAATAGCTTCACAGAAAAAGTTTTCATAGTGGTGAATCAACGCATGCATAATATTGCAACAATGTGCACGTAATATGAAATCTTTATGGTCGCCTATTTTGACTCTTACACCACATGTTCTGAGTAAGGGATTTTCGCTTCCCAAAAACAAAGCTAAACAAACAAAAGTTGCTCATCTCGTTGTCTGGCTACAGACTCTATGACGTACTTGAAGATGCTATATTTTCCTTTTGGCATTGAAAAACTGAAGAACATATACTGGTAAATCGGCTATTCTTAGATTGATCACTTCCATTCATTTCTTGATATATCATTCTAGATTGTACTTCTTTTTTTAATTGTAAATGTATTTAGTTGTCTATAACACGTTCAAATATGTATGATACTACATAATACAGTAGATATGAAGAACTGGTATTTTTAAAAAAAAATTGATACATTTTCAGAGGCACAAAAAGAAGGGCACTTTCTCAAAACAAATAATAAATACCTAGTAAGAATGGCAGTGGGGTTAAAGGGAGGCACAGCAACAATCAACCCTGCTGGAAATCCCCACTTTAATTCAAATACCATTACGGTACTCGTAGAAGTAAGAGCATACAAAAGAACATTGCATTTATTTATAGATCATGATACATTGAAACCGCACTGTTTTCCAGATATGTATTCTCCTAAATAGGGCACTTATAAAACCCACATCTTTAAAATCACATCTCTCTATGTGATAAAAATCCTCCTACGGGTTGTAAAGTCATAAGTCTCATCTCCTAACAACTCACGAGTTCATCAGTTGATCATAGTGCTTTCGCCAGAATAACCTATGTTGTCTTTGCAGCCCCAGGTAACAGCATTATTGATGTGCAAAATAGTTCTAGGTCGGGATTTTTTCAGGGTCCAAAGTCACATGGCCTCGACAGTATTTCTGGTAACTTGGGCTTGTTATCATCATCACCTATTTACAACGTATCTTTAAAAAGAATCAGCGATAGCAGTTTATCCTTACAGAATGTGTCATCAGTGGTGGTTGGATCCGAATAGTACAATATGTAGGGGGCAACTTTGGGACCCGACTATGGCACATCTTGACGTTCAGGGTCAATGGACCAAAGATAAAAGGCTCCAGTGTGCTCTGATTGGAATTTACTGCAAGCAATTCATCAAGGTTTTTACACTTTTGCAGACTTATTAGAAGACCATCTAGTATTGATCAGAAAGGTCAATACAGTGGCCAAGGCGTATATCAACCAACAGGGTGCAGCAAAGGCTAGTCAATGGGTGAAAGTCACAAGTTCAGACTGATTCCGATAGAGTGCAGGCCAGAGACAGGCACCAGGTTAGTCCCACTGAAAACGCTACCTTCTAATGTTCCACGCGAACAGATCTATTCGCAGTGCAGGAAGCTGTGAGGAGCAGGGAGATCTTTGCGGATGGTCATTGCTGTAGTGCGAAGAGTAGACCAGGCACTGCAGATGGTCATCACTGTAGTGCGAAGATCCTGTCGGGCGTTGTGGATGATTGCTGCTGGAGATTCAAGTTGGTGATCACCGTGAGCTGTCAATGTTGTAGCGCGATGTGCAGATCTCGTGTTACCTGTCGTCACAGATGATTTATGTAATGCTAATGTTATGTTCGAAATTTGTAAAGCTTTTGGCTACTCCAATATAGAGTTTCCCCACACTAGGTTTTCGCCTAAAGGAATCAAATCAGAGTGTTCAGAGTGTCAGAGTTAGATGACCATGGATTGCCTGAAGAACAAGGGCTTTACATTTCTACGAAACAACACTTCTGAAGGCTGCATTCTAAGATCCAGAGGGAGAAGGTTCCATATCTTTGCCGCAGGCAGACTGAAGAGCTGCCACCCAAACGAGCTCTATACACTTTGGGTATCATAAGCTTAACTGTTCCCGAGGATCTGAGGCTGCGATGTGGCAGATAGAGTTTGATCAGGGGAAACAGAAATCGGGGACTTTTGAAATTTACAATTCTATGACAGAAGCATAAGGCTTTAAAGGCCACTCTGGCCTGAATTGGAAGCCAGTGAAGCTTAACAAGGGCAGGGCCCAAAGAGGAATGCCTAGGAATATTCAGGAGCATATGGGTTGCGGTGTTCTGTACCCTCTGCAACATTCTTATTTGGTCTTTAGAAACTCAGAGATAAGGAACATTACAGTAGTCCAGGCAAAACTCTACAAGCGCCTGGATAACGGTTTTCATAGTTGACTGGTAACAGCTCTAAGATATTTTAGAGCATCTTCAAGATGCCAAAACAGGAGCTGGCCAGAGGAGAGATCTGGTAGTCGAAGGACAGTTTTGAATCAAAACAGACCCCAAGATTTTTTATCTTTGGTTTAGGAACAGGGACCAACCGCAGTTCAGAAGGCCACTATACAGAGGACCAGATGGATGGTTGCTTACCAACTACAAGAACCTCAGTCTTTCCCTCATTTAGTTTCAAGCAACTGGAGACCCTCCATTTTACCAGATCCACCAGGCATGCTCTAAACCAGTGGGCAGCATCACCATCACTGAAGCTTCCCATTGGCAGTCGGAGCAGGTGGCAAGATCTTGGTGCGAACTGGCCCGTTTGTGGTCTCAAAGAACCCAGAACTTCAGGATTTCTCCTTTTCCTCAAGGAGCAGAGCAACCAATGCCGCACGAAGAGTCCAGGACCTGGGAGGCACCTCTTGTGAATCAGGATCTCGCTCCAAAAGAGGCCAGCAGGGCTCTGTCAGGTCCAGTTGCAGATCCAGTTACAGCAGGTCAGCTTCGCAATGGCAGAGAGGATTCTGGATTCTTTTTAGCGAGGACGAATGGAAGGTTGGAGACCGCGTATCAGGGCGGACCACTCTGCTATTTGGAGCTTCTCGCAATTACCAGGAGTACATCCTCAATTCACCTTAACCAAGACGTTTCAGTCACTCGCTCTTGCCATGAGGTGGGATGACTTGGACTATTGAAGTACTACCACATCACAAAATGATTACCGCATTTCGCTACGGATTACTGTATTAACAATCACGATAAATAAAATGTTTAAATTCTGCCCTTTGAGCCCTGAAGAAGTTCTAAAGGCTTGTGCCTTAAAAGAACGAAACGCGTTGGCTGCTTTTATGATCACATGTGGATGTTATAATAAAAGATGAAAACAAAGAAAATATAATGGACTGAAATGTACTCTGTTTGGTACACATCCTTTTGTTGAATTTGTTGAGTGAATCTGTGGCCAGTGGCACCAAAGGTCGATAGGTGCTGGAGATTTGTCCATGAACAACAATTCTTATAAGACAGCAATGAGAGAGCGAGGTGCTATTCTATAGGTCCGTCACCCAGTATTGTGTTTGGAATTATAGGATTCTTGTGCTTGTTAAGGTCACTCAGTTGACCCTTGGAGTCCTTTCAACCCAGGGTGAAGGGTGCAGGTCCAGTCTTCCTTTTCAAAAAGCAAGGCAGACCTCAAGCAGAAGGGCAGCGGGCATCCTCCTTCTGCACTATCCAGAGGTCCAGAGGTGTACTGGAGAGAGTGTCAGAAGTCCCATTTTTATATTTATATATATATTTGGGCCTGATTACCAGTTTAGGTGCTATTGATTACACCAGATAAATAATGATACCACAGGGTACATTATTTATTGGATGTGATAAATAAGACCTATTTCGAGTTGGTGGGGATTTAACATGAGGATCTTGGTGTTGTATGTACCAAAATCTGCATGCTACGGTAAATACCGTAGGATATCCCCAATTACATTTCGACAGAGGTATTTAATGCCTCTGATAACTATCAGGGGTTTACATACAGGCTGACAAATACCAAGCAACTTGTAATCAGGCCCAGTGAAGTACCGGAAGCTTCTGAAGTTTACCTCTACAGAGTTGGTCAATAGCCAATGGGCTACTGGGTCCCCTTCCATCTAGCGATGTGTTTCCTGCAAAGTGTGGCATACACCTGTTCCAGAGTACCCCATCCTAGCCACACTCAAAATGTCTGGACCCTTCATCAGCAGTCAGGAGCTCAGAAACCCTCCCTAGATGTGTTTCTACCTGTGGTCTACACACCAAAAGTATAGCCGGTTTGGAGACAGGTTTTCCCTACTCGTCCTTGTCTACAACTTGTTTGCAGGAACAAAAGGCATCCTGCTTGGAGTGTTGTTGCAGGCGGCCTGTAAAAGTTGGCTTCCCTTTAAAGTTTGCCTTTTTGGCTAACATCCCAAATGACCTTCCTGGGATGGCCACTGTGGCAACTGCCCTTGCTCCTTAGCATGCAAGTCATTCACAAATCTACCTAGGTAGGCAGAAAGTTGTCTGTGTGCTAAGGCCTTTGTTAGGCCACTGGACTAGCTGGACAAAGAGTGGTCATTTTCTAAAAGTTGCTTAACCTTAAAAGTGCAGAAATCTCGAATTGAGCATCAAGTCAGATTTAATGCCACAATTAATTTGCTACCTTACATTACCCAGTTAGGTAGTCCCATTCAGGAGTTAGCCAGGCTGGGATGTCAGCCTGCAACCCCGAGTTAGTCAATGGGGTCACTAACCTTTTCCCCAGCAAAATGAGAATTTAGAAAAGTTGCTATTAAGAGATTTCAGAAAATATATGTCTTACTTAACAATATACAGCTTCATGCCACAGGACTTCGTAGGTCTTCCTTGGGGAAGTCTTACATATTTTGCTATTGGTTTTAATGCCAGTGGCAGACTAGAAACCATTTTGTGCTTTGTCACACTCAGGGTGGCACAACCAGTGTGGCATACCTATGTGGACCCTCTGCCTTACGTGTCCTGGGTACGATATACTAGGGACTAATAAGTAAGTCTGTACTATTCAATTGGGTATAGCCAATTCAACATAATTTAGTAACAACACTAACACTGAGGTCTGGTTCGTAGGCCTCAATGCACTCTCAGAGTCAAAAAAGCAGCAGAATCAGTCCAAAATGATGGGAGTGAACATGCAGAAAGAGGCATTTCCTTACATTCCCACCTCCAGATGAAAGGTGATGAGCAACGTAACCTTTATCCTTTCGATGCTCATAATCTAAGTTGTAGAACTGGAAAGGCCAGCAGCTTTTGCATTGTCAGTCCCAGGTCTATGTTCCACTGTAAAGTCCATTCCCTGTAGGGAAATGGACCATCTTAACAGTTTGGGGTTCTCTACTTTCATCTGCATCAATCATCTGAGAGGTGTGTGGTCAGTTTGAACTGTGAATTGAGTCTCAAACAAGTAGGGTCTTAGGACCTTCAGGGACCAAAGCACAGCAAAAGCTTCCTTCTCAATGACACTCCAATGCTGCTCTCTGGGGATGCGTTGCCTGCTGCTAAAGGCACCCGGTTGATCTTGACACTGGTCATTCAGCTGTGACAGTGCTGTCCCAATCTCATGCTCTAAAGTATCAGTTTGGGCAACAAACTCTTTGCTAAAGGCAGGTGCATTTAGGACAAGCGCTGAACACATAGCGTCCTTAAGGGTGTCAAAGACCTTTTGACATTAGGTCAGTCCATATGACTCTCCTTCGCTCTTTCTGGGAGGTTAGCTCTGTTAAAGGTGCTACTAGGGTACCATATCCTTTTAGAAATCTCCTGTAGTACCCAGACAAGCCTAAGAAGGCTCTGACTTGTGACTGAGTCTTCCCAGGACAGAATTGTCTGGATTTTTTGACTGGAGAGGTTGTGCATGACCTCCGCTAACTTGGTAGCCCAAATACACTACATACCCTTGCTCTATCTGGCACTTGCTTGCCTTGGTGCTCAGCTCTGCCTGTTGAAGCTCTTGAGACGCTTCCTTGTGATGGACCAGGTGACCCTCCCAGTTGAAACTTAAGGCAGTAATATCATCCACATATGCTGCACTAGAGCTTTCCGAGCATGAAAGTACTCTATTCATCAACCTCTGGAAGTTGTCAGGTGCATTTCTCAATCAAATAGGCATCACTTGAACTGAAAGTGGCCTTCTGGGGTGGAAAAGTCCAACCTCTTCTTGGCTCCTTGTGTGAGGGCTATCTGCCAATAGCCTGAAGGTAGGTCAAAGGGGTCAGATATTTTGCAGCCCCCATCTTATCAATGAGCTCCTCAGCTCTGGGTATGGAGTGAGCATTGGACTTGATGACTGTATTTAGGCCTCTGTAGTCCGAATCTTAACTCTGCATTTCCTCCTTTTGAGTTTGGTTTGGGCACCAGAATCACTGGGCTGACCCAGGGACTACTTGAGGACTCAATCACCCCCAGCTCTAGCATATTGGCAACCTCTGCTTTGAAACTAGCCCTGACCTGGTTAGACAATCTGTACATTTTACTTTTGACAGGTAAACTGCCACCTGTGTCCATATCCTGATACACATTGTTGTCAGTCACGGGTCAAGGAAAATAAGTCAGTAAACTGCCCAAGCAGGTTGTAACAGTCCTTTTGCTGCTGACCAGTCAAAGTGGTTAAGAGAACTACTCCCTCCACTGACCCATCCTTGACATTAGTTGACATCAGGTCTGGGAGAGGTTCACTTTCTTCCTCTTCTGCCCCATCTGTCACCATGAGCCTGCTAATGTCAGCTCTGCCATGCTGCAACATGAGCCTAGTCACATGGACCCTTCTATAGGGGTTCCTTGGGGTACCTAAGTCCACCAAATATGTGACTTCCCCCTTCTTTTCCAAGATAGTTAAAGCCCAGGCCACCTGTCTTGGAGTTCTCTAGATGATACAGGCTCTAACAACCAAACCAAATTGTCCAGCCTAGTATTCCACCAGTTAAGCCTTTTGGCAAAGCCAGTGCTTGAAAAGTTCCTGGCTGGCCTCCAAATTTCTGTTTGCCTTTTTCACGTACTCTGCCATTTTGGAGTGAAGGTCTAGTACATAATCTAGGACAGGGGTCTTCAAACTGGGGGGCACGCCCGCTAAGGGAGCCTCAACTGTTCCCATGGGGGTGCCAGGCTCTGGCCAAAAGAAGCATTATACTGATAGCAGTGCTTGGTTTTAGATGGACATAGAAAAGGGCTGCAGTAAGCCGGTCAGTATGGGCCATCACTAACTCCTTTTTTCATGAATATCCTAGCTCAGAGTATGTGTCAAAAGGTAAGGGACTCCAAATATTCTTACAAACTTCCACCTCCATTTCTAATAATCGCACCATGGATACTTTTTAACATTAGTAAGGCCTGCCTGACCAGAATACTATGTTTGGCAATCATGTATTTGGTGCATTTTTTAAAGTGTAACAGAACTTAACTGCAATGTTTAAATAAGTTGAGACATACTTGAATATTGCCAATTTAATTGAATAATTGTGAATAATTCTGAAGAGGGCCGATAATTTTTATACAGCAATAAAACGGCTGAAGATCACTGAACTAG
Organism: Lissotriton vulgaris; assembly: GCF_964263255.1. Classification (NCBI taxonomy): domain Eukaryota; kingdom Metazoa; phylum Chordata; class Amphibia; order Caudata; family Salamandridae; genus Lissotriton; species Lissotriton vulgaris. The sequence goes on along the minus strand of NC_141696.1, from coordinate 1,330,943,995 downwards.
AGTGTCCAGTTTGGACTCCTTGAGCGGTTTCTCCCACCCTTCCTTAACCAAACTTAAGGGACCCTCACAGGGTGTCCGAAGAGCAGTTCAAAGAGACTGAATCTACTCCTTTTTGGGGAACCTCGCTGTAGGCAAACAGTAGGCATGGAAGAAGAATATCCCATCTCCTCCTGAGTTTTTCTGGTAAATCCATAATCATGCCTGTCATGGTTTTGTAAGGAGTGGTGCATTTGTGAGTCACTACATGCTCATCCCACATTTCTTTCAGATAGGCATCCATACAGTTTGTGCCTCTTTCTGAGATGACCTCCTTAGGGAAATCCACTCTGGTAAAGATATCAAATACAGCTCTGGCTACTGCAGAAGCAGTAACTGTCCTAAGGGGTATGGCTTCTGGCTACCTAGAGGCCTGGTACACTGCCACCTGTATACGCCTATGCCCAGAGGCAGTAGTGAGGTCTAGGGGACCAATTATGTCAATCCCCACCCTTTCAAACTGAGTCTCTACCACTGGAAGTGGTATAAAAGGAGCCTTTGGCTTGCTACCTGGTTTGCCATTGGCTTGGCAGATAACCCAGGAGTGACAGAACTTCACCTTTTCTGGTATCTTAGGCAAATGAAAGTGAATGACCATCCTGTCTTAGGACTTGATCTTCTGAAGATGTCCAGATAAAGGAATGCCATGGTCTAGTTTAAGGAGAAATTCTCTGTACTGTTAGGGTACCACCACTTTCCACTGATTTGGGGTCTTTTGCCTCACTGTACAGGATTCCCTCCTCCGAGTATATCTCAAGTGCACCACTGATATCCCCTTCCTCCTGTCTGACAGGCAACTGTCTCAGGCCTTCAAAAGTGGGATAAGTCTGTTGTTCCTTGTTTCAGTCTTCTCCGGAGGGACCACCTGCTCCTTGAAGTTCTGCCAGGTCTGGCAAGTCTCTCAATGGTCACCCTCCTGCTCAGAGACCAGGTCTTCCCTCTTAGTTTCATGATCCTGATGTCTCTGTGGACTCTTCGAAGAGGCATTTCCCAGGCTTTCTCCCTCTCTTATAGGTGTTAGGGGCTTTTTTCACTCTTTCAGGATCTTCATCCCCTTGACTTCGCCTTAAGGCCTTCTATGCTCTAGTAAAGACAAAAAACCCACTCAGGGAGACATAGTATTGCTGCATGAGTCCTTCTCTCCACCTCTGCGCATGCAGAAGTTTCAAGGTCATTGCCCAATAGACACTCCACTGGTATGGTAGGGGACACACGTATGTTCACAGGGCCAATAAGCCCTCTCCACTCAAAGTCTACCACAGCTATGGGATGTGACTTTGTAACATTATCAGAGTTAAAGATCTCAGGGACCTCACCAGGAATCAGGCTTAGGGAAACTAGCTTGGCCATATCCATGGTTATTCTGGCACCTGTATCTCTCAAGGCCTGAACCTTCACCCCATTAATTCTTGACCACTGTCTGTACTTTACCATACTGAAAGCCCACTGGGCCAAGGCTTGAATTTCCTTACCACCCAGACAAATTAATGTGGCTTCAGTGTAACCCTTACAACCCCCAGAGACAACTACCACCTCTACATGGTAATACCCTTGGAAATGTCCTCAGTGGGTGACATTTTAGTGCATGCAGCATCACCTGTGCCCTTGCTGTCTAAAGAAACCTTTGAAGGGTCATAATTCTTTCTCTAATACACCCACCCCTTTGATTGAGATGTGGCTCTGGTCTCCCTGCTCGGCTTTCTTTGGGGTCTGCTTAGGCTTTAGGCATTACATTGTATAGGTCCTCCTAGGTATCAACCTTATTACCCTAAATCCAGCCTTCTAGTGACTTCACAGAAGCATCAACAAAGTTCACTCATGTCTGTGTTGCCCCCTTGTGTATGCTCCTATACCCTTGTCTATACTCCTATGGTGTATGAACAAAAAGCTCAATGAGTGCCTCTTTCATGTGGATGTAAGATTCTGCCACCTAATCCTCATCCTGAGACGTCTATATCTCCCTAATATTGGTACAAGGTCCCAAAGTAAGGACCCCCAATGTTGTGGACCCACCCTTCTCATCGTTAGAGCTCTCTCATAGAATGCCAGCCACTTGTCTATGTCATCCTTCTTAGTGTTTGTAGGAACAATAGCCCTGGTTAACCCGGGATCATAACCACCTGTGATTACTACTGCTTCTCTCTGATTGCTGTTACCATTTTCCTGGGGGCTCAAACCCAGCTTGTCCCTCCTCTCCTCTGGCGTTCTCTCCTGGATGTCTAGGAGCCTTGATTGTGTTGCTAGGTTCTGTAGCCTACTCACTGAGAAGGAGCCCCTCTCACTCCCAGACAGGGAGATGACCCTTGAAGGAATTGTGGGGACTCCACTTTCAATGTCCTTATCCAATTCCTCGAATTTCACATCACCCTCCTCTTTTCCACTGTCAGTGGGGGTGATATCCTCTTCCAGCTGGAGCAGAACCCTCCTTGATTCCTTCCCAGCTTTGAGGGTTTTCTCAATCTCCTCCTTGGATGCAGTACTCACTGGGAAAATGTTCCTCTCCCTGCGCAGTGATCTTAGGGTTTTAATTTTGAGTGTGGGCTGGGCAGTCAAGTTGAGCCCCCTGCTCTGCATCATTGAAGACTTGTAGAAAAAACTTTTTACAACTTGCAACTTTTCTTTGAAAGAACAGCCGCCTTTGGAACATCAGAATTTGGCTAAGTTGGTGAATGTATTGTAATGTAATGTAATGTCACACTTATATAGCGCTACTACCACTCCATGGTTTTTTGGAAAACAAGGGGGACCCTATTATTGGCTGTGGACCAAGGGTTATTGACCTTTTATAGTAGTTGTACAGTATAAAACAATGTGTATCTTTCACTGTATGTACTACTCTGGCAAAACACTTGTACTATTGATCTAAAAAGTGTCCAGGTTGCTCTTTTTCTTGCCTGTAAAAACCCCTTCTTACCTCTACTTCTCTCTAATCTTTTCTGATGTGTGGACTGTGCTCTTTTACATTTTTTGTAACGTGATTTACAAATATTCCTACATTGAGGAAATAAATTCCTTGTCCGGCTGGACTTGGACAAACATAAGCGGCTCATTAAGGCTTGGCTTATTATCTCTTTTTCTTATCTATGCATTGCTCTGGACCATTGTCTGCCTACAACTACCACTCCATGGAGCATCTTGGCGCTTAGGATCAACCCAGCTGGAATAGGCTGGCGGACTAGAGGCAACTCAGAACATACTACACACTTTACACCAGTGCCCTACAGGCAGTGTCGGCGAGGGAGAAGACCCATGTCTTCAGTGACTTCCTGAAGTGGCTCTCATTAGACATTAGCCAAAGCTGGGGTGGCAGTTTGTTCCAAGCCCTGGAACCAAGGACAAAAAGAGATTTCCCACCTTTAGTGACCAATCTGAATCTGGGGGTTACCAATAGATTTTGATTAGCGGACCTCAGGCAACGGGCTGGCTGATAACGTTTAAAGCCATTGCACAAGTACCTTGGCCCTTGTAGCTGAAAGGCTCTGAAGGTGATAACACGGATCTTAAATAAAATACGCTTGTGTATTGGTAACCAATGGAGAGTCTTGAGCGCGGCCGAGGCAGATGACTTTCTAGGCCAGCGAAGTACCAAACGGGCAGTAGCATGCTGGACCAACTGCAGCCTGTGGAGCACAGCTTTATTGGTTCCCGCATACAGGCTGTTGCAGTAGTCCAGTCTTGATGTTATCAGCGCTACTGCCACTGTTTTCCTTGCTGCAAGAGGAAGAAGATCAAAGAACTTCCTAAGCAATGTAATGATATGGAAAACACATGCTAGCCACGCCTACCGCTTGCTGCTTAAATGACAATTGGTCATCAAACTTGATGCCCAGATTACGAGCAGAAGAGATAGTGTTGGGGGGGAGCTTCAGCATCCTCGGGCCACCATTGTTTGGGGTAAAACAAGTTTTGAGGACCGAAGGGCAAGATTTCCTTCTTCCCGGAATACACTTGAGATGATTGCTATTCATCCACTCAAATGTGGCCTTAAGGCAGTTTTTCAGATTTTCCTCCGCTCCGGGCAGCTCCCTATCCAACACCAGGATAAGCTGTGTGTCATCCGCGTATGATATGGTGCTAATCTGATATGAGGTGATTAGCTCAATCAGGGGTACCATGTAGAGGTTGAAGAGTACAGGGCTCAAACTAGAGCCCTGGGGGACCACTGAGCTGATGACTTTTACTTCAGATTTAAATTCACCCAATACCGTGACTTGACGTCTTTGGTTGAGGAAGTTTCTAAACCATGCCAATGCCACTCCTCCTATGCCTGCGTTAAGTAAACGGTCGACCAAGATTGTATGTGAGACCGTATCGATAGCTGCCGATAGATCGAGTAAAATCAAGACGGCCTTCTTCCCTTGATCCATAGCCATTCGCAGGGTTTCTGCAGTAAACAAAAGGGCAGATTCAGTAGAGTGTTTAGATCTAAACCCTGATTGATTGGTGTGCAGGATGTTATTCTCCTCAAGAAAATTCGTAAGTTGGTTATTAACGAATTTTTCCATCAGCTTAGACACCACGGGGAGCAGGGAAATAGGACGCAGGTTGGAAATAGTGGTTGGGTCAGGTAAAGCCTTTTTCTGAAGGGGCTTGACCGCTGCAAGCTTCCATTCGCAAGGGATTTCTGCCGTAGCCAATGATGAATTAATAATGCTGTTGATAGTTGGATTTACCTCCTCGACCAACGCCTGTAAGACCAAAGGCGGACAGGGGTCAAAGGGGGATCCAGATGTACTTACTAAAATGGCCTGATGTGAATCCTGTAGAGAAATGGGGGCAAATGAATCAAAACAAGTAGTATTAATTATTTCATTGCCCAACCTCATCCTTTCCGAGTTCATCGAGATTGATGACACAGGGGGGAAATCCTTCACGATGTCTAAGATCTTCTTCTCAAAATAATTAGTGATAGAATTACAGAGAGGTAGCGAGGGAGGAATTTCCTGCAAGAGTGCTGTAGGATTGGTAAAACTTGTGACAATCTTAAAAATCTCGGGGCATATTACCAAGCAATAGCGATAATTATCGCTATTGCTTGGTTAGAGACAAAAATTTACCGCAGCGCTGCTGCGATTTTTACCGCAAATAAACCTTGGTATTACCAAGGTTTAACGCAAATGCGGTAAAAATCGCTGCAAAGCATGAATATCGCTGAAAAGTCAGCGATATTCATGCATTAGCGAGCTAATGCTCCTAGCCATGTTATCCACCTCCCATTGGATAACATTGCTAAGAACTGCTCAGGGCAGGTGTTAGCTTTTGGAGATATTCCCGCTTAGCGCGAATATCTCCAAAAGTTGGTAATAGGAGATAGCGATGTTAGCGACTGTTTTCAGTCGCTAACATCTTGGCACGCCCACTTTGCATCTCATTAGTGATAAATATCACTGACATGCAAAGTGGGGCCTAAGATGGTCGCTATCTCCTACTAGCTGTCGCTAACTGGTGTTAGCGGCAGCTAGGTAATAGGGAGATAATTTTATCTCCGCTTTCTTGGCTTTTAATGCCAAAAAAGCGGAGATAAACCCCCTTGATAATATGCCCCCTCCTTCTGTCCATTTCCAGAGGAAGATATAGCCTCTAAATAATGGGCCAAATCTTGTTAAGTCTTGCCACAATCCGGTACCATGCACCTTAATTTCTTAATCTCACATGACCTACTGCAGCTCATGAGAGACTATATATTCCCATAAACATGTGACATTTTTTTGGTCCCATCATAACCAATTCCTGTCAATTTGTGCAAACATTCGGTACTTTGTACCCTTATTTCTTATCACCCTTCTCCATCACAATATGGCTGCCACAGTGCATGCAAGCTTAGCCTAAGTCCTTTAACTATGTTTCCCTTCGAAACATAGTATCAGTCCTACCTCTCTGTTAACGACCTCTCACCTGGTCCCATTTGCTGCATTATATTTAAAACGCTTCCCATGCCGGCATTTCTTTCATAGAGGAATTCTTTCCCCAGAACCCCCGGTCGCGGCAGCAGCACCTCAAGAGGAAGGTAAGAGACGCTTTTTAACACGTTCTGCTTGAGCGCTCAGCCGCACTATGCTGATGTGAGCCCCTCGTAAATTCCAACCCATGTCGCACTAGCCGTGATACATAAGCTATTCTCCCCGATAGCATTTTGGGCTTTGTCCAAATAGTTTTTGCGTACCCACTGACCGCTATTCCTTATCACTTCTAGACACGGTTATTTGCACGAACTACCGACGTAGAGCTGAACCTTTGGAAGCGCCGCACGTGAGATCAGATCATTATAAAACAGGTACGACGAGCCACCCTCAACCATTTAGCCCACCCCACCCCTCAGCATGCAAACATGTTGCCGCATTAATTTAATGAGCTGCAGCCACAATTTAAAGCTGTGTTACCATCTTTTTACCGCAAAGCGCAAACTACTCTTTAGCTTTTAGCTTTTTCCATCTGTAACTAGCATGACCCAAAACCTCGTAGCGGATTATAATTCTAGGTCTTTTTTCATTAAAGTAGTCTAAATCGGAGAATAGCTCCCGTTACCACTGCGCGCTCTACAATCTGAGTTACTAAATCCTACTCTTGCTTACATGTTTGGTCATCTCATTATATAGATTATGGCGCCTTGCACCAAACGGCCCATGTCTCTGTTATAAAAACAACGCGTAATACGCACAAACAGGTAATCAACCCACTACCTGGTACAAACTCACTTTGAGCTCTGCCTTAGCCCATCGATCATTTTTCATATTTGTATTTATACAGCCACTACTCCACTGTTCACAGAAGTCCCCCAGGTGGCTCAAACAGTAACAGTAATTTACTACCAACCTCTCTAGCATTAGTAATATAATCTTCCATTTATCAAAAAACTACAAAAATTCTTTTGTATCTTGTATTTTTTAGCATATGCCTTAAAGAGTCCGGCCAGAATCTTACCTATTACATGCCTAGATTCACCATATTATAGGTAAAGCCTTCTTGTCTTATGTTAAACCATGATAACAGCACTCCAAAAAACATCCTATAAGCACTGCATGCTCTTGGCACTTTGCCTGTCATCACTTTGGGTGAACCAGATCTAATGGGTATATTTCTTTGATTTTACCTTTCATCTCCTCACCATGTGGACTCACAACACCTATGGTCTATCTAACCTTTACTCAGAAAGATGTTTAGTTAGCTATGAGCCTTTATTAAATTTCAGAATTTGAAAAGTAGATATGTACATACATGATGCCATAGATTAAGACTATGATGTAAAAAAGCAAAAGAGATTATGGGCCAGATGTATCAAGGCTTTTGTGACTCGCAAAGGCTGAAAATCGCAGATTTTCGGCCTTTGCGACTCGCAAACGGCCGTTTTGCGATATTTCACATGTATGAAATAATCGCAATTTATTTAATCGCAATTATTTGCGATTCCTTCTTTTGCATAGCATTTAAGGAATCGCAAATTTTGCGATTCCTTAAATGATATGTATGACACATTTTTGGTGTGCGAATTTGTGTAAAAAAATCGCATTTTACCATCAACTTGTAGTTGGTGGTAAATTGCGATTTTTTACAAAAATGCCTTAATTGCCATTTGTAAGGGTGGCATGTGACACTCATACATGCCCATAGGGCATGTATGTGTGCCACATGCACACACATGTAGATTTGAGGGGTGCAGCAGGGTGTCTTTGAGACACCCCTGCACCCTTGAAATAATTCTCAAATTGCGATTAGCAAATTGCGAATTCGCAATTTGAGAATTACTGCACAATCATTCCTATGGGCCTCCTGGCCCATAGAAATGAATGGGAAAATTATTCCTTAATTGCGATTAGCAATTTGCTAATCGCAATTAAGGAATCGCTAAAAAATAGCGATATTCTACATACATACCATTTTGCACTTCTCAAATAGCGATTCCTTAACAATCGCTATTAGAGAAGTGCAAAATGGTTTCTTGATACATCTGCCCCATAGATACTTAAAATTCTTTTATTCTCTGTTTTTCAGAATCTTGTATTATGCCCTCATATTTTTAAGACTTTATATTACTTATTTGTTTATTCGTTGTCTTTGGCCCTGAGGAAGGTGACTTTCACCGAAACGTACGTCGGCCCAACATCCGCTGTCCTGGATACGATCTGGTTAACTACATCACAACCAGTAGAACCATACCACCTAGGTTCCTATACGTACCCTTTTAAGTACACCTTAGAGCTACCATCTGTGTTAGTCTAATGTTTTGTATAACTTTGCTTATGTGTTCATGTTGTTAGGTATGTTCCTTATTCTTTATTGAAAATGTGTGACTGATGTGTGAGTCTGTGTTCTTGATCATTAGGATCAACTGCTATTAGAGAGCACTTTGAATGATAGGATTACCACCAAATGTATGTAAAAATGTTGATTTGCACAGTGACAATGAAATGTATTTTTGTACAAGTGTCTCTAAAAATTTTTTTAAAAAATGACAAAACAGTTGAATACATTTTTCATGTTTGAATTATACTTCCAAGCCTCTCTCTTTGGCATCTCTCTTACTAACTATTTGAATAAATTCAATGTTAAAAGAAATATAGGTCCCTACAGAGGCTCTGTCTCCTTTTTGCTTGGTTTGTCTCCCTCCTCTGGGCCTCAAAGTATCTGGGAGAACTCTCTCTTCTTATAGCAACAAGCTGGACCGTCTCATGTATCTGGTAATAAGGCATTGTGACAGTGCGAGGAAAATTTATTAAGGAAGCATACCAACTCCCTAGACAAACCTGGGCCTCTATTACATGGAGCGGAGTACCTTGCCTCTGAAGCCTCCTCGACGCTAACGAGTGCAGACGGGCAGGACTCTGGCTTGACTCCGGCCCGAATACGGCGTGCCCGCTGCGCGTCACCGCTGCGCGTCTCCATGATAGGTTTAAATATGGGACTCGCCTGCACGCCTGAGCACTAGAGCGCTCACCAAGATGGCGCCGCCAGACGTCCCTACCTACCCCCAAGATGGCTGCAAAACGTGTGGACCTGCAAATGACCCACTAAAGCAGCGGTGGATGTACCGATTATAGTGCAAGTATGCGCTATAGGTACAGTTAAAATCAGGGGATAAAGAAGGCTATTATGAAAAAAAGAATACACAAAACAAGTTTTAAATTGCGCTCACTGCTGCGAATTCACTCGCTAAAAGCGCATAGTGCCTAGAATGCGCAGCGTAGCACAGAAGATGCCTTGTCCAAGGCCGACCTGCCTAAAAGGACCGTCTTAAATAGGGGACTCGCCTGCACGTCTGAGCACTAGAGCGCTCACCATGATGGCGCCGCCAGACGTCCCTACCTACCTCCAAGATGGCTGCAAAACGTGTGGACCTGCAAATGACCCGCTAAAGCAGTGGTGGATGTGCCGATTATAGTGCAAGTATGCGCTATAGGTACAGTTAAAATCAGGGGATAAAGAAGGATATTATTAAAAAAAGAATACACAAAAAAGTTTTAAAACGCGCTCACTGCCGCGAATTCACTCACTAAAAGCGCATAGTGCCTAGAATGCGCAGCATAGCACAGAAGATGCCTTGTCCAAGGCCGACCTGCCTAAAAGGACCGTCTTAAATAGGGGACTCGCCTGCACGCCTGAGCACTAGAGCACTCACCAAGATGGCGCCGCCAAACGTTCCTACCTACCCCCAAGTTGGCTGCAAAACGTGTGGACCTGCAAATGACCCGCTAAAGCAGCGGTGGATGTGCCGATTATAGTGCAAGTATGCGCTATAGGTACAGTTAAAATCAGGGGATAAAGAAGGATATTATTAAAAAAAGAATACACAAAACAAGTTTTAAAACGCGCTCACTGCCGCAAATTCACTCGCTAAAAGCGCATAGTGCCTAGAATGCGCAGCGTAGCACAGAAGATGTCCTGTCCAAGTGAACTTTTGTTGATGTCAATTTGGTAATCTTTGTCAATGGTTACTAACGTATTAGTTGTCTGGTACAGCTGAACACAAGTTATTGATCCCACTTCGATGCACCATTATGAGGATTTTGGTGTATGGTATAATATGGCTGTGGGGCCTTATCATGTAATACACTCACAAAAACTGTCTTGTGTCCATTAAGGCTCATTTGTAATCCTTCATCTCAACCCTGGGTAGCTGTGGCTTTGAGCAGGAAGGCTTAGCAGAGGAACAATGTGAAAAGCATTTAAGAGCACTAAACAATGAAATAAGATAGTCACACAACAAGAAAGAGACTGATAGAGGGTCATGTTATTCTGAAGATTGTAGGGGTGCATCACAATCACAGATAGTCAGCACCCATATATTTAAAGTAATGTATTAACGTATAGTCATTAGAAATGCAGAACTAAAAACAGCATATATTAGTGTGAATAGTATTGTAATTATGTCATTCATGAAGATTGATGTCGTGTTTAATCGAAAATGTGTTTTGGATGATGCATAACGAATTTGTTCATGTGTAAGGTGGTGTGATAGATTTAAACGTGCACCATGTTAAAATCTGCACGTATAGTTTTGCTTATTATGTATGCGGAGCAATGAAATTAATGCTTGTAAAGTGGTTTTAGAAATGTACGTTTAAATGTGTAAAAGCCTAGCTGATTCTTTATGCTTTGCAATATGAGGCCTGTTTGTGATTTCTTATGTTAGCTGGATATTATAGGCCTGAAATGTATTCTCCTTGGGAAGGTTCTCAGTCGAAGTAGTCAGCAGATTTTGTGTACGTGCAGGGTTGCTTCGCTCACATGCTTCTTGTTGCAGGTGCAAGGACACACATCTCGTTAGGCAGAATAACCCTTTTGTTTTAGGAGTTAGGATGGTAGGAGAAGCCGCCATGGGAGTGTACAGGAATGCAGATATGATACTTTCAGCGTAGAAGGTGCCAGGGACCAAAGGACACATCAACGGTTTCTGTATGAAGTCAGAGTTTTTGATGGAAGAGTACAGGGAAGAAGACCTGTCCAAAGGGGCGTGTAAAGGGTTTGTAATGTTTGTCATTTTGTATTAGGGACAGTGCCCCAGAGGGTGGAGGAGATGAGGGCTAGAGGGGAATCTAGAAGGAGCATCATAGAAAGAGCTCTGTAGCTTTGGCTACTTACCTATATAAGTGAGTGTACTTCTGAAGAAGTCCTCACTATTGACACCTTTTTCTCTCTTGCCTGTGGATGATGCTAAGTAGGGATGTCACTTTAGTCATAGCGTAGGGACAGATTAATTGCTTTTCCGTTCTAGGTTAATGAAGACTAAAATAGAGATTAGAACAGTCATCGCATGCCTGATGCTTTTAGAATTAACTATTCTTCTTATTCTGAGTGGGACGAGACTCTTGCATAGGATTATGTTTGTGTTAGTGCCCATTTATTTCCTTAACCTCGTGATGAGATGCTTGTATGTTCAGTTATTTTTGGTTTTGTAATAAACCCTTTAACATTTGATTTTGGGGTCAGCGATCCTTTTAGAATAACAACATTGATTTTGTTGAGCATGTGATGAAATTTGGTTTTTCCCCTTTACACTTCTTAGCAGATAAAAAATCCTGTTGACCTAGGATTCTTAAAATTGGTAAGATAGGATCAAAGATAAGATAAGAATCCGGCTTTATCAAGACACAACAACAATTTATAATATAGAGAGCATTTTTATGAATTTTTAGAGACTTTCATGATCAAAATCAACCAGAGTGTCCCGTGGATACAGATTTTTGAATGTTAAATACATTTAAATATAATCACAAAGAAGCGTTGGTCTACAAAATGTTTGTAAACATTAGAAACATTTGTAAGAGTTTGTTCAGCAACTCTGTACCGAATTGGGTGATCAAATCTAACAGGATGGAGGTCTAGGGGGCCAGAGAGGATGCGTTAAGCAATTACCTAGCCACCAGAGTGTTTTAGGGCATGTTCCAAGCTCTATAGGATGACCACTATAGACGACAACTGCTTGCTCTTGATGCTGGGGATGCAGGCTGAAGATGCTCAAAGTATGCTTCGGTTGAGGTGTGGTCGACTTTGGTATCTTTATGGTTGCCCCTCGCTCCCCAGGTGATGAAGGATGACTCTGACCACAGTGATTGCCGATCCCTCGAAGTCCTCTAACTTGCAATATCTGGCCACCGGATGCAGGGCTACTGGTCTACTTGCACCACGCTTGTGGTGAAATCCTTAGGTGGGGGTTAGTGTCCCTTGAACAGCACTCTTGGGTCCGATAGAAACTGGTGCAGACAATATACAGCTCGCTGCCATAAGACTTCATAGGCCTTCCTTAGGGGAGTCTTACATTTAGTTTTAAGGGAGTGGTGGCTTTGCCATTGGTTTTAATGGTAAAGTGGAACTAGCAGTGCACAGAGTTCTCTTCCAGTCTGCAGTAGCAGGCTGGGTGCTATTTTGTCCTTTGTTACACTCAGGGTGGCACAACTAGTGTGGGGGCCCATATTGGAACCTCCACCTTACAAGCCATGGTTACCATATGCTAGAAACTTATAAGTAAGTCAAAACTTGCCAATAGGGTATAGCCAATTTGACACAATTTAGTAAACGATTGAAAACACTGGAACTGAAGTCTGATTAACAGGCCTCAGTGCACTCTTAGAGTCGTAAACCCAGAAATATTCATCCATAAGTGTGGGGGTAAACATGCAAAAAGATGAATTTCCTTACATTCAGCAACATAAGAAAATATTACAACCTTGAGATTAGATTGCTTGCATCTATTAACACTTATATGATTGACGGAGCAATAGATAAACTAAAAATCGACTTAATGCAGAACAATATGTTTACCCTACTGGCTAATGCCATCAATCTGTGTTTACATTATTTAACATCAAAAACATCAGGAGCCTCATCAGAATCCTTTTTGATTAGATTAATACATGTATTTGTTGGTAAATAAGGCAGTGAATTGGTGCAAAAACGGTATACCACTGTGTTTTGAAAGCAGATTGTGGAGGAGCCAATTTGCATATTTGTTGTGTTGCATTTTCTTGTAGTGATGGACTCATTGATTCTTTATATATGCTCTTATCATGTTGTAATATTTCTGATTATGATTATGATTAAAATGTTGTTATCTCAATGCCCCAATTTCTAAAGATTATTCTGGTGGACCACACAATATTAGCAAGACCTTCTATTCTTCATATACATTTGTATTGCTTCATTACCGTAATTTACCTGAGGCGGTTTTCTTTCCTCTAGTTTTATCTTGTTAGGCTCTGGAATTGCTCTTATAAGACAAAGAAAAGTTCCACTTTAGAAAATATATTTTGCCACCTTCAGATATATATTTTGGTGAGACCAGTAACACATTATTCTTTAATTCCTACCCTCATTGAAGCAGCCTTCTGTTTTGTAGAATGTAAGGAAAGGAGGGTTGCCAGCCTGGGCTGCCCTAATCCCATCCAATTTAGGATCATGCATCTGTGCACCAAGGACTAGAAGTACAAGTCTCTGTTTGACCACCATGGTATATAGGCGTCTCGGTTCTGCAAATGGACCCTATTCACCCCGTAGGAGTTCTTTACTGTGGCCAACTGTTTCCTGTCTGGATGAAAACTAGTGGTACAGAGGAGCTTTTGGTCAAGAAGAGCTGTTACAGCCTGCTAAAGCTGGAATTTCTGCTTTGGGCCTGGACAGGAGATTAAGGAAGCACCTTGCAACCAGAAACAGTGGACCTCTGTCTAAAGGGCTAGCCCTAAAGATTTGATGACTTGTTCCAAGAGTATTTTTTATGAGCAAATCCTTCTGAAGGCCAGTAGCCCTGCTACAAGAGAGCAGAACTTTTACCTGCTAAAGATGTTGCTGTGTGGCTCATCGTTTCCTTACAGTTGCAAAATTGAATATGTTGCTGCCCTTTTGTTGTTTTGAGATAAAACAAAAAGGCTTTCTGCACAAAAAATTTGTTACCAACTATTTGTGTGCCTCATAAAGTTTAATCCCAACAGTACATCCTCCTAATTTTTTGGGAAAGTAAATTAGCATGTACATTTTAAACTCTTAATTTCTGCATTGTTGTTTTCTAAATTGTGTCCAATACAAACAAAACGTGCTACTGGAGCCTGCATTGAGAGATGTAAACAGAATGATTGCTTTGAATGATGAAGTGAAGTACGCTTCTATTAAATTAAGGCTTGCATTATGAAAAAATGGTATGACGTCAGAGTGGAAAAAAATGCAATAGAAGCAGGGGCAGCAGCTTCTCCATTGGAGCGGAGAAGCTTTGTCCCACGTAAATGCTGCCCAAAGCCCCCTGAGATGAAAAATAAAATGGTGATTCGTTACCATTTTATTTTTCATCATCCCCTTCTGAACCGAGCGTCAGGACAGGGCGGGGCCTGCTGAGAGACAGAAGGGAGGAGTGGTGGGCAGAGGACTGCCTTTGCACTGTTTAATGTGCGCATGTCTCTAGGTCCGGCCACCTTGGGACAGAGAGCCAGACATGCACACTTTAAACATCTCAACCCTGTTATCTTAAGACAACTTATGTATGTGCATTTGGAGGAAGCGCAGCGGACGAGCGCAGCGGGAGCGCCTAAGGCAAGCCCGTCTGCGCCCGTCATCGCCAGACCATCGCCTCTCGCCAGTCCCCCTGCTCAATTCGTGCAACATAAAATACAGTACGATAGAAAGTCCCTTCTCGCACTCAAGCCGGACTCAAGATGCGATAAGCTCGAAGGCTGTCTTGGACAAACAGGTCTGTATTGCAAGCCCTGCACTTTTCTGACACCCTCACCTGGTCTAGCTAGCCACAATACTACTGCATATAAGCACTTCTTCCTTACCATCCTCCAACTTAATGTCAGATCCTTAGTGAAACACCATGCCGATGTGTTCACCCTCATAACAGATGAACGTCCAGACATTATGTTTATATGCGAAACCTGGCTACACGACGATCAAACCAGCATCCAAAATCTCTCGTTGCCCGAGGGCTTCTCTATAAAAACCATCAATAGAGACTCCAGGGGCGGGGGGATAGCTGTCATCTACAGATCGTCTTACAACTGCACCTTTGAAAAGGAAGCCATCTGGGGTTGCGAAAGCGCATGGTTCAAAATCTCCACTAGTCCCCAGTTCACCCTATCTGGACTTTATATCTACCGGCCCCCCGGCCCCACCGCCAGGTTCATTGAAGAACTTTTAGACGTCACCCACACTCTAGTGATATCCTCTCCCAACTTTACCATCTTAGGAGACCTTAACTTACACTTCGACTCCATGACCGACCCTACCATTATGAACCTACAGGCAGACCTCTCTGCCCTTCAGCTAAACCCACTCATCCAAACCCCCACTCACTCTGCCGGGCATCTATTGGACCCTGTCTTCTCCAACCTCTCAGACGCCACGGCTGACCCCCCTAAACCCATGGGTTGGACTGACCACTCTCTCATTAAATTCTCCCTGAAGGTCAGAGACTCGATTATGAAAAACACCTCCAGTTCCCGCCACAAGAGGCCTTGGCATAAACTGACATCTAGTGATCTCACTAACAAACTAGGCAACTTCCACCTCAACCCCACAAAAGGAGACATTAATTCAGCCTATGCGGCCTTTCAAGAATGGATCAACTCAGGACTCGATTCCCTAATTCCAGCAAAGTGGACCAAAACTCGTAGTACCCCATCTAACCCATGGTACAATGAGAATTTTCTAACCATGCGGAAAGACTGCAAAAGAGCTGAACGCCAGTGGAGGAAAGAATATAAGGAGACAGATAAAGCCGCTTACCTGCTAAAACTGAGGTCGTACCACAAGGCGGTTCGTACCACCCATGCTTCCTTTTATGCGGAAGCAATTAGTTCTAGTACTAACCCTTCAAAAACTATTTTTAAACTTGTACAAAAACTTAAAGATAGCTCTAATCCAGCTCCATGCATTACCTCCTCACAACAATGCGACGAACTTGCCACTTTCTTTACCGAAAAAGTAAAGAAAATCTATACCACCTTTCCTCGGAATCCACTGGAAACCTCCAAACCACGCAAGCCTGTGCCGGACAATCCCAGTTTGTCACTCATCCCCAGCATAACCTATGACGAGCTTGCTAAGCTATGCACTAAAGTTAAATCTGGTTCTCCTACAGATGCCATGAGACCCGCCAAATTCCTAGAATCCCTTGAGTTCTTCCTTCCACCTCTGACTACCCTACTCAACCTATCATTTTCCTCGGCGGTGGTTCCCACATGTTGGAAGCAGGCTTGGGTCTCTCCAATCATTAAAAAACCCACCCTAGACCATTCAAAACCAGAAAATTTCAGACCAATTTCGTTGCTTCCATGGGCTTCAAAACTGGCAGAAGCCCATGTGAACAAGGTTCTAGCCAACTACATGACGCAAAATCAAATACTAGACCCCTCACAGAACGGCTTCAGGCCAGGATTCAGTACCGAATCCGCCCTGCTGACCACTATTGAACACCTACGGAACATCCTGGATGCCGGTCAAAGTGCTGCACTGATCTTACTCGACCTCAGCGCAGCCTTTGATACGGTCTCCCACTCTCTTCTGCTAAAACGCCTCGAAGCCATAGGTATCAGAGACCTTGCCCTTGAGTGGTTCCGGTCTTTCCTGACGGACAGAACCTTCCGGGTCTCAGCCCCCCATTTATCTCCCAGCCTCACCCCATAGAGCAAGGCGTCCCGCAGGGATTGGCGCTCAGCCCGTCCCTATTCAATCTTTATGTCCAGCCTCTCGCTGAAATAGCAAAAGAATGGGACCTTACGCTGGTGTCGTACGCCGACGACACCCAGCTGGTTATCTCCCTGACTGAAGGCCCCTCGATCTCAGCTGCGAAATTCAAGAACGGATTAGAGGCAGTCGCACGCTGGATGTCACACAACTGCCTCCAGCTGAACGCTGGTAAAACGGAGGTGTTGCTCCTAGGAAAAAATCCAGACTATTGGACTGAGCACTGGTGGCCGTCCGCATTGGGCCCCATCCCCCCCCCCAAAAACGTGGTGAAAAACCTAGGTGTCTGGGTGGACGCCTCTCTTAACTTCCAGACCCACACTAAGAAACTGGCTGCTACCTGTGTGGGCCTGCTGAGGAGCCTTCATCCGATTCTTGTTTTTTTTTACCACAACACGCGCCAACTGATAGTCCAGTCCACCATTCTGGCTCGACTGGACTACGCCAATGTTCTATTCCTAGGCGCGGCTACAACGGATACAAAACTCTGCTGCCAGGGCCGTTGTAGGCCTCCCTCGCAGATGCTCTGCAAGAAACACCATCCCGAAACTACACTGGCTGCGTATGGAAGCCCGAGTTCAATTCAAGGCTCTCACTACCGTTTTTAAAATTCTTAAGACTGACTGTCCCGGACTCTTACGCCCACTCCTGGAGCCTTACATCCCCCAGCGTGCCCTACGCTCCTCGGGTCAACATCTGGTTGTAACCCCCCGCATAAGACTAAGCAGAATAGGTGGCCGTTCTTTCAGAGTTTTGGGGGCAAAGCTTTGGAACTCCCTGCCTCCCCACATTCGCTCCATGACCAACCTCTTGGCCTTTCGCAAAGCGATTAAAACTCTGCTATTCTCCCCATCATAATCTTCACTAGTCCTTCCTCTTCCCCCCCCCCTTCAGGTTACTGTTATGGTTCAGCGCCGGGACGCCTCGTTGCTGGGGCAGCTGTTCGCACTCAATAAAATATAATAACATAATAACATAACATAACAGAGTGAGTGCAGGCCTTCAGTGCGCTGTGGAGTGCAGAGTGAGGCCGCTCCCTCCAATCAGGGCGCTGCTCACATGCTGCATGTGAGTAGCACCAGGACTTGGCAAGGGAGTTTGATCGTGCCCGCAGCCCGCATTGGAGAAAGAGGAGGTCAGGAGCACAGGACGTGTTTAGTAGGTGTTTTTTTTACATTGTATTTGCTCACGCGTCTACCCTCCCCCTCCCCGTAGATGCCAGTCACAACTAAATATAAGTCATTTTAAGGAGGTAATATAACATACATTTCATTAAGCGTTGAAACTTGAACAGGGGTGGATTGGAAACAATAAAATTGATACAGACTGCAGCAGAAATATTGGATTGAATTATCAAAAGAAGAGCGTAAAAAAGTTAAACAAATTAACATTGAGAAGAATTCAATGGAATTCCAATGTATTTTTGAATGCAAAAGTAAAGCACACTAATGCTCTGAAGTGCTGCTGCAGAACTAACATTTTAAAGCTTGATTTCATACTACATAACTTCTAAACGGAGAATTTGGTTTTGATAGAAGTTTCTTCTATTTGTTTGAGTATGCAATGCGACTTGCATGCACAAAGCATACACTTTTGAAAGCATATTACATAATAAGGTGCAAGTGGGAACTGCTAGACTTTGTCCTCTCTGTAGAGGCACCCCCAAATGTTTTGCCTTCATGTCTCTAGATGTTTAACCCATTTTTGTTGGCATTAGCATTCTGTGTACTTTGCCACTGCTAACAAGTGCTAAAGTGATTGTGCTCACTCATTTGAACATGATAAAATTAGCATATATGCAACTGACACATTTAATTTACTTATAAGACCCTAGTAAACTGCAAATGCAACAAGTCAATCACCTGGTCAATAATTCATCAAAATCAAAAACGGACTAGCTGTTGCCGATTTTGTAAGAGGAGGGGACAGGATCAGAAGGCTCCGTAGGCTTGAATCTAGACACATCATAGGCCTCGGTACAAAGACCCCCAAGTGCAACTCCGAAAAATCGGAAGTACTCTTCTTTGGCTGCCCCATGGTTCCCAGGTGGAAGGAGTGGTGGCCCGCCGCCATGTTCCCTCCTGACAGCGACTCTGGATCTGCGAAGAACCTAGGCATTCAGGTCGACAACTGCCTCTCTTTCAGTGGTCAGGTGTCGGGCCTGACTGGCAGATGTTTTGCGATTCTGAGAATGCTGAGGAAGTTCCTGCCCTTACTTTCCATCGAGCACAGAAAGATCACGGTGCAGGCACTGATTGGCTCACGCCTGGAATACGCTAACGTTCTGTACCTTGGTTTGCCAGAATACTTTATATCGCGCCTCCAAGTTGTACAGAACTCGGCAGCCCGGGCTATTTTCGGCCTTACTAGAAGAGCCAGGGCCACGGAGCTCCTCAGAACTCTTCACTGGCTGCCCATAAAGAAGCGGATCGCCTTTAAGGCCCTGATCATCGCCTTTAAAGCTCTCCATGGGCTAGGTGCCCACTACCTTCAGAAGTGGATCACTTTCTATCTCCCATTCGAGATCCCTTCGTTCTTCGTCACAAGCTAGGGCAGTCACCCCTAGGATACATCGGGCCCGCCGCGGCGGACGCTCCTTTAAACATCTTGCGCCTCTGCTGTGGAACGACCTTCCTCTCACGCTCAGATCCTGTCCTAAACTTTTGGCTTTCAGAAAGGAGTTGACAACCTGGCTGTTTCAGCAATAAGTCCTTTCACCATGCCCTCCCCTTTTGTTTGCTGCTCCGCCTGTTCTGTTTTTCCCCTTTAGATCTGTGAGGCTCCGACAGCGCCGGGACACTCCTCGGAGTAGCCATAGCGCTATAGAAGCACCCCATTTAACATAACATAACATAACAATGAATATAGGGGAGGAATTATCAATGCATTTGGGGGACTGAATATCCAGGGGCTCCTGGCGTTCAAACTGTGTGAAATTGGAATTCTGTGATGAGGATGGTCTTTTTGAAAAAAAAATTAAAAATGCTTATTTCATGTATTTTGCAGACTTTTTTTAATTCGTGGGCTTGACATTTATTGTATACCAACATTGCTTGCCAAAAGCCGATACACAGCTTTATCTTGCTGCAAACTATGGATCTGTTTTTCAGGGATGTATGACGTTACAACGCGTTATTTTACAACGCAGACCGTTACATCGCAATTTTTACAACGCAGGCTCCATTACAATGCATGCCTTTACAATGCATGTCATTGCATAGCAGATACTATTACAACGCATGCCATTACAACGTAAGTATAGGTAAGTATATCTTTTTAAAAAAATGTAATTAAGTCAATTTAATTAATTTAATTTAATTAATTTAATTTAATTAATTTTGAAATAGTAATTAATTTAATTCAATAAATTTAATTCAAATAATTTAATTTAATTAATTTTAAAATTGTAATTAATTTAATTAAATTAATTTAATTTAAATAAAGTAATTTAATTAATTTATAAATTGTAAATAATATAATTTAATTAATTTAATTTAATTTTATTAATTTAATTAATTTAATTTTTTTAAAGTCGTTTTTTAAAAAAAACGGAACCCTAAAAATACCCCTGTACTCCAAAACCCAAACCCAGCCCTAAAACCTAAAAATACCCCTGTACCCCCAAACCCAAACCCAGCCCTGAAACCTAAAAATACCCCTGTACCCCAAAACCCAAACCCAGCCCTGAAACCTAAAAATACCCCTGTACCCCAAAACCCAAACCCAGCCCTGAACCCTAAAAATACCCCTGTACCCCAAAACCCAAACACAGCCCAAAAACCTAAAAATACCCCTGTACCCCAAAACCCAAACCCAGCCCTGAAACCTAAAAATACCCCTGTACCTCAAAACCCAAACCCAGCCCTGAAACCTAAAAATACCCCTGTACCCCAAAACCCAAACCCAGCCCTGAACCCTAAAAATACCCCTGTACCCCAAAACACAAACCCAGCCCTGAAACCTAAAAATACCCCTGTACCCCAAAACCCAAACCCAGCCCTGAAACCTAAAAATACCCCTGTACCCCAAAACCCAAACCCAGCCCTGAAACCTAAAAATACCCCTGTACCCCAAAACCCAAACCCAGCCCTAAAACCTAAAAATACCCCTGTACCCCAAAACCCAAACCTAGCCCTGAAACCTAAAAATACGCCTTACCCCAAAACTCAAACCCAGCCCTAATACCTAAAAAAAACCAAACACCCCAAAACATATACCTCAGTACCCAAAAACATATACTCCTATACTCATACTTATTTTTAAAATTGCTTAAATTAATATATTTAATTTATAATATAAAAAAACATAAATGAATATATCTATTTATAAATAATAATAATTAAATTATTAAATAATATTAAATAAAATAAAAAAATATATATACTTACCTATACTTACGTTGTAATGGCATGCGTTGTAATAGCATCTGCTATGTAATGCCATGCGTTGTAAAGGCATGCGATGTAATGGATCCAGCGTTGTAAAAGTTGCGTTGTAATAGACTCCCGTTGTAAAAGTTGCGATGTAACGGTGCAATACCGTTTTTCAGCCGATACACAGCGTAATTTACTGATAAAATTATGCGTTTGTTTTATGAATGGTTAAACATAGCATAAGCAATCTTGCAATAATAGTCAAGCGATAAATTAATAATGTCAGTATTGTAGCTGTCACTAATGATATAACTGGTGCAGCAATACAGTTTGTATGGAACCACGAATGGAGTGTACTCAATAAACTTATGTTGAGACATTCAAAGATTGTCCGGGTTTGCTCCGCAGGATTCGTTTGATGCTAATAGGGGTCCACCTCCAGACGTTACCAACACCCTGAGTATAAGTATACAGGTTGTTCGAACCATCAGGCGAGGGATAAAAGGAAGTAAAGGGTGGGAACGGCTGGGAAGGAGATCTGAAATGACAAAAGATATAGGTAAGACAAAACACACAAATAATAAACTACTCTCATTAATTCTCGCTACAAATAGATATACCTGGCAACAAACTGACAGGACCCTCTTCTAGCTCGAGACCTCCCTATAAAACAAGAGCAAGTTAGGAGGACAGCAAAAAAGGATAACATTCGACCTCACATGTCATAGCTCTATATGTGATAGTAACCATGAGCCTACCATAGACTCCAGCCGGACCCAAGGTAAATTAAGATGTCATAGTCTTTCCCAAACAATATATCTAAAAGGGGACTGAACCATAAAGACCCTTTAATGCTCCTTAAAGGGCTTATATCAGCAAATGCAAAGAGTGCCCGTGTCATACACGACGAGCGAGTTCAGGAATGTATACGTAATCCAAATTGAGGAAATAGAAATAAAGCAACCCTAACTGGAAGCGCGTAGTTGCGACCACTACCGCGCTCGAGCAAAGAAACCAAAAACGGGGACAAATGCCAACCGGCAACACGTGGTAGCCCACCACAGTGCTCCAGCCTAACAACTCCAAAAGATAGTGCACACACCAAAGGAAGCGTGTAGTTGCGAACACCACTACGCCCCTTTTACATCCAACAAGACAATCCATACAGTTATGCGGAAGCATAACTCATTTCCATGCTCTTTCCAAATGTTTGTCCATAAAACGGAAACAGCAGCGCGTAGCCGAAACCACCGTGATCTGCTCCAAAATCCTCACAACAAACAAATCGTAATCCAAACGACTTGAGAGAGCAGGACACGGTAACGTGTAGAAAATCCACAACGCTCCGCTCCCCTCTCGGGGTAGTTACTCACGGCAGTAGAAACAAACGAGCACAGCTCCAAAGACGTCCTTCGTGCTCCGAGGATGCTCCTCTGACTTAGAACTCCAACAGGAAACAAACAGTGTTACGCGCATCCGCCGATGCGCGAGTCTCCATTAAATATGTCCTGCCCCACGGCCCCCTGGGACACGTAGTTCTACAAACTAGGCAGGCGCGAACGTCCTGAACCTCACAAAGATGGCACCCAAAATCGGCAATAGCTAGTCCGTTTTCGATTTGGATGAATTATTGACCATGTGATTTACCCTGGTTTTAAAATAGCCGCTTTTCGGCGTATACATTGTAAACATACGACTAAGGCATCGCCGAAACGCGTCATATTATGCTTGTCTCTGTGAACTATGAATTAAAGTAATTTATGGCAAACAAGTTCCTGTGGAGTGCTTTCCTGGTATCCAGAAGGAGAAAGGAGCGAGCGTTGATATATATATATATATATATATATTAAATGCTGGGATGCGAGATCACAAAATATTCTTCTTGAAATATCATAAAATTATATGTAAATTAAAAAAAATCAAACTATATTTGTATTCAAATTAATCAGGAGGGTGTCAGAAAGTGGTTTGAGGAGGAAATGCCCCCAGTCGCAGTATTACTGTTCCCAATGACGTTCCGAATGAAACCTGTCTCCCGCAGTTAATAATCATAACTTATTTCCAAAAATTAAATAGTGTTACATTTATAAATTTCTTGAGATCTCATCCATGTAAAAACATTCAGTCCTACTTATTAAGAGCTATATAAACAAATATATTAGCCAAAAAAGTGTTTGGCATGTGAACAATTTGCGAAAAACAAATGCAGTGACGGCTGGTATTTAATGGTGGTGGGGGGGTAGGTCGTCGGGGGTGGGAGAGAGAATGATAAAAAATGAAAAACCTACCAGTGTACCTCTGCCGCTTCTCAGTCCTATTCTCCTGCTTCCAGGACTCCAGGGCAGGAAATAGGAAGCACCCAGCTTCCAGGATCCCATTAGCTATTCACAACGATGCAATGCAGCATTGTGATTGGTCTAAGCGCTGTGGTTCAGCGTTCAAACAGTGAATGGGAGCCTGGGCTTGTTCTCCGCCCAGGCTGTAATGCAGCCTGGCAGGAGAACATGCAAAATGCGCATGATGGCTTGGCCGGACCGGGATGTCCAGCCAAAGCCTTATGCACACGTGAAGTGGGCAAACCACTCCTCCCCTGCCCTGCTCTGGAGCAGAGCAGCCCAACCATACCCAGCTGAGTAAGGACGGAAGAGAAAATGATAATAACTATGATGCTTTACTTTATTTTTTTCTTTTTTGACCTGCTCAGTGTGGTGACGCTCCTAGGTCTTAGCATAGGATCCGCCCCTGAACAATTGTGCTCCTTTGATATCATGGGTTTTGTTACCTGGTGTTACTTATCATTCTGGGGACAGAGGGCATTGCAATAGGAAAGTCAAGCAAGTGCAAGTGTTGTTATAGTTGACCCACTATACATTTCAAAACAGTGCATTGCAAATTTGTAAGCTCATGGAATTTAATCAAAATAAGAGGGACAATTTCAGAAGCCCTCTTCACTAGTGGGAAACATATCCCACTGCAGCATAGGGTTGTGTGGGGCAGTGGGTACATTGGTGCCACTTGGCAGTCATCCCCATGTCCTTCATTGAGCATCTTCCTTGTGTCAGTGGCACAGTTTAAGCCCACTCCTCTGCCAGCAAATTTCTGAAATATTAGATACTCTTTAATAAGTGTCATATGATAGTAAACGTACTTGTCCAGATAAAACAAAACATCAAAGTCCTATTGATTTCTTGGATCTATCCTTACCATACTCCTACCATACTGATCCAAAATGCCTCACTCCTTAATAAATATCCCTTTCCTCCTCCCTTTCTGTCCTCTCTGTACACCTAAATCATGATGTTATTGCTGTTCATGGGGATTCACCATATAGCAGATGCAGTTAAGCTCCAGTATATTAGTTACTCTTTCAAGTGTCACAAGCAAACAAGAAACCATACTTGGTGCACAGATCCCTTTCTTTCCTTAGTTTTTTCAATCATGCTAATTCAGCTAAAAAAAGGAACTGGGGCTCTCAGAATGATGTTCAGAGCTGGTGTGAGTTCATTGTTTGATCTAATTTCACTGCTATTTAAGAACTAAACATTTGTGTTTCTTCTTCCTTCAGGAATGCATCACAATGAGCTTACTCTGCTCTTTTCATTTGAGATACTTAAGATCTATTACACCCTGCACTTACAGAGGTAGACTAGAAAAAATAACTAGAATTGGAGCACCAATGGGTGATATCTGTTCTTTCACCCTAGAGTGCTGCCAGGTTTGCTGATCTCCAGTGGGAAGACAACATATTATTGGATCCAAAGAAGTATATCCATAAGGGCCCTCAAGGGTCTCTCTTAACAGGATTCTCAGTTTTGTTAACAGCCCATCTCCAGTGATGTGCTCCGTATTCACTAGGGAGATGGTTGAGTCTCTGTTCCTTTGGATTTCAGTCTGCAATGCAGTCTGATGGAAATAGATAGGAATTAAAACAGCAGGTTTGACTAGTGAGGACACAGGGTCTCTCATCTGGCACATGTATCTTCATTGTCTATAGTACTATATTAATTGTGCCTTGTATACCTCCTCTATAGGCCAGCCACATGTCCCTATGTGTTAAAAAGGAAAATTGACACAACACTATGCTATATTCTTGGTGTAAGATATTGCAGTGGTTTTCCCTGGGATATACAGTTCAAACTTGTAGTGGCAGGACTTCCTTTTGTCTTAAACAGTGGTGCTAGACACAGGGACTGCAAGCCCTGTTTCCATGCTTTGACATCCATGGAGCATGCTTCCAAAGTCTATGATATGGATTATCTTAACTGCCTAATGCAACCAATTCAAGGCCTGTGGCGGCTATAGTAGCTTCTCGTTCAGACCCATGTAAAGTAACCTTTGAATATTGTTGGAGGATACACTTGTGGAATTTCAAAAAATGCTTCTATATTTTTTTGTTAGCTGTGCTGTACAAGGAAGATTGGTGTGTTTTGATTAAATCAGAACAACCATGACGAATCCTTAATACTCTGATATAGTCCCAATTTAGAGCTAGAAGACATGTAAATGGTCACAGTACCTACCATTAATTATACGTATTCTTTCCTTCTTGTACAGACCTCATGATCCACCATCCAGTGTAGTAGACTGCTTCAGTCTCAATCTCATAGAAGTTAGACTTTACTCATGCATAGGAAGCATTATAAACGAAAACTTTGGAAAACCTTAGGTATTCACAGATACTTTGACATTTAAGTTGAAGGACTGCGTTATAGCCTCACTGTAGGGCTATACATATTTGATGCTGGAGTATGATACCAGAAAACGGACATAAATATTTGTCCGATGAAAATATACTATCCTAAATATCAGTTACAAAGACATTGAATCATTAGAGTTAATCATAGAAAATTTACACCCAATGGGCAATACTTTTGAGAACGAAAGTTGCCCACTGCATTTTTATTAACAATATTCTGACATTGTGAGACATTGACCTGTTGGTTGAATGGGGTGTGAACACTGTTCAAGCAACAGCCACAATCCCTGTCAGAGTGAACCACAAAAGTCACCAAATTAACCTGTGCTGAACCCGCTGGTGGCATGGCACAAAAGTAGTAAGGCTTAACTTGAAAGCAATGTGTAAAGTATTTATGCAGCACACAAATGGTATTAAGGTGAAAAGACAACACAAGAAAAATCCCAACCCAATTTCGAAACATTTTAATAAATCATTAATAAATCATTTCACACCAAAACGACAGAAGCCAATTGGTAGAACCAGAGTTATGAATTTTTAAAGATTAAGGCAAAAAATAGCGCCTTAAAGATCAAAGCGCCAACGCTGGACATCTAGTCACCCAAACTATCTCAAAGGTGAAAATATGGCAGACCGCAGTGGAGCATGAGTCTGATACATGAAGTGGATTGCCGGGTCGCTGCTTACCTTCAGATTCAATAGAAATTTAGAAGAAAGGGTGTTGAGGAGGTAAAGTTCAGCAGGTCAAGGCTGCAGGCAGTGTTCCAGGAGGGGGCCATCATCGGAGAGCCACTGGATGAAGCTGAGGTGAAGATTTCATCGTACGAACTTAGTCAATTTTTTACCAGATGCAAATCTTCAGCTGGACAAGGCTGTAGCAGACGTGAATTCCACAAGGTCAGATACCCCTTTAGCCAAAGACCACTGAGCAGGATTAGTTGCTGCTGAGAACTTAGCGTGAGCTGTTGCTAAGTCCCGAGTCTTGGATTGTGTCCATCAGTGTACATTTAGCACCACCACTGGCCCAGGACTGGAAGGACACCGCTTAGAGGGTTAAGACTCATACAGGGTGGGTCTGTGTGTGGATTTAAGATGATTGAGCCTTTTCCATCCCTGAGGATCTGATTAGGAGGCCAGCCAACTTGCCCTTGGACTCATTCTGGTAGTCCTGGATTCATGCCGCAGCCAGACTTGTGCTCAAACTCCCCAGAAGGTCCTCTGCCTCTGCAGCCCTCAACGCCCTTCATTGGCTACCACTCCATAAAAGAATTTTGTTTAAACCTCTGCTTACTGTATTCAAAGCCACTAGGAAATCAGGCCCCCTCTACTTCTCCAAGCGTTTCACTTACTACACCCCTACACGCTGTCTAAGATCCGCAGGAACCAATCTTGTCATAATTCCAAGGTTCAAGCTAAAAACTAAGGGGGGAAAAACCTTTTCCTTCCTAGCGACCAGAGCCTGGAACAGCCTTCCTGTTAATCTCAGGCTAGTTGAAACTGAGTCCCACTTCAGAAAACTTCTGAACACCTGGGTATTCCAACAGCCTGACGCTTCGGTCCTAGCAGCTATATAATCCATCTTATCACCACGTTTTCATCCTCTGCACGCTCAGCGCCAAGATGCTCCTTCCGGAGCGATAGTCGCGCTCTATAAATTTCCATAAATATCAAATATCAAATGTGATGAAACAAGGCTCAAGCAGCAGGGCAGGCCTCTGAGGTTTCAAGGTAGACTCCAAGCAGCAAAGCGGTCCTTCCAGGTGCAGCAAAGCAGTCTTGTGGAGTACACAGCAGGGAGTCCTGTGAGAATCCTTGTGCAGGTGCAGAAAGTCAACTGAATAGTGGGTCTTGGGGTCTTATTTTTGCACCTGCTGCCTTCTTTGAAGTAGAAATTTCTAGAGAATTCCCTTGAATGTGCTTGATGTTTCCTGCTTCCTCTGCCCTGGCTCCTGGCTGTCTGTGTCAACAATCCCGGTGTGACAAGTCCTTTGCGTTTAGGCAGAGCATAGCCTATTCAGTTGAAAGTGGGGCTGTGTCCTGCTGCGCTCCCCATCCTGTAACACGATGGTCCATAAAGGCCCACCTATTCCCTCTATTGTGTGGGCTGCCTGGGTGGAATAAACAACATCTAACTGCCAACTACACCCAGTCATGTACCCAGGAACAGGATGCAGGCATCAAATTATTAGGGCAGGAAAATGCCAACTTTCTGAAAGTGGCATTTTTTAAATTGTAACTTAAAATCCGACATTACCATTAAAGAGGAAAATGTATTCCAATTTTTCAGACACCAAACTTGAAATGTTTACCTGTTTCTAATCAAAAGTTTGCACTCATTAAATGCAACAAGGCAAGCCAATGGTATCCTACACGAGAAGTAGGCCTCACAGCAGTGAAAAACGATTTGGGGAGTTTTTCACTACCAGGAAATGTATAACTTGAAGGTACATGTCCAACCTTTCAATTACAATGCACTATGCTCAATGGGCTACGCAGGGCCTACCTCCGGTGTCACTTATAGGCATTAAAAGGGGAGTTTAAGGCTTGGCCTTAAACTGCATGCAGGCTGCAATGGCAGACATGGGACATGTTTTAAGGCGCTACTTAAGTGGGTGGCACAATAAGTGCTACAGGTCTACTAGTAACATTTAATTTACAGGCCCTGGGTATACAGTATACCACACTACAAGGGACTTAAAACTAAAATAAATATGCCAATCAGGTGTAAGTGGAGAAGTGTGGCTCACTGGTTAGAGGAGGAAGACCTGGAAGCAGAGGTCAGCCCGGGACCAGGGTTCAATTCCCGGCTCGGCGGGGTCTTGAGTCCTAAAAATGTCCATGGACTCGACAATTCTCGCTCCGGTGCCTACTCGATTCACGGGTTCACACTTTGCGACTCTGGGCAATAGCTGGCTTAATCTCCACAACGGCCCCTCGCGGCGGGATGCCTGGCTTTCACCTTGCGGATACCCTGCCGGAGTTATCTCACAGGGGAATACCAGGACAGGTTCCCTAAGCAAGCGCTTAGAGACCAGTTGGTGATTTGCGCTATATAAATTCCTGTACATTTACACATTTACATAAGTAAATTTGACCATGTTTGAAAGAGAGAGCACAAGCACTTTACACGGATTAGCAGTAACATCCATTTAAACATACAACAGTGAAATTAATCTGCTCATAGAGATTGAACATTCCTCATACTTCTCATCTTTGAAGATAGTGGCTGAAATATCCAAATTAATTAAAAAAAGTCTGCTTGGTTGTGAAAGTATTGTTTAATAGTGACTCGGAGTCTAGTAGCATAAGCAATGCCCTTGGTAAACATGTTACCCACATCTATTTTGGACTTATACATCCCATAACATCATTTCCTCAATGGTTTCAAGGATCTGCATTTTGTTTGAAATTTCATTGTTGGTCAATCTCAACTTCCTCTTTCACTGTTTAGCTTCAATTCTCATCCTTGTCATGAAGCGTTTTCACGATTCAATTTAATTTGCCATATATGGTGTGTCTAGAGAAGCTCTTTTTTTACAAGTCAAGTATGTAACAGTGCACGTACACAGAGGCATTCTACCACTTGTTGTGGTCCTTATTGCACAAATTCACATATCTTGCAGTACACATTCTGGGGCAGATTTACAAGCCCCTTGCGACGCTTTTACGCCGCCGTTGCGTCACTTTTGCGATGCAGCGGCGGCGCAAAAGATGCACCATGGTGCGGGGTATTTACAACGTGACGCATCTCCCAGATGCGTCACGTTGTAAAGCCCTGCGCCAGAAGAGGCGTACCATCGCAGGGGGAGGCGTTCCTGCGCAGGAACGCCTCCCAAAAGTGTAATTGTACCAAAAGTGCATTGTAAATGCGGCGCATCATGGGTGGCGGAGCTGCGGCGCACAATTACTGGTGCATCCTTGCCGATATGCAGGGATGCGCCAGTAATTGTAAATCTGCCCCTAAGATTTGTTGTTCACTTTCAAAAGTATTTGTTTTGTGCTCTAGCATTATATATTTAGTTGATTCTTTGCTTCTTCTGTTTACCACAATACCTGTAAGAGCTTGATGATTTTGTGGTAACATGAGATATATTGTTGCTACCAATACGAGATGGCAAATATTGGTGATCCTCTTGTCTTTTATATATTTAGTTTTTATTAGCGTGTAGGAACAGCAGGAATACCTTGACTAGGAGCATGCTCTTAGATTAAAATCAAATTGCACATGCCCTCCCTTCTCAACATTCTGAAGACACCACCATTTTGAATGACCTCTGGGCAGCAGTTGTGACAACTGAGGTCCCCATTTTAAGTTCCCTGTTAACTCAGTACGGAGTTGGAATTAATATTTCTAGCTGGAATCTCACTGTGAGTTAACAGAGTTCATGAGTTAAAATCCCTTTAGAGGGGAATAGCCATCCAGATTCAGAACTGCCAGATCCTTCAGCACAAGTTTTGTGGGTAGTTTAACAATGATAATTACCACCCACTCTGGAGGTCGCAAGTATGTGGGTGTGTAGATGTTCGGTGTGTAGGTCAGTGGTATTTTGGGGGAGGGCAGGGACCCTCTGGGGGAGCAGGTGGCATCTGGACACTGCCTCTGCTGTGCCTCTGCTTGCAGCCCTTGACCTTCTCCAGCTGTGGGTTTCCTGGGTGCAGATCTGTGCTTCCCAAAATCATATCCTGTTTTTCCAGACCAAGAAACACAACACGCCTGTTATTGGGCCAGAGCGGTATCCCTTGGAGATGCCATTCTCAGCAACTAGACATGGTGGCCTTAGTGAACATTGAATAATCTGTAATCACCCCGATGACCCAGGAATCGTTCCAAGCCATCTTGACACTTGTTAAAAGTAGGTCGCCAAGAGACCCAGCTCCACTTAATATTCTGAAGCTGGCAGCGGAGATAGATACCCCTACCATCATTGACTTGATCAGTGCCTCACTTTCCATGGGTATAGTTCCTCCCATGTGGAAAAGAGCAAAGATGAAATCCCTGCTGAAAAAACCTAACCTTGACCCCGCCGTCCTGGGCAACTACCGCCCTATCTCGCTCCTCCCCGGGATTAGTAAAATCACGGAGAAACATGTTAATTTTACACTCTATGTTCCTGGAATCTCATAACCTTCTCCACCCCTCCCAAACTGGTTTTGCCACTGTCACGGTACTGGAACTGCCTTGTTAGTGGTTGTCCAAGAATCCAGAAATATTCTTGATGCAGGAGGGTCGTCAGCTATAATCCTATTGGACATTAGCGCGGCCTTGTTACGGTCAACCACCAAATTCTGGTCCACCGTCTTAGAAGTTTGGGGGTGACTGGTACAGCTTTATCATGGCTGCAATCCTTCCTGGAGGAAAGATTGTTCCAGGTGTTTGAGGGTGATGCCCTTTCAAAATCTACGCCTTATACTGTGGAGTTCCCCAGGGCTCATCCTTGAGCCCCACTCTTTTTAATGTTTATATGGCTCTGCTGGCAGATATTGTGTCTCCCTTTGGGGTACTCATATTGACATACCCGGATGATACTCAACTGGTCGTAGCATTGAATCACTCTGACCAGACATCCAACGGCCTTCGTCCCTGCCTTGAGTAAGTCGCCAAGTGGATGTGTCTGTTGCATTTAAAATTGAATGGCGACAAGACTGTGCTTATGGTTTGTTTTAAAGCAGAAACAATATGGCCAGCTTGCATGGGCCCTGCCCCTGCCCCTAAGACCGAGTTAAAACGCCTGGGTATCTGGCTGGATCAGGACCTCAGCTTTAAAATTCAGGCCAGGATGGTTGTTGTCGCTTGTTATGGCATCCTTAGGATGCTTTGCAAAGTGCTCCCACTTCTTCCCTTCCAGGCCAAAAAGCTGATGATCCAGGCACTTATCCTATCTAGAATAGATTATGGCAATGCCTTATACCTAGGTGCACCGACCTCGGCACTGCAAAACTTCAGTTTTGTGCAAAATTGAGCAGCAAGGATGCTTATGGGGATCCTGAAGCGGCCCTCTGCAAGGCCGCTTTGCATTCTCTCCACTGGCTCCCTGTTCAGGAGAGAGCCAATTTCAAGGCTCTGTGTATCACCAATAAGTTGCTGGAAGGGAATGGTCCACCTATCAAAAATGCTATGATTCAACCCGGGGCGAACAGGCAGCTGTGCTCAGATGAGGTCCACCTGGTAGTTGTACCCAGGATTAAGAAGTCCAGAAGTGGCAGACTGCTTTTTTTGTATAATGCCCCCAGACTTAGGAACTCCCTTCCACTGTACTTACGAAGGAACCTAATCATCTGGCCTTCCGGAAACAGTTAAAGATGTGGCTCTTCGCCCAGGTGTTGTCTCTGCTCCAGTTACCTGCTTCAGGGCTGGGATGCCTCCAGGTAACCATGTGCTATAGAAGTGCTGTTTCATTCATTCAATCAATACTATAGCTGTAAACTTGAGTTATCAGTACTTCCTGCAATTTCTATGAACTCTGACCCTATGAATGCAACAACACCCTTAGAAAAAGTATTCCCCACTACCATCTTTACCCATCTTCTCTGCCTTTCTCTGCCAAGAGTTACTCGCCTTCTTAGCCAGTCCACTTATCTCATACCTGACTTAATCACTCACAATATGCTCATATTTTCAGACCCATTTTTTCCTACCCATTTCCACAACAGGTATCCCACATTCTTCCACCCCCACCAGACTCATACCTCCTTCATCTAAACTCACAACAGATGCTGGATTTCCAAGATCAGCAGTCTATCAAAAATATGTTGTGTTGTTTGTGTAACCCCATATTTATTATCAATAAAACCCTTTTTATTTCCAAACATTATTTCAAACATTTCCGACCTACCCACTCCACATACATCAATAAACCTAGAAGGACCCTGAGGGCACAGCAACATCTTGCTCTCCACTGACTACATGCCACTTCAACCTGTTGAGTTACCTAAAAGGGATTAGTTATGTCCTCTTTCGGGAAAGGACTTTGCAGTCATACCCACATTACCATATGACTGCATTCCCTCCTACTTAGGCCCTAGAGCAGTCACCATCCTTGCTGCGTTTAAAATACATGTATGGTAATTCACAGTCTTCTTTGAACCTATTGAAAATTCATAGAAGAGCTTTAAGTGACCCATGTCTACCTTCCTCTTACGTCTCAGGAAACTTAACCTAAACTTAAAGAACGACCATCAAAGAGCAGTCTCTGCCCACTTAGACACTATGGGCCGATTCACAGAACTAATCTGAGACAAAATCCTAAACTTACTTCTTTTGGTATTCGCAGAAGGCATTTAGTAGAAGTAAAGTTAGGATTTTGTCTTAAGACCAAAACTTAAGACAAACTTAAGTTTAACTTAAGACAAAATCCTAACTTAAGACAAAATCCTAACGTTACTACTAGTAAATGCCTTCTGTGAATACCAAAAGTAGTAAGTTTAGGATTTTGTCTCAGATTAGTTCTGTGAATCGGCCCCACAGCGTTCCTCTGAAATGTACAATCATCCCTAATACTCTGGACAACTCTTTTCCAACACTTCACAACTCTACCTGAGACTATAACATCGTACACATCTTTAATATCATCCCAGTTAACACCATTTATCAAGACCTCAAACCAAAAAAACATGAATACATTTTCATTATGCACGTCTTAATCAAATATACTGCACTGTTAGTTTTTATTTACGTTACACTTGCTCGTTTATTTATTTATCTATCAAAAGACACGTTTGAAGATCCATAGATCCTTACTAAGCAAGTCAGAACCAATAAAAAAGCAAATACAAGATTAAACTTTGCTTTCAAAAACTTAAAAGACGCTGTCATATATTTGAAGAGTTTGCCCCATTCAATAATAAAATAGCTTCAATTAGACTGCACGGTTTTCTAGCAGCAAATAACGGAAGTTAAACGAATTACTGTATTATATTTAAATTTGGGCAAAGAAATACAACATGCAGTTAATTCTGAGTTGAACAATTACAAAAGCAGAGTTTCTCCATACATTATCACCATTAGGCAGGCTGTCAATTTTAAAGATAAAGAAAAAACTCCTGACTTCAGGATCCAAATTATCATGTATTCTTTAGACTCTGTCAAACAGTTACAGCACCATGGGCTAGATGTATGAAGCTCAAATGGGTTCGCAAACGTTTGCGAACTCATTTGAGCAAAATGGTATGTATGTAGCAAATTCCAGTGCAAAATAAGGAATCGCAAATTTGCGATTCCTTATTTTGAGATTGCATGTAAGGAATCGCAAAATTTGCGATTCCTTAAATGCAATGTATGATGCAAAAAAAATTGCTAATTGTCCCTAAGGAATCGCAAATTACCACCAAATTGAAGTTGGTGGTAATTTGCGAATTTCTTGAAAAATGCCCATTTTTGCATTTTTCAAAGTGCCATGTGATGCACATACATGCCCTTAGGGCATGTATGTGCACCACATTTGCACCCATGCTTATTTCAGGGGTGCAACAGGGTGTTCTTTGGACACCCTTGCACCATTGAAATTATTCTCAATTTGCGATTTGCAAATTGCGAATCGAAAATTGAGAAAAATGTCACATTCATTCCTATGGGCCTCCTGGCACATAAAAATGAATGGGCAATTAGTCCTTAATTGCGATTAGCAATTTGCTAATCGCAATTAAGGAATTTTAAGAAATCGCTAAAAAATAGCGGATTTCTACATACATACCATTTTGCAATTCTCAAATAGCGATTCCTTAAAAATCGCTATTTGAGAATCGCAAAAGTGTATCTTGATACATCTAGCCCCATGTTACCTCACTTCCCATCCTTTGACTCCATGAACAAAACACTGCGGGAAGCTTTCCTCCTTTGTCTACTCTCACTGTACATTTTTTCTAGCCACTGTCTCTCGAGCTATGAATTTGCCTATTCCTTTCTGGGTCCAAGTCATTAATGCCTCCCCTTCCATCCCCGGACCTCCCCCACCCTGCAAGAATTGAGGAAGGGTCTGAAGACCTGGTTGTTCGACTAACAACTCCCAGCAGCAGTAATCCCTAGCACCTGGAGACCCACATGGGTATGTGTATGTATGTGTGTATTTGAGCTTATATAGCGAACAGCTACCCGCAGTGAGTTTCCCGGCGCTTGCTTAGGGAACCCATCCTGGTATTCCCCTGTGAGATAACCCCGGCAGGGTATCCACAAGGTGAAAGCAGGCATCCCGCCGCGAGGGGCCGTTGTGGAGATTAAGCAAGCTATTGCCCAGAGTCGCAGAGTGGGACCAATGATTATAATAGGCACTGAGGCGAGAATGATCAAGTCCGTGGAATTTTTGAGCCCAAGACCCGCCGAGGCGGGGAATTGAACTCTGGTCCAGGGCCGATCTCAGCGTCCGGGTCTGCCGCCTCTAACCCCTGAGCCACACTTCTCCAAAAAAAAGCTGCGCTCTACAAATCAGCTTTGATTGTTTGAATGATTGATTGATTGAATGCAGATATATTTCCTTAGAAGTTGCACGAGAGACGAAATCCTGATCACCTGCAACACTCAAAGTCAAAAGGCTTGCAACTGGGAGAAGATGCCCTTTCATGGTGAATATCAAGTCTTTGTTTGGTGAGTTCTCCACTGCATTGGCTGCACACGTGCCTTTCCAATTGTAAGGGGCCAATTCACACTTTGCACTTGTAGCAGAAGCCCCGCAATCCAGGGGAGACCTCCATACTGCATATACCCATTGTTGGGCTCCCGCTACGAGTGTTGAAGCCTTTTGTGGATCGGCCCCTAAGTATTTGGGCTCATCATGAACAATTTTTTGGTGTCTGAGTTTCACGCTCCCAAGTTCTTCCTCAGGCCAAAGATGTGTCCTGTTTTACGACTCATACTTTGAGCTCACATCTGTCCCATGATGATGCTTGACAAATGTTACCGTTTTCCCTCAAGAGAAATATTACTTCCTAGTTTTACTATAGTGGAAGTAACAGTGCCACTACAGTGCTTTCAACTTGTCCAGGACAGGCTAGAATGAATCCAGGACCTGTCCACTTAAATATAGCTGCTTTAGGACCACCAACAGAGGCACGACTGGTCTTAAAGTCTTAACAGTCCCTTCTCCATTGCATATTCTGGATAGTTAATTAACGAACCTATAATAGTAGTTTGCATGTGGGCAGCTTTGAGGCTCAGAAGGGTGCAGGCTGTCTTGTATTTGGAGGGTGGGACAGAGGAACTCAGAGAATCCCACATCACTCCATGTTCTACTGCAGCAATCTGCACACTATTTGACTGGCATTTCCCTTTTCATTGACTTGGATACAAAGAATGGCAGATCCATTTGCCAGTCTGAATCTGTGATATGGGAACAGATTTTTTTTCTGATAACCATTAAAAACAAATGCATATGTGATGCGGTAGGAGTGATCCCGTGAACCTATAACCAATGTATAGTGGACTTCATATCTTCCACTTACAGATGGCTGATCTACCAATGTGTCAGTCCAATCCCATTCCAGCAAGAGCTGCCCTGGCAGATGGCATTGAGGCCTGCTCCTAGGTAAGAGGTCCTTTTAGAGAAACCACTTAACACAGTCCACAAGCAAAGACTCTCCTTTGATCACTTTGTCCACTGCTATAAACCAAGGCACCCCCAACAGACATTTTCATGCTGAGGTTCCTTTAACAACATTTGCAAAGGATTATGTGAAGCGTCATAACTTGGAAAATGTGCCAAGTTTTCTGCTGGGCCACATCCGGATGGCAATTGCGACAGTTTAAGGTTGGACTATCCTGATTCACCACTAGCAATGTTGTTCTGCGCATTTTGCAGAAATTAGGCCTATTTAAGGACTGGCACAATCCTCGCGGTGATTGCACTCCCAGTAAAAAGAAGTACTGCAGGAGGTGCCATTTGCCACGTACTACTATCCTGCGTTTTAGATCGCTAACTGGGAGTAATACCACGTGTTCGCTGCTTTTCTGAGGTGCAGTATCACAACATGCAGTCTTTGCCAAAATCAATTGCATCAGGTTATACCTGGTGCAAATCGTGCAGGGAGAATTCAACAGAATGCAGTATCATTGCAGTATCATTGCACGACGGAGATCCTTTTTTTTTTTTTTTGCAGTTCTGAAACTCTGGAATTTGACACCTCGTAGCAGCGAGAGCCTGCTGAGCAGTGTTCATTACATGTGCCTGTCCATTATTTAGCGTATTTGACTTTTGGGGTAAGTCAATCTTAAGTAAGCACAAACCATGCAGGTTGACGAAAAGTAAAAAAAGCTCCGTGTGCCGCATTGAGACTTTTTGACACACGTTTGACAAGCAAAGGGAATGATTTAGTGAGCTGATTAAATGTCTCATCCAGATCCGAATTCTATGGCAGGACAGGAGGCTTCAGATTATGCTTTCTCTATTTCTTTACTACTAACAGCAGCCAATAGAAACACAGTAAAGAAACGAAAAAACTACAACTCCCATGAGCCCTTAGGCCAACCATAGAGAGTACATGCTATATAAGACACCATAGAGGACAACACTTCCTCTTTCTTTGCTGCTTCGCAGCCAGTTAAGTGCTTTTTGACTTTCATTCTTATTTGTGTGTTTTTTAGCACTGTTTAATTACTTGTTTACCTGTATGCCGGTTTCGCTTTAGCGTTTGTGTCACAGCCGCTTTGCGCGTTGCGCTGCCACCGGCGTTTGTCTTGCGGGTTTACACGTTGTTGTGTGCTGCTGAGAGAGCGTGTTCGCCTCTCTGGTCTTTGCGGGCGCATTGTGCCCGCGTTGCTGCTTCGGTGGAGTGGGACCGGAGCTCGGGGACTTGCGCGCGCGTGTCGCGCGCCGCTCCTCTTCCGGCAATAAGGCACGTCACCGCGCATGCGCATTGGTGGCATTTGCGACGCTCCGTGTGACAGGAGCTTCTGAACGCTGCGAGGCGGCGCTTTTTCAACTTTGCCTCTGCCCACTTTGCCTGCCGGAGAGCTCCTCTGACGCCCTCTACCTCTCGGAAGGTTTTGGGCTGCATAACTTTTAGAGGCGGTGCCTAGGGTGTTCTCTTTAACGCAAGCTGGTCCCTCCACGTTTTATTCTGTTTGATTGGGTCGAGTTGTGGCTCTGCCTGTTTAGCTTGCGTGGGGCTGTCACCCCCCCTGTCGGAGTCACTTGATTGTGACCTTTTTCCTTGCATTTGCATTTGCTGTGGGCCTCTAGATATACTTCGGTATTTCTGAATTTTTGTTTGTTTCTAGTTTTCCACCTAATTTTCCTCAGTGCATTCCATCACCATGGCAGACTATGTCGATGCTGAGGAATATTTTTATGAGGAGGAGCAGGAGGAATCATTTGAATATGATTTAGTCGATGCCCTTGACCAAGGTGTTCAGCAGTCTGTTAATACTGCATTGGTCCGTGCCATTGGGCCTCTGAAACGTCATTTGGCTGACTATGCTCTACAACAGGGTTGGATTCCATCCTCTGCCTCTACGCATTCCTCTAAGTCTCCCAGTAATCCTCACAGGTCTGATTTTGTTCGTTTGGCCAGGTCTTTGTCTGCTCCTGCTCCGGACACTGAAGATACCTCTTCCTCATCATCTTCTGGTCCCTCTGGTCCCCCTCCGGCGAAGAAGTCCCGAAAGGAACATTTTGTGGACGCTTCTCCACATCCCCCAATCTTGACTTTTGAGCCTACAGACATCATCCACCCTAACTCCAAGGTTTGGTGCCCAGCCCCAGAAGTCGCGGACTATATTCAAGACCATATCCGCGACTCTTTTGATCAGGAGGTGCGTGCTCAATTACGTTCTGAGTGCCCTCGTCCGGAGTTGGCGGACAAATTAGCGGATACTCCGAAGGTCGATCCCACAATTTTGACCTACCTTAAGAAATTTAATAAGGATCCCAAGAAGGGTATTGACCGCTCTTGGCGACTGTGCCAGGACAAGTTACTGGATGTCCTTGGTCCTTTGACAAAAATCCTGGATCTGGCATACCAAGCCCAGGGGGAAGCGTCTGGCATTGATCCCGATGTCCTACTTGGCTGGGCCCAAAGGGCTATCTGTCTCTTGGGGAACGCAAACTGTGCCCTTTCAACGGAACGTCGCCGTTCCATCTTGATCAAAATGGATCCACGTTTGTCAGAGCTGGCTACTTCCGAATCTGGTGCTCTGGCTCAAGGTCTGTTGTTTGGTCAGCCGTTTTTGAAAGAGCTGACTAAGTTTGTGGCGACTTTTAGTGGCCTAGACAAGGCGCAATCTTCTTTGCGTAGGGCGTTCCGCCCGGTTTTTGCCAAGGCCGGACGTTCAGGGGGACGTTCGTTCGGCCGAGGTTCTGGTCAACAACGTGGCCAGCAGTCCCATCAGGGTGGAGGCGGACAGCGCCAGCAGCAGCAGCAGTCCTATTCCGGATCCAAATCCACCTTCTACCCCTCCCGGAAAGGTCGAGGCCAGGGCAACAAGGGAGGCTACGGTGGTAACCAGGGAGGACGACAGGATTACTCCTCTGCAGGTGAGCCTGATTCCTTTCGACAGTGTTGTTCTGGGGGGCAGGATTCAGTGTTTTCTAGAGAATTGGCGCTCGATCTCCAGCGATGCATGGATATTGCAAACAGTGCAGGGCTATCACATCGAGTTCTACCACCCTCCTCTTCAGGGTCCCGTCCCTTCTCCCCTTGTTTTTTCCCAACGAGATTGCGAGGTGATCTCCAAGGAAATCGATTCCCTTCTTCTCAAAGGGGCCATTGTGCGCACGAACCTCCATTCACAGGGGTTCGTCAGCAATGTGTTTCTGGTGGAGAAGAAGGGGGGAGGGTCTCGCCTTGTACTCAACCTCAAGGAATTCAACAACGGGGTGGTATATCGTCACTTCAAGATGGAGGGCATCCATCTTCTCAGGGATCTTCTTCGCAAGGGCGACTGGATGGTTCGCCTGGATTTGAAGGACGCCTACTTGTCCATTCCCATCTTTCCGCCTCATCGCCGTTTTCTGCAATTCCAATGGCTGGGGAACTGGTTCGAGTACTCGGTACTCCCGTTCGGTCTCTCGTCCGCCCTATGGTGCTTCACGAAGCTCCTGCGACCCGTCATGGAATCGTTGCGTGCGCGGGGGGTGAGACTTATAGTGTATCTGGACGACATTCTTTTGATGGCTCAGTGTCCTCTGCAACTGCGCTCCCATTTGTCTTGGACAGTCGATCTACTTCAGTCTCTCGGATTTCTAGTGAATCCGCAGAAGTCTCATTTACTTCCCACTCAATCGATAGAGTTTCTGGGTTTCCTTGTGGATTCAGTCTCTTGCCAACTTCTTTTACCTGCCCAGAAAGTCAGGTCTATCAAGAGGGAGTTGAAGTCACTGTTGTCTGCTCCGAACGTATCGTTGCGGTCGATCGCTCGGATTGTCGGGCTGTTGGCTTCTTCCATCCAGGCGATATTTCCGGGTCCTCTGCATTATCGGGCCTTGCAGCGCCTCAAAATCAGACACTTGCAGAAGGGTCTTCGGTATTCCGACCTGGTTCCTCTGTCCCAGGATGCGAAGTCGGAAATGATGTGGTGGCTACATCACATGGAAGCTTGGAACGGGAAGGCTCTGTTCGGCTCGACTCCGAACCTGGTTTTGGAATCGGATGCGAGTCTTTGGGGCTGGGGAGCCCGTTGCGGAGACTTGACGACGGGCGGCCGTTGGTCCCAGGACGAGTTAGCTCTTCATATCAACTGCCTGGAGCTTCTGGCGGGATCGTTTGCGATTCGCAGTTTGGCTCCACAAGCCACCAGCTGTTGCATTTTGCTTCGCATGGACAACATCTCGGCGGTGCGATATGTGAACAAATTGGGGGGAACTCGGTCGAAGTTGTTAGCGGAGATTGCAAAGGACTTCTGGCATTTCTGCCTACAGAGAAAGATCACTCTTATTGCAGAATATCTTCCAGGTCGCCAAAATCAAGTGGCCGACTGGAACTCTCGCCATCTACTGGACTTCAGCGACTGGCGTCTTCACCCTTGGGTCTTTCGCTCCCTGTCTCGCCTTTGGGGTCGCCCCTGGATCGATCTCTTTGCCTCTCGCCTCAATGCTCAGCTACCCAGGTTTTACAGCTGGCGCCCGGATCCGGAGGCCATCGCCACGGATGCCTTTCTCCAGACTTGGCCTCCTCAGCTCTGCTATGCCTTTCCCCCGTTCGCGATGATCCCGCGAGTCTTGGCCAGGACGAAACAGTTTCTGTCGGAGATTGTTCTGATCACTCCTCTTTGGAGAGCTCAAGCTTGGTTTCCGGACCTTCTGGAAATGAGTTGCTCGACACCATTTCTGCTGCCAGCGAGGTGGAATTTGCTGTTGGATCCTCTGCTCCACCCGCATCCCCTAATCTTGTCGGGCCAGCTCCGTCTTGTAGCGTGGCGTCTCTCGGGGAACGCTGGAAAGTCCCTGGCTTATCTGGAGACGCTGAGAGATTTATCAGTGAAGCTTGGGCCCCCAACACGCGCAAACGTTATGCGTCAGCTTGGCGTAGGTGGTGTGATTGGTGTTCTGAACGGAATCTGGATCCCACTTCTGCAGATATCTCTCTAGTGGTTAATTTTCTTGCTTCCATCGCTTCTGCTGGTTCTGCTTACAGGACCGTCAATTCTTTCCGTTCCGCTCTCTCTGCGGGCCATGCTTTGGTCGACGGAAAACCTGTTGGGGAACATCCTCTCATCTCTGCATTGTTGCGTGGTGTGCGAATGGCTAAACCGCCATGTCCAAAATATGTTGCTCTTTGGGACGTCTCCATTGTGCTGCGTTTTCTGGAGGCTTGGCCTCCCAACGCTTCTCTGTCCCGTAAGCAGTTGTCTGCGAAATTGACAATGCTTTTGTGCTTAGTGTCTTGTAAACGTGTTTCGGATGTCCGTGTGTTGGACCTCGCTGGTCGTTCTTTTTCTCCGGAAGGGGTTACTTTTACGATTTCCAGGCGTACAAAGACTAATCTGTCTACTGTCACTTATCCTGCATTTCCTCACCACCCACAATTGTGTGTGGTACGCTGCATAAAGGATTATGAGGTAAGTTCTGCTCCTCTTCGTCAGGATATGTCTGGACAGTTATTGATTGCTTTGTTAAAACCTTTTAAGCCTGTGGCGTCAGCTACTCTTGCTCGATGGGTACGCTGGCTTATGTCTGAAGCAGGAATTGATACCTCCATCTTTGGAGCTCACTCCGCGAGGGGTGCCATGGCCTCTAAGGCTTTTCATGTTGGTGTAAGTTTGCATGACATTGTAAAAACAGCTGATTGGTCTTCTGATACAGTGTTTAAGACATTTTACTTCAAACCCATTGTTGATATTGCATCTGTTGTGGTGGAACAGCTTTGAACAAGCATAATCTGAAGCCTCCTGTCCTGCCATAGAATTAAAAATTTGCAAACATTCGTGACAAGAATTTTCAATTCTATTAAGGACACGGAGGCGAGGATTATCCCACCCATTGGTATTCTACTGCATTGTTTATGTGCATCTTGGTTTTACTATGATCTGCATTGTTTTGCATTGATATTTTTTTCCCCACCCTATGTGATGCGACCTTCAAAGGTTTTGGGAATATGTGTTACGGCTCTGTTTTTCTTTCAGGTTCGGACCAGAAGTGATTTACCATCTTGGTCTTTCCGGCATCGTTTTCCACGCCTTGGATCCTGGACTTGCTGTATTTCCTGATGCTCCTTCGGTGCTTTGGAATGGTTGCCTGTTTTTCCTGTTGGATTTCTTTGCGGTTCAGCCTTCGGACTTTCCTTTCTGGATGGTTGGCGGTATTTTCTTCTTCAAATGACTTTAGACTGTTATGGTTCCTGGACAAAGAAAGAGGAAGTGTTGTCCTCTATGGTGTCTTATATAGCATGTACTCTCTATGGTTGGCCTAAGGGCTCATGGGAGTTGTAGTTTTTTCGTTTCTTTACTGTGTTTCTATTGGCTGCTGTTAGTAGTAAAGAAATAGAGAAAGCATAATCCTCGCCTCCGTGTCCTTAATAGAATTGAAAATTCTTGTCACGAATGTTTGCAAATTTTTAATTCTCCTTTTCAAGCTGTACCTCCCCTGGTGTATAGGGGGTACAGGTGCATCTACTGTGTGGAGTCAATAGTTACTGCATGTGGGGCCCTGAGATTCGCCTTGTAAAAGAGGAATTATTGAGGGTATCATTAATTTCAGGATCCCCTGTAATTCCTCATTTCCCACCTGAATTTCACCTGGAGAGTTCAGCTGCTGTGGGTGACAGAAAGTAGACCCTCTCAGTTCCTGCAAATCTCATAAAAACAATGGAGCTTGAAACTCTCTTTACCAGCTTCATCTAAATAAGAAGCCCCCACATAACTGTGGGCCCGATGTAGGTGGCCGTTTCAGGCCATTTACCCACCGGTTACGGCCGATTTCGGCCGTTTCCGACCGGTAAATGGCCAATCGGTATGTAGGGGCCTAAATCCAAGGCCACATGTAGGTAAATCTACATTTACAGAATCGGTAAAATTACCGATTCGGTAAAATACCGAATCGGTAATTTTACCGATTCTGTAAATTCCATATGTAGGTGGGACTCTTCTGAGTCCCAAAGGCCTTAACGAATCGGTATTTTACCATGAATTCCAACTTCATGGTAAAATACCGATTCCGGTGTGCATGCACATGTGTGCATGCACACCTATATCATGTGACAGGCAGACCTGCCCTTAGGGCAGGTATGCTTGCCACATGGCACCTGTGCCTGTTTTGGGGGTGCCAGAGGGTGTCAAAGTGACACCCCCTGCACCCTTGTGAATTCTTTAATTACCGATTCGGTAAATACCGAATCGGTAATGCCTAATCATTCCTATAGGCTTCAAAGCCCATAGGAATGAATGGGCTATACCGATTC
The DNA here is from genome assembly GCF_964263255.1 of Lissotriton vulgaris. Classification (NCBI taxonomy): domain Eukaryota; kingdom Metazoa; phylum Chordata; class Amphibia; order Caudata; family Salamandridae; genus Lissotriton; species Lissotriton vulgaris. Next base: position 1,330,900,405 of record NC_141696.1, on the reverse strand, counting down.
GGTATTTACCGAATCGGTAATTAAAGAATTGTTAAGGATTCGGTAACGAATCCAGATGTTGAGACCTACATACCATTTACCGATTTTGAAATACCGAATCGGTACAATTCGGTATTTTAAAATCGGTAAATGTTTTTTACCTACATCTGGCCCTGTATCCTTATAGGGCAAAAACAGAAGAGGAGCGCACAGCAGAAGCTTCCCTGAAACAGGGAGATCGTTTGGTCCAAAATAGCATTAGTTCTAAATTTACCTAAATTTAATATAACTGGCATACGTCACATAAAATGATAAAGAGGAATCAGTACAAAACCACATTTCTAAATATAGCTCCGCTTTCCCCGCTTCTGCTTTCCTTGTATACCGAATTAGTTCCCACAAATAAATTCATATGCATTGGCAGTTAAACTTGAATGGTCATAAATGCCATAATTAGATTTCCTTAACCATTTCATTATCTTCATTGAAAAAACAGCTTTAATTTGTACTACTTTCATCTTAAAACTCTATTTTGTTTAGTTTCGTGAGAAGGGTGTGTTTAACAGTGTGGGCCCTCATCAGCAGCCCCTCCTCTGCTCTTCTCCATTACTACCATTGTTAAATAGATGTTCTTTTCTGTGAAGACCCTATCGTTATGCTTCCCCCTGATGTGTTCTTGCTTGGATTGCCTTTCTTTTCCAGGTTCCACCTCCAGCACCCCCCCTTTTTCTGGTGTTTCTATCCAGAACCCCATATTTTATTGTGTGACCAATAGATAGTGCAAATTTTTTTGTACTTTAAAAGACTACCTGGAGAGAAAATAGAGCTCTTGTACCTGGACGCGTGGGTGTGTCATTTTAAGACTTTTAGACTTGCTAGTTTGGGACTGTGGGACTGCTGTGATTAGGTGCTCATTCTTCCCTGGTATGGATGGCTCAGTATGGCGGCCTGAATGTGTTTGTTTGCTGAGTTTAGTCTTGGAGGTTGGCGAGGTGTTTGCTAGCAGTGATATCAAGTGATGTCTTTACATCTTCTCGCTTTAAGTTTGAAGTCATTGGTCAACACATCTATGGTAGGAAGCTGATTCGGGCATGGACGCAAGTCTTGCGTTGGCTGCTGTTCTTTGTGGCTCTCCAAGAGCTGCCTCACTTTCAGGGGATGCAAGGACGCCTCAGTCGTTCTGAAGTGTCTTTTCTGGTTTCTGGGGTGCTTGGCTTTGGCAGATGGCAGGTGCAATGTTCCCTTGGTGTTTGACAGGCCTGCTGTATGCCACTCCTTCAATAACTTTTCTGCCAACAGTGGTGTTTGAGGATCAGAGGGATGGATTTGATTTGATCCTGTTTGCTATTCCGCAAGTACACAGGCTCTGGGCTCCTTATATTGCTCAGCTTGATGGTGGGTCCTTTGTGGTTCTCTCTTTCCACTCTGACTGTAATCTCAGTGGGTTCCGGGTCTGATCTTGTCTCACCTGTATTGGTTCCAGACATAGCAAATTTTTTTGCTTTCGTAGCTTGGGGTGTGGGAGCCGAACTCCTACATTTAACGGCAACCCAAAATTATGGTCACCCCAAAATGTAACTTTGACAGCTCAACTCCTGCACCCTTGATCTAGCGATAAGAGACATCACTCTCTTCATCACCAGGCCCACAAAATCAGCTAGGCAGAGTAAATAGACAGTGAATGGGATCACCCAATAACTGAGTTCTAGATCAATGAAAAGTTAAACGTTTTTTAAAAAAAATCTCAAGATAGGCATTAAAGAAAAATGCAGAATATATGCCATGAAGGCTCAGATACAGAGTACATAGTCAGAAATCAGAATTATTCCAAGTCCCAATTAGCAACAAAAAATCATAAAGACGACATGTCTAGTAGAAAGGCAACGTCTCTCTAAATCCGATTTACAAGCAATGCTGACAGAATTGCTAGGGAAAAAGGGAAGTCTCCAGCTCACCCCCGAAACCAGAGTTTTTATACCCATTTTACACATAGGTAATAAGAAAAACTGCAAATTCAGCATGGCATGAGTAGCGATAACACATATTGGGTAAATTCAAATATGATCATCACACAAATAATTATAACACTAATCCACTTCTAAGGTAGAAGAAATCTTCCATTAGCTTTTCCAGCAATAACAACGTTTGGAACATTACAACACAATATGAAACATTTTCAAATACATACTCATACACTAGTGTGGTAGCAAGCCTGCATCAAAACTTCCAGAGGAAGTGTTGTTCAGAAAGAAAGTTAAATTGACAATACATACTCTCTAAGGAAAATAACCTATTACGTAACAGAGTCTTGTGCTCCGCAAAAACGGTGAGGACAGAAGACATGCAGGGGGACATTGATTTGGGGGGTAATGATTGGGAGCAAGATGAACAGAAAAACATGCATTTTGATAAAATGGTTTCTCTACAAAAATGTCGCATAACTAAATATGTTAATAAACCCATATCTAAATCTCTAAATAAAATAGTATTGTGTGCAACATAAATATTTATTGGATATGACTATATTCATTATAAAAACCATTAGCATTCAAAAATTATTTGTCACCCAAAATTTCACAATTAGAAAAAATTCTAACAACCTCTCACTTCTGATTATTTTATATTAATCATTTAAAACTGATTAGTAAACTTTATTACTCAGACGTCAGTCAGTAGATGCTGTCATCATCTGTGCTTGCTTGTTGACATTTATCTCCACCATCTTTAACTGGTTGCAGATATGATACTTAAAACTCTACAATTCCATTTCCATTGATATTTTCCTTTTTTTCAAATGTTTTCATCTTAACCTTTGTTTTATATGTACTAATCATATACTCAGAAAATTGTAGCAAAAGAAACCGAGCAATAGCACAAATCATTCTGATTACTACAGGAGCTAATATAGCAATTCCAACTAAATTACCCAGTCACTCTTCTCTATTTCACTGAACCATGAACTCACAGTTTCCCTTAATCCATGTTCTTCAAAAGGCTTAGGGTCTAATTACGAGCACGGTGGCCCTGGAGTGGGCCTCCATGCCAGCACCCTGCTCCAGGACTGCCAAAACCATAGTCAGACCAATTGCCAGATTAAGACTTTCTCCTGGTTTGGCGGGCTGCCCTTTGGCGTTCCACAGTGATGCCTTTTAAAATGGCACCGCAATGGGAATGCCAAAGCCTGTTCTTGAATGGCATGGACCATAAAGTCCATGCCATACAGGAAAGTGGGTGCATGCAGACAGGGGGGCACAACCATGTGCCACCCTGCATGCATACCATGTCCCTGAGTCAACAGGGGGACCTGCAGGGCCCCCTAAGATTCCTCTAGGCAAATTGAAATAAGCAGTTTACCAACATACATAATAAATTCCCCTTAAAATAGGGTATGCACCAAGCAAAGCAAATATTATTATTAATACTGACCCTACACATTTGATTACAAGTATTATCGTGGTCTGGCGGGGCCGGCTGCTTGGTGGCTGTACTGTGGTGTAGTTTTACGCTCATATATGAGCCTTAAACTGCTCCGCTGTCGTAACACCAATACACGTTCCTGCACGGTATGGACTGAGCAGTCTATGCCGTGCAGTAATGAGGTCATGCACACATAGTCACACATGTGCCCTCCTGCAGGCACCCTCATGCACAGGGACATACATTGCCCCCTTTCTTTCCTCACTGCCAGCAGTTACATTGAGTAAGAACCTTGATGAGAACACTGGTAATGTGCTTGGCGCTGCACAGGGCACCACTAAGCATATTGTGGCCGTCAGACTGCCCCACCACCGCAGGGGATCTACGACTCCCGGCAGTTGTGGCAGTGCCATGGCAGTCCGACCATCCAAGTTGTAAGCAGGCGCTACAGCACCACTGTGAGTTTGGCGGTCTTCAGACCACCAAACTCATATTTAGGCCCATAGTGTGGTTAAAATCCAAAAATAAACAAAAAGTTTCCTTAAAACAGTAATTATTCTTCTTCCCTTCTTTTTCTTTTTAATTTTTTTAAAAAGATATTAAAAATAAAAAGTTCAAAGATAATCTTCTCAGTGTCGTCTTAACACTCCATTTCCTTTTTTATTTTATTTTTTATTATTTTATCCCACGGAATACAGCAAATATCAAATAATTAATTACCTAATAAAATTATACATACTTCAAAAAAACAAGGAAGTCAGTGCCAACTTTACATACAACATTATGCTAAATTGGCCCAAATCATACTGCAGAGTTCATATTATAGTTAAATAGCATAAAACCATAATAAAAAACAATAGTTTAGATAAATATGCTAAAAAACTATAGTTAAATATATATTTAGCATAGATGTTGCTAGAACTTACCCACTACAATCAGATATACAGGGCAAATGTAGCCTCTAGATAGCGATGGGTGGTAACCCCCTAGAAGGGGCTAATCAGTGTTGGGAATCTGCAATGGACCAATCTCTGTTCTCCCTTCCCCCACTGTAATCCAAATGGGCATAGGGGCCCAGATCCTACTGCCCAGCTTCTTGGATCACCTCCAATTACAGGTATATAAAACACATTTTTAATAAAAATGTGAAGTAATCGGGCAAGCCAAGCATAATAAATTAGAGGGTCTGGATCTTTCCATTTTGTGCTATGAGCAGTTGACCTACTGCAACTGACATGAAAATAAAATATATCTGGGCCTGTTCCAAATTATCTTTATTATCATACCCCAAGAGCATCATCATTGGGGTAATACCCATTTCCCCGGCCCAATAACTCTCGCCAAAATACTTTGATTCCCTTGTTTAGGGGTTGCAATTTTTCACAGCCCAAAAACATATGAACCATCTCTGCTGGAACTTCTCCACACCTAGGACAGTTGTAATCTTCCCTTTTCCCCACCCAAAAAGCTTAACTGGAGTAAAATAAAGATTAAACACTGTATTATTGTTGTGTCTTCAGGTTGGCCAAATGGAAAACATTTTTTTTTAGAGCAATCAACATATCTAGGTCCCCTAATGTCCTTGCCCAATTGGATTCTGCCTTTTCTAAGGCATCCGGAGTGTAGCTCAAAAGAATTTTATAAATATACTTAAACCTACAATCTCTACGAGCGATGACTTCTACGAGAGATTTTTTAGCTAGAGAGAATACTTCTCCCGTACGATGCTTAAAATATTATTTTATCTGCACATATTTAAAATAAAAGCTAACATCTATTCCATAGGCCTCCCGTAATTCAGAGAACAAACTTAATTGTCCTGTTGGAAAAATATCACCTATCTTGCTTATGCCGGCTTGCTCCCATTTCCTACCGATCATATTGTAAGAAAAGGCCGGAAGAATGGGAGATCACCACAAGGGCGCATACTTGAGAAACCTTGGTAATTTCAAAATTTTGCCAACCTTATTCCAAACACTCCTAGCCGCTTCCAAGCACTTAAAGTGGGTTTTTGAAGTAACTGGGCTCCAATTGTCAAAGTAACACTGCAGTGCAGCATTGTCAATAGCCAGCGCTTATATGAATGGCAAAGCATCGCCCGGTTCCTGATCTGCTGTATACCCACTGCTTGCTTTGAACAAAACTCCCATCGGTTGGAGCATTGTGGACCAATGATAAAATATAAGATTTGGGACCGCCCATCCGACCTGTTCCTGAGGGGGGAAGGTTTAAAAACTTTAATGAAGAACGAATTTTCCTATATTGGCATATAAAATTAACAGCCCATTTCCAAAGCTCACTTTGAATTTAATTTCAGGTTTCAGTTCTCTTTGCTCAACAGCAAGGATGAAAACTTGCAAAATAAAGCACTACAAGTTTTCTTCCTTGGAATATCTTCCTCAGCTCTTCCTCTCTCAGCAGCAGCCTTTGTCTTTGTTTCTTTACTATCAAAGGTACTTTGACTTGAGCTCAGACTCTAACTTGAACTTAACTTTGATTAACTTTGACTGCTCTGTTCACAGTGAACTCAGCATGGCATGATGTTAGACCTGTCAGCCTTAGGTTGGTCCCCTTAATTTGTTGCCTTCTCCCCCTCCTGTTTTGCTGACTTCATTTTTGTTGACCTTAGGACTCTATGAACGTTACGCTTGCTAACCAGCACTAAAGGGTTTGCGCTCACTCCCTAAACTATGGTACCATTAGCTTACACCTGATTGACATATTTAGTTTACAAGTAAGACCCTAGTAAATCAATATACCATATACCCAGGGCTGGTAAATCAAATGTTACTATTGGGCCTGCAGCACTTACTATGACACCAACTTGAGTAGTGCTTTAAAAGAATGCCCAGGGCTGTCAATGCACCCTGTGTGCAGTTTAAACTGCCATGTTGACCAAGCAAAATAATCCACTTGCCAGGCCTAAAACTCTCCTTTTAATGCCTATGTTACCCCTAAGGTAAGTTCTAAACAGCCACTGTGGTAGTGTGAAGTGTATTTAAAAGGTTGGACATGTACTTTTAAGATTTACATGTCCTGGTTGAGAAAAACTCATACATTCATTTTTCACTAGTGTGGGGCCTAACTCTTCCATAGGATAACATTTGGTTACCATATTACATTTAATAAGTGATAACTTTTGTTTGGAACCAGGTAGAAATGTCGTGTTTGGTGTCTCTAGACTTGCAATTTAAAATCCTCTGTAATGGTAAAGTTGGATTTTAAGTCCCAATTCTAAAAATGCAACTTTTAGAAGGTGAGCATTTACTTTTCCTTACCATTTGGTGCCTGCAGCCTGTTTCCTTTGTCAAATGACTTGGTGTGATTGGCATTTGGTCTTTGTATATTTCTCACAGACAGTCACACAATAGAGGGACTGAGTGTTGGCAGAATGGGCCGCCCAAGAAGGATGGGGTAGAGCTGTACATAGCCCCAGTTGCTCTTCAAATACACTGAGCTCACACACAAAAATGTTCCTACCTGAACGAAAGACTTTTGGAGTGACTCTTAGGGAAATTTAACTGGCTTCCTGATCAGAGACAGAAGAGGCAACAACCATCTAGAACCAGAACCTGCACCCATCTTGAGTGAGTCCCTACCCTCCAAATGGAATCCATCCTGTCTGGACCCTTGAAAATGGACCTACCTGCTTGCCAATGAGTCAAACGTACATCTCCGGTTGGCCTGACTTCGCAGCAGCTCCCTCTAAATTCATCTCCACCGCAGCAAATCCTCATCCTGGTATCCGACTACATGAAGCCTTTATTGGTTGTTGACTGCAACTTTGTTCATTAGAGATTTTCAACTTCCATAAAAAATATTAAGGGGCTTATCACGAATATGGCGGTCCATATGACCACCGTACTTGCTGAGGCGGTCCGACCACTGCCACACTGCGGGCCCACCCGGAATATGCTGGCAGCCCCAAGCGAATTCTGAATTGCCTTTTTTATGGTGGTGAGCCTGCCATGAAAAGGGTGGAGGGGAGGCATCTAAGGGGGCCATAACAGGGCCCGCTGAGGATTTGGGCCTGAGGATGCATGTGGGAGGGCACAAGTTGTGCCCCACTGTAATTGCTCCCCCATTCCTGCATGGTTTGGCATGCATGCCACATCACATGCAGGAATGTGCTGCATGGGATGTCAAGGTGGCAGGCTGCATTTTAGGCTCTCCTATGAGACTAAAAGCTCACTGCCATAAGACCCCATTTGCACCTCCCACCCACCATGGATTACAGTTCTATTCCAGCGGGAGAGCCCGCCACAGCTTTAGCAGTCCTCCAGTGGATGGTGTGAAGGAAGTGCTGTAGGAAGACTGCCAAAGACGTAATAAGGCCCTAAGCCTGAACATAGAAACATTCACTGCAACTTCGTCCAATGGCTTCCTGACGCCAACAACCTCCTCCTCGGACGCTGCCATCTGCCTTACCCCGCTGAACTTTACCTTCTCAGACCTTTTTCTCCAAAACTTCTTCTAAGTATGAAGCTAAGCAGTGACTACTCCCAATTCCCTTTGTTTATCCGAACCTCTCTCCATCGTGATAGGTCATAACTTTCGACTTTGCCCCAGTCTCGCTCGAGTATAAGCCCAAAGGTTTGGTTTCATTCAATTAGGCGCTATTTTCCCCTTTCAATTTTAAAAAGCCATAACTCCAGTTTGGTGTCAAATAATTTACTAAAATGTACTATTTTTTTAAATTGGTGTGGGGTTTTCTTCTGTAGCCTTTACACTTTGTTATTGTTTAAGTGCTACACAAATACTTTACACATTGCCTCTAAGATAAACCTGACTTTGTGCTATGCTACCAAAGGGTTAAGCACAGGTTAATTTAGTGACGTGTTGTGATTAACCCTGACAAGGACTGTGGCTGTTGCCTGAGAAGGGCTCAAATCCCTATCAATCAACAATCCAATTGTGCACACATAGCTAGTGAAACCATATATTGGACAAATCAGAATGTTGTTCCTCACACAAAAAATTATAACACTAACCCATTTCTAAGGTAGAAGAAATCTTCCATTAGCTTCCACAGCATTATCGAGCTCCGAAGATGTACAACACAATACCTAAAAAAAAAGACTAATACACTAGTGTGCTAGCAAGCCTGCATTGGAACTTCCAGCGGAAGCGTCTTTCAGAAAGTTACATTAGGACACAGAGAAGGTTTTATTCACAACACAGCACAGAAAGAAAGAAAGTGTGGTGAAGTGTGGCTCAATGGTTATAGCCGCAGACCCTGATGCAGAGTTCTATCCCGGGACCAGGGTTCAATTCCCCGCCTTGGCGGGTCTTGGGCTCAAAATTCCACAGACCTGATAATTCTTGCCTCGGTGCCTATTCCAATCATGGAGTCCCACTCTGCAACTCTGGGCAATAGCTTGCTTAATCTCCACAACGGCCCCCACAACGCTGAGGATGCCTGGCCTCCACCTTGGGGGTGCCCAGGAGTGGACACCTCACAGGAAAAGCCAGGATGGGTTCCACAGCGGTATTCGTACAAGCGCCTTGAGGCCCTTGCGGGTGAGTAGTGCGCTATACAAGTATCAATCTACATTTTACATTTAGAATGCTTTGATGCCTTCTTTCTGATTACTTAAGGTATTGTCTAGTTCATGTGGTGCTATTTCTAGTACTGGTTGCTTAGACAGTTGGGAGTTTTGTATCAGATGGTTTTGTCCTCCTTTTATATGACCCTGAAGGCGTAACTCAGTGGGCTTGGCTTGTCTGGATCTGATAGGTCGGGCTATCAAGTTGGCTGTTGTTGCCTGTTTTACTTAGTGTTTTTTTAAGTGTTCGGACAAAATATCGAAATACAAATATCAAGATGCAAAACATCAAGTTTTTAATATAGTTAACAAGAATATCAATTTTCTAAGGTAAATAATGTCACTTACAAAAATATCTATGTTGGTAATATTGTTGTTAAAATATCTATGTTGTTAATATCGTTTACAAAAATATTGTTGTTAACCCCTTCGATGCATCAGACGGCCCTCGGCCATCCAACGTCACAGTGGGTGTGTAACGAGGACAGCCAGGGGCCGTCCGAACCCCGCCCACTCAATAAATCACCAGCACCGCAGCGGAATTCGGGCCGCGGTCAAGGTGTTAATAATACAATTTTTTGCTATTTTTATGTATTTTTGTATATGTTTTAATTGTATGTTTTAAATTGTTTATAAAATGATTTCTATGTTTTGCAGTATAGTTTGTAAATGTTTTGCTTTAAGAAATGTCATTTAATTGCTTGGTGGCATTTTCAGTGTTGCTGTGGGTTTTGTTGGGTATAGGGTTGGTAGGGATTTCATTATAATGAATGAATAATTACTTTTCATGCATTATGAATTATTTAATGGATAGATAATTATGAAAATTTATAAATTTTTTCAGTTACATTTTAGGTGCGGGCTGTGGTGTTTATAGGGGTATAGGGTGGGAAGTAATTTAAATATAATTACTTGATTACATTTTTTATTATCATTAATCATTTGATTGACAATTAATTATGTTAATTGTGAAATTAAGTTATATTTAGGTGTTGGTTGTGAGGTTTGTAGGGATATAGGGTAGGAAGTAAATTAATTTTAATCAATTAATAATGTATTTTTAACTTTGAATTATTACATTGATAATTAATTATGTAAATAATTAATTTTTTGAGTTATGTTTTATGTGCAGGTTATGAGGCTTATAGGGGTACAGGGTGGGGAGTAAATAATTATATTTAATTAATCATTAATTTAAATAATTAATAATAATTTAATTGATAATTACTTATGTAAATTGTGTAATTAAGATATGTTATTCTTTCTTAAGGGAAAAAGATGTAACTACACAAAATGCACATTTACCAATGGGTACTCACAAGGTAGGTTTTGAATCAAGTAAGAGACTAAGCTGACGTAACCACCATAGAGCTCTTACCATTGTTAGTTGGACCACATATCCATGTCGGGTGAGGTGGTCAAAACCTTCTCCTGGAAAAACATCCCCTAGCATATCGATTTAGAGTTTGAATACAGGAGAAGACAAGGTTAACTCTGAAAGCACAAAGCACCTGCAAAAGGGCTCCCTGGAGGTAGCCTATAATAATAATGATAGAAATGTCATGCCCGCAGTCATAACCATGAAGAGAGGATATATCAAGGCTTTAGACCTGCTCAGCAATTTTGCTAATGCATATTCTAAGACTTTATGGATGGGCAAACTCTACCATTAGGCCATAGAAGAGAGTGAAGTTGAAAAGGACCTGATGTGGAGACTCTTGGCATCAAGATGTTTTGACTACAGAAATGCTACCCTCTTAAACCAAGTACCTGATGGTTGCTCAGTTAGGAGATATAAGAAATTGCTTTTCTTAACTGTGATTACCTGACGTCATGGTAGAAATACATAATGATCCAAACAATCCCCTATAAGTCTTTACAGTTGTACGATATGGAATCAGAACTGATGGGCTTGCATGGATAAATGTTTGGTGGCTTAGTCATACACATCCCATTCGAGTTAAAACAGATACAATAAGATAGGCTAAGCATTGATAAAGCCAGTAGGATTGGGGTTAAGGTGCTGAACCACTCAGCACTAGCACACTAGAGCCTCATACACATGAGGGAACCAGTAGTAGTGGACTGACAGTTGTAAAGCAGTCCTTCAAGAAAATGTAGTGCAAGCCAGTGGAAGCAGAAGGATACACCCAAACAGTCAATGGCATTAGGTAAGAGATGAATACTTCACTGGGCTGAGCCAAGATATGAATAAAAAATCTTAAGCCAATGGCTGCAAGAGGTTGGTCAGACAATGGCTGTATTTGAGATTATATGGAAATTATATATTTGGTCTCCACCAAATAGCGTACATAATCAAACATTTTATTCAACCACAAAATATGTGGCCATTGTAGTGCTGATGGAGCGGTAATTTCTTCTGGTAGTTTCTCAATGCAAAACCTTCATGCTACCTCTAATTTACCGCTCAAAAGGTGTTGGGCCCTTCACACCATGTATTACCTTCAGGAGACTTTAAATGAAGATGAACAGTCAAAAATGCAATTATTATTTTAAGCCAATAAAGAGAGTTGTTGAGTATTTAAAGGGTTTTATTTTCTAGTCAAAAGTTAATTTTTCTCTGACCCTTTATTCATTAGTAAAATATCAATCATGTTACAGAATTTGGAAAGCAGAAAAAATAGCATTAATAAAGAACATATTACAGTGTGCATATAAGCATTACATATAGGAAGGAAAATGTGGCACAAAATGTCATTCAAAACTCTTAAAGAGTTTATAAGAGAAATAGTCTTGCAAGGCTAATCAAAAATTGAATAGTTTGCAAAAATCCCTCATTAAGAGAAATAAATGCATAAGCCAAATAACTCTTTTCAGACCTAATTAATTAGTCAAAACATAAACTTAAAGTTTAGCATCGAAATCTAAAGAGCCTTTCTATCTGTTGCTGCTCTGTGCATCTCTGTGTCTAAAGAGCAAACAAGGAGGGAGACAGCCCCTCCTTCCCCAGATCTCAAAGGAATGTGGCCTGCAGTGACAAATATGACGTGGAAGCAAGAAACCTCCCCCTGACTCTCCTCGACGCCCCAGGCTGCACCCGTGATGATCTCGTACCTAACCCATAGAATGAAGCAAAGCCTAAGCCAAAATGAGCAAGAAGCCAGCCGAGCTGAGAAACCAGCCCCTCCTCCGGAGAGGTCAGTATTTATACACAAAATTTTGGCAGACTACACAAAGATGTAGCATCTTTCAGGAAAACCTGTACGTGATTGGTCAGTCATGATGGCATGAGTTCTCACTACCCTGACTCATTCTAAAAACCTGACTTTACCAGTTTTAACAAAAGAAGTGCAAATGATTTAATACATTTATAAACGTTTGCAACATTTACTAGAAAAAATGTTTCATTCTAATTCATCCTTCCTTCCTTCCACAGTGCAGTCAGATGGATACTTTTAACTAACTGGTACATTGGCACAGTCACAAGAATGTACAGTTCAAGATGTCCTTGACTCCTTCCGCAGTTTGAGTCAATCTGGTGTCTGCGCATGCTCTCTTCTCTTTCAAAGCAAGCCATAGCCTTGCTGGTTTCACAGGCAGCCATTTAATGGTAGGCCCAAAAATAAAACAAACACAAATAGAATATTAATTTCATGTAAATCAGCCCATTATTTTTCCCAACTCCATACTAATACCCCTTATAAATGTTTACCTAACCAAGCTATTAGTGTAAAGCAGCTTTTCTATTATTTATGACAACATGCAAAATAAATGTGCAAAGTGCAACATAACATTTTTATGCTTTAGTGTAAAATTTAAAAGCACACACAGTAAATATAGCGCACACAGTTAATACAACAAACACAGCAACATGCTTTAGTGTTTTAGATAGCTTTTCATGCAAAAAAGCATTTAGCCCCCTGTGTAGTGTTTGGTGCATTATTAATTCACACACATTATAAAAAGAGGTGTTATTAACTGAAAATATTTATTAAAATATGCAACAAGTCAAAGTCTCTTAAGACAGAAATAGTACATTTAGACTGCAAGGGATGAGCTGGCAAGAGAGAAACATATTCTATTAATCTTAAAAGGTAAAAAGGCCACTTTTCTCTACATTGCAAAACCACATGTTAATTCAATTTAAATGCAGTCTGTCTGAAGCACAAAAATAAAACAATGCCTGACTGCAGATGAAATATGCTCCATCAATCCACCCTTCTGATGATTCAAATCATAATGAAATGATTTATAATTCATCACACATATTTCATTTTCAAAAGTGACATTTTTTTTAAAATTGCAAAAGCTGAGCATATAACAATTTTACTTTTATTTCTAAGGCAAACACAAGTCTATCTGTAATCAGATCATATATAGCCAAGCTCAAATGTTTCAGTGCAGAGTTCTGTAAGTAGCTTCTTGGAACAGTTAGTCTTCCTTAAAATAAGTAACTAAAATAATAAAAAAGGAAAATTAAACAGGACAGTTTCAGCATTTCTTTTCTCTTTGTCATCAGCTTGCCATCAGAATGGCTAATACCGTGTGGCATTCTCTACCTTTTCAATGAAAATTAGACTACTTAGGTGCTGAGAAACTCCGACAGAGCACCATCAATCTATTGCACTTTTTCATGCCTACTTTGATTAGATTCAGATGTTTCACCACAGCATCTCTCAGATCAAAGTCGTTGCACCATCCATTATGCAGATCTTGTGTAGCAGCTGCAATCTGGTGAGAAACTGCACACTGTACATCAACCAGACCTACACAGCAATGGATAGTGTTCTCATCATTGTTTTCTACAAGTGCATATGCATATGCATTTTCAAGCCACGTTGGTGTTGCTGAAACACATTATTTTGCAAAAGGTAATTCTGTGCTGCCATTGTGTTGCTTTATTATGCTTGACACTTCAGCCAGATAGCTACAATCCATTCCTTGTCCAATCTGTTCTTCTGCACTCATTATCTTTGAGACCACATTATGATCTGATTTCAGAGAAACTGGCAATCTATACCTGGGCATCAGCCTTTGCAATAACACTTTTGCCACTATGCAGTTGACACTTTTCTCAAAAATAGTTCTGATACAACCCTGTAGTGCTGCTTCAAAAACATTTTCTTGAGCCTCTTTTAATTCAACTGTGAAGATTCCATAGAATGTACATGCTAACAGAACAAAAATGTGTGCAACTGAATAAGCATTTTTCTCTCCCATGACAACAGTGACTCTCATTTGAGCAGATATACTGCATGTCCTGACTTCTTTCTTAATTTGAGGTGGATTTATCTTGGAAATTATTTCCACCCTCTCTGGTGACACCTTTCTAACTCCCTTTCCAATTTTGTGTCCCAGGTATTCATCTTCTTTTTGACAGTACTCCTGACTATTCTCATGCAATGGCACTGTTACATGGACTTTGCAAAAATCAATAAAAGTAGGCCATTCTTCAGCACATGGAATGTGAAAAAATATTTTGGCTGGATTCGGTACCATAGGATAACATTAAAAAATATGCTTTTAATCTCCTGCACTATTCTGTTCTTTTCATTTATTTTCTGTGAACCTGTGATCAGAAAGTTACACAGACTTCCAATCAATTCCATCAAAAATCCTTTTATTGGTAAAATTCCTGCAACTGAATACATGTCACTTGGTTCTAACTTTAATAAGACATGTTCTGCACATTTTATTAACCTGGCATCCTTCTCTGTGAACTCTCTTATTTCTGTGTTTATTATTTTTTCAAAATCAGAAGGTAATTTTTCAACTGTCTTTTCTGAAAATAATGCTACAGCTGTTTCTTGTTGGGCCATTTTAAAATGTACATCCTCATCAGGAAAATGAACATTATCTGATATACAGTAATCTGTGCTGTTTAATTTGCAAAATAATTGTTTTTTTGCTTGGCCTGAGTCGCAGACAACAGTTTTGTATTTTTCCTCAAATGGGCCTAATTTTGGTTCAAATTCTTCTAAAACTGGGTTTGTAATTTCTTTGTTTAAAACTCCTGCATTTAAATCTGGACTTTCCACTGCCTTCACAATGGACTTGGTAAATTCAGAATTGTGAGTGTTAAAATGCTCATTTGCAAACACAGCAACCTGTTGGACTGGGTTCTGATTTTGTCTCTGGAAATAATTCAAATTTGCTCTGGACATCTTATTTAAATTCATTTTAGCATTTTCCATATTTTGTGGGATCTTTGCTTGGGAAATTCCTGCCATAGGTACCTGTTTCTGAACTGACATTTGCATTTGCTTAGCTGGTATATTATGCATCTGCATTTCTCCATGTTTTTGTGCATCTTTTTTAAATTTATTTTTCTTCTTCCAATGCTCAAATCTGCTATAAAGATGGCAAAAGGACATATTTTCCAGCAGTACAACATCCATACCTGAATTTTCACAAACCAAAACACCTTTACTTCCATCCTGTGTTATTTTAATCTGTACCCAATCAACATCCTTTGCTGGCACTCCACCCTTCAGGAAAATAATCACTGCTATGTTTTCCTCCATATCAACAGAAAATGATGGTGCATTCATGCAAACCCTTTTCATTGTCTCCTCACCTGGCCCTTGTACAACTTTAGATTCAAACCACATTTTATTCTGCATGGCAATGTAAAAGAACATTTCTAAATTAATGCACAGCTCTTTTAAAATCTCAACAAATCCATCAACATTTGGGTACCACAGCATAATTCTGTCTCTCAATTGTGGGATTGTGTTCAGAAATGCTGCAAGTTCACTTTTATTCTGTGGCACAGGAACATGCACTTCTCCCACTATTTCTCTCAATGAGTAAGCAAAAGCTTCTCCCTCATTCTGCCTATTATTTTTCTCAACTAAATCTGGTGGCTTCTTTTCCTTTTCCAGTTTCCTTACTAGGTCTGGTGGTTTCTTTTTCTTCTCATGTTTTCTTGCCCATTTGTCTCCTTATTTCTCAAACCCATTGCATTTAAAAATATATTTTATTTCTGCAATGTGCAATTGCATTTCTGAAGAGCATATTTTCTCATTTGCTTCATCATCCATATGTACCCTGACACTTTTCTGAAATGGGAAACTTCCTGAAACATCAAATTCATAATTTTGAGCCAAATCTGTCAGGCCATTATGTGTAGTTAATGCACATGCAACTGTTTCCTTACTCAGGGAAATTAATTATTTTTCCTGACACTGGTTCATATTTTCCTTATTTAGACAGCATGGACTGTTATTTTCTCCATGTTCAAGTGCTGAATTTAAAACACTAAGCTGTCTCTCCTTTTCAGGGCCTGTGTTAATATGTTCTCCCATGTTTTCTATGTTTTTAATCACTGCTGCTTCCTCAAAGCAGGTTTGAAAAATCACATTTTCAATTACATTTATTTTATTCTGAGCTGCAGATGTTGTAAATGCCATTTTCCCTCACCTTTCAGTGCTTGGGGTAATTTCTGTTCAATAATCTGTGAATTCTGAGTTTCTGAAATACATTCCTCCATATTTACTCCTTATGCAGCTCTTTGAACCTTTTCAGTAGGGACCATATTAATTGGGACAGTCATAATTTTTCTATGCATTATCTGTGCATCTGCAGTTAGCAATTCTTGGACTGAATCAGGCACATTTGAAGCAGTAACACCTGGAGGTATCACTGTCAGTGCTGAATCAACAGGTAATGGGTCAATCTGAAATGTTTGCACAGTTTTCTCAATCTGTGTTTTTCTCTGTTCAACAGAAGCAGTAGCCACTGTAGTGCTTACTGGTACACTATTTTCAGTATTTTTAATGGGAACCACATAAAGTGGTGGACACTCAGTTAACAATTCATCCATTATTTTATCCCCTGAATCATTATTTATTTGAAGCTTTTTATCATCATTAATTCTCTTCTCCTGCATTTGGTGCTTTACCTTTTTATCCTCACTTGCTTTCTCTCTTGCTACCTTTTCCCATATGCTTAAGGCCTCAAATTGTGCAGCTTTAGATGGTGTCTTTATTTCACATAAGACTTCCCTTAATTTGTCAATAATTTTCAATTCAAAAGTACCATCTTTTGGAAACCTCAAAGTACCCTCTTTTTCAGTAATCTTGCACCATTGGTGAACCCACCTACATGTATTTTGTCCCAAATTGGGAGACATAAAATGCGCAGGTGTTCCTTCAGGAGCATCACAAATAAAAAAACAAATGTTTCACTTTACCTCCTAACAGCTTCTTTAAGCCTTCAAACAATTTCATTTTTGCAATAGTTCAATGCAATTTCTTTTTTCCAAAGCTGTCAGTCTCAATTTTAGTCAGTTTCACTCCTACCACTGACCCTCCACAAAACCTTACTGCAATATTTTCTTAATCAATATCTCTATTAGTAACAACATAAATACATTCGCTACTCTGTCTGTTGTGCTAAATAAAGGATAGATTTATATTCACTGCGAGTAACACATTCCGCTTACCCTTCACAAAGTAAGACTTTTCGTTTACTCTTTAAACACTACAGGTAAATCCCTTCTGCTTACCTTTCACTCAAGCTCAAAAGAACCTGCTACTCCTTTGGCCTTATCCTTCAGGATATATCTTAGGCCAAAGTTTCACCAGCGAACCGTTTTGCTGTCACTCAAGCTCAGAAGAACCTGCTACTCCTTTGGACTTATCCTTCAGGATATATCTTAGGCCAAAGTTTCACCAGCGAACCCTTTTGCTGTCAATCAAGCTCAGAAGAACCTGCTACTCCTTCGGTGTGACCCTTTCTAGGTGATATCAGACCAAAGTTTCACCAGTGAACTCTTTGCTACAATCACTCACACAGAAAATAGTCCCTAATTTAACACTGCCAGCCCTACCTAGCTTCTCAGTGTTATTCTAACAGACGAGTAACCTCAGTGCAGTGTGGCTTCCATTTACCACCCGCTATTCCTTCCCGGGATTTCACAGGTGTGCATACCTGCGTGTTCAGACAACATAGAACAAGACACTAACTTAACATGAAAAGTTAAAACATGTAATCAATAACCAAAAAATAATGTCCTATGAAATTACCAATATAATCAATAACACCATCAATTCAAAATGAGCAAAATGTCACCACCAGTAAAAAAAAATAATATTTTCAACACTTCAAAATTACATCCTAGCATATTAACAACATTTCACAACCCTATTGAAACTCACACCACTTCTTGCATCACCTTCCAGTACTGCTTTGCCAGTCTTCAGGTTCTGAGCATTGGAGTCAGGAATCAGGACTTGGACATTTATCTAACTTGGGCAATTATTTTACTTCCCTCTTAAGGTCAATGATCCATTAGTTGAGTAGTTGATGGTGAAATCAATATTCATTAATCACCAAACTAATCAATAATGACCATCCTCTGCTTACCAAAAACTGATGGAGCGGTAATTTCTTCTGGTAGTTTCTCAATGAAAAACCTTCATGCTACCTCTAATTTACCGCTCAAAAGGTGTTGGGCCCTTCACACCATGTATTACCTTCAGGAGACTTTAAATAAAGATGAACAGTCAAAAATGCAATTATTATTTTAAGCCAATAAAGAGAGTTCGCATCAAGATGTTTTGACTACTGAAATGCTACCCTCTTAAACCAAGTACCTTATGGTTGCTCAGTTAGGAGATATAAGAAATTGCTTTTCTTAACTGTGATTACCTGACCTCATGGTAGAAATACATAATGATCCAAACAATCCCCTATAAGTCTTTACAGTTGTACGATATGGAATCAGAACTGATGGGCTTGCATGGATAGATGTTTGGTGGCTTAGTCATACACATCCCATTCGAGTTAAAACAGATACAATAAGATAGGCTAAGCATTGATAAAGCCAGTAGGATTGGGGTTAAGGTGCTGAACCACTCAGCACTAGCACACTAGAGCCTCATACACATGAGGGAGCCAGTAGGAGTGGACTGACAGTTGTAAAGCAGTCCTTCAAGAAAATGCAGTGCAAGCCAGTGGAAGCAGAAGGATACACCCAAACAGTCAATGGCATTAGGTAAGAGATGAATACTTCACTGGGCTGAGCCAAGATATGAATAAAAAATCTTAAGCCAATGGCTGCAAGAGGTTGGTCAGACAATGGCTTGAATGGGGCTAAAGAAGCACGTCAAAAAGCTGTATTTGAGATTATATGGAAATTATATATTTGGTCTCCACCAAATAGCGTACATAGTCAAACATTTTATTCAACCACAAAATATGTGGCCATTGTAGTGCTGATGGAGCGGTAATTTCTTATGGTAGTTTCTCAATGCAAAACCTTCATTCTACCTCTAATTTACCGCTCAAAATGTGTTGGGCCCTTCACACCATGTATTACCTTCAGGAGACTTTAAATAAAAATGAACAGTCAAAAATGCAATTATTATTTTAAGCCAATAAAGAGAGTTGTTGAGTATTTAAAGGGTTTTATTTTCTAGTCAAAAGGTATTTTTTCTCTGACCCTTTATTCATTAGTAAAATATCAATCACGTTACAGAATTTGGAAAACAGAAAAAATA
Source organism: Lissotriton vulgaris (assembly GCF_964263255.1). Lineage (NCBI taxonomy): Eukaryota > Metazoa > Chordata > Amphibia > Caudata > Salamandridae > Lissotriton > Lissotriton vulgaris. Next base: position 1,330,880,997 of record NC_141696.1, on the reverse strand, counting down.
TCATTAATACAGAACATATTACAGTCTGCATATAAGCATTACATATAGGAAGGAAAATGTGGCACAAAATGTCATTCAAAACTCTTAAAGAGTTTCTAAGAAAAATAGTCTTACAAGGCTAATCAAAAATTGAATAGTTTGCAAAAATCTCCCATTAAGAGAAATTAATGCATAAGCCAAATAACTCTTTTCAGACCTAATTATTAGTCAAAGCATACACTTAAAGAGCCTTTCTATCTGTTGCTGCTCTGTGCATCTCTGTGTCTAAAGAGCAAACAAGGAGGGAGACAGCCCCTCCATCACCAGACCTCAAGGGAATGTGGCCTGCAGTGCCAAATATGACGAGGAAGCAAGAAACCTCCCCCTGACGCTCCTCGGACACCCCAGGCTGCACCCGTGACGATCTCGTACCTAACCCATAGAATGAAGCAAAGCCTAAGGCAAAATGAGCAAGAAGCCAGCTGAGCTGAGAAAGCCAGCCCCTCCTCCGGAGAGGTCAGTATTTATACACAAAATTTTGGCAGACTACACAAAGATGTAGCATCTTTCAGGAAAACCTGTACGTGATTGGTCAGTCATGATGGCATGAGTTCTCACTACCCTAACTCATTCTAAAAACCTGACTTTACCAGTTTTAACAAAAGAAGCGCAAATGATTTAATACATTTATAAACGTTTGCAACATTTACTAGAAAAAATGTTTCATTCTAATTCATCCTTCCTTCCTTCCACAGTGCAGTCAGATGGATACTTTTAACTAACTGGTACATTGGCACAGTCACAAGAATGTACAGTTCAAGATGTCCTTGACTCCTTCCGCAGTTTGAGTCAATCTGGTGTCTGTGCATGCTCTCTTCTCTTTCAAAGCAAGCCATAGCCTTGCTGGTTTCACAGGCAGCCATTTAATGGTAGGCCCAAAAATAAAACAAACACAAATAGAATATTAATTTCATGTAAATCAGCCCATTATTTTTCCCAACTCCATACTAATACCCCTTATAAATGTTTACCTAGCCAAGCTATTAGTGTAAAGAAGCTTTTCTATTATTCATGACAACATGCAAAATAAATGTGCAAAGTGCAACATAACATTTTTATGCTTTAGTGTAAAATTTAAAAGCACACACAGTAAATATAGCGCACACAGTTAATACAACACACACAGCAACATGCTTTAGTGCTTCAGATAGCTTTTCATGCAAAAAAGCATTTAGCCCCCTGTGTAGTGTTTGGTGCATTATTAATTCACACACATTATAAAAAGAGGTGTTATTAACTGAAAATATTTATTAAAATATGCAACAAGTCAAAGTCTCTTAAGACAGAAATAGTACATTTAGACTGCAAGGGATGAGCTGGGAAGAGAGAAACATATTCTATTAATCTTCAAAGCTAAAAAGGCCATTTTTCTCTACATTGCAAAACCACATGTTAATTCAATTTAAATGCAGTCTGTCTGAAGCACAAAAATAAAACAATGCCTGACTGCAGATGAAATCTGCTCCATCAGTGCCAACATGACCACCCACTACTGGTCAGAAATGGGTGATATTAAAAGTGCATCTATTTCCATAGTTCTCCGATGTTATTCCGACTCTCTGGAATTTTAGCAGTGGAAGGTTTTTGTTATTGGGCATTACTAAGGTTGCATTCCTTTACATCATTTGTTTGCCCTCTATGCCATTACTGAGAGAGACCTTCCATGCACAAATTAGACTTTATCTTCTTACTTGTATACTCTTAACTAGCTGATATATTAGTGGTGAATATTCGGGGTGCACATCTTTTGTAAGTTTATATAAACATGTATATTTTGACATGCAACAGATGGAGACTCCTTTCTTGGATGTCTGTAGTTGAAGAGCACCTGAGAAGTGTGCCTTGCAGAGGACAGTATCCCATGGTTTTAATGTATGTGTGTAGTGTTCTTATTACTACTTAGTCCTTCTTCTCTGTTCCTGGCACATGCACCTCCTTTACCTTCTTTAATAGAATATTACTAGTTTAGAATGTTTAGTCTTGAACTTAATGTCAGTTGAATCTGCTTACTGGAGGATGAGGTCTCTTCTGAAGAAGATGCAATAAAGACCTACAATCAACTTACAGCCCACTGACTTTTCTAACTATTTTGACATCACTTCATTTAGGTGACGATTGGACATCTACCCACCAACAAGAGACCTCAACTTAACCGTTTTTAAAAAAAACTGAAAAACTCTCTACCTTACTGTCTTCTTCCAAGCTGTTCTGGGCATCTCAGCCAAATACCTTTGCTGGCTCTCTGCCTAAAACTAAGCGGATTTTCATATGGAGTCAACCGGCGGATGAGAGGTGTTGTGTGTGCTTCAGTGGACAGTGTTGAAGAGCTGCTGGGTGCTCTTGGCGCCATGAGACAGCATGGAGGTGTCTGCTTTCGAGTGCGGAGCTGTTTTCAAGATCGCTCATAGGTTCCGCCTTGGTTGCAGTGTCAAAAGATTTATTTTGACGGCCTCCTCATCTCTGTAATTTGTTGCCTAGCAATCCAAAACTCCTGCCCCGCTGCTTCTTGTCTACGTCACTGGTCTCCCGTTACCTAGGGAACCTTGACGCTACCTCTCTTCCTCCGTGACATCTCCAGCATGATTTCAACATCACCACGTCACGTCAGAAGCATCACAGGCGTCATTTTGGAGCTTCACTCGTCGGCTTCAGACGGAGATCTTTAAAGTGCAGTCTTCCTGTCACGCTGATCTGCACAGCGCTTCCTGAGCCATCTACACCCTTAAGGTACATTTTATTTACTGCTATGACCTGCACAGCACATAGCAGGTCAAATTCAGTTGTGTACTTGTAGATACAATACATATTTCACTGCGCTGATTTCCACAGCATTTTGCAAGTCACTAATACAACTAAAGTACATTTTACTTTCTACGCTGACTTGCACAGCACGTATCAAGCCAGATTCATTTATCCACACTACTATATTGTTTCAAGTGCAGTTTACTCTTAAAGCTGATCTGCACAGCTGTTTACACATCATCCTCCTCTGAGAACTCTGATAATTTGCTTCGCTGATCTGCACAGCACATGGCAGATCGGCTACTTTTACACTGGTTGTTTACCAAGCTTATCTGCGCAGCACATAGCAGATTCAACTCGGTTTTATTATCCACTATATTTTATTGTTTCAAGTGCAGTTTATTCTTTACGCTGATCTGCACAGCTGTTTACGCACCAGCCTCCCATTTGTAATTCTGATAATTTCCTGTTGTTTTCTCTTAGACAAAGCAGTTAGATTTCTTTTAACACTCTCTGTTTTACTCAGTCCAGTAAAGATAGCCTGTGGCAAAAAGACAATCCTTCACTTCAAGATGTAATCACCACATTGAAAATGCATGAGCATTCCAATGCTTGTGCGGAGACTATTCGCAAAAACAGTGACAATGGCAAAAATCCGTCCACAGAGGTGAAAGGACTAAAAGCTTCCACTTCAGACATGCCAGGTAAAGTTCCTCAACTAGACGCTGCTGTCTCCTCAAAATCTACCCCCTTTGGCATTAACACAAAATCTTCTACTATCAAGTGTTATCGTTGTGGTAACACGGGCCATGTCGCTAATTTTAAAGACTGTCCTGGGTGGAAAGCAATGTGTTTATTTATAGAAGGAAGGGTCACTTCTCGAGGTGTTGCAGATCCAACAGAAATCAGAAAAAAATAAGATATCTACGAACCAAGTGATGAAGATTTTGTTGTCTGTAATAATACGACAGCTGAGGGGCCAATGGAAAAAGTTCTAATCAATGACCTTAATAGGATAGCCAAATGTTCTCCTGAATGTTCCGAAGAGAATTCCTCTTGTGCCTCTGCTATTCCATCACAATCTGATGTGGGAAGACCGTGCAGGAAGAAAAGAATTACTACTTTTGGTATTCACAGAAGTTAGGATTTTGTCTTAAGTTTGTCTTAAGACAAACTTAAGACAGACTTAAGACAAACCTAAGACAAAATCCTAACTTAAGTCTGTCTTAAATCTGTCTTAAGTCTGTCTTAAGACAAACTTAAGACAAATTCCTAACTTCTGTGATTAGCAGAAGTAGTAAGTTTACGATTTTGTCTTAAGTTAGTTCCAGTTAATCGGGCCCAGTGTGTTTATTGTACCACATTCTTGTTCAACTCACTTTTATCTTCTTTCCTTGTTATGATAAGAGGGAGGTGATATAGTGTTCTTATTACTACTTAGTCCTTCTTCCCCGCTCCTGGCACATGCACCTCCTTTACGTTCTTAGAATATTACTAGTTTAGAATGTTTAGTCTTGATCTTAATGTCAGTTGAATCTGCTTACTGGAGGATAAGGTCTCTTGTGAAGAAGATCCAATAAAGACCTTCAATCAACTTACAGTTCGCTGTCTTTTCTAACTATTTTGACATCACTTCAATGTGTTTCTTCATCAATACATGACATGAATATACTGGAGTGTGTTCATAAAGACATAAGTGTACAGCATGTTTGGCCATGCATGAAAGAGGGATTTTGGTGTTTGTCATTTTCTAACGTAATTAGCAACTTGAACCTCCTCCCTCTGATATAATGTTTTGGCATTGTCGGCATTTGCCTATTTTTCACCCGAGGTAGGCTCTGGTCCACGATGGTAGTTCCCTTATACCGTAGAGTTAAGGAGGTTTTGAAGGAAGACTAGCTCCAAACGAGTAGGCAACAGAAACCTAAACTACAGGATTTATAGCGGTATGTATAGCTCATTGTTATGTGAGACAGTGTATTCCAGGAGATATCTTGCCTCACTACAAAAGAGCAAAAACTGTTTTTTGTTATTACTATGAATGTGACAATATCCTCAGAAATCTAGCAGGCAGTTTTTTTCATTGGTACATAGTATATCATAAGAATCTTAAAACCTTAGATGTTAGAATCTTTCAAGATTTTGTGTAGGTGTTGTCAGAGGATCTCTGCCCAACATCCTGGTCTTTTCCTCCGACTGCTGTATTTTGATTACGGCAGTTAGAGAGAAAACTGATTCTGCTCTTCTTCCGATGGGCTCTGTGAGCCGGTCGGAAGAGGATCGGAATAGTAATCCATTCAATGACGGGGGAGCCAGGTTCGGCTCTGCCAACGGAATTACGATGTAGGTTTTTGACAGACTTTCCAAGTCTGCCTTTCTGACATGGAAAGGCTGCCTGGAGGGCACCAAGTGTGCCCCCTTAAAATCCCTGCACCGTGTGGCAGGCATCGTTCGGCCTGCCACACGGTGCAGGGATTTTCACAAACTCCCATTTCTCAGGGGGCGATTGAGCTGCGGGTGGTTTCTGCCCTCCACACAAGCATCCATAGAGAAATGAGAGTTTGTGACAGCACCATGTTCAATCGCATTGTAATGAGGTGAGGGGAACCGCCGACCCATGGTTTGGCAGTTCCCTCACTGAAAAGGTGTCGGTCGGAGGCAACTTCGACCGACATTGTAATGAGGGCCTTAATGTCTTTATAGTTTACTATTAAAGCCATTAACAACATGGTTATTAAACGTTTTTCTTTAGTTCAAGAGCAGTTAGGGGATACTGGGCTCAAAGTGTGAGTCATATACTACTGGTGCCCTTGGCTCAATGTGCTCTTTGGGTCGTTAAACTTCAGAATCAAAATATGTCAATCTTTCTGCACTGCATACATTTGAGGTTTCAGCTACTGGTACTGGTCATTTTGTGAGGTTTCAGTAGAGCAGCCACAAAATCTCTTAGAGCTCAGTTGGCGTTTAGAAACCCACCTAAAAGGTCTAAGGTATGCAATCAAGCTTCACAAATAACAACAGTGGCTTAAATGGCTGTTGGAGTAGCATTCAGTGACTAGGAAAATTAACTATTGTCTACTAGCCACTGACTAGTCTTGGGACAATAGCTAGATTTGCTGCTAGTACAGCTGTCATCCTTCATTCCACCCTGTTTACTGGAACGGAAGTTGTAGAGCTTCTCAAGCACAAACATTTAAAAAACAACATACCTGATTGCGATTTCCTTCCATCTAATTTATGAGATATTAAAACCATATTAATTTTAAATCTATTTATCCCGCAGGTGGTGATGGAGGGTTTGTGCACTGGAGTATTCATGGCCTACAATGATATTGCAAAACATGAAAATAAAGTTGTTTCTTTCTATAGTTTTGCATACAATCTCAAGAAACCTTCATAATATACCTGAAAGTCATGCATGAAAACTGGCTTTGACTTGAAACTTCTGATTGTAACCTTCCTTTCCAGCCTCTGCATGCCTCCTGTCTCTGTGCCCAGCCTACTTTAAATCACATGCATGTTTGCCTTAATCCCTGTAATTGTATTTCAATAAATGTTCTGCACCCCTTATTTCAAAGATCAGAACCTCTCCTTTAAAAGACAATAAACAAAATGAGCCAAACAAACCCAACTAATCCTGTGTTCCGGAACAGCAGAATGCCTGATGCAAAGCACTACAATACCTTAGGTAGTAAGTGCTATATAAAACAATTATAATACAATGTATAACACACACTAACACCATAGCACTCGGCTGTTGGGCAGTCGATCATAGTTCATACATACTGCATAATAATTCACTTATACTGTTTGACACTCACATTCACATGAGTCAAAACTGCTATGGGTCATGTCCATCAACCAGCAATAAACCAAGCATCACCAACTGAGCAGTCATGGAATTACTGAAGAGATCTGGCACGTGCCTCTGGTTAATAGAGGACTTAAACTTCTTAGCATTTCATAATGACAGTTAGATATGGGATGATGCTACCAAAGTTCATCCCAGCAGGTGTCTGATCTATGTTTTCCTCCAACCTATACCTGCTCAGGACCATAACCATTAACCAGCTAAGTAGACTATGAAAATGAGAAAAACAATAAACGGTCCAACAAAGCAGATCAAAGCTGCCAGCTTATTGAAACTAATAAAATGCATGCCTGTCTCTCACACTTCATCATCCTTCACACTGTGAAGCGATGCGTTCGATAACACGATAACAATACCTTGGTGTTCCTCATGCACAAAATGCCATGGAAACACTTTTCACACAAGATCAAAGCATAGACAACACCCTTATGAACACAAACCCTACATGGCATAGCATGCAATGTAGGCGAGTGTTTCAGTGCTCCGAATATGGATAGTAAATGTTATGTAAATGTTGCCATACAATACAGTACATATTAAAAGGAACATGGGTCCTAAGGAGTTGCAATATAACGGAAGATAGCAATATAGACCACAATCAGTACTATATTTTCTCCAAACCCAGCCGGGCGAGGAGTATTTTATTTTCAGGAATAACAAAAGGATTAATTGACCTGGGGGGGGTCAAATACGAACATTAAGATAGGGCACAATCCCGTACCTATCCCAAGAAAATAGAAAAACCATAGATTAAGAGAAGGGGTAAGTGGAAAGAGAAAGGTTTTACAGGCAAGTAGAAATTTCTTTGGAGCCAGAGAGTGGCTTGCGATTTAAATAAACAATTCCGCAAATCTCAACCAACAGTGTAAACAATTGAATATGTACAATGAGTTACATGTCACACTGTTTTTAAAGCGTCAACGTTTCGATCCCTAATGCTCCTAATGAAACGGGATCATCATCAGGACTGTTTTAGATCACTGCCTGTTTACAATACGAACGCCTTCACGTTTCCTAGATAAGGGTCGTGGGGGCATGATTGTTCCTTGTTGGGCAGAAGGCAAATGCGCTATCACCGAAGAGGGAGAAGACCATCGTGTTTCTTTCTCCCACCCACCGCCGCTTCCATTGAGAAGTCAGCATCGAGCCTGCGGACCAAATCAAAGGAGCCAATCGACTCCGCTAAGCCAAAAAGGGAGAAAACCCTTGTGTTCCTGTCTCCCACCCGCCGCTGCTTCCAATTGAAGCAAGCACCCCGCTCCCAGAGCCTAAAAGAGAAATGGACTAAACACCTTCTCCCCAACAAGGAACAATCATGCCCTCACGACCCTGATCTAGGAAACGTGAAGGCGTTCGTATTGTAAACAGGCAGTGATCTAAAACAGTCCTGATGATGATCCCGTTTCATTAGGAGCATTAGGGATCGAAATGTTGATGCTTTAAAAACAGCCTTTGTGAAGTCACAATTTCAATGACTACTCAAAAGGTAGTCAAAATTAGTGGTCCAACTCACATTACTATATCCAACTGCAGGGTGCCCTTTTGGCAATTAGAAACGGGTGGATTGGAAGATGCACATTAAAGCAATCACAATTTACAGGTGCCGGAAAGAATGGGGGGGTTGCAGGTGGTGAAAGGAGTGGTGCTGTCGGTGGGGAAGGCTCCCTTAGGCCCACAGTAGCTCAGACTTTTGTGCAGGAAGGCCCAGTGCAGGAGAGCTGCGTCAGCTAAAACCTTTTGTATAGGGAGAAATAGGCTCATAGAAGGGGACAGAATGGATGGCTGCAAAGCTCTGTCAGTCCCCAGTTACACTGAGCAGCTGCCATATGGCCGGGATACCCGTCACCCCCTCCCAACACAATCCCCAAGAATGGGAAGACGGAAACGGTTCTTGAACTTTTGGAAGGCGGGAGGGAGTTACCCTCCCGGCCGTATTTATTAAAATATGAAACAAAATGAAAAACATTAAAATCACAGTTTCATATCATGTACAATTTCATTTATACATTACGATGTTTATTGGCTAACCTTAACATATCTCTAATACAAAGGTTCTCCTAGCCGATTCTAAAACATCCTGTAAATGCATTTCTCAAAATTCAAATTGTACATCCTAACATTACGGGCCAACGGCAAGGTCGTAACCGGTGTCAGATCCCTAATACCAGAACTCCCCCCCTTACTTGTGAGGGGCGGGCGCACAGAGGACTGTACCTCTGTGCCAACTTCCAATTTCCCTTGTCTTAACGGGGGCCCCATATTTACTCGACGCCATCTTGGTGGTCGTCCGAGGACTCGTGTGAGGTGTCTAGAAGGTAGCGTAGACCCCCTCCCACCCCACACTGCTTACCACATTCGCCGTCGCGGATGTCCTGGCCCCGGGAAATTCCAAGGAGGGGCCCGAAGCCCCTCCTCCCCAGGGAGGGGCCTATGACCGCCTTCCCTTTCGGCGGTCCCATCTTTAGAAGGGTACCGCCTCCCCGTGTGAGGGGCCAATGGCCGCCTCCCCCCGGGCGCTCCCATCCATAATGGGTGGCGCCCCACCTCTAGGGATCTTCCAATTACTGCTCACCGATCATGACCTTACCGCCCGACCAAAAAATAAATACGACATTTTTTAACCTAATGAGGATGAAATAAATAGTTATGCTGTGCATTTCGACTTATAACTTTTATTCAAGCAATACCCTCTTTCAACTCAGTTGCGATACCACCCTTAAGTACATGCAAACAGAGGAACCATTTTATTGCCACATCAAAATTCCAAACTTTATTAAACACAACCTGAAAAGAGATAATACTTCATTAACGACATTATTGTACTAAAACGCTGTCATCAGGGGCTGGTGGGTGGGTCAAAATTGGCTCTTGGTTCCGTCTCGGGCTCACGTGCAACGAAGAGGTGCAGCTTCCAAGCACAGGAACAAGAGAATGCTTCTTTGGATTGTCGCTCCTTTTATTCTTCTCTGGGAGGGCGTGGACCCTCCTCCGACCGCCTACGGGGCGTGGCCGACGGTGTAGGTGTCTAGGACAACCCCTCTTGGGCGGGAAAAGGCGCGCCCCGGCTACGCCGCTTCGGGCATACCAGCCGTGACACGCCTCCCGCCCAAAATGGTTTCCCGGGGGGATCGGGGCACCCGACCATACGTTCGGGGGGACCGAGTGGTCGCCCCTTTCCATATGGCCGGGATACCCGTCACCCCCTCCCAACACAATCCCCAAGAATGGGAAGACGGAAACGGTTCTTGAACTTTTGGAAGGCGGGAGGGAGTTACCCTCCCGGCCGTATTTATTAAAATATGAAACAAAATGAAAAACATTAAAATCACAGTTTCATATCATGTACAATTTCATTTATACATTACGATGTTTATTGGCTAACCTTAACATATCTCTAATACAAAGGTTCTCCTAGCCGATTCTAAAACATCCTGTAAATGCATTTCTCAAAATTCAAATTGTACATCCTAACATTACGGGCCAACGGCAAGGTCGTAATCGGTGTCAGATCCCTAATACCAGAACTCCCCCCCTTACTTGTGAGGGGCAGGCGCACAGAGGACTGTACCTCTGTGCCAACTTCCAATTTCCCTTGTCTTAACGGGGGCCCCATATTTACTCGACGCCATCTTGGTGGTCGTCCGAGGACTCGTGTGAGGTGTCTAGAAGGTAGCGTAGACCCCCTCCCACCCCACACTGCTTACCACATCTGCCGTCGCGGATGTCCTGGCCCTGGAAAATTCCAAGGAGGGGCCCGTAGCCCCTCCTCCCCAGGGAGGGGCCTATGACCGCCTTCCCTTTCGGCGGTCCCATCCTTAGAAGGGTACTGCCTCCCCGTGTGAGGGGCCAATGGCCGCCTCCCCCGGGCGCTCCCATCCATAATGGGTGGCGCCCCACCTCTAGAGATCTTCCAATTACTGCTCACCGATCATGACCTTACCGCCACAGGCCGGATAGTTGACCGGCTATCCGGACCCCCCACAAAAGCTCCTACTAAAGGTCATGGCTACATAAACTCTTTAACCAAGCAATGAAGTCTCCTATGAGTAAGACATTATCCTCCCGGGACAAATGGACCCCATCCTCCAAATACATATGGTCCCCCCGGATACATCCATGTGGAATACAATGCAATTTACCTGTACGAAACAACCTACTCATTTTGTTATTAACCTTCTTTACCGACTGGTTCAGAGCTGACACAGAGAGGGCCCCCCGCCGCACCTTCCGAGGAATCATGTGTGACCATGCAATTGTGCACCCCGGAACCCTTCTCGCCAACCAACTTACTGCGGACAAAATTGACTCGAGAAGTACTTGTCGACCAATGGTCACCAAATCATTGCCCCCAAGATGCACTATGATTACAGATGGCGGTGACCTCATCCGCCCCAACAGTCCCTCAATAAAACTTTGAAACTGGTCAATACAGAGCCCTCCCCTTCCGTGGAAGGTCACCCTGTACCCGTATTCCCCAGCCACGTGAATCATGTCACCTGCTTTGAATACTTCAGCGGCGCGCCTCACGTATGAGTGGCCAACGACCCACACCACTCTTTCCTCAGCCGGTGATCTTTGACCGCTGGTCCCCAGGTGTCGGGTCAACTGCACAGTCCGCCCTGCAAAGCCTGCTCGCGAAACTGTAAACCAAACAGAGAACAAGAAGCGTGAGTACATGACATAAGCATCACAACATGTGCAACCACACGTACCTTTTATAACAGTTCGAGGACCAACGCCCCAACTGTTTCACCTTTTCAACACTCAGACCCCTGGCTGTAGCCTCTGTAGCAGCCCCTATCTGGAAGGAATGGGTCCCAAAATCGCTCGGGTTCAAGCCCGCTGCCGCGATTGCCATTGTTAACACCCGCTGAAACTGAAACCTAGTCAGTGGGGTTGAGGTTCCGTGACAATTGTAAGTGGTGTTTTTGACTCGCACGAATATGGTCGAGTCTGGTATCTATGAACCGCAAATGACGAGTTTAGTAAGTGTGCGCAGTTTCGCTGTGCTAACTTAAACCGTTCGTTTGTTATGTGGGTTTTTCATCTGTACCCACGGGTTCCATCTTAGATACGGCATCCATTTTGTCTCTTGCCCTCAAGTAGCCAGCGAACGGACGCTGTCCGCTTCGCGACCCTGGGGCTCCCAAGATATTTTATGACGAGGGGGATGTTACTGTAAGGCAGATGGCGCCGCTTAAGGCTCATCTTGCTGCACGGACTTATTGTGTCAGCCGTGCATCTCATTAGGCACGTCCCTTTGATGCCTGTATCTCGTGTTTCCCGATACCTCCCCTTTTACACCCTTTCCGATCTCCCCACTGTCTCCGTCTTCCTCTGCACCTGTCTTTGTTCCTATTCCGATCTGTTTTACTGCCGATTGGAATGCACTAATGTTGGGAAGATGGGTTTTTACAGTTGGGAACCGCCAAATGTTTCCGCACTTATGATCCGGACCTCATGTGTTTCAAAGTGACCAAAGCGACCCCTCTGGGGGATGATGGTGGGAACCGGGTTGTAAACTTTTGTGTGCCATGTTGTTTTATGGGTAAAAACTGTATAAAAGGAGCGATCCACAGAACCAATTTGAAGCAGTCTCCCCGAGTTGCACGTGTGTTGCTTGTCGTGACTACTGTGTTCCCTGCAGTAAATAAACCTTGAATCTTTGACGTCGAAGGAAGTGTCCCGTGTCTCTGTCATTCGTACGCCGGAGCAGGTTACCCACGAAGGTTTCAGGTGCTGTGCCCTGGCACCGCTGGGTCCTACAGAACCCAGTCCTTCAGTTGGCGCCCAACGTAGGGCTGCATCAGTGGTACCGGTCCAAGCCCGACGATCGTGAGGAACTTCGTGTGAAATCTCCGAGGGAAGGTGCACCCCGCTTCATCGATCCTGTTGTCGAAATAAGTGGCCCGAAGACTTTTCCCGCGAAGATTCCCGCCTCCTGACGGCTGCGACGGACTGCTGCCCTGACTGTAGACCTGTTTTGGCGCCTGGCGTAGACCTTGGTATAGCGAGACGATTGACGGGCCTTCCTGGAGACGCCATTGATCTTTGAGTTAAGTATTTGTGGGTCGCTCCCAGAGTTCTTGGTTGTTGACACTTTAGCGAGTGTTTTTGTTGTTAACGCTGTGTGAGTGTTTTTGTTGGTGACACTTTGCTAGCGTACTTTGTTGTGTTGTTTGACGACTGCAGCCGCCAAAAACCGAGGGTTTTTGTTCTTTGCTGGGACTTGGTAAATCCCGTAACCCTTGAAGTTTGTGAAACTCGGCTAGTGTGCAAGATGCCTGGTCGCAGTACTTTGTTTAGTTGTTTCAGACCTTGTGGTACGGATTCCCGACTGGAGGACTCGTGTCCGATACCTCCGGTTGGAACTCCCACTTATGAACTATATAGTAAGCATGGGCTAGGCCCGATTACCTTTAATGATTATTGGATTAAATACACGAAGAAGGACGGTGACCTTCGTTGGCCACCTCATGGTAGCTTCGAGGCCCCGATCTTAGATAATTTAGAGATTAAACTGTTCGAAAGAAAATCAAGGCCGGCCATGTTTGATGCCTTTCGGTTGTGGCGCAAAGAAGCCCGACAGAAAGAAATCAGACAGAATAAACGTAGTCAGCGAGATAATGTTGCTACTATAGTGAAGAAAGCTGAGCAGTTTCAGCGTGATAAGGAGGATAAGGATAAGGAAGTGTTTGATAGACTACAGCGTATGACCGTAGATAAATGTTATCCTGCTTTGCCTACGGAGTCGGAAAAGAAGGAAGAACCAGTTGAGGATCCTTTAATGTCTTATCTCATGAAGTCGCCACCTCCGTACGTACAGGGTACCGCAGCTGCAGCTCCTGTGGTTCCTGCCGTACCTATTCTTCCGCCTATTCTTCCCCCGCCTGTTCCTCAGCTTGTTCCTCAGCCTGCACCCGCTCTTCCGACTGTTCCTGCTCCTTTGCCTGTTTCTATCCCTACTGCTCCTCCGCTTCCACATACTCCTGCTCCCGCTGCTGCTCCTGTTTTGTTAACTCCTGCTGTTGCTACTGTTTCTACTCCTTCACTTGTTAGTCCTGTGTCCTATACTTCTCCCTCGACTCGTTCTCGTACTACTCCTCTAGCGGCTAGCTTCTTTCATTCGCTTGGACCTGTTCATGGGTCCGCTAGCTCCGATGGTCCTCAGAGACGTAGTCAGCTTCCTGGAAACAGCAGAACCTGTTGCGCTATATAATATGGCGATGGGTTGGATGGTAAACCCTCTTAGAAATCCGCCCCGTGTTGTACTCGAAACGTTTTGTCAATTCAATATACCAACCCAAAGATACGTGTTTGATGAAATGTGTAAGTTCCTTCGCGATCAGATATCGGCTGATGCGCCTGACGAGGTGCTGGCCGCTTTGTCTGATCTTCAGCTTCAGTTCTCAAAAGGACTGATAGTGGATACTAATGTTCGACGTGCTGTTGAGCGGTTGCTATCCTTTCGCCCCGCTCCGATCCCTCATGCATTGTTTATCGAGGATATTGAAAGACTACCAGATGAGTCTGGTCAGTTTCCTATGCGTGAAGTTCCACCAGTATGGATGCCAGGTGATGCTACAGCTAATCCTGTTATTCCCCCGCATTTCCAGAGAGTATGGATACATCTCCCATGGAAACGCTCGGAAGTGTTACAGGTGAAGCAATCTTTGCCTGACCCTCGCAAAAATCCTACAGGGTATTATAAAGAATTATCGCAGCTTGTAGACGCTACGATAATGAATCTTGCCGATATTGATATGTTGTTTGGCAATGTCGTACCGCAACCGGTTTGGGCTAAGATTCGGCAGGAAAATCATCCGAATGAATTAGGTGGTGATTGGGCTGCCATTGTGGCGGCGGATGGGTTACAAACTGGTGGGGCTAAACCTGAGCAGATGATTACTGCTCTTCCTCAGCGAATAATAACGTTAATGAAAACTCTTATGCCAGCTATGAGGGTAAATTGGGATAAATTGTCAGCTTGTAAGCAAAAGAAGGACGAGAGTGTTTCCGACTTCTTTACGAGGTTTGAGGAAGCATTCATTGACCATAGTGGACAGGATATGGGTACCGAGGGTGGTCAGCGATTGTTTGTGGATAAATTTGTTTCAAACTTATTGCCCGATTTGAGCAGTAAATTAAAGAATTCGGAAAGTGCATGGGCCGTTTCTACTTCAGCTCAGATATTGGCTACAGCACAATATTATGAGAATAGAGAGAAAGAGGAGAACGACCGTGCTGATAAAAAGACGAAAGAACTAAAAACTAAAGTGTTGCTTCAACAAGCATATCCTCCGCGTTCAAATCAGAATGCATCCCAACAGAATAGGTCGCAGTCGCAATCGAATCGATCACAGCCGCGTAATGATTCCTCCTCCCAAAGGTCATCGTTAGGGTACAATCAATGTGCTTATTGCAGACAAGAGGGTCATATTAAATTCAATTGCCCTGTTTTGAATGAACGTAATAGTGGTAACTCATCTAGAGGAGGTCGTGGTGGTTCGCAGCAGGCATCACGTGGTAGAGGTCGTGGTGCCCAGAATGATCGTTCTGATAACTCCTCTAATAATAATAATTGTTTCGATCAACGTGGATCATCGCAAGGACGATCTGCGCAGTATAATGTAGACGATTATTACGTCGATCAGGGAACTGACGACAGTAATTACTAGGACAGCCAAAGACAAGGAGAGGGAGTGGTATCAGTTCCGGTTGATCAGAGAGGGCCTTACGTCGCAGTTGCTACATCGGGCGTCGTTGAGCCTTTTCTGTTGGACACTGGTGCAGCGAAAAGTTCTATTCAGCATTCGAAACTCCCTGGCGCACCTTTGTCTGGCTTAACAAATGTTTCCGTTGGATTCTCTGGCGCCCCCGTTAGCAATCCAGTTTCGCGCCCTTTGCCCCTTACAATTGGGCCACGTGAGCTTCAGGCTCCGTTAATTTTGACTACTGGTTGTGGTGAAAATCTTTTGGGCCTGGATTTGCTTAAACGTTTGTACGCAACTTTGTATTGTTCTCCTGCGGGTGTAAAGCTTACGTTTGGAGAGAGGGTTGTCTCTCCCATGTACTTGTCTCTCGACAAGCTCCCACCGGAATTGAGTTCTCTTCCTGCGTCTTTGTGGGCAACGGGTCCGAATGACGTGGGCCTACTTGATATCTCGCCCTATGTTGTTCAGTTGAAATCTAATGTGCGTTTGCCGCGTATTCCCCAGTATCGTATCTCTCTTGATGGTGAACGAGCATTGTTAGCGATCATTTATGATCTGATCGAGAAAGATGTTATTGAAGAGACTCGGGGAAACGTGTGCAACAGCCCTGTGCTGCCCATTCTTAAACGCACTGATCCTTCAAAACCGCCTGTTTATCGTTTTGTTATCGATTTACGGGAAGTGAATAAAATTGTGGTTCCTCAATTCCCTGTTGTGCCTGACATCACGGCGCTACTGACTCTGATTCCAGCTTCTGCATCGTGGTTTTCGGTGATTGACTTAAAGAATGCGTTTTTCAGCATCCCGATTGCCGAAGAGAGCAGGGACCTTTTCGGTTTCTCTCTCGGTGGACGCAGCTTCCGGTTCAAACGCGCTCCTCAGGGCTACTGTGAGAGTCCATCGATTTACAGTCAAGCCTTGAAGAGTCAACTGGATGCGTTTAGGTTGCCGGTCGGTGCGGCCTTAATACAATATGTCGATGACTTATTGGTGGCTGCCGATACTCAGGACATTTGCAAAATTGCTACAGTGTCGTTGCTGCAACATCTCTGTGAGTTGAATCACAAGGTGTCACCTACTAAACTCCAATATTGTTGTCAAGAAGTAACCTATCTAGGTCACTTATTGTCAAAGGAGGGAAGGAGATTGACCCCAGAAAGAATTGCAGCGATTGCGCGAATGGCTGTGCCAACAACCCAAAGAGATGTGCGTGCCTTTCTAGGTATCACGTCGTACTGCAGGCAATGGATTCCTAATTTTTCATTGCTAGCGAAACCATTGGTGGCTCTTACGTGCAAGGACGTTTCAACTCCTTTACCATGGACGGAAGAATGTCAGAGAAGTTTTTCCGAACTGCGTGATTCATTGTGTTCGGCTCCTGTGTTAGGTACTCCTGACTATAGCAAGCCGTTTACATTATATGTTCACGAGAGAGAAGGCTGTGCTTTGAGTGTTTTGACGCAACCTTTTGGTGGTAAGCAACGTCCATGCGCATATTTTTCCTCGACCTTGGACCCAGTAGCTAGAGCCTTGCCGAGTTGCTTGAGAGCAACAGCGGCAGCTGCGGTCTCCATCCGACAATCAGCAGGATTGGTCATGGATAATATGCTTACGGTGATGGTTCCGCATGCAGTCGATACTCTTTTGAATCGTACGAAAACTCAGCATTTGACGAGTGCGAGGTTGTCTGGGTACGAGTTGACGTTGTTGGCAAGCCACATTCAGATAAAACGCTGTAATGTTCTGAATCCGGCAACTTTGTTACCAATTAGAGCAGAGTCAGATGAAGTAGCAGAACATGATTGCTACTTGAGGACCGAAGAAGAAACAAAAGGTCGAGTGGACCTTAAAAACACCCCATTGGAAGATCCGGATGGTACACTGTATGTGGATGGGTCATGTTTTAAGTTGCCGAATGGCGATGTGACTACTGCTTATGCTGTTGTAACGTTGAATACTGTTGTTGAGACTGCAAGATTAAATCAGAATTCTGCCCAAGCTGCAGAGCTGATTGCTCTCACTAGAGCATGTGTGTTAGCAAAAGGGAAACGTGTGAATGTGTTTACCGACAGCCAATACGCATTTGGCGTCGCACACAGTTTTGGACGATTGTGGAGAGAGAGAGGTTTCTTGACGTCGCATGGTACGAAGATTCAACATGGACAGCTTGTGAATGACCTTTTGGATGCACTGACGTTGCCTAAGCAAGTAGCGATTGTTAAATGTAGTGCGCATCGTAAGGTGACGGATGATGTTGGTCGTGGTAATGCGTTTGCAGACGAGATTGCTAAGGAGACTGCCCGGAACCTTAGCACTCGAATGTATGTGACGAGTTCGGTTAGGTGGCCTACAGAATCGAGTATGTGTGAAGACACTATTGGGAGTGTGAAAGAAATTCAGAATGAGGCCACCGAGACTGAAAAGGCGAAGTGGAAAGAAAGTACGGGAAAGTTGGATACGAATGGTTGTTGGATTGATTTGTCGGATCAGAAAAGATGGTTGTTGCCCGATGCGTATGTGCTGGCCGTTGTGACAATGGCGCATGGGTTAGCACATATTAGCGCGAAAGGTATTTGTAAGTTGCTGTCTCCTGTATGGAAGAATGATGGTATCACGAAATGTGCTGAACGTCTGGTGAAGAATTGTATGGTGTGCATGATGTACAATCCTGGCAAAGGAACCCCAACTCCTCCTGGCAGTTTTGCTCCCCCTTCATACCCCTTTGAGGTGATACAATTGGACTTCATCCATATGGAGCGATGCAATAACCTGAAATACGTTTTAGTCATGGTTTGCGCATTCTCCCGATGGATTGAGGCCTATCCTCTCAAAGACAATACTGCTTTGTCTACTGCAAAAATCCTACTGAAGGAATATTTTCCTCGGTACGGAATGCCTAGAGTCGTGTGGTCAGATAACGGAAGTGAGTTTGTGGGTAGTGTGATGAAGAGTGTATGTAAGGGCCTTGGAATTAATCAGAAATTCCACAGCGCCAATCATCCCCAGTCAGCTGGTTTGGTTGAAGGGTACAACGGCACCCTTAAACTAAAGCTAGCGAAGATTCAGGCTACGACTGGTCTTTCGTGGCCTGACGCTTTACCTTTAGCATTACTGTCAACTAGGGCGACTGTACACTCCCGAGTAGGGCTTAGCCCCTATGAAATAGTGTTCGGCCGTCCTGCGAATGTGTGGGGGGTTCCTAGGCCAGGAATGTTCTCTGATCTTGAGTACCCAATGTTGATCGATTACCTACATGACTTGACTGCTAAACTGAGGTTAATTCACCAACAGGTTTACGACGCATTGCCGACGCAGACGGAGGGTCCAGGCCACCAGCTCCAGCCCGGAGATTGGGTGGTGACGAGGAATTTTTCACGCAAGAATAACCTGGACCCGAGGTTTACTGGACCCTACCAGGTGCTCCTGGCCACGAGGACTGCCGTTCGTCTCGAGGGACGTAAGAATTGGGTGCATGCCACCCATACCAAGCGAGTCCCTATCCCTTTGCCGGCAGACCCGTGGGTAAGGAAAGGCATTGCGCCAACTGAAACCGAAGCGTTGCCAGCGTTTGTGCCTTTTAGCGACGCACAGCCTGTTGGAGAATCCTCAGCGAAGCAGAAAGACTCTGTTGAACAATTGTCATCAAAGGACTCAAGACCAGAACACCCAACTGATCAGCAGGACGCTGTCTCTTCAACGGATCCTTTGTTTGACGAGCAGACACGTCCTGGGAAAACCCGATACTTTCTGCGATCTCGTACTAAGAACTAATAAAAGATCCTGCTTTGTTGTATTGACAACTGCATCATCCAGTTTTCCGTGATCAGTTCTGAACATTTGTATTATTGTAATTATTCTTGTATATATATATATCAAGCTTCATTCCATATACTTTTTTTGCTTTCACAGCTGAGAGACTTTGTTTTTGCATATATACGTATTGTGCATTGAAGGCCGTAGGGCCGCGCGCGTACTTCCTTCTGGATAGTAGGTCTTGACACTAGGTTAAAGGCCGTCGGTTCCTGGGAACTCCTAGGGATTGACTATTGCTACACAGAACGAAGTGCGTCAAGAAACGTTGCGGACGGTCGTAGGGAATGGCATTCTCAAAGCTGAACGATTTGGAAGGAGCACAAGCTCATAGATTCAAGCTGCAACAACTCAGTCGTACCAAATGTTTTATATTCCAACTGTTTGTATTGTTTCTGACTGCTTCTGCACTTTTGGCGGGTGGGGTGTATTACATGATGTCTTACTTCTTACCTTCTGCTACACCTACTCCTACTTCTGACCCTAACCTTACCTCTACCGTTTCTCCTCATTCCTTTCACATGTTACCGGAACACGAACAGGCTAGACGTGTAGAATTCCGCAATAATTCCTTTATTCAGCTCCTTCATCAGCATCAGTTAGTGGTTAACACTACTAATTGTTGGGTGTGTGGGTTGATGCCACATACTACGGATAAGGGAATCCCATATCTGGTGTTACCGTATAGCTCCCAAGGGTCCGCTCGAGCATTTCAGACAATGTTTCGAAGCGCACTGGGTTTCCACCCCATTCGAGAACCACGTTCTCCCTACTCTGGTCCTACCTCGTATCAAAAACCTTTGTCGATAGCAATAGAGGATTTAGATAGTGATATCTAAGATCCCTCGCTTATTTCCGAAGAAGAGGTACAAGCCTATAGGGTCCTAAGTAGAGGTGAATATAGTGCGTTCACTAGCGAAAAGCAGCTTAAAGGCTCGCCTCCAATATGGGTCGTACCCCACACTGGTAATTTTTGTCTCATGGGTCGTGGCCGAAGATCGCAAGCCCGACTTGGAGCAAGTGCTTGCATTGAAAATTACATATTGCCGATGGTCTCGTCCCCTGTGTTTCTGGCTGCCAAGGGTACATACTTTATCTGCTATGATCGTGCATATGCATGGTTGCCCGCTGACTTCATGGGCTCATGCTTCATTGCAAATCTGTTGCCTCCGACGTTCACTGTAGATGCCGATTATCACAAGACTAGAGTTGTGCGAGGCGTAATTAGCGAAGAGGATACTGCCGGTCAAGAGGCAGGAGACTTTTTCAAGGGTTTCCTCCCGTTTTGGGGACCTATGGTTAATAGTAGGAACCTGAGACAGTTGACTCGAGTGGTAGAATCGACAGCTAATATTACTGCCAGTGCCCTTGGTAATATCACCACAGAACTTCAGGCGGATAGACTTATGACGTTACAAAACCGTATGGTTTTAGATGTCATCTTAGCAGATCGAGGTGGGGTATGTAAGGTGATCCATTCGAGCTGCTGCATTTTCATTCCGGATAATGCTCCAACTGTTTATCAAGCCATCTCGAGGTTGCACAAGATCTCCGAATCCATACACGTGGATGTAGGGGATTGGACGTTACTTGGATGGTTTTGGGGCCTGATGTCGACTTGGGGTTGGAAGATTCTGATGATCATCGGGGTCGTTGTGGTGTTCCTGTTCACGTGTTGCCTTTGTGTGCAGTGCGGTCCTGCCTTATGTGGCCTCTGTGCTACAACGTGTATGAGACAGCCACCTGTTACCAAGGGGACTCGATTGGACAGAGCTATGCTACAGCAACATCTCGATGGTCTGATGAATATTGATTACGATTCCGACTAGTGCTTGCCTACATGAGGGCAAAAGGAGCGTCTGAGGTTCCGTGACAATTGTAAGTGGTGTTTTTGACTCGCACGAATATGGTCGAGTCTGGTATCTATGAACCGCAAATGACGAGTTTAGTAAGTGTGCGCAGTTTCGCTGTGCTAACTTAAACCGTTCGTTTGTTATGTGGGTTTTTCATCTGTACCCACGGGTTCCATCTTAGATACGGCATCCATTTTGTCTCTTGCCCTCAAGTAGCCAGCGAACGGACGCTGTCCGCTTCGCGACCCTGGGGCTCCCAAGATATTTTATGACGAGGGGGATGTTACTGTAAGGCAGATGGCGCCGCTTAAGGCTCATCTTGCTGCACGGACTTATTGTGTCAGCCGTGCATCTCATTAGGCACGTCCCTTTGATGCCTGTATCTCGTGTTTCCCGATACCTCCCCTTTTACACCCTTTCCGATCTCCCCACTGTCTCCGTCTTCCTCTGCACCTGTCTTTGTTCCTATTCCGATCTGTTTTACTGCCGATTGGAATGCACTAATGTTGGGAAGATGGGTTTTTACAGTTGGGAACCGCCAAATGTTTCCGCACTTATGATCCGGACCTCATGTGTTTCAAAGTGACCAAAGCGACCCCTCTGGGGGATGATGGTGGGAACCGGGTTGTAAACTTTTGTGTGCCATGTTGTTTTATGGGTAAAAACTGTATAAAAGGAGCGATCCACAGAACCAATTTGAAGCAGTGTCCCCGAGTTGCACGTGTGTTGCTTGTCGTGACTACTGTGTTCCCTGCAGTAAATAAACCTTGAATCTTTGACGTCGAAGGAAGTGTCCCGTGTCTCTGTCATTCGTACGCCGGAGCAGGTTACCCACGAAGGTTTCAGGTGTTGTGCCCTGGCACCGCTGGGTTCTACAGAACTCAGTCCTTCAGGGTGGCGTTGGTGTGCCTCAGCAAGCTTCCCCCCCATGATGCCGTCCTCTGCGCTAAATACTCCTCCACGCATTTTACCGGGCACATGGGAGATCCCGGAATCCGCTGGACTACCACACTGTCCCCGATCGCTCCCTGATCGGTCTTGGACCTGGCTATTGAGACTACCATTGTCTCCCCCTTAATTTGAATGTGTTCTCGACACAGACCTCCCCCCGTATCCCGCTTATTCCTTGCTACCAGTTTGCTTACCCGCATAGCCCCATGGAATGCTAATGCAAAAGCGGCCCGGAACAGCACCGTCTCTGATTGAGATGAACATGTCGCAGGGAGTACGGACATTAACAGGGACAACCTTGCTAGACCTATCGGGTGCCTCTCATCCACTCTACGACCCTCAAGGCGTTGCCACCCACGCAGTGCCTTCTGTACAAGAAAGGACGCTGTGGGATCCTGGATTCCATGTGCCCGCGCCATGAAGGAAATGGCGGCCCGGTGCCTATTGGCTGTCGCCACTGATCTGCCTGCCTGATGTAGTGATACCAGGAATTTCAGGACATACTCCTCCTGCCCCCACTGCTCCCCCCTAGCTGAACCCAAAAATGACCAATAGGAACGGAACGCCCCTTCATAAGCCTTCCTTGTCCTGGGTGCTAGACTCTCTCCCACGAGGTTTTGTAATCCGGGGCACCGAGCGACCAGAGAGCTTCGGGAAATGGTGCCGCCACCAAGTCCGCTGAGGGCAGAAAACCCCGGAAGGCCTGCATATGGGAACGAGAGAGTGCATCAGCTGCCTGGTTCAGTACACCAGGCACGTGTCTTGCCCTAAAGTGGACGTTTAGTCTCATACATAACAGGACAACTTCCTTCAGCAATCTCAAAATCCATGTGCAGTGTGCCGCCTGATTATTGATACATTCCACAACAGTCATATTATCAGACCAGAACACCACAGAGCGATCACGAAACCCCTCTGGCCATGTTTTTAAGGCCACCAGAATGGGGAACAGCTCAAGAAACCCAATGTTACCTGTGAGCCCATCGTCGTGCCACCACACCGGCCAGGTTCGTGCCGACCATTGATTACCAAATATGGCGCCAAAACCTACACTCCCTGCCGAGTCGGTCCACAACCCCAGCTCTTCGGAGGAAACTGGCGGTTTCTTCCACACGACACGACCGTTGAAATCCGCCAGAAACGCCAGCCATATACGCATATCCTGGCGAACCTCTGCTGACAGTCTTGTGCAGTGGTGCCCTTCCTTGAGGCCAACCATAGCTTGGGCGATAGAGCGGGAAAAGGGGCGAGCCATCGGCATCACTCTAAGGGCAAAGTTAAGCTGACCCACAGCTTGTTGCAACTGATGGAGAGTCACTTTTCTCTCGCCAAGGCACATTTCGAGCGAGGCCTTAAATTTTATTACCTTCTCTTTGGGCAAGCGGAAGCACCCCTCCACAGAATCGAGCTCAATCCCCAGAAACTCGAGTGTAGCAGATGGCCCTACCGTCTTGCCTGGTGCCAGTGGCACGCCAAATTCTTTCATGAGATTACAGAATTCACTCAAGGCCTGAGCACATTCCGTGTCCCCGGCTGCCCCCAGGAACAGAAAATCATCAAGGTAATGCATGACCAGTGTAAAACCCGTGGCTCTGGTGAAAGCCCATTGCAAAAAAGTACTGAACTTCTCAAAATACGCACAAGAGATGGAGCAACCCATTGGCATACATTTATCCATGTAGTAGCGTCCTTGAAACACAAAACCTAAGAGACGCTGATCCTCTGGGTGTACCGGGAGCAACCGGAACGCTGACTCGATATCTGATTTAGCCATCAGCGCTCCGGGCCCCAGGCGATTCAAAATGGCGACGGCCTCATCAAAGGATGCGTACCGCACCGAACAAACTCCCGGGTCAATCGCATCGTTCACCGAAAGACCCCTAGGAGCGGACAAGTTGTGGATTAACCTAAACTCACCTGGGTCCTTCTTGGGGACTACTCCCAACGGTGAACAAACAAAGTCGACAACTGGCGGCTTGCCATATGGTATCGTAACCCGACCTCGGGCCACTTCCTTTGCAATCTTTGCCTGTACCACCGTCGTATTTTGTTGAACCGATAGTTGGTTCTTACATTGTGCTTCCCCCCAAAAATCCCCCGCCGGGATGCGGAAACCATATGAGAAACCGTCTCGCAACACCCCGGCGGAGACATGATTAGGGTATTCGTTCAGCCAAGGGATCATTGCCATGATATCAACGGGAGTAGGTAACGGTGCCCCTCGGTCGATTTTAGACCTGTTTGGCGCCTCCTCTACCTCCCGTATCACCAGTCTTGGCTCTGCACGAACTCTCGGGGTATGAGGACTGTCCGCACCCTGCACACTCATGCCTGAACTTGCATGTCCCATGTGGCCTAGTGCACTTGCCTCTGTTAAAGCTCCAACAGACCCCTTTCCTACCTGAGTTCCCATTACTCTTTGCGTTCTGATCACTGTTTGCGCCCGCCCGAAAGGGCGCCCCCAAAGAATGGCGGGAAGGCTCAGCCCCATTCCCGCCCAAAGAAGGCGACTTCGCCGTGTTGGACCCAACCAGTTTCTGCCAGGAAATGGAGTCGAAACAATCCCACGTCAGGGATGGGTCGTGCTCCTTGGCCTTACGAAATTTGTTATCATAACCAAACCATTGATTGCCTTCGTACGATTCATAGAATTCCATAATACGTGTCTGGTAACAAGCTAATTCCAACAATACTTCAGGCCTACGTTCCCCCATAATTGCAGTGAACATTCCAAACGCCCTGGCCCAATTAGCGATCGTTTCATCTACTCTGAAACCCGCCATCTTTGCACGCCATACACTCGGATGCAACAACTCCTTCTGATTTCTAACATGCTCTATGTCATAGTGATCGGTCAACAATGAAAACATGTTCACATATTTATCTGCCCAAATTCTTTCTTTCACATCCATCGGGATATGTTGAACCACCTTTTCCCTCCTTGAGGGTAACGATCCCTCCCCCGCCATTGGCAACGGCTGCTTACCCGAACAAGTAGCTGTGACTGTTGTCGCTGCTGTTCCAACGCTCGATACTGGTTGTTCCATGGGAACCTGCGGGGAAACAAGAGGACAAGGTGCCTTCGCAGCATCTTTTGATTGCCGCAACTGCTTCATTATCGACCTGGCCTCCTCGGCCGTGGCCCCCTCGTTGTCCCTGCCCAACCATGCCGCCAACTGGGCAGCCAATTCAGGAGGCATATCCCCCTCGTTAACAGGTGTGACCACAACAGGGATCGGTTGTCCCGCGTTCGGGACCGGAACTGGGGCCTCGACCGGACTGACCGGGCTCGCTGGAGGTGATTCGGGAACCGGAGCCTCCCCTCCTGCCGCCCTATTCCTGGCCCTTTTACCCCTCCCGGTAGGGACTACTCCCGGCAATGCTGGTCCGATGACTTTTTTCGGTCTACCCGTACCATTCATTGCCGCCATCTGCTTCTTCATGTTCGCCATGTCCTTTACCAGCATACGAAGCATCTGTTCGGTCCCAACCTTCTTTCCGACCTTCTTGCCAGGCATGGTTCACGGATATTCGACTCGAGGTCCTGGATCAAAGCTTCGAAATCGCTGAAAGAAGAAACACAAAATTCCAAGTTCTCAAAATTGGCTCTTGGTTCCGTCTCGGGCTCACGTGCAACGAAGAGGTGCAGCTTCCAAGCACAGGAACAAGAGAATGCTTCTTTGGATTGTCGCTCCTTTTATTCTTCTTTGGGAGGGCGTGGACCCTCCTCCGACCGCCTACGGGGCGTGGCCGACGGTGTAGGTGTCTAGGACAACCCCTCTTGGGCGGGAAAAGGCGCGCCCCGGCTACGCCGCTTCGGGCATACCAGCCGTGACACGCCTCCCGCCCAAAATGGTTTCCCGGGGGGATCGGGGCACCCGACCATACGTTCAGGGGGACCGAGTGGTCGCCCCTTTCCATTCATATTATTGTATTCTTTTTTTAGAGCGCAAACTTGACCTAAAGGTATCAGAGCACTTTACATGGCATCAGTTGCATTACAGACGGACACATTAATTTGTTTGTTAGGCACGGGATGATGAGCGTCCCTACCGAGACTCGAACCCGGCTCCCCAGCATCGAGGTCGACTGCTCTTGCCATCAGGCCACATCCTCTGTGGTGTGTCCCCCTGTATGCATGCACCCTTGATTTCTGCAGAGCAGGAACTTGACAGTCCATGCCCTGCAGGGACGTGCAATGGTGTTCCCAATGTGGTCTCTTGCTAATACTCATGTATGAGCCTTAGCACTGCACTGCCCTGGACCAGCTGCTGCAGGAGCGCCCACCTGGATTCCTTTCGGAATCCAGCAGGCGGTCTCATTATGGGTTCGGTTGAGTGGAAGAAGGGCAAAGGCGTGACGGCCTGCTCCCACGCCACCAATATCAGAATAAGGCCATATATTAGTAAGTAGACCATTAAAGTATACTACTCTGCTTTCACTCTTCCCATTTCTTTGGAATCCATCAGATGTCTTCTCTTTCTTACCCCTGGGTCTTTGTGACACTGCTAATCTACCCATCTTTACTGATCTCACTCCTGACTTTGTTGTGTCTACCATGAGAGATACCAAATCTGGCTCTCCTTTGGACCCTTGCTCCCCTATCACCAAGTTATTGTCGTTGCATTCAACATCATCCTCCTTGCTTGAGCTCTGCAATCTCTCTATTGCCTCTGCCTCAGATCCCTGTGTCTGGAAGCAGGCAGCAGTCACTCCTCTTCTTTAAAAAGCTTTGGAAGCCACAGCTGGGCTAACCCATTTCCATTCTTCCTTTGCCAGCTAAAATGATAGAAAGGAGCACAAATGGAACCCTCTTTTTTAGTTGAGGCTAACATTCTTCTGGATTGTTCCTAGTCTGGATTATGCACCGGTTATGGCATGGAAATTGAATTTCAGCCACAGATAATATTTGCCCCATCTAAGATCAAGAAGGATTTGCCACCTTGATTATACTGGACCTATCTGAGCCCTTTTACCACAGTCTCCAATAACATTGGGGCCGATTCACACAACTAATTTAAGACAAAATCCTAAACTTACTACTTTTGGTATTCACAGAAGTTAGGATTTTGTCTTAAGTTTGTCTTAAGACAAACTTAAGACAGACTTAAGACAAACTTCTAACTTAAGTCTGTCTTAAGTCTATCTTAAGACAAACTTAAGACAAAATCCTAACTTCTGTGATTACCAAAAGTAGTAAGTTTAGGATTTTGTCTTAAGTTAGTTCTGTGAATCGGGCCCATTCTCATTACCCAGCTTTTTACTTACAGTATCTGCTTGGATAAAGTTGTTTGTTTCCATCCTCAAGCAAATTATTGATCTCCCACCCTTTCGCCCTGCCTCTTAACAAACACTGTGGTGCCCTGCATTGTTCTTCACTGATCCCCATCTTTTCAACATCTGCATCACACCCCTTATTTTGCTTCTTAGTTCCTCTGAATGCAACCTCATGTCCTACGTGACCCATACGGAAATTATGCTATCAATCAATGGCAACATTAACATCACCAAAGATAGATTACACCAGTGTATGCAACATTTGGTCTACTGGGTCCCAACAAATTTCTTAGGGGTATATTAACAAGCGGCAGCGAAAATTATCGCCGACCGCTGTTAGCATTAAAAAATATATTGCCGCTATCCCTGGTGATAATCGCCATGGTATCGCAGTATTGTTTACACTGAGCACCATGGCGATAAAAAAAACCATGGATAGCAGGAATATCGCCGTTTTACATTGAATATCGCTGGATTTCCAGCGATATTCAATGAAAAACTGCGATAACCTTGGTGAAAGGGACTGTGGTTGCAGTCACATAATCCATCTCCCATTACAGGTAGGCCTAAGTCTGAAAATTAGCAGACTTTAAAAAGCAGCGTTAACCATGGTTAGCGCTGCTTTCTTTAACTCTAAGAGGGTTAGCGTGAAGCTTGATAATAGGAGAAATGTCGCTTAGCGACATTTCTCCTATTATTTTGCTCTGGAATGCCCCCTTTGCATCTCATTAGAGATGCAAAGGGAAGTGTGGAGAAAAAGGGTGCTAACATTTTGCATGTTAGCACCCTGATGTTGATAGGGAGATAATTTTGTCTCTGCTTTTTTAGCTTTTAAAGCCAAAAAAGCAGAGATAAAGCCCTTGTTAATATGCCCCCAAAACTTAAATGATTTTTTTGTTTTTTATTTGGACTTTCTTCTGGTGGCTATTGGAGTGAGGGAACACCTCCATTTTGGTCTTCATGGCAATCTGAGATTAATTTTCAACTCCTTCTTTTCATTTTCCATGCGAGTTGGATGCCCTGCTACTACATGTCTCTATCATTCTATGCTCACAAAAATCATAACTTTGCACCCCTCTGTTTTGCTATAAAGATAATGTTAACAACTATCATTATTTCTCACTTGGACTTCTGTAATTCCCTCTAACTGGGCAGCCCCATCTATCTTATCTACTGCCTGTAAGAGGTCCTCATTCTTAGACTCCCTCCTTGTACCACAGTCTAAAGGCACCTTCGCCAATTATGCCTCTTGACACGTTCTTAATGTAAAAATGTATTTGCATGGTCCATTGAGCCACCAAAACACTGGTCCCTCTTACATCAAAAATAAATCTGAGATCTCTCTAACTGCAGTCATCGATCGACCACTTCTTTCCTTCTCTCTGTCACCTGCATTAGGAAGATACATGTCAGAGGAGGCTCTTATTTCTCCCAGCTTCTAAATGCTGCCTCTTTCTATGTGCATGATCCAAGACCATCTGGAAACATCTGATCCTTTAGCAATAGGACAACTCTTTGGGCGACAGAACGCTGAATACATTTAATTAATCAAGTAATTATTCCATTCATTTTGTACCAATAGTAGGGCAGATTGGTCTTGTGTTGGCAATGTAGGCAGTGTATTTTTGATCAACCTAGTTACAAAGCCTAATACTGTGTTTGGGCAAAACGTTGTGTTCCAAATACTGGGATACATTTTTTTGGTAAGTAATAAAGTTTTTAAGCATATCGTTGTTTGAAATGTTATTTTCAGCAATACAGTTGTAAAACATATTGGGGCATATTATCAAGCCTGTGCGCTAAAATTATCGCCGCTTTATCGGCCGAAAACGGCCGATAAAGCGGCGATAATGGGCTTGATAATATGTTCTATGGAATTCCAATCGAAGCACATGTTACATGTGAAGACATCTAACATGGGCTTCGATTGGAATTCCACAGAGCATATTATCAAGCCCATAATCGCCGCTTTATCGGCCGTTTTCGGCCGATAAAGCGGCGATAATTTTAGCGCACAGGCTTGATAATATGCCCCATTGTTTTTTAATTATTTGAATGTGCTATAGTTAACATATAATTTTAGGTGTTCGTATTATTGGTATCCTTGTCATTAATTTTATGAAATGTAGTTAGAGATTTTAAGTGATTTAGTATATTTTTTAATGTTATAGTTTTGTAGCGTTTTGTTGGGTTTGTGTGGGGATTTGTTAAGACATTCTTTGAATTGGAACTATTTTTAGTTGATTATTTATATATTCTTAACTAATTTTTACATTTATTGTTTATTTACATTTTTTGTGTGTTATATTATTACTTAAAAAATGAAATAGAAATTTTTATTTAGTTTCATTATTCGTAATATTAAGTTCTAACTCAGTTGTGGGTTAATGGGTTAGTAGGGGTATAGGATAGAAAGTTAATTGCGTTAAAAAAATCTAAAAGTACTTTTGATTAGTTTTTAATAGTTAATTAATTATTTAATTGATTGTTAAATATGTAAATATTTTGATACTGTTTTTTTTAAGTTATATCCCAGTTGGAGTTAACAGTCATTTTTACCAATTATACATTATTTGGGTATTACGATCACACCCTCTTAAGGGGCCCATAAAAAATAATCAGTTTTAGTTGATGTATTTGAGCAAATGCTCTTTAAAAATAACTGTTTTGGCACTAATTCTCCTTCATTTATATGGGGCAAGTTGTGAAAATTTCAAACATCCACTAAGCTAATCGTCTGATTTGACTAAAGGTACAATGAAGTTTGCGACTTATAAGCTCATGGTACTTGAGTTGAAGAGGAGCTTTGAAGCTCTGGTGGTAAGTGGGAGCCTCAGAGCCTTAGGGGGAGCAGAATGTCTGTGGAGTTTAGGGTCAGCTGGAAGCCTCAGGGAAACAAATGGTAAATGGGGAGAAGGATAATCCAGGTCAGAGTAAGCAAGACCTATTGGGTTTAGGAGTGAATAGGGCTATCAGGGGACTGAAGGATGAGAAAGATTGCAAGGGCACCCAGCAGAGAGCACTTCTGTTAGGAATCTGAGACTGAACAAGATTCTCAGGTGATCCAAGAGTGAAAATCAGATTAAGGGTTGTGAGAAATTGGCCTGTTGACTGAAAGGGGGCTGTTCATGCAACAGGCTTAATCCCTGTCAGGCTGAACCACAAAATTCACTAAATTAACATGTGCTTAACCCTCTGAGAGTGTGACACAAAAGCAGTCAGGCTTATCTTAAAAGCAATGTGTAAAGTATTTATGAAGCACACAAACACTAATAGAGTGAAAACACAATACAGGAAAAATGCCACCTAAATGTAATAAATTCTTTGACACCCAAACAAACAAAATGCAAACAGTAGAACGAAAGATATGCAATTTTAAAGATTTCCGGTAATTAAAGTGCTTAAAAACACAAAAGTGCTACTTGTGGTTATCTGGTCGTTTGCCACTGGGTCAAAGTCACAAGTCCCGGCCTACTGCGATAGTAGCAGACTGGATAAAAAGGCCAGGTAAGTCCAGCTGAAAGAGTTACCATCAAAGTCCAGCACAAAGAGTTTTGTTCCCGGTGTATGGGGCAGGGAAGAGCAGGCCAGGCGTCTCGCACGGTTGTTGCTGTAGCGCAGAGATCCTGTCAGTCGTTGTGGACGGTTGTTGCTGGAGCTTCACATTGGCAGTCAACACAAGCTGTCAATGCTGTTGCGCAGAGTACAGATCTTGCATTGCCGAGGCATTGTTGGTGGCCGCTGTGGCATGAAGAATCGAGTTTGCCGGAACTTTGTATCTCATTGGTAAGTGGCAAGGGTGGCAAGATTTTGTCGCAAACTGGCCTGTTTGTTTTTATGAAGAGCCCAAAACTTCAGGATTGTTCCTTTTCTTTGGAGAGGAGCTCAACTAATGCCACACCAAGGGTCCCCTTCTATGAACACCTGCTTTATGGATCTGTTAGGTTTTTATTCGGGTTGTGGATTTTTGACCCTCTTTAGCCTTTATTCCTTGATTTTGAGATTCTGAGACTTTGTAATTGACTCAGAGAATTGGAGTATCTTCAAATTTGATTACAAGTAGGTTTGTGATAGTGATTATGCAGATGATGGTATCCAAAAGACACATATTATGTTTTCAATGATTTTCTCAGGTGTGGTTGTGTTTTATCCACTTCTTTGATTCACTAGGGTGTATTTCTTCCGTCTTACTTTTTCATATGTTTTACATTTTTGTTATTGAGATTATTTAAAGTGTTAATCTCGATAGTTTTAGTTTCTATTGCGTAGTGGGAGTCTACAGAATTGTACAATCCAACACTTGGCCCTCAGCATGGTCTCAAATATTCTGTAGACGATTGGAGACCAAAAACTCAACAAAGTTGCCACCACAATCTTTAAATGTTTAATGGAATTTCAAGCCTCTCCTCTCGAGAGAAACATTCCTTTAGCTTAAAGAGTACCATATGATTGGGTGGTCTCCGGGTCTGTCTAGATTACCACTGAAATTAGGGGAAACAATATGTGGCTGATCAGAGGCTGACAGAGAGAACGTGTGTTTTGTTTTGACCCATATTATACTAGATACGTATTTAACAATATTCATGTTGATGTTGAAGGAAGTGCACCTTTCCATAATATCTGCTATATAATCCATGCTCTTTGCTTCTCTATGGGCCATATGTAGGTGGCCAAATACCGGTCGGTAACACCGAAAAAGGGTCTTTTTCGGTGTTACCGACATTTATTTAGCCATGTGAGATGTACGTAATACCAAATTGATTCGATAATAACGAATCGGTAAAAAATCATATTTACCGATTTGAAATTACCGAAACAATGAATACCGAATCGGAATTAACGATTCGGTAAAACGTCCAAAAATAAAATGTAGCAAACCTCGTTAATACCGAATATGACCAAAATCGGTAATAACGATTCGGTATTTACCACGTTTCAAGAGCATGTGGTAGTCAGGTGCAGTGCATATAAACAGGCCCAAAATGCATCTGTGTGAACACAATGGCAGGCCTCTACCTCATAGCAAGGCGGCTACGCTTGAGAGCAGCAGGAATGAGTATCTGGAGACGTGAAGAGCGGGTGTACAGATTACGCATCACATTGTTCCAATTGACAGAACCTGAAATACATGAAAGATACAGATTTCACCCAGACACCATCCTGGACCTAATACGGGACCTAAGACCCTATCTGGAGCATCAGACACCAAGGGCCCACGCAATCCCCACCCATGTCCAGGTACTCTGCTGCCTGCACCTCCTTGCATCAGGAAGTTTCCAGGGTGTGATAGCTGCAGTGGGTGGAGTGTCACAGAGCTGTCTATCCCGTTTCTTCAACACCTTCCTGGGCGCCATGATGGACAGAATGGAACATTACATTTCCTTCCCCAGTACACAGGCGGAGCTGCAGAGAACCAAGCTGGAGTTCTACCAACTTGCCCATTTCCCCCACGTCATTGGCTGCATCGATGGGACCCATATTCCCATCTGCCCACCTGCAGCAAGTGAATACATATACAGAAACCGCAAATCCACCCACTCAATCAATGTGCAGGTGATCTGCAATGCCAAATACATTATAACTGACATCGTGGCCAAATTCCCCGGGAGTAGCCACGACGCGTACATCTTCAGGAACAGTGGCATACATACACGTCTGCTTGCTGGTGAATTTGGCGACGGATACATACTAGGTAAGTAAATGTGACAAAACCTGATGTACACCCTGGCTCAAGCTGTTGGTCACACAAATCAATGCCACTTACTTCTGTTCATAGGTGACAGCGCATATGCCCTCCGGCCGTGTCTACTCACACCATATCTCAACCAAACCACCCGGAGGGAGAGGAGATACAATGTGGCACATAGGAGCACACGCAACATGGTGGAGCGCACATTTGGATTGCTCAAAAGCAGATTCCGTAGCCTCCACAAAACAGGAGGTGCACGTCTGTACAGCCCCATCAAATGTTGCAAGATAATTGCTACGTGTGCAATGCTACACAATCTGCCCACTAAAAAAGGAACAGCAGTGGAACTAACTGAGTCAGAGGACGAGGACGAGGACAACCCTCAGCCAGAGCCCTGCGCAGCTGGTGTTGCTATTGAACATGATGGGAGACAGAGACGGGCAGAGATTACGTCAAACTATTTCTGAGTGAGTAACGACACTGAGCCATTAACAGTTACATGTAGAGGTGTTTATTGGGCCATTGTCCTTTACTTCCTGCGTCCACGTGCTGCACGTGCACGTTCCCCATCAACACTGTCTGGTGTGTTGGACTGTTCCTGTGCTGGCACGTTTCGTCCACTACGCCTCCTGCACTCGGTGGGTGAGGGTGTAATGCTACCACGGCTGGTAGCCTCCTCACTGTCCCCCGCCCCCCTTCCATATTGGACGCCTTGGCATTCTGCATGAGCTCTAGCACTGAGGTCATGGACACCATCCCCCTGGCTACATCCCTGCTGCAATGCGCCATCTCCTCCTGCATGGCGATGGACCTGCGACACATCAGTGATGTAGTAGTGGCCAGCCGGTTCACCGACTTGGTATAGGCCTGGGGTCTCTGTCTCTCCCGGCGCCTGCCAACACGGTCCTGCTCAAGCCGGCTGCAGAGGTTGTCCACCGAGGTAGCTACTCTCTCCATCCCTGCACACAAGTTCTCTCCCATGGACACGGTAGACCACAGCATCCTCCTGCATCGGCTCGAGGAGACTGGCATTGGCGGCCAGGTATTGCAATGGTTCCGCTCCTTTCTAGACGACCGCTCCTTCTGTGTTGCCATCCCTCCCTTCAAGTCCAATTTCCAACCGCTGGCCATGGGGGTCCCGCAAGGGTCCTCGCTGAGTCCCATGTTGTTCAACCTTTACGTGAGACCGCTGGCTGATGTCGCTAGGCAGTGAGGCCTAACTCTGGTCTCATATGCCGACGACACACTGCTGGCGGTTACTCTCAGCGGGGATGCGGAGATCGAGGCCCCCAGGTTTCAGTCTGGACTGAAGGCGGTGGCTAGCTGGTTGACAGGCAACTGTCTTCAGCTGAATGCCACAAAAACGGAGGTGATGGTTGTCGGTAAGGGAGTGGAGTTGTGGGGTGACCAATGGTGGCCCTCAGAGCTAGGACCCACTCCGACCCCGGTATCGGAGGTAAAAAACCTGGGGGTTTGGCTGGATGCGGGCCTCTTCTTTGTAGGGCACACCAAAAAAACTGCGGCCTGTTGTTTTGGACTGTTGAGGGGCTTGAGACCTGTTCTCAAGTTCTTTGACGCCCCGACCAGGCAGCTGGTGATCCAGGCAACTATCATCTCCCGCCTGGATTATGCCAGCTCTCTTCTGGCCGGGGCCAACCAGGCCGAGTTAACCCGTCTGCAGCGGGTTCAGAATGCTGCGGCGAGGGCGATTGTCGGACTGCCCAGATTCAGCTCGGTGGCAGGTGTCCTTTGTTCCCTACATTGGCTCCCTGTAAGGAAGCGCATCCTTTTTAAGGTTCTGTGCCTTGCCTTTAAGATTCTGAGAGGTATAGGCCCGGAAATCTTATCTAGTTGTCTCTCCTTTTACGTTCCCACCCGTACCCTCCGTTCCCAGGGCCTGGCCCTTGCTGTGGTCCCCAAATTCAGGCTCAGTCGCATGGGAGGCCGCTCGTTCAGTGTAAAGGCCGCGGCAGCATGGAACTCCCTTCCTGTTGAAATCCGTCTGATGGAGGATCTCTTGACTTTCTGGAGGGCCATAAAAACATTCCTGTTTTAGCTGCTTTTATGTTTTCCACTTTCCTGTTGTGTTATGCTCTACCTTGTCTCTGCGCCGGGACGCTCCTTGGCTGGAGTATCTGTGCGCATAATAAATCAATATAACATAACATAACATGGCACTGATGCCCTTCTCCATCTTGTGCATATGCCTGTTTATGTTTGCCACCTCCCTGTGCATTGACTTCATCTCCCTCCATTGCAGGCGCTGGACCTTCAGCATGTTGCCTTTCAGTCCAGCAAACACACTGTCACCCTGCTCGGATGCTTCTGGACTGTCCGGCCTTGCCCTGCGGCGTCTTGATGAGA
This sequence comes from Lissotriton vulgaris, assembly GCF_964263255.1. Lineage (NCBI taxonomy): Eukaryota > Metazoa > Chordata > Amphibia > Caudata > Salamandridae > Lissotriton > Lissotriton vulgaris. The sequence goes on along the minus strand of NC_141696.1, from coordinate 1,330,845,687 downwards.
TGTGGGCGCCTTCGGATGCAGAACCAGCCCGCTCCCTGTTGGATCTGTCTCCTATGGGACTTTGTTTGCCCAATCTGCCCTCCTCCTCCGACTCCTCCATCTGCTGGAGGGTGACCACGGCATGCGTCCTGCCTGACTGTGGTGGTGGTGGTGGTGTTGGTGAACGTCGCAGTGGTGACTGAGTGAGAGGGGATTGAGGCCCTCCCTGGCGCTGTGGTGGTGACTGTGGTGGAGGATTGGCTGCCTGTGATGGCGCAGAGCTGGTGGTCCCTGCAGAGATGCTGTCATCATCCTGTTGCCTCCCCTCTGGCCTGGCTGACCTGCATTTTGCTGCCCTCTGCTGCACTGCAAGATGACTCGCCTGTAATGACACAAATGTAAATATACTCAATGCTCTGTCTGCAATGGCATTACATTAAACTACATGCCTACAGTGCACAGTGGTTGTCCTGACCTATCCAATTTATTTACCATGCTATTGTGTATGCTGGCCTGACTGTCCTGATCATGAGTTCACACTGACTACATCACCCATAATGCATTGCAGGTAACCAGTAAGACATGGTGTGGAGTGGGAGCCCTTTTACCACTATGGGGATTGGGATTGGGGAGGGGGTAGCGCAGCATGCTGGGCATGCTTCTTACCTTGTTTTCTTCCTGCTCTGGTGGAGCTATCTGCGTTTCCCACGCCACTCACACTCTCCGGCTGGATGGTGGACTCCACCATCTGTTCCAGTGGTGTTGGTGCTGGGGCTCGGTTTTTACCTCCTCCTGTTTTGCCAGCCTGCCTCTGTCTCTCTGCCATCCTCAGTTTTGCTGTCTTCTGATGTCCTCTATGGTGCGCAGGGTCACACCTATGGCATTGATCTTGTCCCCAATGCCACTCCAGATTTGCCTCTTCTGTGACTCTGGCACTTGGTGGGACTGGGCTCCAAATAGCTTGTGGTGCTCTTGGCTGACATCCTGGATCAGTACCTCAAGCTCCTTGTCACTGAACTTGAGTTTTCGCTTTCTGTCAACTCCCTCCTTCTCCCTGTCCTGGCTTGCCATTTCAATGCTTGTTCTGTTGTTTTTCTGCCTTGCTTGTGGATGTGTGGCTGTGTTGCTGCTGGCTCCTCAGCTCTCCTGCCTGCCTGCCTGCCTGCCTCACAGTGAGCTCCTGGTCCTGTGCACCTGGCTGGGTGTGGCCACTTCCTGTTTGGGAGGTAATTGGTGTATCAGGATTGGCTGATTCACCAAATTATGATTTTTTGAGTTACCAAATCGGTGTTTCCGAATTCGGTAATGGATTCTGTAACACCGATTCGGTATTAGGCTTTCTGTATTTTTGATTTTTTACCGATTAGTTCAGATTCGGTATTTAATACCGAATTGTAACGAATCGGTAAAGTTTAACGATTTTTTATCTACATCACGTTTACCGAATTCTTAATACCGATTCGTTAAAATTCGGTATTAAGGATTCGGTATTCGCAATTTACCTACATATGGCCCTATGTGCTTTATACATAAGTGAGTGCATACATGGTTACCAGATCCCTGTGACAAAGATCTAAGTTGAAAAATGCCCTCCTCTGGGAGACACTCAGTGTTCTTACCTTTCTAAAAATGGCATTTTCAAAATTGCAACTCATAGTCTGACTTTATCATTGAAATGATTTTTAATTACAATTTATCAGATTCCAAACATGAAATGTTCACCTGTTCCTAATCAAACGTTATCACTTACTAAAGGTTATGTTAGCCCAATTATATTTATATCCTATGGTGGAGGTAGGCCTCACAGTAGTGAAAAACAAATGTACTACACCCTGCCCTCTGGGCTGTGTAAGACTTACCCTAGAGGTGACATATGTGTATTAAAAAAATTGAGGTTTTGGGCCTGGCAAGAGGTTTATCTTGCCAGGTCAAAATTGCAGTTTAAAACTTCACATACAGGCTGCAAAGGCAGGCTGAATGACATGTTTAAAAGGCTACTTAAGTGGGTGGCACAATGAGCGCTGCCGACCCACTGGTGGCATTTAATTTACATGCCCTGGGTACATGTAGTATCGTTTTACTACGGACTTACAAGCAATGCATCACTTTTGCACCTTGTAAAATGGTGAATGCACAGGGCTCTCATGAAGATTTATGAAGCCACATAAAGCCGACCTGCATGGCTTTGAGGCACTTCATGAATCATGAGTAAGGCAACGCAGCACAAATTGCTGGTGCACCTTACTCTGCACCGGAAGGAGTTCTTCCATGGGTGTTGCGGTGGGCTTTCCCACACAACACCCATGGAATTTGACACTGCCCTAGATTTACAAAGTGATGTAATCCTAGGGAAGCGCCAAATCTGTACGCCTCCCAAGTTGAGACATATGATGAGAAATATGTTTATTCCTCCTCGTTTTTTCTCTTTCTATGTGTGCTGCTTACCTGCAACGGAGGCACTCTTGCACCGTGGTGCAAGTGTGCCCACTTTGGCGCTAGGCTGGCAAAACAGCACCAAAGCAGGCAGAAAGGACAGGAATGCACGGCATTGCTTAAATACATTGCATTCCTGCCCTTTAACCTTGGGGCAGGGCAGGTTGGTACTGAGTGTCAGTGGTAGAGTGTGCAGAGTCCTTAAAGCCAACAAAAATGGGTTCAGAAAACAGGAGCGTGAAGGCAAAAAGTTTGGGGATGGTTCAACATGGGTCCTGGGGTAACTGGGTATTTTAGAGACCAATGATGATGAGCAAGAGTCTCACGGGGCCCAAGAATGGAAATGAGCTGAAGGGGCTTGAGGGTAAATTAGTATTTTAGGGACCAACTGATGAATTAAAACGCCAGTGGAACCAAATGTCTATTGGTCTTTTATTTCTCTTAGCTGCGTATGACAGCAGGTTTGGGTCTCGTAGCAATTTATGCAGGGTCCAGGAAATAGGGTCTCTTTGTTTTTGTTGAACTGATTGGTGGGCACCCTCATTTTCCCTCTTATCTCCTCTTTTTTGAGAATATGATTTACTGAGGACCTGCTAGTCACTGACAAGTGAGGATTCCTATGATTGAGCAAGAACTTCAGGGCCGGAGGGCACACAGAGCATTGAGGGATCTCAGGGTGAGTACTGGCAAGGTACTTAAGGGTGAGCAACAGGTTCTGAGTCCTGAGGATGAGAAAGCAATGTATACCACAGAAGATAAGTGTCAGGAGATCTGTGGGTGAGGTGCATGGGAATAAATGTATTTCCAGTACTGACCAAAATTGCTATCCTTGCAAACTTTAAAACCCTTCAATCATCACAAAATGTTCCTTACATTAGCACAATCATTCGAACTAAATGTTTTTCAAAGCATTGCCTTCTGCAAAACTGTTCCACTTTTTTCTGTACCTGGGCTTATTTGCTGTACTAATCCAACCCTGGTGAAAGAATATTGGTAGCACACCTAAAAAATAGACGTGGGGGGTGATAGTGTACAGCAAATACAGAAATTGACACTCAGTAGTGTTTGTTATCTATACTACTATTATAAAGAGAGAACTTGCACCTTTTGGCCAGGTAAACTCGGGAACCACAGCGCCAATCTACACACCCGATACATCTATGAAAATGTCGAGGTGTGTAGATGGACATAGGCTATAAAAATAAAAATAAAAAAGTAAATTAAAAAAATTAAGTTTGTAAACAAAGTAGTCCCCTGAAAGTTCGCCGGCCGGGACCTAGCGCTGGCCGCGACGCGACGTGCGTGATGACCGTGACGCGACGTGCGTAATGTGGACGAAGGAGGAGCGGCGGTGCACTGACGAGCGGCTGTGCAGTGAGGAGCGGCGGCACAGGTAAGTAAAGGGAAAGTTCAGTGCGAGACTGTGTGATGCAGGGGGAGGCAAGAAGGAGGCAGCAGTAAATGAAAATGTCGGAGCGCGAGTGAGTTGGGGCGGGAGGGGGGCACGAGTGAGTCGGGGTGGGAGAGGGGCGGGAGTGAGTCAGGGCGTGAGGGGGCGGGAGTGAGTCGGGCGGAGGGAGTTAGGCGGGAAGGGGTCGGGCGGGAGCGGTGTACTGCCCCCAGCCCCTTTCTGCCCCAGGCAACGCTGGGGCGGGCTGCTAGTATTACATAAGATAATACACTCGAGCCCATATGACCAGTTGCCAGGATCAAAATCCCTGGTGCAGGAGAGGGGGGTTGAGTGGCTTTAGGGATTTACCTCCCCCCACCCACTCAACTTCCTTAGCTTTAAGTTTCCTATTGTCTCTGGGCCTGGAATTATCAGGTCTGTAAACTTTGAGCCAGCTAATTCTGGACCCAGGGACACTAGGCCTGGACTTGCTATCTGAGCTCCACATGCGCACAACCTCCAGTAGACTGAAAGGGCTTTAACCCCCATCATCTCCAGTAGCCCAGGCTGTGGAGTGCACTGGCAGTTTGTCAGCTGTCATGGGCTTGCCAAGAGCTGACGACTCAGACTTTGCATCATCCAAAGTACTTTGTAGGTCTTCAAAAGACCATTTATCAGATCATGTGTCTTTGGATGCTACCAGCCCCATTGCTGTCCCCACTCCTGTTATGGAGTGTTGCTGCTAAATTGTGAGAAAGGAATTTATTTTAAAAAATATGGGCAAGCAGCACATTAATATAAAGTGGCCACCCATTGTCCTGATTACCCTCTAAACTCCAAAACAAGAACTAAACCTTCTATGTGGTATATAGTTCAGGATTTTAAAATGTGCCTAAGACTGATATTTCAAAAAGTATATTTCTTTAACTTGGAAGTGTTTCACTTAGGTACAATGCAGAAACACTAAAATGAATTTCTGCATTGACTGACATTTATCAGAATTTACATTTCCAGACATAAACTTTGAAAATGCATGCCTGCGATGAGGATGCTATTGGCAGGGTGTAGCAGACTGGCTTAGTATATGGTGCACACTTATGTCAGTGTAGCACCCTGCACTAATCCAGACAACCCTTATGCTGATTTTAATGGTCTTAGAAAGCTCGCTAAGTGGTAGCTGTGGAGAGCAGCCTTCAGGCTTAGTCCAGAAGGAGTGTAAAGAAGCTTGTTTTACCAGTACTTAATCTTATGGTTTAGGTTAAGTGAAAAAGAACCACACAGTGTAGTTATAAAAAAATATGTATTTAATATTAACACTCACTAACACCACGTATTATCTTCTACCTGGAGATAGAAACACAATACACACAATACTTTCTCAATAGAATATGAAAATAACACAAAATACACAGGGGAGGCCAAACCATATACTAAAATAGTGGAAAGCAAACCACGACTCAAGGCAAGTGTGGACCCAGAAGATGTAGAAAAGTCGGGGACCCAAGGAATCACCCAAGGTGGGTATCTAGGAACCCTATGGAGGTCGTGTGCAGTGTGGGAAGACAACAGCGTACTCAAGTCAAGTCAATGGATAACTCACTGTTGCAATTTTAAAGAAGATGGACCCTGCCCAGCGGACCCTCAAGAAACCCCATGGAGGACGGAAGATTGGAGAGCCACCCCACTGCGGATACCCCAGGAACCAGAATACCAATACCAGGCAAGCCGGGTGCATAAGGGCGAAGAGGCGTAGGAAACCGTCAATCACATTGGAGGACTTTGGGAAGAGGTCACTGATGAAGAAAGTTAAAGTGTCCGGTGGACCCTAAAGGTGGATTCAGGATGAGAGGTATCTGCAAGCAGAGGGGACAGAGTCAATGCCACTCAGGAGTGACCAGGAGGCACGGAAGACAAATGCCCACTGATGAGATGCAGGAGAGTTTGATAGTGCTCTTTAAGTTGCAGCTTTGTGGACCAGGCCAATCTGGGGAAGACCAGGAGCGGTTTACGAGCTGCCCTAGGTTGGATGTATAGAAGCAAGGAGTCAGCGTCCGGCAGGGGCACCAACAACCTTGGCAACGGCAACCAAAGAAATCATAGAAAAAGGTGCAGTGTTGGAACCAGCAAGGTCTTAGTGACTCATCACAAGCAGGTAGGTCAGAGCAGGCACGAGCAAGCAGCAGAGCCCACTGTTGCCAAATAGGACCCTCGAGAGGACCCACGGTCCAAAGGATCAGAGTCGCAGGAGGACCTCAAGAAGCTCACCAAAGGATGAAGGCCCAAGGTGCACCGGATGTGGTGCAGGCAACGATCTTGGCTGGAGGAGATGCTTGATGCTGGAGCTGCTTGAAGCCCGAAGATGTCTGGAGGTGAGAGTCGAGAAGCCTTTGCAACAGCAAGTCAAGGTTGCACACAGGTGTTCTGTTACAGCAGTTCCATCGAGGGATACTGTTCTCAAACTCGATAAGAAGACAGTGCAGGCCTTGGGGGAGTTGCAGAACCACCAACTGTGTTGCTGAGCCTTTCGGAGTCAGTGGGAGCCCAGGATCAGCGGACTGGTCAGCTTCTTTGCAGTGCCTTCAGATGCAGGGGAATGACTCCTTCTCTCCAAGGGAGATTTCTTCGGGTGTTTTGGATGTGCACCTGTCCTGTGTAGAAATTGTATGGAGCACAGGCACAGGCGTTGCAGCAGACTTGCAGGATGACGAGACCAGGAGCAGCAGGAGTCTTCCCAGTTGCAGTCTTGGTTCCCAATGCAAAGTCCAGTGAAGTCCAAAGTGCCCAAACGATTGAAGAAGAAGTGGTATAGGATTCTAATCTTGTCCCACGATGAATCTAGGGACCCACTCACAGGTAAGCCCTTAAGTACCCTAAGGTAAGGGTTGGGTCAATTCAGGCGTCTCTCCCACAGGAGGGGCTGGACAGTGGTGAGGATACTCCCAAGTCCTTGGTCCAGTTTCGAACCTGGCGGTACAAAAGGGGGTGGTGATGGACGGAGCATCTGAACCAATCAAACACTCACACCCAGTCAAGAGATCTGGGTTTAATCCATCACCGTTCTTTAGCCCACTCTGCCAACCCAGTTCAGACAAGGCCATATGCAAATCAGTCTGACCCTGTGCCTCATGGGAACAGTCTAGTCCGCATGCCTTCCCTGGACCGAAAACAAGCTTCTGAGGACCGGTTTCTGGCATTTCAGCCGTCTTCAGCCTGGCTTGCTTGAATCCAGTGGCAAAGTGAGCAAGGGACTCACGTCTGAGCATACCCTGCCAACTTATGGCGAACAAAGCGTACAAAAAAGGGTGGTGATGGACGGAGCATCTGAACCAATCATACACTCACACCCAGTCAAGAGATCTGGGTTTAATCCATCACCGTTCTTTAGCCCACTCCACCACCCCAGTTCAGACATGGCCATATGCAAATCAGTCGGACCATGTGCTTCAAGGAAACAGTCCAGCTCGAACTGCCAAGCCATGCCTTCCTTGGATGGGAAACAAGCTTCCGAGGACCGGTTACTGGCATTTCAGCCGTCTTCAGCCCAGCTTGCTTGAATCCAGTGGCAAAGTGAGCAAGGGACTCACGTCTGAGCATACCCTGCCAACTTATGGCGAACAAAGCAGTACAAAAGGGGGTGGTGATGGACAGAGCATCTGAACCAATCAAACACTCACACCCAGTCAAGAGATCTGGGTTTAATCCATCACCGTTCTTTAGCCCACTCTGCCATCCCAGTTCAGACATGGCCATATGCAAATCAGTCTGACCCTGTGCCTCATGGGAACAGTCCAGCCCGAACTGCCAAGCCATGCCTTCGCTGGACCGGAAACAAGCTTCCGAGGTCCGGTTACTGGCATTTACGCCGTCTTCAGCCCGGCTTGCTTGAATCCAGTGGCAAAGTGAGCAAGGGACTCACGTCTGAGCATACCCTGCCAACTTATGGCGAACAAAGCGGTACAAAAGGGGGTGGTGATGGACGGAGCATCTGAACCAATCAAACACTCACACCCAGTCAAGAGATCTGGGCTTAATCCATCACCGTTCTTTAGCCCACTCTGCTACCCCAGTTCAGACATGGCCATATGCAAATCAGTCTGACCCTGTGCCTCATGGGAACAGTCCAGCCCGAACTGCCAAGCCATGCCTTCCCTGGACCGGAAACAAGCTTCCCTGGACCGGTTTCTGGCATTCCAGCCGTCTTCAGCCTAGCTTGCTTGAATCCAGTGGCAAAGTGAGCAAGGGACTCAAGTCTGAGCATACCCTGCCAACTTATGGCGAACAAAACGGTACAAAAGGGGGTGGTGATGGACGGAGCATCTGAACCAATCAAATACTCACACCCAGTCAAGAGATCTGGGTTTAATCCATCACCGTTCATACCTGAGCGGGAGCCAACGTCTCCCTGAACTAGGTTGAACTGGAGTATGCAAGGAGGGCACCAAATGTGCCCTTCAAGCAGTCTCAGTGGCTCTGGCAAACGTCCCACCCTGTCTCAATACACTAAGTCCTGTCTGGAAGGTGGTCACACCTCCCTGTGACAGGAAAAAAGATATTATTAGGTAAAATCAATTTCAAGGTGTGCGCCCTTGGACTCGTGATAGAGACAAGCAATCGGCCCATGTATGTTCAATATACATAGGGATGTCGGAACCTCCTCAAATGGGCAGCGGCGTCAACATCAGAAGTTTGTTATAAGAGGCAACTCAAAACGATCAAATTTCGTTACCTGAATCATTAATGATTGAATCTAAACGGTCTGGTGATTGCCACCGAGAATTACATATTGCTGTTAAAGGCTGCCGCTTTAACCTCCTTTGAAGGTGTTTTCCTAGAATGTCGGAAAGAAGATGCAGGCAGCCTTCAGTCTGGATGCTACTGGCTCCGGATTTTACCTAATAATATCTTCATGCATTTACACATAGCTCTGTTCTATCTACCGTGATATACCGATTGAGCTGAAACCACAGTATATCACTCTCTATCATCATTTTCATGAGTAGTGGACGGCTAACTGATAAAGGCATGTATGCCGAAACGCGCGTTGTAGACATCTGCCGCACTGCCTGAGTCAACGTTTTCGTCTATCACATGGATTTGTATATACTTGTGACTGTTGATGAATTTATTTACATGTAACAATTAATTTGATTCTCAAATGCATAATTGAATCATTGTTTCATCTATTCAAGTATGAACTTTATACAATTCAGAAAAAAATAATTTTAAACAAAATAAATAAATAAACTGATTGATATAAGTACTTTATGTTTATCATGTTTCTATAGGGTGCTTGTCATACATATGTCTATATCTTAGACACAGAAGGGTATTCTTTGGTATAGAAATTGTTTAGAATGTTTTCTAGCTATAACTTTCTTTCACTAGTTTTATTCCCTATGTTGTAGCTAGTTTGCTGATAGGGGTCCCTTGTTTTCTAAATAACTAGTCTCTGTAGGAGGTGTGCAGCGATTCCTACGTGGAGAGATTATGCCAACATCCAGTCAGCTGGGGATGAGGGCCTGTGTCATGGTGCATCTTGTGTGCATATGCAGAGTGAGGAAGCAGGTGTAACTTCATGGTGAACTTGTTATCAATGATGATTCCGAGGTTTCCGGAGTGGTCGGCGGTTATAGGTGCGGTTCCCTGGTCTGGTGGCCACCACGAGTCTTTCCAGGGTTTGCTATTATTGCAGAATATCAGTAATTCTGTCTTGTCTGTGATCAGCTGCAAGCAAATGTCCTTCATCCAGTCAGTGATGCTTGTTATGCATCTGTGTAAGTTGATCCTGGTGTTGGTCAGGTCATTGATGAGGGAGATGATCAGTTTGGTGTCATCAATGTAGGATATTATTTTGAGACTGTTAGATCTGACAATATTGGCCAGTGAGGTCATGCATTCTTTGAAGAGTGCAGGGCTGAGGGATGAACCCTGGGGTGCACCACTGATGATATTCTTGGGTTCGGAGGTGAAAGGTGGTAGGCGGACCCTCTATGTCCTTCTGGTGAGGAAGAAGGTGATCCATCTGAGCGCGTACCCTTGGATGCCAATTTAGTGGAGTCCTTCAATCAGAAGGTGGTGGGATGTGGTGTCAAAGTCTGCCAAGAGGTCAAGGAGGATCACAGCTGCTGTTTTTCCTCAATTGAGGAGGGTTCTGATGTCATTGGTGGCTGCAATCAGTGCGGTCTCAGTGCTGAAATTGCTGAAGAAACCGGATTTGGCACGTCTGAAAGGCTGACATTTTGGTTCAAGATCAACTTCAATAATCATAGCTCAAATTATACCTGAATCCCCACTTTCCAACTGCCAAGAATAATGTGAACTACTTAGAGTGTCTAGGGATACATAATTCTGCATTCACACAGCTCACACTACTCTCACACAGGTTCACTAGTCATCTGTCACTCACATGGTGTAGGAAAGTTAGATCTGCGTTAAAGGTTACCCCCACTTTTTGCCTGTCGCTAAGCTGTTTCTGACTAGTCTGACTGGGATCCTGCTAATCAGGACCCCAGTCTCTCTGCTTTCTCCTCAAAATTGTTGTGTTCAGTACTTAGGTACATCCCAGATTGAATACTGAGGTATACCCTTATGGATATGGTACTAAGGTACACAGGGCATAGGTACCCCAGTGGTCCCCCATGGGCTGAAGCATGCATTATGCCACCGATGGGAGACCATGCAAACTGTAAGTAAAGGCCTGCCATTGCAGCCTGTGTAAGCTGGTGCTAGAACCACTTATGAACGATGTAGTTTTGCTATATCTAGGATCACTACACTTAAAACCTATAAGTCCCCCCTATAGCAGGTATGCCACTCAAAATAAGATTGTGTTTGTCTAATACATTTAAACTGCAGTTGCAGTTTGGCACTTCATTCCCTCATGATGGCTATAAAGATAATGCTGCTTACATTGCTTGAAATGCATGTCCCGTCACACTGCCTGAGGAGTTAGCCCCCCCCCCAAAAAAGTTGGGTCTAGTTGCACTCCTGATTCACAAGCTGTGGGTTGCTAGTATTTTTGGCCCTGCCCATCCACAGACTGCTACATGCTTTAGCAGGAAAAGCTTATTGTAGGAACGTGCCTCTTTTGGACATAGATCGCCCCCACTTTTTTGCCAGGAAAATGATGTAATTCTAACTTGAAGAGCAAGGGTCCCTGCCAACCAGGTCCTCTGTGACGGAAGCTCTTTCCCTAAACTGTACCTTTTGTGTCTCAATTGGCACAACTTCAGTACCCCGTGTAAGTCCCTAGTAAATGGTGCTCTTGGCATTGGCACTGAAGAGGGATCCCAAGGGTAGCATCACAAATTGTGCCAGTCTAATGTCCCCTCACCAAGGCTGTGCTCCCTGCCTCTAAAGACTGCGTGTCTTGATGCAGACAAAACCAAAGAGTTGACAAGGCATATAGCCCTGTGTTGCAAAAGTAATTGGTGAGCCATCATGAACCAAACTCAAGCCTTACAGTTCATTAGTCATACCAATTAGGAATCAAGAGTCCAATTATCACCACGGTAATGCTTTTTAAACCATAATTAACAATTCTTATGCGATGTTTAAATCCATAATAGAGGTGATGTGATTCCAGACTTTTAATGCTCAAGAAATGCCCATCCAGTCTTCTTTCTACAGCACATATCACATCATGTTTCATCCTGGGTAACTGTGCAGACATAAACCCAATGCATGTTGGGCTTAACACCCTTCCTCAGGGGAAACTATAGTATAGGAAAACACCATGCTCACAAACACTGCATGGAATATTGGTCCCACACCCCTCTAGCAGACCTTTAGCCCTGACGGCAGGCTGCATTATATCCTCTGTGAGAACAAATCTGCATTAGTGGATATGGCCCTACAATATCCATGTTGATTATTAGATAACAGGAGAGCCATGAGGAGTACATGGGCTGGGCACTCGTCATTCGAGTCCCCCAGCTACATTCACTGTACTATGGGATGTTTGATACCAAGCATCTCATCTTAATAAACTTCCATTCCAGTGTCAGATTTATTGAACATTGCATACAGAAGACCCTCAGAGGGATCCCCTGAAACCTATCAACCCTTAGTATGGTCATTGACCGGTCTAAGTCAGCCTGTAACCAAAATACAGAATGCTGACCTAATGGGGTGAGCACTAGCGTGTTCAGAGCTCATGAACTAAGCCAGTCCTGGGCGGAGGTGTTCACACCTCCCCCAGTCAGGAAGAACAATCTATGGTGGGAAGCTTTAAAGGTCTTGCCGCCTTGAAATGCGACCCCAGCCTCTCTTGGTAGAAGGAGTAGGCCCACCCACCCATCCTCACACCCTTGGGCAAGCGGACTAGCAGGAAAACCACAATTCGGTTAGTAGTAGTGCCCCCTCTGCCAACTCCACCCCTTAGGTGCTGGGGGGCAAGGTGAAGCACATTTTTCGGGGCCCACCCTGATGGTGGGTATTCTCCAATCAGATCTAGGGCTATGTTCCCTTTCCAAAGGATTTGGGCATAATAGAGGGTGTAGACATGCCAGGTGAGGGGCCTTTTGGCACTACCAGTCACTTCCTTTGCCTATTTAATTAGCATTTGCAGTCTCTGAACTTAGATTCCACAGCAACAAAAAAGACGAATGAAGACACACGGGTGGACCAGGAACTGCAGACCTCATGGTCGACTTTGTGCACAAACTTCTGTCTGCTGCCACAGAAGAGCCCTTTTCCAGCTCTTCTCATTGCTGTGTAGCCTTCAGAAACCTGGAAGGGTCATTAGCACTTTGAAAATCACCAAAGAACTTCCTCAAGATAGATGTACTCTGTCCCTGCAGCTGCATGCACCACAAGCATGTCCGGTCCAGCATCATCCAGCTTCGCAGCCCTATCAACATTACCACAAGCCACCCAAAGGTACCCCTGCTCTGGAGGGTCAACCCGGCCACTGCACCAAGACTTGAGCCCCCAGGACCCACTTGAGCTGCTAGGCATCAATACCCGGGGCACCCGACCCCCTGCTTTAAAAAACCTACAAAACTGAGTCCAGTCAGACTCGAACTCTACAGCAAGCAAGCATCCAACAAGAGACTTCAGGACTCCGGAGGTCCACCTCAGCAGTAGCCCAGCAGCTCTAGAATCATCGCTTGCCGACCCCTGACTGCGAGGAACAACTGATGAGCACCTTTGCGCAGCTGCCCAACTGCACAGCAACCAGTCCCCCTGCCCGGCTAGGGCAATCTCAAAGCAACTGTGCTCCTGAGACCCCAGAGCCTCTGCGACATCCATTCTCTCTTGAGAGCCCTCGGTCTTGCTTGCAAGTCTCTCTTTACTTTGCTTTCACAGGTGGCCCATTGGCTTCGTAGCACACCAGGTACCAAGTACCCTTTCTCTTGTTTCCCAAGAAACCCAGGCAGTTTCTAAGAACTTGGCCATGGCACTTGGGACCTTGGCCCTAAACCTTCCGATTTCCAAAAGGGTAACCAACCAACAACTGTATTGCATTGCTTTTCCTACTTGCCTTTTTCCTCTCAACTGAGATTTAATTGGGCGTAATTGTGTACAACTATGATTATTGCATTTTACTGTGATTTATTGTATTGTGAAAAGTATGTTCCTTGCAGCTGAAGTTCTTGGTACAATATTTATAAAGAAAAGTGTTATTTTTCTAATTCGGTCTCGACTTCCTTCAATGAGTGCGTGCCTCATTCATTGCCTTGGTGTGTACAACAAGTGCTTAGCACTACCCTGTGATAAGCCTAACTGCTTACCCACACTACCACAAAATAGAGGATTAGTATTATCTACTTGGCTCTGTAATCAAATAAGAGTCTCTTCAACCTCTCTGCACAATGTATCCCATTGTAGAGCAATTTAGAGAGAGGTGTGTTTTCTACATTGGTGGCAGCGGTGGGATCTAAGACTTTTTTTTTGTTGAACCACTCTCTACACTGACCACCCAAGCGAAGTCACAATTGCCTTTAGTTAAACTGTATTTTTCAAATTTGCAATTTTTCGAAATGTTGAAATAATTGTTAGGGCCCTGGTTTGGTCATTGTTAGGACAAACCTTACTTTAGTTAGTAAAGCAGTTTTGTTAGGTTTTTGTCCTCTCCAAAAAGGTTCCTAACTTAGTAAAAATAATGAGTACCAGAAACAGTACTCCAGAGGAGCCGTTACAGGTAGAGGAGCTCAACCTCACAACCAACCTGTTATGGTCAATGAAACAGCTTAGAGGCTTCTGTAAAACGTATAGCCTCAAGACTGGGACAAACATTAACATATCACAGCGTCAGGAGCTTTTGGCACAGTATGGAAAAGGGCATCCAGAGGATGTCTCGAATCTTAAAAATTTTTAGAACACAGACAATGGGAGTGATGATACAGAACCCCCAAGATAGAGGAGCACTTCCAGAAGAGGAGCTTGCACTGGAAAGATTAGCCGGGAGGGCAGCTACAGAAGCTTAACTCCTAGTTATAGAAAGAGAGACAAAGGAGCTGGCCCTAGGACCCATCTCTTGTGGAAGAACAACCATAAGCAGAAAAGTGATATTTTTGACCCTATAATCCCCAAAGGGATTGTCCCAAAATTATTTGAGAGTGATGATATCACAAAGTAGTTAATTGCTTTTGAAAGAGTCTACCTTATCAGACAGGTCAACGGGAAGCTCTGGAGTGCTATCCTGTGGGTAATGTTCTCAGTAAAGTGCAGGGATAGATTCCTGACATTCAATGACAAAGATGCAGAATCCTAAGATCTCATTGAGGCCTTTGGACTCACCATTGAATAATATTGAATCCAGTTTAGGGAGGCTTGAAAAACCCAGACCAGACCTGTGTAGATTTTGTACACTACTTGGTAGAATCATTAGGAGGTTGTTTAACTGGCAACAATGTGCAAGACTTTGAAGGGTTTTATAATTTGATAATGAAAGAGTGTCTTTTAAGTAATCATTGCCAGGAGAAGTTACACAAATTCCTAGTAGATCTAGGTCTACTTTCTCCACAAGAGTTGGGGAAGAAGGCGGACCACTAGGGCAAAACAACGGTGACCAAAACTACCACTGGTGGGGGAGACCTAAAGAAAGAGGACAAAAAGTCCCTCAAGGGAAAGAGGGTTACTCTAAAAACAAAGAGTCTTTTCTAGGCCCCCAAACGCCTGCTCAATATCGCAAGAAGGCTTGGTGCCAGGATTTTAGAACCACAGGGCATTGAACTGGAGACTCTGGCCGTAAAAAACGAATTTTTAGTCAAAGAGGGAGATCCCTGGAGTCGAATGATCGACTGGTAACTATTGGCCTTTCCTATGTACAAAGAAAAGGTCACAGACTGCAATGAGTGTTAAACTAACACAAAAATAGGTTTTCCACACTGAAATAGAATCGTTTACAGTCTATTTTTATTAAAATAACAATCAATTAAACAATAAAAAACAGAGTAAATTCATATACTTTTCGCACCACAATTTAAAATCCAAGTAAGAAGATACTTTGGAGGGTTAAAAATAAACCATAATATTCAACAATATTTCACAAACGTAATACAAATATAAACGATAAACAAAGACACAATCAAAACATATTCACTGTAAATAGACAACAAACTACACATAGTCACAAAAACCCCTGAATTTCTATGTGGCCAACCAAATGTCTAGGTCACTATCATTTACCCGACCCAATGGCCTAAATCCGTTTTGCTGTTGTAAAACTCTAGTGGAGGAATGGAATGCCCATCTACAGTTTTATGCGGCCCTCATTGGATTCTATTCGAAAAAGACAAACAGTGCGTTGACGCGTTTCGGTGCTGTACTCTGGATTTGGTTGCACCTTCCTCAGGACTTCTTATTTTCTGGGGTTTCAAGCAATGGATGGGTCCACCATATCTGTGGATATATATGGAGAGATGTGCAAAATCAATTATCATGCAAAAAACTCTATTCTCTCCTTCTCTTTAAAGGATGAGTCTCTGGTATATAGCTTTCCCACCATGAGTTTCAATGCCATTATTGTCTCCCACTCACTCTTATCTGGCGCTTGTACATTTGTTCAAGACATGTGCCATTGGCGTGGCTCAGTATTCTACATGTTGCCCACTGCTGTAACTCCGGAGCGTTTATACACTTGTTCACAAAGTATCCGTGTGCTATTGTTATTTTACTCTGGGTATGCAGTGACTCAATTTTCTGTATAGTGCCCACTACCCAGGTCACATCTTAATCCCTCCGAGTCTTTATTTCAATGTGGAAGACCATTTCATTCACCGGGGGTCAGGGTATCTATGGGGATAACGAGATATGTGTTCTCACCTTTTAGATCAGGTAGGGGGCATATCAGGATGTGAACCGCTCTAAATGTCCATTGGCTTCTGGAATAGTGTGGGCTTCTGTTAAAAAACCACAGACTTATGTTAGGGATAAGTTGGAGTGTATAGTGCCCTGACTGCTGGACGGGTCTCTAGGTTTATATAGTTACCTCTCCCCTATGATAGGAGCTCCTTGTCTTGGCTTTCCTTGCTTTGAGCTTGACAGGCGTATATTCAAGTCTCTTGCATCAGTGGTAAGTATTCTGTCGAGTGACCACATACTTGTATTAGGAATGAGTTGGGATATCCTATGCCCTAATTTATAAACTAGACTACGGGGTCGTGTGTTTACCTCTCTCCCCGGATAGGAGCTCCTTGTCTTGGGTTTCCTTGCTCTGAATTTGTCAGGCGTTTATTCAAGTCTCTTGCATCTATAATATAATACATAATTTCACTTT
The DNA here is from genome assembly GCF_964263255.1 of Lissotriton vulgaris. NCBI lineage: Eukaryota > Metazoa > Chordata > Amphibia > Caudata > Salamandridae > Lissotriton > Lissotriton vulgaris. Next base: position 1,330,829,161 of record NC_141696.1, on the reverse strand, counting down.
ATTTTATCTTGGGATCACATTAGTCTAGTCTAGTACCTTTTTGGTAGGGGTATCTTACCTGGTAAAATTCTAAAACCTTCTTAGAACGTAAAAAACGAATGCCTCTAGTCCACCTGCAGTAAATGACATTGCCAATCTCCAGATGGGCTCTCAGGAGAGCACTGGCCATGTCAGGGAGCTCGCTGAAGCGACTTTAGCAGGGGATGTAGATTTAGCCATCTTATCTGCCTGATCCACTAATATGCAAAAATACAGACATCATTCTGTGATTAATGGGGTTAGGGTGGAGGTATTGAAAGACACTGGTGCTATTATTACCATGGTGAATAAGCAACTGGTGTCCCCTGAACAGTGCCTTCGGAGAAACACCTATTCAGTCACCAATGCTGACAATGTGACTACAAACCATCCCATGGTAATGGTGTCCTTTGACTGGGGAGAGGTTGCTGGCCAAAAAGAGGTAGCAGTGTCTTCATCCATTCCATTAGATTGTTTGCTTGGTAATGATTTGTAATCTTCAACCTGGTCTGAGGCAAAACTGAGGGTCCATGCAGAAATGTTTGGAATTCCACAATGGGTATGTGTAAAAACCAAAGTACAGAGCAGAGCCCAGAGTGGAAAAGAGGTGCTGGGGTCTGGAATAATGGCCCAGTCCTCCAAGAGAAAAGGCAGAAAGACTTCACATTAGGAACCAGACCCTTGTTCTCCGGGGGGAACTGAGCCTCAGAGGTTACCAGGCTGTGCTGTCGGGCCCCTGGGAACACTTAGGAAAGATCTGTGCCAGGGGCAGAGGGCCTGCCCCACTCTTAAAAGCTTTCAACAGCAGGCTGCTGCACAGGAAGGAGTCAATGTCAGTGGTTCCCACAGAACCTATACTGGGAGGAGGGGATCCTTTACACTGAGGCCAGAGACCCAAAACCTGGTGCCACTAGGAAAGTGGTAGTGCCTCTGGCATTTAGGGAAATCCTCCTCACTTTGGCCCATGATATCCCCCTAACAGGACACCTTGGCCAGATCTAAATTTGGAGTAGGCTAGACAGTCTCTTCTACTGCCCAAGGATGCATCAGAAGGTGAAAGATTTTTTTTTAAACTCCGGTGCCACCTGTTAAGCAAGTGGCAAGGCAGGTGGCCACCCAAAGGCCCAGTTAATTCCACTTCCAGTGTTCGGGTTCCTTTTGAGAGGATAGGGATTGACATGGTGGGCTTCCTGGACTCTCCTACACTGTCAGCAAACAGATATATTCTAGTGGTAGTGGATCATGCCGCCAGTTATCTTGAGGCTATTCCCCTTAGGACCTCCACTGCCCCTGCAGTGGCTAGGGCCCTCATTGATGTCTTTACCAGAGTGGGCTTCCCTATGGAGGTGATGTCAGACAGAGATGCAGACGTCATGTCTGGCAATATGAAACACTTGTGTAAGATGTGTGGAGTGACTTACAGGTTCACTTCTTCCTACCATCCTCAGTGTAATGACATTGTTGAAAGGTTCAACAAGACCATGAAAGGTATAATTGGTGGACTCCCTGAAAAATTCAAAGAAGATGGGATGTTTTACTTCGATGCCTGCTTTTGGCCGACAGAAAGTGCCACAGAAGGGAATAGGGTTCTTCCCCTATGAACTTCTGTTTGGTCATCCTGTTAAGGGACCATTGTGCCATGTGATGGAAGGATGGGAGAATTCCCTCATTAAGCCTAACAAGATATAGTGGACTATGTGCTTGGCCTCCACTCCAAGATGGCTGAATACAGGGAGAAAGCAAATAAAAAAACAAGAGGCCAGCCAGGAGCTCAAGAAGCAATGGTACGACTAAAATGCTGCTACATTTAGTTCAAAGCTGGGCAGAAGGTATGGATTTTGGAGCTAGTGGCTCCTAGGGGGCCACCCAAGATAAGTGCCGTGGACCCTACTCTATCCTAGTAAGAAATGGGGAGGTTGCTACTTTGGTCAACCTTGACACTTGGAGAAACCCCAAGAAGGTCATCCATTTGAACCGCCTTGAATTCTGCTATGACAGGGCAGAGGTGACCATGCTCATGGTTACAGATGAGGATCAGGAAGTAGAGAGTGAACTTCTCCCTGGCCTCCTGTCCAACAATCCAAAAGAAAGGAGTGGTCTTGTCAGACACCCTCACTGCTCAGCAACAGACTGATTGCAGGCGAGTCCTAATCAGTTTGCTGAGCTCTTCTCTTTGAACCCTGATCAGACTAGCTGGTGTACCCATGATGTGGATAACGGAGAATGCCTGCCTGAATAAAATATACAGGCAGTCTGATCATGTGAAAGAGAGCATCATTGCTGAAATAAGCAAGATGTTTGAATTGGGAGCCATAGAGTCATCCGAGAGCCCCTGGGCCAGCCCAATTCTTTTAGTCCCCAAGCCTCATACTGAGGGTGGTCAGAAAGAGATGAGGTTTGATGTGTACTATAGGGGCCTCAATGCTGTGACCAAAACTGATAAAAACCCATTGTAGTGTAGTTCTGATAGTACCCTTTCATGCAGGTCCTACGCTGTTCACAGATAACATACACTGTGGGCTTGGTGGCAAACTGAGTCTGTACACGCCCACCGAATATGTCAGCCTATGTTTTTGCATTAGCTAGCTCGCAGTGCTACTAGAATCGCCTGTTATCAGAGAGATTCGTATTTGCAACTTTAGAACATAATAACCTCAGACTCGTGGAAACAGTATACTACTTTTCACCCAGTCACTCGTGCTTGCTTGTTTTGCTCTCAGAGAGATACACAGAAGAAACAGTTGAGCGTGTTTACAATAAGAATTTATTGTACCGTAGTTCTTCTCATGTAAAATAAGTGCACTGCTACAACTGTAACACAGTAGCAGAGATATAAAACCAGCAGTACAGTAAATAAGAAGAAATTATGAAATGCATTTATAAAATAAAGTGCGTACTCCTAAGATGCCTGTCTAGATGGCTAAGTCTTAGAACCTAAGTCTAAGGGCCAAGAATTCCACTAGGATTTTGTTGAACCCCCATTCCTGAATAGTGAGAGTGTGGGACCTCATCCTGGACTTGAGTTGGACACCCCACAAGAGATCGCCAGACCACTGTCAGCTGGAGTGATGGCATGCCGGAGCCGCAACGTCTCTGGTAAGTGTGTCAGCCTTGAAGTCTTGGTTCCCTCCTGCCTACTGATAGCAAGAGGTGCTGAATTTATACAGTGTATGTGCATATGTTCCCCATTGTTCAGTATGAGGATGATGGTGGGGATTAAACCTTGTGCATCGATGGGAGAGGTGAAGTGGACCTCCTGTAAAGTGTACTCATTAATTATTCAAATCTGCTAAGGATGACGTCTTAACAATGTCGATAGGGAAAAACCCACCCTTGGCAGGGAACTAGGTGAAAGGTTTAGTTCATAAAAGGCTATAGTCCTTATAAGGCGTTATGTCCATACAAGGCAGTCTGTCCTTATTTGGAGTTATGACCTTATAAGGCTCGTTTATATGAAATGATGGGGAGATGATGTAGGGAAAGTGTACGATGTTCCCAAGACCTTTATCAAGGTACCGATATGAAATATAACACCATTCCTGGAGCAGGTGAACGGATTGACAGGTTGAGGGCAGCCAAATATCTGATTACCGTTGAGCTCATATCAGGATACTGGCAGATAGGTCTAACTCCTGGAGCACAAGATAAGTCTGCATTTTCTACAGCTGATGATCCCTATCAATTCACAATGATGCCCGTTGATTTGAAAAATACACCTGACACTTGTCAGAGGTTGGTGAACACAGTCCTTGCAGGATTGAAATCCTTTAGTGCAGCTTATTTGGATTATATTGCTGTCTTTAGCTCCACCTGACAGGATCACCTGGTCCAACTTGGGAAAGTACTAGAGGCTCTGAGGAATGCAGCCCTCACTATCAAAGCAAGCAAGTGCCAAGTAGGTCTGGGGAAGGTTATATACTTGGGCCACTTTGTTGGAGAAGGCCAAATTCAACCCTTACCGCCCGTGATCCCGACCATTCTGGACTAGGTGGCTCCACCAACCAAGACTCAAGTCAGGGCCTTCCTTGGCTTGACTAGGTACTACAGGAAGTGTGTGAAGAATTATGGCACTAATGTGACACCACTCACAGAACTAACCTCCAAAGTATGCCCAAAAAGGTAAACTGGACAGAAAACTGTAAAAAAAAAAAAGCGTTTGACACTGAAGTAAAAAATGTGCTGAGCACCTGTTCTGAAAAGTCCAGATTGTGCCAAGCAATTTATTGTGCACTCTGAACATAGGATAGGTGCAGTCCTGTCCCAAATAAATGACCACCGTCAAGACCTGCCAGTGGCTTTCATCAGTAGAACGCAAATGTAACAGCATAGGAGCGCCATTGAGAAGGAAGCCTTTGCTGTGATCTGGTCCCTGAAGAAGCTGAGACCATACCTGTTTGGCTCTCACTCCATTGTTCAAACCGAACACAAGTCAGAATTAGATGGCTAATTCAAATGAAAGGTGAAATCCCAAAAAGCTAAAGTTGTCCATATCCCCCAGGGAAAGGACTTTGAAGTGGAACACAGAACTAGGACTGCCCATGCCAATGTAGATGGCCTTTCCAGGTTCTTTAATGTAGATGATTGCAGCCATGCTCACTGACACTGCATGGGATAGAGGTAAGACACTAGCAGGCCTTTACTCCTAAAGGCAGGGTGCACGATATCCTCTGTGAGGACATCTCTGCATGAGCAGATATCCCCATACAATATCCATGTTGATTCTTGGATATTGTAAGGGAATAGGGGAGAAATGAGCAGTACATAGGATGGGCGCTGGTCATTACGAGTTCCCCCAGCTCCAGGATGGCTTCACTTTCTTATGGGATGTTTGGTACCAAACATCTTGTTTACATACATCTGCATTGATTGCAGTGTCAGATATAAATTGCACGCAGATGAAACCTACCAATCTTTAGTGTGGTCACCGACTGGTCTAAGCCAGCCTGTTACCACCAGACAGAATTCTGACCTTGTGGGTTGAGTGCCGGCATACTCAGAGGTTAAGAACAAAGCTGGTCGTGAGTGAAAGTGTTCATAACTCCCTCCGGTCAGGAAGAGTAATCCATGGTGGGAAGCGTCAAAGGCCTTGCCGCCTTTGAAACGTGACCCAAGCCTCTCCTGATAGAAGGAGTAGGCTCCACTACTGTTCTCAACCCCTGGAGGGTCAACTCAGTCTTGGCACTAATTCTTGAGGCCCCAGGACCCTCCACAGCTGCTAGGCACCAATACCTGGGGTACTGGACCCCCTGCTGTAAAAGCTTACAAAACTGAGTTCAGGCGGACTCCAACTCTACAGCAAGCCAACACCTGACAAATAACTTCAGGACTCCGGAGGCCCACCTCAGCAGTGACCCAGCAGCTCCATAATTGTCACTCCATGGTGCTAGCCCCTGACCTCGAGGACCAACTTTGTGAGCATTTTACCAGCTACCCATCTGCACTGCACTCAGCCTGCCTGGCTGGGACATCTTCAAACCAGCTGTGCTTCCAAGGCCCTAGATCCCTCGTGACCTCCACTTTCCCTTGAGAACCCTTGTACTTGCTTGCATGACCCCCTTTGCTTTGCTTTTAAAGGGGGTCCCTTGGCTTCGAAGCATGCCAGCTACCAAATGCCCTTTTCTCTTGCTTCCCGAGACATCTGGGCAACTCTCGAGAACTTGGCCTTGTCACTTTGGACCTTGGCCCTGAACCTTCCGATTTCCAAAAGGGTAACCACACAACAACTGCATTACACTGCTTTTCCTACTTGCCTCTTTCCTCCCTTAGGAAATGTATTGTGCATAATTGTGCACAACTGTGATTATTGAATTTTACTGTGATTTATCATATTGCAAAAAGTATTTACCTTGTACCCGAAGTTCTTGGTCTAATATTTATATAAAATAAGTTTTATTGTTCTAATTCGGTCTCGACATCATTCAATGAGTGTGTGTCTCATTTATTGCATTAGTGTGTGCAGAAAATACCTAGCACTGCCCTCTTATAAGCCTAACTGCTCGCCCACAAAACCATAAGATAGAGCGTTAGTATTATCTACTTTTGCCTCTGTAAACCAATAAGGGCCTCTTCGACCTCTCTGCACAATGTATCCCATAGTAGTGCACCATATAGAGAGCTGGGTTTCCTACACCCACTTAGAACTACGCCGGAACTGATGATTAGGGGACAGCATGGTTACGGCTTGGTGAATTACGCCTAGTGACAATTCCCAGTAAAAATAAAAATAATATCTTGCATTAATACACATTTAGGTGTGCAAGTCTCAGCCCACATGCTGAGCGTCCACGCTTTAACATATTTTGCTGTCACAAATGTCAGCTCTTTGCCTGGAATCTTTGGGCCATTTTTTCTACTGACATTTTTACAAATATCCTACAGTTTTCATCACAGTTATTTTCTAAATTTCTCTGACTGTCATCAAAAGAGCAGTCAATGTCACTGCAATGAATTTGTGTAGCAAAGTATCCATCAAGTATTATAAAACTCGAGTTAACTGTTCTATACATTAATTGTCCAGCAGAGGTCGGTCTTTATTTAACAATGAATCAGTGCTTTCGCTTTTCACGCAGTCGCACACTACATGCACTGAATCTAAATACCTCTAAAATAGGCTGTTTTCTGGACTGCTACAAAATTGCTCTTATGAAAACATAACTAGACTTAATTGAATGGGACTGTGTTTTTTCAGTTTGAAATGTGTAAAATAAGAATAACTTTTTCTTTTACACATTGCTGGAATTGGGAAAAAATGATTCAGGAACCAATAAATTGAGGGTCAGCCAGGTATAGAAGAGGAAAAGGGATGGGGACACTAGGGGCAGGCTTAAAAAGAAGAGTCAGACACTCAACTCGAACATTTACGACCTTATTTACAAGCACCTTGAGCCGCATGTATGTCAGTTTTTTTCTATATTAAACGTGAGGTACCAGCGGCGCAAGGGGCTTGAAAAATAAGCCCCCCTTTAAAAAAAAAAAAAAAAATTCCGCTGCAAAGAAGTTGGCAAGTTGGCAACACGGACATATGTGATAGTAAACCTGTTCCCGCTTACTTATTTTTCCACAAACCTACATTTGAAACTATCTAATAGGGTGAAGACACCGGATGCAGAGGTCTGAGGTGATTATAATATTGAGAAGTTAGAGTTCTGTGTTTTCTTCAGTCACAGTTTGGACTCGAAAAGTAGCATAGGAGGTTAATGTGCCTACTGCAAAGCACATCATTCATAGATGTATTTTCTTTTTATTTTGGTAGGTGTGCTAGGTTTTTTCACACAGAGATCCTTTTGTTACTTCCAGTTCATAAGTTGCAAGCCTTCCAATACAGCGCAGTGCTCTATGTACCAGCATCAAGGAGCTGCATGTGAGCTGCAAGCCACGGGTTTTGCTCTTTATTGTTTTTTTCAAACTGTTGTTATTCTAAGATTGCAAAGAAGGGTTCCTCTGGGAAGTAATAAAGTCTTTTTTGCAGTGGCGGCTGTTGAGTAACAAAAGTGGTAAGGCAGCGCAGGGCAATCAAAAAAGCTAAGAATAATTAATACCTTGTGTGTTTGAGGTGGCTTCCACAGGTAGAAACTGAGAGAGCGCCATGTTATTCTGAAATTGTAGGGGTGCATTATATTCACCCGTAGTCAGCACCCACATATTTAGGGGACTTTACTAATGTTTTTTAGGAAATGCAACGTTTGGGCCAGGGATCAGTGTAATATGTAGTGGAGTGTTTATTAACCATAGACAAAATAATGTTTAAGTCATGCGAATGTTTGCCTAAACGTGAAAAATGTAACCTTATGTGAAATGTTAACAATGAAGTGCCTTCGTGAAGAATAAAGATGCTTATTAATGAGTGATTTAACATAGGCTTTAATGTGAAGAAGTACAGATGTACTGACAACAAAATTAAAGTTTAAGTAATGAATGTATGCTTATGTTATAATAGAAATGCAAATAGAATATACAAGGCCTGAGGTGTGTTAAAGGCTGGTAGAGGCCTGACGGTATTTTTTCCTTTGCTTAGCTTTGGCTGAAGAATTAATCTGTATTCTTGGGTAAGGCTGTTCTCAGGAAATGTTAAATTGTAACTTCGAATGTTGCAAAGGGTTCTTCTCACATATTCCAGCTCGCAGGTGCAAGGCCACGGGCTTCGTTAGGTAGAGGGATTCATTGTTTGGAAGTTAGGATAGTAGGAGCGAGCACAGAGGAGATGCCAAGGAATTTGGGAGTGCAACATTTAGCAGAGAAGGTGCCTGGGACCCAAGGGCACTCTAACGGCCGCTTGGTGGAGAGGAGCCATCATGGAAAAATACGAAGATCCATACCTGCCAGAGGGGTGTTCCTGGGGCGTTCCTAAGGCGGACCCAAAAGGCGTGTCAACTGTTTTGAGAGTTTGTATTAGGGACAGCACCCGAGGCTGGGGGCAGATTAGATTTTAGTGGGCTTCAGGAGAGTGCAGAGTCAGAGAGTGACTTTGGGGAAAGGCAAAGATGTAAGGAGATTGTGCACTTAAGGCAGAGTAGGGTGTAGGAAGGAGGACCTGAGAGCGAGTTCTCTAACGGAGGATTGAGAAGGGAAAGTGGGTGTACTTCTTAGGAAGTCATCATTGCTGACACCTTTATTCTTGCCTTGGTAAAATGCTAAGTAGGGATGATGTCACTCCAGAGACGGTATAGAGACAGACTAACCAGATTATTTTCCTTTCTGTAATGCAATCCCGGACTCAGGTTGGGAGTTTCATCCTTTGCCTGATGATTCTTGAATTGATTTTGCTTTTCATTCTGAGTCGTCTGAGACTCTTGCGTAGGATCATGAATGTATTAGTTCCCGTTTACTTCTTGAACCTTTTACTGAGATGCTTGTACATCCAATTATTTTTGGCTATGTAATAAATCTTTAAAATTTCTTTAGTAGTCAGTGGTTCTTGAATACAAAATGAATTTGGCTGGTTACATTGTTTAAAGTTGTAACAAAAGATCTTCCCTCGACGCTTCTATGACAGGAAAAAAGGTTCAGTCGGCCTTATCTGGGACTCTGGAATTTGGTAAGAAAAATCGAGAAAAGAATCCCAGCTTTTCCAAATCCAAAGCTTCATTTTCAGTTTTTTTACCAAACTATTGCTATTTTTGAAACCTAATTGGGAATTATGAGCACAACTGCAACAGGAATCTATTGACCGCGGCGTTTCAACATATTTCTGCAGACCATTAAAGAATACATTTTCATTCGATTATCTCGTTATTTCTGAACTCTGATCATAGCTTTCTCATGATATTCAAAAAAATGTCATCACTGGACGCTGTTCTTCTATAACACTTGCACATCTGCTAGTTGCATCTATTTCCTTAATATATGTTTGCTTAACGTTTATTAAATAAGTCAGCATTCACCAACAATACAAACCCCTTTTCAAAGAAAGAAATAAAAGCAGTCGTGGCCTTGCAATTGCCTCTGATGCAAGCATGAAATATATAGCCCATGCACAAGTAGTAAAAGTCGTTAAAAGTTTGGGTGCATTGACTTGGATGACGGCTACCGGTGTCACTGCGCCTGCTGCACTCATGATAGTTCCGCCCCCTGAAAGCCTCGTTGGTTCTGACCATGCTGTGTGCGAGTTTTCAGGAGAAGGGGATTTCCTTGCACAAGTAGGTGGCGACTTAGTGACATTATATTGTATATCAACCTTTCTATTACAGCGTTGCTGATATTAATTTTTGACTTGATTATTACATCATTATTATGACGGCGTCTGTTGCTTTGAAAACAAAAATGTACACTCGACTTTTAATGTCTTTATTGCTTTACAGTGTCTTCCTGGGTGCACTAAAACTACTCAGAACTTGAAAACTTTGAAAGGGCTCACCTCCCCCAAATACTTAATGAATCGCAGCCCCACCCTGCATTTAATCCTTACTGCATGTTCCAATAATTTCCACTGTGTCTTACCAAACTTTAAAACAAATCCCAAGAAACGTTGCAGACCACAGAAATAACGAATTAACATTTGTTTCACCCTCGGAGGTAAGTAGGGGCACCTCACAAGGGAAGACCGTACATACCTACCAGCTGCCACCATCCTCTTCTGTTCCTGTCGACTCTCAACAGCACACAGGCTCTAAGACTCCGCTAAGCCAATCACAACAGTGATGTCACGCTGATAATAGTACCAGCATGACAGTAGTGTTGTGATTAGTCTGAGCGGCTTGGTTTGCCCCTCAGCCAGTGATTGGGAGCCTGGAACTGTTCTCCACTAGGCTGTGTTGCAAAGTTTTTTTGTTTTTTGTTTTAGTTTTATATAGCGCAGACTCGACCCGAAGGTGTCGGAGTGCTTTACATCAGCAACAGATGTGTTACAGATGGACACATTCATTTTTGTTAGGCACGGGGAGAGTAAGTGATTTGATCAGAATCACAGGATGTTGAGCATACCCGCCAAGACTTGAATCCAGTTTCCCAGCTCCGAGGGCAACCACTCTAGCCATTAGGCCACATTCTTTGTTTGGCCATCCTAAGACGGCCGGCCAAACTGTCATGTGCACTTATAGTGCCCACCACTCCTACCTGCTGCATCACGAGGACTTAGCCCAGCCCCATCCCGCCCTAGATTGCCTCAGTGCTGAAAAATAAAATGATAATAACATTGTTTTATTATCATTGTATTTCTCCTGTTTGCAGTGCGGAGAGCAGTGGGGTGACACTCCTCCACCTTAACGGAGGAGCCGCTGCTGCTTATTAGTACAGATAACCACAATCACTTTGTTAGGTTTTATATCCTGCCTTAGTGATTCTCTGACTGTTTACTCTGAAACATGTGTGTAAATCCATGTACAGGAAATTCTACATAAGACAATTAGGTTTATAACTTATAAGGTGTAGAAATGCCCCGGTTACTTACCGGTAATCTTCATTACTCCGAGTCCTTGTCTTCCTCGCCACAGTATTCACACATGAGCCTCCAGCTCCACACAGAACTCCAAGCCTAAAAAAAAAAAAAGCGCTCTAGTCTCACTCTCCCTCCTCCAAGATGGCCCCCAGTGGCTCCAGCCAAGCCCATAAAGAGATACAGAAACACCCAATCGACCTGAAAAACCAAGCCTCAGACATGAAGCCACCACCAGGACCGGGAGGGAAGGGAAACTATACTGTGGGGAGGAAGACAAGGACTCGGAGTAATGAAGATTACCGGTAAGTAACATGGGCATTACCTCCTCATCCGTCTTCCTCACCACAGTATTCTCACATGAGCCGATACCAAAGGAAATCAGCTTCATGCAAGAAAAACAGCCCACACCATAAATGTAGCAAAAACATAGTTTAATAACAAGAGGCATAACAACCAAAAAGGTATGAGGGGATGACCACGTAGCAAGGCGGTAATGGGACATGAAGGTATGAGGGGATGACCACGTAGCAGCCCTGCAAACATCCTCCATGGACACCCCCTTGAAAGCAGCCCACGACACAGCAACAGACCTGGTGGACCGACCTTGAACAGGAAGAGAGGGAACCTCAACAACAGAGTCATAAGCCAACATAATGGCCTCTTTGATCCAACAACTGACCGTGGAGAGCGAGGGTTTCAGGCCCTGATGCGATAGACTAAAATTGACAAATAAATTGTCCACCTTACAAAAGGAAGACGTGCGTGACAAATAATTCAATAAGGCACGATGAACATCCAAGAGGTGCAAAAGGCAATCCTCAGCCGAGGAAGGATCAAGGCAAAGAACCAGAAGAACCACCTCCGCAGACCGGTGTAGCGTTCTAGTTGTTACGCGTCACGTCGACGTGACGCACGGCGGCCATGTTGGCGCCGAGATGCGCGCGCATCCATTAGCGCGCTGAGATTCACCGGAGCAGAGCGCCGGCCGGCGCTCCTCGGATAAGTTTATATTTATATTAATAAATATACACAGTGCCTCAACCACCGCCTCAGAGTGATTATTGACTCACGTTACAGTGGCGACGAGGTCGGGACGACGACCAGACCGACGCTGGGGGCATAGAAGGAAGCACCAACCCACGTGGCTCCCACGAAGCACAGGGACACCAGGCCCATCCAAGCACCAGCAAGGTACACCTGGAGCAGCAAGGGTGGGGACACATCGCAAACGGCCCCAGCGAACGCACAGAGGCAGTGAGGAACCCGAGGAGCGTGGCAGTGCCACAGCACAGCAGTCAAGCGGCAGAAAGGTCAGAGAGACAGCACGTCCACAGTGCAGCCAATAGCACACGAGCTACCTTCCTGCATAACCACGCACAGGGAGCGCTGCGCTGGCTACTAAGGAGGAGGAAGTGGGGTCTAGCGACAAGAGCCCCCAGAGGAACAAGCATACAGGTGACGAAAACAGCACCCCAGGCAGCCCCCCAGGAAAAACCACCGACGGGACAGGCGGTAAGGAAGTGAAGATGAGTACCCCGGCGGGATATGCAATTGCACCGGTACAGTTCTTACCGAAGCCCGGAGAGCCTCTAATGAAGTGGGAGGACTGGAAGGAGTACATAGATAACTTCATAGGGGTTCTAGAAGACGAAAATGAAGAAAGTTTCACTCCCCAGAGAAAGAAACGAATCCTACTATTAAATCTAGGACCAGAAGGACTGAGAATATACAAGAGTCTAGTACCGAAGAAGAGAGAAGACACAGACAACGATGTATATGCACACGCAGTGGAAGACCTGGACGAAAGGTATCGCCCCACCATCTGTGTGTCAGTGGATAGATATAACTTCCAGCAAAGGAAACAAAAGGTGGGAGAAACAATCGAAGAGTATGTAGCAGCATTGAGAAAACTGGCAGCCACGTGCAAATACGCGCTGTGGGAGGATGAATTCATAAAAGACCAGGTGGTCATGCACACCACGAGTGCGAATGTACAGGACAAACTGTGGGCGAGCGGTGACACCACGCTTAAAGATGTGCTGGTTATAGTGAAGAGAGCAGAACTCGCAAAGAGATGCGCCAATGCAACCAAGAAAGAGGTAGCCACTCCCGCCTTGGTGAACAGAATACAGGAGGAAGATCACCGCAAAGACCAAAGAAACAAGCAACCAGTAACCAAAGGAATCAGCCGATGGCAAGGGAAACCGGCGAACAGTGAGAACAAGAAATCGTGCTACAGGTGCGGAAGCTGGTCCCATGAAGCCCATGACAGAAAATGTCCGGCATTCCGGGCCAAATGCCTACACTGCGGCATCGTAGGGCACTAGGAGAAGGTATGTCGAAGGAAGCAGCAGAAGGGCATGGTGAAATACGTTGACCAAAGCGAAGAAGACCCCGAGGAAGCCACGGAGGAAGAAGTGGTCACCGTCTTATGCATATATGACCAAGTGTTGAGTGTGGACGGCAAGAGATCTACCAAACCAGTCCTGGACATGTCCATAGGCGGCATCACCATCACAGTGGTGGCAGACACGGGATCCCCGTTCACCATCGTGCAGAGAGCAGTGTGGGAAGAAGAATTCCAACCAAAGTTGGGCCCAGAAATGGAGAAACTTGACATACGGCCAGTCACTTACAATGGGGATCGCATTCCCATGTTAGGTTTCCGATACTTATTATTTGAGTTCAGAGGCCGATCGGCGTGGTGCAAGCTATATGTTGCAGAGAAAGGACCCTCCGTCCTAGGATGGCTAGACCAGGGTGATCTGGGCATAAAACTCGACCCCGGAGGAAAGGAACAAATTCTCCTCACAGAACAGGAAGAATGGCCAGACTTGAACAGATGGAAGAGGAACTACCCGAAGGTGTTCGGGGGTACGGTAGGAAGAATGGAAAAATTCCAACATAGAATAGTGCTTAAGGAAGGAGCCATTCCAGTGGCACACAAGGCGAGGAACGTGCCCATCGCAGTGAGAGAAGCGGTCCAGACGGAACTCCAAGACCTAGAAAGGAAGGGCATCATAGAGCCAATTACCTGCGCCGAATGGCTAGCGCCCTTAGTCGTAGTAATGAAACCCAACGGGAAGGTCAGGCTCTGTGTAGACCTGAGAGAACTCAATAAAAACATAGTGGTGGAGAAATTTCCCCTTCCTAGGATAGAGGAGATGTTGGCCAAAACCAGAGGGATTCAATGGTACTCCACCATCGACCTTACCTCAGCCTACCACCAGGTAGCACTGCACCCGGACAGCAAAAGCCTAACATCGTTCATTACCCCGTTTGGATGCTACAGATTTTGTCGCATGCCGTTTGGGCTGGCCTCGGCGGCAGCCGTCTTTCAAAAAATGATGCACCACCTATTCAGAGGCTGTGAAGACGTCCAGTATTTCCAGGACGATATCCTGGTGATGGGAAGAGACAGAAGAGATCATGACCGAAAACTAGAGAAGGTACTGCAAACATTGGAAGCCAAAGGTCTCACGGCAGAGTGGTCGAAATGTCGGTTGGGTCTACAATCAGTGACATACTTGGGCCACGAAATTGGACAACAGGGGATCACGCCCAAGGCGGAGAACGTGAAGGCCATTGCAGAAGCACCGCCCCCCAAGAACAAGGAGGAAGTCAGGTCGTTCCTGGGAATGGCGGAGTATTATGGCAAATTTGTGGTACACTTCGCCTCAAAAAACCTACAACATGAGACTGCTGACCAGAGAAAGCACGGCGTTCCAGTGGACACCGGAAGCCCAAGCAGAGTTTGAAGTCATCAAAAAGGAGATCTCAGGAGCCATACCGCTCAAGGGGTACGATCCACAAGGCTCCACCGTGCTCATCACCGACGCCAGCGACAAGGGCCTAGGCGCAGTACTCATGCAAGACCGAGGAAGAGGGGACATGGAGACAATCAGCTTCGCCTCCAGAGCGGTGACAGAGACTGAAAGCAAATACAGCGTCATTGAAAAGGAGATGCTAGCGGTGGTGTGGGCCACGACGAGGTTCCGGCAATTCTTGTGGGGCACCCGATTCCTGCTGAAGACAGACCACAAGCCGTTAGTGAAGGTACTAACATCGTGCGGACATGCCAGCGCCACACCCAGGATATCGAAAATGTCCTTAAAACTGCTGGAATTCAGATATGATGTAGAGTACATCCCAGGGAACAAGAATCGAGTGGCGGACTACCTGAGCCGAGCAGCAGCCATGGAGCCTGGAGAGGAAGATCCAGCGGATGGAGGGGAATTGGTGGCCCTCATAGAAGATCAAGAGAAAGTAATAGGCATACAAGAATGGATGGAAGCGTACGAAGAGGATCCCGACTTAAAAGATGTAAGGGGACACATCATACAAGGTTGGCCAGAGAAGAAGAAAGTGAGGACAAACCTCAAGCCATTTTATGAGGTGAAAGAAGAACTGTCAGTAGGAGACAAGGGCATCTTCATCTATCGGGGAGACAAAGTAGTTCCCCCAAGAAATCTCATCAACAAATTGCTGGATTTATTACATGAAGGCCATCTCGGAATAGGGAAGCTCAAGGCCAGAGCGAAGCAGAATTACTGGTGGCCAGGAATGGATGTAAGAGCAGAGAGGCATGTCAGAGAGTGTTCCCAATGCCAAGGGGCGGACAAAACGCTGAGGCCACTACGTCCAGCTCTAGGGAAATTTGACAATCCCTTAAATCCATGGGAAGAGTTGTCTATAGACATTTTAGGACCGGTGCTTGATGACCAGAGCACACAGAACTATGTATGCGTCATCATAGACCGTTATTCCAAGTGGCCAGAGATCAAAGTGAGTGAATCCATGGACACGGAGAACATTCTAGAGTTTCTGTCCGAAACGTTCACCAGAGAAGGAATTCCCAAGTCCATCCTAAGTGATAATGGACCCCAGTTCACATCGGAAAGATGGAAACAATTCATGGAAAGGAATGGCATCTCCATAAAGCACACAGCCATCTACCACCCAGCGGGAAATGGTTTAGTCGAAAGATTTAACAGAGTTGTGATGGGAGCCATACAAGCGGCTATTTCCAACAACAAAGACTGGAAGAGAGCGTTGGAGAATATGGTATGGGCCTACAGAATAACCCCCACAGGTACGGGGTACAGCCCGTTTCAAATATTGAGAGGACGTGAGCCCTTCACGCATGACAACAGGGTCTGGAAGGAGAAGGTGGTAACCAGTGAGTGGTCTCCTGCCGTAGTAAGGGCCAATCTTGAAAGAGCACAAGCCATCTACACCAACAACTACAACAAACGCAGGAACGTGAAGGACACTCAGTTGGAAAGAGGAGAGTGGGTAAGAGTAAGGCTAGCCACCTTACAAAGAAAAGGAGACAGCAAGTATAGCAAACCCTTGCAAGTCAAGGAAGTATATGATCGAGCGGCTCTGCTCAGTGATGGGAATGTGTGGTCGCAGGACCGAATGGCCAGGTGCAACAAGATAGTGAGGTGGGGACGACGGTCCTCAGAAGGTGTGGATATGGAGGACGTGATCGGGGAAGAGAAGCCCAGTAGAAGTGAGCAAGAAGACGGAGCAAGTGCAAGAGGAGAGCAAGAAGGTGAAGAAGGAAGTGAGACTCAGAGAGCGGAGATGGACGTGTCGGGTAGTAATACGAAGGATGAAGGAGCAATGAGCGGAGGAGCAGAAGATACGGAAACGCAGGGGCAAGGTGCCCGAGAGAACATTGGCAAGGTGACCAGGAGAGGCAGACAAATCGTAAGGCCTGCCCGATTTCGAGACTTTGAGCTAGACGGCGAACTGTAAGTGACTGATCTTGAGTTTGGTAAAAGGGGGAGATATGTAGCGTTCTAGTTGTTACGCGTCACGTCGACGTGACGCACGGCGGCCATGTTGGCGCCGAGATGCGCGCGCATCCATTAGCGCGCTGAGATTCACCGGAGCAGAGCGCCGGCCGGCGCTCCTCGGATAAGTTTATATTTATATTAATAAATATACACAGTGCCTCAACCACCGCCTCAGAGTGATTATTGACTCACGTTACAACCGGTGAAAATAAGAATCCACCTTAGGCACAAACGTAGGATGAGGGCGCAAGACCACACGATCTGACAGAATGACCAAAAATGGGGCAGACCGCAGGAACGCCCCCAACTCCCCAATACGCCTGGCAAAAGCAATAGCCACAAGAAACACGACCTTGAGCGTCAAAAACTTCAGGTCCACTGATTCCAATGACTCAAAAGGAGCCAACTGAAAGGAACGCAACTCCAACGGAAGGTCCCAAGGAGGAAGACACAGGATAGGACGGGGACGTTGGAAGGGCAGAGATTTAAAAAGGCGAGTCACCAAAGGGGAAATAGAAATCAAAGGGAGGACATGAAATGCCCCAATCCCTCTCAAGAGCCAGGCCCGCAGACCCAGGGAACAGAACACAGGTAGAGGAAGAAGAGGACCCATCAGAGGGTAAGGCACGAACGGTAAGGCCCACCCCATGGACACAGCCAATTCCAACAGCAGGGGATACCAAGGGCGACGTTTCCAACCCGGAGCAATCAGAAGCACAAAGGATCCCTCCCTCTTGATCTTCTGCAAGACCGCCAGAATCAGGGGAACAGGGGGAAAGGCATACAACAGACCCTCCGTCCAAAGGAACGACAGAGCGTCCACTCTCCAGGCATCCCGGCAAGGCATAATCGTGCAAAAGCAGCGGATTTTGGCATTGTACTGGGAAGCAAACAGGTCCGCAATCGGAGATCCAAACATCCTCCGTAACCTCCCGAACATCAATTGTGTGAGGGACAAAGACCCCATGGAAGGAAACACCCGGTTCAGACAATCCGCCATAGTGTTCTCCGGACCCGGCAGGTAAATGGCAGACAGGGACGCCAGGTTCAACTCCGCCCAACAACAAATCCGACAGCTGATGCAACTGAGGGAACGAACCCTGCACCCCCCTTGATGGTTTACATAAGACATCATTACCTGATTGTCCCTCCGGACTTGCACATGGTGACCCCGAAGAAGATCCGAGAAATCCAACAGACCCAAAAGGACGGCCTTCAGCTCCTTGTAGTTGGAAGAACAAGACAAGACCGACTGAGGCCAAACCCCCTGAGTTGTCGAATCCCCCAGAGAGGCACCCCACCCCAGCAGGCTGGCATCTGTAGTGAGAACTTGGGTGGGGACAATCAGAAAGGGGTGGCCCCTGGACAGATGACCCTCGTCCAACCACCAACCCAGGACCACTCTAACAGCCTCCGACATAGGAATCAAAACACCCATATCGAGGGATCACGGGTCCCAATGCGACAAAATGTGGGACACCACCGGATACATGTGGAGGCGAGCCCATGGCACCGTCAACAAAGATGCCGACATCAGATCCTGAACCTTCAACCACAGGCTCACAGGATGCGAAGGCCCCAACAACAGGGAATGAACTGTAGACATCAAGGACAGAATCCAGGGAGGGGGCAGGAACACCATCCCCAACCGAGTCTTGAACAGAGCCCCAATGAAAGTCAATTCCTGCGCAGGAACCAGGGAGGACTTCGGCACATTCACGAGGAAACAGTGATGCTCCAGGACATGGCACACTCTCTGGACATGCAACTCCACCTTAGAAAGAGAAGAAGCAGAAATTAAAATGTTGTCCAGATAAGGAAAAACACTAATGCCCTCCCCATGCAAATATCCAATAGGAGGAGCCAGAATCTTAGTAAAGATCGTGGGAGAAGAGCACAGTCCAAAAGGTAATACCTGGAACTGGTAATGACGACCCAGGACGCAAAACCGGAGAAACCGCTGAGAGTTGGGATGAACAGGCACATGCAGATAAGCATTCCTCAAGTCTATTGATGCTAGGAAATCGCCTTGAGACACCAGAGGAAGGATCATCTGAAGTGAAACCATTTTGAATTTCTTGTGAGGGATGAAAGTATTGACCCACTTCAGGTCCATCATAGGCCGAAGATCGTCGGTGCGTTTGGACACCAGAAATAGGAGGGAATACACGCCCAGCCCCAACTGATCGCTGGGCACAGGAATCACTGCATTTTTGACCACCAGGGAATCGATGCCTTCCAAAAGCGCCAACCGCCTTAGAGGGACTCTGGGACAAGGCGTGGATCTAAAAAAGTCTGGGGGAGTCTGGGTAAACCCAAGATGCAAACCTTCCGAAACCACTTGAAGAACCCAGTGGTCTGACACAGTCTCTCGCCAAGAGTCCATGAAGCAAGTGAGGCGACCCCAAACTGGACCCACACCAGGAGCGATCCAGTCACGACTTTGAAGCAGGAGAGGAGGAGGCAGAAGCCCCGGAGAACCAGGATTTATCAAAGGAAGGAGCATCCCGGCCACGCCTCTTCCACGAAAGGGCTGACCAGCCCGACCCCTCCTAGAAGGACCATAAGCCCTCTGAGAACCAAAGGCACGGAAGCGACCAGCTCGTTCAGGAGCAAGGAGTTTACGGTCCTCCGCCGTCTTCTTCACAATCTCATCTAAAGGGGAACCAAAAAGCTTAACCCCAGAAAACGGGATCTTCATAAGGAGACCTTTCTGCGCACCATCAGCCTTCCAGGAGCGAAGCCACAGCTGATGCCTCACAGCCACAGAAGATCCAGCCGCAGAAGCCGCCGCCCCTAAAGAGTCAAAAGAGACATCCGAAAGCAGGCGAACCTGCTGCTCCATCATCGCTAGGGTAGAAGAGACATCCTCCCCCTGGTCCAACAATTCCGACAGAGACTGAAAATCCATAAGTAAGGACTGGATCGTGTAAGAGGAATAGGTCACCGCACAAATGGAAAAGTTAGCAGCCGCAAAAGTGCGCTTCACTGCACCATCCACCTTCCGATCTACAGGGTCAGCAGTAGAGGAATCTTCAGAGACCACAGTCCCATGAGACATCATACTGGCCATCAAGGAATCCACCTTCACCGAGGAAGGAAATTTCACCTACAAATCCTGCAGAGGATATCGCTTATTCAAGAAACGAGGAAAAGAGCCCTTGTCCACATCTTTCCATTCAGTTTTCAACACCTTCAACACCGAAGAATGAAGGGGTAATGACTCAGGTTCCGGACGCTGATACTGAGAAAACAAATCATCCTCCAGAGGCACAACAGAGTCAGGGAAAACCAAGTTTTTGCGTATGTGACACAGCACCTCCTTAAGGTCGGCACCCTGCACAAAATGACCCTTGGCATCAACATCTTCCTCAGCGTCAGAGTCAACAGCAGGAAGGCCATCAACCCGCGCCTTCTTGTCAGGAGGAACAGGAACTCTATCCTGTAAGGTAGCCGCCACCGCAGAATTGATCATTTTCTGCAATAATTCCATAGAAGGAACAGACATTCCAGAACCAGAAGCCTCCAAGGAGTCAGGATCAGACAAACTCGAAGAACCACCCTCCATGTTACCCAGCCACAAGTAGGAAAACACTAGCAAGGGTCAGAAACACCTGAGCGTTGAAATAGCCCGAAGGTTGCTAAGCAACCATAGCAAACACCCATACATACGCCCCCAAAGGAAGCATAAAAAACCAGGAAAACATGCATGAAACCTCTAACGAGGCCCCAGACCGTGAGCAGCATGAACACAATAGCGGGAAACAAGCTCTCTCCCCGCCGTCGCAAACACACAGCACAGCCCCCAGGTAAGCGTCTTCAAACCGGCAATAATGAAACACCCGACCACGCAAAGTCCATGAAGCAGGACGTGCGTTCGGCAAGGGGCACACACCAGTATTCAACCTCCTGCTAAGCAGGAAGCGTAGGTGCAGCCCCCACGCAGCCGGAACACCGAGCGAACCCGCATCAAAAAGCACCACAAGTCCGCTAAAGCAGGACAAGGCGCCCGGCAAAAGAAGGGGGGAACAAATACAATTAACCACGAAAAATGAAATTACAACACAACAGCTAATTTCCCCCCAACCAAATACCCAAGGCTAAAAGAGGTTGCTCAAGCAAGACCCCAGCCCCACTCACCTGACCAGCAGGGAACACAGCACTCGGAATAGTGCAGAAAAAAAGAACAGGTCGATTGGGTGTTTCTGTATCCCTTTAGGGGATTGGCTGGAGCCACTGGGGGCCCTCTTGGAGGAGGGAGAGGGAGACTAGAGCGCTTTTTTTTTAGGCTTGGAGTTCTGTGTGGAGCCGGAGGCTCATGTGTGAATACTGTGGCGAGGAAGACGGACGAGGAGGTAATGACATATCATCCATACTTGTAGACACTTTTTATGTATACAAGTATGGATGATATGTGATTCCTACACCTTATAAGTTATAAACCTCATTGTCTTATAAAGAATTTCCTGTACATGGATTTACACACATTTATGATTTATTGTGCCTTGTGTATGAAGTCAAGCACTCCGACACCCTACATTGGGGTCAGTAGAGCCATAAAACAAATAAATAGAAAAGAGATATTAGGTGCTATTTACATCAATATGATTATCATTTCTTATACAGACAGATCATCATGCATTCTTACAGTGCAAGCACATCTCTTACATAGGCTGAGCAAAGTTAAAAACCTGCCTCTAAATCACAGTTTCTCTCAAGCACTTGTGAAGTGATAACATGCTGTGCGTCTTTGTTTTCTTTCTATTGCTTTGCTCTTTAGTGTCAAGGTGTTAGGCTCAGTCGCAGCCGGCATGACTCGCGAGTGGGGGGGTGGATGGGGGAGAGACGCAGGTTCGCGGGGGAAGGACAGGTTTAATTTTAAAAAATTAAAAACTTACCTTCCTGGGTCCCGAGCCACCTCAGCTCCTGGCAGGGTTCCGCATTTTCCTGCTGCTCTCCTGAACAGGAAGCAGCCACAAGCATCCTCACTCCCCTCCCCTAAACCAATCACAATGCTGCAATGGCAGTGTTGTGATTGGTGGGGAAGGCGCCCAGCATGCAGCCTACATAGAGAAAAGGGAGAGTGTGCATGACTGGTTTGGTCGGCCCTAGAGGGCCGACCAAACATTCAGGGCCCACAGCATTGTGCAAGCCACTCCTTCCCTGCTTTCGAGCAGATGACCTCAACCAAACCCTTCTGCTTTCTTGCAGTGCAAGAAGCAGAAACATAAAATGGTAGTTTCTGCTTCTCGCACTATGTGAAAGCAGTGGGGCGACGCTTCTCCGCCCTAATGGAGGAGTTGCCCCTAGTTAGGCTCCATGTAGGCTCCATGTAGCTCCCATCTAGTATTATACTCAAACAAAAGATGGCTGATGGCCCTTTAAAACAGGCATTTGTTTGCATATGGATGGAACTGCCAATAAGCATGACCAATACTCATATGTGCTATACTTTGTTCTTTTTTCTTGAACTTCAATAGTGTATATCCTTTCCACTTTTCTTAACTTTTGTATTTATTGTCTCACGGAGGGTTTTTGTCCCCCATTAATGATTTAGCATTGGTTTTGTGGTTTAACTTAACCCCCGTATTAAGCAGTGTGTATTATTAAGTTACTGGATAGCCCGTATGGCTGATGTTGTAGTGTAAGTCGACTCGACTTGATTAAGTTTTATGGGGAATACTGTTTCCAATTTCCACTCAATAAAGCACTGCTTTCAATTGTGGTCACGTTGTTTGGCGTATGCAGACTTCTACTCGTCACATACACACTGTCAATTTAAAAACATGGAGCATGACGGGTAGTTTTCACGTACCGTAGTATCGGCGCATTTATTGTTTTTTTCAAACTGTTGTTATTCTAAGATTGCAAAGAAGGGTTCCTCTGGGAAGTAATAAAGTCTTTTTTGCAGTGGCGGCTGTTGAGTAACAAAAGTGGTAAGGCAGCGCAGGGCAATCAAAAAAGCTAAGAATAATTAATACCTTGTGTGTTTGAGGTGGCTTCCACAGGTAGAAACTGAGAGAGCGCCATGTTATTCTGAAATTGTAGGGGTGCATTATATTCACCCGTAGTCAGCACCCACATATTTAGGGGACTTTACTAATGTTTTTTAGGAAATGCAACGTTTGGGCCGGGGATCAGTGCAATATGTAGTGGAGTGTTTATTAACCATAGACAAAATAATGTTTAAGTCATGCGAATGTTTGCCTAAACGTGAAAAATGTAACCTTATGTGAAATGTTAACAATGAAGTGCCTTCGTGAAGAATAAAGATGCTTATTAATGAGTGATTTAACATAGGTTTTAATGTGAAGAAGTACAGATGTACTGACAACAAAATTAAAGTTTAACTAATGAATGTATGCTCATGTTATAATAGAAATGCAAATAGAATATACAAGGCCTGAGGTGTGTTAAAGGCTGGTAGAGGCCTGACGGTATTTTTTCCTTTGCTTAGCTTTGGCTGAAGAATTAATCTGTATTCTTGGGAAAGGCTGTTCTCAGCAAATGTTAAATTGTAATTTCGAATGTTGCAAAGGGTTCTTCTCACATATTCCAGCTCGCAGGTGCAAGGCCACGGGCTTCGTTAGGTAGAGGGATTCATTGTTTGGAAGTTAGGATAGTAGGAGCGAGCACAGAGGAGATGCCAAGGAATTTGGGAGTGCAACATTTAGCAGAGAAGGTGCCTGGGACCCAAGGGCACTCTAACGGCTGCTTGGTGGAGAGGAGCCATCCTGGAAAAATACGAAGATCCATACCTGCCAGAGGGGTGTTCCTGGGGCGTTCCTAAGGCGGACCCAAAGGCGTGTCAACTGTTTTGAGATTTTGTATTAGGGACAGCACCCGAGGGTGGGGGCAGATTAGATTTTAGTGGGCTTCAGGAGAGTGCAGAGTCAGAGAGTGACTTTGGGGAAAGGCAAAGATGTAAGGAGATTGTGCACTTAAGGCAGAGTAGGGTGTAGGAAGGAGGACCTGAGAGCGAGTTCTCTAACGGAGGATTGAGAAGGGAAAGTGGGTGTACTTCTTAGGAAGTCATCATTGCTGACACCTTTATTCTTGCCTTGGTAAAATGCTAAGTAGGGATGATGTCACTCCAGAGACGGTATAGAGACAGACTAACCAGATTATTTTCCTTTCTGTAATGCAATCCCGGACTCAGGTTGGGAGTTTCATCCTTTGCCTGATGATTCTTGAATTGATTTTGCTTTTCATTCTGAGTCGTCTGAGACTCTTGCGTAGGATCATGAATGTATTAGTTACCGTTTACTTCTTGAACCTTTTACTGAGATGCTTGTACATCCAATTATTTTTGGCTATGTAATAAATCTTTAAAATTTCTTTAGTAGTCAGTGGTTCTTGAATACAAAATGAATTTGGCTGGTTACATTGTTTAAAGTTGTAACAAAAGATCTTCCCTCGACGCTTCTATGACAGGAAAAAAGGTTCAGTCGGCCTTATCTGGGACTCTGGAATTTGGTAAGAAAAATCGAGAAAAGAATCCCAGCTTTTCCAAAACCAAAGCATCATTTTCAGTTTTTTTACCAAACTATTGCTATTTTTGAAACCTAATTGGGAATTATGAGCACAACTGCAACAGGAATCTATTGACCGCGGCGTTTCAACATATTTCTGCAGACCATTAAAGAATACATTTTCATTCGATTATCTCGTTATTTCTGAACTCTGATCATAGCTTTCTCATGATATTCAAAAAAATGTCATCACTGGACGCTGTTCTTCTATAACACTTGCACATCTGCTAGTTGCATCTATTTCCTTAATATATGTTTGCTTAACGTTTATTAAATAAGTCAGCATTCACCAACAATACAAACCCTTTTTCAAAGAAAGAAATAAAAGCAGTCGTGGCCTTGCAATCGCCTCTGATGCAAGCATGAAAAATATAGCCCATGAACAAGTAGTAAAAGTCATTAAAAGTTTGGGTGCATTGACTTGGATGACGGCTACCGGTGTCACTGCGCCTGCTGCACTCATGATAGTTCCGCCCCCTGAAAGCCTCGTTGGTTCTGACCATGCTGTGTGCGAGTTTTCAGGAGAAGGGGATTTCCTTGCACAAGTAGGTGGCGACTTAGTGACATTATATTGTATATCAACCTTTCTATTACAGCGTTGCTGATATTAATTTTTGACTTGATTATTACATCATTATTATGACGGCTTCTGTTGCTTTAAAAACAAAAATGTACACTCGACTTTTAATGTCTTTATTGCTTTACAGTGACTTCCTGGGTGCACTAAAACTACTCAGAACTTGAAAACTTTGAAAGGGCTCACCTTCCCCAAATACTTAATGAATCGCAGCCCCACCCTGCATTTAATCCTTACTGCATGTTCCAATAATTTCCACTGTGTCTTACCAAACTTTAAAACAAATCCCAAGAAACGTTGCAGAGCACAGAAATAACGAATTATCATTCTTTTCACCCTCGGAGATAAGTAGGGGCACCTCACAAGGGAAGACCGTACATACCTACCAGCTGCCACCATCCTCTTCTGTTCCTGTCGACTCCCAACAGCACACAGGCTCTAAGACTCCGCTAAGCCAATCACAACAGTGATGTCACGCTGATAAAAGTACCAGCATGACAGTAGTGTTGTGATTAGTCTAAGCGG
This sequence comes from Lissotriton vulgaris, assembly GCF_964263255.1. Lineage (NCBI taxonomy): Eukaryota > Metazoa > Chordata > Amphibia > Caudata > Salamandridae > Lissotriton > Lissotriton vulgaris. The sequence goes on along the minus strand of NC_141696.1, from coordinate 1,330,803,832 downwards.
CTTGGTTTGCCCCTCAGCCAGTGATTGGGAGCCTGGAACTGTTCTCCACCAGGCTGTGTTGCAAAGTTTTTTTGTTTTTTGTTTTAGTTTTATATAGCGCAGACTCGACCCGAAGGTGTCGGAGTGCTTTACATCAGCAACAGATGTGTTACAGATGGACACATTCATTTTTGTTAGGCACGGGGAGAGTAAGTGATTTGATCAGAATCACAGGATGTTGAGCATACCCGCCAAGACTTGAATCCAGTTTCCCAGCTCCGAGGGCAACCACTCTAGCCATTAGGCCACATTCTTTGTTTGGCCATCCTAAGACGGCCGGTCAAACTGTCATGTGCACTTATAGTGCCCACCACTCCTACCTGCTGCATCACGAGGATTTAGCCCAGCCCCATCCCGCCCTAGATTGCCTCAGTGCTGAAAAATAAAATGATAATAACATTGTTTTATTATCATTGTATTTCTCCTGTTTGCAGTGCGGAGAGCAGTGGCGTGACACTCCTCCACCTTAACGGAGGATCCGCTGCTGCTTATTAGTACAGATAACCACAATCACTTTGTTAGGTTTTATATCCTGCCTTAGTGATTCTCTGACTGTTTACTCTGAAACATGTGTGTAAATCCATGTACAGGAAATTCAACATAAGACAATTATGTTTATAACTTATAAGGTGTAGAAATGCCCCGGTTATTTACCGGTAATCTTCATTAGTCCGAGTCCTTGTCTTCCTCGCCACAGTATTCACACATGAGCCTCCAGCTCCACACAGAACTCCAAGCCTAAAAAAAAAAAAAGCGCTCTAGTCTCCCTCTCCCTCCTCCAAGATGGCCCCCAGTTGCTCCAGCCAAGCCCATAAAGAGATACAGAAACACCCAATCGACCTGAAAAACCAAGCCTCAGACATGAAGCCACCACCAGGGCCGGGAGGGAAGGGAAACTATACTGTGGCGAGGAAGACAAGGACTCGGAGTAATGAAGATTACCGGTAAGTAACCGGGGCATTACCTCCTCATCCGTCTTCCTCGCCACAGTATTCTCACATGAGCCGATACCAAAGGAAATCAGCTTCATGCAAGAAAAACAGCCCACACCATAAATGTAGCAAAAACATAGTTTAATAACAAGAGGCATAACAACCAAAAAGGTATGAGGGGATGACCACGTAGCAAGGCGGTAATGGAACATGAAGTTATGAGGGGATGACCACGTAGCAGCCCTGCAAACATCCTCCATGGACACCCCCTTGAAAGCAGCCCACGACACAGCAACAGACCTGGTGGACCGACCTTGAACAGGAAGAGAGGAAACCTCAACAACAGAGTCATAAGCCAACATAATGGCCTCTTTGATCCAACAACTGACCGTGGAGAGCGAGGGTTTCAGGCCCTGATGCGATAGACTAAAATTGACAAATAAATTGTCCACCTTACAAAAGGAAGACGTGCGTGACAAATAAATCAATAAGGCACGATGAACATCCAAGAGGTGCAAAAGGCAATCCTCAGCCGAGGAAGGATCAAGGCAAAGAACCAGAAGAACCACCTCAGCAGACCGGTGAAAATAAGAATCCACCTTAGGCACAAACGTAGGATGAGGGTGCAAGACCACACGATCTGACAGAATGACCAAAAATGGGACAGACCGCAGGAACGCCCCCAACTCCCCAATACGCCTGGCAAAAGCAATAGCCACAAGAAACACGACCTTGAGCATCAAAAACTTCAAGTCCACTGATTCCAATGACTCAAAAGGAGCCAACTGAAAGGAACGCAACACCAACGGAAGGTCCCAAGGAGGAAGACACAGGATAGGACGGGGACGTTGGAAGGGCAGAGATTTTAAAAGGCGAGTCACTAAAGGGGAAATAGAAATCAAAGGGAGGACATGAAATGCCCGAATGGCGACCCACTGAGCTCGAAGAGTCAAAATGGCCAAGCCCAACTCAAAACCATCATTCAAAAAATCCAGAATGCGAGCCGGGCCCAAAGAAGCCACCGAGAGCCCTCAACCCACACACCAAGAAGCAAAATGATCCCAATGTTTCGCCTAGGACTTCAGTGTAGAAGGCCTCCGGGACTTCTGAATGACCCCAGCCACAGTCACAGAACAACCTTCACGCATCAGAGAATCCCTCTCAAGAGCCAGGCCCGCAGACCCAGGGAACAGAACACAGGTAGAGGAAGAAGAGGACCCATCAGAGGGTAAGGCATGAACGGTAAGGCCCACCCCATGGACACAGCCAATTCCAACAGCAGGGGATACCAAGGGCGACGTTTCCAACCCGGAGCAATCAGAAGCACAAAGGATCCCTCCCTCTTGATCTTCTGCAAGACCGCCAGAATCAGGGGAACAGGGGGAAAGGCATACAACAGACCCTCCGGCCAAAGGAACGACAGAGCGTCCACTCTCCAGGCATCCCGGCAAGGCATAATCGTGCAAAAGCAGCGGATCTTGGCATTGTACTGGGAAGCAAACAGGTCCACAATCGGAGATCCAAACATCCTCCGTAACCTCTCGAACATCAATCGTGTGAGTGACAAAGACCCCATGGAAGGAAACACCCGGCTCAGACAATCCGCCATAGTGTTCTCCGGACCCGGCAGGTAAATGGCAGACAGGGACGCCAGGTTCAACTCCGCCCAACAACAAATCCGACAGCTGATGCAACTGAGGGAACGAACCCTGCACCCCCCTTGATGGTTTACATAAGACATCATTACCTGATTGTCCGTCCGGACTTGCACATGGTGACCCCGAAGAAGATCCGAGAAATCCAACAGACCCAAAAGGATGGCCTTCAGCTCCTTGTAGTTGGAAGAACAAGACAAGACCGACTGAGGCCAAACCCCCTGAGTCGTCGAATCCCCCAGAGAGGCACCCCACCCCAGCAGGCTGGCATCTGTAGTGAGAACTCGGGTGGGGACAATCAGAAAGGGGTGGCCCCTGGACAGATGACCCTCGTCCAACCACCAACCCAGGACCACTCTAACAGCCTCCGACATAGGAATCAAAACACCCATATCGAGGGATCACGGGTCCCAATGCGACAAAATGTGGGACACAACCGGATACATGTGGAGGCGAGCCCATGGCACCATCAACAAAGATGCCGACATCAGATCCTGAACCTTCAACCACAGGCTCACAGGATGCGAAGGCCCCAACAACAGGGAATGAACTGTAGACATCAAGGACAGAATCCAGGGAGGGGGCAGGAACACCATCCCCAACCGAGTCTTGAACAGAGCCCCAATGAAAGTCAATTCCTGCGCAGGAACCAGGGAGGACTTCGGCACATTCACGAGGAAACCGTGATGCTCCAGGACATGGCACACTCTCTGGACATGCAACTCCACCTTAGAAAGAGAAGAAGCAGAAATTAAAATGTTGTCCAGATAAGGAAAAACACTAATGCCCTCCCCATGCAAATATCCAATAGGAGGAGCCAGAATCTTAGTAAAGATCGTGGGAGAAGAGCAGAGTCCAAAAGGTAATACCTGGAACTGGTAATGACGACCCAGGACGCAAAACCGGAGAAACCGCTGAGAGTCGGGATGAACAGGCACATGCAGATAAGCATTCCTCAAGTCTATTGATGCTAGGAAATCGCCTTGAGACACCAGAGGAAGGATCATCTGAAGTGAAACCATTTTGAATTTCTTGTGAGGGATGAAAGTATTGACCCACTTCAGGTCCATCATAGGCCGAAGATCGTCAGTGCGTTTGGACACCAGAAATAGGATGGAATACACGCCCAACCCCAACTGATCGCTGGGCACAGGAATCACTGCATTTTTGACCACCAGGGAATCGATGCCTTCCAAAAGCGCCAACCGCCTTAGAGGGTCTCTGGGACAAGGCGTGGATCTGAAAAAGTCTGGGGGAGTCTGGGTAAACCCAAGATGAAAACCTTCCGAAACCACTTGAAGAACCCAGTGGTCTGACACAGTCTCTCGCCAAGAGTCCATGAAGCAAGTGAGGCGACCTCAAACTGGACCCACACCAGGAGCGATCCAGTCACGACTTTGAAGCAGGAGAGGAGGAGGCAGAAGCCCCGGAGAACCAGGATTTATCAAAGGAAGGAGCATCCCGGCCACGCCCCTTCCACGAAAGGGCTGACCAGCCTGACCCCTCCTAGAAGGACCATAAGCCCTCTGAGAACCAAAGGCACGGAAGCGACCAGCTCGTTCAGGAGCAAGGAGTTTACGGTCCTCCGCCGTCTTCTTCACAATCTCATCTAAAGGGGAACCAAAAAGCTTAACCCCAGAAAACGGGATCTTCATAAGGAGACCTTTCTGCGCACCATCAGCCTTCCAGGAGCGAAGCCACAGCTGACGCCTCACAGCCACAGAAGATCCAGCCGCAGAAGCCGCCGCCCCTAAAGAGTCAAAAGAGACATCCGAAAGCAGGCGAACCTGCTGCTCCATCATCGCTAGGGTAGAAGAGACATCCTCCCCCTGGTCCAACAATTCCGACAGAGACTGAAAATCCATAAGTAAGGACTGGATCGTGTAAGAGGAATAGGTCACCGCACGAATGGAAAAGTTAGCAGCCGCAAAAGTGCGCTTCACTGCACCATCCACCTTCCGATCTACAGGGTCAGCAGGAGAGGAATCTTCAGAGACCACAGTCCCATGAGACATCATACTGGCCATCAAGGAATCCACCTTGACCGAGGAAGGAAATTTCACCTACAAATCCTGCAGAGGATATCGCTTATTCAAGAAACGAGGAAAAGAGCCCTTGTCCACATCTTTCCATTCAGTTTTCAACACCTTCAACACCGAAGAATGAAGGGGTAATGAATCAGGTTCAGGACGCTGATACTGAGAAAACAAATCATCCTCCAGAGTCACAAAAGAGTCAGGGAAAACCAAGTTTTTGCGTATGTGACACAGCACCTCCTTAAGGTCGGCACCCTGCACAAAATGACCCTTGGCATCAACATCTTCCTCAGCGTCAGAGTCAACAGCAGGAAGGCCATCAACCCGCGCCTTCTTGTCAGGAGGAACAGGAACTCTATCCTGTAAGGTAGCCGCCACCGCAGAATTGATCATTTTCTGCAATAATTCCATAGAAGAAACAGACATTCCAGAACCAGAAGCCCCCAAGGAGTCAGGATCAGACAAACTCGAAGAACCACCCTCCATGTTACCCAGCCACAAGTAGGAAAACACTAGCAAGGGTCAGAAACACCTGAGCGTTGAAATAGCCCGAAGGTTGCTAAGCAACCATAGCAAACACCCATACATACGCCCCCAAAGGAAGCATAAAAAACCAGGAAAACATGCATGAAACCTCTAACGAGGCCCCAGACCGTGAGCAGCATGAACACAATAGCGGGAAACAAGCTCGCTCCCCGCCGTCGCAAACACACAGTACAGCTCCCAGGTAAGCGTCTTCAAACCGGCAATAATGAAACACCCGACCACGCAAAGTCCATGAAGCAGGACGCGCGTTCGGCAAGGGGCACACACCAGTATTCAACCTCCTGCTAAGCAGGAAGCGTAGGTGCAGCCCCCACGCAGCCGGAACACCGAGCGAACCCGCATCAAAAAGCACCACAAGTCCGCTAAAGCAGGACAAGGCGCCCGGCAAAAGAAGGGGGGAACAAATACAATTAACCACGTAAAATGAAATTACAACACAACAGCTAATTTCCCCCCAACCAAATACCCAAGGCTAAAAGAGGTTGCTCAAGCAAGACCCCAGCCCCACTCACCTGACCAGCAGGGAACACAGCACTCGGAATAGTGCAGAAAAAAAGAACAGGTCGATTGGGTGTTTCTGTATCCCTTTAGGGGATTGGCTGGAGCCACTGGGGGCCCTCTTGGAGGAGGGAGAGGGAGACTAGAGCGCTTTTTTTTTAGGCTTGGAGTTCTGTGTGGAGCCGGAGGCTCATGTGTGAATACTGTGGCGAGGAAGACGGACGAGGAGGTAATGACATATCATCCATACTTGTAGACACTTTTTATGTATACAAGTATGGATGATATGTGATTCCTACACCTTATAAGTTATAAACCACATTGTCTTATAAAGAATTTCCTGTACATGGATTTACACACTTATGATTTATTGTGCCTTGTGTATGAAGTCAAGCACTCTGACACCCTACATTGGGGTCAGTAGAGCCATAAAACAAATAAATAGAAAAGAGATATTAGGTGCTATTTACATCAATATGATTATCATTTCTTATACAGACAGATACATCATGCATTCTTACAGTGCAAGCACATCTCTTACATAGGCTGAGCAAAGTTAAAAACCTGCCTCTAAATCACAGTTTCTCTCAAGCACTTGTGAAGTGATAACATGTTGTGCGTCTTTGTTTTCTTTCTATTGCTTTGCTCTTTAGTGTCAAGGTGTTAGGCTCAGTCGCAGCCGGCATGACTCGCGAGTGGGGGGGTGGATGGGGGAGAGACGCAGGTTCGCGGGGGAAGGACAGGTTTAATTTTAAAAAATTAAAAACTTACCTTCCTGGGTCCCGAGCCACCTCAGCTCCTGGCAGGGTTCCGCATTTTCCTGCTGCTCTCCTGAACAGGAAGCAGCCACAAGCATCCTCACTCCCCTCCCCTAAAGCAATCACAATGCTGCAATGGCAGTGTTGTGATTGGTGGGGAAGGCGCCCAGCATGCAGCCTACATAGAGAAAAGGGAGAGTGTGCATGACTGGTTTGGTCGGCCCTAGAGGGCCGACCAAACATTCAGGGCCCACAGCATTGTGCAAGCCACTCCTTCCCTGCTTTCGAGCAGATTACCTCAACCAAACCCTTCTGCTTTCTTGCAGTGCAAGAAGCAGAAACATAAAATGGTAGTTTCTGCTTCTCGCACTATGTGAAAGCAGTGGGGCGACGCTTCTCCGCCCTAATGGAGGAGTTGCCCCTAGTTAGGCTCCATGTAGGCTCCATGTAGCTCCCATCTAGTATTATACTCAAACAAAAGATGGCTGATGGCCCTTTAAAACAGGCATTTGTTTGCATATGGATGGAACTGCCAATAAGCATGACCAATACTCATATGTGCTATACTTTGTTCTTTTTTCTTGAACTTCAATAGTGTATATCCTTTCCATTTTTCTTAACTTTTGTATTTATTGTCTCACGGAGGGTTTTTGTCCCCCATTAATGATTTAGCATTGGTTTTGTGGTTTAACTTAACCCCCGTATTAAGCAGTGTGTATTATTTAGTTACTGGATAGCCCGTATGGCTGATGTTGTAGTGTAAGTCGACTCGACTTGATTAAGTTTTATGGGGAATACTGTTTCCAATTTCCACTCAATAAAGCACTGCTTTCAATTGTGGTCACGTTGTTTGGCGTATGCAGACTTCTACTCGTCACATACACACTGTCAATTTAAAAACATGGAGCATGACGGGTAGTTTTCACGTACCGTAGTATCGGCACATTTATTGTTTTTTTCAAACTGTTGTTATTCTAAGATTGCAAAGAAGGGTTCCTCTGGGAAGTAATAAAGTCTTTTTTGCAGTGGCGGCTGTTGAGTAACAAAAGTGGTAAGGCAGCGCAGGGCAATCAAAAAAGCTAAGAATAATTAATACCTTGTGTGTTTGAGGTGGCTTCCACAGGTAGAAACTGAGAGAGCGCCATGTTATTCTGAAATTGTAGGGGTGCATTATATTCACCCGTAGTCAGCACCCACATATTTAGGGGACTTTACTAATGTTTTTTAGGAAATGCAACGTTTGGGCCAGGGATCAGTGTAATATGTAGTGGAGTGTTTATTAACCATAGACAAAATAATGTTTAAGTCATGCGAATGTTTGCCTAAACGTGAAAAATGTAACCTTATGTGAAATGTTAACAATGAAGTGCCTTCGTGAAGAATAAAGATGCTTATTAATGAGTGATTTAACATAGGTTTTAATGTGAAGAAGTACAGCTTGTACTGACAACAAAATTAAAGTTTAACTAATGAATGTATGCTCATGTTATAATAGAAATGCAAATAGAATATACAAGGCCTGAGGTGTGTTAAAGGCTGGTAGAGGCCTGACGGTATTTTTTCCTTTGCTTAGCTTTGGCTGAAGAATTAATCTGTATTCTTGGGAAAGGCTGTTCTCAGCAAATGTAAATTTTAACTTCGAATGTTGCAAAGGGTTCTTCTCACATATTCCAGCTCGCAGGTGCAAGGCCACGGGCTTCGTTAGGTAGAGGGATTCATTGTTTGGAAGTTAGGATAGTAGGAGCGAGCACAGAGGAGATGCCAAGGAATTTGGGAGTGCAACATTTAGCAGAGAAGGTGCCTGGGACCCAAGGGCACTCTAACGGCTGCTTGGTGGAGAGGAGCCATCCTGGAAAAATACGAAGATCCATACCTGCCAGAGGGGTGTTCCTGGGGCGTTCCTAAGGCGGACCCAAAGGCGTGTCAACTGTTTTGAGATTTTGTATTAGGGACAGCACCCGAGGGTGGGGGCAGATTAGATTTTAGTGGGCTTCAGGAGAGTGCAGAGTCAGAGAGTGACTTTGGGGAAAGGCAAAGATGTAAGGAGATTGTGCACTTAAGGCAGAGTAGGGTGTAGGAAGGAGGACCTGAGAGCGAGTTCTCTAACGGAGGATTGAGAAGGGAAAGTGGGTGTACTTCTTAGGAAGTCATCATTGCTGACACCTTTATTCTTGCCTTGGTAAAATGCTAAGTAGGGATGATGTCACTCCAGAGACGGTATAGAGACAGACTAACCAGATTATTTTCCTTTCTGTAATGCAATCCCGGACTCAGGTTGGGAGTTTCATCCTTTGCCTGATGATTCTTGAATTGATTTTGCTTTTCATTCTGAGTCGTCTGAGACTCTTGCGTAGGATCATGAATGTATTAGTTCCCGTTTACTTCTTGAACCTTTTACTGAGATGCTTGTACATCCAATTATTTTTGGCTATGTAATAAATCTTTAAAATTTCTTTAGTAGTCAGTGGTTCTTGAATACAAAATGAATTTGGCTGGTTACATTGTTTAAAGTTGTAACAAAAGATCTTCCCTCGATGCTTCTATGACAGGAAAAAAGGTTCAGTCGGCCTTATCTGGGACTCTGGAATTTGGTAAGAAAAATCGAGAAAAGAATCCCAGCTTTTCCAAAACCAAAGCATCATTTTCAGTTTTTTTACCAAACTATTGCTATTTTTGAAACCTAATTGGGAATTATGAGCACAACTGCAACAGGAATCTATTGACCGCGGCGTTTCAACATATTTCTGCAGACCATTAAAGAATACATTTTCATTCGATTATCTCGTTATTTCTGAACTCTGATCATAGCTTTCTCATGATATTCAAAAAAATGTCATCACTGGACGCTGTTCTTCTATAACACTTGCACATCTGCTAGTTGCATCTATTTCCTTAATATATGTTTGCTTAACGTTTATTAAATAAGTCAGCATTCACCAACAATACAAACCCTTTTTCAAAGAAAGAAATAAAAGCAGTCGTGGCCTTGCAATCGCCTCTGATGCAAGCATGAAAAATATAGCCCATGAACAAGTAGTAAAAGTCATTAAAAGTTTGGGTGCATTGACTTGGATGACGGCTACCGGTGTCACTGCGCCTGCTGCACTCATGATAGTTCCGCCCCCTGAAAGCCTCGTTGGTTCTGACCATGCTGTGTGCGAGTTTTCAGGAGAAGGGGATTTCCTTGCACAAGTAGGTGGCGACTTAGTGACATTATATTGTATATCAACCTTTCTATTACAGCGTTGCTGATATTAATTTTTGACTTGATTATTACATCATTATTATGACGGCTTCTGTTGCTTTAAAAACAAAAATGTACACTCGACTTTTAATGTCTTTATTGCTTTACAGTGACTTCCTGGGTGCACTAAAACTACTCAGAACTTGAAAACTTTGAAAGGGCTCACCTTCCCCAAATACTTAATGAATCGCAGCCCCACCCTGCATTTAATCCTTACTGCATGTTCCAATAATTTCCACTGTGTCTTACCAAACTTTAAAACAAATCCCAAGAAACGTTGCAGAGCACAGAAATAACGAATTATCATTCTTTTCACCCTCGGAGATAAGTAGGGGCACCTCACAAGGGAAGACCGTACATACCTACCAGCTGCCACCATCCTCTTCTGTTCCTGTCGACTCCCAACAGCACACAGGCTCTAAGACTCCGCTAAGCCAATCACAACAGTGATGTCACGCTGATAAAAGTACCAGCATGACAGTAGTGTTGTGATTAGTCTGAGCGGCTTGGTTTGCCCCTCAGCCAGTGATTGGGAGCCTGGAACTGTTCTCCACCAGGCTGTGTTGCAAAGTTTTTTTGTTTTTTGTTTTAGTTTTATATAGCGCAGACTCGACCCGAAGGTGTCGGAGTGCTTTACATCAGCAACAGATGTGTTACAGATGGACACATTCATTTTTGTTAGGCACGGGGAGAGTAAGTGATTTGATCAGAATCACAGGATGTTGGGCATACCCGCCAAGACTTGAATCCAGTTTCCCAGCTCCGAGGGCAACCACTCTAGCCATTAGGCCACATTCTTTGTTTGGCCATCCTAAGACGGCCGGCCAAACTGTCATGTGCACTTATAGTGCCCACCACTCCTACCTGCTGCATCACGAGGATTTAGCCCAGCCCCATCCCGCCCTAGATTGCCTCAGTGCTGAAAAATAAAATGATAATAACATTGTTTTATTATCATTGTATTTCTCCTGTTTGCAGTGCGGAGAGCAGTGGGGTGACACTCCTCCACCTTAACGGAGGATCCGCTGCTGCTTATTAGTACAGATAACCACAATCACTTCGTTAGGTTTTATATCCTGCCTTAGTGATTCTCTGACTGTTTACTCTGAAACATGTGTGTAAATCCATGTACAGGAAATTCAACATAAGACAATTATGTTTATAACTTATAAGGTGTAGAAATGCCCCGGTTATTTACCGGTAATCTTCATTAGTCCGAGTCCTTGTCTTCCTCGCCACAGTATTCACACATGAGCCTCCAGCTCCACACAGAACTCCAAGCCTAAAAAAAAAAAAAGCGCTCTAGTCTCCCTCTCCCTCCTCCAAGATGGCCCCCAGTTGCTCCAGCCAAGCCCATAAAGAGATACAGAAACACCCAATCGACCTGAAAAACCAAGCCTCAGACATGAAGCCACCACCAGGGCCGGGAGGGAAGGGAAACTATACTGTGGCGAGGAAGACAAGGACTCGGAGTAATGAAGATTACCGGTAAGTAACCGGGGCATTACCTCCTCATCCGTCTTCCTCGCCACAGTATTCTCACATGAGCCGATACCAAAGGAAATCAGCTTCATGCAAGAAAAACAGCCCACACCATAAATGTAGCAAAAACATAGTTTAATAACAAGAGGCATAACAACCAAAAAGGTATGAGGGGATGACCACGTAGCAAGGCGGTAATGGAACATGAAGTTATGAGGGGATGACCACGTAGCAGCCCTGCAAACATCCTCCATGGACACCCCCTTGAAAGCAGCCCACGACACAGCAACAGACCTGGTGGACCGACCTTGAACAGGAAGAGAGGGAACCTCAACAACAGAGTCATAAGCCAACATAATGGCCTCTTTGATCCAACAACTGACCGTGGAGAGCGAGGGTTTCAGGCCCTGATGCGATAGACTAAAATTGACAAATAAATTGTCCACCTTACAAAAGGAAGACGTGCGTGACAAATAAATCAATAAGGCACGATGAACATCCAAGAGGTGCAAAAGGCAATCCTCAGCCGAGGAAGGATCAAGGCAAAGAACCAGAAGAACCACCTCCGCAGACCGGTGAAAATAAGAATCCACCTTAGGCACAAACGTAGGATGAGGGTGCAAGACCACACGATCTGACAGAATGACCAAAAATGGGACAGACCGCAGGAACGCCCCCAACTCCCAAATACGCCTGGCAAAAGCAATAGCCACAAGAAACACGACCTTGAGCGTCAAAAACTTCAAGTCCACTGATTCCAATGACTCAAAAGGAGCCAACTGAAAGGAACGCAACACCAACGGAAGGTCCCAAGGAGGAAGACACAGGATAGGACGGGGACGTTGGAAGGGCAGAGATTTAAAAAGGCGAGTCACTAAAGGGGAAATAGAAATCAAAGGGAGGACATGAAATGCCCGAATGGCGACCCACTGAGCTCGAAGAGTCAAAATGGCCAAGCCCAACTCAAAACCATCATTCAAAAAATCCAGAATGCGAGCCGGGCCCAAAGAAGCCACCGAGAGCCCTCAACCCACACACCAAGAAGCAAAATGATCCCAATGTTTCGCCTAGGACTTCAGTGTAGAAGGCCTCCGGGACTTCTGAATGACCCCAGCCACAGTCACAGAACAACCTTCACGCATCAGAGAATCCCTCTCAAGAGCCAGGCCCGCAGACCCAGGTAACAGAACACAGGTAGAGGAAGAAGAGGACCCATCAGAGGGTAAGGCATGAACGGTAAGGCCCACCCCATGGACACAGCCAATTCCAACAGCAGGGGATACCAAGGGCGACGTTTCCAACCCGGAGCAATCAGAAGCACAAAGGATCCCTCCCTCTTGATCTTCTGCAAGACCGCCAGAATCAGGGGAACAGGGGGAAAGGCATACAACAGACCCTCCGGCCAAAGGAACGACAGAGCGTCCACTCTCCAGGCATCCCGGCAAGGCATAATCGTGCAAAAGCAGCGGATCTTGGCATTGTACTGGGAAGCAAACAGGTCCACAATCGGAGATCCAAACATCCTCCGTAACCTCTCGAACATCAATCGTGTGAGTGACAAAGACCCCATGGAAGGAAACACCCGGCTCAGACAATCCGCCATAGTGTTCTCGGGACCCGGCAGGTAAATGGCAGACAGGGACGCCAGGTTCAACTCCGCCCAACAACAAATCCGACAGCTGATGCAACTGAGGGAACGAACCCTGCACCCCCCTTGATGGTTTACATAAGACATCATTACCTGATTGTCCGTCCGGACTTGCACATGGTGACCCCGAAGAAGATCCGAGAAATCCAACAGACCCAAAAGGATGGCCTTCAGCTCCTTGTAGTTGGAAGAACAAGACAAGACCGACTGAGGCCAAACCCCCTGAGTCGTCGAATCCCCCAGAGAGGCACCCCACCCCAGCAGGCTGGCATCTGTAGTGAGAACTCGGGTGGGGACAATCAGAAAGGGGTGGCCCCTGGACAGATGACCCTCGTCCAAGCACCAACCCAGGACCACTCTAACAGCCTCCGACATAGGAATCAAAACACCCATATCGAGGGATCACGGGTCCCAATGCGACAAAATGTGGGACACCACCGGATACATGTGGAGGCGAGCCCATGGCACCGTCAACAAAGATGCCGACATCAGATCCTGAACATTCAACCACAGGCTCACAGGATGCGAAGGCCCCAACAACAGGGAATGAACTGTAGACATCAAGGACAGAATCCAGGGAGGGGGCAGGAACACCATCCCCAACCGAGTCTTGAACAGAGCCCCAATGAAAGTCAATTCCTGCGCAGGAACCAGGGAGGACTTCGGCACATTCACGAGGAAACCGTGATGCTCCAGGACATGGCACACTCTCTGGACATGCAACTCCACCTTAGAAAGAGAAGAAGCAGAAATTAAAATGTTGTCCAGATAAGGAAAAACACTAATGCCCTCCCCATGCAAATATCCAATAGGAGGAGCCAGAATCTTAGTAAAGATCGTGGGAGAAGAGCACAGTCCAAAAGGTAATACCTGGAACTGGTAATGACGACCCAGGACGCAAAACCGGAGAAACCGCTGAGAGTCGGGATGAACAGGCACATGCAGATAAGCATTCCTCAAGTCTATTGATGCTAGGAAATCGCCTTGAGACACCAGAGGAAGGATCATCTGAAGGGAAACCATTTTGAATTTCTTGTGAGGGATGAAAGTATTGACCCACTTCAGGTCCATCATAGGCCGAAGATCGTCAGTGCGTTTGGACACCAGAAATAGGATGGAATACACGCCCAACCCCAACTGATCGCTGGGCACAGGAATCACTGCATTTTTGACCACCAGGGAATCGATGCCTTCCAAAAGCGCCAACCGCCATAGAGGGTCTCTGGGACAAGGCGTGGATCTGAAAAAGTCTGGGGGAGTCTGGGTAAACCCAAGATGCAAACCTTCCGAAACCACTTGAAGAACCCAGTGGTCTGACACAGTCTCTCGCCAAGAGTCCATGAAGCAAGTGAGGCTTCCCCAAACTGGACCCACACCAGGAGCGATCCAGTCACGACTTTGAAGCAGGAGAGGAGGAGGCAGAAGCCCCGGAGAACCAGGATTTATCAAAGGAATGAGCATCCCGGCCACGCCCCTTCCACGAAAGGGCTGACCAGCCTGACCCCTCCTAGAAGGACCATAAGCCCTCTGAGAACCAAAGGCACGGAAGCGACCAGCTCGTTCAGGAGCAAGGAGTTTACGGTCCTCCGCCGTCTTCTTCACAATCTCATCTAAAGGGGAACCAAAAAGCTTAACCCCAGAAAACGGGATCTTCATAAGGAGACCTTTCTGCGCACCATCAGCTTTCCAGGAGCGAAGCCACAGCTGACGCCTCACAGCCACAGAAGATCCAGCCGCAGAAGCCGCCGCCCCTAAAGAGTCAAAAGAGACATCCGAAAGCAGGCGAACCTGCTGCTCCATCATCGCTAGGGTAGAAGAGACATCCTCCCCCTGGTCCAACAATTCCGACAGAGACTGAAAATCCATAAGTAAGGACTGGATCGTGTAAGAGGAATAGGTCACCGCACGAATGGAAAAGTTAGCAGCCGCAAAAGTGCGCTTCACTGCACCATCCACCTTCCGATCTACAGGGTCAGCAGGAGAGGAATCTTCAGAGACCACAGTCCCATGAGACATCATACTGGCCATCAAGGAATCCACCTTGACCGAGGAAGGAAATTTCACCTACAAATCCTGCAGAGGATATAGCTTATTCAAGAAACGAGGAAAAGAGCCCTTGTCCACATTTTTCCATTCAGTTTTTAACACCTTCAACACTGAAGAATGAAGGGGTAATGAATCAGGTTCAGGACGCTGATACTGAGAAAACAAATCATCCTCCAGAGGCACAACAGAGTCAGGGAAAACCAAGTTTTTGCGTATGTGACACAGCACCTCCTTAAGGTCGGCACCCTGCACAAAATGACCCTTGGCATCAACATCTTCCTCAGCGTCAGAGTCAACAGCAGGAACGCCATCAACCCGCGCCTTCTTGTCAGGAGGAACAGGAACTCTATCCTGTAAGGTAGCCGCCACCGCAGAATTGATCATTTTCTGCAATAATTCCATAGAAGGAACAGACATTCCAGAACCAGAAGCCTCCAAGGAGTCAGGATCAGACAAACTCGAAGAACCACCCTCCATGTTACCCAGCCACAAGTAAGAAAACACTAGCAAGGGTCAGAAACACCTGAGCGTTGAAATAGCCCGAAGGTTGCTAAGCAACCATAGCAAACACCCATACATACGCCCCCAAAGGAAGCATAAAAAAACCAGGAAAACATGCATGAAACCTCTAACGAGGCCCCAGACCGTGAGCAGCATGAACACAATAGCGGGAAACAAGCTCGCTCCCCGCCGTCGCAAACACACAGCACAGCTCCAAGGTAAGCGTCTTCAAACCGGCAATAATGAAACACCCGACCACGCAAAGTCCATGAAGCAGGTCGCGCGTTCGGCAAGGGGCGCACACTAGTATTCAACCTCCTGCTAAACAGGAAGCGTAGGTGCAGCCCTCACGCAGCCCTCACACCGAGCGAACCCGCATCAAAAAGCACCACAAGTCCGCTAAAGCAGGACAAGGTGCCCGGCAAAAGAAGGGGGGAACAAATACAATTAACCACGAAAAATGCAATTACAGCACAACAGCTAACTTCCCCCCAACCAAATACCCAAGGCTAAAAGAGGTTGCTCAAGCAAGACCCCAGCCCCACTCACCTGACCAGCAGGGAACACAGCACTCGGAATAGTGCAGAAAAAAAGAACAGGTCGATTGGGTGTTTCTGTATCCCTTTAGAGGATTGGCTGGAGCCACTGGGGGCCCTCTTGGAGGAGGGAGAGGGAGACTAGAACGCTTTTTATTTAGGCTTGGAGTTCTGTGTGGAGCCGGAGGCTCATGTGTGAATACTGTGGCGAGGAAGACGGACGAGGAGGTAATGACATATCATCCATACTTGTAGACACTTTTTATGTATACAAGTATGGATGATATGTGATTCCTACACCTTATAAGTTATAAACCTCATTGTCTTATAAAGAATTTCCTGTACATGGATTTACACACATTTATGATTTATTGTGCCTTGTGTATGACGTCAAGCACTCTGACACCCTACATTGGGGTCAGTAGAGCCATAAAACAAATAAATAGAAAATAGATATTAGGTGCTATTTACATCAATATGATTGTCATTTCTTATACAGACAGATACATCATGCATTCTTACAGTGCAAGCACATCTCTTACATAGGCTGAGCAAAGTTAAAAACCTGCCTCTAAATCACAGTTTCTCTCAAGCACTTGTGAAGTGATAACATGTTGTGCGTCTTTGTTTTCTTTCTATTGCTTTGCTCTTTAGTGTCAAGGTGTTAGGCTCAGTCGCAGCCGGCATGACTCGCGAGTGGGGGGGCGGGGGTGGATGGGGGAGAGACGCAGGTTCGCGGGGGAAGGACAGGTTTAATTTAAAAAAATTTAAAACGTACCTTCCTGGGTCCCGAGCCACCTCAGCTCCTGGCAGGGTTCCGCATTTTCCTGCTGCTCTCCTGAACAGGAAGCAGCCACAAGCATCCTCACTCCCCTCCCCTAAACCAATCACAATGCTGCAATGGCAGTGTTGTGATTGGTGGGGAAGGCGCCCAGCATGCAGCCTACATAGAGAAAAGGGAGAGTGTGCATGACTGGTTTGGTCCGCCCTAGAGGGCCGACCAAACATTCAGGGCCCACAGCATTGTGCAAGCCACTCCTTCCCTGCTTTCGAGCAGATGACCTCAACCAAACCCTTCTGCTTTCTTGCAGTGCAAGAAGCAGAAACATAAAATGGTAGTTTCTGCTTCTCGCACTATGTGAAAGCAGTGGGGCAACGCTTCTCCGCCCTAATGGAGGAGTCGCCCCTAGTTAGGCTCCATGTAGGCTCCATGTAGCTCCCATCTAGTATTATACTCAAACAAAAGATGGCTGATGGTCCTTTAAAACAGGCATTTGTTTGCATTTGGATGGAACTGCCAATAAGCATGACCAATACTCATATGTGCTATACTTTGTTCTTTTTTCTTGAACTTCAATAGTGTATATCCTTTCCATTTTTCTTAACTTTTGTATTTATTGTCTCACGGAGGGTTTTTGTCCTCCATTAATGATTTAGCATTGGTTTTGTGGTTTAACTTAACCCCCGTATTAAGCAGTGTGTATTATTTAGTTACTGGATAGCCCGTATGGCTGATGTTGTCGTGTAAGTCGACTCGACTTGATTAAGTTTTATGGGGAATACTGTTTCCAATTTCCACTCAATAAAGCACTGCTTTCAATTGTGGTCGCTTTGTTTGGCGTATGCAGACTTCTACTCGTCACATACACACTGTCAATTTAAAAACATGGAGCATGACGGGTAGTTTTCACGTACCGTAGTATCGGCGCGCGTTTCATGAAGGAGTTAGAGGCTGCGTTCTACCCAACTTCAAAAACGGGGAGCAATACGGTATTCACCGCTCATGAGACTCTTCCATTGTTGTCAGTGACCCGAATTTTTATGATTAGGCTCACGTATTTTAATAGTGTTTGTAGAACATGGAGTACACTCTGTTACTGGATATTGACGCGTGTTACATGGGAGAAGCAAGGGGCTGGATTTAACTGATCCCCACACACAATGAGACTAACGGGACTGTACAGCTTATCACATAGTACTTTTGTTGCTTGAGTTATACTGCTTATGTGATATCTTATTTGCGTTTTTAGTTATACGGAGCACATTGCCATTGGACGGGCAGGCACATTCAAGATCATCCGCTTTATGTTAAACGGGTAAGATCAGTTTTAATCTTGCACTGCTGAACTAGTTGTTATCTTCCCATGGAATCCCTGCATTGTGATACATTTATATTATCTTATTCCGGCAAGACGCATTTGCTATTACGTTGGAGGGTAAGAGCCCCCTTTTTGCATGTATATCTCTAGGGTATACACTTGGTGTATTGAGGTGTTGGTATTGAGATATTTTAGTATGTGGGAGTATACCAAATCGGGTGCATTGTTTTGACTTTGCATAAGGCTTCGTGCTATGCATACTAGATACCTTCTCACACAAATGTCATCTTCTACACACAGGGTAGCACAGTTTCTTTCTTCTTTTGTTCACCTTCTTTTCTCCTTTTCTCTTTTGTATTGATGTTGATACTTGATAGGACATAAAATTGTGTTTGATACGCATATAATTATTGTGTTGTAGATCCCTGAGGAGGACGCAGTTGACTGTTCAAAGTACTCGCTTTTTGACAATAATCTTCCCTGATGAAGGGTTCGATTTGGAACCCGAAATGCATTGGGACTGTTGCTGTTTATGCATTGTACATATCTCAAAATTGAATGAATGAAGTTTGTTTACTGATTTTTACGAGATTCCATCTGGGATTATCATTCTCTTGTTTTGTGTTTATATTAAGTATGCAATCTCATACACTGTAGCTTTCAATTGAACGTTTATTTATGAAATACAATACTGTTTCTGAGTTGATAATTTGACTGCTCTTTCTTACATAAGTGCGTGTTTAATCTGTTGAAGACATTTTTTGTCCAGTGCTGTGCTCCACGTAGGCTGTGGAAATTACAGTTTATTTGAATTCACTGAGATGTAGGGAGTCATGTCCCTCATAACGTGGATGCACGCATAATTTGTTTAACTTGTTGAATCTTGGTTAAATCATTTTATTTATTGATTGACACTAGGTGTGCGGAATCACTATAGATATAGTAGAATCCAGGACAAATTCAGCATGTTTCCCTGGGTTGGCCAGAAAAAGCTGCCATAACTGGGATCCTGCTAGATCCCCCTGCTTTCCAGCACTGCTCTTACATTAAAAACGTTCTTATAAAAGAAATGTAAGTGACCGCTGCTCTTTGAATCTTAGCAACATCACAAAATAAAGTGATGGACTGATCTGGGTCGTTATTTTGTTCACCACATCACCCCTGTTTGGACCCAGCCATATGCAAATCAGTCTTAAATGAATGAAAGAATAATTAGATCAATCAATCAATCAAGGGAATTGTAAAGCACAACTACTCACCTGTAAGGGTCTCAAGGCACTGGGGGTTAGGGAGAATGCTGTTCTGTCGAAGGCACTGTGGTTTAATCGAAGAGCCAGATCTTGAGGTCCTTCCTGAATTTGGGCAGTGACGTTGATTGCCTGAGGTGGAGAGGCAGAGTGTTCTAGGTCTTTGCTGCGAGGTAGGAGAAGGTCTTCCCCCAGCTGTGGTCTTGTGAATATGTGGCACAGCGGCGTACGCCAGTTGGGTGGAGTGAAGGTCTCTGGTGGGTGCGTGGAATGCGAGGTGGGGGTTGAGGTATGCAGGTTCCATGTAATGTAGGACTTATTAGGCGTGTTTGAGGAGCTTGAAGGGGAATCTTTTGTTGACTGTAAGCCAGTGGAGTTTTTTCAGGTAGCCAGCAAAATGGCTGCAGATGGGTATATTGAGGATGAGTCTGGCGGCGGTGTTCTGAGTGTTCTGTCGTTTTAAGGGGTTTCTGGGTGATGCCGGCATAGAGAGTGTTTCTGTAGTCGAGTCTTCTGCTGATGAGTGGGTGGGTGACCATCTCCACTTGAAGATCTTTTGGTGCAGGCATATTGTGTGGAAGCAGGATGATGAGATGGAGTTGATCTGGTGGTTCATGTTGAGCGAGGACTCGAAGATGATGCCAAGATTTTGTGCATGGTCTGTGGGTGTGGGGAGAATTCCAAGATCTGCTGGCCACCGGGAGTTGTCCAGGCGGAGGGGGTGGACTTCAGTCTTCTCTGAGTTTAGCTTGAGGCAGCTGTCCTTCATCCAGGTGGCGACAGCCATCATCCCGTCGTGGAAGTTGTTCTTGGCGACTGTGGGTTCATTAGTGAGGAAGAGGATCAGCTGTGTGTCATTGGCGTAGGATGATGTTGAGTCTGTGGTTCCTGACGATGGCTGCAAGAAGGGACATATAGATGTTGAAGAGTGTGGGGCTCAGGGAACAGCCCTCAGGCATTCCGCAATCGATCTCTGTGGGTCCAGAGTGGAACGGTGTTAGTCTGACTCTGTGTTTGGCCGGTGAGGAAGGAGCGGCTCCATTTCTTGGCTTTATCACGGATTCCGGCGTTGTAGATTCCTGTGTATAGGGTGTGGTGGCAGATGGTGTTGAAGTTGGCCGAGAAGTCCGGGAGCGCTGCGGTTTTGCATTTGTCAAGGACGGTGCGGATGTAATTTGTGGCGGCAAGTAGGGCGGTGCTCAGTACTATGGTTGCTTCGGAAGCCGGATCGGGAGATGTCCAGGATGTGGTTCGCTTTAATGAGCTCGGAGAGTTGGGTGTTGATGGCCTTCTGGATGACCTTGGCTGGGAAGGGGAGCAGAGAGATGGGTCTGAAGTTTATGAGGTCCGTCGGGTCAGGAGAGGGTTTCTTCAGCAAGGGGTTGGTCTTTGCATGTATGCAATCTTCCAAGAATGTGGCGGTGATTAACCTGTTGATGGTGCAGCAGATTTTGGGGGCGATGGAGGTGCCGGCTCTGTTAAAGATGAGGTGTGGGCAGGGGTCCAATGATTCTCCAGAGTAGATGCTCTTCATGATCTTGAGGGGGGCCTCAGTGGTGAAGGGAGTCCAGCTGAGCAGGGTTTGCTGGAGTCCGGTGTCATTGGGTGCAGTGGTTATGAGTTGAGTGAGAGGGTCTTGGGTATCGGGCAGTTGAAGCTGTCGTAGGTCTCCTTAATCTTGTTGTGGAATAAGGTGCTGAGGTTGTTGCAGAGGTATTGGGAGAGGAGGATGTCTGATGTCTCTCTGCTGGGTTTGGAGAATTCTTTGACCACGGCGAACGGTTCATTGCTATTGAGTGCGTTGGCATTGATCCTTTCTTGTAGGACCGCTTTCCTTCTTTGATTAGTCTTGTTAAATGCAACGACTGCCCAGGGGCATCTTGGTGCTACGCAAAACATAAGGACAGTGAAATTCAGTTATTAAATTTCCTAATTTATGTACGTGAAAAGCCATGTTTTTAGGGATTTCTTAAAAACAGAGAGTGATAATGCTGATTTCAGTTCGTAGAGAAGAATGTTCTAAAGTAGGGCCATGAACCTGAAAAAGCTTCCACCGCCCCAGGAGGAGCATTTGAAAGCTGGCACTGCTAAGTGCCTCGCAGAGCTGGATTTCAAGATGTACCGTCTAAGGTTCTTCTTGAAGTGGGATGGGCCCTGTCCGTGAAGGGTCTTATAGGCCAGACACAAGGCCTTGAAGATAGTGCACTCCCTGACTGTTTGCCAGTGAACTTGGCTGAAGGCTATTTTTGCAGACTGGAATTTTGACATTTTCAAGAGGAAACTGAGCAGAGGCATTCAAGAGGGTTTGTAATTTCCTTACTGAGCCATTGGGCAAGTCTAGATAAAGGCTATTACAGTTGTCAGGTCTTGCTAGAACACTTGCCTAAAACAAAACTGAGTATCATCTTGGAGCTGATTATATCTATGAAGGAGGCCACTTGCAAGTTCTTTACCTCCTCTACCAAGTTGGCTGGATAGGGAAGCCATGATATACGATGCTAATTATTTATTTCATTTTTATTTAGTGTCTCTTTTATAGCATGCAGCTACCCCAACGGGGTGTCCCGGCACTCCAGCGGATGTGAAAACTATATCTCCATAAGGAATTTAGCAGAAAAGGTGGGTTTTCAAAGCCCTATGAAAGGGGAGTTCTTCCTGAATTGAGCGAATGGACTGCGGGAGTTTATTCCAATGGGATGCAGCGCAGATTTGAAAGGTTTTTCCTCCAGATCGCATCTTTTTGAATCTCGGGATAATGATGAGATTTTTGGAGTCTGATCGCAAAGATCTGATATTTTTGTAGGGGCAGAGGCAAGTAGAGAGATATACAGAGCCCTTCCTCTTAGTTGCCCTATGAGCCAATATAAGAGCCTTAAATTCAACCCTTTTCTGAATTGGCAACCAGTGGAGAGAGCGGCGGTGGGGGGAAATGTGTTCTCGAAGGGAAATCCTGCACACTAGTCGGACTGCGGCATTCTGTACCATTTGCAGCCGATGACAGAGGCCTGCGGCAAGTCCAACATACAGGCCATTAGCATAATCCAAGTGGGATGTAATTAATGCTTGGACTATTGTTTTCCTTGTGTTACTCGGTAGAAAGTTGATGAGTTTCTTAACCATCCTTATTTTAGAAAAACAGGCGCCGGAGACTGTTTGGACTTGAGTATGAAAAGAGAGGGAAGAGTCCCATCTAACTCCGAGATTCTTTACGGATTCTTTGGGGATCGGGGGTGAGCTTAGATCATGTGGCCACCACAAGTTGGAATCCAGTGGGGATGATTGGTGGAAAAAAAGGACCTCTGTCTTTCCCGCATTGAGACGTAGACAGTTGTTATCCATCCAACTTGCGACTTTACGCAAGCATTCTTTTATTATTCAAGTCCATAACGTTAAGATTAAATTTGTTCAGTAATGGAAGAACTGATGCTAACTTCCAAGGGGTAGGAAAGACTCCTGTCTCAAACACAGTGTTAAAAGATTTAGTCAGATATAATGCTAGTGCCTCAGGTGCTAAGTGCACTATCTGTGGGGAACAGGGATCCTGAGGAGATCCAGATTTAATGCTGGGAATTATCTTTATGAGTTTCTATTCTGAAGAGGCCTCAAATCGCCTGAAGCCGACAGTTTGGAACCCACCTCAGATGGTTGGTTATTATCATGTATGCTAGTGGTGAACTTGGTAAATTTGTTGGTAGTTTTCTCTTGAAAAGAACTAGCTAGCGAGTTACAGAAGTCTTAATTGTTTGCTGATGCGTTGCCTGCTTTGGGAACATCAGCCTTTTTATTTTTTGAAAGAGAATTTTTGTTTGCTCTGCGAAATTCCTGATTTGGCCTTGTATAAAAGCATTTTTCATTCTGCTAAGCAGATTTGATATTTTTCTCTCTCTTCCTTTCTATATCCCCTACGCCATTTGCGCTCTTGTCTCCTACCACACTGTTCAGTGGCCCTGAGTGTTTCATCAAACCAAGGTTGAGATACCTTTTTTGCATTATTGGATCTTAGTCTGATGGGGGCAATGTCATTGAGGGCAAAGCTAGCCTAGCCACCTGATCTAGATGATCCCCTATTTCGCACAGTGAGTTTACAAGTAGGTGATTTAATTCAAAACCAGGTCAGCGGGAGGGAGTGGTAATATACAATGTTGGGATTATTAGTAAATATCCTGCACAACAAATGTCCTGCCCGATGCGTAGGTCCATTCACTATCTGGGAAAGACCGATGCATGAGAATGTGTCTAATAGTCGTTCTGTATCAGGGGATCTAAGCTATTTTCTACCTGGAAGTTAAAGTCACCAATGACTGTGAAGTCATTCTTCAGCATAGGGGAGTCTTAGAGTAGGCCAATCTTACAAGCAAAGATTGCCATTGAATGATTGAGTTTTAGTTAATTCAATATTGAACTGCAGCGCTTCAAGGCCCTCTACCAAGATAGAATTAAACACAGCTGGGATGTGACCTCGATAAATTGCTGCCAGCCCTCCACCCTTTTATTAAGTCTTGGCGAAAAATGGCGTATCCACTAGGAATAGCTGCAATACATCAGGGCCCAAGTTATTGTAAGCCCAGGTTTCCAAGACGAACACCAAATCATGTTGGTGTCCCATCAGAAGCTTGGCAAATTCAAAATGTGCTTACGAGGGACCTTGCTTCTGTATCCCTGGTAGGTTCTGGGCTCATGATCATATTTCTGTGCTGAGCACACACTACACCAAGCTCACAGATTGCAAGAGTTGTATAGTCCTTGCAGTATGGGTTGTATATTCCTTACACATCTTACAAAGGTATCACTTCCTGAAGTGCCTAAAATAGCAAGCAGTGGCTCTGAGAAGGTCCGGAGCAGTGGTTGGAGCTGCTCTAGACCAGTGCCTCCTCTCATTTCTTATCCTTTCCTACGTTTTTCCTTTGTTCCCGAGTACTTTTTAGGAGTCGCTGCTGAAAGCCAAAGGACTGAATGGGAATACTCTGAACTCAGGGGTGTAGCAAAACTTGCAACATAAGCTCTAGGAGCACCCACCACATGTCTCCTGTTGTTATGTTATGTTAATGGTTTTTATACCGAGCACAGCTGCCCCAGCAAAGGGGCGTCCTGGCGCCAAGGAAAGTATACGTAACATCACACAAATGAAACAGGATCAGGAAGTTTTATTAAAAAGAAGAGTTTTGATGGCACGCCTGAACTGGAACAGATCTTCCAGAGCTCGAATTTCACTAGGAAGCGAGTTCCATAATTTGGCGGCTACTACTCGAAAGGAGCGGCCTCCAATCCTACCCAGCCGAAAGCGTGGGACAATAGAGAAATTCTGGCCCATCGATCTCAAGGATCGAGAGGGAACATATGGGATCAATAAGTTCATCAGAATAGGTGGGGCCGTGCCTTTCAGAATTTTAAAGGCCAGGCAGAGCACCTTGAACTCGATCCGCTGAGCAACAGGCAACCAATGGAGCGATTGCAGTGCTCTGGACGCTGAACAACGTCTGGGCAACCCTAATACCGCTCTTGCGGCGGCATTCTGCACTCGTTGAAGCCGCATCTGTTCTGCCTTGTTCGTACCTACTAACAGAGCACTGGCATAATCTATCCTAGATAGTACAGAGGCCTGTACCACAAGCTGTCTAGTGGGGGCATCGAAAAATTTAAGCACCGGCCTGATACCCCTAATTATGCCAAAACAGGAGGCAGCCACCCTCTTAGTCTGGCAGGTAAAACTAAGTGTAGGGTCTAGCCAGACCCCGAGATTTTTTATCTCCATAGCAGGAGAAGGGATCATTCCTAGCTCGGGGGGCCACCAGTTGTCATTCCACCATCCAGGTTGCTTACCGACCACCATCACCTCTGTCTTCTTTGTGTTCAATTGGAGACAGTTTTGGTTCATCCAATTGGCCACCGCACGTAGCCCCTCACAGAAGTTGAGGGCGTCCACAGCTGAGTCCTCACTTAATGTGACCGCCAGCTGCGTGTCATCCGCATAGGACACCATTGTCAGGCCCCAGCGTTTGACTACCGCAGCCAGCGGTCTTACATAAAGATTAAATAGAGTGGGGCTCAAAGATGACCCCTGTGGGACCCCCAAGGTGAGCGGGTGGGAGGTGGATTTGCCGGGTGGTATCGCAACCTGAAAAGATCTGTTGGAAAGGAAGGAGCGGAACCATCCTAAAGCCACACCCCTGACCCCTGCTTCCTCTAACCGCCGCAACAGGATCTCGTGAGACACCCTATCGAAGGCGGCACTCAGATCTAACAACAAGAGTGCCGCTGTTCGTCCGGTGTCCAGCACGCAGCGCAGATGTTCAACCATGTATAACAAGGCTCACTCCAATAAAGCCAGTAAATATATATATTTGTGGGATGAATTTAAGTCTAGATATGGAAATGCACATAGTGAAACCTGCAGACCTAACTTCTATTTATTATATTTGTATTTTGTTTTCAGGTACATAAAACAGAAAAGTTAATATTTTACCGAAAAACCATAAAGTCACATTTTAAACACATTGCATCTTTAACAGCAGCATGCACTTAAATATATTCATCCTTTAACTAACATAGAATCTAACAATTCAAACATTTTGGGTTCCCAGTCCCTGCGATTCACAAAGTCAGAGGGCTTGAATCCACAAACGGCTGTTTAATCTGCACTAAAGCTTTTGGTTGTGGGATGTGCACTGCCTGTGCTTGTCCGTATTATCCGTGCTCTAGAGTATCACTCCCCTCCTGGAGTGTGTGTGAGAGATCCGTAAGTTGCAGACCTACTGCGCGTAAGTCTGTCTCCCTAGGCACTGGGTTGATGCTGAACTTTATTCAGCCCGCAATTCATTCATACTTCAATTCAATTCGCTTATTCTCCTTAGTTTCATCAATGTTCAGTTTATTCTTCAATCATGCTTTTCTGATTATAAACATGGTTCATTCACATGATTTCATCTTGCTGTTCGAAATATATATATACATATTCCAATGCATTTCGGTGCACTCTGCACCTTCATCAGGGAACAATCTGCAATTAATAAAGAATCATAAACACCCATAGTATTTCAACTTGACCATTTCATATGTACTGCTTATGCTCTTGACAATGATACCTTTAACCTATGTTACACGCTCGCCTATGTGAGGTTTTACTCCTACGCGCATTGCATTTTCTGTTTGAAAAAAATACTCCTGATGTCTGTAAGTATATCGCTCAGGTTCTTAGTCTGTTCAATAGTTGCTACCAACGTTATTACATTATCAATCCGCTAAATTCAAGGGTAAATGCTATCTCAATGTCACTGCGCCATTATCTGCTTGTGGTTCGGTGACTTAAAAAGCTCCACGTTTATGCCTCTGTTTGTGGAAAAAACCTCAATTGTGTCTGCTTCGTTTCACCTTGCTTTTTAAGCTTTTTAGTTCGTTAATGGGTAGGTGTTAACGCTATTCAACTGCGCCGCTGTATGCTTGCACTCACTTCATTATGCATGAGTAAACGCCCAGTCTATTTGCCGTGTTTCATTAACAAACGCCGAATGTGTTATGGCATTTCGACTTGTTTCATGATCTTCCGCTGCTTAAATGTACGTTCTCTCTGTTCAACTACACTATTATTTGCTCGTGTCCTCGTGTAAGTTGAAACTATGCTCTGCAGTTGTGTCGTGTTCCGTAAGGGAAACACCGAGTTTTTCTGTATCAGCTCACCTTGTTAGTTTAAATGTGTTCGCTCAGCTCCGCCGATGCCAGAAATTATCCCAGGATGTTTCCGTGACGTCTTAGTCACGTGATATTTACCCTGAATGACCTTTCACGCATGCGTACTGTGGGATACTCGCGCTTTGCTAGTTTTTGTAAAAAACTTTATTGAGGCTTGCGATTCTAACTTGTTCTAAATGGATTATCTATATATTGTCAAAAAGCGTGCTATATAGCCCGTAACCATGACCCGCCTATGGCGTTTTGAATAATTCAACCAATGTTCATAACGACCATTATTATCACAATATGGTTATGTACGAATACCAAGTTCATAAATAGCACGTAAATTCAGTCCTGTCATTAAGCCCATATGGCTTTAAACTGTTCAGATAATATATCCAATGGTTCTCTCTTTTCAGCAAATTTTTCTTGTTCAGTGGACCTTCTTTTTTAGGGATGGTTTCCAATACTCAAGCTCTTAACTGACTGATGTGATGGTTTTTTTCATGAAAATGTACCGCTACCGATGACTTGGGTGAATTTGTGCGAATATTACTTTTGTGCTCATTGAGCCGGGTTTTCACTTTTCTTTCCGTGTGCCCGACATACACCGAACCACACGGACATTTCAGCATGTACACTATATTCATGGTGTCACACGTCGCATTTACTTTCAAGGGAATCTTATATCCCTTCATGGGATGGGAGATGAAGCTCCCCTTCATCACGTTGTGACAATTGGTGCAGTTTGAATAGGGGATCGTCCCCCAAAATGAGCTCATAAGTGGTTGTTCTCTAGGATTTTTCAACAATTCCCCTAAATTCTTCGCCCTAGTATATGCGAATAGAGATTCTTTAGCAAAAATTCCTTTGAAGTCAGGTTCCAAGGTTAAAATCCGCCAGTGTTTTTTTATTATGGCTTTGTATTGAAAGGTTACGTTTGAAAATTTGCTAACACATGTAATCCGTTGTTCTGAAGACCGTGTCTTGCTTGTCAAAAGTTCACGTCTGGACTTAGTTTTTGTTCTTGTCAGGGCTTCCTGTATTATTTCTTCTGGGCATTCTCTTTCCTGGAATCTTTTCACCATATTGTCTAATTGCTATTCACATTGTGTATCCGCAGAGACCACTCTCTTAACCCTAAGAAACTGGGAATGGGGTAAATGTTTTTTGAGTGTGTGGGGGTGATGACTCTCATATTTCAGGAGATTATTTCTGTCCGTTTTCTTCCGATATAGATTAGTGCTGAATTGGTTCACTTCCCTAGTGATCTCTACATCCATTAGACCCTACACAGTGACCTTGCATCTTTGCATTTCAGGTGTGAGTAGTTGGTGCATTGCATTCTGGTACTTGCAGTCCTGTCTATAATGGGGAAAGCAAAATAACAAGAACTACATTGCAGAAAAAGATGCATCTGACAAGAGAGAGGTTGGGATCTCTGCTTTACAATACTGCAACTTAAAATAGGTATTTATATATTAAATTCACAGAATTCGTGTGCCATCTGCTTTATGGACTACTTTGGTTTGAAAAATACACAAAGCGCTTGGAAATATTGAAATAAAGCTGGTCACTTTCGTTTTTCAATGTTGTGCTTTTATTGGGATATATTTGTCAATCCTTTTCAAACTATACGTATTGCATGTTGCCTTTAACTTTTGCCTGACACCTTATTCAAAGCATGCCCAAAGGAAACAAGAACTCTGGTTCTTTAATAGAAACACTGGGAAATCGCTTGCACTGCCTAGCATCTGCCTAGCATTTAGCGTCCTGGCTGGTATTTCTTCTCCCTTATCAATAGATACCTCTCATAGTTAATGTAAGAAGAAAACACTTTAAAATGTGTTTTCAGCTGCCCTACTGACCCCTGATTGATAATCTAATTAAAGAAAGTCAGACTGACAATGTTAAAATGAATACAGATTATTTCATATAAAGTTTTACTTAAGATTCATGTCTGGCCATAGCTGAATCTTAAAACAAGAGAGAGAGAGCCGGTATTTTTCTCTGGGAAAGGTGTCAACTCTACCTCTGCTATAGTCAGCTCTGTGCTTCCTCTTTCCCTCTAAAACCAGCAGTGCTCTGTCGAGGACGCTTTCACTCAGGGAACCCCACCCCCTCATGTAAGGTGCCTGGCAGGCCCAGACTGAAGAGAAACCAATAGGTTATTTTGTTTCTTTTCAGTCCGTCTCAGCTCCGAGCAGGCTGCACATTGCAGCTGCTTTAGGAAAGTCACGCTCCACAGACATGCTAGGGGGGCCCCATTAATGTAGAGAAGAATGGGGGCCCGCATAGTTGGGCTGCCAGGGTGTTCGTTATGCCCCTGTCTGAACTTCCTTCTCACCTCTCATCACAGGGTTCATACCGCATTGCTGCATGGCACAACAAGTCATAATGCTCTCAGGCCAGCACCTAACATGACCTCTCACGTCTACTAAGAAAATGGCCAATGCTGTTCAACCTGGCTAGCCTCACGCAGGGGATGCTGATTTAGAAAAACTATAACTTTTCTTTTATGATGGTATTTTTGTTATCTGGTAGGGCTGTTGAAAGTCAATCACAAGAGAAGTCAATGTGGCAGCGGTGAAACTGGCGCTGCTTCAATTTCACAGCCTCAAAGCAGGTGATATTGGAGACCAAATCCAATGCGATGAAGGTTTTGATCCAGGTAGGACCGTCCACCGCGTTGAACTCCTTCTCGAAGTCCACCAATAATAATGCACTAGGCTCAGCTCTGTTCTGCCGGCGGGCCTGCGCCACATTGACTTATTGAATGCGATGGAGAGTGCTAAGGGTGGGCATAACGCCACACTAGTCTGAATGGACAAGGTCTGTCAGAGCACAGTGGAGGTGATTCACCAGTGCTTTTATGAATATTTTGAGTGGTGTATGGATCAAAGAGATACGTGGGTATGCATCACAGTTATCTGTAGGCTGCCTCGTCTTGGGTGGGACCACTATGGTGACCACTTCTATTTCCTAAGGGAACAACTCCTTTTGGACTACTTCTCCATATATAAATTTTGGAGATGCAGAGTAAGAATGTCTGGTAATCTTCGGTAAAGGGACAACCCTCTGGCCCTGGAGTTTCCCCGTATTCATCCTGTTTGGCCTTCTCTATCCTCTTTTCCACAAAGAAAGAGTCAAACTTCAGTTGTTGGGACCTCGTAAGTGTAGAAAGAGATATTTCCTAAAAAAGTGGGCTGGCTCTTTCTCTTTCTGGTCAGGGTTAGGAAATGTACAAAGTTCAATAGTAATTCGTGAATGCCTCCACTATCTCCTTGAGAGCAGTAATGTAATTCCAATGTCAATCATTAAATCCCAGGCATAATCCTGGACCCCATATCCCTGGTGGCCAGCCAGTAGAAGATTTTCCAATTGTTGTCCCTGTATTCATATACCTGTCGGGTCAATACCCTCGCCCTGTCTTGAAAGTGTTTATGCTGCAGATCTTTTGAAGTTACAATATTTGAGTCTCAAGCTTGGTGGTCTGGCTGAACTTTTTAGTCTCTCTTAGATGTGATCTGGCCACCCCCTGTTGTTTAAAGCCTCAGGCAAGACTCTTACCAAGAACTGTAGTTGATTCAGATAAAGAGAAGACTAATGATGATCCATAGATGAATGTTGCGACCATAGAGGTGTGATGTTGCTTGTACATTTGTTTTACCTTGGTGAAATTACACCACCTGCATTCATATTGGTGCAATAAACTGTCCCTTAGGGACAGGAGATGCTCAGGTGATTGCCTGATTTCACCCACAACCTTACAAGGAAATGATCTGAGTCATTACACATTTCGCTCCAAAGGTTATCTGCCAGCTGAAACTGTTGGGCCCTAGACTGCCTCAACGTGTGCAAACTTATTATAAATACTGGCTGTTTTCAGTACTGCATCTGGAGCAATACAGCCTATTATTCATAGTAAGTTCCTGATTATATGTGTTTTAATTTGCCTGAGTTGCTGCGGCCACAGACCCCATGTACCACTCATGCCACCACCAGAGTTCCGCTCAAGGAAGCAGGACAATCTTCCCACCTCCCGCTATTCTTACCCAATGCTCCTCCCTTCCATTGGACACACCTGGAGAGCATAAGTAGTTGTTGTCTCACACTGCTTCCCAGCAGAGCCGGACTGGGAACAGCAACCACCCTTGGTAAATTGCTACTCGAGAAGGGGGGTGAGGGGATAGGGCCGACTTTAGTGCTGATGGCGCCCAGTGCGACAACTATTTTGGTGCCCCCCTCCCCATGACCTCTTCCTCAGATTCCAAAAACTACCACCCGGCAAAAGTGCCCCTCACATCTCCATAACCCTTCCCTCAAATACATTTCCTGTTTTTTAAAGCGCTGGAAAAGGCTGGCTTTACTAATACACTCATGTAGCCACATAAAATACAAATCTGTTCTTTGCAGCAGGCATATTAACCCTCTGTGCTACTTTATGATGTGTCAAAAGTGCCAAAACTCTGATCCCTCTCTGTAGCAGGAACAAGAGTTATCTTGCCTTTTTTATTGCTGTCTGAAAGCTGGATGCCCAAGTAACACTGCAGCAAGTGCTTTTAAATCTTAAGTTATTGCTAACCACATTATACCCCCTTAGGTCAGTGCCCCCCCTCCAGGTCAGTGCCCAGTGTGGGCGCACCAGTCGCAACGCCCTATAGGCAGCCCTGGGGGAAACTAGAAAGAAGCACCGTTCCCGCTTTTGTTCCAGGGGGCTGCAAAACCGGCCCCCAGTGACAAAACTGGCCCTTACGTCCACAAAACCACTGTTAAAGTTAAGAAAGGTCCGTAGTCCATAAGTGTAATCCAGGATCATAGCTTTATTCTTCACTTTAGATCTATAGTATAAGATGTAATGTAGAGACCACCCTAAGCCCCCTGCCCAGGGGGGAAACGCCCGGTGCCCGCTATGGCCAGTCTTGGCCTACTCCCCAGACCACAGGTTTACAATCAAACATGGATGTAATACTCCTTGAGTCTGTTACCAATGCTGCTCTGAAGAATGCTGAAGAGTCATACCGTGGGTACAGCATGGCAGACGCACTGCACCCCTCTGCCCTTTTCTGCATTCTAAGAAAAAGAAAAAATCATAGCTCTTCTCCTTCTGGAGATATCTGATCAAAAGCCATCATTAAAAAAACTGGAAGTGATGTGGGTGTTACCTGCCCTTTATAGTCTGCTTAGTGGGCAGGGTAAAGATCAGGGAAATACAAATGAGGAAGGAATAAAAACTTGGGAAGGTGGTGCAAGATTAAGGAGGTAAGGCCTCTTTCCTCATTTATGTAAGGAATGGGAAAGGAAGAGGGTGATGAGATAATGCACTTCATCAGCATTACAAATAAGAGTACCTTATAATATGTAACTCCCGGAAGAGGTGCCCACCATCATGATTTAACCTAAAACCAAATGCAGTTTTGCTCTCTGCCTTATTACTACACTTGAACAATACAAAAAGGCGATGAATGGAATGCTTGACTTAATCTCAGCCACTGATAACTCCTGGGGCCTTATCCCAGTCCATTAGTTGTTTTGCCTACCATACCACCTCCCATTAGATCCAGCCATACTTAAATCAGACTTGGTCCTGCTGTGATAAGAACAGACCAGTCTGAACAGCCATGTCAGGTCCCCTCTGAATCAAAACACAAACCCGATGGACTGAGATGTGTCCTGAGTAATCATCAGTGGCTGAGATTAATTCAAGTATTCCATTACTCACTTTTTTGTGTTCTTCCTCATTACTACGCATGGCCAGTGAACTCACAGGCTCCTCTCTTTTAACAATACTGGAAATGATCAAATTAAAATTCCTACCAGCGTTACACTATGGAAATTAGTTTTTCAAGCGCAATGTACATTCCTTGGTTTCAGCTGGTGTAAAGCAACTTCCCTAGGTATGCTTTTAGTCTTCCTCATTTGATAGTGCAAGCCCACATTAAGCTATATTTTGGCATGATAAATCAGCTCTGTACTGGAAGAGCTTCAATGATAAGATGCTGGTACAGGAACAAACCACCTCACCCAGTGGCAAAGTTTATTTTATAAGAATGTTACATTGAATTTTAAATTGCTATTAAAATGAGCCCTTGAAATATTTTTCTAGCTGTACACAAACTGCATTTAGCACTCAGTAAAGGCAATAGTGTAAACCAGTGTTAATCTATAGGAGAGCCAGTCAGGATACAGTGAAAAATGACTTTGGAGGACTTTCGTTGCCAGAACCTGTAGCTATTAAATATACTTATCCTGCTTTTAAATACCATGCACTTTGCACTATGGTCTACTAAGGCTTTTAAAGACTACCTAAAGGGTGACTTAAAAGTATTTAAAAGGATAGGTTTAGGCCTGGAAAAAGGGTTATTTTGCCAGGTCAAAAAGCCATTTTATACCTGCACACTCAGGCTGCATTGGCCACCCTGGAGACATGTTTTAAACTGCTATTTTAGTGGGTGACACAATGAGTGCTGCAGTCCACTAGTAGCATTATTTGCAGGCCCTAGTTACAGGTAGGTCTATATACTAGGGACTTAAAAGGAAATTAAATGTGCCAATTACGTAAATTCCAATTTTACAATGCTTAAAATGGAAAGCACAAGCTTTTTACCACTGGCTAACAAAAACAGGTTCAGTAAAGGACCGCAAAAATCTGGGGGATACCACACAAAAATTGGTAGTTTCCAACAAGGAATCATCAAATCTCTGGGGAAGATTTATGAGAGTTCATGGGTTTCACTAGTTCTTTTGGTGGTAAAACCTGAGAAATAATCATGCAAATGCAACTCTAGACAAATACATTTGAGGTGATTCAAGATTATTCAACCTCTAAGGGCCCTGTAGGACTTGGCCTTTTTAGAGAAAGTTCCCTAAATGTTTTGGTTTCCCCTAGACCATTTTTCTGACATAGAGTTGCAAATTTAGATGCTTTGGGTACTTTGCCACTGCTGATCAGTGTAGAAGTGCAAGTGTTCCCTATGTAAAGTGTAATGGTAATTCGTTGGCCATGATTGGTATGTTTGCCTTACTAGTAAAGTCCCTTGTGATGTGCACTGTGTGTGCCAGGGCTAGTAATGCAAGGGCGCGTGGAGAAGGGAACTCAAGTCTGCAGTGTAGGACCTGCGCACAGTTTGCTAATTTAGCATGTTGTCCTGACAATTGCAACCACTTGTCAGTCCTGACTTTCCCTTTTGCATACACATTGGGCACTCCTTTGGTAGGTCCCGGGTAATCCCTGTGCAGGGTGGAGTGTAGGTAAAAGGAAGGACATATGCTAAGGTGTGTGTTATGTCCTGACAGTGAAAAACACTCCATTTGGGTTTTCACTGCTGAAAGGCCATCCTGCCCATAGACAGAATGGGGAAGCTGGGTGTTGTGTTTGTTAGCCTAGTTTCCTGTGAGTTTATAATGGAGAGGTGAAGTTTAGTATGTATGAACTCACAGTGTCATAACACATCTTTCGCTGAAGGTGGTTTTCTCACTGTGTATTCAGAAACCACTCTTTAAGTGCTTTAAGCATTTTTGTGTGTCTCCGATGAAACGTGGATTGACTGTCTGGATCTGAAAAGTGAGAGGAGCTGGGAGAGTTCCTGACCCAGGGAGGGGTTGAGATGTCTCCAGGCTGCCCTGCATCTGGAGAGTAAGCGAAGAAAAAGCCCAGGAGATGAAAAGGCCTGGGCTGGTGCTCAGCCGCGGCCGGTAGTGGGAGTACCAGCCGGGCGGTGATGTGGGGAGGGGGGTAGTAATGTATGGATTACGGAGCTTAACAGGTAAGTAAACATATTAAAAAATAAAACAAATTTTGTTGCATGAACTGCATCACCAAATGCGATGCAGTGCGCGCAACGAAATTCGTTTTATTTATTTATATGTTTACTTACCTGTTAAACTCTGTAATCCATACATTACTACCCCCCACAATGCCCCTCCCCACGTCACCGCACGGCCGGTACTCCCACTACCGGCCACAGCTGCTGGTACTACAAACCACTTGACCAATCTCCTGCTGAGTGATTAATGCTACAGCCCCCCAGTATCAAAGGAAGATATGTGACACTGGGAGGGAGACAACCAGGACTGATTTAGGGAGGGGTCAGGGACCCGTGAGCACAAACAAACTTCAAAGACATTAAGGGGTATAACTATGAGAGCTGAAACCCCTGAACGTTGGAATGAAACAGAAATGGATTGAGACTGAAAAGGCTTGGACCCATTTTGTGGTCAAGAAGAATCTCTGCTAAAGAAGGAGCAACTGAAGAGACTGGTGTGGAAAGACCAACTCTTGCTTCGTGATCTGGGGCTGGTCTGCAGTTCGCTGCTCTAACCAAGGGAAAGGCTGTTTGGACTGTGCTTGGAGAAGGCCTGGGCTGTAAATTCCATTCCGTTTGCGGAATTAGCAGAATTTGGGTAATTTTGCGTTCCACGGAGAACGCAAAATTGCCCAAAATTCTGTGTTCCGCGAGTTTGCGAAATTATTTGCATGTTTGCGTTCTCAAAATGCGTGTTCACAAGGAATTTCCCCCCGAGCATGCAAACAGTGATTGTGAACAGTAAAAAAGCATTGCAAACAAGCAATTCCGCGTGTTTGCAGAATGTCTGCATGTTCTCTGAGATTTCTTACCGTTTCGCGGAGATTTGCGATTACGCAAATTCCGCCCACCCCTAGCTTGGAGATGCTGGGTTCCCCTGCTTGAAGAAGACTATGCTTTGTGCTATGTATTGTTACCCCAAAGGCCACAGGTGAGCTGCCTCCCTGTTTGGAAAAGCAGGAACATAAAAGTTTCCGGAGAAGTCCCAAGCAACATGGTCTACGTGTGCTTTTGCAGCTTGAGACACTCAGAAGTTATGCCTTGTGATCGTGGGCACCCAGGAGTAAGCTGAGTCTCGGACGCGTAGGGTGTGTGTTGTGGTGCAGGCCAAGGCGTTAGTGAGGAGCCCCTGGTCGTTGTGTGCACAGGGAGACGAAGTGAGGCTCGGACACGCAGAGTGCATGTCGTGGTGCAGGCCAGGGCGTTGGTGAGGAGCACCTGGTCATCATGTGACCCAGGAGAAGAGGTGAGACTCGGACGCGCAGAGTGTGTGTCGTGGTGCAGCCAAGGCATTGATGAAGAGCTCCTGGTCATGGCATGCACCGAGTGAAGAAGTGAGTCTCGGACGTTCAGGGTGCGTGTCGTGATGCAGGCTGGGCGTTGGTGAATAGCACCTGGTCATTGTGTGCACCGGTAGAAGAGGTGAGACTTGGACGAGCAGGGTGCGGGGTGCGTGTCGAAGTGCAGGCAGAGGCGTTGGTGAAGAGTGCCGGGTCATCGTGAGCACCAGAAAAGAGGTGAGACTCAGACGTGCAGGGTGCGTGTTGAGGTGCAAGCAGAGGCGTTGGTGAAGAATGCCAGGTCATCATGAGCACCAGAGAAGAGGCGAGTCTCGGACGCACAGAGTGCGTGTTGAGGTGCCACCAAAAGGGCGCTGGAGAGGAGTGTCTGAGTATTGTGTGCACCCAATTCGAAGTAAGTCTCCAGAGTGCTGAGGGCGGGTCTCGGTATTCACTGAGACCGCCGGAAGGAGGTCCAGGTCATTTGGCGCTCAGAGTGAAAAAACAGCGGCTCAGACCAGTAGCCCAGGTGGAGCTGAGCCACTGGCCCGAGCTCGCTGTACCCATTGAGGGAGTTCTGGATCAAGGCCCTGAAGGAGGAGAGGAGAGTGGGGTTGTGCCCCCCAGGTAACGTGGATCACCACCTGGGGTGGGGTGCGGGCCCGCAGGGACACTCTCTCGGCCTGTTGCTTCTGTCAGCTGCGCAAGCCTGTTTCTTCAGCTCGGATCTAGGCCCGTGCTGACCCAAGGAGGGGCATTACTGGGGCCGAAGTGAGAAGCCGGGGCTGGTCACTCGTGGGCGCCATCTTTGCTTGGGGTGAGTGTGTTTGAGCGCGGGCGCCATCTTGGAGCGTCCCGACGCTCGAGTTGTGTTGGGAGCTGCCTATTTAAGGCGGACTTACACTTTCTGGCTTCCTGATCATTGCTGCACGAGCGCAGGTCGCGCTGCTAGCCTGCTTGCCAATTCGAGATTTTAATTACTACCTTTAGCGTATTTTGGTTATTCTAAGTTGCTTAACCCCTGATTTTACCCTTCGCTCTGCTGGGCTTCTGTCCCCTCACCTGCAGTTAATTTCTGGAAAACTCACCGCCATTTGGCGGGTCCGGGTCCCGGGGCTGGTTACTCGTGGGCGTCATCTTTGCTTGGGGTGAGTGTGTTTGAGCGCGGGCGCCATCTTGGAGCGTCCCGACACTCGAGTTGTGTTGGGAGCTGCCTATTTAAGGCGGACTTACACTTTCTGGCTTCCTGATCATTGCTGCACGAGCGCAGGTCGCGCTGCTAGCCTGCTTGACAATTCGAGATTTTAATTACTACCTTTAGCGTATTTTGGTTATTCTAAGTTGCTTAACCCCTGATTTTACCCTTCGCTCTGCTGGGCTTCTGTCCCCTCACCTGCAGTTAATTTTTGGAAAACTCACCGCCATTTGGCGGGTCCGGGTCCCGGGGCTGGTCACTCGTGGGCGCCATCTTTGCTTGGGGTGAGTGTGTTTGAGCGCGGGCGCCATCTTGGAGCGTCCCGACGCTCGAGTTGTGTTGGGAGCTGCCTATTTAAAGTCGTCCTCTCCCGCGCAGCGGGAACGCGCAGTGGGACGCCGTCGCTTAGCCGGAGTCGTGCAAGAGTCCTGCCCGTCTGCGCTCGTCCGCGTCGAGGTAGCGGCAGCGGGACAAGGACTCTGGCCTCCTTTGTTAATATCATCCTGATTAATATGGTGACGCTCAGGTATGATCACGCAACCCTCTTGTCTATAAAAGACAGTCTTCTGGTGTGTAACCATGTCCCTCTATCCCCTCTTTCGGGACCCTTTGACTGTGCCTGTGGCTCCTTCTCTCTGGCCTCACCCATTGGGGTGGGCCCAGTTGATAGGACTGTCCATAATACTCCTACAGGGCGTACCGGGCAAGTACTTAACATATGGAGTTTGAATGTTAGATCCTTGGTCAAGCACCATCAGTCACTACGGGACATGATTGATACGGACCTTCTTGATATCATCTTCCTGACCGAAACTTGGCTACAGGACACCGATACTGCCATTATAAATCTGGCCTTCCCCTCCACCTATACGGTGTTTGTTCTGAACCGCTCGACTAAGGGAGGTGGTATAGCCATGGCGATTAAATCTTGTTTCCCGGCTGAGTGGAAGGCTTTGGATCTGCCAAGGTGTGAAAGCGCCTTGTTCAAGGTAAAGGCTAGTCATCAATTCACCCTCAGCGGCGTGCTTATCTATCGCCCACCTGGGAATGACACTGCTTTCAAAGCCGCCCTTGCGGACGTGGTTAGCTCGCATGCTCCCTCATGTGCTAACTTCAACATAGTAGGCGACTTAAATATTCATCTTGACCAGACGTCATCCCCTTCCATCAGCTCCTTGTTGGCGGACCTGGAAGCGATGCAGCTGAATCAACTAGTCTCCTCTCCCACCTATATAGGAGGACATATACTTGACCCCTTTTTTACCACCTTAGTTCAGGCTAGATCAACTGACCCGATGGTGGTGGGCTGGACTGACCATCTGCTGGTTAAAGTGATATGTCCCCTTGACAATCCTCAACTTAAACCTGTTGACAAACAGATTCTAAAGCGCAATTGGCGCAAACTCAAGCTAGAGGAGTTTGTCAGGATTTTGGAGGCGCAACCACTAGGCAAACTGCAGAATGCTGAACAGGGATATGAACAGTTCTGCAACTGGGTCCTTACTGCCCTCGACTCTCTTATACCTCTGCGTTGTTCAAAATGTCATGCTAAAAATCATAGCCCTTGGTATAATGAGACTCTTGCCGAGCTCAAGAGAACCTGCCGGCAAGCTGAGAGGGCCTGGAGAAAATCTTTTGATCCCACGTTAAAATCACTGTACTTTGCCCAGCTTAAGACCTACCACAGAGCCATATGTCAAACCCGGGCCGCATATTATGCAGCTGAGTTCTCCAACAGCCCTAACCCCTCTAAGTTAATTTTTAAGGTACTTAAAGACCTGATGGGGAAACGGGCCACCTCGCAAGAAATCTGCACGGACTCGCACTGTGAAAGCCTGGCATCCTTTTTTGTGGAGAAGGTGCAGAAAATCTACCGTGGTTTTATTCCACCTGCTCCCGGGGATACTCCGAGTGATGTGAAGGTCTCGGTGTCCGAAACTTTGTCCACCTTGCCGGCCATGTCTAACGGGGTATTTGACACTCTGAGCCTCAAAATTAAATCTGGCTCCCCCTTAGACCCACTGAAGCCGGAGCTTTTCACCCGTCTCCCGCCTCTCTGTCGTGAGCCCATTTTGGATTTGATCAATCTCTCCCTCAGTGAGGGCGTGGTTCCGCCATCCTGGAAGCAAGCTGTGGTCAGTCCTATTTTGAAGAAATCCAACTCTGACCCCTTGCTCCCGGAGAACTATCGGCCCATCTCCCTCTTACCTTGGATCGCCAAGGTCACTGAGGCGCACGTGAATTCCATCCTGTCTGCCCACCTCTCTCGTAATAACATTCTTGACGAGAGCCAAAATGGGTTTCGCGCTCAACACAGCACTGAAACTGCTCTGCTCTTTATGATCAAGCATTTGCGGTCGGTGCTGGATGCGGGGCAGACTGCGGCGCTCCTATTGTTAGACCTGAGCGCCGCTTTTGACACGGTGTCTCATGACATCCTGATGCGGCGACTGGAGGAAGTGGGTATTGCGGGGAAGGCTCTTCAGTGGTTCCGCTCCTTCCTCTCGGACCGGTTTTTCAAGGTAGCCATTCCACCTGGCCAGTCCTCGCTCCACCCTCTGGAACTGGGAGTCCCTCAGGGCTCTGCCCTTAGCCCCACTTTATTTAACCTGTATGTGAAGCCGCTGGCTGCTGTCGTCAGGCAATATGGCCTTACCATGACATCGTATGCCGACGACACGCAGCTGGCGGTGACACTCAGTGGGGACCCTGAGGTGACTGCGCCCAGATTCCGGGCAGGACTCATAGCTGTGGCTAGCTGGATGCATAATAATTGCCTACAGCTTAATGCCAAGAAAACCGAGGTCCTGATCGTAGGGAAGCAGGCGGATCTCTGGGGAGATCAGTGGTGGCCTTCTGAACTAGGGGTGTCCCCCCTTCCAGCGGCCGAAGTTAAAAATCTGGGGGTCTGGCTGGATTCTAATCTATCTTTTACCAGCCACACGAAGAAGACAGCAGCTACCTGTTATGGTATTCTGCGAGGACTGAGACCAGTCCTCAAATTCTTCGACCCTCCCACTCGGCAACTGGTGGTTCAGGCCTCTATCCTTTCCCGGATTGACTACGGGAGCGCCTTGCTGCTTGGAGTCAACCAGGCTGAGGCCACTAGGCTTCAGAGGGTGCAGAACGCTGCTGCACGGGCCATTGTTGGCCTTCCGAGACGTTGTTCGGTCTCGACTGTTCTGACCTCTCTTCACTGGCTTCCGGTCAGACAGAGAATCAAATTCAAGGCTCTCTGTCTGACATTCAAGATTCTGAAGCTTTCTTCTCCCCCCGCCTTGGCGGGCCTCATTTCTTCGTACGTCCCCACGCGGTCCCTCAGATCTGAATCACTCCATCTGGCGAGTAAGCCTAGGTTCAGGCTGAGTAGGATGGGCGGACGTTCCTTCCGTGTTCTGGCGGCTGTTTTGTGGAATTCCCTTCCTGTGCACATTCGCGCCCTCAATAGCCTGACTCTTTTTAGACGCGCCATCAAAACCCACTTGTTTTCCCCTGTTATCTGATCTCTCTTCTTTTCAGCTTTGATCTGTTGTGTTGTGTACATGATCTGGCGCCAGGACGCCCCTTTGCTGGGGCAGCTGTTGCGCCTAATAAATGTTATTAACATAACATAACATAACTTTTGTGTCATCATTTTTCCATATTGGGGGCACTGTTAACGGAGCTCCTAAACTGTTGTATTACACTTTGCATTATTGCTGCTAACAAACTATTTAACTGTCGTATGACACCGGACCTTATTTGTGCCTGACGAACTACATGCTGGGTGCGCTACGCAATGCGTTATTTTTCCCTTGCAGAGTACATGATTGTAACGTGGCGCATTGCATTATTTCTTCATCGTACAGTATCTGATTATAACGTGGCACAGTGCATTATTTCTTTCTTGCACAGTGCATGATTATAGCATGATCCATTTCTGTGTTTCTTCCTTGTACAGGGCATCCTGGTAGAGTAGCGGCCCGTGGTGGGAGTTCTGCCAGGCAGTGACGTGGGGCGGGGGAGGGAGGGCGGGGGTCGTAAAGTGCAGAATATGGCCGAATAGAGGTAAGTAAACTTATAAATAAATAATATACACACAATGATCCGGCACTCCAACCAGTAATATAAACTCCTATAATGAACACATTTTCAGAGATGAATCAGCAGGTCGTGGTGTAACTCCGTTATTCAATATTCTTTTCTTTCTTTAAAAATGATGACACAGAGTAGCCAATGCGTTTCGTTCTTACAGACTTCTTCAGGGCAAAATATTCTTGTATCGTCCTTTATCAGGTTGTACTTGGCTTTTTTTATGTGCGAGAGATGGTTGTAGATAAAACAAAGTTTCAAATGCTTCGGTAAGCTCCCTCAGTGGAAATGATGTGACGATTAAATCCAATGTGCTCTGGTAGTGAGCTCCAAAGTATAGCGTTGGTATAATATTTATACCTATCTAAATTTGTATAATGGCTCCATATCAGCAAAGAACGTCTCGGCCGGATTCCGCGTTTTTATATTACTGGTTGGAGTGCCGGATCATTGTGTGTATATTATTGTTCTTATGGAGTGTTCCATAGGAGAGGTAAGGGTATTGCGTCCCTGATCCTTGGCACCCAAACATATAACTGTAACCTAACTAGGGGATAGTTGCAGTCACTGTTACCCCCATACCCTGTGAGCTTCTATTAATATATAAATAAATAAAACAAATTTTGTTACTCGCGCTGCATCGCCAAATGTGCAGTGCGTGCAACAAAATGTGTTTTATTAATTTATATGTTTACTTACCTCTATTCGGCCATATTCTGTACTTTACTACCCCCCACCCTGCCCCTCCCCCCTTCAGGTCAACGCCCGGCAGCATTCTCACCACAGGCCGCTACTGTGTGATACGCATTGCATTATCCCTTCAATTGCAAAGCACATGATTGTGGCACTACTTATGGCATTGTTTCTCTATTGCACAGTACAGGAGAATATCGTTACACATTGCAATATTTGTTTTCTTTTGCAACGTATGTGATTCTAGCAATACGACTTGCCTAGCCTTTTGGAAATGGTTAGAAGTGAGCTTAACTGTTGGTTAGAAGCAGTGGTTGATTAGAACCTACCAACCCACCGGAAGGAATACTACCCATTTGTTGGTTTTGTATTGTGTGGTCATATCGTATAACTTCTTATATAAAGATTATACTAATGTTATCAAAACTCGTGTGGAGTTTATTTGGGTTGCTGTGAGTGTGGTTGCACATATTGTACACTCGTACCTTGGAGATAAGCCTGGCTTCTTGTGCCAAGCTATTAAGGGGGTGAGCAGGGCTATCTCAGACGATGTCCTTACTTAGCCTAACGTTGAAACTAGGGATCTAGGACTTCCGCC
This sequence comes from Lissotriton vulgaris, assembly GCF_964263255.1. NCBI lineage: Eukaryota > Metazoa > Chordata > Amphibia > Caudata > Salamandridae > Lissotriton > Lissotriton vulgaris. The sequence continues at coordinate 1,330,761,255 of NC_141696.1, read as the reverse complement.
TCCAGTATTTGGTGACGGCGGTGAGGGATAAGGACCCCCACTTTCAACAGGCCCAATTGCAAGTTGCCTTAAGCAGTATCCCCAGGGGGATACTCCTCCGGGCAACTGCATTTGTACCTGTGTTTCCAGGCCCAGAATTGTCAGGTCTGCAGACTCCAGGCCACACAATTCCAAGCCCAGAGACGTCTCGACAGAGTTGCAGGGGCTGTGGGCAGCTGTTGTGCTGGCAGCTGTTGTGCTGGCCTATGCCCACTCACATCCTCACCTGGGGTGAGTAGGTGCATTACCTGAAGTAAAAAGCAACCTGCCCTACGGCGGCTCCCGCCCCCGCCACTCCCTCATAGGCTAAAGAAAAAGTCCCTGCAATATTTACCACTTGCTTAAGGCATGTGGTGAATGTTTGCAGATTTGGTCCCATTATTTCTTCTTTAGGAAATAAAACCAAGCGAAATTTGACCCTGTTTTCCAGATTCTGCTATGTTATTCCCCATTCTAAGGTCAATAACTTGTAATTTGCATTTAATTTCACAGTGCAATCCCACTCACTATTGTTAATTCTGACCCATTATCTTTCCAAGACCTGTCTTCCAAGACAAGTGCACAGTATGAAAATGACATTCTTCTGTGCAAAGTCAGAAATCATGATGGATTTATAGTAAATAGATGTGAACCTAAAAAGTTTATTGTTCATTGACAAACATATAAATAATATAATCACAAATATAACGTATTAATTAAAATATACACTTTCTGAGTGTCTTGAATTAAAGAATAAATAGCGTTGTCAGCTTTTACCACTAATTTCCTCAAATATGTATGTGGGCAATTACAAAAATAGAATATATTCCTAGAGCAATCTTTCACTTTTTGAAGAACAGTCTGCTTTCCGCTGCGAATTCTAATTCAGAGCTTTTCTTAACATCCAAACCAGCTGGTACTCTTAAGTGTGCGCGTGACTTTCTTAGACTTTATGTTGAATTCAAACTGCTTGTGCCCACTGAAGAAATACAAATGTCCTGCGAAAAAAATAAAGGTAATTATTGTACCTTGCATGTCATTGTACAAATCAGTTCTTGAGAACCAGTCCCTTTTCGCCAAGCACCAATATTCTAATACAGTCTGTCAGGATAGTAAGGCGCAAGCTTAACTTCCGGAAAAAACTGAAGACCCATATGTTCAAAATGCACCTTAACCCCCTCCCCACCCCGTATGGCCTCCATCAAGATCCAGACGGTCATTAAATTCAATTGTTCTGTCTGCTCAAGTCGCCCCCTCTCCTCGTGCCTTTTATGACGCAGTGCTTTATTGTTCTAGGTTTACCGGAATTACTCTTACACGTGTAGTTAGGTCCACCCTAAACACATTTTGTGAATGAATTAATGAGCTATTCCTAAATAGCCCACATTAAGAGTAAATCCATGTATTCCAGTTATCTACACACAACTTTCCGACCTTTACAAATAAAGTTGCTTTTGAACACACATATATAGTAGTACAGCATGTCTATTAGTGAACATTAGTGAACATTCTTCTAAATAGTGAAACCTTATGCAATTCTGCATCTGTGGAGTTTTACACACAATACAGAATGGAGGACCTGTTCTGAAATTAGGTGTGATATAAATCTAGAACTAGCTCCAAGGAGCTAGATCTGGAGTATATATTCCTTGTTTCTATTAGCCGGACCTGCTGTGGCGATGGAGTGTCACCAGTGAGCATCTTTTATCTAAAAACACCACCACTCCACGCATAACAAGAATGGCTTAATATCAGTCACCATAACCATGGACCTAGTTTAAGCTATCATGAAAAATGTCTTCAATTTATGTCTTGGGTGGATAACAGAAAATCACAAGGAAAGTCCTTGTCCAAATCATTTAGGCTCGGAAATATTGACAGAGATCAGGTGTTCCATATGTTACATTTGCTGCTTTTCCATTAAATTGATCGACTTGCCCAATTTTTTTATGGTGTGCTACTTGCTCGGCTTACCATTATCTTGAAACACAGCGTGGATTTTCTTGCCAACTCCAGGGAAGTCATCCTCTATCCGTCGTGGAGAGCCTTTGTCCATGACCCGCTTTGCTTCATCGAAACTAAAGAAGGACATATTGTAAAAAAAGGTATGATATATATATCAGCCACTTATATGTCCTGCTGAAAATCAGCAAGTGTCATAATAAGTCAGATTAAATACTCCTTTATTGGCCGAATAGCCCGCTACGGTGGGCTAAAAGGCTACATTAGCAATCACCTATACCACAATTTTCAAAATGATTCTGCTGAATAGGAGTGTAAAAGGCTTAGAATTCTGGCCTTTACTGCTGCTTTTTTACACACACAGTAATCCTTCTGAGTCTTCCTTGATTGAAGTGAGGGCCCGAAGCATGATCCTCAGATGGGACAGCGAGTAGAGAAACATTTGGGACACATGGTGGCATGGTGTTCAGGTGAGAACATCTTGAGGCTAAGGAGAGCTGGGCAGGCTAGAAGAAGAGGTTAAGAGTAAAGTATGGTGTTATGAAAAGAGGCTTGAGGTATGAAAACTGAACACAAAAACAGCAGGTTGGTGTGCTTCTGACCAGTTGGGAAGTGAGGGGTGCAGGAATGTGGATCAAAAGGAGGATAATGCAGGTTTGGAATAATGAATCTGATCGAAAAATAACATGAGACACAGAAAGAGTGAGTTGTGAAATTGAAAGTTGGATGGGGAAACAGACTTGGGCAGCAAGGAAGAAAGGTCTGGGAGTAGGAACAGTTCTAAAAGTCATTTGCCCTCTAGTGTCAGCAGCAGTACATGTCTTTTCCTCATTAAGTACCACCAACTTCGATTTCAGACCATAGTTATGGGAAGACACCTAATAAAAAGTAGTTGACCTGAGTAGTGGACACTGTAGTGCAATACATGCATGCCAACTGAGTTATAGAGCAGTCAGACTTAACTAAGAGGCAATGTGGAAAGTATTTGTGAAGCACAATAATCACAGTAAAACAGTGAAAACACCACAAAAAGACTCTGCACTTAATTAGGAAAATAAAAAATATGTAACTGATTTAAATAATACCAAAAGACTATAATCCAGTTGTATTTATCAAGATATAGGTGTTTAAAGCATGTATGAAATCGTAGTGCTAAAAACACATGAGTTTATTTTTGGACGTTTACGGTAATACACGCCCAATTGCAACGGTCTCCATCAGGAATCGTAAACAGGACTGTCCCAGCAGTGGAGCTGCAAAGCAGAGCTCCAAGAGTCCTGGGGAGGTGAGTTTACTGTTGTAAAGGAGGTAAAACTCAATGCCCAAGAATCGCCCGTACGAGAGTCGTTTCCCGGACCCTACGCAACCGAGCACTGGCAAGTCAGCTGTTTGCAGGAGAGCAGTGCAACTTTAGGGACCACATAGGTCCTGGTAGTTACAGTACCTTTTGCTGGGGCAATGCAGCATGGTATGGGCGGACGGCCGGTGGAGGTTGCCTTGAGGGCTGGGCTCTAAATACCATGATCGCGTCCCTGAGAGGGCCGCAGCGAACTGTCATTGTCCAGTGCTGGTGGGCACAGGGCGGGTGCGGTGGTCTCCTGCAGCCTCACAGGTGGGCCACACATTACCCTGGCAGCCTGAGTTTGCAGGAAAATGGTGTTCGGGCTGATGTTAAATCACTAGTCTGGACTCATCGATCGGCAAGGAAACATGAGTCCTTGATTGGCATACAAAGTGCTTTGTGGCTGGAAATCGAAGAGCTGATCTTCATTACCAAGAGTTCAGTTATTGTGCAGAGCTGGGCACCGGCAATGTGCTAGTTCTCACATAGCGGGCATGGCAGCAGTATAGCAGCCAAAGAAAACAAAGTGTTTGATGGCCCTGAGACTTCTAAGAACAGGGGGCAAGCCAACAAGCTCCTGGAGTTAGTTCAGGTTGCAAGAGGTTGTGGAGCAGTTTTAGTCCTTCTTACTGCAAGAGTCAGCAGGAAGAAGGCCAAAACAGCAGAGTAAGTTGCAAAGTGGCAGTCCCCCAATGAAGCACAGAAAAACAGCAGACAGCAGGCTTACTCAGCAGAGCAGTTAACCCCTCCTGGCAGCACAGTTCCTTTCCTCGGCAGAGTCTCATCAGGACCCAAAAGTGAACTGACCTGCAGGCTTGGGAGTATCAGGGATCCGGTACTTATAGCCAAATGTACCTTTCAAGTGGAGAAGTAATCAAAGAGGCCTTCAAACCTCACAAGGCCCGGTCCTTCCTTACCAGACTCCAGACACACTACAGGAGGGTGTTCCTCTCTTTGTTTGGGGCAGGTACAACCCTACTCAGGTACAAGTGTCAGCTCCTCCCACCCAGTTTACCTCAGAGAGGCTCATCACCTGATAATGGGCCATCATGATACAAATGTCACACCCCAGCTCCCTGTGTGTGACTGTCTGAAGGGAATGCACAAAACCCAGCTGTCACCCTAACCCAGACGTGTATTCAGAGACTAAGGCAGAGGCACAGATGGTTAAAGTAAGAAAATGCCAACTTTTTGTGTTTGCAACTTTCTACAAGTGGCATTTTCAGACCTGCAATTTAAAAAACAACTTTACTAAAGATGTTGTTTTTAATTGTGAGTCCAGAGACACCAACCTCTAATTTTCTAACTGCTCCCAATGGGAAATTAGACTTAAAAGATGTTATAAGGCCCCATGAGAGATATAGACAGGACAGTAGTGAAAAACGAATTTAGCAGAACATATAAACCTCAAATGTACAAGTCCTATCTTTTAAATACACTGCACCCTACACTTGGGGCTACCTAGGCCTACCTTAGGAGTGTCTTATATGTAATAAAAAGGAATGACTGTGCCTGGCAAGTATGCTGACTTAACAGGTCGATATGGCAGTTTAAAACTGCACACACAGGCTCTGCAATGGCAGGCCTGAGACATGTTCGAAGGGCTACTAAGTGGGTGGCGAAATCAGTGCTGCATGTCCGCTAGTAGCATTTAATTTACAGGCCTTGGGCATATATAGTGTACTTTACTAGGGACCTATAAGTAAATTAAATATAGCAATTGTGGATAAGCCAATGTTATCATGTTTTGAGTGCAGAGCACCTGCATTTTAGCACTGGTAAGCATTAGTAAAGTTAGTGCCAAAAGTCCTAGAGCCAACAAAAACAAATTCAGCAAAATGGGGAGGAGGAAGGCAAAAGGTTTGGGGGTCATCCTGCAGAAAGGGCAATTTCCAATAGCCAGTGCCTAATATATACAGGACTTACTTTTCATTTGGAGAACATGTCTTATTTTTCATTATTTAGCAAAGGAAAATAACAGTATTACAAAACAGAAAATGAGAAATGGGATAAAAGGAACCAACAAGAGTGAGAGAGTGACAGTGACAGTAAGTAAGTGTAGGATTGGGGAAAAAAACGGCATGAGGTGTATTTACCAATATGCAGCCCCATTATTCAGGGTCTGCAGCATTCATCAACGACAGGGGAGGGCTCCAAAGAAAACAATTGAGGCTCTTTAATTCTTTTTTTTTTAAATGACTACTGCATTTTTTGTTAGCAGGGAAACAAAGTTGCAACTCTTCAGGCACTCAGAGCCTGATTCACAAAGATCCTCTGCAGTCGTGGTGGAGGCTTCGTAGTCGCAATGGAATTTCCGCACTCGTGTCAGAATATTAGCGGTGAGAAACCGCAGTGAGGAGATTCCATCATGAGTGTGGAGATTCTGCCATCACTGAACAGGCGCCTCCTCCGCCCCTAGGGGAAGGGTGCCCTTAGTAGCGCCACCGGACTGAGCCTCCTCCGGGGCCAAGAAGGGTCTGGATGAAGAAGGGGTCAGGAAATACCTGGTAAGTTATTTAAGGCTGTGTCCCAGGGGTTTCAACCTCTTTATCCCCTTGAACCTCAGGCAAGCTGTAGGGGTACGTCGTCGCCTGGGAGTGAGGTTTCTGTTCGGCGGCTGGCGGAGTGTGGCACGGTAAGTTGGAGGGGGCCGTGGCATAGTGTGTCACCCGCATAATGGGGCATTTAGTAATATTTAGTTGTTGTTCACATTAGTTACTACAGCTAGTAACTAATGAAACATATTGGTATACTCACATTTTCTGAAAGAAATATGAGGTTGACCCGGAGGAAAATTGGATAGATATTGAGGCAGCTGTAGGGTTTTCTGAACTAGCATCGCGCCGAAAATCACAGTAAGAAATGCAGTGGGCGAGGCGGTAAATTGGATAGTGAGGTTGCTGCGATATGCGGGGTCATGCCCATATGCAGGGGCGGCGGTAATGGTGGTGGGCAACAGTTATGAAGAAATTTAAGGCGGAACTTTAAGGCTCCCCCCATATGCAATTTGCCTTACATGAATAATGCCCGCTTACGCAGACCGGAAAGCCGGTAATGGATGCCCGGGTCATCAATAAAAAATTTGCGGTTGAAGCTGAAAGTTTGAGGGATAATGAGGCTGCTGCAATAGGCAGGCTCACCCATATGTGGGGGTGGCGGTAATGGCAGCTCGCTGCTTCTTTCTTTGAAAGCATTAAGGTTGTGATGCAACTGTAAGCTGGAATGAGGCTGCACCCATTTGCAGGAGAGAGGCGGCTCACAGCACGAGTCGGGTAGAAAACTTTATTGATCTGGATAATGAGGCCACTCCCGCACACTTTACTTTATTGGTTATGGTGGTTTTTGAGCGCGGCAATAATTGCAGTCCAGGATTCACCCGTACAGGGGGATGCGGCCGCACTTGGGAGAGTAATTGCAAGCACAATATTTATAGCTCCAGTCGCTCTAATACATGGGGAGAGGACACGCTTGGGGTTTCAGGGCCAATGACTACGGGCCTGGCTGTACATGTGCAGAGAGGTTGGCTGTATTTAGGACTGCAGAAAGGGGCGTACCCAGGTGCACAGGTAACGTTGGTTCATGCAGATTGTGGGTGCGGCCTGGATGGGGCAGAGGACCATCTCAGGAAGTGAAAGGGTGTACTCTTTTAGCAATAATCACAATGTCGGCAGGTTCTATGTGGCACAGAGTTTGCAGGGTACTCAGAGACTACATATAATATCTATTGTTTCTGAATAGTAGGTTACAAGACATGGCGCCAAAGAGGGCACGGTCAAACCCCAGGAGTCTGCGACCCAATAGAATTTCCACGCCCTGAGCGAGCTTTGGAAGGTGGCAAAGCAGCATGGCATGGAGGCAGCGCTGCAGGAGTTGGCAGGTGGACCAGAGCAACAGCCTGATGATGGGGCACCAAAATGGCAGAGGAAGGTCCCAGTTCGCTATAGGGAGGGTCAACAGGACAAGCCCAGTGCACAGCCTGAATCAGTAGCCACAGTGGTGCGTGAGTCAATTGCTCAGGGCATGGCCAAGCGCAGCTCTGGCCAGGTGGTGCAGGGGTCAGTACTTAACATGAGTGTGGGCACGTTGGGCAGAGCACAATGGCGATCTCAAATACAGCGGCATCTGTGGGCTCACCACCGGTAGGTGGAGTGCCAGCAGTGACACAAGCGGCAGGGAGCGCTGTGGCCCACCAGTCCCCGGTACTAACGACGGGGGCGCCGGTGTCGCCACCACCCGGGCCAGGCATGCCGACAGAAGCACATGGGGGGTTGCAAGCGGCAGGGAGCGCAGCCGCCCACCAGTCCCCGGTAATGATGGTGGGGTCTCTGGTGCCACCACCACCCGGACAAGTTACGGTGACAGAAGCACAAGACAGAGTGGCAGCACAAGTGTGGGCACAGTCTGGGGGGGACGCCCGTGATGGTGGGGTTGGGAGTAGCTCAGCCTTCTCCCACAGTGGCGACAGTGGGGGCAAGCATAGTACACTCTCCTTCTGTAGTGACCCCATTGATATTTGGGTCTACCTTCTTGGTGCTGGCCCCTCCTTCAGCAATTGCATTGCACGTACCGACGGGGACGCGAGAAAGGATTCACAAGGGGGAATAACGTCTTTGACTTGATCAATGCAGGGGTGGTCCCAAGTAGGCCCAGAGCAGGAAAGGAGAGTGAGCTAAAGCCAAAAACGGTGTAGGTAGAGTGGTCCTTGAGGAACTGGGCGATGTTTTCTTTTATTTATGCAGTGATTTACCATTGTTAGCCTCACAATTATTTGGGTGCATGTCCCTCATACATGGGGCTTCCTCCGAGTTCCAATGGTCAGCGTGGATGCAGTACGACATTATGTTCAGGCAGATGAAAGCTGTTAGGCTAGAAATAGCATGGGACCAGAGGGAGATCAATATTTGGCACGCAGAGTTCAATATGTCTCAAGAAACGGTGGGGGCAGCTCCTTTTGTTTCAACAGAAGTTTGGGAGAGAAAAACTGGCCTGCTGGCAGTACAACAAGATGGAATGTAGCAAGGGGGCAGCATGTAAGTTGAAACACATTTGCTCCTTCTGCGGGGCAAGGCCACCCAGAGTTTAAGTGTTTTAAAAAGCAGAGGAAGCAGGGAGAGCACAAAAACCCTAAGAGTCGACTGTAGTAGGCTGGGCGTAGTTTGCGAAGTAGCGCTACGTGTAGCTACGCAAAGTGCAATTCGCACTACGCCTAGAACTATGCGAACTGCGTAGTACCCTTTTTGAACTGTGCAAGATGCAGTTTTCTATGATTGCACAGTGCAGACAAGCATCCGGCACTGTGCAATCATTGAAAACGGCATCTTGCACAGTGCAAGCTGCAGCTTTGAGCGGCAGCTTTCTCAACACGGACTGGTAGTTTCTCATCGGGAGCGGTCGCGAGCATACGCGACCACTAGCAATGAGAAACCTGACCTCCCCGCATTGAGAATCTCGCCGGGAGGTTTATTTTCCACGCTCGCGATCGGCAACTTGATGTTGCTGATCGCGAACGAGGAAAAAGTCTCGCCGGGATGTCATTTCGCTTGCTCGCGGTCTCCAACTTGAGGTTGAGGACCGCGAGCAAGCAAAAAATGACCGCTGCACTATGCTACGCGTGTTTGCACTGTGCTACGTGCAGTTCCCGTAGTGCGAAGTAGCGCAAACTACGCAAGCATAGCCTAGTGCTTTCCCCAGGATTAGTCGACAGCCCAATTGTTACTGTGAAGCTCCCTTCCCCAATCTGCCTTCACGTTCTCACGCATCTCCTCAGCAAATATAAAAATAGCAAGGACGCACGCATGCTGTACTACAGTTTCAAGGACGGGTCCCACATTCCTTCCCAGGCACCACCTACAACATTCCCACCAAAGAATCAATTGTTAGTTCTGCGACAGCATGAGTTAGTCTTGGACAAGATTATGAAGGAGGTGCCAGCGGGCAGGGTGGCAGCGATCTTTAGTTCTCCACTGTGTGCATCCTTGGTTTGTTCGCCCCTAGGGCTGGTTCCACAGAAAGAGCCAGGCAAATTCTGCTTGATTCAAAACCTCTCTTACCCCAATGGGTTATCTGTAAATGATGGGTTGGACCAGACACTATGCACAGTGCGATGCAACACCTTTGATGAAGCCATTGCAAAACTGCAGAGATTAGGCAGGGGGGCCCTGATGGCCAAGTCAGACATAGAGGCGGCCTTCCACCTTCTACTCGTCCACCCCAAAGGGTTAACACCTGTTTAATGGCCAGGAAGGTTACGCTACATAAGCTGCAGGTCTTGGTAGGACAATTGAACTTCGCCTTGAGAGTGATTCCCATGGGGAGAGTTTTTTCAAAGAACATAGCACGAGCAATGACCGGCTTACGGGCAAAGCACCACCACACGAGATTGTCTGCAGAGGTCAGAGAGGACTTAGAGAACTGAAGGGGGGTTCCTAGATCATTTCAATGGAATGCTATTGTGGCAGCAACTAGCACAGAACAGCAAGGAGATAGCCCTCGACACAGATGCGGTGGGCAGCTTTGGGTTTGGGGCAGTGTTGGGCTCTAGATGGTACATGTAGCATTGGCCAGGGGAATGGATTGCGTCTGGGATCCCACGCCATGTTACGTTTCTAGAATTGTTTCACATCATTGTCGCCTTACCCATTTGCGGGGCATCAATATCAAACACCAGGATAATGTTTTGGTCAGACAGCATGTCACTGGTCATGGCAATCAATAATCAAAGCGTGAAATTCCTTTGGGTGCTGCAGTTGCTGAAGACAATTATTTGCCTATGTCTCTTGCATAACATGCATTTTTCTGTCAAACAACTACTGGGTTTGGATAATGCAGTGGCTTACGCTTTGTCTCGATCTAAGTTGGCAGAGTTCAGGGCACAGTGGCCGCAAGCGGACAAAGTATTGGCGGAGTTCCCAGAGGAGCTGTAGAGGCTTGGTGCCCCTTTGCCACAGACCTAATTGCATCAGCACTGGCATCCAAGACAAAACGTATGTACGAGAAGGCTTAGTGGGTGTATGACACAATGTTCAGATCAGGCGATGAAGCAGTAAATGTTCACCCAGGTAGGAAACTGGGTTTTATGGTGGGACAGCGGGATGCGGGAAATCGCTGTTGCTACTGCGCTGGCATCTGTCCGCCATTGCCTTCTTTGCCGGGTTAAAAAGGGTCAGGGATCCCACCAAGGACTTTAGGGTACGAAAGGCCATCAGAGGTTGGGAACGCATGGTACCGGGCATACAGGGCAATAGGCGACCTAGAAACATGGAGAGGCAGGGGAGGATTTTGGGGGTCTTACAGCAAGTTTGCCGGTCCCAGTATGAGGTAGAGCTAATCAGCCTTGTGTATGTGCTGGCCTTTTTTGGCGCCCTGCGCATCTCAGAGTTGGTAGCATCGTCAAAGAAGGGTGAAGGAGGGCTGGGCATGGCGGATGTTCTCCTGGAGGTAGGGGCGATCCATCTTAGAATCAGGAGGTCAAAAACAGACCCGCTAGGGAAAGGCACATGGGTAAATTGCACACAGCACACGACACCGCGCACTGTCCAGTGGCATTGGCAAGGGATTACCCTCAGGGGACGCCCATGCTGGCTTTAACCAGGCTTCTAGTACACATGGATGGGGCACCCCTGACACGATACTAGTTCATTCAGGTGTGTAGGCGGGCGCTGGCCTATCTGGACGAGGATTCAACACAGCTTAGCTCCCACTCATTTTGCATAGGGTCGGCCACCACAGCAGCGGCGATAGACCTGCCGGCGGAAGCAATCAAAAAGGTGGATCAATGGCGGTCAGCATGTTTTGAGCCGTATGTACGGCAAGTCTAGTGTAGAGGGAGGAATGAGCCCAGGGGCCCGCCAGTCATGATCATAAGAGCAATTCTTTCTTTCAGTTGATGTGCGCAGCAGCGTAAATGTATGTTGGTGTGGGCATTTTTTTATTTGCAGAGCAGCAATTCTGTGGGTCCAGTCTGGAGGAAGCACAGGGGGCCGCTGGGTTTGCACACCATTGGATTGGAGTGGTGGTCTAGGATTGCAGGATCTGTTTGGTCAGCTTGAACAACCAATATAGTCAAAAGAAGTTCCCCGCCTGGTCATTTTAGTCATTCACGCTGGCGGGATGATATGATGCCGCTAGGCAGGCAAGGGGTGAAGGAGGCATTGTTCGCAGCCATGTCTAGGATTAGACAATACTTGCAGACAACATCAATATTGTGGTTGGAAGTAATACCATGGGCGGTATGGGCTGGGGGGGCTCCGGTGAAGGCAATGGACGAATTTGTAAAGAAGCTGAACCATTCAATCAAAAGAATATCCGCAGGTTCCCCGATGGGCACAATTCGGCACAACTTGCCCAGCTAGGGAAAGGGAAGCTGTTCCATCAGGATGGGGTGCATTTGTCAGCAAAAGGGCAGGAGCTCTTTATCCAGACTATACTGGGGGCTATTGTGGAGCACAGTCAGCACCGAGGGGGAGGGAGGCAAGTGCCACAGGGAGCTTCTCACCCTGTGGTGGAGCACAGGCAGTTAACAACAAATGGGGATGCACAACATTGGAGGTTCAGTGACTGGATGGACCCCAGGAGGAGGTAGGATCGATGTGTGCAGAGGGTAGGTGGGGAGGAGGGACTGACCTGCTGGGGGCCCTGGACTCTACTGCCCTAACCCGCAACGTATGGACTCAGTAGAATCTTGGGGAGGCTGCCTGTGTTCAGGTACCCCGGCGGGCCGGTGCGCTATGCGGTACCCTGGATTTCAAGTTGTGCAACTGTTTACTGTAGCGCTTGGGGCCTGCTGGCACAATGTGTGCAGCAGAGTGGGTGATTGGTGGGCCTAGACGGCCAAGTTCAAGTGAAAGTGTACGGCCAAGTTCAAGTGTAATGTACTTTTACTCTTGTATTGATCTGTGGTGAATTACTTGGTTTGATGTGAATAAAAAGGCTACGCTGTGGACAACATACCCTGATTCTGAGAGTTCTTGGGCACGGCAGGGAGGAAAGGTGACAGAAGTTTGGGAGGAGTGAATGTCACGTTGTGCCCTTACTATGTGGAGGCTCTTTGTGAATCGGCCCCTTAGTGTTGGACTGCCATTTCATTCAGTCTTGCCCTGCCGGATGGGTCAGACTGAAAGGGTCAGTGTGTGGGCTATCTTTTTTTTGGTCCCTGTCACAATTTACTGGACCAAAACAGTCCACACATGAGTCATTTTAAGATGCCCCCTCCGGCATTTCCAGGCTGCCAAACTGACCAAAAGACTAGTAAACACTACAGGCACTGGATTTCTACCATCCATTCCTTTCCACTTCAGTATAAGTTAACTTTTTAACTTTGTATATTCTAATAGCCATCATTGACTGTAGCGAGGGAAGAGAAATATGCTGGAAACATAATTTTATGTGACTAAGAAAAAAAAACTTACGATCGTTTATTCTTACCTCCAATACTGGTCTCCTATGTAGAAATATGTTTTCTCTGTGCCCTGAAGATGCACGGCTGCGTCGATGTGAGTAACATTTTTTGGGAATCCAAGTTGGTATATGTTTTTCGGGTAACTTGGCAATATGTCAAATCCCTGAAGGGCCCAGTATTTATGTCCTTGAAAAGCATGACAAATGACATACATTTATGAGCAACTCTACTTTTAATATGTTTGCACGGTTCTTTTCTCGCTTTACCTTAATATTACATTTTATTTATAATGCTGTTCACATAATCGGCTTTCAAATACACAAATTCTGTAGCACCGAAAGAGAACAATATTAGTGCTAATTTAAGACAGTTATTGGCTGCAGTTTTGGACTGACTGTTGTCTCAAACAGTAGAAGAGTTCAAGCACTAGTATGTCACCACTTTAGACTGTACAAATATGGCTGTTTGTGACATTCATTTTAAAGTAATACATTACTTTTAACTGGAAATATGGCACCAGTTGTTGGCATTTCTAAAGTAAACAACAGCAAAGACTCCTAAGACATAACACTAAGCAAAAGAACAACACAGAAAAACGAACACAGCCAAAACAGAATTCAGCACAAAAGCCCAGTTTACAACACAACAACACAGTGTACAGCACAACAACAAAATGCAGTGATGCAGTCCCAAACACAGCAGCCCTAAAATCAATGAAGCACCACAACAGCAAAATGGAACATAACAAGTGAGTACAAATATTCTGATCACGCATTACCGCTAAAAAAAATCTTGTTTCGCAATACAGTGGTAAAATGTGTTTACATACAGCAATGCATTACTTTTCACCAAAGGCATATATTAGTGTCAGTCAAAAATGTTTCGTAACCTGGCCCCAAACATCTGTCTAACTGCTCATTAACATTCTTTTCTATGCATTTCAACACAAGATTGCCCGAAGTGATATTCCATTAATGTTGTAAACTTTGTATCTGAAATGTTCACATGCATGTAAGAAACCATATGCGGGTCTTTTATGATTATTTTCCTTAAGATGCATAATTGTTTTTCAACAGAATATCACAACATTTGGACCATGTAAAATGGAAGGACTTAGGTTTTTTGTAGTGGACTTATCATATTTTTTATTGTCCAACTGGGGTGCCCTAAGACTAATTAGAACATTGGAATGTTGGTAGCTCCATGGAAAACAATGGAATGATCTGGGCTTCTAATGGCTGGTAGAAGCCAAGAGCTCTAACATTTCAATGTTTGACTTTGTTCACAGCTTTTGCTGTGAACAAAGCCTCACAGAGACCAAGGGGATTTAAACTCCCTCGGGCCCCTAGAGGGCAGAATGTTCTAATAGCCTTAGATCCCTCTATAGCATGCTCTACTGGCCTTTAAAGGCCCTCTTACCTTCGGCTTGGCCTTTAACGCTGAAACAGGCCTTTAATGGTAGGTCGAGCCCTCTAAGGTGGGCTCTATGGCTATAGTATGAACAGTGGACGTTCACTAGTAGTACTTCCTATTGCTCCTTAGCTGGACTTTCAGTTTCAGTTTTAGAAAGTGAAACATCTTTTGAGGCAATATCGGGGTTCAATCATTCCTACACATAACACACTACAAAGATTTTTAGAAAAATCATGCAAATTTCACTTTTTCATTACCCAAAACAAACCATTATGAAACTAGACATTTGCCAAATCTCTGCCACCCAAAGAAAAACCTCCTTACAAAGCTAATAAACAAAACACGCTGTACTGTATGAAATGAGTGTTCAGATAATGACATACAGTGCCATGCTAATGACAGAAGACAGACAGCATTAAATTACTTTTATCAACCTACTGCACACAAATATGTCATTTTTTCACTATTCATAGTTTTATCATACTACTAAGAAAATGTGTGTCATAGAGCGCTCTCCAAAACTGATCTACCACTGGATGCATGAATTATAAGGGCTATTAGTACTCAGTGCAATGGAGCACGCTTCATGTTCCATGGAAGGATGAAAAGCTTTTGCAATTGAACCCTTGAGTTCTCCAGGTGGAACCCCCTCAAACAAAGTATTTTTAATAAATCCATGGTCAAAACATATATTTCAGCAAATATTTGTGAATGTCAGGAGGGGGGCCAGAGGTATACATGTCTATCATGGATCCTTGTAGCAGGTTCCATGTGTAGACCAGCGAAAGGGCAGTTTATGTTGAAAAGCTAACATAAATGTTTCCTATTAAAATGGATACATATATTGAAAATATTCATATCTCAGTATTTTATTTTTGATATTTACTGTGATATGGCTTCAAAATGACCCATCAATCCAGATCACCAAATATGTTTTGGGAGCACATTACCAGGGTGTGCAGTATCATACTTATCAATGAACTGGCACTGCATGTATAATATTTCATCCCAATAGTATCAGTCTTTACCCCTGGACAAAATGTGTCTTACATAGACTTGAACCTCTTCAGCTCCTAGGCATCTTCTCTTGGCCCTCCCTCTGTGCTACAGATGCCAGGCTGCTTGTACCAGATATTACAAAAGCATTGAACTGGTGCAAAAAAAAGGGCGAATCCCTTTCACCCCTTATGTTGCTTTGGTAATAGGAAATGAAACAAACAGTGGGGCATATTATCAAGGGGGTTTATCTCCACTTTGTTGGCTTTAAAAGCCAAGAAAGCGGAGGTAAAATTATCTCCCTATTACCTAGGTGTCGATAACACCACTTAGTGACAGCTAGTAGGAGATAGCGACCATCTTGGGCCACACTTTGCATGTCAGAGAAATGTATCACTAATGACATGCAAAGTGGGCATGCCAAGATGTTAGCGACTGGAAACAGTCGCTAACATCGCTATCTCCTATTACCAACTTTTGGAGATATTCGCGCTAAGCGCGACTATCTCCAAAAGCTAACACCTGCCCCGAGCAGTTCTTAGCCATGTTATCCCATGGGAGGTGGATAACATGGCTAAGAGCATTAATAATAATAATAATAATAATAGGGGCATTTGTAGAGCGCTGAGTTACGCGCACCGGCGTGTCCCCGCGCTGACAGTGAGAAAAACATAAGACAGGGAAAACAGTGCTGGCAGGTCAGGATTATCTAGTAAAGAGGTAAGTTTTTAGCTTAGCTCGAAACTTCATTTCTGCTGGCTCCAGGCGAAGGTCCGCTGGGAGCTTGTTCCAGTGGTTGGGGGCCAGGTGCCTGAAGGACCTGCCTCCCATACGAGCTTTCTTTATCCTGGGAGTCCTCAGCAGTCCTCCGCCCGCAGATCTGAGCGCTCTAGAAGGTTCATAGGCTTTGATCAGTTTCTGCAGAGGTCGGGGCGCCCTACCATGCAAAATCCGATGACATGTGCAGAGGGCTTTGTACTCAACTCTGCTCTTTACTGGAAGCCAGTGTAATTTTTGGAGTGCCAACTTCGAGGGCGCCCTTTTGGGCAGCCTAAGAATCAGGCCTGACTTTTCAGCGATATTCATGCATTGTGGACGATTTTTATCGCATTTGCGATAAACCTTGGTAATACCAAGGTTTATCTGTGATAAAAATCGCCGCAGGTCGGCGATTAATTTTTGTCTCTAACCAAGCAATATCGATATTTATCGCTATTGCTTGGTAATATGCCCCAATATTTGTTCCAATCTGAAGTTCTTTACCAGGACAAAACATGGAGCAAACTCATATCACTCTATTTCTGCTGTTTTGTCTAATAAGTAAGAGATATCTCAATGTGAACGATGGAGTCACAGGCAAATTAAGGTTGTTCCATTTAAAAAAAATAATTTTCACCTGCCTCCTCTCTCATTCTCAAATAAACCTTTAACATGATATATGAGCAATGATACATATTGTATTATATGAATGTTCAGCAGTGGCTCAACAGGATTCCCTCATTTTTGCTGTGGCCAAACATATTTCCATGATATCTTTGCTCCATTCCATATGCTGCATGGGGTGAAATTCTGAAAGATAGGTCACACACTCGGAATGGTAAACCTCCAGCATTTATCTTAAACTATACTTCTTGAATGTTGACGTTATAATGGCAACACCATATTGTTCTAATGTGGAATAATTTCATTAGTGTTCAATGCTTGAAATATGTGCAACATCATATTCTTTCCCATAAAATGATTTCATCCAGCTCTTAATTAAGGGCGTATTGGGTTAATTTGGTATAAATAGCAACATCGATAATCGGCCATAAATGGTTAATGCTCAGGAAAGGGAGGCTTTCTCACTTTATTGCAAATTATTTAGGTTACGAAATAATGATGTGGTTGTTGGTTTTATTTTGCCCTTCAGACAGCCTAAGCCATAGCATTACAAAGACCAACCCAATTTCAAATTTTAAATTAGTAGTAAGAATGCCCAGTTCTTCTCCTGAATACGATTGCCTATAAGTGCATATTGGCCCAATTCACAAAGGTACATACGTGTAGTAAAGTTACGAGTGCCGAGTCTCCGCACACAGGGCAGACTCTTCACACTGCGCCCTTTCTGCAGTGAGCAGTGCGGAGATTCCACCCCAAGTGAGGGGATTCCACCCCGAGTGCTGAGACTCCGCCCTCAGTGTGAGACTCCGCACTCGTAACTTTACTGCACGTACGTTACCTGTATGAATCGGCTCCCTAGAGGTAGCAGTTTAGAGCAGGCTGGGCATAATCAGATAATAACACTGAGGGGAGACATTTCAGAGATTTTAGACCGAAGCAGTCATCTACTTTTAGGTTTTTTACCATGGCCTCAATCAACCAAGAGTTCATCTTGTTTTCATCTACTATCATTGAATGCAATGGATGGTTATTAGGTGAGCTTTCAGGGCCCAACAAGAAACTGACGAAGGCGAGGTGCAGAATGAACATACCTTTAAAGAGGAAAACTTGGTCTTTCTCTTGGTTTTCATATGCAGCCTGAATTCCTGATGGTAATGTGGGCCAAAATGTTGTAATTGTATGATTGATGACCTTTGAGTTCTGGGAGATCTTACGCCAGAAGATGCTGTTTGGAATAACAATTTCGTGAGTCGATTGGTATCACTAGAACTGTTAACACTAACTAAACAAATGATGATCACAATGCAGTCAATGCAGTATACACATTTACTCTTTAAGTATGGCTGGTGGAATGGTTAGTGCAATGGGTCTATGTCTTTTTATCAACAATATTCACAACTAGGCATCAGGAAGCATTAAGTTCAAGACCTGATGAACATCATATAGGATGTCAATGCCAAGCAACCAATCTACCTCGCAAACATATTTGATTGTCTCTAAGCGATGACCACACAATTAGAAGAAAATTATTTGCACCAACAAATCCAAAAATGGCATATTACACCCCAAACTCTGCGTTCATCTCCTTGTGAGTCTCACATAATTTCCTTCTCTACTCTCATAGGAGCCCTTCGTACACATTCACCAAGTTGTTACCATGATATTACATAACACCTTGTATTTTCAAATGTGATATGTATGTTTCCCTTTTGTGCCAGGTCCATTAAGATGTAAAGGAAACAAAGTGGTCCTAGACGTAGATCAATTATAGCAATCAATGAAAACACATCCTTACCACCCCGTCCTGAGGAAGACCCGTAGCTGAGGAGTTTATCTACCCTTACCGCGACCCCCCCCCCTTTCTGGGGACTGCACCCTTGCTGTTGATCCCCCGCCCTCTGACCACATTCACAGATGTTGTTCCACTGTGAAAGGAAACGTAATTACAAATAACTGAAACGATTTTAGGGGCAGGCCTTCCTCATTGCTAAGGATGGTTGACCTTAGCACGACAAAACGTAGCAGAATTTCTTTACTCTATAAACTTTCTCAATCTTTTTGCCTTTTTCACACGAGCACCAACTTTTTCACTTTCCCACACTGCGCCTGGCAGTAACCCCCGCTCTCCACTGTACCAATAAGAGTTCTCAATCTGAAGTAAATGTGAATCAACTGCAATCTAAGTTGCCTTGTCTAAACTGTGCGTATACTCATTGGGTACTGTTTGATTATATATGCATTTGGCTTGCTTTTATCTCCCTCTTTACTTGCAGGATTTAATCGCATATGAATATTTAATGTGTTTTCATTGATTGTTATAATTGATCTACGTCTAGGACCACTTTGTTTCCTTTACCGCTTGATACCCAGGTCCTTAGATTTTTCTGGGTCCAACCCCATTATATTAAAGGTCCATTAAGATGGCATGACAAGTTATACTTGCTCTGCTAACATGTTGTGTGCTCTCCAGGTCAATAATTTGTATTTGGGGTGCACACATTTTGACATTGACCATGAAATTGGATCAAATTTGAAACCTTCTCATTTAGCATAATACGCAATGCTTTACTATTGAGAGAAGAGTTTTGGCACAAAAAGTAAATTTTGCTGAGTTTTTCCACTCATTTCTTTTTTGTTCAATACTTCTTACTTTAGTTTACAACTTTTCTGTTTTTGCAATCCTCCCAAAAATTGCAACGTTTTATAAAAACTAGTGGTGTAGCAGTGGAAAAACCTTCCCAATTTTACTCGTTCCTATCCAAGTCCCATGATTGTCTACTTGGTCTTTCATGCTTTCGAACTTGACACATGAAATACTACTACATTTGAAATAGTAACGCCTATTATGAACAATTCCTAGATATAGCAATGTATAAGAAGCAAGTCCTTAATATGTCAAATATATGTATATATATATTTTTTAAAAAGGAGCTTCTTTACATTTTATCAAATATGCAAGTAAATTCCTGAGATGTAAATTGATGGTTTGAATCATTGTCATGCCATGATGGGATTTTTGGTTATGTATGTTTGTCTTGTGTAGGATCAAAGACATAGCATTGTTGGAATATATGAACAAGAGACAAAAAGTTTTGGTCTTCATAAAGATGGCATTATAATCTGGATACCATTGAAACGCGTCAACGCTTGGGTGAACACAATTCAAGGATTAACCAAATCTAGTTGAATGTTGATGGGATCGTAATATTGACTACGAGGTTTCAAAATCCATTTTGAATGTGTATAAGTATTTGACAAGAGGTTACGTCATACTGTTGTTTTGTCTCTTTTCTTTTTATGATGGTCATAACTAGAATCTGTTATGAAAATTATTATATATTTCTTTGTGTTATAGTAGGAACACTTGTGGGAAGGGAGAATTGATCCTTTTGTTTTTTATAAATTGTGTAATATGATGTGTTTTTAACTGTTTTATACCATGGAATGATGACTCTAGGAAAACAATCTTTTTTATCTTTGAATAAAATGCCACTCACAGAACCTTCCAAGCGCTGAGCAAAGGACGAGTTTCAGCGGACCCACGCCCAATTGTTTGCAAGCCCTACTGGAGGTCGCGCTGCTGGTGGGAGCTCCTCCGTGATCCCCGGAGTGTCCAACAGCTCCCAGCGAGCGCTTGACCAAACTCTCATTGGCTGCCTGCACCGGGGGACTGCGAGGCCCAGAAGCCCTTGCTTCTACCACCTGGCGCCTCTTGCCCCGGCGGTAACGCCCACCATCAGCCGCCGCCTATTTACCTTTCGTGACACCCGCTTCGCGGGTGCCACTCACAGAACCTTCCAAGCGCTGAGCAAAGGACGAGTTTCAGCGGACCCACGCCCAATTGTTTGCAAGCCCTACTGGAGGTCGCGCTGCTGGTGGGAGCTCCTCCGTGATCCCCGGAGTGTCCAACAGCTCCCAGCGAGCGCTTGACCAAACTCTCATTGGCTGCCTGCACCGGGGGACTGCGAGGCCCAGAAGCCCTTGCTTCTACCACCTGGCGCCTCTTCCCCCGGCGGTAACGCCCACCATCAGCCGCCGCCTATTTACCTTTCGTGACACCCGCTTCGCGGGTGCCACTCACAGAACCTTCCAAGCGCTGAGCAAAGGACGAGTTTCAGCGGACCCACGCCCAATTGTTTGCAAGCCCTACTGGAGGTCGCGCTGCTGGTGGGAGCTCCTCCGTGATCCCCGGAGTGTCCAACAGCTCCCAGCGAGCGCTTGACCAAACTCTCATTGGCTGCCTGCACCGGGGGACTGCGAGGCCCAGAAGCCCTTGCTTCTACCACCTGGCGCCTCTTCCCCCGGCGGTAACGCCCACCATCAGCCGCCGCCTATTTACCTTTCGTGACACCCGCTTCGCGGGTGCCACTCACAGAACCTTCCAAGCGCTGAGCAAAGGACGAGTTTCAGCGGACCCACGCCCAATTGTTTGCAAGCCCTACTGGAGGTCGCGCTGCTGGTGGGAGCTCCTCCGTGATCCCCGGAGTGTCCAACAGCTCCCAGCGAGCGCTTGACCAAACTCTCATTGGCTGCCTGCACCGGGGGACTGCGAGGCCCAGAAGCCCTTGCTTCTACCACCTGGCGCCTCTTCCCCCGGCGGTAACGCCCACCATCAGCCGCCGCCTATTTACCTTTCGTGACACCCGCTTCGCGGGTGCCACTCACAGAACCTTCCAAGCGCTGAGCAAAGGACGAGTTTCAGCGGACCCACGCCCAATTGTTTGCAAGCCCTACTGGAGGTCGCGCTGCTGGTGGGAGCTCCTCCGTGATCCCCGGAGTGTCCAACAGCTCCCAGCGAGCGCTTGACCAAACTCTCATTGGCTGCCTGCACCGGGGGACTGCGAGGCCCAGAAGCCCTTGCTTCTACCACCTGGCGCCTCTTCCCCCGGCGGTAACGCCCCTTATACCTCCCCATAAAGTTAGCTGCATTCCACGCAACGCGGGACGCGCGCGAGGAGAAGCGCGAGGCGAAGCCCGGGCCAAGGGCGGGCCCGTTTAAGCCCGTTCAAGACCGGGTAAGACTGGACTGGGCCACCCCCTTGATAGCGTATCCTCTGTGCTGTTATTGTAGTACTTGTATTATAAACCCCGACTTTCCGGTTAATTAACTTAGCGCTATATTTATTAATTACGTATCATGTCACCTAGGCTTACTAGAAACACCAAGCCTACCCATGCTGCACAGGTCAAAGGGCCTATAGATCAATTTATTGCTAAAGCAAACGATGCCATAAATCAAGGTGTTCTTTTACTTGAAAGGAGAGTCTCCCAGGATTTGGCCGCAGCCAGACGCTCCTCCCTGGGACTACTGGCGGCAGCCAAAACTCCGCAACGCTCTGTAGACGCTGGTTTACAGCTGGAGACTCATACTGTCCCTGGAATAGTGGATTTATCAGTATCCATCGATCTCTCCACTACTCACATTTCACCCTCTTCTGCACCACATACTCCCCCGTCACTCGAGAGAACTCCACTTCTCTTTACTATCCCTCCCGAGGAGGATTCTCCTTCTTCTCCCTCCTTAAATGCAAGGGGTCAGAGGGAGGGGGCCATTCCGAAAAAGAGGAAAGTGAAAAAGGGTGCTAAAAAAACCTCCCACAATAACGTCATCATACAACAGGATCCCCTGATACCCCCCTCAGATCACCCCCTTCCTTCAGCTTTATCCCCATCTTACCCAGCACTGTTTCAACAGTCAACGCTTACCACAGCGCCTGAAATAATAAATCTTTCGTCAGACACACTTAACCAAAACCCAAGTGGCAATTTACATAGCGAACTGGCTCCCAGTACACATGAGACCTTCTCTTTGGTGTCCATAGAGGCTTTAATTAAGTTACACCTGAAACCCATTGAGCTAACACTTTCGAAAATTTTAAAATCTCTAGCCTCATTAACAAATGACTTAAATGATCAGAAAAGTCTGACCATAATCCCAACACCCTCACTCCCAGTGCCTCAACCTCAAAATCCAAAACCTAAAAATGCAGGTAAAACCAACTCTCTGCAAACATCCAAACCACAGAAAGTGGCGACCACCACAGCGGTGGTTCACCAGAATTCCACCAAATCACCTAGCAAACCAGCGCAGCAAATACCAACTAATAACGCAGCTAAAAACACTTCCATCTCTTCACGTCCTGCTCCTTCTGTAGCAAAGGCCCAACCCGTCACAATAACTACAACAACCCCGGCAAAATCCTCGACAAAAACCCCAGCCTCAAAAAACGTCTCTTATAACACAAGACGTAACGGAGCCCGGCCTGCTCACCTTCCCCCAGAAGCGACCCCGTACATTATCATTATGACCGGGGTCCCAGTTCTGCGTACAAATTCTGAAGAACCGGGATGGTCCCTAAAAAACAAAATAATCCACTGGTTGTCACTGAATCGCCCACTTCCTCCATATTCTAATAACAGAATTGTTTCGGTACGCAGAGTCCCGTGGATCGGGAGGGAGCGTAAAACGATCCCAGGAGATTGTATAATCATAAACTTTGAGGATCCCCAAACTGTTGAGTTGATCTCCTCTTGGGGTCCCCAAACATCCCCTGAGGGAATCGGCACTAAAAGACTAGCCTTTTTCTATCCTCCAGCTAAACCCATGCAACCAAGCCCCGAGTGGAACTGGACCCAGGTAGGCAACTGGAACAGTAACTCGGATTGGTCAAACTGGGCAGGACAAGGAGGTAGAGATAACATGCCATACCTAGATTGGGGGGGCGTCCCTACTTATAATAGGTTTGACTGCCTAGAAATGGTGGACTGACCACCACTCTCCACCGTCTTGGTAGACAGGAATATATCCCCCTCCAGCCCTCTATCCTTGTCGCCTGTAAGTTCCTTCCAACTCCCAAGTCCATCGACTCAAATAAAGACACCATTAACTACATTAGCTACAACTGCCACAGATGATATAAACCTCTGTCAAAGCGCTGATATTCAGCCCAGTCCCGCTATCATATGTAACACGCAAGGTGACATCCAGTCCCTCTCTCAAAATTTCGATCCATGCGCAATAATTAAGACTCCTTCGCATATAGGATGCCCAGCTTATGGTACTGAAACCCCGTCGTTCCACCTAGTTTCAATAATATTCTGGAACGTTGCAGGTCTCCGATCCAAGATTGTACTGGCACCTTGGTTAGACTTTGTCATCACGCATCAGATAATTTGCCTGCAAGAGACCTGGACAATTAACCCACTGCATATACAAGGATACATAACACTTCACTCCCCAGCCAGTCCAACAACACATGGTAGACCCATGGGGGGCCTTGTGGTTTATATTTCTAACACTTTAGCAGCAAAGAAAACCATAACCCTACGTACCACACCAAATTATCAAATTATTTTGCTCACTTTTAAAAATGGTACATCTTACACTCTTATAAACTTTTACAACAATTTAACACCAGCAGATTGTGCAAAGATTGTGTCTGGTATTTCTTTGTATATAACTGAACAACGTGTTAAGTATCCTTCAGCTATGAGCAATGTAATATGGGGAGGGGATTTTAATGTACAACTGTGCCCTAACTATAAGAAAACTGTCTGTGGCCTCTTAGATGAACATGATTCCCCGTTGACCCACTTTACCCATACCCCTGTAGGAGACTCTTTTAATGATAGCCTAATGTCCCTAGAAGTGATGTTCGCAAATGAACTCGTAAACCCTCCTGTGGAATTTAGACCTACCTTTCATGGCAGGGGTCGTCGTAGCACCATAGATTTTATACTATGTTCTTATCCTGTAATGGGTACGCTTCACCAATTTACTACAGGCTCAGTAATAGCCGGCGATCATTTTCCTAACAGTATTAAGATCAAGTTACCTACGACTGCTCCCAATACACTGAAGAAGAGTTTGCTGACCCAAAAAGCACTGACTATGGATAAAACAAACGGTTACTCTGTGAAATGGTCAAGTGTTGACCCATCAGTTACCTCAAGTAAGGTCATAGCCAAGGCTCTCCCCTGGATTTCCACCTGTCTCGATGAGGACTCCTCCCATGAGCAAATTATTACTAGCTTCGGAGAAATCCTCAATACCATCCAGAAGGTATTAACCCGAAAGCCCAATCCAGGTAATCACTCTGAGCCTCGATGGTTCAACACGGCTTGTCGGAAAGCCCTAACCGCTTTAAAAAAAGAGCTACACAACCCAAATAGAGATAAAGATACTGTAGCTAAATTAAGAACAGAATACAAGCAGGCCCAAACGAGTTGTAAAAAAGATCACAAAAATAAACTGTGGGCCCAATTACATGAGAGCTGCCAGAGTAAGGACAGCATTCAGTTCTGGCAGATTGTTAAATCCCCATTCCTGCTGGAGGCTAGCTCACACCAACACCTGGATGTGGCCGTGACTGCCGACGAGTGGGTGTCTCACTTTTCCAAGATCTTTAGTGATCAACCCCCGGAACACTCTGCACAATCCACCTCAATAACCGACTCCCCAACAAAAAGGGTTTATCCAATTGATCTTCATTTTACCCTAGGAGAGGTTATAAGTGCACTTTCTTCCTCTAAAACAGGTAAAGCGCCGGGCCCGGATGGTGCACCGCTCGACATATTTATATGTAACTTGGAACTATGGTCCCCAGTCATCACGCAGCTGATGGCCGCAGTCTTAAACATCGGCCTTCTGGATTCTTGGTCTTCCTCGATACTCCTTCCAATTTTTAAGAAGGGTGAAAGAAACAACCCCGCCTGCTACAGACCCATTTCCCTCCTGGATTCATTGGGTAAGGTCGCCGGTCGCCTAATTCTGGAACGCTTACAGGATTGGGCGGCAGAAAAGAACATCATTACTGACCTCCAATATGGATTCCGGGAGGGACTGGGTACTGTCGAACAGGCTCTGAATCTCACCCTTCTTATTGGGAAATATGTGGGAGTAAAACGGGACAACCTATTCATGGTCTACGTCGACCTTAGTGCGGCGTTTGACTGCGTAATTCACGTCAAGCTGTGGTCCATTCTGGAGGAGCTGGGTGTTGATCCTCCCCTCATCAAATTTTTGCGCGAGCTTTATACAGATGCCTCGGCTTGCGTAAGATATGGTAGGGGTGGAGAGTTAACATCCTCCTTTCCAGTAACTCGTGGAGTACGGCAGGGTTGTGTCCTGGCTCCCTTCCTGTTTAACTTATACACTAACGGTTTGGAAGAAGCCATGCTAGAAGGGAGTCAGGATCTACCTACCATTAATCATCGCCCTATTCCAGCGTTACTTTACGCTGACGATTCTGTACTTTTTGCTAGGACCCTAGTACAGCTCCAGAAACAGCTGGACAAATATTGTACCTACATGCTTTCGCTTGGGCTAAAGGTGAACAAGACCAAGACCTTTGTAATGCACTCCGGGCCCAAGGTTAAAAGTTCCAAACATCTCTGTATCGAGCTCACCAAACTGGAACGTGTGAGGGAATACCCCTATTTGGGTATCTTAATAGACGACCACCTGACATGGAAAAGGGCATTGGTAACCAGAAAATTACTTTTTCAACGAGCTACCTCTGCCCTTGTTTCATTTTCTAGAAAATTGGGTAAACCAACTCCATCAGCGCTCCTCAAGATCTTCCAAGCCAAATGTCAGAGTATCGCCACATATGGAGCCGGGGTATGGGGTTATGCTAATGTTATGGAACTGCAAAAAGTCCAAAATGTCTTTACCAAATATCTGCTGGCCCTCCCACAGAGTGCCCCCACCTATGGATGTCACATCGAGCTCGGGATTGACTATTTGGTAGATTATATCAAATGCCAACCTGTACTCTTGTGGCATCGTGCTTGGTCCAAACCACAATGTCATCTTACACGTGCCCTGATCTCTGAATGTTTAGAGATGTCAGCCTGGAAAAACATCCCGTGGCTGGCGTATGTGGTTAACTTCCTGAAAGATCTGGATCTCACTGAGTATATTATCGAGCCATCTTCTATCAGTGGGATAAGCAGAAAATCCTTGAAAAACCTATGTCTCAGTCATTTAAGGGAAATGCGCTTGTCTGGTGAAGTTTCCAAGCAATCTAATGCACATATTCTGATGGTTCAAGTGTCACCAGGCATACAGCCTTACCTTACATATTACATAACTAATCACGAAAGGTATTTATTAACCAGGTTTCGATTTAATTTGTTTTTTCGTTTGGTTTCTTTCCCAAAAATGTCAACTTGGACTCATGATCTGGGGAAATGTCCTTGTGATAAAGTATCCTCGCAATCAACCATGCATACAGTATTGTTTTGCCACTTTTACACTGAAATACGTAGGCACTGGGTTTTACCAGTGCTGCGCCAGATGGGGTTGAGGACCTGTCGCCCGGCGTTTCTAGCGCTACAACAGCTTGATACTCAATATGTGGCAAAAAGCTTAGCTATGTTTTTGAAATTAAGCCTATCAACTCGCAAAGCTATAGAACTGATCCCTATTTGAACATCTGTATATCTGTATTTATCACGTTCCGCGAACCCCAATGTATTTCTTTTTCATTTATTTATTTATTTTAATTTGTACTGTAATAATGCATTGTAATAACAATAATGCGCCTTATTCATGATGATGTGTTTTAAACAATTTGTGTACTTTTTATGATTATCAAAATGATTAATCGAATAAAAGACTTTTTGATTTGATTTGAATAAAATGCAACAATGATATAGTACTTGTATATTGAACAATTTTTATGTGTTTGTTTGACTATTGTATTTTGAATTCATTTGGGTCAAGGGAATTGTTTCTTGCCTAAATATATTTTTTTACCATATACAGTGCTTCTCTGCCCCCTGAGGTAAGGTCTCTTCTATAAAAATATCTTACAAAGATAATAAATACCCACAAATTAAAACATAATAAAGAATGATGATGTTTAAGTTTGCACCATTAATCATATTGCAAATATATGTCTTTTGGTCTATAATACAAATTTGTATCTGAAACATTCGTTCCATAACTCATTGTATGAAAAGCACAGAAGTAGAAACCTTTCTTTTGTTTAATCAAATATTTACCTGTCTTTGAAAAAGATGATTTCTCCACGCAATGTAGTGACGGCATCATAAACCAGATTTTCATCGCAATTGGATAAAGTGGTAGATAGTTTTGTGGTTGTTCTTTTAGTTCGGGCAGTAGTTTGGATGGTAGTTTTGGTGGGAGATGGTGTTGTTGTTGGAGGTAGGTTTGGCGATTCTCCTAAAAGGGGTAAAGCAGACGTTCTTTCAGAAAAACAATGCTTAGCATTATATGCAACAAGCAATCCATGTAATTGAACATAGATCAGTTACCTCAACAGCTTTTTCTGCAGACCATGTTTATCTTTGACCATAAGTACACTTATTGTTTTTGCATTGGAGTATTCTAGACACAATAATGAACACAATTTACCATACAGGGCTTGAATGCCATTGATATCATCCTGGGGCAGTCTGTATTGGGCTGGATCAGTATAGGAGTAAGTCGGGTACATCAGAGCACCGCGCTCGCTAGAATGAGACAGGCCCAGTGAGTGGCCAAATTCGTGGGCAGCCACGAGGAACAAGTTGTATCCTGAAAGTAAAAACAAATCACCATTTTAAAAAGGGTGATCCATGTAGTTTATTGAAGTACAATTATGAGGCATTTTTCAAAATGATTAATGACAGTATTTAATAAATCACTGCATGTACACAGAACCAAGACAAAACTAAAACAACCCTAAACCGAACATAAACTGTAAGTCAACCTTCTGCTGTTTGAGACACAAATGACTAGACTTATCAAGGACAGTCGGGTCGACCTGCACTTTCCCAAATTTGCCAGGACCACCATCTTCTTAGGCCTTCAAGTGAATATGTAGGTCTACATGGCCTGCTAGCTTAGCCACTTGAGGTGCTTTAAGGAGGATAAGCAGGGACAGAGCTTATACCGAGCTTGTCACATCAAAGATGTGCTTTGAATTTCAGGTCTTCACAAATCCAGGTGAGTAAAAAGAGCATCCTCCTTGACTGGTTGTGCAAACCATGGGATATATTTACTAACATTCTTTCCAGTACGAAATACAATGCAAAAACTAACTTTTAAACGTTTCCTACTTTGTATATATGCTATACAGTGCAGCACACATGCAAAGACGCAAAAGATTGGAGAAATTAAAACATTTCTCCTCGATAATGCCACAGTGAAAATGGTGTCATTTTGTGATGCAAAACCCTGTCTACTTTTTTGTGGATAGGGTAGCTTGGACATAGCTATGTACAACCCAGGGAACGCCCCCTTGACACAAAGTAATGCAAAGAAGCGCTACGTACTGCTTTGCATTTTTTTCAGATAATCTTCCATAGTAAGTTTTTGGATGAAAAGCACATTTCAAATACACATTTTGTGCTGATTTTAGTCACTTTTGTGATGCAAACCCAGCACAAAATCTTAGTAAATATACTCCCATGTGAGAAAAAAAGTATAACTGGAAAGCCAGTTCAGATGGTCTATCAGGTAAGAGTGTAGAAGCAGCCTGTCAATAATGTTGTCCTTCAAGGATGGACCCTGTGACAGCCAATGGTCATAGTGCAGAATACATTCCAAGGATAATTGCTGTGCTTCCACCATGATGTCTTCAATGGAATAAGTGAGCAGAGTTCCCATGTGACATACTGAACCGATCATGGAACTCAGAACCTAAGATCTCCTTTGTGAACCAATGACCGCAGCTAATGCTTCTAAGCAATTTTGCTTTATATTCTTTCTTTGCAAATGTCATATCTGGCATATTTGTAAAGGCTCAAAACAGCAGAGTAAACATCGATGCTTGACATTATGCTTTAAGGCAAGTGCTCCAATGTAGCTGTTTTGTGAGGAGTTGTGATTCCACATTCTTCTTTTGAGCACTTATCCTTGAAGCACACAGAAACATTTAAGGAAACATGTGAGTGAAAAAAGAGAAACTTGGGGGAACGTTAAATATTATTGTAATTGTTTACCGGAATGAACACGTTAGTGAAAATGTGATGGACAGCATCTTTATGTGGAAATCAGGGAGGAATTCACTTAAATAATCTTTGAAAAGTAAATCGAAACTGTTTTTATCCTCACCCAATTTATTTTCACGAAACAGCGAATGTAATTGGCGGGACAAAAAAATGTGGCGTTAGCTCGTTTTTTTAAATCAGAAGTATTATTTATTTAGATGCAACAAATTCAATCTCTGATGCTGTGTCTAAAATATTTATTATCCTCAATGATTTGTGTAGCATGTGTAAAGAGTTTGTTGAAAATTAATTAATCTGATCTAAAATGCTGTTAACATAAAGTGGTACAAAAGGGGGTAGTTAAATAAAAGTGACGGGACGTAGTAAAGAAATGCCTCCTACAATATGAAAACCTACTGTAAATTGCCAAATCAGAGGTTAAACAATACCTGAACCATACTGACCTGATGTGAATGGAAGATTATGCAGAAGCTGGTGTGAACAGTTAATATTAATGTACTTTTTGGAAGATTAGTTATTTTAGGCAAGCTATAGATAGGCATGGGTAATAAATAAGAAGATATAGGTGATAATAATAAAGTTTTCATGCAACACAGCTCTGTGTGAAAGGGAGAGAGCAGAACAGTGACATATCTATTAAGATATAGCGCTGTTTCCCTCTCCGTAATTGTACATACATTTTCCCATAGTACAAGTATGTGTGTGTGATGCCAAGCACAGGTTTTGTGCTAGGAGGATACAATTCTAGTACACAATACTATGCTAAGACATAGTTTAACACTTAACCTATTTTGTATGTGTTCCGTACAGGGCAGTCCACATGCAAAGTTGGAAGGTTTTAAGAAAAGAAAACTTTTCTCAAACTTTATGCCTTCCTCGAGGAGGTGTTAATTTTCGTCACAAAGTCCAGTCTATGTTTTTATTAGTTGGTATTTTATTTTATTAGGTAGTTGTAGGGGAACACCTGTGTGCCACCCATTGAGCATTGCCTTGATGCAAAGTTGCACTAACTGGCACAAAGAAGCATAAAGCACTACTTGGCTTTGCATTACAGATACTTTCCCACAAAAACAGGGAGCCAGATTTATCAAGGGTTTACGTCGCCCTTGCGTGGCCCTGCATGGCTTGCATGACCGTGCATGTCTTGATAAACCTCAAGTAACGCAAGGCAGTGCAAATTGCTACCTAGCATTAATGTGCCCCATGGAGGCATTCCACGAGTGGAGCGTCGGTGTTCCACTGCATCCATTGGATTTTGGTGCATTCCCAGATTTACCATTAGTGGTATACCTGGAAATGTGTTAAAATGCCACACCTCTCCAAGTGAAGCGGAACAAGAAGTACCTTTATTTCTCCTGGTTTTTCCTTCTTTCTATGTAAGCTGTATTCTGTAGCACACATAGAAGAAAGAAAATGCCTCTCAGGATTGTTTTTGTGCAGGAAGGTGTCCCTTCCTGCACAAAAATAATCATGACTAATGCACCCTTGCACCCTCACACAAGGATATCTACGTTGGTACTAGGCAGCCAAAAGTTCACCAGTGCTAGGAAAGGATAGGAAAGCACAGTATGAAGTTAAATATGGTGCATTCCTCGCCTTTTAATTTCATGCAGTGCAGCAAGGTGGCTTGCTGCGTTGCACTGTGTAAAAAGGGCTAAACATGGGCAAGGATTTGTACTGGAAAGTAAATTTTAAAACAGCACTTTACACCAATTTGCATAATTTTTGTGACGCAAACAAGGCACAAAGTGTTAGAATGCTACCTCATTTAGTCTGCACAATTAATATCTGAAATATTTTGTGAACCAACTAGACAGTTGTGGAAAAATATGTGTATGTAATATGTGAATTCAATAATCTTTTGTCCTGTAACAAGCCTAGCCTGCCATTTAAACTGAACAGTGTATCATAATAGTAACATTATTCATTTTTCTATAAAATATATTTGCACTGTTTACTAAGTGAAAACTCGGAGAAAGTACTATTTAAGACCATTGGTTCTCACTACTTTTTTTAGGTAATAACAGTTATGAATATTAGTTTATCCTGTCAAATGTGCCTATTTATGATTTCTGATGAGGTTACTCTGGTAGATATAACCTAGAAATCATTTTCTTAACCTATTAGTCTGTGCTTAGTTTGTAAAATAATGAGCGCTGGTGCTCAAACCTCAGGGCCGGTGCAATTAAATGTCATATGCTGAATACCAAGGCTGCGTAGTTGTAAATCCACCTCAGGACTCTTTAATCCACTACCACACCCTCTCCGTCCTTTTATCTCACTCTTACAGGCTGCTGCTTTCTCCCTTTGTGATGGGTTTTCTATCTTTCTCTTTTGCCATCTTGCTGATTTGTGTTTTTTCCTCTCTTGCTCTCTGGAAATGTCTGATGCGGAAAAATAAGTGCAGGTCTCCAACAATGAGTGCTGGTGGCCCCCACCGCCAACCACCCACTCAAATTATGCACTGCTAATAGTCGGAAAACAATTTGGATGAAACACATGCAAAAATTAATGTCCGAAATATAAAGTCGTAAAATAATTGTGCAGTTTTGTTGATAGTTAACTACCTATCCACGAAAACTCTGCCTTCTGATCCCAAATCGTATACCAGGGATGATGCCCTTCTTTAGCAGCACAAAAAGATGCTATGATGCCCTAACTGCGTTTGTGCTATACAAACACACGCACACACACACACAAGCATACAACTAATTTTCCCAAAAATATTTTGCTTTCATTAAAGCAGTTCATTTTCCTGCACTTCATATAGTGACTGTTCTACTGGAACAAACATTCGGCTCAGCAGGGGGCTGCAGAGAGATTGCAGATGAAACTTGTTTTTTCTGTCACTTGGAAAGCGGCTATTTCTACAAGTGCGACCCACGCACACATCCTATGAAGGATTAAGGGAATTGTGCAATACTTTGGTTCACCTACCAGCTGACCCTGCAGTCCAGGATTCATCTTCATCAAAGTGCGCATCTCCGCCGATTGTATTTCCAGGTGCAAAGGCGTGTGCAAGGGTTCCATGAGGTCCATCAAATGGGTAGAAATCCCCATGCACTAATAAAGAAAGAAATAATTCAGAAATAGCTGTCCTAGTGCTGAGCAAGGACACAAAGAGAAATATTTGATCAATATATGCAGTGATCATTGCATTTAAAGTCTTAACCAAAGGTAAGTGTTCTCATCTGCTAACGTCTTAACTGAAGAAACATGCTCCTAAACCTTATTGCCATTAAGTTTGGGTGCCACCACCTTTTCCTGTCATTATATCCATCTGGTCATACCTCCTGCTCCAAACGAGATCTGGATGTCAGCTGAATCATCATAGATCCTGGTAAACGTCAATGGGGTCACATCGCTCCAGACTTTGAATGCTCTTCGGATCGCCGTATCCACATCACTCTGAGACATATCCGGGGTGTAGTTCAAAATTCTTTTTTTTTTTCGAAAGAAAAGAAGTGGCAATATTAGTGGTGACATTGGAGATTGGATAAAATTATTTTTAAAAATTGCAAATTTGTTGACGTGATACCTGTAGGTCAAAGTGGTTGTCCTCCATGTAGGGCGTCCACCAAAATGGCTGAAGTCTGCAGCATCACTCACTCCACACCTTGGCCGCTGCATCACTTCCAGCGTGTTGGAATCCAGATTCCCGGTCACCTCCAGCCCAAAGAAAGACTGCATTTCTTGAATTTTTTCCGAGAATCGGTTGTTTTTCTTTCTTCCAACAGGTTTTCCATCAGTCTTGAGGTTGTAGAACTTCTTAAGATAATCCTAGATGAGGAGAATAAATCATTTCTAAAAATCCAGGAAGTACTTTTGTGCAGGTGGGTTTCACTGGCTGGTCACACTTCTGTACTGGCACACTTCCTTGTATTTGGTGTCAATGACGACTAATTTATAATGCTACTATGAAGGACCAGTACTTTAAGTTCATCAACAAGACATTTTCTCTGCATTTTGAGTCACCTTTACATCGAATGTATTTCAAATGAACTTGTACTAATGGACAATGCAAAATGCAATTTGTGAGCTATTTCAAAAGTGCTTGTTAATATATTGTGCTTTCTGATAATCGCAAAACATCTTTAAAATTTCATGTACTATTCCGATATTTACATAGCAGTGTTAAAGAGCAATCTGGAAAAGATCTCCATTTCTTGCATGTATATCAAATACACCGCAAAAAGACAGGCCTCATAATTTTAGTAATTTGCCTCCTTCGGCGAAATGCAAACACAAATCAGTCCCGCAGCGAAATAATATTGGCCACTGCAAAAATCAGCATTTATGCAATCCGGCTTATCTTTTTACTTTATTACTTTGTTTCATGCACTTTATCGCAGACTTTCTATTTGGTCAAAGACCTAACAATTATAGATAATTTCCTTGCCACAGAATTCTCTTTTCAAAGACAGAAGACAATTCCGAGACTCACCTCTGCCAGCTGTTGACTTTCATCCGGGTCTTCTGTTACAGGCACTGCAGGGAAGGCATATGTGTGCAGGACACACAGGAGCAGCAGCAGCGACAGGGACTTCATTCTTCTCTTCTGCTGGCCCTCCCTCTGCTCAGTCAAAGGTCTCTCTTCGGGTTCTCTGCCTCTCCATCTCGCTGCCCCCTTTTATACAGTCCTGTGAGCGCCCCCCCCCGTCACCTGCATGAGTCACTCTTTACAACTTCCGGTAGGTACAAGTCAAAACACATCCAGAGCCTGACATCATCTGTTTTGGAGTCGAACCCACCACTCCCTCCGCTCAGCCCCTACACAGTCTTTTGAAAGTGATAACTTAG
The DNA here is from genome assembly GCF_964263255.1 of Lissotriton vulgaris. Lineage (NCBI taxonomy): Eukaryota > Metazoa > Chordata > Amphibia > Caudata > Salamandridae > Lissotriton > Lissotriton vulgaris. Next base: position 1,330,726,981 of record NC_141696.1, on the reverse strand, counting down.
AGAGAGGTCTTCGAGAATGTTGTTTTTTCTCCTCAAAGTTTGTCTATCAACTAAATGTTAAACTGTGAGTACAGAATAGTTTTGCCAGCAGGAATTACTCCACCAGCACCCTTATGCAGGTGGGGTAGTGCACACATCAGTGGTGATCTGTCGTTGATGTCTTGACGATTAATTCAATCTAACTAAAAAATATTAAAAAAAAATACATGTAATTGGTCACTGGAAGTATGCACATCCCTGCTCTGTATACTGATGGCCATGCCCCCTTCCAACCGCCCCCCCCTCTTTAATGTTCGTACAAAGCCATTCCCACGTGTAATTTGTATGTTTAATTGTTATTGCGATGAGACCCCCGTTTAACAACTATTCCGTGTTACATCGGTCTCGAGAGTTTCTCACACGATTCCATGGCATGGCAGCATTTCTCTTTCTGAAGTAGAAGGGCAACACGTCATGGTTATTAATTTATGTGTTTGTAATAGCGTACTAAACTGCTTTATAATACACAATGGAGGCATCTATTTTTGAGCAGGGCCATGTTCTTTACATGCATTGAGTTTATATACCACAAACTGAGCTGTATAGTAAAAGAGTGATGTACCTCATAGAAGTTCATGCGATACATTGGGGAGTAGTAAAGGTATAAGGAGAGGAAAGGAAAGGGTGTCCTTCCTTCAGTCCATTTTGACAGGAAATAAGCCTATTTTAAAATATTAAATAAGCCATCCCTAAATAGGCCTTGCTGCCAACACGGTAGTGTACCTACTATTTGCAAGTGGTACATAAAAAAACATAGAGTTGGCGTGAACCTACAGTTATTATCCTTAAGCTATTTTCATGGTGAAGGGTGTAGCTTTGCTCTGAGACATGAAATAAAAAGTCTACTCTCTTTGATTTGGGATAATGTTAAAGAGTTAATGCAAACACAATTTTTAATGTTTATTAAAATCCAATCCACTGGTTAAATCCGATTTTTAATACATATTTATAAAAAGTATCTTTTAGAAAGTTATACTATGTCTGCCTGTACCTCCAGTATCTTATTAGCATTAGCCTGCCAGTACCTAGCCCTATCAGTGCTTCCCCCTAATGAGGTGTGAAAATGAATCCCAGAGCACGAAGACTTGAGAGTGAGGTATATGACGCCTCTCTGCTCAGGGAGGGCAGTTGGGGAGGTTGCCGGAACTTCAGTGACTTGATAGGGACTAGAATGAGGCCTGTCTATTCACTGTTAAGTGTAGAGGGAGACCTGAGGAAGTGCGGTCTTCGATCTCTGGACCATCTGTAGCCAGCTTTCCACCATCCTAATGGAAGGGGAAGCTGGTCCGATAATCAGTTTGGTGTAGTAGATGAGGAGGGAGTTGCTAATTTCCTCCAACACAAGTCGAGCTGGCACACCAGCAGTTTCCAAGGACAGAAAAGTACTTGTTTATAAGAAGTTCCTCAAAATAGTGCACAGTTGAATAATTTGCAGTAAGGAAAACAGTATGTGCTGCTTAAATCTGAATGGATGTTCCTGGGTACTTTTTTCTCCTTGGTTAGAGAATGTCCTTAACATTTACAAATACACTGGCTAGTGAATCCTACAAATGTGGTACCTCACCTACAGCTCATCAGAACGCATGTTGACCTGCCGTCTGTCACCTACTTGGAGGCCAGAGGGGCTGCACCTACTCCCACTTGTTCCCAGGAATGTGAAGTGGACTATATAGTTTAGTTAGCTGATGCACTATGTCCCTACAGGGATTCAGAAATATGCAAAAGGCCTTGTCCCTGGAGTGTCAGCTGCTCTGAGGAAACTGCATCTTGATATGACCCTGCTGGTGGCATCCAATGGAGTATGTCCTGGCCCCTAATTTCTATCTCTGAGGTTCTGGCGCCTTAGAGGAGTCCAAGAGGAACTACTCCAGAAAGTCGGAAAATTCAGAACTTCAAAAATGTGTGACATCCAAGACCTCAGGAACATCAGTGGGACCTTACAGCAAAGGGTCTGATTTCAAGATGATTTTGTCGGATATAGCTTCATGCTTGACCACTGGAGTATATTCAGCTGCATAACAAAGACGAAGGATGGTGGTAGAAAATACTGTGTAGTGTTTTGAACATTTGTAATTTTTGTTGGTACTGCTCAATACTTTAAACACTTTTTCTTCAGTTAAGCCTGTCTGCTCTGTGCCATAGCTACCAGGGGTCGGCCCAGGTTTATTTATTACACGTGTATGTTGGACATGACAGGATTTAAGGCTTCTTACTTGGGAATGAGTCAAATCCTCCCAAACAAATAACCCATTTTCTTTCAGCTACCAAAGCAAGATATGTAGACGAGATGTCTATCCCCTGAAGTGCTTTTATGGCCTAATATTGACACGTTCAAAGGACAACCAGTTGCAGAACTCTGACCTTTTTGGTCCTAAACTTTCTATGAAATGACTCATGAAAATGTGCTCTTGGAAGTCAATTTGAACCTCTGATTCTCTCCATCAATTACATACATAAACCTTGTAAATGCACTAAGAACTGCACATAACATACATTTAAAAAGATGTTAGCATATTTTCAGTGCTGGCCTACAAAACAAGTTTGTTATTTTTGCCAGATATTATTGTGTGCAGGCAGTGGTGAGAGCTATACAGGGCAGCATTTGAGATAAGCAGAAAATACTCAGGCTAGATTTACAGAGGTGTTGCATCGGGCTTGTGGTATTTTTTTAATGCAGTAGATATGATGCCTCTGGGCATGGAGTTAAGTTGGGCAGACCCAGTTAAATTATTCAATCTCCAGCAGCTGCAATTACCCCAGCCTGTGCCACGAGAGGGCCACAGTGTCCCTTGTGACACACGCTGTGTGCATCACAGCCAAGCTGCCTAAAAGTAACTCCAACTTTGTCAACAGTAGAATGAATACCACCTAATTGGAGGAGGATTACACAACTTCACTTCTCTATGTGTCAGTCGGTAATTTCTGACATTGCACACGGAAGGGAAAGATAAACTAAGGGGTACAATGCCACTTAGGGTAAGAGAATGAAATCCCCAGAAGATATTTGAACCAGAAGTCACACAACACGAAATTCGAAATATACAGTACGGAATGCTAAACCCTGATGAAGTCCTATTCGATGAAACGCATTGACTGGGCTGATTGAAAAGTGTTATTTGGAAAAACTGAATACAAGTTGGATTCTGAAATACAATCGCAAGACTCTTGAGTATTGAATATTACTGAATTAGATCATATTGGATATGTATCTGAGATTTTTTGATGGCTTGAAATCGGCTGAAACGGGATTTATATAATGTATGCTCCTTTTCAATTGTTTTTTTGTTTGGAAGTAGAATGAATATCGCCTAATTGGAAGCGGATTACACGAGTTTACTCATCTACATGGGTTATATTTTCTTTAGAGAAAGTAATAGTTTGGTCAGGTGATGGAAATCAGAATGCCAATGAGTGTCAGAGCTTCGCTTTAGGGCCTCAACCCTGTTTAGTGTATTATATGATCTGTCAAAGGAGAACCATTTTAAGTTCAGCATGCATGAATCTATGGTAGTTTACTTTTCACAAAAACCCATTTTCTTAGTTTCTGTAATGCCAAAGAATGTATTTATCACTAGCAACTGGCTTCTTAAATTGATGTATCTGAAAAGCCTCAAAGAGCTATCCTGACACGACAACTTAAAAAAGACATTGGGGCTTATTTATGAGCCCTTTGCGTCACTTTTGCACTGCCGGTGCGTCACGTTTTGTGATGCACCAGCGGCGTAAAAAGTGAGCCTTGTTGCACCATATTCACAAAGTGACGCATCTATCTAAATGCGTCACTTTGTAAATCCCTGCGTCACATTATACCTGCGCCAGGTATAATGTATGCAGGGGGGTTGGTCTGACGCAAGTAAGCCTCGTAGAAGTGACGCAGTGAAATCTATGAGATTTCACGGCTCCACTTCTAGGACGCAAATGTGTCAATATCTTACGCCTGCCTCACAGCAGACGTAAGACTGATGCAGGCATATTTGAAATGGGACTTGCTCATATGTAATGACCTATTGCTGGAGTTGCGTCACTTTTGTGACACACCCCAGCAATGCACCATTTTTGCGCCTACAGATACGTCAGAAAAACTGACGTATCTGTAACTCCTTGCAACTTGATGCATCATACTGAAAATATGACCAATCATTGGTGTAGCAAGGATGGCGCAATGAAAAGTGACGCATCGTTATTTTCACGGAGGGATGCGTCACTTTTCATAAATGAGGCCAATTTTATCGACCTTGGAAGGATGATAGATCGGGTCTGCCCACCAGAATACAAACCTGTGATCCTCAGGACACAGACGAGCTCTGTAATAGGTGCATTTGTAAACTGGGCTGACTAAACAGTGGTTAGTGCCGAGTCTCCTTATGTCCTTGAATGCAGACCTAAGTGTAACATCACAGATTCCCTCGTCACTTAGAAAGGTGGCATCTACAAGGTGGCACGAAAAGTAGGACGGGGTCAGGAGTTATTTGCCAGATGTGGCTCAAATCTTGTAACGCTCTAACACGAGTTTCACAATAACTTTCCTTCTACGGGCGTCTCCTTTACATTTAAATGTTATGTCTGTCCGGAGGGACTGGAATGTTCACAACTCTCAAAGAATTCGGAAGCACCGATTGGGATGCTTGATAAAACTTGTTTTTGAAGACATGCCCTTTTCCGGCCAAGTGACGCATTTACATAAATCTTTTCCAAAGTCACACAAACTGGAATACAATGTTTAAGTACAAGAACATGTTTATACTTCTGCACCAAGCAACATAATTAGGCATTTCAGTAAATATAGATGGCTGATTTCCGGTGTCAGTATGTTTGTAAATAGAGCTGTGATAAATCAGTGTGAAACCACAATATAGGAAAACTAAGAAAGCATGGATTGTCATCATTTATCGAGATGGACCCGTAACTGCATGTGAAAGGCAGGACAAATTTAGTAACGTGATTTATTTTTGAAGTTTTATATTAACGCTTGTATTGTAGCTGTATCCTAGGGGCATATTATCAACAGCCAGCGATAATTATCGCTGGCCGTGCTTAGTGATAATTTTTATATCGCAGGCTATCTTAGGAATTTATCGCCCTGGTAGCCCGTTATTAACAACGTGTTTCTCCAGGGCAATAGAAATTCCAGAGATAGCGAGGTTATCGCCGTTTTGCAGGGAACATTGCTGGTTTTCCAGCGATGTTCCCTGCAAAACGGCGATAACCTTGCTGATACGACCCACAGGTTGTATCAGCATAATCCACCCCAATGTTAGGGATAGGTAAGTCTGCATTTTAGCAGACGTTAGTTTTTGCAGAAAACAGCAGTTTTCTCCAAAAACTAACATGTGCTAAAATGCTGGGGCAACCTTGTAAATATTGCGATGTGAACATCAGTGATATTTGCAAGGTTGGTCATCCGGGGTACGTCCAGTGACGCCCACTTTGCATCTCATTAGAGATGCAAAGAGAGGCATTTGGAAAAAGGGTTCTAACAAGCGATTATGCATGTTAGCACCCTCTTGTAAATAGGTGATAGTTTTATCTCGGCTTTTTTGGCTTTTTAAGCCAAAAAAGTGGAGATAAACCCCCTGTAAATATGCCCCTAAATTCTACTGTCCTTTAAAAGGAAAGCCTTGGACACTGGAGTCTTTTGCCTGGGGTCTTAGGACAATTCGTAATTTTTTGCGGTCGGTATACTCATTTAGTTTTATGCAGAATTGAGAAGAATTATAATTCACAAGGATTTTCAGGGTAGCTCCGGAAAACATGGTGTACTTGTAGCTACCCAATAATATAATCTGAAATCTGGGGCCCCCATCCTCCTCTATCTCTAGGGAGAGAAATAAATCTATATGCCCTCCTTGTCATTCCGTGCGCCCATATACATTTGTTCAGAATCGCCTCTAGCTTACAAAACCAGCTGGAATCAAAAAACAATGGGATTGCCCTAAAAAAGTATAAAAACTTTGGCAAAATAATCATTTTGATCACATTCCTACACCCTACTAAAGTTAGATGTAAATTGTTCATTCGTACCAGATCTAGAGATACTTTAGCTATTAGAGGTGTCATATTGCATTTGACAATGTCATCTAAATCTGCGGTGTTCTCCACCCCCAGGTATACAGCAGATTTCACTACCCGACTATCACTACACATGGAATATGAGTTTTTGACTATCTGGGTCTTATCCCTATTTATTCTATATCCTGAAGCTCCTCCAAGCAGGTGGGCTTCCGCTTCTATCTCTTGGATAGCTAATGTGGGATTGGAGAAGACAATGGCTACGTCATCCGCGTAGGCAAATGTTTTGAATTGCCTCTGATTTATAGGGACTGCAGGTATGTTAATATTAGATTCTAACCTCCTAAGCAGAGGATCCATATAGAGCGCAAATAATAGAGGTGAAGAAGGGCACCCCTGCCTAGTCCCTCTGTGGATCTGCACAGAGGCTGTATACCCCCTGTTAATCTTTATTCTAGCGGTTGGCCCTGTATATAGTGCCTGAATCGCTTGAACATATCCAGCACCCAGCCCATATCGAATAAGTACTGTCCATAGGTAGTCCCAGGAGACCCTATTGAACGCTTTCTCAAGGTCTAAAAGGAGAGCTGCGATAGGACCCCCTGGGACCCCCGTGGCATCAAACAGGGTGATTACCTGTCTGATATGTTGCGTAGTTCCCTTCCCAGGTATAAACCCATGCTGGGTGTCACTAACCAAGCCCTCAATCACTTTTGCTAATCTATTGGCCAATATCTTTGAGTACACTTTTGAGTCGGCATTCATCCAAGTAATTGGCCTATAGGATCCTGGGGCTGTGGCAATCTTCCCTTTTTTTTGAATGACAACGACATCTGCCCCTCCCCAAGTCTTTGGGATAGAGTTCCCCTTTTGGGCCTGGACGAACACATGCAACATTTCACCGACAATCCCTCCTTGAAATATCTTGCAAAATTCAACTGGCAGCAAGTCCGGGCCTGCTGCCTTCCCGGCCGGAAGATCACCTACTACCTTAAACACTTCTTCTAGACTTATCGGGGCTTCTAATGTTGCCTTATCTTCCTCCGAGAGGTGCGGGACGTTTCCACCCATGCTCGGATCGAGATATTCTGTTATACCTACTCCTCCATAACCATCCTCTATGTTATATCAGTCTGCATAAAACTGTCTGAAGACTTCTCTAATTTCCTCTGTATCCCTCCTAATGATCCCTTGATTATCCATAATCTCCTTAATCTCGCCCTAAGTCAATTGCTGTCTGGTTCGGATTGCCAGGATATGCCCGACTCTTTCGCTACGTTCAAACACTTGCTCTTTCTTAACTAAATATTTCTCTGCTGCCTTACTTACATTTCAATGCAATAATCAATGACATTGTTACAAATATATTTCTACATGATATGCTTGATTTATTTCATTATGCTTGAATCTAATTATGAGTTTATTTTACTAAATAAGGAATGCTAACTTTAAATGCAGTGACTTGCAGTTCGGGCTGGACTGTTCCCATGAGGCACAGAGTCAAGACTGATTTGCATATGGTCAGGTCTAAACTGGTGTGGCATGATGAGCAAAAGAATGATGGATTTAACCCAGATCTCCTGACTGGGGGTGAATGTTTTGATTGGGCCTGCATTCCTTACATCAATTGTGTCTTTTGCCTTTTTCCTTAGGCAGCATTATTTCATAGCCTGGTGTAATGGACTTTTGGTACATTTCCTCAAATGTTGCTTTATCGTTCTGTTTATGCAACATTCTTTAATCAATAGGACACTTTTCCAATACCTAATTCTGAGTAAATTGGTGGGAACTCGACATTTGACTGAATCCATGAAGAGAAACAAAGTATATACCCTGTTTGCTGTTTCTGAAATTATCTAAATTTATCAGAGTTGTTTTTTGTGTTCTTTCCAAAAACTGTGCTTAGGGGATATTGAATTTCATATACACGATGGGGAGAGTCATAGTTTATTTTCAGAACATCAGGTTAGTTTGCTGTGTATCTACAACAGAGCTCTTGATTTGTATGATCCTGGTTAGGTTGAACTTATTTTGGAGGTTGGGTCTTTCAAGTGCAATATTCTATTTTTATAGCAAGGTTCTGAGGGTAACATACTTCAACCTTATCTCAAACTTGTGCATTGGTTACCAATTATTGGTCCTCATTGGGTGGCCAATAGTTGGACAACTTTATTTCTCACCCCTCACTACGACGAAGAAAGTTCCATCTGAGGATCAATGCCACTGGGGTAAAGTATAGAATCTGAGTTTAGTGATTAAATTGAAAAATTATTCATGGGCCCAGAGCTGTTTAGAGTAAGAGCAACTTCCGCTGCAACAATGGCATCTTGGGCAACTCCGTATCCTGCATCCACTGGGCAGGCTATATCATGCTGCGACCTACTGCAACTAGTCAAGCTTATGAGATCCACCGCCCAGGCTATGGTGTTAGAAAGGAATCACTTCACATAAGATGGCCACCATGGCACCTTGTGTATATAAGCAGGTTTTATTTTCCTCTCATTTTGTCCTGCAGGGCTGGAAAAAGCATTTTGAAGAGAGGCCTTCTCTCAGCAGGTGAGGTGGGATTAGGAGCAGGCCTCTGCCAAGGGCAACTGAGTCAGAGGAGGTTACTGTTCCGGGTTAGGGGGATGTGAAGAGCAGAACTTAATCCCTTCCTTTCAGATGGGTAATGTTTGACTCTTCTAACCCTGCCTTCATCTTTTAGTCTTGTTATTTGGATGTACTTGTGAATGGGACTGGAAGGGGATCATTGTCTGAGAATTCAGAGTTACTGAACCCGCAAGTCAGACACGTCCCAGAACATTAGTATGCTACAAGCATCTCTTTTCCATCAACCAAGCAAGACTTGTGGCAGCAGGGGACCAAGTGGTAGCAGCCACACACTACTCATACAACCCTTATAGCTTAGCAGTCTCATATTCCCAACAGCAGTCTCACACCTGTTACTGACTAGTAATCGCAAAGTACCAAACTCACTCTCAAACTATAAGTCACACACAACTCACACAACATCCACACACTCTTTCACTCTTTTCAATCCCATTTGAGATTTGTGATTGTTTTTGCTTATTTTTGCATAGTGAATACAACAATTTTTTGAAATCACAAATATCATCAAAAGTATGTAGTAAAGATATGTTCTCATAAAATAATTTATTGTTTCTTAACAAATACATAAATAAGTTTACTGTTAAATATAATAAATTAGTTTAGAAAAATACAAATAATAAGCATTTTGTCCTGAATTTAAAAATAAACCTAGTTTCAGCATGGAATTCCAAGTGTCCTAAATGTTTAACCAGTACTGCTTCAAAAGTACTCCTACATCATTCTTTTTCTCCACTTTTTAAAAGGCCTTTTCCCTCCATAAGAGAACTATTTCCTGAAGATATCTTAGCACCCTAACCAGCTGGTGTTCTTTAATGTTCTGGTGACCTTCTTAGACTTCATGTTGAACTCAAACTGCTTATGTCCACTGAAGAAATACAAAAGTCCTGCAAATAAAAAACAAGGACCATCAGTGCATTGTGTAATATTTGGGAAAAAGATCTACTTTAATATAGAATCGGTTAAGAAGAAACCTCATCATTTTGCTGAGGTTATCGTCAACTTTTCCTAATTGCCCTTCATTTGACAATACTAACATATTTTAGCAATTAAGATAATAATACATACTTTAGTATTAAATAGTACAAAACAGTAGGGTCACTTTTGTTATGCGAAAAAATAGTTTCTTGGTCTTACTGTTTCAATATACGTTATATTGCAGAGTTGTAGTTGCATATTTAGTACTGGTTAAATAAGTAGACATAACAGTAACTATATCAAGACACTATTTCTTTGCATTGCATTTGTTACATTTATACTGGTGATGAAGCCTGTGAGAGGAGTGGGCCTGCACGTGTTCCATCTGAGCAGAAATAAACACAGTATGGTGCAGGGACCAGTGCTAACGCCTCTATTGCATAGGCTCGGGCGTTTAAGCTCCGAGAAGCCCGGGAGACGCTGGCACCAAAGTACAATTAAACGATGCACAGTGCAGGGTCTAGCGCTAACGCAACTCTTCAACTCCATTAGTTTCTCCTAGTCTTCCATTTACTATTCAAACACCTTTCATCCACCCATTCACTCTCAGTTCTCCCATCAACCCTTCTATCTGAGCGCCAGTCTATTCACCCGTTGTGTCCACCCATTCATTTGCAAGTTTGTTCCATCAGTTATTTTACCCCTCCATTGATTCACCCATGCACTTATTTATATATCCATCAATTTGTTCGTACACCCATTAGGTTACCTTTACATTAACATGACCTGCGACTCATTGCACCCCTTGTTCTTTTGTTTGTTTACGAGTCTACCATGCGTTCAGCTCACTTGTTCACCTGGTCCCCTATCTGCTCAGTCATCGAACCCGTTCATCATCTATGTCCTTCGTAATGTATCCATCCACTCAATTAAGTTGTTGGTTCTCACATTAAATCATCTTGCTCCCTTCTTCATACTTTTGATCAGTGATGAACTCACCCTGTCATTGATATCTGCCTTTGTTTACCTGCCTCTTTCCTTATCCATCACTCCCCCGCCCTTGTTTGACCGCCCTGTTGCTCCTTTTCCCCCTGACCCCTATGGCTTAGCTGTACATCCCTCACATTCCTAATCAAATCTGCGTAATCTTAAGTGAGTTCATTGACTACCTCATCTAACCTTCTATGTACGTTGCCAAGGACTTACTTATTCTTTTAAAACAAAATAAACACTTTCTAGACCCTTCCCTCTACTATCCTTTTCAATCCAACTAACAGACTAACATGTCCATTGCTCAAATTAATTCCATATTACCCTATACTAATTCCTCACTAATCCTGTTTCGGTAGCATGCTATCCGACGTAAAGCACTTCTACACTAGGCCAGGGCGGCAAATTCCGTTCCGCTCGCGGAATTCGCGGAGTTTGGGTAATTGTGCGTCCCTCGGAGAACGTGAAATTGCCCAAAATTCTACGTTCCGAGACTTAGCAAAATTATTTGTTTGTTCGTTTTCTCAAAATTCGTGTTCGCAAGATATTTCCCCCCGAGCACGCAAACAGTCATTCCAAACAGTAAAAAAGCACTGCGAACAAGCAATCCGCATATTCGCTGAATTTCTGCATGTTCGCTGAGATTTTTTACCGTTTTGATGATATTTGCGTAACGCGATTCTGCGAATTCCGCCCACCCCTATTCGACACCTCATCAGGGGTAGCAAGCACTATATAAATGCAAACCCTTCCCTCTTCTCTCCCTCTACTATCCTTTTTCAATACAAATAACAAACTCACATGTCAACCGTTCAAAATGATTTAATATTTATATACACTAATTCACAACTAATCATTTTTGGGTTCCGGAGTAGCGTGCTACTCGCCGAGAAAGCGCTTTGATGCCTCATCAGGGGTAGTAAGCACTATTTAAATTCAAATACAATTACAATTGTGGTACAAGGATCTGACAGGCACCCAGTGGGCATTTGTGGACTGGTGAAATGCTTCTTGTTGCCAGTGCTTGGATGGAAGAGCATGTGTCTAACCTGCATTTAAGCTGAGAGAGCATCACTGACTCCGTTGGCAGAGCCTAGCTACATAAATTGTCTGTCTGACTGCAGCCTGCACAGAAGATAAAGGGAGTTCGGCTTTAAGAAACATCAGTAAGTGTGTTTGGAAACAGTGTATTGTGCTTGTCCTCTGCTTAGATGGCAATAGTAACTTGGGGTTCTACCACAGGGAAGAGGCAATAACCTTAGCCAACAAAGGCAAAGGGTGCTCATTTTCTCTGGTTCAGTACTCTGTTACAGGTCACACATTGGTAAGTCGCAAGGAGTTTGTTTTTTACCCTGCTCTCACATGGATGAATTATAATGTATAAACACTTCTAATATTTCAGTCACCAGTTCTACCAGCCCAAAACTTTAACTTAAGGATCTCCTTACCATTATCTTCGAAAACGGCATGAACCTTCTTTCCAATCCCTGGAAAGTCATTTTCTATCCGTCGGGGAGAGTCTTTGTCCATGGTCTTTCTGGCTTCATCAAAGCTGTAGGAGTAAATAGTTTACAAGGAATTAGGATCTTCAGTTTGGTGAAACCAAGTCACATCAATTATGTTTTCACACTATTATTATCATTAATATTACTATTACCATCATGGTTAACATCATCAATAATATGTTTCATCTTTTTATGTTCTAGTTCACCAAACCTAAGAATTATGATCCATAATTTATCAGCTGGAACTTCCATTAAAGATTCACTGTTATGTATTGAGGGTGGCAGCTTCCAAAACAAAACAGAGCTTTCTCTTCACCAACAAATTCAGAGGTGATAAGTGATTGAATGTTGTAAACTGCAGAAGCCATATTGTGGAACTACTGCACTGCCCTAAAGTAATGTCTGTGAAGCAAGACATCTTCGGTGCCTTCTGCTCTTTAATGTGTCCCTCTGTAATGCAACTGGTGCTCATGTAAAGTGCTCTGATACCTTTGGGACAAGTTCGCCCTCTATAAAACTCCAGAGAACACAAAAAAACTTGATGGAACCAGACTGAGTGCCCTCAGGTGCCTTTCTTCACATCTTTTGAACATGCCTTTGGTGCCCCAACAGGTTTGCTCCAGTGCCCTTAGATCACCTGTGCTGGTGATAGGTACCACAACTTTGTCAATGGAAGGGCAGTAGGGAATCTGGTGTAGAACTAGGATGTTAAATTACAGCTATAATATGGAAAACTATTGGTCGTTGGGACAAGGCCATGCCTAACAAGAGAAAGGAGCCCATTACTCCTCCACCCCACCGAGGTGGCTTTGTTCATCTGTAAGCCATTTTATTTGTTTGACTTTATGAAGTGAGATTGGTATAAAATGTTAACCAGCACAAATCAGTTTCCCCTCAGTAGAGCATCAGCTTGACGTGTTTCCCTTTTATTGTTCCCCGTAGCTCAGGTATTGGTCCTTTCCTCTTCTCTCTCTAACCATCTCTTGTGGCTAAATTGTATTTCGTTCATTTAGATTATTTGCGGAAAACACATAAATATTATTCTTTTTTATCATTTTCACCCCGAACATTCAAGACAAAATCAAAATTTGCCTTACTAGGCATGGTGCTATAGAAATTCAATACCTTCATTTCAAAGCAGTTGACGACTTGTCACTTCCCCAAATTCTGAACAATATTAGCAGCTGCTTCACTTCATCTGCAAAATGCTTTGCCTTGCAACCCCATCTTGGTACCCCTGAATTCATACAGGGCATTCCAATTCAAGAACATCCAATTCATTGTCCTGGTGGACCCAATGTGAGGAACCATAAACACCCGAAGCTCATCCTCCCACCCAGAAGCACCTTCCTCAACAATAATGTTGTTTATGTTTCTTTAGCTTTGTTTCATGCAGAACTCATAAACTCTATCCCATCCACCACTTAGTTCATAAAGCCACCAACAGATGTCTTGCTCGGTACAGCCTTGCTCACACTGCAACATATTTGTTATGATGTTAAATGGTGCCAAATAAAAAGAAAGAAATACATCTATATTGTACGTTTTTATCATAATTACCAGGAGCACCGCTGAAATTTACTGAAAGTACCGAATTACGTAATCAGAACATCATGATCTCACATCCTTACCTCCAGTACTCCTCTCCAACAAAGAAGTATGTTTTCTGTGTGCTTTGAAATTGCACGGCTGCATCAATGTGGTTCACAGTCCTTGGGAACCCAAGTTTGTAGATGTTTTTAGGGTAATTAGGTAGAATGTCGAATCCTTGAAGAACCCAATATTTTGATCCTATAGGGAATACAAAAATAAATAAATGTTAGCATGCTTTTACCTAATTCATTATGAGCATTTTTTATGACGCCTCCATTTACCTTGAAAATGCATAAAACTCAGTGGTGGCTCATCCGCAATGATGAAGGAGCATCGCCCCGCTGGCTCAGAGCCAGCAGGTGAAAAATAAAACAATGTTCTACCCACATTTTTTTTCACCTGCTGGCTGAGCCAGCACTGTAGGAAGGGGCGGGGTCAGGGCCATGGGAGGGAGGAGGAGGTCTGGTTGTGCACTTATAAGTGCTCATGTGTGCTTGGCTGGCAGTCTTAGGCTGGCCAAACACCCATGAGCACTTAGGTTTCTCCAGCCCGACTGCATTGTACAGCCGGGCTGGAGAAACAGCACAGACTCCCTGCCCTATGCGGAACATCAAAGGAGCCCACTCATGGCAATCCCCGCTCTTCTCTCATAGCATGAGAGCAGCGTAGGGATTGCACATGGTGTCTGATGCTGCCCCAGTGCCTGCTGGGACAAGGAAGTCCAAGGCGCGACACGGGAAGCTGCCAGCAGCTCCAGGTAAGTCTCCTTGTATTCCTTTTATATTAGTATTATTAAACCTACCCCTCGCCCGGAACTCCCCCTCCCGCGCTCCCCCTGAACCCCTCCACACTCCCCACCACTGTTTGTTATTGGCTGCCACCACTGAGTAAACCACATGGCAGTAGGTTGTTAAAACACTTGTAGATCTGCTTTCAGATCTTTACATTTTCAGCCACTGCTTAGTGCACCTGTTCCTTTATTTAAAACATATTTCAGTTAAATTGCATTCCACCGACAATTACATTGCATTGACAGTTTTTAGGTCTTGCCTGGACCAGTGCGCATGCGCTGCTATGCGAGGCCTTTAGTAAGGGCTTTTGAACTCTGAACACACGCTTGTGCGTGTGTGCAGAGTTCAAAGCACCTGAAAACACCTGCAATTGGCCTGTGCATGCGTCTTTCTTGAAAAGACAGCACGCAATCGGTCCAAGACTGGTGATTGTTCCGCCTTCTTTGTTCCCTGGCCTAGAGAGTGCAGGAGCGAGCATCTGTTTCCAATTATCATGTTTGCATTATTTGGAAACAGATGGCGCTCGCACACACATGCTTGTTTTATTTTGTTTCTGCTTAATGACCCACATGCAAGTCTTACTGATTATCGTTTCTGCCTCTCTCTGGCTAGTGGTTACTTCCTACCCCCCTTTGCCTCTCTTTTTAAACCCAGTGGTTTACCGCATACTGGTTAGCGTAACCTTTGCCCATCATTTCTGTTTGTGGTGATAAGTAGTAAAGCAAGACAATCATGTACCCCAGCGCTGTGCCATTGCGACAGATTTTCCAACAGAGAAAAACAATGACTATTAAAGTATTTCATTTAGATTGATTGCCTGGGCATTCATCTCATTGGATTATTCTGAAATTGTAAGCACATATGGATCCAAAGGATCTTCAATGAACACCTGTGATCTGAGCAAGCTATGGGTTATTGAGAAATATATGTGAATATGACCCTCACTACAGCATGAGCAATGAAAGGGGTAATGCATGAAGCACAAGGACAATCATAAGCTATGATGGGGACATTTTTCAATGTTAAATCAGGCAAAGTTCAGATTATTGATGATCTTCAGTCATTAAAACTGGTGGGTACTTTCCAGGTCAAGATTCACCATGGTAACAAGAATATGGTGTAAGTGATTATGAAATGTAAATACCTTTGAAGAGGAAAATCTGATCCGTCTCTGGATTTTCATAGGCGGCCTGGATACCAGATGGCAAAGATGGCCAAAATTTTGAGATTGGGTAATTGGAAACCTCTTTAACGGTTGGAACTCTGCGCCAAAAAGAGCTGTTTTGGAAGAATAAAAGCTTATCATTTAATTGCAATATCAAAATTATCAACACTGTAAAATTATCCACATTACTTAGGATATGTTGGCATACAGAAAACAGTTATAAACATTGAAAGATGTGACACTAATAATCACTGCAAATGTCTTCATGCTAAAAGATGCCACTATAAAGGAAACAGTAGTTGTCTGTGCTTTTTGACTGAGACACAGTTATTTTTGGGCCTGACTTAGCCTCTCTAGCCCTACTCAATAATGTATAAAGATCAAACTAGAAATGTTTTTCTTCGCTTCACCTGTTCTTGAAAAAGATGATTTCTCCACGCAACGTGGTGATGGCATCAAAAACAAGAGTTGGGTCACAGATGGATGGATTGATGGGAGACACGGTAGTTGTGGTAGTAGTTGATACGGTGGTAGTTGGTGAGGTAGCTTCTGGTGTTGTTGGAACTGGGTTTGGAGATGCTCCTAATGAAATGAAAGCAAAAAGTCTTTCAAAACCAATGTGAAGTATTATGCAATATGAACTCATGCACATAAAAGACACCTTCTTTTAAATCTCACATTCATACATTAGTTGTTAGAACATAATTTAAAGAACATATTAGCCCTTCTCTGAAAATACATATTTTTTTATTGTAGAAGGAAAACTAACATAACATGCAAAGTTAACTTACCATACAGGGCTTGAATGCCATCAACATCATCCTGGGGAAGTCGGAATCGGGCTGGATCAGTATAGGAGTAGGTCGGATACATCAGAGCACTGCGGTCACCAGAATGAGACAATCCTAATGAATGGCCAAACTCATGGGCAGCCACCAGGAACAAGTTGTATCCTGTGGAACAAAGCAAAACAAATATGATTAATATACTCTCATGTCATATATAGTTATCTAATCGGACATTGTTCATTATGTATTCATTTCAGAATGCAGTGAACCAATAGCTAGTGAAGCAATAAACCAAAGCACTTTAAACTAATAACCGATTAAAATCTAAGAAAAAGTTGGGATCTTTGAAAAACTAATGAGTGAGACAAGTAGTATGTAACCATCAGGTGCTTTGTGGGCCGTACCTGGTGTCACTACGGTCTATCAGAGCCTTTCTGAGTCTATATCGGCACACTGAGGGGCATATTACCAAGGGCCTTATCGCCGCTTTAGTAGGAATTTCTCCCGCTAAAGCGGCGATAATTTTATCGCCCTATTACCTAGCTGTCGCTAACACCAGTTAGCGACAGCTAGTAGGCGATAGCGATCATCTTGGGGCCCACTTTGCATGTCAGCGATAATTATCGCTAATGACATGCAAAGTGGGCGTGCCAAGATGTTAGCGACTGGAAACAGTTGCTAACATCGCTATCTCCTATTACCTACTTTTGGAAATATTCACGCTAAGCGCGAATATTTCCAAAAGCTAACGCCTGCCCAGAGCAGTTCTTAGCCATGTTATCCAATGGTAGGTGGAAAACATGGCTAAGAGCATTAGCTCGGTAATGAATGAGTATCGCTGACTTTTCAGCGATATTCATGCATTTCGGCCTATTTTTTTCGCTTTTGAGATAAACCTTGATAATAGCAAGGTTTATCTGCGATAAAAATCGTCGGAGCTCGGCGATAATAATATTGTCGCTAAGCCAACATAGCGATAATTATCGCTAGTTGTTGGTAATATGCCCCTAAGATCTGCCAAGTCTAACCTGAATTACCAGAGCCTACCAGAGCCTAAACGATATATTTTACCGCCAGTGCTACCAGGGACTACTAAACACTACCAGAATATTCGAAGGCCTACCAATGTTTCTAAGGTATACTAGACTGTACCTGACCCTACTATGGTCTACATTACCATTAGAGCCTGTCAGGCTCCGGGTTTAACAAGAGGAACAAAAGTACAGCCTAGTTCCTCTCCTTCTACAATAGTTTTGACCAAATGATGCCACTTTAACAGTTACTACAGAGCAGCTTTTTTGTAATGGTGTGTGCTTCCAATTGTGAACAGGGCGTATTGGCAGGCTCTGAACTATCTGAACCTGTCAAAGTATTATGCAGACACGTTTTAAGGACATTTAGGTTACTTCCTGAACACCTGAATTCTTGTTTCGTTACCTTACTAGTGGGCATATTAATTAGCATTTTGTATGCATTCTGAAATTAACAGGGAGAGAAATAATTGAATGTGAGGATCTTGGTATGGGATTTATGAAAAATATAATTTTTGACAGAAACTTGAAAGTGATCTTTGAAAACATTTACACCAGAAACATATAGTGAGAATCTAATCCAGCATTATGATTTTAAATTCATTTTCATATATAAATGTAGTCCTAAAAGGTGCATATTAGATGATATGCATATGACGGTATTTCTGTTTATAATGTCCTGGTTTTATTGAACTGTTTTTAAGCGGAAGTCATTTCATATCTTTCCCATGGCAGGTGCAAAATAATTTAACGTAAAATTTACCTGTCGTTTCCTGTGAAATATGTGCGATATTGTTATAACTTTTGCTTTGAAAACATAGGGATGTGGGATCGGACTCTGTGAGCAGTGAAAATGACCACTGCATTCAATAAAATGATCTATGGTCAAATCATTCTAATCAAGGCATTTTAACCTTTTAGATGTTCTCAGTTTTCAAAAAGCTTTCTGAATAAATCTCTTTCTACAGATGACTATTTATTCCATACTCTTATGTAAGAACATTCAAACATAAAATGTTTTATGTATTAAAAAGTAAAAAAATAAGCCGTATCGCATTAGTTCAAAACGCGAATCTCCTAATCGCTGCTTCAGACACCAGCCACACCTACCATTCATATTGAGAACATATCAGGTTCACTCACATACCTTAGTTTAGCGTCCTTTGTATTACAAACGGCGGATGTCCAAGAAAGAACTGTATATGTGTAATGCAGACTCATTCACAACCAATTCCTTATCTATTTAGTAAAAAAATGTTTTGTTTTTTAAATGCTTTGTTCCTCTGATTGAACTGCTTTGGATTATTAAAATGATTTAAAAGTAGGAGAAGGATTTATATGAAAGCAGTGCAATAACAAATATGCAAAACAAAATGTAAATTTGAGAACACAGATGGCACTATGATGAAAGTATGACTGTGTGGATAAGTATCTGTCCTCGATGGAGATCAAGGCAGTGTGGGACACCAGGCTAGATCCCCCGTTCATCGTTTAAGATCGTTTACAAGCGAGGGAGGTTCAATATAGGTTTCTATAATAGGGAGTGAGTTTGTGTCATTTAAAGATATGGGTCTTTCATTTCTCTGTGAACTGCACGTGGGTAGCAAAGTCAAATTTCTTGTAATTGGCAAAGCACTTTATGATTTCCTCCAGGCATTGATTAAAATTGACCTATTCATCAGGGGGTCATTTTCTCTTTCTATTTTGTTACTCATGACTGCCCTCACATAACCATCACTCATTCCATGACACTTGAATGAGATTCAGAGAATGGTATCATATATGTGAACACCTACCGGCTGACCCTGCGGTCCAGGATTCATCTTCATCAAAGTGCGCATCACCACCAATTGAATTCCCAGGTGCAAAGGCGTGGGCCAGAGTTCCATGAGGTCCATCAAATGGGTAGAAATCACCATGCACTAAAAGAGTAAATGACAAATTAGCAAACTGCAGGAATAGAAAGCTAAGAAAAAATGAGGTACAAGAGAGATCTCCCAAGGATGACTGGAGCACATTGATTCATCTTACCTCCAGCTCCAAAGGAGATCTGGATATCAGCCGTCCCCTCGTAGATCCGGCTAAAGGTCAGTGGGGTCACATCGCTCCAGACTTTGAAGGCTCTCCGGATCGCTCTATCTACATCAGCCTCAGCCATGTCAGGTGTGTGGTTCAAAATTCTTTAAAACAATATGAAACAGCAATATTAGTGGTGCCTGTATGCATTGGGAACAATAGTATATATGATTTGATTTGATTATGGATTTGTAAAGAGCAACGAATGCCCATAGGCGTCTTCTAAAACATGTTTTCTATCATGTTACCTGTATGTCAAAGATGTTGTTCTCCAGGTAGGGCGGCCACCAAAATGGCTGTATTCAGCCACATCAGTAACCCCACAGCGGGGCTTTTGCATCACTTCCAGTGTGTTGGAATCCAACTTCCCAGTAACCTCCAGCCCAAAAAACACCTGCATTTCTTGAAGTTTTTCAGAGAACGGGCTATGCTTTTTTCGCATAATAGGTGTTCCATCATCATTGAGGTTGTAGAATTTCTTTAAATATTCCTGAAATTGATATAAATAACAAGTTAGTAAATTAGTTTGCAAAAAAACAAAGGAATGTCAAAAACCGCAAAATTGCTACAAGTATTCCTTTACATCTCAATGAGATATTTCATAAACCTCTTTGAGGGTGAATAACTAATTTGAGTCTTATATAAAAGATGGCTCTCTAATCTTACCTTGGAGAGTTTTTCTGCAGTGTCGGAGGGCCTATGTCTGGTCGAAAACTATTTGGGAGATAGTTGAGGTGAGATTGTATGTTGCGAAACAGAACCTTGGCCTTTTCTGGGATGCAGACCTGAGCTTAAATTCTCCGATTGGGGAACAGTGCATTATCAGATTATGTAGCTGTATTACTTCTGCGGTTTATCACCACAGAACAATGCCTGGCTGAGGCAAGGATCTCCTTTCAAGTTAAAAAGTCATTGTTTGTAGGTCTTTCAGTAAAGTACAGGTAGAAGCTGACCAGTATCTGAACAGTGGTCGCAGAAAAGAGCGATGTTCAAGATGTTACCACCAGGGCTGGACAAGGAAGCTAGATTCAGCAGTGGAAAATACCTACATAATTGCCTATCACTGCAGGGAGGCAGCCTAGTGAGCAGTGACCGAGGCTAGTGGTTGTCCCTGGGGTTATGGGGGGGGGGGCAGGGGGGGAGGGGGGGCAATGACACATTTTACAAAACGATGTTCCAAATACAAATGCTGAAAAGCCACACGCCTCACAGCTAGCTCTGACAAAATAAGCATTTGCAATGCAATTGGTCTCGCCTTCGGGACCTTATAGGTTTTTGTTTATGCAGCATATTATCCTGGGTGCTAAAAACGTAAGAAAGTCACATTTCTTTTTGAGCCCATGATGAAACTATTAATAGGCCAAACTACAAGGCCCACAATGCAGTGAGCACATGGTTGAAGAAAACGAAATAGAAGATGGTACCCTCTGTCCTCCAACCAAAAAAAGGGGTTGTGAAATGCTAAATAAATGTTCGTTCCTTGCTTTCTTGTATTTTTAGGTCGAGCCTAGCGCAGCGCGCATGCGATGCTCTAGGAAAACGACCTCTTGGAATCACTCTGAACTTTTCACACGCTTGTGTGTGGTTTTGGGCAAAGGCGGGTGCATGTCCCACCTTTCCCTGGAAATGTATCCGCCCAAGGGCTACGGCTTGCGGTTATGAGCAGGGGCACTATGTTTTCGGGGTCATGTCACCATCTGTTTTTAATTAGCGCATTTGTGTTCGCTGCACTGCCGTGCTCTGTGTAAGTTCCAGTTTATTGCTCCTTTCGAGAGTGTACTCTCATTTCACTCTTCTAATCACTTGTATCTGGGCATATTCTTCTTTTAAACACGTCTGGGTGGTTACCCTTATTTCACACTTCTCTGTGAGACGCCCCCTTGCACTAGCCAAGTGCACACTTTTCGCCGCTCCCGGAGAGTGCACCCATTTTCTGTCCTCCTGGTTCACATTGTCCTTTTGACTCCTAGTGTGTCAACTCCCTCGTTTTGCACCCTGTCTGCTGAAATCGTTCCCCTTTCCCCCCAACCGCAACTAAATCCTTTGCAGGAAATGACCTAAGATCTGGAAACCTCCCCACACATTAGAACGACCACCTCTTTCCCGAAATTCAAGATCCCACTCAAAGCCCTCTTCCTAGAGCGCTCTTGAACTTAATGTGAAGAACACAAGATTCTCTGGAAAGAGTTTGACACTGCACCACAACCTCGATGTGGTTGAAAAACAGTCGTCTTAGAACTATAATCGCTGGGATCTCCCACCGTACCTCGTCTTGTTTGATAGACACCCCACTCGCTGTCAGCAAACTAACTCCTCTTTATGAAACCCCTCAGCCTCGACCCTCTTGCTCGACCACAAGAACTGTATGGTAATTATGTATATAATGCTCTTAAGTGGATTAGGTGTGGATTCTGTCTATGCCGATAAGGCTCATAATTGTACTTGCTGTGAAGCGCTCTGATACCCTCAGGTCCAGCTAGCGCTATACAAAACTTCTAAATAAAATAAATAAACCTGTAAGTAGCATTCTCTTTGTAAGATCTGTTGCTTTTTGTACTTTGCTTTTCAATTTTTAAAGACACGAAGGCTGACCCCCCCCAAATGTCCTGTTTTCAACTTCGCAATGCTGGGGAAATTTGAAAGTTGTAGAGGGGGGAGCGCCCCCAAGCCGAACTCAATTTGCATTCTTTCAGTGCTTATTTTGTTCATGTCTCAGTTCTCATCCTTTCTTCCTTTTTCCTTCAAAAGGCTTTGCTGAGCTAAGCAAAAAAAAATCCATCTCTCCCAGGGCGGGCAAACCCCCAAGATGGCTTTAATAAAGGACAGGGCATGTCGTTGCTCTCCTCTGCAGGGTGGGGGCTGCTTTAGAAGTTACTTTAAGCACGACTCAGAGCCTGGTAGGGGAACACATTTAATAATGAACTGGTTACTATGGTTCTGTCCGGCTGTAGGGCAGTGCACTGTTCTCGGCCTGTTGATAGCTGCTGTTCATTGTAGAAACGATGGGATGTGATCAGCTTTTCCCAAACAAACATAAATCTGGTTTATCTCCGCAGCCTGGAAATGGCCCTTTGTTGTAGCTGGAGCCATCTTCGCCTGTTTTTTTTTAGACCTGCGCTGATTTGTGCTGCATGGCTAAACACTTATAAGGTCCCAAAGGCGAGACCTCTTGGCTATGCCAATGCTTATTTTTCCTGTGGACAATAAAGTGTTAAACAGCCCAATGGGGGATTGGGCAGAGAGGCCTTTCACATTTAATCAGTTACATTAACACTCCATAGAAAACCTGCGGTGGGCGTTCTTTCCAGAACAATGTGAGAAGCAACAGTTAGAAGTGTCCAAAGTTGACACTCAGAAATAAAGATTTAATTGACTGCTTACACCACCACTGTGAAGTGCCCTGTGTGAGGAAGTGCTGCCCAGATGTCACTGCTACCCCGTGACAGCCGTCAGGGTAGCTGAGACTGCCTGTGTTACATTTAGGTTACACCTGTACAGAGTGAAGGCGAGGGCAGGGACAGAAGAGATCTGCAGAGGGAGGCTAAATATTTAGACACGAGCAACACGGGCGCAGGGCTCAAGCTGGGGAGGGGGCTGGGGAGCTTCATGCGAAACTGTGAAATCCTCTCTCTGAAGTCGGAGAAATAAAATACCGAGCCGCTCAAAAACAGCTTCTGACATTGAACGTTCAGCAAATGTGAGCGATAACATTCACAGGCCTGACTCTCTCCCTTGGGTAGGCAGAGCTCGGGTGGGGGGGGGGGGCAGCATTTACATTATAGCCCCCACAGCAGGGGCCCACCGTTTGTGCGGGCAGTACTGCAGAGCTGCGGTCAGACCGAGCACCATAAAATAAGTGATTGTCCGGTGATTCTGGGCCAATCACTTAATCTCCCGTGCCTTTCAAATAATTAATGCATACTTTTGTAACATAACTGGTGACCTTTGGGTCCTGTTAGTGCTATATTACACTACAAAAAAACAACACCTAACCTGCAATAGCCAGATGGGAGGAGGGAAGAGAGGCCATCACACCCTGTACTGTGTGATGGCTGACCAAAATGCAAAACACACAAAGGAGGGACTTTTACAGAAATACACGAATAAGAAGCCAGCGTTTCTGTCTGCCACAGATAGTAACCAATGACAATCGGTGGGTTTGCCAAACCCCACAGAAGAGAATAACAGGTCCATTGAAGCTCCACCTAAAAACATGGAGAGACTGCAATGCTTTAAGCTCAGTACAGTATAAAACACCACTACTTCTCTGCAGCAGTATACTTAAAAAATGCCTTTAATAAAACTGTATGTAGCTCCCTCTGGGCTATTTTCTAGGATAGCTGGGTCTGGAGAACCCTCAAATCTCCCTATCCTAAACACACTCAATTGTTCCCAAGCCTCCTACGATGTTTCTGCTTGTCCCATTTGGTGAGCCCGCCTTAGGTTATCGCTCATCTGAAGTGTAATTGTGTATTTCTGCTGGAATCTGCAGTTAAGTCACTGTATACTAAAGTCATTGGTACATATCTGCTCTCTTAATAAATTCTAATGGTACATTCCAGCTTAGTTCCTCAGTCCTGTGACTAATTTAAATCTGATAGTGTATTCCTACTTGGGTTCTGTAGTACAATGACATAAACACATTCCCCCACGAGCTTTCAAAGTAGAGGAGAGTGGCCTTTATATATCTCTCTAGTGATAATCTGGGTTGACATATTTAACTTTTGCACAGTTCTAATGAAGTTTTAGTAGCCCAGTGTTAGCACTTGATACATTGGTGATGCTGACATCCAGTATACCAGGCTACTGGGCTGGACGTGTACTTCTGCATCATCTCGGCCAGCTCATGATGTGGTGTAAATATACTGAACAATGTTAAATATATTTGGTATGTTTTAATAATTGTTAAAAATGGATGTGCTTTCTTTAATGAAGTAATGCCTGCTTCCTTCTAAGCGCCAACAGACATGTTCTGCTCTTCATTGTAATATGAGTGCGTCAGCAAGGAGCCGCCTCTCATTTTACTGCTATGATATTTGACAAGCCCCAGGCCCATATTTCCCGGTTCTCTTCTTATGCCATTTCATTGCTTGCTAATCGGGCACGGATAGCAATTCCAGACCTTTAGCGAAACAAACGTTTTTGCCTATAGTTTAAAAAAAAGCACCAAATCAGCATTTAATTCACCTTTAAGATTGGCACATTAAAACATCCCTATAGCCATATTTTATTAACTAACACATTTCGAAGAATAAGGGATTAAAGCTTTAACCTAAACATGTTATTACATGCAGAACAGAATTTGACATTTCTTATAATTTTGAAAATAAATATCCTACAACATGGACCACGGAACCAAAACATTCTAATATGTGATTTTAACTTTATGCGGACTGGAATTCTTCTGGACCCAGTTCACGGACTAAAGGCAGTCCCAGGACTCACCTCTGCCAGCTGTTGACTTTCACCCCGGTCTTCGGTTACAGGCACTGCAGGGAAGGCATATGTGTGCAGCACACACAGGAGCACCAGCAGCGACAGGGACTTCATTCTTCTCTTCTGCTGGCCCTCCCTCTGCTCAGTCAAAGGTCTCCCTTCGGGTTCTCTGCCTCTCCATCTCTCTGCTCCCCTTTTATTCAGTCCTGTGAGCGGCCCCCAGTCAGCTGCGTGAGTCACTCATTACAACTTCCGGAAGGTACAAGTCAAAACACGAGTACTTCATCATCTGTCTGTTTGATGAAATACCTCAATGTAGCAATCCATCCTGTAAAATTATTAGTAGTCAGGAAGAGGTTTTACAAGCACAGAAAACTTTTTTTTAAATTATGAATACTTTTGATAAAATAGTATTTTGCAAATCGCATTTTGGAAGGCGTTACTTGTCATTTTTCTGTTCCACCTTTAATAAATATGTGGAATGGCTTTAAGATAATGACTGCAATATCAATTATTAAGGAAAATATAGGCTAGCAGTCTGAAAATAAACACTGTCCTGTTGTCTGTCCCTGCTCAAGCTTTCATTTATTTTTCATTAAAAACCATAGATATATTCAATTGTATGGTTGGGTGTTATTTTCATTAGATTACTATCCTCACTCATTATCCTTGCCGGAGTGATCATCTATCGCATTTACATGACAGAGAACAATCTACCTAGTTATTATTTTTATTTTTTTGCCAACATCAGTAAAGTACATTTATATATATATATACATCCATATATAAATACACGTGTAAACATTATCAATCATAAGTACAAGAAAGGGAATAAAAACATTTTAGAAAAATGTAATTACATAACATAACATAAAATATCATAATTAAGCTGCATTCGATGCCCCAGAGGCCCTAGAACCTTAAGGTCGTGGCTTGCCTCACCTCAATATCGTCTTTCCAATTGTTGATGGCAGCCCAGATATGATTCCCTAGTTTTCTAGACCTCCATCCCTTCCTCTCATATATATACCCTTTTCAAGATTATAAATTGCTAAAAGACGTGAAAGCCACTGTTGGAGTGTGGGGGCCAGGGTCCAACCAGGCCGATGACATACAGATTCTTACTACTGCCATGGCCAAGAAGACAAACTCACGTAGCACCAGTGGCACTCGTTCATTCGTAACCCCTAATAACAACAGATCAGTTGTAAGTCTTGTTTAAATCCTCAAAGATTGTGTGAAAAATTCTTCTATAGCTATCTTCAGGGGCTCTAAAACCGGGCAAGAAGAAAACATGTGAAAAATATCGGCATCTGCTCTACGGCATCAGGGACATACTCACTTCTGTGCCACCCCATCGGGCGATCTTAGCTGGCGTATAGTGTAGTGAAAATATTATTTTATAATGCTGCGCTTGCCGCCCAGCCGACCTCAATACGGAGTGGCCCAGCTTAAGTGAGTCCATAAACTCGGCCCCTTAAATACTTAGCTTTTGCTGCCACTTCTTGTGATGTGCACTTAGGTCGTCAGCAATCAATATCCTCATCCCTCAATATATCTGGGTGAAAGTACAGCCCTCGGGATCTCTTATTGCCTCCATAATAAGTTCTTTAGAGAAAGCTTCACGCTCCTTTATTTTTTATGATGCAGCTTCGAACCTGAAGGTATTTGAAAAATTCAATACAATCAATATTGAAGAATAACTGGAGCTTCTCGAATTGTATTACGCCATTTGAATCTGGCAGATCCCCCATCTTCCACAATCCTAGTGCATCCCTTCGTGACATAATCCCATCATGGAATATCTCTGGGAATGATGGGTTACCAAGAAGGGGAGGGTAAAAAAGAATCCTACCCAACCCTAGCTTCTTCCTAACAATAGTCCAGGTAAAAACTGCTGCCCCTAGGGTCTTAAATTTAACGTTGTTATAATAGATATAATTTGCTGTATCTCAATAGCTAATTAGGGGCATATTTCTCTAGCAGCAATTTATATACATCTGGGGGAGCATCACTTTTCCACCAGTCCTTAACCTATCCTCAGAGTGATCCCCGGATGTATTGGACTGCTGCAACCCAGTGGTAAATGTTTAGGTCTAGGACAGCCCATCCCCTTTCCCTGGGGAGGGACATGTACCTGAGGGCCCTTCTGGTCTTTTCATGTGCCCATATAAACTTATTGACGATTTTATTCCATCTCCTTAAACCAGTGACTTTCAAACACTAGCGGTATCGTTCGGAAGAGATACAAGATCTTTGGGAGAAATATGATTTTAATTATGTTAAAACGTCCAACAATTTAAGAGGTGCAGATTGTTGAACCTGTATAAATCTTTCCTACTCTTTTGCATCACAAGGGCCCGATTTTTTCCCACCATTTTGCCCAATTCCGAGGTTATGGTGACCCCTAAATCTAATATTCAGTCACCCGTGTATCCGACAAGCATATCTTGCTATTGATGACTAATTGCGATTTCTCAAGATTGAGCAGATAGCCAGAGACCACCCCGAAACGTTTGGTCTTGATCTCTATCTCCCTTAAGGAATCAAGTGAGTTAGCTTTGTCCACCCATTAAAATGAGTCGGGCCCAGGGGCTCCATATAATGTCTTTATGGCCTCAATAAACCCCTTTCCAATCCCCACTTTTTCAGGAGTGCCCCGGAGGTACTCCCTGGAGACCCTATTAAACACCTTTTCTGCGTTGAGTAGAATATGTGCCATAGGGTCTGCTGTAACTGAAGTGCCGTTAAATAGGGTTATAACTCTACGAATATGCTCGCCCCTTCCACTACCAGAAATAAACTCATGCTACCTAGGGGATATCATCTTTCCTATGATACCACTTAGCTGGTTGGCCAATATTTCTTAAAAGATCTTTGTGTCACTATTCATAATACAAATGGGTCGGTCAGATTCCGTCTCATTAGGGGGTTTCCCTTTCCTTTGAAAAATATCTATGTTGGCTCCCGCCTATGACTCCAGGGGGGCTTCTTCTTTCTGTACCTGGCACATTATGAAATTTAGGTTGACCCCCAGCACAGGAAAGAAGACTATATAAAACTATAATGGAATTTGATCAGGGCCCACAGCCTTACCGGAGGGGAGTTCTTTTAGAGCTCTTTGTAAGTCTTCCCCTGAATATGTACCCTCGAGGGACACCATGTCTGCCTGTGAAAATTGCTTCATATGTAGCGACACTAAATACTTTTTTATACACCTTGCCTCCCTGTGTCCTTCCTCTCCATATAACTTTCCATAAAATCTCTGGAATACCTTGCAGATTTCCTTAACCCCTAAGACTAGTTTGCACTTTTGGTTTTTGTCCTCAAGGATCTCTCCCCCAGCAACTTTCTGTCTTGTCCTGGTGGCTAACAAGTGCCCAACTTGTTCGCTATATTCATGGCAACTTTGCTGCCAGGCCAGGTATTTTTCTGCTGCTCTTGCTGCCACAATTTCTCCAGCGGTTGCCTTTACTAGAGCAAGTTTCTGGAGAATCCCTTCAATACATAAGGCATTAGCTATAGCCCTAACCAGCTCCTCTTCTGTGTCTATCATTGTGCTATAGATCATGTTTAAGCACTGTATTGCTTTCTTGTTCCGATTCAGAGAATAGTTGAGAGTGACCCCTCTAACCCAGGCCTTAAGAGCGTCCCACACCATTCCGCACCTAGCACTGCCCCTATTGACCTCTAGAAATTCATCCAGCCATTTGTTCATGTGTCAAACATACCCAGGATCTTGAAGCAGACCCTTCTCAAATGTCCAAGTATGTTCCAGTGCATCTGCCCCTGTGTTTGTTACTTCTAAGACCAAGAGGTTATGGTCAGACATAACCCGGGAACTTCTTGGTGGTGCAGGCCGTAAGCAACTGATGCAAGACCAAAAAGTACTGTGAGCGTTACTGTACTACGTGGGGCAAAAAAATATGTGCTGCCTCACTCCTTTGGCTTTACATGTGACCAGACATCAGTAAGTCTGTTATCTTGCATCAAATGAGTGAGGGTGTGATTAAGTATGGGCGAATTTTGCGAATCTCGCGTTCGCGAATTTTGCGGATTTGCGAACTCGCAATCCGCAAAATCCGCGAATTCTCGCGAATTTGCGGATTTTTTTTTTGTGTTTGCGCGGGTTTCTGCCAGTTCGAGAGGGTTTTGTACACTTTCGCAAATTGCGAACTTACCTGTCGGGTCGCAAGTTTCGCGAACTTGTTGTTTCTACGTGTCCAGCCTGTTTGGGACACTCTTCTTCATCACTGCCACTCTCTGTCACCACTGCCACTCTCTGACTACTCATGCCACCCTCTGGCCCACCCATGCCACCCTCTGTTTCATCACAGCACCCTCTGGTTGTCCAGTCAGTGTACATTATTGTGGCAACGCAAGCACACCTTCCCTGCCTCAAGTGACCTGAATTAATTTGGGGCTGATTAATGTGTCACAGAATATTTTTTTAGCTGGCACCTGCTTCCTTAGTGCTTCCTGATTAGTGATCTTTTGCACTTGCTAAGTGCTTTCATTGTTGCAAAATTAGTTACAACACCTGCCCTGCCCCAACTGACAATAATGAATTAGGGGCTGATTAATGGATTTGAACGTCCAGCCTGGCTCCTGCTTGTCTCCCTTAGCTGTAATTCAGGACCTTTGTGGCATATGTGTAACTATTCTGAGGTTCAGAGCAGGGTCACATAATAGTTGCAACTAGCAACTGAACTCTGGAGGGGCCCCTCAGGAAGCACTACAGGAAATGGCTACTAATGATGAGCCTGAACTTTTGAACCTGGTAAGTAGTTTCAGTTTTGCTAAGATCGTATTTCTGCAATTTTTATTCGCGGGGCGCGAAGTTGTACTGGGAAGCCGCGAACTCACGCGAACAGTGCGAGCAGTGCGAGCAAAATCCGCCGCTCGCGGATTTGCGGATTTTGCGGGAGATTCGCGAATCTCGCGGATTGCGAATTTACCGAAAATCCGCAAAATCCGCGAGCGAAACGGATTTTCCGCCCATGCTTAGGTGTGATGCACTTTTCTTTCAGCCCGTATAATTACTAGAGGTGGGCGGAATTTGCATAGTTGCGCAACGCAAAGCTCCGCTAAATGGTAAAAAATCTTAGCGAGCACACAGAGTTCCGCAAATGCGGGGAATGGCTCGTTCCGCCAATTCGCGATGCTTTTTTCCTGTTCGCGAATGCTGTTTGCCTGCTCGAGGGAAAATATCTTGTGAACACGGATTTTGAAAGTGCAAACAAGCAAAAAATTCCGCAATGCAGCAGATCGCAGAATTTTTGGCAATTCCGCGTTCTCGGGGGAACACAAAATTATCCAAATTCCGTGACCAGAATGGAAGTTACCACCCAGACGTAATAATTACTGAGATTCCCCTTCCGTAGCCCCACCAGGCCATTGATATTCAAGTCGCCACATTGTATGATTAGTAATGGCCATTTGGTAAGCTCCGAATTGAGAAATTCAAACTAGTCGGGATCATCGCCCATGGAGCTATAAACTGAGCAGAGCGTAAGTTTAAACCCCAGAAATTGACATTCTACAATTGCCCACAGACCAAATCTGTCGGTTGAGTGGTTTTTTAATAGTAAGAGCCCCTTCCGGGCCAAGATAGCAACCCCCCGGGTACTGGTCCCTTGTGTAGTACATACTACTAATTGGTACCCCAACTGCTCTAAAAGATCTTTCCTGGTACCCTCGATATGCATTTCCTGTATACATACTATATCGGCATGCAACACCCGTAACTCATCTTTGATTTTTCGTCGCTATGCCGGGTCATTCGGCCTACACATATTTATTGTCGCAACTCGCATACTGATTACACTTTTCCAACTTGTTCCCACACATTCTCC
Source organism: Lissotriton vulgaris (assembly GCF_964263255.1). Taxonomy (NCBI): domain Eukaryota; kingdom Metazoa; phylum Chordata; class Amphibia; order Caudata; family Salamandridae; genus Lissotriton; species Lissotriton vulgaris. Next base: position 1,330,696,175 of record NC_141696.1, on the reverse strand, counting down.
CTTTCTCCCCCTTTGTCCTTTGTTTCCTTACGTAGTGGAGTTTTTTGATTTTTAACCACTAGCCCACACCTCAAAGTGACTTTCCCCCTACCTTTCCCCCCAAATCCCTCTCTCCTTGCGACCCCCGCCCACCTCCCCCCACCTGCATCGTGAGACAAGCAGACCTAAGGTCTATGTCATGGAGCCTGTAAAATGGCTCCCCTGCCATCAGCCGGATCCCACCACCTTTTTACAACTTTTTTTAGAAATATCCTATCACATACCCTCTTCATCTGACAGAGAGAGACATGCGTGCCAGCTCGAAACAACCTAACTAGAAAGAGGGACTGTTCACCCTACTCGATATTTATTTTATCAATGTACTCTTTGGCTTGGATTTCTTAAGTAAAAACTCTTGTTGTTTTTTTATATATGATTTTCAGGCGAGCTGGATTCATCAAATAGACTTCAGTCCCTACAGTTTGGCATGGTTGGATCAACTGTCTTAATCTCCACCATCTCTCCACTGTGAAGTGGCAAAAGTCTGGTCTTGCAGAACTGGTCTTCATGCGTTAAATTGGCATTGGGTCGCACTTTTGAGAACACTTCTTCCCAGAGCAGATAGATCCCAAAGTAAATTGAGATTGCCCTCAGCTTTGGGTTTTCTCCATTACCAAACTGACCTGGCTTTTTTAGAGTCAGTGGGAAATGGTGCACCCACTGTATTTCTAAGTCCCAGTTCCAGTGCTGTAGTTCCAGAAAAGCTCCCTTCATTAATTTCAACGTGTAGGATTGAATATTGTTGCCCTCTGCTCCTTCTTTGATGCCAAGAATCCGCAAGTTGTTCCTACTTTGCTGGTTTTTTAAATCTTCCAGCTTCTATTGGAAATCTTTCAGTTGTGCTGTCTGGGGCTCCGTCCGGGTTTGGGCTCTGGCCATATCATCTTCTAGCAATGCAGAGAACACTTCTACAGTCATCAGTCTTCACAGGCTTTAGCCATTTTTCTCTCAGTGCCCTGCAGCTTTTTAGTTGGCAGCCGTTTTTGTCTCCCATCCAGTCGGGTCTCTTCTTAGAGCTGCTTGATGGATTCATAAATTAATTTCAGCGAACACTCTTCCATTTGTGTTGTCCTTCATTACTGGAGATCTCCTCTTGTCCCGGAGGATCGGGGTAGATTTTCTGGGTAGGGTAATAGTTCCATTTCAAGGTGGATTTTCTTTAGACCTGAAGAGTTCATTTGCAATCCACTCAGATGCTTGAAGTTCTTTAGTAACAAATCTGTGTGTAGTGAATCAGAAGCGAACATTATGGGCAATCGCCGGCCCAGTACCTTGCTCACTACCTTGTACTCAGTCGTCAACAATGACAAGGGCCTGTAAGCTGTAATGTCAGTGGGATCCCTGCCCTGCTTAGATAATAATGTCACCAAGGCTGGCAGAGATGCTCCAACTGAAGAACTAGGCGTGTGAAGAAGGTGGTGTAAAACTCCTCCAGCAGACCATCGAACCCTTGGGTTTTATTACAAGGGTGTTCTCTAAAGTCCTCCCAAATTTTTGCAGTGGTCACCGGTGCAGCTAGTGCTTCCCGGTCCTCCTTAATTACTTGTAGAAGGGGTAGTGCACCTAAAAAGTCATTGATTGATTGGGGTCCGGCTGTAGGAGAGGCAGTGTATACATTTTTATAATTGTCATGAAATGCCTCATTAATTAAACTCTGGGTAGTTATGTGTGGTATCGCCAGCATGTTTATTTCAAGAATGGAGGTTGGTGAGGGGATTTGATCAGCTGTACCAGTAATGTGCTCAACTTGTCTGTCTCTGCATGGGATTTCTGAATGTAGGAACATTAATCTATTACACACAAGTGATCCTGTAGTTCTGCATATTCAATCCGTGCTGCCTGAAGCTATGTTACCCTAGCTGTGTCTGTCACCACAGCATGCTCCAGTGCTCCCAGCACATCCTCCACCCTCGCGAGCTCTCAATGGACTTCCTAAACGTGCCCCTACTACTGAATGCAGTACATAATTTTAATTAAGACAAAAAGTGGATAGTTTGCAAGGCATGATATAGAATGGTTATAGCTCTCCCTTGTTTATTTGTCATCCGATGTAGAAAATACTGCCTTTTGGTTTGCTACAAGGTAGCATGTGCTCGAGTTTTCAGGTGCCAATATAACACTTGAGGGAGGTGGGCATTTCATTAGGAGACATGTAGGAGAGGCTACATTTTCTGGATTCTACAGCTCTATTTCTGCAATGAATACATTTTCAATTAAACACCTATGAGCCTGGCATTAGTTAGACAGTAAAGTTGGTCAACTGGGAAATCCAATCAAGCACCAGTCACCAAGGGATTTGATTGGCGATACTTCCAAATTTGGGATTATACTGAGATTTAACATTGCCAGTTAAAAGAAGACCTTTTTACAGATTATTTTTTCTGCAATAAATCTTCTTTGTATGCAGACATGGCCATGGCAAGTATTTTAGACATTGTTAGACTTGCCATCCTTGGTGTGGTTTACCCTGAGTTTTTGCCTCTACCTCCTGCATTTTTGGCTATGTGCTGGATTTCATTTTGGCTGGCTTAGATGCTTTGGGCACTGTGCTACTGCTGTTCAGTGTCAAAGTGCAAGTGCTCTCTTTGTAAGTTGTGATTATGATTAGTTATCCATGGTTGGCATATTTGATTTACTGGTAAGTCCCTAGTAAAGTGCACTGTGTGTGCCCAGGGCCTTTAAATCAAATGCTACTAGTGGGCCCACAGCACTGATCTGTCGATCTGGCAAGTGCACCCACTTGCCTGCCCTAATCTTCTCTTTTCTTACACGTAAGCTCCACTCAGGAAGGCCCAAGGTAGCCCCATAGGCAGGGTGCAGTGTATGTGAAAGGTAGGACATAAGCAGGTGTGTTTTACATGTCCTGATAGTGAAATACTGGGTATTTCAATGTTCACTATTGAAAGGATTTCTGTTCCATCGGTTAACATGGGAGCTGCCTTGTAACATCTTACAAGTGTAACTTTCCATTGGGACAAGATAGAGAAACTGAGCTTAGGCTCGCTGAACTCAGACATTAATAACACACCTAGTAGTGAAGGTGGTGTTTGAAAATGCCACTTTTAGAAAGTGGACATTTTCTTGTTTAACCATCCTGTGTGCCTCTACCTGTTGTGTATTCACTGTCCGGTTTTAGAGTGACATGTGCCGAGGATGTGCATTCACTTTAGACAGTCACAAGGGGGTGGGGCGGTTTGAGGTGTGCTCTGCCTTTCTTGACAGACTCAGAGCTAAGCTGTATAGACCTCTCTTCATTCAGAGTAGTGGGAGGAGTTTTCACTAGCACCTGAATACGCTGTGTCTGCCCTGCACAGTGCTGTCTCCACCTCCTGGAGTGAAGCTGTGCCAGGGAGGACAGAACTGTTTATTACTGAGCTCAGAGACTCTTGCAACAAAAAAACTGCAAACAGAAAATGGGGTATAAATATTAGGCCTAAAACCCCAGAACATTAGATTACTTATAGAATAAAGAGGAACCTCTGCCAAGGAACAAGAGCTGAAGAGCTGTGAGGAGACTGCTGTGTGTTTCTTTGCTTGTTGGCCTGCAGCTGCTGCTTCTGACAAGGAGAGCACAAAGACTGGAACTTTGCTGTGAACCTGCTTGTGAAGAACCTCCAAGGGCCTGTGTGTGCGCTTGCCTCCTGTTCTGAAGTCTCAGGGACACAAAGACTTTACCACCAGCTTCCTTGAACTCCACTGCTGGCCTGCCAGGAGGTGCATATTCCAGTTCTGGACCTCTGGAGTTATTCCTGCTACTGAGAGCTGAAAAGGTTTGAAGAAGCCAAGAAAACTGATGCATCGTCCTTCCAGAACTGGATTTTCTGATCTTGCACTGCCGTTCAGGAAGAATTTCCACGCATTGCAGCCAAAGAATCAAGGCAGCACCTGCCAGCGGCTGAAAAATCAGACGCATGCCGAGTTCAGTGCACCAAAGTCTGGGATCACTGCACCGCCTCTGGCACAGGCCCTTCTGTGTGGCTATTAGAGAGCAATGCATCATGGTACTGCGACTGAAGAAATTAACGCAGCGCCTATTTGCCGCCAGTGCTTTGACCTCCAGCGCACCCCTGATTTCCACACATCACGCGTGTGTGGCAAATTTTCCAATGCAGCATAAACAGACTAGAACTCTCTTGGAATCAACGCATCACTTCCCTCTACAGTCCATATTCAGAGCATCACTTCTCCTGCATTCAGCAGAACTGTTGCATTGCCTGCTCATGGATCAGGAACTGGCACATCGCTGTGTTTTTCGATGCTTCCCTTCTCTGCGGCTGTTTGGCCTTGTGAATGTTTTGTCAATGTGCAACATTCCATCCATCATCTGTGTGTTTTGCTTGTGAATTTTGACACATTGGAAAGGTACATTATGTGAAATCATGCATCCATAGATTTCTATGGACAGAATTGTTTGAAACATTTTAAAAGTCATATTTTGAATTGTGTATGTTGGATTTTTGTCTTTTTGGTCTTGTTTGGTTTATATAAATTTGAATTTGAATTTATTTGAATTTAAAAACATTTGTACAGCGCTCGCATACCCAGCGGTTTCATGGCGCTAGTGGTGATCAGTGGATGGCAGCAGCAGAGAGATTAAGGGTAGGCTTGTGTGAACAAAAAAGTTTTAAGGTTTTTCCGGAACAGGGGATAGGAAGGTGAGGTGCGCAGAGTAACCGGGAGGGAGTTCCAAAAAGTTGGAGCCAGGACAGCGAGTCTCGCTCCGCCCGCCCTCTGCTTTTTAAAGTGAGGGATGGTAAGGAGGGCCAAATGGGCCGAGCGAAGTTCTCTGCCTGGGCAGTATGGTCTGATAAGAGAGCAGATGAACTCGGGAGCAGTGCCTGCTCTGGCTTGATATGTAAGGCAGCCGAGTTTAAACAGGGCACGCTCTCTTACGGGGAGCCAATGTAGTGTTTTGAGTAATGGGGTGACCCGATGATATCTAGGGAGGCCATGGATCAGGCGGGCCGCCTGATTCTGCACCAGTTGTAGTCGATGGATCATGTATGCAGGGGCTCCATTATAGACTATATTACCGTAGTCTATACGGGACAGTACCATGGCCAGCATGATGATTTTTAAGGCTGAGGGGGAAAAAAAACGAGAAACATTCCTAATTACTCTGAGGGAAAAGAAACATGAAGAAACCACGGAGTTGACTTGTGGGTGAACAGTGAGCTGGGGATTAAGAAAGATTCCCAGAGTTTTCACTTTGGACACTGGGAGTGGAGGGGCACCAAGGGAAGGGGGCCAGAAGAAAGGGGACCAGGGGCTGCAGCCACCTCCGGTCAGGACCAGCTCGGTCTTGTCCGGATTGAGTTTGAGGTGGCTGCAGTTCATCCAATCTTGAATGAGGGTCATGGTAGTTTGGACGTTCAGGGCAGATGAAGGTGAATGAGACAGATTGAAGATTAACTGGAGGTCGTCCGCGTAATTGAACACGGTGACCTCCAGTTGCTGTAACATAAAAATGAGGGGAAAAATATAAAGATTGAACAAAAGAGGGGAAAGTGATGAACCCTGGGGGACCCCGCATTCTACCTTACGAGAGGCCGCCGCAAAACCAGCCAAGTGGACACCTTGTGTTCGCCCGGCAAGAAAGGACTCCAGCCAAGAAAAGGCTAGGCCCTCTACACCCGCCGCCTTGACACGGTTAAGGAGGATGGTATGGTCCACCGTGTCAAAAGCGGCGGATAAGTCAAGGAGAATCAGGGCTTGCGGAAGGTTGATGTCGATACCTTCACGCAGCTTGTCCATGACTGAGATGACCACTTTTTCAGTAGAATGCAGGGGACGGAAACCGGCTTGGCAAGGAGAGAGGCATTATTTTTCTAAACCAGTGTGGTATCCATTTGTAGTGTTTTCAGTGTGCTACTGTGTGTCTGGCTGCAAATACTTTACACTTTGCCTTTGGAATAAGCCTGTCTGCTCATGCCAAGCTACCAAGGGGGTGATTATGGGGTTATCTAAAGTGTGTAACTCCCTTATCCATCAAGCAAGGGTCCCTACTTGGACAAGGTGCATCCCTCTGCCAACTAGAGACCCCTATTTTAACAGACATGAACAAGATAATTATTGAAAAGCCCATGGTGTCCTCCTAAAAAATAATTATCGGCAGTAATAATTCTAGGAGGGTGATGGTCAACTATATGAGCCAAAAACATAAAAGATACAATGTTTCCTCTCTTCTAAACAAGCATAGGCATCCAGGGCATTAAATAGAAATACTAAAGACGTTCTCTCAATTGTTTCACATTTTTAAACCGTTAGGGTGACTTTGAATAGCATATAATAATGTCTGCCTAAATAAAATACTTAAGCCACATATAGGCCCAATTATTCCAGACCTTTTGGAGAAAATGTATTGTTGAAGGAAGTTCTGGCTGCTAAGGAACATCTGCAAAAAAAAGAAGGTCCCATTGACAGATGACTTCATGATGGTTGTTTTGAAATGGTGTAGCATAGGTTTGGCTCTCTTGTTCCTGCGCTATTTAACTAATTCAGAAAATATTGGAAATCCGGTTGTTGCTTCTTGTAAGAAGATCACATTCTTGCAAAACACTGACTTCTTCCTAAAAGAGGAAAATGCACGAGGTCCCTGCCAACCAGGTCCCCTGTGCCAGATCTCCTACCCTAAACTGCACTTGCTGTTTCCACGGAGGAACCCCTCACCAAGCACATGCACACTGACGCTGTTTGCGTGTCTTGGTGCAGACAAAACTGAAGAGTTAGCATGGCACACATCGCTGTGCGCCATGCTCATAGACACTGCATGAGATATAGGTAAGACACCACTGTAGCAGGCCTAAGGTAGGGTGCACTATGTCTCCTGTGAGGGCATATCTGCATGTGCGGACATGCCCTTGCAGTATCCTTGCTGATTCCTGGTTATTGTAAGTGACCAGGGAAGCCATAGTAAGTACATGGGCTGGACACTCGTCATTACTAGTTTTCCAGCTTTATGGTGGCTTCACTGAAGTATGGGATGTTTGGTACCAAACGTCTCAGCATAATAAACTTGCACTAATTCCAATGCCTGATTTCTAAAACATTGCACAAAGAAGACCCCTTAGAGGGGTCCGCTGAAACCTACAAATCCCTAGTGTGCTCACTGACTGGCCTGATACAACCGGACAGTATTATGACCCAATGGAGAGAGTGCCTCCATGCTCAGAGGTTGAGAACAATGTCTTTCCTGGGTGGAGGTGTTCACACCTCCCCCTGTCAGAAAAAGACATCTGTGGCAGGGAGCTTCAAATGCCTTGCCGCCTTTGTAATGCAACCCCAGAGTCTCCAGTTAGAGAGAGCAGCCCACCTTCCTGTCCTCACCTCGTATTTGGTAGGAGGACACGTGATAAGAAAAGGAGCGGTGTAAATGTAAATGTAAAATGTAAATCCAGTATTTGTAAAGCGCACAGCTACCCGTAGGCATCCCTGCGCTGGGGGCCGTCGGGAAGATTAAGCGAGATATTGACCAGAGTCACGTGGTGCTGGGCAGACCCCTGCTGCCGGTGCAGGGGTTCGAACCATGATCCCCAGCGTCCGGCGTCAGTCACCATGGCCGCTGCGCCACACCTCTGTGCCCCCCTCTGCCAACTCCACCGCCCAGATGTTAGAGGTGAGGTGAAGTACACTTTTCAGTGCCTACCATCTTGAGGATTGTGAGACTTATTCAAGCAGGGCTAGGTCTGAATCCCCCTCCTGCAGGAGGTGGGAAGTATAGAAGGTGTAGACATTCCAGGTAAGGGGCCAAATGGTCACTATCTGTCACTCCCTTGTAATGCGCAATAATCTAGTATTTAGGTGGCATCCCCAGACCCTGAACTTCAGTTCCTGATGACCAAAGAAGAGCCAAACATTACAGAGCCGCACCAACAGAGAAGACTGCAGAGACCAGCTGACTTGGGCCCAGCCCCACCGGCCTGTCTGAAGTCCTCGATGATCCTGCACCAAAAGACAACACGACCTGCAGCCCAGCGACCTCCAGAACCCTGGGTAAACAGACGGCCTTGAACAAAGCTCAAGACTCCAGAGAACACCAGACCTGTTACCAAGCAACCATCTTCAAAGTAAAAACGTTGTGACCTGAAGAACCACAAAGCCTGCCCCTAGTTCCACCTCTTTACCAAACGCCTCTGGCCCAAGTCCAAGTAAACCACCAGTTCCTGAAAGGTATCCCAGTGCTCCAAAGCCCGAGTCCACCATGAGCTTACCTCTCCTGGACTCTTCAACGTCACCTGCAACCTCTGCATGGAGTCCCCCTCAACTGTGACCTGCTCCGGGAAGCCACCCATCCATCCTGTGCCTTGATGAAGAGGACAAAAGGTATCCCTATGTCCCGAGCATCGCAACTTACCTCTGCAGTTTTTGGTTTCCTTCACCCAGCCTCCTGGCCTGAGCCTGCAGCCCTTTTTCGATTTGGCCGTTCTCCATTGCCTTCCAATCGGAACCCTACGCTGTGTTAGCACCCTGCACCCTGCTGCCCCTGTGCCACTGGTGGGTAGTGTTGGTGCTGCTTTGGGCCCCGTCAGTGCTTGATTCAACCCCTGCAGACTGGCCCCTCAGCTGCTGCTACTTACCTGTAAGCAGCCTCTGGCCGAATGCCACAATCCCCATTGATTTGTATTGGGTGCCCAACCTCGAACTTGCATCCTGCACCCGGCCGCCCCAGTGGTGCTGTTGGAGGACTATTGGTACTGAACAGAACCCTGCCCAATACTGAACTTAACTTACGAAGACTGGTTTTGTAAGTCAATGTTATCCCTATGTATTCTGAATGTTCTCTTCCTCCCATAGGTTAGCAATGCAAAGCCTGAAAATTGCACTGGGTCCACTTTTGAAACTGGAAAGTATTTCTATTTAAAAACGTATTTTCTTAAGACGAAGTTCTGTGGTACTACAAAATAAATATAACCAAGTATTATTTTTTATAAACTGGACTATGGTTTTTTCATTGAGTATATGTCTTATGGATTGCCACGGTGTGTTCAACACATGCTTAACACTGCACTCTGATAATTCTAACACTACTAGGAAGAGAACATTAATATTTTCTACTTTAGCCTCTGCAAAGCCTCTGTGGATCCACTAGACTATCTGCACACTATACCTCTTTTTGGTATAGCATATAGAGAGACAGCTTCTTACAGTTGCTGACACATTTTGCTTATAAATAGTGAGAGCAAAATCTTTGTGAGTTTTTTAGGGAATTTGCTGTGCCTCATTACCATTATGAATTTGTGAAAGAATTCCAGCATGGTGCTTGGATCTCAGTGCGTAAGACATTCTAGGTAGTCAGAGATAGCCCTTGACAGACGTACCAGCACTTCCTTTCAGACCTCTTTTGTGTGTTTCAGGGACAGCCTCTTGTTTCCACCAAAATGGGTCACATATTCTGATTATTAGGTGCATATTGTTTCCAATAAGTAGTTTCCCACCGTTTTAGCCCTAGTTTGGAATACCTATCACCAATATTAATAATTGTGTTGTCAGACTTTTTGTTCCATCAGTTAAAACTGAAATATATGTTCCCCCTTCGTGTCAAAGTGGGATTGTGGCACATGATGATGGCATTTTGCCACATGTGACAGAAACATCCAATCAATCAATCAATCAATCAATCAGCATTTGTAAAGGGCAACACTGTCAACCTTAGGGGTATATGGGTGCTGTGGATGTGACGTCTCGTTGAAGATCCGGGTCAGAAACTAGCAGAAAGATTAAAAATAAAGGTCATAAACAAGCAGAAAGAGGCAAAATAACAGACGGAACAAGCAGAGAGAGGCAGAAATAGAGTGCAGAAATGGGCAGGAAAAAGAGCAGGAAGAAAACAGAAAATGAGCAGAAAAGTGTAGAGGAGGCACAAATCCAAGGCAGCAGAGGACAGCGGACTGTGGGCAAACTGGTCAGGAGAACTGTCACAAGGGAAGCAGGCACAAGGGCCTGCTCAATGGGGTCATGCTGCGGCCTCCATTAAGTTAGGTAGGTTCTTGGCGAGATCCAAAAAAGAAGGTTAATGAAGCACACCCTAACTACAATTATACATGGTCTTGACAATCACAAGAATGTAAACTAGGGAGGAGGAGCCTAGCCAGCAGCCGGGATGGCCGCCTAGCACCTTGGCTCCGCCGACCCGTGTGCCTTTTTCGATATCCTGACTTAAATCCTGCACCTCCGTGAACCCCACTTACCTCGGAGACGCTCCAACTCCCGCTGCGACGAACTCCGGTGAAAGCGGAGCGATCCCGGGGGTGTAGAGCCTCCGCTTCCACCCCGGCCTCTCGAGTGGCCACAGCAGGGACATCGAGTACGGAGACGGCCGGCGGCGATAACAACAGCGGCGGCCGCTGCGGAGGGGGAGGAGCCGGTGGACTGACTCTACGGGCTGGCGCTGGGCTTCTTCACTGCAGCTTTCCTCGGCTTGGCTGCCCAGCGCGCCTTCCCTGCAACATTGTGTCGGCTCCCACACATTGTATCCCGGCCTCGCTGGAAGAGGGCCGGGATTGCTTCATTGTTGCACTCCCCCGCAGCGGACGCCATTTTCCGCGTCTGCAATCCTGAGCCTGCCAGTGGGTTTCCCTGCTTTGCCGGCTTTCTGATCAAAGAAGTTCCCTTTCGACCGGCTGCCTTCCCATCACAGTGCCAGCTGTGCCCTGCTGACATTGCACAGATTTTAGGGGGCGGCTCGCTGACGAGTGAGGCTTGCTTACTATGGCGCTTTGCAGCCGTGCGCACAAGATGGTGGCCAGTAGTGCATCTCCCATTCCGGATGCTCCGCTGGGGCTGCGGGATGTCCTGGATGCAATTATGGATTTGCGTATGACCTTTCGTGTCATCACTAATGATTTGGGGGCCCGGCTCACTGAGATCCTTCCAGCTGGTCACAATGGCCCCCCAGCTCTGCGCACTACGCCACATCCTCCACCGGTCGACGGTGGATCATCCGCTCTGGAGTGTACGGGGGCGACGGATGGGCGCGCCTCCGTGACTGCTGTAGTGCTCCTCGGCTCCGCCTCGGGAGGGTCCGGCGGCACTGCTTCTTCGCTAGGGCCGTTGCTCAAGTCTCAGACGCCATGTTGCCCTTCTTCTTTGTTCTCTGGAGACTTGCTTCCTCGCATCATTCTGGACTTGCTGTTTGGACTCCGTCGGACTGCTACGCTGGAACTTTCATCTGGTCTTGCGCCCAGTTGTGCGATATTCGGTTTGGCAGTGAAGAATTCTGGTGCCCCATGCCATCGAGCTCCAAGCCAGTTTGCCCCGTCGCAAGCACCTCGACTTCTGCACTGGATTTCACGGGGGCCCTCCCCATCCACGTTGGCTGATCTGGACTTGGACTCTGTTGACATGCCGGTTCGAAGGGGACAGGGTTGATGATATGTTCGATTATGCTGCTACTTTCTATGTGTATGGCCGGGACTGTGGATGACACTTGTTGGAGGTACAGGTTGATTAGGTACTAGGTCGGGACCTGGGGTTGGGCGGCCGTGGGTAACGTTGCTAATCGTATGTTAATCGGATTGGATATACTTGATTGGCCCTCCTCCGGTCTTATGTGAATCGTATTTCTTTTTCTCTTTTCTTTTCCCTTTTCTTTCTTCTTCTCAATTTCTCTTCTCTTACTACATTTCGGGTTTATTGGGGAGATGAAACACTCTGCTAGGGGGGGGTAGGCCGTAGCCTCTGCATTTGTGTAGGGTGGGGGGGTATATTTTAGTTGGTGTTTATTTTCTATGGTGCCTTTTGTTATTATATAATTTTTTCTTTCCTAGGCCCGTGTTAGGCAGACTGGGGGATGGGTGGTGGCGCGGTGTTAGTTGGGAAGTTGCGTCCTCTTCAGGGGTATGCATACTGTGTGGCCGTCCTCTGGCTGGAACTTGCATGTTGCGAGCCGCACTGATTGATACGGGTGTTTGTTGTCGAGTCCCACCTACATGGACCTAGTTTTCTTTTTCTTGCTTGTATTAGTGCGGAGTAGTACGACCTGATCTTAATTGTTGCGATGAAAACCTTAAAATTAACCTTCACCAATCCTGAGACATGGTAATATGGTAATTACAGTGTAACCCATTTAATGCTTGCCTACAACGAAGGATATTACTGTGTCGCCGTAAAGTTGCATTGATGCTCAACTGTTATCGTGGCCGGCCGGTAGGTTGTAGGCCCGTATTTGTTCTGATTTGATGCACAATAAAGGTTTTAAAAAAAAAAAAAAAAAAAAAAGAATGTAAACTAGAGTTTTTCTATGTTCCATATATATATATATATATGCACAATGTTAATAAAGACATAAACTGATCCAGAATTCCACCAGGACAAGATGACCAGATCACGATACCTAAGTGTATAATTTCTTTTAATTCCTGTTTTTTTGCAAGCTTTGCGAGTGCTTCTTTGTCCTCTAGAACAGATATAAACTGAGTTGCCTTTGTACTATTTTTTAAATGAAAGGTGCTCCATTGGAGTACCCCAAAGATCTGTCAGTCCCAAAATCTTGATGGGGTCTAGAAGATATTCTCCGGCTGGCGATTTCCCGGGACGAAATAGCTCGATCTAGAGGTGGGAGTTCAAGGATCCTTCCTCAGCTCTTTGGATTTTATGCCAATATTCTATGTAAGCACCCCTTCTTTCCACCAATTGTTTTTGTAGCCCAAATTCCAACTGTATTTGGGCCGGTGAAGGGTTTCTGGGGAGATGAAATATATAAAATGTATAAGAATTTGATGTTATTATGTCAGGGACGGCGGTATCTTTCCCTTTCAGAGGTTCGCTCCCATAGGTTAAAGTTGGCTGCAGCTTATCCCTCAGTACCTTTAGCAGGGGATCGAATGTTAAGTCCAGCAGCTTCTTCTTCAGAGGCTTTATGGCTAAGTAGGTCATAACTGCCTTGCTCCGCAGAGACTCCAGCTGTGGTTTGAAGGAGTTTTTGTGATCTAAGAGTATTTCAAGGTATTTATAGCTCATTACCTGATCTAAGTGCTGGCCATCCAAACACCAGTCAATATTTTTCTTCCTGCGGTATTTAACTGCCATTATTTTAGTTTTTTTTTAGATTTATTTTTAAGGCATTCCGTTACGAGAAGATATGGGTCATGTCCAAGAGATGTTGGAGTCCTATCGGGGTCCGACTTCTCAGCACTAAGTCGCCCACGTAAAGTAAGTTTGACAATTTCATTTTTCCTAGCTTCGGGGCATGGGATGCACATGCGTCAAGTACCCCTCGAAGGTCCACTAGGAAAAGGTTAAAATGCAGCAGGGCTAAGGCGCACCCTTGCCTTAGCCCCTTTGATGTGGGAATTCACTTTGATCGATGTGTCCTAGCGCCTAATTTTATCCTAATCCAGGAATTGGTGTGCAACTGCCCGAGTTGGTCTAAAAGGGGTTTAGATATCCCCCATCCTGCCAGTTTTTGCCGGAACTTGGTGCCATCAACATGCCTTTTAATACTGTCATTTTATTTTGCCCATTAGTGACTGTTCTGTAAGCATGGGCGGAAAATCCGTTCCGCTCGCGGATTTTGCGGATTTTGGGTAAATTTGCAATCGGCGAGATTCGCGAATTTCCCGCAAAATCCACGAGTGGAACGGATTGGGTCAAAAGTTCAAGCTGACTTTTGTAACTCTTTTAGAATGGCGCCAGCAAGCTGCCAGAGCCATTCTAAAATAGTTACAAAAGTCAGCTTCAACAGGAAGCTCTAATAGATAAAGTAAAGCAGGTGCTGCTCAAATTCAGTTACACAATCATTAATCACCTCAAACTTGGGGTGATTAATGATTGTGTAACTTAATTTGACCTTCAACTCGAGCACCTGCTTTACTTTATCTATTAGTGCTTCCTGTTGAAGCTATTTGTAGCTATTTTAAAATGGCGCTGGCAGCTTGCTGGCGCCATTCTAAGTAGGGCTGAGGGCAGAAGGGCACAAAAGTGGGACAGAGAGCAGAAGGGGACAAAAAATAAGTGGGGCAGAGGGCAGAAGGGCACAGAAACGAGTGGTACAGAGGGCAGATGGGCATAAAAAACGAGAGGGTGGCAGTGATTAACCAGGCAAAAAAAAAAACCCCGCGAAAACGCAAAGCGCCTCGAGGAACACCCGCGAATACGCAAAGTTCCCGCGAACATCCGCGAACTCGCAAAAATAAAAAAATCCGCAAATTCACATAAATTCACAAATTTTGCGGATTGCGAATTCGCAAATCCGCAAATTCGCGGATTGCAAATTCGCAAAATTCGCCCATGCTTCTGCCTTCAGTTTTATCCCCCAACTTTGGAATCTATTTATTTCCTACATGATTTTATTTGCTATCCTAGAAGTAGTGCAAACACAGCAATGTTGGTTGAAAAATTCGTGATGGCAAAGTTGAGATGGGTGTAGTAAAGTTTAAGGTGCTCCTACAGGTGACATAACTGTTCAGGTGCGTCCTAAAGTTAATTGGTTGAGTGCGCTACTGGGGTGTAGGCGCATCCCTGTGATTGGGCACACTTATGTGGTTCTCTGTGTTGGACAACACAATAGATTCCTTAAAGTTCAAATAAAGTTCCAAATGAGTATAGTTATAGGATTTATTGAAAGTTGTAGTTGTCACTTTTTTTTATAAATCATCAGAGTTCTTGATAAACATCATCAAACGACATTAGATTAATGCTCCAATGCATTTCAGACTAAGAAGTCCTTTCTCAAGGAGCGCTGCAACAAAGAACAAAAAATAACCCAAATCAGTTTTTAGTACTATGAAATGTATAAACTAAGCAATGTTACATAACTAATGTGGGTGGATCAACCATATGCATCCAAAACAAACTAGGGGGCGTGGCCTGGAGACGTCAATGGTGGACGTGTAGCTTGCCAGCTCCGTCCTATGCCCTATACATAAGCTGAATATCCTGCGTTCCCCTGCCTGCGACCCATCTGATTTGGACACAGGTTGTCTCCGGAGGCAAGCGGAGTGTGGCGGTGAAGCGTAGCCCCGCTGAGACGTCTTCTCTGCTGAGCTCCCCGACGGACCCAGATGCGGCCTGCACACTGAAGCGAAGCACCGGCCTAGAGTGATTGGCCTGGCCGGCCTGCCTACAGCCTCCTTCGCGGTCCAGTCGGGACCCGGACTTGGACCTCTGCCGAGCTACCGGCCGGAACCCGGAGTGCGGTACGGTGCTTACCCCCGCTGCGGCTCCGCTATCCCCTCTCCACTTGACCACCTCATTGCGGACCAGCCGCGTAGCTGCACGGCCCCTCTGTGGCGCAGGAATACCTCCGGGCCTTCCCCCCGCCCGCCCACGACACCGGCGGATCTCCGCCTTCCCGTCACAACGGCGAGAACCACGGTGCGGGACCGGCTGCCTGCATTACTGCATATTGCGGATCGAACAGACATCGGAGCTTCCTGGCGCCATTTTGCCCCCTGATAGGGGCCTGGTGGAGACCCTTGGACCCTGGCAGACCCGCTCCACATACCCCAGAACCACCAGCCTGAGGACAGGGAGCGGCCACACAACACGGAGTGGCACATATCGCGGCCACGAGTGCAAAGATCTGAGGTGGGAAAGTGCGCCACACGCTTTGACTACATTCCACGGCGCTGTAGCCCAGTCCTTCACCGCGCTTCCGCAAGCCGCTACAAGCGTACTCTCCTGTGGTCTGGACCCTTCCCCTTTTTTCCCTCACCACCTCTGCGGAACCAGGCTCACACCTGCGTGCGGAATCGTCGTCGGCGCACCGACTCACCCCCCCGCTGACACCTAGCTGGGATAGACTGCACTGCCCCCGGCAACCCTGGGGCCCTCGCTACGTCCACCTCTAACTAGTGCGTAGTGGACCTCACGCACCCTCTGCCGGACTCTTAGGCGGCTTGCTGCATCCACTGCAGCGCCACCCTGCTAACAAGAACAATGGGCAGAAACAGGGGCAAGCCTCAGGACCAGGGCGCCCGAACGGATGTACAGTCCACGTGCTCCGAAGACCCGCTAACCTCCTCCAACGTGGATATCATCCCGCCGACTGGCAAGGGGTCACAAGACGCCAAACTGGATCTGATTTTGAATGAAATACGCGCGACGCGCGAAGGACTAGAATCGCGCATAGACTCTATGGCAACTGGCCTATCCCTACTTAAGGCTGACCACAACAAGTTGGCGGATCGAGTGGCAGAGCAGAAAATAGCGCTGGACGACCTGATACCGCAGCAGACGGAACATTCCACGAAATTAGAAAACGTGGAGAAGCAACTGAAACAACTGTGGGACAGAGTGGACGACGCGGAAGGACGGGCCCGCCGCAACAACGTCCGCATCCTTGGCATTCCGGAGCGAAGCGAGGGGAAGGATCCCACGCAATTTGTCGAGGATTGGCTAAGGAAGCTGGTGGGCCGGAGAGACCACACCGCCCTCTACAGTGTGGAAAGGGCCCATAGGATGCCATCGCGGCCCCCGCAGACTGGGGCGCCCCCTCGCCCCCTGATCGCTCGTCTCCTCCACTTCAGGGACCGTGACACTGTCCTGCGGGCAGCAAGGGAGGAAGCGCCAATACGCTTTGAGGACAAGACTATATCGGTCTACCCCGATTTCACGCCCACTGTGCAGCGGGCCAGGTCCAACTTCATGGGGGTGAAACGCAAACTGCGGGACAGAAACATGAAATATGCACTTTTATTCCCTGCCCGGCTTAAAATCCTACATGGCAACAGGTCCCATTTTTTCGACTCACCCGAGGAAGCGGCAGAATGGATGGAGATCACCCTGACCCCACCGGAGTCGCAGGACCCGTTCGCGGACCACCACAGTGACACCCGCAGAGGCTCGCCAAACCGACGGAGCGACACTCACAGCCCCAGACGTCACTCACCACACGGAGCTCCGGCGACGACGCACCCCTCTGGACGCCAGGCGACAGGCCAAACGTCATCATCCCCGCATCATCGCCTAACTGAGGAGGCGTTGGCCGCCCACGACGCGGAAGTAGCCGGAGACAGAATCTCCGTCACCACCGACACCCACACTGAGGTGTCTGGTTCGGTCACCAGCTTGCAGCTCTTCCCGAAGATCACAGCCCAGATGGCAGAGGAGTTCTGAAACACGATACGATTGATCCCCTCCGGGTGGTAACGTATAACTAATCCCCTCATTCACATATGGTGGGTTGTATGTGCAGGGGCCCATTGTATTCTGGGCTACCGTGCCCACTCAGACAGTTCAGGGCCGATTGACGGAGGCCTACCACCCCCGGTATGTACAAGAACTTGACTGACTTGTGCCCACGTTGGGCACCATGGTTTGGCTCCTGGGTACGTTGGCTCAGGGACCTTTTTGTTCAGGGGTTACTTGTTTGCGAGACACTCTCACCTTTTAGCACAGCAGGACATGTGGGGTCACCCAGTTGTATCACATTGTTGAGCCGCACAGTTGGAGATGGGACCCCTTAATAACTATCAATTGTGCACCTGGAATGTGCGTGGCATGGGATCTGTGCATAAACGGCATAGAATGAATCCTTGCGCAGCTCAACAGAAGGGGGACACAGATTGCTTGCCTGCAAGAGACACATTTGAACGCTGCCGAAGCGGTGAAGCTGCGCAAGAAATGGAGAGGGCAGCTCTTTGCGACCTCATACTCTGCATTCTCTAGAGGGGCGGCAATTTGGCTTCGTGGCTCTATTCCCTTTCAGCTGCTAGAGCAACGTATTGATCAAGAGGGTCGCTATGTGTTCATACGGGGTCTGTTGGATGAGGAGGCGGTAGTCATTGGCTGTGTGTACTCACCTAACACGAATCAATCGGAATTTTTGTCCAATGTAAACGGGGTGCTTGCAGATTGGGCTGACCATCAATGGATCATCGGGGGTGATTTCAATGCTGTGCTTGATGTTATGTTGGATAGATCACACACCCCCTTACAGACAACCGAGAGCAGAAAACAGGCTGATGCGCTTGCAAGTTGGGCCGAGGGCTGGGATATGGCAGATGTGTGGAGCAGCATACACCCTCTAGATAGGGAATACACCTTTTTCTCCCCTCCCCACCGGCTTCACACCAGAATTGATCATGTCTTCTGCTCCCGTTCCCTCACAACACAGATTGTCCAGGCCCAGCACATGGGGAAAACGCTGTCAGACCACAACCCCGTGGAGATTACATGGCAGTGGGGTAGAACACTGGCTCCCATTCCGACTTGGCGGCTGTCTCCTGATCTCCTCGAGGACTCGGCCTTCCGATCCTCCCTGTCCGACACTATAGATACCTACTTCTCCACGAATGCACACACGGCCAGCTCCCGGCAGGTAGAGTGGGACGCTTTCAAGGTCTGTCTTAGGGGGGCTGCAATGGCTCTTAGGGTGGGAAGGAGACGGGAGGTGATCAGTGAACTGAAGGAGGTGGAGGGCTCACTTGCATCCCTGGAGAATGAGGCAGCGGGCACCAATGTTCCCTTCACGCCACTGCAAGAGCCACATATTAGACATGCGGAGCTCCTGGAAGAATTGTGAATTATAGACTACCGGGAATACACGAACAGGCAGCATACGCAGGCTGACCGAGCCGGACCCCTACTCGCCCGCCTCCTGCGGGATTCCCCGATTAGCCAACCCATTCTGAGGGTGTTCGACCAATATGGCCGCTCAGCTACCACCCAAATAGGGATCAACACGGCGTTTAAGGACTACGACACCACATTGTATAGTCCCCCACAGCCCCTAGCAGAGCCCGCAATTGCGGCCTTCATGGAGGGTCTGGCCCTCCCACAACTTACTGCCGCTCAGAGTAAAGACTTGAAGCGCACTATTTCAGTGGCGGAAATCAGACAGGCGATAAGAGCCCTTCCGAAGGGCAAGGCCCCTGGAACGGATGGCCTGCCAACGGAATTCTACGCCACGTATGTAGACCTTCTGGCCCCACGGTTGCATACTGTTTATCTGGCAGCCTTACGCACAACCTCCCTACCGCAGTCATCCATGCAGGCCCTGATCACATCCCTCTTGAAACCGACCAAGGATGGACTGCAGCTGGCCGACTACAGACCCCTGTCCCTTCTCAATACTGATTCTAAAATACTGAGCACGGTACTGGCGTCAAGGCTCGTGCAATACGTGCCCCAGCTGGTCCACCCGGACCAATGCGGTTTTGTAACGGGCCGCAACACGGCCATGAATCTTAGGCGCTTGGCTCAACTCATGCTCGGAGACAATATGGAAGCAGGCCCCGAAGGGTGCATTTCTTTAGACTTAAAACAAGCTTTGGATTCCCTGAGGTGGGACTATATGTTCGCCACCCTGTTAAAATTCGGGATACCTCCCGAATTCCTCGCTTGGATCAGATTACTATACACCAGCCCCACGGCCAGAGTGCGCACCTCCAATCAAATCTCGGGTCCTATGGCCATTGCCAGAGGCACCAGGCAGGGCTGCCCGCTCTCCCCTCTCCTCTTTGTCCTTGCCCTTGAACCCTTGCTCTGTAGGCTCAGGTTGATGGCCCCCCACTATGGCATACGACGCCATGGCACGGACCATGTTGTATCTGCCTACGCGGATGATATCATATTGTATCTCCGTAACCTGAGAGGCGATTTAAGCCCGATTTCTCGGGTTTTCGAGGATTTCAGAGAGATCTCAGGCCTCACCATAAGCGAGTCTAAGTCCTACGGGTTCACCTTTGCAGCCACAGAGGGGTCGGCTCCCCTGCCTTTTGCCCCTCATGCATTCCAGATGGCTGACACTACCTTCCGATACCTGGGCATCCAGATATACAGAGAGGCGAGCATGATGATAGACGGCAACCTAGGGAAGGCCATTCGGGCGCTGAAATCACAGATTCAGTTTTGGGTTACATTGCCGCTCTCAATACCCGGGAGGGTGGCAATCTCCAAGATGGTGATGCTCCCCCGGCTTATCTACTACTTCACCAACTTGCCGTTCCTGATCCCAGCGGCGACATTTAAGACCCTCGACTCGCTGCTAACCGAACTTGTGTGGGGACATGGCCGCAGGCACATAGGTCTGGCCAAGATGCAACTCCCCTCCGACTCTGGAGGCATGGGCTTACCGGACTTCAGGGCATATAATTATGCATGTCAGCTGCAATGGCTAGCTTACTGGGTGGCGGGCCGTAATCTTCACGAGATTAATTTAACAGAGGATGCCCGTACTAAAGGGAGAGTGCACACCTTGCTCCTTCCTGGCTCGGACCTTCCCAGAACCGCCCCGCCACTTCTCAAGCTGGCGATCACATACTGGCGGAAGGCACTGAAGTACACGTCCCTCGGGACTCCATATGCCCCCACGATTCCACTATTGGGCATACCACTGGGTTCGGGCACACTCACGGCGACCCTACTGGATCCCTGGCATGACGCAGGCGTGACACACGTGGGTGACATATTTGCAGAGGGACACCTACTGTCTTTCGAAGACTTCAGGACTTCACAGGGCGTCCCCGGCGGCTCCTTTCTCCTACACGCCGGACTCCGGCACTACATTTCATGCAAATGGTCGCCTGACGGGCGGGAGCCTACTACGAACCCTCTTATTACAATGCTCTACCTCATGGGAACGGGCGGCCACCTGACCAAGTGGCTCACATCTAGCATTAAGTCGGGGAGGGCACTCACACTATCACCATTACGAGCGACATGGGAGGTAGAAATTGGAAGACCGCTGCGAGACAAGGAATGGGAGCGCATACTTCAGTTCCCCAAGAAGGTAGCTAGGAACCCCAAGTACAAGTTCATCCAACTGATGATATTACATAGAGCCTACCTGACACCACACCGACTACATGTGATGTTCCCTGCGACCAGGCATAACTGCCCCCGATGCGATGCGGACGACGCATCACTAGTACATATGCTATGGCAGTGCCCCAAACTAGGGTATTTCTGGAGCACTGTCCATGACTCACTCACGAAAGCGGGTACACTGCCCCGAATACCTACGCTGGAAACTACACTTCTAGGGCTGGGACCGCCGACCCGCACCAGAACCGTGGCGGCGCGCTTCTCTGATCTGGCCTTGTTGCTGGCGAAGCGTGCCATCACGATGAGATGGAAATCACCAAGACCACCCAACCCAGATATGTGGCGGGCAGAGGTAGTGCGCTGGGGGAAAGCTGAGGGCGTAGCACTACAGAGGGAGGAGCATAGGGGCCTCCGGAAAACACCAATCTCACTGGAATGGTTTGCAGCATTGGGGGTCTTTGAGGCTGGCGATGACGACGGTGATGAGGATGCCAGTGAATAGCTATCTGGGGTATTACCGTGCCCCGACTCACTCTCCCATGCACGACCACGACCACCACTGCCTACGGTGCACTGCGATGGGGACGGGCAGCCCCGACCCATCGCTCACACTACCCCATCTTACCTGTGTGTTAGCCTTGTGCTTTGTATCAATACATTGAGTGTGACCCACATGTCGATGTTTCAATTATGTGCCTACTAAGAGAGTGTCGGGTGGGATTTCGTAGGGGTGGAGGGTGGGACCGGTTGTGAAGGGGTTTTGTTAGTTTGTTCTAATACATCGACAAAATGAAAAATCGAATTCACTATGTTTCTATATATGCTTGGAGCAACCGCATACATGTACCTGCGGAAATTACACTGAGACTGTATGCATGACATTGTATGCTATTACTGCTCACAAAACTATGCTAATAAACAGATTTAAAAAAAAAAATGCATCCAAAACAAACTAAAACACCTAACTTAGTGAAACTGCAGGGGCGGTTTGGACGGTGTCAAGACTGAGGGTGGACGTGCTGGGAGGTGAGGTGGAACAGATCATGCAAGGAAGGCAGTGGGTAGCGAGCTTTTAAAAGGAGCGGTGTGAGGTTGAGGAGTGTAGGGGCTATAAACAAAGTGAAGAAAAAGGAAACAAACTGCTCGAAGTTGTCGAGTCTTACGTAATCATCTTCAAGGTTCTAAGAGAATACTCTGAAAGACATGAAAAGTAGGAACATCGTTGAGAACAAATGTCAGGGGGAAAGCGGGTAACACGCGAGAGAAGGTCGCGCTTAGACTTACTGGAGTAACGTCGGAGACGTGTCTGGGATGATCGGGTTCAAAGTGCGGTAACTTCGCGTAGTGGACGCGGAGTTCCGGGAAAAAATAGACAGAGTGGTAGAAATAGGTGAGGGACTACTCGAGTGACGGGATTAAAGGGGAAGACATGTTGGAGTGAGGAAGAACTCGTGGATGCAAGTAACATTGTAAAAGAACAATCAACAGAATGCGGATACAATGTATCAAAAAATGCCCATAGGCTTTACAGGTAGCAACTTAGTTCAGTCCGGTCATTAAGACCAAAAGGCTTCTGAGATTGGAGCCTGTATATCCAAGCTGTCTCTCTTTGTAAGAGAGTTTTGTTATTGTCTCTCCCTTCGATCTTTGGGACGACTTCAAGGACCATGTATTTCAATTGGGCCACGTTGTGGTTAGATTCATTGAAGTGAATGGCCACGTTGGATTTGGTGATTTTTGTCCGTATGTTTGACTTATGTTCGTTGACGCGAACCTTAATTTTCCTGCTGGTTTTACCCACGTAAATTTTCCCGCAGGGGCATTTGAGGAGATAAATCAGGTTGGAAGAGTCGCATGTTGCATCGACACTTAGTTTGATGTTAAAGCCTCTCATCGGGTGACTGATATGATTGCCTTTTATGATGTTATTGCAATTATTGCAATGATGACATGGACGTGTGCCAGTGTGTTCCACTTGGGTGATGCTGGGTTTTGTGAGAATTTCTTTAATGTTCAAGGAACGGGTGTATGCAAAGATTGGAGAATCCTTGAAGAGATCCCCAAAGTCTGGTTCAGATGAGAGAATGCGCCAATGTTTCAAAATAATGTTCTTGTAGGATTTGCTGACAGTGGAATATCTTGAGACTAGAACCATCCTTTGGTTGTCTGGTTTAATGCTGCTCTGGAGAGCTTCAGAACGGGAGATTGCAGAAGTTCTGTTGATGGCCTCATTCAGTATTTCGTCAGGGTATCCTCTGTTTTGAAATCGTCTAGCCATAGTTTTGATTTGTGCATTTCTGTTGGTCGGATCTGAGACAATGCGGGTTGCTCTTAACATCTGGCTGTATGGTAGGTGTCTTTTCAGGGAGTTTTGGTGAAAACTACTGAATAGTAAGCCATTATTACGGTCCGTAGGTTTACGGAAGAGGTCTGTCTGAATGCCCTGAGAGGTGATTTTGATTAGGACGTCTAGGAAAGCTATCTCCTGGTGATTGATGTTCCACGTAAATTCGATTCGGTCGTCTTTAGTGTTCAGATCTGTTAGTGCAAGTTCAAGGTTCTCTTGAGAGACCCTGGTCAGACAGGATATCTCTAAAATCAATTGCAGAAAAAAGGTTCGTAAAAATCTAACGAACAAAGACTTAGACACGTTAAAGAACATTGCCAACAACAATTCAATCAAATGTGTGAAAGCCGACAAGGGGGGAGCCCTAGTCATTCTCAATACAGAACTATACAATCGACGGATTACGGAACACGTCATGGATTCGAACATTTACCTGCCACTAGATGGGAATCCCACCAGTGAATACAAAACAGAATTATCTCTAATTGTTGAGAAAGCAACAGTGGATGGCGCCATTGACAAAAGAACCAACAAATATTTGTTAGCCGAACATCCCAGGAGCCCTTCTATCACCATGCTGCCGAAAATCCACAAGAACCTCAAGGACCCTCCTTTCCGCCCGATCGTCTCCACTAGAGGCTCTATACATAAAAGAACTGGCAAACTCATTGACCGATATTTACAACCCATGGTTTCTAAACTGGATAGCTATATCAAAGATACCACAGAGTTTTTAGAACAAACTTGCATGTTTACAAATCAATGAAAATGAGAAATTGATTTTATGCACAGCTGACGTAAAAAGCTTGTACACCTCCATCCTCCACGAAGGAGGGATTTATGCTGTAGAACAAGCTCTACTCCAATCCGACATCAGCGATCACTTAAAATCGTTCATCCTGGAACTCATGATATTTACCTTGTATCATAGTTATTTCACATTCGCCCAGAAGTGGTACTTACAAATGTCCGGAATGGCTATGGGCAATTGTGCGGCTCCCACCTACGCTAACCTGTACATGGGCAACTTCGAATACAATCACATTTATTCCAACAAGAACTGGACGGAGAACATAAAACTCTATGTACGGTACATTGACGACTTGTTCTTCATTTGGAAGGACTCTCAAGAGAACCTTGAACTTGCACTAACAGATCTGAACACTAAAGACGACCGAATCGAATTTACGTGGAACATCAATCACCAGGAGATAGCTTTCCTAGACGTCCTAATCAAAATCACCTCTCAGGGCATTCAGACAAACCTCTTCCGTAAACCTACGGACCGTAATAATGCCTTACTATTCAGTAGTTTTCACCAAAACTTCCTGAAAAGACACCTACCATACAGCCAGATGTTAAGAGTAACCAGCATTGTCTCAGATCCGACCAACAGAAATGCACAAATCATAACTATGGCTAGACGATTTCAAAACAGAGGATACCCTGACGAAATACTGAATGAGGCCATCAACAGAACTTCTGCAATCTCCCGTTTTGAAGCTCTCCAGAGCAGCATTAAACCAGACAACCAAAGGATGGTTCTAGTCTCAAGATATTCCACTGTCAGCAAATCCTACAAGAACATTATTTTAAAACATTGGCGCATTCTCTCATCTGAACCAGACTTTGGGGATCTCTTCAAGGATTCTCCAATCTTTGCATACACCCGTTCCTTGAACATTAAAGAAATTCTCACAAAACCCAGCATCACCCAAGTGGAACACACTGGCACACGTCCATGTCATCATTGCAATAATTGCAATAACATCATAAAAGGCAATCACATCAGTCACCCGATGAGAGGCTTTAACATCAAACTAAGTGTCGATGCAACATGCGACTCTTCCAACCTGATTTATCTCCTCAAATGCCCCTGCGGGAAAATTGACGTGGGTAAAACCAGCAGGAAAATTAGGGTTCGCGTCAACGAACATAAGTCAAACATACGGACAAAAAACACCAAATCCAACGTGGCCATTCACTTCAATGAATCTAACCTCAACGTGGCCCAATTGAAATACATGGTCCTTGAAGTCGTCCCAAAGATCGAAGGGAGAGACAATAACAAAACTCTCTTACAAAGAGAGACAGCTTGGATATACAGGCTCCAATCTCAGAAGCCTTTTGGTCTTAATGACCGGACTGAACTAAGTTGCTACCTGTAAAGCCTATGGGCATTTTTGATACATTGTATCCGCATTCTGTTGATTGTTCTTTTACAATGTTACTTGCATCCACAAGTTCTTCCTCACTCCAACATGTCTTCCCCTTTAATCCCGTCACTCGAGTAGTCCCTCACCTATTTCTACCACTCTGTCTATTTTTTCCCGGAACTCCGCGTCCACTACGCGAAGTTACCGCACTTTGAACCCGATCATCCCAGACACGTCTCCGACGTTACTCCAGTAAGTCTAAGCGCGACCTTCTCTCGCGTGTTACCCGCTTTCCCCCTGACATTTGTTCTCAACGATTTTCCTACTTTTCATGTCTTTCAGAGTATTCTCTTACAACCTTGAAGATGATTACGTAAGACTCGACAACTTCGAGCAGTTTGTTTCCTTTTTCTTCACTTTGTTTATAGCCCCTACACTCCTCAACCTCACCCCGCTCCTTTTAAAAGCTCGCTACCCACTGCCTTCCTTGCATGATCTGTTCCACCTCACCTCCCAGCACGTCCACCCTCAGTCTTGACACCGTCCAAACCGCCCCTGCAGTTTCACTAAGTTAGGTGTTTTAGTTTGTTTTGGATGCATGTGGTTGATCCACCCACATTAGTTATGTAACATTGCTTAGTTTATACATTTCATAGTACTAAAAACTGATTTGGGTTATTTTTTGTTCTTTGTTGCAGCGCTCCTTGAGAAAGGACTTCTTAGTCCGAAATGCATTGGAGCATTAATCTAATGTCGTTTGATGATGTTTATCAAGAACTCTGATGATTTGTAAAAAAAAAGTGACAACTACAACTTTCAATAAATCCTACAACTATACTCATTTGGAACTTTATTTGAACTTTAAGGAATCTATTGTGTTGTCCAACACAGAGAACCTCATAAGTGTGCCCAATCACAGGGATGCGCCTACACCCCAGTAGCGCACTCAACCAATTAACTTTAGGACGCACCTGAACAGTTACGTCACCTGTAGGAGCACCTTAAACTTTACTACACCCATCTCAACTTTGCCATCACGAATTTTTCAACCAACATTGCTGTGCGCCACACCTACATCACCTTGTTTGCATTACCTTCACTGTTCTCCAGGTAGGCAGCACGCCGTTACCCTTCAATCTAAAATGGAATACGAAGAAATTTCAAAGTCGACAGAAGCCCGAGCGGAAACTCTAGCATTCGACACAGAAGCAACAGAGAGAATTTATGGACTCATCCATGAGGATTTAACCCAAACTACAACCAACAGAACCAAAGAACAATGTATCAAACAACTCTTATATTTATCAAAACGGCGCATGAACCAAAAACTCCACGCCAACACACTAATCAAGTACCACAAGGTACTCCGCATTCCCCGAGGCCTACGGATTGCCCTGAAACCGTCGTTATGCAAAAATTCCAAAGCATTCGTAGAAAGATGGAACGCGATTCTAAACAAGTGCAGTCTGGACCTAATACTACTAATCATTGAGGAATTGTCCGGTATTCTAACCGAACTAACACATGAGATAAACACCATCGAAACTGAACCAAAAGAATCAATCACCCCGGAAGAACTCACTGAAACCCTTAATGACATCAACAAACAACTAGACAGACATACAAAAGAAATTAATGAACGGAAAATATGCAAATTTCGCCGGGACACCCTGGACTACAAATTAGGGGAAGTTTACACTTGGGCGGACGTGTACGCCCAACGTTGAAGGAACAAACCGTTTAATCCTAACACCGACACATCGACCTCCGGAAGCGACACCTCTAATCGCCCACCAAGAAGACCCCAAACAGGAGTACCTACCCCCACCACCTCGTCCAGTGGAACACCTCCAACACAAAGTACAGATCCAACTACCAGTGAGCCTTTTTTAGAGGTAGGCCCAGACAGAAACGACGACCCATACGGGGCAAAAGGGCAGGAAAAAGCCAATGAAGAAACTCAACAACCACTGAAGAACAAACAAAAGACCAGGAAACATCGCTAGTAATCAACATTTCGGATACCAACCTCACAAACCATGAAACCAAGATTCTACAAAAGGGCATGTCATTTGTCCCCACTAGCAACACCAACCTCCTCGAGCTTGAAGTCAGCACCTTTAAACTCACAAGGAAACTACGTTTAAAACATTTCTTTGAGAAAGTTTTAGAAACCCCCAAGGACACCAAACCGGATTTACTCATGGGTTTACGACCTCCCAGTACCTTCATGCCACCTAGCACACACAAAAGCATTGACACCTTCGAGACCCTGGTCAGACAGGATATCTCTAAAATCAATTGCAGAAAAAAGGTTCGTAAAAATCTAACCAACAAAGACTTAGACACGTTAAAGAACAGTGCCAACAACAATTCAATCAAATGTGTGAAAGCCGACAAGGGGGGAGCCCTAGTCATTCTCAATACAGAACTATACAATCGACAGATTACGGAACACGTCATGGATTTGAACATTTACCTGCCACTAGATGGGAATCCCACCAGTGAATACAAAACAGAATTATCTCTAATTGTTGAGAAAGCAACAGTGGATGGCACCATTGACGAAAGAACCAAAAAATATTTGTTAGCCGAACATCCCAGGAGCCCTTCTATCACCATGCTGCCGAAAATCCACAAGAACCTCAAGGACCCTCCTTTCCGCCCGATTGTCTCCACTAGAGGCTCTATACATGAAAGAACTGGCAAACTCATTGACCGATATTTACAACCCATGGTTTCTAAACTGGATAGCTATATCAAAGATACCACAGAGTTTTTGAACAAACTTGCATGTTTACAAATCAATGAAAATGAGAAATTGATTTTATGCACAGCTGACGTAAAAAGCTTGTACACCTCCATCCCCCACGAAGGAGGGATTTATGCTGTAGAACAAGCTCTACTCCAATCCGACATCAGCGATCACTTAAAATCGTTCATCCTGGAACTCATGATATTTACCTTGTATCATAGTTATTTCACATTCGACCAGAAGTGGTACTTACAAATGTCCGGAATGGCTATCGGCAATTGTGCGGCTCCCACCTACGCTAACCTGTACATGGGCAACTTCGAATACAATCACATTTATTCCAACAAGAACTGGACGGAGAACATAAAACTCTATGTACGGTACATTGACGACTTGTTCTTCATTTGGAAGGACTCTCAAGAGAACCTTGAACTTGCACTAACAGATCTGAACACTAAAGACGACCGAATCGAATTTACGTGGAACATCAATCACCAGGAGATAGCTTTCCTAGACGTCCTAATCAAAATCACTTCTCAGGGCATTCAGACAGACCGCTTCCGTAAACCTACGGACCGTAATAATGCCTTACTATTCAGTAGTTTTCACCAAAACTCCCTGAAAAGACACCTACCATACAGCCAGATGTTAAGAGTAACCCGCATTGTCTCAGATCCGACCAACAGAAATGCACAAATCAAAACTATGGCTAGACGATTTCAAAACAGAGGATACCCTGACGAAATACTGAATGAGGCCATCAACAGAACTTCTGCAATCTCCCGTTCTGAAGCTCTCCAGAGCAGCATTAAACCAGACAACCAAAGGATGGTTCTAGTCTCAAGATATTCCACTGTCAGCAAATCCTACAAGAACATTATTTTGAAACATTGGCGCATTCTCTCATCTGAACCAGGCTTTGGGGATCTCTTCAAGGATTCTCCAATCTTTGCATACACCCGTTCCTTGAACATTAAAGAAATTCTCACAAAACCCAGCATCACCCAAGTGGAACACACTGGCACACGTCCATGTCATCATTGCAATAATTGCAATAACATCATAAAAGGCAATCACATCAGTCACCCGATGAGAGGCTTTAACATCAAACTAAGTGTCGATGCAACATGCGACTCTTCCAACCTGATTTATCTCCTCAAATGCCCCTGCGGGAAAATTTACGTGGGTAAAACCAGCAGGAAAATTAAGGTTCGCGTGAACGAACATAAGTCAAACATACGGACAAAAAACACCAAATCCAACGTGGCCATTCACTTCAATGAATCTAACCACAACGTGGCCCAATTGAAATACATGGTCCTCGAAGTCGTCCCAAAGATCGAAGGGAGAGACCATAACAAAACTCTCTTACAAAGAGAGACAGCTTGGATATACAGGCTCCAATCTCAGAAGCCTTTTGGTCTTAATGACCGGACTGAACTAAGTTGCTACCTGTAAAGCCTATGGGCATTTTTTGATACATTGTATCCGCATTCTGTTGATTGTTCTTTTACAATGTTACTTGCATCCACAAGTTCTTCCTCACTCCAACATGTCTTCCCCTTTAATCCCGTCACTCGAGTAGTCCCTCACCTATTTCTACCACTCTGTCTATTTTTTCCCGGAACTCCGCGTCCACTACGCGAAGTTACCGCACTTTGAACCCGATCATCCCAGACACGTCTCCGACGTTACTCCAGTAAGTCTAAGCGCGACCTTCTCTCGCGTGTTACCCGCTTTCCCCCTGACATTTGTTCTCAACGATGTTCCTACTTTTCATGTCTTTCAGAGTATTCTCTTACAACCTTGAAGATGATTACGTAAGACTCGACAACTTCGAGCAGTTTGTTTCCTTTTTCTTCACTTTGTTTATAGCCCCTACACTCCTCAACCTCACCCCGCTCCTTTTAAAAGCTTGCTACCCACTGCCTTCCTTGCATGATCTGTTCCACCTCACCTCCCAGCACGTCCACCCTCAGTCTTGACACCGTCCAAACCGCCCCTGCAGTTTCACTAAGTTAGGTGTTTTAGTTTGTTTTGGATGCATGTGGTTGATCCACCCACATTAGTTATGTAACATTGCTTAGTTTATACATTTCATAGTACTAAAAACTGATTTGGGTTATTTTTTGTTCTTTGTTGCAGCGCTCCTTGAGAAAGGACTTCTTAGTCCGAAATGCATTGGAGCATTAATCTAATGTCGTTTGATGATGTTTATCAAGAACTCGGATGATTTGTAAAAAAAAGTGACAACTACAACTTTCAATAAATCCTACAACTATACTCATTTGGAACTTTATTTGAACTTTAAGGAATCTATCGTTTTGTCCAACACAGAGAACCACATAAGTGTGCCCAATCACAGGGATGCGCCTACACCCCAGTAGCGCACTCAACCAATTATCCTAGAAGTAGTCCATTTTGTTTTGGTCGCTTCTGGATATAACAGATTATTATTAGGTAGAAATTCTATGAAGAGCAGGTCGGTAGAGCATGTGTTAGGTTCAGAATAGAATGTAGGAGCCGAAGTACATTCCCTTCTGTTTAATATGTCTACTCTTCTGCAGGATTTGTACTCTGGAAAGAATATGATGGTGTCTATTTCATCTGGCGATTCCTGATCCTGGGTCCGGGTTCTCTCAACGATAGTTGCTGTGTTGGTCTGAGAACTGTTTTGAAAATTGTTGATGTTGTTTATTACACTGTTGGCACTGGTTTGAGGGGGCGACAATAAATCGGTTGATGTCCCAGTTGTGTCCTGCATATTGATTCTTGGCTTATTCACATTCGTCGACGGTTGCAGTGGCTCTTTGTGACTGCCCTACTTAAGAGTAGAGTAATGAGTCAATATAAGGTTTGGCGGAGCAGGGGAGCCAGCTTAAAGGTGTGGGGCACATGTGATTCCCTTCCCTCATTTAGTGGTGGGAAACAACCAAGTTTCCAACAGTGGAGCGTCAGCTGGCTTTGCTATCAGAAACCGTTGGCAAATGGCTGATGAGTCAAGGGGCTGTTGATTTATGAATGTTCAAACTGGTGGAATAGTGTCTGCAATATACATTGAAAAGGCACATATTATTACAGCTCTGTGATAGAATGCAATATATGTCTAAACACAAAAATCACTTGTTCACATTTTCGGTCCCACCGCCAATTTCACACATACTATAATGCATCAGCACAAAGGCTGTGAAGGGCCGATACACACCTAAACTGTATGTATCGAACCTTTCTCAATTGTATTCTTGTTGTACAACTTTTGCCTTGTGCTGGAGGCCGTTTGGTACATTAGACCAATCTGATGTCAGACTTGTCCTTGTAAATATGTAAATACCCTGGTGTGCAGTGCAATTCAATTCAATTTAAACATGTTTATTGTTTAGTTAATTAAAACCGAAACAATGTTCCATTAAACAAAATACATGTGAAAATTCATGTTTAAATCAGTTTTTTAAAAATAGTTTGGTTTGGAGGAGTAAGGTTGAGGGAGTGGATGATAAAAATGTAAATTGATACTTGTATAGCGCACTACTCACCCGCAAGGTCTCAAGGCGCTTGTACGAATACCGCTGTGGAACCCATCCTGACTTTCCCTGTGAGGCGTCCACTCCTGGGCACCCCCAAGGTGGAGGCCAGGCATCCTTAGCGTTGTGGGGGCCGTTGTGGAGATTAAGCAAGCTGTTGCCCAGAGTTGCAGAGTGGGACTCCATGATTGTAATAGGCACCGAGGCGAGAATTATCAGGTCCGTGTAGTAATGAGCCCAAGACCCGCCGAGGCGGGGAATTGAACCCTGGTCCCGGGCTAGACCTCTGCATCAGGGTCTGCCGCTCTAATCATTGAGCCACACCACCACCACCAGATGTAGGTCACCAAATACCTGTCGGTAACGGACGATTTTAGCCGTTACCGACCGGTATTTGGAGATTGAGATGTAGGGGGCCTAATATTTACCGATTCGGTAAATTTACAGATTCGGTAAAATACTGAATCAGTAAATTTACCGAATCAGTAAATCTAGATGTAGGTGGCACTGAAAACAGTGCCACAGGCCCTTAAGAATTTGTTATTTACCATGAAATACTATTTCATGGTAAATAACAAATTCCTGTGTACATGCACATCTGTGCCCTAAGGGCATGTATGTGTGTCACATGGCACACAAACCAGAATCATGGGTGCAACAGGGTGTCAAAGTGACACCCTGTCCCCCTTGACAATTCGGTAATTTTACCGAATCAGTATTTACCGATTCGGTAATTGACATGGATTCCTATGGGCCTCAAGGCCCATAGCAATCATTGGCAATTACAGAATCGGTAAATACAGATTCGGTAAAAATTACCGAATTATTACCTACATCTCATTTACCGAATCTTGAATACCGAATCAGTAAAATTCGGTATTCTAGAGTTGTAAATGAGATTTACCTACATCGGGCCCTAGGTGTTGTACCCAAGCTAGTTCTGTAACACAGGTAACGTTTATTACTTTCGATGTTCTAGCCAGGGAGTACACTTGGTCCCAGAATGCTTTAGTGTTCAATCGCCTAGCATTGTATAGAGGTTTTGTCCAAAAGTTGTTCCATTGTGTTATTTGATCATCCCAAATTTGTTTTTTGTACTGCTTCTTCAGTTGTCGTATTTGCTCCTACGTGGAAGTTGATGCACTATGTTTCCTTGTACACCTGATAGCTCTTCTTAGTTTTTTTCTTAAACTTCTGGCTGTTTGACTTAGGAATCTACAATGGCTAGTCCTTTTTTCGGTGTCACTGACTGAGAAAGGTTTGCTAGGAAGGTGACCCAAGTATCAATCGTCAAGCTTTTTTGTGATTCAAGGATTACCATCAGATCTTTTGCCCTTGAAGCTATGTGGGATAATGTGTTGGTTGTCCATCACAATCGCTTTAGATTTATTGTTGATGTGGACCCAACCTCAGTCAGAGCCTCTATATGTTATAGGAATGTCGTTGTTAATTCTAGATGTTGATGCAAATTATCGCTCTCAGTACTCAGGAAACAGCTAAAAACATGGATCTATTCACTGCCAGACACAGTATGTAAAACGCTAATATGATCCTTTTCTAGCTTTTGGACGGTCTAGCTATGGTCATCTGCTTGATATAGGGAGTCTCAGCGCCAAGATGCTCCTCGGAGTGGTAGCGCGCTATACAAGTACCAAATCACATCACATCACATCACTATATATGATCAGAAACTTTTTTATTTGCGCTAAGAGCGGCAGAGTTCCTGTTGTGTAGTCTATGACAGAGCTTGCATGAGGGCCTTGATACGTACAGGTCGGTGGTGTGTCATGTACCATTCTACCATTTAGTATACGCATCCCTTGATGTTCAAGATCTGTTACTAGTTGTTGTCCTCCAGAGTCAGACCATTTGAGGATGGGGTAGAATTGCATTTGTACAGCCTAGGTTGCATTTGCTGCAGTTATATTGTCGTCTTCTTCTGGTGTGTGTATTAGGTTTGAGTTAAATTCTCCAGTTAGGATAATTTCCCAGGTCGTTGTTCAAACCAGAGTTCTGCAATAGTAGCAATTTGGGGCATATTAGCAAGGTCCTGCGATAATTATCGCTCAGCGCTTTTAGCGCGAGGATAATTATCGCAGGCTAACACTAGATTCAATCGCGAAGATAGCGTGCTATCAGCAACGCTTATCTCCCAAGCGATAGGAATCCATGCGTTAGCTGGAAAACAGTGTGATTATCGCTGGCAATCCAGCGATAATCACACTGCAACCAGCGAAACCTTGCTCATAGGGCAGGGTGATCTTTGCCATGTAATCCACCTCCCATTGGATTACATGGGTAAGTCAGGTCAGAAGCAGGCGTTAGGAAAGTAGCGTTAACTGTCGTTATCGCTTCTTTTCTTAACGCTCTGCTGATAATTGGAGAAATGTCGGTTAGCGACATTTATCCAGTTATTTTGGCACGGAACGCCCACTTACCATCTCATTAGAGATGCAAAGCTGGGCGTTGTTAAAAGGGGTGCTAGGGGCCTCATTTATTAGAAATGACACATCATTGTGTGAAAGCAGCGATTCGTCACTTCTCAGTGCGTACTCCTTGCGACATATCTGGTGCGTCATATTTAATGTATGACGCATCATGTCGCAAGGAGTTACAGATACGTCAGTATTTCTGACGTATCTGTAAGCGCAAAAGTGACGCATTCCTGGAGTGTGTCACAAAAGTGACGCAACTCCAGCAATGCGTCCTTTCACATGGGACAAGCCCCATGTAAAAGGGCCTGAGTCAGTCTTACGCCTGCTGTGAGGCAGGTGCAAGATTTTGATGCAACAACGTCCTAGAAGTGACGCAATCAAATCTCATACATTTCACATCGTCACTTCTACAAGGCTTTTTGCGGCGGAACCGCCCCTGCATACATTATACCTGACGCAGGTATAATGTAGCGCAGGGGTTTACAAAGTGACGCATCGGAAGCGCAAAACTGACGCAAGGCCTCATAAATGAGGCCCCAAATCAGCAAAACACGCTTTTTTATCGCGGAAAACGGCCGCAAAAGCGGCGATAATTTCATATCGCCGCCTTGGTATTATGCCCCTTAGTTTTTTGGATAGTTCTTTTTAGGTCTCGCATAGGTAGCGCATGCGCTGCCTCTACGAGGCATCAGGTAATCAGTATTACTAGTCAAACTCCACCCATGGAGTTTCTCTTTGTTTTGTTGCTTGCCATTGGTAAAATCTGCCTTTTCTGTTGTTATTTTGCTTATTTTTGGGTGGATGGCCGATTCGTCACTTTTTTTCCGTTTCTGGAAGAATCAGCATCGACCAACTACAGTTAACCTACGGTGCAGGGGGGTATCTTTTAATGTAGGGACTATTTTTTTTTTTACATGGTGCCTGGTTTGTGCATACATTTAATATGCATGCGCCACTTTTCACGGTGTTGCACTCCCCACCACCAGCCGCCCCTTGCTCCTTGTTTGTCAAGCCAGTCGTTTGCCAGGTACCGGGATTCCCTTCAGCTGCGTCACCGTTGGAGAGAGGGGCCGCCCAGCAGGACGTCAGCGTCGAGCGGAGAGGTTCACTGGAAACTGAAAGGGCTGCCCCGCTCCATCTCCGTGCAGCTTCACCAAGAGCCTAGTGTCCCGAAGACCGGAGGAGCCCCAGGCCAGTGCCAGACTCGCCTCTTCAACCCCAGGTAACGCTTGCGGCTGTGTACGCGCTGGGGAACTCCTTTCCTGTTCATAGGCCAGCTCTGTAACTCTGGCGTAGCATGGCCCTTCCAGGCTTCT
The DNA here is from genome assembly GCF_964263255.1 of Lissotriton vulgaris. Taxonomy (NCBI): domain Eukaryota; kingdom Metazoa; phylum Chordata; class Amphibia; order Caudata; family Salamandridae; genus Lissotriton; species Lissotriton vulgaris. The sequence goes on along the minus strand of NC_141696.1, from coordinate 1,330,660,900 downwards.
GTAATTCTGTATGGTGTTGAAAGTTATACCGGGTCAGTTGACCCAGGGATAAAGGTAAACTGAAGCGCTACATGCTTGGGTTTAAGGGCCAAGTCTTGTATCACAAGCTCAGTGGGGCATTGTAGGGGGTTCATCAGTCTCTGGCCACCCTCCCAGGAAGAACAGCTGAGCCGTGAGGCTTGGATTAGGCCCAGATTTATCCAGTTTCTAACGGTGCAATTCAACTTCTAGATGCGTGTATCTTTATAACAACAAAGTTTGGTGTTTTTAATTCCTGAAGGTTGAGATTTGAGCGAGCATGACTTGCAGAAGCCACAGTTTATTTTAGGCAGATTCACTCAGTAGAAACCTTGCACTGGGCATAAAAGCACACAAGAGGCACAGAATACTTTTTTTTTAAACTATCTTTATAGCAGAGTAGATAAGAACATTTACAGTATGTCCGACATAGTTATGCACCTTGTATTCTGGCATGTTCACATATCCATAGCAAGTATCCCAAGAACAGTTAGACCTTTTCTTTTTTGTTTGTACATCCCAACTATGTACAGTCTAAACTCCCCCCACCCCTGCCCTCCCTCTCCCAACACTCAGAGTAATCATATTCGATATGCATATTACATGGCTTCAACCAGCATGACTTAATCACAGTTCTCGACTCACCAAGTACCTTTAGGGGACTATGTACAGTATGATAATTCTATTGACTTCCATCTTTGCACCTAGATCTGTTCTTACCCATCAGGGCGTATGGTAGCGCCATCCATAGTAGGGGGTCGCATCATTTCCTGGCATATCGCTCTACATCTTAACTAGCGGACTATTCCGAGTCCGACACAGGGTTCCCACCTGTCTCGAAAGCCCCAAGCGTAGTATTCCAATCAAGGGACGTTAGATTCTTCCTGAGTCCCCTACGCTCCTCACGCTGCAGTGTCTCCCCCTCTGCCTTCCCCCAGCGCAGCACCTCTGCCCTCCACATCTCTGGGTTTGGCGGTCTGGCCGACTTCCACCTCGTTGTTATTGTGCGTTTCGCAAGTAGTAGAGCTAGGTCGGTAAACCTGGTAGTTACACTTTTTTCACGCTCCGTAGGCCCTATCCCCAATATAGAATAATCCAAAGTGGCGTATGGCTTGGAAGGGGCCAGTTTAATTAAGGCCTCATGCACCGTGTTCCAGTAGTAACCTAGTTTCGGGCAGTCCCATAACATATGCAGTGGTCGAAGTGGCAAAGAAAAAGTAGGGGAACTGTGGGTGGAGAATCAGGGGGCGGAAATAACCGAAGATTGAATCAGTGGGCGGAGTCAGGGGTGTGGCTAGAAATAGCAAAACATACCAATTTTTTGCACGTTTAGCATTTCACTGACCAGTTACAGCTTATAACGTTATTTAATGAAAACAATGGATAAACATGTTTATTTGAGGTTTAATTCAGGAAAAGCCAACACTCATAGGGAATACAGGTTTATGTAAAGCGTGTGAAATGTAAACAATTGATGGACAGAATGCAGAACAATGTCACACATTCACTTCAGTACAGAGATCTAGGCCTAAATCCTTTGTTGTTTTGCTCACCATGCAAATCAGTCTTGATGCTGCGCCCAATGGGAACAGTCCAGCCCGAACTGCCTGGCCATATGTATTTAAGAGTCCTTTCATTCGGGAAGTGAACACAAAGCATTACCCACAGAACTATGCACATAACATATTGCTCTTTGATATGCATGGTACATGTTCTTTGCAGCAGGCATATTACCCCATTGCGCTACCTTAGATGAGTAAAACAGCCACTAGACAAAACATGCTCCCATCTCTCTCCAGCAGGTACATTGATCTCCAACGTTTACTGCTCCCGCCCTGTTCACTGCTCCCGCCCCATTCACTGCTCCCGACCCGTTCACTGCTCCCGCCCTGTTCACTGCTCCCGCCCCGTTCACTGCTCCCGCCCCGTTCACTGTTCCTGCCCCGTTCACTGCTCCTGCCCCGTTCACTTCTCCTGCCCCGTTCACTGCTCCTGCCCTGTTCACCACTCCTGCCCGGTTACCACTCCTGCTCATGCCTAATCACAGCTCCTGCCCCATTACTTCTACTGCTTCGTCACTTCTCCTGCCCCGTCACCTCTCCTGCCCATCACCTCTCCTGCCCATCACATCACCTACCTGTCATGTCACCTGCCCGTCACTTCTTGTGCCCGTTCACCTCTCCTGTCCTGTTGCCTCTCCTTCCAAGTCACCTCTCCTGCCCCATCGCCTCTCCTGCCCATCACTTCTCCTGCCCTGTTCACTGCTCCTGCCCTGTTCACTGCTCCTGCCCTGTTCACTGCTCCCGCCCCGTTCACTGCTCCCACCCCGTTCACTGCTCCCTCGCCGTTCACTGTTCCTGCCCCGTTCACTGCTCCTGCTCCGTTCACTGCTCCTGCCCTGTTCACCACTCCTGCCCGGTTACCACTTCTGCTCATGCCTAATCACCGCTCCTGCCCCATTACTTCTACTGCTTCGTCACTTCTCCTGCCCATCACCTCTCCTGCCCATTACATCACCTACCTGCCATGTCACCTGCCCGTCACTTCTTGTGCCCGGTCACCTCTCCTGTCCTGTTGCCTCTCCTTCCAAGTCACCTCTCCTGCCCCGTCGCCTCTCCTGCCCATCACTTCTCCTGCCCTGTTCACTTCTCCTGCCCTGTTCACTGCTCCTGCCCTGTTCACTGCTCCTGCCCCGTTCACTGCTCCTGCCCCGTTCACTGCTCCTGCCCCGTTCACTGCTCTTGCTCCGTTCACTGCTCCTGCCCCGTTCACCGCTCCTGCCCCGTTCACCGCTCCTGCCCCGTTACCTCTCCTGCCCCATCACCACTCCTGCCCGTCACCTCTCCTGTCCCATCACCTCTCCTGACCTGTCATCTCTCCTGCTCCATCACTTCTCCTGCCCCGCCACTTCTCCTGACCGGTCACCTCTCCTGCCCGGTCACCTCTCCTGCCCAGTTACCTCTCCTGCCCAGTTACCTCTCCTGCCCAGTCATCTCTTTTTCATGTTGCCTCTCCTACTCTGTCACTGCTCCTGGCCCGTCACTTTTCCTGCCTTGTCACATTTCCTACCCCATCACTTTTCCTGCCCCGTCACAGCTCCTGCCCATTCACTGCTCCTGTCCGGTCAACACTCCTGCCCGATCACCGCTACAGCCACATCACTTCTCCTGTCCCATAACTTCTCCTGCCCCGTTCACTGCTCTTATCCGTTCACTGCCCCTATCAGTTCACTGCTCTTGCCGGTTACCGCTCGTGCCCATTCCTTATCACCGCTCCTGCCCCTTCACTTCCACTGCCCCATCACCGCTCCTGCCCCTTCACTTCCCCTGCCCCATCACTTCTCCTGTCCCATCACCTCTCCTTTCCTGTCATCTCTCCTGTCCCGCATCTGAAGCACATGTTCCCAAGTGCTGTGCAGCCTAAAAGCTGTCTGTTCCCATTCACAATATTTATTTTGCCTCACTGTAGCGAGGATGTTATATCTGGGGATTCTTTGGAAAATTAGGATTTCGGGCCTGCAGACTGTGTGTCTGATATAATTGCACGTAGACCAGAGAATAGCGCGCAGCCCTACTGAGCTGCCCATAGACCAGAGAATAGCGCGCAGCCCTACTGAGCTGCCCAACTGAGCTGCCCATAGACCAGAGAATAGCGCGCAGCCCTACTGAGCTGCCCATAGGCTCCTGGAAGTACCACCTTGTTTACTTATGTTTCACTCAGTTATTTAGTTGGCAGTCAGCAGATCAGTGACTCAATGCATTCATCGCAAATGTGCCTCGTCAGGGCGGCAGCATTCTCGGAGCCAGCTGTTCTTGAACAGGTAACTTTGGATATTGTACCAGAGTAGTTTCATTTTACAAGGAAACCCCCAGGGCTCTGCTAATGGTGGAAAAGCTGACTTTGCCATTTCACTGTAAACGCCCAATGATGTGCAAACTCCCTGCTGATGTGTAAAGTCTCCACTGATGTGTAAACTCTCCGTGCACTAAAGATATCTCTGTATCTGTCACTGCTTTAGAAGCACAGAACAAAGCACAGTGTAGCTTCAGGGCTCTGCCACCCTTAACCACACTCCCCGCTGGCCCAAGGGCTTCCTAGAAAGGCATCTCCCAGGAGCATTGTCATTCGAAAGGAGATAATCGACCTCAATCGGAATGACAATGGGCCTGACCTCCGTCTGTGCGCGCTCAGGGGGGACTGCTGCAGCCTCTGGAGCTCAACAGAGAAGTGCGAGCAGCCCCTGAAAGCTGAAAGGAAAAGTTTTCGTTTGCCGTCCCGGGAAGATATTTTGACAGAAAGCAGTAGGGGAGCAGACTGAAATATTTTTTAGAAGTAGGGGCACGCCGTGCCCTTCCGTCCCCGCCCACTTCTACCACTGAACATATGTATCAGTCGCGCGTTGGTCGCACTGCATCGGGGGCAATTATCAGGTGTATGAGGAAACATTGCGTGCAAGCGGTGTGGTGTTAAATACGCCCTGTGCAGGACCATAAGTTGGATGAATTTGAATTTCGGGTTCCTTTACACTTTTTTGGGGAATTTAAGGATTCGCTCCCATTCCTTATCCCTGAACGGCCCCCCTACATCCTCCTCCCATTTGGTTCTTAAAGGTTGTAATGAAATCGCCCTCCCGGCTCTTATACCACTTGTGATCCATTTTGTTAGATGGCTGCCCGTTCCCATTAGGTACTGCATCGTCAGCAGTGGGTTCGTGGGAGGCTCCTCCCCAGTCGGCGCCCACGTCTTAGCTATGTACCGACGCACCCGGGCATGTAAAAGGAACGTTCCTCCCGGGGTACAATGAGTGTCCCGAAAGTCCTCGAATGACATCACTTGGCCATCTGCAAATAAATCCCCCATCTGCGTAACCCCCGCTTTGTGCCATGTACTGAGTGTTTGGTTCGCTAGCAGTCCCGTCCCCAGTGGGATTCCCAGAAGTGGTATTGTGGGGGCATATGAGGACGCAGGGGACGTGTACTTCACCGCTTTTCTCCAATAGGTAATCGCAAGTCGAAGTAGGGGAGGCGTCTGCCCAGGAACCTCTGACCCAGGTAGCAATAGGGTGTTGACGATCCCCCTTGACCAGTCCGCCTCTGACATGTCAATTTCATGTAAGTTGCGGCCTGCTAGCCAGTAGGCCAGCCATTGCAGTTGACAGGCATAGTTGTATGCCTGGAAGTCCGGGACACCCATTCCGCCTGTTGCGGTGGTAAGTTGCAGTTTGGACAGGCTGATGCGCCTCCGTCCCGACCCCCACACCAGTTCCGTCAGGATTGTATTCAATTTCTGGAACGTTGTAGCTGGGATCACAAAAGGTAGGCTCGTAAAGTAGTAAATCAATCGAGGCAGTACTACCATCTTGGAGATGGCCACTCTGTCCGCCACCGATAATGGCAGGGCAGTCCAGAATTTAACCTGCAATTTCAACGTTGCAGTCGCCCTACCCAGGTTGCCATCAATCATATCCCCTGCTCCTCTATATACCTGTATCCCTAGATATCGGAAGGTTGTCTCCGCTACCTGAAAAGTGTGTGGTGCGAAGGACAGTGGGGTATTTGCATCAGTGGCGTTGAAGCAGAACCCATAAGACTTAGGTCCGCTAATCGTGAGGCCGGACAGTGCGCTGAATTTCTCGAAAATACTAGGGATAGGGTCCAGGTCACCTCTCAGATCCCGTAAGTATAGAATAATATCATCTGCTTATGCAATCAATCAATCAATCAATCATTGCATTTATATAGCGCACTACTTACCCAGAGGGTCTCAAGGCGCTGGGGGGGGGGATCTGCTACTGCTCGAACAACCAGGTCTTGAGTTGCTTCCTGAAGGCGAGGTGGTCCTGGGCCAGGCGGAGGTGGGTGGGGAGGGAGTTCCATGTCTTGGCGGCGAGGTAGGAGAAGGACCGTCCCCCTGTGGTGGCTCTACGGATGCGGGGGACGGCGGCGAGGGCGTGGCTGGTCGATCGAAGCTGGCGTTTGGGAGCGTAGAAGTTGAGGCGGCTGTTGAGGTATCCTGGGCCTTGGCTGTGTAGGGCTTTGTGTGCGTGGGTGAGGAGACGGAAGGTGATTCTCTTGTTGACCGGGAGCCAATGAAGATCTCTCAGGTGTCCGGAGATGTGGCTGCGACGGGGGATGTCCAGGATGAGTCATGCTGAGGCGTTCTGGATCCACTGGAGTTTCTTCTGGAGTTTGGCGGTGGTTCCGGCGTAGAGGGTGTTGCCGTAGTCCAGACGGCTGGTGACGAGGGCCTGGGTGACCGTCTTCCTGGTCTCGGTGGGGATCCACCGGAAGATCTTACGTAGCATGTGCAGGAACCACATGGACTGTTCCGGCTCCCTGTATACCCCGGTGGTGTGCCAATTTGTGAAGTTTACAGAGCAATGGCTCAAGTGCCAGGATAAATAGGAGCTGGGACAGTGGGCATCCCTGTCTGGTTCCTTTCGCTATGTCCAGTTGTTCCGAGATGCACCTGTTTGTGCGTACCCGGGCAGTCGGTTGGGCATACAACAATTTGACCCAGGCAATATACCCGAGTGGTATTCAAAATTTCTCAAACGTTGCGAACATGAAATCCCACCTGAGGGAGTCAAATGCCTGCTTTAAATCTAGGGAAATACATCCCTCTATTCTTTCATGTGGTCGGTCGCATAGCATGAGTTGGCTGAGCCGTCGTAGATTCATAGCCATGCTTCTGCCCGGCACAAAACCGCACTGGTCGGGGTTTATGAGTTATGGGATGTATTGAGCTAGTCTCATCGCCAGGATCTTACTCAGTATTTTAAAATCCGTATTTAGTAAGGACAGGGGTCTGTAGTTGGCCAACTGCATTCCATTTCTGCCCGGTTTCAGGAGTAGACTATCAGCGCTTGTAGTGACGACCGTGGCAGCGTATGAGTTCGTAGCGCTTCTTGGTACACTACATGAAGACGTGGGGCAAGTAGGTCAACATAGGTCCTGTAGAACTCGGCTGGGAGGCCGTCCATTCCAGGGGTTTTATTCCGTGGAAGCGCGCGTATGGCCTGTCGTACCTCTGCAATTGTAATAGGACGTATTAGCTCCTCCCCCTGACTGTCCTCGAGGCGTGGCAAATCTAGTCCTGTCATAAACTCCTCAAATGCTGTGTCCGAGAGATGTTGGTGTGGGCCGTATAGCGTTTCATAGTAATCCCTGAAGGCAGTGTTAATGTCTGTTTGTGTCGTGGCTTGAGATCATCTTTGATCAGTGACCTCCAGTATAGGCATGTGTGTTGGGACATCTCGCACTATACGGGCCAGTAGGGGCCCGATCTGTCTGCTTGTGCATGTGTAATCTCTATAATCAAGCACACGCAGTTCCTCTAGGAGTTCAGCGTGTCGTATATTCGCCTCCTGTAACGGTGTGAACGGTAAGTGCGTGCCTGCAGCTTCACTTTCCAGCATGGCCAGGCGGCCCTCCACCTCCCGGAGCCTCTCTATTATGTTTTGTCTCATGCCCACCCATGTTCCCATTGCCTCCCCTCAGACTGACACCTTAAAGGCGTCCCATTCTACTTGCCGGGAGCTAGCAGTGCCTGCATTCACTGTGAATGTCTTAAAGACAGTGTCTTCTAATAATTCCGTGGCGAGGCGCCATGTCGGTATAGGCGTCGGGACTCTACCCCACTGTAGTGTGACTTCCACTGGGTTGTGATCGGAAAGGGTTTTCCCCATATGTTCCGCTGCAATAACCGCTTCCATCAATGGCTTGGCACAGAAAACCCGGTCTATTCTGGTGTGTAGTTTATGGGGCGGGCAGTAAAAAGTGTATTCCCTATCTAGTAAATGTTTGCAACGCCATGTATCAGTTAAGTCCCAACCCTCTGCCCATTGCGCAAGCGCGTCCGCCTGTCTCCTACTTTCAGTGGCTTGTAGAGGTGGGTGTGACCTATCTAGTGTTAAGTCCAATACTGCATTAAAATCCCCGCCTATAATCCATTTGTACTCTACCCAGTCTGCCAATACACCAAAAATATTAGTTAAGAAATCTGATTGGCCTGAGTTCAGCGCATACACACTTCCTATTACAACGGGGGAACCATCAAGTAAGCCACGGGCAAATACGTATCTACCCTCCGTATCCAGTCTTTTCTCCACCAACTTGAAGGGCATTGAGTTCCTGAACCATAAAGCCGCCCCCCTTGAGAACACAGAATAAGAGGTGGCGAACAGCTGTCCTTTCCATTTCTTTTGCAGTTATACGCTCTCCGCACTGTTCAGATGTGTTTCTTGGAGGCAGGCTACCATCACCTTTCTCCGGTTAAGTTGTGCTAAAAGTCTATGTCTCTTGTGTATGGACCCCATTCCCCTTACATTCCAGGTGCAAATTTTGTAGGTATTAGGAGTCCCCATCACTGTCCGTGGAGGTTGTGTCCATCAGGCGTTGTGCCAGTAGGGCCATGTGTAGGATATGCATAGATCTGAGTGTTATCATAACGTGTAACCCCCTAACTTCAAGGTCCCCGAGTAAGAAACCCCGAGGTCCGAACATTTTTGCCCAATGTGGGCAAGAGTTAAACCAGAGCATGTCTATTGGGTGTGGGGGTAGTTCCCACGTACACTTCCCCGGGACCTGTTGGTGGTACTACAGCGTGCCCTTAGCTAGTGTTTCCCCAATCCCCTCCAACCCACTCCCGTCCTTGCACGAGTCTCATACATTACCGACTGGAGTCTTCTAGGGATACACCCAGAATTCGTCCGCTGCTTGCGCCGTGATTTTGGGAAATACTTGCAAGCTGTCTGCGGAACCGTACACCTCCGTCTTCGTGCCCCAGTTGCTGCCCAGTTCTTATTTGTCCCTTGCGTTGTGTGCAGCTATTGCAGCCGTCGTCAGTTGGAGTACTTTCGTCTTCTTTCCAGGTCGGGCCGACGCCGTCCTCCCGCTTGCCGTCGGGTCGTTCGAGTGTTCTCCTCCCGTGTCATTCTGCTGGTGTTCCTCTGGACGTGTAGACCCTTCGCCTAGGTCCTCCTCAAACGGGTCTTGCGTGTTCAGGGGTGTCAGTGTCACCTCCATCCATTCTGCTGCCTCCTCAGTGGTGTCAAAGAACTATGATTTGTTTTTGTACAATATTTTGAGACGGGCAGGAAACAGTAGTGCATACTTCAGGTTTCTGTCTCGTAGTTTGTGTTTCACTCCCAGAAATGTCGACCTGGCTCTCTGCACCGCTGGAGTGCACCGCTGGAGTGAAGTCAGGATATACTGAGATGCCTTAGCGAAGCCTTCTCTCTCGACAATCATAGTACTCTGTCTTTATAGTTTAGAAGGCGTGCTATTAATGATCGAGGTGGCGCTCCTGGCCTGGGCTGGCCTGGCTGGCATTCTGTGCGCCCTTTCCACACTGTATAGCGGGGTCAGTTCTTGCGGACTGATAATCTTCCTCAGCCAGTCTTCGACAAATTGCGTTCCGGAATCCCCAAAATTCTCACGTTATTGCGGCGAGCCCGCCCTTCCGCGTCGTCCATCTTGTCCCAGAGTAATTTAATATGCTTCTCCATGTTCTCCAGTTTAGTAGAGTGGTCCGTCTGCTGCGGTATGAGGTCATCAAGCGCGATTTTGTGCTCCGATACCTTTTCAACCAACTTGTTATGGTCCGCCGTGAGGAGCGACAGGCCTGTCGCCATATTATCCATGCGAAGTTCCAGTGCCTCCCTTGAGGCCTTTTATTCGGCTAAGATGAGGTCTAGCTTTGCGTCCTGCGTGCACTTGCCCGTCGGCGGTATATTTTCCATGTTGGAGGAGGCCAGCGGGTCTTCTGAACCAGTGGACTGAACGTCCGCATTTGTGCCCTGATCTTGCACTTTGGCCCTGTGTTTCCCCATAGCTCTCGTCTGCAGGGTGGCGGTGGCAGGATCCCACTGGTTCTTACCGAGCCAAAGGTCTCCGGTTATCGACGCTCCTTATCCTCAGTCTCACAGACCAGCGCTTCAGCAGTATAAGGGCAATACATCTAATTCGACGTCCTGCTCCTGATAGTGTCTCAACTCGGCACTCACTGTGTGTGTCTCTGTTCTCTCCGTTGGAGCCTGGTGTGATACTGCTGCCGGATGGTCATGCGGTCGCCACTCACAGCACTCCAATGAATTGGATCGTGGGCAGTTGGATGCGCCGCCTAACACACCACCACTGCTGGTATTACTCTGGGGGGGCGCCTCTATTGCCGGTGCGGTGACACTCGATTAGACTTCCGTGCCGTGGCCGGCGTGCTGTTATAAATAGCGTGTTCCGTTGCGGTATTGCCCCTAAGCGACCATCACTGTCCTGGCCCCGGTCCCGTCTTAGGGCGCTGTAAGGTCGCTTTATTCCCAGTAGCGTTATGACTGATTCTGTAGTAGACGCCAAAATGGCGCAGTCCGCCTCGGCCCTGTCGCGGTGGCATGCGCCCTCTTCAGCGCAGCTCCGGGGCTCACCTCGATTCTGTGTCCGCTTCTGGGCTTCGTGGAAAGCGCTCAGCTCAGTGCGCTACGTCTCCGCTGCCCGCCCAGGACATTCGTACCTCTGTGAACCTTCCAGTGTTGTTGGTCTGGTCGCCGCGTCCGTCCGCCTCCGGCCGGGTCCCCAGTGCCTGCTCACAGTCGGGTTGTACAATTGTTCCCCGTGCCTACGCTGTTGCGATCCGGATATCGCAGCTCGCCGGGGCAGTGCTTCTTTCCGCTTGTCCCCTCTCACTGTGACGTCAGCCGCCCTCCTCCAGCTCGGCTCACCGTCTACTTGAGGCCGCGGCTTGACACAAGAACCCAGGCCTCGTCAGCGTCGATTCTCGTCTTCGGTCCCAGGCGGTCCACAGCACTCGTTACTAGTCGTCGCCAGTTGGTTACCTTCTCGGCGATTTCGGAGGACTCGAGTAGGTGTTTGAGGGCCTCGGGTGTACCAGGATATTCAGCTTTTATTTCGGGCAGAGGATGGAGCTAGCACACTATGCGTCCGCCATGCTCAGCTCGTGGCCACGCCCCCTAAGAGGCACAGAATACTTTACAGCTATTTCTTTTTTTTCTAGCACTGGACTGTTTTCTGGCACGCACGGGATGCTGAACCGGGGCCAGTATGTGAACCTGGTTGCCTGTGTTAAACGGTTGGCAGCAATACCCACAACGCCATAGCTCCTGCCGTGAAAGCTCGGGGTGGTGGTTCCAAGAGCATCTCGAGCGAGCCAGGATTACTTCACACCAGGGGCTCCCTGGTATCTAGCGGTGTGACGTCACTCCTGGTACATACTGGTACCGCGGGTGCAGGATTCATTGCGGGGGTATCGCCTTTCCGTTACAAGTTCTGCATATCCGCATGTGGGGCGGTAATACGGGAATATGGCACAGTACTCCCTCCCTACCCCTAGTAAGGCAGCAAGACTTGGAATAGTTTGACAAAGTATTGCTTCGTAGGATCAAATCATTTTCTGTAAATATTATTCTTTTTTTTACATCATCCTTTACAACCTAGCTACTTCATTAGTTAATGAAGGACTTGCGATGTCCCTAAAACTTATATGCAATGCTTGTGGTAACATGAGCAATGATGGTGGTGCCACTAAGGCATTCAAATGAAAGCCACCGGCATATAGCTCCCTTTTAAGGGTCAGATTAGGGGACATCAGTCGTCTTACCCGTCCTTTCATTTTCAGCCAATTAAATTCCATCATTTACAGAAAGGAGGGGCAGTAACATGGCATAATATGGTATTTTGTTCCTGTCAATTTGTTCAAACACTGTTGTGTTAAAGCCAATTAGACATGTACTTGTGGGGTACAGTGTCTTCATTTATTCAAAAGCGTATCCACAGCATTCTGTGAAGTGAATGGCTAAGAGTGAGCCCACCCAGTTGTCTCATGGAATTGGTCCCAGCATGGTCATTCCTGGACAGCGTAGGTAGGCTCAAAGAGAGAGAGAGAGAGAAGGAGAGAGTGCACAACAACAAGCTATCCAGTGCACTTACCACGTACAACAGAACAGGACAATTCGCAAAAAAAGCACATAAGCCAAAGGAAAAAATAAAACACACAGTCTTTGTATATACACAATACAGAATAGGACGCGACAATACATGTACCAAGCACAAAAACAGATGAAAAAAAACAGTGTTAGCTGCACAAAAAGACTTTTTCATGCACGTCGTGCATCTCATAGTTCATTTAATTTGCCCAAGTGCCAGGCTTCTTCCTTCCCCCTTTTTGACAGTAGATGACCTAAGCAGGTGACCTTCTTTTGAAAATACTTACTCTTTTGATGGCTGGACACAAGCACTACTAATACTCACAGTGGTGTCCCCCAACATCTAGCATCGATAGTCCGAGTTGAGGTATAGGTGTAAAGTAGGGATGCCAGTCAGATGTGCAATGGTACACCTCTTATGTTTCTATGTGGATGGAAGAAGAAGAGGTAAATCTGAAACATGCCAATGTCTCTAACTTCTGGGTGGAGGGAGATAGGATGAACACCAACCCAGGGGACCCTTCACTTCTCCATTTGGTTAGTACATAAATCAAATTCGTCTTTCTCACTAGTGTGCGTTACTTTTGTCTAAATAGGATAGAAAGTGTTCCTAGGAAAAGTGAAAGGTCGCACACTTGTGATACCCCCTGGAGCTGGGCTCTTTGTACTGCAATAAACCTTCAGGCTCCTGATGTAAACTGCCCTCCCATTCACTGGATTCCAGGAGACGCATTTTTAGTAAGGAATGCGTCACATTTTAATAAAAATGCTATTTGTCTTTCGCATGTGGGCACCAGGTTCGGGCCTGTTAGCAACCCAGCCATACAAAAGCATTCTCATATTGAACCATATGCACATCACACTTACACATACAAGCTTGGAGCCTCCGCCCCGGGCAGGTTGTCACAAAAGCCCAACATTGTTTCATCAACATGGTTACACAAGCCCAACATTGTTTCATCAACATGGTTACACAAGCCCAACATTAATTCTCCTCCAACCCAGGTCAAAACAGACAATTCAATCCTGCAGCTGGACCTTGCTTCAGGGTCTCAAACATGTGAGACCGGCCAGATCTAAGAGTCCGTTCTGTTGATACAAACAGGTCCCATTATTGGCAAAAACAAGTCTTGCTGTGTGCAGTGCAATAAACCATGTTTGCAAGAGTCTGTTTGGTATTTGGAAACTGTTTGTGTAAGAGTGTCCATGGGTTTGCCTGTAAACAGGTGAGAGGAAAAACGAGTTTGAGGCAGCAAGTGGTGTTGATGTTTGTTGTGGCAATAGTTTATAGCCCCCAGCTCACATACCAGGTTGGTCAGAGGGGTGCTAGCAAGGGCAGGGTGAAACAAAGGGGACCAACGGAATACAAAATGGCTGCGGTCGGTCAGAATGACTGCAGTTTATGTGCACGTAGGAACTTCCATCAGACAAGATGGGGCAGATAATGTTCATGATTGTCGTTTTGCTTTTAACAGCCCAGGGACCTACACTGGAGCTGTTAGCCATGTTTCTTGGATGGCAACAATTTCATAATTATCCAAGTTCTCGGGGGTCCCTTTATCCTGCAGGCATCTCTTTGCGTCTGCTATGTTCCATGAGAAGATTTTGATTGGGAGGATCTCTAGTTTCCTTTGCGTCATTGCGTGTCATTGCCTTTGTGAGTCTTTTCTTTGAGGTCCGCAGTATGATGTATTTTGTGACTTTTGCAATTGTGGACTGTTGCCCTCTTTACCATTCCCTTCTAAATAGCGAGTCTCAAAGCAATGTAATAATGTTTTGCAACCACAATTGCAGTCGCAAAACACTCGCAATTGCCAGCTACTTCAAGTAGGTGGCAATGCATTTGGACACCCTTCCACTTTGCAAATGCATGCAAAATAATTTTTTAAAGGCAGGCAGTGGTCCCAGTGACCACTGCCTGCCCTTAAAAAATGAAACGAAAACGTTTCATTTTTTTCTTTTTTTAAATGCATCATGTTTTCCTTTGAGGAAAATGGGCTGCATTAAAAAATAGCTGATTTTTTAAAAAGCAGTCTCATATATGGTGGTCTGCTGAGCCCAGCAAGCCACCATACCTGGGAGCGCTGGCATTCACAATGGGTTTGCAAATTGCGAGAGGCTCATTAATATTAATGAGATTCGCAATTTGTGACCCCATTGAGACCCCATTGTGAATCGCAAAACAGTGTAAACACACTGTTGTACATTTCATTTAGCGCCTCGCAATTTGCGACTCGCAATGTGTCTCAAATTAAGAGGTGCTAAATGAACGGGTCGTATATGTGGCCCACGGTCTCTACTTGATGCCATATTATCAGCTTTTTATAGTATCCATCCGCCAACGTGTATATCAAGGTTTGATTTTGTTTCCCCTCCTTGTCCTGCTCTCTCCTCCTGGGCCCCTAGTCTTTCCCCCCTATGTTTCTTCTCTTTCTCTCTCTTCTCGCCACGTCTCTTTATTTTCCCTGTAATAATTGTGTTCACTGATGGACCGGTTTTTCTAATACAAATTGGTCTGGTTTGATGGCAGTTACTGGCCTGATCATAATTATGATATCCTTGGCGGATCTATTTACTTATAACTTGAGATTTCTGCTGAGGTATTGAGAACATTTTGGGGAACAAAACCCAGAATGACCATTTCACCAGTATTTCCTCTTTTTTCAAGAGGACCTTAAAGTTAAAATTTTACGACCCTACAGGTACCAGCACATGTAGATAGATATACTGGTCCATTTCTAGACCGCTCAAATTGAGGACATGAGAGCGCACTGCTAACCAGGGGTTTAAATGAGCTAAAATGAAGAGAACTGGTTAAATGAAATTGTTGCTCAAAAACATTGTGTTAATGAGATTAAAAAGGTGCTTAAAAATATACTTCAAAAGGAATATGGCATCTACAGGATTTGTAAGTGCTGTAGGCGAGAACAAATCTGTCAAACGCGTTATAATGTACAAGCATTCTAAACAGTGTGAACATGTCCTATAGAAATGAGCTCGACTAATGACAAATCTGTTGTGGGATCAAGCATTAAATGTGACACACAATAATTTGGTGCTGCAATTGAACACATAAGGCTTTGATATTCACAGGTCTTTGACCAGAAGCTTTCCCTTTGCACAATTAAAGTATGGTTTGACCTTGATGTGACTAGTTTAGATTTTTGCCTCACTATAGAATGCAGTTTTAACTTCCAAATATTTTTAAACATGTGTGCAGTAGTAGCATATAGTTTGTATTTAATTAACACAACACTTTAAAGTGTGAAAAACAGAAAACATCTAATGGTTTATCTTGCTCGGAGAGCTCGAGCTTGACCTTACAGATAAAGAGGAAGGTGCCTCTCATGAGAAAAAGAGGCATGTCATAATTTACAGCACGTAACATTTGAGTCTTATATTTAGTCGCTGGTAAAATGTTTCAAACAAAGCCCTATTTATTTATTTGCCTTAGAGAGAAAAAAAACACACACATTTCAAAATGTATTACCATATTATATTTTATTGATTCCTACTTAAGTAATAAGTTATTTTGCAGCTAATGTAATGTGTTTAGTTAAAATAAAACATTTCTTTAACACAAGGTTAAGAGATAAAGTAATTTTGAATAAGAATCAAATGTGCAGTGAGAACAGCACCTGATGGATTACGTGTAGACAGCAGGGGGAGGTGGAGATGTGATTCTGGAGAACAATAGATTTCATTGGTGGAGACAAAGTACTTGCAAAATACTTTTAGCAAAATCTTTAAAGACTCATAAACACGTTCCTAGTTTAGGAGTTTCAGACATACAGAGGGAGATCTGCAGTTAGAGAGGGGAGAGAGATTCCTTTAGAGAAGAAGACTGGGATCTTAGATGCGGAACTGAAGGGAGCAGAGCAGAGGTGATTTGCAGAGAACAGATGCAAAGGAGAAGACGGCAGACTTTGATGGAGAGCAGAACAAATTCAGACGAGGGCAGATTAGATGCAAAGTGCATACCATTTGACTTTTGATTTAAATCCAAGCTTTATGCTTTGACTAATTGGCTTTGGCAAGGCTTATTTGCTCTATGCTTTATTTCTCTTCTGCAATTTTTAATTATTTATTTATCTTCATGCTAATCTCACTCTTGCCTTTATTTTTGAACTCTTCATAGGTTCTGACTGACATCATTTGTGCCCCATTTCTTAGAGTAGGGATTCTTTCCTTTATGGAACGTGCTGTATGCAGATTATAATATGCTCTGCACAAACTTTTTTCTGTTATCAATTCTGTAACCTGATTGATGTTTGACTACTTAATGAAGAATCAGAGAATCTTAAACTTTAATTAGAAAATTGAGCCCTTCAAAACTACTCACACACCCTCATTATTGACTAAAATATTTCTTTTCATTTGAATACTTGTTTGGGTTTATGAAGGTGCTCTTTTGGTCAAAATACGGTGGCCAAGATTTGTCACCCCAAGAACAGATTTTAGTGTGGAAAAGGGTAATGGTAATTATAGGCAATTGTGCCACATTTACAAAACTTTCCAAAGAGAGATTACCGCGAGATTCCCATGCTAGCACATGCGTGTCCCTTTCTTTCTGTAGGTCTGGGAAGACAAAAAAATAATCGAGTCGGAGCATTTTCTGGGTGCTGCTCGTCCCAGCCTCGGCAATGTGGAGTGCGGAAGCTAGGAGACTGCTATAAGAAGGGGTGCTACGCAAACAAATGATGGACAGAATGCTGAATAAATCATACATTCACACCCAGTCAAGAGATCTGGGTTAAATCTATCATTCTATTGCTCACCGTGCCACCCCACTTTAGACCCTGCCATATACAGATCAGTCTTGATCCTGTTCCTTATGGGAACAGTCCAGCACGAATTGCCAAGCCAGGTCCTCCGTGGACTGGAATCAAGCATTCTGGCACTGGTTTCGGGATATTAGCCCTCATCATCCAGGCTAGCCTGAATCCAATGGTGCAGTGAGCAAGAGACCCACAGTTGGGCATACCTATCACACTGAGGGCAAAAAGTGCTAGGCAAAGAAATGATTGACGGAATGCTGAATAAATCACACATTCACCCCCAGTGAAGAGATCTTGGTTAAATCCATCAATCTTTTGCTCACCTTGACACCCCAGTTTAGACCCAGCCATATGAAAATCAGTCTTGACCCTGTTCCTTCTGGGAACTGTCCAGTCTGAACTGCCAATCCAGGTCCTCCCTGGATGGAAACAACCATCCTGGGACCAGTTTCGGCGTGTTACCCCTCATCAGCCAGGTTAGCCCGAATCCAGTGGCACAGTGAGCAAGGGACCCACATCTGGGCATACTCATTCCCCTTAGGCAAAAAGTGCTACGCAAAACAATGATGGATGGAATGATGAATAAATCATACATTCACCCCCATTCAAGAGATCTGGGTTAAATCCATTGTTATTTTGCTCACCATGCCACCCCAGTTTAGACCCAGCCATATGCAAATCAGTCTTGACCCTGTTCCTCATGGCAACAGTCCAGTCGAACTGCCAAGCCAGGTCCTCCCTGGACCGGAAACAAGCATCCTGGGACTGGGATCTTTCACTGTGGGGGCAGCTACCATCAAGCATGTATCTGCAAGGTAGTTGCACACCATCAAGGGAAAGAATGTGTCTCAACACACACGTCTATATGTTGTCAATAGTGATGGTTTTTATTTGCCTGATTGTTTAATATTTCTAATTTTGTACATTTGAGCTGGAAAGCAGATTTTTAAGTGCATTTTATTGTTTTGGTGTAGAAGTACATTTTTGGTAGTGAAGCGTGTAGGAATATTGGGGCATAATATCAAGAACGTCGATAAAATTATCGCCACTTTAGCGGCAGGAAACTGCCGCAAATGCGGCGATAATGGGCTTGATAATATGCCTTTGTGAATTCCCATAGCAGCCCAGGTTAACACTAAAGCGGCGATAATTTTATCGACGTTCTTGATAATATGTCCCATTGTTTTTAAATTTGTTCTGCCGTACTTTTGACACATGTTAACTTTAAGTAATTCACCAAAGAAATTGGATGTTGACACCATGCCAACATTTCATCCTGCTTCCCCATTTACTATTAGTTTAAATGGGAACTTAGTTGAAAAATAGTTTGCGAAGGTACAATTATGTTGTAAATAATACATGTGCATTATCAACCTGGTTCCCTAAATATAAAGTCATCAGATCTTGTTATAATGTCCAGCTAGCCCCATCTTTCTTTCTTTCTCTCACACTTTTCGTGCTCCTCTCTCTGAAATTATTTCACCACTTAATCCATAAACTACCTATCCCTTTATATCTTCCTTTCAATCTATTCTATGCAGCTCTTACCCCTATCTATTCACCTCACAACATAATTCTGCAAGACAAATACATTACACAACACAGAATTCCTTCAAACACAATTCCACAACTAACAATTCCAATACAACAGACATAATTCCACTCCACACCACATACATTCACTTCACTCAAAAACAAAACACATAGATGTTAGACTTTGGGCACCTTGCCACTGAATATCAGTGTCAAAGTGCAAGTGCTTCCTGTATAAATGTGTTATTATAATTGGTTATCCATGATTGACATATTTGATTTACTGGCAAGTCCCCAGTACAGTGCACTGTGGGTTCCCAGGGTCTGTAAATCAAATGTTACTAGATGGTCTGCAGCACTGTTTTTGCCACCCACATGAGTATCCCTGCAAAAGTATCTCAAACCTGCCACTGCAGTGACTGCGTGCACAGTTTTAAATCCCATGTCATCCTGGCAAGTGCACCTAAGTGCCAGGCCCCAACCTTCCCTTAGTAAAATACTGCCAAATTCGTTTTTCACTATTGAAAGGCTATGTGTCCCGCAGGCTAACACCGGAGTTGCTTTGCAGCATCTTGCAGGTATAACTTTCCATTGGGACAAGATTGAGAAATGGCCTTTGGCTCTTTGAATTCAGAATTTAATAGCGCATCTTTTTAGGGCGATGGTTTTTAAATTGCGTGTTTGAAAATGCCACTTTTAGAAAGTAGGCATTTTCTTGTTTAACCATTTCTTTGCCTCTGCTTTTTGTGTATTGACTGCCTGGTTTTGGAATGACAGTAGCTGGGGATGTGCAATTACTGTAGACAGCCACATGGAGGGCGGTTGAGGTGTGTACGGCCTTTCCTGAGTGTCCTATATTTCGACTGAATATACCTTGGCTGCATTTATAATGTTGGGAGGAGTTTCACTTGCACCTGAATAGGCTGTATCACCCTTGCACAATACTGCCTCCACCTCCTGTGGGAATGCTGCAGCAGAGAGGACAGAACTGCGTTGGACTGTGCTCAGATACCCTAGCCACAAAGAGACCAAAGAGAAAATGGGGTATAAGTATTGGACCTTAACCCCCAGTGAATTAGATTACTTCTGAACTCAAGAGGAACTGCTACCAAGAAGTAGAGCTTGAGAGCTGTAAGGAGGAGTACTGTCCCTTTGCGGTGTTGCGTTGCTGGGTTAGCCTGCAGTTGCTGCTTCTGCCAGAGAGAACATGCAGGTTCACAGAACTTTGCTGTGAACCTGTTTGAAGAAATCTCCAAGGGCTTGTGTTTGCTTGCCTCCTGTTCCAAAAGTCTCAGGGCCACAATGACTTCACCTGCCCCCACTGTCCGTTTAACTCCATGCCCGGCCCGTGCAGCTCAGGGTTGGTGCCGTATTTTGGATTTGTGCCTGTCATGACATCATAATAGGCCCAGGAGGAGCTATTTTGTTTCTACATTTCTATTTTTGAAGTGACCAGTTTTTACTTCATAACTTAATACATGTATTTTGGATTTTTGTGTTATTTTTGTCCTGTTTGTTTGGGACAAGGATACCTTATTTTTTTATACTGGTGTGGTGTTCATTTGTGGTGTTTTTGCTGTGTTACTGTGTCTTTGGGCGCAAATACTTTACACATTGCCTTTGGGATAATGCTATCTGCTCATGCCAAGCTAGCAAGGGGGTGAGCAGGGGTTATCTAAAGTGTGTAACTCACTTACCCTGACTAGAAGGAAGGGTCTTTACTGGGCGAAAGGCGCATACCTCTGCCAATTAGCGACCCCCCTTTCTAAAAATAGGTAAAACACATTGTCGTCAACTACGCCATTAGCTCTAACTCTTGCAAATGTGAGACGTGCAGATGCTTGTTATTCCCTTGATAGCATCTAAGGCCACTCCCATCCTACAGTCACTGGGCAGGCTAAATCATGCAGTGGACCAATCTAACTCCTGAAGCTCATGAGATCCACTGCCCAGGCTATAGTATTGGAAGGTAATCACTTCAACTAAGATGGCAACTATGTCACCATGTTGACAGCAATGTGTGGCAAATATGCAACATTTTTCTCATTGAATGAGAGAAAACCTAAGGGAGTGCCAAAATATTGGTATTAAATGCGGCTTTCCTGTTGTGTGTATTTTTACACGTTTACCACCTGCCAATTTATGCCTGTGCTAGGTGCTCTTCAGGAATTAGAGTGTTTTTTTATTTGTCTACCATACAAGTTGAACATATACTTAGTGCTCTTTTGTATTCAGAGAGGGAGCTGTGACATGGTGACACTGAGCAGGGAGACACTAGCAACTCGTGAAAGCACTAGCTAGTAGGTGCCGGGATCATCTTACTGCCCACACCCACAACAAGACAGTACTGCAGTTGAGCTGACCTGAGGGCACAGTATCATAGGAGGACTGTGAACCCTCATGTTTGCAGGGCAGTGCACTCTTATGGAAGGCTCGTTACTACAGAGTTATATACCTTGTGTATATAAGAAGGTTTGATTTTATTCTCTCTTTGGCCTGCAGGGATAGACAGTGCAGTTTGAAGAGGGGCCTTCTCTCAGCAAAGCAGGTGAGGCGAGATTAGGAGCAGGTCTCTGCCAAGGGCTAGTAAGTCAGAAGAGGTCACTGTTGCGGGTTGGGGGGATGCCAAGCACAGGTCCTACTCCCTTCCTTTCAGATGGGAAATGCTTCTCTCTTCTAACCTGCCTATCTCTTTTAATCCTGTTATTTGGATACATTCATGAATGTGGCTGGAAGGGGATCATTGTCTCAGAATTCAGAGTTGCTGAAGCTGCAGGTCAGACAGGTCCCAGAATGTAAGTCTGCAACCAGCATCTCCTCTCTACCAACCAAAGCGAGCCCTGTGGCAGCACGGGGCCAAGTGATAGCAGCCACATCCTACTCATTCAACCCTCACAGAGTAGCAGTCTCACACTCCCAACAGCAGTCTCACATCTGTCAATGCCTAGTAATCGCAAACTACCAAACGCACTCTTAGATCCCTCAAACTAGAAGTCACACACAACTCACAGAACACTCACAGACTACCATTCACTTTTTCAACCACTTTTGAGATTTGTAATTATTTTTGATCATTTGTGCAAAGTGAATAATACTATTGTTTGAAATCACAGATAACATCAAACATTTGTAGTAAAGATATGTTCTCATAAAATAATTTATTGTTTCTTAACAAATACATAAATAAGTTAAATGACTATTAAATATAATAAATTACTTCAGAAACATACACTCAATAAGAATGTTGTCCTGCATTAAAAAATAAACCTCATTTTCAGCATTGAATTCTAACTTTCTTAAAAGTTGAACCAGTACTGCTTCGAAAGTACTCCTACATTTTTTCACATTTTAAAAGACCTTCTCCTTGCATTAGTGAACAATTTTCTGAAGATATCTTAACACCCTAACCAGCTGGTGTTCTTCAGTGTTCGGGTGACCTTCTTAGACTTCATGTTGAACTCAAACTGCTTATGTCCACTGAAGAAATACAAAAGTCCTGCAAATAAAAAAGAAAGACTATCAGTGCATTGTGTAATGTTTGTGAAAATTATATACTTTAATATCGGTCAGTCAAGAAGAAACAACATTATTTTGCTAAGGTGTTCTTCAACTTTTCCAAATTGCCCGTCTATTGACAATATTTACATCTTTTAACAATCAAAATTAACAGATCATTGATAAATACTTTAGTAAATAGTGCAAAACAGCAGGGTCCCTTTTGTTATGCCAAGAAATTGTTTCTTGGTCTTGCTGTCTCATAATACGTTATATTGAGAGGCCGTCGTTGCATTTTTAGTACTGGCTAAATAAGTAGATATAACAGAACCCATATCAAGACAATGTTGTTTTGCATTGTATTTGTTACATTTAAATTGTGCAACATGGCTCTCACAAGCGCCCAAGGGCATTTGTGGACTGTTGGCATGCTTCTTGGTGGCAGTGCTTGGATGGAAGAGCATGTGTCTGTCATGTAGCCTGTGCGAGTAGTGGTTTGACGTTGTGTGTGAAGACCAGAGTTGAAATCTTGTCCTGTTTGTGTCACTACAGCTTGGTGAGTAGTAAACATAGTAATACAACTGTTGTGCTTTAAGATGACATTGTACTGATGGAGAGAAAATGCATGAGTGTTGGGTGTCCTCCTATGTCGGAAGTACTTTGGTGCTGTGCGTTTATGGCAGGGACTGCTCATGTGGTTGAATAGGACACTCTGGTTAGGAAGTCAACTCTTTGGCACTGCAGATTTCATTCAAAGCTGAGAGAACATTACTGACTCGTGGCAGAGTCTATCTCCATAAGCTGGCTGCCTTACTTTACCCTGCCTTGAAGATTAAGGGAGTTAGGCTTTAACACCTTAACGACTATGGAACGTCCAGCTCCAGTGCGCAGGTGCAGTTGGAACGTCCATTGGCCGACGGCAGCACTCCCGAGGTAGTGGTGCCGTCAGCCGCTGGACGGGCGCAGCACTTAAGGTGTTAAGAAACATCAGTCAGCGTGTTTGGAAACAGTGGATTGTGCCAGTGCTCTGCTTGGATGGTAATAATGACTTGGGATTTTAATGCAGGGAAGAGGGAATAACTTAAGTTAAGAAAGGCAAAAGGTGTTAATTTCTTCTGATTTCGTACTCTGTTACAGGGTACACATTGTTGTCAGCAATCAAACATGTTCTTCTGATATTTCCTTCACAAGTTCTACCAGTTCTATGCTTTAACTAAGGGAACTCCTTACCATTATCTTCGAAAACGGCATGCACTTTCTTTCCAATCCCTGGAAAGTCATCTTCTATCCGTCGTGGAGAGTCTTTGTCCATGGTCTTTCTGGCTTCATCATAGCTGTGGAGCAAATAGTTTACAAGGAATTAGGATCTTCAGTTTGGTGAAACCAAGTCACATCAATTATGTTTTCACACTAATATTATCATTACTATTACCATCATCATCATCATTACCATCGTCATAATTATGTTTCATCTTTTTTATATTTCAGTTCACAACCCCAGCAATTATGATCCATAATTTATCAGCTGGAACTTCCATTAAAGATTCACTGGTACTTACTGTGGGTGGCAGCTTCCAAAAGCAACACTGAGCTTTCTCTATACCAGCAAGTTCAGAGCTGATGAATGATGTAAACTGGAGGAGCCATATTGTGGAACTCCTGCACAGCTAAAAAGTAATTCTTCTGCGCCTTCTGTTCTTCAATGTGGTGCGCAATATTAGATAACCTCTGTAGTGCGGCTGAACTTGATGGCGCAAGACCGAGTGACCTCAAGTACCTTTGAACATGTCTTTGGCGCCCCAACAAGTTTGCTCCAGTGCCCTTAGATCACCCGTGCTGGTGACAGGTACCACGCCTTTGTCAATGGAAGGACAGTAGGTAATCTGGTGTAGAACTAGGAGGTTCAATTACAGCTAAAATATGGAAAACTGTTGGTCGATGGGCCAAGGCTATGCCTAACAAGAGAAAGGAGCCCATTACTCCTCCACCCCACCGACGGGGTTTAGTTCATCTGTAAGCCAATTTACTAATACCTTATGAAGTGAAATTGGTATAAAATGTTAACCAGCACAAATCAGTTTCCCTTGGGTAGAGCATCAGCCTGGGGTGTGTTACTTTGGAGGAACCATCATCTGGCCAATGTATCCTCTCCCTTTTATTGTTCCCCGTCCCTCAGACATTGGTCCTTTTATCTTCTCTCTCTAACCATCTGTCTTGGCTAAATTGTATTTCATTCATTTAAATTATTTGTTGAAAACACATAAATATTATTCTCTTTTACCATCTTCGCCCCTAATATTCAAGCCAAAATCACAAATTGCCTTATTAGGAATGGTGCTATAAAAAATCAACACCCCGTTTCAAAGCATTTGACGACTTGTCACTTCCCCACATTCTGAACAATATTAGCAACTACTTCCCTTCATCTGCAAAATGCTTTGCCGCGCAACTCCACCTTGGTACCTCTGTCTTCATACAGGGTGTTCAAATTCAAGACCATCTCATTCATTGTCCTGGTGGACCCATTGTGAGGAACCATAATCACCCCCAGCTCATCCTCCCACCCAGCAGCACCTTCCTCAACATTCATGTTGTTTATGTTTCTTTAGCTTTGTTTCACTCCCAACTCATAAACTCTATCCCATCCACCTCTTGGTTCATAAAGCCGCCAACAGATGTCTTGCTGGGTACTGCCTCGCTTACACTGCAACATATTTGTTGTGATGTTAAATATTTCCACGTAAATATAAATAAATGCAGTTGGTAAGTTTTCATCATAATCAACAGGGGCACCTCTGAAATGTACTGAAAGTACTGAATGACGTCTTCAGAACATCACAATCTCACATCCTTACCTCCAGTACTCCTCTCCAACGAAGAAGTATGTTTTCTGTGTGCTTTGAAGGTACACGGCTGCGTTGATGTGCTTCACGGTCCTTGGGAAACCGAGTTTGTAGATGTTTTTAGGGTAATTGGGCAGAATGTCAAATCCCTGAAGAGCCCAGTATTTTGATCCTATAAGGAACAAATAATGAAGAATGTTAGCACGCCTTTATCTAATCCATTATTAGCATTCTTTATGACGTCCATGCGATGTACCTTGAAAACAAAGTAATCTACATGGGCGTAGGTCATTAAACCCCTTCTCGGTCTGCTTTCAGTCGATACATTACATTTTCAGCCACTGCTTAGTGCACTTGTTCCTGTATATGCAACACGTTTTACTGAAATTACATTTCACTGACATGCATGTGGCAATCACATTGCCCTGGCGTTTTTTTTCATTCCTTCTAGGAGCATATTTTTTTTTTTTAAAAGGTTGTGCAGGTCCACTGCAGCCTCAATGCACTGGCACAGTGTACGGATCAAGGAGCAAATGAGAATTTGTTTTTTTCTGTTATGGAAATAAAATACATAGTGATTTTCCACCCGTAGTATAGGTTTAATGCAAATCCATGGACTTTCATATTAAAAGTTCCTTATTCGACCCCTTGTTGATATTTAATATTAAAAGGCAAATTTCATTACTTATGAATATCGCACACTGAAATTGATAAATTCATTACTAAGCACTTCTCTAACATGTTGGAAAAGTTACTTCAAGGCACTTGATATTGGTCAAGCCTCTGGTACTGTCATGATACTGTGCATGGTCCACACCCGAAAACTGTGGAGACCCGTGGTATATTTCCAGGGGTGGGGTGCACAGTCAGACCTGAGACACTGGTGAGAGATGGTAACACAAGTGACAAAACAACCCAGAGGGTTAATACACCTAATTGTCTCACTAAGGCCCAAGTTTTGGGGTAATGGCATGGGCCATTTAAAAGCTTCAACAGCTCAAAGGAACCCAGGTAGGGTCAGATTTATTGAAGCATAGCATATGATCCTCTGGGGGTTCTAGGTGTGTCAAAGCTACTGCGGACTGATGCACTAAGGGTCCTACACCCAGTGGAGAGTAAACATCTAGCGTGTGCATCCTAACTTGTAGTTCATGAATGGTGACCATTCAAGACAACGATAATTTTATTGCTATGGTGCTTCTGCATTGTTTCCCTTCTCAAGTCATGTAGGCTATCAATTCTTCTTTTTATGATGAAGGGAAATGGATCATTGATTGCCCCTTCTTTTCATGTAATAAAAGAATTCTCATCCATTAAATGCTATAGAGAGAGCGGGGTTTCACTTTAGTTAACATTATGTTATTCTCAAAATTATCAAATTCGGATAACATTGCAATTGTCCAGTGTGCTTGATTTAGTATAAGCAACAACACTGCAACAACGCCAAACCAACAATGACCCAGAATGTCAGACAAGTTATTGGATGATCTAGGCCTGGAATGTCCAAAATAGGCAAAGGAAGGCCATTGCATCAGATTTTCCAACAGAGAATAACAATGACCACTTCAATTATTTCATGTAGGTTGATTGCATCTGAAAATGTAATCTCATATGGCTCCAAAGGACCTTCAATGAACACTAGTAATCTGTGCAAACTATGGGTTTTTGGGAAAGATAGGTGGAATGTGACCTTCACTATAGCATGAGCAATCACGAGGTTAATGCATGAAGCACATGGACATTTTTCTTTATCTTGAATCAGGTAAAGTTTAGATTATTGATGATCTTCAGCCATTACAACCAATGGGTGCTTTCCAGGCCAAGATTCACCATGGTAACGAGAATATGCTTTAAGTGATTATGAAATGTAAATACCTTTGAAGAGGAAAATCTGATCCGTCTCTGGATTTTCATAGGCGGCCTGGATACCAGATGGCAAAGACGGCCAAAATGTTGAGATTGGGTAATCGTAAACCTCTGTTACGGTTGGAACCCTGCGCCAAAAGGAGCTGTTTTGAAAAAATAAAAGCATATCAGTTAATTGACATATTAAAATTGTCAACAGTGCAAAAAAATCAACATTATTTAGGGTATGTTGGCATATAGACAAAAACCTATATACATTAAGGAAAGTGACACTAGAAACCACTGCAAATGTTTCGATGCTAATGATGCCACTCTAAAGGAAAGAGTAGTTGTCTGCACGTTTTGAGTGAGTGACAATTATTTTTGGGCCTGACTTAGCCTCTCCAGCCCTACTCAATAATGTATAACGCCAAAACTAGAAATGTTTTCTTTACTTCACCTGTCTTTGAAAAAGAGGATTTCTCCACGCAATGTGGTGATGGCATCAAAAACAAGAGTTGGGTCACAGATGGATGGATTGATGGGAGACGAGGTAGTTGTGGTGGTAGTTGATACGGTGGTAGTTGGTGTGGTAGCTTCTGGTGTTGTTGGAACTGGGTTTGGAGATGCTCCTAATGAAATGAAAACAAAAAGTCTTTCAAAACCAAAGTGAAGTATGATGCAATCTGAATCATGCACATAAAAGACACCTTCTTTAAAATCTCTCATTCTTACATTAGTTGCTTGAACGTAATAGTTTAAAGAACATATTGGCCCTGCCTTTAAAATAAATATTTTTATATTGTAGAAGGAAAATTAACATAGCATGTGAAGTTAACTTACCATACAGGGCTTGAATGCCATCAACATCATCCTGGGGGAGTTGGAATCGGGCTGGATCAGTATAGGAGTAGGTCGGATACATCAGAGCACTGGGGTCACCAGAATGAGACAAGCCTAATGAATGGCCAAACTCATGGGCAGCCACCAGGAACAAGTTGTATCCTGTGGAACAAAGCAAAACAAATATGATGAATATACTCCCATGTCATATACAGTTCTCTAATAGGACATTGTTCTTTTTTTATTCATTTGTGAATGCAAGGAAACAATAGCTAATGACGGAATAAACCAAAGCACTTTAAACTAATAACTAATTCTAAGCTAGGTAAAAGTTGTGATCTGAAAAACTGATGAGTGAGACAAGTAGTATGTAACCATCAGGTGCTTTGTGGGTCTATGCGGCATTACCTGGTGTCACTACGGTCTACCAGAGCCTTTCTGAGTCTATATCGGCACACTGAGATCTGCCAAGTCTAACCTGAATTACCAGAGCCTACCAGAGCCTAAAGGATATTGTATACCCCCAGTGCTACCAGGGACTACTAAACACTACCAGAATATTCGAAGGCCTACCAATGTTTCTAAGGTATACTAGACTGCACCTGACCCTACAATGGTCTACATTACCATTCAACCCTGCCAGGCTCTGGGTTCAACAAGAGGAACAAAAGTATAGAAAATACAGTTCATTTTACCGTTGTGTAGAGTAGACCAAGTGATGCCACTTTAGCAGTTACTATATAGTATTTTGTTTTGTAATGGTGTGTGCTCCCTCTTGTGAACAGGGCTTATTGTCAAGCTCTGAACTATCTAAACCTGTCAATGTATTATGCAGACTAGTTCTAAGGACATCGAGGTTACTTCCTGAACACTTGAGTTCTGGTTTGGTTAGCTTACTAGTGGATATATTAATTAGCATTGTGTATGAATACTAAAATTGACAGAGAAACAAATAACTGAATGTGAGGGATCTTGCTATGGAATTTATGGAGAATTTCATCTTCGATTGACAATTTAAAGTAATAATTGGAAACATTTACGCCTGAAAGATATGGTGAGAATCTAATCCAGCAATATGATTTTTTTTTTATGTATATGTCAATTTAGCCCTAAAAGGTGCATATTAGATTACATGTATATGAAGGTACATCTGTGTATAATGCCCTCGCTTTATTAAGATCTTTCTACGCTGAAGTAATTTTCGTATCGTTCCCATGGAAGGTGCAAAATAATTTTTCGTAAAACGTGTATGTTGTTTCCTGCGAATGTTTAGACTGTGTGAGCTATTGTTATAAATTTGACTTTGAAAATATGACAATGGGGATGTGGGATCCCACGCTGTGAGAAGTGACAATAACTACGGAATTAAATAAAATATTCTATGGTCAAATAATTCTAATCAAGACATTTTAACCTTTAAGATGTCATCAGTTTTTTTTTTAAATAAAGCTCGCAGAATAAATCTCTTTCTACAGATAACTACGTAGTCCGTCCTCTTATGTAGGAACATTCAGACATAAAATGTTTTATAATTTAATAAGTAAAAAAAGATACCAAAGTATCTTATTTGTCCAAAACTTTAATCCACATCGCTTCTTCAGACACAGCACACACCCACCATTCATGGTGATACCATATCAGGTTCACATACCTTAGTTCAGCTCCCTTAGTATTACAAACCGTGGAATTCTGAGAAAGCAGACTCATTCACAATCAATTCCTTATCTATCCAGTAGTAATGTATATATATATATATATATATATATATATATATATATATATATATATATATATATATATATATATATATATATATATATATATATATATATATATATATATATATATCCTTCTAATGCTTTGTTTAGGGTAGACTGTCTGTTCCTCCGATCAAATTGCTTTAGATTATTAAATTGATTTAATATGGATGAAAGACTTATATGAAATCAGTGCAATAACAAATATTCAAAAGAGAATGTAAATGTGAGAACACAGATGGCACTATGATGAAAGAATGACTGTATGCATATATATGTATTTGACCTCGATGGAGATCAAGGCAGCGTGGGACACCAGGCTAGATCCCGCGTTCATGGTTTATGATCATTACAAGCGAGGCAGGGTATATATAGGTTCCTACAATGTGAAGTGAGTTTGTATCGTTTAAAGATATGGGTCTTTCATTTCTCTGTGAACTGCACGTGGGTAGCAAAGTCAATTCTTTTGTAATTGGCAAAGCACTTAATGATTTCCTCCAGGAGCATTGACCAAAAATGACCTATTCATCAGGGGTTGATTTTCCCTTTGTATTTTGTTACTCATGACGACCCTCACATAAGTATCACTCATTCAATGACACTTGAATGAGATTCAGAGAATGGTATCATATATGTGAACACCTACCGGCTGACCCTGCGGTCCAGGATTCATCTTCATCAAAGTGCGCATCGCCACCAATTGAATTTCCAGGTGCAAAGGCATGTGCCAGAGTTCCATGAGGTCCATCAAAAGGGTAGAAATCACCATGCACTAAAAGGGTAAATGGCAAATTAGCAAACTCTGCAGGAATAGAAAGCTAAGGAAAATGAGAAACAAGGGAGATCTCCCTAGGATGACTGCAGCACATTGATTCATCCTTACCTCCTGCTCCAAAGGAGATCTGGATATCAGCTGTCCCCTCGTAGATCCGGCTGAAGGTCAGTGGGGTGACATCGCTCCAGACTTGGAAGGCTCTCCGGATCGCTCTATCTACATCAGCCTCAGCCATGTCAGGGGTGTAGTTCAAAATTCTTTTTTACATAAAATTAGAAACATCAATATTAGTGATGCCTGTGTGCATTGGGAACAATAGTATATACTGTCATCTAAAATGTTTTCTATCATGCTACCTGTATGTCAAAGATGTTGTTCTCCAGGTAGGGCGGCCACCAAAATGGCTGTATTCGGCCGCATCAGCAACTCCACAGCGGGGCTTGTGCATCACTTCCAGTGTGTTGGAATCCAACTTTCCAGTAACCTCCAGCCCAAAAAACACCTGCATTTCTTGAAGTTTTTCAGAGAACGGGCTGTGCTTTTTTCGGGTAATAGGTGTCCCATCTTCATTGAGGTTGTAGAATTTCTTTAAATATTCCTGAAATTAATACAAATAACAAGTTAGTAAGTTAGTTTGCCAAAAACAAAGGAATGTTAGAAACCTCTCAATTGCCACAAGTGTTTCTTTACATCTCAATGAGAGGTCTTAGACCCCATTAGAGATGAATGACTGTTTTGAGTCTTATATAAAAGATAGTCTTCCCTTGGAGAGTTTTTCTGCAGTGTCAGATGGCCTAGGTCTGGTAGAAAAATGTTTGAGGGACAGTGGGCTGAGATTGTATGTTGTGAAACAGAACCTTGGCCTTATCTGGGATGCAGGCCTGAGCTTAAAAAATCAGATTGCGAACCTTGTGCACAGTGCATTATCAGACTAGGCAGCCATATTGTCTTCTGCAGTTCATCACCACAGAGCAATGCCTGCCTGAGGCAAGGGTCTCCTTCCAATTTAGAAAGTCACTGTTTGTAGGTCTTTCAGCAAAGTACAGATAGAAGTAGACCAGTTCCTGAACAGTGGTCGCAGAAAAGAGCGATGTTTAAGATTTCATCACCAAAGCTGGACTGGGAAGCTAGATTCAGCAGTGGAAAACACTTACTAATTGTCTATTACTACAGTGACCATTGTGAGCGAGCCCGGAATGCAGTGACCGAGGCTAGTGACTGTCTCTGGGGGTATGAGGGAGCCAATAACACATTTTACAAATCAATTTTAGAAATAGAAATGCTCAAAAAACACTACCTTACAGCTTGCTCTGAAGAAAACAAATGGAGATACTACAATGCGTTACGCTCTAGTACAGTATATAATGCCATTACTTCTTTGCAGCAGAAAACTGTAAAAATGTGTCTAAAAAAACTGTATGTTCCTTCCTCAGGGCTATAGATGGGTCTGGAGAATCCTCAAATCTCCCAATCCTAAACACGCTCAATTGTTCCTAAGCCTCCTAGGATGTTTCTACTTGTCCCATATGGCAAGTGTAATTGTGTATTTCTTTTGGAATATGCAGTTAAGTGACTGTATACTAAAGCCATTGGTACATGTCTCCTGGGTTCTGCGGGCTAGTGCATCTCTTATTAAATTCTTATGGCAGAAATCCTGCTTAGTCCTTCAGTCCTGTGACTATTTAAATCTAATAGTATATTGCTGCTTTGGGTTCTGTAGTACAATGACCTAAACAGATTTCCCCATGGGCTTTCAAAATAGAGGAGAGTGTCCTTTATATATCTCTCTATTGATAATCTGGGGTGCCATAATTTACTTTTCGCAAAGGTCTAATGACGTTTTGGTAGCCCACTGTTTGCACTTGAGACATTGGTGACATTGGCGTCCCTTCTACCATGCTATAGGACAGGATTCGTGTATGTAGGTCATCTCAGCACACGATGTGCTGTACACATAGGTTTTATAACAATATGTATATTTGGTATGTATGATTAATGCCTGAAAATGTTTTCTGCCTTCCGTAGTGAAGTAATGCCTGCTGCCTTCCAAGCGCCAACAGACATGTTCTGCTCTTTCTTGTAATATGAGTGCAGTCAGCAGGGAGCCGCCTCTCAGCTTACTGCTATGACATTTTTATATACCCCAGGGCCAAATGTCCTAGTTCTCTTCTCGTGCCACTTCATTTCTTGCTAATCGGGCACGCAGAGCAGTTCAAAACCTGCAGCAAAACAATCGGTTTTGCTTTCAGTTTTTATTTTTCTCGTTTTCACAGTATTATTACGCTCTTTGCTAATAGTAGAATTGTATTATACTGCACTTTATATATCACTGCATCCCCCTAAAAAGGAGGCAAATCAACGTTTATTTCACCTTTAAGGTTGATACATTAAAATATCCATTCATCCACATTTTATTAACTGAACAACTTCCAAGATTAAGGGATTAAAATTTCAACCGAAAAATGTTATAACACGTAGAACAGAATTTAGCATTTCTTGCAAGATTTTTTTTCAAGAGTCGATAATTTGAAAATAACTACAACATGTACCGCTGAACCAAAACATACTATTATGGGATTTGAACTCTTCCTTTATGCAGACTGGGATTCTGCTGGACTCAGTTCATGGACTGAAGTCTGTCCCGGGACTCACCTCTGCCAGCTGTTGACTTTCATCCGGGTCTTCGGTTACAGGCACTGCAGGGAAGGCATATGTGTGCAGGACACACAGGAGCAGCAGCAGCGACAGGGACTTCATTCTCCTCTTCTGCTGGCCCTCCCTCTGCTCAGCGAAAGGTCTCTCTTCGGGTTCTCTGCCTCTCCATCACGCTGCCCCCTTTTATACAGTCCCGTGAGCGGCCCCGGTCACCTGCATGAGTCACTCTTTACAACTTCCACCAGACGCAAGTCAAAACACATCCAAAGTGTTACGTCATCTGTCTGTTTGGTAAATCCCTCAATGTAGCAATCCATCCTGTAAAATTACTAGTAGCCAGGAAGAGGTTTTATAAGTAAAGGGGCCATTTTTTTAAAACTATGAATTCTGTTAAAAAAAAGTTTTTTGCAAATTGCCCTTTGGAACGCGTTATTTGTCATATTTCTGGTCCAGCTATAATGAATTGGGAATGGCTTTAAGATAATGACTACCATATCAGTTATGAAGAAAAATATAGGCTAGAAGTCTGAAAGAAGGACCCTCTCCTGTTGTCCAAGCACCGTCCCTGCTCAAGCCTTCATTTATATTTTCATTAAAACATAGATATAATCAATTGTATAGTTAGATGTTATTTTCATAAGAGCACCAATGTCACTCATTAAACTTGCCAGAGTGATGATCCATCACATGTACGCGACACAGAATAATCTGCCTAGTTATAAGGTGTTGTTTAGTAACCAAATTGTATGTAGTGACTGTTAGGAAGTGAATCTTCCCTCGTGTCCGGGTCCACAAAGCCCAGCTTTGAAACACCAGAAATCTACAGCTATAGGTCTCCTTTTACTCTTGGAATAGATTTCCAACTTTGTGGGAATTCACATAAATTTTAGGAGTATTCCTTGAAATCCAGAGGTGTTTTGGGTTTTAAGCTGTAGTTCGTCTTCCCAAAACACATTCAAAGTGCCCTACATGTGAGAAACCTGCATGAATAAATCAAGCGAAAACATGGCTATTTAACTTCTTTCTCTCTAAACGGATTTCGTATGTTTTTTTCCTGTGGCGAAACTCCTTTGTCTACATAGCCATAAAGCATTGGGTCTTAATTCCCTTGCTGACCAAGAAAAGGCGCCTTTGTCTTTGAATGATAGCAGCATTTGCATATTGTTAGAACCGGCTGTCTCTAGTTGGCAGAGGTATGCACTTCTGACAAATAGGGACACACCTTTTCTAGTCAGGGCAAGGGGACCACACACTTAGATAACCCCTGCTCACCCCCTTGGTAGCTTGGCAGAGCAGACAGGCTTATCTCAGAGGCTGTTGGTTAAGCATTTATGACCACATACAGTAATAAAGTGAATACACTACAAATGGACACAACACAGTAGTATTATAAAAATAAGGATTTTTATATAAGGCTTAGCACAAGACCAAATAACGACAAAAATATACCACAGTCTTAATAAATACTCTTGGAAGGGAAAATAATAGTTCAAATGTAGTTTCTTCTTAGCACAAAGTCTTTAGTATCAAAAGCAACTCTTCTTCTTTAAAACACAGTTCTTGGCAACAAGGTAAGCCACACGGGAGTCACACGACGTCGAGGCAAAGTTAACCCAAAGGGTTCGGCGTCAACCGCAAGGAGCGCGACGTCGAGCCTGGAGTCGCACAGACCCCCACAACACAGTACCTTGGAAAAGCGAAGCACACGATGATCAGCTGCGTCGAGATGTCCGGCGTCGCGTCTCCGGCGTCGATCCGGCCTCGGAGTCGGGGCGACCTGCAGCGGCATCGACAGATGTCAGGCAGGAGCAGCGCTCACGAGGTGAAGCAGGATACGGCGTCGTCGTCGATGTCGATGATGAAGTTGCAAGAGTGAGCAGCGCTCATGGCGTCGAGAGGGCTCGAAGTCGATGCGATCAGCAGCGGTGCAGACACGGGGTCACTTGGAGCTGGAGCCGAACTCGCTACTCACTGGCGTTGCTGCTGGCGTCGATAAGGCCCGGCGGCCGGCGTCGAGGAAGCGGGACACTGGAGCCGTTACTCACGATGTCGAGCTGGATTCGGCGACGTCCGTCGGCGTCGAGATTGCTGGTTTCTTTCAGAGGTGCTGGATTCACAAGTCCCAGCAACAGGCACTTTTAGCAAATGATGAAGTCCTTTAGCCCTGAGACTTCAGCAGGAGACTGGCACTCTTCCAGTCCTTGGAGATTTTCTTAGCAAAGTTTGAGAGTACACACACAGTTCCTCTCTCCTGGTTCCTTGGCAAAAATAAAGAAGCACATGCAGGATTCCCCCAAGTAAACAGCACACTGGCAGAAGGGGTAGGCAAGTCCTTGGATCAGCAGGCTTCTTGTCCTTGGTTTCAGGGTTCCTTGTCAGAAGTGATCTAAAGTCTTGGTTCAGGGGTCCTTCTCTTATACCTCTTTTTGGCTTTGATCCCTTTGTCCATGCAGGGGAATTTCCCAACATCCTGGGTCTGTTGTGGGTGTAGCCAGGCAGAGGCACCTGGCCTATTCACTGTGCAGGGCAGAGTCCTCAGCCGCCCAGTGGGAGGTGGAGCCAGTATTGTCACTGGCAGGAGCAGAGCTATCAGCCTCCCGGCAGGAGGTGGGGCCAGGATCGTCCCTGGCAGGCACAGAGCCATCAGTCGCCTGGCAGGAGGTGGAGCCAGCAGTGGCGTCACTAGGGTTGGTGTCACCCGGTGCAGGTAACTCATGGTGTCACCCCCTCACGACTTACCGCATGGACCCCCTCCGCTCCGAGTCCGCCAGTGGATACAGATGGCAAATAACGGGACCCTACAATGTACATTTATCTAAGTTGTGTTTTTATAAAAATCAAGTGACACCACTTCCTGGGAATATTGAGGGGCAAAGATCACATATTTCACTTACTGTTAGGTCATTAATTTCAAGGGTGTATGATATCACTTCAGCTGCCAATGACACTTTGGTGAATGGGGTGTCACATCGCAATTAAAACTTTAGTACCCCTTTGAAGTTGTTTGGAGAATAAACTCCAGCATCCAGACAATGTCAAGTCGTAAGGAAAAGAGATTCTTAGTTAAATTGTGAGAAAAAGGCATACCCATTTTCAGTACCAACTAGAACTCGATAATTCTAATATTGCCTGTTTGCGTGGATAAACAACACCACCTCCTTCCAGATCATTACGGACATTGCTTCCAGTTCTGGATTTTTGTGGGATAGTTTTACACCTATTTAGCTAATTACACTATCAATCCTTAAATCAGTGATTTATTGGTGGAAGTTTCAGGACTGGGGACAGTGCCTGTAATGACCTACGCAAATTTACAGGAAGGGAGACTTTTGCTAGTGAGATAAAAACTTTCCACACTTATGAAAGACATGTTGGTCTCTTGAGGAGAAACAAACATATTAGGATATTACAGGTTCTAGTGCAGCACTGTGTCATTGTATGTAGTTGTCTTACAAAAATATCTGGGGTAAAATGACACAGGTTAAACATGATACATAGTCACTGTCAAGTAGAACAGGGCATTTTAACGAGTCCCTGACATGTAACCTGATAGTTGTGTTTGCCAAGCATGTATCCTCTACCACTAGGGGGCTCCATCTCTGAGCGTTGCTCACGTATGTCTCTTGGGAGCTGAGGACCTAGGGAGGCAATGCTGTCATTTGCACCAACATTTATAACACAAAAATTACACTGGTGCAGTTTAACAGAGCCTGCCAATTTGAAAAACTAAATTTGCACAAAAAAAGTGCAAAAACAACACTGTCAAGACCCCGTCGCCTCTGCAGTTTTTTCTACCGAGATACATAGGTGCCAAAATTGCACCAGTGCATTCTGATACAGAAATATAGCTATACAACAGCATGGGCATCTGTGCAATCTAAAGAAATCCATAATTATAGGTGCATGCAGTGCAACAGTGCAATTAATAAACACAAGGTTGGATTGGGATCCAAAATATGCCCGAGCACCCTCAATACGAGCCCACACATTTCGGATTGCGCCGTTTCTCAAACACTGCTTCAGTGTTTAAATGTTTTTTTTTTTTTTTAAAGGAGGGGGTTTTCGATAAGAGGCCTATTTTCTAAATTTCAAGGGATAAAAAACAATGTAAATGTTGCCAGGACTCTGTGTACTGATTAGTTCACCATGGTGAACCACGCCTGAATATATGTGCAGCCACTTCTGCTCAGGCCCCCTGCCTCTGCTCAATCTTCATCCATTAATGACCGTCCCAGAGAGAGTCTGGGTAGGACACCTCTACCCGTTGGTAAAACTAAGGGTCGTAATTACCGCCTATCTGCCCCCAGAGGCCGCTCAGGCCCCCACTGGGCTGCTGGTGGCATCTGAACAGCACACACAAAGCCCGAATCGGCCCATGCTGGCCAAAAATGCGTCATACAGCTGCAACTCGGATACCGGCCCATCGCCCATTTTACCAATCCGGCGGTGGCATCTGAACAGCACACACAAAGCCCGAATCAGCCCATGCTGGCCAAAAAAGCGTCATACAGCTGCAACTCGGATACCGGCCCATCGCCCATTTTACCAATGCTGCTTAACTGCGGGTGTAAATTTGCATGAGGCCACTTAATCTGGAAGTGTGAAGGTACAGGATCGCTCCAGTCCGGTCTGTGCAATCCATGTAATCTGGAAATGTTGGTGCAAATGACATCATGGATGCTTTCCATCCGACCCATCACACCTTATCCACTACTGCATTCTTCCTGGTGGACTGGGAGAACCAAATATTTCCCAAAACAAGATATGTGCCGGCTGAGCAGCAGCACGTTTTGTGAAACTGGGGAAAGAAAGCCTGCATTTAACAGGTGTGACAGAGGCCCCACGTGCTGCAGGCCCCTGGGAGCCCCCCTCCCCCTCACTTACCCACGTGCACACACAGCGCTGCACAGAACACAGCGAACAGGAGGGCCTTCATCTTCGTGTGGTGTTCGAAGCTTCCAGAAAGCACTGGAGGGGCGTCCGAGGGTGTATATATGTAGCATTGTTTCATGGGGCAGTGGAGGTCACGACACCATCGGTCAGTCGGTCAGATGTCCTTCCGAGAATCGTGCTGTCGGTACTATTAATTATTTATTCAAGTAGCACGCACTCCCCTGCGCTGCCGTCAGTCTCGTCTCCTCCCTGGCGCGTGACCGCCAAAACGAGTCAGAGCAGGAGCACACAGCGCGCGGGGGCTGTCCCAGGGCCGTCATTGGTAGCACTAAAGATTGACGGCCCTGGGATCCACAAACAGCGCACCGTGGTGGCGTGCTCTTGCACACAGCAGAGGTTAGGCCGAGGCTGAGCCGAGGCTCAGGCTGCACTGCAGAGCGAGCCAGCCTGCATTAGTAACCGGATTGGTGTCACCCCAGATGGGGTGACACCCGGTGCGGGCCGCACCCCCCGCACCCCCCTAGTGACGCCACTGGGAGCCAGCATTGTATCAGGCAGGGCAGGCTATCAGAAGCTACTCTCCCCCTACTCTCAATGCAAATGTCCCACTCATCCCACACTGACTCAGCAGATCTCTGGAGCCACCCAGCTCCTGTCACACACACACCAAACCAGCAGAAACCAGAAATAGTTAGACAAGAAAATAGC
The DNA here is from genome assembly GCF_964263255.1 of Lissotriton vulgaris. Taxonomy (NCBI): domain Eukaryota; kingdom Metazoa; phylum Chordata; class Amphibia; order Caudata; family Salamandridae; genus Lissotriton; species Lissotriton vulgaris. The sequence continues at coordinate 1,330,622,822 of NC_141696.1, read as the reverse complement.
CACTTTCTAAAAGCGCTATTTTCAAACCCAGAGTCCAAAAACCATCCACGCAAATGGATGCGTGATTAAACCCCGAGTTCAGGGATACCAAACTCGATATTGCACCATGCTCCCCGAGCCAGCTAGGATTATAGCATTAATAACCCAGGCAGCCCATTCTAACTAATGGAGAGCGGGTTACCTTACAATAGTGAATAACGAATATGGCTGTAATTCACTATTAGGACATGACAACCTTGTCAGGCTTGTCCTACCGTATGCTTACAATGCACCCTGCCCTCAGGCCTACCATAGGGGTGACTAACATGAAGTTAAGGGAAGGTTTGGGGACTGGCAAGTAGGTGTACTTGCGCAGTCAGCGTGACAGTACCAGACTGCACGTAGGTCTAGCAATGGCAGACCTGTAGACATACTTTTACTAGGCCGCTTTTGTGGGTGGCACAACATGTGCTGCAGGCCCACAAGCAGCATTTGTATTTACAAGCCCTGGCACTCCTGGTGCACTAGACTAGGGACTGACAGTAAACCAAATAAGCCAAACATGGAATTCAATCAATACAGTAATTTAACATAGGGAGCACTTGCACTGTGGCACTGATCAGCAGTGGCACAGTGCCCAAAGCAGTATACCAGCAAAAACATTGTAAACAGTGGAGGCAAACAGAAAAAAATGGAGGAGAGACTCAAGCCAATGATGTCAGGTCTAACACGTGTCCCCTCCAGCTGAAATGTGGGGAGATCTCATCACTAAGGCGGAAAAATCTGGACAGACCATCAGCATTGGTGTAAAGTCCATCCCCTGTAGAGAAATGGACCACCTCAACAGTTTTGGATTCTCACCCCTCATCTGCATCAACCATCTGAGGGGCCTGTGGTCTGTCTGAACCCGGAAGTGAGTCCCAAACAGGTAGGGTCTTAGCTTCTTCAGCGCCCAGACCACAGCAAATGCTTCTCGCTCTATCGCACTCCACTTCTGTTCCCTGGGAAGTAACCTCCTGCTGATGAAGGCTACAGGTAAGTCTCAGCCCTCTTCATTCACCTGAGCTAGAACAGCCCCCACGCCATGCTCTGAAGCGTCCGTCTAGACAACAAATTCTTTAGAAAAGTCGGGTGCTTGGAGTATAGGTGCTGTGCACATTGCAGCTTTCAGGGTGTCAAAGGCCGTCTGGCAGGCGTCAGTCCAGATCACATTTCCTGGCTGCTTCCTGGAAGTCAACGAAGTCAAGGGGTGCACAATGTAACCATAATCCTTGACAAACCTCCTGTAGTAACCCGTGAGACCTAAGAAGGCTCTCACCTGAGTTTGGGTTTTGGGCGGTGCCCAAGCCAGGATGGTATCAATCTTGGGTTGCAGGGGGGCCACCTTGCCGCTCCCTACTTGGTGCCCCAAGTACACCACTGAACCCTGCCCAATCTGGCACTTACTGGCTTTGATTGTGAGGCCTGCTCGGCGCAGGGCCAACAACACTTCCTGGAGTTGGCGCAAGTGTTCCTCCCAGCTGGCGCTGAACACTGCGATGTCGTCCAGGTAGGCGGCACTGAAATCCTCCAGTCCAGCCAAGACCTGGTTGACCAACCTCTGGAAGGTGGCAGGGGCATTCTTCATCCCAAAGGGCATAACCCGGAACTGGTAGAGCCCATCTGGTGTGGAGAATGCTGACCTCTCTTTTGCCCCATCAGTTAAGGCGATCTGCCAGTACCCAGACGTTAGATCAAACGTGCTAAGGTACAGTGCAGCTCCCAACCAATCTATGAGTTCATCAGCTCTGGGGATGGGGTGCGCATCAGTCTTGGTGACTGAATTGAGTCCTCGGTAATCCACACAGAACCGAAGTTCTGGTGAAGCACAAGACGCTGCAGCCTTCGGGACCAAGACCACTGGGCTGGCCCAAGGACTGCTAGAGGACTCAACCACCCCTAAGGCAAACATTTTGGATACCTCCTCCTTAATGTATGCTCTGACCTTGTCAGTCACCCTGTAAGCCTTGTGCGTGACAGGAGTGCTGTCCCCGGTGTCCACGTCATGGACACACCAATGAGTGACACCAGGAACCAAGGAAAACAGATCAGGGAATTGTCCCAACAGTTGGCGACAATCCTGCTGCTGCTCAAGAGTCAGTGTGTCAGAGAGGACCACACCATCCACTGACCCATCTTGCTCTTTTGCATACAGGAGGTCAGGAAGAGGCTCACTCTCCTCCTCCATTCCAGCATCTGTAGCTAGGAGCATGCCCACTTCAGACCTTTCTAAGTGGGGCTTCAGACGGTTGACATGCGGGACCCTCAAGGGGTTCCTGGGAGATTTCAAGTCCACCAAGTAGGTGACATCGCTCTTCTTCTCCACAACCTTAAACGGTCCAGTCCACCTGTCCTTGAGCGCACAAGGTTCCACAGGGGACATGACCCAAACTTCCTGACCAGGCTGAAGCTCAACCAGAGTGGCATTCGGTCGTACCACCGCTTCATCTCTTCCTGGCTGGCCTCCAGATTTGCCTGAGCAAGATCTCTGAAGCGCCTAGTCTGGTTCCTAAAGGCCAGCATGTAACTGTATACATCCTGGGGAGGTTTCCTGGGAGATTGCTCCCAGCCTTCTTTGACCAGACTCAAAGGTCCTCTTACCGGGTGACCATACAAAAGCTCAAAGGGGCTGAACCCTAGAGACTTCTGTGGCACCTCACGGTAAGCAAACAGTAGGCATGGCAAGGTGACGTCCCATTTACGCCTCATTGGTTCCTCAAGACCCATGATCATGCCTTTAAGGGTACGGTTGAATCTCTCAACCAACCCATTACCTTGAGGGTGGTAAGGAGTGGTGAACTTGTAGGTTACCCCACACTCCTTCCACAGAGACTTCATATAGTTGGAAATGAAGTTGGTGCCCTGGTCTGACACCACCTCTCTGGGGAACCCCATTCGGGAGAAAACACCCATCAGTGCCCGTCCCACCATGGGGCCGTCACTGTTCGGAGAGGGATGGCTTCCGGGTACCGAGTGGCATGGTCCACCAAGACCAGGATGAACCTGTTGCCCAGGGCTGTCTTGGGGTCCAGGGGCCCAACAATGTCAATCCCCACCCGGTCAAAGGGGGTACTGACCACTGGAAAAGGTTGGAGGGGAGCCTTCTGCTTCCTTCCGCTTTTCCCACTTGCCTGGCAAGTGTGACAAGTTTTACAGTGGATGTCTACATCCCTTCGCATCTGAGGCCAATAAAAATGGGTGACATGCCTGTCATAGGTCTTGTCCTGCCCCAGATGTCCAGCTAAAGGAACGTCATGAGCCAAACCCAGTAGGAAGGCTCTGAAGCGCTGGGGTACCACCAGCACACGGGCTGACCCAGGCTCAGCAGCCTTAGGCTCGCTATACAGGAGGTTGTTCTCCCAGTAAACAAAATGTGACCCTGACTGATCACCTGAGGTTTGAGCTGAGGCCTGCTGCCTCATACCCACAAGAGAAGGGCACACTTTTTGTTCTGCACAAAATTCTTCCCTGGAGGGACCACCATCCTGCTGCCAATGGGTCAGCTCGGGCAGGTCTCCCAGTTCAGCAACTCGTTCCCCTGTGGGCTCCAGGGCATCCCCCTCAGGGTCTACCTTCTCCTGGACCACGGGAACTATGGGGGACGGTTTCCTGCGCCCCCTGCCTCTTCTCTTTACAGCTGGGCCCTGGGCCATACTTTCAGGCTCCGGGACCCCATCAACACCCTTACTTGCTGTCATGGTCGCACACACCCACTCTGGCACACCCAACATTTTCAAATGTGTCTCCCTCTCCACCTTAGCCCAAGGGGAGTCTTCTAAATCATTGCCCAGGAGACAATCAACAGGCATGGGGGCCTCACAGCAACCTGAAGAGTACCTGGAACTCCCCCCCATTCAAAGGGAACCTGAGCTACCTCACACTCTCTCTGGGAGTTTTCAGCAGCTATCACAGGGTAGAATGCGTGGGGAACCACCTGCTCTCTGGACACCAAGTGACACTTGACAGCTGTCACACTCGCTCCGGTGTCTCTGAGAGCTTCCACTCTATGGCCAATAATGGTCACCCACTGCCTATATTTATTAGTGTTACTAGGCAGAGGGGGTGGAGGGACCATTTCCATGTCTCCTAAAGAGACCAGGGACATCTCTGCGGGACCCCTCCCACCAGGGGCAACCATCTCCTCCCCTCCCAGGGCTACACTCGCCAACTGACGGGGGGGTGCACGTGGTGGTGCATTAGAATTCTTCATGGGACACTGGGGATCATAATACCGGTGTCCCACCTGCCCACAAACGTAGCAGGTCATTGGGCCCCTATGAACAGGTTTACCTCTCGGGCCCCTGGCTTCTTCACAGGGGGAGGCTGGGAACCATTCCCTTGGTTCCCTTGGGGATTACTTTGGGGCCCTTTCTGGAACTCCTTCTGTTTTCCCTTGCCCCCCCCCCACTCTTCTGCTGGGGACCCTGCCCACTTTTGGCTGAGTCTCCCATTGGACCCTTGTGGACCCTGGTACTGACCCAGCGGTCCGCCTCCTCAGCAAGTTTTCTAGGGTTAGATATCTTGCTATCAATAAGGTGCTGGTGCAACTCTGGAAAACAGTTATTAGACAAATGCTCCCAAGCAAACAAATCATAAAGAGCTTCATAACTTTCCACTATGCTGCCCTTTACCCAACCATCCATGGCTCTGCAAAAAAAAGACACATATTCAACCCACGTAGTACCAGGCAACTTCTTACATTCTCTAAAGGTTTGTCTGTACTTTTCTGGGGTTAGGCCATACCTCAACATTAAAGCATCTTTCATATGAGCATAAGACATCCTATCCTCAACAGGCATGTCTAACAGGGTATCTCTTCCCTCATTCACAAAGCGACCCCACAACCCCACTCCCCAATTCTTCTCAGGGACCTGGTGGGCCAACAATGCTAACTCATATGCTTTAAACCATTGACCAATATCCTCATTCTTCTGAAAATCTTTGATCACATCTTTGGGAAAGTAAAACTGACTTTCTGCAGGCACAGATGGGATGCTGCCACCAGAGGGATCCAATTCTAAATTTTTAGCTTGGATCTCCAACTCCCTCAACCTGGTTTTACGCTCCAAAGCTAACTTCTCTCTCTCAAATTCTAACCTTTTGATCTCCAAATCAGCTTCTCTTCTGCCTCTTGCATTTTCTAACTCCAACTGCCCATTTATCTTAAGCCTTGCCATTTCAATGTTGTATTCTCGCTCTTTCGCCCTTTCTTCTCTTTCTTCAGGGGAAAAACCTTTGGAGGAAACACTGCTACCGGGAGAGGACACAGGCCCATTCACTGGCACCTCCTCATCCCCTTCCACTGGCGGTACCACCACCGGATCAGTGGGATCTCTGGAATCTAGCCAGGCCTCCAAGGCTTTGCGATATTCCTCCTTCAATGAGAGGCCTTTGGTAGGAACTTTAAACTGCTTGCAAAAGGATTTCAGCATCTTTGCTGGGTATCCGTTGATCTTATTCCTATCAAATTCCTCCACAACAACAACAGGGGCAGTGACTCCGGTGTCACTCATGGTCAAAACTGGCAGTGTTCAAAAAATCAAGCTTTCAGAAAAGCGGAGAACAAAAATAGAATCCTTCCAAATTAGATTGTGGCTGCGCTATGGTCTGCTTTCGCTATGTAGCGCACACTAATCACTGCACATGGGTCATAAATGCAAAGCTCAAATCCTCACCGCTGGCACCAATGTTAGAACCGGCTGTCTCTAGTTGGCAGAGGTATGCACTTCTGACAAATAGGGACACACCTTTTCTAGACCCCCACAACACAGTACCTTGGAAAAGCGAAGCACACAATGATCAGCGGCGTCGAGATGTCCGGCGTTGCGTCTCCGGCGTCGATCCGGCCTCGGAGTCGGGGCGACCTGCAGCGGCGTCGACAGATGTCAGGCAGGAGCAGCGCTCACGAGGTGAAGCAGGATACGGCGTCGTCGTCGATGTCGATGATGAAGTTGCAAGAGTGAGCAGCGCTCACGGCGTCGAGAGGGCTCGAAGTCGATGCGATCAGCAGCGGTGCAGACACGGGGTCACTTGGAGCTGGAGCCGAACTCGCTACTCACTGGCGTTGCTGCTGGCGTCGATAAGGCCCGGCGGCCGGCGTCGAGGAAGCGGGACACTGGAGCTGTTACTCACGATGTCGAGCTGGATTCGGTGACGTCCGTCGGCGTCGAGATTGCTGGTTTCTTTCAGAGGTGCTGGATTCACAAGTCCCAGCAACAGGCACTTTTAGCAAATGATGAAGTCCTTTAGCCCTGTGACTTCAGCAGGAGACTGGCACTCTTCCAGTCCTTGGAGATTTTCTTAGCAAAGTTTGAGAGTACACACACAGTTCCTCTCTCCTGGTTCTTTGGCAAAAATAAAGAAGCACATGCAGGATTCCCCCCAGTAAACAGCACACTGGCAGAAGGGGTAGGCAAGTCCTTGGATCAGCAGGCTTCTTGTCCTTGGTTTCAGGGTTCCTTGTCAGAAGTGATCTAAAGTCTTGGTTCAGGGGTCCTTCTCTTATACCCCTTTTTGGCTTTGATCCCTTTGTCCATGCAGGGGAATTTCCCAACATCCTGGGTCTGTTGTGGGTGTAGCCAGGCAGAGGCACCTGGCCTATTCACTGTGCAGGGCAGAGTCCTCAGCCGCCCAGTGGGAGGTGGAGCCAGTATTGTCACTGGCAGGAGCAGAGCTATCAGCCTCCCGGCAGGAGGTGGGGCCAGGATCGTCCCTGGCAGGCACAGAGCCATCAGTCGCCTGGCAGGAGGTGGAGCCAGCATTGTATCAGGCAGGGCAGGCTATCAGAAGCTACTCTCCCCCTACTCTCAATGCAAATGTCCCACTCATCCCACACTGACTCAGCAGATCTCTGGAGCCACCCAGCTCCTGTCACACACACACCAAACCAGCAGAAACCAGAAATGGAATTCAATCAATACAGTAATTTAACATAGGGAGCACTTGCACTGTGGCACTGATCAGCAGTGGCACAGTGCCCAAAGCAGTATACCAGCAAAAACATCGTAAACAGTGGAGGCAAACAGAAAAAAATGGAGGAGAGACTCAAGCCAATGATGTCATGTCTAACACATATGTTGGATATATGTAAATAAACACGACCTCCAAAATGTTTGTGAACATTTCTGGATGTTCATTGTAGGTGGTCAAGCAACTCTGCTGGTATAATCCACTTGTATGCTCTGAATGATGGTGGAGCCAGCCTTGGCTTTGCCATCGGAATTACAATGTCAGTTTTCGACAGCCTTTCCATGTCAGCCTTTACGACATGGAAAGGCTGTCCGAAAGTGAATTTGGCTGCCCCTGACAGAGCCCCCAACATACTGGCCCTCCACTTTGGGGCCTGGGGGGCACCTAATGTGCCCCCCTAAACATCTCTGCACCGCGTGGCAGGCACTACATGGTGCCTGCCACACGGTGCAGGGATGTTTGCAAGCATCCATTTTTCAATGGAAGCTTGTGCTGCAGGCGTTTTTTGCCTGTCGCTCAGGCTTCCATTGAAAAATGGATGTTTGAGACTGCCCTATGGGCAGCCGCATTCTAATCCTGTGGTTAGAACTACCGACCTAAGGTCGGGTGCTTCCAAATGGCAAAGGTATCATGCTGACGTAAGTCCGCCGGACATTGTGATGAGGCCCTGCATTATGAAACATCCAATATTAGTGTGCACAGCAGGTTTTTTTATATATCTAACTTATAGCTAGGTGCACAAAAACCTTGGCGAACCCTATATTCTTGTATAAAACAAATACTCCTTCCACTTTCTTACTGAAAAAAATGAATTTGAATGTGATTGAATCGAGAAACGTCATATACAGAGGCCGGAAAATGTTACTTTGTCAGTGGCCTTAGGCAGATGCAGAGTTGTTGTAATAGGGTTTCCTAAGTTCTGGAAGCTCTGGTACATTCACATACATATATGTTTTTAAACGCACTTTATTTGGTTTTGGTAAGCAATCCAGTACAGAAGGTTACATCAGCAACTGCACAGAGTGCCAGAATATCCGTTATTTTGCACGGCAATTGTCCTGTGCACTGTATCTACATATGACATCATTAAAGACAGTTTATATATTGTGAAAGGCATTGTGTCACGTGTGACATTATAACATTATAACTGTCATGTTAACCCCTTGTGTAGGTGAATATTTAAAATTTTATTTTCATTTCATTTCATTTCATATCATTTCATTTCACTAACGGCAGGCAAATAGCAGAGCATACATATTAAGAGAAGCATTCCTTGCTTGAGCAATATATTCTTCAATAATACAATTCAACAGAGATCCAAATGTCATTGTATCGTGGGGAACCGGGGCTTATGTTATTGATCCCTTTAGCTGTGCCATTTCTAGACACCTGCAGACTGTAGACGTACACCAACGATACCATTGTGTGAGTGATAGACTGTACCCTAAATGGGACAGCAATGTCGCAACCCAGTCATGAAGTGCAAATTACTGCTATTAATCATTAGTCAAGTCTAAAGCTTTGAAGGATTCCAGTATTGAATCCCAGTCCATGGCTATTGGCCTACTCCGCAACCCATGGTATTCGTCCCAGTGGAGTGCCCCGCTCTCCGCCATTCCCCATCTTTTCACATCCTCCCTCCATGACACGACAGTAGGGGGGGCTGCTGACTTGCACCTACTAGTAATGAGGCATTCTGCTAGGAGAAGGGCCAAATCTGCAAATCTCACTTGTACCTAATAGGTTTTTGGACGTGGGTATAGACCTAAAAGACAGCTCTCAACTATTTACCAGTTAGTACCTCCGTCTACTTGCCCCAATGTGGTTCCCATCTGCATTCCATGGAGACAGCGTGAAACACTGCGTGTAACCTGGGTGGTGCGAGGTAGGCTTGATGGAGAATTGTATACATTTGAATCTAGTATTTCGGCAGATTTTCTTGGGAAATTCAAGTAGAGAATTCTATTCATTGTCCTGACTAATTCCCACTGGGTCTGTAATTGTGCCAGAGATATGGCTAAGTTTGTGTGGAAGCTTCGATATAGACCTCCAGTGGCCAGTGATGTTTGATATGTTATGTTTGTTTTGTTATGTTTGGGGGATTTATTAAGCACTTGTTCACCAAAAGGTCTCTTGGTGCTATCGGAGGTAGAAAAACCATCCTGAAGTATACTCTAAATCTTTAAAGAGCTTCAACATATGTATTTTAAAACATTCAATTGAAGCAATAAGATAAAAACATCATCAACAAACATTAGCATAGAAACGTTGGCTGGTGCGGCGATTTTTAAGGTTAATAAGACGAAGTCAGTGGCTCTGGACCTTTCGCTTGAGGGGCACACACGGGCCTACTTGCAGGAGCACTTTTCCTTCCGATGGGCATCAGAGGCTATCCCATACCTGTATCAATTACGCAAGGCTTCGTCAGACACTCCATACGGAATTGGGCAGATGGCGGCATCTCCCGCTGTCTTGGCTGTGTAGAGTAGAAATGACCATTCTTCCTCAAATCCTTTACAAATTTCGCGCTACCCCGCTCTGTCCCCCAGAGGGTTGGATCCACCAAACACAGTCGGAGCTCGCCCAATTCATATGGAACGGCAAACATCCGAGAATGAAGCCTAGGCTGGCCATGCTGCCACCAGAGAAGGGTGGCTTGGGTCTCCCGGATCTGACGCTGTATTATCAAGCGGTTCAACTCCGGACCTTGGTGGAGTGGAGCAGGTAGGAGTCAGAAAAACATTGGCTCTTTCAGGACCAGGCTGGAGTGGCTGCCCGTTGCAGGAGGTCCCTTTCCTCTGCAAACAGCATCAACCTCCCAACTTGTATGCCTCGTTTATCACGAGAGTCCCCTTGGAAGTTTGGAATCAGACCAACACGAAGCACGATCTGACAACATTTTCGTCCCCACTTACGCCGTTGATAGAAAACCCAGATTTCGGACCGGGTAGAGACACTCAGGCTTTCGCTCGGTGGCGCCCGGCGGGTTGTAGATTTCTGTTCCATCTATATACAGGGGAGGGGATAGCTCCCTACGAGACTCTGAGACGGGAATATGGCCTGCCGGAGACGGAACGGCTTCGTTATTTGCAAGTGCGTCACTGGGCGCTCAACGCTCAGGTTAGTGAGGGGGTAGACCAGATGCTCAGTCCTTATGAGTATTGGCTAATTACACGGACGGCGGACAAACGGCTCATATCGGACTTATACCGCATGGACTAGATTGGTTCTCCCGCGTGTATAACTCAGGTAGGGCCCACTGGGAGAGGGAGCTGGGACGGGTGTTAAGTAACGAGGAATGGGAGGGCATCTACTACCGAGCAAGGCACTCAGCTTACCATATGGGGTTGACAGACACCTTCACTAAATTAGCGACATACTGGTATTATACGCCCGAGAGGTTACACGAAATGGATCACACGAGGGAGGCCTCCTGTTGGCTTTTGTTTTGGTTTCGTCTTATTATTACAGGCTCGTCTCTACAGTTCCGCCAAGAGGGGGGAGGGCCTCGCAGATCTTCTGGGCTCCTTAGCCATGCTTGTTACAGTGTTTCTATACCATCTTCATATGTATTGCATGTTTTTCGACTCGTGAAAAGTTCTACTGTCTATGTGCGAGCTGATCTTTCAATAAAAAGATTTAATACTAAAGCAGGCATGACAAATGCATGCCATAAACAAATAGGAAGAATGAATAGCGGAGTGACAACAGAGACAGCAAATAGCAAGTCTACAGTTGGGCTATAAGACAACAGAGTGAATACAGCATGTCTCAAAGAGACAGCACATGTGCAGCCTAGGCTCTACCTAGGCTGCACATGTGCACTGCCTAGAAAGCAGAAGTAATCCAAAACAGTAAGACAGGTGTAGATAGTGCAACACAAACTGTAACCTTACAGGATTTTTGTAATTCAACTACTTTCCCGAAAACTCTAATTCCCCTAACTGCCAACTTTTGTATCCTTGGGGAGTTTTAAACTTGTTTATATCTATCTACAACCATTGTTTCAAACTTTTTTCTTTCTTGTTGACTGTACTGTGTTCTGATGATTTTTTTCATCTTTTCTGCAGTCACTTTACATAGAGAAGCATAGACAATGTCATCAAGTGCTGTTCTTCCATTGATATGGTAAGCATGACCAATATATGTCTCTGGTGTGGGAACATGCATGTGTTGAGGATATCAAAATGTGTAACCCATTATTGGTGAATTATGAAATCATCTGTTGGAAGATACTTGAAAATCAGCCTGCATATTCCCTGATATTAGACTCTATTACTGGGCTTCGCAGCTGCAGGTGATTAATGATTGGGTGTACTCGGATACGGACAAGCCTGCGTACCGAGCAGATAGAGCTGTCATGCCGGGAAGAAATTGTAAGTCCCTCCTGTATTCCCGAAAGTCCAGACCGGAGTGGCTGGAGCACACCAAAGTGGTTATACAGTGTTGGAGGGAGGCCAACAAGCTACTAGGTTGGGCAGGGATGCTGACTGTTAGAACTCCACTGTGGGTGGGGGACCCCTTACGTGAAGTAGCAGTTCTTAGAGGTTTCAAGGGGTGGAAATTGATAGGCATTGACTACCTGGGGATGTCTAGAAAGGCGACTCTCCCCTCACCTTTGAGGTCCTTCGGCGGGAATGCAATCTACACCTGACTCAGAGCTATCAATACCTTAGGCGGTTGTATGCTCTGCGCACCCACATTCATAGTGGCACTCCAGTTCCAGAATACTCCCCATTGGAGGACAGAGTGCTACTAGATCCAATTGTTGAGAAATCAACATCCACGATCTATTGCAAATTGATAAATGATATACCAGAACCCCCAATGACACTTCGAGACTCATGGGTTAAAGATTTGGGGCCAATCGACGATGAGGAGTGGCAGGAGGCAATCCAGAACCCCAGAGAAATCACGATCCACTCACGATTTAGATTGGTACTACACCAAACCTATTACACATGAGTCAGGGGATGCCAGGGGGAAGGAACCTTCCTACATATTTTATGGGAATGTCCGGAGATTCCGCAGTACTGGCGTGGGGTCACAGATACTATCACCAGGGTAATGGGAGTGACCGTCCCCCTGGATGCAAAGTGGCTACTATTAATGATTAGGAGTGACTCTGACTGGTCCAGGTATGAGGGACTATGGTTGGCCCTTGTGGCAGGGATAGCGTAGCGGAACATTGCCAGAAAGTGGGGGGCGCCTTTACTCTGATGCTGGAGGAGTGGGGACGAGACCTCGATTGGTGCCAGCGTGCTGAAGAAAGGGTCTACAAAAGTAGGGGGTGCGCTAAGAAATGGGAAAGAATATGGGTGGCCTGGCAAAAATACAGAGGGATGAACTTGAGAAGCTGACTCGCACAGAGGGTTTTCCATACTGCATATCCTCATGTGAATGTATTATTCTTGTGATATTGTGTCCGCCTAATAGTGTAACTTTGACTATGCATATTCTACTTGCAGTACCCTTGAGCTATGTTAATAAATAGAAATTAAAAAAAAACATTAGCATTTGATTGAGAATGAGACTGATTTAGAATGTATCAATAAACAAAAATTATTTTTGCTTTTCAACGGTCGAGAAACCTGAAAGAATTGTTATCCAAAAAAGCCACCAATGAATGTCCTACGAAATTTAAAGGCATGCTAATTTGCGGAAGTTGTATGCACTGCAATAACGTCATTAAAGGAAAAGAACTGACTCACCCTTTAAAAGGTTTTACAATTGATCTGAAATATACTAATACTTGCGACGTGGCATATGCTATTAAATGCCCGTGTGGCAAAATGTATGTTGGCATCACTGAGAGAAAATTAAAAGTTTGCATCACGGAGCATAAAAGCAATATCAGGCTGAAGAATATAAAGTCAACGGTAGCCATGCACTGGCTAGAGGCTGGACACAATGTGTCACAATTGAGATATACTGTATTAGAAGCTGTAAGAATTAACCCGGGCATCAATCCAAATAAACAGCTTTTGAAAGCAGAATTCTTCTGGATCAAAAACTGAACACTTTACAGCCGTTTGGGTTGAATGACCGTATTGAATTATCATGTTTTTTATAATTGACCCTTTAAGTATATGATTTTGCCATGAATATTAATTGCAAAATGTAAATTCAGGTATTGAATTGGCTAACATTTTCATGTTGGGTACTACGATTGTTTTTTTTCATAATAAGTCTGATGCTTTTAAATCCCAAACAGCATGGTTATTATCAAAATACTGTCAGCAACTTTGTTGCAAATTTGAGTTAAAACTTTATTGCACTCGTTCACTACATGAATGGTATCACTTTAAATTTGAGAGCGAGGTAGACACGCGACAACGTCACACCGCATAACACACGCAGCGTAATGGGAGAGAGTGTTTGGAACTCCTCGTATCGAACGGCGTGCAGCCTGAGGATTTAGAGTAACATCGCTCGTGAATTTCGAGTAAGTCTAGAGAGGCGAACATTTTATTAGTGCTCAACGTGATTCGCACAAGAAGAGGTTGCGATTAAGCATTTTTTGTTTGATTGTTTTAGCGTTCAGCGCAGTAATGAGACTACGGCGCGACATCATGAAAAAGGTATGGGTTAAACTACGCTGTTATCTTACGTAACGTAACATTATGAATACGCCATCATTCATGAAAACATCTGTTACATCTTGCTTATGCTCTGCATTTCCCTTGCTTGGATTTCCCCATTGCTTAGCCACTGCATCTAGACGAATGTTTGATGACACACTAGAATGTTTGGTACCTGACTGCTCTGAGTAGAGGCAGTTGAAGGCAGGCAGGCTGAGCGAGAGAAGAACTGCTCCTGGTGGGTTTTTTTATTATTACATCTATGGATCATTTTATTGTTACTTAACTTGGATTAACCTACAATAAATCATACCTACTTATACTTACTGGATTCAAGAACTTTATTTGCTACAACATCGCATAGCATTGACAAGTATAAAAGAGACTGTTCAACCTTAGACGTTATAACGCACTAATGAGAACTATGCTGTTTAATCATAATGTTGAGTTTAGTGTTTTCGCATCATTGGCCATTGTTACCATAATGATTTGATTAGTTGTTTACCCTGCAAATTCGAATTAACAGCATTGTGTAAATCTTATGAGCTTCTGTACTAGGACGAGAACAGACTTATAGATTGGGATTATAATAGTATGATACTTTTTTATGTCTTTTATAATTTGATATTGATGATTAATTAGCCTCTTGTTTATCATTTATAGAGACCCCTGAGGAAGGGTCCATGCAGTGACCCAAAATGCATTCGGTGATGATTCACATGAAATGTACTTAATGATTTGAATATATGAAGAATTCATGAAAATCACGAAAATAAAGAAGATTAAATCCATTACCAAGAGATTTTGATGGTTATTATGAAGGTTTCTAAATACTGATAAGGAACAAAAACGTTCCCTGTAAGAAGTGTGCACATTCCACAGGGCAGGATATTCCTAACCAGACCAGTTGTAATCATGATTTCAAGGCATTTTGATTAAGTGCAACGAATGGAGGAGCACTACGTGAAAGCTGTTTCATTTTATTAAACTTGATATAATTTAGTGTGCATGGAGCACCGTCATTAATATGTTAGGCATGCAAAATATGCTCAAGAATTTTGATGTCCTTGTCTAGAAAAAGTCTTTTTGGGGCAATTATTTAAAAATGGCATCCACGTCAATACTTCCAAAATAATAATAATTATGGATCAGCTGAGCCAGAAGTCCAGTTTTGACTCAGAAGAGACTTCCAATGAATGTGTTTCTAAGGATAGATCTCTTGACTTCTCATGTAATTCTAGCTTCTACAAACATGGTCATGTGAAACGCCCTCTTCAGGCATTGTATGCCTTTTCAAAGCACATTAATATTTCCATTTTGGTTGACATAGTACTATTGACAATAATTGTTACCTACTGTCTCTTTGCGGATTGCTTCTAGTGAATTGGAAGGCAAAGGGCAGGTTGGTATGTGACATACCACCTTGCTTTAAGAGAAAACACTTTTTGCACATTTTATTTTGTTTTATTTACTGATCCAAATTGGATCAGTAACTAACAGAATAAAACAAGCATTGGAAATGCAATAGGTCTCGCATTAGAAAAGTAGGAGCTATAGGTCTTGTAAATGATTTTTTTTTTTAGTGTAGTTTTTCCAAATAGCTACATTGATAGATTTGTCATTTACAATGCCAATAGTTTGAATTTTTGGAATGCCACATGATTTGTATTGACGTGACTTTGATGTCAGCTTTTGTTCTTATGCCACATTTCTAGAGAGCAGGAGAGTGCAGCAGGGGATAGAAGCACAGCCCTGCAAGCTGAACGTCCTCCCATCGCACACCCATCTGTGGCTTGAGTGGTGTGGGGGTGAGGGGTGTGAGGGTGAGGGATGTGAGGGTGAGGGGTGTGAGCGTTGTGAGTGTGAGGGAGTGTGAGTGTGAGGGGGTGTGAGTGTGTGTGATGGTGAAGTTGAGTGAGTGTTTGTGAGGCTGAGTGTGTGTGACGGTGTGTGTTGGTGAGGGTGTGTGAGGGTGAGTGAGGTTGTTTGATGTTGATTGAGGGAGTGTGAGTGTGTGGGTGTGTGACGGTGTGAGGGTTAGGTTGTGTGAGGGTGAGTTAGGGAGTGTGATTGTGTGTGAGTGGGTGAGTCTAAGAGTTAGGTGTTGTGATGTTGATTGAGTGTGAATGAGGGTGAGGGGATGATGGTAAGGGTGTGTGAGGGTGAGGCGTGTTGATTGTGACAAGTTGCAAAGCTGAGGGTGGGTGAGTGTGTGGGAGGGTGTTTGATGGGGTACACAGACAAAATACCGATGTTTAAATATCGATATACAAAAATATCGAAGTTTAAATATCAATGGGACAAAATATCGAAGGTAAGTAATATCGACAGACTTAATATCGATATTGGTATGATATCAGTAATATCGAAGTTGTAAATATCGATGTCAATAATATCGAAATTAATAACTTCGATGTTACTAATATCAATTTTTAAATAAATTTAGTGTATATTATATTGTATTTATTATGTTTTATTATTTTAATGTAATTTAATTAAATATTGTCTTTTACTACTGTAGCGGGTTGTGGGTTTATAGGGGAATAGGGTGGGAAGTAATTTAATTATGTTAAATTAATTTTTAATTAGTAGGAATTATTAATTAATTAATTGAGAAATAATTTTTAATTATTTTTAATTAATTGATTAATTGATAAATATGTTCTGTAGCGGGTTATGGGTTTATAGGGGAATAGGGTGGGAAGTAATTTAATAATAATTAATTAATTGATATATGTTTGTACATATTTTAATTAATAATTAATTGGTAATTAATTTCTTTTAATTAGTTAAATAATTAATATACATTTGTACATATTTATAATTATTAATTAGTTGGTAAATAACTAATATTAATTATTTAATTACATTAATTATAGTATTTTTTTATATATAATTTATTGTTATTATTAATTAATTAATTGGGAAAAATAATATTAATTATTAAATTAATTACAGCAAATGTGCTAATATATTTACTTTATTGTTATTGTTAATTAATAATTAATTGGTAATTAAATAATATTAATTAATTTTGGGTAAAGGAGTATTTTTAGGGTTCAGGGTCAGTTTTCAGTTTTTGGGTAAAGGGGTATTTTTAGGGTTCTGGGTCAGTTTTCAGTTT
This sequence comes from Lissotriton vulgaris, assembly GCF_964263255.1. Taxonomy (NCBI): domain Eukaryota; kingdom Metazoa; phylum Chordata; class Amphibia; order Caudata; family Salamandridae; genus Lissotriton; species Lissotriton vulgaris. Next base: position 1,330,606,130 of record NC_141696.1, on the reverse strand, counting down.
TTGGGTAAAGTGGTATTTTTAGGGTTCAGGGTCAGTTTTCAGTTCATGGGTAAAGGGGTATTTTTAGGGTTCATGGTCAGTTTTCAGTTTTTGGGTAAAGGGGTCTTTTTAGGGTTCAGGGTCAGTTTTCAGTTTTTGGGTAAAGGGGTATTTTTAGGGTTCTGGGTCAGTTTTCAGTTTTTGGGTAAAGGGGTATTTTTAGGGTTCTGGGTCAGTTTTCAGTTCATGGGTAAAGGGGTATTTTTAGGGTTCAGGGTCAGTTTTCAGTTTTTGGGTAAAGGGGTATTTTTAGGGTTCAGGGTCAGTTTTTAGTTTTTGGGTAAAGGGGTATTTTTAGGGATAAGGGTCAGTTTTCAGTTTTTGGGTAAAGGGGTATTTTTAGGTTTCAGGGTGAGTTTTGGGTTTTTGGGGTACAGGGATATTTTTAGGGTTCAGGGTCAGTTTTGGGTTTTTGGGGTACAGGCGTACAGGGTAAAAACAAAAAAATATGACATTAAATAAAATAAATTACATGATAAAAATTAAAATTACATTAAATTATTAAGTATTTTATTTATTTTAAATGTATATGTATTAGTTTTAATTTTGTTTTAATGTTTTTATTTAATATATGTAAAATTATATGTATTTTAAAATTATTTTTACATTATTATTAATACATTTAAAAAAACGATATTTTTGATTCCGATATTTTTGTACTACGATATTATTTTTTCGATATTTTTGTACTTACCTTAATGAAGATAGGATTCCGATATTTTTGCTGTCGATATTTTTGCACCGATATTTTTGCATTTCGATATTCTGTCTGTCGATATTATGTCAGACATTCGTTTGATGGTGAGGGTGTGAGGTGTAGTGAGTGTGAGAGTGTTGTGAGGCGTGTGAGGGTGTGAATTGAGTGAGCGTGTGTGAGGGTGATGGGGTGTGAGGGTGAGGGTGTGTGAGTGTGTGAGGGTGAGGGTGAGTGAGGTTGTTTGCGGCTGAGAGTGTGTGAGGTGTAGTGAGTGTGAGAGTGTGAGAGTGTTGTGATGGGTGTGAGGGGAGCGTGGGTGTGTGAGTGTAAGGTGTTTGAGGGTGAGGGGGTGTGTGTGTGAGTGTGAGGGTGAGTGAGGGGGTGTGAGGCTTCGGGTGTGTGACAGTGTGTGAGTGTGTGTGAGGGTGAGTGAGGGTGAGAGAGGTGTTGTTAGGCAGAGGGTGTGTGACGGTGTGTGAGGGTGAGTGTGAGTCATTGTGAGTGAGTGTGAGTGAGTGTGAGTGAGGGGGTGTGAGGGTGTGGTTGTGTGACGTTGTGTGAGTGTGAGTGTGTTTGAGGGTGAGTGAGGGAGTGTGAGGTTGTGTTAGTGGGTGAGGGTGGGAGTGAGGGTGTGTGAGGGTGAGGGTGTGAGGGTGACTGAGTGTGTGTGAGGGTGACAGAATGAGTGTAAGGGTGTGTGAGTCTGAGGGGGTTGATGTTGAGAGAGGGTGAGTGGAGTGAGTCTGTGAGGGTGAGGGTGTGCGCTGTAGTGAGTGTGAGAGTGTTGTGAGGGGTGTGAAGTTGTGAGTGTAGCGAGTGTGTGTGAGGGGCTGTGAGGGTGAGGGGGTGTGAGTGTGGGTGAGGGTGAGTGAGGTGGTGTGAGGATGAGGTTGTGTGATGGTGTGTGAGGGTGAGTGTGTGTGTTTGATGGTGAATGATTGAGTGTGAGTGTGTGGGTGTGTGATGGTGTGAGGGTGAGGGTGTGCGAGGGTGAGTTACCGAGTGTGAGGGTGTGTGAGTGGGTGAGTTTGAGAGTTAGGGTGTTTGAGGGTGACTGAGGGTGAATGTGGTTGAGGGGATGAGGGTAAGGATGTGTGAGGGTGAGGGGTGTTGATGTTGAGATTTTGCAAGGCTGAGGGTGGGTGAGTGTGTGTGAGGGTGTTTGAGGGTGAGTGTGTGAGGTGTAGTGAGTGTGAGAGTGTTGTGAGGGGTGTGAGGGTGTGAGGGGAGTGAGGGTGTGTGAGGGTGATGGGGTGTGAGGGTGAGGGGGTGTGAGTGTGTGTGAGGGTGTGGGTGAGCGAGGGAGTGTGAGTGTGTGTGAGCGGTTGAGGGTGAGAGGGTGTGTGAGGGTGATGGTGTGAGGGTGGTTGAGGGTGTGTGAGGGTGAGGGGATGAGGGTAAGGGTGTGTGAGGCTGAGGGGTGTTGATGGTGAGAGAGTGTGAGGGGGGTGAGTGTGTGAGGGTGAGGCTGTCCGGTGTAGTGAGTGTGAGATTGTTGTGAGGGGTGTGAGTCTTTGAGGGGAGTGATGGTGTGTGAGTGTGAGGGGGTGTGAGTGTGGGTGAGGGTGAGTGAGTGGGTGTGAGGCTGAAGGTGTGTGATGGTGTGTGAGGGTGACGTTGTGTGAGGGTGATTGAGGGTGTGTGAAGGTGTGTGAGAGTTTTGGTGTGTGAGGGTGATGTTATGAGTGTGTGTATGTTAATAATATTTTTTTTTTGTTTTTCTTTTTAATATGTGTCGTGTAAAAAAAAACCTGATAGAGCTTCCCTTTGTAATTGTCCTGCCTTATGTGTATTTTTTTATGTAATTTAACTGTGTGTGTGTTTTAATTAATGTGTGGTGTTATGTGTGTTTTTGGTGTCTGTGGAGTCCCGTATTAATTGTATTAATTTAAAAATGGCCGACGCAATGTGTCACCTTGACGTTCCCTACGTTAGCGTTCTAGTTTTTTTGTGTGTTGTGAGTGTTTACGTTTCCTTGACGTTTATTTGTGGCCAATCGGAGCGCGACGTTTTTGACGTTGCGTTCCGATTTGCTTACGTCAACAGTGGAATTCCCCAGAAGATCGAGAATGTTGGTGCGCGGAAGGCGTGTTCTGGTTCCTGTGCTGTTGCTTCGTCGTTTGACAGGTAAGAATTTATTCCAAAGTGTTTTTTTATGTAATGTAATGTAGTATCTGTAGTATGTTTAACTTAACGAATGAATAGGAGTGTATTTTTATAACTGTTGACATTGTTTGTTTTCAATCGTAATATTTGTAAATGTTTATTATGTAATGTAAATTAAAATCTTGTTTTTATTCGTCAATATGTAATGTATATGTTTTCGAAAACTGTAATGTAATGTATTTTTAGCTGGTGTTTGTTATTTGACGTACAAGAGCTGTTGTTAGAACTTTGAAGTGCTATTTAGTTTCTATTATATTTATATATGTTGTGTTTGCATTGTTTTTTTCCTGTGATGCTGAAGTAGCCGGATTATATGTTATTGAGCTTATCGATGTATTAAAGGAAAGTTTTTGTATTTGCTGTATTTATTTTCCCTATCAATGTATTAAGAGGATGCACAGTGATGTAATGTGTGTATTTTATGCGTTTTAGTGAAAAATGTTTTATTTTCCAATCCCTGTTTGCATATTTGTGTATTAATAGCTGCACTCTCCTTGCGTTGCTTTAAGTTTGCCTTTTGGAATAGTTGCAAGTGTGTAATCCGCGTTTTACGTATATATCAAATAGTTGCTTAACGCTATTTATGTGCACAGTTGGAGGCTGGAGTTGTATTTGGAGGGTAGAGTTGTAGTGTGGTATTGTAGTTTTAGGGTGTAGTTGGAGGGTGGACTCGGACGGTGTGAGTGTGAGGGTGAGTGGATGTGAGTGTCTGGGAGTTTGAGGTTGTGAGTGAGACTGAGCGTGTGTTGGTGAGTGATGGTGTGTGAGGGTATGAGTGTGATTGAGGGTGTGAGGTTGTGAGAGTGTGAGGGTGTGATGTAGGGTGAGGATGAGTGAGGGTGTGTGAGGCTGAGGGTGAGGGTGTGAGTGGTTGTGATGATGCCTATAAGTGATCATTTTTTTCCGTGATTATTGTACACTTCAAATGTATTAATGTTGTGAAGCGTTGTTTTAGAAGCTAATCAAGATCTATGTAATGTTGATTGATGCTGTTAACGCTGAATCAAAAAACAAACACATCAGTAACGTTTTTTATATAATGCATGTAAAAAGTTACCTTTTTTTGTAAGGTACACATCAATTCGCACTGCAAAAGCTTGGCTTGCATTAACATAGATGCTCAGTGATTTTGTCTGTTTGCTCATTAGAGACAATCTTTACCTCCTTTTAAATTTCCGACTACAGATGCGCATTAATTGTGGCAAAGTATAAGTATGAAGCCACCTTTAAAAATTGTATTGTTTTTGTTGTGTACTTTGAGTGGAATCCTTAATTGTACTTATGGAAGAATTGCAATTAGGATGTGAGGTCTCGTGCTCTTGTGATTACGCACTTTGTTTGTTTTGTGGATTCTTTCAACCATTGTTTAATGGTTTATTTATTTCCCCTTACTTTAGTAACTGCTTTATGTTGTGAATTTGTGTCCTTTAGATGTCTGTGTCCCCTTTTAAATTGGTGTATTACTCGCTGTGTATTCAGATGTTTCCCTATTTTCTTTTTTTTTTCGTAAAAAATGTTATATTTAACAATCCTTTTCTGAGTTTTTATGTATTAATTGGTGCACTGTCCTCGCGATGCATTAAGTTTTCATTTTTGAATTCCTACAAGTGTGTAATCCGATGTTTTTTTATTGAATTAAATGTTGCCTAATGCTATTTACGTTTGGAATTGAAGGGTGGATTAGTAGTTGGAGGGTGGAGTAGTAGTTGTAGTGTGGTGTTGTAGGGTGGTGTTGTAGGGTGGTGTTGTAGGGTGGAGTTGGAGGTTGGACTTGGACGGTGTGAGTGTGAGGGTGAGTGGATTAGAGGGTCAAGGGGTGTGAGGGTGTGTGATGGTGTGTAAGGGTGAGTGAGGGTGACTGTGTGAGTATGAGTGAGGGTGTGAGGGTTGTGAGGGTGAGGGGGTGAGGGTGTCTGAATATGAGGGGGTGAGGGTAATGGGGTGTGAGTGTGTGTGATGATAGGTGTGGGTTAGTGAGGGTGAGAGTTTGAGGGTGAGTGAGGGTGAGTGTTGTGAGGGTGTGAGTGTGTGAAGGTGAGTGAGGGTGTGCGAGTTTGAAGGTTGAGTGTGTGACTGTGGGTGAGGGTGTGTGAGGGTGAGGGTGTGTGAGGGGGTGTGAGGGTGAGGGGGTGATGTTGAGTGATGGTGTGTGAGGGTGAGTGGGTGAGGCGGTGAGGGTGAGTGAGGGTGTGTGAGGGTGAGGGTGTTGAGGGTGAGGGTGTGTTGGTGAGTGATGGTGTGAGGGAGGGTGAGGATGAGTGAGGGTGTGTGAGGCTGAGGGTGAGGGTGGGTGAGGGTTTGAGTGAGAGTTGTTGTGATGATGCCTATAAGTGTTCATTTTTTCTCCGTGAATATTGTACACTTCAAATGTATTAATGTTGTGAAGCGTTGTTTCAGAAGCTAAGAGACCAATGTAATCTTGATTGATGCTGTTGTTAGCGCTGCTGTTTAATTTCTTTATTTTTTTGAATACTTAAATGCATTGTTTTGATTTCTTTTGTTACTTTGAGTGAAATACTTTGTTGTATTTTTGGAGGAATTGCAATTAGGCTGTGAAGTCTCGTGCTTTTGTGATTACGCACTTTGTTTGTGTTTTTGATTTTTTTCTGGCATTGTTTAATGGTTTATTTTCCCTTACTTTAGTAAGTGCTTTATGTTGTGAATTTGTTTCCTTTAGCTCGCTTTGTCCACTTTTAAATTGTTGTATTATTTGCTGTGTATTCAGATGTTTGCCTATTTTGTGTGCATTTATGATCTTTGTGAAAGAAGTTTTATTTTACAATCCCTTTCTTCATTTTTGTGTATTAATTGCTGCACTGTCCTTGCGTTGCATTAAGTTTAAATTTATGAATAGCTACAAGTGTGTAATCCGATTTTTACGTATTAAAATAAATGTTGCCTAACGCTATTTATGTGTGGAGTTGGAGGGTGGAGTTGTAGTTGGAGGGTAGAGTTGTAGGGTGGTATTGTAGTTATAGGGTGTAGTTGGAGGGTGGACTTGGACGGTGTGAGTGTGAGTGGATGTGAGGGTCAGGTGGTGTGAGGGTTTGTGATGGTGTGTGAGGGGGAGTGAGGATGATGGTGTGAGTATGAGTGAGGGTGTGAGGGTTGTGAGGGTGTACTTGGACAGTGTGAGGTTGAGTGGATGTGAGGTTCAGGGGGTGTGAGGGTGTGTGGTGGTGTGTGAGGGTGGGTGACGGTGTGAGTATGAGTGTGGGTGTGAGGGTGAGGGGGTGAGTGTGTGTGAAGATGAGGGGGTGAGGTTAATGGGATGTGAGAGTGTGTGATGATAGGTGTGGGTGAGTGAAGGTGAGAGTTTGAGTGTGAGTGAGGGTGAGTGTTGTGATGTTGTGAAGGTGAGGGAGGGTGTGCGAGTTTGAAGGTTGAGTGTGTGACTGTGGGTGAGGGTGAGGGGGTGTGAGGGTGAGCGGGTGATGGGGTGATGTTGAGTGATGGTGTGTGATGGTGAGTTAGTGAGGGTGATTGAGGGTGTGTGAGGGTGAGGGTGTTGAGGTTGTGGGTGAGGGTGTGTTGGTGATTGTTGGTGTGTGAGGGTGTGAGGGAGGGTGAGGATGAGTGAGGGTGGGTGTGGGTGTGAGTGTGAGTTGTTGTGATGATGCCTATAAGTGTTCTTCTTTTCTCTGTGAATATTGGACACTTCAAATGTATTACTGTTGTGAAGCGTTGTTTCAGAAGCTAATAGAGACCTATGTAATGTTGATTGATGATGTTGTTAGCGCTGAATCCAAAAACAAACACATCATAAACTTTTTTTTATATTATCCATGTAAAAAGTTTACTTTTTATTTGTAAGGTACACATCAATTTGCACAGCAAAAGCTTTGCTTGCATTAACATAGATGCGCAGTCATATTGGCGGGTGGAGTTGTAGGGTGGTGTTGTAGGGTGTAGTTGGAGGGGGGAGTTGGACGTTGTGAGTGTGAGTGGATGTAGGGTCAGGGGGTGTGAGGGTGTGTGATGGTGTGTGAGGGTGAGTGAGGGTGACGGTGTGAGTATGAGTGAGGGTTGTGAGGGTGAAGGGGTGTGGGTGTGTGAGGGTGAAGGGGTGAGGGTGTGTGAACATGAGGGGGTGAGGCTAATGGGGGGGTGGACTTGGACAGTGTAAGTGTGAGTGGATGTGAGGGTCAGGGGGTGTGGGGGTGTGTGATGGTGTGTGAGGGTGAGTGAGGGTGACGGAGTGAGTATGAGTGAGGGTGTGAAAGTTGTGAGGGTGAAGGGGTGAGGGTGTGTGAGGGTGAAGGGGTGAGGGTGTGTGAACATGAGGGGGTGAGGCTAATGGAGTGTGAGGGTGTGTGACAGGTGTGGGTGAGTGAGGGTGAGAGTTTGAGGGTGAGTGAGGGTGAGTGTTGTGAGGGTGTGAAGGTGAGTGAGGGTGTGCGAGTTTGAAGGTTGAGTGTGTGACTGTGGGTGAGGGTGAGGGGGTGTGAGGGTGAGGGGGTGATGTTGAGTGATGGTGTGTGATGGTGTGAGGGTGATTGAGGGTGAGGGTGTTGAGGTTGTGGGTGAGAGTGTGTTGGTAAATGATGGTGTGTGAGGGTGTGAGTGTGATTGAGGGTGTGAGGGTGTGTGAGGTTGTGAGAGTGTGTGAAGGCGTCTGTTGAGGGGGAGGAGAAATGCGATCCTGGCTGTGTGCGTGGAGAGAGAGGGGAGGTGCTTGCGGCTGGGGGCTGGGGAACAGATGACGAAGGCTGGCGAATTGAGTTGTGCATGCTCGCTTGGAGTCGTGGAGTTTTGCAAGTTGCAGGCTGCATAGTTAAGACCAGGGCTTCAAACTGAGCCTGCAAAGGGAAGCCGCATTGAAAGCCCCCTCAGCCCCCCACCCCATCAAGGCACACGAAACAGACAGAGGGCTGCCATTTTATTTTGATATTCTGAGCCTGCAAAGGAAAGCTGCATTGAAAGCCCCCTCAGCCCCCCACCCCATCAAGGCACACGAATCAGATAGAGGGCTGCCATTTTATTTTGATTTTGTTGGGCTCACCAGCATTGGAACGCTGCCGTTCACTAGCACACATCTAGGGTAGTGTATTTATTGTTTTCGGTACAAGGCTAATTAATGTGTGTTAGTTATTCCAAATTCTTTTAAGAACATGAGGCTTCCAACATGTTTTAGTATTCAATGCGAAGATGTCAAATGCGGGTTTAAGACGAGACACGGCCGTGAAACTGCAGGGAGAGAGAGGGGAGGTGCTGGCGGCTGGGGAGGGGGAGTAGAAATGCGAGCCTGGCTGTGTGCAGGGAGAGAGAGGAGAGGCGCTGGAGAGGGGAGGTGCTGGCGTCTGGGGAGGGGGAGGAGAATTGCGAGCCTGGCTGTGCCCGGGGAGAGAGAGGGGAGGTGCTGGCGGCTGGGGAACGGATGACGAAGGCTGGCCAATTTTGTTTAAGAAATAGTCTGTTTCAGTGGGCAAAAAATGAGTTGTGCAGGTTTAAGGGTTTAAGACAAGACACGGCCGTGAAACTGCAGGGAGAGAGAGGGGAAGTGCTGGCGGCTGGGGGGGGGGGGGAGGAGAAATGCGAGCCTGGCTGTGTGCTGGGAGAGAGAGGGGAGGTGCTGGCGGCTGGGGAGGGGGAGTAGAAATGCGAGCCTGGCTGTGTGCAGGGAGAGAGAGGGGAGGTGCTGGAGAGGGGAGGTGCTGGCGTCTGGGGAGGGGGAGGAGAAATGCGAGCCTGGCTGTGTGCGGGGAGAGAGAGGGGAGGTGCTGGCGTCTGGGGAGGGGGAGGAGAATTGCAAGCCTGGCTGTGCTCGGGGAGAGAGAGGGGAGGTGCTGGCGGCTGGGGAACAGACGGCGAAGGCTGGCGAATTTTGTTTAAGAAATAGTCTGTTTCAGTGGGCAAAAAATGAGTTGTGCAGGTTTAAGGGTTTAAGACAAGACACGGCCGTGAAACTGCAGGGAGAGAGAGGGTGCATGCTCGCTTGTAGTCGTGGAGTTTTGCAAGTTGCAGGCTGCATAGTTAAGACCAGGGCTTCAAACTGAGCCTGCAAAGGGAAGCCGCATTGAAAGCCCCCTCAGCCCCCCACCCCATCAAGGCACACGAAACAGATAGAGGGCTGCCATTTTATTTTGATATTGTTCTGAGCCTGCAAAGGGAAGCCGCATTGAAAGCCCCCTCAGCCCCCCACCCCATCAAGGCACACGAAACAGATAGAGGGCTGCCATTTTATTTTGATTTTGTTGGGCTCACCAGCATTGGAACGCTGCCGTTCACTAGCACACATCTAGGGTAGTGTATTTATTGTTTTCGGTACAAGGCTAATTAATGTGTGTTAGTTATTCCAAATTCTTTTAAGAACATGAGGCTTCCAACATGTTTTAGTATTCAATGCGAAGATGTCAAATGCGGGTTTAAGACGAGATACGGTCGTGAAACTGCAGGGAGAGAGAGGGGAGGTGCTGGCGGCTGGGGAGGGGGAGGAGAATTGCGAGCCTGGCTGTGCCCGGGGAGAGAGAGGGGAGGTGCTGGCGGCTGGGGAACGGATGGCGAAGGCTGGCGAATTTTGTTTAAGAAATAGTCTCTTTCAGTGGGCAAAAAATGAGTTGTGCAGGTTTAATGGTTTAAGACAAGACACGGCCGTGAAACTGCAGGGAGAGAGAGGGGAGGTGCTGGCGGCTGGGGGGGGGGGAGGAGAAATGCGAGCCTGGCTGTGTGCTGGGAGAGAGAGGGGAGGTGCTGGCGGCTGGGGAGGGGGAGTAGAAATGCGAGCCTGGCTGTGTGCAGGGAGAAAGAGGGGAGGTGCTGGAGAGGGGAGGTGCTGGCGTCTGGGGAGGGGGAGGAGAATTGCGAGCCTGGCTGTGCCCGGGGAGAGAGAGGGGAGGTGCTGGCGGCTGGGGAACAGATGGCGAAGGCTGGCGAATTTTGTTTAAGAAATAGTCTGTTTCAGTGGGCATAAAATGAGTTGTGCAGGTTTAAGGGTTTAAGACGAGACACGGCCGTGAAACTGCAGGGAGAGATAGGGGAAGTGCTGGCGGCTGGGGGGGGGGAGGAGAAATGCGAGCCTGGCTGTGTGCTGGGAGAGAGAGGGGAGGTGCTGGCGGCTGGGGAGGGGGAGGGGGAGTAGAAATGCGAGCCTGGCTGTGTGCAGGGAGAGAGAGGGGAGGTGCTGGAGAGGGGAGGTGCTGGCGTCTGGGGAGGTGGAGGAGAATTGCGAGCCTGGCTGTGCCCGGGGAGAGAGAGGGGAGGTGCTGGCGGCTGGGGAACAGATGGCGAAGGCTGGCGAATTTTGTTTAAGAAATAGTCTGTTTCAGTGGGCAAAAAATGAGTTATGCAGGTTTAAGGGTTTAAGACAAGACACGGCCGTGAAACTGCAGGGAGAGAGAGGGGAGGTGCTGGCGGCTGGGGAGGCGGAGGAGAAATGCGAGCCTGGCTGTGTGCTGGAAGAGAGATCGGAGGTGCTGGCGGCTGAGGAGGGGGAGGAGAAATGTGAGCCTGGCTGTGTGCGGGGAGAGAGAGGGGAGGTGCTGGCGGCTGGGGAACAGATGGCGAAGGCTGGCGAATTTTGTTTAAGAAATAGTCTGTTTCAGTGGGCAAAAAATGAGTTGTGCAGGTTTAAGGGTTTAAGACAAGACACGGCCGTGAAACTGCAGGGAGAGAGAGGGTGCATGCTCGCTTGGAGTCGTGGAGTTTTGCAAGTTGCAGGCTGCATAGTTAAGACCAGGGCTTCAAACTGAGCCTGCAAAGGGAAGCCGCATTGAAAGCCCCCTCAGCCCCCCACCCCATCAAGGCACACGAAACAGATAGAGGGCTGCCATTTTATTTTGATACTGTTCTGAGCCTGCAAAGGGAAGCCGCATTGAAAGCCCCCTCAGCCCCCCCACCCCATCAAGGCACACGAAATAGATAGAGGGCTGCCATTTTATTTTGATTTTGTTGGGCTCACCAGCATTGGAACGCTGCCGTTCACTAGCACACATCTAGGGTAGTGTATTTATTGTTTTCGGTACAAGGCTAATTGATGTGTGTTAGTTATTCCAAATTCTTTTAAGAACATGAGGCTTCCAACATGTTTTAGTATTCAATGCGAAGATGTCAAATGCGGGTTTAAGACGAGACACGGCCGTGAAACTGCAGGGAGAGAGAGGGGAGGTGCTGGCGGCTGGGGAGGGGGAGTAGAAATGCGAGCCTGGCTGTGTGCTGGGAGAGAGAGGGGAGGTGCTGGCGGCTGGGGAGGGGGAGTAAAAATGCGAGCCTGGCTGTGTGCAGGGAGAGAGAGGGGAGGTGCTGGAGAGGGGAGGTGCTGGCGTCTGGGGAGGGGGAGGAGAATTGCGAGCCTGGCTGTGCCCGGGGAGAGAGAGGGGAGGTGCTGGCGGCTGGGGAACAGATGGCGAAGGCTGGCGAATTTTGTTTAAGAAATAGTCTGTTTCAGTGGGCAAAAAATGAGTTGTGCAGGTTTAAGGGTTTAAGACAAGACACAGCCGTGAAACTGCAGGGAGAGAGAGGGGAGGTGCTGGCGGCTGGGGAGGGGGAGGAGAAATGCGAGCCTGGCTGTGTGCTGGGAGAGAGATCGGAGGTGCTGGCGGCTGAGGAGGGGGAGGAGAAATGCGAGCCTGGCTGTGTGTGGGGAGAGAGAGGGGAGGTGCTGGAGAGGGGAGGTGCTGGCGTCTGGGGAGGGGGAGGAGAATTGCGAGCCTGGCTGTGCCCGGGGAGAGAGAGGGGAGGTGCTGGCGGCTGGGGAACAGATGGCGAAGGCTGGCGAATTTTGTTTAAGAAATAGTCTGTTTCAGTGGGCAAAAAATGAATTGTGCAGGTTTAAGGGTTTAAGACAAGACACGGCCATGAAACTGCAGGGAGAGAGAGGGTGCATGCTCGCTTGGAGTCGTGGAGTTTTGCAAGTTGCAGGCTGCATAGTTAAGACCAGGGCTTCAAACTGAGCCTGCAAAGGGAAGCCGCATTGAAAGCCCCCTCAGCCCCCCACCCCATCAAGGCACACGAAACAGATAGAGGGCTGCCATTTTATTTTGATATTGTTCTGAGCCTGCAAAGGGAAGCCGCATTGAAAGCCCCCTCAGCCCCCCACCCCATCAAGGCACACGAAACAGATAGAGGGCTGCCATTTTATTTTGATTTTGTTGGGCTCACCAGCATTGGAATGCTGCCGTTCACTAGCACACATCTAGGGTAGTGTATTTATTGTTTTCGGTACAAGGCTAATTAATGTGTGTTAGTTATTCCAAATTCTTTTAAGAACATGAGGCTTCCAACATGTTTTAGTATTCAATGCGAAGATGTCAAATGTGGGTTTAAGACGAGACACGGCCGTGAAACTGCAGGGAGAGAGAGGGGAGGTGCTGGCGGCTGGGGAGGGGGAGTAGAAATGCGAGCCTGGCTGTGTGCAGGGAGAGAGAGGGGAGGTGCTGGAGAGGGGAGGTGCTGGCGTCTGGAGAGGGGGAGGAGAATTGCGAGCCTGGCTGTGCCCGGGGAGACAGAGGGGAGGTGCTGGCGGCTGGGGAACAGATGGCGAAGGCTGGCGAATTTTGTTTAAGAAATAGTCTGTTTCAGTGGGCAAAAAATGAGTTGTGCAGGTTTAAGGGTTTAAGACAAGACACAGTCGTGAAACTGCAGGGAGAGAGAGGGGAGGTGCTGGCGGCTGGGGAGGGGGAGGAGAAATGCGAGCCTGGCTGTGTGCTGGGAGAGAGATCGGAGGTGCTGGCGGCTGAGGAGGGGGAGGAGAAATGCGAGCCTGGCTGTGTGCGGGGAGAGAGAGGGGAGGTGCTGGAGAGGGGAGGTGCTGGCGTCTGGGGAGGGGGAGGAGAATTGCGAGCCTGGCTGTGCCCGGGGAGAGAGAGGGGAGGTGCTGGCGGCTGGAGGGGGGGGGAGAAATGCGAGCCTGGCTGTGTGCTGGGAGAGAGAGGGGAGGTGCTGGTGGCTGGGGAGGGGGAGTAGAAATGCGAGCCTGGCTGTGTGCAGGGAGAGAGAGGGGAGGTGCTGGAGAGGGGAGGTGCTGGCGTCTGGAGAGGGGGAGGAGAATTGCGAGCCTGGCTGTGCCCGGGGAGACAGAGGGGAGGTGCTGGCGGCTGGGGAACAGATGGCGAAGGCTGGCGAATTTTGTTTAAGAAATAGTCTGTTTCAGTGGGCAAAAAATGAGTTGTGCAGGTTTAAGGGTTTAAGACAAGACACAGTCGTGAAACTGCAGGGAGAGAGAGGGGAGGTGCTGGCGGCTGGGGAGGGGGAGGAGAAATGCGAGCCTGGCTGTGTGCTGGGAGAGAGATCGGAGGTGCTGGCGGCTGAGGAGGGGGAGGAGAAATGCGAGCCTGGCTGTGTGCGGGGAGAGAGAGGGGAGGTGCTGGAGAGGGGAGGTGCTGGCGTCTGGGGAGGGGGAGGAGAATTGCGAGCCTGGCTGTGCCCGGGGAGAGAGAGGGGAGGTGCTGGCGGCTGGGGAACAGATGGCGAAGGCTGGCGAATTTTGTTTAAGAAATAGTCTGGTTCAGTGGGCAAAAAATGAGTTGTGCAGGTTTAAGGGTTTAAGACAAGACACGGCCGTGAAACTGCAGGGAGAGAGAGGGGAGGTGCTGGCGGCTGGGGACAGGGAGGAGAAATGCGAGCCTGGCTGTGTGCTGGGAGAGAGATCGGAGGTGCTGGCGGCTGAGGAGGGGGAGGAGAAATGCGAGCCTGGCTGTGTGCGGGGAGAGAGAGGGGAGGTGCTGGTGGCTGGGGGTGGGGATAGCCGTGGGAGGGAGCCTTGTCGCTTTCATGTACACGCGCTTTTAATGTCAATGCGCTTGCGCATTGAGCTTCAATTTGACGGGCACTGCAAGGAATCGCCCCCATAGTCTCGCAAGCTCAATGCGCATGCGCATTGACAGGCGAGACCTAAAAAAGCCTCTATCATTTTGAAGGCATGTGCATAAATGGTGCACATGCCTACAAAATAACATCACATATCATCACATTCTGTACATAGACATAAACGCTACATAGAAAGACAAAGTAACCCTAAAGAATAATAACGTTTTGATAGTGGCTTCCATACACATCTGGACAGACCACTTGGAGGTAGTCAAAAAACACACACTTATGAGTCAAATAACTACTTCAAATTGTTTACAGTGTGACACCCTATAATTTAGAAGCCCACTATATTTTCATTTACTCCTCCTTAACAGTTGTTATAGGTTTTAGGCCTTTCTATGTAGAGTTTATGTTTATGTACAGAATGTGATTATATGTCATTTTTGTATTTCATTGATGAGGTGTTATTGGCTACGAGGAGATAATTCTGTATGATATATTCATTGTGAACTAAAAACACAGTGAAGGTAAAGTAAAAGTACCTTCATGTAAAATTGTGTAGTATTCATTCCTTCATACAGTTTGTAGCTTGGTTTTATAAGCAACTAAAAGGTGCACAACACTTTTGCAATACCTGACATTTATAAGAAAAAACCCACCCCTATCCCATGCACCATCACTGCCTAAAGTATTAAAAGTGTTTTGAAACATAATATGCAACATGTATATTAGAAGTCTTTGGTATTAACTGACGTCTGTAATCACTGTGTTCTGTAATCATTGTGCTTAAATGCTAGTGCTCGTTGCCTAGGAGACATATGGTGTTGATGGAATCACGTTATCTGCATTCTGCTTTGGTACATTTTAGAATTTGAACTAGTTAAGAGCCTGCCAGTAATTCACGGACCAAGTTGCTCAGCTCCGTGTATTTAACCAAGAGTTACAGAGCCAGCGCTTAGAAACATTCAAGTCCGAGTCCGTTTACAGTTGCGGTGCACTCAAGCTGAACATGAGCACACGTAACTGCCGTTTCGGGTGTGGCTCGCTATAAACGCCACACCAGAGGTTCTGGAAAACGCTTTGCCTTCGGAACGCGACTCGAAGGAGAATCCTGTTACCCACCTGACGAAATGAAAAGCGGCGATCTGGATTCCAAGGTGAAGATCATCAGGTTTCATTGCGTATGACAACTTATCTTCAACTTCTATTTTCTACACGACTGGATCTGAAAAGAAAAGAAGAAATAACTAGATAAGTAACAATCTTTACTGGCGCCCATCACAAGAAAGAACAGTCTGGATTTTGCATAAAAAGACAATTGCTTGGACAACACAGTTTTATATTAGAGACTTTTGAATTAATGAACGCTTTAGCATTTTGTGAGAAAGAAAACAAAGTGTTCAATCTTTTAATGTTTCTTAGAGCCTATGATATTTAAACTTTCAGTATTAATCAGAGGTCACTGTAATGTGAAGATCTGTGTTTATGTTTTAATAACCAGTAGGAGCATCTCGACGCTTATTCAAGAGAGAAAACCAGTAAGTGTAAAAAGAGTGAAAAGTTGAACAATTCCAGAATTTCAGTGAAGGGTGAAATTAACAGGAATATTTTATTTTCAGTTTCTGATATCGCCTTGTTACCCGGTGTATCGATCCAAGAACATCGTTCCACAAGGCTTGCTTGTTCCACTTCTCAGCCCATCTCAACATCCCAACAAGACATACTGAGACGTTAGGCGAAACAACTACTGCTCGCAGGTAGGCTTTTGATATATTTTGAATAAAGCTATAAAGAGAGCCTAAATAGTGCAAGTACTGTAGAGAGATTTAATTGAAAGTTAGATCACTGAGAATTCCCTTGTTGCCTCGCAGGTCGACAGCAAGATCAACATAAACGTCCAGTATCCGGCCCTCCTCCCCACTTTCTATCTTATAGCTTGTTTGAATATATAAGTTATAGGTTATAGATTAGTTATTTGGGAAGTTGGTCCCTTACATCTCCGCGAAACAACAATCACGCAATTTCAAAAGAAGATAAGGTAAGAGACTACGTGATTGTATAAATCTGACACAACCCATCTGAGGAAGGCATGGGGATGACAAACCATTAGAGGGTGACCAGCTTGTAGTCCCAACTTAAAGTGTCAAACGCTTGGTGGAGGTCAAGCGAAAGACAGCCCGCTTTATGGAGTGGAGCAGTTAAGTTTATCCATTACACAAACGAGTCTCTGTATATTTAGTGATGTACTAAATGGTACAAAGCCGCATAGGTCTTCATGTATGAGTTTTGGTAAAAGTGGGAGTAATCACCTGGCCAGTACCCTTGCTCAATACCTTGTACTCAGTCATCAGCAATGGAAGGGCCTGTAAGCTGTAATGTCAGTGGGATCCCTGCCTGGGCTTTGGCAGTAATGTCACCAAGGCTGGTAGAGATGCTCCAACTGGGGAACTACGTGTGTGTGGAGAAGGTGGAGTGAGACTCCGCCGACAGACCTTGAGTCCTTGGGTTTTATTATGGGGGAGTTCCCTAATGGCCTCCCAAATTACGGCGGTGTTCACTGATGCAGCTAGTGCTTCCCGGTCCACATCTGTTACTTGTGGAAGGGGTAGTGCACCTAAAAAGTCAGTGATAGTTTGGAATCCAGCTCTAGGAAGGGCTATGTATACATTTTTATAATAGTCATTAAATGCATCATTAATTTAACTCTGGGTATTTATATCCAATCATGATAACAATTTACATAGGGAGCGGAGCACTTACACTCTGGCACTGATCAGCAGTGGCAGGGTGTCCAAAGCATCTAAACCAGCAAAAACGAAATCCAGCACAGCATCAAAAATACAGGAGGTAGAGGTAAAAAAGATACGGGGAAACCACGCCAAAGATGCCAGTTCAAACACGTGTCCCCTCCAGCTGAAAGTGGGGAGAACTACCCACCCTCTTGGGGGTTCTCTTCACTAAGGCAGAAAAACTTGGACAAACCATCAGCGTTGGCGTGCTCTGTACCAGGGCGGTGTTCCACCTAAAGTCCGTTCCCTGTAGGGAGATGGACCACCTCAACAGTTTTGGGTTCTCACCCCTCATTTGCATTAACCACCTGAGGGGCCTGTGGTCAGGATGTGGTATCGCTGGCATGTTTATTTCAAGAATGGAGGTTGATGGGGGGGAGGTCGATTAGCTGGGCTAGTAATGTGCCCAACTTGTCTGCCTCTGCATAGGATTTCTGAATGAAGCAACAATAATCTATTACACACAAGAGCTCCCATAGTTCTGCATATTCAATTCATGCTGCCTGAAGCTCTGTTGCTCCAGCTGTGTCTGTCACTGCAGCCTGCTTCAGTGCTCCCATCCTCGCCAGCTCTCGATGGACTTCCTGACATGCCCCTACTACTATCATTTATGCCATCTTATGCCCATGCAATCTATTATATGTGAGACAAACTAGGCAGAAAGTTAAGGCAAAAATACTGCAACACTGCAGCAGGATTCGCTGCAACACCCCGGGCGCACCACTAGCGGAACATTTCAAACAACACGCACACCCACCAGATTCCATTAAATGGT
Source organism: Lissotriton vulgaris (assembly GCF_964263255.1). Classification (NCBI taxonomy): domain Eukaryota; kingdom Metazoa; phylum Chordata; class Amphibia; order Caudata; family Salamandridae; genus Lissotriton; species Lissotriton vulgaris. Next base: position 1,330,588,918 of record NC_141696.1, on the reverse strand, counting down.
TGGTTCTAGAAAAGGTGACATTGGGACCAAGAGGTGGGGACATAGGACCAATCCTGAATGTCAGGGATTGTAAGATGAAGTTCCTTTTGGACACTATATACAATTGACTCAATGAACTAAAGGGCACAGATGCACAACTGGTGGGCCTAGCTACAGAATAGTGGACTGATCTATGTGATTCCAATCTATTCTCTATGTCAGTAGTCTAGCTACAAATGCATATGTAATGCTAGAATCCCTTTTGGTGTCGTTTAGCGCATAGCTATGCCTCATATTTTACCATGAAATGTGTGCTGTCAGAATTGTAACTCACTAACTGTGAAGTCCATCATATGAACTAGCACCAAGCTGTTTTCCATTATGTAGCACTAATTATGTATTACCAACCTTGTACCTTTAATATCACCATGTGCAAACTCATTTTTTATAAATAAAGGTTTTTAACGTGTGACTTGAGAGATCCAACAACATGTGGTTTCACAGCCAACTGACACTATTGTTAGACAATCACGATTTTGTACTCACAAGATGCCCCAGGGTAGTTTTCCATAACTTTTCAACAGTATTGTGCTGACTCTGCCGCTTACAGCTGCAACGTATATACATTAGGAATGTGCTGTCTCTGCCACCATTCTGGGAAGGACATGGCTTTTGTAGTTCGGACTGGACTGTTCCCATGGGGCAACAGGGTCAGAGCTGATTTGCATATCGCCATTGTCTAACCCAGGGTGGTGTGGAGTGCAAAAAAACGATGGATTTGGGCCCAGATCTTTTGACTGGGGGAATGTGTGACATTGATCCACATTCGGTCCATCACTTGTTGTTTTTGCAATTGCCGCCCTAAGTGCGCTGGGGATGCCCAGACGTGGGTCCCAGGCACTCCACACCACTTGGAGTCAAGCTAGCCGGGCTGATGAGAGGTGTTACCTCGAAACCGGTCCGGTCCTCGGATGCTTGATTCCGTTCTGGGAAGGACATGGCTTTTGTAGTTCGGACTGGACTGTTCCCATGGGGCAACAGGGTCAGAGCTGATTTGCATATCGCCATTGTCTAACCCAGGGTGGTGTGGAGTGCAAAAAAACGATGGATTTGGGCCCAGATCTTTTGACTGGGGGAATGTGTGACATTGATCCACATTCGGTCCATCACTTGTTGTTTTTGCAATTGCCGCCCTAAGTGCGCTGGGGATGCCCAGACGTGGGTCCCAGGCACTCCACACCACTTGGAGTCAAGCTAGCCGGGCTGATGAGAGGTGTTACCTCGAAACCGGTCCGGTCCTCGGATGCTTGATTCCGTTCTGGGAAGGACATGGCTTTTGTAGTTCGGACTGGACTGTTCCCATGGGGCAACAGGGTCAGAGCTGATTTGCATATCGCCATTGTCTAACCCAGGGTGGTGTGGAGTGCAAAAAAACGATGGATTTGGGCCCAGATCTTTTGACTGGGGGAATGTGTGACATTGATCCACATTCGGTCCATTACTTGTTGTTTTTGCAATTGCCGCCCTAAGTGCGCTGGGGATGCCCAGACGTGGGTCCCAGGCACTCCACACCACTTGGAGTCAAGCTAGCCGGGCTGATGAGAGGTGTTACCTCGAAACCGGTCCGGTCCTCGGATGCTTGATTCCGTTCTGGGAAGGACATGGCTTTTGTAGTTCGGACTGGACTGTTCCCATGGGCAACAGGGTCAGAGCTGATTTGCATATCGCCATTGTCTAACCCAGGGTGGTGTGGAGTGCAAAAAAACGATGGATTTGGGCCCAGATCTTTTGACTGGGGGAATGTGTGACATTGATCCACATTCGGTCCATCACTTGTTGTTTTTGCAATTGCCGCCCTAAGTGCGCTGGGGATGCCCAGACGTGGGTCCCAGGCACTCCACACCACTTGGAGTCAAGCTAGCCGGGCTGATGAGAGGTGTTACCTCGAAACCGGTCCGTTCCTCGGATGCTTGATTCCGTTCTGGGAAGGACATGGCTTTTGTAGTTCGGACTGGACTGTTCCCATGGGGCAACAGGGTCAGAGCTGATTTGCATATCGCCATTGTCTAACCCAGGGTGGTGTGGAGTGCAAAAAAACGATGGATTTGGGCCCAGATCTTTTGACTGGGGGAATGTGTGACATTGATCCACATTCGGTCCATCACTTGTTGTTTTTGCAATTGCCGCCCTAAGTGCGCTGGGGATGCCCAGACGTGGGTCCCAGGCACTCCACACCACTTGGAGTCAAGCTAGCCGGGCTGATGAGAGGTGTTACCTCGAAACCGGTCCGGTCCTCGGATGCTTGATTCCGTTCTGGGAAGGACATGGCTTTTGTAGTTCGGACTGGACTGTTCCCATGGGGCAACAGGGTCAGAGCTGATTTGCATATCGCCATTGTCTAACCCAGGGTGGTGTGGAGTGCAAAAAAACGATGGATTTGGGCCCAGATCTTTTGACTGGGGGAATGTGTGACATTGATCCACATTCGGTCCATCACTTGTTGTTTTTGCAATTGCCGCCCTAAGTGCGCTGGGGATGCCCAGACGTGGGTCCCAGGCACTCCACACCACTTGGAGTCAAGCTAGCCGGGCTGATGAGAGGTGTTACCTCGAAACCGGTCCGGTCCTCGGATGCTTGATTCCGTTCTGGGAAGGACATGGCTTTTGTAGTTCGGACTGGACTGTTCCCATGGGGCAACAGGGTCAGAGCTGATTTGCATATCGCCATTGTCTAACCCAGGGTGGTGTGGAGTGCAAAAAAACGATGGATTTGGGCCCAGATCTTTTGACTGGGGGAATGTGTGACATTGATCCACATTCGGTCCATCACTTGTTGTTTTTGCAATTGCCGCCCTAAGTGCGCTGGGGATGCCCAGACGTGGGTCCCAGGCACTCCACACCACTTGGAGTCAAGCTAGCCGGGCTGATGAGAGGTGTTACCTCGAAACCGGTCCGGTCCTCGGATGCTTGATTCCGTTCTGGGAAGGACATGGCTTTTGTAGTTCGGACTGGACTGTTCCCATGGGGCAACAGGGTCAGAGCTGATTTGCATATCGCCATTGTCTAACCCAGGGTGGTGTGGAGTGCAAAAAAACGATGGATTTGGGCCCAGATCTTTTGACTGGGGGAATGTGTGACATTGATCCACATTCGGTCCATCACTTGTTGTTTTTACCATGACAACGATACAGTAGGGATGTGCTGACTCTGCCAATCCGAGCAGCCTTGACCATGCGCGTCTATGCGTCTTCGCGCACGTAATGAATACCATATTTATTTCAGGCTACATGCCCAGCACCGGCTTCCCATTCTGAGCTACGGCCGGCAATGCCAGGTAAGCTAGCTTGATGCTCTGTTCTTTTCCGTCTTCATAGACTTGGCACGCACCCACAACGTAATTAATTTATTATCGATTTCATTTGCTGCACGACTCCGGCCTCGTTTGCATGTCAGCGATCAGCGATCGTAATGGTTCCTGTCTCCAGGATCGCACCCAACCTTTTGTTTAAACTCAGGACGCCCCCCTATATACATATATTTTGAATCCCAACATTAATTATTATTGTTGTCACCATTAGCAGCTTTGAGGATGCGCAGTTTTAATCCCTCGAGTGAGTATCTGACGCCGCACTCAACTCGGGCAAACGCCTGGTATTCCTTGCTCAGCTCTGCCTGTCAGGGCAAGACTAGCGAGCATGGTGCTCGGTCCAATCCCCAACTGTAGGTGCCACAACATTAGACCTCTTGGAAACACCAAAATCTACATCAGACTATCGGCCTAACTTTCAAATGGGAGCCACTATCCCATTTTGATTAGTGAAATGGTCTACGCCACAAGGGTACACTGCATTTAATTACACTAGACCCATTTTACACAAGGCTATTAGGTGGCGCCCCTCCTTAGAGCCCCCACATACAGGGACGCTTCGGTAGAGGGTCATTCGGTATTTTTTCCCCTCCATATTGAAAGCCACGTCACGTTTCTTTTCCAGGAAACACAGGATTTTTCCCTACCATCTACAAGCGGATACTGCTGCAGATTTTTCAACTGATGTTCTGGAGAAACGTTTGTGTGTTCCCCTGTTCCCCCTTGGTTGCAATCTGAGATAGCTGCAGACCTCTTACCACGCAAACAGGAGTAAGTATTATCCCTCCACCATTGAGTTACTAGGTGATTCAGTTGTAGTCCCCCGTGTTGACTCACCTACCAACCTGTGTTTTTTTCCTGTTTTCCCTCTCTCCCCACTCCAGGAGCTTACGCTAGCCCACATTTCCTATTACCACAGCTGATCCTTCCCCGTTTTCTTATCAAGTAGGTACTTTTACCAAACACATTAGTAGCACACACACTGACTCCTGCTAGCCCTTTAATACTGTTTAAATTGTCTGCAGGTGCTCTTCCCAGTCCTGATGAAGACCTCACCGCAAGGATAATAATCTGTCGACAACACTTGAAAACAAACTCTTGTGACACTGTATACAAACACTTCTGGTCCATTTGAGTTATGTGTAACACTGGGAACATTTGATCACTCACAGGCTGAAACGTCTACACCAAACCATCTTGATGTATATATGTCACGAATACCTTTCCTTGTCCCCTACCCACATGTGACCACTCAGTACCCATTCCCTCTCTTCTTCCCTACCACAGCAAGAGCAGTGTATGATATTGCACAATTGCCGCAATGAGTAAGGCCATTGCCTCTATCTGTAAAATGCTTTGAATACAATCACATCAGATACTTTATATTGCTATAAAACAACTGAAGTGGATACATGCCACACCGAATTTGTTTATGTTTTTGCTACTAATATTTATTTTTCACAAAAGAATTATTTACTTCCGTGACCACACTGTTTGATACTGTACTTATTGACCTAGGTCAGGTAGTATATACGGGTTACCCCCTTTATATACACTACTCAAAGACTTATACAAGCAGGTCTAGGTCTGTGTCCCCCTCCTGCAGGAGGTGGGAAGGATAGCGGCAATAGACACCCCAGGTAAGGAGGCCAATGGCCACTATCTGTCACTCCATTGTAATGCCTCTAAATCTATAAGTTAGGTACCCCAGACCCTTACAGAGTTGCACCACCAGAGAAGACTGCAGAGACCAAATGACTTGGCCCCAGCCCTACCAGCCTGTCTGAAGTCCTCGGCGAACCTGCACCAAAAGATGATTCGTCCTGCAGCCCAGTGACCTCCATAACCCTGGGTGAACAGACGGCCTGGACGGCTCCAGAGAACAGTTGACCTGTTCACCATCGTCAAAGTAAAGACTTTGTGACTGTAAGAATGGTATAGCCTGCCCATGGTTCCGCCACTGTACGCAATGGTTCCAACCCAATTCCAAGTGGTCCATCAGTTCCAGCAAGGGTCCCCAGTGCTCCAGAGCCCATGTCCACCATAAGATGACGTCTCCTGGACTCTTTGATGTCCCTTGCAGCCTCTGCACGAAGACCCCCCTCAACCGCGACCTGCTCCGGTAAGCAAACCGTCCGCCCTGGGCCTTGGTGAAGAGAACAAAAGGTGTCCCTACATCCTAACATCCCGGAGCATTGCAACTTACCTCTGCAGCTGTTGGTTTTCTTCAACCAGCCTCCTGGCCTGAGCATGCAGCCCTTTTACTGATTTGGCCAATCTCCATTGCCTTACATTGGGCACCCAAAGCTATGTTGGCACCCTGCACCCTGCTGCCCCTGTGCCACTGGTGGTGTAGTGTTGATGCTGCTTTGGGCCCCATCAGTGCTCGCTTCACCCCCCATAGACTGCCCCCCTAAGCTGCTGCTACTTTCCAACCGATTGTCACAATCCCCATTGATTTGTATCCGGCTCCCAATTTCAAACTTGCACCCTTCACACAACTGCCCCGGTGGTGCTGGTAGAGTACTGTTGGTGCTGAACTGAACCATGCCCATTTACTAAACTTAACTTCCAAAGACTGGTCTTGTAAGTCAATGTTATACCTATGAATGCTGAATGTTTCTTCTTCTCATAACATTGCAAAGCCTGACAATTGTGTTGTGTCCATTTTTTAAACTGAAAAGTATTTCTCATTAAAAACATATTTTCCAAAGATGAAGTTCTGTTGTTCTACAAAATAAATATAACCAAGTATTATTTTTATAAACTGGACTGGGATTAATTTATTGAGTATGTGTCTAATTTATTGCCACGGTGTGTTCAACAAAAGCTTAACACTGCATTCTGATACGTCTAACCCTACTACAAGAGGGAGCATTCGTATTATCTACTTTAGCTTCTGCAAAACCTCTGGGGGTCCACTGAACTATCTGCACACTATACCTCTTTTTGGTATAGCATATATTGAGCCAGCTTCCTACAGTTGCTAAAACATTTTGCTTTTAAATAGTGACAGCAAAATCTTTGGGAGTGTATTTGGGAGACTTACTGTACCTCATTAGCATTTGATATTTGTGAAAGGATTCCAGCATGGTGCCTGGGTCTCAGTGGGTGGAAAATTCTAGGCAGTCGGAGATAGCCCTTGACAGACTTACCTGCACTTCCTTTCAGACCTCTATTGTGTTTTACAGGGACAAACTTTTGTTTCCACCAAAATGGGTCATGTATTCTGATCCTTGGGTGCATGCTGTTTCCAATGAAATGTTTTCCACCATTTTATCCCTGGATTGGGATACCAGGCAGGGATGTCCCTTGTCACCAATATTAATTATTGTGATGTCAGAATTTTTGTTCCATCAAATATAACTGGATAAAAGAATCAAATATATGTACCCCCTTGTTGTCAAAGTAGGGATTGTGGCACATGATGCTTGTATTTTGGCTCATTTGACAGAAACATCCAATCAATCAATATTTGTAAAACGCAGCACTGTCAACCCTAGGGGTATCTGGGCACTGTGGATGCAATGTCTCTGTTGAAGATCCAGGTCAGAAACCAGCAGAAAGAGGAAAAATAAAGGTCGGAAACGAGCAGAAAGAGGATACCTAAAGTTCAGAAACTAGCAGAAAAAGGAAAAAATAAAGGGAAGAAATGAGCAGAAAACAAAGGGCAGAAACGTGCAGAAAGAAGAAAAATAAGGAGCAGAAAGATGCAAAATAAAGATAAAAATGAACAAGCAGAGAGAGGAAAAAAATAGAAAGAAAGGCAGGAAAATTAGCAGAAAGAGGCAGCAGAGGGCAGAGGACTGTGGGCAAGCTGGTCAGGAGAATTATTGCAGGGGGAGCAGGCACGAGGGCCTGCTCAATGGGGCCAAGCTGCAGCCTCCATTAATTAGGTCCTTGGGGGAGTGCGGGCGCTGGGTGTTGGAGGAGGGAAACAGCGGTAGGAAGGAATGGCAGGAAGAGGGAAGTAACGAGCAGGAAAAGGAAAAATAAAGATCAAAAAAGAAAAGAAAGAGGACAAATGAAGGTCAGGAATGAGCAGAAGGAGGAGAAATAATGGTAAGAAATTAGCAGAAAGAGGAAAAATAAAGGTCAGATATGAGCAAGAAGAGGAACAATAATGGGCAGAAACTAGCGGAAAGAGGACAATTAAGGGTCAGAAACAAGCAGAAAGGTGCAAAATAATGGGCAGAACAAGCAGAGAGAGGCATAAATAGAGGACATAAGTGGGTAGAAAAAGGCTGAAAAACTAGCAGAAAGCAAGTAGACAACATTGCAGCACCTGAGCAGAGGAAGCACAACCTAAGGCAGCAAAGGGTAGCAGACTGTGGGCAAGCTGGACAGGAGAACTATCGCAGGGGGAGCTGGCATAAGGACCTGTTCGGGGTTACTTGAAACTTTTTGTCATTTGGAAAATAATCAGAAGGTATTGTCTCAGATAAAACTGAATTTGCTTCAGAAAATCCTCTTGAAGGAAGGTACATCCTCATAGCTCTTGTTAGTTTGGGAGAAATACAGACCATGATATATCAAGATATTAATATGCTGCTCTGCGAATGAAACCATAATCATGGGCATTAAAAAGAAAAAAAATGAAAGAAAATGTTAATATGTGAAGTGACATTGTGTTGTGGAAAGGGCCTTTGGAATCCACAAAAAACTAAGCTATATTTTTTGGTTCTCTGTCCTGCTCCAGGATTGTTCATTCCATGATTCAGTGTTTTCCTTAAAGAAGTAGATGAAATAGTTTACAAATTCATAAAGGCTAAAAGGAAACCCCCAGCAGACAGTGCCACACTCTAGAAGCTGAGGATGTGGATAGGGTGAACTTCTCTAGTTCCAACCCTTGCTGTAGGGAATTTACACTTTGCATTTTTTTAGTGGCTTGAAGAAACTCATAAACGTAAAACTGCGTGAGTTATATTAGAAGAGGAACACATGTCCCTTCACACTGGCACAAATTATTTTCATGTTTGAGTGGAATAGATGTTGCTTATTTCCAGCATTATTCTTCTCCACAAATCTGCATTGACACACAACATATCTGTATAATCCCACCAATATATATTTAGAAATGTTCATTTGTCACAACAGACACATGATAATAAAAGGACCACCCTTACCTTTCTCCACTTAGAACTCCTGTAACATCCTTAAGGTGGGGCATGAGTGGAGTAATTGCAGATTGATGACACTTCCAGAACAACAGGACAAATGTGGTATTTGAGATTTGCTTATTTCACTCAAATACCTTTGATCCCTTATGCATCTACCCTAACAGGAAACTGAAGCTTAACGCCTAAAAGGTCTAAGAGGAAGGCCTCTTAGAAGAAATAATGATTTTTAAAAAAAAGAGATGAGGCCATTGATGAAATTGAGGTGAGGAGCATAATTTTGTATACAATTGTAGTACTTAAGAGTAGAGTAATGAGCTAATATAAGGTTTGGTGGAGCAGGCAAGCCAGCTTAACTGTGTGGGGTTCCCATCCCAACACATTTGGAGGTGGGCAACCACCAAGTTTTCTACTGTGGAGCCTCAACGGGCTTTGCTATCAGAAATCAGTGGCAAATGGCTGATGAGTCAAAGGGCTGTTGGTTTAAGAATGTTTGAACTGGTGGAATAGAGTCTGCAATATACATTGAAAAGGCACATTTTATTACAGCTCTGTGATAGACCTCAATGTTTGGCTAAACAAAAAAATAACTTTTTTATATTTTCTGTCCCACCGTCAATTTCACACATACTATAATGTATCAAAGCAAAGGCTGTGAAGGGCCCATACACATCTAAGCTGTATGTACCGAACCTTTCTTAATGTTATTCTTGGTGTGCAACTTTTGCCTTGTGCAGGAGGTCATTTGGTACATTAGAACTATCAGATGTCAGACGTGTCCTTGTAAATATGTAAATACCCTGGTGTGCACATATCTGTCATATTAAAGAATTTAACAATTTTCACTTTGTAATATATACTGCGTTTTACGTAGTAATGAATTGCTTATACACATGGTCTCTATTTGCTGCTATATTATCAGCTTTTTATAGTATCCATTTGCCAACTTGTATATCAAGGTTTGATTTTGTTTCCCCTCCATGTCCTGCTCTCTCCTCCTTTGCCCCGAGTCTTTCCCCATATCTTTCTTCTCGTTCTCTCTCTTCTCACCACTTCTCTTTATTTCCCCTGTAAAAATTGGCTTCAGAAATGGACTGGTGTTTCTAATACTAATTGTTCTGGTTTGATGGCAGGCCCTGGCCCTATCGGAATTATGATATCCTTGCCAGATCTATTTACTTTTAACTTGAGATTTCCGCTGAGGTAATGAGAACATTTTGGGCAATAATACCTAGAATGACCGTTTCCCCAGAATATCCGCTTTTTTCAAGAGGACCCTTAAAGTCCCATTAACAATGGTCCAAACTTTTACGCACCTCACAGGTACCAGCACATGAAGATATACTGGTCCATTTCTAGACCGCTGAAATTGAGGACATGAGAGTGCACTGCTAACCAGAGGTTTAAATGAAGTTATTGCTCACAAACGTTGTGTTGATGAGATTAACAAGGTATAATCATTTGCTTAAAAATTTATTACAAAAGGAATACGGTATCTACAGGATTTGTAATTGCAGTAGGCTAGCACAAATCTGTCAAATGCCTTATAATGTACAAGCATTTGAAACAGCGTGAACTTTCCGATAGAATTAATCCCTATTAATGACAAATCTGCTGCGTTCTTGAAGCATTAAATGCATTTTAAAATGTGACACACAGTCATTTGGTGCTGCAATTGAACACATAAGGCTTTGATATTCACAGGCCTTTAACCAGAAGCTTTCCCTTTGCACAATGAATTTATAGTTTGACCTTAATGTGACTAGCTTAGATTTTGTCCTCACTCTAGAATGCAGTTTTAACTGACAAAAAAATTTAAACATGTGTGCAGTAGTAGCATATAGTTTGTATTGAATTAACACAACAGTTTGAAGTGTGAAATACAGAAAACGTGTAATGGTTTAGCTTGCTCAGGGATCTCAAGCTGGCCCTTCCACATAAAAGAGGGATGTGCCTCTCATGAGAAAAAGCGGCTTGGCATAATTTTCAGCAAGTAACCTTGGAGCCTTATCATATTTAGCTGCTGGTAAAATGATTCAAACAAAGCCCCATGTATTTCTTTGCCTTAGAGAGAAAAAAAGCAAACACATTTCAAAATGTATTACCATATTATGTTTTAATGATTCCTACTTCAGTTATATTTTCTTTTGCAGCTAATGTAATGTGTTTTGAATAAGATACAAATGTGCCGTGCGAACAGCGCCTGATGGATGACGTGTAGACAGCAGGAGAAGGTGGAGATGTGCTTCTGGAGTACACTGGATTTCATTGACGGAGACGGAGACTTTTAGCGAAATCTTTACAGATTTATAAACACATTCCAAGGTCGGGAGTTTCGGACTTAGAGACGGAGATCTGCAGTTACAGAGGGGAGAGAGATTTCTTTAGAAAAGAAGACTGGGATGTTAGATGCAGAACTGAAGGGAGCAGAGGTGATTTGCAGAGAACAGATGCAAAGGAGAAGAGTGATGGAGAGCAGAACAGATTCAGACAAGGGCAGATTAGATCCAGGCTGTATCCCATTTGACTTTGGTTTAAATCCAAGCTTTATGCTTTGACTAATTGGCTTTGGCAAGGCTTATTTGCTCTATGCTTTATTTCACTTTATGGGAAATTCTGCAATCAATAATTATTGGTTTACCTTCATGCTAATCTCACTCTTGCCTTTATTTTTTAACTCTTCATAGGTTCTGACTGACATCATTTGTACCCCATTTCTTAGAACAGGGATTCTTTCCTTTATGGAATTCGCTGTAAGCACATTCTAATATGCTCTGCACAAACTTTTTTTCTGTTATCAATTCTTTAACCTGACTGATGTTTGACTACTGAATGAAGAATCTAAGAATCTTAAACTTTAATTTGAAAAAAGCCCTTCAAAACTTTCATTATTGACTAAAAAATGCCTTTGCATTTGAATACTTGTTTCTGTTTATGAAGGAGTTCTTTTGGTCAAAATACGGTGGCCAAGATTTGTCACCTTGAGAATAGATATTGGTGTGGAAAAAGGGTAATGGTAATTATAGGTAGCTGTGCCACATTTAAAAAACTTTCCAAAGAGAGATTACAGCGATATTTCCATACTAGTACATGTGTGTCCCTTTCTTTCAGATGGTCTGGGCAGATACAAAAATAATCGGGCTGGGGCATCTTCTGGGCGCCGCTTGTCCAAGCCCCAGCAATGTGAAGTAAGGAAGATAGGAGACTGCCATAAGAAGGGGTGCTACGCAACCAAATGATGGATGGAATGCTGAATAAATCATCCATGAATGAATAGAAGGTATTAATAAAGTGCACAGCTACTCAGAAAAAGTGTCCCGGTGCTAGAGAACCTCAGAACTAGTCTGCTCTCCCTAGACGGAGGGGGAAACTTAAGATAAGTGTCACAAGAGCCAGGTTGTGAGCAACTTCCTAAAGGTAAGTCAAAAGGACTGGTTTAAATCCATCACCCCCTTGCTCACCAAGCCACCCAAGTTTAGACCCAGCCACATGCAAATCAGCCTTGACCCTGTTCCTTATGGGAACAGTCCAGCCCAAGCTGCCAAGCCAGGTTCTCAGTGGACTGGAAACAATCATCCTGGGACCGGTTTTGGGGTATTAGCCCTCTTCAGCCAGGCTAGCCTGAATCCAGTGGTGCAGTGAGCAAGGGGCCCACATCTGGGCATACCCATCCCGCTGAGGGCAAAAAGTGCTATGCAAACAAATGATGGACGGAATGCTAAATAATCGGACATTCCCCCCGAGTCAAGAGATCTTGGTTAAATCCATCAATCTTTTGCTCACCTTGACACCCCAGTTTATACCCAGCCATATGCAGATCCGTCTTGACCCTATTCCTTCTGGGAACTGTCCATCCTGAACTGTCAAGCCAGGTCCTCCCTGGACCGGAAACAAGTAACCTGTGACCGGTTTTGGGGTATTACCCCTCATCAGCCAGGCTAGCCCAAATCCAGTGGTGCAGTGAGCAAGGGACCGACATCTGAACGTAACCATCCCACTTAGGGCAAAAAGTGCTATGCAAACAAAGTTTGGTTGGAATGCTGAATTAATCATACATTCACAGCCAGTCAGATCTGAGTTAAATCCATCGTTCTTTTGTCACCATCCCACCCCAGTTTAGGCCCAGCCATATGCAAATCAGTCTTGACTATGTTCCTTATGGGAACAGTCCAGTCGAACTGCCAAGCCAGGTCCTCCCTGGACCGGAAACAAGCCTCCTGGGACAGGTTTCGGGGTTTTAGCCCTCATCAGCTAGGCTAGCTGATGAGGGCTAATACCCCGCCACCGCCAGAGCCAACCTGCACGAAGGGATGAGAGAGGTAGCCGAGTGGATGACGACGAGCCGCCTGAAGCTGAACACAGATAAGATGGAGGTCCTCATCCTGGGCTCCTCGCCCTCCGCCTGGGACGACTCCTGGTGGCCCCCCGCCCTGGGCACCGCACCCAAACCGACGGACCACGCACGCAACCTGGGTTTCATCTTGGACTCCTCCCTCTCCATGACCAGGCAAGTCAACGCCGTCTCCTCGTCATGCTTCAACATCCTGCGCATGCTGCGGAAGATCTTCTGGTGGATCCCCACAGAGACCAGGAAGACCGTCACCCAGGCCCTCGTCACCAGCCGACTGGACTACGGCAACGCACTCTACGCCGGAACCACCGCCAAGACCCAGAAGAGGCTCCAGCGCATCCAGAACGCCTCAGCCAGACTCATCCTCGACATTCCACGACACAGCCACATCTCCGGACACCTAAGAGACCTGCACTGGCTCCCGGTCAACAAGAGAATCACCTTCCGCCTCCTTACCCACGCACACAAAGCTCTCCACGACCAAGGCCCGAGCTACCTCAACAACCGAATCAACTTCTACGCTCCCAAACGCCACCTCCGATCCGCCAGCCATGCCCTCGCCGCCGTCCCACGCATCCGCAGAGCCACTACAGGAGGAAGGTCCTTCTCCTACCTGGCCGCCAAGACCTGGAACTCCCTCCCGGCCGACCTGCGCCTGACCCAAGACCACCTCTCCTTCAGGAAGAAGCTCAAGACCTGGCTGTTCGAGCAGTAGCGGCACCCCCCCCCCCCAAAGCGCCTCGAGACCCTACGGGTAGGTAGCGCGCTCTATAAATGTCTTTGATTGATTGATTGATAGCCCGAATCCAGTTGCACAATGAGCAAAGGACCCACATTTGGGCATATCCACCGTCCGCCCTCTGTGTGTCTTTTGCTTTCTTGTCTCAAGTGAGCTGGGTATGCCCAGACGTGGGTCCTGGGCTCACTGTGCCACTGGACTCAAGCTAGCCAGGCTAATGAAGGGTGATGCCCCAAAACCGGTCACAATATGCTGTTTCTGGTCCAAGGAGGACATAGCTTCGCAGTTTGGGCTGGACTGTTCCATAAGCCATAGGGTCAAGACTGATTTTTATATGCCTGGGTCTAATCTGGGGTGGCATAGTGAGCAAAAGAACCATGGATTTAACCCAGATCTCTTGAGTGGTGGTGAATGTTTGATTTGTTTTGCATTCTGTCCATCTGTGTGTCTTTTGCATTCTCAACCTAAGTGTGCCGGGTATGCCCAGACATGGGTCCTGGGCTCACTGTGCCACTGGATTCAAGCTAGCCTGGCTGATGAGGGGGTGATGCTTCACCACCACCTAAATTCCTTGTCCTGGATTTAATGCCTCGCCTCCCCCATGGCAGCAGGGGACCGGCTTCACCTCAGCACCGACGCCTCACCCTCACATGCAAGGCATTGCCTGTTTACTTCGTTTTCCAAGGTGCTGTTTAGGGGTCTGTGTAACTCCATTCCCTGCCCGTGCAGCTCGTGGTTGGCGCTGTACTTTGGATTTGTGCCTGTCATGACATCATTATAGCCCCGGTAGAGCTATTTTGTTTCTACATTTCTATTTTTGAAGCGACCAGTTTTTACCTAATAACTTGATACATGTATTTTGGATTTTTATTTGTTTTGGTCTTGTTTGGTTTGGATAACAATACCTTATTTTTCTAAACTAGTGTGGTGTCCATTTGAGGTGTTTTCACTGTGTTATTATGTCTTTGGGCACAAATACTTTACACATTTCCTTTGGGAAAAGCCTGTCTGCTCTTGCCAAGCTACCAAGGGGGTGAGCAGGGGTTAACTAAAGTACGTAACTCACTTACCCTGTCTCGAAGAAAGAGTCCTTACTTGGACAAAGGTGCATACCTCTGCCAATTAGAGACCCCCCTTTCTAAAAATAGGTAAAACATATTGTCATTAACTACTCCAATAGCTCTAACTCTTGCAAATGCGAGACCTATTGCATTGCAAATGCATGTTATTACCTTGATAGCATCTCAGTCACTGTGCGGGCTAAATCATGCAGTTGACCAATCCAACTCCTGAAGCTCATGAGATCCATTGTCCAGGCTATAATAATGGAAGGGAATCACATCATCTAAAAAAGGCCACCTTGTCACCATGATCACAGCAATGTGTGGAAAATGTACAAGAGTTGTCTAATTTGGGTGAGAAATAACCTGACTAAGGGATGCCAAAATTGTGGCATTAAATGCTGCTTTCCTGTTGTGCGTATTTTTTCACTTTTTCCACCTGCCAATTTGTGCCTGTGCCCAGTGCTCATCAGGAGTGTTTTTTCTTTGTCTACCCTACAAGTTGAACATATGCTTAGTGCTCTTTTGTATTCAGAGAGGGAGCTGTGACATGGTTGACAGTGAGCAGAGAGACACTGTCAACTCATGAAGCACTAGCTAGTAGGTGTCGGGATCCTCTTACTGCCCACACAGTTCTTCAGTTTAGCTGCCCTCAGGACACAGTATCATAGGAGGACTGTGAGCCCTCATGTTTGCAGGGCAGTGCACTCTTACGGAAGGCGTGTTACTACAAAAGTACCTTGTGTTTATTAGAAGGTTTAATTTTATTCTCTGTTTGGCCTGCAGGGCTAGACAGTGCAGTTTAAAGATGGCCCTTCTCTCAGCAAAGCTGGTGAGGAGAGATTATGAGGTCACTGTTCCGGGTTAGGGGGATGCCAAGCGCAGGTCCTACTCCCTTTATTTCAGCTGGGTAATGCTTCTCTCTTCTAACAGTGGCGGTTTGCATAGGGTGTGCTGTGGGCGGGGTAGGGGAGGGTAAGGGTGTGGGGCTAATAAACTCAGACATACGACGGAACGGAGGATTACTTTCCTCTGTTCCGTCGTATGTCTGAGTTTACTACCCCCACCCTGCCCCTGCCCTGCCACACCTCACTGCACCACAGCACACCCTATTCGAGCCGCACTGTCTTGGAACCTGCCTTTGTCTTTTAATCCTGGTATTTGGATAAATTTATGAATGGGGCTGAAAAGCGATCATTGTCTCAGAATTCAGAGTTTCTGATACTGCAGGTCAGACAGGTTCCAGAATGTAAGTCTGTACCCAGCATCACCTCTCCAACAATGAAGCAAGCCCTGTGGCAGCAGGGGGGCAAGTGATAGCAGTCACACCCTACTCATACAGCCCTCACAGAGTAGCAGTCTCACACTGCCAACAGCAGTCTCACACGTGTCATTGAATAGTAATCACAAACTACCGAACAAACTCTTAGATCCCTCAAACTAGAAGTCACACACAACTCACAGAACACACTTAGATTAGCATTCACTTTTTCAACCACTTTTGAAATTTGTAATTATTTTTGATCATTTGTGCAAAGTGAATAATACTATTGTTTAAAATCACAAATATCATCAAACATATGAAGTAAATATATATTCTCCTAAAATAATTTATTGTTTCTTAAAAAATACATAAATAAGTTAAATGACTATTAAATATAATAAATTACTTTAGAAACATACACTCAAAAATGTAGATCTGCATTAAAAAATAAACCTAATTTTCAGCATTGAATTCTAACTTTCTTAAAAGTTGAACTTGACTGCTTCGAAAGTACTCCTACATCAGTCTTTTTCTTCACATTTTAAAAGGCCTTCTCCTTCCATTAGTGAACTTTTTTTGAAGATATCTTAGCATCCTAACCAGCTGGTGTTCTTCAGAGTTCGGGTGACCTTCTTAGACTTCATGTTGAACTCAAACTGCTTATGGCCAATGAAGAAATACAAAAGTCCTGCAATTAAAAAAGAAAGACAATCAGTGCATTGTGTAATGTTTGTGAAAAAGATTTACTTTAATATCTGTCGGTCAAGAAGAAACGTCATTATTTTGCTGAGGTTCTCTTCAACTTTTCTAAATTGCCCGTCTATTGACAATATTTACATCTCTTAACAATCAAAATTAAACTGATCATTGATAAATACTTTAGTAAATAGTGCAAAACAGCAGGGCCCCTTTTGTTATGCCAAGAAATTGTTTCTTGGTCTTGCTGTTTCATTATACGTTATATTGAGAGGCCGTCGTTGCATTTTTAGTACTGGCTA
This sequence comes from Lissotriton vulgaris, assembly GCF_964263255.1. NCBI lineage: Eukaryota > Metazoa > Chordata > Amphibia > Caudata > Salamandridae > Lissotriton > Lissotriton vulgaris. The sequence goes on along the minus strand of NC_141696.1, from coordinate 1,330,572,043 downwards.
AATAAGTAGACATAACAGAACCCATATCAAGACAATATTGTTTTGCTTTGTATTTGTTACATTTAAATTGTGCAACATGGCTCTCACAAGCACACAAGGGCATTTGTGGACTGGTGGCGTGCTTCTTGGTGGCAGTGCTTGGATGGAAGAGCATGTGTCTGTCGTGTAGCCTGTGCGAGTAGTGGTTTGACGTTGTGTGTGAAGACCAGAGTTGATATCTTGTCCTGTTTGTGTCCCTACAGCTTGGTGAGTAGCAAACATAGTAATACAACTGTTGTGCTTAAAGATGACATTGTACTGATGGAGAGAAAATGCACGAGTGTTGGGTGTCCTCCTATGTCGGCAGTACTTTGGTGCTGTGTGTTTATGGCAGGGACTGCTCGTGTGGTTGAACAGGACACTCTGGTTAGGAAGTCAACTTGTTGGCACTGCATACTTCATTCATAGCTGAGAGAACATTACTGACTCCTGGCAGAGTCTATCTCCAAAAGCTGGCTGCCTTACTTTACCCTGCCTTGAAGATTAAGGGAGTTCGGCTTTAAGAAACATCAGTCAATGTGTTTGGAAACAGTGGATTGTGCCTGTGCTCTGCTCAGATGGTAATATTGACTTGGGGTTTTAGTGCACGGAGGAGGGAATAACCTAATTTAAGAAAGGCAAAAGGTGTTAATTTCTTCTGGTTTAGTACTCTGTTACATGGTACAGATTGTTGTCAGCAATCAAACATGTTTCTTTTCTTGGGTGTGTTTTAACCAACCTAGGAGTTTCTTTTTAACCCCGTCCTCACATAGCTGAATTATAAAATATAGTAACATTTATGATATTTCAGTCACAAGATCTACCAGTCCAAAGCTTTAACTAAGGGAACTCCTTACCATTATCTTCGAAAACAGCATTAACTTTTTTGCCAATCCCTGGAAAGTCATCTTCTATTCTTCGTGGAGATTCTTTGTCCATGGTCTTTCTGGCTTCATCATAGCTATGGAGCAAATAGTTTACATGGAATTAGGATCTTCAGTTTGGTGAAACCAATACACATCATTATGTTTTCACAGTATTATTATCATTACTATTACCATCATCATGAGCATTGTCATAATTATGTTTTATCTTTTTTATATTTTAGTTCACCACCCCTAAGAATAATGATCCATAATTTATCAGCTGGAACTTCCATTAAAGATTTACTGTTACTTATTGTAGGTGTCAGCTTCTAAATGCAACACTGAGCTGTCTCTCCACCAGCAAGTTCAGAGCTGATAAATGTATGAATGTTCTAAACTGCAGGAGCTATATTGTGGAACTACTGCACTGCCCTAAAGTAATGCTTCTGCGCCTTCTGCTCTTCAATGTGGTGCGGAATATTAGATAACCTCTGTAGTGTGGCTGAACTTGATGGCGCAAGACCGAGTGACCTCAAGTATCTATGAAAATGCCTTTAGGGACTCCAACAAGCTTGCCACAGTGCACAGTGCTGGTGACAGGTACCACATCTTTGTCAATGGAAGGAAGGACAGTAGGGAGTCTGGTGTGGAACTAGGATGTTAAATTACATCTAAAATATGGACAACTGTTGGTTGTTGGGACAAAGCCTTGCCTAACAAGAACAAGGAGCCCAATACTCCTCCACCCCACCGAGGGGGCTTAGTTATCTGTAAGCCTAGTTCCTAAGACTTCATGAAGTGAGAGTAGTAGAAAATGTTAACCAGCACAAAGCAGTTTCCCTTGGGTTGAGCATCAGCCTCTGGTGTGTTACTTTGAAAGAACCCTCATCTGGCCAATGCACTTTCTTCCTTTTATTGTTCCCCGTCGCTCAGGTATTGGTCCTTTCCTCTTCTATCTCTAACCATCTGTCTTGGCTAAATTGTATTTCATTCATTTAGATTATTTGCTGAAAACACATAAATATTATTCTCTTTTGCCATCTTCGCCCCTAATATTCAAGCCAAAATCACAAATTGCCTTATTAGTCATGGTGCTATAAAAAATCAACACCCCGTTTCAAAGCATTTGAAGACTTAGCACTTCCCCACATTCTGAACAATATTAGCAACTACTTCCCTTCATCTGCAAAATGCTTTGCCGCGCAACTCCACCTTGGTACCACTGTCTTTGTACAGGACATTCTAATTCAAGACCTTCCTACATTGTCCTGGTGGACCCAATGTGATGAGCCATAAACACCCCAAGCTCATCCTTCCACCCAGCAGCACCTTCCTCAACATTCATGTTGTTAATGTTTCTTTAGCTTTGTTTCACTCCCAACTCATAAACTCTATCCCATCCACCTCTTGCTTTATAAAGCCACAAACAGCTGTCTTGCTGGGTCCTGCCTTGTTCAAACTGCAACATATTTGTTGTGATGTTATATGTTTCCACGTATATATAAATAAATGCAGTTGGTAAGTTTTCATCATAATCACCAGAGTCACCTCTGAAATTTACTGAAAGTACCAAAAGACGTCATCAGAACATCACAATCACACATCCTTACCTCCAGTACTGCTCTCCAACGAAGAAGTATGTTTTCTGTGTGCTTTGAAGATACACGGCTGCGTTGATGTGCTTCACGGTCCTTGGGAAACCAAGTTTGTAGATGTTTTTAGGGTAATTGGGCAGAATGTCAAATCCCTGAAGAGCCCAATATTTTGATGCTATAAGGAACAAACAATAAAGGATGTTAGCACGCCTTTAACTAATTCATTATTAGCATTCTTTAGGACGTCCCGATTAACCTTGAAAATACGGTAAACTGCATGGTCGTAGGTAGTTAAACCCTTCTCGGGCTGCTTTCAGTCAAAAAATTACATTTTCAACCATTGCTTAGTGCACTTGTTTCTATATATACAACACTGTTCACTGAAATTACATTCCACTGACATGCAGGTGGCAATCACATTGAACTGACAGTTTTTAATATTTCTTTCTAGGAGCATCATTTTTTAAAGGCTCTGCAGGTCCACTGTGTATGGATCAAGAAGCAAATGAGAAGAAATTGTTTTTTTATGTTAAGCAAAAAAAATATAGAGTGATTATCCACCCATAGTACAGAGACTTAATGTAAATCCGTGGACTTTCATCTTACAAGTTCTTGATTCGACCCCTAGTTAATGTTTAATATTAAAATGTAAATGACATTACTTGACAGAATATCGCACACTCAAATAATTCGTATTGAGTACTCCTCTAACATGCCACAAAAGACACTTTGAGGCGCTTGACATTGGTCAGGCCTCTTGTACTGTCATGTCTGTGCACGGTCCACACCTGAAGACTGTGGAGACCTGTGGTATATTTCCAGGGGTGGGGTGCGCAGTCAGACCTGAGACACAGGTGAGAGAAAGTAGCACAAGTGATAAAATAACCCAGAGGGTTAATGCACCTAATTACAGTTGTCTACCAAGGCCCAAGTTTTTGAGTAATGGCAGGGGCCATTTAAAAGCTCAAACAGCTCAAGGTAAGGTCAGATTTATTGAATCATAGCATATGAAATTCTGGGGGTTCTAGGTGAGTCAAAGCTACTGCAGACTGATGCACTAAGGGTCATACACCCAGTGGAGAGTAAACATCTAGCGTGTGCACCCTAACTTGTAGGTCATGAATGGTGATCATTCCAGGAAACAATAATTTTATTGCTATGGTGCTTCTGCATTGTTTCCCTTCTCAAGTCATGTAGGCTATCAATCCTTCTTTTTATGATGCTGGGGAATGGATTATTGATTGACCCTTCCTTTCACATTATAGATGAATTCTCATCAATTATGCGATTCTCAAAATTATCATATTCTGATAAAGTTGGAATTAGCCCCTGTGTTTGGTTCATCGTACGCAACAACACTACAACAACGCCAACCCAACAATGACCCAGAATTTGTTGGATGACCTAGGCCTGGAAGGTCCAAAATAGGTGAAGGAAGGCCATTGCGTCAGATTTTAATCAGAGAAAAAAAAATTACTTCTTAAAGTATTTCATTTAGGTTGATTGCCTGGGCATTTATCTCATTGGGTTATTCTGAAAATGTAAGCACATATGGATCCAAAGGACCTTCAATGAACACTTGTGATCTGAGCAAACTGTGGATTATTGAGAAAGATAGCTACACTACAGCAGGAGCAGTCAAAGGGTTAACGCATGAAGCACATGGACAATCATAAACAATGATGGGGAAATTTTTCAGTCTTGAATCAGGCAAATTATTGATGATTTTCAGCCATTAAAACCAGTGGGTCCTTTACAGACCAAGATTTGCCAAGGTAACAAGAATATGGTAAAAGTGATGACTGAATATAAATACCTTTGAAGAGGAAAATCTGATCTGTCTCTGGATTTTCATAGGCGGCCTGGATACCAGATGGCAAAGACGGCCAAAATGTTGAGATTGGATAATTGTAAACCTCTGTTACGGTTGGAACTCTGCGCCAAAAGGAGCTGTTTTGAAAAAATAAAAGCATATCAGTTAATTGACATAACAACATTCTCTACACTGTAAAACAAATCAACATTATTTAGGCCATGTCAGTTTATAGAAAATAATGATATACATTGGGAGAAGTGATACTAGAAATTCCTGCAAATATCTTCATGCTAAAGATGTCACTATGAAGGAAACAGTAGTTGTCTGTGCTTTTTGAGTTAGCCACAATTATTTTTAGACCTGAACTAGCTTCTCTAGCCCTACTCAATAATGTATAAAGCCAAAACTAGAAATGTTTTTCTTTGCTTCACCTGTCTTTGAAAAAGAGAATTTCTCCACGCAACGTGGTGATGGCATCAAAAACAAGAGTTGGGTCACAGATGGATGGATTGATGGGAGACGAGGTAGTTGTGGTGGTAGTTGATACAGTGGTAGTTGGTGTGGTAGCTTCTGGTATTGTTGGAACTGGGTTTGGAGATGCTCCTAATGGAATGAAAAAACATGCTTTTCAAAATCAATGTGAAATAATATGCTGAATGAACTCATGCACATAAAAGACACCTTCTTATAAATCTCACATTCAAACATGAGTTGCTAGAACATAATAGTTTAAAGAACATATTGACCCTTTCTTGCAAATACATCTTTTTACATTGTAGAAGGAAAATATCATAACATGTAAAGTTAACTTACCATACAGGGCTTGAATGCCATCAACATCATCCTGGGGGAGTTGGAATTGGGCTGGATCAGTATAGGAGTAGGTCGGATACATCAGAGCACTGCGGTCACCAGAATGAGACAAGCCTAATGAATGGCCAAACTCATGGGCAGCCACCAGGAACAAGTTGTATCCTGTGGAACAAATCAAAACAAATATGATGAATATACTCCCATGTCATATACAGTTCTCTAATAGGACATTGTTCATTATTTATTCATTTCAGAATGCAATAAAACAATTGCTAGTGAAGCAATAAACCAAAAGCACTTTAAACTAATAACCGATTGAAAGCTGACAAAAAGTTGTGATCTGAAAAACTAATCGGTGAGACAAGTAGTATGTAACCATCAGGTGCTTTGTGGGTCTATGCGGCTTTACCTGGTGTCACTACGGTCTACCATAGCTTTTCTGAGTCTATATCGCCACACTGAGATCTGCCAAGTATAACCTGAACTACCAGAGCCTAAAGGACATTGTATACTGCCAGTGCTACCATGGACTACTAACCCCTATCAGAATATTTGAAGGCCTACCAATGTTTCTAAGGTATACCGGACTGTACTTGACCCTACAATGCTCTACATTACCATTAGAGCCTGTCAGGCTCTCCGTTTAACAAGATGAACCAAAAGTACAGCCTAGTTCCTCTCCTTCTACAATAGTGTTGACTAAATGATGCCACTTTAACAGTTACTACAGAGCAGCTTTTTTGAAATGGTGTGTGCTCCCTATTGTGAACAGGGCTTATTGGCAGGCTCTGAACTATCTGAACCTGTCAATGTATTATGCAGACAAGTTCTAAGGACATTGAGGTCACTTCCTGAACACCTGAATTCTTGTTTCATTACCTTACTAGTGGGCATATTAATTAGCATTTTGCATAAATTCTAAAATTAACAGGGAGACAGATAACTGAGTGTGAGGGATCTTAGTATGGCAGGCACTTCGAGGTGCCTGCCACGGGGTGCCGGGATTAACAGGGTCGACCCCCAAACAGGGGCTGCAGAGGCAAGGGGGCCCAGCTAAGGGTCCCCATACTCGCTCCCAGTCTGGCTTTCCATGTCGGAAAGCTCTGCATGGAAAGCCTGCCGGAGACCGAGCATCATAATCCCAAGGGAGGAAGGCTGCCCCTTTGGAATTATGGACCGGCAGGCTCCATGATCCTGTCAGAAGCCAGCTGGAATGACCAGCTGGTTTCAATTCCAACCGGCTGAATAAAAATCAGCTGGTCGGAATTTAAACAGAAGCCCGTAAAGCCTCCGACCGCACCCATTTCTGTGTATAATGTTCTGGCTTTATTGAACTCTTTTGAAGCTGAAGTCATTTTCGTATCTTTCCCATGGAAGATGCAAAATAATTTTAAGTAAAATTTATATGTTGTTTCCTGCAAATTATTAGACTGTGTCAGCTAATGTTATAACTTTGACATTGAAAACATGAGAATGGGAATGTGGGATCCCACGCTGTGAGCAGTGAAAATGACTAATGTATTAAATAAAATATTCTATGGTCAAGTAATTCTAATAGAGCCATTTTAACCTTTAAGAGGTTATCAGTTTTTGAAATAAAGCTTGCTGAATAAATCCCTTTCTACAGATAACTACATAGTCCATACTCTTATGTAGGATCATTCAGACATAAAATGTTTTATGTATTAAAAAGTAAAAAAGTAAACCAAGTATCAATATTTGTTCAAAACTCCAATCCACTAATCGCTGCTTCAGACACCGCTCACACCTACCAGTCATAGTGAGACCATATCAGGTTCACACACCTCAGTTTAGCTCCCTCAGTATTACAAAGGGCGGGAGAACAAGAAAGCACTTTATATGTGGAATGCATACTCATTCACAATCAATTCCTTGTCTATTTAATAGTAAAATGTTTTGTTTTTTAAATGCTTTGTTTAGGGTAGAGTTTTTGTTCCACTGATTCAATTGCTTTATAATATTAAATTGCTTTAATATTATAAGAAAGATGTATATGAAAGTAGTGTAATAACAAATATGCAAAGGAGAATGTAAATGTGAGGACACAGATGGCACTATGATGGAAGAATGACTATGTATTTGACCTCGATGGGGATCACAGCAGCATGGAAAACCGGGCTACATCCCGAGTTAATGGTTTATGATCATTTACAAGCGAGGCAGGGTATATATAGGATCCTATAATGTGGAGTGAGGTGGTGTCATTTGAAGATACAGGTCTTTCATGTCTCTCTAAACTGCACGTGGGTAGCAGAGTCATTTCTTTTGTAATTGGCAAAGCACTTTATGATTTTCCTCAAGGGGGCATTGACTAAAACTGACCTATTTATCAGGTGTTGATTTCCCCTTTCTATTTTATTACTCATGCCGACCCTCACATAAGTATCACTCATTCAATGACACTTGAATGAGATTCAGAGAATGGTTTCATGTATGTGAACACCTACCGGCCGACCCTGCGGTCCAGGATTCGTCTTCATCAAAGTGCGCATCGCCACCAATTGAATTCCCAGGTGCAAAGGCGTGGGCCAGAGTTCCATGAGGTCCATCAAATGGGTAGAAATCACCATGCACTAAAAGAGTAAATGGCAAATTAGAAAAATCGCCAGGAATAGAAAGCTAAGGAAAATGAGAAACAAGGGAGATCTCCCTAGGATGACTGCAGCACATTGATTCATCCTTACCTCCTGCTCCAAAAGAGATCTGGATATCAGCCGTCCCCTCGTAGATGCGGCTAAAGGTCAGGGGGGTCACATCACTCCAGACTTGGAAAGCTCTCTGGATCGCTCTATCTACATCAGCCTCAGCCACGTCAGGTGTGTGGTTCAAAATTCTTTAAAACAATATGAAACATCGATATTAGTGATGCCTGTAACTATTGGGAACAATAGTATATACTGTCATCTAAGACATGTTTTCTATCATGTTACCTGTATGTCAAAGATGTTGTTCTCCAGGTAGGGCGGCCACCAAAATGGCTGTATTCGGCCGCATCAGCAACTCCACAGCGGGGCTTTTGCATCACTTCCAGTGTGTTGGAATCCAACTTCCCAGTCACCTCCAGCCCAAAAAACTCCTGCATTTCTTGAAGTTTTTCAGAGAACGGGTTGTGCTTTTTTCGCGTAATAGGTGTCCCATCTTCATTGAGGTTGTAGAATTTCTTTAAATATTCCTGAAATTAATACAAATAAACAATTTAGTAAATTAGTTTGCAAAAAACACAAAGGAATGTCAGCAACCTCCCAATTGCCACAAGTGTTTCTTTACATCTCAATGAGGCATATCCTGGAACTCATTGAAGATGAATGACTTTATTTCTACTGTTACGTAGAAGATGTCTCTCTAGTCTTTCTATGGAGAGATTTCTGCAGTGTCAGAGGGCCTTGGTTTCGTGGAACAAATGTTTGCGAGACAGTGGGCTGAGATTGTATGTTACAAAACAGAACCTTGGCCTCATCTGGGATGCAGGCCTGAGCTTAAGTACTCCGATTGCGACTCTTGTACACAGTACATTATCAGACTAGGCAGCCATATTGACTTCTGCAGTTCATCACCACAGAGCAATTTCTGCCTGAGGCAAGGGTCTCCTTCCAACTTAGAAAGTCATTGCTTGTAGGTCTTCAGCAAAGTACAGACAGAACCAGACCAGTATCTGAACAGTGGTCGCAGAAAAGAGCGATGTTCAAGATGTTACCACCAAGGTTGGACTAGGAAGCTTGATTCAGCAGTGGAAAACACATAAATAATTGCCTATTACTACAATGACTGCAGTGACCGAGCCTAGCATGCAGTGAACGAGGCTAGTGACCATCTCTGGGGTAGTGTGGCAACCAATGATACATTTTACAAGACAATTTTCCAAATAGAAATGCTGAAAAGCCATCAGCCTTAGAGGTAGTTTTGATGAATAAACACATGGGGATGTTGCAATGCTTTAAGCTCAAGTACAGTACCAAAGAGCATCATTTATCATTTATCTGCAGCAGTAAACCATGTAGATGCCTCTAACAAACCCTCCTGGTGCTCTCTCAGGACTGTTTTCAGGGATAAATGGGTCAGAGAAGCCTCAACTCTCCCAGTCCTAAAACCACTCAATTGTTCCCAAGCCTACTAGGATGTTTCTGCTTGTCTCATATAGCAAGACCACCCCAGGTTACATCTCAGCTAAAGTGCAACAGTGTATTCCTGCTGGAATCTGAAGTTAAGTGACTTCAATAAAGTCACTGATATATTCCTCCTGGGTAATGTGTGCTTCTGACTCGGATTCAATTCTTATGGCATGTGCCTGCTTAGTTATACAGTCCTGTGACTCTATTGAAATTTAATGGTATATTCCTGCTTGGGTTCTACAGTTTAGCGATTTAAACAAATTCCCCCCACGAGCTTTCAGCGTAGAGGAGAATGGCCTGTATGTATCAAGTCACCAGTGGACAGGGTGTCCTCTATAGTGATAATCTGGGCTGCCATAATTTACTAGCCTTTAGCAAATGTCTAATGATGTTTTTGGAAGCCTACTCTTTGCCCTTGAGCCTTTGGTGACTCTGGCGTCCAGGCAGCCATTCGACGGTACAAGACATCTGCTTTATCTCAGCACATGATGTGGTGTAAACATGCGAAACAAGGTGGTATGTTTGATTAGTGCCTGAAAATGTTTTCTGCCTTCCGTAATGAAGTAATGCCTGCTGCCTTCCAAGCGCCAACATACATGTTCTGCTCTTCCTTGTAATACGAGGGGAGCCGCCTCTCAGCTTACTGCAATGACATTTTTATATACCCCGGGCCATATTTCCTAGTTCTCTTTAACTTCTCGTGCCACTTCATTTATTGCTAATCGGGAACGGAGAGCAAGTACAAACCTGCAGCAAAGCAAACGGTTTTGCATTTAGTTGTAATTTTTCTCGTTTCCACAGAATTTTTACGCTCTTTGCTAATAGTAGAACTTTATTATACTGTACTTTAAACAGCGTCTATCCCCCTAAAAAAGGCGACAAATCAACGTTTACTTCACATTTAAGGTTGGTATATTAAAATATATATTCATCCATATTTTATTAACTGACAAACCTCCAACACTAAGGGATTAAAGCTTCAACCAAAAAATGTTATTACATGCAACATGCAGAACAGAATTGAGCATTTCTTGCAAAATGTTGTTTTCAAGAGTGGATACGTTGAAAATAAACTATCCTACAAGATTTACCGCAGAACCAAAACAATCTATTATGGGAATTTAACTCTTCCTTTATGCAGACTGGGATTCTGCTGGACTCAGTTCATGGACTGAAGTCTGTCCCAGGACTCACCTCTGCCAGCTGTTGACTTTCATCCGGGTCTTCGGTTACAGGCGCTGCAGGGAAGGCATATGTGTGCAGCACACACAGGAGCACCAGCAGCGACAGGGACTTCATTCTTCTCTTCTCCTGGCCCTCCCTCTGCTCAGTGAAAGGTCTCTCTTCGGGTTCTCTGCCTCTCCATCTCTCTGCCCCCTTTTATACAGTCCTGTGAGCGGCCCCCGGTCACCTGCATGAGTCACTCTTTACAACTTGCACCAGATGCAAGTCAAAACACATCCAGAGTGTTACGTCATCTGTCTCTTTGGTAAATCCCTCAATGTAGCAATCCATCCTGTAAAATTACTAGTAGCCAGGAAGAGGTTTAAAAAAGTAAAGGGGACATTTTTTTAAACTATGAATTCTGTTAAAAAAAAAGTCTTTTGGAAATCGCACTTTGGAACGCGTGATTTGTGATATTTCTGTACCATCAATAATGAATATGTGGAATGGCTTTAACATTATGACTGCTATATCAATTAAAAAGAAAACTATTGGCTAGAATTCTGAAAGAAGGACCCTCTCCTGTTGTCCAAGGAATGTCCCTACTCAAGCCTTTAGTTTTATTTATATTTTCATTAAAAAAAAAAAATATATATATATATATATATAATATATATATATATATATTAAATAGTATGGTTGGGTGTTCATTTCATTAGGGCACCAACGTCACTCATTATTCTTGCCGGGATGATGATCTATCACATGTACGCGGCGGAGAATATTCCACCTAGTTATTAGAAGTTGTTTAGTAACAAAGCTGTGTGCAGTGAATGTTAAAAAGGGAATCTTCTCTCATGTCCGGGTTCACAAAGCCCGGCTTTGAAGCATCAGAAGTCTACATCTATAGGTTTTCTTCTACTCTTGGAATAGATTTCCAACTTTTGGGGAAGTCACATCAATTTTGGGAGTATTCCTTGAAATCCAGAAGTGTCTGGAGTTTAAGCTGTAATTCTTCTTCCCAAGACACATTCCAAAGTTTCCTACTGTGAGAAACCTGCATGAAGAAATCAAGCGAAAACACGGCCATTTAACTTCATTCTCTCTAAAGAGATTTCGGTTTTAGGTCTCACCTAGCGACATAGCACATGCCCTGCACGCCTTGATGAGCCCTATAGTTGTCGCTTTTGCTATCGAAGGGAGACAGAAGATGGCATGCGCCCAGAAAGGCGTGCACACGCAATCACATCTCCTGTCCGCGCTCCCAGTCTTTGAGCAGAACGCATGCCATGCGCGCTTTCACTCTCACTGCGACAACTTGTTGTAGGTAGGCTTGTTTCTTGTGTATCCATGGGTACCTTCCTGTGTGTATTTTAATAGGTCAGTTTGGATTTGTATATTTATGCACGTGGTCTATATGTGTGTAAATGTCTGTTTGCAGGGTTGGGATAGAGGGGGGTCCAGATGGAGTCTAGATTTGCCCGCTATTGTTGATTTGGAATCTGTGTTGATTCCTCTGGGTCTCACATCCTGATTTCTCAAGAACAGTTAGTTAAGGGGGGCTTTCTTTCTTGACATCAGCGGCTGTGTCAGCACTGATTTAAACATTGCAGACCTGCCAAAACAGCCATTTCATAAATATCCAAGTATCTATTTATAACAGGCTTGAGATAACATAGGGATATTCAAAAGCTACCGCGTTATCTTGCATGAAAAGCAAATCTGTGATCTACATGTTACTAACCATGCTTTTTAGTAGACATGTTAACTCTGCTATTGTGTGATGCTACAAACCTGTGCTCAGAGACGTCATACAATTCTCCAGCAAGTGCCTTCATTTCTACACCTCCCATTATTGAAACACACAGACTTCTGTGCCCCAGCATAGGGATCTGTGGGGATGTTTTTCATAGCTTAAGGAAACATTCAAACAGCATATGAGATGGGACAGCGAGCAAGTCAGAGGTGTATAGCAAATAAAGATGGCTGAAGTTGTTGTTGAAAGCCGAGTGTGGTAAATCAGACAATAACCTGTACCGCCAAGGGAAGATGGTGTAAACAGCAAGACTTAAAGAATTGTTTATGTGATTCTCAGAGCACTGAGTATGCAAAGTGGGACTGTTTCTTCTATCATTTCATTTGCTTTGCCATCTTCAAAGATAAATGGAGATAGAAATTACTTTTTAAATGGTACAATCAATTTTTAGAGAATCTAGACAAGATACTTTCGTACTACAGAATTGTTCTTAAATAGTGTTCTTTGTATTTGTGTTAAATATAATTACACATGATTTGTGAAAGTATTCTGCTTATGAAAATTAACCATTTAAACCCAAGATTACTTCATTTGAGACCCACTGTGAACTGCTCTGTGCACTCTGTGAATGTCCAGGCTCATGAAATCCTTAATTCCCATAAAATGTGACAGAAGCTTTTATTTATCTGTTTTGAAAACCAACACATAAATAAAAGGAACTGTCATTTACAAAGCCAATAACTCAAACTCTTGCAAACGCAAGACCTATTGCATTGCAAATGCGTGTTTACCTTTGGAGAAGCCCCAGTGTCTACAAGTCCATAAAACATGGGGTCTTAATTTCCTTTCCAACCCAGAAAAGGCGCTTACTTCTTTGAATATGCAGCAGTTACATATGTGTAAATAGACACGACTTCCAACATGTTTGTGTATGTGTCTGGAAGTTCATTGTAGGTGGCCAAGTAACCCTGCTTGTGAAATCCACTTGTCTGCCCTGAATATTAAATGTACAATATTGGAAAGTCAGCCATATTGGAAAATTTTGGCCACCAGAAGAGAACATTTTGCTAAACATCCACCATTGATGTGCACAATAGATTTTTCATATATCTAAGTTCCACCTAGCTGGCGAAAACCTTTCTAAACCCAATGTACTGATATTAAAAAAAACTCCTTCCACTTTCTTACTGAAATAAATTAAATCGAATGTGATTGAGTTAAAGAAACATTGTATACAGAGGATGGCAAATTTTACATTGTCATTGGCCAAAGGTAGAAGCAGAGGTGCTGCAGTTTGGTTTCCTAAGTTCTGGAAGCTCGGGTAGATTCACATCATTTGAATGAAGACAAAAAGTGAATAGTTTGCAAGGCATGGTATAAAATGGTCAAATCTCTCTCAGTTTATTTGGATGATATAGAGAATACTGCCTTTTGGTTTGCTCCCAGGTACCACGTGCTCGAGTTTTCAGGTGCCAACATAACACTTGAGGGAGGTGGGCATTTCATTAGGAGAGATGTAGGAGAGGCTACATCTTCCAAAATCTACAGCTTAATTTCTGCAATGAATACAATGAATACATTTTCATTGCAAAACTTTTGAGACTGACAATAGTTAGACGGTGAAGTTCGTCAACTGGGAAATCAGATCAAGCACCAGAACCACGGGCTTTTATTGGAGATACTTCCAAACCTAGGATTAGGCTTAGGTTTAACATTGCTAGTTAGAAGAACAAGACCTTTCCAGAGAGTCAATTTTCTGCACCAAATCTTCGTTGTATGAAGATATACCAATAGCAAGTAATTGAAACAGGAACATGATAATTATTGAAAAAGACAATGGTGTCTACTAAAAAAATGAATCTTGGACAGTAAAAACGCTAGGAGGGTGATGTCAACTCCATGAACCAAAAGCACGAAATATGAAACGTTCTTTCAATTGTTTTAACTTTCTACACCGATATGGGTGACCTTGAATAGCATATAGTAATGTCTGCCTAAACAAAATACTTAACATATAGACCCAATTATTTCAGATCTTTAGGAGCAAATGTATTGTTGAGGAAAGTCCTGGATGCTATGGAAATTCTGCAAAAAAGAGAAGGTCCCATTGGCAGAGAACTTCTTGATGGTCTTTTTGAAATAGTATTGCAAAGCGTTGTCTCTCCTGATCCTGGCGCTAGTTAACTCATTCAGAAAATAATGCAAACCAAGTGGTTCCTTCTTATAAGAAGATGACATTCTGGCAAATAACAAGCTTCTTCGTGAGAGATGCTAACACATTTTGCTTATAAATATTGACTGCAAAATCTTTGTGGGGTTATTAGAGGCTTTCTGTGCTCTGTTAGCATTAGACATTTGTGAGATAATTCCAGCACGGTGCCTGGGTCTCAGTCAGTGGGAAATTCTATGCAGTCAGAGATTGCCCTTTACAGATTTACCTGGACTTCGTTTCAGACATCTTTTGTGTGTCCCGGGGATAGCCTCTTGTTTCCACCTAAATTGGTCATGTATTCTGATTGTTATGAGTACCAATTACATGTTTTCCAAAATGTTATTCTTAGTTTGGGATACAAGGCAGGGTTGTCCCTTGTCACCAATATGAATGATTGTGATGTCAGATTATTTTCCCCATCAATTAAAACTGGACAAAAGCATAAAGATTATGCACCTCCTTCTTGTCAAAGTGGGGTTGTGGCTCATAATGGTGATATTTTGGTGGCACGCGTGACAGAACTATTCACATTACTTAAGCTTTTTTTATGGTGGAAATGTTAATCTTCTCTATGATCAGAAGTTATTCTCTCAAATAAAACAGATTTTTTTTGCCAGAAAATCCTCTTGAAAGAAGGTACATTATCATGGTTTTCGTTTGTTTGGGAGAAATATGGACCATGATATATCAACATAATAATATGTTGCTCTGTGAATCGTCGACACAAATGTGAATTAAAAAAAAGAAAATGTTAATAAGTGAAGTGAGCATTTTTTGTTGTGGGAAGGAACTTTTGAATCCATAAAAATCTATGCTTTATTTCATGGTTCTCTGTCATCTTCGAGGATTGTCCTTTCTATGCAGTAGGGGCCTGCTCAGGTAAGCGCAGTGGGGTAGTGGAAGGGGCAGGGTGTGGCAGGGGGGAAGCTGACAGACAACGGCATATGTATTATTTATTAATTTAATTATACCTATTCCATCGTCTGTCGACTTACCCCCTCCCACTCTGCCCCACTCCTGCAGCGCCCACCGCCCCACTGTGTTTACCTGTGCCGGCTGCCTCTGTTTCCATGGCCCAGTGTCTTCCTTAAAGAAGTAGATGCAATTGTTTTCAAATTCATCCTGGCTAATAGGAAACCCAGAGCAGACTGCGCCACACTCAAGAAGCTCCCCCTCGTCAGTTCTCTTTATGTCCCCTGTAATGGTTGTATTTACAGATGGACCGGTGTTTCTAATACTATTATTCAGGTTTAATGGCAGTACTGGCCCCATCGGAGTTTTGATATTCTTAGCAGATCTATTTACTTTTAATATGAGAGCTCGGCTGAGTTAATAAGAACATTGTGGGGTATAAAACCCAGAATTACTGTTTCCTCCAGTATTTCCTCTTTTTTCAAGAAGACCCTTAAAGTCCAACTAGCAATGTGCCGAAATGTTACGCACCGCACAGGTACCAGCGCATGTAGATACACGGGTCCGTTTCTAGGATGCTCAGATTGAGGACCCGAGAGCGGCTGCTAACCAGAGGCTAAATGAGCTAAAATGAAGGGACCTGTTTACATGAAATTGCTGCTCAAAAACGTTGTGGTGATGAGAACAACAAGGTAGATTTCAAAAGCTATGGCAAATGTAAATAACTAAATAACTGTGAATTGTTCAAATCAACCAGTGAGTGTTGTTGGCACTGCAGTGCAGGTAGAATCCAACCTCGAGGTCGCGCCTGAGCCTGCCTGCCGCAGCCCAACAAGGAATATGGCATCTACAGGATTTGTAATTGCCCTAGGCTAGCACACATCTGTCAAACGCCTTTACATGTGTGTCATAAAAAAGTTTCCATTGACGCGCGGTTCTTTCACGGGTCAATAATCCGGGAACAATCGTTGAAGCAATAAAAGTTGCTATTGTAATAGTCAATTCAATTCAAATTCACTTTATTCGGATTCATAAGAACCACACGAGTACACGTGTGCAATAAAAATCATTAAAGCACAATGTAACAGCCATTAAAATCTGACAGTAGATAAACAAGCATTGGAAATGCAATAGGTCTCGCATTAGGAAAGTTTGAGCTATTGGTATTGTAAATGACACTTTTTTTTATTTATGTGTTGGTTTTGAAAGTAGCAAAATTAATAGCTTTGTCAGTTACAATGTCAATAGTTTTAACTTTTGCAAATGTGACACCTATAGCATTTGTAATGCAATGTGTGTTGTATTTACGTGACTTAGATGTATTGATATTACAAATAACAATGGCTTTTAATTTTGTAAATAATAAATACTTAAATAAAAGCTATAGTAATTTATAATGGCAATAGCTTAAACGTTTGTAAATAACTTTTGTGAAGATTATGTTCAGTGTATTTTATTGTGACGACAATCCAAGAACATTGCATTTGCACCTACACACACAGAGCCACACACATGTAGATGTGGTGGATCTGGGGGATATGGTGGTGGTGGATGTGGTGGTGGTGGATGTGGTGGTGGATGTGGTGCTGGATGTGGTGGTGGTGGATGTGGTGGTGATGGTGGTGGATGTGGGGGTGGATGTGGTGGTGGATGTGGGGGTGGTGGTGGATGTGGTGGTGGTGGTGGTGGTGGATGTGGTGGTGGTGGTGGAGGTGGTCGATGTGGTGTTGATGTGGTGGATGTGGTGGTTGTGGATGTGGTGAAAGTGGTGGTTGTGGACATTCCACAGAGGTCTACTTTATTTAGACGTTAATGCCCTTCCTCTGATGGAGGGGAAGACAAGTTAGAACTAACAGTTGATCATTATACCTGGTCAGGTTGAAGCTTGTTTTTACAAATTTTATATGACAGATTGTCTTACCAATCAAAAACTGAAAATGATGCATCTTTTATGTTCAAACCTTCAGCCTCCTTGTAGCCCCTGCCATTCATGATAATCCTCTGAGCACTATTAGCATAGTTCATTGTAGCTTTATTAGCAAACTTCTTCTCGTTCTGTCTTTTGATATTATATGAGAGAGAGAGAGAGAGAGAGAGTGTGTGGGTGTGTGTGTGTGTGTGTGTGTGTGTGTGTGTGTGTGTGTGTGTGTGTGTGTGTGTGTGTGTGTGTGTGTGTATGTATGTATGTAAGTAGGATTAATTTTCGTTCAGCCCTTGGTTGCAGCTCTTGCCTCTGATTTCTATGATTAGTACAAGTATAAATCGTAGTGTCTGTTAAATGCTAATTGTTCACTGGCTATTGCATTTGTGCACTATAATGCGACACGGCGGGCAGGGGAGGGGGCGGAGCGGGTAAAAAAATAAATAAACAAGACGGAGGGAAGAGAGGGGAGGGGGGAGGAGAAATGCGGCACGGCGGGCAGGGGAGGAGGGGGCGGAGCTGGGGGAGGCTGTGAGATGTGCACTATATGTTTTATATTGCTATTCGAAATGTGACCCTTTTTGAAAAAATATATTTGTTGTCTTATGTACAAGTAATGATGCAGGAGTAATTACGTTCTTTGGATTTGACAATGGAAAACGCTAGTCTGCTTTCTCTAAGTGTAACCTGGGGCTAAAGTCTTTCATCTATAAAATCCAGGGATCACATGACAATCTGCTGAACGTTTTCATTGGTGGTTAATATTTTAAAATGTGTTTGTTTCTAATCACTGTTATCTGGTGAGCAAGGCGAGTGAGTTCGCCGAAAGGCGTCTGGATCGGGGCACTCCGAATTCACTTTTAAAAATGGAATAAAAAGATTTTCTGCAACACGCATGCCGCAGTGAAGTGTCCGTTTCTCCTTAAAGGTGCTGTTTTCAACGGCAAGCTTGTCGGAGCATTGATGGATGTCAATTAGAGAGGCACGACTTGGCTTCTCTCCAACGGACCCCTTCCCGCGTAGAGGCTGGTTTTTTCTACAAGTCGATTTGGAATTTAAGCTCGAGGAGAGTTATTTGGAAACCAGCCCCCTGCTCGGCACACAAAGTAGGGGCCCCGCGGCGGACGCCGTGTCATACCGGAAAGTCGGACGACTTGGAAAGGGTGGCGTGCAGCTCTGCAATAAGTCGGGTCCCGGGAATTTTGTGCATATCAAGCAGGAGGGGAGGTGGTTAGCGTGTGCAGTAAGAGAATTTTGTGCTGCTCGATAGCGGTTTGATATATAAATAATTCAAGTGAAGGAATCAGAGTGCCCCGGTATGGAGGAAACTTTTGCTAATAGAGAGAAGGTAGCAGAGGAACTGTTTTAAATATGCCGTCTATTGATGAGCGTGTCAATCGGAATGTGTAAACAACAGTACAGAATGGAGATTTGAGGAGTCTAATGAAACAACTGGAAAAGCACCACAAAAACGAACTTACAAAATGGTGGGAGGTAAAGTCACTTGAAAAGTATCATGAAGCAGGGCGGGTGCCGAGGGGTTTGCGTATTATGCTGGCGCCAGGACGGAGGGAAGAGAGAGAAGGGGAGGGGGGAGGACAAATGCGACACGGCGGGCAGGGGAGGGGGCGGAGCGGGTAAAACAAGACGGAGGGAAGAGAGAGAAGGGGAGGGGGAGGACAAATGCGACACGGCGGGCAGGGGAGGGGGCGGAGCAGCGGGGAGAGGGTGTGAAAGCAGCAGGGGCCTGGAGTGCGGCTGAGGGAACTGATGTGCACGCGCTTTTAAGCTCAATGCGCATGCGCATTGAGCTTAAAAGTCACGGGCACTGCAAGGAATCGCCACGATTCCTTGCAAGTTAGTTAAAGAGTGGTTAAGCCCCCATAGTCTCGCAAGCTCGATGCGCATGCGCATCGACAGGCGAGACCTAAAAAACTGTTAATCTTTCCGCAAATTCCTGAGATACATCATAGATTTAAAAAAAGAAGTAATATTAAAAATCACAAATTCATCAATGAACATATGTAAAAATACCAGGACAGGACAGATATGAGGTAAACTCTTACCCTTCAAAACTGGAATAATGAAAGTTCTTCTTGCCAACTCGACTTTATATTAGAGAGGACTGCATTAAGACCTTAATTTGTTAGAATATTTATTTGAATGTTCAATTCCGTTTAACACTTTATTAGGAAGGCTTTCTGTCCATAAAAGTAGCATACATATAACAGTTGACATTTCATTCAATTAAAAACACAATTAAATATTATTAAAATGAGAAATTACAAATAGCAGCATGTTATAACAGGATAAAGTGCCAAGTGCCTTTACAGCATATCGTGCTGAACCTACAGGATCAATATGTTTAATTTTCAGACAATTGAGTAACAAAAGAATGTAGCTCAACATTATATATCAGAAGTGGAATTGGGGATAAAAGCAATTTTTTAAATAATTAAGTGCTATGTGCCCTAACAGCGTGTCTTAAAAATGAGCCTATGTGTAGGCATATTTCATTGTCGGACAAATGAATACCAGAAGAAAACATAGCTCTACACTGGCTAATATCATTGTATTACCTTTTACATGTACAAGACAGTAAAAGATTTGGCATAGTTTGACCTAATTTATTGTCGCACTGACAGGGAATTGCAGCAAGGTTTGGTGGATACACAAGTGGAAAACACAATAAATATGTAAGGGTGTCGGCCTGAAACCTGAATAGCAGAGAGCACTCCCATCTCCCACAAGGCTGCTCTAAGTAGACGGGGAATGTCGCCAAAGCAACCAAAGAAAGGTAGGCGGTAATCAATGGTTTCCGCTGCAGGTAATTTTCAAGGCAGTTTTCCTGGGCTAATTCATAAAAAGCTGCTACTCCTACCTTTTTATTAAGAGTAGGACACAGGCATTTCTCTATAAATGCCTTCTGCATGCCAATTTTTCCTAATTCTGATTTAATGTATGCCGACCGGAATTCGGAGGCCGTTATCACAAGATAGGCAGTAATTTATTATATCTCCTGTGAGTGGTGCCCCCTCAGTGCTCCAAATAGAAAATACCAAAATGGTAAAGGCCTCATTCTAATAGTGTCAATTATGTACAATAGATTTAGCTCATTGAGACAGATAATATAAGGAGATGCATTTGCTGCTCCAAGGAGTAGTCTGCAAAACCTATGTTCTTCATTTTATAAGGCTTCACAATAAGCGTGCCCCAGATTTCAGAGCCATAGGTGGCAATGGAGACACATTGAGATTCATAAATTTGCCGCATGGCCTTCAATTGCACCACACTGCAATGCACAAGGTTTGGGATGGGAGGATAATGAGCCAATTGCCTTTGAAAACTGCATTCTTCGGTGTGTAATATTAGGTGACCAAGCTCCCAAAGCAGAGAACATAACACCCAGGTATGGAAATGTCTTTTCACTAGTTAGGGAGTTTCCACCTACTTGCATGCTGGACAATTGAATTCAGTGTGGACCACATGCAATAATGTGTGATTTAGTACAATTAGTTCTAAGCTTAAGATTAGTCATAAAATCAGTGAACACAGATACTAAGAGCCACAGTGAGTTGGGGGTCCAAGGTATTGCACAGCAGCGTCTGCATATAAAAGTGCAGGGAGGGGATTCCCTTTGAAAAAATGGGACATCACTAGTTATCAAAGCTAAGGCCGGATGGAGATCATTAATATATAATATAAACAAGAGCGGGGAAAGCACGCACCCTTGTTGGACACCCCTGGCAATCTCAATATCTTGAGACACATTCCCATTATCACTTAATCTAGCTCTGGCTCTGATATCCCTATGGAGATATGCAAGAAAGTGGACAAAAGATACATCTAGACCCATGTGCAACAGCATGTGCCATAATTTAGTTCAGTTAGCACAGTGAAAGTGGCACTTAAGTCCATAAAGGCCATGCATAATGGTACATGCATGACGAGAGTATATTTAACTACAATTAAACTTACATTCGCGCATTGCTCAATTGTCCCTATCTTGCTTCTAAAACTGTGTTGGGGATATGTAAAATGGATTCTGCTAGAACCCACTCCTGGATTCTATTATAGATAACGCGTCACAGAATTACAGACTGATGTGTTGATCAAAGAGGTTGGCCTATAACAACTGGGGTCCTTACTGTTACCCTTCTTAAATGTAGGGACAGTAATAGAAGTGTGCCATGAGTCTGGAATGTCTGTTTGCGCCAGGTTACTGAAAACATTAGTTAAAATGGGAGACCAGAGTAGGATATTGAGCTTAAATAAGTCAATCGGTACGCCGTTGGCCCTGCTGCTTTATTACCACCCATACTTGGAGTAAGGGCTTCTTCTACCTCGTCCACTGTCAACCTGACCTCTATACATTGCCTACTGCCTATAGTAAAGGTATGCCTGTTTAGGGGAGCAGCATAAACTTTATTAAAATGATCTTCCCATGATTCTCTTGCAATGTGACAGGAGATCGAGGAGACTGTCAAGTTTTTACCTCTCATATCCGAGACTGTGGCCCAGAAGTGCTTGCCATCTTTCATATTAGCTGCTAGTGCACGAGACTCCCATTGGTGTGTTAAAACTTGCTGCCAATGCTTCATTGAATGATTTGAAAGTGTTGGTACATAGCAGCCTAAGTGCACTACCACTGGGGAGAATTAAACTGCACTTTATCTTAGTGGAAATGCCGCCGTTTTTTTCTCTCACCCCATGACACAACACAATGCAGCACAACTGTGGTTGCTGCTTTGTTTAGGTTAGGTATGGTTGGTTCAAAAACATGGTTTCCACTCATCAAATCACATACATACACATACTTTTTCATGCAAGTAAATCTTCTCACCAAGGTAGAATGTGTCATTCCAGGATGGGAATGCTCTGGTAAATTTGGAAAAACTCACAAGCATGCTTGCTTGTGGATATTAAAAATAAATTCTATGGAGTTATTCCTGGCTGGAGTATACCTATTTCCACAATGGAAATAAAATCAATTCTGCCAAGTTTGTTGCAAAGGTAGAGGAAGGGTATTCTCAAGGAGGGAAGATCATTTCCCCTTGGGGAAATAAAAATACAAAGCAGCAATTGCACTCATGAAGGACATTCTTTCAAGTGGAAATGTAGACTATGTTCATTTAAATTGTGCAAATGCCTTCACATTGTCGTATGTGGGAATTCATAAACCCATCACCAGCTGCTCCGCACCCTGACCAGGTGCCGTGAGCGTGAGGGGTAGGTGTCCCGCCGATCCAGCGCCTGACTAAAGGTTCATCTAACCTAACAGCGCTGGCCCCACAGGAGTATGCTGCGAGGCCCTAATCATTTCCCTTAGGGTCGCCTAAATAGAGCAGGACCCCGTGGCCCTCTTTACCTCCGACCCAGAGAGGTTGTATCTGCCTTCTTCATAGTGAATGAGCATCTAAATTCATATGTGTTTTTGTGTAGTACTTTGTTGAGGTCCTGACGAATCGCCGGTTGACGAGAAACATGTTGTCCACACCAGGGGGTTGAGTTTGGTTTCTGTATACCTATACGGTCTCTAGCTCCCCTCTCACCCCTTTTAACCAGGGAATCAGCCACGTTAATAAAAGTCAGTGTGGACTGATCACCCTTTATAACTTTCACTCACGTTTGCACCGACTACACTTTCTTTCATCCTCACTCACACCCACCACCGGCAAGGAACAAAAGAACCCCGCCAAAAGAGTGCCTTTTGGTACTCCGTCAGACATTGCAGCGCCGGTCTGTCGAGGGGCAGTGAGTCGATGATGACACTGGACACCCTCCAGTCAGGGTGTGTTTCACACCTAATACTCTGGGTGTGTGAGGCTCTCTAAGTTCCAACAAGGGAACCCTTCCAGTCACATTACTTGTGATACCAACCCTTTTCTCCACTCTGTTACACTTTCCCTGGGGAACTTTGTATTCTGCTGTTTTGCTCTAATTCATAAACCTTGTTCAGGAGCAGTCATAGGAATCTTTGTATATTAAACAATATATATTTTACTTCAAAGGAAGAAGAAAACTATGGAAACATATTTCTGATTAGTCATTTTAAGTCTAGACTTATAGCTCTTATCAATCAATCATAGTATTTACAGAGCGCACTACACACCCATGAGGGTCTCAAGGCGCTGGAAGGGAAGGGGGTGCCGCTACTGCTCAAAGAGCCAGGTCTTGAGGAGTCTTCTGAAGGTGAGTAGGTCTTGGGTCTGCCGTAGGTGGGTAGGGGGGGTTTTCCAGGTCTTGGCGGCGAGGAAGGGAAGGATCTTCCACCGGTGGTCTTTCATTGGATGCGGGGGACATCGGCGAGAGCAAGGCTGGCAGAGCGGAGCTGTCGGGTGGGGGTGTAGAAGCTGAATCTGCTGTTGAGGTAGTCCGGTCCAGAGTTGTGGAGTGCGTGGGTGAGTAGCTTGAAGGTGATCTTCTTGTCGACAGGGAGCCAGTGGAGGTCTCTCAGATGGGGGTGATGTGGCTGTGGCGGGGGACGTTGAGGATCAGTCGGGCCGAGGCGTTTTGGATGCGTTGCAGTCGTCGTAAATGTTTGGCCGGGCTACCTGTGTAGAGTGCGTTGCCATAGTCCAGCCTACTGCTGATGAGGGCCTGTGTCACCGTCTTCCTAGTTTCAATGGAGATCCATTGTAGATTCTGCGAAGCATGCAGAGTGTGTTGTAGCAGGAGGAGGAGAAGGCATTGACCTGTTTCGACATGTAGAGGGAGAAGTCGAGGATGAATCCTAGGTTGCGTGCATGGTCGGTAGGTGTTGGCGCTGCTCCCAGCGTGGTCGGCCACCAGGAGTCGTCCCAGGCCGAAAGGGTGGGTCCGAGGATGAGGCCTCCGTCTTGTCCGAGTTCAGCTTCAGGCTGCTGTTCCTCATCCATTCAGCGACAGCCGTCATTCCCTCGTGGAGGTTGGTTTTGACGGTGTGCGCGTCCTTGGTGAGGGAGAGGATGCGCTGGGTGTCGTCGGCGTAGGAGATGATGTTGAGGTCGTGCTTGCGGGCGACTTGAGCGAGGGGGGCCATGTAGATATTGAATAGCGTCGGGCTGAGGGAAGATCCCTGGGGTACACCGCAGATGATGTCGGTGGCTTCGGAGCGGAAGGGAGGGAGGCGGACGCTCTGGGTTCTGCCGGAGAGGAAGGATGTGGTCTAGTCCAGGGCCTTTTCTTGGATTCCGACTTCTTGGAGGCGTGCCATTAGAGTGCGAAGGCGGCTGACAGGTCCAG
Organism: Lissotriton vulgaris; assembly: GCF_964263255.1. NCBI lineage: Eukaryota > Metazoa > Chordata > Amphibia > Caudata > Salamandridae > Lissotriton > Lissotriton vulgaris. The sequence continues at coordinate 1,330,547,616 of NC_141696.1, read as the reverse complement.
GAGGATGAGGGCCGATGTTTCACCGTTGTCAAGTTGGGCCCTTATGTCGTCTGTGGCGGCGATGAGGGCTGTCTCAGTGCTGTGGTTTCTTCGGAATCCGGACTGGGACGGGTCCAGGATGTTGTTGTCCTCGAGGTAGCGGGTCAATTACGTGTTGACATTTTTCTCGAAGACCTTCGCCAGGAACGGGAGCAGAAAGATGGGCCGGAGGTTCTTGAGTACTTTGGGGTCCGCCTTGGGTTTCTTGAGCAGGGCGTTGATCTCGGCAGTTTCCAGCTTTCCGGGAAGGTCGCTGTCTCGAAGGAGGCATTGATCACTTTCCGAAGTTGGGGTGCGATGGCTGAGTCGGCTTTGTAGAATATGTGGTGAGGGCAGGGGTCGGACGGTGATCCTGAGTGTATGGAGTTCATGATCTTGCGGGTTTGACGTTGACGTTGGTCCAGGAGGTCAGGCGGCTGATGCTGTAGGAGTTCGCGAGTGGGGTGGGGCTTGGTGTTGCCATGGTGGTCGTTGTGCTGAAGCTGTTGTGGATGTCGGCGATCTTGCGGTGGAAGAAGGTGGACAGTGAGTCACAGAGTTCTTGTGAGGGCGGGATGTCGTTGGCATTGGTGCTGAGGTTGGCGAGTTCTTTCACGATGCTGAAGAGCACTTTGCTGTCGTGTGCGTTGTTGTCCAAGCAGGTTTTGATGGAAGATCTCTTGGCAAGTCTGATGAGGAGGTGGTGACTGCGGGTGGTGTCCTTGTGGGCTGCGTGGTTGTCCAGTGTTCGTTCGTTCGCGGAGCCATTTCTTCTCCAGTTTCCAGCAAGTACGTTTGGAGGTCTGGTGTTCTTTGGTGAACCAGGAAGCTTTCTTGCTGGTGTGGTTGTGGGAAGGTGTTTGTGGGAAGGTTTCTTGAGTGGGCGAGGGTGTTGGCGCAGTCGGCGATCCACTGTTTGAGGTTGCGGGCGGCGGCATCTGGGTCGGTGGGGTCGCTGGGTGGGTTCAGGGCGAGGGTGGTGGTCAGCTGGTCTTCGGTGACTTTGCTCCAGCAGCGTCGGGGCGGCCGTTGGGTGCAGTGGTGCATGGTGGTCTTTTTGTAGGTGAAGGGGACGCAGTGGTGATCAGTCCAGTGGGGTTCAGTGGTGTGGTCGAAGGAGACGCGGGTGCTCGTGGAGAAGATGGGGTCAAGCGTGTTGCCGGCGGCGTGGGTGGGATAGGTGACGAGCTGTCTGAAGCCGGGGTTGGTGAGGTTGTCGATCAGGGTGGCGGAGTTGGCGTCGTTGTTGTTCTCGTGGTGGAAGTTCAGGTCCCCTAGGAGGATGTAGACTGTGGAGGCGAGTGCGTGGGTGCTGACGAGGTCAGCGATGGCTTCGCTGAACTGAGTCCGGGGTCCAGGGGGCCTGTAGACGAATTTTCCTCTGAGGGTGGTGTTGGGGTCGTTGTGGATCCGAAAGTGTAGGTGTTCGGTGGTGCTGAGGGTGTCGTCTGTGTGGGTGGAGACCTTAGACCTTGAGTGTGGACTTGTGGACGATGGCTATTCTTCCTCCAGTTCAGTTGATGCGGTCTCTGCGGGCAATCTTGTAGATGTCCGGGATGGCAATGGCGATGTCGAGGCCCAAGGTGCTATTCCACCAGGGCTCGGCCAGGGTCCGGGGGGCCTGTAGACGAGTGTTCCTTTGAGGGTGGTGATGGGGTCGGTGTGGATCCGGAAGTGTAGGTGTTCGGTGGTGCTGAGGGTATCGTCTGTGTGGGTGGAGACCTTAGACCTTGAGTGTGGACTTGTGGACGATGGCTATTCCTCCTCCAGTTCCATTCGTGCGGTCTCTGCGGGTGATCTTGTAGATGTCCGGTATGGCAATGGCGATGTCGGGGGCCGAGGTGCCATTCCACCAGGTCTCGGCCAGGGTCCGGGGGACCTGTAGACGAGTGTTCCTCTGAGGCTGGTGTTGGGGTCGGTGTGGATCCAGAAGTGTAGGTGTTCGGTGGTGCTGAGGGTGTCGTCTGTGTGGGTGGAGACCTTAGACCTTGAGGGTGGACTTGGGGACGATGGCTATTCCTCCTCCAGTTCCGTTGGTGCGGTTTCTGTGGGCGATCTTGTAGATGTTCGGGACGGCAATGGCGATGTCGGGGGCCGAGGCATCGTTCCACCAGACCTCGGCCAGGGTCCGGGGGGCCTGTAGACAAGTGTTCCTCTGAGGGTGGTGTTGGGGTCGGTGTGGATCCGGAAGTGTCGGTGTACGTTGGTGCTGAGGGTGTCGTCTGTGTGAGTGGAGACCTTAGACCTTGAGGGTGGACTTGTGGATGATGGCTATTCCTCCTCCAGTTCCGTTAGTGTGGTCTCTGCGGGTGATCTTGTAGATGTCTGGGATGGCAATGGGGATGTCGGGGGCCGAGGCGTCGTTCCACCAGGTCTCCGTCAGGAAGGCGACGTCTGGGGCGGAGGTGTCGAGAAGGTCCCATAGCTCGAGGGCGTGTTTGCGTGCGGAGCGGGTGTTAGGGAGTATGCAGCGGAGGTTGTTGGGTCTGGTCCGTAGTGGTTTGGTTGCTCTGTTGAAGGTGAAGCTGCAGGTGCGGCAGGAGAAAGGTCCGTAGGTGCGTTTCTGTGAAGTAGTGTGGCTCACTGGTTAGAGGCGGCAGACCCGAGAGCAGAGGACGGCCCGGACCAGGGTTCGATTCCCGGAGCGGCAGGTTTCTGGACCAGGGTCAGCGGACTCGATAATTCTCTCGCCTCTGTGCCCACTCTGATCAGCGTTCACACTCGGCAACTTTGGGCATTAGCTTGCCTCATCTTCACTAACGGCCCCACCAGACCGCCGGGGATGCCTGGTCTCACCCTGGAGATACCCATTAAGGGACCATCTCTCAGGGAAGCCAGGAAGGGTTTCGCAGCGGTCGAAGCGCCTTGGGACCCTCCGGGTAAGTAGTGCGCTATATAAATGCCTATACATACATACATACGTTTCGGGGCGGCCTGGAAGCAGCTGTGGTCTCGGCCGCAATTGAGTGCGTGGAGGGTGCTGGCGTCGTACTGGAGTCTGGTGTCGTGGCGTTTGCGGGGGCCAGGGGTTCTGGTGCTGGGCACGGTACAGGCGTGGACGGGAGCAGACGGGCTTGCCTCTGGCACGCCTCCGGCGCGCCAGCGGTGGGCCCGCTGCCCGCGACCGCACATCGGCCACCATTTAAGGCAGGGAGGGAGGAGCAGCTGGGAGCGGGGCGGCGAATGGACGGCGAGGGGGCGGGGCTGCAGGGGAGCAGCGGCGGGAAACGGGCAGAGGATACAGAAGAGAAGAGGGGGTCGGGGTGGGGGGACGAGCAGAGCGCAAGGGCAATAGGGCAGAAAACGAAGCTCAGAACACGCACAGGGCACAGCAGTGGAAATAAAAACGTACAGGTGGCAATAACAGTTAAACGCACAGAAGTAAAATTCTGGCAAGAACAAAGTGGCCCAGAACAAATTGAGTGGCAGAAGACGAGTGGCACAGAACAGACAGTAATACACTAAGAGGCACAGAACAGATACTTAGCTACGGGGCGCAGCTGACAATGGCAACGCACAGGGGGCACGGCAGGCTCAAACTCAGGGTCAGGGGTCGCTATGAATTGTTTGTAGTTGCTGTCCCTGGGCTGGCTCATTTTAGTCAAACAGACTTCATCAGAAGACATCTGTACTTGATGATTTTGTAGAGGGTTATGAGCTGAAATATCGGCAAACATCCTACTGTAAATTTAAGGACACTATATTCTGTGATATTGAAAAGGACTTTGACAAGTGGTTGAACATCCTATTGATGAAGACTGCAGTCATAAATAAAACCAACTGGCAGAATTAGAAGTTGTCAAATCAGCTGGTTTTTTAACCCATCAATCGCCCACGCACGGTTGATCTCTCTCTGATGTTGTACATTGTTCGGACGCGTGGGGTTCTAGATCTAGACAGGATTTTAGCATTTATTCCACAAAAAGGAAATACATAGCTGTGTTTGACGTGCTATACTTCAAATTTGAATGTTATGAAACTCATTTTGCTCTCTTCTCATCTTTTAATTCCTTTCCCATCATTTGACAAACTTCAAATTATAAATGGATCAAGTCTATTGGATTGGAATTAATGTGGAAAGGGAAAGCCCCTTGCAATTTGGAAATTTTTCTACTGCTCTTTGGTATTATTCATGGGGTTTTCCCACTTGCTGGGCTCATGTTCTTCAAGTCCTCAATCAGTTTAGTTACAGAGGCTATTTCTGGTCACACTAAAAGCCACACAAAGCCTTTTCCCAAAGAATAAACACTTCTGGCATATCAGTGCAATTCTGTATTATTGTAACTGAAGCCGGCGTTTCCTGAATGAATCAATAAAGTTTACAGCTGTGTACTTGCATTCATTCCAAAGCAAGCAGCAGTGCCAGCATAACAGTTCATGGAAGCCCACAAAGGCTCAACACATGCAGAGGGCCACTCATTCGGGAATTTTTCAAGCCAGCGTAAAGTCACTTTTCTAGGATATTTATATCAAGTATCATGCCTAGTATTTAAATAATGAAATCAAATATTCGTGTTCTGAAGATGCTCCAGGGATGCATGTAACATGTTACAGAACACCCGAATCGAAAAACATACGAGCATACACATATACACCTCACTTGCTTCTGCAAAACCTCTCGGGTTCCACTGAACTATCTGCACACTACACGTCTTTTTGGTACAGCATATATTGAGCCAGCTTCCTACAGTTGCTAAACACATTTTGCTTATAAATAGTGACAGCAAAATCTTTGAGAGTGTATTAGAGACTTACTGTGCCCCATTAGCATTTGATATTTGTGAAAGGATTCCAGCATGGTGCCTGGGTCTCAGTGGGTGGAAAATTCTAGGCAGGCAGAGATAGCCCTTGACAGACTTACCTGCACTTCCTTTCAGACCTCTTTTGTGTGTTACAGGGACAAACTCTTGTTTCCACCAAAATGGGTCATGTATTCCGATCCTTGGGTGCATGCTGTTTCCAATTAAATGTTTTCCACCGTTATTGGGATACCAGGCAGGGATGTCCCTTGTCACCAATATAAATTATTGTGATGTCAGAATTTTTGTTCCATCAAATATAACTGGATAAAAGAATCAAATATATGTACCCCCTTGTTGTCGAAGTAGGGATTGTGGCACATGATGCTTGTATTTTGGCTCATTTGACAGAAACATCCAATCAATCAGCATTTGTAAAACGCAGCACTGTCAACCTTAGGGGTATCTGGGCACTGTGGATGCGATGTCTCTGTTAAAGATCCAGGTCAGAAACAAGCAGAAAGAGGAAAGATAAAGGTCGGAAACAAACAGAAAGAGGATACCTAAAGTTCAGAAACTAGCAGAAAGCGGAAAAAATAAAGGGAAGAAATGAGCAGCACGAGGGAAAACAAAGGGCAGAAACGGGCAGAAAGAAGAAAAATAAGGAGCAGAAAGATGCAAAATAAAGATAAAAATGAACAAGCAGAGAGAGGAAAAAATAGAAGAAAGAAAGGAAGGAAAACTAGAAGAAAGAGGCAGCAGAGGGCAGAGGACTGTGGGCAAGCTGGTCAGGAGAATTATTGCAGGGGGAGCAGGCACGAGGGCCTGCTCAATGGGGCCAAGCTGCAGCCTCCATTAATTAGGTCCTTGGGGGAGTGCGGGCGCTGGTTTGGAGGAGGGAAACAGCGGTAGGAAGGAATGGCAGAAAGAGGGAAGTAACGAGCAGGAAAAGAAAAATAAAGATCAGAAAAGAAAAGAAAGAGGACAAATGAAGGTCAGGAATGAGCAGAAGGAGGAGAAATAAAGGTCAGATATGAGCAAGAAGAGGAACAATAATGGGCAGAAACTAGCAGAAAGAGGAAAATTAAGGGTCAGATTCAAGCATAAAGAGGCAAAATATATATCAGAAACAAGCAGAAAGATGCAAAATAATGGGCAGAACAAGCAGAGAGAGGCATAAATAGAGGACATAAGTGGGTAGAAAAAGGCTGAAAAACTAGCAGAAAGCAAGTAGACAACAATGCAGCACCTGAGCAGAGTAAGCACAACCTAAGGCAGCAAAGGGTAGCAGACTGTGGGCAAGCTGGACAAGAGAACTATCGCAGGGGGAGCTGGCGTAAGGACCTGCTCGGGGTTACTTAAAACTTGTTTTCATTGGGAAAATAATCAGAAGGTATTGTCTCAGATAAAACTGATTTTGCTTCGGAAAATCCTCTTGAAGGAAGGTACATTCTCACAGCTCTTGTTAGTTTGGGAGAAATACAGACCATGATATATCAAGATATTAATATGCTGCTCTGCGAATGAAACCATAATCATGGGCATTAAAAAGAAAGAAAAAATAAAAGAAAATGTTAATAAGTGAAGTGAGCACTGTTTGTTGTGGAAAGGTCCTTTGGAATCCACAAAAAAAACTAAGCTATATTTTTTGGTACTCTGTCCTCTTCCAGGATTGTCCATTACATGATCCAGTGTTTTCCTTAAAGAAGTACATAAAATACTTTACAAATTCATAAAGGCTAAAAGGAAATCCCCAGCAGAGAGTGCCACACTCTAGAAGCTGAGGATGTGGAGAGGGTGAACTTCCATAGTTCCAACCCGTGCTGTAGGGAATTTACACTTTGCAGTTTTGTTGTGGCTTGAAGAAAGTCATAAACTTAAAACTGCTTGAGTTATATTAGAAGAGCAACAACGTCCCTTCACACTGCCACAAATGATTTTCATGTTTGAGTGGAATAGATGTTGCTTATTTCCAGCATTATTCTTCTCCACAAACCTGCATTGACATGCAACATATCTGCATAATCCCACCAATATATATTTAGAAATGTTTATCTGGCACAACAGACACATGATATTAAAAGGACCACCCTTACCTTTCTCCACTTAGAACTCCTGTAACATCCTTAAGGTGGGGCATGAGTGGAGTAATTGCAGATTGATGACACTTCCAGAACAACAGGACAAATGTGGTATTTGAGATTTGCTTATTTCACTCAATTACCTTTGGTCCCTTATGCATCTACCCTAACAGGAAACTGAAGCTTAATGCCTAAAAGGTCTAAGAGGAAGCTGAAATAATTATTTCAGAAGAAAACAAGAGATGAGGCAATTGATGAAATTCAGGCGAGGAGCATAATCTTGTATACAATTTTAGTACTTAAGAGCAGAGTAATGAGCAAATATAAGGTTTGGTGGCGCAGGCAACTGTGTGGGGTTCCCATCCCAACACATGTGATTCCCTTGCCTCGTTTGGAGGTGGGCAAACACCATGTTTTCTACTGTGGAGCCTCAGCGGGCTTTGCTATCAGAAATCAGTGGCAAATGGCTGATGAGTCAAGGGCTGTTGGTTTAAGAATCACTTTTTTACATTTACTGTCCCACTGTCAATTTCATACATACTATAATGCATCAAAGCAAAGGCTGTAAAGGGCCCATAAACATCAAAGCTGTATGTACCGAACCTTTCTCAATTTACTTGGTGTACGACTTTTGCCTTGTGCAGGAGGCCATTTGGTACATTAGACCTATCAGATGTCAGACGTATCCTTATAAATATGTAAATACCCTGGTGTGCACATGTCTATCATATTAAAGAATTTAACAATTTTCACTTTGTAATATATACTGCGTTTTACATAGTAATGAATTGCTTATACACATGGTCTCTATTTGCTGCCATATTATCAGCTTTTTATAGTAGCCATTCGCCAGCTTGTATATCAAGGTTTGATTTTGTTTCCCCTCCATGTCCTGCTCTCTCCTCCTTTGCCCCTAGTCTTTCCCCATATCTTTCCTCTCTTTCTCTCTCTTCTCACCACTTCTCTTTATTTCCCCTGTAAAAATTGGCTTCAGAAATGGACTGGTGTTTCTAATACTAATTGTTCTGGTTTGATGGCAGGCCCTGGCCCTATCGGATTTATGATATCCTTGCCAGATCTATTTACTTTTAACTTGAGATTTCCGCTGAGGTAATGAGAACATTTTGGGGAATAATACCTAGAATGACCGTTTCCCCAGAATTTCCGCTTTTTTCAAGAGGACCCTTAAAATCCAATTAGCAATGGTCCAAAATGTTACGCACCTCATAGGTACCAGCACATGAAGATATACTGGTCCATTTCTAGACCGCTCAAATTGAGGACATGAGAGTGCACTGCTAACCAGAGGTTTAAATGTAGTTATTGCTCACAAACATTGTGTTGATGAGATTAACAATGTATAATCATTTGCTTAAAAATTTATTTCGAAAGGAATATGGTATCTACAGGATTTGTAATTGCAGTAGGCTAGCACAAATCTGTCAAACGCCTTATAATGTACAAGCATTTGAAACAGCGTGAACTTTCCTATAGAATTAAGCACTATTAATGACAAATCTGCTGTGGGCATGAAGCATTAAATGCATTTTAAAATGTGGCACACAGTCATTTGGTGCTGCAATTTAACACATAAGGCTTTGATATTCACAGGCCTTTAACCTGAAGCTTTCCCTTTGAACTATGAATTTATAGTTTGACCTTAATGTGACTAGTTTAGATTTTGTCCTCAATATAGAATGCAGTTTTAACTTACAATGTAAACATGTGTGCAGTAGTAGCATATAGTTTGTATTGAATTAACACAACAGTTTAAAGTGTGAAAAACAGAAAACAGGTAATGGTTTAGCTTGTTCAGATAGCTCAAGCTTGACCTTCCATATAAAAGAGGAATGTGACTCTCATGAGAAAAAGAGGCATGTTATAATATACAGCAAGTAACCTTGGAGCCTTATCATATTTAGCTGCTGGTAAAATGATTCAAACAAAGCCCCATGTATTTCTTTGCCTTAGAGAGAACAAAAAAGCAAACACATTTCAAAATGTATTTCCATCTTATGTTTTAATGATTCCCACTTCAGTAATATGTTCTTTTGCAGCTAATGTAATGTGTTTTGTTAAAATAAAACATTTCTTTAACAGAAGGTTAAGCAATGAAGTAATTTTAAATAAGATACAAATGTGCCGTGAAAACAGCGCCTGATGGACGATGTGTAGACAGCAGGAGAAGGTGGAGATGTGCTATTGGAGTACACTGGATTTCATTGACGGAGACAAAGTACATGCAACATACTTTTAGCAAAATCTTTACAGATTTATAAACACGTTCCAAGTTCAGGAGTTTCTGACTTTGAGACGGAGATCTGCAGCTACAGAGGGGAGAGAGATTCCTTTAGAGAAGAAGACTGGTATGTTAGATGCAGAACTGAAGGGAGCAGAGGTGATTTGCAGAGAACAGATGCAAAGGAGAAGAGGGAAGACTGTGATGGAGAGCAGAACAGATTCAAACAAGGGCAGATTAGATGCAGGCTGTATCCTATTTAACTTTTGGTTTAAATCCAAGCTTTATGCTTTCACTAATTGGCTTTGGCAAGGCTTATTTGCGCTCTGCTTTATTTCACTTCATGGGAAATTCTGCAATCATTAATTATTGGTTTAGCTTCATGCTAATCACACTCTTGCCTCTATTTTTGAACTCTTCATAGGTTCTGACTGACATATTTTGTGCCCTATTTCTTAGAATAGGGATTCTTTCCTTTATGGAACGCGCTGTAAGCACGTTATAATATGCTCTGCACAACCCTTTTTTTCTGTTATCAATTCTGTAACCTGATTGATGTTTGACTACTGAATGAAGAATCAGAGAATCTTAAATTTTACTATGAAGAAAGCCCTTCAAAACTCTCATTATTGACTAAAAAATGTCTTTGCATTTGAATACGTGTTTCTGTTTATGGCGGAGTTCTTTTGGTCAAAAATACAGTGGCCAAGATTTGTCACCTTGAGAACAGATATTGGTGTGGAAAAAGGGTAATGGTAAATATGGGTAGTTCTGCCACATTTGCAACACTTTCCAAAGAGAGATTACAGCGAGATTTCCATGCTAGCACATGTGTGTCACTTTCTTTCAGATGGTCTGGGCAGACACAAAAATAATCGGGCTGGGGCATCTTCTGGGCGCCGCTTGTCCAAGCCCCAGCAATGTGACGTAAGGAAGATAGGAGACTGCCAAAAGAAGGGGAGCTACGCAACCAAATGATGGCTGGAATGCTGAATAAATCATCCATGAACGAATAAAATGTATTTATAAACTCTACAGCTACTCAGAAAGAGTGTCCCGGTGCTAGAGAACCTCAGAACTAGTCTGCTGCTACCCCTAGAGGGAGGGTGAAACTTAAGATAATAAGTGTCACAAGAGAAAGGTTGTAAGCAACTTCCTAAGGGTAAGCCAAAAGATCTGGTTTAAATCCATCATCCCCTTGCTCACCAAGCCACCCAAGTTTAGACCCAGCCACATGCAAATCAGCCTTGAGCCTGCTCCTTATGGGAAGACTCCAGCCCAAGGTGCTAAACCAGGTCCTCCGTGGACTGGAAACAAGCATCCTGGGACCGGTTTTGGGGTATTAGCCCTCTTTAGCCAGGCTAGCCTGAATCCAGTGGTGCAGTGAGCAAGGGGCCCACATCTGGGCATACCCATCCCACTGAGGTAAAAAACTGCTATGCAAACAAATGATGGAAGGAATGCTAATTAATCGTACATTCATCCCCAGTCAAGAGATCTTGGTTAAATCGTTCAATCTTTTGCCTACCTTGACACCCCAGTTTATACCCAGCCATAAGCAATTCAGTCTTTTTTTTTTGTTTAAGAAATTTTTATTGAGTGTTAGCAAAAACATACACAAAGCCATACAATAATGTAAGTGAATACAATACATTAAGACAGAAGGCATTCAAGGTAATGAAAGGATTTTTTTTTTCCATAAAGACAAATGAGGAGAAGAAATAAGAGTAAAGAAAAGAAGGAGAGAGAAGAGAGGAAAGAGGGAAAAGACAGAGAAGGAAGGGGAAGGAGGAGAGAAAGAAGCTAGATGAGAGTTGGGAAAATGCAAGAAGAAGAACAGGATATGAACTCACAAGGAATGGGTAGAAGAGAGGTAAGAAACAAAGGGGAGCCATAGGAGATCAGATTTGATTTGTAGAGGGACAGAAGAAGAAGAAGCAACAGAAAGTCTATGTTCATCGCATATGAAATTCCACCAAGTTATAACAGAAATTTTAGAATTATCTTTCCAGCAGGATAGAATCACTTTAAATGCAATAGCAATGAACAAATCAAGTAACCGAGCATTAGATGAGATCAAGCAATTCAGTCTTGACCCTGTTCCTTCTGAGAACTGTCCAGCCCGAACTGCCAAGCCAGGTCCTCCCTGAACCGGAAACAAGCAACCTGTGACCGGTTTTGGGGTATTACCCCTCATCAGCCAGGCTAGCCCAAATCCAGTGGCGCAGTGATCAAGGGACCCACATCTGGACGTAACCATCCCACTTAGGGCAAAAAGTGCTATGCAAACAAAGGTTGGTTGGAATGCTGAATGAATCGTACATTCATACCCAGTCAGGAGATCTGAGTTAAATCCATTGTTCTTTTGCTCACCATCCCACCCCAGTTTAGACCCAGCCATATGCAAATCAGTCTTGACCGTGTTCCTTATGGGAACAGTCCAGTCGAACTGCCAAGCCAGGTCCTCCCTGGACCGGAAACAAGCATCCTGGGACCGGTTTTGGGGTATTAGCCCTCATCAGCTAGACTAGCCCGAATCCAGTGGCACAGTGAGCAAAGGACCCACATCTGGGCATATCCACCATCGGCCATCTGTGTGTCTGTTGCTTTCTTGTCTTAAGTGAGCTGGGTATGCCCAGACATGGGTCCTGGGCTCGCTGTGCCACTGGACTCAAGCTAGCCAGGCTAATGAAGGGTGATGCCCCAAAACCGTTCCTAGTATGCTTGTTTCTGGTCCAAGGAGGACATAGCTTGGCAGTTTGGGCTGGACTGTTCCCATAAGGCAGAGGGTCAAGACTGATTTTTATGTGCCTGGGTCTATACTGGGGTGGCATGGTGAGCAAAAGAACCATGGATGTAACCCAGATCTCTTGAGTGGTGGTAAATGTTTGATTTGCATTCTGTCCATCTGTGTGTCTTTTGCTTTCTCAACCTAAGTGCGCCGGGTATGCCCAGACATGGGTCCTGGGCTCACTGTGCCACTGGATTCAAGCTAGCCTGACTGATGAGGGGGTGATGCCTCACCACCACCTAACTTCCTGGTCCTGGATTTAATGCCTTTCCTCCGCCATGGCAGAAGGGGACCGGCTTCACCTCAGCCTCATGATGCCAGGCATTGCCTGTTTACTTTGTTTTCCAAGGTGCTATTGTTTGGGGGTCTGTTAGACCTGGCACCTTGGCGTGGGTCTCCCTTCCACATTCTGTTGCTGTGCCTCATATGTTTTTGCTCGTGTTAGATGCTCAGAGCACTGTTCCACTGCCAACCAGTGCCACATTGCAAGTGCTCCCTGTGTAAATTGCTATATCTTTGGATTCCATGATTGGCTTATTTGGTTTACTGGCAGACCCTAGTGCAGTGCACCAGGAGTGCTCAGGGCTTGTAAATACAAATTCTGCTGGTGGGCTTGCAGCACTGGTTGTGCCACCCACAAAAGCAACCTTGTAAAATGTGCCTAAGGTCTGCCATTGCAGAGCCTGCGTGCAGTCTGATACTGTCATGCTGACTGGGCAAGTGCACCCACTTGCCAGTCCCTAAACATTCCCTTACCTTCATGTTAGTCACCCCTATGGTAGGCCCAAGGGCAGGGTGCATTGTAAGTATGAGGTAGGACAAGCCCTGATGTGTGTGGCATGTCCTAATATAATATTACAGCCATTTTCGTTTTTCACAATTGCAAGGTTACCTGTTCTCCATAGGCCAGAATTGGCTGTTAGAATTATTACATTCTATAATCCTAACAGACTCAGGGAACATGGTAGAAATTCAAGTTTCGTATGCCGAACTTAGAATGATAAAATACATCTTTTAGTAAAGTTTATTTTAATATTCTGTATTTGCAAATACCACTTTTAGAAAGTAGGTATTTGCTTGCCTAACCTGTCCAGGCTTGCCTCTGCTAGGATGTGTATCTGCTGTATGGTTTCTGTGAGTGACAGGGCTGGGGAATTCCAAGGGGCAGAGCTAGGTAGCCCGGTGGTGAATAGAGAGATTTACATCCAGATGGGTGGGAGGAGTGCACCTGGGCTCTGACTAGGAATGTGCCTTTCCACCACAATGCTGGCTCCACCTCCTGTGGAGTGTCTGATGTCTCTATCCTGCTCCCTGAATAGAAAGTCAGAGCAATGTCAACAGAGTGCTCCAGAACTGGTTTAGACTGGGCAAAGACCCCTCAGCCCCAGAGGAACAAAGGATTTAGGGGTGTAAGTATTGGGACCCTGCTCCCACGAAATTAGATCCAGATCAGACAAAGATACTTCAGAAGACTCTGAAGTTACAAGAAGAAACCTCTTCCCGAAGAGATGGAACTGGGAAAGCTGAAGGAGGAATACTGTCCTTGACCTGGGGGATTGGCCTGCAGTGGTTGCCTTGCTGCTGAAGGAGAGGAGAAAGACTTAAAGACTTTATTTTCACTTGTGCAAAAGATCTCCAAGGGCTTGTAAGAGAGCTTGCCCTTGAACAAAGTCACAGGACCAGTGGACTTCACCCGCCTTGAGGAGAGCTGCTGGAAACACTGTTTTCCGTGGCTGCCGAGGCAGGGAGCTGTGTGCGCCTCGTACTATTGACTCGTGTCCTTTAAAGCACCGTACCAAGTCCGTCTGCCTCAATCAATGCGGCTCTGCGCCCAATGACTTGTACCAACGATGTCAACGAGCCGTAGCTCCCACCGTGACTGGCAGACAACGCAGCGTACACCGCTTCACCTCATCGAATCGCACTGGTCGGAACAACGCGTACATTGCCCGGGATCTCAAGTCTAGGATCGCACCTGGAGTTGGGTACGCTTCACACGTCCGGGTCATACTGCCCACCTCGCACCGCGTTCATAAGACTGTAAGACACCGGCTTCCAAGGTACGGCTCGTACGCCGCAACGTAAACTGAATGAACGGCACCAAGCACCGTCCCCTTTTTACATCGCACCGTTGATGCCGGATGCATCTAGATAAGGTACTGTGTACGACTCGCACAACATTCTGAACGCATCAGACCCAAGCATCCGCTGCGCTTGCCAGACTCTTTGTGTTCTTTTCATCACCGGGAGAGCCGGACAAGGGTACGAATCACACAGAACTCTAAAAATGAGCATTTTAACAAGAACTCTTTATTTCTGATATTATTGTGGATTATTTTTGTCGTTATTTGGTCTTGTGCTAATTCTTTATATAAAAGCTAACTATTTTTGATATACTACCAGTGTGGTGTCCATTTTAAGTGTTGTCACTTGATTACTGTATGTGTTCACAAATGCTTTACACACTGCCTCTGAGATAAGCCTTACTGCTCGTGCCAAGCTACCAAGGGGGTGAGCAGGGGTTATTTTGGGAGTGTACCCCCTTACCCTGACTAGAGGAGAGGGTCCCTATTTGCCACAAGTACCTACCTGTGCCAACTAGCGACCCCCAATTCTAACAGGGTCTGTGTAACTCCATTCCCTGCCCGTGCAACTCGCGGTTGGCGCCGTACTTTGGATTTGTGCCTGTCATGACATTATGTTAGCCCAGGTAGAGCTATTTTGTTTCTACATTTCTATTTTTGAAGCGACCAGTTTTTACCTAGTAACTTGATACATGTATTTTGGATTTTTGTTGTTTTGGTCTTGTTTGGTTTGGATAACGATACCTTATTTTTCAAAACTAGCGTGGTGTCCATTTGTCGTGTTTTCACTGTGTTACTATGTCTTTGGGCACAAATACTTTACACATTGCTTTTGGGATTAGCCTGTCTGCTCTTGCCAAGCTACCAAGCGGGTGAGCAGGGGTTAACTAAAGTGTGTAACTCACTTACCCTGACTCGAAGAAAGGGTCCTTACTTGGACAAAGGTGCATACCTCTGCCAATTAGAGACCTCCCTTTCTAAAAATAGGTAAAACATATTGTCGTTAACTACGCCAATAGCTCTAACTCTTGCAAATGCGAGACCTATTGCATTGCAAATGCTTGTTATTACCTTGATAGCATCTCAGTCACTGGGTGAGCTAAATCATGCAGTTGACCAATCCAACTCCTGAAGCTCATGAGATACATTGCCCAGGCTATAGTAATGGAAGGGAATCACATCATCTAAAAAAGGCCACCATGTCACCATGATCACAGCAATGTGTGGTAAATGTACAACATTTGTCTAATTTGTGTGAGAAAAAACCTGACTAAGGGAGTGCCAAAATTGTGGCATTAAATGCTGCTTTCCTGTTGTGTGTATATTTGTACTTTTACCACCTGCCAATTTGTGCCTGTGCTCAGTGCTCATCAGGAGTTTTTTGTTCTTTGTCTACCCTAAAATGTGAGCATATGCTTAGTGCTCTTTTGTATTCAGAGAGTGAGCTGTGACATGGTTGACACTGAGCAGAGAGACACTGTCAACTCATGAAGCACTAGCTAGTAGGTGCCGGGATCCTCTTACTGCCCACACAGACTGAAAGACAGTACTCCAGTTTAGCTGGCCTGAGGACACAGTATCATAGGAGGACTGTGAGCCCTCATGTTTGCATGGCAGTGCACTTTTATGGAAGGCGAGTTACTACAAAAGTACCTTGTGTATATTAGCAGGTTTGATTTTATTCTCGGTTTGGCCTGCAGGGCTAGACAGTGCAGTTTGAAGAGTGGCCTTCTCTCAGCAAAGCAGGTGAGGAGAGATTATGAGGTCACTGTTCCGGGTTAGGAGGATGCCAAGTGCAGGTCCTACTCCCATCCTTTCAGATGGGTAATGCTTCTCTCTTCTTACAGTGGTGGTTTTCATAGGATGTGCTGCGGGCGGGGCAGGGGAGGGCAAGGGTAGGGCTAGTAAACTCGGGCATACGACGGAACGGAGGATTACTTTCCTCCGTTCCGTCGTATTTCTGAGTTTACTACCCCCCACCCTGCTTTTGCCCCGCCGCACCTCACTGCCCCACAGCACATCCTATGCGAGCCGCCACTATCTTCTAACCTGCCTTTGTCTTTTAATCCTTGTATTTGGATACATTTATGAATGGGGCTGAAAAGCGATCATTGTCTCAGAATTCAGAGTTCCTGAAGCTGCAGGTCAGACTGAATGTAAGTCTGCCACCAGCATCTCCTCTCTACCAACCAAAGCGAGACCTGTGGCAGCACGGGGCCAAGTGATAGCAGTCACACACTACTCATACAGCCCTCACAGAGTAGCAGTCTCACACTGCCAACAGCAGTCTCACACGTGTCGTTGAATAGTAATCACAAACTACCAAACGCACTCTTAAATCCCTCAAACTAGAAGTCACACTCTAATCACAGAACACTCACAGATTAGCATTCACTTTTTCAACCACTTTTGAGATTTGTAATTATTTTTGCTCCTTGTGCAAAGTGAATATTGCTATTGTTTAAAATCACAAATATCATCAAACATATGGAGTAAAGATATGTTCTAATAAAATAATTTATTGTTTCTTAACAAATACATAAATAAGTTAAATGACTATTAAATATAATAAATTACTTTAGAAACATACACTCAAGAATGTTGTCCTGCATTAAAAAATAAACCTAATTTTCAGCATTGAATTCTAACTTTCTTAAAGGTTGAACCAGTACTGCTTCGAAAGTACTCCTACATCAGTTTTTTTCACATTTTAAAAGATCTTCTCCTTCCATTAGTGAACTTTTTCTGCAGATATCTTAGCATCCTAACCAGCTGGTGTTCTTCAGAGTTCGGGTGACCTTCTTAGACTTCATGTTGAACTCAAACTGCTTATGGCCAATGAAGAAATACAAAAGTCCTGCAAATAAAAAAGAAAAACTATCAGTGCATGGTGTAATGTTTGTGAAAATGATATACTTTAATATCTGTCGGTCAAGAAGAAACATCATTATTTTGCTGAGGTTATCTTCAACTTTTCTAAATTGCCCTTCTATTGACAATATTAACAATCAAAATTAAACCGATCATTGATAAATACTTTAGTAAATAGTGTAAAACAGCAGGGCCCCTTATGTTTGACCAAGAAATTGTTTCTTGGTCTTGCTGTTTCATTATACGTTATATTGAGAGGCTGTCATCGCATGTTTAGTACTGGCTAAATAAGTAGACATAACAGAACCCATATCAAGACCATATTGTTTTGCATTGTATTTGTTGCATTTAAATTGTGCAACATGGCTCTCAGAAGCACACAAGGGCATTTGTGGACTGGTGGCATGCTTCTTGGTGGCAGTGCTTGGATGGAAGAGCATGTGTCTGTCATGTATGCCTGTGCGAGTAGTGGTTTGACGTTGTGTGTGAAGACCAGAGTTGAAATCTTGTCCTGTTTGTGTCACTACAGCTTGGTGAGTAGTAAACATAGCAATACAACTGTTGTGCTTTAAGATGACATTGTACTGATGGAGAGAAAATGCAGGAGTGTTGGGTGTCCTCCTATGTCGGAAGTACTTTGGTGCTGTGTGTTTATGTCAGGGACTGCTCATGTGATTGAACAGGACACTCTGGTTAGGAGATCAACTCTTTGGCACTGCAGATTTCATTCATAGCTGAGAGAACATGACTGACTCCTGGCAGAGTCTATCTCCATAAGCTGGCTGCCTTACTTTACCCTGCCTTGAAGAGTAAGGGAGTTAGGCTTTAAGAAACAATGTGTTTGGAAACACTAGATTGTGCCTGTGCTCTGCTCAGATGGTAATAATGACTTGGGGTTTTAGTGCAGGGAGGAGGGAATAACTTAAGTTAAGAAAGGCAAAAGGTGTTAATTTCTTCTGGTTTAGTACTCTGTTATTGGGCACACATTGTTTAATCAGCAATCAAACATGTTTCTTATCTTGAGTGTGTTTTATCAACCTAGGAGTTTCTTTTTAACCCCGTCCTCACATAGCTGAATTATAAAATATAGTAACACTTATGATATTTCAGTCACACGATCTACCAGTCCAAAGCTTTAACTAAGGGAACTCCTTACCATTATCTTCGAAAACAGCATTAACTTTTTTGCCAATCCCTGGAAAGTCATCTTCTATCCTTCGTGGAGATTCTTTGTCCATGGTCTTTCTGGCTTCATCATAGCTATGGAGCAAATAGTTTACAAGGAATTAGGATCTTCAGTTTGGTGAAACCAATACACATCATTATGTTTTCACAGTATTATTATCATTACTATTACCATCATCATGAGCATCGTCATAATTATGTTTCATCTTTTTTATGTTTAAGTTCACCACCCCTAAGAATAATGATCCATAATTTATCAGCTGGAACTTCCATTAAAGATTTACTGTTACTTATTGTGGGTGTCAGTTTCTAAATGCAACACTGACCTTTCTCTCCACTAGCAAGTTCAGAGCTGATAAATGTATGAATGTTCTAAACTGCAGGAGCCATCTTGTGGAACTACTGCACTGCCCTAAAGTAATGCTTCTGCGCCTTCGGCTCTTCAATGTGGTGCGCAATATTAGATAACCTCTGTAGTGCGGCTGAGCTTGATGGCGCAAGACCGAGTGACCTCAAGTACTTTTGAAAATGCCTTTAGGGACTCCAACAAGCTTGCCACAGTGCACAGTGCTGGTAACAGGTACCACATCTTTGTCAATGGAAGGAAGGGCAGTAGGGAATCTGGTGTGGAACTAGGATGTTAAATTACAGCTAAAATATGGACAACTGTTGGTTGTTGGTTGTTGGGACAAGGCCATGCCTAACAAGAATAAGGAGCCCATTACTCCTCCACCCCACCGAGGGGGCTTAGTTCATCTGTTAGCCTATTTCCTAAGACTTCATGAAGTGAGAGTAGTAGAAAATGTTAACCAGCACAAAGCAGTTTCCCTTGCGTTGAGCATCAGCCTATGGTGTGTTACTTTGGAGGAACCATCATCTGGCCAATGCACTCTCTTCCTTGTATTGTTCCCCATAGCTCAGGTATTGGTCCTTTCCTATTCTCTCTCTAACCATCAGTCTTGGCTAAATTGTATTTCATTCATTTAGATTATTTGCTGAAAACACATAAATATTATTCTCTTTTGCCATCTTCGCCCCTGATATTCAAGCCAAAATCACAAATTGCCTTATTAGGCATGGTGCTGTAACAAATCAACACCCGGTTTCAAAGCATTTGAAGACTTAGCACTTCCCCACATTCTGAACAATATTAGCAACTACTTCCCTTCATCTGCAAAATTCTTTGCCGCACAACTCCACCTTGGTACCACTGTCTTTGTACAGGACATTCTAATTCAAGACCTTCCTACATTGTCCTGTTGGACCCAATGTGATGAGCCATAAACATGCCCAGCTCATCCTCCCACCGAGCAGCACCTTCCCCAATATTAATGTTGTTTATGTTTCTTTAGATTTGTTTCACTCCCAACTCATAAACTCTATCCCATCCACCTCTTGGTTTATAAAGCCACCAACAGATGTCTTGCTGGGTCCTGCATTGTTCACACTACAACATATTTGTTGTTATGTTATATGTTTCCAAGTAAATATAAATAAATGCAGTTTTCATCATAATCACCAGGGCCACCTCTGAAATTTACTGAAAGTACCGAATGACGTCATCAGAACATCACAATCTCACATCCTTACCTCCAGTACTGCTCTCCAACAAAGAAGTATGTTTTCTGTGTGCTTTGAAGATACACGGCTGCGTTGATGTGCTTCACGGTCCTTGGGAAACCAAGTTTGTAGATGCTTTTAGGGTAATTGGGCAGAATGTCAAATCCCTGAAGAGCCCAGTATGTTGATGCTATAAGGAACAAACAATAAAGAATGTTAGCACACCTTTAACTAATTCATTATTACCATTCTTTATGATGTCCCGATTAATCTTGAAAATACAGTAAACTGCATGGTCGTAGGTAGTTAAACCCTTCTCGGTCTGCTTTCAGTTGATAAATTACATTTTCAACCATTGCTTAGTGCACTTGTTGCTATATATACAACACTGTTCACTGAAATTACATTCCACTGGCATGCAGGTGGCAATCACATTGAACCGACAGTTTTTAAGATTTCTTTCTAGGAGCATCATTTTTTAAAGGGTCTGCAGGTCCACTGTGTACGGATCAAGAAGCAAATGAGAAGAATTTGTTTTTTTATGTTAAGCAAATAAAATATAGAGTGATTATCCACCCACAGTACAGAGACTTAATGTAAATCCGTGGACGTTCATATTACAAGTTCCTGATTCGACCCCTAGTTAATGTTTAATATTAAAATGTAAATTACATTACTTGACAGAATATCTCACACTCAAATAATTCGTATTGAGTACTCCTCTAACATGCCACAAAAGACACTTGGAGGCGCTTGATATTGGTCAGGCCTCTTGTACTGTCATGTCTGTTCACGGTCCACACCCGCAGACTGTGGAGACCTGTGGTATATTTCCAGGGGTGGGGTGCGCAGTCAGGCCTGAGACACAGGTGAGAGAAAGTAGCACAAGTGATAAAATAACCCAGAGGGTTAATGCACCTAATTACAGTTGTCTAACCAAGGCCCAAGTTTTTGAGTAATGGCAGGGGCCATTTAAAAGCTCAAACAGCTCAAGGTAAGGTCAGATTTATTGAAGCATAGCATATGAAATTCTGGGGGTTCTAGGTGTGTCAAAGCTATTGCAGACTGATGCACTAAGGGTCATACACCCAGTGGAGAGTAAACATCTAGCGTGTGCACCCTAACTTGTAGTTCATGAATGATGATCATTCCAGGCAACAATAATTTTATTGCTATGGTGCTTCTGCATTGTTTCCCTTCTCAAGTCATGTAGGCTATCAATGCTTCCTTTTATGATGCTGGGGAATGGATTATTGATTGACCCTTCCTTTCACATTATAGATGAATTCTTATCAATTATGCTATTCTCAAAATGATCATATTCTGATAAAGTTGGAATTGTCCCCTGTGTTTGGTTCATCATACGCAACAACACTACAACAACGCCAACCCAACAATGACCCAGAATTTGTTGGATGACTTAGACCTGCAAGGTCCAAAATAGGAGAAGGAAGGCCATTGGGTCAGATTTTAATCAGAGAAAAAAAAAATGACTTCTTAAAGTATTTCATTTAGGTTGATTGCCTGGGCATTTATCTCATTGGGTTATTCTGAAAATGTAAGCACATATGGATCCAAACGACCTTCAATGAACACTTGTGATCTGAGCAAACTGTGGGT
Organism: Lissotriton vulgaris; assembly: GCF_964263255.1. Classification (NCBI taxonomy): domain Eukaryota; kingdom Metazoa; phylum Chordata; class Amphibia; order Caudata; family Salamandridae; genus Lissotriton; species Lissotriton vulgaris. The sequence goes on along the minus strand of NC_141696.1, from coordinate 1,330,526,428 downwards.
TATTGAGAAAGTTAGGTGGAAAATGACCTTCACTACAGCAGGAGCTGTCAAAGGGTTAACGCATGAAGCACATGGACAATCATAAACAATGATGGGGAAATTTTTCAATCTTGAATCAGGCAAAGTATTGATGATTTTCAGCCATTAAAACCAGTGGGTCCCTTTACAGACCAAGATTCTCCATGGTAACAAGAATATGGTGAAAGTGATGACTGAATAGAAATACCTTTGAAGAGGAAAATCTGATCCGTCTCTGGATTTTCATAGGCGGCCTGGATACCAGATGGCAAAGAGGGCCAAAATGTTGAGATTGGATAATTGTAAACCTCTGTTACGGTTGGAACTCTGCGCCAAAAGGAGCTGTTTTGAAAAAATAAAAATATATCAGTCAATTGACATATCAAAATTCTCTACACTGTAAAACAAATCAACATTATTGAGGGCATGTCAGTTTATAGAAAATAATGATATACATTGGGAGAAGTGATACTAGAAATTCCTGCAAATATCTTCATGCTAAAGATGTCACTATGAAGGAAACAGTAGTTGTCTGTGCTTTTTGAGTTAGCCGCAATTATTTTTAGACCTGAACTAGCTTCTCTAGCCCTACTCAATAATGTATAAAGCCAAAACTAGAAATGTTTTTCTTTGCTTCACCTGTCTTTGAAAAGGAGAATTTCTCCACGCAACGTGGTGATGGCATCAAAAACAAGAGTTGGGTCACAGATGGATGGATTGATGGGCGACGAGGTAGTTGTGGTGGTAGATGATACAGTGGTAGTTGGTGTGGTAGCTTCTGGTATTGTTGGAACTGGGTTTGGAGATCCTCCTAATAGAATGAAAAAACATGCATTTCAAAATCAATGTGAAATAATATGCTAAATGAGCTCATGCACATAAAAGACACCTTCTTATAAATCTCACAGTTGCTCACAGTTGCTAGAACATAATAGTTTAAAGAACATATTGACCCTTTCTTGCAAATACATCTTTTTACATTGTAGAAGGAAAATATCATAACATGTAAAGTTAACTTACCATACAGGGCTTGAATGCCATCAACATCATCCTGGGGGAGTTGGAATCGGGCTGGATCAGTATAGGAGTAGGTCGGATACATCAGAGCACTGCGGTCACCAGAATGAGACAAGCCTAATGAATGGCCAAACTCATGGGCAGCCACCAGGAACAAGTTGTATCCTGTGGAACAAATCAAAACAAATATGATGAATATACAGTTCACTAATAGGACATTGTTCAATATTTATTCATTTCTGAATGCAATGAAACAATAGATAGTGAAGCAATAAACCAAAAGCACTTTAAACTAATAACCGATTGAAAGCTGACAAAAAGTTGTGATCTGAAAAACTAATCGGTGAGACAAGTAGTATGTAACCATCAGGTGCTTTGTGGGTCCATGCGGCTTTACCTGGTGTCACTACGGTCTACCAGAGCTTTTCTGAGTTTATATCGCCACACTGAGGTCTGCCAAGTATAACCTGAACTACCAGAACCCACCAGAGCCTAAAGGACATTGTATGCTGCCAGTGCTACCATGGACTACTAACCCCTATCTAAGTATTTGAAGGCCTACCAATGTTTCTAAGGTATACTGGACTGTACTTGACCCTACAATGCTCTACATTACCATTAGAGCCTGTCAGGCTCTCCGTTTAACAAGATAAACAAAAGTACAGCCTAGTTCCTCTCCTTCTACAATAGTGTTGACTAAATGATGCCACTTTAACAGTTACTACAGAGCAGCTTTTTTGTAATGGTGTGTGCTCCCTATTGTGAACAGGGCTTATTGGCACGCTCTTAACTATCTGAACCTGTCAATGTATTATGCAGACAAGTTCTAAGGACATTGAGGTCACTTCCTGAACACCTGAATTCTTGTTTCGTTACCTTACTAGTGGGCATATTAGTTAGTATTTTGCATAAATTCTAAAATTAACAGGGAGACAGATAACTGAGTGTGAGGGATCTTAGTATGGCAGGCACCTCGAGGTGCCTGCCACGGGGTGCCGGGATTAACAGGGTCGACCCCCAAACAGGGGCTGCAGAGGCAAGGGGGCCCAGCTAAGGGTCCCCATACTCGCTCTCAGTCTGGCTTTCCATGTCGGAAAGCTCTGCATGGAAAGCCTCCCGGAGACCGAGCATCATAATCCCAAGGGAGGAAAGTCTGCCCCTTTGAAATTATGGACCGGCATCTGAGTGTCCGACAGGCTCCATGATCCTGTCAGAAGCCAGCCGGAATGACCAGCTGGTTTCAATTCCAACCGGCTGAATAAAAATCAGCTGGTCGGAATTTAAACAGACGAAGAGGCCCGTAAAGCCTCCGACCGCACCCATTTCTGTGTATAATGTTCTGGCTTTATTGAACTCTTTTGAAGCTGAAGTCATTTTCGCATCTTTCCCATGGAAGATGCAAAATAATTTTAAGTAACACTTATATGTTGTTTCCTGCAAATTATTAGACTGTGTGAGCTAATGTTATACCTTTGACAATGAAAACATGAGAATGGGAATGTGGGATCCCACGCTGTGAGCAGTGAAAATGACTAATGTATTAAATAAAATATTCTATGGTCAAGTAATTTTAATAGAGCCATTTTAACCTTTAAGAGGTTATCGATTTTTGAAATAAAGCTTGCTGAATAAATCTCTTTCTACAGATAACTACATAGTCCATACTCATATGTAGGAACATTCAGACATAAAATGTTTTATGTATTAAAAAGTAAAAAAGTAAACCAAAGTATTAATATTTGTTCAAAACTCTAATCCACTAATCGCTGATTCAGACACCGCTCACACCTACCAGTCATAGTGAGACCATATCAGGTTCACATACCTCAGTTTAGCTCCCTCAGTATGACAAAGGGCGGGAGAACAAGAAAGCACTTTATATGTGGAATGCAGACTCATTCACAATCAATTCCTTGTCTATTTAATAGTAAAATGTTTTGTTTTTTAAATGCTTTGTTTAGGGTAGAGTTTTTGTTCCTCTGATTCAATTGCTTTATAATATTAAATTGCTTTAATATTATAAGAAAGATGTATATGAAAGCAGTGCAATAACAAATATGCAAAGGAGAATGGAAATGTGAGGACACAGATGGCACTATGATGAAAGTATGACTATGTATTTGACCTCGATGGGGATCACAGCAGCATGGAACACCGGGCTAGATCCCGAGTTAATGGTTTATGATCATTTACAAGCGAGGCAGGGTATATATAGGATCCTATAATGTGGAGTGAGGTAGTGTCATTTGAAGATACAGGTCTTTCATGTCTCTGTGAACTGCATGTGGGTAGCAAAGTCATTTCTTTTGTAATTGGCAAAGCACTTTATGATTTTCCTCAAGGGGGCATTGACTAAAACTGACCTATTCATCGGGTGTTGATTTCCCCTTTCTATTTTGTTACTCATGACGACCCTCACATAAGTATCACTCATTCAATGACACTTGAATGAGATTCAGAGAATGGTTTCATGTATGTGAACACCTACCGGCCGACCCTGCGGTCCAGGATTCGTCTTCATCAAAGTGCGCATCGCCACCAATTGAATTCCCAGGTGCAAAGGCGTGGGCCAGAGTTCCATGAGGTCCATCAAATGGGTAGAAATCACCATGCACTAAAAGAGTAAATGGCAAATTAGAAAAATCGCCAGGAATAGAAAGCTAAGGAAAATGAGAAGCAAGGGAGACCTCCCTAGGATGACTGCAGCACATTGATTCATCCTTACCTCCTGCTCCAAAGGAGATCTGGATATCAGCCGTCCCCTCGTAGATACGGCTAAAGGTCAGTGGGGTCACATCACTCCAGACTTGGAAAGCTCTCTGGATCGCTCTATCTACATCAGCCTCATGCATGTCAGGTGTGTGGTTCAAAATTCTTTAAAACAATATGAAACATCAATATTAGTGGTGCCTGTGTGCATTGGGAACAATAGTATATACTGTCATCTAAAACATGTTTTCTATCATGTTACCTGTATGTCAAAGATGTTGTTCTCCAGGTAGGGCGGCCACCAAAATGACTGTATTCGGCCGCATCAGCAACTCCACAGCGGGGCTTTTGCATCACTTCCAGTGTGTTGGAATCCAACTTCCCAGTCACCTCCAGCCCAAAAAACGCCTGCATTTCTTGAAGTTTTTCAGAGAACGGGTTGTGCTTTTTTCGCGTAATAGGTGTCCCATCTTCATTGAGGTTGTAGAATTTCTTTAAATATTCCTGAAATTAATACAAATAAACAATTTAGTAAATTAGTTTGCAAAAAACACAAAGGAATGTCGGCAACCTCCCAATTGCCACTTGTTTCTTTACATCTCAATGAGGCATATCCTGGAACTCATTGAAGATGAATGGCTTTGTTTCTACTGTTACATAGAAGATGTCTCTCCAGTCTTTCTATGGAGAGATTTCTGCAGTGTCAGCGGGCCTAGGTTTCGTGGAACAAATGTTTGCGAGACAGTAGGCTGAGATTGTATGTTACAAAACAGAACCTTGGCCTCATCTGGGATGCAGGCCTGAGCTTAAATACTCCGATTGCGACACTTGTACACAGTACATTATCAGACTAGGCAGCCATATTGACTTCTGCAGTTTATCACCACAGAGCAATTTCTGCCTGAGGCAAGGGCCTCCTTCCAATTTAGAAAGTAATTTCTTGTAGGTCTTCAGCAAAGTACAGACAGAACCAGACCAGTATCTGAACAGTGGTCGCAGAAAAGAGCGACATTCAAGATGTTACCACCAAGGTTGGACTAGGAAGCTAGATTCAGCAGTGGAAAACACACAAATAATTGCTTTTTACTACAACGACTGCAGTGACCGAGCCTAGCATGCAGTGAACGAGGCTAGTGACCATCTCTGGGGTAGTGTGGCAACCAATTATACATTTTACAAGACAATTTTCCAAATAAAAATGCTGAAAAGCCTCCACCCTTAGAGGTAGTTTTGATGAATAAACACATGGGGATGTTGCAATGCTTTAAGCTCAAGTACAGTACCAAAGAGCATCATTTATCTGCAGCAGTAAACAATATAGATGACTCTAACAAACCCTCCTGGTGCTCTCTCAGAACTGTTTTCAGGGATAAATGGGTCTGAGAAGCCTCAACCCTCCCAGTCCTAAAACCACTCAATTGTTCCCAAGCCTACTAGGATGTTTCTACTTGTCTCATATAGCAAGACCACCCCAGGTTACATCTCAGCTACAGTGCAACAGTGTATACCTGCTGGAATCTGAAGTTAAGTGACCTTCAATAAAGTCACTGATATATTCCTCCTGGGTAATGTGTGCTTCTGACTCTCACTCAATTCTTATGGCATGTGCCTGCTTAGTTCTTCAGTCCTGTGACTCTATTGAAATCTAATAGTATATTCCTGCTTGGGTTCTACAGTACAGTGACCTAAACAGATTCCCCCACGAGCTTTCAACGTAGAGGAGAGTGGCCTGTATGTATCAAGTCACGAGTGGACAGGGTGTCCTCTCTAGTGATAATCTGGGTTGCCATAATTTACTAGCCTTTAGCAAATGTCTAATGAAGTTTTTGGTAGCCTACTCTTTGCCCTTGAGCCTTTGGTGACTCTGGCGTCCAGGCAGCCATTCGAAGGTACAAGACATCTGCTTCATCTCAGCACATGATGTGGTGTAAACATACCAAACAATGTGGTATGTTTGATTCATGCCTGAAAATGTTTTCTGCCTTCCGTAATGAAGTAATGCCTGCTGCCTTCCAAGCGCCAACAGACATGTTCTGCTCTTCCTTGTAATACGAGGAGCCGCCTCTCAGCTTACTGCTATGACATTTTTATATACCCCAGGGCCATATTTCCTAGTTCTCTTTAACTTCTCATGCCTCTTCATTTCTTGCTAATCGGGAACGGAGAGCAATTACAAACCTGCAGCAAAACAAACGGTTTTGCATTTAGTTTTAATTTTTCTCGTTTCCACATAATTTTTACGCTCTTTGCTAATAGTAGAACTTTATTATACTGTACTTTAAATAGCGTCTATCCCCCTAAAAAGGCGACAAATCAACGTTTACTTCACATTTAAGGTTGGTACATTAAAATATATATTCATCCATATTTTATTAACTGACAAACCTCCAACACTAAGGGATTAAAGCTTCAACCAAAAAATGTTATTACATGCAACATGCAGAACAGAATTTAGCATTTCTTGCAAAATGTTGTTTTCAAGAGTCGATAAGTTGAAAATAAACTATCCTACAAGGTTTACCGCAGAACCAAAACATTCTATTATGGGATTTTAACTCTTCCTTTATGCAGACTGGGATTCTGCTGGACTCAGTTCATGGACTGAAGTCTGTCCCAGGACTCACCTCTGCCAGCTGTTGACTTTCATCCGGGTCTTCGGTTACAGGCGCTGCAGGGAAGGCATATGTGTGCAGCACACACAGGAGCACCAGCAGCGACAGGGACTTCATTCTTCTCTTCTGCTGGCCCTCCCTCTGCTCAGTGAAAGGTCTCTCTTCGGGTTCTCTGCCTCTCCATCTCGCTGCCCCCTTTTATACAGTCCTGTGAGCGCCCCCCAGTCACCTGCATGAGTCACTCTTTACAACTTGCACCAAATGCAAGTCAAAACACATCCAGAGGGTTGCGTCATCTGTCTGTTTGGTAAATCCCTCAATGTAGCAATCCATCCTGTAAAATTATTCGTAGTCAGGAAGAGGTTTAAAAAAGTAAAGGAAACTTTTTTTTAAACTATGAATTCTGTTAAAAAAAATAGTCTTTTGCAAATCGCACTTTGGAACGCGTTATTTGTCATATTCCTGTACCAGCAATAATGAATATGGGAATGGCTTTAAGATAATGACTGCTATATCAATTAAAAAGAAAACTATTGGCTTGAATTCTGAAAGAAGGCCACTGTCCTGTTGTCCAAGGAATGTCCCTACTCAAGCCTTTAGTTTTATTTATATTTTCATTAAAAATATGTATATATATATATATATATATTCACTGAAAAAACCATAGGTTATAGACCATATATAGTTAGGAATTAGCATTTACAAAACCTTAATTTACTCGCACAAAACCATTGAAATTCGCATATATAGTTAGTTGCGCTAACTATATATCGCGCACCCGCAATCCACTGCTGATGATGTCACATATTACATCATTCATGACATGGTCAGTGACATCACTGATGACATCACTGATGACATCATCCAGTGACTGTATGTTTCTGTAAAGTTAAAATATGTCTTACATATTGAAGAATGAGTGGATGTATAAGTGTCTGGATGAAGGATTTAGTAGGTGCATGACTGACTGTATGAGAGAGTGATTAAATGTGTCTCACTGGGTGCATGGGTTAGTGACTAAACTGTCTTAATTTCTGCATCATTATATCTGTTGTTCTGTAAACTGCTGCATGTGTTGATCAGTAGCTATATGAGTAACTATATGGGTTATTGATTGGTTGCCCAAGTATTTGTTTGGGAGACTGAGTGTGTGTGTGTGGGTGGCTGGGAGGTGTGTGACTCTGTGCATAGATGTGTGAGCAGTTGATTCACTAGATGTATGGGTTCAAAGGTGCATGTGGAAACAGCTGTATGGGTGGTTGACTGTGTGCATGAGTGTATTGGTGAGTGAATGGATATCTCAGTGCTACATGTCAAAGTAAGTACATATGTAAAACACAGTACATGTGAGAGTTGACATATATAAATAACTGTGCATAAGAGCCAGTGAATGTGTGAGTGGCTGTATGGATCATTGTGAACTTGTATCAGTGATTGTATAAGAGAGTAAATATGTGTTAGAATATGTTTCAATAAGTAAGGTGTGTATAACTGTATAGTTGAGGAAATGGAGGTGTGATTGATTCAGTGCATGACTGACTAGGTGTGTGAGTAACTCCATGGATGAGTGATAGTCTGTGAGTGTCTGTTTACTCTGAATGTATCTAAGGTTATATTAGAGTCTGAAGAGGTTGATCGTATTATCACATGATTGATGTCATCAGTGATGTCATCAGTGATGTCATTTGGGTTGTCATCAGTGATGTCATCAGTGATGTCACTGACCATGTCATGAATGATGTAATATGTGACATCATCAGCAGTGGATTGCGGGTGCGCGATATATAGTTAGCGCAACTAACTATATATGCGAATTTCAATGGTTTTGTGCGAGTAAATTAAGGTTTTGTAAATGCTAATTCCTAACTATATATGGTCTATAACCTATGGTCTTTTCAGTGAATTTCAATGGTTTTTTAATAGCAAATATGAAAAGCTGTAAAATGTCAAGTACGTGGTAGGTAAAAACATTTTCGTATTTATGCACGCTGATGTGCTTTGAACGCTGCCCCCCCCTCCTCTTTTCTTTTAAAAATTCGAAGAAACAAAAAGTATTCCCTTCCATAAATAACCCAAGACTTTTATTTTGTTATAGCAAGGGAACGAAATAGAGAATAAACTATAGTTGGTCACCATTGGGTTTAAAGAAGGGATGGTTCTTCACCAGATTAGATATTTACCCAGACCCTCATTCTCCAATGTGATGAACTAGGCTAAAATTCTTCTGGTGCCTGCACCCTGTCACAGAATATCACCCTAAAACATGGAATCTCCCAAACACCAGATTGAGTTGAACCCCACAGTAAGCCTTATTTCTTCAGGGCCTCAGAATTTCTTTTGCTTTGCTCATGGAAATTGTGGGATATAGGAGAGATAAGGTGTCACCATTTAGAAAGGGTAGTATTTAAATTTGCATATCAATTATGTTAAACCTTTTAGACATATGATATGCTAGCTTGAACTTATGCTTTACATTTGAAGCCGAATTCAACAGCTTAAGTAAGTAGGTTTTCGTAGTTGTAACTTTAAAGGGTGATCTAGCAAGCTGTAAAGATTTTCTAAAACAGTGGAGCGTATTTAGTTTTTTAATGTACATGTTTATGAAACAATTACACAAATGAAACATTTGTGAGTTTTAAATTTCCGGAGAAGTATAATTCACCAATAGCTTTCTCTGTAGATGTTTTTCCATTAACAATCCCAGTTCCATCACCCGCCCAGGATATCACTACTGTTAGTTGTCATTGTTGCTTCTGTTTTAATAAAAAATGTTTTAAGGTGTTTACTGTTTTTGTTGCGATGTATATATTTATAAGTTATTAAAGTGTTATAATCCTACTAATTTTTTATCGATTATTGCTCTTTGAGATATTCCCTGTCTACAAACAGAGAAGAATAGGAATATTCTGTCTCCCTTTGCAGATAGTGAAGGATAGGTAATGCGGACTTTTGTCCCCCGTTGTAATCCGTCATGCCTGTTTTTCTCCCCACTGATTGATTGATTGGCTGGACATTTATTGTTCAAGGAATAGTTCTTTCGAGGTATTCTCTGTTTGCAAATAACGTGGAATAGAAATATTCTGTCTAGTCTTTGCAAGTAGTGAAGGGTGGGTAATGCGGACCTTTGTCCCCCGTTGTAATCTGTCATGCCCATCTACTCCCCACTGATTGATAAACTAGTTCCACCCGGACCATTTATTAGAGGTACATCATCTGGCTCAACCGGAGGGTACCCCTAATAAAGAAGACATATGTAAAATACGAAGTAATCACTGTATCCTGTTAAACAGAAACTTTAGCATGAAACACACTTGAAAAGGAAGGGAAAGAAATCGAACAAAATCAGTAGGCCACTGATGAGTTTTTGACTTTGCTAGAAATAAGAAACATGAAAGTGGTGAGAGAAGCCAAGCTTGACGTTACGGCAGCCACGAGGTAGCTAGGCTCCGCCACCCCCCCCACTGCTCCAAGCATGTCTGTCCCACCGCCCGCCACGCCCAATAACGGTAACATGAAATAGATACAAATCAGCAGATACCTACCCCCATTCCGGAAACTCCCGAAGTGCAACAGGTTCGCGGCTAGGCCCATCCGGAAGACGAGGCCTTCGGCACGTGTAGGGCGGGTCCTGCTGGCAGTCGTCGGCCGGGGAGGTCGTCGCGTAAGGTGGGCCAGGAGAGGAGCCGAGGCCGACGGGATCCCTTGTCCCATCCTCTTCTTTCTTCAATAATAGCTGCGACAACGGGGGGGGGGTGTCTTGCACATGCCACCGACCCCCCCCTCCCCTCGTATCTCCTGGTCTGGCCCCGGCTTGGTATGAGCTCCCCGTTCGGTCCTGAAGCGGCGCCCTGCAGGCCACGTGGGGGGGGATGTCTTGCCTCTGCCTCCGACCCCCCCCCCCTCTTATCGCCTGGTCCGGACATCACGGATATCAATGCCAGGTGTCGGCGTGGGGTGCGCTGGGAGGGAGAGGCGGCGCGAACGAGCCTCTCCCACCCCCCCAGGTGGGGGCCCCTCAGCTGCACCCCCAACACTCCACTCACCCAACAAAAGGTCTTGTTCACTATTGCGAGGCAATGATGCTCCGCTCACCCAGCGGGGGTCTCGTCCACTGTTGCGGTGCAACGGCGCTTCTGAGTTCAGCTAGAAAATGAGTCCTGCGTCCAGAAACGTTCTCCTCGACTTTGAAGATTCTATAAGAGCCACGGGGGCCCCCGACCCCCGCAGATACCCCCAATGGGGAATGACTGCCATGATCACCCACGGAACGACCACGACGTAGCCGCGGGACGTCGGCGCGCTCATGCCGGTGCTGGCCTCAGTCTTGAAATGACCAAAATCCTGCAAGACTACCAACTTGATCAGTTCCGGTGGGACACCAGTATGACCCGGTAGGAGAGATTGTTGCCTCCCACCCCACTTTGACTGATGGTTCATGTCGCCAGTCCCCTCTGCTACCCTTCAACGAAAATTTTTGGACTGCCGAAAGAGGTCCCGGTCCAACCACGAGTTGGTGGAGACATTTTGACTATACTTGGACCTTCCTGACCTCACCCAAAATGGCGCCGGTACAAATGAAACTCTCAACTCCTTGTTGTGCCCCGATTGCTCAGCCTTGATATCATGAGATATGTATGCAGATTTTAGCACATGAATTGATATGGGATAAGACTGATTAAATGTTCGGACAATGAATTGATCCGGGATGGGTATTGATTATACGTTCGAACAATGAATTGACATGGGACGGGTACTGATTACACGTTCGGACAATGAATTGATATTAAGTTCTAATGCATCATTGATTACTGTATTTATGAAGGTTCGAACTGTCGACACTTTTGGTACTTGCTCACAATGAATTATCGATATGATTTTGTTGCACTTGTCGCACTTTTTACTATGAAATCAACGACCACTGACTCTGTTATGTTTTCCACAAATAAATACCCCCCCCCCCCCCCATTTACAGTTCCAGCCTGCTCCGTGGCCGGCCCACGGGGTTGTAGGCCCGTATTTGTGCACCAACATTTTTATTAAAGGTTTTTGAAAAAGCAAACGTAGTTGTAACGCGTAGATTGGTAAGTTTTGAATAAATGGCCACTGTTTCCGATAAAAAAAAAAAAAAAAGCAGGTGAAATGAAGCAGCTCGATTAGTTAAGGGTTAAAAAGTATAGTACGCAGAAACATTGCAAATATGAATGGTCCAGGTTTGTTGTATGTGCTTTTCATATTTTTGTACAGCATAAAGCAATCGATAAAGTTCCTGGTATTTAGCCTCTACTTTATATGCTACCTGTATCAGGGAAGTTGTTTTAAATGCCCCTAAGCCACCCCGAAGGAATGTCACCTGGCCCCCCTAGTACGAACGAAAACGACCCCGTACCACTGTAGGTTATCTCTCTTCCTCAAAGGAGAGCACGAGCTCGCCCCCACTTTACACCGACTGCCCTTTGTTTTGACCCTCCCCTGCACACGATCCGTAATGCCACACTTGGGCGACCTATGCTATCCACAGGCCTCCGATAATTATCTCTCCCACATTACCGGTCCCCCCTGGGCTTAAACGCCGAGATGGTAGGGACTGCATCCCGTGGAGATAGGCCGAATATGTAGTAAGTAAAAGCCTTATCGGGTTTATGCACGCTGATGTGTTTTAAACGCTGCCCCCGCCCCTTCTTTTTCCCTCTTTTCTGCAGGTCACTTCGGAACGTCGATTAAAGTATGGAAAAATGGTGACTTAATGGCCCATGCATGAGAGAGAGAGCGGGGGTGACCAGTGCATGGGGGAGATGCTTGCGAGGGTGGGGAGCCATACTGAGGATCGGCGGCGTGCAGAGAGTGGGTCTGGTCAAGGCATCTAAAATGGCTGCCGTGCACGACAAAAGTGTGGCATTGGAAAAAAGGCAAGATGGCGCAGACAATGTTTATCAATAGGGATTAATTTATAACAATTATTTTTAACAATATATTTACTCGCAGTGTCAAAATGGCGGTCAACACTTCCTGATTTCCTTCGGATCGAACGTTAACAGACGTCACGCAGCAAAAAAAAAAAAAAAAACGCTCACGCGCAGCCGCTGGAATACATGTATCAACATATATGAGCATCCTCAGCCACCCTCAGAAAACATAGGGGGTCAGGATACGTCTCCCGTACCCCCTTATACCCATTTCTCACATTGTTTTTCCTCCATCTTGTAATTTAATTAAAACGAAACACAAAATGGCGAATTCCCGTTTCGCGACCCAGTTCGCGAACCGGAAAGCGCTTCTACCGCAAAAAATCAAATTTTTTTTATTTGCCCCACGGGACCCTTTAATAACCCCAACATCATTCCTAGGGGGTCAAGAAGGGTCTACCTTGCCCCCTTTCAATTAAATTCCCCCTTCGTTTTTCTCCTCCTCTTGTCTCTCGATCCTACCGAGAGACAAGATGGCGGCCGTTCCGGACTGTTTAGAATGTTGACAGACACTGGAGAGCCAATCAGCTTCGCTTCGCAAAGTTCCGTAACGCGAAAAGTACGCGAACCGGATCGCTACCCGGGACGCTGTCAGAGATATATCTGTTTTTTAAAACGTTAATTTCTCAAAATCCACTGGAGCACATATATTGAGACCCAGCAAAGGCACATCGGGCTAACAGTCCCTACAATTTTGCCAAGTTTCGTGCAAATCCATTAAGCCGTTCGAGCTAAAAGTGAGGCCAAACGCCCTATGGAAAAATGAATTGGAAAAACGCGTTTTGGGACCCCCCTTTTTTCTCGGCCCTCCCTTGACGAAACCCCCCCAAATTTTCAGGGACTGCTCAGAAACAAAATGTGCCATTTTCCTGAAAATTTCAGCCGATTCCGTCCACAAACGCCAAAGTTATTAGACATAGAATTTTCAAAAGTCCCATAGAGAAAAAATCCTAACTATATATACCTACTGGCTATCGCCAGTAGGTAATATATATATATATATATATATATATATATATATATATATATATATATATATATATATATATATTAAATAGTATGGTTGGGTGTTCATTTCATTAGGGCACCAACATCACTCATTATCCTTACCGGGATGATGATCTATCACATGTACGCGGCGGAGAATATTCTACCTAGTTATTAGAAGTTGTTTAGTAACAAAACTGTATGCAGTGAATGTTAAAAAGTGAATTTTCTCTCATGTCCGGGTTCACAAAGCCCGGCTTTGAAGCATCAGAAGTCTACTGCTTTAGGTTTTCTTCTACTCTTGGAACAGATTTCCAACTTTTGGGGAAGTCACATCAATTTTGGGAGTATTCCTTGAAATCCAGAGGTGTCTAGAGTTTAAGCAGTAATTCTTCTTCCCAAGACACATTCCAAAGTTTCCTACTGTGAGAAACCTGCATGAAGAAATCAAGTGAAAACGCAGCCATTTAACTTCTTTTGGGTCTCACCTAGCGACATAGCACATGCGCTACACTCCTTGGTGAGCCCTATAGTCGTCGATTTTGCTAGCGAAGGGAGGCAGGAGATGGCATGCGCCCTGAAAGGCGTTGTGCACACACAATCACATCTCCTGTCCGTACTCCTAGTCTTTGAGCAGAACGCACGCCATGCGCGCTTTCACTCTCACGGCAACAACGTGTTGTAGGAAGGCTTGTTTCTTGTGTATCCATGGGTACTTCCTGTGTGTATTTCGGTAGGTCAGTTTGGATTTGTATATTTATGCACGTTGGCCTATAAATGTTTACATTTCTGTATGCAGGGTTGGGATAGAGAGGGGTCCAGATGAAGTCTAGATTTGCCCACTATTGTGATCTGGAATCTGTGTTGATTCCTCTGGGTCTCACATCCTGATTTCTCGAGAACAGTTTGTTAAGGGGGGCTTTCTTTCTTCAGCGGCTATGTCAGCACTGATTTAAACATTGCAGACCTGCCAAAACAGCCATTTCATAAATATCCAAGAATCTATTTATAACAGGCTTGAGACCTGAAGGTAACATAGGGATATTCAAAACTTACCGCGTTATCTTGCATGAAAAGCAAATCTGTGATCTAAATGTTACTAACCATGCTTTTTAGTGGACATGTTAACTCTGCTATTGTGTGATGCTACAAACCTGTGATGAGAGACGTCATACAATTCTCCAGCAAGTGCCTTCATTTCTACACCTCCCATTATTGAAACACACAGACTTCTGTGACCCAGCATAGGGAGCTGTGGGGATGTTATTCCTAGCTTAAGGAAACATTCAAACAGCATATGAAATGGGACAGCGAGCAAGTCAGAGGTGTATAGCAAATAAAGATGGCTGCAGATGCTGTCGAATGCGGAGTGTGGTAAATCAGACAATAACCTGTACCGCCAAGGGAAGATGGTGTAAACAGCAAGACTTAAAGAATTGTTTATATGATTCTCATACAGATGAGAGCACTGAGTATGCAAAGTGGGACTGTTTCTTCTATCATTTCATTTGCTTTGCCATCTTCAAAGATAAATGGAGTTAGAAATTACTTTTTAAATGGTACAATCAGTTTTTAGAGAATCTACACAAGATACTTTCGTACTACAGAATTGTTCTTAAATAGTGTTCTTTGTATTTGTGTTAAATATAATTACAAATGATTTGTGAAAGTATTCTGCATATGAACATTAACCATTTAAACCCAAGATTACTTCATTTGAGACTCCGCGTGAGCTGCTCTGTGCACTCTGTGAATGTCCAGGCTCATGAAATCCTTAATTCCCATAAAATGTGACAGAAGGCTTCAAAATTAAAGCTTATGAAAGAACACCTGGCTTAAATTGAACTTAAAAATTAGAGAAACCATATGCAGCAATTTCAAAATAAGGTTAACTATGCTACTGAAATCAAACCTATGCCTCAATGAACAAGCATTTACGATGCAATAGGTCTCACATTTGCAAGAGTTTAAGTTATTGGCATTATAAATGACATGGCTTTTATTTGTCTGTTTTGAAAACCAACACATAAATAAAAGGCATTGTCATTTACAAAGCCAATAGCTCAAACTCTTGCAAATGCAAGACCTATTGCATTGCAAATGCTTATTTACCTTTGGAGAAGCTCCTGTGTCTACAAGTCCATGAAACATGGGGTCTTAATTTCCTTTCCAACCGTGAAAAGGGGCTTACTTCTTTGAATATGCAGCAGTTACATATGTGTGAATAGACACGACGTCCAACATGTTTGTGTATGTTTCTGGAAGTTCATTGTAGGTGGCCAAGTAACACTGCTTCTAAACTCCACTAGTCTGCTCTGAATATTAAATGTACAATATTGGAAGTCAGCCATATTGGCACATTTTGGCCACCAGAAGTGAACATTTTGCTAAATATCCACTATTGATGTGCACAATTGATTTTTCATATATCTAAGTTCCACCTAGCTGGCGAAAACCTTTCTAAACCCAATGTACTGTTATAAAAAAAAACTCCTTCCACTTTCTTACTGAAATAAATTAAATTTAATGTGATTGAGTTAAAGAAACATCGTATACAGAGGATGGCAAATTATACATTGTCATTGGCCAAAGGTAGAAGCAGAGGTGCTGCAGTTTGGTTTCCTAAGTTCTGGACGCTCGGGTAGATTCACATCATTTGAATGAAGACAAAAAGTGAATAGTTTGCAAGGCATGGTATAAAATGGTCAAATCTCTCTCAGTTTATTTGGATGATATAGAGAATACTGCCTTTTGGTTGCTCCCAGGTAGCACATGCTCTAGTTTTCAGGTGCCAACATAACACTTGAGGGAGGTGGCCATTTCTTCAGGAGAGATGTAGGAGAGGCTACATCTTTCGAAATCTGCAGCTTAATTTCTGCAATGAATACATTTTCATTTCAAAACTTTTGAGACTGACTATAGTTAGACGGTGAAGTTCGTCAACTGGGAAATCAGATCAAGCACCAGTCACCGCGGGCTTTTATTGGAGATACTTCCAAACCTAGGATTAGGCTTAGGTTTAGCATTGCTAGTTAGAAGAACAAGACCTTTCCAGAGAGTCAATTTTCTGCACCAAATCTTCGTTGTATGAAGATATACCAATAGCAAGTAATTGAAACAGGAACAAGATAATTATTGAAAAAGACAATGGTGTCTACTAAAAAAATGAATCTTGGACAGTAAAAACGCTAGGAGGGTGACGTCAACTCCATGAACCAAAAGCACGAAATATGAAACGTTTTCTCTCTCATAAACAAACACAAGCAACCAGGGAGATACAGAAAGAGACTGCAGATGTTCTTTCAATTGTTTTAACTTTCTACACCGATATGGGTGACCTTGAATAGCATATAGTAATGTCTGCCTAAACAAAATACTTCAACAACATATAGGCCCAATTATTTCAGATCTTTAGGAGCAAATGTATTGTTGAGGAAAGTCCTGGATGCTATGGAAATTCTGCAAAAAAGAGAAGGTTCTATTGGCAGAGGACTTCTTGATGGTCTTTTTGAAATAGTATTGCAAAGCGTTGTCTCTCCTGATCTTGGCGCTAGTTAACTCATTCAGAAAATAATGGAAACCAAGTGGTTCCTTCTTATAAGAAGATGACATTCTGGCAAATAGCAAGCTTCTTCCTGAAAGTTGCTAACACATTTTGCTTATAAATAGTGACTGCAAACTCTTTGTGGGGTTATTAGAGGCTTTCTGTGCTCTGTTAGCATTAGACATTTGTGAGATAATTCCAGCACGGTGCCTGGGTCTCAGTCAATGGGAAATTCTATGCAGTCAGAGATTGCCCTTGACAGATTTACCTGGACTTCGTTTCAGACATCTTTTGTGTGTCTCGGAATAGCCTCTTGTTTCCACCTAAGTGGGTCATGTATTCTGATCGTTAGGAGTACCAATTACATGTTTTCCACCATTTTATTCTTAGTTTGGGAAAAAAGGCAGGGTTGTCCCTTGTCACCAATATGAATGATTGTGATGTCAGATTATTTTCCCGAACAATTAAAACTGGACAAAAGCATAAAGATTATGCACCTCCTTCTTGTCAAAGTGGGGTCGCGGCTCATAATGATGGTATTTTGGTGGCACACGTGACAGAACTATCCATATTATTTAAGTTTTTTTTATGATGGAAATTTTAATCTTCTCGATGATCAGAAGTTATTCTCTCAAATAAAACTGACATTTTTGCCAGAAAATCCTCTTGAAAGTAGGTACATTATCATGGCTTTCGTTTGTTTGGGAGAAATACGGACCATGATATATCAACATAATAATATGTTGCTCTGTGAATCAAATGTGAATAAAAGAAAAGAAAATGTTAATAAGTGAAGTGAGCATTTTTTGTTGTGGAAAGGAACTTTTGAATCCATAAAAATCTATGCTTTATTTCATGGTTCTCTGTCATCTTCGAGGATTGTCCTTTCTATGCAGCAGGGGCCTGCTCAGGTAAGTGCAGTGGGGTAGTGGCAGGGGCAGGGTGTGGCAGGGGGGAAGCTGACAGACAACCGGATATGTATGTATTTATTTAATTATACCTATTCCATCGTCTGTCGACTTACCCCCTCCCACTCTGCCTCACTCCTGCAGCGCGCACCTCCCCACTGTGTTTACCTGTGCCGGCTGCCGCTGTTTCCATGGTCCAGTGTCTTCCTTAAAGAAGTAGATGCAATTGTTTTCATATTCATCCTAGCTAATAGGAAACCCAGAGCAGACTGCGCCACACTCAAGAAGCTCCCCCTCGTCAGTTCTCTTTATGTCCCCTGTAATGGTTGTATTTACAGATGGACCGGTGTTTCTAATACTAATTGTTTAGCTTTATTGGCAGTACTTGCCCCATCGGAGTTTTGATATTCTTAGCAGATCTATTTACTTTTAACCTGAGAGCCCGGGTGAGTTAATAAGAACATTTTGGGGAATAAAACCCAGAATTACTGTTTCCTCCAGAATTTCCTCTTTTTTCAAGAAGACCGTTAAAGTCCAACGAATAATGTGCCGACATTTTACGCACCTCACAGGTACCAGCGCATGTAGATGTACGGGTCCGTGTGGATGCTCAGATTGAGGACACGAGAGCGCACTGCTAACCAGAGGCTAAATGAGCTAAAATGACGGAACCTTTTTAAATGAAGTTGTTGCTCAAAAACGTTGTGGTGATGAGAATAACAAGGTAGATTTCAAAAGCTATGGCAAATGTAAATAACTAAATACCTGTGAATTGTTCAAATCAAACAGTGAGTGTTGTTGGCACTGCAGGATTTGTAATTGCCCTAGGCTAGCACACATCTGTCAAACGGCTTTACATGTGTGTCATAAAAAAGTTTCCAATGACGTGCGGTTCTTTCACGCGCCAATAATCCGGGAACAATGGTTGAAATCATCAGTATTTGTTTAAAAGAATTTACCCTTTTCGCAGGATTGGCTCAGAGGGGAACCTGCGATTTCTTTTTAAAAAACTTTTAAATGGTGATTGTTGAATTACAGCTTCAAGCAATAAAAGTTGCTATTGTAATAGTCAATTCAATTCAAATTCACTTTATTCGGATTCATAAGAACCACATGAGCACACGTGTGCAATAAAAATCATTAAAGCACAATGTAACAGCCATTAAAATCTGACAGTAGATTAAAAAAACTGTTAATCTTTCCACAAATTCCTGAGATACATCATAGATTTTAAAAAACAAGTAATATTAAAAATCACAAATTCATCAATGAACATATGTAAAAATACCAGGACAGGAAAGATTTGAGGAAAACTCTTACCCTTCAAAACTGGAATAATGAAAGTTCTTCTTGCCAACTCGACTTTATATTAGAGAGGGCTGCATTAAGACCTTAATTTGTTAGAATATTTATTTGAATGTTCACTTTATTAGGAAGGCTTTCTGTCCATAAAAGTAACATACATATAACAGTTGACATTTCATTCAATTAAAAACAAAATTAAATATTATTAAAAGGAGAAATTACAAAAAGCAGCAAGTTATAACAGGATAAAGTGCCAAGGGCCTTCACAGCATATCGTGCTGAACCTACAGGATCAATATGTTTAATTTTCAGACAACTGAGTAACAAAGGAATGTAGCTCAACATTATATATCAGAAGTGGAATTGTGCATAAAAGCAAGTTTTAAAATAATTAATTGCAATGTGCCCTAATAGCGTGTCTTAAAAATGAACTTATGTGTAGGCATATTTCATTGTCGGACAAATGAATAACAGAGGAAAACATAGCTCTATGGTTAATATCATTGTATTTCCTTTCACATGTACAAGACAGTAAAAGATTTGGCATAGTTAGTTTGACCTAACTTATTGTCGCACTGACAGGGAATTGCAGCAAGGCTTGGTGGATACACAAGTGGAAAACCCAATACATATTTAAGGGTGTCGGCCTGAAACCCGAATAGCAGAGAGCACTCCCATCTCCCACAAGGCTGCTCTAAGTAGATGGGGGATGTTGCCAAAGCACACGGCGGTAATCAATGGTTCCCCTTCCACATTGTTTTATAGGCAGTTGTACTGCGCTAATTCATAAAAAGCTGCTACGACTACCTTTTTATTAAGAGTAGGACACAGGTCTTTCACTATAAAATCCTTCTGCATGCCAATTTTTTCCTAATTCTGATTTAATGTATACCGACCGGAATTCGGAGGCCGTTATCACAAGAGAGGCAGTGATTTATTTTATCTCTTGTGAGCGGTGCCTCCTCAGTGCTCCAAAATGGTAAAGGCCTCATTCTAATGGTGTTCATTATGTACAATGGATATAGCTCATTGAGACAGATAATATAAGGAGATGAAATTGGTGCTCCAAGGAGTCATTTGCAAAACCTATTTTCTTCATTTATAAGGCTTCACAATTAGCGGTCCCCAGATTGCAGAGCCGTAGGTGGCGATGGAGATACATTGAGATTTATAAATTTGCCACATTGCCTTCAATTGCTCCCCACCACAAGGTTTGGGATGGGAGGATAATGAACCAATTGCCTTTAAAAACTGCATTCTACGGTGTGCAATATTAGGCGACCAAGCTCCTGAAGCAGAGAACATAACACCCAGGTATGGCAATGTCTTTACACTAGTTAGGGAGTTTCCACCTACTTGCATGCTGGACAATTGAATGCAGTGTGGACCGCATGCAATAATGTGTCATTTAGTAAAATTAGTTCTAATTTCAAGATTAGTCATGAAATCAGTGAACACAGATACTAAGAGCCACAGTGAGTTGGGGGTCCAAACTATTAGCACAGCGGCATCCGCACATAAAAGTGCAGGTAGGGTACTCCCTTTGACAAATGGGACATCACGATTTATCAAAGCTAAGGCCGGGTGTAGATCATTAATATATAATATAAACAAGAGCGGGGAAAGCACGCACCCTTGTTGGACACACCTGGCAATCTCAATATCTTGAGACACATTCCCGTTATCACTTAATCTAGCTCTGGCTCTGATATCCCTATGGAGATATGCAAGAAAGTGGACAAGAGATACATCTAGACCCTTGTGCAATAGCATGTGCCATAATTTAGTTCAGTTGACACAGTTAAAAGTGGCACTTAAGTCTATAAAGGCCATGCATAATGGTACACGCATTACAAGAGTATATTTAACTACAATTAAAGTTAAATTTGCGCATTGCTCAATTGTCCCTATCTTGCTTCTAAAACTGTGTTGGGGGAATGTAAAATGGATTCTGCTAGAACCCACTCCTGGATTCTATTATAGATAACGCGTCACAGAATTACAGACTGTTGTGTTGATCAATGAGGTTGGCCTATAACAACTGGGGTCCTTACTGTTACCCTTCTTAAATGTAGGGACAGTAATAAAAGTGTGCCAGGAGTCTGGAATGTCTGTATGCGCCATGTTACTGAAAACATTAGTTAAAATTGGAGACCAGAGTAGGATATTGAGCTTTAATAAGTCAATCGGTACGCCGTTGGCCCTGCTGCTTTACCACCCATACTTGGAGTAAGGGCTTCTTCTACCTCGTCCACTGTCAACCTGACCTCTATACATTGCCTACTGCCTATAGTAAAGGTATGCCTGTTTAGGGGAGCAGCATAAACTTTATTAAAATGATCTTCCCATGATTCTCTTGTAATGTGACAGGAGATCGGGGAGACTGTCAAGTTTTTACCTCTCATATCTGAGACTGTGGCCCAGAAGTGCATATCAGCTGCAAGTACAAGATACTCCCATTGGTGTTTTAAAACTTGCTGCCAATGCTTCATTGAATGATTTAAAAGTGTTGGTACATAGCAGCCTAAGTGGACTACCACTGGGGAGAATAAACTGCACTTTATCTTAGTGGAAATGCCGCCGTTTTTTTCTCTCACCCCATGACACAACACAATGCAGCACAACAACTGTGGTTGCTGCTTTGTTTAGGTTAAGTATGGTTGGTTCAAAAACATGGTTTCCACTCATCAAATCACATACATACACATACTTTTTCATGCAAGTAAATCTTCTCACCAAGGTAGAATGTGTCATTCCAGGATGGGAATGCTTTGGTAAATTTGGAAAAACTCACAAGCATGCTTGCTTGTGGATATTAAAAATATATTCTATGGAGTTATTCCTGGCTGGAGTATACCTATTTCCACAATGGAAATAAAATCAATTCTGCCAAGTTTGTTGCAAAGGTAGAGGAAGGGTATTTTCAAGGAGGGAAGATCATTTCCCCTTGGGGAAATAAAAATACAAAGCAGCAATTGCACTCATGAAGGACATTCTTTCAAGTGGAAATGTAGACTATGTTCATTTGAATTGTGCAAATGCCTTCACATTGTCGTATGTGGGAATTCATAAACCCATCACCAGCTGCTCCGCACCCTGACCAGGTGCCGTGAGCGTGAGGGGTAGGTGTCCTGCCGATCCAGCGCCTGACTAAAGGTTCATCTAACCTAACAGCGCTGGCCTCACGGGAGTATGCTGCGAGGCCCTAATAATTTCCCTTAGGGTCGCCTAAATAGAGCAGGACCCCGTGGCCCTCTTTACCTCCGACCCAGAGAGGTTGTATCTGCCTTCTTCATAGTGAATGAGCATCTAAATTCATATGTGTTTTTGTGTAGTACTTTGTTGAGGTCCTGACGAATCGCCGGTTGGCGAGAAACATGTTGACCACACCAGGGGGTTGAGTTTGGTTTCTGTATACCTATACGGTCTCTAGCTCCCCTCTCACCCCTTTTAACCAGGGAATCAGCCACGTTAATAAAAGTCAGTGTGGACTGATCACCCTTTTTAACTTTCACTCACGCTTGCACCAACTACACTTTCTTTCATCCTCACTCACAACCACCATCGGCAAGGAACAAAAAAACCCAGCCAAAAGAGTGCCTTTTGGTACTCCGTCAGACATTGCAGCGCCGGTCTGTCGAGGGGCAGTGAGTCGATGATGACACTGGACACCCTCCGGTCAGGGTGTGTTTCACACCGAATACTATGGGTGTGTGAGGCTCTCCAAGTTCCGACAAGGGAACCCTTCCAGTCACATTACTTGTGATACCAACCCTTTTCTCCACTCTGTTACACTTTCCCTGGGGAACTTTGTATTCTGCTGTTTTGCTCTAAATCATAAACCTTTTTCAGGAGCAGTCATAGGAATCTTTGTATATTAAACAATATATATTTTACTTCAAAGGAAGAAGAAAACTATGGAAACATATTTCTGATTAGTCATTTTAAGTCTAGACTTATAGCTCTTATCAATCAATCATAGTATTTACAGAGCGCACTACATACCCATGAGGGTCTCAAGGCGCTGGAAGGGAAGGGGGTGCCGCTACTGCTCAAAGAGCCAGGTCTTGAGGAGTCTTCTGAAGGTGAGTAGGTCTTGGGTCTGCCGTAGGTGGGTAGGGGGGGTTTTCTAGGTCTTGGCGGCGAGGAAGGGAAGGATCTTCCACCGGTGGTCTTTCGTTGGATGCGGGGGACATCGGCGAGAGAAAGGCTGGCAGAGCGGAGCTGTCGGGTGGGGGTGTAGAAGCTGAGTCTGCTGTTGAGGTAGTCTGGTCCGGGGTTGTGGAGTGCTTTGTGTGCGTGGGTGAGTAGCTTGAAGGTGATCTTCTTGTCAACAGGGAGCCAGTGGAGGTCTCTCAGATGGGGTGATGTGGCTGCGGCGGGGGACGTTGAGGACCAGTCGGGCCGAGGCGTTTTGGATGCGTTGCAGTCGTCGTAAATGTTTGGCCGGGCTACCTGCGTAGAGTGCGTTGCCATAGTCCAGCCTACTGCTGATGAGGGCCTGTGTCACCGTCCGTCTAGTTTCAATGGAGATCCACTTGTAGATTCTGCGAAGCATGCAGAGTGTGTTGTAGCAGGAGGAGGAGAAGGCATTGACCTGTTTCGACATGTAGAGGGAGGAGTCGAGGATGAATCCTAGGTTGCGTGCATGGTCGGTAGGTGTCGGCGCTGTTCCCAGCGTGGTCGGCCACCAGGAGTCGTCCCAGGCCGAGAGGGTGGGTCCGAGGATGAGGCCTCCGTCTTGTCCGAGTTTAGCTTCAGTCTGCTGTTCCTCATCCATTCAGCGACAGCCGTCATTCCCTCGTGGAGGTTGGTTTTGACGGTGTGCGTGTCCTTGGTGAGGGAGAGGATGCGCTGGGTGTCTTCGGCGTAGGAGATGATGTTGAGGTCGTGCTGGCGGGCGACTTGAGCGAGGGGGGCCATGTAGATATTGAACAGCGTCGGGCTGAGGGAAGATCCCTGGGGTACGCCGCAGATGATGTCGGTGACTTCGGAGCTGATGAGAGGGAGGCGGACGCTCTGGGTTCTGCCGGAGAGGAAGGATGTGGTCTAGTCCAGGGCCTTTTCTTGGATTCCGACTTCTTGGAGGCGTGTCATTAGAGTGCGAAGGCGGCTGACAGGTCCAGGAGGATGAGAGCTGATGTTTCACCGTTGTCAAGTCGGGCCCTTATGTCGTCTGTGGCGGCGATGAGGGCTGTCTCAGTGCTGTGGTTTCTTCGGAATCCGGACTGGGACAGGTCCAGGATGTTGTTGTCCTCGAGGTAGCAGGTCAATTACGTGTTGACATTTTTCTCGATGACCTTCGCCAGGAACGGGAGCAGAAAGATGGGCCGGAGGTTCTTGAGTACTTTGGGGTCCGCCTTGGGTTTCTTGAGCAGTGCGTTGATCTCGGCATGTTTCCAGCTTTCCGGGAAGGTCGCTGTCTCGAAGGAGGCATTGATCACTTTACGAAGTTGGGGTGCAATGGCTGAGTCGGCTTTGTAGAATATGTGGTGAGGGCAGGGGTCGGACGGTGATCCTGAGTGTATGGAGTTCCTGATCTTGCGGGTTTGACGTTGACGTTGGTCCAGGAGGTCAGGCGGCTGATGCTGTTGGAGTTCGCGAGTGGGGTGGGGCTTGGTGTTGCCATGGTGGTCGTTGTGCTGAAGCTGTTGTGGATGTCGGCGATCTTGCGGTGGAAGAAGGTGGACAGTGAGTCACAGAGTTCTTGTGAGGGCGGGATGTCGTTGGCATTGGCGCTGAGGTTGGCGAGTTCTTTCACGATGCTGAAGAGCTCTTTGCTGTGGCGTGTGTTGTTGTCCAAGCAGGTTTTGATGGAAGATCTCTTGGCAAGTCTGATGAGGAGGTGGTGACTGCGGGTGGTGTCCATGTGGGCTGCGTGGTTGTCCAGTGTTCGTTCGTTCGCAGAGCCATTTCTTCTCCAGTTTCCAGCAAGTACGTTTGGAGGTCTGGAGTTCTTTGGTGAACCAGGCAGCTTTCTTGCTGGTGTGGTTGTGGGAAGGTGGTTGTGGGAAGGTTTCTTGAGTGGGCGAGGGTGTTGGCGCAGTCGGCGCTCTACTGTTTGAGGTTGCGGGCGGCGGCATCTGGGTCGGTGGGGTCGGTGGGTGGGTTCAGGGCGAAGGTGGCAGTCAGCTGGTCCCTCAGTGACTTTGCTCCAGCAGCGTTGGGGCGGCCGTTGGGTGCAGTGGTGCATGGTGGTCTTTTTGTAGGTGAAGGGGACGCAGTGGTGATCAGTCCAGTGGGGTTCAGTGGTGTGGTCGAAGGTGACGCGGGTGCTCGTGGAGAAGATGGGGTCAAGCGTGTTGCCGGTGGCGTGGGTGGGATCGGTGACGAGCTGTCTGAAGCCGAGGTTGGCGAGGTTGTCGATCAGGGTGGTGGAGTTGGCGTCGTTGTTGTTCTCGAGGTGGAAGTTCAGGTCCCCTAGGAGGATGTAGACTGTGGAGGCGAGTGCGTGGGTGCTGACGAGGTCAGCGATGGCTTCGCTGAACTGAGTCCGGGGTCCAGGGGGCCTGTAGACGAGTTTTCCTCTGAGGGTGGTGTTGGGGTCGTTGTGGATCCGGAAGTGTAGGTGTTCGGTGGTGCTGAGGGTGTCGTCTGTGTGGGTGGAGACCTTAGACCTTGAGGGTGGACTTGTGGACGATGGCTATTCCTCCTCCAGTTCCGTTGATGCGGTCTCTGCAGGCGATCTTTTTTTTTTTTTTAACATCATTTTTATTGCATCACCAATATAAAAGTACAGACAAGATATTCAGCAGAATGAGTATGACATGAGCCAGTTCAGTTGAATACATTCGTTTTTTGTCCGGGGAGCTCTCCTCGCTTGCTATGCGGGCAGCTTCATCTCCGTCTTGGTCTCACACTTCTTACATTGTCTGATCGCTTCATTGTGCACATAACCCTGGAATGCTTTTGTGATTTACGCCCCTCCCCCTCCCCAATTTTCGGTACCCCAACATCCCTCCAAACCAGCTTCCTACCCGCCCTCCCCCGTGGTCGCGCTGCGCTTGAGTAACCATGTATCAGTGCCTGGTGTGTTGCAGGAGGAAGCAAACAATCGCTAAGGTGTGTTCTCCTGTATAGTGTTAGGGTCTGCTCCGGCTAGTTCGCTCTCGCCTTCCTGCCCCTCATCGTCCACATCCCTGAGCGCCTGCACCATCACCTCCCATGCAGTCGCCCTTTCCAGTGCTTTCTCATCATTCGACCTCCAGGCCATCTGGTATCGTAGGGTACTATCACACGCAGCCCATCTCAGACACTCCCCATACCTCTGCAGGCGATCTTGTAGATGTCCGGGATGGCAATGGCGATGTCGGGGCCCAAGGCGTCGTTCCACCGGGGCTCGGCCAGGGTCCGGGGGGCCTGTAGACGAGTGTTCCTCTGAGGGTGGTGATGGGGTCGGTGTGGATCCAGAAGTGTAGGTGTTCGGTGGTGCTGAGGGTGTCGTCTGTGTGAGTGGAGACCTTAGACCTTGAGGGTGGACTTGTGGATGATGGCTATTCCTCCTCCAGTTCCGTTAGTGTGGTCTCTGCGGGTGATCTTGTAGATGTCCGGGATGGCAATGGCGATGTCGGGGGCCGAGGCGTCGTTCCACCAGGTCTCCGTCAGGAACGCGACGTCTGGGGCGGAGGTGTCGAGAAGGTCCCATAGCTCGACGGCGTGTTTGCGTGCGGAGCGGGTGTTAGGGAGTATGCAGCGGAGGTTGTTGGGTCTGGTCCGTAGTGGTTTGGTTGCTCTGTTGAAGGTGAAGCTGCAGGTGCGGCAGGAGAAAGGTCCGTGGGTGCGTTTCGGGGCGGCCTGGAAGCAGCTGTGGTCTCTGCCGCAATTGAGTGCGTGGAGGGTGCTGGCGTCGTACTGGAGTCTGGTGTCGTGGCGTTTGCGGGGGCCAGGGGTTCTGGTGCTGGGCACGGTACAGGTGTGGACGGGAGCAGACGGGCTTGCCTTTGGCATGCCTCCGGCGCTCCAGCGGTGGGCCCGCTGCCCACGACCGCACATCGGCCACCATTTAAGGCAGGGAGGGAGGAGCAGCTGGGAGCGGGGTGGCGAATAGACGGCGAGGGGGCGGGGCTGCAGGGGAGCAGCGGCGGGAAACGGGCAGAGGATACAGAAGAGAAGAGGGGGTCGGGGTGGGGGGGACGAGCAGAGCGCAAGGGCAATAGGGCAGAAAACGAAGCTCAGATCACGCAAAGGGAACAGCAGTGGAAATAAAAACGTACAGGTGGCAATGACAGTTAAACACACAGGGGTAAAATTCTGGCAAGAACGAAGTGGCACCGAACAAATTGAGTGGCAGAAGACGAGTGGCACAGAACAGACAGTAATACACTAAGAGGCACAGAACAGATACTTAGCTACGGGGCGCAGCTGACAATGGCAACGCACAGGGGGCACGGCAGGCTCAAACTCCTGCTCAGAGCGGCAGCAAGGGGGTGGAGGCAGAGGCTCACAGGTGGAGCTGTGCGGCAGGAGGGGAGTGACCTGGCCTGCAAGCAGGGTCAGGGGTCGCTATGAATTGTTTGTAGTTGCTGTCCCTGGGCTGGCTCATTTTAGTCAAACAGACTTCATCAGAAGACATCTGTACTTGATGATTTTGTAGAGGGTTATGAGCTGAAATATGGGCAAACATCCTACTGTAAATTTAAGGACACTATATTCTGTGATATTGAAAAGGCCTTTGACAAGTGGTTGAACATCCTATTGATGAAGACTGCAGTCATAAATAAAACCAACTGGCAGAATTAGAAGTGGTCAAATCAGCTGGTTTTTTAACCCATCAATCGCCCAAGCACGGTTAATCTCTCTCTGATGTTGTACATTGTTCGGACGCGTGGGGTTCTAGATCTAGACATGATTTTAGCATTTATTCCACAAAAAGGAAATACATAGCTGTGTTTGACGTGCTATACTTCAACTTTGAATGTTATGAAACTCATTTTGCTCTCTTCTCATCTTTTAATTCCTTTCCCATCATTTGACAAACTTCAAATTATAAATGGATCAAGTCTATTGGATTGGAATTAATGTGGAAAGGGGAAGCCCCTTGCAATTTGGAAATTTTTCTACTGCTCTTTGGTATTATTCATGGGTTTTTCCCACTTGCTGGGCTCATGTTCTTCAGGTCCTCAATCGGTTTAGTTACAGAGGCTATTTCTGGTCACACTAAAAGCCACACAAAGCCTTTTCCCAAAGAATAAACACTTCTGGCATAGCAGTGCAATTCTGTATTATTTTAACTGAAGCCGGCGTTTCCTGAATGAATCAATAAAGTTTACAGCTGTGTACTTGCATTCATTCCAAAACCGACAGCAAGCAGCAGTGCCAGCCCACAAAGGCTCAACACATGCAGAGGGCCACTCATTCGGGAATTTTTCAAGCTAGCGTAAAGTCACTTTTCTAGGATATTTATATCAAGTATCATGCCTAGTATTTAAATAATGAAATCAAATATTCGTGTTCTGAACACCCGAATCGAAAAACATACGAGCATACACATATACACCTCACTTGCTTCTGCTAAACCTCTCGGGTTCCACTGAACTATCTGCACACTATACCTCTTTTTGGTATAGCATATATTGAGCCAGCTTCCTACAGTTGCTAACACATTTTGCTTATAAATAGTGACAGCAAAATCTTTGGGAGTGTATTAGAGACTTACTGTGCCCCATTAGCATTTGATATTTGTGAAAGGCTTCCAGCACGGTGCCTGGGTCTCAGTGGGTGGAAAATTCTAGGCAGTCGGAGATAGCCCTTGACAGACTTACCTGCACTTCCTTTCAGACCTCTTTTGTGTGTTACAGGGACAAACTCTTGTTTCCACCAAAATGGGTCATGTATTCCGATCCTTGGGTGCATGCTGTTTCCAATGAAATGTTTTCC
This sequence comes from Lissotriton vulgaris, assembly GCF_964263255.1. Classification (NCBI taxonomy): domain Eukaryota; kingdom Metazoa; phylum Chordata; class Amphibia; order Caudata; family Salamandridae; genus Lissotriton; species Lissotriton vulgaris. The sequence continues at coordinate 1,330,497,489 of NC_141696.1, read as the reverse complement.
ACCATTTTATCCTTAGATTGGGATACCAGGCAGGGATGTCCCTTGTCACCAACATAAATTATTGCGATGTCAGAATTTTTGTTCCATCAATTATAACTGGATAAAAGAATGAAATATATGTACCCCCTTGTTGTCAAAGTAGGGATTGTGGCGCATGATGCTTGTATTTTGGCTCATTTGACAGAAACATCCAATCAATCAGCATTTGTAAAACGCAGCACTGTCAACCCTACAGGTATCTGGGCACTGTGGATGCGATGTCTCTGTTAAAGATCCAGGTCAGAAACAAGCAGAAAGAGGATACCTAAAGTTCAGAAACTAGCAGAAAGAGGAAAAAATAAATGGAAGAAATGAGCAGCACGAGGGAACACAAAGGGTAGAAACGGGCAGAAAGAAGAAAAATAAGGAGCAGAAAGATGCAAAATAAAGATAAAAATGAACAAGCAGAGAGAGGAGAAAATAGAAGAAAGAAAGGAAGGAAATCTAGAAGAAAGAGGCAGCAGGGGGCAGAGGACTGTGGGCAAGCTGGTCAGGAGAATTATTGCAGGGGGAGCAGCCATTAATTAGGTCCTTGGGGGAGTGCGGGCGCTGGTTTGGAGGAGGGAAACAGCGGTAGGAAGGAATGGCAGAAAGAGGGAAGTAACGAGCAGGAAAAGAAAAAATAAAGATCAGAAAAGAAAAGAAAGAGGAAAAAATAAGGTCAGGAATGAGCAGAAAGAGGAGATATAACGGTCAGTAATTAGCAGAAAGAGGAAAAATAAAGGCCAGATATGAGCAAGAAGAGGAACAATAATGGGCAGAAACTAGCGGAAAGAGGAAAATTAAGGGTCAGATTCAAGCATAAAGAGGCAAAATATATATCAGAAACAAGCAGAAAGATGCAAAATAATGGGAAGAACAAGCAGAGAGAGACATAAATAGAGGACATAAGTGGGTAGAAAAAGGCTGAAAAACTAGCAGAAAGCAAGTAGAAAACAATGCAGCATCTGAGCAGAGTAAACACAACCTAAGGCAGCAAAGGGTAGCAGACTGTGGGCAAGCTGGACAGGAGAACTATCGCAGGGTGAACTGGCATAAGGACCTGTTCGGGGTTACTTAAAACTTGTTTTCATTGGGAAAATAATCAGAAGGTATTGTCTCAGATAAAACTGAATTTGCTTCGGAAAATCCTCTTGAAGGAAGGTACATTCTCATAGCTCTTGTTAGTTTGGGAGAAATACAAACCATGATATATCAAGATATTAATATGCTGCTCTGTGAATGAAACCATAATCATGGGCATTAAAAAGAAGAAAAAAAATGAAAGAAAATGTTAATAAGTGAAGTGAGCATTGTTTGTTGTGGAAAGGTCCTTTGGAATCCACAAAAAAAACTAAGCTAAATTTTTTGGTACTCTGTCCGCCTCCAGGATTGTCCATTACATGATCCAGTGTTTTCCTTAAAGAAGTACATAAAATACTTTACAAATTCATAAAGGCTAAAAGGATATCCCCAGCAGACAGTGCCACACTCTAGAAGCTGAGGATGTGGAGAGGGTGAACTTCCCTAGTTCCAACCCGTGCTGTATGGAATTTACACTTTGCAGTTTTGTTGTGGCTTGAAGAAAGTCATAAACTTAAAACTTAAAACTTAAAACTGCTTGAGTTATATTAGAAGAGCAACAAACGCCCCTTCACACTGGCACAAATTATTTTCATGTTTGAGTGGAATGCATTGACACACAACATATCTGCATAATCCCACCAATATATATTTAGAAATGTTCATTTGGCACAACAGACACATGATAATAAAAGGACCACCCTTACCTTTCTCCACTTAGAACTCCTGTAACATCCTTAAGGTGGGGCATGAGTGGAGTAATTGCAGATTGATGACACTTCCAGAACAACAGGACAAATGTGGTATTTGAGATTTGCTTATTTCACTCAAATACCTTTGATCCCTTATGCATCTACCCTAACAGGAAACTGAAGCTTAACGCCAAAAAGGTCTAAGAGGAAGGCCTCTTAGATGAAATAATAATTTCAGGGAAAAAAAGAGATGAGGCCATTGATGAAATTGAGGTGAGGAGCATAATTTTGTATACAATTGTAGTACTTAAGAGTAGAGTAATGAGCTAATATAAGGTTTGGTGGAGCAGGCAAGCCAGCTTAACTGTGTGGGGTTCCCATCCCAACACATGTGATTCCCTTGCCTCATTTGGAGGTGGGCAACCACCAAGTTTTCTACTGTGGAGCCTCAGCGGGCTTTGCTATCAGAAATCAGTGGCAAATGGCTGATGGGTCAAAGGGCTGTTGGTTTAAGAATGTTTGAACTGGTGGAATAGTGTCTGCAATATACATTGAAAAGGCACATTTTATTACAGCTCTGTGATAGACCTCAATGTTTGGCTAAACAAAAAAATCACTTTTTTACATTTTCTGTCCCACCGTCAATTTCACACATACTATAATGCATCAAAGCAAAGGCTGTGAAGGGCCCATACAGATCTAAGCTGTATGTACCGAACCTTTCTTAATGTTATTCTTGGTGTACGACTTTTGCCTTGTACAGGAGGCCATTTGGTACATTAGAACTATCGGATGTCAGACGTGTCCTTGTAAATATGTAAATACCCTGGTATGCACATATCTGTCATATTAAAGAATTTAACAATTTTCACTTTGCAATATATACTGCGTTTTACCTAGTAATGAATTGCTTATACACATGGTCTCTATTTGCTGCCATATTATCAGCTTTTTATAGTATCCATTCGCCAACTTGTATATCAAGGTTTGATTTTGTTTCCCCTCCATGTCCTGTGTAGTAAATGTCCTCTCCACTGTTCTTCTCTGGATAGACTGTACTATGATATCTGTGACATAGAATGTCTGGGTGTCCCTCTGGCTCACAGTGCCTCTCTCTAACTTACTGTGGCAGTTGGTCATCTCAGGCTGAGCTGCTAACAGCTGGCTCCTGGTGGGGTTTTACTTCTGTACTTATTATCTTGGAAGGAACTTACAATAAAGGATCTTAACCTACACAGTGGACTGTGCATCTTCATTTAACACAACTTGGCGGCATTTTGAAGAGGTTGAACCTACGTGTGAACTAAGGAAGCTTCTACAAGAAAAGGAACTAAAGACATTTTGGAATTATACATAAGCAGAAAGGTAACGCCCGGCTGACCCCACCAGTGTCCTGTTTCATCTTGAACAGCCTGCACCTGGGCCTTTGTTTGTGAAGGAGCCAACTGCTTTGAAGGAACCTATTGTCATCTTGCTGTCATCTGGATTGTCTCCAGCAACAAAAACGTCTGAAACTCAGCTGGCCTGATCACTCTTCTGTGTTTCTTCGACTTTTGAGCCTTGACAGTTCGCAGTATGGGCATGGTTGGGTATCCCATGAGCATGTGATGTGCCTACTTTCACGGATTTGCCAAGCGCTAGCAGTAACCTTCACAACAGCTACCATCGGTGAGTGTTTCAACAGTAAGTCAAGGACCACTCCCTGTGTTTGCGACGTACTTCAACATATCGGTCTGTAGGTGAGCTAATTTGCATTTTTGTAGAAACCGGACTACATCTTACCGATGAATGGGGGACATTTCAGTGACCAACTGGCACCATTTGGCCTGCGTGGGACGTCAGCGCCGACATTTGTGGAGTTTTACGGAGGTTGTTAACTTTTTTTTGGTGCTCAGGAATTGCCAACAACTGACTGTTGTGGGAAGACCGACAGACACCCCTAGTGAGCCGGTCTGGAGTGTGCAGAGGAAAACAGGCTATTACGCTGATTAATAAATGCAGAGGCAAGTGATGCCTCTGAACCTGCGGCCTGTGTGAAGGTGGTATTGTCCCAAGATTGAAGTGCTAAGTAACTTGTTTTTTGCAATTTTCACCCCGAGTGTGCTGGGTATACTCAGACGTGAGTCCCAGGCTTTCCACACCACTGGAGTCAAGCTATCCAGGCTGATGAAGGCTGATAGCCAGAAACCGGTCCTTGGATGCTTGATTCCGGTCTGGGAAAGACATGGCTTGGTAGTTTGGACTGGACTGTTCCCATGAGGCACAGGGTCAGAGCTGATTTGCATATAGCCAGTGTCTAACCCAGGGTGGTGTGTAGTGCAAAAAAACGATGGATTTAGGCCCAGATCCTTGTACTGGGGTGAATGTATGACATTGTTCTACATTCTGTCCATCAACTGTGTTTTTTGCAATTTTCACCCTGAGTGTGCTGGGTATACTCAGACGTGAGTCCCAGGCTCTCCACACCACTGGAGTTAAGCTATTCAGGCTGATGAAGGCTGATAGCCAGAAACCGGTCCTTGGATGCTTCATTCCGGTCTGGGAAAGACATGGCTTGGTAATTCGGACTGGACTGTTCCCATGAGGCACAGGGTCAGAGCTGATTTGCATATAGCCAGTGTCTAACCCAGGGTGGTGTAGAGTGCAAAAAAACGATGGCTTTAGGCCCAGATCCTTGTACTGGGGTGAATGTATGACATTGTTCTACATTCTGTCCATCAACTGTGTTTTTTGCAATTTTCACCCTGAGTGTGCTGGGTATACTCAGACGTGAGTCCCAGGCTCTCCACACCACTGGAGTCAAGCTATCCAGGCTGATGAAGGCTGATAGCCAGAAACCGGTCCTTGGATGCTTGATTCCGGTCTGGGAAAGACATGGCTTGGTAGTTCGGACTGGATTGTTCCCATGAGGCACAGGGTCAGAGCTGATTTGCATATAGCCAGTGTCTAACCCAGGGTGGTGTGGAGTGCAAAAATACGATGGATTTAGGCCCAGATCCTTGTACTGGGGTGAATGTATGACATTGCTCTACATTCTGTCCATCAACTGTGTTTTTTGCAATTTTCACACCGAGTGTGCTGGGTATACTCAGACGTGAGTCCCCGGCTCTCCACACCACTGGAGTCAAGCTATCCAGGCTGATGAAGGCTGATAGCCAGAAACCGGTCCTTGGATGCTTGATTCCAGTCTGGGAAAGACATGGCTTGGTAGTTCGGACTGGACTGTTCCCATGAGGCACAGGGTCAGAGCTGATTTGCATATAGCCAGTGTCTAACCCAGGGTGGTGTGGAGTGCAAAAAAACGATGGATTTAGGCCCAGATCCTTGTACTGGGGTGAATGTATGAATGTATGTTCAACATTCTGTCCATCAACTGTGTTTTTTGCAATTTTCACCCTAAGTAACTTGAGGCAGACTTCTTTCATATGATATCATTGCGGCATGTCTGCTGAGGTACAGTGTATTGAACTTTAACTTTTTAAAGTTAGTTTTTGCATTGTTCTTTCTTTTCTCGCCGCGCTGCAGGGGACAGTTCAACGGTCACATTGTCTTTCAAAAACAGTGCGCGAGCTAGGTAATGCGCTTAATGCTTACCTCGATGTCGCGAGGAGCACCTCAGTGGCCATTCTGACGTCTGTGGGAACTTAGCTGCTTCAACGGCACTCACATACGGTTGCCCAGCACTAACGTGCCGAGAGCCACCCTGTGCAGGGTATGCTGCGTGCCGCCATTTTAGGATTGCATTTCTAGATCGTCTTGGTTTCCTGCCGTTTAAAGCATGTTATTCACACACTTTGCCAACCACGTTTTTGACGCTCTGCCAACCCTGTTATTTCCTCAGTGCAACGGTCTGGGCGACAGGTTAAACATGACCAGTATTGGTTCGACAAAGTGCACAACAACAACGGAGATTTTGACTTTCCTAGTAGACTGTCTAATAGTCTGTCTGAGATTTTGGTTTTATCGGAATATTCAGCGACGACACCGGAGAGCTGCGCACGGAGAACCCGGGTGAGAGATCGCTCACCGGAGCTGATCTTGTCTGTTATCTACTGTTGTAGTTCATATCTCGCTGCATGTTTGTGTTAGTCAACACTGTATGTTTGGAGTGTGCCGATGCATTGGTTTTTGTTGGGCCATACAGTTTATTTCTGTGTGCAATGCCTACTTTCATTTCGTTTTGTGTGTAAAGGGTGGGGGCACCCATTGAGTGAAAGTTTGAGAGGAGCTTTACAATTTCATTGTTATTACAATGCCTGCTTTCTTTTCGTTTGTGAGTTAGGGGTGGGGGCACACAGTGTTTGTTGTTGACACTTTTGAGGGCTGTTAGTGTAACAGTACTCTGAATTTGTCTTTAGACGAGGTGTTGTTGTCCTGGTGTACCCTATTTAGGGTATGTTGTCTGCATGTGGGTAGTCAATGCCCATGTTTGTGTCCTAAGGTCATGTAGAACCTTATGGTGTACCCTATCTAGGTGATGTTGTTGTTTTGAGTTTCAAGGGTGAGTATCCTAATTTGTACTCTTATTGGGTGAGGTTGTGTATTTGTGGGTAGTCAATGCCCCATTTCAGTTCCCAGGTTTACTATCCAGCGTTGTACCCTACTTAGGGGAGGTTGTGTATTTGTGGGTAGTCAATGCCCCATTCCAGTTCCCAGGTTTACTATCCTGCGGTGTACCCTACTTAGGGGAGGTTGTGGATTTGTGGGTAGTCAATGCCCCGTCAATGCCCATTTCAGTTCCCAGGTTCACTATCTTGCGTTGTACCCTACTTAGGGGAAGGTGTTTTTTTCTGGGTAGTCAATGCCCCGTTTCTGTTCCCAGGTTGACTATCCTGTGGTGTACCCTACTTAGGGGAGGTGGTGATTTTTATGGGTCAGTACCCTGTGTTGTTCTCTATTTTTTGTGGAGATTGTTAAACATCGTCTCTTTTTGACACTCTGCTTCTTTCAAAGTCTACATGCCTGAGATTCGTGGCCAAGGGTTTCATGTCGGTGGGACTTTGTCTGAGGAGTTTTATCATATTTTTTCTCTGTCAGCATGTTTTTGTCAGGGGAGCTCGTAATGGGTCTGTGTCTACGCTCGCCTTTGTTAATCTGGGTGTTTGTCCTCTGGTGTACCCATTTGTGAGCGTGACCACCTTTCCTTGCTACTTTGGTCCTCATTCCTCTAAACCATGCTTTTACCCTAAGGGAAGGGGATGTGGCATATAGTAGCATTTAGTTGTTTTTGTTCATTTAAAATCTATCATGTTATTGTATTTCTGTTTATGCTAATGATATCTCATTCAGTACTTTGCTTTTAAAGTATTTTGCCTATTGTTTCTTTATTCTGTTCTTACTCCATAAGGGAAGAGGATGTGTAGTAAATGACCTCTCCACTGTTCTTCTCTGGATAGACTGTACTATGATATCTGTGACATCATAGAATGCCTGGGTGTCTCTCTGGCTCAGAGTGCCTCTCTCTAACTTACTGTGGCAGTTGGTCATCTCAGGCTGAGCCACTAACAGCTGGCTCCTGGTGGGGTTTTACTTCTGCACTTATTATTTTGGAAGGAACTTACAATAAAGGATCTTAACCTACACAGTGGACTGTGCATCTTCATTTACCACATCCTGCTCTCTCCTCCTTTGCCCCTAGTCTTTCCCCATATCTTTCTTCTCTTTCTCTCTCTTCTCACCACTTTTCTTTATTTCCCCTGTAATAATTGTGTTCAGAAATGGACTGGTGTTTCTAATACTAATTATTCTGGTTTGATGGCAGGCCCTGGCCCTATCGGAATTATGATATCCTTGCCAGATCTATTTAGTTTTAACTTGAGATTTCCGCTGAGGTAATGAGAACATTTTGGGCAATAATACCTAGAATGACTGTTTCCCCCGAATATCCGCTTTTTTCGAGAGGACCCTTAAAGTCCAATTAACAATGGTCCAAACTTTTACGCACCTCACAGGTACCAGCACATGAAGATATACTGGTCCATTTCTAGACCGCTAAAATTGAGGACATGAGAGTGCACTGCTAACCAGAGGTTTAAAAAGGTATAATCATATCCTTTAAAATGTATTTCAAAAGGAATACGGTATCTACAGGATTTGTAATTGCAGTAGGCTAGCACAAATCCGTCAAACGCCTTATAATGTACAAGCGTTTGAAAAAGCGTGAACTTTCCTAAAGAATTAAGCCCTATTAATGACAAATCTGCTGTGGTCTTGAAGCATTAAATACATTTTAAAATGTTACACAGTCATTTGGTGCTGCAATTGAACACATAAGGCTTTGATATTTACAGGCCTTTAACTAGAAACTTTCCCTTTGCACAATTAATTTATAGTTTGACCTTAATGTGACTAGTTTAGATTTTGTCCTCAATATAGAATGCAGTTTTAACTTACAATAAAATGTAAACATGTGTGCAGTACTAGCATATAGTTTGTATTGAATTAACACAACAGTTTAAAGTGTGAAAAACAGAAAACAGGTAATGGTTTAGCTTGCTCAGAGAGCTCCAGCTTGCCCTTCCACATAAAAGAGGAATGTGCCTCTCATGAGAAAAAGCGGCATGGCATAATTTTCAGCTAGTAACCTTGGAGCCTTATCATATTTAGCTGCTGGTAAAATGATTCAAACAAAGCCCCATTTATTTCTTTGCCTTAGAGAGAAAAAAAAACACATTTCAAAATGTATTAACATATTATGTTTTTTATTTTTTTTTCTTTTGTACGAACGGGCCGATGTCGAGGCAGTCCATAAACATATGAATGTCTGATGCTGCTAATAGATTGCATTTATAACATTTCTTGTCTGGGAGAAATAACGAAAGTCTCAACTGTGTTATATATGCCCGATGGACTGTGAACAGGTGGTTGCGTCTCAGCCATGATGGCTTCACCACTTTATAGAGGAGCGCAAAAGATCTTAACCATACCTCCTCACACTCACCTCGCCTCTCCCCACAGATCATCTGGTAAGGTAAAATCCCCATCAGTTTCCTCCTGCAGCTGCCAATACCAGAAGGCCACCTCCTTGCCTCCTCTAGGTCTTTCCAATAGCAGCTGCTCCAGGTAGCTTGATTTCCCGAAGTGTACGTCTTTGCGCCCCTGGGTCCTCCCCCAGCTTTCCAGCTGGATGAATTTAAATCTAGAAAGCGCTGGACATATACGGTCATGTAATTCATCCCAAGGTAGTACCGATCCTTTCACCATTAGATCTCCCCATCTAGTAATCCCAGCCTCTTCTAGTGGAGAGGATACGCTGTCCCTTAGGTACTCCGGTAGACCCGGAGAGTCCCATATGGGAGCAAAATTAGAGTAGTAGGACAGCCCCAAACTTTTTCTAATGGCTAACCAAACCTTAGCCCATGACTGTAAAATTGTTTGCCTTATTTTCTTAAAGAATTTCTGGCTCCCAAACTTAAATAGAAATCCATCAGCTGGTAGATTTGCTCCAGTTAACATGGCCTTATACATTATCCCCCCAAGAAGATTATATGGTGTTTTTAAGAGCATCCTGGAGTAGGATAACTGAAAGGCCCATGCGTAATATACCAAGTCCGGTAGGGCGAGACCCCCCTGCTCCCTTCTCATCCTCCACTTCTTCCATGCAATTCTAGTGGATTTATAATTCCAGATAAAGGAATTAATCTCTCGCTGACACTTGTCAATCATCTTAACATCAAACCCCAAAGGGATGGCACCAAAAATGAATATAAACTTAGGAAGAATAGACATTTTTATTAGGTTCACCCTACCCATTATAGAGAGTGGCAGGTGAGTCCAAGATTTCCAAAGGCCCTTACATTCCCTGGAGACTCGGTCTAGGTTAGTTTGGGCAATGGTACCGATGTCTTGGGTGATTCGGATCCCGAGATAGCGCATAGAGGTAGTGATGTTTATGCCTAACCATGGATATGGAATATTCCACACCATAACCTCGGTCTTGCTTGAGTTAATACTGTAGCCCGAGATATTACCGAACTCTTCTGCCCTTTGGATCACAGCAGGAAAGGACAATACAGGATCTGAGGTAAAGATTAAAATATCATCAGCATATAATGCTGTCCGCCTTTCCCACTCCTTAAATTTAAATGATGGAATATTTTTGTCTGCCCACAAAACCTGGGCAAACGGCTCAATATATAAATTGAAAAGGAGGGGAGAGTGCGGACAGCCCTGCCTCGTACCTCTAGTAATCTTAAAGGGTTCTGTTAAGACCCCGTTGATCAGCAGCCTAGCCGAAGGGGCCCCATAAAGCAAGACAATGGTTCTGCAAAAGCCCTTCCCATAGTTAAACTTTTTTAGTACATCGTTTAGATAGGGCCAGTTGACCCTATCAAAGGCCTTTGCCGCGTCAAGGGTGAGGGTGGCCAATGGAAGGGAGAAAGCCGAGGCAATATCTATTGCCCCTACCAAATCATGTGTAAGATCCGAGAGATGGCGCCCTTTATTAAAACCTTTTTGGTCGAGATGGATGATGGTGCCTATTACTCTTCCCAATCTTGCTGACAATATGGCGTTAAAGATCTTTTAGTCGCTGTTCAGCAACGATATTGGCCTGTAAGACCCACAGTCTGATACATCCTTCCCTGGTCTGGGTATGAGAACAATTGTGGCCTCACCCCACGATTTTGGCGGTAGCATCCCTTCTCTAAGAATGCCGTTAAAAAGGGTCGTCAATACTTGGACGATATCCAATGATTAATGATTCCTACTGCAGAAATATTTTCTTTTGCAGCTAATGTAATGTGTTTTGTTAAAATAAAAAATTTCTTTAACAGAAGGTTAAGCGATTAAGTAATTTTAAATAAGATACAAATGTGCTGTGCGAACAGCGCCTGATGGATGACGTGTAGACAGCAGGAGAAGGTGGAGATGTGCTTCTGGAGTATACTGAATTTCATTGACGGAGACGGAGACTTTTAGCAAAATCTTCACAGATTTATAAACACATTCCAAGTTCAGGAGTTTCTGACTTAGAGACGGAGATCTGCAGTTACAGAGGGGAGAGAGATTTCTTTAGAAAAGAAGACTGGGATGTTAGATGCAGAACTCAAGGGAGCAGAGGTGATTTGCAGAGAACAGATGCAAAGGAGAAGAGTGAAGACTTTGATGGAGAGCAGAACAGATTCAGACAAGGGCAGATTAGATGCAGGCTGTATCCCATTTGACTTTTGGTTTAAATCCAAGCTTTATGCTTTGACTAATTGGCTTTAGCAAGGCTTATTTGCTCTATGCTTTATTTCACTTTATGGGAAATTCTGCAATAATTAATTATTGGTTTAGCTTCATGCTAATCTCACTCTTGTCTTTATTTTTTAACTCTTCATAGGATCTGACTGACATCATTTGTGCCCCATTTCTTCGAATTGGGATTCTTTCCTTTATTGAATTCGCTGTTAGCACATTATAATATGCTCTGCACAAACCTTTTTTCTGTTATCAATTCTTTAACCTGACTAATGTTTGACTACTGAATGAAGAATGACTACTGAATGAAGAATCTAGGAATCTTAAACTTTAATTTGAAAAAAGCCCTTCAAAACTTACATTATTGACTAAAAAATGCCTTTGCATTTGAATACTTGTTTCTGTTTATGAAGGAGTTCTTTTGGTCAAAATACGGTGGCCAAGATTTGTCACCTTGAGAATAGATATTGGTGTGGAAAAAGGGTAATGGTAATTATAGGTAGCTGTGCCACATTTACGAAACTTTCCAAAGAGAGATTACAGCAATATTTCCATGCTAGTACATGCGTGTCCCTTTCTTTCAGATGGTCTGGGCAGACACAAAAATAATCGGGCTAGGGCATCTTCTGGGAGCCGCTTGTCCCAGCCTCAGCAATGTGGCGTAAGGAAGCTCGGAGACTGCCATAAGAAGGGGTTCTACGCAACCAAATGATGGATAGAATGCTGAATAAATCATCCATGAATGAATAGAAGGTATTAATAAAGTGCACAGCTAGTCAGGAAAAGTGTCCCGGTGCTAGAGAACCTCAGAACTAGTCTGCTGCTCTCCCTAGACGGAGGGGGAAACTTAAGATAAGTGTCACAAGAGCCAGGTTGTAGGCAACTTCCTAAGGGTAAATCAAAAGGTCTGGTTTAAATCCATTACCCCCTTGCTCACCAAGCCACCCAAGTTTAGACCCAGCCACATGCAAATCAGCCTTGACCCTGTTCCTTATGGGAACAGTCCAGCCCAAGCTGCCAAGCCAGGTTCTCCGTGAACTGGAAATAAGCATCCTGGGACCGGTTTTGGGGTATTAGCCCTCTTCAGCCAGGCTAGCCCGAATCCAGTGGTGCAGTGAGCAAGGGGCCCACATCTGGGCATACCCATCCCGCTGAGGGCAAAAAGTGCTATGCAAACAAATGATGGACGGAATGCTAAATAATTGGACATTCCCCCCGAGTCAAGAGATCTTGGTTAAATCCATCAATCTTTTGCTCACCTTGACCCCCCAGTTTATACCCTGCCATATGCAAATCCGTCTTGACCCTGTTCCTTCTGGGAACTGTCCAGCCCGAACTGCCAAGCCAGGTCCTCCCTGGACCAGAAACAAACAACCTGTGACCAGTTTTGGGGTATTACCCCTCATCAGCCAGGCTAGCCCAAATCCAGTGGTGCAGTGAGCAAGGGACCGACATCTGGACGTAACCATCCCACTTAGGGCAAAAAGTGGTATGCAAACAAAAGTTGGTTGGAATGCTGAATTAATCATACATTCACATCCAGTCAGGAGATCTGAGTTAAATCCATCGTTCTTTTGCTCACCATCCCACCCCAGTTTAGACCCAGCCATATGCAAATCAGTCTTGACTGTGTTCCTTATGGGAACAGTCCTGTCGAACTGCCAAGCCAGGTCCTCCCTGGACCGGAAACAAGCCTCCTGGGACAGGTTTCGGGTAATTTGCCCTCATCAGCTAGGCTAGCCCGAATCCAGTGAAACAGTGAGCAAAGGACCCACATCTGGGCATATCCACCGTCCGCCATCTGTGTGTCTTTTGCTTTCTTGTCTCAAGTGAGCTGGGTATGCCCAGACGTGGGTCCGGGGCTCACTGTGCCACTGGACTCAAGCTAGCCAGGCTAATGAAGGGTGATACCCCAAAACCGGTCCCAATATGCTTGTTTCTGGTCCAAGGAGGACATAGCTTGGCAGTTTGGGCTGGACTGTTCCATAAGGCATAGGGTCAAGACTGATTTTTATATGCCTGGGTCTAAACTGGGTTGGCATAGTGAGCAAAAGAACCATCGATTTAACCCAGATCTCTTGAGTGGTGGTGAATGTTTGATTTGTTTTGCATTCTGACCATCTGTGTGTCTTTTGCTTTCTCAACCTAAGTGTGCCGGGTATGCCCAGACATGGGTCCTGGGTTCACTGTGCCACTGGATTCAAGCTAGCCTGGCTGATGAGGGGGTGATCCCTCACCACCACCTAACTTCCTGGTCCTGGATTTAATGCCTCGCCTCCCCCATGGCAGCAGGGGACGGGCTTCACCTCAGCACCGACTCCTCACCCTCACGATGCCAGGCATTGCCTGTTTACTTTGTTTTCCAAGGTGCTGTTGTTTGGGGGTCTGTGTAACTCCATTCCCTGCCCGTGCAGCTCGCGGTTGGCGCCGTACTTTGGATTTGTGCCTGTCATGACATCATTATAGCCCCTGTAGACCTCTTTTTTTTACATTTCTATTTTTGAAGCGAACAGTTTTTACCTAATAACTTGATACATGTATTTTGGATTTTTGTTGTTTTGGTCTAGTTTGGTTTGGATAACAATACCTTATTTTTCTAAACTATTGTGGTGTCCATTTGTGGTGTTTTCACTGTGTTACTATGTCTTTGGGCACAAATACTTTACACATTTCCTTTGGGATAAGCCTGTCAGCTCTTGCCAAGCTACCAAGGGGGTGAGCAGGGGTTAACTAAAGTGCGTAACTCACTTACCCTGACTCGAAGAAAGGGTTTTAACTTGGACAAAGGTGCATACCTCTGCCAATTAGAGACCCCCCCTTTCTAAAAATAAGTAAAACATATTGTCATATTGTCATTAATAGCTCTAACTCTTGCAAATGCGAGACCTATTGCATTGCAAATGCTTGTTATTACCTTGATAGCATCTCAGTCACTGTGCGGGCTAAATCATGCAGCTGACCAATCCAACTCCTGAAGCTCATGAGATCCATTGTCCAGACTATAATAATGGAAGGGAATCACATCATCAAAAAAAGGCCACCATGTCACCATGATCACAGCAATGTGTGGCAAATGTACAAGATTTGTCTAATTTGGGTGAGAAATAACCTGACTAAGGAATGCCAAAATTGTGGCATTAAATGCTGCTTTCCTGTTGTGTGTATTTTTTCACTTTTTCCACCTGCCAATTTGTGCCTGTGCTCAGTGCTCATCAGGAGTGTTTTTTCTTTGACTACCCTACAAGTTGAACATATGCTTAGTGCTCTTTTGTATTCAGAGAGGGTGCTGTGACATGGTTGACACTGAGCAGAGAGACACTGTCAACTCATGAAGCACTAGCTAGTAGGTGCCGGGATCCTCTTACGGCCCACACAGTTCTTCAGTTTAGCTGGCCTGAGGACACAGTATCATAGGAGGCCTGTGAGCCCTCATGTTTGCATGGCAGTGCACTTTTACAGAAGGCGCGTTACTACAAAAGTACCTTGTGTATATTAGCAGGTTTGATTTTATTCTCTCTTTGGCCTGCAGGGCTAGACTGTGCAGTTTGAAGAGGGGCCTTCTCTCAGCAAAGCAAGTGAGGAGAGATTATGAGGTCACTGTTCCGGGTTAGGGGGATGCCAAGCACAGGTCCTACTCCCTTCCTTTCAGATGGGTAATGCTTCTCTCTTCTAACAGTGGCGGTTTGCATAGGGTGTGCTGCGGGCGGGGCAGGGGAGGGTAAGGGTGGGACTAATATACTCGGACATACGACGGAACGGAGGATTACTTTCCTCTGTTCCATCGTATGTCTGAGTTTACTACCCCCCACCCTGCCCTGCCACACCTCACTGCCCCACAGCACGCCCTATTCGAGCCGCCACTGTCTTGTAACCTGCCTTTGTCTTTTAATCCTGGTATTTGGATAAATGTATGAATGGGGCTGAAAAGTGATCATTGTCTCAGAATTCAGCGTTTCTGATACTGCAAGTCAGACAGGTTCCAGAATGTAAGTCTGTACCCTGCATCTCCTCTCCAACAACGAAGCAAGCCCTGTGGAAGCAGGGGCGCCAGTGATAGCAGTCACACACTACTCATACAGCCCTCACAGAGTAGCAGTCTCACACTGACAACAGCAGTCTCACACGTGTCATTGAATAGTAATCACAAACTACCGAACGCACTCTTAGATCCTCAAACTAGAAGTCACACACAACTCACAGAACACTCACAGATTAGCATTCACTTTTTCAACCACTTTTGAGATTTGTAATTATTTTTGATCATTTGTGCAAAGTGAATAATACTGTTGTTTAAAATCACAAATATCATCAAACATATATAGTAAAGATATGTTCTCATAAAATAATTTATTGTTTCTTAACAAATACATAAATAAGTTAAATGACTAATAAATATAATAAATTACGTTAGAAACATACACTCAAGAATGTAGTCCTGCATTAAAAAATAAACCTAATTTTCAGCATTGAATTCTAACGTTCGTAAAAGTTGAACCAGTACTGCTTCGAAAGTACTCCTACATCAGTCTTTTTCTTCACATTTTAAAAGGCCTTCTCCTTCCATTAGTGAACTTTTTCTGCAGATATCTTAGCACCCTAACCAGCTGGTGTTCTTCAGAGTTCGGGTGACCTTCTTAGACTTCATGTTGAACTCAAACTGCTTATGGCCACTGAAGAAATACAAAAGTCCTGCAATTAAAAAAGAAAGACAATCAGTGCATTGTGTAATGTTTGTGAAAATGATTTACTGTAATATCCGTCGGTCAAGAAGAAACATTATTTTGCTGAGGTTATCTTCAACTTTTCTAAATTGCCCGTCTATTGACAATATTAACAAATTTTAACAATCAAAATTAAAGCGATCATTGATAAATACTTTAGTAAATAGTGCAAAACAGCAGGGTCCCTTTTGTTATGGCAAGAAATTGTTTCTTGGTCTTGCTGTTTCATTATACGTTATATTGAGAGGCTGTCATCGCATGTTTGGTACTGGCTCAATAAGTAGACATAACAGAACCCATATCAAGACCATATTGTTTTGCATTGTATTGGTTGCATTTAAATTGTGCAACATGGCTCTCACAAGCGCCCAAGGGCATTTGTGGACTGGTGGCATGCTTCTTGGTGGCAGTGCTTGGATGGAAGAGCATGTGTCTGTCATGTATGCCTGTGCGAGTAGTGGTTTGACGTTGTGTGTGAAGACCAGAGTTGAATTCTTGTCCTGTTTGTGTCACTGCAGCTTGGTGAGTAGTAAACATATATACAACTGTTGTGCTTTAAGATGACATTGATTGTACTGATGGAGAGAAAATGCATGAGTGTTGGGTGTCCTCCTATGTCGGAAGTACTTTGGTGCTGTGTGCTTATGGCAGGGACTGCTCATGGTGTTGAATAGGACACTCTGGTTAGGAGGTCAACTCTTTGGCACTGCAGATTTCATTCAAAGCTGAGAGAACATGACTGACTCCTGGCAGAGTCTATCTCCATAAGCTGGCTGCCTTACTTTACCCTGCCTTGAAGATTAAGGGAGTTAGGCTTAAAGAAACATCAGTCAATGTGTTTGGAAACAGTGGATTGTGCCTGTGCTCTGCTTGGATGGTAATAATGACTTGGGGTTTAGTGCAGGGAAGAGGGAATAACTTGAGTTAAGAAAGGCAAAAGGTGTTAATTTTTTCTGGTTTAGTACTCTGTTACAGGGCACACATTATTGAGTCAGCAATCAAACATGTTTCTTTTCTTGGGTGTGTTTTAACCAACCGAGGAGTTTCTTTTTTACCCTTTCCTCACATAGCTGATTTATAAGGTATAATAACACTTCTGATATTTCAGTCACAACTTCGACCAGCCCACTGCTTTCACTAAGGGATCTCCTTACCATTATCTTCGAAAACGGCATGAACTTTCTTGCCAATTCCTGGGAAGTTATCTTCTATCCGTCGGGGAGAGTCTTTGTCCATGGTCTTTCTGGCTTCATCATAGCTGTAGGAATAAATAGTTTACAAGGAATTAGGATCTTCAGTTTGGTAAAAACCAATTCACATCATTATGTTTAACACTATTATTATCATTATTACTGTCATGATCATTACCATCATCAATAATATGTTCTAGATCTGTATTCCTCTTACTGTTCTGTCTCCTGTATTCGTTTGCAGTGCTGCGAGGCCTCCGGGTAGCCATTGCACTTTATAAATCTCATTTCATTCATTCATTCATTCAGTCATTCAGTCATTCATCCTTTTTATATTTAAGTCCATACTACTAAGAATTATGATCCATGATTCATCAGCTGGAACTTTCATTAAATATTCACTGTTATTTACTCTGGGGGGCAGATTTCAAAAGCAACACAGAGCTTTCTCTCCACCAGCAAGTTCAGAGCTGATAAATGTATGAATGATGTAAACTGCAGGAGCCATATTGTGGAACTACTGCACTGCCCTAAAGTAATGCTTCTGCGCCTTCTGCTCTTCAATGTGGTGCGCAATATTAGATAACCTCTGAAGTGCGGCTGAACTAGATGGCACACGACCGAGTGCCCTCAAGTACCTTGGAACATGCCTTTAGGGTTTCCAACAAGTTCGCTCCAGTGCCCTTAGATCACCGGTGCTGGTGACAGGTACTACACCTTTGTCAATGGAACGTCATCAGGGAATCTGGTGTAGAACTAGGATGGTAAATTAGAGCTAAAATATGAAAAACTGTTGGTCATCTGGAGAAGACCATGCCTAAGAAGAGCAAGGAGCCCATTACTCATCCACCCCACCCAAGGGGGCTTAGTTCATCTGTAAGCCAATTTACTAATACTTTATGAAGTGAGGTTGGTATAAAATTTTAACCAGCACAAATCAGTTTCCTTTGAGTAGAGCATCGGCCTGGGGTGTGTTAATTTGGGGGAACCATCATCTGGCCAACGCACCCTTTCCTTTTATTGTTCCCCATAGCTCCGGTATTGGTCCTTTCCTCTTCTCTCTCTAACCATCAGTCTTGGATAAATTGTATTTCATAAATTTAGATTATTTACTGAAAACACATAAATATTATTCTCTTGTTCATCTTCGCCCCTAATATTCAAGCCAAAATAACAAATTGCCTTATTAGGTGCTATAAACATGGTGCTATAAAAATTCAACACCCCATTTCAAAGCATTTGACGACTTGGCACTTACCCACATTCTGAACAATATTAGCAACTACTTCCCTTCATCTGCAAGATGCTTTGCCTCGCAACTCCACCTTGGTACCACTGTCTTTGTACAGGACATTCTAATTCAAGACCTTCCTACATTGTCCTGGTGGACCCAATGTGATGAGCCATAAACATGCCCAGCTCATCCTCCCACTTAGTAGCACCTTCCTCAACATTAATGTTGTTTATGTTCCACCCCCAACTCATAAACTCTCTCCCATCCACCTCTTGGTTCATAAAGCCGCCAACAGATGTCTTGCTGGGTCCTGCCTTGCTAACACTGCAACATATTTGTTGTGATGTTAAATATTTCCACGTAAATATAAATAAATGCAGTTGGTAAGTTTTCATCATGATCACCAGGGGCACCTCTGAAAATTACTGAAAGTACGGAATGACGTCATTAGAACATCACAATCACACATCCTTACCTCCAGTACTGCTCTCCAACAAAGAAGTATGTTTTCTGTGTGCTCTGAAGATACACGGCTGCGTTGATGTGCTTCACGGTCCTTGGGAAACCAAGTTTGTAGATGCTTTTAGGGTAATTGGGCAGAATGTCAAATCCCTGAAGAGACCAGTATTTTGATGCTATAAGGAAAAAACAATAAAGGATGTTAGCACGCCTTTACCTAATTCATTATTAGCATTCTTTATGACGTCCCGATTAACCTTGAAAACAAAGTCATCTACATGGTCGTAGGTGGTTAAACCGTTCTCGGTCTGCTTTCAGTTGATATATTACATTTTCAGCCACTGCTTAGTGCACTTGTTCCTATATATGCAACACGTTTTACTGAAATTACATTCCACTGACATGCAGGTGGCAATCACATTGAACCGACAGTTTTTAACATTTCTTTCTAGGAGCATTTTTAAAGGCTCTGCATGTCCTGGCACAGTGTACGGATCAAGAAGCAAATGAGAAGTGTTTTTTTATGTTATGCGAATAAAATATAGAGTGATTATCCACCGATAGAACAGAGACTTAATGTAAATCCGTGGACTTTCATATTAAACGTTCCTTTTTCGACCCCTAGTTAATGTTTAATATTAAAATGTAAATTACATCACTTGACAGAATATCGCACACTCAAGTTGATTAATTCGTTATTAAGCACTGCTCTAACATGTCACAAAAAACACTTTAAGGTGCTTGATATTGGTCAGGCCTTTTGTAATGTCATTCATTATGCTGTGCACTGTTCGCACCCGAAGACTGTGGAGACCTGTGGTATATTTCCAGGGGTGGGGTGCGCAGTCAGACCTGAAACACAGGTGAGAGATGGTAACAAAGGTGATAAAATAACCCAGAGGGTTAATGCACCTAATTACCGTTGTCTAACCAAGGCCCAAGTTTTTGGGTAATGGCAGGGGCCATTTAAAAGCTCAAACAGCTCAAGGTAAGGTCAGATTTATTGAAGCATAGCATATGAAATTCTGGGGGTTCTAGGTGTGTCAAAGCTATTGCAGACTGATGCACTAAGGGTCATACACCCAGTGGAGAGTAAACATCTAGCGTGCACCCTAACTTGTAGGACATGAATGGTGATCATACCAGGCAACAAAGTGTTAATGCTATGGGGCTTCTGCATTGTTTCCCTTCTCAAGTTATGTAGGGTATCAATCCTTCTTTTTATGATGCTGGGGAATGGATTGTTGAGTGTCCCTTCCTTTCACATCATAGATAAATTCTCACCAATTATGCTATTCTCAAAATGATCATATTCTGATAAAGCTGGAATTATCCACTATAATTGGTTCATCATACGCAACAACACTACAACAACGCCAACCCAACAATGGCCCAGAAGTCTTTGGATGACCTAGGCCTGAAAGGTCCAAATTAGGTGAAGGAAGGCCATTGCGACAGATTTTTCAACAGAGAAAAACAATGGCTACTTAAAGTATTTCATTTAGGTTGATCGCCTGGGCATTTTTCTCATTGGATTATTCTGAAAATGTAAGCACATTTGGATCCAAAGGCCTTCAATTAACACCCATGATCTGAGCAAACTATGGGTCATTGAGAAAGATGTTTGGAAAGTGACCTTCACTACACCAGGAGCAGTCGATGGGTTAATGCATGAGGCACATGTACAATCATAAACAATGATGGGGACATTTTTCAATCTTGAATCAGGCAAAGTTTAGATTATTGATGATCTTCAGCCATTAAAACCAGTGGGTCCTTTACAGACCAAGATTCGCCAAGGTAACTGGAATATGGTGAAAGTGATTACTGAATATAAATACCTTTGAAGAGGAAAATCTGATCTGTCTCTGGATTTTCATAGGCGGCCTGGATACCAGATGGCAAAGACGGCCAAAATGTTGAGATTGGATAATTGTAAACCTCTGTTACGGTTGGAATTTTGCGCCAAAAGGAGCTGTTTTGGAAAAATAAAAGCATATCAGTTAATTGACATATTAAAATTCTCTTCTCTGTAAAACAAATCAACAATATTAAGGGCATGTCATTTTATAGAAAATAATTATATACATTAAGAGAAGTGATACTAGAAATTCCTGCAAATATCTTCATGCTAAAGATGTCACTATGAAGGAAACAGTCGTTGTCTGTGTTTTTTGAGTGAGCCACAATTATTTTTGGACCTGAACTAGCTTCTTTAGTCCTACTCAATAATGTATAAAGCCAAAACTAGAAATGTTTTTCTTTGCTTCACCTGTCCTTGAAAAAGAGGATTTCTCCACGCAACGTGGTGATGGCATCAAAAACAAGAGTTGGGTCACAGATGGATGGATTGATGGGAGACGAGGTAGTTGGGGTGGTGGTTGATACGGTGGTAGTTGGTGTGGTAGCTTCTGGTATTGTTGGAACTGGGTGTGGAGATGCCCCTAATGGAATGAAAAAAATGCCTTTCAAAATCAATGTGAAATAATATGCAATATGAACTCATGCACATAAAAGACACCTTCTTATAAATCACGCATTCAAACATGAGTTGCTAGAACATAATAGTTTAAAGAGCATATTGACCCTTTCTTGCAAATACATCTTTTTACATTGAAGAAGGAAAATATCATAACATGTAAAGTTAACTTACCATATAGGGCTTGAATGCCATCAACATCATCCTGGGGGAGTCGGAATTGGGCTGGATCAGTATAGGAGTAGGTCGGATACATCAGAGCACTGCGGTCACCCGAATGAGACAATCCTAATGAATGGCCAAATTCATGGGCAGCCACCAGGAACAAGTTGTATCCTGTGGAACAAAGCAAAACAAATATGATGAATATACTCTCATATATAACAACAACAAGAGAGTAAGGGCTCAAAGGACACTCCTATACCCCATTCTAAATATAACTAACAACAGAGGAGTGACTAAATGAATTGAAAAAAGGAGTTAAAGTGAAGTGAAACGTGGAAAAAAAGTATTTTTTTATATATTACCCTCACTCACCCAACTATTGGGTGACATGCTTCATCATTGGGTAGTTTTTACCAGACAGGTAAAAGACCTGTCTGGTGTGCTGCGACACCTGCAGTTGCAGTGGAGCTGGATTGAATAAAAACCAGTGAAAAAAGAATAAGAAAAAGTCCACAGCTGGTGGCAATGCCCTTTTGAGTCAATGAGATCTGAATAGGGGGCATAACAATATACTGCTGAAACTTCATTTAGAGCCCTCTGCTTACATACCAAGAGCATCACATCGTTGCACAATGTGTTTCCATGGGGGCATAATCGAAATGATAACAGCTGGTTCCGCGTAATTTCTAAAATAATTTTGGTTGGTTCTATTAAATTCTGTTTCCCATAGAACACACGCTCTGATTTACCATTCCGGCGTGCACTTTGACTGGGTTCTTGTGCCTACTGAGGGACTCGATAAAGTTATTTTTGAAACCAGATAAAGACTGTCCCTTTAAATCTCCAACTCCGGCCACAAGTGCTCTACTATGAGCGAAGCATGGTGATTCGCCATCCAACACCATGTGACCGGAGCGATCGCATATTGCCATTTCAACTTTCGGCATTGGTTAACATTCGGGCAGTGGTTGTGAACCCTTTAGGTCACACGCGGGGAGCCATCGGAACGCTGGTAAGTACGGGATGCCGCCGTTATAGATAAACGCCGACAATTGATTTTACCTGTCTTAATACACCTAGTAAGGGCACTGTTGGTGATCATATTTTGAGACGGCATGTCTGTTTTCTTTCAGTTCCCTCCGATGTGAAGTAACCCCCACCACTTATGCCCATGACGTGAGGAGGATTGTAGTTTCACGTAATTACAAATACTTCTTCCTTTGTTTTGCTAACGCTAATGTGTCCACATTGTCGGGTGTTTCGACTCCATTCAGTACAGTGAGTGTACTGCCGCATAGTTATCCTTTTGCACTGGGCTATAACAAGTCGTGTTTGTTCATTTTCTAATGAAATTGGTTTTGGCGATTTAGCACATAAATACGCCGCTTTGTCTAAGGTTTCCTGGACTCTTTTTGGGGGGGGTAAATGATAGCTTAATGGGCTTAAAATACCTCCAAATAAACTGATTTATTCTGATTTGAACCCTCTGGGGTCAGAATACGTCTGCCTGCTCAGAAATACCCAATAAATGAGTTATATTCTGTATAGGGGGATTGGCAAAGTGGAGTGCATGTGGTTTTATTGATAGGAGAAGGGATGATGTTTACACATGACGTTAATGGAAGTGTGTATATGTGTTCTTCTCTCTTTCTTTTTTCCACAGATCCCTATCACCTGGGAATTCCAGGTCTAACCGGTATTAATAACCGTGAGTTAAGTAACATCTTAAGACGACGCTGAGGTCAGGGTGCGCCTTAGAGAGTGCATACCGCCCAGTGTCCAGTTTGTTTTTTGGTCCTGATGAATGCTCGGCCGATTTGGCCTTCAAGAGCAGAAACATGTCGACCTATTGATTTGGACAATTCGACTTAAATTTAAGGTCCACATTGTCCTTCTCATTTTAACTTTTAGATGCTCACACTGATCTTCATTAAAGTCTGGTTTGGATCAGTGTCCGCACCTTTTTCACTTTATCACATTCACCTTTTTTCACTGGTTTTTATTCAATCCAGCTCCACTGCAACTGCAGGTGTCGCAGCACACCAGACAGGTCTTTTACCTGTCTGGTGAAAACTACCCAATGATGAAGCATGTCACCCAATAGTTGGGTGAGTGAGGGTAATATATAAAAAATTACTTTTTTTCCACGTTTCACTTCACTTTAACTCCTTTTTTCAATTCATTTAGTCACTCCTCTGTTGTTAATTATGAATATACTCTCATGTCATATACAGTTCCCTAATAGGTAATTGTTCATTATTTATTCATTTCAGAATGCAATGAAACAATAGCTAGGGAAGCAATAAACCAAAAGCACTTTAAACTAATAAATGATTCAAAGCTAAGAAGAAGTTGTGTTCTGAAAAACTAATCGGTGAGAAAAGTAGTATGTAACCATCAGGTGCTTTGTGGATCTATGCGGCCTTACCTAGTGTCACTATGGTCTACCAGAGCCCTTCTGAGTTTATATCGGCACACTGAGATCTGCCAAATATAACCTGAATTACCAGAGCCTACCAGAGCCTAAAGGATATATTATACAGCTAGTGCTACCAGGGACTACTAAACCCTATCAGAATATTTGAAGGCCTACCAATGTTTCTAAGGTATACTAACTAGACTGTACTGACCCTACTATGGTCACATTACCATTAGAGCCTGTCAGGCTCACGGTTCAAGAAGATGAACAAAAGTACAGCCTAGTTCCTCTCCTTCTACAATAGTTTTGACCAAACGATACCAGTTTAACAGTTACTACAGAGCAGCTTTTTTGTAATGGTGTGTGCTCCCTATTGTGAACAGGGCTTATGGGCAGGCTCTGAACTATCTGAACCTGTCAATGTACTATGCAGACTAGCTCTAAGAACATTGAGGTCACTTCCTGAACACCTCAATTCTTGTTTCGTTACCTTACTAGTGGGCATATTAATTAGCATTTTGTATACATTCTAAAATTGACAGGGAAACAGATAACTGAATTATAGGGACCTTAGTATGGAATTTAGGGATAATTTCATTTTTGACTGACAATTTAAAGTAATAATTGAAAACATTTACACCTGAAAGATATAGTGAGAATCTAATCCAGCAATATGATTTAATTTTTTTGTATATAATTAACTTTAGTCCCAAAAAGTGAATTTTTTAGATTATGGGGCCAATGATGGACCATCTCAGAAACGGGACAGACCGACCTATGGTCGGCAAACCCTGACTGCCTGATTTGAATGCAACCAAACACTGTTCAGTTGCAGTCTGACATTTCCCTATGGGAGCATGAGTTATGGCCATAGTACATGCTCCCATAGGGAAATGAGAGGTAGTGTTAATCCTTCACCCCGTGGCAGGCACCACATTCCACAAGGTGCCTGCCACGGGGTGCAGGGATTAACAGGGGGGCACCTATGGTGCTACCTCAACCCCGAAACGGGCTGCAGAGGCAATGGGGCCCTGCTAAGGGTCCCCATACCTGCTAAGGGTCCCCATACTCGCTCTCTGACTGGCTTTCCATGTCGGGAAACCCGCATGAATGCCGGCCTTTTTGGAATTATGGGCCGGCATCTGACTGTCCGACGGGCTCCATGATCCTGTCGGAAACCAGCTGGTTTCAATTCCAACCGGCTGAATCAGAATCAGCTGGTCGGAATTTAAACAGACGATGAGGCCTGTAAAGCCTCCGACCGCACGCATTTCTGTGTATAATGTTTTGGCTTTATTGAACTCTTTTGAACCTGAAGTAATTTTTGTCTCTTTCCCTTAGAAAGTGCAGAATAATTTTACATAAAACGTATATGTTGTTTTCTGCAAATTATTAGACTGTGTGAGCTAACGTTATTACTTTGACATTGAAAACATGAGAATGGGGATGTGGGATCCGACGCTGTCAGCAGTGACTACTGTTTTAAATAAAATATTCTATGGTCAAGTAAGTTTAATCGAGACATTTTAACCTTTAAGATGTTATAAGTTTTTGAAATAAAGAAATAAAGCTTGCTGAATAAATCTCTTTCTACAGATAACTACATAGACCGTACTCTTATGTAGGAGCATTCAGACATAAAATGTTTTATGTATTAAAAAGTTAAAAAGTAAACCAAAGTATCAATATTTGTTCAAAACTCTAATCCACTAATCGCTTCTTCAGACACCGCCCACACCTACCAGTCATAGTGAGTCCATATCAGGTTCACATACCTTAGTTTAGCTCCCTCAGTATTACAAAGGGCGGAAGTCCTAGAAAGCACTTTTTATGTGGAATGCAGTCTTATTCACAACCGATTCCTTATCTAATTAGTAGTAAAATGTTTTGTTTTGTAAATGCTTTTTTTAGGGTAGAGTTTATGTTCCTTTGATTAAATTGCTTTATATTATTAAATTGCTTTAATATTATAGAAAATATTTCCATGAAAGCAGTGCAATAACAAATATGCAAAAGAGAATGTAAATGTAAAAACACAGATGGCACTATGAGGAATGTATGACTATGTATTTGACCTCGATGGAGTTCAAGGCAGCATGGAACACCGGATTACATCACGAGTTAATGGTTTATGATCATGACAAGCGAGGCAGGGTATGGATAGGGATCTATAATGTGGAGTGAGTTAGTATCGTTTAAAGATATGAGTCTTTCATTTCTCTGTGAACTGCACGTGGGTAGCAAAGTCAATTCTTTTGTAATTGGCAAAGCACTTTATCATTTCCTCTAGGGGCATTGATTAAAATTGACCTATTCATCATGGGTTCATTTTCTCTTTCTGTTTTGTTACTCATGACGACCCTCACATAACCATCACACTTGAATGAGATTCAGAGAGCGGTATCATGTATGTGAACACCTACCGGCTGACCCTGCGGTCCATGTTTCGTCTTCATCAAAGTGCGCATCGCCACCAATTGAATTTCCAGGTGCAAAGGCGTGGGCCAGAGTTCCATGAGGTCCATCAAATGGGTAGAAATCACCATGCACTAGAAGAGTAAATGGCAAATTAGCAAACTCTGCAGGAATAGAAAGCTAAGGAAAATGAGGAACAAGGGAGATCTCCCAAGGTTGACTGCAGCACATTGATTCATCCTTACCTCCTGCTCCAAAAGAGATCTGGATATCAGCCGTACCCTCATAGATCCGGCTGAAGGTCAGTGGGGTCACATCACTCCAGACTTGGAAGGCCCTCCTGATCGCTCTATCTACATCAGCCTCAGCCATGTCAGGGGTGTAGTTCAAAATTCTTTAAAACAATATGAAACAGCAATATTAGTAATGCCTGTGTGCATTAGGAACAATAGTATATACTGTCATCTAAAACATGTTTTCTGTCATGTTACCTGTATGTCAAAGATGTTGTTCTCCAGGTAGGGCGGCCACCAAAATGGCTGTATTCGGCCGCATCAGCAACTCCACAGCGGGGCTTTTGCATCACTTCCAGTGTGTTGGAATCCAACTTCCCAGTAACCTCCAGCCCAAAAAACGCCTGCATTTCTTGAAGTTTTTCAGAGAACGGGTTATGCTTTTTTCGCGTAATAGGTGTTCCATCTTCATTGAGGTTGTAGAATTTCTTTAAATATTCCTGAAATCAATACAAATAACAAGTTAGTAGATTAGTTTGCAAAAAACACAAAGGAATGTCAGTCTCACATGTTTCTTTACATCTAAATGCGACATATCATGGAACTCTTTGAAGATGAATGACTTTGTTTCTACTGTTACATAGAAGATGCCTCTCTAGTCTTTCATTGGAGCATGTCTTCAGTGTCAGAGGGCCTAAGGTTCGTGGAACAAATGTTTGCGAGACAGTGGGCTGGGATTGTATGTCACAAAATAGAACCTTGGTCTTATCTGGGATACCGACTTGAGCTTAAATACTCAGATTACGGTACTTGTGCGCAGTGCATCATCAGACTAGGCAGCCATATTGACTTCTGCAAATCATCACCACAGAACACTGCCTGCCTGAGGCAAGGGTCTCCTTCCAACTTAGAAAGTCACTGTAGGTCTTTCAGCAAAGTACCGACAGAAGCAGACCAGTATCTGAACAGTGGTCGCAGAAAAAAGAGCGATGTTCAAGATGTTACCACCAAGGTTGGACTAGGAAGCTAGGGGCAGATGTATCAATGAATCGCAAAAGACTTATTAGCATTTTTTGACATGTATCAAAAAATCGCAAAGTAAGGAATCGCAAACATTTGCGATTCCTTTTTTTGCTTAAGCATTTAAGGAATCGCAAATTTTGCGATTTCTTAAATGCGATGTATGCCGGTTTTCGAAATTGCGAATTTGGGTTAAGAAATCGCAAATTACCACCAACTTGTAGTTGGTGGTAATTTGCAAATTCTTTTAAAAATCCCCTATTTGCCATTTGTGAAGGTGGCATGTGACGCAAATGCATTCCCATAGTGCATGTATGTGCACCATACGCACACACATGTAGATTTCAGGGGTGCAGCAGGGTGTCTTTGAGACACCCCTGCACCCTTGAAATTATTCTCAATTTGCGATTAGCAAATTGCGACTCGCAAATTGAGAATATTTTCGCAATCATTCCTATGGGCCTTCTGGCCTATAGGAATGCATGGGAAATTATTCCTTAACTGCGAATTCGCAAAATGCGAATTCGTAAATAAGGAAGATTAAGAAATCGCTAAAAAATAGCGATTTTCTACATACACTCCATTTTGCGATTTCTAAATAGCGATTCCTTAAAAATCGCTATTTAGAAATCGCAAAATGGAATCTTGATACATCTGCCCCCTAGATTCAGCAGTGGAAAACACACAAATAATTGCCTATTACTACAACGACTGCAGTGACCGAGCCTAGCATGCAGTGACCGAGGCTAGTGACCATTTCGGGGGTAGTGTGGCACTGGCAACCAATGATACATTTTACAGAACAATTTTCCAAATAAAAATTTTGAAATGCCACCAGCCTTAGAGGTAATTCTGATTAATAAACACATGGGGATGTTGCAATGCTTCAAGCTCTAGTACAGTACCAAAGCGCATCATGTATCTGCAGCAGTAAACCATATAGATGCCTCCAACAAACCCTCCTGGGGCTCTCTCAGAACTGTTTTCAGGGATAAATGGGTCAGGAAAAGCCTCAACTCTCCTAGTCCTAAAACCACTCAATTGTTCCCAAGCCTACTAGGATGTTTCTGCTTGTCCCAAATAGCAAGACCACCCCAGGTTACATCTCAGCTAAAGTGCAACAGTGTATTCCTGCTGGAATCTGAAGTTAAGTGACCTTCAATAAAGTCACTGATATATTCCTCCTGGGTAATGTGTGCTTCTGACTCTCATTCAATTCTTATGGCATGTGCCTGCTCAGTTCTTCAGTCCTGTGACTCTATTGAAATCTAATGGTATATTCCTGCTTGGGTTCTACAGTCCAGTGACCTAAACAGATTCCCCCCAGGAGCTTTCAGCGTAGAGGAGAGTGGCCTGTATGTATCAAGTCACCAGTGGACAGGGTGTCCTCTCTAGTGACAACCTGGGTTGCCATAATTTACTAGCCTTTAGCAAATGTCTGATGAAGTTTTTGGTAGCCTGCTCTTTGCCCTTGAGCCTTTGGTGACTCCAGGCTACCATTCGACGGTACAAAACATCTGCTTCATCTCAGCACATGATGTGCTGTAAACATAGGATTTAAAAAAATATATATATATATTTGGTATGTATGATTAATGCCTGAAAATGTTTTCTGCCTTCCGTAATGAAGTAATGCCTGCTGCCTTCCAACATGTTCTGCTCTTCCTTGTAATACGAGGGGAGCCGCCACTCAGTTTACTGCTATGACATTTTTATATTCCCCTGGGCCATATTTCCTAGTTCTCTTTAACTTCTCATGCCACTTCATTTCTTGCTAATCGGGAACGGAGAGCAATTACAAACCTGCAGCAAAACAAACGGTTTTGCATTTAGTTGTAATTTTCGCGTTTCCACAGAATGTTTAAGCTCTTTGTTAATAGTAGAACATTATTATACTGTACTTTAAATAGCGTCTATCCCCTAAAAAGGCGACAAATCAACGTTTACTTCACATTTAAGGTTGGTACATTAAAATATATATTCATCCATATTTTATTAACTGACAAACCTCCAACACTAAGGGATTAAAGCTTCAACCAAAAAATGTTATTACATGCAACATGCAGAACAGAATTTAGCATTTCTTGCAAAATGTTGTTTTCAAGAGTGGATACGTTGAAAATAAACTATCCTACAAGATTTACCGCAGAACCAAAACATACTATTATGGGATTTTAACTCTTCCTTTATGCCGACTGGGATTCTGCTGGACTCAGTTCATGGACTGAAGTCTGTCCCAGGACTCACCTCTGCCAGCTGTTGACTTTCATCCGGGTCTTCGGTTACAGGCGCTGCAGGGAAGGCATACGTGTGCAGGACACACAGGAGCAGCAGCAGCGACAGGGACTTCATTCTTCTCTTCTCCTGGCCCTCCCTCTGCTCAGTGAAAGGTCTCTCTTCGGGTTCTCTGCCTCTCCATCTCGCTGCCCCCTTTTATACAGTCCTGTGAGCGGCCCCGGTCACCTGCATGAGTCACTCTTTACAACTTCCACCAGATGCAAGTCAAAACACATCCAGAGTGTTGCGTCATCTGTCTGTTTGGTAAATCCCTCAATGTAGCAATCCATCCTGTAGAATTACTTGTAGCCAGGAAGAGGTTTAAAAAAGTAAAGGAAACTTTTTTTTAAACTATGAATTTTGTTAAAAAAAATAGTCTTTTGCAAATCGCAATTTGGAACGCGTTATTTGTCATATTTCTGTACCAGCAATAATGAATATGTGGAATGGCTTTAACATTATGACTGCTATATCAATTAAAAAGAAAACTTTTGGCTAGAATTCTGAAGGAAGGCCACTGTCCTGTTGTCCAAGGAATGTCCCTACTCAAGCCTTTAGTTTTATTTATATTTTCATTAAAAAAAAATTATATATACATATATATATATATATATATATATATATATATATATATATATATATATATATATATATATATATATATATATATATATATATATATATATATATATATATATATTAAATAGTATGGTTGGGTGTTCATTTCATTAGGGCACCAACATCACTCATTATCCTTGCCGGGATGATGATCTATCACATGTACGCGGCGGAGAATATTCTACCTAGTTATTAGAAGTTGTTTAGCAGCCAAAATGGCACTTTCCCGAGGACGAAGATCCTCCACCACTCTTGCACTGGCTGAACTACACTGGCTGCCCTTACATCAGAGGATCCTCTTTAAATCCCTATGCACTGTCTTTAAGGCAGTGCATGGGATGGACCCCATACCACTACAAAATAAATTCAAATGGTATGAACCCACTCGGACCCTCCGATCCTCCTCCACTCACCTCATCAGTATACCCAGGATCAGGAAAGCCACTCATGGTGGCAGAGCCTTTAGTATAGCTGCAACCCATCTCTGGAATAGCCTCCCTATTTCTATCAGGAAAACAGACGAACTGATGGCATTTCGAAAAAAGGTAAAAACATGGCTCTTCCCTAAAGTCTAACTGCCCCAGAATCAAATGACCATCCATCCCACCCATGATGCACATCGTTCCAGTTATACTTTCACAGCGCCAGGATGCCTGTAGGGTTGCAGAGCGCTTTATAAATACCATAAATAAATAAATAAATAAACAAAGCTGTATGCAGTGAATGTTAAAAAGTGAATCTTCTCTCATGTCCGGGTTCACAAAGCCCAGCTTTGAAGCATCAGAAGTCTACAGCTATAGGTTTTCTTCTACTCTTGGAATAGATTTCCAACTTTTGGGGAAGTCACATCAATTTTGGGAGTATTCCTTGAAATCCAGAGGTGTCTGTAATTCTTCCCAAGACACATTCCAAACTTTCCTACTGTGAGAAACCTGCATGAAGAAATCAAGCGAAAACACGGCCATTTAACTTCTTTTAGGTCTCACCTAGCGACTTAGCACATGCGCTGCACGCCTTGGTGAGCTCTATAGTCGTCGCTTTTGCTAGCGAAGGGAGGCAGGAGATGGCATGCGCCCAGGGAGGCGTTGTGCACACACAATCACATCTCCTGTCCGTACTCCCAGTCTTTGAGAAGAACGCACGCCATGCGCGCTTTCACTCTCACGGCAACAACGTGTTGTAGGAAGGCTTGTTTCTTGTATATCCATGGGTACTTCCTGTGTGTATTTCGGTAGGTCAGTTTGGATTTGTATATTTATGCACGTTGGTCTATAAATGTGTAAATTTCTGTATGCAGGGTTGGGATAGAGAGGGGTCCAGATGGAATCTAGATTTGCCCGCTATTGTTGATCTGGAATCTGTGTTGATTCCTCTGGGTCTCACGTCCTGATTTCTCGAGAACAGTTTGTTAAGGGGGGCTTTCTTTCTTGACATCAGCGGCTATGTCAGCACTGATTTAAACATTGCAGACCTGCCAAAACAGCCATTTCATAAATATCCAAGAATCTATTTATAACAGGCTTGAGACCTGAAGGTAACATAGGGATATTCAAAACTTACCGCGTTATCTTGCATGAAAAGCAAATCTGTGATCTAAATGTTACTAACCATGCTTTTTAGTAGACATGTTAACTCTGCTATTGTGTGATGCTACAAACCTGTGATCAGAGACGTCATACAATTCTCCAGCAAATGCCTTCATTTCTACACCTCCGATTATTGAAACACACAGACTTCTGTGCCCCAGCATAGGGAGCTGTGGGGATGTTTTTCCTAGCTTAAGGAAACATTCAAACAGCATATGAGATGGGACAGCGAGCAAGTCAGAGGTGTATAGCAAATAAAGATGGCTGCAGATGCTGTTGAATGCGGAGTGTGGTAAATCAGACAATAACCTGTACCGCCAAGGGAAGATGGTGTAAACAGCAAGACTTAAAGAATTGCTTACGTGATTCTCATACAGATGAGAGCACCGAGAATGCAAAGTGGGACTGTTTCTTCTATCATTTCATTTGCTTTGCCATTTTCAAAGATAAATGGAGTTAGAAATTACTTTTTAAATGGTACAATCAGTTTTTAGAGAATCTACACAAGATACTTTCGTACTACAGAATTGTTCTTAAATAGTGTTCTTTGTATTTGTGTTAAATATAATTACACATGATTTGTGAAAGTATTCTGCTTATGAAAATTAACCATTTAAACCCAAGATTACTTCATTTGAGACTCCCCGTGAGCTGCTCTGTGCACTCTGTGAATGTCCAGGCTCATGAAATCCTTAATTCCCATAAAATGTGACAGAAGGCTTCAAAATTAAAGCTTATGAAAGAACACCAGGCTTAAATTGAACTTAAAAATTAGAGAAACCAAATGCAGCAATTTCAAAATAAGGTTAACTATGCTACTGAAATCAAACCTATGCCTCAATGAACAAACATTTACAATGCAATAGGTCTCACATTTTCAAGAGTTTAAGTTATTGGCATTATAAATGACATGGATTTTATTTATCTGTTTTGAAAACCAACACATAAATAAAAGGCATTGTCATTTACAAAGCCAATAGCTCAAACTCTTGCAAATGCAAGACCTATTGTATTGCAAATGCTTGTTTACCTTTGGAGAAGCTCCTGTGTCTACAAGCCCATAAAACATGGGGTCTTAATGTCCTTTCCAACCTAGAAAAGGCGCTTACTTCTTTGAATATGCAGCAGTTACATATGTGTAAATAGACACGACTTCCAACATGTTTGTGTATGTTTCATGGAAGTTCATTGTAGGTGGCCAAGTAACCCTGCTTGTAAAATCCACTTGTCTGCCCTGAATATTAAATGTACAATATTAGAAAGTCAGCCATATTGGCAAATTTTGGCCACCAGAAGAGAACATTTTGCTAAACATCCACTATTGATGTGCACAATAGATTTTTCATATATCTAAGTTCCACCTAGCTGGCGAAAACCTTTCTAAACCCAATGTACTGATATTAAAAAAAAACTCCTTCCACTTTCTTACTCAAATAAATTAAATTGAATATGATTGAGTTAAAGAAACATCGTATACAGAGGATGGCACATTTTACATTGTCATTGGCCAAAGGTAGAAGCAGAGGTGCTGCAGTTTGGTTTCCTAAATTCTGGAAGCTCGCGTAGATTCACATCATTTGAATGAAGACAAAAAGTGAATAGTTTGCAAGGCATGGTATAAAATGGTCCAATCTCTCAGTTTATTTGGATGATATAGAGAATACTGCCTTTTGGTTTGCTCCCAGGGAGCACGTGCTCGAGTTTTCAGGTGCCAACGTAACACTTGAGGGAGGTGGGCATTTCTTTAGGAGAGATGTAGAAGAGGCTACATCTTCCAAAATCTACAGCTTAATTTCTGCAGTGAATACATTTTCATTGCAAAACTTTTGAGACTGACAATAGTTAGATGGTGAAGTTCGTCAACTGGGAAATCAGGTCAAGCACTAGTCACCGTGGGCTTTGATTGGAGATACTTCCAAACCTGGGATTAGGCTTAGGTTTACCATTGCTAGTTAGAAGAACAAGACCTTTCTAGAGAGTCAATTTTCTGCACCAAATCTTCGTTGTATGAAGATATACCAATAGCAAGTAATTAAAATATGAACAAGATATTTATTGAAAAAGGCAATGGTATCTACTAAAAAAATGAATCTTGGACAGTAAAAACGCTAGCAGGGTGATGTCAACTCCATGAACCAAAAGCACGAAATATGAAACGTTTTCTCTCTCATAAACAAACACAGGCAACCAGGGAGATAGAGAAAGATACTGCAGATGTTCTTCCAAATGTTCTAACTTTCTACACCGATATGGGTGACCTTGAATAGCATATAATAATGTCTGCCTAAACAAAATACTTGAACAAAATATAGGCCCAATTATTTCAGATCTTTAGGAGCAAATGTATTGTTGAGGAAAGTCCTGGAAAAAAAGAGAAGATCCCATTGGCAGATGACTTCTTGAAGGTCTTTTTGAAATAGTATTGCAAAGCTTTGTCTCTCCTGATCCTCGCGCTAGTTAACTCATTCAGAAAATAATGGAAACCAAGTGGTTCCTTCTTATAAGAAGATGATATTCGGGCAAATACCAAGCTTCTTCGTGAGAGTTGCTAACACATTTTGCTTATAAATAGTGACTGCAAAATCTTTGTGGGGTTATTAGAGGCGTTCTGTGCTCTGTTAGCATTAGACATTTGGGTGAAAATTCCAGCACGGTGCCTGGGTCTCAGTCAGTGGGAAATTCTATGCAGTCAGAGATTGCTCTTGACAGATTTACCTGGACTTCGTTTCAGACATCTTTTGTGTGTCCCGGGGGTAGCCTCTTGTTTCCACCTAAAAGGGTCATGTATTCTGATCGTTAGGAGTACCAATTATATGTTTTCCACCATTTTATTCTTAGTTTGGGATACAAGGCAGGGTTGTCCCTTGTCACCAATATGAATGATTGTGATGTCAGATTATTTTCCAGAACAATTAAAACTGGACAAAAGCATAAAGATTATGCACCTCCTTCTTGTCAAAGTGGGGTTGTGGCTCATAATGATGGTATTTTGGTGGCACACGTGACAGAACTATCCACATTACTTAAGCTTTTTTTATCGTGGAAATGTTAATCTTCTCGATGATCAGAAGTTATTCTCTCAATTAAAACTGAAATTTTTGCCAGAAAATCCTTTTGAAAGAAGGTACATTATCATGGCTTTCGTTTGTTTGGGAGAAATATGGACCATGATATATCAACATAATAATATGTTGCTCTCTGAATCGTCGACACAAATGTGAATAAAAGAAAAGAAAATGTTAATTAGTGAAGTGAGCATTTTTTGTTGTGGAAAGGAACTTTAGAATCCATAAAAATCTATGCTTTATTTCATGGTTCTCTGTCATCTCCGAGGATTGTCCTTTCTATGCAGCAGGGGCCTGCTCAGGTAAGTGCAGTGGGGTAGTGGCAGTGGCAGGGCGTGGCAGGGGGGAACCTGACAGGCAACGGAATAGGTATTATTTATTTATTTAATTATACCTATTCCATCGTCTGTCGACTTACCCCCTCCCACTCTGCCCCACTCCTGCAGCGCCCACCGCCCCACTGTGTTTACCTGTGCCGGCTGCCGCTGTTTCCATGGCCCAGTGTCTTCCTTAAAGAAGTAGATGCAATTGTTTTCAAATTCATCCTGGCTAATAGGACACCCAGAGCAGACTGCGGCCACACTGAAGAAACTCCCCCTCGTCAGTTCTCTTTATGTCCCCTGTAATGGTTGTATTTACAGATGGACCGGTGTTTCTAATACTATTGTTCAGGTTTAATGGCAATACTTGCCCCATCGGAGATTTGATATTCTTAGCAGATCTATTTACTTTTAACCTGAGAGCTCGGCTGAGTTAATAAGAACATTTCGGGGAATAAAACCCAGAATGACTGTTTCCTCCAGTATTTTCTCTTTTTTCAAGAAGACCGTTAAAGTCCAACTAACAATGTGCCGAAATGTTACGCACATACTAAATAGTATATATGACCTCTGTCCAGCCGGACAGGTTTTTATTTTTCAATTTTTTGTATTGAGTTTATATATATAACATTTATACAAAAGTGGGCACAGCCTGTGACCCACAGAGGACAAGACAGAACAAGTGACAAAACAATTATGTAAAAACGCACAAAAGCGGTCTGTACTTATTCTTTAGTTTTACAGACTAGATTTCAATCATAGCAACCCATTGTTGTTCACAATTCGTGAGGTCAAACCAACATATGGTGCAGTGAGGTCGACGACGTTTCGATGCAGTTAAGAGATACATGCATCATCATCAGGACAGAATATAATATGTCATGTTTGTCTAGAGAGTCTATTTCAATTACAATGCCTCTCGTAAAAACTTTAGTTGGATGCCTTGGACATATTTGGAAATTCAACGCGGCAAAGACTCTATTGAAAACCGAATTCAGCCGTTAGGTTATATACCGTGTTTTCAACTAGTGCAAGTAGTGCTCATAAGGGCAGAATTCTATACTCACGATAACTTTGTTGTTGAGAAGAATAATACGAGGGAATCAAATTAGTAGCTCGAGGCGTGTGCTTGTGGCGGTCCGATAATCCATCTTAGACTTATGTTAGTGCAGCATGATAGCAGGACGGTGGGGTTCTGGCGGTGATCGGCTGGACAGAGGTCATATATACTATTTAGTATATGTCTATTATTTACGTGATCCTTAATTACTAGGGTCCCCTGTTC
The DNA here is from genome assembly GCF_964263255.1 of Lissotriton vulgaris. NCBI lineage: Eukaryota > Metazoa > Chordata > Amphibia > Caudata > Salamandridae > Lissotriton > Lissotriton vulgaris. The sequence goes on along the minus strand of NC_141696.1, from coordinate 1,330,461,027 downwards.
TGTACAATAGATTACTGCCCAAGGACCCTAGTGTTATTCCTTTTGGGTTTCCCTTGTCTTGTTAAAATAGAAATGTTACGCACCGCACAGGTACCAGCGCATGGAGATATACGGTCCATTTCTAGGATGCTCAGGTTGAGGACACGAGAGCGCGTTGCTAACCAGAGGCTAAATGAGCTAAAATGACTGAACCTTTTTAAATGAAGTTGTTGCTCAAAAACGTTGTGGTGATGAGAATAACAATTTCAAAAGCTATGGCAAATGTAAATAACGAGATAACTGTGAATTGTTCAAATCAAACAGCGATTGTTGTTGGCACTGCAGTGCAGTTAGAATCCAACCTCGAGGTCGCGCCTGAACCTGCCTGCCGCAGCCCTATTTTGAATATGGCATCTACGGGATTTGTAATTGCCCTAGGCTAGCACACATCTGTCAAACGCCTTTACATGTGTGTCATATAAAAGTTTCCATTGACGTGCGGTTCTTTCACGCGCCAATAATCCGGGAACAATCGTTGGAACGTGAGGATTTGTTTAAAAGATTCTACCCTTTTCGCGGGATTGATTCAGAGTGGAACCTGCAATTTCTTTAAAAAACTTTGAAATAGTGATTGTTGAATCACTGCTTCAAGCAATATAAGTTCCTATTGTAATAGTCAATTCAATTCAAATTCACTTTATTCGGATTCCTAAGAACCATATGAGTACACGTGTGGAATAAAAATCATTAAAGCACAATGTAACAGCCATTAAAATCTGACAGTAGATTAAAAAAACTGTTAATCTTTCCACAAATTCCTGAGATACATCATAGATTTTAAAAAACAAGTAATATTAAACATCACAAATTCATCAATGAACATATGTAAAAATACCAGGACAGGACAAATTTGAGGAAAACTCTTACCCTTCAAAACTGGAATAATGAAAGTTCTTCTTGCCAACTCGACTTTATATTAGAGAGGGCTGCATTAAGACCTTAATTTGTTAGAATATTTATTTGAATGTTCAGTTCAGTTTAACACTTTATTAGGAAGGCTTTCTGTCCATAAAAGTAACATACATATAACAGTCGACATTTCATTCAATTAAAAACACAATTAAATATTATCAAAACGAGAAATTACAAATAGCAGCAAGTTATAACAGGATAAAGTGCCAAGTGCCTTCACAACATATCGTGCTGAACCTACAGGATCAATATGTTTATTTTTCAGACAATTGAGTAACAAAAGAATGTAGCTCAACATTACATATCGGAAGTGGAATTATGGATAAAAGCAATTTTTAAAATAATTAAGTGCTATGTGCCCAAACAGCGTGTCTTAAAAATGAACCTATGTGTAGGCATATTTCATTGTCGGACAAATGAATAACAGAGGAAAACATAGCTCTATGGTTAATATCATTGTATTTCCTTTTACATGTACAAGACAGTAAAAGATTTGGCATAATTAGTTTGACCTAACTTATTGTCGCACTGACAGGGAATTGCAGCAAGGTTTGGTGAATACACAAGTGGAAAACACAACACATATTTAAGGGTGTCGGCCTGAAACCCGAATAGCAGAGATCACTCCCATCTCCCACAAGGCTGCTCTAAGTAGACGGGGGATGTCGCCAAAGAACACAAAGACAGGTAGGCGGTAATCAATGGTTTCCCCTCCACGTATTTTTAAAGGCAGTTGTCCTGCACTAATTCATAAAAAAGCTGCTACTACTACCTTTTTATTAAGAGTAGGGCACAGGTCTTTCTCTATAAACGCCTTCTGCATGCCAATTTTTCCTAATTCTGATTTAATGTATGCCGGAATTCGGAGGCCGTTATCACAAGAGAGGCGGTGATTTATTATGTCTCTTGTGAGTGGTGCCTCCTCAGTGCTCCAAAATGGTAAAGGCCTCATTCTAATAGTGTTGATTATGTACAATGGATTTAGCTCATTGAGACAGATAATATAAGGAGATGAAATTGGTGCTCCAAGGAGTCATTTGCAACACCTATTTTCTTCATTTATAAGGCTTCCCAATTAGCGGCCCCCAGATTTCAAAGCTGTAGGTGGCGATGGAGATACATTGAGATTTATAAATTTGCCACATTGCCTACAATTGCTCCCCACCACAAGGTTTGGGATGGGAGGATAATGAACCAATTGCCTTTAAAAACTGCATTCTACGGTGTGCAATATTAGGTGGCCAAGCTCCCGAAGCAGAGAACATAAAACCCAGGTATGGCAATGTCTTTACACTAGTTAGGGAGTTTCCACCTACTTGCATGCTGGACAATTGAATGCAGCGTGGACCGCATGCAATAATGTGTCATTTAGTAAAATTAGTTCTAATTTCAATATTAGTCATGAATTCAGTGAACACAGATACTAAGATCCACAGTGAGTTGGGGGTCCAAACTATTAGCACAGCGGCATCCGCACATAAAAGTGCAGGTAGGGGACACCCTTTGACAAATGGGACATCACGATTTATCAAAGCTAAGGCCAGGTGGAGATCATTAATATATAATATAAACAAGAACGGGGAAAGCAGGCACCCTTGTTGGACACCCCTGTCAATCTCAATATCTTGAGACGCATTCCCGTTATCACTTAATCTAGCTCTGGCTCTGATATCCCTATGGAGATATGCAAGAAAGTGGACAAGAGATACATCTAGACCCTTGTGCAACAGCATGTGCCATAATTTAGTTCAGTTGGCACAGTTAAAAGTGGCACTTAAGTCTATAAAGGCCATGCATAATGGTACACGCATGACAAGAGTATATTTAAATATAATTAAAGTTAAATTTGCGCATTGCTCAATTGTCCCTATCTTGCTTCCAAAACTGTGTTGGGGGTATGTAAAGTGGATTCTGCTTGAACCCACTCCTGGATTCTATTATAGATAACGCGTCACAGAATTACAGACTGATGTGTTGATCAATGAGGTTGTCCTATAACAACTGGGTTTTTTTACTGTTTCCCTTCTTAAATGTAGGGACAGTAATAGAAGTGTGCCATGAGTCTGGAATGTCTGTTTGCGCCAGGTTACTGAAAACATTAGTTAAAATGGGAGACCAGAGTAAGATATTAAGCTTAAATAAGTCAATCGGTACGCCGTTGGCCCCGCTGCTTTACCACCCATACTTGGAGTAAGGGCTTCTTCTACCTCGTTCACTGTCAACCTGACCTCTATACATTGCCTACTGCCTATAGTAAAGGTATGCCTGTTTAGGGGAGCGAATAAAACACAAAAATATGTGAAAACATTTGAATCACAAAGTGCTCATAATTATACCAAAACATGGACAATGAATTAACCTTCAAATTTGAAAAAACACATCATTTATCAGTCCTAAGGCTCAAGGGTGAGCGCTTTTGGCATATGACCCCTGGCCATTTAAGCTGACCAAATCAGGAAAGATGAACAATTCAAATACATCAATAGTTTCAAATTCAAATCTCAAATACACAATGAATGTCAAAAATAGAAAGCCGACGCGTTTCGAATCCTGTTTGCTGATTCACAGGATTCTCATCAGGGCAGTATAATTCTAGTCCATGGACACTATTTATAAAACAAAAGGGGAAAGTTTGTTTTAATTAAAATACTCCTCAAGCCATTTCTTATGTTAAATAGCATGGCGGGAGGCGGCATACCTTGTGTGGGAATTATCCACAGTTGCATTTATTTCATGGAAGAAGATGTTCTATGCTGTGGGCCCGCACTGCAACAGAGCGAAAGATTGGTCAAACTCGCACGTTCGAAAGGCAAAGCATCATAGCTAGTTTTGAGCACAGGAAACATTGTTACCTTAAAATGTCTTAGTCCGGCGGCAAGGCTGCCTTGTCCGGGTTGTACTTGTCGTGGTCCGAGTTGTTTACCTGTGGGTTTAATTTATGCCAATGAATAGCGGGATCTCTACAGCTTAAGTGTCAAAGTTTATGGCAGGCACTAGAGGGACTTACTTTTCTTTTTTTGCGGTGGCGCATAAAGTCCTCTCCGAGTTTCTGCAATTTTTACTGTCAGAAAAAAAGGGAGGAGAAGGTCACTACGCTGGCCAAATCTGTGCGTGTTAAATGCAAGGGAGGTGAACATATGACGGCGCCAAAGCTTACCGGCGATATTCGAATTACGGCGTCTCGCGTTCACACTGCTGCACGGCCCGCTCTCGATGTGGGTGTCCGCGGCTGTGCCTGGATTGAATACATCGGAAGTATTGTTGTTAGTTGACCAATCAGGATCATGCCGGTCCCGATTGCGTTCTAGTGCCTTGTGGGAATTGTAGTTCCCAAGCTGGACCCTATCTCTTAAGCTCTATTTATTTCGCTGAGAGTGTTCAAGCCTTTGTTGACACTGTCAAATTTTAGAATGAGATAAGCCTCTTTGCGTAGCAGCATATTCTCAACCTCGGACTGGTGTTTCGCGTCTATCTTAGCCAGTACTGTCCACTTGAACTCAGTTTCACTATGCTTCTTATCCAAAAAATAGACAACCATTGGTGCGGACAGCACTCTCTTTTTTATTCGGGAACGATGTTGGGTTATTCTGACATTGACTGCCTGGCTCGTTTTGCCAATATACACTCTGTCGCACGGACAGACCACAGCATAGACAACATCTTTTGTCTTACAATTTGTAAATACCTGGTGTTTCCACTGTATGCCATTATGGGTAAACACACTGCCTTCAATAGTGGTTGTACAGGAAACACAATTACCACATAAAATTGTTCATCTTTCCTGATTTGGTCAGCTTAAATGGCCAGGGGTCATATGCCAAAAGCGCTCACCCTTGAGCCTTAGGACTGATAAATGATGTGTTTTTTCAAATTTGAAGGTTAATTCATTGTCCATGTTTTGGTATAATTATGAGCACTTTGTGATTCAAATGTTTTCACATATTTTTGTGTTTTATTCACTTTTTGTAAATATTCACACATTTGTAATGTATTTCACATATGGCTATATGTGAGGTTGATGGCATTCTTCTTTTTCTGTGTACAAAAAGATAAGATAAATTGATATAAATCAAAGACAAAATCGATTGTCTGGGTAAACAAATAAAGTTGTGTTTATCCGAAGAAAATTCAGTGTTTGAATTCATTCGCAGAGGCTTAGGTAAAAATCCCCTGTTTTTTCATTATATTGGCCCTACCTACCCTCTTTCCCATAGGGCCTAACCACCCTTGTTCTTTGATGTTTAGGGGAGCAGCATAAACTTTATTAAAATGATCTTCCCATGATTCTCTTGTAATGTGACACGAGATCGGGGAGACTGTCAAGTTTTTACCTCTCATATCCGAGACTGTGGCCCAGAAGTGCTTGCCATCTTTCATATTAGCTGCTAGTGCACGAGACTCCCATTGGTGTGTTAAAACTTGCTGGCAATGCTTCATTGAATGATTTGAAAGTGTTGGTACATAGCAGCCTAAGTGCACTACCACTGGTGAGAATTAAACTGCACTTTATCTTAGTGGGAATGCCGCCGTTTTTTTCTCTCACCCCTTGACACAACACAATGCAGCACAACAACTGTGGTTGCTGCTTTGTTTAGGTTAAGTATGGTTGGTTCAAAAACATGGTTTCCACTCATCAAATCACATACATACACATACTTTTTCATGCAAGTAAATCTTCTCACCAAGGTAGAACGTGTCATTCCAGGATGGGAATGCTCTGGTAAATTTGGAAAAACTCACAAGCATGCTTGCTTGTGGATATTAAAAAAAAAATTCTATGGTGTTATTCCTGTCTGGAGTATATCTATTTCCACAATGGAAATAAAATCAATTCTGCCAAGATTGTTGCAAAGGTAGAGGAAGGGTATTCTCAAGGAGGGAAGATAATTTCCCATTGGGGAAATAAAAATACAAAGCAGCAATTGCACTCATGAAGGACATTCTTTCAAGTGGAAATGTAGACTATGTTCATTTAAATTGTGCAAATGCCTTCACATTGTCAATAATTATGGTCCTCCGAGCACTCAATATCATCAAAAAGAAAGTCTTAATGTAGTTTTCATCCTTTTAATGTTCAATCTGTATCCACATCAAATCCAATTCTTCATCAAACGATTGCTTGCAGCCAACGAGCGTTTCGTCAAGTCCTCTTATTAATGTAGTTTCCCTTCTTACTTTTTTAACTCTAGATACAGCTTTCGAAATCACATTCTGTCTATATCCTCGATTAAGGAATCTGAATGTCATATCTGTTATGTTATGTTCAAACTCTTTATCCGTTGAGCAATTTCGTCGTGCTCTAATTAATTCCCCATATGGTATGGCTCTTTTCTGATGGTTAGGATGACAGCTCTCTGCATGTAGGATCGAGTTACAACTCGTCGGTTTACGGTACATTCGACTATGGATCTTTGTTCCCTCCACATGTAGCTCTACATCCAAAAAAGTGATTTTCTGCTTATCGTAAGTGGTCGTGAATTTCAAATTATGCGTGTTATCGTTCAGGTAATCAAAGAAACCTTTAAGTTTCTCTACCGTCCCTGTCCATATCATCAGACAATCGTCAATAAAACGACCCCAGTAATGTATGTATGGTGTCCATTCAGTCCCCTCAGGGCCCCAGATCCGCTCCGCCTCAAACCAACCCATGAACAGGTTGGCAAAAGACGGAGCAAACCTGGAACCCATCGCAGTCCCAAGTCGTTGTCTATACCAGTGGCCGTCAAACAGAAATACATTATTTTCCAATACCAACCTGGTCATATGTAGTAGCATTTGGGTGTGATCAAACATTTCAGCTGGTCTTACACTGAGAAAGTGGTCCAAGGCACGTATGCCCAAATCATGATCAATGATGGTATACAGGGATACCACATCAAGTGTTACTAATAACATACCATCTTCCCAAGTAATATCCTCAAGTAAATCCAATATGTGCTTCGTATCCTCTATGAAAGATGGTAAGTTATAGACATATTGTCTTAAAAAACAGTCAACAAATTCAGACAATCTCTCCGTAGGGCCACCAATGCCTGAGACAATAGGCCGACCTGGCGGCTTGTCTCGGCATTTGTGGACTTTGGGGAGAGTGTATAGACACGGTGATCTTGGTGTATTAAGTTGAAGGTAAAGGTATTCATCATGGTCTAGTAATGTTTGGTCATACCATAGTTTAACTTCTTTGTTAATTTTATCTGTGATAACTGGAATGGGGTTAATAGTCAACTTTTCATAGAACAAACCATTATTGAGTTGAGAGTGGACCTCATCATTGTAGTCAGTAGTGTTTAATACAACTATATTACCACCCTTGTCTGCATTTCGTATCGTTATAGCTTTATTATTCATAAGGTCTCGTAGGGCTTCTCGTTCCCCAAGGGTAAGATTATCTCTAGATACCCTAGTATTCCTACATTTGGATACATCCACCATTCTGTCTATATCTGCGCAGACCATTTTAAAGAATGTATCAATGGTATTCCCGGGAATCAATTGTGGGGTCCATTTGGATTTCCCCTTTAGTCCACTCCCTTCCCTCTCAAATCTTGATATTTCAAGATCTTCAATAAGTGTTTGCATTGTAACCGGATCGTCTTCCCTTTCAGTAAGCGATAAAAGAAGTTGAGTGTCTTTTAGTTCTTGTATGGTAATTTCACTCAAAACTTTATTAAAAGTTTGCTTATCTTTTGCAGGTACATTGGCAAAGTGTTTCTTAATTTTAAGGTTTCTAACAAATTTAAAGAGATCTATTTTGGTCATACACCAATCCAGATTTGTTGCCGGACAAAAACCCAACAGATGGAGATTAAGAAAAGGAAAGCACATAAACTTAAAAGGGATGAGAAAGATTATAGCACAGGAAGGGTATATACCTTTGCTAGGGTATATACCTTTGCTAGGAGATTTGATTATCTGGTTAAAAAAGTACCCTCAAATACAAGGAGTGGTGGCACCCCTGTTGTAAGTGATACTGATGCATCTTCAATGTTATCGAGCAGTGAAAATGGAGATGCACCAGAGATTGTCCCGAATACAGAAAGTACTACTTTTTTTGGGGAGGTACAGAGAGTAAGGAAAGGGAATCGGGACCTGGAGATGAGAAACAGAGATACACAAGCAAAAAGACAAGGAGAGGCAGTAGGGGGGGTAGGAGATCCAGGCGCAAGAATAAGGAGCCTGAGATCGTGGAAGGAATGACAATGAAGGATGACTCTACTTTATGTGACATAGAAGTGATCAACTTATCTTCTTGTGAATTATCTGAGAATATGGTGACTGTTTTGAAAAAAGGTTTGGGTTTTTGTCCGGCAACAAATCTGGATTGGTGTATGACCAAAATACATCTCTTTAAATTTGTTAGAAACCTTAAAATTAAGAAACACTTTGCCAATGTACCTGCAAAAGATAAGCAAACTTTTAATAAAGTTTTGAGTGAAATTACCATACAAGAACTAAAAGACACTCAACTTCTTTTATCGCTTACTGAAAGGGAAGACGATCCGGTTACAATGCAAACACTTATTGAAGATCTTGAAATATCAAGATTTGAGAGGGAAGGGAGTGGACTAAAGGGGAAATCCAAATGGACCCCACAATTGATTCCCGGGAATACCATTGATACATTCTTTAAAATGGTCTGCGCAGATATAGACAGAATGGTGGATGTATCCAAATGTAGGAATACTAGGGTATCTAGAGATAATCTTACCCTTGGGGAACGAGAAGCCCTACGAGACCTTATGAATAATAAAGCTATAACGATACGAAATGCAGACAAGGGTGGTAATATAGTTGTATTAAACACTACTGACTACAATGATGAGGTCCACTCTCAACTCAATAATGGTTTGTTCTATGAAAAGTTGACTATTAACCCCATTCCAGATATCACAGATAAAATTAACAAAGAAGTTAAACTATGGTATGACCAAACATTACTAGACCATGATGAATACCTTTACCTTCAACTTAATACACCAAGATCACCGTGTCTATACACTCTCCCCAAAGTCCACAAATGCCGAGACAAGCCGCCAGGTCGGCCTATTGTCTCAGGCATTGGTGGCCCTACGGAGAGATTGTCTGAATTTGTTGACTGTTTTTTAAGACAATATGTCTATAACTTACCATCTTTCATAGAGGATACGAAGCACATATTGAATTTACTTGAGGATATTACTTGGGAAGATGGTATGTTATTAGTAACACTTGATGTGGTATCCCTGTATACCATCATTGATCATGATTTGGGCATACGTGCCTTGGACCACTTTCTCAGTGTAAGACCAGCTGAAATGTTTGATCACACCCAAATGCTACTACATATGACCAGGTTGGTATTGGAAAATAATGTATTTCTGTTTGACGGCCACTGGTATAGACAACGACTTGGGACTGCGATGGGTTCCAGGTTTGCTCCGTCTTTTGCCAACCTGTTCATGGGTTGGTTTGAGGCGGAGCGGATCTGGGGCCCTGAGGGGACTGAATGGACACCATACATACATTACTGGGGTCGTTTTATTGACGATTGTCTGATGATATGGACAGGGACGGTAGAGAAACTTAAAGGTTTCTTTGATTACCTGAACGATAACACGCATAATTTGAAATTCACGACCACTTACGATAAGCAGAAAATCACTTTTTTGGATGTAGAGCTACATGTGGAGGGAACAAAGATCCATAGTCGAATGTACCGTAAACCGACGAGTTGTAACTCGATCCTACATGCAGAGAGCTGTCATCCTAACCATCAGAAAAGAGCCATACCATATGGGGAATTAATTAGAGCACGACGAAATTGCTCAACGGATAAAGAGTTTGAACATAACATAACAGATATGACATTCAGATTCCTTAATCGAGGATATAGACAGAATGTGATTTCGAAAGCTGTATCTAGAGTTAAAAAAGTAAGAAGGGAAACTACATTAATAAGAGACAGTAAGGATAACAAGATAACTGACCAGAAAGTACGAGTAATAACTAACTATGGAACTGATTGTTCAAAATTATTTTCTATTCTAAACAAACACTGGCACCTGCTTTGTGTTGATGATGATCTAAAACCATATATTTATGACAGACCCAGTGTGACATTTAGGAGAGGAACGACTCTTAAGAACATGCTAAGTCCAAGTTATCCAACTAAACAGAACAAGACTGACTGGTTGAACAGTTTTAAGGGATTTTACAAATGCGGCAGATGTATATCTTGTAGATGGGCAATGAAAAAGGTACTAACCTTTGAATACAACAATTCTGGCAAATACACGATTGGCATGTTCATTAATTGCGATACTACATACGTAATTTATGTGATTGCATGTACATGTGGCAAAATCTACGTAGGAAGTACCAAGAGAAGGCTCAGAGACAGAATTGCTGAACACTATAGAGCATTGAAGAATGGTGATACAAGGTATCCGATTGCATCACATTTGATCCAGAACTTTGATACTAGAGACCAACACAGTTTTTCCTACCATGGAATTGATCATATAAAACCAGACCCACGAGGAGGTAACAGAGTATTGGCACTCAGGAAACGAGAAGTACTCTGGTTGATTAGACTGAGGGCGGTTGAATGTGGACTCAATGTAGACCATGAATATGAGTTCTACCTTGGTAACTAAGGGATATTGTTGAATACAAGGGATGAAAACTAGAATTAACAATGTTGGTGTCTATATGTTTGTTTCATGTTTGGTATTATTATTTTCTCTCTAACATTGCATGCTCTATTGAAAATGAAAGTGATTGAAGAGTAATAAGAAAAAAGTTTTTGGACGGAGAATAATACTGTTGAACCCACTACTTCTACAATTTGCCTTATGCTTAGAATGAGTAGACTTGCTAAGTTATGTTTGAATTTTGACAAAACATGAATAAAGGGAAAAGATTGTGGTTTGCCTGAGGACTACAGTGGTTCACAGGACTAGAGGGATAATAATATAAAACTCTATACTCATCTGGCCACAAAGGGTAATATATTTTTCACGCAATGATTTTCACGTGAATTAGTTTAGCCTAAAGCTACAGTGCAAGATTAGTTACAGAATATATAATTTAGCGTTTACGGTGGTAATTCGAATTCTAAGGCACGTACAATAAATGCCTTGCTAAGAAATGTGTAATACATGTAAGATTTAAAACCCAGTTTAATTTTGGCAATATCTGAGCTATAGTGAATATGGGATTAAGTAAATATATATCCAGATAACTGAGACATTATAAGATGTCCGCTGTGCACCTCGTTTTACTTTGCTGTTAATAGATGGTGCCCGCGCGGAAAACGCCGGTATGAAAACTTTTTGAAAACGAAAGACGACGTGCATTTAGACAGAAAATAAGATTCTGTCTTCCGTTGTTTTAGAGAAACATATAATTTTTAGTGAGCAAGATGTTACGTGAGAGTATATGCAGGATTACGGGCGAAATAGACATTCCAAGATGTCGCCCGTGCTCGCTACTATAAATTGCTATTGCAATATGGCGCCCACGCAGAACGCCAGAGCAAGAAACGTGATACTGACATTGACACTGTCACAGCGGTGAGTAAAACGAACAAAATGCAAAGATATTGCCTAGACTTTGAGGCTAAAGGTTAGGAGGAATATGAAATTGATTATTGTACTCCCCCTTTTTCTTGTTAGACACGGACTCGTGTCACTGTACCTCTATTACACGGAGGAATTGAAGATACATAAGGAATAATACGTTTGTGCACAAATACTGGAGCTAAGGTGAGGCAGATATATCATACATACATATTTTGGGCTAAATAAATCATGGTGATTATTATTGATGGAGTTATTAATTTGCTTTAGGATTGATGGATTAATATAATGGAGCTTTGATCAGGAGTGTGGATTTGAATCAAAACGTATATCTCAATCGAGGATTTGAATAAAACTTTACGAATTGCTGACACATACATTATCTCCACCACTGTATGGTGAGTACATATATAGAATAGTTAATAAATTAACAGGTAGACGCATTAGTCAATCTTTATTTAGTACTGTCAATAAAGCTAGGTGAGTTATTTGCATATGACCTGTAAACTATTGGTGTTTTCGGTAACCACAACCTTTAACCTATGACATTGTATACATGACTAGTATATAACTTGATGGTTTTTAATACTTTTGGTCCTCTGTTAATAGTGAGTTGATGATTTTGGTAATTATAGTCCTTCTAGGTGTAAATATTGAATGTATACTAGACCTGAACTTAGGTCATAATGGTATTGATTTTGTATGACTTATATTAATAAGCAAGCAATGTATGAATTGCTTTGTTTATATTGTTTTATGACTTTTTGGAATAATGAGACTGATTGTGATCCTTTGGGTTGCAGCCCTGAGGAAGTCAAATTGTCCTATACGGACTTGACGAAACGCGCGTTGGCTGCAAGCAATCGTTTGATGAAGAATTGGATTTGATGTGGATACGGATTGAACATTAAAAGGATGAAAACTACATTAAGACTTTCTTTTTGATGATATTGAGTGCTCGGAGGACCATAATTATTGTCTGGACCTTGGTTTGCCTTGGGGACTGTGGTAACCAGCCCCCCACCTCTTCCTGAGCACCTATTCGATAAATCTGATTTAGTTACATAGACCTTGATATTAGCTGTGCGCTCCTAATAGCCGTTACCACGTTCTGTTGAGTATTTTTGGTGAGAGAGCGGCCGCTGGGGTTTGATAATGAATAGAGATAAAGAGGCTGAAACATTGTTTGGGAACCTGGCTGCGGGTGGGACAATTAAAAAAGCAATTGGCCCCCCAGCCAGTACTAAGAAAGAAGGTTTAAGAGCCAAATTCGTAAAACTAGAATTGCTGAAACGTACTGAATTGAACAAGTGGTGGGATGCTGCCACCCTAAAACAATATCTGACATTGAATAGGATTCCTCGTGGTCTGAGATCACATATAATACCAACGTATGAGGACTTGGAACCAGATTTATATGACAGGTGGGAAAAGGAACTTAATGATAGTTCACGCAACCTTATGCAGATCCTCATTGACAATGCGGAAAGGAAGATAGTTAAATTACTTGTAGAGATTGGCAAAATTGAGGATGAAATAAAAGAGATGAACCTACCTGAACTTACTGTTAAGAACTATTTGGTTCTAGATGAGAAATTGAATGATCTACAGATGGAGATTAAGAAAAGGAAAGCACATAAACTTAAAAGGGATGAGAAAGATTATAGCACAGGAAGGGTATATACCTTTGCTAGGAGATTTGATTATCTGGTTAAAAAAGTACCCTCAAATACAAGGAGTGGTGGCACCCCTGTTGTAAGTGATACTGATGCATCTTCAATGTTATCGAGCAGTGAAAATGGAGATGCACCAGAGATTGTCCCGAATACAGAAAGTACTACTTTTTTTGGGGAGGTACAGAGAGTAAGGAAAGGGAATCGGGACCTGGAGATGAGAAACAGAGATACACAAGCAAAAAGACAAGGAGAGGCAGTAGGGGGGGTAGGAGATCCAGGCGCAAGAATAAGGAGCCTGAGATCGTGGAAGGAATGACAATGAAGGATGACTCTACTTTATGTGACATAGAAGTGATCAACTTATCTTCTTGTGAATTATCTGAGAATATGGTGACTGTTTTGAAAAAAGGTTTGGGTTTTTGTCCGGCAACAAATCTGGATTGGTGTATGACCAAAATAGATCTCTTTAAATTTGTTAGAAACCTTAAAATTAAGAAACACTTTGCCAATGTACCTGCAAAAGATAAGCAAACTTTTAATAAAGTTTTGAGTGAAATTACCATACAAGAACTAAAAGACACTCAACTTCTTTTATCGCTTACTGAAAGGGAAGACGATCCGGTTACAATGCAAACACTTATTGAAGATCTTGAAATATCAAGATTTGAGAGGGAAGGGAGTGGACTAAAGGGGAAATCCAAATGGACCCCACAATTGATTCCCGGGAATACCATTGATACATTCTTTAAAATGGTCTGCGCAGATATAGACAGAATGGTGGATGTATCCAAATGTAGGAATACTAGGGTATCTAGAGATAATCTTACCCTTGGGGAACGAGAAGCCCTACGAGACCTTATGAATAATAAAGCTATAACGATACGAAATGCAGACAAGGGTGGTAATATAGTTGTATTAAACACTACTGACTACAATGATGAGGTCCACTCTCAACTCAATAATGGTTTGTTCTATGAAAAGTTGACTATTAACCCCATTCAAGATATCACAGATAAAATTAACAAAGAAGTTAAACTATGGTATGACCAAACATTACTAGACCATGATGAATACCTTTACCTTCAACTTAATACACCAAGATCACCGTGTCTATACACTCTCCCCAAAGTCCACAAATGCCGAGACAAGCCGCCAGGTCGGCCTATTGTCTCAGGCATTGGTGGCCCTACGGAGAGATTGTCTGAATTTGTTGACTGTTTTTTAAGACAATATGTCTATAACTTACCATCTTTCATAGAGGATACGAAGCACATATTGAATTTACTTGAGGATATTACTTGGGAAGATGGTATGTTATTAGTAACACTTGATGTGGTATCCCTGTATACCATCATTGATCATGATTTGGGCATACGTGCCTTGGACCACTTTCTCAGTGTAAGACCAGCTGAAATGTTTGATCACACCCAAATGCTACTACATATGACCAGGTTGGTATTGGAAAATAATGTATTTCTGTTTGACGGCCACTGGTATAGACAACGACTTGGGACTGCGATGGGTTCCAGGTTTGCTCCGTCTTTTGCCAACCTGTTCATGGGTTGGTTTGAGGCGGAGCGGATCTGGGGCCCTGAGGGGACTGAATGGACACCATACATACATTACTGGGGTCGTTTTATTGACGATTGTCTGATGATATGGACAGGGACGGTAGAGAAACTTAAAGGTTTCTTTGATTACCTGAACGATAACACGCATAATTTGAAATTCACGACCACTTACGATAAGCAGAAAATCACTTTTTTGGATGTAGAGCTACATGTGGAGGGAACAAAGATCCATAGTCGAATGTACCGTAAACCGACGAGTTGTAACTCGATCCTACATGCAGAGAGCTGTCATCCTAACCATCAGAAAAGAGCCATACCATATGGGGAATTAATTAGAGCACGACGAAATTGCTCAACGGATAAAGAGTTTGAACATAACATAACAGATATGACATTCAGATTCCTTAATCGAGGATATAGACAGAATGTGATTTCGAAAGCTGTATCTAGAGTTAAAAAAGTAAGAAGGGAAACTACATTAATAAGAGACAGTAAGGATGACAAGATAACTGACCAGAAAGTACGAGTAATAACTAACTATGGAACTGATTGTTCAAAATTATTTTCTATTCTAAACAAACACTGGCACCTGCTTTGTGTTGATGATGATCTAAAACCATATATTTATGACAGACCCAGTGTGACATTTAGGAGAGGAACGACTCTTAAGAACATGCTAAGTCCAAGTTATCCAACTAAACAGAACAAGACTGACTGGTTGAACAGTTTTAAGGGATTTTACAAATGCGGCAGATGTATATCTTGTAGATGGGCAATGAAAAAGGTACTAACCTTTGAATACAACAATTCTGGCAAATACACGATTGGCATGTTCATTAATTGCGATACTACATACGTAATTTATGTGATTGCATGTACATGTGGCAAAATCTACGTAGGAAGTACCAAGAGAAGGCTCAGAGACAGAATTGCTGAACACTATAGAGCATTGAAGAATGGTGATACAAGGTATCCGATTGCATCACATTTGATCCAGAACTTTGATACTAGAGACCAACACAGTTTTTCCTACCATGGAATTGATCATATAAAACCAGACCCACGAGGAGGTAACAGAGTATTGGCACTCAGGAAACGAGAAGTACTCTGGTTGATTAGACTGAGGGCGGTTGAATGTGGACTCAATGTAGACCATGAATATGAGTTCTACCTTGGTAACTAAGGGATATTGTTGAATACAAGGGATGAAAACTAGAATTAACAATGTTGGTGTCTATATGTTTGTTTCATGTTTGGTATTATTATTTTCTCTCTAACATTGCATGCTCTGTTGAAAATGAAAGTGATTGAAGAGTAATAAGAAAAAAGTTTTTGGACGGAGAATAATACTGTTGAACCCACTACTTCTACAATTTGCCTTATGCTTAGAATGAGTAGACTTGCTAAGTTATGTTTGAATTTTGACAAAACATGAATAAAGGGAAAAGATTGTGGTTTGCCTGAGGACTACAGTGGTTCACAGGACTAGAGGGATAATAATATAAAACTCTATACTCATCTGGCCACAAAGGGTAATATATTTTTCACGCAATGATTTTCACGTGAATTAGTTTAGCCTAAAGCTACAGTGCAAGATTAGTTACAGAATATATAATTTAGCGTTTACGGTGGTAATTCGAATTCTAAGGCACGTACAATAAATGCCTTGCTAAGAAATGTGTAATACATGTAAGATTTAAAACCCAGTTTAATTTTGGCAATATCTGAGCTATAGTGAATATGGGATTAAGTAAATATATATCCAGATAACTGAGACATTATAAGATGTCCGCTGTGCAGCTCGTTTTACTTTGCTGTTAATAGATGGTGCCCGCGCGGAAAACGCCGGTATGAAAACTTTTTGAAAACGAAAGACGACGTGCATTTAGACAGAAAATAAGATTCTGTCTTCCGTTGTTTTAGAGAAACATATAATTTTTAGTGAGCAAGATGTTACGTGAGAGTATATGCAGGATTACGGGCGAAATAGACATTCCAAGATGTCGCCCGTGCTCGCTACTATAAATTGCTATTGCAATATGGCGCCCACGCAGAACGCCAGAGCAAGAAACGTGATACTGACATTGACACTGTCACAGCGGTGAGTAAAACGAACAAAATGCAAAGATATTGCCTAGACTTTGAGGCTAAAGGTTAGGAGGAATATGAAATTGATTATTGTACTCCCCCTTTTTCTTGTTAGACACGGACTCGTGTCACTGTACCTCTATTACACGGAGGAATTGAAGATACATAAGGAATAATACGTTTGTGCACAAATACTGGAGCTAAGGTGAGGCAGATATATCATACATACATATTTTGGGCTAAATAAATCATGGTGATTATTATTGATGGAGTTATTAATTTGCTTTAGGATTGATGGATTAATATAATGGAGCTTTGATCAGGAGTGTGGATTTGAATCAAAACGTATATCTCAATCGAGGATTTGAATAAAACTTTACGAATTGCTGACACATACATTATCTCCACCACTGTATGGTGAGTACATATATAGAATAGTTAATAAATTAACAGGTAGACGCATTAGTCAATCTTTATTTAGTACTGTCAATAAAGCTAGGTGAGTTATTTGCATATGACCTGTAAACTATTGGTGTTTTCGGTAACCACAACCTTTAACCTATGACATTGTATACATGACTAGTATATAACTTGATGGTTTTTAATACTTTTGGTCCTCTGTTAATAGTGAGTTGATGATTTTGGTAATTATAGTCCTTCTAGGTGTAAATATTGAATGTATACTAGACCTGAACTTAGGTCAGAATGGTATTGATTTTGTATGACTTATATTAATAAGCAAGCAATGTATGAATTGCTTTGTTTATATTGTTTTATGACTTTTTGGAATAATGAGACTGATTGTGATCCTTTGGGTTGCAGCCCTGAGGAAGTCAAATTGTCCTATACGGACTTGACGAAACGAGCGTTGGCTGCAAGCAATCGTTTGATGAAGAATTGGATTTGATGTGGATACAGATTGAACATTAAAAGGATGAAAACTACATTAAGACTTTCTTTTTGATGATATTGAGTGCTCGGAGGACCATAATTATTGTCTGGACCTTGGTTTGCCTTGGGGACTGTGGTAACCAGCCCCCCACCTCTTCCTGAGCACCTATTCGATAAATCTGATTTAGTTACATAGACCTTGATATTAGCTGTGCGCTCCTAATAGCCGTTACCACGTTCTGTTGAGCCTTCACATTGTCGTATGTGGGAATTCATAAATGTTGTTCAGGAGCAGTCCTAGGAATCTTTGTATATTAAACAATATATATTTTACTTCAAAGGAAGAGGAAAACTATGGAATCATATTTCTGATTAGTCATTTTAAGTCTAGATTTATAGCTCTTATAAATCAATCATAGTATTTACAGAGTGCACTACATACCCGTGAGGGTCTCAAGGTGCTGGAAGGGAAGGGGGTGAAGCTACTGCTCCAAGAGCCAGGTCTTGAGGAGTCTTCTGAAGGTGAGTAGGTCTTGGGTCTGCTCCAGGTGGGTAGGGATGGTGTTCCAGGTCTTGGCGGCGAGGAAGGAGAAGGATCTTCCACCGGTGGTCTTTCGTTGGATGCGGGGGACATCGGCGAGGGCAATGCTGGCGGAGCGGAGCTGTCGGTGGGGGTGTAGAAGCTGAGTCTGCTGTTGAGGTAGGCCGGTCCGGTGTTGTGGAGTGCTTTGTGTGCGTGGGTGAGTAGCTTGAAGGATTTCCTCTGTCGACGGGGAGCCAGTGGAGATCTCTCAGATGGGGTTGATGTGGCTGTGGTGGGGGACGTTGAGGATCAGTCGGGCGGAGGCGTTTTGGATGCGTTGCAGTCGTCGTAGGTGTTTGGCCGGGCTACGTGCGTAGAGTGCATTGCCGTAGTCCAGCCTACTGCTGAGGAGGGCCTGTGTCACCGTCCGTCTAGTTTCAATGGGGATCCCCTTGGAGATTCTGCGAAGCATGCAGAGGGTGTTGTAGCAGGAGGAGGAGGCAGCGTTGACCTGTTTTGACATGGAGAGGGAGGAGTCGAGGATGAATCCTAGATTGCGTGCATGGTCGGTGGCTGTCGGCGCTGTTCCTAGCGTGGTCGGCCACTAGGAGTCATCCCAGGCTGAGAGGGTGGGTCCGAGGATGAGGACCTCTGTCTTGTCCGAGTTCAGCTTCAGTCGGCTGTTCCTCATCCATTCGGCGACGGCCGTCATTCCCTATGGAGGTTGGTTTTGGCGGTGTGCGCATCCTTGGTGAGGGAAAGGATGAGCTGGGTGTCGTCTGCATAGGAGTTGATGTTGAGGTCGTGCTGGCGGGCGACTTGAGCGAGGGGGGCCATGTAGATATTGAACAGCATCTGGCTGAGGGAAGATCCCTGGGGTACGCCGCAGATGATGTTGGTGGCTCCGGAGCGGAAGGGAGGGAGGCGGACGCTCTGGGTTCTGCCGGAGAGCAAGGATGTGGTCCAGTCCAGGACCTTTTCTTGGATTCCGGCTTCTTGGAGATGTGTCATTAGCGTGCAGTGGCAGACCGTGTCGAAGGCGGCTGACAGGTCCAGGAGGATGAGGGCCAATGTTTCACTGTTGTGAAGTTGGGCCCTTATGTCGCCTGTGGCGGCGATGAGGGCTGTCTCAGTGCTGTGGTTTCTTCGGAATCCGGACTGGAACGGGTCCAGGATGCTTTTGTCCTCGAGGTAGCGGGTCAATTGCGTGTTGACATTTTTCTTGATGACCTTCACCGGGAACGGGAGCAGGGAGATGGGCCGGAAGTTCTTGAGTTCTTTGGGGTCCGCCTTGGGATTCTTGAGCAGGGTGTTGATCTCGGCGTGTTTCCAGCTTTCCGGGAAGGTGGCTGTCTGGAAGGAGGCATTGATTACTTTCCAAAGTTGGGGTGCGATGGCTGAGTCGGCTTTGTAGAATATGTGATGAGGGCTGGGGTCGGACGGTGATCCTGAGTGTATGGAGTTCATGATCTTGCGGGTTTCGTTGTCGTTGACGTTGGTCCAGGAGGTCAGGCGGTTGATGCTGTTGGAGTTCGCGAGTGGGGAGGGGCTTGGTGTTGCCATGGTGGTCGTCAAGCTGAAGCTGTCGTGGATGTCAGCGATTTTGCGGTGGAAGAAGGTGGCCAGCGAGTCGCAGAGTTCTTGTGAGAGCGGGACGTCATTGGCATTGGCATTGGCGCTGAGGTTGACGAGTTCTTTCACAATGCTGAAGAGCTCTTTGCTGTTGTCTGCGTTTTTGTCCAAGCGGGTTTTGAAGGAAGATCTCTTGGCAAGTCTGATGAGGAGGTGGTGACTGTGGGTGGTGTCTTTGTGGGCTGCGTGGTTGTCTGGTGTTCGTTCGTGGAGCCATTTCTTCTCCAGTTTCCAGCAAGTACATTTGGAGGTCTGGAGTTCTTTGGTGAACCAGGCAGCTTTCTTGCTACTGTGGTTGTGGGAAGGTTTCTTGAGCGGGCGAGGGTGATGGCGCAGTCGGCGATCCACTGTTTGAGGTTGCGGGTGGCGGCGTCTGGGTCGGTGGGGGTCAGTGGGTGGGATCAGGGCGAGGGTGGCGGTCAGCTGGCCCTCAGTGACTTTGCTCCAGGATTATCAGGCGGCAGTTGGGCATGGTGGTGCGTGGTGGGCTTTTTGTAGGTGAAGGGGACGCAGCAGTGATCAGTCCAGTGGGGTTCGGTGGTGTGGTCGAAGGAGATGCGGCGCTCGTGGAGAAGATGGGGTCAAGCATGTGGCCGGCGGTGTGGATGGGATTGGTGACGAGCTGTCTGAAACCAAGGTTGGCGAGATTTTAGATCAGGGTGGTGGAGTTGGCGTTGTTGTTGTTCTTGAGGTGGAAGTTCAGGTCCCCTAGTAGGATGTAGACTGTGGAGGCAAGTGCGTGGGTGCTGACTGAGTCCGGGGTCCAGGGGGCCTGTAGATGAGTGTTCCTCTGAGGGAGGTGTTGGGGTCGGTGTGGATCCGGAAGTGTAAGTGTTTGGCGGTGCTGAGGGTGTCGTCTGTGTGGGTGGAGACCTTGAGGGTGGACTTGTGGATGATGGCTATTCCTCCTCCAGTTCAGTTGGTGCGGTCTCTGCGGGCGATCTTGTAGACGTCCGGGATGGCAATGGCGATGTTTGGGGCCGAGGCGTCGTTCCACCAGGTCTCAGTCAGGAAGGCAACATCTGGGACGGAGGTGTCGAGAAAGTCCCATAGCTCGACTGCATGTTTGCGTGCGGAGCGGGTATTGAGGAGTCTGCAGCGGAGGTTGTTGGGTCTGGTCCGTGGTGGTTTGGTGGCTCTGTTGCAGGTGAAGCGGCAGGTGCGGCAGGAGAAAGGTCCGTGGGTGCGTTTCGGGGCAGCCCGGAAACAGCTGTGGTCTCGGCCGGCATTGAGTGCATGGAGGGTGCTGGCGTCGTACTGGAGTCTGGTGTTGTGGCGATTGCGGGGGCCAGGGGTTCTGGTGCTGGGCATGGTCCAGGCGCGGACAGGAGCAGACGGGCTAGCCTCTGGCACGCCTCCGACACGCCAGCGGCATGCCGGCTGCCCGCGATTGCGCATCGGCCACCATTTAAGGCGGGGAGGGAGGGAGGAGCAGCTGGGAGGCGGGAGCGGGGCGGCGAATGGACGGCGAGGGAGCGGGACCGCAGGGAAGCAGCGGCTGGATACGGGCAGAGGATACAGAAGAGAAGAGGGGGTGGGGGTGACGAGCAGAGCGCAAGGGCAATAGGGCAGAAAACAAAGCTCAGAACACGCACAGGGCACAACAGTGGAAATAAAAATGTACAGGTGGCAATAACAGTTAAACACACAGGGGTAAAAAACTGGCAAGAAAGAAGTGGCACAGAACAAACTGAGTGGTACAAGACGAGTGGCACAGAACAGACAGTAATACACTAAGAGGCACAGAACAGATATGGGGCACAGCTGACAACGGCAACGCACAGGGGGCACGGCAGGGTCAAACTCCTGCTCAGAGCGGCAGCAAGGGGGTGGAGACAGAGGCTCACAGGTGGAGCTGTGTGGCAGGAGGGGAGTGACCTGGCCTGCAAGCAGGGTCAGGGGTCGCTATGAATTGTTTGTAGTTGCTTTCCCTGGGCTGGCTCATTTTAGTCAAGCAGACCTCATCAGAAGACATCTGTACTTGATGATTTTGTAGAGGGTTATGAGCTGAAATATGGGCAAACATCCTACTTGAAATTTAAGGACACTATATTCCGTGATATTGAAAAAGCCTTTGACAAGTGGTTGAACATCCTATTGATGAAGACTG
The DNA here is from genome assembly GCF_964263255.1 of Lissotriton vulgaris. Taxonomy (NCBI): domain Eukaryota; kingdom Metazoa; phylum Chordata; class Amphibia; order Caudata; family Salamandridae; genus Lissotriton; species Lissotriton vulgaris. The sequence continues at coordinate 1,330,439,026 of NC_141696.1, read as the reverse complement.
CAGTCATAAATAAAACCAACTGGCAGAATTAGAAGTGGTCAAATCAGCTCATTTTTTAACCCAGCAATCACCCAAGCATGGTTGATCTCTCTCTGATGTTGTACATTGTTCGGACGCGTGGGGTTCTAAATTTAGACATGATTTTAGCATTTATTCCACAAAAAGGAAATATATAGCTGTGTTTGACTTTGAATGTTATGAAACTCATTTTGCTCTCTTCTCATCTTTTAATTCCTTTCCCATCATTTGACAAACTTCAAATTATAAATGGATCAAGTCTATTGGATCTGAATTAATGTGGAAAGTGGAAGCCCCTTGCAATTTGGGAATTTTTCTACTGCTCTTTGGTATTATTCATGGGTTTTTCCCACTTGCTGGGCTCATGTTCTTCAAGTCCTCAATCAGTTTAGTTACAGAGGCTATTTCTGGTCACACTAAAAGCCACACAAAGCCTTTTCCCAAAGAATAAACACTTCTGGCATAGCAGTGCAATTCTGTATTATTTTAACTGAAGCCGGCGTTTCCTGAATGAATCAATAAAGTTTACAGCTGTGTACTTGCATTCATTCCAAAGCAAGCAGCAGTACCAGCATAACAGTTCATGGAAGCCCACAAAGGCTCAACACATGCAGAGGGCCACTCATTCGGGAATTTTTCAAGCCAGCGCAAAGTCACTTTTCTAGGATATTTATATCAAGTATCATGTCTAGTGTTTAAATAATGAAATCAAATATTTTTGTTCTGAAGATGCTCCAGGGATGCATGTAACTTGTTACAGAACACCCGAATCAAAAAACATACGAGCATACACATATACACCTCACTTGCGTTGTAGTGATGCACACGCAATGAAGTTATATCTCAATTTCAATAACCAAAATGTGCAAAATAGGCCTGAAGTTCATATTATGTGATGCTTTTCTTTTATTTTTCACAAATAGTCTAAATTACAAAGGTCACAATAGACAATATATCAAACAACCCACGCATGTTTCGACTTGTCTACTTTATTAAGGCTGTAAAAAGGCAATACAAAATAAGGAACGGTTTAACAAGTAACAATCCAATTACAATAGAAAACCTGAAGGTGTTACTGAAACAGAACAATGTAACAACTAGTAAGGTATTAAAAGAACAGTAAGACGCACCGAAAATGAACTTTCATAACCGGGTAATCATGGAAGCTTTTTTTTTATTTCAGTAATTTTTTATTGAAAATAAAGACATATATACAAGGTGCACTTTCCCATGGTAAAATAGAGAAAGGTGGGCAAGGGAAGAGAAAATCAGTTGATGTGGGGTTAACATGGTAAAACTGTGCTTTACTAAGTATTGACAGAGTAAATATAGGAGTGCCGAAAGACGCAAAAAAGGCCAAAGAAGTAAGATGTAAAGGAACAATATAGGGTGGTTCACACCTATAGTTTAATAAGGAGGGTTGAATTACTGGTAACGCTTGTTCCTTTTGAACTAATAGCCTTGTAGATGGATGCAATCATTAAACTGAAAGATTTTCCAGGGTTTTGACTTTCATTGGATCAGTTGTATAACGAGTTAAAAAAACGTAGTTCATGATCAAGAGGTTCATTTGAGCTGACTTACACGATATGGCTGAGATACCCGCCACCCCCTCTCAACACAATCCCCAAGGATGGGAAACCGGAACCAGTTCTGAAGTTTTTGGAGACGGGAGGGAGTGACCCTCCCGGGCCGTATTTATTAAAATATGAAACAAAATTAAAACATTAAAATAAACAGTTTCATATTATGTACAATTTCATTACCACATTGCGATGTTTGGCTAACCTTAACATATCCTCTAGTACAAAGGTTCTCCTAGCCGAACTAACATCCTACCAAACATTTACTTAACTTTTGAAATTGTACATCCTAACGTTTAAGGGCCAACGGCAAGGTCGTAACCGGTGTCAAGATCCCTAACCCAGACATATCCCCCTCACTTGTGAGGGGCGGCACGGAGGCTTACCTCAAGTGCAACTACCAATTTCCCTTGACTTGACGGGGGCCCCAATAAAACTCGACGCCACTTAAAGGTCGTACGAGGACTCGTGTGAGGTATCTAGAAGGTAGCGTAGACCCCCCCCCAAACCCCACACAACTTACCACATCTGCCGTCGCAGACGTACTGGCCCCGGGAAATTCCCCAGGAGGGGGCTGTAACCCCTCCTACCCATGAAGGGGCCTTGACCGCCTTCCCTTTCCTTTCGGCGACCCATCCTTAGAAGGGAACGCCTCCCCGTTGAGGGGCCAATGGCCACCTCCCCCGAGCGCCCCCATCCGTAATGGGTGACGCCCACTCATAGGGATCTTCCAATTAGTGCTCACCGATCATGACCTTACCGCCCGACCAAAATAAATACGACAAAGATAACTAAATAACTAAAGACTAAATATAACAGACAGTAGCAACGACAACTTTATTCAAAGCATGCCTACTGATGAACACTAAATCAGAATTACTTTATTCGCAAAAAAATAACACAAAACGATCATTCTTTATTGCATACTCAAAATCTTCACGATAATACCGCAACCTGTAAACGAAAATCAGAATTATCAATCAAACTTTATTAAAACCACACGCTGTCTTCAGGGGCTGGTGGGTGGGTCAAAATTGGCTCTTCGTTCCGTCTCGAGCTCACGTGCAGCGAGGAGGTGCAGCTTCAGAGCACAGGAACAAGAGGATGCTTTCTGGTCTTGCTCCTCCTTTTATCCGTCTTCAGGGCGGGCGTAAACCCGCCCCTGCCTGCCCCAAGGGCGTGGCCAGCCGCGTCAGTGTCTAGGCCAACCCACTCTAGGGCGGGAAAAAGGCGCGCCCCGGCTACGCCGCTTCGGGCATAACAGCCGAGACTCGCCTCCCGCCCAAGATGGCTTCCCGGGGGGATTGTGGTACTCTGCCATACGTTCGGGGGGACCGATTGGTCGCCCCTTGCCATATGGCTGAGATACCCGCCACCCCCTCTCAACACAATCCCCAAGGATGGGAAACCGGAACCAGTTCTGAAGTTTTTGGAGACGGGAGGGAGTGACCCTCCCGGGCCGTATTTATTAAAATATGAAACAAAATTAAAACATTAAAATAAACAGTTTCATATTATGTACAATTTCATTACCACATTGCGATGTTTGGCTAACCTTAACATATCCTCTAGTACAAAGGTTCTCCTAGCCGAACTAACATCCTACCAAACATTTACTTAACTTTTGAAATTGTACATCCTAACGTTTAAGGGCCAACGGCAAGGTCGTAACCGGTGTCAAGATCCCTAACCCAGACATATCCCCCTCACTTGTGAGGGGCGGCACGGAGGCTTACCTCAAGTGCAACTACCAATTTCCCTTGACTTGACGGGGGCCCCAATAAAACTCGACGCCACTTAAAGGTCGTACGAGGACTCGTGTGAGGTATCTAGAAGGTAGCGTAGACCCCCCCCCAAACCCCACACAACTTACCACATCTGCCGTCGCAGACGTACTGGCCCCGGGAAATTCCCCAGGAGGGGGCTGTAACCCCTCCTACCCATGAAGGGGCCTTGACCGCCTTCCCTTTCCTTTCGGCGACCCATCCTTAGAAGGGACCGCCTCCCCGTTGAGGGGCCAATGGCCACCTCCCCCGAGCGCCCCCATCCGTAATGGGTGACGCCCACTCATAGGGATTTTCCAATTAGTGCTCACCGATCATGACCTTACCGCCACAGGTCCGGATAGTTGACCGGCTATCCGGACCCCCCACCACACTCCTACCTAAAGGTCATGTTTAACGTCTTCAGCCAAGCTATGAAGTCTCCTATGAGTAACTCATTCCCCATCCGAGACAAATGAACACCATCCCCCAAGTACATACTGTCATCATTAATACATCCATGCGCGATAGAATGCAGTGCATTGGAACGGAACAACCTACTTACTTTGTTATTAATTTTTCTCACAGAGTGATTAAGAGCAGAAACCGAAAAAGCCCCCCGCCACACTTTTCGTGGGATCATATGGGACCATGCAATCGTGCACCCTGGAACTCTCCTCGCTAACCAACTTACAGTGGAAAGCATCGCTTCCAGGAGAAGTCGTCTACCAGTGGTGACCAAATCATTGCCCCCAAGATGTACTATGACTACAGACGGCGGTGACCTCGTCCGCCCTAGCAAACCCTCGAAAAATGATTGGAACTGGTCAATACAGAGACCGCCCTTTCCGTAGAAGGACACACTGTACCCGTATTCCCCAGCCACGTGCACCATGTCACCTGCCTTGAATACGTCCGCGGCACGCCTCACGTATGAGTGGCCCACGACCCACACCTCCTTTTTAACAGCCGGTGATGTCTGACCGCTGGCCCGGTGTTGGGTCGACTGCCTAGTCCGCCCCGCCTCGTAGGCTTGCGTAACTGAAAACCAAACAAAAACAAGAAGCGTGAGTACATCATTACGGCTTCACAACATGTGCAAACGCACATACCTTTTATAACAATTGGAGGACCAACGCCCCACACGTTTAACTTGTTCCACATTCAGACCTCTGGCTGTAGCCTCTGTAGCAGCCCCTATCCGAAAGGAATGGGTCCCAAATTCGCCCGGGTTCAAGCCCGCAGCTGTAATCGACATCGCAAGCACCCGCTGAAACTGAAACCTTGTCAGTGGGGTGGCGTCCGCGTGTCTCAACAAGGTCCCCCCCCATGATGCCACCCTTCGTGTTAAATAGTCCTCTAAACACTTCACTGGGCACATGGACGACCCGGGAATCCTGCGTATAATTATGCATTCACCCATCCCACTCTGGTCGGTTTTGGACCTCACAAACGAGACAGTCATCGTCTCCCCTCTGATCTGAACGTGCTCTGCGCACAGTCCTCCCGTCACATCCTGCTTGTTCCTTGCCACTAATTCGCTTACCCGCATAGCCCCATGAAATGCCAGCGTAAAAGCGGCTCGGAATAACACTGTCTCAAACTGAGACGAACATGTTGTAGGGAGTCTGGATAATAACTGGGCCAACCTATCCAAACCTATCGGGCGCCTCTCATCTATTCTGCGACCCTCAAGGCGTTGCCACCCACGTAGCGCTTTTTGCACAACGAAAGACGCTGTCGGGTCCTGGATCCCATGAGCCCTAGCAACAAAGGAAATGGCAGCCCGATGCCTCTGGGCCGTGGCCACCGTCTTTCCTGCCAGATGTAATGACATCAGGAAGTTCACAACCCCTTCCTCCTGGCCCCAAAGCTCCTCACTAGCAGTCCCCAAAAAGGCTAAATAGGACCGGAACGCCCCTTCATATGCCTTCCTCGTCCTGGGTGCTAAACTCTCTCCCACGAGGTTACGAAGTTCGGGGCACCGAGAGACCAAAGAGCTTCGGGAAAGGGTGCCGGCTCCGGGTCCGCTGTGGGCAGAAAACCCCAGAAGGCCTGCATACGAAAACGAGAAAGGGCATCAGCCGCCTGGTTCATTACCCCAGGGACATGTCTTGCTTTGAATAAGACATTCAGTTGCATACACAGTAATACGATCTCCTTGAGCAGCCTCAAAACCCATTTGCATCGTGCTGCCTGACTATTGATACACTCAACCACGGTCATATTGTCAGACCAAAATACCACAGAGTGATCTCTGAACCCTCCGGGCCACGTTCTCAGGGCCACGAAAATGGGGAAAAGTTCCAGGAAAGCAATGTTACTTGTCAGTCCACTGTTATGCCACCATGCCGGCCATTTCTGTGCAGACCATCGAGCACCGAAAATGGCACCAAAACCTACACTCCCTGCCGAATCTGTCCACAGCCCCAGCTCCTCAGAGGACACGGCTGGTTTATTCCAGACGACTCGACCATTGAAATCCGCCAGAAATGCCAACCAAATGCGCATGTCCTGGCGGACCTCGGCCGAGAGCCTCGTGCGATGATGGCCCTCCTTCAATCCGACCATGGCTTGAGCGATCGAACGGGAAAAGGGGCGGGCCATAGGTATAACTCTCAGGGCAAAATTCAACTGGCCCACTAACTGCTGTAACTGATGCAGCTTAACCTTAGCTTCACTCAGACACATTTGCAGGGATGCCCTGAACTTAAACACTTTATCACTTGGTAAACGGAAACAACCTTCTCCGGAGTCTAACTCGATCCCCAGAAACTCGAGGCAAGTCGAAGGACCCACCGTCTTACCTGGTGCCAATGGCACGCCAAACTGATTCATTAAAACACAAAATGCAGCCAAAGCTTGCCCACATTCCGGATCCCCGGCTGCCCCCAGGAACAAAAAATCATCGAGATAATGCATCACATGTAGACAACCCGTCTTCTTTGTGAAGACCCATTGTAGAAAACTACTCAATTTCTCGAAATAGGCACAAGAAATTGAGCATCCCATCGGCATACATCTATCCATATAATACTGACCCTGAAACATGAAACCCAGTAGGCGCTGATCGTCTGGATGTACCGGGAGCAACCGGAACGCTGACTCGATATCAGATTTTGCCATCAGCGCCCCGGGCCCCAGGCGATTCAAAATGGCCACGGCCTCATCGAAAGATGCGTACCGTACCGAACACATTTCCGGGTCTATCGCTTCGTTTACGGAAAGACCACGAGGGGCTGACAAATTATGTATCAGCCGAAACTCACCCGGGTCCTTCTTGGGGACCACTCCTAAAGGCGAACAGACAAAGTTAGCCACCGGGGGTACACTAAACGGACCGGCGAGTCGACCTCGAGTAACCTCCTTCCGGATCTTTTCCTGTACCACGGTCGTATGCTGCAAGACCGATATCTGATTTTTGCATTTTTCCACACCCTGAAAGTCCCCCACTGGGATGCGGAAACCATATGAAAACCCGTTCCGCAACACCCCAGCGGAAGCACGATCCGGGTATTCACTGAGCCAGGGAATCATTGCCAAGGTATCAATCGGGGTAGGTAAAGGCGCCCCTCGGACTATGTTAGACCTGTTTGGCACCTCCTCTACCCCCGTTATCACCCGTTTTGGCTCTGCACGTGGACTCAGGATGGGATGATTGCCCACACCCACTACATTCGTGTTTAAATTTGCACGATCCCTGGGGCCTAGTACATTTACTCCTGTTAAAATTCCAACAAACCCCCTTTTTACCTGTATTACCGGTAGGCCTCGAGTGATTGTCGGTACCCGTACCTGATCGAAAAGGCGTCCCCGCATACTGACGGGAGGATTCGCCCACATTACTCCCTACTAATGGCACTTTCAACATACCAGTCTCCTTCATTTTGGACCAGGACACAGAATCATAACAATCCCAAGTTAAGTTTTTATCATGTTCTTTTGCTTTTCTGAAAAGATTATCATAGCAAAACCAATGATTACCCTCGTGTGATACCGAGTACCCCATGATCCGTGACTGATAACTCGGCAACTCGGGTAGCAATTCGGGCCTCCGTTCTCCCAAGATCGATGTGAAAATTCCCCATGCCTTGCCCCAATTGCCAACGTTTTCATTAACCTTAAAGGCGGCCATCTTTGCGCGCCAAACACTCGGATGCATGAGATCCTTCTGACCTTTAACATGCTCCATCTCATAATGATCAGTAAGCAACGAGAAGATGTTCACATATTCCCCTGCCCATATCTTTTCTTTAATAGCTAAAGGAACATGCTGACCCAACCTCTCCCTTCGAGAGGGAGCCGACTCTTCCCTCGCAATCGGCAATGGCCGCTTACCTGAACTGGACGCTGTCTCTGCGACCAAAACAGTCCCCTGTGGCTTCTCTACGGCCGCAGCCGGCGTGGATACCTTCGCTGCTTCACGAGTTTCCCGCAGTTGATTCATTAACACCTGCGCGTCGACAGCCGTGGCGCCCTTGCTACTTTTACCCAACCACGCTGCTACTTGTGCTGCCAGCTCGGGCGGCATGTCTTCCCCGGACACGGGGGTGACCACCACGGGAATCGGATTCCCTTCCTCCGGCACAGGAGTGGGTGCTTCGAGCGGGGCACCGGGACCCGGGGTATCTCCCCCAGCTGCTCCTCTCCTGGGCCTCTTGCCTTTTCCTCCCGGGGCCGTTCCCTCCAAAGGACGTTTCGGGCCCCCTTCCTCATTTTTATCCATCCGCCTTTTTAGGTCGGTCATCTCCTTCATGAGAACACACAGCATCTGTTCGGTAGTCATTCGCTTTCCCGCCTTCTTCGGCATTCTCCGACAGAGTATCTGTAAAACAAACGAGAAAGATTACAACGCTCAAAATTGGCTCTTCGTTCCGTCTCGAGCTCACGTGCAGCGAGGAGGTGCAGCTTCAGAGCACAGGAACAAGAGGATGCTTTCTGGTCTTGCTCCTCCTTTTATCCGTCTTCAGGGCGGGCGTAAACCCGCCCCTGCCTGCCCCAAGGGCGTGGCCAGCCGCGTCAGTGTCTAGGCCAACCCACTCTAGGGTGGGAAAAAGGCGCGCCCCGGCTACGCCGCTTCGGGCATACCAGCCGAGACTCGCCTCCCGCCCAAGATGGCTTCCCGGGGGGATAGTGGTACTCTGCCATACGTTCGGGGGGACCGATTGGTCGCCCCTTGCCAAAAGTAATCTTTAGGATCCAGTGTTCATTTGTGCCAGTAAGAGCCACATATGAAAAAACAGAGTCTATGACTCCACATAGGCAAAAGAAGGCCAGAGAGCACAAAAGGGGATATTGGTAATGTGTAAAGAGAACCACTGCTCATCCTCATATCATCTGGCGGCGAGATGGCTGCTAAAGATACTGGGGCAGATTTACAAGCCCCCTGAGCCACCAGTATGTCACTTTTTGTGTGACGTACTGTAGGCGCATGTTACTGACCCATATTTACAAGGACGTGGCTTTTCCTGTCCTTGTAATTATGGCCCCTTTACACGCAGCACTTTGCGTGAAAGGCGTGTTCCATGGGTGTTGCTGTGGGTGTTTCGAAGCAACACCCATGGAATAAGACACATTTCCAGATTTACGAGGAATCGGAAATGCATTTGAATGCTACGCCACCCTAGGGGTGGCGTAGGGAGGCACAACGAGGAGAAATGTTTTCATTTTTCCTCGTGTTTTCCTCTATCAATGCGTGCTGCAGCACACATAGGAAGAGGAAAATGCCTGTAGTGATTGTTTTTGTGCAGGAAGTTACCCCTTCCTGCACAAAAACAATCTTTCCATGACGCAGGCATCCTATCACCATGGTGCAAGGGTGCCTGCGCTGGCATATGGCAGCTGTTTGTGCGCCAGCGCTGAGGAGAGCACATTGTAAATATGTCGCATTCCTGTGCCTTGGAAGTGGCACATTGTGGCGCAGCCAAAGGGCTTGCGTTGCCGCGCTGCAACACTTCCCTGTAAATCTGCTGCACTGTGTGTGTCAGTAAACTGTAGGGCAGTTATATGGTGCATGGTTAAAAATCACTGACAATAAACCGTTATATTTTTTCCACAAAACCAACAATTACTACATACCATATAAAAAACAGGCCGGGCCTTCTCTTTTCTGATATTAAAACAACTAAATGAAGGTTTGCTTGCAAATCAAAGCGCACTAGTTTACTGCACTATAATATAATGTCATTGTCAAATCAAAGGTAGCTCACCAAAAATCTGAGAAAAGACTTGTTAAAGCGTTCACGTTTCATTGATCCCTAAACAGAAACTGACAACCCCTGAGCTATATGAATCTGTTTCACTTGAACAGAGGGAATTCAACGTAAATAGATAGTGCTGAGGGGGTCCTCATCAAGTTACAGAGCTGGTGACAGAAAGTGAATATGTTAGTGTCGAGGGACACGGTCCCTCGCGGTTCCACCAGTGATCTAAGAAACTCCCTGAGAAAAATGAAAGATTCGGTAGCGACTGTATAACACAGCACGGAGTGTCTGAAGGTATACAGTCATTAATTACCTACAGATTACTTTCTTGTATAAACTGACATAACTGAGACCCATCATTATTCAGTGAGTACGACCCGCCATTCTTAAAGTGTTCTTGCACGTTGGTGCTGCTAACATAAGCATGTGCTTTAGGACTGACGTCAAAGACCAGGAAATTATATAGGCGTATGTTTCTAAGGAAGCAGTTTTTGTTAGTCTCGGCTTCTTTAGCCTTCAGGGAAAAACCGTTTACGTAGAATATGCGTATTCCACTATTCAAAAGAAAGCCTGCTTTCTCTCCTCCAAACGTCATTTCCTGTATCAGTTTACATTTGTGTGTGTTGTTGGCAGCTCAAAAACGTATAAGTGGCTGGGATATGGTATCACGTTTAACAATGAAGTAGTAGATTTTACAAGATCCTTGCAACACTTTCACGCCACCATTGAATCACTTTTGTGACGCAGCGGCGTCATAAACAATGTGCCACATTTGCAACGTAACGCATCTAGGAAGATGTGTCACGTTGTAAAGCCCTGCATCACATTATACCTGCGTCAGGTATAATCAGGGCACGAGTCCTAAAAAGAGAAGTGGGGGGACGCTGTCACAGGAAGTGACGTCACGACAGGAAGTGACATCACGAAAGGTGTGCTCCGATCTCGTCCCAGAGAGGCCAAAGAGTGAAGTCCACCTGTTTAACAGGGGGGACAGCATCCACCCGGTAAAATAAGTGCGGGGATGCCGTCCCCCTGCGTGGTACACAGACTCGAGCCCTGGGTATAATGTATGCAGGGTGGGCGTTCCAACGCAAGAAAGTCTCCTAAAAGTGACAAAGTGAAATCCACAAGATTTCACTGCATCACTTCTACAACGCCACTGCATCAAAACCTTATGCCTGTTTGAAACAGGCATAAGGAGTGACGCAGCACAATAGGAATAGGCATTTCTGGGCATTGCTGGAGTTGTGTTGTGATTGCGACATAACTACAGCTGCGTTACCTTTATGCCAACAGAGGCGCGATGCATCTGTCAATCCTTGAAGGAATTAGGGGGCATATTACCAAGCAATAGCGATAATTATCGCTATTGCTTGGTTAGAGACAAAAATGTAACGCTGAGCTACGGCGATTTTTACCGCAAATAAACCTTGGTATTACCAAGGTTTATCGCAAATGCGATAAAAATCGCCCGCAATGCATGAATATCGCTGAAAAGTCAGCGATATTCATGCATTATCGAGCTAATGCTCTTAGCCATGTTATCCACCTCCCATTGGATAACATGGCTAAGAACTGCTCAGGGCAGGTGGTAGCTTTTGGAGATATTCGCGCTTAGCGCGAATATCTCCAAATGTTGGTAATAGGAGATAGCGATGTTAGCGACTGTTTTCAGTCGCTAACATCTTGGCACGCCCACTTTGCATGTCATTAGTGATAAATATCACTGACATGCAAAGTGGGGCTCAAGATGGTCGCTATCTCCTACTAGCTGTCACTAACTGGTGTTAGCGACAGCTAGGTAATAGGGAGATAATTTTATCTCTGCTTTCTTGGCTTTTAAAGCCAAAAAAGCGGAGATAAACCCCCTTGATAATATGCCCCTAGATTGGTTAGAAATGGGGGAGAGGATTTAGCCTTACGGCTAGCGCGGTCAGCTTCGAAGCTGGTGGTGGTGGAGTCTTGGCAACAATGCTCAACATCCTATGATTCTGGGCAAATCACTGAATCTCCCTGTGCAAAACAAAAATGAATGTGTCCTTCTGCAATTAAACTGGCGCTCATGTAAAGCGCTCTGATACCGGATATCTCGGGTCTAGTTTGCGATATAAAACCCTAAAAAAGCATTCTTATGTCAACCCCAACTACTATGGTACGTTTTCAATCCTCAATTTGTGCTCCTCCAGATCAAACACTTAAAATATACTGCACAGTTACACAATTGTTTTACTGTACAGTCAGCTCAAAAGGATACTAGATGAGTGCCCTTCCATATAGGTTTCCCTTGTCTTCATTGCTTAAGTTCATTCTGTGAATGCCAAAAGTAGTAAGTGCATTCTGTGAATACCAAAATAGTAGTAAGTTTATGATTGAGTCTTAAATTCATTCTGTGAATCGGGCCCACAAAATCCAGACCAATTAGGTAAGTATAAAAAGGTAAACTTATAGTTTATTTTGTTGAACCACACAGGACTTGCCTCAGCCAAGTAAGAAATACTTTCAAATGCAAGGCTGTACACATGAATGCAACTGTGGATGTGTTGGAATCATTTACAGATTTGCATTACTTTTATAACAGTTCAAAATACAGTAAAATTAGTGTTAATTACTTTTAGATTACTTTTCAGTTACTTTCAGCACTTGAGGTGATATGCCGAGATATCATGCACTAGAGTGGGTCACTTACAGGTAAGTATGACAATTCTTAGGTTAAAGCATAGTTACTTTTTTTCATACAAAACAGTAAGTCAACAGAAAATTTTTGGGAAATGCCATTGGTTCCTATGGGAAAAAGAAGGTTATCGATTTACAGGTAAGTAGACGACCTGCAAGAATAGTTTTTGGGGGTTAGAACCAAGGTTCAGGCAGACACTCAAATTGCACCACCATCGGCGGCACTAGGGCAGCCGGGTGCAGAGTGCAAGATGCCAATGTTAGTCCATGGGGCACCTTGGTTGAGGGGCTGCTAACGGGCAGGCCACTCGGTCTCAGGAGCCAAGCTCCTTGGGTTAAGGTTAGGGCAAAGGGATTTCCAGGTCAGCACCAAGTCCACACCACCAGCGGTGCAGGGATGGCTGGGTGCAGGGTGCTTCGGAGGGGTCAGGAGCCACATGCAATCCTATAAAGGTTGTCGGTTTTGGATTTTGGCTGCAGGCTCGGTCAAGGAAGTCTTCTGGGAGGAACCAACAACTGGGCAGGTCAGTTGGAGTGCTCAGGGATATAGTTGCAGCTCAGGTCCTCTTTTCCAGGGCACTGGCTGGACAGATACAGGGGTTCCTTTTGAGGTTGGATTTGACCTTACCGGGCCACTTGTGGTTGGGAGGGTTCTCTTGCAGAGGCTGCAGGTGCTGTCAGGGAGACCTGGAGGGGTCAACATATGGTGGACCCAGGAGAGTTGGTTGGTGGACCTCGCTGGGACCGGTGGGTCACTTGGACTCAAGCCATAGGCGACGGGTGCAGTGGTGGGTCCAGGCATCAGGTTTCTTCGTCCTCAGAAGGCTCAGAGCTTTTCTTTGTAGTTTTTGTTGAATAGAGCTGCTGTTCGCTGGAGATCCAGTCTTTGCTGAAGACAGTCAGTTCTCCTAGGGGTTCTGGAGGTTGCTGTCTGCAGGACTAGTCAACTTTTGTTGGAGGATCTCCGGAAACCGCATACTGGCCATTAGGGCTGGGGCCAAGTCAGTTCTTCTCTGTAGTCTCCTCTGCTGTGTGACTTATTCTGTCCTTCTTCTTCATAGGTTGCAGGAATCTAAGGAGGCAAGGTTCAGGGTCACCCCTAAATACTAAATACTAAAGTTAGGGATGTTTACAGGGGTGTGCAGGTCGGGACCAATGGGCCCTTGTTTGGGGTGGGTACACCCCATATTATGCCACCCTCCAGTGGGAGGGGAGCATGAGCCTCTCTCTAATTGGCTGGGTCCCCTCGTCTTCAAGATAGAGATACTAAGATTTGTGCTTCACCCCACCTCCTCCACCTGAGGGGTGGGGTTGGCGAAGGTGGGCACAGCTCTCCTCCTATCTAGGTTTTACTGCTGAGTCTCACGCCCGAAGTGATGGTCTGAACCAGTGGGAGCCAGTTGCTGGGGGCAGAGAAAGGGAGGGACAGCTTACAAAGGCAGCAGGCCTTTTAAACACCCCCTTTGTGGACACAGCCCATCCTGGGGGAGGAGGCATGACACCTCTGCCCAGGGTGGGCTTTGTTTCTGAACCCAGAGAGCCGAGTCTCTCTACCCAGGGATGCCGAAACCTGTCTGGCGGTAGCAAATGGCAGGCGGCCATTCAGAAATCACATAAGGGCTGGCCGTTCTACAGGGGGCATCTCTAAGATGCCCTCTGTGTGCATTTTACATTAAATCCCACACTGGCATCAGTGTAGGTTAAATGTGCTGAGAAGTTTCCTACCAACTCCCAGACCATATACTCTTTGTGGCTTTACTGCACTTGCAATGTCTAAGAATGCACTGAGATGTTGGAGGGGTACAGGGCTCATGCAAATGTACCCTCACCTGGGGGCTAGTGCACCATGCTAGAGGGATGACTTACCTAGGCCCCAAACAGTGGGGTAGGCACCCCAGAACATAACAGGAACCGGCTTGCAGCAGTCCTCAGGGCCATCCGTGGCTCTGTGAGAAAGGCTGCGTAGCTCTGGTTTAGTACTGTACATATTTTGACAATAGGGGTTACATTATATGTTAAACTACAAACCAATATGCTCTAATAATATTATGCCCTAAGGTTTGAAGAATCGATGGTTCACACAGAATTGATATGTTAAATAACAGAATATTGCAAGCTGCAGATATTAAGTGCATTGTCTATGTTTATTGTTTTCATATTTTAATTGAGCACCAAAATGGTGCTTTTTAGAATTAGAAAGGCAGTTGAACTGCTGAAAAGCGTCTCTCTGTCCTTCTTGTCGCTGTGTCCAGAGAGGCAAGATCAAATAAAAAGGTTTAAATTGCTCCTAACTTCGAGTGCTAGCTCTCTTACTTATGAAGTTTGGGAGGTTTTGTGGAGTTAAGAGATGCCAGCGGAGGAGTCTCACTATGCACCACCAGTGATATGGATGCTTCCAAGTGATTTGCATGGAAATGTGCAAATCACTTGAAGCTCCACCTGTTTGGCCATGCCCACATTAGTAGTATGCAGAGGTCTTCCTGCCTTTTGCCAGGATGATGGATAGCTTAAGAAGCGGCTGCCCGGTGTGTTCCCGGGTGATTTTGGCAAGGAGTTCCTGGTGCCAAGGAATATGAAGACATGTCCACCAAACAAAGAAGCACTTACTGCAAATAGTTAAGAGAAAGGTCTCTTGTTTGATTGACTCTTTGTAGACTTTTTGTCTTCTCTCCAGGAGGATTCATGCTATCACATATTTCTTGATAAAGACGTACCATGAACAATCACATTGCCAAAACGTACACAAGGTCACTGGTATGGGAAACATAATTTAACCTCCAGTCACAACCTCTGCCTTTACAACGCAGTCACTACCATGATTGTGATGTTACCATGCATTCCTTTAACCCACAAGTTGTTGCAATGACTTTCTCTAGGGGGCATGTTGATGGACTGGTATTGCATTTTTAAGTCCAACACCTTCCCAACTGTTGCCTAGACTGGAGTTGGAATAGTAATTTATACTATTCCAATATCAAGCGCCTCCTAAAGCAAGTTGTTGTAATGACTTGTGTGGTAACATAATGTGTGATAACTTCACAGTTAGGGTAGTGACTGTGTTATAAAGGTATGCAGGGTAAATGAATGCAGGGTTCCGTCGTACAACCCTAGTGACATTTTCTCTTGCTCCATTGTGCAGCTGTAGTGTAAAATACATACTGAACATTTACCCAAGGAGGTAGCACTTAGTATTTAACCAGTAGAAAGTAGTCCACTTAGGTAGATATTTTGTGCAAAACTATGGACTCTTGTTTGATAAAGGGGCAGGTGTGTTTCCTTTGCGGCCGAGTCACTAACACAGCTACTGACACTCCCACAGAGACATTTAGAGACCCACTCACACACTCAGGCACTCACACACCCACTCACAGACCCATTCAGCAACTCATGTACCCACTCATAGGCCCACTCTGGCATGTACATCCACTAACAAACACATTCAGACACTCATGCATCCACTCACAGACCCATATAGGGACTGAGACAGCCACTCATAGGCCCACTTAGAGACTCACACACCCAATTACAGACCCACTCAGATATTAATGCATCCACTTACAGACCCACTCAGACGCCATGTACTCACCCACAGACTTACTCAGACACTCATGGAGGCATTCACAAACCCACTCACGTACTCTCACACCTACGGATAAGCCCACTGAGAAACTCACTCAAACACTCATGCACCCACTCACAGACCCACTCAGGCACTCAAGCACCCCCTCACATGCCCATTGAAACACTTTGCAGTCACTCCCAGACCAAACAGACACACACACACAATCACAAACCCATTGAGACACTCACATGCTCACACACACCCACTGAGACACTCATGCACTGACACACACACTCACTCTCAAAGGTTAGAGTTCGAAAAAAATTTTTTTAAAAACTTAGAAATTCACTTAAAAATCCAAAGGTTACAGGGAAGTTATAGTTAGGAAATATATTTTAAAAAGCTATAACTGCTGAATGTCACTAGTTTTGTATGAGTGATATTTGAACCTAACTATAACACCCCTGTAACCTTTGGCATTTTCAGAGTAAAAAAAATATATATACATACATATATATATATATATATATATATATATATATATATATATATATATATATATATATATATATATATATATATATATATATATATATATATATATATATATATATTACCTACTGGCTATCGCCAGTAGGTATATATAGTTAGGATTAATTCCCTATGGGATTTCTGAAAATTCTATGTCTAATAACTTTGGCGTTTGTGGACGGAATCGGCTGAAATTTTCAGGAAAATGGCACATTTTGTTTCTGAGCAGCCCCTGAAAATTTGGTGGGGTTTCGTCAAGGGGGGGCCGAGAAAAAAGGGGGGTCCCAAAACGCATTTTTCCCATTCATTTTTCCATAGGGCCTTTGGCCTCACTTTTAGCTCGAACGGCTGAATGGATTTGCACGAAACTTGGCAAAATTGTAGGGACTGTTAGCCCGATGTGCCTTTGCTAGGTCTCAATATATGTGCTTCAGTGGATTTTGAGAAATTAACGTTTAAATCAAGATATATATCTGTAACAGCGCTCCGGGCAGCGATCCGGTCCGCTTACTTTTCGCTTATCGGAACTTTGCGCGCAGAAAGCTGATTGGCTCTCCGGTGTCTGTCAACATTCTAAACAGTCCGGAGCGGCCGCCATCTTGTCTCTCGGTAGGATCGAGAGAGAAGAAGAGGTGAAAAACGAAAGGGGAATTTAATGAAAGGGGGCAAGGTATCCCCCTCTTGACCCCCTAGGAATGTTGTTGGGGTTATTAAAGGGTCCCGTGGGGAAAATAAAAAAAAAATGATTTTTCACGGTAGAAGCGCTTCACGGGCCGCGAACTGGTAGCGAAACGGGAATTCGCCATTTTGTGCTTCGTTAATTAAATTACTAGGTATAAGTGGGTGCGGGAGACGTATCCTAATCCCCTATGTTTCCTGAGGGTGACTGAGGAGGCTGATATATGTTGATACATCTCTTCCAGCGGCTGTGCGTGAGCTTTTTTTTTTTTTTGCTGCGTGACAGTCCGGAGCGGCCGCCATCTTGTCTCTCGGTAGGATCGAGAGAGAAGAAAAGGTGAAAAACTAAGGGGGAATTTAATGAAAGGGGGCAAGGTATCCCCCTCTTGACCCCCTAGGAATGTTGTTGGGGTTATTAAAGGGTCCCGTGGGGAAAATAAAAAAAAAATGATTTTTCACGGTAGAAGCGCTTCACGGGCCGCGAACTGGGCCGCAAACTGGTAGCGAAACGGGAATTCGCCATTTTGTGCTTCGTTAATTAAAGTACTAGGTATAAGGGGGTGCGGGAGACGTATCCTAATCCCCTATGTTTCCTGAGGGTGGCTGAGGAGGCTGATATATGTTGATACATCTCTTCCAGCGGCTGCGCCATCTTGCCTTTTTTCGAATGCCACAATTTTGTCGTGCACGGCAGCCATTTTAGATGCCAGGCTGGTCCCAGGCTATCACCTAACCCTGCGGATGTAGTTTATGGCCCCAGCTGTAGAGAATTCAGACATGCCAATCCTCCTGATTCAGGCGTGTGACTACTGTTTCAGTGCTAGTCTCCCGCCTCCCGATTTCTGCAAGCAAAAACCCGGGGGCATATTACGAACAACTAGCGATAATTTTTGTCTCTAACTTGTTTAGAGACAAAAATTATCGCCGCACATCGGCGATTTTTATCGCAGATAAACCTTGCTATTATCGCAGAAAAGTCAGCGATATTCATGTATTATCGACCTAATGCTCTTAGCCATGTTATCCACCTCCCATTGGATAACATGGCTAAGAACTGCTCAGGGCAGGTGTTAGATTTTGGAGATATTCGCGCTTAGCGCGAATATCTCCAAAAGTTGGTAATAGAAGGTAGCAATGTTAGGGACTGTTTCTAGTCGCTAACATCTTGGCACGCCACTTTGCATGTCATTAGTGATAAGTATCACTGACATGCAAAGCGGGGCCCAAGATGGTCGCAATCTCCTTTTAGCTGTCACTAACTGGTGTTAGCGACAGCTTGGTAATAGGGAGATAATTTTATCTCCGCTTTCAAGGCTTTTAAAGCCAAAAAAGCGGAGATAAACCTCCTTGATAATATGCCCCACGATTCCGTGTCCTAATCCCCTATGTTTCCTGAGGGTGGCTGAGGAGGCTGATATATGTTGATACATCTCTTCCAGCGGCTGCGCCATCTTGCCTTTTTTCGAATGCCACAATTTTGTCGTGCACGGCAGCCATTTTAGATGCCAGGCTGGTCCCAGGCTATCACCTAACCCTGCGGATGTAGTTTATGGCCCCAGCTGTAGAGAATTCAGACATGCCAATCCTCCTGATTCAGGCGTGTGACTACTGTTTCAGTGCTAGTCTCCCGCCTCCCGATTTCTGCAAGCAAAAACCCGGGGGCATATTACGAACAACTAGCGATAATTTTTGTCTCTAACTTGTTTAGAGACAAAAATTATCGCCGCACATCGGCGATTTTTATCGCAGATAAACCTTGCTATTATCGCAGAAAAGTCAGCGATAATTATGTATTATCGACCTAATGCTCTTAGCCATGTTATCCACCTCCCATTGGATAACATGGCTAAGAACTGCTCAGGGCAGGTGTTAGATTTTGGAGATATTCGCGCTTAGCGCGAATATCTCCAAAAGTTGGTAATAGAAGGTAGCGATGTTAGGGACTGTTTCTAGTCGCTAACATCTTGGCACGCCACTTTGCATGTCATTAGTGATAAGTATCACTGACATGCAAAGCGGGGCCCAAGATGGTCGCAATCTCCTTTTAGCTGTCACTAACTGGTGTTAGCGACAGCTTGGTAATAGGGAGATAATTTTATCTCCGCTTTCAAGGCTTTTAAAGCCAAAAAAGCGGAGATAAACCCCCTTGATAATATGCCCCACGATTCCTTGGGGGTTTCAGCTGACAGGGCTTGGTATTGGGTTACAT
Organism: Lissotriton vulgaris; assembly: GCF_964263255.1. Lineage (NCBI taxonomy): Eukaryota > Metazoa > Chordata > Amphibia > Caudata > Salamandridae > Lissotriton > Lissotriton vulgaris. Next base: position 1,330,419,806 of record NC_141696.1, on the reverse strand, counting down.
GGTAATTTTTCCAGGAAACGTCAGAGGGTCGATGCAGGGGTTCTAGAAGAGGTGATAAACCATTTAAGCCTCATGAACAAGCGCATGGTCTTTTAAAGATTTGTGAAGTACTCGGAGCGGCGGTGTGTGTGTGTGCCCTCTTTCAGGAGCGGGCGGGGGGGCACTGCCAGCAACTTGCCAGGTCAGGTAGTGTTCAACACGTGCATCACCCTTTCTCTGCTTGCTATTGCGCTCCATGCTTCGGAAAGGTAAGAAAAAGAACGTGCATTTGAGTTTGAAATGTCCGATCCTGCAGCAGCACACTTCCAAAGCCCACACATGACAATAACCCGATTCAAGGCCCCATTCACCCGTTTTTAAAAAAATAGATAACACTCCAACAAAGTAAGGTTATAAAACTTTATTAACTACTAACTTTAACGAACGGAACAAAAACTAAAAACATTTAAACATTTCTCAACACAAAAAGCAACAATGGTTAGAAGCTGTCTTTTGTGCGAATAGTCCCAAGGCAGCACAACGTGCAGAGTTCTGGACGGCACCCAGGTGATGTCGCCTGGGTGCCGCACTGGTTTAGGGATCCTACAATGCAGCACAGAAAAACAGCGTGGGGCGTCCCGGGTGGTGCGGGGGGAGGCCTCGTCAGTAGCGGTCTGTGTCCAGTGTCACATGGCTGACACAACATGTACGACAGGCACCCAGGTGATGTCCAGTAAACTGCCGCACTGGTTTTGGTATCCTACAATGCTGCTCCGAAAATTGGCGTGCGGCGGCCCGGGGGGGGGCGTGGGGGAGCCGGCGTGAACGGGCCTCCCCAGGTGGCGGCCATCTAGCTGAGTTGCGCCCGCTCTTGCGGCTACAGCGTCTCGCTCACCATGTTGTTGAGTTGCTCCCACTCTTGCAGTGCAGCGATAGGCGGCTGCCACATGGCTCTTAAAATGGCGGACGGCTCCTCGGTTTTAGGCCTGGTCCACTGAAATGGCCCTGGGACACTTTGGAACTCGGACGCTTGCCTGCTAGGGCTTGGGCTCCATTCTCGAAAAGCGTTCCCTCAGCCGTGAAGATTGTATAAAAGTCTTGGGGGCCCCCGACTCCCGCAGGCTTCCGGTGGGGAGCGGCTGCCATGATTGCTCGCGGAATGACCACGACGGAGCCACGAGATGGTGGTGCTCTCATGCTGACGCCAGCTTCAGTCTGAATGATCCAGAAACAAGGTGGGGCTTTCATCGTTTGGGAAAAAAAAATGTTCTAAACCAATGAAAAGTGTTATTTTTAGGTCATATGACCAAGCCTTCCATCTTTAGGAAACCAAAAGTAAAATGAACCAATGAAAAGTTTTATAAACAAGTCACATGACCTGTTATGCGGCATAGGGCTACAAAAAGCGTAGAAAATCCGTTGGCACGTGAGGCGGCGTCAGTAGCGTACCGATGTGCGAATAGGCCGAAGGCAGCACAACGGGCCGAGATCCGGATGGTACCGAGGTGGTGTCCAGCAAATTGCCGCACTGGTGTGGCCATCCTACAATGCTGCGCCGAAAGACGGCGTGTCCAGCTGAGTTGCGGTCACTGTTGCGGTACAGTGACTCGAACGCGCCGAGATCCGGATGGCACCGAGGTGGTGTCCAGCAAATTGCCGCACTGGTGTGGCCATCCTACAATGCTGCGCCGAAAGACGGCGTGTCCAGCTGAATTGCGGTCACTGTTGCGGTACAGTGACTCGAACGCGCCGAGATCCGGATGGCACCGAGGTGGTGTCCAGGAAATTGCCGCACTGGTGTGGCCATCCTACAATGCTGCGCCGAAAGTCGGCGTGGGGTGCCCCGTTGGCTTATGAGGTGATGTCAGTAGTGGACCGATGTGTGAATAGGTCGGAACCAGCACAAGGCACCAAGATCCGAATGGCAAGTCCTGGATGTTGAGTGCCTCAGTTGAGAGTTCTGAGCAGTGCTTGTAAGACTGTCTGAAGCTTATTTGCACCTGCTGCAGCTTCACTAGGTCCGGCGGAACTTTTTTCCTTTTCCTTTCTGCTTCTTTTCCTACAATGCGTTTCATCTGAAGACACGACCAGGTCCCTGAATGTGTGCAGGGGGACGCTATTGATTGAATGAAAATGGCGGCTTGACACAAAGCTGACTCAAGCGTTACTGTTGGTGCTATACAGAAAAAAATTGGTTTTCAGTTTGTACATTCTTCAGGTTTTTTTTTTCCATCCAAGTCTGATTGAGAGTTTGTAGAAAAATGGCTTCAGATTTTCCACATACTACTCTTCAACATTCTTCCTAAATGTAACAATGTGAAACTCACTAGGAGAACGGCTGTTTCTGTTTCCTTTCAAAATGCTGCCAACAATATTTTCTGAATGGAAGACACCATCTTGTAGCATAAAGGGCCGAAAGGGGTTCTGGTCTGGCCGATGGTTGGTGGAGACATTTTGACTATATCTTGGACCTGCCCGGCCTCGCCCAAAATGGCGCCGGTATAAATGGGACTCGTAACTCCTTGCCCGCAAATGTATATCTAGAAAATGTTATTGTAAGTGGCCCTGTTCTATTTTAATTACAAAATGTATGTCCACCGATTCCGCAACTGTTAGACACCTTAGTTCTTGCAACCTAATGGCCCGCTCGTTACGTTCCTCTACAGTGTAAATGTCTCCTCATCATATACGATTTCAGTTTGCTCCGTGGCCGGCCCACGTGGTTATAGGCCCGTATTTGTATACTGACATTTTCACAATAAAGGTTTTTAAAACAAAACACGGTAGTAGTATTTACATTGGTAAAGTTTTTACTTTTAGTGACTGTTTTCGAATCAGTAAAAGGCAAGTGAAATAAAGCAGTCCAATTACATGACGGATAAAAGGTATAATATGTAGGATACAGGTCTGCATCCAATGACCGCCTCCGCGGTGGCGGTGAACACCTTCCGCGATTTTCAAATCTGCATCATGCCACCGCGATCATCGCTGCCATTGGCTGTAGGCAATGTTCCATGGCGGTGATGCACCGCCGGGGCCCGGGCTGAGCTACCGCGATGGTGCATCTTTCAAACGCATCCAATGACCACCTCCGCGGTGGCGGTGCACACCTTCCGCAATTTTCAAATCTGCATCATGCCACGTGATCATCACTGCCATTGGCTGTAGGCAGTGCTCCATGGCGGTGATGCACCGCCGCAGCCCGGGCTGCGCTACCGCGATGGTGCATCTTTCAAAAGCATCCTATGACCGCCTCCGCGGTGGTGGTGCATACCTTCCGCGATTTTCAAATCTGCATCATGCCACCGCGATCATCGCTGCCATTGGCTGTAGGCAATGCTCCATGGCATTGTCGCACCGCCGGGGCCAGGCATAGCTACCGCTATTTGGGTGGCAGATCATGCCCACAGCCATCCACACATGTCTCAATCCCAATGGCTACCACACTTGTGAAGGGGGTGGTGCTGGTGTCACACCGCTGGGGCCAGGCGGTAGCTACCGCCATTTGGGTGGCAGAGCAGCGGAAGGTAGAAGTAGGTTATAGGCCTCTCTCCACGCCAGTAAACTAATACGTTGTACCGCGTGATGTGCCTACCCCCTGCCCGCCGAAGCACAATAGAAAACTACTAATAGTTTTTATCCATGCTCCTCATTTTTGGAGCATTCCACCTTTGGTAATTTTGCCATTGGTACAAAAAGGATTTAGGATAGGGTGAGTCTTTTAGGGGACTCACACCGTCCATCTCCTTGGTCCTGATGAATACCGGGAATTTTCCCAATTGGTAGAAACATGTTGGCCAACGCACTATAACACATACAGAGATACGTAGGTCGTAACTCCCCTTCCAGTATCTCGTACTTTATTTTTCACTATTGTCCAGTTGCTTTTTAATAAAATTCCCTTTCCTAAAGTTAAACCAGGACAATTTTTAACATCTATTTTTTGCACCCACATTCACAACCTGCTCCACTGTACTACAGGTGTCGTTGCACACCCTGGTGACACTAGGCAACCAGGGTGGACCCCGATGATGAAGCATGTCACCACTAGGTGGTGAGTGAGGGTTTTTTTAGAAAAGGAATAATTATTCCACTTTTGGAAAACCTTCAGCCTAACGTCGGGTGATACTCCTTCTATTGTTTTCTATATCCGTGACCAGGGGAACAGGAGTATTCCTCGTCCACCACAGGTGGACACAATCCCTTACTCTCCCCCTTGTTTTCCCAGTGGCAGATCATGCCCACAGCCATCTACACATGTCTCCATGCCAATGGCTACCACACTTGTAAAGGGGGTGGTGCTGGTGTCACACCGCCGGGCCAGGCAGTAGCTACCGGCATTTTCGTAACATTTACTGGCTATGTCCATTGTGAACACTGCATCAGTACACAGCAGCAACATGGTGAAGGGCACAACATTGTACACACAATGCCATTCTTCCATATAATCCACATGTGGACACACGTTCTGTGTGTTGCACTTTGGTCTGTGATCCCTACCATGTCACTTATGCATTTGATGGTGGATGATGCTTGACACTCTTAAGCTGGTGTCATTTATGTTGAAGAAATCAATGTGTTGTGGGACAGTGCTGAGCTTGTCAAGGCTTGTCTCACTGTATGGTATCGTACCAGACTGGTGCTTTCACATCAGCTCATGCACACAACTGAAATAATTTTTCAGTCTACTGTGATCATTGTGTTGTAGATGTGTGCAGAGTTTACATGATGCATTGAGGTTTGACAGGTACAGCAGATGGGTATGATACAGTCATTGGCATTTTAGACACATTGGCGGATGGTACAGCAACAGACGTGCACATGTGAAATGTGTGGTTCAGTATGTGTGCATTCACATTGACCTATGTGTTGTTAGCGGCACTTGTGTATTGTTAGTGGAGAGGTGTGCCCTCTGTGTGTCTCAACTGGCCACCCATGTAACCTGGTGTGCCATGCATCTCTCAGGGCAGTCTTTGTTTTGCCATGACATCGTTGATGGTGAGTGCTGTGGCCATCTCCTTATGGTTGTCACTGACATTTGCACATTTACATCTCAACTAGGAGGAAGCCAAATCTCCAACATCACCTGACAGTGCTGGAGGACATGGAGAATGTTGCAATCATTCGGAAATTCCGCCTCGACAGACCAATACTGAAGACCCTGTGTGATCTTTTGGAGCCCCACCTGCAGCCTCGCCGCCACTATCCAACAGCATTCCCACCCACTTACAAGGTGATGGCAGCCCTCCACTTTTTTGCAACTGGTTCCTTCCAGGAGATCGTGGCCAGCGCTGGAGGGATGTCGCAGCCCATGTTCAGCCAGGTGCTGAGGGATGTTCTTGCAGCCATGATGCGATATAAGAATCGCTACATTCATTTCCCTAGGAGAGCAGAATTGGCCGGTGTGAAGGGTGACTTCTATCCCCTTGGGTGCATCCCCCATGTTGTTGGTGCCATCGATTGCTCCCATGTAGGTCTGTTGCCACCACAGGCAACTGAGCACATTTTTAGAAATCGTAAACATTATCATTCTATCAATGTGCAGGTGGTGTGCCTTGCGGATAAGACCATCTCTCATGCGTGTGCAACATTTCCTGTCTCTGCACATGATTCGTACATCATGAGGAACAGCATGGTGCTCCGGATGATGGAAAATATGCATCCCGAGCGTGCTTGGATTGTGGGTGAGTATGCCTGCTGATATGGCGTACTGTGTGTTACCTCCTGCACTCTGGCTGTGCAACATTGCAATGGGGGTTTGTGATTCACAGGTGACTCTGCATATCCCAGTCGGCCATGGCTGTTGAGCCAGCTAAGGAATCCCAGGACCCCAGGTGACGTCTGGTACAATGATGCCCATGGCAGGACCCAACGTGTAATCGAGCGGACCTTTGGTGTGCTGAAGTCAAGATTCCGCTGCCTTGACAGGACAGGAGGTGCACTGTCATACTCGCCTGGGAAGATCTGCAAGATCGTTGTGGCATGCTGTGTGCTGCACAGCCTGGCCATCCACAAGGGGATCCCCCTGCTCATGGACGATGGTGTGGAGCCAAGGCCACCGCCTGCTCAAGGACCTGAGTCCAGTGATGAGGACAGTGGAGAGGAGGAAGGAGTTGACCTGCGCCAACAGCTCATCGACTGCTACTTCACTTGAAGGTGGGTGACGAGGTACGACTTGTATATTGTCTGGTGTGGTTGCTGTTGTTGTGAAGGGCTATGGGCGTATGTAACAGACAGGCACATGTGGAGTGACCTGTATGCGAAAATGTGTCAGTGACATTTCACATTTGACCATATGCAGGACTCTGTTTGTTGACACTTGCTGCACATTGTGTTGTCTGCCTGTACAGTTATGTTGATGTTTGGTGTTATGTCTGTGATAGCACACTGACGCCAGCGACTGTTGTTCTGTTGTGTCTCCCTAGGTGCTACGGAGTCATCCTGGCCTACATAATGTACATCTTTTGTATACATCATGGACATTTTGGAGACAGTTAAAATAGCACTAAAGAGAAGACTGCACACAGTAGTATTATTCATTGCAAAACTGTGTAATTTCATGTTGCAGAGCAACATCATTTACTCATACATGTCAGGTGTCAATGCATTGCATGCAATTGTTGCTGTGTGTGAGGATGCAGGTCTCACACACACACATCAAGAAGAGTGAAGATGGCTACCTACCTGTTATGTTATGTTATGTTAAAGGGGTACTTTTATAGCGCACGGCTACTCCGAAGAGTGTCCCGGCGCTGAAAGAACCTCACGAACCCAGGGTAGAAGGTGAAACCGGAGGGAGAGCATAGCTCAGAGTGGAATGAGTTATTGCGTGAAAAGCAGGTCTTCAGTTCCTTCCTGAATGCCAGCAGATTGGAGTTGGATCTGAGTGACAGAGGGAGGGCGTTCCATAGCCGGGGGGCCAGATGTTTAAAAGAGCGCCCCCCTGCGTGCGCGTCAGATCACAGGGGTGACCGCTCTGGCCTGGGTGGAAGAACGCAGGGATCTAGAAGGGAAATAGACGCTGATCCGTTTCCGAAAGATAACAGGCACCTGTGCCATGAAGGGCTTTAAAGGCAATGGTCAGGGCCTTGAAAGTAATTCGGTTCTTGATGGGCAACCAGTGAAGGGTTCTAAGAAGTTCACTGGCCCTATCTCTCTCAGTGAGGCCAAAAATGACCCGGGCCGAAAAGTTCTGCACAACCTGGAGACGCGCAGGGAGGAAGTCCGGAAGGCCTAGGTAGAGTACGTTGGAATAGTCCAGGCGAGAGCCTATCAAGGCCTGTACCGTAATCTTTCTATGCTCTAATGATAAGAGCGGCGGGAACTTCCTCAACATCTTCAGGATAGCGAAACATCTGCCGGTCAGAGCAGACACCTGTGCCCTGAAAGAGAGGCTGTTGTCAATCTGGATACCCAGATTTTTAGCAGTCCCTGAGTCGCTGGCAGGAGGGAACAAGGCCGTAGGCCACCATTTCTTCCATCTGGGGTCCGCGGGGCAACCGAAGAAAAGCACTTCGGACTTGTCAGAGTTGCACTTGAGGCTGCTGTGACTGAACCAATCAAACACAGCCCCAAAGCAACCCCGGATAGAGGCCCCATCGAAATCACAACCCCTGTTGCAAGTGAACAGGAGTTGTGTGTCGTCCGCATACGACACGATCTGAGCCCCAAAATCTTCCGCCAGTGCCGCCAGAGGGGTCATATAGATGTTGAAGATCGAAGGGCTCAAAATTGAGCCCTGCGGAACTCTGACCTCCAAAGGCGGCATAGCGGCAGAAAAAGGGGGAGCCCAGACCGTTTCTGGCGATTCGAGAGGAACGACCTAAACCATCGAAACACCGTCCCCCTCAGACCAACCTCCCAGAGTCTAGAAAGGAGGCGGTCATGGGGGACGGTATTGAAAGCCGCGGAGAGGTCAAGCATCACCAACATGGCTTTGCCTCCACTGTCCAGGGTTTCCCTATTGGCCTCGGTGACCTCGAGCAAAGCTGTTTCAGTGCTCAGGTTGGAGCGGAAACCGGACTGCAATTTATGAAGTATGTAAATATTCTCGAGAAAGTGGGACAGGGTGGTATGAACATGTTTCTCGACCACTTTCGCAAGTGCTGGCAAAAGGGAAATTGGTCTGTAATTGGCATGGGATTCAGGGTTCAGGTTGGTTTTCTTGAGCAATGGCCGAAATGAGTGCCTGTTTCCAAGGCTGAGGGACCTCACCCGTACTGATAGAGAGATTAAGTATCAGGTTGATAAGATGGTTCAGAGTAGGGGACATTTGCGCGAGGAATTTAGCAGGACACAGGTCTAGCGGGGAGCCAGATTTCAGTTTGGAGAGGAGATCTAAGGAAGCCTGTAAGGTCAAGGAAGGAAAGTTCCAAAGGGCCGGGCCCACAGAAGTCGGGCACGGATAAGGGGACCGTGAATTAAGAATGGTTGACGTGTTAGTAGTCCAGAAGGAGGCCTGGATAGGCCGAATTTTGCTGGCAAAAAAGTCAGCAAGTTCGGTGATCCAGGACTTCGAATGCGTGGATCTAGGGATGCGCCACGGAGGAGAAATAAAGTCCTTGACTATCCTGAAAATTTCTTTGCAGGAGCTGGAAGCATCATCAATCCTACTAGCCAAATAGGACTTTTTACCAGCTGTGATATCGTGATGATAGTCTCTAATCATGGCCCTATAGGTTTCCTTCGAACTGGCATCATAGTGCTTACGCCATTCCCTTTCGGCTTTTTTACATTGCTGTCGCTTGTCGGCAAGTGCCGGCGAAAACCAAGGGGCGGATGTTTTCACAGATAGTGATAGGGTAGGGGCTAGGTCGGCAAGCCGTTGAGTCAGCCATCTCTGCAGGAGCTCAAGATCCGTTTCCAGAGTACCTGTCAGCAGGCATGGATAGGTGTCTAAAGCCTGCGACAGCATAGTCGAGGAGACCCGATGGAAAGCTCTGGAAGGATTCGCTTCACGCCACTGTCCATTCCAGACGCTCTTCGCTATAATAGGGATCTCAAAGTCCGCTAAAAAGTGATCAGACCACAAAACGGGAGCGAGTGAGGCCAGGACCACAGGGAGGGTGGAAAAAATGTGGTCCAATGTATGACCTTTACAGTGTGTGGGGGACCGAAGATGCGGAATAAGCCCCAAGGATGAAGTAATGTCATTGAGCTTTATGCTGTCAGGGTCATCCACACAGTCCATGTGAATATTAAAATCACCTAAGAGCAGACAGTGATTAGATCTGAGGCATAGCGTGGAAATGGCCGAGTGGAGTTCTTCAAAAAAGGTGCCCATTGGGCCCGGGGGCCTATAGACCAAAAGCCCTATACATGTTTGCTGGGGTGAAAAGGAGAGGGAGAAGGCAAACTGTTAGCTGAGGGAGAGCAGTGCAATGGCTGACACATGCTCCTGGGTGGGTGAGGCCTCCATGCTGTTGGAGTGTGGGACAGGGAGCATGCTGGGAGTAGTGATAATGGCCTCCCTCCCCCAAACAGGCCTCCCAAGCAAGTTGGACAAACATCACAAGCAAGATGGCTACCTACCTGTTAGCTGGGGGAGAACAGTGCAATGGCTGACACATGCTCCTGGGTGGGTGAGGCCTCCATGCTGCTGGAGTGTGGGACAGAGGGCATGCTGGGAGGAGTGATACAGGCCTCCCTCCCCCAAACATGCCTCCCAAGCAAGTTGGACAAACATCACAAGTAAGATGGCTACCTACCTGTTAGGTGAGGGTGGACAGTGCAATGGCTGACACATGCTCCTGAGTGGGTGAGGCCTCCATGCTGCTGGAGTGTGAGACAGGGGGCATGCTGGGAGTAGTGATACAGGCCTCCTACCTTCAAACAGTCCTCCAATACAAGATGGCTACCTACCTGTTAGCTGAGGGAGAACAAACAATGGCTGACACATGCTCCTGGGTGGGTGAGGCCTCCATGCTGCTGGAGTGTGGGACAGGTGTCATGCTGGGAGTAGTGATACAGGCCTCCCTCCCCCAAACAGACCTCCCAAGCAAGTTGGACAAACATCACAAGCAAGATGGCTACCTACCTGTTAGGTGAGGGTGGACAGTGCAATGGCTGACACATGCTCCTGGGTGGGTGAGGCCTCCATGCTGCTGGATTGTGGGACAGGGGGCATGCTGGGAGTAGTGATTCAGGCCTCCCACCCCCAAACAGTCCTCCAATACAAGATGGCTACCTACCTGTTAGCTGAGGGAGAACAGTGAAATGGCTGACACATGCTCCTGGGTGGGTGAGGCATCCATTCTGCTGGAGTGTGGGACAGGGGGCATGCTGGGAGTAGTGATACAGACCTCCCACCCCCAAACAATCCTCCAATACAAGATGGCTACCTACCTGTTAGCTGAGGGAGAACAGTGCAATGGCTGACACATGCTCCTGTGTTTGTGGAGGCCTCCATGCTGCTGGAGTGTGGGATAGGTGGCATGTTGGGAGTAGTGATACAGGCCTTCCTCCCCCAAACAGGCCTCCCAAGCAAGTTAGACAAACATCACAAGCAAGATGGCTACCTACCTGTAAGGTGAGGGTGGACAGTGCAATGGCTGACACATGCTCCTGGGTGGGTGAGGCCTCCATGCTGCTGGGGTGTGGGACAAGGGGCATGCTGGGAGTAGTGATACAAGCTCCCACCCCAAACAGTCCTCCAATACAAGATGGCTACCTACCTGTTAGCTGAGGGAGAACAGTGAAATGGCTGACACATGCTCCTGGGTGGGTGAGGCATCCATTCTGCTGGAGTGTGGGACAGGGGGCATGCTGGGAGTAGTGATACAGACCTCCCACCCCCAAACAATCCTCCAATACAAGATGGCTACCTACCTGTTAGCTGAGGGAGAACAGTGCAATGGCTGACACATGCTCCTGTGTTTGTGGAGGCCTCCATGCTGCTGGAGTGTGGGATAGGTGGCATGTTGGGAGTAGTGATACAGGCCTTCCTCCCCCAAACAGGCCTCCCAAGCAAGTTAGACAAACATCACAAGCAAGATGGCTACCTACCTGTAAGGTGAGGGTGGACAGTGCAATGGCTGACACATGCTCCTGGGTGGGTGAGGCCTCCATGCTGCTGGGGTGTGGGACAAGGGGCATGCTGGGAGTAGTGATACAAGCTCCCACCCCAAACAGTCCTCCTATACAAGATGGCTACCTACCTGTTAGCTGAGGGAGAACAGTGAAATGGCTAACACATTCTCCTGGGTGGGTGAGGCCTCCATTCTGGTGGAGTGTGGGACAGGGGGCAGCTGGGAGTAGTGATACAGGTCTCCCACCCCAAACAGTCCTCCAATACAAGATGGCTACCTACCGGTTGGCTGAGGAAGAACAGTGCAATGGCTGACACATGCTGTCATGATTCACCAACCATGCCCCCTTTGCGCAGCAGCAAAGAGATGTTTACCCCATCAGAAAACCCACCCCTGTCCCGTGCACCCAGCACGCCATAGTATGTGTACAATGCAATGTGTGTCCTTTGTGTGTAGAAACGTTTTGCTGAGGTATTCATGAGTAAATAATGACTTTGTTTATGATTCTTTGCTTTGGTTATTATTTTGACTGTAGCGAGTATTCAGAGTTAGGCTATATCTTAAATGATGCAACTTAGTTCCCAAGCTCTGTTATTTTCATTCGCAAACTTTGTTATTGTTGTACGGAGCATCAGGAGAGGTTTGCCGTCAGGAGCATCAGGAGAGGTTTGCCGTCAGGATGGGCTGGGCGCTGTTGACGCACACGCACGCAGGTAAACGGTGCGCAAGGCGTCCTCTTCTCCCGGGTGTGGCTCAGCTATAAAAAGCCACACCCAGGACTTCTCGATGCTTCGTCTTCCGCCACGCTCCCGAGGACAACGCACCAGAGCGCTCTCTGTTCCTGGACGACAGCTGCAGCCGGAAATCCCTCGAAGGTCTTCTTGTCTTCATGCTCGGATTTCAGCACGCGTCACTACAGAAAAGGAAAAGCTAAGTGAAACTTTCTTACTTTTAAACAAGGCGCTCAACGCAAGCAAGCAGCAACTAATTAAAGACTCGAACTTACCTGGCAATATTTCATTGACTTTTGGCCCATTCAGGAAAGAGACTATTGCAACCTGAAAGAAAGTAAAAAAAGGCTTTGAGAAGAATATCAAAGTGATAAATAATTGAAGAACAGAAGTTAGAATTTTGTGCTTTGCAAATTGTTTTTCTTGTTACAATATTGTTCCCATCTAGGTGGTGAAGGAGTGAAGAGCTTTTACAGAGTTGTATAAGTAAGTGATATGTACAAAGAGAAGAGGGAGTTGTTGAGAGTTAAAGAGAAGTAAAAGTGAAAGAAGTAACTTATTCATGCGTAATTGTTTTCCCTAGGAGAGAGAACTGATTTCTCCTTTTTGAATTCAACTCTTCAACTTCAAGAGTCCACATCACCTCACCCCTCGACGACGACACGGACGCGACGCCTAGATACTTATTGTCACAGGTAGGCCTTTTTATTAGTTTAAACGGAGGTCTTCTTAGAGAAGTGCAAGAAATAGGAGAGTGTAGGAAATAAGGATTTTAGTTACATAAGTTTCTTTGTTGCCTCGCAGGTCGACAACCCAGGAACCAGGTAGCGTCCATTATCCGGCCTTCCTCCCTATTTTCTATTTAATTACCTAGGTGTTCAATTGATAATCACTAGGTGTTGCCTAGGAATTTGGGAAGTTGGTCCATAACGTCTCTGCGAAATCCAGCTACAAGCAACTCACAGGTAAGAGTTCTTGTGGCCTTGACACATGCTGCTGGGTGGGTGAGGCCTCCATGCTGCTGGAGTGTGGGACAGGGGGCATGCTGGGAGTAGTGATACAGGCCTAGCATCCCCAAACAGTCCTCCAATACAAGATGGCTACCTACTTGTTAGCTGAGGGAGAACAGTGAAATGGCTGACACATGCTCCTGGGTGGGTGAGGCCTCCATGCTGCTGGAGTGTGATTTAGGGGCATGCTGGGAGTGGTAGTGCAGGCCTCCCTCCCCCAAACAGGCCTCACAGTGAAGATGGCTGGCTACCTGTCAGGTGAGGGTGAACAGTGCAATTGTGTTTGGGTTGTGAAAGGAAGTACATATCAGTGTGTTGTTTGGCATATGTTTGTACTTACCAGCCTCCGTTCCCCCGGGTACTCGTGTGAGACTCTCAGGATGCAGTATGGCAAGCACCTTCTCTTCCCATGGTGTGAATGTTTTCGGTGGGATGGGAGGGCCACTGCCAGTCACGTTTGCCAGCTCCCAGTTCTAGCTCCTCTTCTCCTTGACAACCCTCTTGAGATCATGCCACCGCTTCATGATATCCTTCTTGGATCTTGGGGTGGTCCCTACTGCATTGACCCTTTGTACTATCCTTTCCCACATTTGTGTCCTTGTGGCTAATTGGGTCTGTTGGACCAGGCTACCAAACAGTTGTGACTCTACTCTGACAATCTCATTGACCATGACTGTCAACTCACCCTCTGTGAATTGGGGCATCTTCTGTGATGCCATGGTGTGTGGTGGTTGAAGTGTTTGTGGGTGCAGGTGTGTGGGTGGGGGGTGTGGTGTTGGTGTGGGAGGTGTGTTGTGTGCTGGGGGATTGTTTGTGCTGGTGTGATCGTGGTAGTGATGGAGGTTGTGTGTGTGTGCTGTTCTCTTTTGCCTCTCCTGTCAGATGTGGTGTATGGCCTTCTTTTCTGGAGTGTTGCAAAGGATTGTGGTCAGTGAAGGGGCTAGTTTTATACTCAGCTGTGTGGGTGTGTCCAAGTGGAATTTGGCTGACAGGTGTGTTGTGGGAGTTGTCCTGTGCTTTTATTTTTGGTTTTGTATTTATTTATTTCATTTGTATTTTTATAATGTATTGGGGGGGAATGGCTACTTTGATTTGTGCAATGTTTGACATCACTGTGGTGTTTTTTCATCGTCCACCATTTTTTCTATGTACCTTCCGCTGCGGTGGCTATGCTGCAGCTCTTCCGCTATGTCTCCCATTCACTCCTGTGTGCGACCGCGGCGGTTGGAAGCAGCGGTTCCGACCACGGGACCCTCAGGGATATCCTAATTTCCCGTGCGGTGTATCCGTTATCCTTGCGGCAGATTGTTGCTTTTCCACTGCTTTTCCGACCGCAGCGGTCGTTTTTTTATGCCATCACCGCCCGCGTCGGGCGGTTTTGGTAGGTCCACTACCGCCGCGGTCCGTCTTTTGTGGCGGTTGATCCTAATTGGACGCCCGCGGTCCTGGCGGGCGGTTGTTTCCCGCCTCCATGGCGGTCGGGGTGATTTTCCGCCTGCTATCCTAATGGGGGCCTATGATTCTACAAATTCACTTAAAAAACAAATGTTCCAGTGATATTATAGTTAGAAAATAGATTTTTTTAAAACCTTAGAAATTCACAGTAAACCAAAGGTTACAGGGACGTATAGTTATGTTCAGATTGAACACATAAAAAACCATAGACATTCAGCAGTTATAGTTACCTTAGCTAACTAAAACTTGTGACCCAGCAGTGTGCTTGCTTATGACTTCACATATGATATCACTCATGACATGATCAGTGACATTACCGATGACATCTCAAATGATGTCACTGATGACATCATCCAGTGAGTGTGAGTGTTTTCTAAAAGTTTATGAGTGTTAAACATATATACCAAGGTACTTCAAAAGTTAAATTAATATACTTTTATTCACTACTAATGAGTGATTCTATTTCTAACATGTATTATATGAGTGGCTATGTGACTGTGTATCTGTTTGTGAGTGGGTGTGTGAGTGGCTGCATGAGTGTGTGAGTGGCTGTATGAGGGAATAAGTGGATGTGTGAGTAGCTTTATGGGTGAGTGAGTGGCTATGTGAGTGGCTGCAATGGTGAGCGAGTGGGTGTGTGAGTAGCTGTATGGGTGAGTAAGTGCCTCTGTGAGTGGCTGGTAGATCAGTGGGTATGTGAGTGGCTATATGGGTGTCTGAGTGACTGTGTGAGTTGCTGTATGGGTGGGTGACTGGGTTTGTAAATGGATCTATGGGTGAGTGAGTGACTGTTTGAGTGGGTGCTTTGCCTAACTGAGTGGGTGTGTCGGGGCTGTATTGGAGAGTTGGTATCTGTGTGAGTGGCTATATGGGTATGTAAGTGGATATATGAGTGGTGTATGGGTGTGTGGGTGGATGTGTTAGTGGTTCTGTGGATGATGTCATCAACGATTAATTTGAGTTGTTATCAGTGATGTCTCTGACCATGTAATGAGTGATGCAATATGTCTGGTCATAAGCAGGGCATTGCGGGGGCATAAGTTATACGTGGCTCAAGTAACTGTAACTGCTGAATTTCTATGGTTTTGTGCGTGTGCAATCTGAGATTGTTGTTTTTTTCAGTAAATTTCTAAGTTTTTTTATATTCTATGTCATAACTGTAACATTCCTGTAACCATTGGCATTTTCATTGAATGTTTACATTTTGTGAATGTTATTTCATAACTATAATGTTCCTTTAACCTTTGTTTTTAAAATTAATTTAGAAGGATTTTAAATGTTATATAGTTTTGTAACTGTACCCGGTAACCTTTGAGGATGGGTGTGTGAGTCTCTGAGTGGGTATGTGAGAATTTGAGAGGGCCTGTGAGTGGGTTTGTGAGTATCTGTTTGGGCCTGTGAGTGCTTGTCTGACTGTTTGTGTGGGTCTGTGATGAGATCTGTGAGAGTCTGTGTTGGTTTGTGAGTAGGTCTGTGAATGGTTATGTGAGTATCTGAGTGGGTCTGTGAGTGGGGGTATGTTGGACCCGGCCCTTTTGGCAGGTTCGCCCCAAGACTTTTTGCTTTTTCCTAGCCTGTTTCTGTGGCATGCTGTTGGTGATTTTAGGCCTCTGCGCACTTTTTCACTGTGGTACAGTGTAAAGTGCGTGAGCTCTCTGTGTATGTGTGGTGAGTGACCTGCCCTCCCATAGGAATGCATGGGGAATATGTATGACCATGGTAGGTCCTGATGTGTGGGGAGTGCAGGGTCGAGTTTGGTATGTGGGAACACGAGAGATTGAATGCTGCGCAATGATATATGCGGCATGATTGTGTCTAGTGTAGAAGTGCCACTTTTAGAAGTTGGCATATTTGTGTAATTTGTGCCTGGCGTGTGATTTCCTGGAGCCTGGCTCCAGGAGGGTGCCTCGGCCTGCTTGTGGATTGACTGTCTGGTCAGGGTGACAAGGGCTGGGGAGCCCCGAGGAGGTTGTCTGAGTCAGCCCTTGGTTGAATGACTGCATCTGCAACTAGAGTGGTGGGAGGAGATAGCACCTGGGAGTGAATGGGGCTGGGTTTTCCCCACACAATGCTGGCTCCACCCCCTGTGGTGCATCTGATGTCCCTAGCCTGGCCTGTGAAAGGAGTTCCCTATAACCAGTTGTAGCTGGTTCTCACACTGCCTGCACCCTTCTAGATAAAGGATTTCTCTGTATAAAAAGGGGCTGTGTCCCCTTACAAAATGTTCTTGTTTGCCAACTTGAATCCTGCCAGGGGCGTGCTGCTGCTTGGGCCAAGGGGAAGGCTTACCTCCCTGGGCCCTGCCCAGCCCCTGGACTTCTGAAGGACTTTGTTGCTGGACCTTTTGTTCCCTATAGCGCTTGGGAGCGCTCTACCTTGTCCCTAGCGCTGGGGGAGCTTTACTTTCACCCCTAGCGCTTGGTAGCGCTTCATTTTGCCTTTAACGCGCCTGGGAGCGCTGTGATTGTCGGTAGCGCTGGGAGTGCTTTGTTTGGTCCTTAGCACTTGAGAGCGCTTCACTGGTGCTTCGCCGGTGCCCACCCGGCATCTGGCCCGTTTTTGCGGATTTGTGGGCCTGATCGAGTGCCCACCTCCATTTCTTATTACTTAATGAAAGCCGGTGCCCTCCCGGCATTTGCTGTTTTGTTCCCGCTGCCGGTCCGCCGCACTGCCTGCGACGACCTGGAAGTGATTGGCCGGCCGGCCTATCACAGCGCGGCCTGACCGGAAGTCCCGCCCCGCAGCCGGGGGGAGAGAGAAGCTTCCTGGGAAAGGAAGTGTGGCCGCGAGAGAGAAGAAGTACGGGGGGAGATGGCGCGGGGCTCCCGTGAGACTGGGAGAGCCCCGCATCGAAGGGAGATGCCGCCGAGACAGCAGCGCTGACGAGGAGCCCCTGTGAAGGGTGGGGCTCCATCACGCGGCACAGGAGGCCAGAGGCGACACCCGAGGGAGATCGGCGGGATATCAGAGCCGGTGAGTGGGGCATTCGTGGTGTTGGCAGCAGAGGGGGGCGTGGGGGCACATTACGGGTACCCGCCCCCCCAGTGTGCTCTCTCCGATGAGTGGGGCCTCAAAGTCCCCCGAGAGGGACTCCCGCGTCCGGAGGCATGATTGTGATTGAGCCCTGAGAGGCTCAAGCGGCCCTATGTGTTGACGAGCCCCGAGAGGCTCGAGGGGAGCATATTTGATTTAGAACCCTGAGAGGCTCCAAAAGGCGGCACTTCGTGTACGAGCCCAGAGAGGCTCGTGGGGGCATATTTGTTGAGTCCTGAGAGGCTCAGACCGGCCCATTGGTGTTATGAGTCCAGAGAGGCTCTTGAGGGGCCCATTGCTGACGAGCCCCGAGAGGCTCACAGCGGCATAATTGTTTTACGAGCCCAGAGAGGCTCTTGAGTGCCGCATCTGTGGAGAGCCCTGAGAGGCTCAGGGGCACAGTTGTCTTGGATGGTAGAGCCTGCGAGGCTCACAGGTGGTTCTTGGGCCCCAGTATTCTTTCAGAGAGCCCAGAAGAGATCCTACAGCTGCCCAGCACTTCGTGGGTAGGTGCCACGTTTAGGCCCCTGACATTGGGACACAGGGCGTCCTAGCCCCAACAAGGCCAGTTGGCCTAGGGTCTGCCACAGGTGGTGACTAATGTAAGTTTTGCGCAATTGTGTGGTTTTATTACACCTCTGGATGTGTTTTCATGCATCATGTGTTTTTGCTCTATTGAGTTATGTTCTGGCACCTCTGAATGTTTTTATGCATCATGTGTCTTTCTTGTTCTTACACCTCTGAATGTGTTGGTTTATGCATCATGTGTCTTCCTTCCCTGCACCTCTGAATGTGTTTTTGATGCATCATGTGCCTTGTTCTTACACCGCTGAATGTATGTTTTTTGCATCATGTGTTTTCCTTCCCTACACCTCTGAATGTTGTGATACATCATGTGTAATGTGTTCTTGCTGATACCCCTAATTGTATTATGATGCTTAGGTGGTTATTCTTTCTAGTATAGGTGGTCCTAGTGAGGTCCTGGGTCCCTGCGTGACAGTCTCCTAAGATGGTTAGGGTTACATAGGTGGTACTTACCTGTTCCAGTAGTTACTGGTTGTGTGCTATATTTGCTACTTTGTGCTACAGTGATTTTATATCCTATATTCTATGTTCTAAAAGTGCTATTTCTACTAAGTGCTGATTCAGACAGGCGCCCACGTGGCCCTGTCCTGTGTAAAAAATCCCTTGTGAATATTGCCCGTGCCAGTTGGCACCATGTATATTGTGTGATTGCTATCTGATGTGTTATTACAATACAAAAGTTATTTTTATATAACCTTGTGTGGAGTTCCTTTTGTGGTGTGCCTAGGATGTTGTTGCTGGTGTGTGCGTGCGCAAATGCTTCACACATTGCCTCCGGGATAAGCCTGTCTGCTCGTGCCAAGCTACCAAGGGGGTGAGCAGGGGTTATCTTGGCGTGTGACTCCCTTGCCCTGACTAGAATGGTGGTTTCTGCCTGGCTTTGGTGTCAGCCTTAGCCAACCAGAAATAGCCAGTTCTAACAGGGTATGAGTGTCTAAATGGATCTATGAGAGGATGCATGAGTGAGTGGGTGGCTGAGTGGGTCTTTGACTGGGTGAGTGAGTATCTGAGTGGGTCTGTCAGTGGGAGTAGGAGTGTCAGAGTGAGACTCTGAATGGGTGATTGAGTGTCTGAGTGGGTCTCTGAGTGGGTGCATAGGTGCCTGGGTGGGTATGTGAGTGGATGCATGAGTGTCTGAGTGGGGCTGTGAGTATGTGCATGAGTGTCTGAGAGGGTTGGTGTGTGTGCGTGCTTTAGTATCTGAGTGGTTCTTTAATTGGGTGTATAAGTGTCTGAGTGGGTCTATGAGTTGATGCAGAGTTTCTGAGTGGGTCTGTGAGAAGGTGCATCAGTGTCGGAATGGGCCTGTGAGTGGGTGTGTCAGTGTCAGAGTGAATGTCTGATTGGGAGTGTGAGTGTCTGAGTGGATCTGTTAGTGTGTGAGTGAGTGACTGAGTGGCTCTCTGACTGGGTGCATGAGTTTCTCAGTGAGTCTGTGAGTGGGTGAGGAGTGGTTCTGTGAGCGGGTGCATGAGTGTCGGAGTGAGTCTGTGAGTGGGTGGGTGAGTTTCTAAATGGGTCTGTGAGTGGGTGTGTGAGTGGTTTTGTGAGTTTTTGAGTGGGTATGTGAGTGGATGCAAGAGTGTCTGAGTGGGTCTGTGAGTGTGGACATGAATGTCAGAGTGGGTTTGTGAGTGGGTGCATGAGTAAGTGGGTCTGTGAATGGGTGCATGAGTATCTGAGTTGTTCTGTGAAGGAATGCACGAGTTTCTGATTGAGTGTGTGAGTGGGTGCGTAAGTAGGTCTGTGAGTTTTTGAGTGGGTATGTGAGTGGATGCAAGAGTGTCTGAGTGGGTCTGTGAGTATGGGCATGAATTTCAGAGTGGGTCTGTGAGTGGCTGCATGAGTGTCTGAGTGGGGGCAAAAGTGTCTGAGTGGGTCTGTCACTGGGTGTGAGAGTGTTGACTACATATGAGAATGTCCACATCAATGTCTGAGTAGGTGTATGAGTGGTTGTGTAATTGTCTGAGTGGGTCTGTGAGTCGGTGCATCAGTGTCTTAGTGGGTGTGTGAGTGGGTGTGAGAATGTCTGAGTAGGTTTGTGAGTAGATGCATTAGTATCTGTGGGCCTCATTTATGAGCACTTTTGCAATGCCAGAATGTCAATTACTATACATCCCGGTGGCGCAATGTGACCCAGCATATTTACAAGACCATGTTAAGCTACTTTACGTGGCTTTTCATGGCCTTGTAAATATGTGCCTCTTTTACACAGAACACTGCGTGAAAGCATGTTCCATGGGTGATGCTGTGAGTGTCCCCATGCAACACCCATGAGATCTAAAGCATTCCCAGGTTTACACGAAATCGTAAACCTGGGAATGTGTCAGAAACTAATGCCAACCCAAGGAGGGTGTTAGGGAGCAGCAACAAGTAGAAATATTTTCATTTGTCCTGATTCTTTTCCATTTACTATGTGTGCTACATTCTGCAGCACACACAGAAAGAGGAAATCACCTGAATTGATTAATTTTGTGCAGGAAGGAATCCCTTCCTGCACAAAATGAATCAGCTCCTGAAGGACTTGGCCCTTTTTGGCTAAAGTCCCTAAACTTTTGGCTTTCCTCCTAGATCTTTTTTCTGACATGGTGTTGCCAACTTAGATGCTTTGGGCACTTTGCCACTGCTAAACAGTGTCAAAGTGTAAGTATTCCCTGTATAAAGTGTAATGGTAATTGGTTGAAAATGATTGGTATGTTTGCCTTACTAATAAAGTCCCCAGTAAAGTGCACTATGTGTGCCAGGGGTGGTAATGCAAATGCTACTAGTGGGCCTGCAGCACAATTTGTGCCACCCACACAAGTAGCCTTCAAAAGGGAACTCAGGTCTGCCATTGCAGGGCCTGCGCGCAGTTTATTAAACTGCCATGTTGTTCTGTCAAGTGCATTCACTTGCCAGATCTTACCCTTCTATTTCTATGCACATTGGACACCCCTATGGTAGGTCTAGGGTACCCCCTGGGCAGGGTGCAGTGCATGTGAAAGGTAGGACATGTACTAAGGTGTGTGACATGTCCTGACAGTGAAATCATCTCCATTTTGTTTTTCACTTTTGAAAGGCCATCTTGCCCATAGGACAGAATGGGAAGGCTGGATAGAATGTTTTCCAGCCTATCTTCCTAAAAGCTTAAGATGGAAAGGTGATGTTTAGTATGCATCAACCCACAATGTAATAACACATCTTTTTATGAGGGTGGTTTTTGCACTTTGTGTTTAGAAGCTACTCTTTTAGAAGTGACTGAGTTGTTGTGCTCTGACATTTCTGTGTGTCTCTCACTGGCTATGGATTGACTGTCTGGATTTGAAAGTGTCTTGACCGAGGGGAGGAGGTGAGACAGCAACAGGCTGACCTGCATCTGGAGTGTACGGGGAAGAGAAGCCCTTAGAGGTGAAGAGGCCTGGGTTGCTGCTATAAAACAATTGTCCCATCTACAGACCCCCACTAATCAAAGGAAGAAAGGTGTCACTGGCAGGGAGGCACCAGAATTGGTTTGAACAGAGGTCAGTGCCCCCTGAAACATACAAACTTCAAGGCCATTGAGGGGTATAACTACAAGAGCTGAAGCCTCTGAACTTTGGAGAATGGCTTGATCAAGTGCGAACAAGACTGGATCTACTTCGTGGTCAAGAGGACCTTTGCCAAGGAAGAAACAACTGAATGGACTGAAGGATAGAGCTGGCCCTTGCTGTGTGATCTGGGGCTGGTTTGCAGTTTGCTGTTTCAACCAAGGAAAGGCTAAAGGGACTTTGCTGTGTTCTGTGTCCCCGTGCTTGAAGGACTTTGCTGTGTGCTGTGTCCTGAAGTAACTTATCCCCAAGAGCTGGCTCCCTGTTCGGAAACACAGGAACGCAAAAATTTCCAAGAGAGTCTCAGTGGCATTGTGTGTGCGTGCTTTTTGCAGCCTCAGATCCTCATAAGAACTGCCCTGTGATCGTAGGTGCCTGGAGTCCAAGTGAGTCTCAGTGACGCTGTGTGTGTGTGCTGTATGCAGCCCGAGACCTTTCGGAGGATCGGACTGTGATCTGGGGTGCCTGAAGTCCAAGTTAGGATCAGCGATGCAGTGTGCGTGAGCTTTGTGCAGCCTGAACCCCTTTGTGAGGATTGTCCAGAGATCGTGTGCACCGGAATCCAAGTGAGTCTCATCGCCGCTGTGTGCGGGTGCGTTGTGTACCATGAGACCTTCGTGAGGATTTGCCTTGTTATCGTGTGCACCGAAATCCAAGTGAGTCTTATCGACGCTGCGTGTATGTGCGTTGTGCACCGTGAGACCTTCATGAGAATCTGCTTTGTTTTCGTGTGTACCCAAATCCAAGTGAGTCTCATCGCCGCTGTGTGCGGGTGCGTGGTGCACTGGGATACCTTTGTGAGGATTTGACTTGCTATAGTGTGCACTGGAGTAAAGTGAGTCTTAACAATGCTGTGCGCGTGATCTTCATGCAGCCTGAGACCTGTGTGTGGAGTGCCCAGTGATCGTGCACCTGGAGTGAAGGAAGACTTAGCTACGCTGTGCGCATGTGCTTTGTGGCAGCCTGAGATCTTTGTAACTGAAGGGGCCTGGACCGGCAGTCCCGGAGGAGCTGAGTTGCCGGCCAAAGCCACCGTTGCCATTTCACAAAGTTGCATTGAAGGCCCAGCTGCTGGACAAAGAGAGGAGAGTGAGTTTGCACCCCCCAGGTAACTTGTGTCGACTCCTGAGGCGGGGCGCAGGCTTGGAGGGAGACGCTCTCGGCCTCTCTCTCGTGTTGGCAGCATGAGCCTCTGCTTTGGCTTGTGTCACGGCCCGTATTGGCAAGGGAGTGGCAGTACAGGGGCTGGAGTGCGAAGCTGCACTTTGAGATAACATTGTACTGTGTTGGGGCAACTGTGAGAGGCTCACTGCAAGTCAGAAGGAGAGGCGTAGAGACCGCCTAAGGCCGGGTGATCAGGGCCCGAGTGTACTATGTAGTATTTCATTTCTGCAGAACCTGACTGTCGTATTACAAATCGCATCATTTCTGCATAACCGAGAACCTGATTAGAGTATTACGCATTGCATTATTCCTACATAATGAACTACCTAGTGTATGATGCATGGCATTTTATCTGCATAACAAAATACCTGATTTGAATATGACTCATTGCCTTGTTTCTACATAACGAACTACCTGATTAGCGTATTGCACATTGGAGTATTCCTGCAAAACAAATTACCTGATTAGTATATACGCATTGCCTTATTTTTGTAGAATTACATATTTGGTGGTTGCATTACGCATTGCATTATTTTATCTTGCAAAGTGCCTGATTGTTGCGTTCCGCATTGCATCCTTTTCATTGCAGAGTGTCGGATTACTGCTTTACGCATTATAGTATTTGTACATGACAAACGTGCCTGATTCTAGCATTACAAATTGTATGACACGTGATATTAGGAGTACAGGAGAATGTTTAGAAGTGCTCATTGATATCGCCAGAACTTACAACCTGGCGTCCTGGTGAATATCTATAATAAAAAAAATTTCTTTTGCCTTGACCGTCATTTTAACATCACTTATTTTCACTCCCTGTCTTGCACTGCACTTTTTCAGCACCACTCTGTGGCATGGACACTTTGACAATATGAACCAGCAGTGAGTGTTGTCTGGCCAATTCATCTGGGCTTGGACTCACCACCCTGGTTAGACGTCCTACATGACGAGGCTCCGCCAAATGGGTGGGCTGATAGGATATCTATCATATACTCGTGTCATGTGACCACTTGGTCTGGATTAGTGCAATTCAAAAGGGTTGTCTCCTAAACAGGACCTTTTAGACTCAGCTATGTTGGTTAACAGACCCTCCAACTCTTTGTGTCTGTTGCAGTTTGATTAGGGGTATTGAGTTTGGATGGTCTATAAATATAGTCCCCTTGACCCTCCTCAACCATTGGTTTTCCGGCCTAACAACCGGCCACGAGAAATATTACACAACCTCATATGTTGGTTTTATATTGTATGGTCTTATCGTATATCTTTTTACATAAAGTGTATACTCGTTTTATAAAACTTTTGTGGTGCTATTTGTGGTGTCATCATTGGATTATTGTGAGCGTGGTTGCGAATACTTTACACATTTGTCTTGAAGATAAGCCAGGCTGCTCGTGCCAAGCTACCGAGGGGGTGAGCAGGGCTATCTAAGAAGGTGACCTTCCTTTCCCTGATGTTGGAACGCGGGTCCCTACTTAGCCTAAGGTACCTACCTCAGCCAACCAGGGATCTTGGTCTAACAGCTCTGCAATGCAGGCACCCTTGCACCACACAATTCAAGGATGTCTGCGTTGGCGCATAGCAGCCCATTCTGCACCAGCGCAGAGGAAAAGTACAGGTATGCACTGGATTGCTGCCTTTTTATTTTGACATAGGGGATGGCAGCAAGATTCCTTGTGGCGCTGCTGTATGTCAAAACCTTATAAATGAGGCCCTGAGTGTGAAGGTGAGTGTATATTATTTTTTCCTCCGAATTTGCAAAGCCAATGTTCTGGTACATGGGGACTGCGCTGAGCATCTTGTCGGTTTCATGAACGCTCGCACTAGCAAAAAAAAATTAAATTTTCTAGCCCATCAGGGGTCTCTCACTGACCCCTAGATTGCACCTATGGGGTCAAAGCACCTCAATCACCTCCCAGACTGCTCGCAGTCTGGCCTGAAGCACCGAAGGACAGAGCAGGGCTTCCATCTCCGAGCAGTTAGCCGGGTGAGGTGAGGCTTTTCTCCCACACAAAGCTGGGAATGAAGAGGTAGCTCTTACCATCAAGCACAAATCTTGCTTTTCTGGTAGGGTGGCACATGCCACAGACTAACCTACTTACCTGATTAGGTTGTTGAGAATTTTATTTATGCACACTTTGTATGCACAAATTCTGTCTATCCTGCAGTAGCTTGTACTCCATAAACATCTAGGTCCTGAAGAAAGCTGGGTCAGTTGACCAGTTCGGCAGAAACATGTTGACCATACTAATCTTAGCCAGGAGATAGTCAATAATTTTATGACTATCAGGTTATTTTCAACATGAAACTTGGTCAATTTACAATAAACATATTTTTTGCCCAAGTAGCCATTTTTTATTTTTACTTACACATGAGCACTGCACTTCACTAGGGTTCATACGGTTTGAACACACACCTGGGCAAGAGTTTTCCCAGGAGCATAAGGTCAGGTACCCAGCGGGGCCCGGTGGCTCAGGGCTGTGGTCCTAGATCTAGTTCTCCGTGAGCTCCCTATGACGAAGCTCCGCCAGTAAGGGTGGGCTGATGGACTCTTTACTCTAACCAAGTGGTGGGCAAACTATTTGTATTGTGTTCCTCACATTTCTACATCGTTCAGCAGTTTTCTGTTCTTTATGAACGGACTGTACATCTCCTGGTAGTTGTCAGGTAGTTGTTTTGGGGATTGGAGGTAGTCCAGTCCATAATCTATTCCCCTGTGACCCTTAGTTACGTTTTGTTTTTACCTCTACCCTGACCCCTTCTAGTACATTTCATCAGATATTTCACAGCCGGCAATTGTCTCTGATATCTAATATGGAGACAGTAACTTTGTACTCAGGTGCAGACAGCCAATCCTGGCATTACTATTAGTGTATGGATTTGTGAAGTGACGCAAGAGATTTGCGTCCCTAGATATACAAATTTGTTGTTTCTTTAACATCTCAACAACTACTGAACAGATTTACACCAAATCACAAAACGGCTCTTTCTGGATCATGAGCTAGCTTTCTGTCAAATTTGGTGTAAATCCGGACAGTGATTCGGGCAATAGTATTGTCTGAAGTTTGCTATGGGAATTAACATGGAAAACTCACTTCTTTTACCTTCCCCTGCTCTCGGCCCCAGCTTGAAGGATCACCCCAAAACCTTCCATGCACAACAGGAATCTAAAAGACACTTTTCTGGGAACATTTTGTGAAGATTCATCAAACGGCACTGGAGTTATAAACAAGTCAAAAAACACTTTTCCTTTGGAGACTAGGTCCTAACTATAACTACCTACTTAATTGCATTCGTAGTTTGAAACAATTGTCATCTCTTTGGGAAATTGAAGGAATGATAAACCATGATGAATACCTCTTTCTACTCTGTGAAAATCCTGTCCTTCCCACATTTTACCACCTACCAAAAGTTCACAAGGATCTCATAAACCCCCCTGGGAGACCAATAGTGGCATCCATGCAAAGTCTCCTAGCAAACTGTTCCATTTATATTGACCTGTTTTTGTCACCAAAGGTGAGGGAGCTTGTATTCTACGTACAAGACTCACAGGACTTCCTGAGACTCATTGAGGGGATAGTCATGGAAGAAGATATGATGCTTATCACGCTAGACATCACCAGCTTATATACATGCATCCACCACACTCAGGGATTACAGGCCATCAAGTGGTTCCTGGGGAAAAGGCCGCTGAAATTTCAAAAGCATAACGGAATGCTTCTTGAGATGAATAGATTCTGCTTAGAGAACAACATTTTTATCTTTGCAGGACAGTTTTACAGGCAACAGCGGGGGACTGCCATGGGCATGCGCTTTGCCCCCAGCTATGCGAATCTCTTCATTGGCTGGTGGGAGAGGCACAGGCCTGGACAGGTAGGACTGAAAAATGGGTGGATAACATAATTTTGTGGGCAAGGTATATAGAGGACCTGTTTGTCATTTGGCGGGGCGACCGCTCCTCGGCTAATGAGTATGCTGAGTCGCTGAATGACAACAGGTTGAATCTATTTTTCACTTCGACAATCAGCAGTGAAAAAGTCTGCTATCTAGATTTAGATGTATACATTAAAAATAGTAGGCTACTAACTAGACTGTACAGGATACCTACATCAGGGAATTCCACTCTACATGCAGGGAGCCATCATCTTAGGAGCCTAATCTCCAATATACCATATGGAGAACTATTACCATCAAACGCAATTGCACCAAAGATTCTGAGTATCAACAAGCCAAAAAAGAGGTGTCTGAACGGTTCACAGCTAGAGGCTATTCCATAAACGACCTGCGCACTGCTGAAGGAAACCTTAATTTAGTGCCTAGGACAGAACTGTTAATAAACAAAAACAAAAACAAAAAGAGAGAAAGCACTGAAAGTAGGAAAAAAGAACCGGTAAGAACGATTACCCAATTCAACAGCAAATCGGCTCAGATTCTTAAGAGAAATTAGAAAATCCTTCAGACTGACTAAGTACTATGAAATGATCTCCCCGTAAGACCTATGATCACCTATAGAAGAGGTAAATGTATAGGTGACCATTTAGTACACAGCCATTTTTAATCCGTGTCCCCCAAAAAAGATTCCATCGCAGGCTTCTTCCTGTGCATGCGCTGCAAGGCATGCAAATACAGTAAAAAATTCTCCAACTATAGAACTAATAATGAAGATCCTAAAAGCCTACGAAGGATACATCTGCTCCTGAATTGCAACTCTGAATATACCGTTTATTGCTTATTATGTCCTTGCATTAAGTGGTATATCGGAAGTACTATACATCCCGCAAAGAAGCGGATTCTGGGGCCTATGCGGGCGATAAGTAATAAAGATCCCAACTTCCACATCGCCCGCCACATTGAAGAAGTCCATCAAAGCAATAGAGACTTACTTAGTTTCTTTTTGCTTAGATCAAGTACGAAAAAACGAGAGGGGAGGAGACAGGATTAAGAAATTACGTGTTTTAGAGTCAAAATATATTATCAAGCTCCAAACAATGACACCTATTGGCCTTAACGGGGATGAAGAGATGTGGGTCCATCTAGATTAACTTCCTGACAAGCCCCATCCAGTTTAACAATATTTACCTGCGGCTGCCTCAAAGTCTTTCTTTCCCTTCTAAATCTTAGATTTTTACCACTTACACTATACCTGGGAATTGTTATA
The DNA here is from genome assembly GCF_964263255.1 of Lissotriton vulgaris. NCBI lineage: Eukaryota > Metazoa > Chordata > Amphibia > Caudata > Salamandridae > Lissotriton > Lissotriton vulgaris. The sequence continues at coordinate 1,330,392,104 of NC_141696.1, read as the reverse complement.
ATCAACTTAGAAATAAATACTAGCTTTCCCTCCATGATTCTTTGTAGGCAAATGTTAGATTTTGCTATTTGTATGTGTACAAATGTGATTTACCCATATTCCTGCACTTTGCCTGCCTGAATCACTGGGTGCACACATTTTCTGCCGGGGGGGCGAGGCGTACAATCCTCAGGCTGATTCGCGGGGGCGCGCGCCGCCAATGACCAATCATCGAGAGGAGCCGTTTATATACAAGTCTGGGCTCCCGCCGCGCGGGAGCCACTATTTCTTGCACTTTGCCTGCCTGAATCACCAGGAGCATGCATTCTCTACCAGGGGGATCAGGCCTACATTTCCCAGGCTGCCTCGTGACGCGCATGCTGCCAACGACCAATCTTCGCACCAGGAGGCGCTTACATATGCTGCGGTAGCCTGTATTTCCTGCACTTTGCCGGCCTGAATCACTGGGAGCAGGCATTCCCTGCCAGGGGGACCAGGCCTACAATACCCAGGCCGCCTTGCGGAGGGCACACCACCAATGCTCAATCTTCACACCAGGAGGCGCGTACATACAATTGCTGCAGGAACTGATATTTCCTGCACTTTGCCTGCCTGAATCACCGGGAGCACTCATTCTCTGCTGGGGGGGACCAGGCCTACTATCCCCAGGTTGCCTCGCGGCGCGCATGTCGCCAACAACTCATCTTCGCACCAGGAGGCGCTTATATATGCTGCGGGAGCCCATATTTCCTGCACTTTGCCTGCCTGAATCACCGGGAGCATGCATTCTCCCAGGCTGCCTCGCGGCAGGCACGCCGACAACGACCAATCTTCATGCCAGGAGGCGCTTAAATACAAGTGCTGCAGGAGCTGATATTTCCTGCACGTTGCCTGCCTGAATTGCCGGGAACACGCATTTTCAGCCGGGGGGGACCAGGCCTACACTCCCCAGGTTGCCTTGCGGTGCACATGCCGCAAACGACCAATCTTCGCACCAGGGGGCACTTATATATGCTGCGGGAGCCCCTATTTCCTGCACTTTGCCTGCCTGAATCACCGGGAGCACACATTCTGTGCCAGGGGGACCAGGCCTACAATACCCAGGCTGCCTCGCGCCCGCCGACAACAGCCAATCTTCGTGCCAGGAGGCACTTAAGTACAAGAATTTCCTGCACTTTACCTGCCTGAATCACCGGGAGCACACATTCTCTGCAGGGGTGACCAGGCCTACAATCCCCAGGCTGCCTTGTGTGCATGCTGCTAACGACCATTCTTCACACCAGTAGGCACTTATATACAAGTCAGGGCTTCCGCAGTGTGGGACACGTGCGGGCGTATCCAGCCGCGCCTAGGCAAAGCCTGTCAGCAACGGGAAGAGACGGACAGGGCCATCCTCCTGAGCTGTTTTGGTTGCTGTTGTTAACTTTGCCAGTGACTTTATGGAACCTTTATTGGAGCACACCATTCACTAACTGTTACAGTGGTCACATGCTTCTTGAAAATCTCCTTGTGTTTCTACCACTTTAAATCTGCACCTGTGATTGTGATTGTGCCCTGATAGTTTCTCTTTTGGAACTTTGTGGTGGGGGTGCTCTAATTGCCTCTTGTTTTGATTCTATCTCTGGAGCCCCTAGTGATATTGAAAGCTATTAGCCACATGATAAAGATGGGTAAAAGAAAGGCTCAGGGCCTGGACTTGAAAAATAAGAGGCCAAATAAGAGGCTCTCTAGTGTGGTTTGCCATGAGTCATTGGATAGGATTGAGACCATTCTAAACAAGTGCCATGACATAGCCTGCTCTGGCTCATCAAGCCAAATCCCTTTGTTTGAAAGTTACGCTAATTCTTCGAATGCCCCGGGGTCCATGATGGGTGCCTCTCCTGAACCACATCCTGCAAAAAAATCATCTGCCAAGCAGATACCCTCAATGTTGAAAAAACTTAACAAAAGGCATAGCAAGGCTGTAGCCATTGGACCCTCTGAAGGGGACCCAGTGTATCAACTACTCCGCTCTCCAATCCCCCAACAAGAGAGGTTAGTGTCACACCGACTGTACACATCGAATGTAACAATAGATTCAAAGTACTTGCAACAGAGGAAAATGAGATGGGGGTGATTGTATGTGACCCCGAAGAGTCATGCTCAATCTCTGCTGCTTTTCTCAGGGTATTAAAAGGCCAAATTACATTACAGAAAGAAGACATGACTACTCTAAGAGTGAAGGTAGCCAGGTCGCCAGAGAGGGCAAAAGGTGGGAAATTGTCCCAACCAGAAATAACACCACCATCATTAAATCTGATCTCCAGGGGGACTGGAAATAGTAGCTTGGCTAATGCAACCCCAACCCAAGACCCCACCCAAATTATATGCACTCAACCATCGACATACAGTAAGGATACTCCCAGCCTAATTGCTAGGAACACACTAGGATTCGATCAAGCCTGGGGGATTGATAGAGGAGTGATTGCCCTAGACGAAAGGTCTCTGCATAAGCAAGAAAGGACACTAAACAAGGGGATAGTTGGGGACGGTGTCTAGATGTGATCTTGGGTGGGAAAACCGAGCAGTGATCTAGCTGACGGAAGTCCCAAAACTTCCATTAGAAAGACAGGAAGATCAAGACTCTCTCAAGAGAAAGGTCATCTATTGGTTTAGGTCCACATGTCATTGCTATTCAACCATTAGAGACGATTTACAACTGGTAAAAAGAGTCCCTTTGCAAAAATCTATTTGGGACATGATTGAGGTCAGCTTCTATGTCAAGGGTATAACCTCTGGTTTATTGTCTATTGACTCACATGTTATCTACAAAGCCCCTACCAGCATCTCTATCAGATACAGACCCCGGCGAACGGAGAGGACAGAGCGGAACACCTTTAGATAAAGCAGTAAAATCAGTAGTCAGGGTTGGGCCTGCAAAGGCTTTAGCGACAGCATCCTGTAGCCTCACACTAACAAATACCCCTGCACTAATCTGGCCATCTCCCGAGAGAATATATGTGAATAATTTGTCTTGGATGAAAGTGGGGTATGCCCTCTCCGTGTTGGGGGATGTGGAAGGGGGGAGTCTTTTAATCGGCCACTGAGGGTTCTTGTGTGGAATGTGGCTGGCATCTCATAGTCACTGGTAGACCCGGAATGGTGCTCTATGGTAGACTCCTTTGATGTACTTCTATACCAAGAAATCTGGAGTCTGCACTGCCCTTATAGAAGTGGCTTTACTGCTTACGTTATCATTGCCACCCACAAAATATATGGGCAGACCCTCGGGAGGGCTAGCAGTATGGGTTAAAAATTAATTAGGGACCAAAGCCAAACTTTTGAATGTTGACTCCCAAGACATTCTAGCGCTAGAGCTTACTTTCTATAGTGGGCAGAAAATAAGGATTTTTAATGTTTACAATAGAGTGCTGCGGGGCCAGGATGAAACTAATACAGTGTGTACTCTTGACCCTGTTCTGTCTCACTACTCAGGCAACATCCCTACTCTAGTTGAAGTGGACTTCAATTATACTTTTGAACCGCTTGCTTTGATTCCTTTAGATCTGACTGATGAGTGGGACAGAGAGTGGCAAATACCACAACTAATCCTCCCCCCAGCCGGGTGGGCCAGGAGAGGTGGCCAGGTGTTAGCACTTCTGGTTCTCAGCAGGGTCTGAGAACCACAAATAGGAGGACCAATTCCGACCCAAACGGTGACCCCACTTTTAACAGAAAGTAGAATTGATTATTGTCTGGAATCTTTCAATCTCTGGTACTTAGTCCAAGACATGGCAGTGACCAAGAGGGCAGATAGCGACCACAATGTACTAACACTCACACTTACAAAGCAGGGCATGGCCACGCCAGATCGAAGGGGATGCCCGGACCTAGGTGTCTTGTCAATTACAAATAACTAGAGATCGATCAGATGAGACTGGGTGAAGGGACACCCAAGGGCATTAGAGGCAGCTAAAAGAAAAGTATGTCTCTTAATGGAGGAGCTGGAAGAATATACCTCTAACAACACTGTGGAGACACTGGGCCCTAGGCATGAGGTATTATATACAGAAATAAGGGAACTGCTAACTAATCCCTGCAAACCGCAGAAAAAGGAAGGGATCTACACACATTGGAAGACACCTCGTCAGGGCACTTGGTATAACAAAGTCTGCAGGACTTCAAGGGATGCACTTACACAGGCCATAAAGCAAAAATCCCATCCCGAGGTTCTGCCCTGCAGAGCTAAACACAAGCAGACAATTGAGTCAGCTAAGAAAGAGTGGGAGGGCTCTATGTGGTGCTCCTTACAGAACGCATCGATAGTTAAAGATACCAAGAGCTTTTGGAGTAAAGCGACATACTGGCTCAAGGGGAGTGAGAGGGTCCTAGTTTTTACAGTCCAGCCCCAGGAGTGGGAAGCGCACTTTAGTTCTCTATATGAATCTAGGGAAAAAGAAGCTGAGGGAGATCCCCATGGATGTGGGATACTGCCTGCAGAAGAGGGAGGCGACCTCGTCTTTACAATATAAGAAACACAAACAGCAATCCGCTCTAGCATTCCTGCTTTTGCTCCTGGCCCAGATAGAATCCCCAAGAGTTATATAAAGAGGACATAGCATTTGAGGATCATATATAAATCTTTTATTTTTTGTTTAAGAATACATAAATCTTCTAACTTTTCTAACAATTTTAGCAGGCACTCCCATTCCCTCCTCCTGGACTACTGCAGAGGTTGTCCCCATATATAACACGCATTTGCAATGCAAGAGGTCTTGCATTTACACGAGTTTGAGCTAGTGGCATTGTATATGGCAATACCTTTTATTTATGTTTTGTTATTTAAAACATAAATAGAAGGTATTGTCATTTACAATGCCAATAGTTCAAGCTTGCGTAAATGCGAGACCTATTGCATTGCAATTGCTTGTGCTTCAGTTACAGGAGACAAGTCAATGGGTGGCTTCGCCTTTAGCAACGATGGCAGTTATAATATTCAAGAAATAGTTATCAGATTTCATAAATCCTTCGAGGCTTCATTTGAGCAGGCAGAAGAGAAGCCACTGGGTCTTTGTTCAGCTTCACCTGTAGGGTCTGTGCCAACTGAGAATGGATGCTGCCAGGCGCGCAACGCCCATTGGGCTTAAAGAGCTTCAGCCCCCCCTGTCATGTGTGTCAGCCCGGGAGGAGACAGCTTCCCGGGTACACACACAGCCGCACCCGAGTACTTCACAGGTTTTTAAAAGACCATTTGCTTGTTAATGAGGCTTTGTTGTTTTTTCACCCTTTCTTAGAGCTCCTCCAGCTCCACTTTGACCTTTCACTTAAAGAATTACCCCCCCGAAATCTTGTCTTAGCCCCCCTGAAATTTGCCTCTAGTTGCGCCTCTGGCTGCTGCAGACCCCATGGCAGTAAACATGTGGTCCAAGATTCCAAATCAATCCCAGTTGCTGGTGATGGCGGGGTTGGTGACTCTTTGGAGAATCCATTTCACCTTCCCAATTTATAGTGGGGGGGGGGGGAGACACACACCACTAGAGATATTCTGCTATTACAGATTGTGTTTGGCATGGAAGGCAGTTTTGCCTACCTTTCCAGGTGAACCCGCACAATTTAATACCATTGTATTACTTTTAGAAGGTGTATCCACAAAACGCCTTGTGAAAAGGCTACTATAATCCTGCATGCAATCTGAACTGCCCATACCACAGCCCTCAGCCTGGGACAACCTGAACAATGACCTTCGGCATTCCATACTGAGGGAGGATTGGTGTGCTCAGCCCAAGGCCCGACACCCAATACTTTGAGGAGAATTCATTTTAAGTTCCTCTATAGGATCTGTCACACCCCTCTCAGCCCTATAAAGAGTAAACTTAGGACTGATTCTTGCAGTTACAGGTGTCTCACCATAGGCTGGCTTCATGCACGTAGCATGGACGTGTCCCACTACCAATGAACAGCTTCTAGTGGAAAGTGTTTGATACGTTTTCAAAAATGGCGGAACACTGTTCCACTAGACCCTGGAATCAGCCTTCTGGGCCTGTTCCATCATGTTCCTGCTGCAGTACTGAGATTCATGGCCCTGGCCATTTTACTGGCTAATAGACAGATGGCAGGTCACAGGGGGTGCTGTTGCTACTCCACTCTGAGAACACATTGCTGAAATATGTGGTTTACCATCTGGAAAATGTCAAAATGTACGCTAAAACACCACCCTCCGATTCACATCCACTTTGGTCTCTTTAGACTGTACCAACATGCAGTCGGACGGGTGGCGTTAGTATCGGGGGACGGTTGGCGTTTAATAACGCTGTCCTGCGGTGCTCCCAACCCCTTTGGCATCAGTGACTCCTCGTGAATTCAGTCTTTGTACTCGTATGCTTAATGCTAAATCCAATGACTGAGGGAATACTTTGTTTATTATAGTGCTGACCAAACATCACAAGGCAACAGAGCGTCTTACATAAGACGGAGGTAAACACAAATTCAAAGCAAAATGAAGACACGCTCCACCAAAAATAAACAAACGGATCCCTCACTATGCAAATAAAACTATCGCAGCTTGCACGGATACTTGTGGTTGCAGCAAAGATTCACATCTATTCGAAGTATCTAGGCAAATGTATCGGCTTACCACTTGTTGTCTCCATATTTAGACGAAAACCTGCTTTCCAAATAGGGCTTGCAGCTACATTCTCAAGTTGTGGCACTGCGAGTGAGAGGTGGGTATTGTCCAACTCAATGGCACTATTTAAAAAAAACTCGGAAAAAGAAACTGGTTGATATAAACCCTTCCGACTCCAATATCCTCAAGCTGCATGCAGTTTTCCGCAGCATGTGCATCAACTCACTGAGCCACAACATCAACATTACAACCTTGTTTTTTGTGTTCATTCCACGGTGAAACGGAAGGCTGGAAGTGTGGAAAGCTGCTAAATCTGAAGAGGGGCTGGGAAAGAAAGGAAGGAAATAATAACTAATGTCTCAGCTCTGCACCTGTCTGCTTGTGTGTGCAATGGCACATTTAAACAAGGCAACCGAAGCACAACAAAAACAAACACATCGTGGGGAGCGTTGCTTGAAGAGGAGGTCCTTTGCCGTGAGGGGAACGGCTTACTGCAACACCGGGGGTCTCACTCAAGCACCGTGAGGTGAATGGCTTTGAGCGCCAGCACCGCGAGGGCAGGGACTTCAATCCCCAGGTGCCCCGGCAGTTGTGGCGCATCTGTGGCACCAGCGCAGCGCCCGGAGGGGAGTGAAAAGGCAGGAACGCCTCTCGCCCCGCAAGTCGCGCGCGGGAGAAGCCCGGGACAAGGGCGGGACAGTCTGTGCAGTCCGGGCAGACCGAGACAGGGCAGGGCCACCCCCTTAAGAAGTAACATTTACGAACTTTTAGAATATTTTGTAAATACAGGTTAGGTTCTGTAGTTAAAACAGGAAGTACGGAGGAGCTTAGCGCGCACCCAAGATGTTCGCGTGAGCACAGGGCTCCCCGGACCCTCGCCACCCTTCGCAATCTATCCTGCAGTTATCCTGATTTCTTGGACGGATTCCTTGAGATGAACCTCGGCTGAGCTCATAACTCTTTTCAAATCTTAAATCGGACGCGGGCAACCGAAACTGTGTCGATCTGAACTTTTTGGGCCCACCGGGAGGCAAGCCGGGGACAGGGCGAATCGTGGATCCGGGACGGAATCGAACAACAACGGCAGTGGGTTCTCCTCAGTCGCCCCTTCATCACTTTCGGTTTCGGTTCTGGATCCTGACGCGGTCTGATTGTGAGGCCGTATCCCTCGGCTCGGTGTCATTCCAGCCTCCAGCTAATGCAACTACTGCCCTAACTCTGCAGTCATGTGGATCGCTTTTGTACTTTTGTTTTGGCATTACGAGCCGACTTTTGGGGTCTATTGGTGCCCGGCCTAACGGCAGCCATTTTCACCAGGTCTCGCGGGCCCCTCTGGGGCGCATCTTCCGACATGGCTGGTAAGGGTGACGCTGAGAAGCGGAAGACGAAGGCACCTCTTCGTGGGGGACTGGTCCCGAGAAATTTCATCGATCGCTACACTCAGCCCAAAGGATCCCCTGGCCATTCCAGTCGTACCCCAGAGGATGCCAAAGAAGATCCCTCCGCCCCTGTTGATCTGTCCCTACAGGACATCATGGGCGCCATTTCTAATATGAAGGAGACCATCGGTCAGCAAAACGAGGCACTGCCTCGTAAAATCGACACGGTCACCATCGATGTCACCCTGACCAGGGCCGACCTGTCCAAGACCAATGAGAAAGTGAAGTCATTGGATCTGAAGACTTCCAGCCTCACGACCGATGTATCGGAACTTCAGACGGAAGTTGGTAACTTGAAATCGGCCAATGATCTGATGTCCCAATGGCTTGAGGAGTTTGAGAACAGGGCGCGACGCAACAACATTCGCGTCATAGGAGTGGCAGAAAATCCTGAGCCTCACTCGGTGGATCTCCTGGTCGAGGATCTTGTCCTGAAACACCTTTCTCCCTCTGGACTCAGCAAGTTTTTCGCTGTGGAGCGTGCGCATCGAGTGCCGGGTGGAAAGCCCAAGCCGGGCGCTCCTCTGCGGCCCATTATTGCGAAACTCTTCCACTTCAGAGATCGGGACGCGATCCTACAGGCTTCGAGAGTACATGGCCCGGTAAACTTCGAGAACTCCTCTGTCAACTTCTTCCGGGACTTTACCCATTAGGTCCAGAGACAACGAATGGCTTTCCAGGGGGTAAAACGACGGCTTCGGGACCTTGGTATGAAGTACGCTATGCTCTTTCCTACTAGGCTTCGAGTGGAGTATGAGGAGCGGACTTTCTTTTTTGATTGGCCGGACAATGTAAATGACTGGCTGGACACCCTACCTGGCCGGGGTGATCGGACGGAGCACCCTGGCGGTGCCGAAGGTGGTGAGCCTACGCGGAAGTGACTTTTTCGGTCCCTGACCTCCGAACATTAGACCTTTCTCAGCTGGGTTCTGTTTCTTTTCTATTATGGTTCAGTGCGGTTCATGTCTGGGTGGCGGGTGGTGACGGGCCTCTTTCCTCCTCCGGGGTCTTTTTGTAGAGTGGGGGTTTTAGGGCGACAGGCACACTGCATGTTGGGGTGGCATTTTGGTCTATTGCAGGGGTGCAGGGAGGGGGGAGTTGTAACGGTTGTTGGTTGGGGGTGGTTTGGGAGTGTGTTTTTTCCTTTCAAGGCGGCAAAGTGATCCTTTTCTTGTTTCAGGTGTCCGGCTCTTTGTGGGGTGATCCATGCTTTACTTGTGGGGATGGGGGGTAGTGGGTTGAGGTTGGTATCATGGAACGTCAACGGATTGGGGGATCGTAGCAAATGGGGTGTGTGTTGCAATATTTGCGTCGTTTGTCTCCTGATGTGGTACTCTTGCAGGAAACGCATTTGGTGGGTAATGTATGTCATGCTTTAAACAGGTGGGGTTACCGACTGGTTGCGCACTCGGGGTTTACGGCTGGTTCTAGAGGGATTGGTATCTTGATCCGGTCTTCCCTCCCCATCGAGATAGACAGTGTTACCCTTGATGATAGAGGGCGCTACGCCGCCATCACTGGTAGGTGGGAGGGTAAAACTCTTTCCTTGGTTACAGTATACATTCCCCCAGGTCTCCAGACCTCTACTTTCTCTGATGTTGGCCAGATGCTGCTGGGCCTCCCTGACAGTCTCCTTCTTATGGGTGGAGATTTTAATTCTGTGCTTTCAGGCGGGTTGGATCGCCACGACCTCCCCCCCCCTCCCCCCCCAGGATGCTTCCCGCTTCCCAATCTTGGCTTGGTGGGTTCATAGATACTTTTGGCCTGGTGGACTTCTGGAGCTTAATGCACCCGACGCAATGTCAGTACACCTTCCATTCCGGGGCCCATGGGAGTCTATCCAGGCTTGATTATGTCCTTATGCCAGGTCCAGTCTTCCTATGTCAGGGAGATCAGACATTTGGCCCGAGGTATCTCTGACCAGTCTCATTTGTGGCTTAGCTTTGACACGGGGACACACGCCGCGGGGCGGATTGCCCCTATCAATCCATGGTATCTGCGCGACCCCAAGACCCGTAGTAGCCTGATAAAGTCCCTAGATTCTTACTTCTTGGAAAATGAGGGGTCTGTTTCGTCCTCTGTGTCCTTGTGGGAGGCATTCAAAACTGTCATTCGTGGTCAGGGCCTATCCTTAATAGCCGAGACCAAGAAGGTTAGAAATATGGAGGTTGAGAATCTGGAGGCAGAAATACTCGAGTTGGAGGCCGACCTGGAATCAGGCGTCACCTGGGAGACACTCCACACCCTTAGTTTGAAACAGTTTGATTATAAATCCCATGTTACAGATGCCGCCAAGACAATGTTCAGGGAGCAGCAGGGTAGACTGTATGATGTTGGTGATAAGGCGGGCAAATTGATCGCATGGCTTGATAGAAAGGAGAGAGCGAATTGTGTGGTTCCCGTGATACTGACTTCGGATGGTGTGTGCGTGACTGACCCTGGCGAGATAGTGGAATGTTTTGCCAATTATTTTCGTGCAGTTTACCCCCCGGTGTCCGACAGAGATGAAGATGGCTCTCGTTTACTGCTGAGGGACATTGCTTTGCCTTGTCTGTCTGAGGAGGACCGAGAGCGCATGGAGGCTCCGTTGTCAATTGACGAGATTGCTACCGCAATCCGTTCCCTCCGTTCCGGTAAGGCTATGGGCCCTAATGGCCTCCCTGTCGAACTGTATAAACTGCGCCCGGATAAAGTTGCGCCCTACCTTCGCGCGATGTTCAGGGAGTCACGTGAGCTCGGTCCCCTCCCCTATGACCAGCGTCTAGCTACTATAGTCGTGATTCCTAAGGAGGGCAAGCCTCGTGATCGCTGTGCGTCGTATCGGCCTATTTTCCTACTAAATGCCAAGCCTAAGATCCTTGCCAAGGTCCTTGCCAATTGCTTAATCACTGTAATTTGCGACCTGATCCACCCGGATCAATCCGGATTCATCCCGCACCGAAACACTGCTCTCAACCTGCGGCGCCTACACGGTGTTCTCGCTAGGGCGGAGTCTTTGTCTGAGTCGGCCATCTTGGCTTCCTTGGACGCCACGATGGCCTTTGATACGATCGAATGGCCGTATCTCTGGGCCACTCTGGCTAAATTTGGTTTTGGTGCGGGCTTTATTAGTTGGGTTAAGCTTTTGTATGCGGATCCGTTAGCTCAGGTCGTCGGCAATGGCAGAGTGTCCCGGTCCTTTGCTCTCGGGAGGGGTACGTGGCAGGGATGCCCGCTGTCCCCCTTGTTGTTTGCTCTTGCTCTCGAACCACTTGCAGCCTGGCTCCGTTGGGAGCCCTCAATAAAGGGCATACAGTGGTCCCCCGATTTTGAAGATCGTGTTTTGTTGTATGCCGACAATATCCTTCTGTACCTCACCTCCCCCCGTAAATCCCTTAATGTCCGGTTTGATGTTCTCACTTCTTTTGGCAAGAACTCTGGCCTGATTATCAACTGGTCCAAATTGTGTGTGTATGTCATCTCAGGCGGCTTTCCCCCCTTGCCGAGTAGGTTTCCCATTCCAATCTCGCAATCCGGCTTCAAGTACCTGGGAGTCTACATATCGTTGGATCCAGTTGCCCGCTACGAGCAAAATCTCCTCCCTCCGCTCCGACGACTGAAGGTGGACGTGGCGCGGTGGCGTAAGCTGCCGTTGTCGCCTCTTGGTCGAGCGGCACTCTTTAAAATGATGTCAAACTCGCTTTCTCTATGCGCTTCAAAATTCTTTTGATGCTAATCCGGCCGCATACTTTCGGGAGGTGGAGGGTTTGCAGAGGAGGCTCGTGTGGGACGGTCGTGCTCGCATTGCGCTTGCAAAACTCACTCTCCCCTGGTATGACGTGGGCATCGCGCTCCCGGACATCAGGAGGTATTATTGGGCTTCTCAGTTGTCCACCATTAATCATGCTACGTACGAACCCGGTCCGGTGCCTGCATTCGAAATGGACAAACATCAGTTGCCCAGCGGTAACTTCAATAGAGCACTCTACTCTCGGGCCACGGGGAGGAACCTCACGGGACCCACCAAGGTTGCGGTGCGCGTGTGGAAAGATGCGAATGCGGCTATGGGATGGAATGATCGATTGACGCAAGCGACCCCATTGTATGCATCGGAACACTTGGGATGCCTCTGGACAATGAAAGGTTTTGAGAATTGGGACATGATTGGTATCAGCAGAGTGGGCGATATTTGGGTGAAGGGAGCGGTGAAGACCTTTGCAGCGCTTCAAAATGAGTATGAGTTGAGAGACCGAGAATTCTTCAGGTATGTACAGGTTCGCCACGCCTTGCTGTCTGTCTTCACAGCTGGTGAATCTGTTCCTGAGTCATCCCCACTTGAGGACCGTATACTTGATGGTCATCTGCCCGATAGTACGATCTCCTTGATCTACAAGAAACTAATTAACAATCGGGCAGACCTTCTTGTGCGTCTCAGAGAGGTCTGCTCCGGGGACGGGTTGGAGTTGGATGACGAGGATTGGCAGGCCGCCTTATCCTCCCCTAAAGAGGTCGCCATTCCGGCCCGTCTCCGACTTGTTCAGCTCAAGATTGTCCACCGTGTATATGTTACAGGTCCTCGTTTGGTTGCGATGGGTTTTTCCCTGGATGGGTTGTGTAAGCGTGGATGTGGTATTCCTTCACATCCTCTGGGAGTGTCTGGAGGTGGTGGCGTATTGGCAGCGGGTGCATGCGGTCATGGAGAGTGTTACCGGGGTTGCTTTGCTGCCTGAGGCCCGTAGATGTCTGTTGAATGTGTGGGAGCCGAATGATTATAACATTGCCCAGGCCTGGTGGGCGGCACTGGGGAACATGATTGCGAAAAGAGATATTGCGCAGTTGTGGGGTTCCCCGCGGCCTCCCACCGTGTCGGCATGGAAGGAGAATATGGACTGGTGTATGTTTAGAGAGAAGACGGTATATGTGGCTAGGGGCAAGGCTAGGGCGTGGAGGAAGATCTGGGGTCAGTGGAACCCGTACCAAGGGAACATCTGCACACCTCCCCTCAAAGACACTCTGGACATTCCATCCTCCCCCTGATCCGGTGGTTCCTGTACCGGTTTATTCTCCCTTTTATTATTATGTGGCTGACTTCCCCACTGCCTCCCCCCCTTCCCGATTGTATTTTATGCCCTCCTGATCGGTGGTTTTATACTGTGGGTCCCCCCCTCTGGAGCTTGACAATGTTTATATTATCTTTCGCCTTGAGTTCTTTCTTTTTCTTCTTTGGTTTTCTTCTTCCTTTTTAAAAAAAGTAAAAATTTCTATATCCTGCCTACATCCTGTGTTGCCGAAGAGGTATCCTTTGTTACTCTGTGCCACAGTAGAGCGGTCATTGCTCTGTGAACTACATAGACTGCTTTATATGTCCTAGCGGCCGGCCCCTGTGGTTGTAGGCCCATACTTGTAATGCTATTTTTGCACAATAAAGTTTTTTAAAAAAACAGGAAGAACATTGATGTTATAAAACCCTGTTCCTGTGTTTCTGCCTACTATTAGTGGTGGTCTGAAAGACATTGATATCAAAGGGGCCAGTAATTAGCTATTATTGATGGCTAAAAGCAAAGTAACTATGGACAATTATCTAGTTAAAATGGTGAGCAAAATGAACAATGATAGAAGGAAGTCACTGGGACGTGACAATTTAACAGAGATAACAACTACTGTATCTGATGTCAATAGTGGACCTAACTTAGCCCCCCCTTCTACTACTGATGCTACCACCAATGCTCTTACAGTGGAATCCCCGGAGATAACTATGGTAGACCAGGACACATTAGATGATGACCTGCCTGATGATCTTATCGATGTTTCTATTCACTGCTCACCAGCCAAGAGAGCAATAAGGAAATGTAGGAAAACAGCTTCTAAGCGGGGAGGAACACACCTTAAGAAAAAGCCTGATACAACTAAGAGGAGTACTCCCAGCCATAAGGGGACTATGACTACTGACATTGGCATTAACACAAACTCTGATCTCTTGGACCATATTACTAAGTTGTTAGAGGCCAAACTAGAAGTGATTGTCAAGCCTCTAGTGGCAAAAATTGATGCCCTGACTACTGAAGTATCTAGATTGGGAGAGCTTCTAAATCAGATAACCAATGGCGAGAGCCCTAAACTGAGGGAAAGGAACGTTTTAACAGATAATGTTGTACAGCAGCCATTGGTGGGGGGGGGACAAATACGGCTACAGCCAGGGAGACGAGCCAACTGGATGGCCAGTCTATACAGACCAAAGTAACCCCAGCAAGTACAGGGGGGCCTTTGACTCCAGTAAGAAAAATACGACCAACTAACCTCCCACCTGCCTGTGAACCATATGTAGTCTTACTTTCAAATGTCCCACCTTTAGACCCCATAGAGTCCAAATTCCGCCAGGAATCACACGATTCACTTAAACATAAAAGTCTTTCCTGGCTGAATAAAAACTGCGGGTTCCCGATACATTATTCTGATCAGATATTGTCATGTCAACTAGACGGGTACCCTGGATTGGAAATGCTAGGAAAACTTGCGGGGTTGAATGTATTATCATTAATTTTAGACACCCCCAGCATGTTGCGACTGTGCTTCTTAGAGCGGCTTCCCTTAAGCAGGGTGAGAATAGTGCACCCCTTGGGATATTTTTATAGCCACTTAGTCAAGGTCCCCCAGTGTAATACTTTATTTAGGCCCCTTAACTCTTACAGGAGTCCAATATTCGAGATAACAACACATAACAGATATCAAGCACTGAATGCGCTGGATCAGAACGATTGGCTCACGTCGATTGGTAGTCCTGGTTTGGGGCCAACCTTAAGTAGCCAAGTAGGCAAATCAAATATGATAAATCTTGAGTCTGAGCATACACAGACAGTGGTGCCCATACTGAACCATGATGATAGGTCTATATTTGGGTCCATTCTAAAGGTAGTGGAGATGGACAAGATTATTAATTGTGCTGGTGATACCATTGGTACTCTAGAAGAGGCCAGTATATGTCGAATAGACAGAAGTGTGCTTGAGGGACCTATTATAGGAAACAACTGCCTGGAAGAAATAAGTATCCAAGCTGGCCCTTTAGCTGTTAAATCCACACAAGATACATTGCTGGATGCACCCTCACCCAGACCCAATGATAAACTATCCTTAAGATTAATATCATGGAACATAGCAGGGTTAGCTAAGAACCTTCGGGACCTCGTTTGGTGTACCTACATTGAGGATTACGATATCATCCTTCTCCAGGAGACTTGATCCTTAAAAACTCCACACAGGCTTAGGTATAAAACTTTTCATTGTGACGCAATTCCCTCAACAAGAGGAAGAGTGTCAGGGGGCCTGGTGATCTGGGTTAGAGTCACTTTAGAAATAGAAGCTACTTCATTAAATATTCCTTCCCCTAATTTGCTGGGATTAAAGATGGTGACAAGGGGAAATGAAATTATACATTTAATAAATATATATATTAGGCCACACCCAACAAATAAAGAATCTAAGGTAGTAGAACTTTTAGACTCAGTCAGTCAGAATATCTTTATTCGACTTTTTACAAGTCATACAAAGAACAGAAAATAATGGAAACAATTACATTACAATACAATACATACTATACATCTATCTACATTTTCCAAAAAGAGAGTCCAGTTAAACAAAGAAAAGATTTTGAACGTAAATAAAATAAATTTTTATGCAAGTCCTGCACAGAAAACATCCTAAAAAGCTAATAATTTTAAGGTAAGATTTGACTGACAGATTTCGCCCTCATTGCGGCTACCAAAAAGTTTGCCATGCAAAAAGTAATATGTGTGTTAGGTAGAAGTTGTAGAAAGAGCAGAGCTGGTCTTACTTGAACGAAACCAGCTTTTTTCAAAATAGGAAGCAAATATTTCTTTCTCTGCTCGTGATACAAACTACAAAACATGACAAAGTGCAGGGTATCCTGCACCGAAAAGTTGTCACAGCAGCACGGTGGGGCCTGCTCAGGCTTCTGCCAGCTCTTAAATGAACCCAAATAAAAATGTATCAAATTAAAACGAAACTTTGTTAGTAAAAACCTGTGGTATGGGAATGTGACGAAATTCAAGTAAGGGGCGAGTGAGGATGTACAAACCAAAAGGTTATGGGACCTTACCGCAGGTTTCAGCAATTCGTATTCCTCCCGCCGTGCTTCCTGCCTGTCCCTAAATAACTTTGTAATGATTACTATGTCCTGTCTCCTAATTTTTTCCGGAGATAAAAAAAGTTCTGGGCGACCAAGATCTGCAAATGTTTTCGCTACATAATCCAGCCATGGGATGCTGATATGTTTATCCAAGGATAAGACGTCATGCATAATTTTGTGGTTCAAAGGTAGGTCTTTGTTTGTCCATATTTTCAGCCACAAAGTTAGCGGAGCAAGGCTCAGGGTATCAGACAGATAAGGCAAGCCCACCTCTTTATGGATAGAATACGTTGGGGTGGATTGCGGGACTGAGAGCAGAGATCTAATAAATCTATTTTCTGCTCTCTGAATTGGGTCGAGATTTACATAGCCCCACAGCTGGGCACCGTAAGCCGCTATGGCCACCGGTTTACTCTTGTAGATTTTCAAGAGAGCTTGCATGGGCCTAGCCCCTAACTTCCCAGCAAAGCCCAATACTGCTGAGGAAGATCTTATTACAGCCTGCCTTTTTGCTCTTATCTGAGGGCCCCAAGTTCCTTTCTAGTCAAACGTTACCCCCAGATATGGAAATGTAGTTACATTGGTGACGGGAACTCCCCTACAAAAAAATGTTTTATGTCTTTTTTTGTTACACTTACGACCCATTACCATCGTGTGTGATTTAGAGGCGTTGACCTTGAGGTCCAGAGTCTCCATAAAACTACCAAATGCGTCCAGGAGATGCTGTAGGCCTACCCCAGTGCGGGCTATCAACACTGCATCGTCCGCATACAGGAGTGCTGGGATTTTAACGCCTCCTGCATGCGGAACGTCGGCTGCCTGACCCCGCAGGTGACTGCCCAGCCCATTAATGTAGATGGTGAATAGTAAAGGGGCTAAGATGCAGCCTTGCCGCACCCCCTTAAGGGATTTAAACAGGGGGGTGCGTCTACCTTCGTTTGTAACTCGGACAGCTGCAAAAAGCTCCTGATGCAGTTTAGCCATAAACACAACCAAAGACTCATCGATACCCATCTCCAACAATATCTGCCACAATTTCGTCCTATTCACCAGATCAAAGGCAGAGGAGAGGTCCATGAATGCAAGAAACATGGAGCCCCCCTTTGCCACTGTATATTTAGAGATCAATAGGTGCAGATTTATACATTGTTCGATTGTCCCTTTTCTTTCTCTGAATCCATATTGTAGTTCAGACAGCCCTCCACAGCTCTCAACATTTCCATTAAGTCTGGCCAAAAGGACTCTACCTAATATTTTTATGGTTGAGTCCAAAAGAGATATGGGCCTGTAGGAGGCAGGATCATCTCGCTGCCCTTTATTTTTGTTAATAGGGACGATGGTGGATATGGACCAGGAACTAGGGGCTTGATTATCATTGGCTGCGTTAAACACTTTAGACAAGACCTCCGCCCACAGTTTAGGTGAGTACATAAAAAAGTCGGCAGGAACACCGTCAGGGCCAGGAGCCTTATGTCTTGTTGTGGCCATCAAAGCTTTTTCTACTTCTTCGGGGTTAAAAAGAATAGGGTGTACAGCTCTCACAGGCACTGAAGCGTCTACAGTGCCTTCAACCCCACCCTCATAGACATTTTTGAAGTGATTTAGCCATTTTTCGTCAGTGATCACACAGTCCATAGGAGCATTATTGTCATCGGAAAATAAAGGTTGTCTGATGATCTCCCAAAATCTCCTACTGTCCTTCAGTACTGCAGCTGAGAGGAGATTTTCCCACGATTCGCGTTTGATAGTTTCCTTGCGATTCTTAATGGCTACCTTATAGTTTTTCCTTAATCTGACAATGTCATCCCCGACCCTGGGGGAAATTTTTAACGCTGTCAACAATGCTCTGTGGGCTTTTGAACATGCGGAATCAAACCAACGCTTTGTACCAGAAAGTCCTTTTTTTGGTTTGGCTAAAAGGTCCTTAGCCACCTGGCCACAAATTGCCTCGTAAGCCGCTATTATTTCTTTACCTTGCGCGCCAGTTTTTTGACAGATGTCCACTTTGTCTTTTATTTTTGGGAAATTTTTTCCATAGAAGTCTTCCGGGATCACTTTAGCCCATTTCAATCGTCTGTCTTGGTCGCAAGGTTTCAAGGGATGTACTGGTTTAAGTTCTGTTGGCGGTGCTCCCATCTGGCCACCCCAGGCCACTTCAAGTAATACAGGGTTGTGGTCGCTATAGGGTGTTATAACTGTGCGATAGGCCATGGACCGATTTAAAATACCTTGTGAGACAAAGATATAGTCTATCACTGAGCCATGATGACTGCCAGTAAAGGTTGGCGCCCTTACGCCCTTATCGGGTTCATACAAGTCATGGTTTGCTAATAGTTCTTCTAACTCAGACCCCTCTGTAGAATGTTCGAAGTGGGGACCCCGAGGGGCCTCCTCGCCCACCTCAGTTGCATTATCACTCCTTCCCATACAGGCTAATTTACACAAATGAATGTTAAAATCTCCTAATAGGATAAACTCATAAACTAAATGGATATTCTGAGACACTGTATTTAAAATGCTATCTATGTTGGCAACATTACTACCACTGTATTCGCTGTTCCCAGAGTTATAAAAGTTGACATATATCGTCCTGCAATTGTTATTAGTCACCCTTTCAACCATTAGGATGTTTACGGAGTCAGTATTTATCTGCCTGTAGCTGCCCTTCAGATCTAAGGAAAACATAAGGGCCAAACCACCTTTGGCTCTGCCCATACGGCTAGGGACGGCAGGATTAGTAAAGCAAGTGAATCCATCCCACCCAAAATTAGCGGATGTGTCCCACGTTTCTTGCAGGGCAATTATATGATACTTAGAGATAAAGCTCAAACAGGCATTATCCTGTCGTTTTGCATTTGAACCAGCAATGTTCAAACTTAGAATTTTACAGGAGTCAGTTGGTAACCTAAGCTCTTTTTCCCCCACCAAACGCCCTTCAAATGAGCTTGAAGATATGTCCGCCTCGTTCAGTACCACCTCAGGGGCGCTCTGTGTTGGGACGGTGTTCAGGATTGGCTTTTCGTGACCCCCCCCCTGATACAATAACCCAGGGTGGTCGTTAACTAACGACACATGTCTCTCTGATGTTTCATAAAAAGTGGACACACTAAGGTCTTCAACAAAATAATGTTGGCTGCAATTTGTTAAGGGTATATTTATGGTCTAGCTTTCTAGAACAGATTCAGGTTTAAGTCAATCACAGTTGTTAAAGTCAGATAAAGGAGCGTACCTATTCCCCATTCCACACCCCCAATCAAAAGGGGTAGCTACCTGACCTTGACCCATGGCTGAGGTGTTCCACGTAGGTAGTGGGGTATTTGGGCGTATCAGAAACTGATCGTTTCTCAACCGTGGTATGAACCTGTTATTTCGACCAGTAGGGTCTAGGCCCAGCAAACCGGGGCCCCAGCCATTGACGGCTGGGTCAGATGGCATGGGAGGCCAGAAATTTGTCTCAAGCGTATGGTTAGGTCTTCCGTACTCGAAATTAAACATGGGCCCAAAACGGTTGTTAGGATATCTGTGTCTAAAGCCCCCTTCCCGGTTTGAGGCATTATACGCTCTCCTAACTCTAGGGGAGTTAGAAAAAGTAGGGAGCTGAGCCTCACTATAGAAGAATTTTAAAGTGAGCGGGATTATAGAACCGCTCCGCTGTTGGGGTGGGAAGATGTTAGTCAAAATATTTGGGAGGACTTCCGCGTTAGCAAAGTTTATAATCACGCAATCCCCCTTAAATTTTTTTGGCTTAGACCCGATCCAAGATACCCTCCTGGTCATAACAATGTCCCTTGCTAAACTACCCATCCCTTGGTGGGCCATGGTCATATTAGTGGTGAGCCAATGAAGTGCTTTATCTTTCAGGTCCTGTTTAGATTCTATTTTATTTTGTGCTAAAACGGGGACATTTGCTAGTACTAGCACAACTGGAGAGGCTTCCAAAATGAATTGGGCTGAAACGTCCTCATGTATTGATCCTCTTATGTCACCTGATATCAATGACGAAGCGGCTCCTCCTGCTACGTCCTGACTAGGTGCCGTTAATGAGGTTGATGCTAATGCTGGTGCTGATGCTAATACTAGGGGGTGCTCTGGTAGGGTGGGCTGTGGTGCGCTCTCATTAGGAATAGCCTCTACATCTTCAGTCGCCAACTTTGTAATAAGGGCGGATAGATTTGCCACCTCTTCTACCAGATTGTTTTGTGCAACCCCCGCCTTTTTAACCTCCGATGTTAGTTTGTCCAGTTTCCCGATCAGGGGCTTGATGATTGTCCTGATTTTTATGTCGATCATATCTTGAATCCGGTTGAATAATTCATCGTCTATGATGCGTCTGGACTCTGCTTCAACATCAAGCTCCAATTGTTGCCCTTCACGTCTTGGGGGTGGTGTAGCCAACTTTTTCCTACCTTGTTGTTTCCCCCCTCGCTTTGTATGAGATTTCCTACAGGCTCTCACTGCCCGTGTTACGGGCTGCCCTGGTGATGGTACTTCCTCCACGGTAAATGACTGATGATTTCGATCCGAGTCATTATCATTATTGGCAGACGAGTTTACCAACACATGGGGATCTTCTTCGTCGCTGCCATGGTCTTGTGAGATGTGGTCTAATCTATTTGACTGGGGAGACTCTAGCGGTGTGACCAGCAACTCTGTAGATGGTACCCTTGACGGCGGGCTTTCTGGCGGTAAGACTGGAGATTGGCTCAAGCCTAGCGATTGCCTCCTCTCATTATTGATCTTACTGACTTTTTGTACCACATATGAATACATTGTATTAAGAGGCTCCGTAGCGGCAGGTGCCGGCTTTTTCCTTACCATATTGCCTACCAGCTGAGGCGAACGAACAATATCCCAAAGTAGGCGTCAGAATCGACAGGCAAATGGCAACTGGGCTGAGGGCAATAATAGGCAAATTTAAACAGTACCTTATGAATGCCAGGCGGTGAACCTCAGGGGGGTGGCCTTGCCTTGCCTTCTTGTGCCTCTGAGGGCCACAGAGGGCCCGCCCTTTGCCCGGGCTTCGCCCCGGGCGCTCCCGCGCGCTCCTGCGCAGCGGGGCTCGTCACTTCTTATAGGCGTCGGTTGAGGAGATTATGCGGGGCGGGGCGGTGAGGGAGAGCGGGCCAGGTGACTTGGCCTCGGGATCGCCGGGGCTCCTGGGAGAGTGAGTCCCGGTTCCCAACGCTCGCAGCCCTGTCACTCGCGCACTCGCCCAGCAGGTGTCAGCTTAGACACCTTAGGACCGAATGCCCAAATAGTAGTAGGAGGGGATTAATTGTAAATATGAACCAGTGTTGGGCCTTGATAACTTACTTGAAGAACAGGACATAACAAATGACATTCCAAATTTGGATTCTATTGGGTCAGTTAAATGCACTGTAGCAGCAACTCAAATTTTTCAGATGACCGTAGGTCACGATTTAAGGCATGCAATGGCCGTCTGCAGTCGGATAGACCAGCAGCCCAAACATTCTGTAAAGGCAACTGCAAGTCACATATAGACTTCATATTGGTCTCTTTGAGTTTATGGTATTTACTCATTGATCTTAAAATAGATGTCAGGACAGAGAGTGATCATTTTCCACTCCAATTATGGCTAAACCCTCAACCTTTTATGTCTAAACGAGAAGAGGAGGTTGCACTAAATAGTTCCCTAACAACAGACGTGCACTGAGATGGCCCTATATCCTCGCTAAAGAAGACACAATGATAAATATTTATAATACCTTTTCTGACACTATCACATCTTGTAAGGAGCCCTTATTGGGCAGCAAGGGTGTTTTAGATTTACATTATAAACTGGCTGATGCTCTAGGCCCCCTTCTGAGTAAAGTTTGTAAAAGGGATAAGACTTCAAATCATTTAGAGTTGGTTAACCCTTGGTACAATAAAGAATATCGTCTAGCAAAGTACCATCTGATCCAGGCTGTTAAAACTAAAAACTCCCATTCTATAAAAGAAAGTAGACATGCATATAATAAAATCTTGACCCAGACGAAAAAAACATGGGATGATGCACTATGGGACGATTTACTAACAGCAGCTAAACTGAGAAATCAAGGTACCTTTTGGAGCTTAATATCAAAAGGCAACAGAAAGGGTAGATCACCCAAGGATCTTTATCTAGATGAAAAAACCTGGTGTGACCATTTCGCTAAACTTTACTCAGAAGATGAAGAGGGGTCGCCCACACAAAATTTAGAGAGCAATTTGGAACAGAGCATAGCGCCATTAAGATTTAATATAGAGGAGACTATGCAGGCACTACGGCTATTAAAGCGGGTAAAGCTCCAGGACCGGATTGGATTCCTGGAGACCTACTAAAACATGATGTGGAAGTATGGGGGCCATACATTAACTTTTTATGTAATTCTATAGTGGCTGGAACACCAATCCCTGATAGTAGGAAAGGGGCAAAAATTGTAACGATTTTTAAAAGAGGAGATAGCTATGATCCGGGCAATTATTGCCCAATCAGTTTAATTGATCTTTTACAGAAGGTTTTTACCAGACATATTTTAAATAGACGTATAGAATGGATGGATGGGACACAGATATTGTCTAAATATCAAGCAGGGTTCGGATCAAAAGTTAGTACAGTGGATCAAGTGTTCAGGTTCACGTGCATCTGCTGGAAGTATATTAACATAAGAAAGGGCAGTTTGTACGTGGCATTTATAGATTTGCGGGCCGCCTTCGACCTCGTCCCACGGAATCTTCTGTGGATTACATTAAGAGACTTGGGGGTCCCAGACGAGCTACTTAATGAACTTATTCGATTACACGCAGGGAATTATGCAAAAGTTAGATGGGGAAAGGGAGGTGAACTTTCGCAGCCAATACCTGTGAGCCGTGGTGTGCACCAAGGCTGTCTGCTGGCGCCCACGCTCTTTTCATTGTACGTTAATGATATACCTACTTATTTAAGGGATTGCGATCATGACTCTCCGAGGTTAGGAGATGAGGCAATTACGGCATTGCTTTTTGCTGACGATACAATCCTCATCTCACAGATTCCGAAGGGTCTTCAAAATCTGGTGAACTCATTTTACGGTTACTGTGTAAAGAAGGGGTTGGAAATAAATTAATCTAAAACAAAATACATGTCAATAAATCCGCAAAAGTCCTTTAGGAAGAACTTGGCCTTAAATAATCAAAAATTGGAATATGTGGGGAGTTTCAACAATCTAGGCATTACTTTGGATAGTAACGGTTCATGGAAGGGACACCTGACAAAAAGTAGGTTGGCTTTTAAGCAAAACTCGATGCCCATCCTAAAAGTGCACGGAGCTAGTTGTTCCAAAGCTTTTACGCCGGCACTGGAAGTATTCAAGGCAAAGGCTCAATCAGCTGCACTTTACGGTGCTGAGGTCTGGGGGCATTGCTGTAAACACAACTTTGAACGGGAAGAAAACCACTTTTTGCGCAGGTTACTAAATTTACCAACTAGAACCCCCCTAGTTCCAGTATTTTTTGATTTGGATCTTAAGCGGACAGATTACCAAGCAGCTCTTAGGCCATTGCTGTATTGTGTAAGGTTATGGACAACCCCGGAGTTGTGTAACTATAAAAGTGGACTGATAGAAATTACCCAGATTGATGAGTACAAGAAAATTGCGTGGTTAAAACATATTGAACTTTGGTGCACCAGATTAGGGCTGTCCCATTTTTGGGATGAACCCCAGAATATGACATTGGTGTGTAAAAAGGTTCTAAAATCTACTTATTGGTCCTATGTCAAGGATGAGCCATCCCACTGTCCATCTATTGGCACATTGACTCAGAAATGTCTGACTATAAAAGATAACGCTGCATTTGAACCATTTATCGACGAGATAAGACCACCATTAGCAAAAACTTTATATTTGCAATTTAGATATGGGGTATTACAGACTAATGCTCATACATGTAGATTGGGAGGTAAAAATGAGGATGGTATCTGTACCCTTTGCTCACTAAAGGCAAAGGAAGATGATGTCCATCTATTGTTTTTTTGTTCGGCTTATACGTTACCTAGACACCGTTGGATAAGATCCCTCTGCAAAAATATGGGTGTCAGGTCCTATAAAGAGGCAGAGCGTATCATTAAGTCTAATACCTCACAATTGGTGGTTTTTTGCACAAGCAGGTTCTTATTCAATGTGTATCTCATCAGGAAACGACTTGGATACAAATTGTAATACAATATTGGAACCTGTAGTTTCCTTTATATAGCATTAAATAATGCAGAATGCACAAAACCGGATAGCCCAGCCACCATTTCAAGAACAAAACTGAAGGAAAGGTTCTGGCAAGCCATATCAAAAAAAGCACTGGTAAAAAGCAAGGGTCGCTTAACTTCTGAATTTTTAGATTTTAAATCTGTTTACCGCTTTCAGGACACATTAGACAAAAGTGTCCCTCCAATGGCACGTAAACTATTCTTCCAGTTTCGATATAAGACCCTTCCCTCAAAATAGTTTTGTTCAAAGTGGTCTAGTGATGCTGCTAACGATGACCTTTGTTCCGCGTGCAATGCCAGTTCAGAACCGGTTGTACATTTGCTATTCTTATGTCCACATTACCAACTTTCAAGGAAAACATTTATAATTCCATTGTGTAAAGTAGTCGGCCCGGGACACTACCTCGAGGTGGTAAGAATTTTGATGACCGACACTCGTAGAATAGTAGTTTTTGGCCTGTCTAGATACTGGCATGTACTTTGGATTAGGCACACTTAAAGCACTTTATGATATATTAAATTTCCCTCCCAACATTTTTAATTATATTTGTATGGTATCAATGCTTCCCAAGATGATCTAAATGCACTTCATGGCATTTTAAATTTCTCTCCTTGAGTTTTTAAACTATATTTGAATGGTAACAATGTTTTTTAAAGATTATCTTCTTTTTGAATGTGCTGCTTACTTTTATGATCTACGATCAAAATAAAGTTGGTTATGATGATGATGATTTATGAAAAGTACGATTGCCAAAAATGTATGTTTTTTTATTCCCAGTTCAAAGATTATGACTAGGATCATAAATAGCCGCTATACTTTACTTCCTGTTGTGACATGGCTGATCAGTGTAAAGAAAGAGATTCTAGAAAGTAGAAGCAATTATTTTGCTCTTTATGAGCTTATGTGCTGTAAGGCCAGGTAATGTAAGCTTTGTTGCCATTTTTTGAAGATTGAGGGGAGTGCAGGAAAAGTGATGGCACCAGTCATATGTATTTTCCATACTTCTTTGAGTTGAGTCAGATTTAATGTAAAAACTGCAAAATAATGTTTGAGCAATAGTGTGTTTTTATCAGCATTTCATATATTCATTTCATATATTTGCAGAGTCGACCGACTAAAAATTAACTATGCAATTCCATGTTGCAGTTCTAAAAAAATCAGAAATGCACTCCCATAGATTTATGCCCATGCTTGTGATACATTTCTGACATTTCTAGAACTCTGAAGAATTTCAGGGATACTCTTGGAAGCTGCAATAATCACAGATTATCAAAAGTAGATTTTGAAACGTGTTGCGAATTTCAAGTCACTCACATGCCAATGCATATTCGAACACCTTGAAAAAGTGTAACTGCTATTTCTATATTTATTCATGTATTTATTTAATAATTTTTATGTTGCAGAGAAAATATTTTTCTCTGTGGGGAACCCCTCTTATACCCCTACCAACATTTGGAGGGTTCAGTCCTCACTCCCATTGAAGATATTAATTTATTCCTCCCTCCAAAGGAGTACATTTCCAAGCTCATGTGTTAGGCTGGTGTTTATAAACTTCCCTCGGCACTTGCAGGCTGGAACCCTGGGAGCAGCATGGCTTTGCATTTGTAAAGAATTGAAAATGGTTTTAACAACTGGGCACCCTGTATGGATAGCCAATTCTCTGTCGTTTGAATATTGACAAAAAAAAAAAGAAATATTGAAATTTAGTGAAATGGAATCATGACATTTCTGCACTTTTTCTCACTTTCAATAAATCAATCAATCAATCAATCAATAATTTGTAAAGCGCACTACATACCCGCGAGGGTCTCAAGGCACTGGGGGCGGGGGTGCTACTGAACAGCCAGACCTTGAGTATCCACCTGAAGGTCAGCATGTCTTGGGTCTGTCGTAGGCTCAGTGGGAGGGTGTTCCATGTCTTGGCGGCGAGGTGGGAGAAGGATCTCCCACCGGTGGTTGTTCTTGGCATGCGCAGGACGGTGGCGACTCAGAGGTCAGCGGAGCGTAGCTGGCTTTTGGGGATGTAGAAGGAGAGTCGTCTGTTGAGGTAGGCTGGGCCGGTCTTGTGGAGTGCCTTGTATGCGTTGGTGAGGAGCTTGAAGGATATCCTCTTGTTGACGGGGAGCCAGTGCAGGTTTCTCAGGTGGGGGTGATGTGGCTGTGGCGTGGTACGTTGAGGATTAGACGTACCGAGGCGTTTTGGATGCGTTGTAGTCGTTTGATGAGCTTGGTCGGGGCTCCCGCGTAGAGGGCATTTCCGTAGCCGAGTCTGCTGCTGACGAGGGCCTGGGTGACTGTCTTTCTTGTATCTGTCGGGATCCATCTGTAGATCATGCAGAGGGTGTTGAAGCAGAAGGAGGAGACGCCGTTAACTTGCTTGGTCATTGAGAGCATTGAGTCGAGGATGATTCCTAGGTTGAGTGCGTGGTCGGTGGGTGTCATGGCTGCCCCCAGTGCCATCGACCACCAGGAGTCGTCCCAGGCTGAAGGGTTGGAGCCGAGGATGAGAACCTCTGTTTTGTCTGAGTTCAGCTTCAGACGGCTGGTCTTCATCCAGTTGGCAACGGCCTTCATTCCTTCGTGGAGGTTGGCTTTGGCGGTGATGGGGTTCTTCGTGAAGGAGAGGATCAGCTGAGTGTTGTTGGTGTAGGAGATTATGTTGAGGTTGTGCTGTCGGGCTACGTGTGTGAACAGCGCGGGCTGAGGGATGAGCCCTGGGGTACGCCGCAGATGATCTCGGAGGCTTTGGATTGGAAAGGGGGAGGCAGACACCAGAGAGGAAGGAGGTGGTCCAATCCAGAGCCTTGTCTCAGATCCCTGCGGCGTGAAGGCGACTGTCAAGTGGTCTGTGGAAGAAGGTGTCAAAGGTGGCAGAGAGGTCCAGGAGGTCAAATGCTGAGGTCTCTCCGTTGTCCAGCAGGGTCCTGATGTTGTCAGTGGTGGCGATGAGGGCAGTCTTGGTGCTGTGATTGCTGCGGAACCCTGACTTGGAAGGGTCCAGGATTTTGTTTTTCTTCGAGGTATTGGTTAGCTGTCTGTTGGCGGTTTTCTCGATGACCTTGGCCAGGAAGGGGAGCAGAGAGATGGGCCGGAAGATCTTGAGGTTTCTTGGGTCTGCCTTAGGTTTTTTGAGTGGCGCGTTGATCTCGGCTTGTTTCCAGATATCTGGGAAGGTCGCGGTCTCAAGGGAGAGATTGATGATGTTGCGCAGGAGAGGTGCGATTGAGCAGACTCTGATTGTGAGAACGGTGGGGATATTATGAGTTCTAAGTTTGCACAGGGATATCAACTTCGAGTTTTGTGGTAAACACTACCTCACAGTCAAATTTCAACAGGTCAAACATCCGGAAATTCATCACAGGACCTTGTGCAGAAAACAAGGCACAAAAGGAATTCAAAAAGTAAATATTGATTCCGTGTGTTATGCCTCATTTCAGAATGCAAGACTCAGAGTAGGGACTAATAAATACCTCGCCCAGAGAACTGGTATTTACTAGGTGTAGAAAATACCCCACCCAAATACTCCCCTCACATAATCAGGCCTAAGGTCAGCAGAGAGAGCAGTTTCTTAAATGTCTGCTTAATACTGGAGGTTTACAAACATATTCCATTTTCTCAAATAAGAGAACCGAGGCACACAAAGATGAAATAAATGGGTTAGAATTACACACTTAGGTCAGGTGGAACAAAAAATGAACCTGCCCTGTTTCCATAGGTAGTTCATAAGCTACAATAACCATGTGAACCGCTATTTACTATTGCAGCATATATTGGATACCTCACATTATCCTTTATAGCAGACACTACATTGGGGGGCATATTCTCAAGAACCATGCAATAGTATCCAGATACCACGCAAATGTCCGCGTTAAACGCCATGCCACAAAAATTGAAATGCAAATGTAAAACATCAGGCCTGCAAATCCCACGCGTCTGATGGGAAAATGCACTATAAAAGCTACAAAAATAACACACTAGAAAGAATCCAAAGTGCGTAGCAACATGGATGCACCCTGACCCTGCGCAGAGGCCTACACAAATCTCACAACCCCCACAGACCACCAGCAGGGAACAACGGGCCGGGAAGGTCAGGGAGAAGAGGAGAGGAAGACGGGGTGCAGTCGGCAGCAAAACCAGATAAGCGTCACTGAGGCGAAAGAACACTACCATCAACTGACCCCCAAGTAGACTACCGGGAATGCAGTCGGAGTGTCAAGGAAGCCAATGGAGGAGGCCAAGAGGCGCTGGCATGATGTGAAAAACTAAATCAGGCACAAAGCTGCTGCCAATAGGAAGGCAGCAATGGTGATAGGAGGTGGGAGTCCTGCGCCACAGGTGGAGCTGGAGGAAACGGAGGCCACAGTCAACAGTGTGGAGACGGTGCAAGGAGTCATGAGTGCGAGCACACAGCTCAGTAGGACCTGACACAACATCAACAGGGTGAGTAACAACCAGGGACTAGGGGTATGGGGGGAGATGGGCATAATGGCACACATGCACAACGATGTGTAGCACACTGCACACCCACAATTACCCTGAATCATGTCCCTGATCCCCGTGGCACACTCCAGCACACACACACATAGCAAGAACAGCACACCCACATTGTCATTAATGTGGTAGTAGTAGTGGTAGTAAGTATTTATTTGTTGATTACTTAAAATCATTATAATCAGCAAAGTACATATACAAAATAAAATTAGATTAAAAAATATACAGCTACAATGTACATTTATATCCAAGCAAAAATCTACAACTAAGCCCTAACATAGTTTATTTGACTGCAAATGATCAGCATGCAAAAATAAAGTGCATTGTGCCAGCAGCTATAATTTACAGTATACAATACATTGCTCTAAGAAAGACTTTATAACAGTGGGAACTGCAAAGGTAAAAAAACGCCCAATAAAATAACTTTTAAGGCAGCTTTAGCAATAAAGTGCAATTGTGCTAATAAACTTTTAGCAGCAGAAACTAAAGTGCCGTATGCTACAAGCTAAAGTTGTCAATATACCAAAAAACTTTAGAATAGTGAAAGATACATAAAAACAACCAACCATAGTAGTATTGCATTAGGAACGATGTTAGCAATAAAGTGCATTTGTAGTAATAGACTTTAGCAACAAAAATAAACTGCTTAGTGCTGGAAACTTTGATTTACAATATACCATACATCAGTCTAAAAGGTACTTTATAACAATGAAAGCAGAGACAAGGATTTAGAAGTAGTAGTAGAATACAATTGTTCAAACCTCGGAGATCGTGTGTGTTTCCGCTAAGCAGACTTTAACTGTTTTAGTTTAAAGGATGCCAGCACTATCCCTAAAACCATTTACTAGCAATATAACAAACACAACAGTACACTTGGGCTATCAAACCCTAACGACTATGGTTTAAAGACCGTGCATAACCCAAGAAATACATTGCAGCATTTTAAATAATTTTCCTATCATAAATATCTTCACTTCAATCTATATATAAAAAAACGAAAGTATGTCTTTTTGTCCTTTATGCATTACTACACCATTCATCCGATCGCCATGAAACTTTGGGAAGTTGTTGAGTACACTCCAGCAAAGGTTTCTGGCAAAAAAAAAAAAAAATGAATAAAAAATGTGTTAAAAATTGATGAGTACACTCCCGCCAAGGTTTCTGGCAGAAAAAAAAAGAAAAGAAACATTTGTTAAATATCGCCCCCCCGGCCCCCAAGGGCCCTCATAATCTTTCCAATACTGAACGTTTACAGTTTACGGTGTGACTCGCTTTTGCAATGACCATCAACAAAGTACAAGGACAATTGCTGCAAGTGTGTGGACTAGATTTGGAGAAACCGTGCTTCTCACATGGACAACTGTATGTGGCCAGGTCACGCGTCGGAAAACCTTCTGATTTATTCGTGTACGCACCAGATGGAAAAACAAAAAAGACAGTGTATCCACAAGCACTCGAATAAATAAACAGAATTAAAACAACACTTTAAAATGTTTTCCATATTAAAATGAATAAGTTTCAATACAAATTACACAATGTAAATTGAATGTTATCATAACAAGTTTCCTTAAATTCCCTTTCTTCTGAGATCGCAGCAACGAGCGACGGGTAAGTTAGTTGTCAATATTACAACGTTTCTTTTCAGCTATAAAAATAAACTTAACAAATCGGAAAATAGGACGGGTGGTGGCTCCATTTAGACATAAGATGATGGCGTTTCTACAAGATCTTACCCCCAATTCAATAAAAATAGGCTTTAAGAAAGTTTTCTGCTCTTCTAACAATTTGGGGCATAAAGTTACTATATGCACTAAGGTTTCCTCACAAGAACCACATAACCTACACAATTTAGAGTGCCACTTGTTTTCCCATTTTGGTATTCCATCTTTAGTCGGATATCTCCCAATACATAGTAGCATAAATTTGTACTTAATTAAGGGTTTTAAATGTAACAGCAAATATGATTGGGGAGCCAGTTTACCAAAGGAATTTGCAATTTGGTACAATGCGCAAACCCGACTCTGCATAACAGAGCATACAACTGGGTTCACATATGCACAGAAACAGGCCTACTACATCTGACTGAGCTGGAACTGTGAAATGGAAATGTATGCATACAACCCCACATCCGTCATGTAATCCCAATGTACACGATCCCACACCTGAATCCAGCACCTCCCAAACAGTCACAATGTGCATTGTCATACAGTTCGCATGTAAACGGGAACAATGTGCCAACGTACATGTCAACACATTGTCAAGATGCATCTCCCCTTCACAATGCAGAGGGACACACAACACCTCCAGCAGAGCACAGAAGACCACACATTGGTGATGCCGGATAGGACCACCACACCTTTGACACCGACACCCTACAACAGCCAGGGCCGGACTGGGAACTGAAAGCAGCCCTGGCAAATTTTGCCAGACCAGCCCCGACCGGCGCATAGCGAGTGAGCATAGCGAGCGCGTCTGACCAGTACTAGGGGTGCCTGGGGGGGTTCTTCCCCCCAGAATATTTTGGGAAACGATAGACCAAAATAGGGAATTTTACAGCACATTTTTCATTACATATTCAAATTGTATCAACTTTCAAAGCCCAGTAAATAGTAGATGATGACGTTAAAGAACATCAGGTTACCTACCCAGTCATATGTACCCTTAGTAATTCAAGGAGTGAATCAGAGAGAACAAAGCAAAAGTGAGACCAACCCCCACAAGGTGTGTAGTGCCTACCCTTAGGCCACGCCCACACGCCCCTTTTCCACCCCTCAAAAGATGTGCAACCACCGGACGCGCAGCGGACGGGCGCAGCGCGGCGCGCCAAAGGCAAGCCCGTCTGGGACCGTCCGGGCCCAGACGGCCTTAGGCCTAGACACTATGCCCAACTTGCAAAGGCGCATAACCTACACCCAAGATACGCTTCGAGCTTGGAACACGGATAAACATCCTCAGTGTAAGTACATCCTTAAGGAAGACACCCCTTTCACGGGCTGCACCCTCTGCAATCCGACAGAGGAAACGGAACGCGGCCAAGCACTTCGATTCGGCCTTCTGAACTGCAGGTCTCTTGTAAAACATGCTCATGAAATAAATATCCTCGCCCAGAATTCTATGCTGGACGTATTGTTTCTGACAGAGACATGGATGACACCAAACAGTGACTTCGACATGGTCAATGCAGTCCCACCATGTTATCAAATTTGCTCTTTGAACAGACCGGTCGACAGAGGTGGCGGGCTAGCCATAATTTACAAAGACCATCTCACTTGCAGAATCGAAAGTGGAACTGTCAAAGACTGTGAAAACTGCAACTTCACTTTCCAGATCTCGCCAACAATCTCACTGTCGGGACTACTAGTGTACCGACCGCCAGGCTCGCTAGGGGAATTCTCCTGCACCTTGATGGATCACATCATACTAAAAACAATTACTGCCTCCAACTTCCTCCTCCTAGGGGATCTTAATCTGCATTTCCTGGACCCTGCAGACAATACCGCAGCTAACCTACTAGCAGATCTTGCATCAGCCGACCTACATCTTCTGAACTCAAAAGCTACCCATGAGAAAGGCCAGCTTTTGGACCCGATCTTTACAAATATAAGGAACCTCAAAACCCAAGATCCCACCCCCCTCCCATGGACAGACCACTTACTGGTCCCCATGTATTGGTA
Source organism: Lissotriton vulgaris (assembly GCF_964263255.1). NCBI lineage: Eukaryota > Metazoa > Chordata > Amphibia > Caudata > Salamandridae > Lissotriton > Lissotriton vulgaris. The sequence continues at coordinate 1,330,359,573 of NC_141696.1, read as the reverse complement.
CCTCCAAACCACCCCGGCTCTAAAACAGAAAACCAGGACACTCGGGAGACAGTGGCACAAGCTGATACCAGAGGAATGGGAAGCGAAGTTAATAGAATCCACCGCACCTCTCTCCTCGGATCCCAACACGGCGGATAGAGAATTTAACGGTTGGCTCACCCACTCCCTAGACAGCCTTGCCCCACTAACCAGCACCCTTAAACACATTAAAAGGATCAACCCAGCTCCATGGTACACACCTTCCCTGAACGCACTAAGGAAGGAGTGCAAAAGGACAGAACGCATTTGGAGGAAAGATAAGCCGGTGAAGGAGAAAGACGCCTTTCAGTTATCCATGAAAGCGTACAAACTAGCACTTCGTAATGCCAAAAGTGCCTTCTACGAGGAAAAAATAAAGAATTCCTCCTGTTCAGCCAAGGAGACCTTCCTTATCCTTAAAGAGCTCCTCCATGTCCCGGACCCCCCACAAAAACCTATGGACCCCAAAGCAGCAGAAGAAAAATGCGTCAATCTAGCCACCTTTTTTGACGAAAAAATTAAAAAAATCCTTGCCTCTCTTCCCACGGCTAAACCTGACACCACTGGGAAAGTTAAGGACCTACCTCCTTTACAGAGGAATTCCTCTGCGAAACCCGACACACCCCACCTGGCGTTATTCGGCCCGGCCACTATAGAGGAAGTTGCAGCAACATTTGCGTCAATCAAGAGTGGCGCCCCCAGTGACCCAGTACCCATAAGATTTCTCAAAGATATCACCCATACCATAGTGCCCCCGCTGACCGCCCTTATCAACACCTCTTTAGCCCAAGGTGAAGACCCTTTGAGTTGGAAGGAGGCGGTCGTGAAAGGGCTTCTCAAGAAACCATCACTAGACCCTGAGGATCTATCTAATTATAGACCAATCTCTCTCCTCCCCTGGATAGGTAAGGTCGCTGAGAAACTTGTAAATAAAAAGCTGTCTCATTTCCTGGAAACCAACCATCTCCTTAAGAACTCTCAGACGGGTTTTCGACCAGGTCAGGGCACTGACACCGCTCTCCTTGCAGCAGTGGAGAAGACCAGAGAAATTCGCGATACAGGAGGATCAGTGGCAGTGGTCCTCCTGGATTTGAGCGCGGCCTTCGACACTGTCAGCCACCAGGTCTTAACCCAACGCCTAGAAAACATCGGAGTGAAAGATACAGCGCTGAAATGGCTCACCTCCTTTCTTTACCAACGCTCTTTCCAAGTCTGGGAATGTGAAAGCCGCTCCCCCTCCATCCCCCTCCGGTGTGGCGTGCCACAGGGCTCATCAGTAAGCCCCACGTTATTTAACGTGTACATGGCCCCACTGGAGGAGTTGGTCTCTCCATTTGGAGTTACCATCGTCAGTTATGCTGACGACACTCAGCTGGTGGTAACTCTCTCTCACCCCAAGCTAGAGCCTTCCAATCTCCATGACTGCCTCTCCAATATCCATCAATGGATGAGCGACTCAGCCCTGAAATTAAATGGGTCAAAAACGGAGATTCTTCTCCTAGGGCATAAAACACTGAATCTACCCCCACACTTCTGGCCCGCCTGTATGGGTGAACCCCCTGCCCCTAAGATGGAAGTTAAGAGTTTGGGAGTATGGTTAGAGAAAGATCTCACCTTCAGAACGCAGGCAAGGAAAACGGCCAGCATCTGTTACGGCCTACTAAGATCATGCAGAAAGGTGCTCTCCCTACTCCCTTTCCAATCCCGACTACTGCTGATCCAAGGCCTAATTGTGTCCAGGTTGGACTACAGCAACGCCATTTACTTAGGAGCCCCGGAAACCACTCTCCAAATACTACAGAAAACCCAGAATGCCGCTGCCCGGCTGCTCACGAATACCCCAGCCAGAACATCAGCCAAACCCGCACTGAAAAAACTACACTGGCTTCCGATCAGGGAAAGAGTGATATTCAAGGCCCTATGCCTGGCTCACAAAGTACTGCACAACGCAGGTCCACCAATCCTTAACAACTGGATCACACCCTACAAACCCACGAGAGCGCTTCGATCGGACCATGAAAACCTGATTGTGGTTCCCAGGGTGAAGAAGGCCCGCGCAGGGGGCCGCCGCTTCTCAGTCCACACAGCGAAACAATGGAACGCACTCCCCTTGAAACTTAGATCAGAACCTAACCTCCTGCGCTTCAGGAAATCTCTCAAAACCCTTCTTTTCCCTTAAACCACTTTCACCCCCGCACTTTCATCCATCAGGATCACGAGGTTTAGCGCTGGGATACTCTTGGGTGACTACGCGCTCTATAAAAACCTAAAATAAATAAATAAATAAATAGTGAGCAGGCGCAGTGAGCAACCACTACTAGGGGGAATTTGGGGGGTTGAACTTCTCCCCCCAATAATTTTTGGGAGGCAGAAAGGCCAAAACAAAGCATTTTTCAACAAATGTTTCCTTACATATTAGATTGTATTAACGTTTTTAAGCATAGTAAATGCTTACTTTATAGAGCACCAGGATACCAAGCCATAAATCACAGAAATTCCTACAGAGAACACTAAAAAATGAAATGTCGAGCATGAAACTTGAATTTAAATATAACAAATGTATTCTTCACATAAAATAGCATAAAGACATTTAAAAACGCACATAACTTCAATCAATTGTGCAAAGGTTCAGAGTAAAAAGTGTACAAGACAATGTGCAAACATTAAATGATTTTTATATCCTGAGTTTTGTAAACAATGCTAAAATAAAGCATCTTATGTAAAGTGCAACAGTGCACAACATTATGGTTGTGGGCATATTGACATTATAAACAGCTAACATGATCTGCCTGTAATAGCAAATCCTTAATATGATATACTGCAAAACATAATAACGCACTTCTTCTCAAACAAGTGTTATATTCAATTGCACTTTGCATTAATTTGTGTCAAGAAGGTGTTTCACAGATGAGATGTGGGAGCAAGTCCCCAAGCAACCACCCATGGGTTTTGATGTAAAGCCCTACCTACTAACATAGGTAAACCTGGCTTTAAGACAAAAGCTGACGCCTTCTTGAGGTTTTCCAAGAATGCATGTATGCTCTTAAGTACAACATAAATACAGTACAGTAAACATTTTAAAGTTTTCCTAAGCATAGGATTTTGTAGGGGATGGATATTACTTGTTGTTTCAGTGCAAAACCAACGTTGGACATAATGCTCACAGCCTTTCACTATAGTACAAAGGTGTGTGCATGGTGCAAAGCAGGCTCAAAGAGAGCCAACGCAAGGAGGTCAACTCTGGTTATTGCACTGCATTGTTTGATATTTATAAATGGCCCTCAAAATGTTGACGGTAACATGCAAAAGTCAATTGCTTTTCATGTCCAGAGTGCATCATCAAAGAAAATATTTTATTAGAAGTGCTCAGCTTAGAAATGTGATAACTTGAGCTCACATTTGAAAGTGTTAACATCCCTTGCATCAATTTGCTTTTGGAGGCAAAAAGATAAATGATTTTCTCATTGCTTATTTGCATTAAAGCATCTTTTTCCACAGACATGAGCATAAAGGCTTCCAAACGTGACTGAGGAAGAGAATTACGCAGCCTATTCAAGATGTACTTAAGCTTAGAAAAAGATCTTTCACAAGACACCCGAGAGGAGGAAATAGTCAATGCCAACTTATAGGCATTAAAGAGAGAAGAGTAAATGTATGTAAATGTAAATGTAAATGTATAGGCATTTATATAGCGCACTACTTACCCGTAGGGTCCCAAGGCGCTTCGACCGCTGCGAAACCCTTCCTGGCTTCCCTGAGAGATGGTCCCTTAATGGGTATCTCCAGGGTGAGACCAGGCATCCCCGGCGGTCTGGGGGGGCCGTTAGTGAAGATGAGGCAAGCTAATGCCCAGAGTTGCCGAGTGTGATTGCTGATCAGAGTGGGCACCGAGGCGAGAGAATTATCGAGTCCGCTGACCCTGGTCCAGAAACCTGCCGCGCGGGAATCGAACCCTGGTCCCGGGCCGTCCTCTGCTCTCGGGTCTGCCACCTCTGACCAGTGAGCCACACTACTACTAGTTGTTACTGTACAGGTTATAACGCAATAATAAACTATAGAAGCAAGCAATACAGTCCTTGTAAGTCTTATACTTAATTATACGTTTTTTGCCCAACATTAGCGTACTGTACTATCTCATCATCAAAGTTGAGATAATGGGTGTCTAAGTCTTGCTCATCTTCAACTTCTTGGATGATACTGTACTCTTCCTCAATTCTGAGTTTTAGTCTGCTCCACTTAGATGCAAAATCAAGCAATTCATGCTGCAGTCTTTCAACAGATGCTTCCGGATCAAATCTAGTTAACAAGCCACTTAGTCGTTGAAAAGCATTTTGGGGAATGTTCTGGAGGATGTCTCTAAAGTTTCTTGTGTGATTTTCTCTTCCCAGCACCTTTCATATCCATAGTGAAAATCTAAAATGATAGACAAGAGGGTTTTCAAGGCGGATGCAAACTGATAACAAATTTGAAACAAGACATCCCACAGCTAATGCATGGGACTTGGATATATGGTATACAGAAACTGTTGTGTCACGTTGTGTGCGTAGAGCATACTTTGCACAATTTCATTTCCTAAACAGGGAATCCTACAGATTCAGGCAGCTATAACTTGGTAAAGGATGGGAGTGGTGGTGTCCAAGACAGAGTAAGAGGCTTTTCTCCAGTGCAGTTTAAGAAATAGCATACTTTAGTGTGGGTTCATGTTTTACAAGTAGACTGCACAATGTTGAGTGATCATAACTCTTCAAGAGAGTGTTTCCCTGGACAGACTCAGAGAAACTCTTTTGAAGCTAAAATCGCAACAGGAGTAGAAACTGCTTTATTGAACAGAATCAGACTCAGGCATGGTATAAAATGGAATAAGCAAAGAAGAGAGTCAAGAGACCACTCCCTAGGACATGCTCTGAGATTGCACTGTACAGACGGTGAAATCACAGCCTACAGACTCCCTGGGTAGGTATAAAATAGTGTGAAATTGCATACAATGCTGCCCAGGATTCTTTAAGGGGCCGTACAGTGATGATCACAACACCCTTCGGGCCACTCTTGTCTTTTCAACAAAAAGTGCTATGCATTTTAGGCTTCTTTTTTTTAAGACTGTTTCAAAGTCATAACTTTACAGCATAAAAACTACATTCTGATATTCTTTTTTGTATTTTCAATAAATTGTCTCTCACATTGTCACACATTAGGCACTGAGATGTGATGTCACACAGGCCACCGAGGCCAGAAACTGGGGAAATGTCATTCATAAGCACCTAGGCACTGAGGGCAGAAACTGTGGGAATGCCACACATGAGCACCAAATAACTAGCACCTAGGACACAGATGCCAGAAGCTATGGACACATCACACCCATGCAGTGCAGCTCTTAATAGTGATTACCATTATTCCTCTGAATCTAAGCTGTTTGTGCAAGATCAGGTGTTTCGGGTACACGTGTTCTGAATAGTGATGAGGCTCCCAGCCCCCTCTACTCCAACCCCCAAGCGGATCCGCCAAGAGGTCTGAACATTAATGAAAAACAAATGAAGACGTCTGCATAATACATTAATTGACAAGAAATATTGTATAGAAACGCTGGGAGCATGAACAAGCACTGACTGTGGCAATAGTTCTGGCTATGTTTTTACGTGGGGAGGGGAGAGGGGGGGAAGGAAGGAGGAGAGAGAGAGGGAGAGGGAGACAGAAGAAGAGAAAGGGAGAAGAAGAGGGAGAAAAAGAGGAAGAGAATGAGAGAGAGGGAGAGGGAGATGGAGAGGGGGAGGGGGAGATGGAGGTAGAGAGAGAGAGAGAGAGAGGAGAGATTTAGAGGGGGAACGAGAGAGAGAGAGAGGGGAGCGAGAGAGGGTGGGGAAGAGAGAGAGGGAGAAAGAGAGAGGGGGAGAGAAATACAGGGATAGAAAAGAGAGATGGAGGGATAGAGAGAGGGAGAGAGAGAAAAGGATAGAGAGAAAGGGATAGAGAGTGACTGAGGAAGTAAGAGAGATATGTGGATAGAGAGCGAGAGAGGGGGGATAGAGGGAGGGAGAGAGAGGGAGAGAGGGGGAGAGTGAGAGAGGATAGGTATAGAGAGAGAGATTGAGAGAGATAAATAGAGAGTGCTGAGGGAGCGAGAGAGAGAGGGATAGAGAAATAGAGATAGAGAGGGAGGGAGGGAACAAGAGAGGGAGAGAGAGAAAGGGAGAGAGAGGGGGCAAGAGATAGAAAGAGTGAGAGGGAGGGAGAAGGAGGGTGAAAGAGAGGGGACAGGAGAGAGAAAGAGGCGAGAGAGAGTGAAGGATAGAGAAAGAGACAGAGAGAGAGAGAGAGAGAGAGAGAGAGAGAGAGAAGGAGAGAAGAAGAGAGAGAGCGAGATCCATTATTTCACTGCAGAACATACCACTAATTTACTTATCATTTTACCCTCACTACACCAAAGCGCCATTGTTGTTCTACATAATGCAATATTCTTTCACTACAGAATAAGGGAATAGATGTACTAGATAATATAGATCTTATTGTATTATAACAAAACGGGTATCAACGTACTGAATAACATGCCATTACGATGCGGCAGTATATGCCCATTAATGTAGTACAGAATGTCCCCTTGACCATACTTCCGAATGTAACCATCTTTGTACCGAATTTAGCTCCTGGATCCCTGGCACTGAGGGATAGCTCGGCAGACTAGCTCAGCAGGAAACTGGGCTCAATCAGATGCCCGGCTGCAGACTCTATGGTGTCCCGATGTGTGAGCATCCTACTGTGCACTCCTTTTTACCTGGGCTTGCTTGGGCTTCTGACATATTTACTACCACCCAAATCTGTGTAGACCATGAGCGCCCAGCCATGCCTTTGCAGGCAGAGACTCCTGTGCCTGTTAACAACAGTGTGATAATGACTCATTAATCAGGTCGTACAGTGGGCTACCTGCTAGTCAACAGTTTATTGGAATTTATAATATCATAGGTATGGTACTTTGTACTGGTGAGGTGTTCCCACTATCCAGCAACACAATATATCAGTGGTCGAAGTGGGGGGAAATAAGTAGGGGAACTGTGGGCGGAGAATCAGAGGGCGGGTATAACCCAAGGATTGAATCAGTGGGCGGAGCCAGAGGTGTGGCCAGAATGTGCAAACCTCCCAATTTTTAGTATTTGTTTGGCTTCACTGCCCAGTTTTATCAACCAATGGATACACATGATTATTTACGGTTATAATGAGTTATTGACAGTAAAATGTATTCACAAAGCAGGATATTCCTCTAATCACAGAATGTCCTCGAGTACGATAAAATGTGGAAGCACAAGCCATTTGACTCCGAGCCATGGAGTTTCTGTCATCAGCACTTCTCCCTTTTCCACAACAGCAGTTCAAACATGAAGGGATAAATATCCTAGTTTGCAAATGTTTACTAAATAATAATGGATCTGCCATATTTGCCTCATAATGCAAGATCTGCTGCATGATCTGACCATTTAAACTAATAAAGTGTTTGTAGCTCAAACATATCAAAAGTTAATAAATAATTTGACTTGTGTTGCTGCGGAGTAGATGATAGTTAATAGCTCACTGTTCTATGTTAGGATTTTAACTTATAAACTGCAAGTAACAAAAGGATCTCTCTGACAAAAGCAGTAGCCCACTGGCCTATTTCCATTATGTGCATGGTACATGTTCTTTGCAGCAGGTACATTAACCCTCTGAGCTACCTTTCCATGAGTCAAATCTTCCATAAGACAACATTCCGATCTCTCTCTAGGAAGAACATTAATCACCAGAGTCATCAATACATTTGTATTGTTACCAAAAATTGCTGGAGGCCAGGAAAGAGGCAGCAAGCGCTTTTAAAACTTTAATATACTTGCAAAAATGATGCCTCCACCTAAAGTCAGCACCTGGTGCGGTCACACCGGCTGCACCGCCCTAGAGATTGCCCTTCTCAAGGGTCCTGTGATCTCAGTGACAGGGTCACTGTTGTTCTAAGGTGTGCTGCTTCATAGGCCTGCAAGACTGGAGGTGAACTTCAGTATGGATAGTGGTAGACAAGCCTTGAAGGTTAACCTACACTTGTCATCCTAGGGTCCAGCTGCTGGTGCTACGACACCTGGGCTTCTAATGTCTTGTGAAGCCTTTAAGGTCTAGCATGAGATAGGTCTTTCTCAGGAGAGTGGTCTGGCGGACTGGTTATTATGGCTGAACCTGGTTGCCGAGTTCCAAATTCAGCAGCTCCGGCCATAGTGCCACATCCTCTCCCCCACTGAACACCATACTGCCCCACTGAGAAAAACTCAGACTGCCTTCAACTACAACCCAATTGTTGCCAGCTATAAACACCTGGATGCGGCTCAATGTAAATTGCGCACTAGGCAAGAGCCATATGTGGCCTGCAAATAAAAAGTGACAGCATCCTGGATAAAGCAAACAATCATAGGGAATGCAACATTTTGCAATCGATGTGAAATGCAAGCTGGAACAACATGCTTACCTTAACGCTTTTACACTCACTGTTCAGAAATCAGTGAGTGCTGTTACCTGAAAAGTTAAGGACATAACTACAGGGCCCTGAATGGACCCATTTCAATGGCCATTGCTTATATCCTTACAAAATTTAAGCAGTATGGTAAAAAAGACAACATCCCTAGATGCAGAGCAGCAGTACAAATTTTGGTTTTCAATCCTCACATTGCAGTACCTCCAGGATTGGTGCACTAGTTCCAAGCCCAGGGAAAACAAAGCCAAGACAACAAAAATAGCGCTTCGCTGGCAAACTCTGAAAAAGTGGCGCCAATGTGTTTGGGTGTGAATAAAATCAATCTGGCCAGTTTGCTACCACTGTGTCTTACTTTATTTAGCTATTTATTTTTCAATATTTTTGAACTTTTATTCCCAATGCTGCACTTTAGAATTAAATGTCAGAAAAATACGACATTGATTTCCAGCAAAAGTGATTTTCTTTTATGATCCATTTCACAGGGGAGCAAATAAAAGAAAGAAGAGGAAAGAGAGTGAGAACCCCATCTTGAAGTCACAGTTTTCAGTAAGAGAAGAACTGCCGCGCTAGCAGGTGAGAGACCTCAGTATGTACACAGAGCTGTGCATATACACCCATAAGGTATAGCGGTTCGTTCAATTCCCGGTATCTTGTGAAGGAAGCATGTCTTATAGTCTCCACTGTCTGGTTGAAAAGGGCATGTGATGTTTCAGAAGTTGGTGAGTCAGTTATACCCCCTGTACTGCAATGCCCTCATGGGTCCAAGGCTGCTTATTCCTCAAGATGGCTTCCAAGAAGGACTGTGTCCACTGGACCTTGCCATTCATCTTCCTGGACAGTAGACAGCAACAATGAGCATTTCAGCTACTTCTCCTACAGCAGATTATAGGTGTATGGCTTCCCCAGATCCTAGGTGTGGTCACGTCTTTCAGGAGTAACAGTGAAATGCCTAGCCCTGTTTCTGTCTTTCTGTACTAGTAAAATAGAGCCTGTTGTAGTGGTCCAAATGCAGTAGCAGCTATTGGATTGAGGCAGCCAGTAAGTATCCTAATCGAGAGGCACTGGCTGGAACAAGTCAAAACAAAGACCCAGCTACATTTAAATTTTGAAATCAACCTTCACCACCACTGTTCAACCTTTCCAGCATTATAGCTGGAACTTCTATTCTATAGGGATGGGAATCTGATAAGCAACAGTGTGGTTGTCTGTTTCAATGAGAGCCCAGATAGACAGCTTCAGGGCCGGACTCTCCATTGCTATGCTATGCAGAGCACCAGGCTAAGGGCAAAGCAGCTCGAGGTGCTCCTGTTGGGTAGAGATTTCGGACCTGGAGGAAAGTATGAACATTCCCCTGGTCAGTCAGACACCTATGGACTCTCTGAGACAGCGATTCATATAAAGCGCCACCATGATGTTCATGTCCACAAAGAGCGCCCGAAAAACCTGGACACTATTCAGTGTAACTTTCACTCAGTCGTCCATAGGAAATCATGTACAACACACATGGCTACAAAGCCACCACTCCAGACATTTATTCATCCTTTCCCCACTGGTAGATGGATGTTCTCTTTAGTTCATTCTTTCTCTCAAATGGTACAATACGTTTGTTTTCAAATGTCAACATTAGGGACTTTTCCTCAAAGAACACAACCTTTAATAATTCCCTTCTCCAAGCACTATTATTGTTAAGACTGTCCCATCGACCCAGATGTCAGCGAAAAGTATCCAAGTGTGTTTGCTTTCAGTTTCCCTGGCTGTGAGGGACACCAGCAAAATATTTGGCACAGGAAGTCTTGACCCCCGGCCTCGTGGCAGCTGAAAGTTGTCTTCGCAGGCCTCCCGACAGCTCAAAAGACGGCCCCAGAGAGGTGCCCTGCCTCTGATCACTGATGATGTCTTCTACGAGCTGTGGCCCACAGCTCGTAGAAGACGTCATCAGTGATCAGAGGCAGGCCACCTCGCTCCGCACTGCCTCCCTCCGCCCTTCGCCCTGCTCAAGAAGTCGCAAGACACTCACTCACAACAACACAACTCAGGCAGCATAACTGCTTGACCACCACCCATCAATCAGGGGAATCAATGCTGGAGAAACTCACCTGCTGTGTTAGTTGCAGAGAGGGGGGCCTACGTCAGTTGGCTGCCGGCGGGCTAGCCACCTAGGAATACAATTAAATTATGGTGGCCCACAATTAACTCCGGTGGTCAAGACAGTGCCTCTGCTCCAGTCCTTATCACTTGTGATGCTGCTTCTGCAGGCCAGTCACTCGCACTTTTAGGGCCCAATACGCATGCGGGGGGAATGACATCAGCCGCCTGCACCCGGGCCCAGAGAGGAGCGTAGACACGGCAGAGGAGGAGACAATGCCCACTGCGCACAGGCACCTCGTCCTTCTGAAAAGTTAGGTTACACTGCACTGGAACGGGTCATTACGTCAAGCGGCCTGAAGCTGCAGCCAGAAAAACAAGCAAAGCAACACGGAATGACTCACGTCATTCACCAGTCACCACGACTCGGACTGAAAATCGGCCCAGGCAGCCACAAAACCTCCCCCTTGTTGGAAAACCAGCCCCCACCCCATCCAGCCTACCGGGGGATTGCCCGGTGCCCGAAAATACCAGTCCGGCCCTGACAACAGCCCATGGATATCCCACACAACCCACCACCAGGACTAGAGCAGCCAAGCTACTTAGAGGAAAACACAGACCCTGCAACAGACCACACAGCCGGAAGCACCAGCAAGCACGGCTGGCTCACAACACTACACCGACCCACACATGGCACCCCAATGCCAGGTGTCAGAACGCCAAAAGGAGGGGGCCATACAGGTGTGGCTGGGGTCCGAACCCATGGAAGACAAACTAGATCACATACGTGGGTGTCTATTATCCTTCAGGGACCACCTACACCCCACAGAGGAGACCCACACTGCCATAGACACATGCATATGCACATTTCCAGTACAGAACCACGCCCAGGGGCATGCAAACATCAGTCACACACCCACATTGGCTCTTCGTACGATGACCCAGTCCACTCCCCTTACGAACTGAGTAGGTGACGACCAAGCGACATGTCCAAGCTCTAACCCTCTGCCTGCAGAGACATATCTGCGTCCCGTGTACACAGCACAATGTAATGTGGTAGGCCCCAGGGTCCTCATGCATACACCAAGACCACAGGGACACACGCAGATATTATGTTGAACTGGCTACGGGCACGTGCGCGTGGCCCCTTTATTGGCAGGGCCACATGTACAGTGATGCCTGTGCTGGATTTGTGTGGGGTGAGTGTAAGCCAGCCCACACGGAGTGCTTGGTGCTGGCAACATCCTGATCAGTGGACACCAGAGCAACGGAAACAGAAAACACCTGCATAACAGAGTCAACTGCTAAGCAACATGGAGGGAGCTGGAGCAAGTACAGAGGTCACCCAACATTCAAACAGGAGTGTCCATGAGTTGCAGTGCACTGTGGTTGGGGCACTAGAGCTTAGCGCACTCATGTGATGAAAATGTATTTATTTATTTATTAATTTATAGCATTTATAGAGCGCTCTGCAACCCTACGGGCATCCTGGCGCTGAGTACATATAGCTGAAAAAACATATGTAACAGAAGGGGACAGTGGTCTAAAGTTCTGGTCGATAAGATTTTTGGGAAGAGCCATGTTTTAACCTTTTTCGAAATGCCATCAGTTCATTTGTTTTTCTGATGTCAGTAGGAAGGTTGTTCCACAAATGAGCTGCAGCTATGCTAAAAGCTCTGCCACCACAGGTGGCTGTCTTGATCCTGGGTATGCTGATAAGGTTTAAGGATGAGGATCGAAGAGACCGGGTAGGCTCATACCAGTTAAATTTATTTTGGAGTGGTCGGGGGCCTAGCCCATGAACTGCCCTGAAGACAGTACATAGGGATTTGAAACAGATCCTCTGGTGTATAGGCAGCCAGTGAAGGTCGGCCAGGGCGAGAGTGGTAGAAGATCTTCGTTCTCGAGAGAGTGCCAGTTTAGCTGCAGCCGCCTGGATACTTTGAAGTCTGGAAATAAGATAAGCAGGGGATTCCAGTAAATGACTAGGATTGTGTCCCTTCGGGATATTCCTGATGCAGACGCAGTGGGGTGTGCTAGACCTGCATCATCTTCCACATCAACGTCCCAGGTCTCCCACACTGCCTGGCGTGACATTGCTGCGCAACCTCTACACAGCACAAAACTCAGTCAGTTAAGGGCCATGGGTTGCGGTGCACTGAGTCAGTGGCACCTGGAGTGATGAGCAGGGTAACAGGCAGATGATGTCATCCAAGACAGGTGTGAGCAACTCCGTTAGTCTGCCTGTACCACTGTTTCAACTCTGGCAGATGACGGTTGGAGGTGGTCCTGGCGATAGTGGCATGTGCCTCCTGCGGTGATGTGACATCCGGCCTGGTCAGGACTCAATTGGACGTGTGAGCCCTAGTGGACCGCAGTTGAGGCCGGAGGCAGCGGACAGCACAGACACACAGACACATGGCATTGACGTCCCCAAGGCCATCGTCTCAGAGGCCATCAAATATTGAATCAAACTGGGTCCCTTACTTGAGCTGCACAAAGTTAGTGGCCCCGGATGTAGAGCGGCCGGCACAGGCACACCGCCAAAGGACTGTGACTTGCGGTCCACTGAAGTCTGGCCTCGTAGACTGAGCGGGTCCTCGTCGATGTCAAAGGTGAATGTGGCAGAGGGTTACGGGGGACAGTGGAAATTGTCCTCCAGGGCATGATGCAGAGGGCAGATGCTATCCGGAAGCAGCAAATTGAGGAGTAAAAAGCGACAGCCTCGTTGCCACCACCAATTCAGTATCAGCTGCATGAGGAAGAAAACTACCCCCTAGTCCATAGACTCAGTCGCCATCAATGTACAACCAGAGCGTGTACATGAATGTCGGGGAACAGACTTAGTGGCAACGGGGCTGAGAGGGGATGCAGTTTGTGACGATGCTGGTACACTGATATGAACTCTGTCATTGCTAAATGAAGACTCTGTGACCTACTGGACCGCGTGTAGGCCATAGGTAGCGGTCAGCAGTGGCCCACAGTCAAGTTAGTGACACAAGCGCAGTCATCTGTAGTGTTCATTCACCTCCGTAACGATGATCCTCCCAAATGCAATGCGTCATCCTCTTATGCCTCTCTGTGCATGCAATGATCTGTACACTGCCTTAGAATAATCGATGTTCAGTTCCAAAACTGAGACGTACTCAAGCACAGCGTAGGCCAAGAGCAGTAGTCAGCGTGGGCCCACAGAATCTTGCGGTTGTGATGCACTACTAAGACCTGGTGGCACCACATCGAAGGGAGTATAGTGACATAAACTCAGCCATAATTAATGTGCTCTGCCATGGTGTAATCAAGATTCAGTTCCAAATGTGTGATCTACTTGTCCTCTGTGCATGCCGGTGGAGTACATCAACAAATTAGGAGTACTGCGGGCCTGTGTTGCTGAGGCCTTGATGGTCTGAGGAGGCTGCCAAGGTTGCAGCCCTCGGGCTTGGAGAATGCACCAGCATGTGGTGGGCCCTCTTCGGCACATGCCGGTGTCGGCAGGTGGGCATTGAGGCCTGGTGCACAGGGGCAGTACTGGTTCAGTGACCAGGGTCCCGGGGTGCAGCAGGCGCACAGGATCGCAGGCAACTCCGCTCACGGCATCGGACTTGTGGCGGGGTGAGAGGCGCTGCCCTGACAGAGACATTGGGCATTCCGGAAGGGGACCACGCCCAGAGTTATGTGTCTTTTATACACACCCCCACGCTGACCTGGCGTAGGCCGGGACAGCCCACTCCGCTCATGCTTCCAGAGCGATCTTCCCCACTGGCTGGGGTGACATGGTTGTGTAAACTGTCCACTACACTCCATACACTAGCGGTGTATTTTGACATGGTTATGTGTGTGGTCTGCATACTGCAGTCTGTCCAGCACATCCACGCCACACTTGGCATTGTGTGCAGTCTCATTCATGGGCCAGTTGCCTCGTTCGCACATGCCTGGTTCCCACCTATTCCCACATCCTGCTATTGTGTGGCTGAGGTGCTGTGCCGTTGATGGCTAATGTACATGGCTGGACCAGGTTCCCACAGTAAGTTGTGCATGTTGTTTGGCATGTTATATGTGAGCCATAATCGCCATTACGGTTAGTTCACTAGTTCGTTTGGTTTTTTGTTTGGCAGCCTGCTGATGCCATTTGCACAGACGTAGTCATTCAGTGACTCTTTCACGGTCCGACCGTTGTTTGTGAAGTCACCAACATTTCCTGCTATGCCCAAAATGCATTGGGATTTTTAAACGTTTGGATGCTGCTGTGAAGCACCTCGCATTTATGTTCCACGCACCTTATTTTGAAGAACGTGAATAAAACTTCTTCGGAGATAAGATACCAAGACGTGCAATTTCGGAATTATTTTGTGCACTGTTCTGTTCCATTTGATGCTGTTCTAACTATGATGTACTGATTTATGTACTATATTTCTTATTGGATTACATAATTGTTGTAGCGTCCTTTTGACGCCTTTCGTAGTGCATTGGATCACCCCAGATAACTGTCTGGGAACTTTTACTTGTGTCTTGTTCCAGAAGGCTTGCAGGGCCTCTCACCCGTTGCACACACTGCTGTAAAAACTCTGATTCCCTGTGTTGCGTTGATTTAATTTTGATTACCTTTGATTATTGAGTGCATTAAGGCTGTTATCACTTTTACTATATGTGAGCTTGCGACTTGTGCATTTTCTGTGTTGTGAGTTGCATGATGGGGGAATTGAGGTGTTTGGTGTGTGCATTTGGTATTGGCCAACAAGCAGTGCATTTCCGTGGGTTTGATCCTGGTAGCGCAGGTTGATGATGGACTGTCAGAGGTGTATGAATCATGCACACTACCTGGGTGGTTGGTGGCAATGTTGGGGGAGATTCCCCGGGTGTCCACTATTGCCTGCACATTGGTGGGATATGTGCGCTTTCTGTTGCGCTTATTGTGTGCAGTGTTGCCAGGGGCCACTAGTAGGACATGTGTACAGTCAATTGCCCCCTGACACATGCGGGAAGCCAGCTGTGGCAAAGACGCCTTGCTTGGTCTCTGACTGATCCTGTGCAGTGTGTGGGAAGTATAGATAGTGGGGTACAAAGCTGATGGTGTCATCCATGATGGTTGTGTGGGACTTGGATTGGCCTGGCTGTGTGACTCCCTTGACTCGGGCGGATGTTGGTTGGAGTGTACCAGAGGCCAACAGGTGCATCACGACCAGCAGCTTTGTCTGAGGTGGGATGTTGGTTGTCCGCTGTGTTGGGACCGTCAGCCTGTGGCCAATGGTGGTCAGGATGCAGAGGAGGATTGTCCCTTTCAGCATGTAGTGGGCAATGACATTCTCTTGTGTTGGGTCTGTGAGGTTAGTGCATTTTCTGGGGTCACTGTCTTTGTCTGTGCGGCCTCAGTGTTGGTCCAGGGGGGTGGTGGGTGGCCAGAGGGTTCGTGGGTTCTGGGGGGGTGGTGGCGGTGGGTGTTGTGGCCCTCTTAGGTGTCCGGCCCTCATGTTTAGTGGCTCCATGGCATCTGTTGTTCTCCAGGTCTGGCTCTGGTTTGGGCTCCATTTTGTGGTGCAGGCTGCCATCCGACTTTACACCAGGTCAGGGCAGGTATTAATTTCTTGCAGCTAACGCACCTTATCACATGTTTTGTGGACTTTTTGCCGATCTGACTTGTCGTTGAGAATGTTGCGACGTGGTGTTGCCATGGCTTTTGGCACGGGAACATCTACTGTGCATCTCATTAGCGATAGTTGCCGGGGTCGTCTGTGGCGATGTTTTTTGCGGCTGCTATCACGGGTAAACTGGTGCTGTTCACTGTTAGCACCAGCTTGTGAATGGGTTGATAAATTTATTGTGACTTTGGCTGCGATAAAGTGCTGTTAACTCAGCGATAACTCCTTGAGAATATGCCCCTGGGATGTGTAGTTGCTGGTAGCTTGCTCTCTATTTGTCTAGCTATGATGAGAATTCAATTCAAAGATATTGAATGTGACATGAGGTTCCAGTCTCATTCATTGCGCTATGGGCAGGTGTGACAAGCCAATTGCAACTGGTACTCAGTTTCATGACTGATTGGTGCACTTGCAATGATTACCGGAATAAATCATTACCAATCCACAGCATTATGGGTTACTGCTCCTGCAGAATACGATGAGGGACATCTGAGACTCCCATGTCTCACAGATATTCATTGGCCTTGGAGTGATTGGGAGCCCCCTGAAGGGAATTGGGGGGTAGGGGATGTACAGCAGGGGCTGCAGGAGCCTGTGGTACACCCCTGGCTGTCTGAATGCACGTTTCCACGGCCATCCAGAAATAAAAATTTGCTTTTTCTTGATCCAATCTTGCATGTGTTTATAATATGTTGTGTTCGATTGACAGCTTTTCAATGTATTGGGTAAAAATATATCTGTTTACATGTGATGTTTGGTTATGGAATGACATAACTTTTCACGTTTGCTTGCAAATTTGAATGTTAAGGATTTTATTGTGCAATGGATGTACATCCTATGAAGCCATACCTTACGCAGCTTCCTAACCACTTCCCGTATTTCATTCTTTCTTACCAAACATTAGACTGCAGCTTTATACGAGCCCTTTCCTTGGCAGATCTTATGTAGGGTTTCTGCTTTTTAAAGATTTGAATAGGATTATTGTTTTGGGGTTATATGGTGTAGGGGCAAAAAAAGATGGTAGACCCAGATCTCTACACTGGTGTAAACATATGACATTGTTCTGCATTCTGTCCATCAACTGTTGTTTTTTCATTTGTCACCCCAAGTGGGACGGATATGCTCAGACGTGAGTCCCGTGCTCTCCACGCCACTGGAGTCAAGCTATCCTGGCGGAAGATGGCTGATAGCCACAAACCGGTCCTGGGTGATTCTGGTCCGGGGAAGACATGGCTTGGCAGTTCGGTCTGGACTGTTCCCATTAGGCACAGGGTCAAGACTGATTTGCATATGGCCATGTTTTAACTGGGGTGGCTTGGTGAGCAAAATAACGATGGATTAAACACATATCTGTGACTGGGGGTGAATGTTTTGCCATTGTGCAACATTCCGTCCATCACCTTGTGTGTTTTGCTGTCACCCTATGTGGGAAGGGTATGCCCAGACGTGGGTGCCGTCCATACTACGCCACTGGAGTCAAGCAATCCTGGCTGAAGACGGCTGATAGCCAGAAACCGGTCCTAGGATGCTTGATTCCGGTCTAGGGAAGCCATGGCTTGGCAGTTCGGTCTGGACTGTTCCCATGAGACAGAGGGACAAGACTGATTTGCATTTGGCCATGTTTTAACTGGGGTGGCTTGGCGAGCAAAATAACGATGGATTAAAGCCAGATCTGTAACTGGGGGTGAATGTTTTGCCATTGTGCTACCATCAGTCCATCACCTTGTGTGTTTAGGCAATGGGCTTATACCTAAGCATTTAAAACACTTTGAGAGAGTAATTGTTTGTGCATCGGAGACTAGGAAGAGAGCAGGTGTTTGTACTCAGCATACTTACTTAAAATGTATTTCTTTCTGGGTGCTTGCTTGGTACTGTTCTAAGCCACCTTTCTTATAGTTCACAGCTTGTGGGCAGTTAAAACTGGGTTTCCAGCTGCCGGGAAAGATTTCCCATACTTCCTAGACATTGAAGGGTCCATCTGTTGAGATGTCACAGTCCCAGCTAACATCATCTAACAAAATCTACATTCTAGAAAGCCTATTGATGACGATTCATAAAAATACATGGCAGGGTGTTAGACCTGGCTTCCTTGGCATGGTTTCCCTTAAGGTTTTGCTTTCAGATCTCCTGTTTATACTTATTTCGTTTTTGCTGGCCTTAGGATTCTGCACACTTCACCACTGCTAACCAGTGCTAAAGTGCTTGTGCTCTTGCCCTAAAGTGTGGTGACATTGGTTTATCCCCAATAAGCATATTTGATTTTCTTATACGTGGCTAATGATGTGCACTACCTTTGCCTAGGGCCTGTAAATTAAATGCTACTAGTGAGCCTGCAGCACAGATTCTGCCAACCTCTTAAGTAGCTCTATACACATATCTCAGGCCAGCAATTGAAGAGCCTGTTTGTGCAGTTTTAAACTTCCATGTTGACTTGGCAAGGTAAACCGCACACCAGGCCAAAACCTTGGTTTTTTAATACATATAAGTCACCCTTAGGGTAGGCTCTGGACAAGGCAAGGTGCAATGTATTTAAAAACTAGGACATGTACTTTCAAGCTTTACATGCCCTGGTAGGGAAAAACTCTTAAATTTGTTTGTCACTACTGCAAGGCCCATATCTCCAATAGGCTATCATTGGTGTTACCTTATTTCATTGTATAAGCATAATTTCCAAAGGGGAAGATACCAGTTTTGTGTCTCTGGAATCCTAATTCAAAATCGTAATTTATAGTGAAGTTGAATTGAATAAAAAATAATTCTGAAAACATCACGTTTTGAAAGTGGGAATTTTCTTGCCTTAACCAATTGGTGCTTGCAGCCTCTCTCTGATCTGGAGTGAGTGACAGCTGGGCTTTGTGTATTCCACCTAGACAGCCACACACAATGGGGTGGAGGAGCTGGGCACAGCCTCATCTATACCTGAATAGGCTGTGTCCTGTCCACACAGAAAGGGGTACATATGCCCCTTTGGTTAATCTGGAGCCAGGACCGGAAGGAAGATCATCTGTGCACTTCAAATGCATCTATTTGAAGTCTCCCTAATTCAAAGGCACCACTGGGTATAAGAACTGGACCTCAGACACCACCACTACAGTACACTTCGCGGCCTGTGGATACTCTGCCAAGAATACGGTTTTCTGTGCTGCTGAAAAGACTGCCACTCTGCTGGACTGCTACTCTGCTAGTCCCCTGCTTTGCTTTGCTTTGTTGTGCTGACCTGCTGCTTGCGGCCCTCTTGCCTGGGTAAAAAGGACTGAACCTGCATCTGAACCCAGAACCCAGAGTGACTCTGAGGGCTAGTTGGCTGATCCAGGGGCATAACAGGCTTCCAACAACCTTGCATCTGCCTTCTGTGAGTCTACCCAGACAAGTGATGCCACCCCAGTCCTGGATCATTGGAAGTGGGTCTAAGGTGCTTACCAGGAGAACCCAAGCATATTCTCTGCTGAGTGGTGCATCCTCTAGCTAGACCTGCACATCTCCTTGGCTGAGCAGCGCATCCTCAGCCTGCTGTTGAGGCCCAGGTCCTCACACCCCTCATCGACAACAGCTTGATGATGAGGCAGTCTCCACATCTCAGCCTTGCAGCTCGTCGGAACCAACACATCACCCCAGCCGGGCAACACATCCTTGATTCCCAGACTTTGTATTGCAAGCCCCTGTAAACGGGATCCTCACTGACGACACACAGGACTTTGCACCTCATACTCGCAGCATCATGGAACTGACACATAACTCTCACTCAAGCAATACTCTGCAAGCAGCATTTAAGGCACTTTGTTCAATGGGCCTAACTTGGCCTAAGCTGACCCGTGATCCACTGTGGTCGGCCTGGCTTTTGACTTTATCCTGGTCCGGTGCGACTAGATATCTCTTGTTGGCGCTTGGTGCTTTTGCTTCTATTACCTTAACAATTTGAAATCAAATATCTCCTGTTTCCCTGATTTAATTTTTGTCATTTTAGTTTTATTTTATTTATTAAAATACACTTTCTTTTTCTGAACTGGTGTAGGATGTTTGCATGATGTTTTCACTGTTTTTACTGTTTGAAGTGTTGCATAAATTCTTTACACAATGCCTTCAAGTTAAGCCTGAATAATCTGTGCAAGCTACCAGGGGGTGAGCAGAGGCTAATTTAGGGTTTGCTGGTGCCTTACCCTGATTAGGATTGTGATTGCTGCTTGCTCAGGACTCACAGTGCACCGATCTCCATCACAAGCAGGGAGATCCCCCTTCCTGTAAATCCCACTCATGTGGTGGGGATATAGGTGCTCCTGGGCATTCTAAGGTGTGTTGTCCCTGGATATTTGTGAATTCCTGCAAACAACTATGTTTATGAGCATATACAAACTTCTCACATTTCCCTTTCCAGCTGGGAAAGGTTGTATTTTTGCTGGTGTAAATCCCTTTTGAGAATGGAAGGGAAAATTGATCAATCCCAAATTTTGTATGGGGGAAGCAGAAGGGGGTTCTCTGCAAAGAAAACAATTATACAAATATGCATTTGCAGAAAGAATCCATTCTCCCTCTGCTGCGTTCTGCACCATGGAGCTCTCAATAAAGAGGGAATGGATTGCAGATTTGGAAATCAAATGATTTTTCCAGGAATCCTCATTCAAACCTGTGCCAGACGCAGCTTACCATGCACATTTAGTGCAGAATTCTTGAATTGCAGAGAGTAGTAAATCTGCAATGTGAAGTAGATATAAATCTCTCAGTGTAGATTTATTATTTTCTTTGTGAATCAGCCCCTTAACTTGGAATGGTGTGTGATCCAGATACAAGGACATTAAAAGAAGAACATGACAATGCCAACAGCAAGTATATAATGTTTCTGTTTCCCTCTGGAACAGTTTGATCCCCATGTACTTTTGGTTTGCCCCTGTGATGGTTGCTCCCCGCAAACATTGATACATCTGATTTTATTCTGTAAATTGTATAAAGCTTTGCGCAAAATGTATTTAACACCACTTTTAAAATCCAGGGGGTTTTGCCAATTCCGGCCTGCCTTCTTACATCTACAGCTATTACCTGATCATGCTGTGATGCTGGTGGTCTTTTCCTATTTAAAAGGTGCTCTATTTTGGAACAAAATTATGAGTAGCTAATTTGCAATGAATAGATGTATAGGTTGTTCTGTTTTCCTTTACGCTGTACCGACCGTCTACAGAATGTGTGATCTGAGGTCAATACAGTGGCTTGTATGTTTGCATGTTTTTAAACGCATTTATGTGGTTTTTATGTTTTATCTTGTATGATCATGATGTCTCAGGCCGACCAAAACACACATGCACACTTATATTTCTCCGGCCCAGCTGCATTGAACAGACTCCCTGGCCTACGCGAGGATTGGATGGGAGTCTGTTGCAGGGACTGCTGGTACCAGGAAGAGAAGAGAAAGCGCAACATGCAAGGGGCCCGGCAGCTTCAGGTACTTTTTTTTGTTTTAAATATATTCTAACACTCCAGCGTGCTCCGCCCCAACCCCGCTCACCCCCCTCCTGCGTTCCTTCCACCCGTCTCTCCACCCGCCCTACCACACTTTGTTTGTGGTGGCCACCACCCCGCCTAAGCAGTTTCTATGATTTGAACCCCAAATAAACAAACAAATGCACAAGTTATGAACTATTGTATTTGAATCACAAAAGTATGAAAATCTCCATTTTAATTGTAAGAGGAAGATTCAAAATGTTGTTTTATTCTAAAAGACAAATAAATATACTAGAACCTACATAACCCCCTTATTAATTTTCAAGTCAAAAGTTAATCCATGTCTAGGGGCAGGGAGCAACCATCAAAAATTGTGCCATTGCAGGAAAAAATTATTGCTCCCACTCCCGAAAAAAAAAGAAAAAAGTAAGCAAGTGTCCCGACTTGCTCAGATAGTCTTTTGCATGTAAAACCATAAAAAACTATATTCTCTCGTGCAGAAGAGCAATTCACAAACTTCTCAATACGGAATGTCTGGAACCCTGTTATTGTCTCTACTTTAGAGTACACTTCTGTAATGTTTTGTGAATACCTGAAAGTTGTAAATCAGCACACATGCAAGGTAGTAAACAAGCAGATGCATATTCACCTTTTTTTAAGAATCAGGTCTCGCATGTCTCATACGTATTATTCACGGATGTGTTAATTTGCAAACGTATTGTCTCATGACATTTGCGTATGTTTAAAAAAAAGAACAATTAATTTGTGAAGGTCACTAAGTTCTATGCAAGTTGTGCGTCTGCATAAAAAATCTGGCGCTTTTCCAGCATTTTATAATTGAGTGTTATTTAACATGCCAGTCCCTCGTGAGTGCTGAGCCAATGTGAGGAAAAGATGCTAAGGGTATCTACTGGCATCAGCACAACACGACTTCAAGCCACTAAGTAGAAAAAAACGAAGAAAGGTATGTGTTCACATAGAAAATGCTAGCAACTTTCTGGCTTGAAACAGTTTCACAGTGTGTTAAACAAACAGCTAAGCAAGGTATTCACTTATGTACAAACAATTCGTAAGTTCCTGACACAACACAATTCACAGTAATCACTTGAGAAATACAGCTATAGTGCTTAGGCGAAGGCCAATCAGGAGTCTCAGAACTACTTGAACGGCCAATGAGGGAACAACATAAATCTTTGCTCACATAATAAGAACTTTCCTCTTCTGTAGCGTAGATTGGTTTAACTTTGATATCTTTCACATCGGTTTTAGGTCTTCCAATGCAATCCTTTCCAATACTGAGCTTCCTGTATTTTACATTGAACAATGGGTAGGCAAGATAAACCAGTTACAACTAGTATCCTGTTTTATTACTGGTGGTCAGGCAGGCCATTAGTCAGTGAGTACATCATCACCAACATCACTGTTAATCACTTACACCTCTGGGTACTCTACGACATCACACTGCACAGTCATCTGCCCGGAAGCTACTTATGTGTCAATTTTACCCAATTATACAACATAATATTTTTAAGGCAGCTGTTTGTGTTAATCAGGTTTTTTAAGCCCAGGGGCGGAAATGTCTGCCCAGAGAGTGCGAGTTCCACAATTCGTCAAAAAAGGAAGTTTATATTTTCTTGATATGATCTTTTTTCCGGAAACGTTTTGCATTCTTTTAATGAATCTGACATGATTAGTAAATATCCGTACACTACAAGTGCTCTTATGCGATTTAGGCAGAAGGAATATTTTATTATGTGCAATTTAGCAATGTATGAAGCAGTCAACCCGAATATTTGAATGTTAGCGATTTGCACAGTAGAAAAAATATTTATGAGTCAATACATCACAAATCATCCTAACCACTTCCGGTGATGCCTTTTACCCACGCTGAAGAATAGTTTCGTATAGTAGACTAATTAATCTTTTTATTAATTGGGAAAACAATCCAGAATGAATGTTCTCTTATTTTCTCATATTAAGGACAGCTTTTCTGTATCTGTAGGCTTAGATGGAGTTTATTTTTCCAAGATGTAAGAGTTCTGACATTAATTGTATCTGTACAATGCACATTTAGTGCACTGGACACAGTGTACAGCACCAGTACAGGAAAACAAATACATGGTTAGAACTAGAGCATTATCATTGTTATCAGAAATTAACAAATGGAATCAGTGATTTGGGTTCTAAAACAAGGTGGTTTGTTGGTAGGGTGCCTGACTACTCACACAGATATCAAAGTACACTACATCACAATGCATTAACCATCTACAACCCATCTTCCTCTGTTATTACTTTTTGACGTTGTGCTTATTTTGACCACGTACAGTGCTCCACTGCCTTTTGTCCAGGTATGCCATATAAAAATGCTATTTGCATGCAATTGACATACATCCATATATGGATATGATTGGTAAACAATAAAACCATAGATATGAATGTATAAACTAAAGGTACTGCAAAACAACAATAGCTGCACGAAGGCTTAAGGGGAATCACTCAGACTTGGTGGGTGATCTACAGGTCTGCAGAGTGGCACCATGGTCTTCGCCACTCTGGTGGAGGATGGTTCCTATCTGCCTGGGGGTGATCTATAGTTTGGGACAGCTGATGATGCTAAAGTGACTTCCTTCACAGCAAGTAAGGCTTTGACGAGCAGGATAACCTTTTAAAGCAACCATTCTGCAAACTATTTTGTATTATGAAAATAAACTCTCAAAGTGTGAGTTTGATTTCTCATTACAAAACCAAATGGCAACAACGTGCAGGGACAGATGCATGAAAAGGAGTGACGGAAGCCCTGCCATCAATGGCCTGAATGGCCATCATTGTTTGGGCTGCCATGTCAGTGGTTTACATTGACATAACCAGTAAAGGCTCCACTGTTGTGAGCACAGAGCTTACCTTGATGCTAAATAATTAGGTGAACTGCAAGCTTGGCGGGACAAGAGCATCAGAGATGTATGACAGTGCCCCTGCTCAGAGAAACTGTAACGAGGGGCATAGTCTTTTTTTCCTTTTATCATTCTCATCCACAGGCACAGGCTATTCTAGCACCTTTGACTGAACAACCATACAAAGCAGCCAATTGTGATTATTTAGACCACTGAATGTCCAAAGTCTGATTTGTATTCTAATGTTTTGGAGCATCAGGATTTGGTGAGGATGCAATAGAATTCTGTGGAGCCCAGTATGACCACATACCACTGAAGGCTCTGGAAACATCAGTCGTGGGTGCTCAATAGGGGAATGGGCATAGTGAGGAGATAAAGGAGGAACTGCAAAAGCATCTTAGAGTATTTAATACTCTTCTTGTGGTGATCAGCAAGTCCTTACTTTTTTCCTCATGTTCTTTTGTACATGTCCACATGACAGCATCTCTTCAAACAGCCTCAGTGATGCCGACAGAGGTGGAGGCTACTGAGGCATTTCCAGAATTGACTGGAGCAGTCCCGAATATCATCTGACCCGAGTTGTCATGGTATTGTTTGAGCACAACTGATTCTGATATCTTAAAGGGTTCAGTTTTGAGCTGCTGCTTGCTGAACCAAAACTGTGGAAGGTATGTATCTTGAATTTGGACTGATCCCTACGATTTATAGCATGAACAGTCCTCTGCATGTGTTATGCTGGAGAGGACTACCATAGGCATATGTAATATTAGTGAAAACCTTAAACACAAGAAAAACACTCAGGAATGCTCAGACATTGGCAGAAAGTGCTAGTATGCTTCAGGAACTTACTCCTAGAGCTTCTTATGTTGCCCCTGCCCCATGAATTAAATGAGGCACTTCATAGACATCATTACTTCCTGGGCATCTTGCAGCTGAAGAAGGACTTAGAGTAATGGATCACATTCTAACAACAGTCAAAACAAAATCCCATGGCTGAGACTGAATAAGCACGGTCAGGAAGCTAACTTATTTGCATATTTGCATAATCGCTGCTTTTTGGATCAATTTAAATCTGTTCACATAGTCATTATGAATGCCTGCAGTTACTCCATCTGCTGTTGTATAACCTTTAGTTCTTTTGGGATGTTATCCCCCATGATTTAGACCTTAGAAGCATACTGTGACTAGTCAAACAGACACAATAGAGGTATGCTCTGTTTAAATTATTTCCCTACACCTTTAGGGTTTAGCTGCTATTGCGGACCTTGGCTAACCTGTACCAGATCATTGTTGTCTATCTTTTTAGAAATTTAGCACCACAGTTCTTACTTGATAGATAAAGAGAGGTCATTTCACAGCCGGAAACCTATATCCCAACTTTTCGATCCTTGCTTATGGTACCCTCAGCAGAAGATTTGATGATGAGGGTGGACTACACAATGGCAAGTATTTACTACATTTAGGCAATGGAAAGGAAGATGAAGTATATTAGAAAACTGAATGCGTTACACAGAATGATTTAAAAATAATTTGTTACTCAAACAAAAACAGCGCAGCTGTCTGATATGTTGTTGACAGGAACACTGATGAAAGCCTTAGAATTATAGAAAGTGACAGTGATGAGAACGAGCCAGTGATTGTCAGTATGCAGGGCTGGTCAGAGGACACCGATATGACGCCTCCCATTAAACCTACTTGGAGGGATGTGGTTCCACCACTGCCAGCTTTCATATTAGTAAGACCCTCGTCGAGACTTTCATCCACCACCACCACAGTCAAAGTACTCCTTCAAAGAGGCAAATGACACAGCCACCTTCCTCGAGCTTTTATAGAGTCAGCGATCAGGTTTTTAAGTGTTCAGGAGTGTGGCGCTCAGCTTCTCACGGTAAGTATTAATGTCTCGTGGTATAGAATTAGGTGCTTCTTGGCGGAGGAAAACCTTAACCTCTGTGAGAGAAGAGGTTCAGAGACCTCTCTCTAATGTAATTGGACACGAATCCAGAGCACACTTCGTGTATCAGATTGAATTTCAAACTTTAAGCGGGCAAAATGGTTTAAGCGATGGGATAGATCAAAAACGCATAAGTAAATCAAAACGAATTTTATTGTTCAACAGTGTTCTTTCCTCAGAATCACTGTATGTATCACTCTAGCCTACACGTGTTTCAACACAGCATGTGGCTGTGAATCTTCAGGGCTAAAAAGGATGTATAAAAGAAAAACAAAAGGAACAAAAGGAAAAAATCAAAATTACAAATAATATGTGTGGAGGGTGCGGACACCAGTGAAGTGGAAACCAAAAAAGGCGGGGATGGGGAAAAGGAGACAGAAGGTGACTTATGGTACGAAAACTCACGAACAGTTATTTCTAAACGGGTCTATATTATTGGCGCGGCCTTAAGACAGATTGCTATATCTTGTGAAAGATAATTGATTCATGAAGCAGTACTTTTTCTCGGGAAGTCAGGACAATGAAAATTACCAACCGAACAAGAGTAAACCCAACACACGTAAAACCCGCAGAGGCCAGAGAGGAGGACAGAGACGACTACAGAGAGAAACTGAGGTCGGGCACCAAGAAGTGAAGAATGCACTTGGTCAGGATGTACAGGTGATTAACCTCTCATCCATGAACCTAGACAGGGACATGATCTCATTATTAAGCAAGGGTCTCAGTTTTAATCCTATGGACCTAGGCGATCCTTGTAGGATTAAGATTGATTTGTTCAAGTATATCAGAGGACTTAAACTTAAAAAATACTTCTGGGGCGCCCCAACTGAACATACAATTGCTGAGGATGACCTAGAAGATACTACTACTAACCCTATCAGTATACAGGAGGTTCTAGCATCACACCTCTTATTGTCAATCACGGATTTTGATGATCCCCCAAATTCTTTTAATGACCTATTAACAGACTTAGAACTGAAGACTGATGACACAATAGACAGTGGCCTAAAAAATAAATCCAAATGGACACCAACACTTCCTAGCGGCAACACCATTGACACCTTCTATAAACTCGTATTGGATGACATTAACAAGTACGAAGATAAAATCTCTAAACGTGGTCCTATGATTAATGACAATCTAACTAGGGAAGAGCGAATAGCACTAAAAACTCTAAGTGATAACCAGGACATTATCATTCGTGAAGCTGATAAAGGAGGTAACGTAGTTGTCATGAACAAGGTAGACTACAACACAGAAATCCTCTCTCAACTCTCAGACAATTCCTGTTATGAAGCCATTCCTAGTAATCCCATGGGCCCGGTTACAATATTGATCAATAACCATCTGAGAGAATGGAAAGAGGCATGTCTGATCAATGATGCAGAATACATGTTTCTAAAAGTTACACGTCCTTCTTATCCATGGCTTTATACCCTTCCAAAGGTTCACAAAACCGCACCCTTTCCCCCTGGTAGACCAATTGTATCTGGGATCGGGGGTCCAACTGAGAGGCTTTCCCAGTATGTGGACAAATTCCTGAGTCCACTGGTAAAAAACCTGCCTTCCTATATTCAGGATTCGAAACATATATTAAGTATCTTAACGGACATCACATGGCAACCTGGACTGATTATGGCAACCCTTGATGTGGTTTCGCTCTATACTTCCATTGAACCAGAACTTGGATTACAGGCGGTCACGAGAGCATTGAACACCAGACCAATTACTTTGCTTGAACATACTAAAATGTTGATAACGATGATGGATATCATTTTAAATCAGAATTTCTTTGTTTTCGATAAAAAATGGTATAGACAGACTAGAGGAGTAGCCATGGGCTCAAGGTTTTCCCCTTCCTTTGCCAATATATACATGGGTGCTCTGGAGGCAGACTTGATCTGGAGCATTAAGGGCTGTAAATGGATTGATAATATTGTTTATTGGGGTCGCTACATAGACGATTGCCTCCTAATCTGGTCAGGATCGGACACTACACTTGAAGAATTCTGCAGGTACTTAAATGACAATGAGATGAACATGCGCTTCACCACACACATTAGCTCTACATGTGTTTCTTTCTTGGATCTAGAATTATACATCAAGGATGGTACCCTACAAAGTAGATTATTCCGCAAGGAAACAGCATGCAACTCAATACTTCACAACAAAAGTTGTCATCCTGACCATCAAAAAAACGGAATCCCATATGGAGAATTCATACGAGCGAGGCGGAACTGTAGTGAAGATCAGGAATTTGAAACTTGCATAAAAGACATGCAGTCTAGGTTCTCCAATAGAGGCTATAACCCTCAAATCATTTCGAAAGCTGGCCAAAAAATCATAAAAACCAGCAGAGAATCAACATTGGCAGCCAGACGCCCAAAAACTGATATCAGAAAACAACCAGTGAGACTTGTGACAGACTTTAATGAACTGAGTCCTGTAATACGAAAAAGTTTCCAGAAACATTGGGGCATCCTTAGGGCTGACAGAACATTGACTGAGGCCATAGGCAATCATCCTCAAATTACTTTTCGGAAAGGGAGAAATCTTAAGAATAGACTAAGTCCTACTGTGCCCAAAGCTACGAGAACTTGTGACTGGCTAACTCAAAAGTCCAAAGGCTTCTTTAAATGCGGCATGTGTCCGATGTGCAGGTGGGCCAAACATGGAACTAAGACATTTCAGGATCACAGATCAAAACAGTACACAATCAACACCAACATTAACTGTAACACCAAATTCACTGTATATATCATTGAATGTGCTTGTAAAAGCAGATATGTGGGAAGTACGATCAGGGCACTCAAGGAACGCATCAGAGAACATGCTAGAGCGTATGCCACTAAAGACCCACGATATCCCATGGCCATACATATGGCCTCTTGTCCTGCACAAGGTGAGAACAAGTCATTCACGTTCTACGGCATTGATGTGATACAGCCCTCTGTAAGAGGGGGAAACAGGGAACTTCGTCTTAGAAGGCTGGAAGCACTATGGATCATGCGTTTGGATTCTACCAACAGAGGCCAAAACACAGATGATGAACTACATTTCTTCCTAGGCTAGGATCATCAAAATGCTTTTGCAAACAGTCATAAGGTATCACTACTGTATATGAGGATAATATGCAGTGGTAAATGTAACAAGGAGTAATATATAAGTATTTTGTACATTCAAATTCACGAAGAATTTATACAGTCTTTATGTAATTTCTCTGATTGAAATTTATGAATAATTATGTGTACAAGAATATGTATTTAATTGCTAGAAATAATGTCACCGAGTACACCCGCTAAGGATCTAGCCATTAGTTTTCCCAAGACATTAAGTGTAATGTTTTCCTTCTCCTCCCGGTTGGGAGTTGCTTTCCACTTTTTTCTGCCTTTTCACAAGGATAAGCAGGTTAACATCCTATATAATAGGAGAATGGTTCATATCTCCATTGTATTTCTTGGGTCTTTTTAATATTCTCCAAAACATCTCCGTAAAAAGAATTCCTTCTTATGGAGCTTGTTTTATGCTAGCTGCGAAGGAGAGCCGTTTTCACTCCGTTTTACCGTCCTCGAAACAACCCATAATACGTTTATGGCTCGAGTGTCTCACCACGTGAAAGGGTGTAGGGACTATTTAAATATTTGAGTGAAAATGGTAAACAGGCACAATATTGACAATACGCTGTACTAATATTGTACCCATTGGGACTACAATTGGGTCCCTTATAAACTGTGAAGTATACTTTGCATTTCGTATCCTCAGTCTCTAAACAAATATCTCATCCCCCTGTTCAATTTGCCGTGGGGTATCTATGATTAGCTTTAGAATTCACCCGGTCCTTTTTTCACTTTTTTTCGCGGTCCCTATCGGTACACAGGCACTTTGTGCAAATTGTGGTTGATTCTGAGTTTTTAAATAGTAACTCTTCTATTATTTGCCCACTACCAATCGACCTGAGCGGTCTAGTCTTTTTTTGCAACCACCCTACTTTAGGGGCGTGAACCGCGTGGTGTTTGTTCCCGCATTTCGGAAACAGGAGCTGCATTTCGGCTCAATCCACGGGCTAACAGGTAAGCCACGTAAACGGCTTCTTTAGGAAGATTTTCACTTCGCGCCACATTTCTTTACCGAACTATTGTCACCTGATTAATTCTTCCCTTCCTTTCGTTGTGTAGCCCGATTAACAACGACGCTGTGTGAACTGTAACACACGATCCATATTGTTGGAGGAAACGGCAACCGATTATTCACGGTACCGTTCTGCCACTACACACAAACATCCCGATTAGGACCGGGACGGAATTATCACCGGTCTCCCGGTGAGTTTCTTTCCCTCATTAAATTCCTGAATTCTCCTTCGTAGCCTTTTTGAAGTATTTGACACCGGCCTTTTATATCCTTGTTGATTACATTTTTGTCCTCCTTCAACAGATAACGCGCCTTGATCATTCAGATCAGGTAATTTCCCAATCCCCCCTTCTCCAACTGGTATAATTTTTGTCCGGATTTTAGCTCAATTTCATAACGTGGTACCTGTAGCCCATGCTTTCTCAACAAATTGAGTGCATGCTATTTTGGATCGGAATCTATAGTCATTAATTTCCATTCAGACCGTCTTACACTGATTAGAAGAATCGAATATACCCTAGAAATCTGTTGGGTTCTTTCGTGGCAAGTGTGCTAACTAATTATAAGTGAATATTTCAACTTTGTCCATTGTTTATGATGCATTTAGGTGTATATGATTATGAATAAGATTAGCAGTGAGGCATTTTTGGTATTTTGGTGAATGCTAACGCGCTATGTACCCTTTCTATAAAAGAGAATATGTCTGCACAATTAGCATGTTTGGTTTGAATACTGTGGGTTTTGAATGTTGACAGTAGCCACTACGCAAAGTACTCGCTGTAAAACAGGGAATACATCTGGACTAATAGCATGTGTAGTTTTACTACTATGTTGATTTTTGTTAATGATAGACGGTTTTTCTGCTTTTTTTGAAATTTATACGCTTAGTTATGCATGGACACTTGGCTCAATAATGTACAAAAGTTGGTTATGTCAAGGCAAGGGGGTACTAGATTCATAGTCTATAACATTGACTTATTCAGATATATGTCTCGCAACTGTACACAGTCGTATACCTAATGTTTTTCCGTTTTCATTTAATGATTTAAAATGGTGGAATCAATTTTTGAAATACATAGTTGACACCAGATTTAATTTGTTTGCCCATTTTGAGGCTTGGAACAGTTCAAATGAAGGAATGTTTAAGGTTTAGACCACCAAATGGACAATACTTAACCGTGAAAAGTCACTGCACGCCACAATTTTTATGCTTTTGACTAATTCATGAATCAATTATCTTTCACAAGATATAGCAATCTGTCTTAAGGCCGCGCCAATAATATAGACCCGTTTAGAAATAACTGTTCGTGAGTTTTCGTACCATAAGTCACCTTCTGTCTCCTTTTCCCCATCCCCGCCTTTTTTGGTTTCCACTTCACTGGTGTCCGCACCCTCCACACATATTATTTGTAATTTTGATTTTTTCCTTTTGTTCCTTTTGTTTTTCTTTTATACATCCTTTTTAGCCCTGAAGATTCACAGCCACATGCTGTGTTGAAACACGTGTAGGCTAGAGTGATACATACAGTGATTCTGAGGAAAGAACACTGTTGAACAATAAAATTCGTTTTGATTTACTTATGCGTTTTTGATCTATCCCATCGCTTAAACCATTTTGCCCGCTTAAAGTTTGAAATTCAATCTGATACACGAAGTGTGCTCTGGATTCGTGTCCAACCTTCCTCGAGCTCTTCAGGCTTTGACAGTGGCACACTAAAAAAGTTCTCTTCCCCAGTCTGGAACTTCTTTATGATTAACAAGCAGAAGGCTACGTTTGCAATATGCTCTGTTTGCCACCAGAGTGTTCGTCGAGATGAGCCAGTTTTGCACTACGGCACTCAATCCCATATTACACCTCCACCAACGTCAGAAATGGTAATATACAGGAAGGTACATTAGAGGGATTAGAATAGCTAGAAGTTTAGCTATAAAATGGTTGGGTGTCACTGTTCATGAGCTATGATTTTGCTTAGTCACATAGGTTGATGGAAGGAAAAAAATTGGAGCAGGCATAAATCGGTCATGAAAGCCATGAAACATAAGTCAATTAGGCAGAAAAGTGTGGCACATGCCGAGATGGAATTTACATTTTTTGTAAGCCGGGGCAGAACTAAAGAATGATGAAGTGAACAGTGCCGGCCGGCATATATTGACAGTAGTGGGGCGGGTAAATACGGGTGGTGCAATAAAAACATTTTTAAAATGGCACTTACCATCCTGGCTTGCCACACAACGTCCTCCTCATCTCTTCTCAAAGCTCAGAATGAGACCCAGGAATTTTCACTAACCAATCCTGATGCTGCTCTCAGGCTGTTAAATAGCATGAGATTAGCGTCAGAATTAGGGGGAGCAACTTCTCTGAGCGCTCTTAAAAGCACTGGAGGCCTGCGCTTTCTCTAACCCAGCTGTCTTAGACAGCTAGGTTAGAGCGGTTGAAAATGTGCATGTCTGGCTGACTGTCTCAAGAGGCCCAGCTAGAGGGACATGTGCACTTTAAACATGAGTACACAGCACCCTGCTGCCACTCAACTATAATTGCGCCACCCCATCCTGAAACCAGGTTCAGGATTTGTTGCTGTTAAACTAAATGGTAATAAAAACCTTATTACCATTTTCACTGGGGGTATTTATTAGTAGGGTGACTCTCCTCCGCTCTCATAGAGGAGCTGCTCCTGGAAGTGAAGTACTAGAAGTTGACTAAGTGAGCACTGGGAAAGAGACCTTGTGTTCAGTGTGTATGCATTGCAAAATTTGAAATGCTGCTCTGCTAACTGAAGCAGACATACATTTCACCCCCTACACTGCAGCCGCAAATTGAACCATGCTGCAGTTTCAGATGGCAAAATGCAGTGGGTAGGTAAGTGATGGGTGGCATATCTGCCTCGCTTAATAAATACAGTATTGTCATATTGCACACATTGTATTTATTTATTTATTTATTTATTTTATAGCATTTATAAGGCGCACAGCTACCCACAAAGGGTTTCCCGGCGCCGAATTAGCAAAACACAGGGCACAGCTAGAGAGAGACCAAATCCGAAGGCACTTATTTGTCGAACAACCAGGTCTTTACGCTTTTCCTAAAGTTCCTGTAGTTTTCTTCTTTGCGTATTTGGGTGGGCAGTGTGTTCCAAAGAGTTGGACCCAGATATGAAAAGGATCTCCCGCCCATTCAAGCCCGTTTGTACCTGGGTACTGCAAAGGTCGCTGATGTAGCTGAACGAAGATTGCGATTGGGAAGGTAGGGCTTGGCAAGATCTTGAAGATACTTGGGGGCAGTCCCAGCTTTAATTTTAAACAGATAGCTCAGGGTTTTAAAGCGAATCCGGTTTTCAACCCTGATCCGGTTTTCAACCCTGATTTTAGATAGCAGATTAGCCACCTAAGGATTTGTTTCATACAAAGTACAACAGCAAAACCTCACTACAGTTCAGTTAGCTATTTGTCAGTATCTTCTATCGAAACTAACATTTTACGTTTGCTGGTTGTCAACGTGTTAAAAAATCCAGGTAGTCAAGTCAACCAAAAACCTTTTTCTTCCAATGGAGGGATAAGGCTGTGAAAGAATGAGCGGGAAATGTAATGAAGGGGTGAAAGGGAATGGTCAATGAAGGACATATGGTATTGGTTGGTAATGGGATCTCATTCCTGCAATGCTGCACTGTCATGGAAACTGCTAGTATACTGTATGAATAAGACAACCTTGGGGGTTCATGACCATGGCCACTCTCTATCTCACTGTCCCTGTATTTTTTGACTGTTTGATTAAGAAAGCCTTCTCAACAAACATGTTTGGTCAATAGTTTACCTAGACCTGAAATACTCTTCAAGTTACCAGAAAAATGTTCTCTTACCAAGATATATAAAAGAGGGGCAAGGGAAAGCATACTAAAAAGTGAGCAGAAGAAAGCTACAGACAGGAGAAAGTCAGCCACGGAAACAGGAAATAGAGAATACACAGCGTAATGCAGGGATAACAAACATCAGATAGGGGAGATAAAAAAAGTAGATAGTATAAATACAATAGACCTTATTTTATTAATGGGAAGAGGAAAAAGTAAACAATTATAATTGATATGACTTACTGGGGCCGGCAGAACCATCTTCCATGACATTGATGGTGGTGGTAGTCCCACCGGCCATGGCACTGATGGTGGCATCTGATTGGTTCCCTGATGGCCTTTTGCCAATGGGTGCTTATGAAAGGGATAAAGAAAACTACAAAATAATCATTATTGGTACTCTTTACAAAAAATAAAGTTTGACAGGCACAGCATTGTACTTTCTAAATCAGATAGCCTGTTCCTGGTTTCCTAATCTAAAATTACATTTTGAACTGCTCAGGGAGAATGAAAACTGTATGAGCTACCAAAAGGCACAGGGAAAAAAACCCTGCTATACTATCTTTATAGCAAGAGGAATCTGCATCCCTTAAATCAGCCTAAGCAACCACCTTGCTATCTCACGTTGGGGCAGAATCCAGGCAGTATGATTCACTTGACGTCCACTCCACTCCTACGGTGCAGCAACCTCCCTGTCAGGTTGGCATCATGCACCACTAATCTCAAAGCCCAAATTTATCAGGAGTTTGTGTTGTTCTTTCCTCCAAGAATTGTTTTTTTTGAAGGGAGGCATCCCCTTCCTGACCAAAATCCAGAGTGCACTGTACTGTGGCACCCTTGTACCATGGCACAAGGGTGCAAATATTAGAGGTAGGCATCACTCAGTGCACCAGTGCAGGGAGAGAGCAGGAATGCAACATATCTTGATAAGTTAATACATATGTTGTATTCCTACCCTCTCCATTGACGCAGCTCATCCAAATGTCCTGCTTGCCAGCGTTGAAGTTTGAAAACTCTGGTCCCCGCTGCACTCAGCAAAGTGTATAGATTAACAGTGGCATATTACATCACATGCCCACTTCTTTCAGATGAAAGACAGT
This sequence comes from Lissotriton vulgaris, assembly GCF_964263255.1. NCBI lineage: Eukaryota > Metazoa > Chordata > Amphibia > Caudata > Salamandridae > Lissotriton > Lissotriton vulgaris. The sequence continues at coordinate 1,330,324,016 of NC_141696.1, read as the reverse complement.
GGATGCAACTTCAAGCACTCTCTGATGCTATCAGTGCATTTATTTATGTAAATGGTAGACACTAATATTAAAAACATGTGCCTGAACATGGTACCACACTCATAAATGAAATTTGCTATTTGCACATAGGGCATATGTACCAACAATAATTGTTTCAAACATATATCTATTCTATACATAATTTACATTTTATAAATGAACACATTTGCATTATATAGTTTTTTTAATTTATATATACTTCTTCACATCGTGAATAATGACTAGCACACTTATTAACTGGTGTGAAATATATGTATTTTTATAAATAGAAAAAAATTTGAAAAATAATTATTTGTTATATACACTGATATATGTGTGTGTGTGTATGTATTACACACACACACATATATATATATATATATATATATATATATGTATACATATATATATATATATATATATATATATATATATATATATATATATATATATATATATATATATATATATATATATATATATATATATATATGTATATATATATATTCACTAAAAAAACCATAGGTTATAGACCATATATAGTTAGGAATTAGCATTTACAAAACCTTATTTTACTCACACAAAACCAGTGAAATTTGCATATATAGTTAGTTGCACTAACTATATATCGCGCACCCGCAATCCACTGCTGATGATGTCACATATTACATCATTCATGACATGGTCAGTGACATCACTGATGACATCACTGATGACATCATCCAGTGACTGTATGTTTCTGTAAAGGTAAAATATGTCTTACATATTGAAGAATGAGTGGATGTATAAGTGTCAGGATGAAGGATTTAGTAGGTGCATGACTGACTGTATGAGAGAGTGAATAAATGTGTCTCACTGAGTGCATGGGTTAGTGTTTAAACTGTCTTAATTTGTGCATCATTATATCTGTTGTTCTGTAAAGTGCTGCATGTGTTGATCAGTACCTATATGAGTAACTATATGGGTTATTGATTGGTTGCCCAAGTATTTGTATGGGAGAGTGAGTGTGTGTGTGTGGGTGGCTGGGAGGTGTGTGACTCTGTGCATAGATGTGTGAACAGTTGATTCACTAGATGTATGGGTTCAAAACTGCATGTGGAAACAGCTGTATGGGTGGTTGACTGTGTGCATGAGTGTATTGGTGAGTGAATGGATATCTCAGTGCTACATGTCAAAGTAAGTACATATGTAAAACACAGTACATGTGAGAGTTGACATATATAAATGACTGTGTATAAGAGCTAGTGAATGTGTGAGTGGCTGCATGGATCATTGAAAACTTGTATCAGTGATTGTAAAAGTGAGTAAATATGTGTTAGAATATGTTTGAATAAGTAAGGTGTGTATAACTGTGTAGTTGAGGAAATGGAGGTGTGATTGATTCTTTGCATGACTGACTAGGTGTATGAGTAACTCCATGGATGAGTGACAATCTGTGAGTGTCTGTTTACACTGAGTGTATCTAAGGTTATATTAGAGACTGAAGAGGTTCATCGTATTATCACATGAATGATGTCATCAGTGATGTTGTCAGTGATGTCATTTGAGTTGTCATCAGTGATGTCATCAGTGATGTCACTGACCATGTCATGAATGATGTAATATGTGACATCATCAGCAGTGGATTGCGGGTGCACGATATATAGTTAGTGCAACTAACTATATATGCGAATTTCAATGGTTTTGTGTGAGTAAAATAAGGTTTTGTAAATGCTAATTCCTAACTATATATGGTCTATAACCTATGGTTTTTTCAGTGAATTTTCAAGGTTTTGTAAATGCTAATTCCTAACTATATATGGTCTATAACCTATGGTTTTTTTCAGTGAATTTCAATGGTTTTTTAATAGCAAATATCAAAAGCTGTAAAATGTATTCTTCTTTTAATGGAAAAATATATTTTATATGTTTTTAATATAATTTTTTTATGTATATATTTTTTTTAAATTATTTTTTTTTGTTTCGCTACCGGTCCGCGCACCGGGTAGCTTCCCGTTAGCTCAATTTGGTGCCGCGACCCGGTCCGCGAACCGGTAAACGTTCCGTTGGCGCAACTGCCGCGCTAGAAAACAACATTGTGACGCGTCGCGTAAACGCGACGTATCGCATTGCCGCGTAATGCATCTTATGACGCGCCGCGTTAGCGCACCCGGAAGTGCTCCGGAGCGCGAACCGAGGCGCGAAGAGCAGCACCCCGGAAGCGCTCCGGGTGCGTAGCGGGACGCGAAACGTAAGCGCGACAGGTCATGTGACTTTTTCATAAAACTTTTTATTGGTTCATTTTACTTTTGGTTTCCTAATGATGTAAGGCTAGGTCATGTGACCTGAAAATAACACTTTTCATTGGTTCATTACATTTTTTTTTCACAAATGATGAAAGCCCCCACCTTTTTTCCTCACTCTGACTTTCATCTTTGTGAGAGGAAGACCTACTTTCCATATTTTGTAAAATGGTAAGTGTTGTAGCTGCAGCTGCTGGAGCCACTCCACCACCACCACCACCACCAAAAAAGGATGGACCACCTCCTCAGGTTCTCCTTAATCAAGAGGAGGAAGAAGAGGAAGAAGAGGAAGAGGAGCAAGTGAGCAGGCTGTTTTTGCCTGAAGAGCCAAGGAGGTCCCATGTGAAAATTAATTATATCCGGCAATTCTTCACATTTCCCCGGGGCCAAAAAAAGTAAATGCCCGTTACGTCACATGTCTCATCTGTGACAAAGAACTGTCCTGAGGGACAGAAAAAAAGTACAGCTTCGGGAATCACACCATGCATCGCCACATGGAGAGGTGGCACCCTGTTAATTATAGTGCTGCGCAGGTATGTGACCTGCAGGAAAACCCCTCTCCTGTGGCCAGTACATCAACTGAACAGGCAGTGACGGGACCAGAGGCGAGGGAGACAGTCCCAAACATCCAGATGAACTTCGGGGACCTGAAGCATACCTGCATTTTTTGCGGCAAATTAATTTGCTATGGGGAGAAAAGTATACGTCTAATCGACAGAGCTTATGAAAATCATAAATGTAAAAAACGCCCAAGAAAGTAAATTATCTTTTATTTTTGTTGCTCCTGTTGAGCCCTTTATAAGGAATGATTTTCGTTTCCCTCCCCCCAAAAAATAAAAAAATATATAAAACCGTTCTTAAAATACAAAAAAAGTAAAAAAAATTTCATAAAAATAATTTTAAAAATTCAAAACAACAAAAACAAAAAAAATAGTTTTTTTCAGAACTACCTCCCATTTATAAAAAATTGCTAGAATGTTTAGAACTCTGGCAACCTCTTTTTCTTTTGATTCGCTTCCCGGTTCGCGCGCCGGTACGCGAACCGGAAGCGAAACAAAAAAAAAATTAAATAAAAAGGAAGCGTGAGTATAAGGGAAGGAAACAGAGAGTAATGTTAAAAGAAAGACAGCTAGAGGGAGTAACACAGAGATACTGTTTAATAGATCTATTTTCCAAAGAAAAGATGTAAAAGGGTATAATTGAGAAAAACAAAATAGATAAGGAAGTGAAAGAAAAAAAGGAGAGTAAAAGAATAATAAACAAGAGTTACTTGGAGAATGTGAGTGAATGTTCAAATTAAGAAAAAAAACAGCAAAGAATGTGGAATGAGAGGTAGGGATAGAACCGGACTAAAACAGCAACCATGAGGGAAGGTGTTAAGAAAACAGTGAGCGAAAGTAAATAGGAATAAAACAAGTTGTATGACAGTGAATAAGGTTAAAACATGTGGAATAACAGAGAGAAAAAACAGAAAGCAGAAAAGAAGAAGTGACAGAAAAGGAATAATTGAAGCAGCAAAGAAATGTAAATAATATAGTGTGTTTCAACTACAGGGAGTAAGCATAATGAACAAGTAGTGAAAGAGTGAAGAGACAGAGACAGTGAGAGTAATAGATATGGACTGAGTGAACAGGAGTGAGGACTATGAGAACAGAAGAACTGAGAAAAGGAGTGGAAGGAGTAGAATAAGTAAGTAATAGAAAAGGAATGAGGGAAGTAGCAAAGGCAGGAAACTGAGGGTTAAAAAAATGAAGCAGTGGAATTAATAGAAGTTAAATGTGATAGAGATGTAACGGAAAGAGTACTAAACACTTACCTTATAATTGTCGTTAATTTAGTCACTTGTAATTTTTATACTTTCAATCTGTGAAAGAAAGAACAAAAATTAAAAAAATGTTAAAACATGTATTTAAAAATTAGAAAAGACAAGAGAAAAGATTAAAAATCATCCAATTTTACAAAGAAATAAAGTTAGAGATAAACATGCAGAAAGAAAGAGAAAGAAATGGTGATAGACAGACAGAGACAATAAAAATTGTAATACAGTAAATTAGTAAGAGAAAAAAAAGGAAGATAGTTTCATTGACAGAAAAGAAGGATGAAAGAGAAAACTAACTGGAAGATGTGTAAGATACTAAAAGAAAGTGAGTAAGGTAAACTATATAAGGAAAGGGTGAGTAAGGAAAAAAGTGTGAGGGAGAGAGGAGACAGAAGAAGTGAAGGAAAGACTGTCAGATACAGATACAGATACAGACTGAGTAAGGCAAGAAAGAAAAATAAGTAAGTGAGGGGGAGTTATACTAACTGATTGCACCAAAAAAGGAGAACCTAAAATTTTTTAATTTAGAAAACAAAGGGAGGAAAGATGGAAAAGACAAGCGAAACAGAGGGTCTAAAAGCTGGAAAATGGTGCAAGGGAGAAAAGAAAAAAGCAGAGTTAGAATAGGGAAACAATGTTTGAAAGATAAGTGCAGTTAGAGAACAAGGGTGAAAGAGAATAAAACAAAAGGCAATGTGAGTATCTAAAGAGGATTGATAGAAGGTAGTAAAAGATGAGTGAGCATGAGACAAGATGAGCACATAATAAAAATCACAATTCAAAGTACAGAATTAATTATACATATTAAATGGTTTATTTTTGCTGTTCTCAGAATATATCAAATTTCACTAAAAACAGTGAGTTGAAGGTATTCATCATATAACAGCGGGGAAAAAAAAACACAATCAAAATGATTGTGTTTAAAAAAACCATATAATATAACCAATCAGAAATCAGAACTCCTCAAAAGTAACTTACTTTCCATGACGTCAAAGGATGTTCTATGAACAGCTTATACTCTGTTGTGCTGTTATTATTTTCTGCCGGCCACTTTCTGAAAGAAAAGTTCCATAGTTTTGACAAAAATGTGACATACAATAAATGACTTCTCGCTCTCTACCGCACTTCTCCTCAAGGCCATTTATAACTCTTGGAATGTGGACAGCATTGCAGACTTACATTACCTCTACTCCTTGTTTTGATCTGCTGCTTGAATTAGCTTATTAAAACAAACAGTTTTCGGTCTGTACTACACTTATCCACAAGGCCATATAGTGTAGGAGCCATTAGAACCTCTTGAAATTCCTCAGAGCAAATCCCGAGATTCCTTCCCTAAAATTTTGGTTGTAAGAACACCAGGTAAGAATTTTTAAGGTCAAAAGGCAATCTTTTTTTGAAAGTTAAAACAGAATCATTGCAGAATGACCAGCCGTTTCCAGACTTCAAATAAGTTGTGTAATGTCCTGATGTTGTTGAAGGACCGTCATGATATATAATTGCTGCAGTTAGAAAAGTCCTTCCTGATATTGACAACTGCGAAGCCACAACATTTTTAATTAAAGTTGTCAATTTTGTTCCATCAGGCCTACATCGTTGGAACATTAAAATGACATACTGGCCATATCTTCGTATAAATAATGTGGACAGCATTGCAGACTTAAATTGGCTACACTCCATGTTTTGATCGGCTGCTTTTACTAGCTTATTAAAGGATACTGATTTACTGTCTGGCAAAGTTAAATATATAAATCTTTCTGAGTTCACACTAGTAGTACTTGATACCCTACAGTTCTCGCAGTCATGCTGCCATTGATAACAAAGTCCAAACAGATGATCTACATCTACACCTTCATCTTGCAATACATCAAGCATATACATTAAAAACTCCTGACAATCTTGCTGAATATTTTGAGAGAATTGTGTTTGACCTGAACAGTTGTCTAACAGATTTCGAATTTCAGACACACTTTCTACTCTTGTTCTATCAGCGCTACATTTCTCTAACACAGAATTCAACAAACAGCAAAAACTTTGATCCGAATTGATCACAATCTGTTCTTTTAAAGTTTCTAGAGAAGAGACAACATTAACCACTACATTAGCATAGCAGTTGACACCAGAACTATTTTCAAATTGGAAACCAACAACATCTTCAACAGAATTCATTTTCTTTCTGCTTACAATTTTGGGTTCATCGACTTTTTGTCTTTTTGCTACAACCTCCCTACTATTGGTGACATTTCTTCGTTTCCGGCCTACCACAAGTTTCTCAAACAAAGGATATTGAGGCAAATGTGGCGCATACTCTCTTCTTAACCTATTGTATTCCTTAACACAATCTAGATCCGCACAAATGTGTGTGACATGACACTCAATCAAGTACAATCCTGATAAAGTTCTGACTCGTGACAATGCTACATAAGCCATACCCTCTTTGAACACAGAACTGCCAATATTCACCAAAGCACTGTCTACACTTAAACCTTGTGATTTATGGATTGTCACCACATATGCCAAGCAAACAGGAAACTGCTTACGGCGAACATATAAGTCTTTTACAAGCAAAAACCTAGCAGAGCAACGACCAATTAGCTGTACTTCCTCAATGCCATCAAATTTAATTTTTAGAAATTCAATTCCATCTCTATTTCTGTATTTCTCAAAATCAACAACATTACCCATTGATCCATTTACCAGACCTCTTTCAACATGTAAATTCCTTCTCAAAATGATACGGCAATTTAAGCACACATTCTGAGTCTTTTCAAAACCAGCAGTTTTAGATATAGTCTTCTCTAATGAATCCAATTTAGATTTCAAATTCTCAGACAAAATAATTGTTGCTCCCATATGCTCTATTCTGTCAATAGCTTCCAGTTTCACAATCTCTTGGTTTTCTAAATTCAACATTTTGTTGTTGAAGATGGAACATTCTGCAAGAGTTGGCATCAAACATATTCCAGATTTCTTCTCAGTAATTTTCTGAAAAATATTCTCTGTCAGAACGTCTTCTTCTGGATACAAATTTGACAGTAATCGTGCATGTAAAGCTTCTTTCCCACGCTCGGTCACTTTCCCGATTCTAACATCTTGTAGAATATTCTTGTAATCTTCATCCTTCGCCTGACGCATATTTTCACGCAGCTCAGCATAATTGAAGTTTAACCATATGTTAACGTTGCCAATGCTCCCTAGGCACTTCCTGGTATCTTCATGCGTAAGCAGTTTAAACACTGGTTGTCCTTTCACTGGTGTCAGCTGCAGAAGATCACCAAAAACAATGATGTGTTTGCTACCAAATAACACATCATACTCTGTTTTAAGAACTTCCTGCATTCTCAAATGCACAAAGGCAAGCATGACATTGGAAACCATGCTTACTTCGTCAATGATAAGAAGTTTCATCTTCTTCGGGACTCTAGATACTTCACAACAAGCATCTCCAGATAACTTGTGGTATTGTAATTTGTTATCATGCTCCACTGCAAATGAAACAAGCCAAAGGGAGTCCCATTAGTGTGTGGGAGGAAATTTTGGAAGCTCGGTGTTTTCCACAGTTATTTCCCGCAGGTCGAGGAGGACGATATGATGAGCGACCTGATCTAATTCCTGCTTCTGAATACCGGACTTTACAATTGTATGCAGAAGATCCTAGGTTTCGTCAATGCATTCCCTATTTGTTTCATCTACTGTTTGAAAGTGATCTGTCTGGACTGTCTTATGCAGTGAACCACATCTTGAAAAGTGGTGTACAACTGCGAAATATCTCCGCAAGGGACTTCATGGATAAAGTCAATGTGCAAGACAGTACCTGATTAATCTCCTGGCATGTCAGCGTGGTACTAAAGAGTATTGGTACCGTTGTCATGGTGTCTTAAAATGTATGCTGAGGAACTTAGGAACTCCCACATGGTTCCTCACTCTCAGCTGTGCTGAGTATGGCTGGGAAGACTTACTTGAATTTCTACGAGAGGCAAATGGAAACATTGAAAATATTGAATTCAAGATACCCGGAGAACTGTGCTCTTTGGATCCAGTAAATGTATGCAGGTACTTCAATCATAGATTTGAAGCTATGATGTCTTTCATCACGAACAAGAAAAATCCACCTCTTGGAGAGGTGTTGGATTTCTTCTGGAGAAAGGAGTATCAAGCAAGAGGTGCTCCTCATATACATATGCTGCTATGGATCAAAGATGCACCCAAATTTGGAACAGATCCGGATGACTTAGTGATGAGTTTCATAGAACAGTATTCTACATGTGCTGTTCCAAAGACAAAGGAAGACAAAAGTCTAAGAGAACAAGTTTTACGGTGTCAAAGCCATTGTTGTGGAAAGTACTGTCGTCGTAAATTCAGAAACAAGAACAAGTACTACACAAAATGTCGTTTTGGATTTCCACAATCTGTGATATCTAAAGGAAGAGTGAACAATTTGATGTCTTTGCTGCGACATAATGTGACGAGGAAATCACCCAAAAATACATACAATTTGAAAAGAAACGAAGAGTCCAAGTACATCAACGACTACAACTCAGTGATTTTGTCCATGTGGAATGCTAACATGGATATACAGTTTGTGGCTGCCAACTGTATGGCTGTGGCTCGGTATGTGACGTCTTACATCACAAAAAAAGAAAAGACAGAACTGAAGGATATGTGGGAGGACATTTCCCATGAAAAGAGCCTCAGTAAGAAGTTGTACAGTTTCAGTCTGAAGATGTTGTCGCATCGAGAAATCGGAGCTTACGAATGTTCTGACCGGTTATCTTCAGCAAGTCTCTATGCCATATCTAGGAGTATCATTTGGGCGAGTCTTGGTCTTGCTGCAACGCGTAATTGAGTTCTGAAACCTGTACGGGAAATTGAGTATTTGGCGGAGAAGGAGCCAAGCAGTACAGATATTTTGAAGACCAACATGTTGGATACATATTATCCAAATAGAAGCAGTCACCTGGAGAATGTTTGTCTGTATGAGGTCCTACAAAATTACATATTCAAGAGGAACATCAAAGAAGCTATTGATAAAGGAGTGTATGCTGTAATTGGAAGCGATTTCTATTCTAGATTCGAGAAATGCTTTGCTATTAATAGTGGCCTTAAGCCCGGTAGCGAATCATATCCCCATCTTTTCGTGAGCAAATTAGTAGAGAATTCCCTACCCCAGATCAAGAATAGAGTACTGAAGGTTGAGAGTACTTGGCAAGCAAACAGCCCTTCACAAATGTTGCAGATGCTACAATATCGCCAGAACAGGATTAGAGACGAGCAGGATCAGGAAAAGAGACGCATGAAAGAGACAAAAATGAAGGTGCTGGTTGCCCAAACGGTACCGGCAAATACGAACAAAAATAGCACGACACCTGTCAAGGGGAACTGTAATTATTGCAAACAACCAGGTCACTATGTAAGGGAATGTGCTGTCCTGAAACACAATATAGCTACAGGCAAAACAAAAGAACGACCACACACTCCTAGGCACAATAGCACACAACAGAGCACACAACAGACATCAGCGACTTTTTCACCCCCACCACCGCCTGTTCATGCCACACCACAAATGTATCAGAACACGCAGCCAGACTATCCAGAATACCAATCATTCTCATGAAACAGCCTTGAGAGGGAAGATGGCTTGCCCCTTATTCCGGTTCCTGTAGATCAAGAGGGTCCCTATGTTCATGGTCGTGTACTGGGTCAGGACAGAAAGTTTCTGATTGACACAGGGGCGAGCAGAACTACCATCAGCCATGACGAGGTTCCAGGGGCACCTCCCTCGGGCTCACAGAATATTTCCCTGGGATTTTCAGGAAAGCCTATTATTAATGAAGTATCGAAACCAGTCTCCCTCGGGGTTGGTCCACTGTCACGTACCACAGACTTGCTACTTACTAAATCATGTCCAGAAAACTTACTTGGTATAAAGACATTAAAAGAACTAGGAGCAGTTATCTGTTGTTCTCCGGAGGGAGTCAATCAATCAATCAAAGACATTTATAGAGCGCACTACTTACCCGTAGGGTCTCAAGGCGCTTGGGGGGGGGGGGTGCCGTTACTGCTCGAACAGCCAGGTCTTGAGCTTCTTCCTGAAGGAGAGGTGGTCTTGGGTCAGGCGCAGGTCGGTCGGGAGGGAGTTCCAGGTCTTGGCGGCCAGGTAGGAGAAGGACCTTCCTCCTGTTGTCGCTCTTCGGATGCGGGGGACGGCGGCGAGGGCGTGGCTGGCTGATCGGAGGTGGCGTTTGGGAGCGTAGAAGTTGATTCGGTTGTTGAGGTAGCTCGGGCCTTGATCATGTAGGGCTTTGTGTGAGTGGGTGAGGAGACGGAAGGTGATTCTTTTGTTGACGGGGAGCCAATGCAGGACTCTCAGATGTCCGGAAATGTGGCTGTTTCGTGGGATGTCGAGGATGAGTCTGGCTGAGGCGTTCTGGATCCGCTGGAGTCTCTTCTGGAGCTTGGCGGTGGTTCCGGCGTAGAGGGCGTTGCCATAGTCCAGTCGGCTGGTGACGAGAGCCTGGGTGACAGTCTTCCTGGTCTCGGTGGGGATCCACCAGAAGATCTTCTGTAGCATGCGCAGGATGTTGAAGCATGACGAGGAGACGGCGTTGACTTGTCTGGTCATGGAGAGGGAGGAGTCCAGGATGAAGCCCAGGTTGCGTGCGTGGTCTGTCGGTTTGGGTGCGGTGCCCAGGGCGGAGGGCCACCAGGAGTCGTCCCAGGCGGAGGGCGAGGAGCCCAGGATGAGGACCTCCGTCTTGTCTGAGTTCAGTTTCAGGCGGCTGGTCGTCATCCACTCGGCTACATCTTTCATCCCTTCGTGCAGGTTGGCTCTGGCGGCGGCGGGGTCGTTGGTCAGGGAGAGGATCAGCTGGGTGTCGTCGGCGTAGGAGATGATGTTGAGGTTGTGTTGCCGTGCGATGGCCGCGAGGGGGCTCATGTAGACGTTGAAGAGGGTGGGGCTCAGCGAGGATCCTTGAGGGACGCCGCAGATGACTTCGGTGGCCTCTGACTTGTACGGTGGTAGGCGGACTCTCTGTGTTCTTCCGTCAAGGAAGGAGATGATCCATTCCAGTGCCTTCTCCTGGATTCCGACGTTGCTGAGGCGCTGCACTAGGGTGCGGTGGCAGACAGTGTCGAATGCCGCAGAGAGGTCTAGGAGGATGAGGGCCACTGTTTCTCCGTTGTCCATCAGGGCTCGGATGTCGTCGGTGGCAGCGATGAGGGCGGTCTCGGTGCTGTGGTTGGCTCGGAAGCCAGAATGTGAGGGGTCGAGGGATCCATTCGATGACTTTGGCTGGAAACGGGAGGAGCGAGATAGGGCGGTAATTCTTGAGTTCGGTGGGGTCCGCTGTAGGTTTCTTGAGTAGAGCGCTGAGTTCGGCGTGCTTCCAGCTCTCCGGGAAGGTGGCGGTGTCGAAGGAGGTGTTGATGATGTCCCGTAGGTGGGGTGCGATGACAGCGTCGGCCTTGTTGAAGACGTGGTGAGGGCAGGGGTCGGTCGGAGATCGAGTGGATGGAGTTCATCATGCGGACGGTGTCTTCGGTGCTGATCGGAGTCCAGGCACGGAGGGTGGTGGTGGGGGGCGTTGGTGCGGTCCTGGCGTGCATCGGTTGCGTGCTGAAGCTGTTGTGTATGTCCGCGATCTTGTTGTGGAAGTAGGAGGCGAGGGAGTTGCAGAGGTCTTGCGATGGGGTGATGTCGTTGTTTCCGGCGTTGGGGTTGGAGAGCTCTTTCACGATGTTGAAGAGTTCCTTGCAGTTGTGTGCGTTGTTGTTCAGCCGGTCCTTGAATGCAGTTTTCTTGGTGGCACGGATTAGTTGGTGGTGCTTCCGGGTGGCAAGCTTGAAGGTGGTCATGTTGTCTGGTGTTGGTTCCCTTCTCCAGACTTTCTCGAGGGCTCGGCAGTTCTTCTTGGAGCTCTTGAGTTCGTCGGTGAACCATGGGGCTTTCTTACTGCCGGGTCTGCAGGGTGGGGTCCTCAGTGGGGCGAGTTCGTCCGCGCAGTTGCTGATCCACTTCGTGAGGTTGTCGGCGGCCTGGCTGGGGTTCGCTGAGCTGGCGGGAGGGTGCTGGCTCAGGGAAGCGGCGAGCTGGTCGGCTGTGATCTTGTTCCAGCTTCTTCGGGCAACGTGTTGCTGGTGGTGGTGGATCGTCGTTCTTCTGAAGGTGAAGTGGACGCAGCTGTGGTCCTGTGGCGTGGCTGAAGGCGATGTCTTTGCTGGATGAGAAGACGGCGTCGAGTGTGTGTCCGGCGAGGTGGGTGGGGGTGGACACCAGCTGCTTGAGTCCGAGGTTGGCGAGGTTGTCGAGCAGGGTGATGGTGTTGCGGTCGCTGTTGTTCTCCAGGTGGAAGTTGAGGTTCCCCCAGGAGGATGTAGTCAGCGGAGGGGAGGGCATGCGGGCTGACGAAGTCGGCGATGTCCTCGCTGAATTGTGGGCGTGGTCCCGGGGGTCGGTAGATCAGGGTGCCTCTGAGGGTGGTCTTTGGGTCGGTGTGGATCTGGAAGTGCAGGTGTTCGGCGGTGGTCAGGGTGTCGTCGGTGTTGGTCGTGATGCGGATGGTGTCCCTGTGGATGATGGCGATGCCTCCTCCTGTGTTGTTGATGCGGTCCCTTCGGATGATCTTGTAGCCCTCTGGGATGGCGATGGGATGGGAGTGCAACTGTTCTTACGTGATTTTAAGGGTCATTATGTGTTGACAGATTTTGACCACAGACTCCAGAATGTACCACAGCACCTACGGGCACAAGGTCCGACTGACGTAGGTTACATGAACATAACACCACACCTGGTCACTCTCAAAGCAGGAGTAGTACTACCACGTATATGACAATACAGAATACCACCTGATGCCGAAGTGGCCTTATTAAAAATTATTGACGAACTCATTGTACAAGGGGTGGTGGTGGAGACTGACTCGAATGTGTGTAACTCACCTGTCCTTCCTATCCTTAAACGATCAGGCCCTAATGCACCACCAGTTTATAGACTAGTTGTTGACCTTCGAGAATTGAATAAATGCGTAGTCCCACAATACCCAGTGGTCCCAGACATTTCTTCATTACTGACTGCTATTGATTCTGAGGCAACGTTCTTTACAGTCATTGACTTGAAGAATGTTTTTTTTAGCGTTCCAATTCATCCAGACAGCCAATACCTTTTCGGATTCAGTTTAAAAGGACGCAGTTTCAGATTCAGAGGGGCACCACAGGGCTTCACAGAGAGTCCTAGCGTTTACAGTCAAGCGTTAAAAAGACAGCTGGACAGTATTAATATGCCTACCAACACAGCACTGATACAGTACGTAGATGACATTCTCATTACAGCACGATCAGAAACAGACTGCGAAGATGCATCACTGACGGTTTTACACTTTTTGGCAGACAAGGGGCACAAAGTGTCCCCTTCAAAGTTACAATTCTGTGCACAGCAAGTGGCGTACCTTGGGCACTTGCTGTCCAAGAAGGGTAGACAGCTGACACAAGAACGTATTCAGTTAATTTCTAACCTTTCACAGCCCAAGACACAAAAGGAAGTGCGGGCCTTCATTGGCCTCACTTCATACTGCAGGCAGTGGATTCCCCAGTATGCCTATCTAGCCAAACCACTCATACAGTTGACAACACAGGAGGCAGCGACTTCGACTGTCCTCCCTTGGACACAAGAACACACCTTGGCATTTGAGGAATTAAAAAGAGCCTTATGTCAAGCGCCAGTTTTAGCGACTCCTAGTTACAGCAAACCCTTTATGCTTTTCGTAACTGATCGGGATGGAACAGCATTATCTGTCCTCAAACAAGATCAAGCAGGAAAACACAAGCCTTGTGCTTATTTTTCTAGTACACTGGACCCAGTGGCCCAGGCTCTGCCTGCGTGCCTGAAATCGGTTGCGGCAACAGCCCTAGCTATAAGACAAAGTGACTCGATAGTGCTGGGACACCCCCTGACAGTACAGGTACCGCATGCAGTGGAAGTTCTCTTGAACAGGACACAGACACAACACTTGACCGTAGCAAGACTGACAGGATATGAACTGACGTTATTTCAACCACACTTAGAGATCAGACGATGTAACATACTAAATCCTGCTACACTTTTGCCCTCAAGTACAGTAGACACCGCACCAAATGACTGTGTGGAAATAATGAATATAGTGATGAAACCAAGACAAGACCTGACAGATGTTGCACTCCCAGACCCTGACCTAACACTCTATGTAGATGGATCATTCATGAGGACGAGGGCGGGAGAATTAGTGGCAGCATATGCCGTGACCACTGCTACTGAAGTCATAGAGACACAAAGAATAGACATACTGTCAGCGCAAGCAGCAGAGCTCATCGCTCTGATACAAGCCTGCATGAGAGCTAAGCACTTGAAAGTGAACATTTATACAGATTCACAATATGCTTTTGGCGAAGTTCATGATTTTGGAGTACTATGGAGGGAGAGAGGTTTCTTGACCTCTCATGGGGCCAAAATTCAGCACGGCCCGCTTATTCAGGCCCTGTTGGAAGCAATACATTTACCTGCAGCCATAGCTATCCTGAAATGCAAAGCACACACCAAAGCTACAGACACCATTTCCCAGGGTAATGACCTGGCAGACCGAACTTCTAAATTTACAGCCCAGACGCCAACAGACAAGACAAAGACAGAGGTACCATTACTGACAAAAAGTATGACAGTCAGGGATCCTTCTCAAGATGTACTCAACATACAGACACATGCCACTTCAGATGAAATACAGAAATGGACTGAACAAGGAGGGGTCCAGACTGACCAAGGTTGGATGACTAAGGGCAAAGCAACATGGTTTCTTCCTGATTCAATGGTACAAGTGATCATAAACACAGCACATAGTCCAGCACACTTGGGAGTGAAGGCAATGATGGACAGCTTACAGAATATCTGGTTTAACAAGCACCTGTGTGCAGCAGCGAAACAAAAAGTAAGAACATGCATGATCTGTTGTCAGTTCAATCCAGGTAAAGGCATCCCGGTGGAACAAGGCAGATTTCATCCTCCTGACCACCCTTTTGAGGTCCTCCAGATGGATTATATCCAAATGGACAGATGTAGAGGTTACAAGTATGTCCTGGTAGTTGTGTGTGCACTAACTAGATGGACAGAAGCGTTTCCAGCCCCAGATTATACTGCTGTGACAACCGCCAGGCAATTGGTGCGCGAATTCTTTCCTAGATACGGATTGCCCCGTGTCGTTTACTCAGACAATGGTCAGCCTTTTTCTTCTGAATTAATGAAACAAGTGTCTCTTCTGTTAGGATATAACTGGAAGTTCCATTGTGTGCGACACCCTGAACCAGCAGGCCTTGTAGAAAGGCATAATCAGACAATAAAGACAAAACTAGCAAAGATCTGTGCAGACAAAGGCGTGGATTGGATGGTAGCCTTGCCAGTTGCCCTCTTTTACATGCGTATGGTAGCCCACTCCAGAACAGGCCTATCACCATATGAAGTGGTTTTCGGTAGACCGCCGAACATGTGGGGTACGCCTATGCCTAAGAAAATAACTGATGTTGACAGTAACATGCTTACAGATTACCTGGCTTCCTTGATGTCTGCACTACTCTCTTGTCGTTCACAGGGTGCCGCCGCCTTCCCTGACAACACCCAGGTCAAGGAGCACGCCATAGCCCCAGGGGACTATGTGCTCATCAGGAATTTTGATCGATCAAGCCCCCTTGAGCCGCGTTGGAAGGCGCCGAAGTTAGTGTTATTGACGACGAGAACAGCCATCAAAGTCGAAGGGAGAAAAGGGTGGCTTCACGCCCTTCATTGTAAACGGTACTTTGGAGACTCTGGAACTTTGGTAAAGAAAAAAGACATTACAGACTTTGAGCCCCCTTTGCTAGAAAAGACTCCACAGCAAGAGTACAGGTCCAAATTACGATCTAGAAAGCCAGATTACGTTTGATCAATTAAGTCCACTAGGTGGTGAATCGGTTGAACAAGATTTCTGACATGCATAAGATCGCGGACAATAATAGTAACAAGAGCAAAATGAAAGAAAAATACTGCAAGATATTACGTAGTAGATGTATAGTATCTCTGATTTTTCTGTCTCTTCTGTGCATCACTATAATCTGTGTCAGCTTAATACTACATGTTTTCTTTCCTCCTATTGCCTCACATATACACTCTTCCATTAATGACACCGTAGAGCATACATTTAGTGATCTGCCACCCCATGAACTGTCATATCGACTGGCCCTGCGCAACAATACTTTTATTCGGATGTTACACCATTCTCATCAGACCAGCAATGCGACAGATTGCTGGGTATGTGGCCGACTCCCACCTTATCAAAAGATGAAGGGAGTTCTGCCCCTTTTCCCTTTTCCGTTCTCCCACAATGGTTCGTGCGGAGCATGGTTTGCCTTAATGACATCAATGGACAAAAAGTCCACAGTTTACCAGGATGACTGGATATGGGGAAACTTGAATAAAGTAATGAATGAGGTATGTTTTCCTGACGAAGACGGACTCCCCCAAAGGAAGGGGACCGATCTAGAAAATGAAGAGTACGAGCAAGGAAATGCTTCCCTCAGCTTTATAATGCTGAATGCTCAGCCCATGCAAAATGCGGGTCCACCGTCTATTTCAGTCCTACCAGTAAAAGGTGATTTGTGCGTTAGAAAGAAAGGATCAGTACATATGGGACACAGCGAGTGTAATGCTGTAGTAGAGTTTAATGATAAAGGAAAGTCTTCTTTCAAAGCATCTCGCCATACCTATTTCATTTGCGGTCAGACAGCCTATGCACATCTGCCCTTAGACTGGGGTGGGACATGCTATATAGCGTTCCTGCTGCCACCCGTCTTTTTGGCCCCATCCAATTATCATCGAGATTCACGACTAGAGCATGTTAGACACAGGAGAGAGACCGATGCCTCAGAGATTGATCAGACTGAGACAGCCTGGGAGCAATATACAGATTTCAACAAAGGATTCTTTTTCTTCATAGGTCCCGTCCAAAACAGTAAACTGATACGCAGGTTATCAAGGACTCTGGAAGCAGTTGTGAATGAGACTGCATCTGCCCTGACGAACTTGACCCAGGAGCAGTCTGCCATGCGACTGGTTGTTCTTCAGTACCGCCTTGTTCTTGACGTCATCCTGGCGGATAGGGGCGGGGCCTGTAGGGTGATCGGCTCCAGTTGCTGTGTTTTCATACCTAATAACGCGCCATCTGTGTACGCAGCAATAACAAGGCTCCACAAGATTGCTCACGATATACATCAAGACCCAGGCACATGGACTTGGTCCAGTTGGCTCTGGGGTGTAATATCGGCATGGGGATGGAAAGTGTTGTCGTTCCTAGGAATGATACTGCTTATGATATTCGGCTGCTGTCTCTGTCTGCAGTGTGGCCCGGCCATTTGCGGCCTGTGTGCGACTGCCTGTGTTCCACATCCACATATACAAAGGATCAAAAATGAACAAATGATGCTGTATGAACAAATCGACGGTCTCAAGAGAATAGATGTGATCTGAAGGGTACAGTAGGGGACAAGGAGGGAATGAGGAAAAAGAAATTTTACATGGCCAATATGTCCCCTGCGTGTACCCCAACGTTTAGTGTACGTGCATGTCACCCATGCATTTTCCCTCTATGGCCTGCAATAATGATGCCTCTGCATTTACGTCCCACATTAGGATGCCAGTCACCAAGTCTTCCATAAAAGAAACGTTAATTTTGCACTGTGGCCCATGTGTTTGCATTGTGCACTTTTTATATATCGCGACGAACCCATTTCTCCATTTTGTTGCTCAGCCAGTCCCCAAATTGAGGTTTCATGCCTTCAGACACTCTGAGGGCTGCAGCTACGTATCCCTGACTTCGTATACTTTTGGCTAAGCCGAGAGGGGCCCAGCACGGGGTGCCAAGACAATATTGTGCACAACAGTTATCTGCTTGCTCTACAGAATCACATTCCTGCCTGGTGAAGGAGGTAAACAGAACCCGTCTGCAGAGATAGGGCCTAGCCTTTCTGTCTCCGTTTAAGTGATTTGCAGAGCTCGCGTACGTAGAAAGCTCAAGGCCCCCACGCAATGAACGAAGAAATAGATGCCCACACTGGCTCTTGGTGATGAGCGACCTTTGCTTCAGATAATACATCCCCGGACTTAAGATATCAGATAATACCAGACGTGCTGGTCGCCCTGACACTGAAGGCCTCCCTACCAGACCGAAAGTCAGCTCCCCCCAGTTACACGTCAGTTGCACGTCATGATCAAGTTGCGCACACAAGTAGGGCAAAGTTCCAGCTGGCCATGCAACCCCCCTCCATGTATCCACCCACCTATGACTCACCTATGACTCCTCAAGTGAACGCCCACATGTACGCCCACATGTACGCCCTCATGCACGCCCACATGTTCTTATCTCTCTTTCTCTTGCTCTGCCTGGAGCGCTCCTCCTATGTGCGAAATTGATTGTATAAATATTGTACTCTGTGAAAAAAGTTTAGAAGACCCTTCCTGAACCTTCATGGTGATGGAACCGATTCTCCCCTAACTCCCGTTATTGGAATAAAGCCCTTTTGAATCGGACACCACGGACTCTGCCTCTCATTTTATGCATGACCCTTTGTTTATCTATAGAAATTATGACAGGGTATTACTTTGTTTACCACACCTTCATCTTGCAATACATCAAGCATATACATTAAAAACTCCTGACAATCTTGCTGAATATTTTGAGAGAATTGTGTTTGACCAGAACAGTTGTCTAATAGATTTCGAATTTCAGACACACTTTCTAGTCTTGTTCTATCAGCGCTACATTTCTCTAACACAGAATTCAACAAACAGCAAAAACTTTGATCCGAATTGATCACAATCTGTTCTTTTAAAGTTTCTAGAGAAGAGACAACATTAACCACTACATTAGCATAGCAGTTGACACCAGAACTATTTTCAAATTGAAAACCAACAACATCTTCAACAGAATTCATTTTCTTTCTGCTTACAATTTTGGGTTCATCGACTTTTTGTCTTTTTGCTACAACCTCCCTACTATTGGTGACATTTCTTCGTTTCCGGCCTACCACAAGTTTCTCAAACAAAGGATATTGAGGCAAATGTGGCACATACTCTCTTCTTAACCTATTGTATTCCTTAACACAATCTAGATCCGCACAAATGTGTGTGACATGACACTCAATCAAGTACAATCCCGATAAAGTTCTGACTCGTGACAATGCTACATAAGCCATACCCTCTTTGAACACAGAACTGCCAATATTCACCAAAGCACTGTCTACACTTAAACCTTGTGATTTATGGATTGTCACCACATATGCCAAGCAAACAGGAAACTGCTTACGGCGAACATATAAGTCTTTTACAAGCAAAAACCTAGCAGAGCAACGACCAATTAGCTGTACTTCCTCAATGCCATCAAATTTAATTTTTAGAAATTCAATTCCATCTCTATTTCTGTATTTCTCAAAATCAACAACATTACCCATTGATCCATTTGCCAGACCTCTTTCAACATATAAATTACTTCTCAAAATGATACGGCAATTCAAGCACACATTCTGAGTCTTTTCAAAACCAGCAGTTTTAGATATAGTCTTCTCTAATGAATCCAATTTAGATTTCAAATTCTCAGACAAAATAATTGTTGCTCCCATATGCTCTATTCTGTCAATAGCTTCCAGTTTCACAATCTCTTGGTTTTCTAAATTCAACATTTTGTTGTTGAAGATGGAACATTCTGCAAGAGTTGGCATCAAACATATTCCAGATTTCTTCTCAGTAATTTTCTGAAAAATATTCTCTGTCAGAACGTCTTCTTCTGGATACAAATTTGACAGTAATCGTGCATGTAAAGCTTCTTTCCCACGCTCGGTCACTTTCCCGATTCTAACATCTTGTAGAATATTCTTGTAATCTTCATCCTTCGCCTGACGCATATTTTCACGCAGCTCATCATAATTGAAGTTTAACCATATGTTAACGTTGCCAATGCTCCCTAGGCACTTCCTGGAATCTTCATGCGTAAGCAGTTTAAACACTGGTTGTCCTTTCACTGGTGTCAGCTGCAGAAGATCACCGAAAACAATGATGTGTTTGCCACCAAATAACACATCATACTCTGTTTTAAGAACTTCCTGCATTCTCAAATGCACAAAGGCAAGCATGACATTGGAAACGATGCTTACTTCGTCAATGATAAGAAGTTTCATCTTCTTCAGGACTCTAGATACTTCACAACAAGCATCTCCAGATAACTTGTGGTATTGTAATTTGTTATCATGCTCCACTGGCAGCATCAGTAGCCGATGCAAAGTAATACCTTTAATGTTATGTGCTGCCAGTCCAGTTGGAGCGGTGACAACACAAGACAGCGATGACTCAGTCCTTTTCTCCAGATAACATGAAATTGCTTTAATGAGGAAACTTTTTCCAGTTCCTGCTTCTCCACTCACGTGCAGTCGGACAGGCTTCAACGACATACATGAGCACTCTTTCTTCTCATGACTTAATCCATGATCAATTTGGTTGGTAACTTCATCATATATTTTCCTCTGCTCAACGTTGAGTTGTCTTTCCAAATCTTCTAAGTTAACTGCATCCTCCTGAGCATGTGCCATGGCTCTTTCCACTTCAATCATGGCAGTGACAGCTTCATTTTCGATAACTGGTCCTCCTAGTGGATCCTGACTCAATGAAAC
The DNA here is from genome assembly GCF_964263255.1 of Lissotriton vulgaris. Lineage (NCBI taxonomy): Eukaryota > Metazoa > Chordata > Amphibia > Caudata > Salamandridae > Lissotriton > Lissotriton vulgaris. Next base: position 1,330,303,190 of record NC_141696.1, on the reverse strand, counting down.
AGAACTCTGACTGTCCTGAGAACTGTCTCAAGCAATCTCGGCTGCAATTGTTGCTTCCTGCTCGATTTCTGCATTCAACATTTCTAGATATTTTGGAAAAACAGGACATTCTATGGACTCCTTGGCTGCATTGAAAGAGTCTTCGTAACAGAGGAAATCTCCAAGTAGTTCCTCTTCTGCACGCCAAGGCTTGAAAAGTTGCAAAAGAGCTAAATAGAAAAACTCTTTTCTTTCTGGAGATTCGCAACTCAATTTTCGATGATTTACCAATTGACATTTTCTTTGCTTGACCAGACATCCCTCACTTCCAATTACAGCATACACTCCTTTATCAATATCTTCTTTGATGTTCCTCTTGAATATGTAATTTTGTAGGACCTCATACAGACAAACATTCTCCAGGTGACTGCTTCTATTTGGATAATATGTATCCAACATGTTGGTCTTCAAAATATCTGTACTGCTTGGCTCCTTCTCCGCCAAATACTCAATTTCCCGTACAGGTTTCAGAACTCGATTACGCGTTGCAGCAAGACCAAGACTCGCCCAAATGATACTCCTAGATTTGGCATAGAGACTTGCTGAAGATAACCGGTCAGAACATTCGTAAGCTCCGATTTCTCGATGCGACAACATCTTCAGACTGAAACTGTACAACTTCTTACTGAGGCTCTTTTCATGGGAAATGTCCTCCCACATATCCTTCAGTTCTGTCTTTTCTTTTTTTGTGATGTAAGACGTCACATACCGAGCCACAGCCATACAGTTGGCAGCCACAAACTGTATATCCATGTTAGCATTCCACATGGACAAAATCACTGAGTTGTAGTCGTTGATGTACTTGGACTCTTCGTTTCTTTTCAAATTGTATGTATTTTTGGGTGATTTCCTCGTCACATTATGTCGCAGCAAAGACATCAAATTGTTCACTCTTCCTTTAGATATCACCGATCGTGGAAATCCAAAACGACATTTTGTGTAGTACTTGTTCTTGTTTCTGAATTTACGACGACAGTACTTTCCACAACGATGGCTTTGAAACCGTAAAACTTGTTCTCTTAGACTTTTGTCTTCCTTTGTCTTTGGAACAGCACATGTAGAATACTGTTCTATGAAACTCATCACTAAGTCATCCGGATCTGTTCCAAATTTGGGTGCATCTTTGATCCATAGCAGCATATGTATATGATGAGCACCTCTTGCTTGATACTCCTTTCTCCAGAAGAAATCCAACACCTCTCCAAGAGGTGGATTTTTCTTGTTCGTGATGAAAGACATCATAGCTTCAAATCTATGATTGAAGTGCCTGCATACATTTACTGGATCCAAAGAGCACAGTTCTCCGGGTGTCTTGAATTCAATATTTTCAATGTTTCCATTTGCCTCTCGTAAAAATTCAAGTAAGCATTCCCAGCCATACTCAGCACAGCTGAGAGTGAGGAACCATGTGGGAGTTCCTAAGTTCCTCAGCATACATTTTAAGTCACCATGACGACGGTACCAATACTCATTAGTACCACGCTGACATGCCAGGAGATTAATCAGGTGAGAATCCAAAATACTGTCTTGCACATTGACTTTATCCATAAAGTCCCTTGCGGAGATATTTCGCAGTTGTACACCACTTTTCAAGATGTGTTTCACGGCATAAGACAGTCCAGACAGATCACTTTCAAACAGTAGATGAAACAAATAGGGAATGCATTGACGAAACCTAGGATCTTCTGCATACAATTGTAAAGTCCGGTATTCAGAAGCAGGAATTTGATCAGGTCGCTCATCATATCGTCCTCCTCGACCTGTGGAAAATAACTGTGGAAAACACTGAGCTTCCAAACTTTCCTCCCAAACACTAATGGGACTCCCTTTGGCTTGTTTCATTTGAAACAACTCAATAGCATTCCCCATGACTTCCTTGGAATGCAAAGGATGAACACTATAATGTTCATATATTTCTTCATTTTTAGAGGCTTCTACTTTCTCAATTTGTCCAGCACACAAATTGCTGTCCTCTTCTTCAATTACTTCCTCTTCTGCAACACATACATTCTTGTAGTACTCATTGTTTTTTATCAAATACAATGTTGCCTTTTTCACTTTCCTAACATCCACTATATCTTGCCAGATTTTCTTACTCTTTGTCGGAACCCCATTAACTAGGATAACCAGAGGTTCCTCTTCCACTTTCTCTACTTCAATTGTATTAATGTTTTTCTTCAAATCTAAAGGCAAATAAACAACTCTTCCCTTTAATCCTCTCTGTAAATCTGATGGAGGCAATTTCCCTGTCTTTGGCTCCATTCGTACAATAGCCTGAAAGGGATGCACACTTTGAATCAAAATAGATGCATAAGTATTTAAATCCTTCAATTCAGAAGGAATGTCAACCAATTCCTGATTATTATGAACAGCTTTAGCAGGCATCCGGTTTTGGTTTAATTTGTTAAAACAATAAGTACACATACGTTGGTCCGATCCCAAATCAAAACAATTTTCTACCATCAAGTATGTGGCAAAATCCTTCCATTCACTATTGTTTTCCATTTCACTTTTTGCATATAAATCCACTAACTTAGTCTGATTCTTATAATAAGTCAGTCGACAACACACACAAGTGAAATTAAGCCTCTCACTTGATTTCACCTGAAGGATGGAAATTTCCTTGTGAAACTTATCTATATTAGAAATCTGTACACTCTCTTCCACATTACCTTCTTCTACTGGGTCAATTTCAACATTGTTCTCTTTACTAGCAAAGTAACAGAACTCAATTTCTTCACAAATATTTTTCACATGTAGTTCGGAACCATGCAAAAGAGCACTGCTTAATTGTTTAAGCATAATTGCTGGACTCTTAGCATAATACAACATTCTCACTAATTTCCTCACTTTATTATGATGCACTGCTAGCATCCTGAAATGATGAAAAACACTCTGGCATACTCTTCTGGAAAGACAAGCCAATGAATGACCATGCAAACCTGTCACTTCTCTCACTCTGCAAGGATCTAATTCTTGCAGCAACATTTTCTGTTTTAAACTTTTCTTATTAAATGTACGAACAAAATCACAAAGCAAATTGATGGAATCCTGTCGCACACTGCAAACACTACTACACTTCCAGGTGTACACTGGACCCTTAGGACGTCTTCCTAAAACTTCATCACCTAACACCTCTTCTGCATCTGCAGACAAAAGTTTTTCTTTTTCAACCGGGCAACCGTCTTTCACCTCATATGCTCGACCACTGGTGTCAACTGCATGCACCAAATCATTGTCCTGGAAGTAACTCTCCTCATTGAAAAATGCCTCACAACTTGAACTATGCATCCATTCTCCTGAAAAAAACTTCACAAAAATTATTACGATTAACTACTCTCTTCCATCTACTATTTGATTTGAAATCATAAATTGCCTTGTTTAGTTTCGTTTTTTTTAGGGCGTATTTACAAGGCCATTGCACCAGGGGAAAGTGACTTAAAATGGCCAAGCACACATGGGGGTGTATTTACAAGGCCCTTGCACCACTTATGCATCACTTTTAACATTTACAATGTGGAGCACCATGGGGCAAAAATGGCACAGATGCGTCACGCATCCGTACCGCAAAAGTGACGCATTGCAGGAGTCACGTCGCAAGCGCGACATGACTCCAGCAATGCACAGGGGCGAGCCATACATTGCATGGTGCGTCACTCGTTACGCCTGCTTCAAGCAGGAGTAAGGATTTGATTCAGCAATGCCATAAAGCTGACTCAGTGAAATCTTGTAGATTTCACTGCGTTAGTTTTACAGGGCTTTCATGCGAGGTAACGCCCACCCTGCGACAGAACGGCCACATGAAACCTGACGCAGGTTTCATGTGGCGCAGGGCTTTACAGCGTGACACATCTGCCTAGATGCGTCACGTTGTAAATATGTCGCAACATGGCGCATCTTTTGCGCCGCCGCTGCGTCACAAAAGTGACGCAACTGCAGCGCAAAAGAGGCGCACGGCCATCATTAATCTGCCCCTAACATTTTAAATGATTGGTTCAGGATACCGATAAGGTGTGGCCTATCCAGAGGTTTGTTTGAGGTGAGGCCTACTCAGGGTTGCAGATGAAATTTAGGCTTGTTGAAGAGTACAGAGGAGATAATACATGTGCAGGCCTACATATGAAGTGAGTCATGTCCACTGCACTCTTGAACAAAGGCCAGACCTCCTCTATCTCCCTGGACAGGCCTAAACCTCATATGCACAATGTGATATGGCCGGGATGCCTGTTACCCCCTCCCAGCACAATCCCCAAGGATGGGAAGACGGACTCCGTTCTGAACTTTTGGAAGGCGGGAGGGAGTGACCCCCCCGGCCGTATTTATTAAAATATGAAACAAAATTAAAACATTAAAATAATAGTTTCATATCATGTACAATTTACATTTATTACATTTTGATGCAGACATGTTCTTTGGCTAACTTTAACAAATCTCTAGTACAGAGGTTTTCCTAGCCGAGTCTAACATCCTGCAAATGCATACTTTCTAAATTAAATTGTACATCCTAGCATTACGGGCCAACGGCAAGGTCACAACCGGTGTCAGATCCCTACTACCAGAGCTCTCCGCCTCACGGTGTGAGGGCGGCCGCGCAGAGGACTGTGCCCTCTGTGCCAACTCCAATTTCCCTTGTCTTGCGGGGGCCCCCAATTAACTCGACGCCATCTTAAAGGTCGTCCGAGGACCCGTGTGGGGTGTCTGGAAGAAGGTAGCGTGGACCCCCCTCCCGCCCCACACTGTCAATCACATCTGCCGTCGCGGATATCCGGGCCCCGGGAAATTCATAGGAGGGGCATGTAGCCGCCTCCTCCCCTGGAAGGGGCCTATGGCCGTCTTCCCTTAGGCGACCCATACTTAGTGGGTGCCGCCTCCCCCCCGGGCGCTCCCATCCATAGTGGGTGGCGCCCCCCCTCTAGGGACCTTGAAATTACTGCTCACCGATCATGACCTTACCGCCCGACCAAGAAATAAATACGACGTTTGTTTACCTACTAAGGAAGAAAATTTAACTGTATATTACACTATTTGTCACTAGTACTAGATCCTTATCACCTCACTAAACAAGATCGTTATCAGTTCGCTCAATCGAGGACGAAGACGTCACCAAGCAAATACTTTATTGCAGTACCAACATTGCCAAATTGTTTACCGCTAAATAAAAGGGGAAAAAAGACTGTTAACAACGCACATCACTTTTATTGCAGTACTGACGCTGTCATCAGGGGCTGGTGGGTGGGTCAAAATTGCTCCTTGTTCCGTCGAGGGCTCACGTGCAATGAGGGGGTGCAGCTTACAAGCACAGGAACAAGAGGATGCTTCTTCGGATTCCTGCTCTCTTTATTCCTCTTCGGGAGGGCGTGTACCCTCCTCCGGTACGCCTACTGGGCGTGGCCAACGGTGTAGGTGTTTAGGACAACCCCTCTTGGGCGGGAAAAGGCGCGCCCCGGCTATGCCGCTTCGGGCATACCGGCCGTGACACGCCCCCCGCCCAAAATGGTTTCCCGGGGGGATCCGGGCCCCCTACCATACGTTCGGGGGGACCGAGTGGTCGCCCCTTTCCATATGGCTGGGATGCCTGTTACCCCCTCCCAACACAATCCCCAAGGATGGGAAGACGGACTCCGTTCTGAACTTTTGGAAGGCGGGAGGGAGTGACCCCCCCGTGAGGTTCCGTGACGATTGTAAGTGGTGTTTTTAACTCGCACGAATATGGTCGAGTCCAGTATCTATGAACCGCAAATGACGAGTTTTGTAAGTGTGCGCAGTTTCGCTGTGCTAACTTAAACCGTTCGTTTGTTATGTGGGTTTGTCATCTGTACCCACGGGTTCCATCTTAGATACGGCATCCATTTTGTCTCTTGCCCTCAAGTAGCCAGCGAACGGACGCTGTCCGCTTCGCGACCCTGGGACTCCCAAGATATGGCGGAAGACGCATGTTCTTTGTAAGTGTCTTTATGACGAGGGGGATGCTACTGTAAGGCAGATGGCGCCGCTCGAGGCTCATCTTGCCGCACGGGCTTATTGTCTCAGTCGTGCATCTCATTAGGCACGTCCCTTTGATGCCTGTATCTCGTGCTTCTCGACACTCCCTTTTACACCCTTTCCGATCTCCCTACTGTCTCCGTCTTCCTCTGCACCTGTCTTCGTTCCTATTTCGATCTACTTTACTGCTGATTGGAATTTGCTAATGGTGGGAAGATGGGTTTTTACAGTTGGGAATCGCCAAATGTTTCCGCACTTATGTTCCGGATCTTGTGTGTTTCAAAGTGATCTAAGCGACCCCTCTGAGAGCGACTTGTGGGAACCAGGTTGTAAACTATTGTGTATCATGTTATCCTATGGGTAAAAACTGTATAAAAGGAGCGATTCACAAATACAATTTGAAGCAGTCTCCCCGAACTACACTCGATGTACTTCCTGTGACTTCTGTGTTCCCTGCAGTAAATAAACCTTGACTCTTTGACGCCGAAGGAAGTGTCCCGTGTCTCTGTGACTTGTACGCCGGAGCAGGTTACCCACGAAGGTTTCAGGTGTTGTGCCCTGGCACCGCTGGGTCCAAAGAACCCAGTCCTTCAGTTGGCGCCCAACGTGGGGCTGCATCAGTGGTACCGGTCCAAGCCCGACGATCGTGAGGAACTTCGTGTGAAATCTCCGAGGGAAGGTGCACCCCGCTTCATCGATCCTGTTGTCGAAATAAGTGGCCCGAAGACTTTTCCCGCGAAGATTCCCGCCTCCTAACGGCTGCGACGGACTGCTGCCCTGACTGTAGACCTGTTTTGGCGCCCGGCGTAGACCTTGGTATAGCGAGACGATTGACGGGCCTTCCTGAGGACGCCATTGATCTTTGAGTTAAGTATTTGTGGGTCGCTCCCAGAGTTCTTGGTTGTAGACACTTTAGCGAGTGTCTTTGTTGTAAACACTTTAGCGAGTGTTTTTGTTGTAGACACTTTAGCGGGTGTCTTTGTTGTACACGCTGTGTGAGTGTTTTTGTCGGTGACACTTTGCTAGCGTACTTTGTTGTTGTTGTATTTGTTTGACGACTGCAGCCGCCAAAGACCGAGGGTTTAGTTCTTTGCTGGGACTTGGTAAATCCCGAAATCCCGTAACCCTTGAAGTTTGTGAAACTCGGCTAGTGTGCAAGATGCCTGGTCGCAGTACTTTGTTCAGTTGCTTTAGACCTTGTGGTGCGGATTCCCTGCTGGAGGACTCGTGTCCGATACCTCCGGTTGGAACTCCTACATATGACTTATATAGCAAACATGGGCTAGGCCCGATTGCTTTTAACGATTATTGGATCAAATATACAAAGAAAGACGGCGATCTTCGTTGGCCACCTCACGGTAGCTTCGAAGCGTCGATCTTAGATAATTTGGAAATAAAGTTGTTCGAACGTAAATCAAGGCCGGCCATGTTTGATGCCTTTCGGTTCTGGCGCAAAGAAGCCCGACAGAAAGAGATCAGACAAAATAAACGTAGTCAGCGAGATACTGTTGCTACTATAGTGAAGAAAGCTGAGCAGTTTCAGCGTGATAAGGAGGATAAGGATAAGGAAGTGTTTGAGAGATTACAGCGTATGTCCATAGACAAATGCTATCCTGTTTTGCCTACGGAGTCGGATAAGAAGGAAGAGGCAGTTGAGGATTCTTTAATGTCCTATCTTATGAAGTCGCCACCTCCGTACGTACAGGGTACCGCAGCTCCTGCGATCCCTGCCGTACCTGTTCTTCCACCTGTAATTCCTCCACCAGTTCCTCAACCTGCACCTGCTCTTCCGACTGTTCCTGCTCCTTTGCCTATTTCTATTCCTACTGCTCCTCCGCTTCCACATACTCCTGTTCCCGCTACTGCTCACGCTACTGCTCCTGTGTTGTTAACCCCTGTTGCTGCTAACGTCTCTACTCCTTCTCTTGTTAGTCCTGTGTCTTACTCTTCTCCCTCTACTCGTAATCGTGATTCTCCCCTTGCGACAAACTTCTTTCAGTCGCTCGGACCTGTTTTTGGGTCTGCAGGTTCTGATGGTCCACAGAGACGTAGCCAGCTTCCTGGTAATAGAGAACGTGTTGCGCTATACAATATGGCGATGGGTTGGATGATAAACCCTGTTAGAAATCCACCTCGTGTTGTCCTCGAAACGTTTGATCAATTCAACATACCTACTCAGAGATATGTGTTTGATGAAATGTGCAAGTTCTTACATGATCAGATAGCGGCCAATGCGCCTGACGAGGTGCTGACCGCCCTGTCTGAACTCCGGCTTCAGTTCGCAACTGGACTGATAGTCGACACTAATGTCCGACGTGCTATTGAGCGGTTGCTATCTCTTCGTCCCGCTCCTATTCCTCATGCATTGTTCGTTGAGGACATTGAACAACGAGATGGGTCTGGCCAATATCCTATGCGTGAAGTTCCGCCAGTTTGGGTACCCGCTGATAATACTAATGCTAATGCTCCAATACCAGCACATTTCCAGAGAGTGTGGATACACCTCCCTTGGAAACGATCGGAAGTGCTTCAGGTGAAACAAACTTTGCCTGATCCTCGCAAAAATCCTGCGGGGTATTACAAAGAATTATCGCAGCTCGTAGACGCTACGATAATGAATCTGGCCGATATCGACATGTTGTTTGGCAATGTCGTACCGCAACCGGTATGGGCCAAGATTCGTCACCAAGATCACGCGAATGAATTAGGTGGTGATTGGGCTGCCATTACAGCGGCAGACGCTGGACAAGTGGCTGCTACTAAACCCGATCAGTTGATTGAACTTCTTCCCCAGCGAATCATTACATTAATGAAAACGCTTATGCCAGCTATGAGGGTAAATTGGGACAAGTTGTCAGCCTGTAAGCAGAAGAAAGATGAGAGTGTTTCAGACTTCTTTACGAGGTTCGAGGAAACATTCGTCGATCATAGTGGGCAGGATATGGGTACTGAGGGTGGACAGAGGTTGTTTGTGGATAAATTCGTATCGAACTTATTGCCCGACTTGAGCCATAAATTGAAAAATTCAGAAAGTTCATGGGCCGTTTCTACCTCAGCTCAGATATTGGCTACGGCACAATATTACGAAAATAGAGAAAAAGAGGAAAATGACCGTGCCGATAAAAAGACGAAAGAGCTGAAAACTAAAGTGTTGTTACAACAAGCATATCCGCCGCGTTCTAATCAGAATGCGCCTCAGCAGAATAGATCGCAGTCGCAATCGAATCAATCGCAGCCGCGTAATGATTCATCTTTTCAGAGATCTTCATTAGGGTACAATCAATGTGCTTATTGTAGACAGGAGGGACACATTAAATTCAATTGTCCTGCTTTAAATGACCGTAGTGGTGGTAATTCGTCTAGAGGAGGTCGTGGTGGTGCACAGCACGCATCACGTGGTAGAGGTCGTGGTGCTCAGAATGATCGCTCTGACCATTCATCAAATTCTAATAACTGTTTCGATCAACGTGGATCATCGCAAGGACGATCTGCGCAGTACAATGTAGACGATTATTACGTCGATCAGGGACCTGACGATAGTAATTACTAGGACAGCCAAAGACAAGGAGAGGGAGTGGTATCAGTTCCGGTTGATCAGAGAGGGCCTTACGTCGCAGTTGCTACATCGGGCGTCGTTGAGCCTTTTCTGTTGGACACTGGTGCAGCGAAAAGTTCTATCATGCATTCGAAACTCCCTGGCGCACCTTTGTCTGGCTTAACAAATGTTTCCGTTGGATTCTCTGGCGCCCCCGTTAGCAATCCAGTTTCGCGCCCTTTGCCCCTTAAAATTGGGCCACGTGAGCTCGAAGCTCCATTGATTTTGTCTACTGGTTGTGGCGAAAATCTTTTGGGTCTGGATTTGCTTAAACGCTTGTATGCGACTTTGTATTGTTCTCCTGCGGGTGTAAAGCTTACGTTAGGAGAGAGGGTAGTCTCTCCCATGTACTTGTCCCTCGATAAGCTTCCACCGGAATTGAGTTCTCTTCCTGCATCTTTGTGGGCGACGGGTCCAAATGACGTGGGCCTACTTGATATCTCCCCTTATGTTGTTCAGTTGAAATCGAATGTGCGATTGCCACGTATTCCCCAATATCGTATCTCCCTTGATGGTGAACGAGCTTTGTTAGCGATCATCTATGATTTGATCGAGAAAGATGTCATTGAAGAAACTCGGGGAAACGTGTGCAATAGTCCTGTACTGCCCATTCTTAAACGTACTGATCCTACCAAACCGCCTGTTTATCGTTTTGTTATCGATTTACGGGAGGTGAATAAAATTGTGGTTCCTCAATTCCCTGTTGTGCCTGACATTACGGCGCTACTGACTCTGATTCCAGCTACAGCTTCATGGTTTTCGGTGATTGATTTGAAAAATGCGTTTTTCAGCATCCCGATTGCCGAAGAGAGCAGGGACCTTTTCGGTTTCTCTCTTGGTGGACGTAGCTTCCGGTTCAAACGCGCTCCTCAGGGCTACTGTGAAAGTCCATCGATTTACAGTCAAGCTTTGAAGGGTCAACTAGATGCGTTTAGGTTGCCGGTTGGTGCGGCTTTAATCCAATACGTCGACGACTTATTGGTGGCTGCTGATACTCAGGACATTTGCAAAATTGCTACAGTGTCGTTGCTGCAACATCTCTGTGAGTTAAATCACAAGGTGTCACCTTCTAAACTCCAATATTGTTGTCAAGAAGTAACCTACCTAGGTCACTTATTGTCAAAGGAGGGAAGGAGATTGACCCCAGAGAGAATTGCAGCGATTGCGCGCATGGCTGTGCCACAAACCCAAAGAGATGTGCGTGCCTTTCTAGGTATCACATCGTACTGCAGGCAGTGGATTCCTAATTTTTCATTGCTGGCGAAACCATTGGTGGCTCTTACGTGCAAGGATGTTTCGACTCCTTTACCATGGACGGAAGAATGTCAGAAAAGTTTTTCTGAATTACGTGATTCATTGTGTTCGGCTCCTGTGTTAGGTACCCCTGATTACAGTAAACCGTTCACGTTATATGTTCACGAGAGGGAAGGTTGTGCTTTAAGCGTCTTAACGCAACCTTTTGGTGGTAAGCAACGTCCATGTGCATATTTTTCCTCGACCTTAGACCCAGTAGCTAGAGCATTGCCGAGTTGTTTGAGAGCAACTGCGGCAGCTGCGGTCTCCATCCGACAATCAGCAGGATTGGTCATGGATAATGTGCTTACGGTGATGGTTCCGCATGCAGTCGATACTCTTTTGAACCGTACGAAAACTCAGCACTTGACGAGTGCGAGGTTATCTGGGTACGAATTGACGCTCTTGGCAAGCCACATTCAGATAAAACGTTGTAATGTCCTAAATCCGGCAACTTTGTTACCAATCAGTGCAGAGTCAGATGCAGTAACAGAACATGACTGTTACTTGCGGACAGAGGAGGAAACAAAAGGTCGTGTGGACCTTAAAAACACCCCATTGGAAGACCCGGATGGCATCCTGTATGTGGATGGGTCATGTTTTAAATTGCCGAATGGTGATGTGACTACTGCTTATGCTGTGGTGACATTGAATACTGTTGTTGAGACTGCGAGATTGAGTCAGAATTCTGCCCAAGCTGCAGAGCTGATCGCTCTTACTAGAGCATGTGTATTAGCAAAAGGTAAACGTGTGAATGTGTACACCGATAGTCAGTATGCTTTCGGTGTAGCGCATAGTTTCGGACGATTGTGGCGAGAACGTGGTTTCTTGACGTCACATGGCACGAAAATACAGCATGGCCAGCTTGTGAACGATCTTTTGGATGCATTGACTTTGCCTGCTCAAGTTGCAATTGTTAAATGTAGTGCGCATCGTAAAGTGACGGATGATGTTGGTCGTGGTAATGCGTTTGCAGATGAGATTGCTAAGGAGACTGCCCGGAACCTTAGCACTCGAATGTATGTGACGAATTCGGTTAGGTGGCCTACAGAATCAAGTATGTGTGAGAATACTATAGAGAGTGTGAAAGCAATTCAGAATGAGGCCACCGACACTGAAAAGATGAAGTGGAAAGAAAGTACGGGAAGGTTGGATGTGAATGGTTGCTGGATTGATTTGTCAGATCAGAAAAGATGGATGTTGCCTGATGCGTATGTACTGGCCGTTGTGCAAATGGCACATGGGTTAGCACATATTAGCGCGAAAGGTATTTGCAAGTTGTTGGCTGATGTGTGGAAGAATGATGGAATTACTAAGTGTGCTGAACGTTTGGTGAAGAATTGTATGGTGTGTATAATGTACAATCCTGGCAAAGGAACCCCAACTCCCCCTGGCAGTTTTGCTCCTCCTTTGTATCCCTTTGAGGTGATCCAATTGGACTTCATCCATATGGAGCGATGCAATAACCTGAAATACGTTTTGGTTGTGGTTTGCGCATTCTCCCGATGGATCGAGGCCTATCCCCTCAAAGACAATACTGCTTTGTCTACTGCGAAAATCCTACTGAAGGAATACTTTCCTCGGTATGGAATGCCTAGAGTCGTGTGGTCAGATAACGGAAGTGAGTTTGTTGGAAGTGTGATGAAGAGTGTGTGTAAGGGCCTTGGAATAAATCAGAAATTCCATAGCGCCAATCATCCCCAGTCAGCTGGATTGGTTGAAGGGTACAATGGCACCCTTAAACTAAAATTAGCGAAGATTCAAGCTACGACTGGACTTTCGTGGCCTGATGCTTTGCCTCTAGCATTACTGTCAACTAGGGCGACTGTACACTCCCGAATAGGGCTCAGTCCCTATGAAATAGTGTTCGGCCGTCCTGCGAATGTGTGGGGGGTTCCTAGGCCAGGAATATTCTCTGATCTTGAGTTTCCGATGTTGATTGATTACTTACATGACTTGACTGCTAAACTGAGGTTAATTCATCAACAGGTTTACGACGCCTTGCCGACGCAGACGGAGGGTCCAGGCCACCAGCTCCAGCCCGGAGATTGGGTGGTTACCCGAAATTTTTCACGAAAAAACAATCTGGACCCTCGCTTCACCGGACCTTACCAGGTGCTCCTGGCCACGAGGACTGCCGTTCGTCTTGAGGGGCGGAAAAATTGGGTACATGCTACCCATTGTAAGCGAGTCCCTATTCCTTTGTCGGCAGACCCGTGGGTAAGGAAAGGCATTGCGTCAACAGAAACAGAAACATTGCCGGCGTTTGTACCTTTTAGCGACGCACAGCTTGTTGGAGAACCCTCAGCGCAGCAGAAAGCCACTGTTGAACATTTGTCAGCAAGAGACTCAAGACCAGACCAACGAACTGATCAGCAGGACGCTGTCTCTTCGACAGATCCTTTGTTCGACGTGCAGACACGTCCCGGGAAACATCGATATTCTTTGCGATCTCACACTAAGGACAAATAAAAATTTGCTTGCTTTGCTGAAATTGATAACTGCAATATCTTCGTTTCCCATGATCAACTTTGAACATTCGTATCATTGAAAATTGTTTTGTATATATATATATATCAAGCTTTTTCCTTGTATCTTTTTCTTCCACAGCTGAGAAATATTGTGCTAATATATACATATTGTGTATTAAGGGCCGTAGGGCCGCACGCGTACTTCCTTCTGGACAGTAGGTCTTGACACTAGGTTAAAGACCGTCGGTTCCTAGGAACTCCTGGGGATTGACTATTGCTGCACAGAACGAAGTGCGTCAAGAAACGTTGCGGACGGTCGTAGGGAAATGGCATTTTCGAAGCTGAATGATTTGGAAGGAGCTCAGGCATATAGAGTCAAGCTGCAGAAACTAAGTCGTACGAAATGTTTTGTATCCCAGTTGTTTGTTTTGTTTTTAACTGCTTCTGCATTTTTGGCGGGTGGGGTGTATTACACTATGTCTTACTTTTTACTTCCTACCCCTACTCCTACTCCTTACCCTAACGTTACTTCTACTGCTACTACTGCTTCTCCCCATTCCTTTCATATTCTACCGGAACACGAACAGGCTAGACGTGCAGAATTCCGCAACAATTCCTTTATCCAGCTCCTCCATCAGCATCAGTTAGTGGTTAACACTACTAATTGTTGGGTGTGTGGGTTGATGCCACATACTACGGGTAAGGGAATTCCATATCTGGTGTTACCGTATAGTTCCCAAGGGTCAGCTCGAGCATTCCAAACAATGCTTCGAAGCGCACTAGGTTTCCACCCTTCTCCAGAACGTTCCCCCAAACCGGGTCCTACCTCGTGGCAGTGGGTGGTATCGATGATAATACAGGATTTGGAAGATGAGATCTATGATGCTTTTCTCATCCCTAAGGCAGAGGTACAAGCCTATAGGGCACCGGATAGAGGGGAATATAGTACGTTCACTAATGAAAAGCAGCTTCAAAGCTCGCCTCCGATATGGGTCGTACCCCACACTGGTAATTTTTGTATCGTGGGTCGTGGTTCGCAAGCCTCACTCGGAGTAAGTGCTTGCACTGAAAGTTACGTTCTGTCAATGTCCCCGATCCCTGTGCTTCTGGCTGCCAAGGGTACGTACTTCATCTGTCATGATCGTGCATACACATGGTTGCCCGCAGACTTCATGGGCTCATGTTTTGTTGCAAATCTGTTGCCTCCGACGTTTACTGTAGATGCCGATTATCATAAGACTAGAGTTGTACGAGGCGTAATTAGCGAAGAGGATACTGCCGGTCAAGAGGCAGGAGACTTTTTCAAGGGTTTCCTCCCGTTTTGGGGACCTATGGTTAATAGTAGGAACCTGAGACATTTGACTCGAGTGGTAGAATCGACAGCTAACATTACTGCCAGTGCCCTTGGTAATATCACCACAGAACTTCAGGCGGAGAGACTTATGACATTACAAAACCGTATGGTTTTAGATGTCGTCTTGGCGGATCGTGGTGGGGTATGTAAAGTGATCCATTCGAGCTGTTGCATTTTCATTCCAGATAATGCTCCTACTGTCTATCAAGCCATCTCGAAGTTGCACAAGATCTCCGAATCCATACACGTGGATGTAGGGGATTGGACGCTACTTGGTTGGTTTTGGGGCCTGATGTCGACTTGGGGTTGGAAGATTCTGACGATCATCGGGGTTGTGGTAGTGTTCCTGTTCACGTGTTGCCTTTGTGTGCAGTGTGGTCCTGCCTTATGTGGCCTCTGTGCTACAACGTGTATGAGACAACCATCTGTTACCAAGGGGACTCGGTTGGACAGAGCTATGCTACAACGACATCTTGATGGTCTGATGAATATCACGTATGATTCCGACTAGTGCTTGCCTACATGAGGGCAAAAGGAGCGTCTGAGGTTCCGTGACGATTGTAAGTGGTGTTTTTAACTCGCACGAATATGGTCGAGTCCAGTATCTATGAACCGCAAATGACGAGTTTTGTAAGTGTGCGCAGTTTCGCTGTGCTAACTTAAACCGTTCGTTTGTTATGTGGGTTTGTCATCTGTACCCACGGGTTCCATCTTAGATACGGCATCCATTTTGTCTCTTGCCCTCAAGTAGCCAGCGAACGGACGCTGTCCGCTTCGCGACCCTGGGACTCCCAAGATATGGCGGAAGACGCATGTTCTTTGTAAGTGTCTTTATGACGAGGGGGATGCTACTGTAAGGCAGATGGCGCCGCTCGAGGCTCATCTTGCCGCACGGGCTTATTGTCTCAGTCGTGCATCTCATTAGGCACGTCCCTTTGATGCCTGTATCTCGTGCTTCTCGACACTCCCTTTTACACCCTTTCCGATCTCCCTACTGTCTCCGTCTTCCTCTGCACCTGTCTTCGTTCCTATTTCGATCTACTTTACTGCTGATTGGAATTTGCTAATGGTGGGAAGATGGGTTTTTACAGTTGGGAATCGCCAAATGTTTCCGCACTTATGTTCCGGATCTTGTGTGTTTCAAAGTGATCTAAGCGACCCCTCTGAGAGCGACTTGTGGGAACCAGGTTGTAAACTATTGTGTATCATGTTATCCTATGGGTAAAAACTGTATAAAAGGAGCGATTCACAAATACAATTTGAAGCAGTCTCCCCGAACTACACTCGATGTACTTCCTGTGACTTCTGTGTTCCCTGCAGTAAATAAACCTTGACTCTTTGACGCCGAAGGAAGTGTCCCGTGTCTCTGTGACTTGTACGCCGGAGCAGGTTACCCACGAAGGTTTCAGGTGTTGTGCCCTGGCACCGCTGGGTCCAAAGAACCCAGTCCTTCACCCGGCCGTATTTATTAAAATATGAAACAAAATTAAAACATTAAAATAATAGTTTCATATCATGTACAATTTACATTTATTACATTTTGATGCAGACATGTTCTTTGGCTAACTTTAACGAATCTCTAGTACAGAGGTTTTCCTAGCCGAGTCTAACATCCTGCAAATGCATACTTTCTAAATTAAATTGTACATCCTAGCATTACGGGCCAACGGCAAGGTCACAACCGGTGTCAGATCCCTACTACCAGAGCTCTCCGCCTCACGGTGTGAGGGCGGCCGCGCAGAGGACTGTGCCCTCTGTGCCAACTCCAATTTCCCTTGTCTTGCGGGGGCCCCCATTTAACTGGACGCCATCTTAAAGGTCGTCCGAGGACCCATGTGGGGTGTCTGTAAGAAGGTAGCGTGGACACCCCTCCCGCCCCACACTGTCAATCACATCCGCCGTCGCGGATATCCGGGCCCCGGGAAATTCGTAGGAGGGGCATGTAGCCGCCTCCTCCCCTGGAAGGGGCCTATGGCCGTCTTCCCTTAGGCGACCCATACTTAGTGGGTGCCGCCTCCCCGTGGGAGGGGCCAATGGCCGCCTCCCCCCCGGGCGCTCCCATCAATAGTGGGTGGCGCCCCCCCTCTAGGGACCTTGAAATTACTGCTCACCGATCATGACCTTACCGCCACAGGCCGGATAGTTGACCGGCTATCCGGCCCCCCCACAAACTCCTAACAAATGTCATGTTATTACAATCCCCTTAACCATGCTAGGAAGTCTCCTATGAGTAAGACATTCCCCTCCCGGGACAAATGAACCCCGTCATCGAGATACATGTGATCCCCCCCGAATACATCCATGCGGAATACAGTGCAACTGCGCCGAGCGAAGCAACCTACTAAGTTTGTTATTGACCTTCTTTACCGAATGGTTCAATGCTGACACCGAGAGGCCCCCCCGCCACACCTTCCTGGGAATCATGTGGGACCATGCTATTGTGCACCCCGGGATTTTTCTCGCCAGCCAGCTAACAGTAGATAGAACTCGGTCGAGTAGTACTCGCCGACCGAGTGTCACCAAGTCATTGCCCCCCAGGTGTACTATGATTACAGATGGCGGTGACCTCTGCCGCCCTAACAGTTCCTCGACAAAACATTGAAACTGGTCAATACAGAGCCCGCCCCTTCCGTGGAAGGTCACTCTGTACCCGTATTCCCCAGCTGCGTGAATCACGTCACCTGCTTTGAATACGTACCCGGCCCGTCTCACGTATGAGTGGCCCACGACCCACGCCACTCTGTCCTCAGCCGGTGATCTCCGACCGCTGGTCCCCAGGTGCCGGGTCGACTGCACAGTCCGCCCCGCATAGTATGCTTGCGATACTGAAAACCAAACAGAAAACAAGAAGCGTGAGTGCATGACATTGGCTTCACAACATGTGCAACTGCACATAACTTTTATAACAGTTTGAGGACCATCGTCCCAGTTGTTTCACTTTTTCAACATTCTGACCCCTGGCTGTAGCCTTTGTAGCAGCCCCTATCCGAAAGGAATGGGTCCCGAAATCGCCGGGGTCCAAGCCCGCTGCTGCGATTGTCATTGTTAGCACCCTCTGAAACTGGAACCTCGTCAGTGGGGTGGTGTCGATGTGTCTCAGCAGGCTACCCCCCCATGTATCCGCCCTTCGCGCCAAATATTCTTCCAAGCATTTTACCGGGCACATGGGGGACCCGCGCGTGCGCTGGACCACAATACTGTCTCCCCTAGCACTCTGATCAGTCTTGGACTTGGGTATTGTGATCACCATAGAATCACCCTTAATCAGAATGCAATCCCGACACAGACCTCCCTCCACATCTTTCTTGTTTCTTGCCACGAGCTCGCTCACCCGCATAGCCCCATGGAATGCTAATGCGAAAGCGGCCCGGAACAGCACTGCCTCGAACTGGGAGGAACATGTCGCGGGGAGCATCGACATCAGCAGGGACAACCTGTCTAACCCAATCGGGCGCCTTTCGTCGGCTCTGCGACCCTCAAGGTGTTGCCAACCACGAAGGGCTTTCTTTACCAAAAAGGACGATGTTGGGTCCTTGATACCATGCGCCTGCGCCATGAAAGAAATGGCGGCCCGGTGCCTATTGGCCGTTGCCGCTGATCGGCCCTCCTTGTGCAGTGCTACTAGAAACTTCAGCACACTATCCTCCAGACCCCAACTGTTCCCCCCCGTCGGACCCAAAAATGTACAATATGAACGAAACGCTCCTTCGTATGCCTTCCTTGTCCTGGGGGCTAAGCTGGCTGCCACGAGGTCCTGTAATCCGGGGCACCGAGTAACCAGAGTGCTTCGGGAAATGGTGCCGCCGCTAGGTCTGCGGAAGGTAGATAGTCCCTGAAAGCCTGCATGTGTGAACGAGAGAGTGCATCAGCCGCCTGGTTCAGTACACCCGGCACATGCTTCGCTCTGAACTGCACGTTAAGTCTCATGCAAAGCAGCACAATTTCTTTCAGTAATCTCAATATCCACTTATAGCGTGCCGCCTGACTATTTATACATTCAACCACAGTCATATTGTCGGACCAAAACACCACTGAGCGATCTCTGAACTCATCCGGCCATGCCTTCAGAGCTACAAAAATGGGGAACAACTCGAGGAACCCAATGTTACCTGTGAGGCCGCTGGTGTGCGCCCACATCGGCCATGTCTGCGCCGACCATCGGTTACCAAAGATGGCGCCAAATCCCACGCTCCCCGCCGAGTCGGTCCACAAACCCAGCTCGTCCGAAGATGCTGGCGGCTGGTTCCACACCACTCGACCGTTGAAGTCCGCCAGGAACGCCAACCATATGCGCATGTCCTGGCGAACCTCTGCAGACAGTCTTGTGCGGTGGTGCCCCTCCTTTAGACCAACCATGGCTTGTGCAATGGAGCGAGAAAAGGGGGGGGGCATTGGTATCACTCTTAGAGCAAAGTTAAGCTGCCCTACTGCTTGTTGTAACTGGTGGAGAGTGACTTTCTCTTTGCTAATGCACAGTTCCAGGGAAGCCTTGAATTTCGCTACTTTCCCCACTGGCAGACGGAAACAGCCCTCCACAGAATCGAGCTCAATTCCCAGAAACTCGAGTGAAGTAGCTGGTCCAACCGTTTTACCTGATGCCAATGGCACCCCGAACACCTTCATGAGAGTGCAAAAATCGTGTAAGGCCTGCGCACATGTTGTGTCGTTGGCTGCCCCCAAAAACAAAAAATCATCAAGATAATGCATAACATGGCTATGGCCAGTGGCCTTGGTGAATGCCCATTCCAGGAAACAGCTGAATTTTTCAAAATAGGCACAAGAGATGGAGCAACCCATTGGCCTACATTTATCCATGTAGTACTGACCCTGGAACGCAAAACCTAACAGACGCTGATCCCTTGGGTATACCGGGAGCAACCGGAACGCTGACTCGATATCGGACTTCGCCATCAGCGCTCCGGGCCCCGGGCGATTCAACATGGCGACGGCCTCATCGAAGGATGCGTACCGCACCGAACACACTCCTGGGTCAATCGCATCGTTTACCGAAAGACCCCTCGGAGCTGACAAGTTATGGATCAGCCTAAATTCCCCAGGGTCCTTCTTGGGAACCACCCCTAACGGGGAACAGATGAAATTAGGTACTGGCGGGTGCTTATATGGGCCAGCAACCCGGCCAAGAGCAACCTCCTTTGCGATCTTCCTCTCAACCACCGCTGGATTGTGGAGAGCCGAGAGTTGGTTCCTACAAAGTGGTTCCCCCCGAAAATCCCCCGCCGGGATGTGGAAACCATATAAGAAGCCGTTCCTCAGCACCCCAGCGGAGACATGATCAGGGTATTCGTTTAGCCAGGGGATCATTGCCATGATATCGACCGGGGTAGGCATCGGTACACAATGGTCCCACTCAGACCTGCTTGGCCCCTCCTCTACCCCCCATATCACCATTCTTGGATCTGCACGAACTCTCGGGGTGTGAAGAATTTCCGCAACCTGCACAAACATGTCTGAACTTACATGACCCTTGTGGCCTTGTGCAATTGCCCCTGTTAAAATTCCAACAGACCCCTTTCTTACCCCCATTCCCACCATTCCTTGGTTGGTGGTCGCCAGCGGGGCCCGCTCGAAAGGACGTCGCGGGCTGTTGGCGGGAAGGCCCCGACCCACTCCCGCCTAGCGAGGATGACTTTGTCGCACCTGGCAGGAGCTGCTTCTGCCAAGAGATTGAGTCGAGACAATCCCACGTCAGAGATGAATCGTACTCCTTGGCCTTACGAAACTTCATATCGTAGCCCATCCACTCATCGCCCTCATAAGTCTCATAAAAATCCATTATTCGTGCCTGATAGCAGGCCAATTCGGTCAAAACCTCAGGCTTACGTTCCCCAATAATTGCAGTAAACATCGCAAAGGCCTTGGCCCAATTTGAGATTGTCTCATCAACCCTGAAACCCGCCATCTTTGCTCGCCATACACTCGGGTGCCACAAATCCTTCTGAGTCTTAACATACTCCATCTTGCGATGGTCAGTGAGCAGAGAGAACATATTCACATACTTATCAGCCCATATCAGTTCTTTCGTGGCCAGCGGTATATGCTGGACCACCTTTTCCCTTCTCGAGGGCAAAGACCCCTCCCTTGCCATTGGCAATGCCTGCTTACCCGGCTCCAATGCTGATCCCGCTGCTTTTTCGACGCCGGTTGCTGTTCCTTCCGAGGTCACCTGTGGGGGGACAAGAGAGAGATTCGCCTTCGCGGCATCTCGCGACTGCCGCAACTGCTGCATTAGTAACTTGGCCTCCTCGGCCGTGTCTCCCGGTGCCGTAGCACCCCCTGTCTTTCTGCCGAGCCATGCGGCCAACTGTGCAGCTAACTCCGGAGGCATATCTTCCTCGCTGGCGGGCGTAACAACAACCGGAATCGGTTGGCCCGCGTCCGGGATTGGTACCGGGGCTTCGACTGGAATGGCCGGGCTTGCCGGGGGCAACTCGGGGACCGGGACCTCCCCCTCTGCCGCCCTATTCCTGACCCTTTTTCCCCTCCCTGCGGGGACTACTCCCGGTAATGCCGGGCCTATAACCTTTTTTGGTTTACCCGTATTGTTCATGGCTGCCATCTGCTTCTTCATGCTTGCCATATCCTTTATCAGCATACGAAGCATCTGGTCAGTCCCAGACTTCTTTCCGACCTTCTTGCCAGGCATTCTTATCGGATGTTCGATCCTTGTTGCTCAACGGTCCTGGATCGTAGCCTCGAAGTCACTGAAAGAGAAACACAAGAATTACAAGTTCTCAAAATTGCTCCTTGTTCCATCGAGGGCTCACGTGCAATGAGGGGGTGCAGCTTCCAAGCACAGGAAAAAGAGGATGCTTCTTCGGATTCCTACTCTCTTTATTCCTCTTCGGGAGGGCGTGTACCCTCCTCCGGTACGCCTACTGGGCGTGGCCAACGGTGTAGGTGTCTAGGACAACCCCTCTTGGGCGGGAAAAGGCGCGCCCCGGCTACGCCGCTTCGGGCATACCAGCCGTGACACGCCCCCCGCCCAAAATGGTTTCCCGGGGGGATCCGGGCCCCCTACCATACGTTCGGGGGGACCGAGTGGTCGCCCCTTTCCATTAGTAATGTTAGGAAACACAGGTGATGTAATTGAAAAACGTGCAAATATTTTTGCTCATTTCACAATCACATCACCTCTGTTTCCTCAGCTTAGGTATCTCATTGTGCAGATGTAGTCTAGCATATCCAAGAGTACGCAGAAGGTGAGGACTGTATGCAGCAGTGCAATGTACATAACTCACCTCCTTTGACAATTACAGAAGCCTCAGCATATCCATGCCCCCTAAACAGTCCTAAATGTATATCATTATTATCATATTGACTATGAAACTCTAGCAGTACATATTGTGAAACCTAAATGTCTTAAAGTGATGATTTTTTTAACCGACAAACAAGCAAATTATTCTCCCAGATTGATGGTGAAAAGTGAAATATTTATTTAAAGAAGCAGACACCATTTTGTCCTTCTCATAAATGTAAAAAGCATTTCTTTTTTTAAAAAAACGATTTTCTGATCATAATTTGAAAACACAGCACAGCTCCTATGTACAAGCACACCTTGTCAGTACTAATACTTCACATTATCTCCAATTACAGTTTGTCAAAGAAGCAAAATCTTTTTGTAAAACATAATGCAAACACTTGACACAAAACATCATTTTAAATGCATTTTCAGGTCATAATTTGAAAACACAGCACAGCTCATTTGTACAAGTACACCCTGTCAGTACTTAAATTTGCCTAGCACACATGGGGGCGTATTTACAAGGACCTTGCACCACGGGGAAATGACTTAAATTTGCCAAGTACTCATGAGGGCGTATTTACAAGGACCTTGCACCACCTTTAAAGTCACTTTTAATGTGGGGAAAATGACGTGAATGTGGCTCATAAAAACGATTTTCTGGTCATAATTTGAAAACACAGCACAGCTCCTATGTACAAGCACACCTTGTCAGTACTAATACTTCACATTATCTCCAATTACAATTTGTAAAAGAAGCAAAATCTTTTTCTAAAACATAATGCAAACACTTGACACAAAACAACATTTTAAATGCACAGCTGGCTTCCTTATTTTCTCCAAAAAGCATACTAGTCTCTTTCTAAATTAAAGGAATCTTTTCTCACCTTAGCACGATTTTTAAACACATCATGTAAGCAAATTAGTCTCCCAGATTCATGGGAGAAGTGACTTAAAATTGTCTAGCACACAGGGGGGCGTATTTACAAGGCACATGCACCAGGGGGAAATGACTTAAATTTGCCAAGCTCTCATGAGGGCGTATTTACAAGGACCTTGCACCACCTTTAAAGTCACTTTTAACGTGGAGACAATTACGTGAATGTGGCTCATAAGCCTTGTAAATATGCCCCCATGCTGACTATGAAACTCTTGTAGAACATATTGTGAAACCTAAATGACTTCAAGGAACGAGTTTTTAAACCAACAAACAAGCAAATTATTCTCCCATATTCATGGTGGGAAGTGAAATATTTATTTAAAGAAGCAGACACCATTTTGTCCTTCTCATAAATGTAAAAAGCATTTCTTTTTAAAAAAAATGATTTTCTGGTCATAATTTGAAAACACAGCACAACTCCTATGTACAAGCACACCCTGTCAGTACTAATACTTCACATTATCTCTAATTATAATTTGTCAAAGAAGCAAAATCTTTTTGGAAAACATAATGAAAACACTTGACACAAAACAACATTTTAAATGCACAGCTGGCTTCCTTATTTTCTCCATAAACTATACTAGTCTCTATCTAAATTAAATGAATCTTTTCTCACCTTAGCAAATGCTTTTTGAATTTCAAAACAGTCTCAGAAACACACCAATTTTTAGCAGAGCAAAGGGTATGCACCCCAGAGGCTGCAACCAACAAAGGCACAGAAATGCTGAAATTCATCACACATATCTCTCATGTCACCCAATCAAAACTCTTCCCTCACTTTTTTCAAATCAACACCCTTCACCCCTCTGCCCTTTCTGCCTTTTTTCCATAGCAACTACCTCCTGACAGACCTCTCATGTTTACAAGTTCACACAACAATGTTTCAAATGAACTCTGAACTCTCAGTACACCTGCTAATCCACTGCAATGTTTCTGAAAATCATTTTTTCTTAACCATTCAAATTACATCTTTCAAAGAACACATCCATGCACCCTAACTTTCTGTTTGCAGCAATGGAAATCCACCAATCACTGCTACTGAATCATTAGCACTGAAACTCCACAGTTTTTTTTCTTTACAAACTCCTACTGTTTCAACTGCCATTTTATTCCCACACTTCATCTGACTGCAGCAGAACCTCATCTCACCATGTTTTCTGTCTGGATTCTTGGACATAGCTACATCCACTGGGCTCACAGGTATGCTGATAACAGAAATTTACACAACCTCAATTTACAAAATGTGGAAATCAAATGGATTGGTCAGAGAGGATTAAGATGTCACCAATTGATACCATTGGTGAAAACCTTTTTGCATTTGCCAAACCCTGACCTCTTAATAGTGCACTGTGGAGGAAAAAACCTAGGCACTTTGACTGGGGTAGGTCTGGAAATGCTTTTAAAGGACACTTTTGAGCAATTGATGGCACTTTTTCCTCAAACTGCCTTGGTGTATTCAAATATATGCCAAAGACAGAAATGGAGGTGGTCCAATCAATTTTGTCCACAAATTGAGAAAGCGAGGAAGCATGTAAATAAGTCTGTTTCAGCTTACATGAGAGACCATGGAATGGGCTCCATCTACAACAATAACTTGCGTTACAACATGCAAGAGATCTACAGAGGAGATGGCGTACACTTCTCAGATGAGGGAAACAGAGTTTTCATACAAAATTTAAGACTGTGTATTGGTACCTACTTATAAGTACCTAGAACTTACACAGAACCCAAAAGCTCTTTTCAGAGCTACCTTAAATATGATTACTCTTTAAAAATTTCAAATGTACCTTTTTTCACTAATTTTCACTTATGTTCGCTTCCCGGTTCGCTACCCGGTTCGCGTACCGGCAGCTAACCGCGCGAAAAATTCAATTTTTTTTTTCAACATATATGAGCCTCCTCAGCCACCCTTAGAAAACCTAGGGGGTCAGGATACGTCTCCCATGCCATCTTATTCCCTATCCCAACATTCTTTTTCCTCCATCTTGTGATTAAATTTGACCGAAACACAAAATGGCGAACTCCCGTTACGCTACCGGTGAGCTACCCGGTTCGCGTACCGGGTAGCGCTTCTACCGCGAAAAATCGAAACTTTTTATTTTTTTATTTTGTGCCACACGGGATCCTTTAATAGCCCCCACATCATTCCTAGGGGGTCAGGAGGGGTCTACCTTGCCCCTTTCATTAATTTCCCCCTTCTTTTTTCTCCACCTCTTGTCTCTCGATGCTACCGAGAGACAAGATGGCAGCCGTTCCAGACTGTTTAGAATGTTGACAGACACAGGAGGGCCAATCAGCTTCACTTCGCGAAGTTCCGTTACGCGTCAGGTACGCGAACCGGGGCCCTAACCGGAGCGCTGTTACAGATATATATATTTTTTTGAACGTTAATTTATCAAAATCCACTGGAGCACATATATTGAGACATAGCAAAGGCACGTCGGGCAAACAATAACTACAATTTTGCCAAGTTTCGTGAAAATCCATTCAGCCGTTCGAGCTAAAAGTGAGTCCAACCGCCCTACGGAAAATTGCATGGGAAAAACGCGTTTTGGGACCCCCCTTTTTTCTCGGCCTCCCCTTGACAAAACCCCCCTCAAATTTTCATGAGCTGCTCAGAAACAAAATGTTCCATTTTCCTGGAAATTTCAGCCAATTCCGTCCACAAACGCCAAAATTATTCGACATAGAATTTTCAGAAATCCCATAGGAAAAAAATCCTAACTATATATACCTACTGGCGACCGCCAGTAGGTAATATATATATATATTTATTTATTTACTTATAATCATTATGTAAACTTAACTTACCTGTGATCGTGCATGCAGGGTGCACATGTTGTGCCGGATGTATGACATTACAACGCATACTTTTACAACGCATACCATTACAACGCATTTTTTACAACGCAACATCTATTGCGACGCATTCCATTACAACGCATGCCATTACAACAAATTTTAAAAAATGACTTTTACAACGCATTCCATTACAACGCATACTACCTTTACAACGCATACCATTACAACGTATACCATTACATTGCATGTATGGTAAGTATTGGATAGTGTAGGGGTAGAAATTACTATTCTAACTCCAGGGGGTGCAACAGTAGGGTAAGTGTTGGATAGTGTAGGGGTAAAAATTACTATTCTAACTCCAAGGGGTGCAACAGTAGGGTAAGTGTTGGATAGCGTAAGGGTACTTAGCGTTGTAATGGTATGCGTTGTAATGGTATGCGTTGTAATGACTGCGTTGTAATGACATGCGTTGTAGTGGTATGCAGTGTAGTGTCATGCGTTGTAATGGCATGCGTTGTAATGGATGTTGCGTTGTAAAAGTTTTGTTGTAATGGTAGTGCGTTGTAAAAGTTGTGTTGTAAAGGTTGTTTCCTGTTGTGCCACCCTGTAGTTATGCAGCCCCAGTTCCTGTGCAGGAAGCAATGCACATCATGGTGCATTCCTTCCCATGCCATGTAGGAACGTGCACTGGCAGTCCAGCGGCAGTGCTGTTTAAGGCTCACAATGAGCCTTTAAACAGCACTGCTGTGGGACCACCACACCACACCACCTGCCCACCAGCCCACAAAACTACTTGTAATACGGCAGGCTGGCGTCAGTGAGTCCCTGCAGTCTTGGAGTGGAGTGGTAGCATGCCACTCAATCCAGGACCATCGAAACTCATAAAAAGGCCCCAGGTATCTGAGAACTGCGTTACCTGAAAGTTGGGAGCAGGGTTAGTTCAGATGTCTGTGTCTAGTGTATGCTTGCATTTAATAGTATCTTAGCTTACTGAAAAAACAAAATACTAAGGGGCCTATTACGATGGCAGGCGACACTGTAACGAAACACGGGACTGACTTCCAGAGGTGCGGCGGTCCCGCCAGGCCCATTAGGATGCACCTGCCTTCAACATTGCCGCAATGCTGAAAGCCCATGTTGTGTATTGCCATGCACAACGTGACAGGCACCGCGTGGTGCCTGCCACCTTGTGCATGGCAATGATGGGGGTACCATAGGTAGCCCCCAGTGCAGCACCCAGGGGTGGCCCGCAATGGTCCCCCACATGCCTTTCCATGGCTGAGTCTCCGCCATGTAAAGGCATTCCACTGCGGGCACCATAATATGGTTGGCGGTGCCTGCAAGGCACCACCACCATATTGTGTGACTGTTCCGGCCAGCCGGCAATCCGACCGGCGCAAAAGCATTGGTCGGTCTTTCTGTCCAGCGCAGTGCCCCTCACCTTACTAATATGGCAGGGATGAAAAAGGGATATCTGGCGGGCCGATCGCCACCGCCGAGCCAGAGGTGGCGATCCGCCTGCAATCCGAATAGACCCCTATATCTTCAAAGAACCAGAAAATAGAACTGCTTCATCCATAGGCACCCACATCTTTCCTTTGAGTAGCACAGAAGGAATGGCATTTTTCAACTTTGGGACATGGTTACAGTAAATATTTGTAACACGTTTTCCCTTCTCACGGTCTAGAGATGTTTACCTTTGAGTTTGCAAAACGTGTATCATCATCATGAACATAATCAAATTCTAATACTGCATTACAGAGAAAGTGATCGTTTTTAGCTCTCGCCTGAACCAGCGCATGTGCTGTTCTCGCGAGACATTTAGTGAGTGGGCTTTCAAAAGTCCGACATGGTGGCATAGAGCATGCGGTTACGTGCACAATGACGAGCGGAGGCGCCCTCTGGGCTTTCTTCTCTCGCCATGGTGCGCGCACACCACTCACCACAGCTGCTTTCACCTTTGCCGTAGCGGTGCTTGAGCACCACTCGTGTGTTTTTTTTTTAATTTCTGTTTAGCGCGCTCCCACAACTATGTTTAATAGGCATGGAACGCGGCTCTGCTGCCTGCATGCGCGTGAGCACACTATTAGATCACGTGGACAGCTTTACCTCATTAAATACCTGCGCAGGGGGCTGCCTCCATGACAAGTGAAGCATTCCTTGAGCCATTCCTCACAACTGGCCAGGCTTCTATGAGCAACAGCAGCGCTATCCCTGGCTTCTGGGAAGAGTACTGTTGTGCTGCACATGTGCCCTGATTAATTCATTCTGCATTTTCTCGACCAGTCACGTTACTAATTCTGCTGCTGTATAGAGTCAGTGTGTCTGAAGCTGAGCTGTTCCTAATGTTTACTCCCTGGAGAAGAGAATTGGTTAAGTATGAATGGGAGCTTCGTTTCCACAGTAAGAGGATGGCGCTCCCTGGTGGATGGTGTTAGTTATGTGCTGTTTTGGCTCAAGCTGGGCTTTAAACCCCCACCTGTTCCACACTCATCCAGCGTGTCTCTTTCTGAAACTGCAGTTCGTATTAAACTATGCAGCTAAGTGCCTTATAAATAGGGCTTTCATTTACAATTTCGCATTGTGTTTTTCGTGTCTATCTGTTACAGTAGCTGGGCTTTCCAAAACTGTCTGACTCAGGGGGTCGGACTTGCATCAGGCACATTAATCTAAAAGCTGGAAACCCCATACGGGTCTCCATTTCTCTTCACAGGCGAAAGTTTGGCTCTTCATGTAGATCTGGATAAAAGCACAAAGATGTTTAATCAACTGGCTCCTTGAAAATTCTCACTTAAAGTGCGTAATCCAGTGGTCGATGTGCATTAAAAAAAGCATGGGAACTGTGATCCCTAGGCCAGATGCGCGGCTAAACAGAGAAAAATATTCCTTGACTATTTTGTTGTTTTTTCACTTTTAATTAATGCATATAAAATAACACACACCTTAAATGAAAAATAAATGCAAGTTAAATGAATCAATGAAAGATGCACTTTTTAATATTGTGAAACCTCCATTGATTATTGTGATCACTGGGGTGGGGATCTGTCTGCCACCAGAGTGCTAGAGAATTGAATTTTGGTTGGTGCAGTGAGTGACTATGAATTTTTAGTGTTGCTTTTGACAGAAAGCACTGGAAATATGTTAGACATTAAACAATATAGGATAGACTGACACAAAATGCACAGGAAGATTTAGGTTTAAGATTTTTTTTAAAAAGTGCTTCCAAAATATAGATCTGAGTAATATGTCGTAGACTGTACCTAGTGCAAACATTGTTTCTAACTGTCCCTCAAAGGCACTCCGCAGCTCATCAGGTCACCTCACAATACTTCTAACAAGCATTGGCATAGCCAATTGGTCTCGCATTTGGGACCATATAAGTGTTTAGCCATGCAACAGTTGATGTCATTGCACCAGGGATATTGTGCTGCATAACTAAATACTTATAAGGTCACAAAGGCGAGACCTATTGGCTATGCCAATGCTTGTTACTGTAGGCACCGATCCAGTCACATACGTTACTTCAAATGTGATTGTCAGCAGATTTAACCTGCCTAAATAGTGGTGCAGGAAAAATATTTGCTGTAATTGGCCATAAATGATTGATCTTCATGAAGAAGGAAATCAAGAACTTCATACAGCTCCTGCCAGGAGAATCTCTTCCGCACATTTTCCCCACTCTCGCCAAACTGCTGGAAAAATGCGCACAACTACAATTGACTAAACACATTAAGCAATTCGATCTCCTCAACCCTCACCAATCAGGTTTCCGAGCAGGACACAGCACAGAAACGGCTATGACTCACATAATTGACGACGCACTTCAAATGCTAGACCAAAATGACACCTGCCTCCTCATCCTTCTTGATCTCTCCTCCGCATTCGACACTGTTAAACATGAGAATCTACTAGAACTACTAAACAAAAGAATGGGCTTATCTGGAACTGTCCTCAAATGGTTCACTTCCTTTCTCCGCAACAGGACGCAGAAATTCAAGAGCAACAACCTGATGTCCACGCCAGTACCTGTAACGCTAGGCGTCCCCCAAGGATCTTCTCTATCCCCAACTTTGTTCAACCTAGTCATGGAACCTCTCACCACTTTGCTACAAGAATCCAATGTACACTTTCACATGTATGCCGATGACACCCAACTTTACCTCAAACTGCAATCTCCCAATGACATCCTGCTCCTGAACTCAACGATCAGATGCACCCAATCCTGGCTTGCCGACAATCACCTCAAACTCAATGCCCTGAAAACAGAGTTCCTTCTGATCGCACCTCCAGCGAAGATAACCACCACTCAACATTGGCTTAAACTCCTAACCGCACTCAATGTCCAACCCACCATCGTGGAATCAGCAAAATCTTTAGGCATAACACTCGACACCAATCTCAACATGCAGCAACATGTCAGCAAAGCTACAAAGGGAGCGAACTTCCAGATCAATACTCTGAGGAAACTTAAACCCTACCTCCCAGCCAAAGACTTCCAAACAGCGGTGCAAGCACTAGTCATCCCACGAATTGAATACGGCATAACCTCCCTCTGCGGACTCCCACTAACTACAACCGCACCACTAAAAGCATCTCTAAATGCTGCAGCGAGACTCATCACGGGGTCAAAAAAGCACTCCCACATCACCCCTGACTTGAAATCCCTGAATTGGTTGCCGTTTGAAGCCAGAATACATTTGAAAATAGCCTGCATGACACACAAGGCTGTACACCTAAACTCACCCGGCTACCTTGCTCAGAAATTGACATTCTCTGGGGGAATCAGAAACACGAGAGGCGCAAACAATCTTCTGCTGAAACCTCGAAGATTCCGGAAGGAGAAAACATACAAGCGCTCTTTCTCAGGAATGGCGCCTAGGATTTGGAACTCACTCCCTCCCGAAACCAGGCTTCTCTCTTCCACTACACTCTTCAAAAAAGAAGTAAAAGCTATCCTCATGGCTAAATTCACCTGTACTACTATCTCGAACCCTATCAACACCCTGCGATGATCTATATTACTTGCTTGACCCCTTATCTATTTGTACGAGCTGTCTTATCACCCACTTGATAGCTTTGCAGCCACCCAATTGTATTATTTGTATTGTATGATCTACTGATTTACTTATTTGACTTTGTTCCCTCATGTTCCCTTCTGTACTCTGTGAACTATCGACCTACCTATTTGACTTTGTTCCCTCATGTACCCGTCTATGTAAAGCGCTCTGATATCTGCAAAGATCTTGTTCGCGCTATATAAAACTCTGAAAATAAAGGCATTTGTAAAGTTGCAGGACTGATTCTAGTGATACAAAAACTGCAAACAAATTATTAGTGAAAAAGCACAGAAAAATGCAGGCATACTGGTATTAAAGTAAAAAAGTTAACATGGCGAATAAATGGGCATAGGAAAAATATTTCTCAATGACCAGTTCGTTTTTTTTTTCCAAAGGCATTGCTAAATAATTGTCTGTAAAGACTATTTGTTTAGTGTTTTCACTTCTTAGAAGTAATTGGTGAAAAATATTCTCGCCAAAAGCACTGATTTGGTCATTTCTTTCTGCCAAATTTAATTGAAAGATCTTCATATCAAGTCTATAGCTGGAAACAAGTGGAGCAGCCTTTATACCTTTCTTTTGGCATTTGCGCCCATTATCTTCATCCCCAGGGGCACTGTCGCATTACAGATAAGACCAGAGATACCTGTATGTCCCCTTCTTCAACAGAGATAGCACTGGCCCACATGCAGGGCCAGCGCGCTATCCTAAAGGGTGGTTTCCTCGTTTGGAAAGGGGTGTGGTCCAATGCAATTGAGAGAATCACAGCCCAAGTGCCTTATGGAAAGGGGCGACCACTCGGTCCCCCCGAACGTATGGTGGAGTACCCCGATCCCCCCGGGAGGCCATCTTGGGCGGGAGGCGAGTCTCGGCTGGTATGCCCGAAGCGGCGTAGCCGGGGCGCGCTTTTTCCCGCCCTGGAGTGGGTTGTCCTAGACACTGAAGCCGCCGACCACGCCCCCGGAGGCGGGCGGAGGCGGGTTTACGCCCGCCCGAAGACGGATAAAAGGAGCAACAAGCCAAGAAAGCATCCTCTTGTTCCTGTGCTCTGAAGCTGCACCTCCCCGCTGCACGTGAGCTCGAGACGGAACGAAGAGCCAATTTTGAGCGTTGTAATTTTGTCTTTGTTCTTTCAGATATCTTCGTTGGAGAATGCCGGGCAAGAAGGTCGCAAAGCGGGTCGGTACCGATCAGATGCTCCGCATGCTCGTAAAAGACATGGCCGAGATGAAGAAGCAGATGGCGGCAATGAACGGTGTAGGAGGCCCTAAGCGAGTCGTCGGACCAGCATTGCCGGGAGTAGTCCCCAGCGGGAGAGGCAAGAGGTCCAAGAGGGGGGCACCTGGGGGGGAGGCCCCGGTTCCCGATACACCGATAGAGGAGCCAATCTCGGTTCCGAAGGAGGGGCAACCAATCCCTGTTGTAGTCACCCCCGTGAACGGGGAAGATATGCCTCCCGAGTTGGCTGCACAACTGGCAGCGTGGTTGGGAAAAGGTAGTGAGGGCACCACGGCGGACGACGCCAGGGCAGTAATGAGGCAATTGCGAGAATCTAGGGAAGCTGCAAAGGCACCATCTCCTGTTCCCCCACAGGTTCCGGTGGGTGAGACCGCAGCGGGCACGAGTTCGGCAGCAATTACAGCTCCTAGTTCAGGTAAGCGGCTATTGCCGATTGCGGGGGAGGGGTCTGTACCCTCACGGAGGGAGAAAGTGGCCCAGCATGTTCCACTCGAAGTTAAGGAGAAGATTTGGGCTGATAAATATGTAAACATGTTTTCTTTGCTTACCGACCATTACGAGATCGAACATGTGAAGGGGCAAAAAGAGCTCCTGCATCCGAGTGTTTGGCGCGCCAAAATGGCCGCCTTTAAGGTTGACGAGAACATAGGTACTTGGGGCAGAGCGTTTGGCATTTTCACCTCAATTATGGGGGAACGAAGGCCTGAGTTGTTGCCCGAGTTGCCCATATATCAGACACGTATCATGGAGTATTCTCAATCATACGAGGGCAATCAGTGGTTTTGCTATGACAATATTTTTAGGAAGGCCAAGGAGCACGACCCAGCTCTAACATGGGATTGTTATGACTCCATTTCTTGGCAGAAAATGGAGAATTCAGGCATGTTAAAGGTACCATTTTCGGGGGGTAACGGGGGTGAGTCTTCCCGCCAATCCTCTGGGACACCCTTTCGGACGGGTACAGGTAACGAGCATCACTCGAAGTCGAGTGGCAACGCAGGAAAAAAGGGGAATTGTTGGAATTTTAACAGGGGAAAATGTACAAGGCCCCAGGGGTCATGCAAGTTTAGACACGAATGTGGGGGGTGTGGACAGTCCTCCCATCCTGAGACCATGTGCAGAGCCAAAACGGGTGATAACGGTGGTAGGGGAAGCGCCAAACAGGTCTGAAATAGTCCGAGGGGCGCCTTTACCTACCCCGGTTGATACCATGGCGATGATTCCTTGGCTCAATGAATACCCGGATCATGTCTCCGCTGGGGTGTTGCGAGACGGGTTTTCGTATGGTTTCCGCATTCCAGTGGGGGATTTTCAGGGTAAAACAAGTTGTAAGAACCAACTGTCGGTCCTGCAGCATACGGAGGTGGTACAGGTAAAAATTGGGAAAGAGGTGACTCGAGGGCGTGTTGCCGGTCCATTCGATTTACCACCGGTTGCTAACTTTGTTTGTTCCCCCTTAGGGGTGGTCCCCAAGAAGGACCCGGGTGAGTTTAGGCTAATACATAATTTGTCAGCCCCACGAGGTCTTTCCGTGAATGATGCGATAGACCCGGAAGTGTGTTCGGTGCGGTACGCATCTTTCAATGAGGCCGTCGCCATGTTGAATCGCCTGGGGCCCGGGGCGCTGATGGCAAAATCAGACATCGAGTCAGCGTTCCGGTTGCTCCCAGTACACCCAGACGATCAGCGTCTCCTTGGTTTCATGTTTCAGGGTCGCTATTACATGGATAGATGTATGCCAATGGGATGCTCTATATCTTGTGCTTATTTTGAAAAGTTCAGTTGTTTTCTGCAATGGGTATTCACAAGAAAGACGGGTTTTCAGCATGTGATGCATTATCTCGATGACTTTCTGTTCCTGGGGGCAGCCGGGGATCCAGAATGTGGACAGGCCTTAAAAGAGTTTTGTATCTTAATGAATCATTTTGGTGTGCCATTGGCACCAGGTAAGACTGTGGGTCCCTCGACTTCACTCGAGTTTCTGGGGATAGAGCTCGACTCGGAGGAGGGTTGTTTTCGGTTACCCAAAGAAAAGGTGGTAAAATTCAGGGCATCCCTTGAAACATGTATTCGAGAGACTAAGGTAAACTTGCATCAATTGCAACAAACTGTGGGTCAGTTGAATTTTGCCCTTAGAGTAATGCCAATGGCCCGCCCCTTTTCCCGCTCGATTGCACAAGCCATGGTCGGCCTTAAGGAGGGACACCACCGCACGAGGCTCTCGGCAGAGATTCGCCAGGACATGCGCATTTGGTTGGCATTCCTGGCGGATTTCAATGGTCGGATTGTCTGGAACAAGCCGGCGGTGTCCTCCGAGGAGCTGGGGCTGTGGACAGATTCGGCGGGGAGTATAGGTTTTGGCGCCATATTCGGTACGCAATGGTCGGCTCAAAAATGGCCGTCATGGTGGCACGAGTGCGGGCTGACGAGTAACATTGCTTTTCTCGAACTCTTCCCTATTTTGGTGGCCCTGAACACATGGCCTGAGGGGTTCCGGGATCACTCTGTGGTGTTCTGGTCTGATAACATGACCGTGGTTGAGTGTATCAATAGTCAGGCAGCACGTTGCAAATGGATTCTGAGACTGCTCAAAGAAATTGTGTTATTGTGTATGCAGTTGAATGTGCTCTTTAGGGCACGACATGTCCCGGGGGTGCTGAACCAAGCGGCTGATGCGCTTTCTCGTTTCCGTATGCAGGCCTTCTGGGGTTTTCTGCCCACAGCGGACCCGGTGGCGGCACCCTTTCCCGAAGCTCTCTGGTCTCTCGGTGCCCCGAACTACAAAACCTTGTGGGAGAGAGTTTAGCACCCAGGACGAGGAAGGCATATGAAGGGGCGTTCCGTTCCTATTGGTCCTTTTTGGGTTCTGCTAGGGGGGAGCTTTGGGGCCAGGAAGAGCTTGTCGTAAAATTTTTGCTGTCTTTACATCAGGCAGGCAAATCAGTAGCTACGGCCCAGAGGCATCGGGCCGCCATTTCCTTTATGGCTAGGGCTCATGGGATCCAGGACCCGACAGCGTCTTTCGTGGTGCAGAAAGCGCTACGTGGGTGGCAACGCCTTGAGGGTCGCAGAGTAGATGAGAGGCACCCGATAGGTCTGGATAGGTTGGCCCTGTTATTTTCCGTACTCCCTGCGACATGTTCATCCCAGTATGAAACAGTGTTATTCCGAGCCGCTTTTGCGTTAGCATTCCATGGGGCGATGCGGGTAAGCGAACTGGTGGCGAAGAACAAGCAGGATACGGTGGGGGGACTGTGCCGAGAGCACATTCAGGTTAAGGTGGAGACGATGACTGTCTTGTTTGTCAGGTCCAAGGCCGATCAGGGTGCGATTGGGGATTGCGTAGTCATACATAGGATTCCCGGATCTCCCATGTGCCCTGTTGTTTGCGTAGAGGAATATTTAGCGCAGAGGGTGGCATCATGGGGGGGGACCTTGTTGAGACACGCTGACGCCACCCCACTGACGAGGTTTCAGTTCCAGCGGGTGCTTACAATGGCAATTTCGGCCGCGGGCTTGAACCCCGGCGAGTTTGGGACCCATTCCTTTCGGATAGGGGCTGCTACTGAGGCTACAGCCAGGGGTCTGAGTGTAGAAAAAGTGAAACGTTTGGGGCATTGGTCCTCGAATTGTTACAAAAGGTATGTGCGGTTGCACATGTTGTGAAGCTGCTATCTGTACTCACGCTTCTTGTTTTTGTTTGGTTTACAGTTTCGCAAGCGTACGAGGCGGGGCGGACTGTGCAGTCAACCCGACACCTGGGAACCAGCGGTCAAACATCACCGGCTGCGGAAAAAGTGGTGTGGGTCGTGGGCCACTCATACGTGAGGCGTGCCGCGGACGTATTCAAAGCAGGTGACATGATTCACATGGCTGGGGAATACGGGTACAGGGTGACCTTCTACGGAAGGGGCGGGCTCTGTATTGACCAGTTTCAATCCTTTTTCGAGGGTTTGTTAGGGCGGACAAGTTCACCGCCATCTATAATCATAGTCCATCTTGGGGGCAACGATTTGGTGACCACTGGTAGACGACTTCTTCTCGAGGCAATGCTTTCCACAGTAAGTTGGTTGGCGAGAAGAGTTCCAGGGTGCACAATTGCATGGTCCCATATGATTCCACGTAAAGTGTGGCGGGGGGCGAATTCGGTTTCTGCTGTAAATCATTCAGTGAAGAAAGTAAATAACAAATTGGGTAGATTGTTTCGTTCAAGTACACTCCATTCTATTCCTCATGGTTGTATCAAGGGGGACAGTATGTATTTGGGGGATGGGGTCCATTTGTCCCGGGTGGGGAATGGGTTACTCATAGGAGACCTCATAGCTTGGCTAAAGAGTTTAAAGCATGACCTTTAGGTAGGAGTTTTTGTGGGGGGTCCGGATAGCCGGTCAACTATCCGGCCTGTGGCGGTAAGGTCATGATCGGTGAGCAGTAATTGGAAGATCCCTATGGGGGGGCGTCACCCATTACGGATGGGAGCGCCCGGGGGAGGTGGCCATTGGCCCCTCAACGGGGAGGCGGTCCCTTCTAAGGATGGGCCGCCGAAAGGAAAGGGAAGGCGGTCAAGGCCCCTTCCTGGATAGGAGGGGCTACGGGCCCCTCCTGGGAATTTCCCGGGGCCAGGACACCTGCGACGGCAGATGTGGTAAGTTGTGTGGGGTGGGGAGGGGGTTTACGCTACCTTCTAGACACCTCACACGAGTCCTCGGACGACCATTAAATGGCGTTGAGTTCATTGGGGCCCCCGTCAAGTCAAGGGAAATTGGTAGATGCACATGGGGTACAGCCTCTGTGCGGTCGCCCCTCCCAAGTGGGGGGGGTAATTCTGGTTTAGGGAGCTGACACCGGTTACGACCTTGCCGTTGGCCCTTAACGTTAGGATGTACAATTTCAAGTTAAAATGTTTTGTAGGATGTTAGTTCGGCTAGGAGAACCTTTGTATTAGAAATATGTTAAGGTTAGCCAAACATCGTAATGTGGAAATGAAATTGTACATAATATGAAACTGTTATTTTAATGTTTTGATTTTGTTTCATATTTTAATAAATACGGCCGGGAGGGTCACTCCCTCCCGCCTTCCAAAAGTTCAGAACCGTTTCCGGTTTCCCATCCTTGGGGATTGTGTCGAGAGGGGGTGGCGGGTATCTCAGCCATATGGAAAGGGGCGACCACTCGGTCCCCCCGAACGTATGGTGGAGTACCCCGATCCCCCCGGGAGGCCATCTTGGGCGGGAGGCGAGTCTCGGCTGGTATGCCCGAAGCGGCGTAGCCGGGGCGCGCTTTTTCCCGCCCTGGAGTGGGTTGTCCTAGACACTGATGCCGCCGACCACGCCCCCGGAGGCGGGCGGAGGCGGGTTTACGCCCGCCCAAAGACGGATAAAAGGAGCAACAAGCCAAGAAAGCATCCTCTTGTTCCTGTGCTCTGAAGCTGCACCTCCCCGCTGCACGTGAGCTCGAGACGGAACGAAGAGCCAATTTTGACCCACCCACCAGCCCCTGAAGACAGCAAGTGGTTTTGAAATAAAGTTTTGATGTGGTAACTCTATTTCTTACAGGTTGTGATGATCGACGTGTTATTTGAGTATGCAATAAAGTGAATGATTCTTTACAGTATGTTTTTTTTCGAATAAAGTATTTTGCACTAGTGTTGATCAGTAATCATAGGTGAAACAGTTATGGTTGTTTTTTAATTTAGTAATTTTAGTTAATTGTCGTATTTATTTTGGTCGGGCGGTAAGGTCATGATCGGTGAGCAGTAATTGGAAGATCCCTATGGGGGGGCGTCACCCATTACGAATGGTAGCGCCCGGGGGAGGTGGCCATTGGCCCCTCAACGGGGAGGCGGTCCCTTCTAAGGATGGGCCGCCGAAAGGAAAGGGAAGGCGGTCAAGGCCCCTTCCTGGATAGGAGGGGCTACGGGCCCCTCCTGGGAATTTCCCGGGGCCAGGACACCTGCGACGGCAGATGTGGTAAGTTGTGTGGGGTGGGGAGGGGGTTTACGCTACCTTCTAGACACCTCACACGAGTCCTCGGACGACCATTAAATGGCGTCGAGTTCATTGGGGCCCCCGTCAAGTCAAGGGAAATTGGTAGATGCACATGGGGTACAGCCTCTGTGCGGTCGCCCCTCCCAAGTGGGGGGGGGGGTAATTCTGGTTTAGGGATCTGACACCGGTTACGACCTTGCCGTTGGCCCTTAACGTTAGGATGTACAATTTCAAGTTAAAATGTTTTGTAGGATGTTAGTTCGGCTAGGAGAACCTTTGTATTAGAAATATGTTAAGGTTAGCCAAACATCGTAATGTGGAAATGAAATTGTACATAATATGAAACTGTTATTTTAATGTTTTGATTTTGTTTCATATTTTAATAAATACGGCCGGGAGGGTCACTCCCTCCCGCCTTCCAAAAGTTCAGAACCGTTTCCGGTTTCCAGTCCTTGGGGATTGTGTCGAGAGGGGGTGGCGGGTATCTCAGCCATATTATGGATGTGAACATTGATGCAAAGAGGCCGTCAGAAGGCACACTGACTGTCCAGTACAAAAAAGGTGGCGTACAGGCAGTGCATGCTCCTTGGAGGGAAGAAAAGAGGTCCCATGGACCCTTCAACATCTGTCTGCAGGTGGGTGCAGTCACTCACGTGCTTCTGAACAGTGAAAGATGGATCTGCTACTTTAAGCATATGCTCTGTCTTTCACTAATTCACTGCCTAATGTGTCGTGCTAATTCGTGTTTGCCCTCAGGGCAGCGCATTCGTGGCAATAGGGCGCACTGTCCCTGTTTGTGACCGGTGCACCAATTGGAAGGTGCACAGTGGCACTAAGAGGTGCAATAGGTCCTGTTTGTAATACAGTCCCAGGTACCCCGTTTTCACAGCTAGCACATTAACACTTTGCTGATTCGCTGTCCAATATAACAAACAATACAGAATTGTGTCGGACTAGTTTTAGCACACTGGTCTTTGATTTCTGCCTATGCTAATACCTTACAATCTTTAACAGGTATTTATTTGGCAAGGATGGACCTTCAGATAAAATACATTTAACTAGTTCCATATTTTAGGATTTGACAGTCATCTGTGAAAACAGTGTCCTAATACGTCATCACCATCTCGCAATGTTACCTGGGGGTGTTCACCATCAGCAACATACCAGTCTCTGTTGACAGGAAATTATTGTATTTCCAAACATAAAACCATGTCCCTTCTACACCAGCTGCTTTTGTTAGTGACAGGTATTGTGAGCCCTTGGGTGAAAACATCTGCGCGCGTTCAAGCCTGTATTTTCAAGATCCTATCTTGGTTTCCCGGATCTGTTTACAGGTTGTGTCTGTTTGACTGACTGCTCTGACCGATAAATGCGTAGATCACATCTGTTCGTACGTGATTTACGGCAATGAACTGGCATAACATGCCATGCTCGGCTTGACGGTTTGAATGTTAAAGGCTTATTTGTTCAATAGCAGAACTTTCTATGAAGCCATGTGTTGCGCAACATCTCAACCACTTCCTGTATTTCGCTCTTACTCCACATTGAACTCAACCTCTGTGTGGGAACAGACGATCACAGAAATGTTCTCTTATTTTCTTAGGTCAAAGGTGTGCTTACTTAATCTAAAACAGGTTCTTTCTTCAGTGGTTCTCCTATGGCTTTTCTATTCCCAGGGCCTGACTACAAGTACCCATTAATTTGCAATCACAATTATAAGTGGTGTGATGTTTGTCTCACCTAGAATTAACAAGTGTGATAAAATGTGCACCCTATGTCGAATGTTGACATCGCAAACCTGCATGAATTTAACTGGTGGGGAAATCTCAAGGGTATATTCACAAGATCTTGTGATAACTATCACAAGAGTAGCGTAACGCAACTTTCAACATTGAAGCCCATAGCAGGAAAATGACCCGTGGCAACGTGGAATTCATAACAATGCGGAAGCATGCGATAGTCATCAGATAACAAGTCAAAAATCAGTGAGAAAATCAAAACCGCACCGCAAAAATGCGAAACGCAAATGCAAAAAAACATGCGATGAGGCCAATCACGGGAGAAAAATCAGAGAAAACCAGCCACAGGTCTGCAAATCCCATGCGTCTGGTGGGAAAATGAACTATAAAAGAAAAAAAATACATTTCAAACTGCGTAGCACCATGGATGCACCCGGACTGAGTGCAGAGGACAAACCAAACCTCACAAGCCCCATTGAGGACCAGCATGGAACCCCGTTTTTGGGGAAGGGCAAGGACAAGAGAAAGAGGAAGACGGGGTTCAATCCACAGGAAGACCTGATCATCGACACAGAGGTCATAGGACACTACAACAACTGTCCGCCACCTCCACTGCGGCACTGGAAACCCAAACGGAAATATGGCAGGGCATCGTCAACAACGTCAATGCAGTCAGAGTGGTGAGGAGGTCACTGGAGGAGGTCAAGAGGCGCTGGCATTAAGTACACAACCAAACCAAGGAGAAGCTCTCCCCCAACAGGAAGGCAGCAAGGGCGACTGGAGGTGGGAGTCCTGCGACACAGGAGGAGATGGATGAGCTGGAGGAAATGGTAGACACAGTCAGCAGTGTGGAGTCGGTGGCAGGAATTGGGGGCCTGGACACAGCACGATACGACCTGATCCAACAGCAACAGGGTGAGTGACGACCAGGGACTGGGTGGACGGGGGGAGATGGGCATAATGGCACACATACACATTTATGTGTAGCACACTGCACACCCACAATGACCCTGGATCATGTCACTGAGAGCCTTGGCACATTGCAGCACACATAGAAACGTCAAGTAGGCCTCCGTCCACAATGTGGACAAAAGGGCCCCCTCCAGACCACCAATAACACAACCAACCCATGTACATGTGCTGAATCCAGCAAAGCAGCGGCTCTGTGACCCATACTGATTATGCAAGTAACACTGCATGCCCAAAAGCATGGCAGCAGCCCAAAAAAATGAAATGGCCCACGAATCAACATGGAGGTAGCCCAGTGCGGATCACATCCCTAAAGGAGCAGGTCACACTCCAACATGACCACGTGCACACACAACCCATGCCGTACAATACACACAGCAGACGAACAATGCACCAGGCCACAAAATCTGTCCGAGAGCACATATGGCCCAAGTCAAAAACAAAACAGCCTCCTATAAGCACACAATTTAAAGGCACTCCGCCTCAAAGGGAGGAGGCTACACGAAATCAGAGCTGCAGTGGCAACTCCCCCACAATGCAGCACACACATAGCAATCACAGAACATCAGCAATGAGGCTCAAAGTGCAACACCAGCACCATAGGCCACGACTCACAACAGGTCCCGTATGTGCATAGTAACTGTCCACTCAGATCAGGCACGGGTACTACCACACATCCGTCATGTAGTCAAAAAACACGCTGACTACCAACACATAGCCAGCTACACCAAAACAGTCACAATGTACATTGACATGCAGTCTGAACGTAAACATCTGCAAATCTCCAACATACATGTACAACTCTGTTAACCTGCATCTCCCCTTTTATATTGCAGAGGGACAGAAAATACCTCATCTTCACTGACCATGAAGAGGACCTCCTGGTCATCTTCACTGACACCCTCCAATGAATCATAGATAGCCTCGGCACCTCATCCCCAAAAGTAAGGCAGGCTAGCTGCTCCGAGGTGAGCCCACCACCTGCATAGACCACACAGCAGGAAACACACATCACCACGGCTGCCTCCCAGCACCCCCACTGACCAATTCATGGAGTTCCAACAACATATGTGGCATTGACAGGTGGAGTTCCATGACCCGCTGCGGGTGGGTTTCGAACTCGTGGCAGGCAAACTCAATGTCATACGTGGGTGTCTGAGTCCCATCATGGACCTCATAGAGTCTCTATCGGACATCCCCTGTACGCACCATGCTCCACCACAGACCTTGGATGACCTTGCTGGGGCAATGAATCTAATACAAGAACTGTGTGGTCAGACAGGCACCAGTGATCAGAGCACAGAGTTGGCACAGATGCAGAGGTCAATGGAGGCCATGGAGCAGATGCAAGC
Source organism: Lissotriton vulgaris (assembly GCF_964263255.1). Classification (NCBI taxonomy): domain Eukaryota; kingdom Metazoa; phylum Chordata; class Amphibia; order Caudata; family Salamandridae; genus Lissotriton; species Lissotriton vulgaris. The sequence continues at coordinate 1,330,261,110 of NC_141696.1, read as the reverse complement.
TGGAAGTCTGTCTGCCACGACTGGACACCAGCGTGTAGTAACTGGGAACCTCAATGCCCTGCAGTACTTCATCTTGCGATTGCTGTCACTGAGCCAGTCCCAGATGACTGCAGTGGGAACATCGACACATACAGCTCCAAGCCCTGATATGTCCATGGCACACAGTGATGCTGCACCATCACCATCACAGTCTGTTGTATCAGTGGCACACAGTGATGCAGCCATCACCCCGCCTCACACACCAGATACACCGTACACAGAACCCATATCAGGGGAGTAAGAAGGGGATGGGAATTACTTTGTGAGGAAGGAGGCAGTAGCATCCAACACTGCAATATGCCCGGTCCCTGCATGGTTATGAGCTGTACATCATGTCCTGGGAAATACCTCATACTGACCCCGGGAACACTTTGCAACATGCACCCTGACCCCGACACGTACTGCCATTTCATCACTGCTGGCCAATTACACAGCAATACTGCTGCGGACTGCACTCTCTCACTTCCTAATCACTTCTCAATCCCCAAAGGACTGTGTTTGGCCCACCGCTGGGCTTCCATGTGATGTGGGCTTAGATGGCCATATACTGCACCAGCTCCGTCACTCACCTGAATGTGAATAAAACATTCTAAATCACACAGATGTGTCATTACTGTGTTCACTCACATATAGAAGTATGGCTGGATTTAGGGACAATGATTGCACACGAAGGTACACCATGGTAACTTACATCTATTTGCATGTGTATCCCTAAGCCACATGGCAAATTGGTTGACTGTGAAGGTGAGTACTAGCTGTGTCCCCATTGCACATCAGCAATAATCTCAAGACCCCCAAACTAGACACACGTCCATGTGTTGAATAGGATTGTGGGTAGGACTGACCAAATCGGTAACAGGCCAGGAGTTATGGCCTACATCACATGTGACAACAGACAGCACGTCGCATATCCACTCACACACATCAGTGTGGACACATTCTGTTAAGATGTATGACATTGCTCCACATGGTCAGAGGTTGCACACCATACTCACATTGCTGAAGCCACGTTAGTGCACATGTCGGCCAGGACCTATCCCAAAACAATGTCTGACTCACAGAGGTTGAACTTGAAAAAGGGACACCCCACTATTGCACATGCGTCAGTCAGTCCCTCCCTGTTAAGGGACGATGCTCATTGTGGCATACGAGTGGACAATATAATGAACACACCTCACAGTTAGACACCAGTGGGGTGACATAGACTTTATTGGCATGTGCATGTCAGTACGGACGAGGCAATGGCCACAACAGGCAGTGACATGATTAAGACACTTTCACGCAGCATGGGTACATGTTGAGGTTCATACCTTGTTGTTGCAACAATGGACGAAAATCATCACGGATGGCAACGCTTCCAGCCCACCTTGCCTTGCTGGATGAGTCAGGTGTTGTTTGGCGTCTGCCCATTGCCACGTGTGAGGAGGCATGGCTCGCTGCCCATGGTATCTGCATAGTTCTCTGCCCCAGGAGTGCGCCGATTGTCTGCTCTGCTGACAGTGATCAGGTGAAAAGGTCAGACAGGTTCACATGTCATGCTAGATTGCTGTGTGTGTGCCCTCCCCCAGCAGTGTGTCTAAATTGGCAACGTTGAAAAATGACGCTGAGATGCTCCGAGCATGAACATGCATCACCTTGCACAGGTGTATGTACACAAGCGTTGTTCCAAGCACATGCATCCAGAGTCCGGGCGATGGCAGAGGTGTCTACTTTTGTGAGCAATCCCCACGATGCTTCAAGTTGTTGGGACCTGTGCTGTGTGTAACAGTCAGATGTAGATGCAGGTATGGAGTTACTTGTCCATGAATGCCAACGTAGCTTCATATGTAATGTGTTCCAATAGTACGTTGTTGTCGTGTTCAAGGAACCCCAGGGTGAGCCAATCCAATGACTGGTCCGGGCAGGTGTGCTCAGCCCACGCCGTTTCACCTATCCGCAACACAGCCCAATAGGGGAGCGCTTCTATGTGGTCACTGCACACAAGGAATTGTGCAATCTCCCAAGCCCAACTGGCAATACATACGCAGAATGTCAAGACATCCCATGCATGGCTGTCTCGGTTACACTCCTGTTCGTGATCCAACAGGGGGCGCAGACACATGTCATAGTCCAATTCATCTACGGTTGTGTTGGATAGGCAAACATCCATGGGACACTTGAATGTGCATGTTCAGCAGTGGAGCCAGGGCTGGATGCAGGTGACGTAGGCAATGCGGAAGCTGAGCGGGTAAATGATCGACATCACTGCCAGTGGCACTGCGCCCAGTAAATGCAGCATATGTGCATGGTAGTGTTCCACGTGACGGGGGATGTGCATGTGCCCGATATGGCCTGCCATTGCCTTGGTGCTTCTCATGGTACTGGCACTCTTCTGAACTGTGGCAGCTGTGTGGAGGATGTGCCACAGCTCTGGGCAATGATTCAAATGTGTGTGCAACGTTGGGCTAAATGGGTTGCTGTTTCTGTGAGTGTCAAGGGCATCCCATGCGGGGGTCCCTGATGCAGGGGCTTCTGTGTGTGGGGTGTGGATAAGTCATATAGTTCATTTGCACAATGCATGGTATGGGAGTTGTCCACATCTGCCATGGCATCTCTCTCAGGGTGTTTCAGGCACGTTCTGGACCAATGTCAGAGGTGCAGATGTCCTCCCGCCTTCTACATTGGAACAATGGAGTTTTCATCCCTGTTGTTTGTCTGACTACTACTTGCGTTTTCTAAATGTGATATGGCTTTGGCTCTGAGATTGGGACATGGCCTTGGGCTCATGGTGGATGGATGGCGATACATACACACATGTTGGCATGTGGAGCCAGGTGCCCTGCAAGGCCTTGCGCTGCTTGTGCAATCTCACTCCGTTTCTCTCCCTCGCTCGCTCCCTCTCTTTCCTTTGATGGGCGCAGGGCGCACCTTCTTCTCTTGGATTTAGTCTTCCAGGCCATGTCCTACGGATTTTCCAGTGAGGACCCACTAGGACTCATCCGAATGGTTGTTTAGTCTTTTGTTTGTATGGTGTTTTGTGTTGGTGATTGCATTGCTGTATGACTGATTCTCCATTTATGGCCAAGCATGGATGTTGATTTTCCTGCTTGTGAGACCTCAGGCAACATATTTGTTTTGTTATTCATGGTGTTGGTGTGCAGGTTCTTGGTCCGGGTTTGAGGGTGGGCCTTGGGAGGTCAGTGGGTGTTGTAGCCCTCTTGGATGTCCGTGCTGCATGTTCAGTTGCTCCATGGCATCTGTTTGTCTTCAGGTGTGTCTGTGGCTGTGCCCCCTTTTGTGGTGCAGACTGTGGTCTGACTTTACCCCAGGTCAGAGCAGGTGTAAATTTCCTGCTGCTAATGCGGCTTATTGCATGTTTTGTGTAGAGTTACCGTAAATTCCGGATTTCCTTGGACAGTCCTGGTTTTTCTAGGTCTTCTCCAGCTGCTTGGTACTTTTTACTACTCCTACTACATGGCCCTGTTTTTGAAAGGATCGGGTGAGATTGTATGTTCACATTTCCACCGGTCCTCCCTCATTTATATTACACAGTGAACAAAATGTTACTTGCTTAAAGCCTCCCCTGCCCTGCTGCGTCGCCTAACTCATGCTGCATAGCAGGTTTTGATAAAACATGAATTGACGCCTGAGAAAAAGCATCTCATCAAGACTATGGCCGGAAGAGGGAAGGGGCAGTCATTTGTTTTTTGGTCTGTTTATGCACTGTTTTTAAACATATATCAAGTCTCCATCATAGGTCTGCGAGAAGGCAGTTCTTTCCCCACATCAGTGGGTGCAATCAGTGTCAAACATATGTCCTGGAGAGCTGGATCCATGCCATATTTTCAGGATATCCACATGGTAATGTCTACACATGATCAATTTAAATGGGAGGTATTCACTTAGTCAGTGGCTATCCTGGAAATATGAAATGGATTATGCCCTCTCTGACCTATTTTAGACAATACTGTAAGTTCTTTTGTGCCCATGCTATGTGATAATATTAAGGGGCTTATTATAAGTCTGGTGGTTCAAGGACCCCCAGACTTGTGGGGGAACATCGGCGGTCGTCTTCCGTCTGCCCTATTATGACCAAGGCTGTAGTTGCCCTGGGACCACTGCAGCTTCCAGGGATCGCAGATCCCTGGCGGTGGTGCTGCAGTTTTGAGGCTACAGCCCTGCCAAGCATTTTATGAGTTTCCTCACCACCACAATTTTCCTGGCGGTGCAACCAACTTTAAAAGTGTGGCTCTGAGGAAGCAAGCCTGTTTGAATGTTTGCACACAAGCTTGTGTGCATGGCCCCCTGTCTTCTTGCACCCCTATGTTCCCTCATGGAACAAAATGCATAACATTGCACATTTTGGTCATTGCAGGAACGTAGGGGCCCATTAGCATGTCGGGTTGATCGCCACCGCCATATCACTATGGTGGAAGGGACCCCGGCGGACGGAAAGACCGTCGGCCGTTTTTCCGCCGGTATGCAATCCGCCTAATTGCCTACCGGGTGGAAAAGCTGTTAATATGGTGGCGGTGTCTGGTAGACACCGCCATTCATATCATGATGCATGCTGGGTTTTGCCTTTCCGTGGCGGCAATGTCACCATGGAAAGGCAGGTGGTTCTCCCGATTTGGGGCCCGTAGCGGGCCCCCAAGGATTCTGGGGCCTGGGGGGTGCACATGGGGGTTACCTATGGTACCCCCCTACAGTTCCATGCACAACATGGCAGGCACTGCATTGAGGTGGGAGGTTCTGAGAGCACCGCCCGCCGCAAAGTCAAGAATACAGGATGCGTCCACCAGTGTTTTTATTTATTTATTTTATTTTGGAATCAGATGCGAGCCTTCATGGCTGGGGTGCTTGTCTCCAACACCAAACCACTGGAGGGGTTTGGTCTCAGGTGGAATCTTTTCAACACATCAATTACCTTATATCTTTTAATGCAGACCCAAGCAGCCGCATATGTCACAAAGTAAAAGTTCCACATTAGAACATTATCAACCAAACAATAGCACTAAGCAATAGGCAAACAGTTTCTTTCAAATGCTGTGAAAAGGAGAAAGGAATGTCCCAAAACTTCAACGAAGGTCCAACGAAACACCACGAATTCAGGAAAGATGAAGGAAGAACGAAACCTCAGAGATCCGAATAACAGGAGCCATGAACATGAACTCACGAGAGGTTATCTGAAAAGAAAAAGGTGTACATGAAACCAGGAATACAAGTAAAAGGAAAAATCCTGTAAAAGGAAAACAAGAGTATAAGAGCAAGTCAAGTAAATGAATAAACATATCGTAAGAACCAAATAGTAAACCAAAACCAAACATCAACCACCCAATGGGAAGGGTGGGAGGGATAATGCTAGCCTCCGTGTCTTTAATGAAATCCAGATTCTCTAGTCATGTTAATAGGAGAATCGCAATTTCATTACAAGACCGGAGGCTGCCATTATGCTTATATCTTTGAATGCAGACCCATTAAAAGACATAAGCATAATGCTAGCCTCCGTGTCTTTAATGAAATCCAGATTCTCTAGTCATGTTAATAGGAGAATCGCAATTACTGTTTGGGATTCCGCCCTGCCTGATTTCAACTGTCTCTCTGTTCTTACAGTTGTATGTCAGAATGCCAAGCCCGAAAATATGGTCATACAAAAGAATAACCTTTACTTGACAACTAGAAGCAAATCCCTCCACTAGTTGCCACACGGTACAGAGCAGGAATATCGCCGTAAAAATATCGACTAACATAAATATCGCTGCAAAAATATCTACAGGAAGAAATATCGATGACAAAAATATCGTCTGACCAGAATATCGACAGACAGGTAAGTAATATCGTTAACATTAATATAGTTGTAATAAATATCGTTTACAAAAACATAGTGTACAATAATATCGTTTTTTAAATAATTATAAGTAATGTAGTGTTTTTAATGATTATTTTTAGTCAAAGTAGTATTTTTAGTAGTATATTATTATTTAATAATGTATTTTCAGTTGAATTTAGTATTAATAGTTCCGTAGCGGGTTGTGGGTTTATAGGGGAGTAGGGTGGGAAGTAATTTAAATATAATGAAATAATACATTAATTAATGTTTTAAATGAATATAAATAGTGTAATAAATAATAGTTAATTAATTTCAATTAGTTAATTGAATAATAATTATGTAATTAATTATGTTAATTTTTTAATTATTTTTAGGTGTGTGTACAGGATTTTTTTAGTGAAAATGTTTTTGGGTAAAGGGGTATTTTTAGGGTTCAGGGTCAGTTTTTAGTTTTTGGGTAAAGGGGTATTTTTAGGGTTCAGGGTCAGTTTTCAGTTTTTGGGTAAAAGGGTATTTTTAGGGTTCAGGGTTAGTTTTCAGTTTTTGGGTAAAGGGGTATTTTTAGGGTTCAGGGTCAGTTTTCAGTTTTTGGGTAAAGGGGTATTTTTAGGGTTCAGGGTCAGTTTTTAGTTTTTGGGTAAAGGGGTATTTTTAGGGTTCAGGGTCAGTTTTCAGTTTTTGGGTAAAGGGGTATTTTTAGGGTTCAGGGTCAGTTTTTAGTTTTTGGGTAAAGGGATATTTTTAGGGTTCAGGGTCAGTTTTTAGTTTTTGGGTAAAGGGGTATTTTTAGGGTTCAGGGTCAGTTTTCAGTTTTTGGGTAAAAGGGTATTTTTAGGGTTCAGGGTCAGTTTTCAGTTTTTGGGTAAAGGGGTATTTTTAGGGTTCAGGGTCAGTTTTCAGTTTTTGGGTAAAGGGGTTTTTAAATATAATGAAATAATAGATTAATTAATGTTTTAAATAAATATAAATAGTGTAATAAATAATAGTTAATTAATTTTAATTAGTTAATTGAATAAAAATTATGTAATTAATTATGTTAATTTTTTTATTAATGTTAGGTGTGTGTACAGGATTTTTTTAGTGAAAATGTTTTTGGGTAAAGGGGTATTTTTAGGGTTCAGGGTCAGTTTTGGGTTTTTGGGTAAAGGGGTATTTTAATTATATATATGTATTATTGTTGTTATATAAAGTAATGTGTAAAATTAATTTATATGTCCACATTTATTAAGTTTATAATTAAAAAGTGTAGTGAATTTTTTTGAAATAGTTAAAAAATAAAAGTAATGTAATGTATTTTGTTAATAGTACTTATATTTATTTATTATTTAATGTAATTTTAATTATTTCAAAAAGTCGATATTTTTTACATCTATATTAATTACAACGATATTTTGGAGTCGATATTTATGTACTTACCTGTTTAAGTATAGGGTGTCGATATTTTTGTAAACGATATTTTTGCAACGATATTTATGTCAGCTATATTTTTGTTATCGATATTTTAACACCCTACCTTGCCACACTTGTTTTTAAACGATATCCTGGTCTGTCATTAATAAACTTATCACACAAGGATTCCCAGAGATATTTTTTCACCCACACCCATCACATTACACCTGAGTGGAAAGTCCTCTAGTTTCAGGACACGACACATTTCTTTTTGATGTTGGTAATTTTCTTGGAGGGAAGAAGGAGGAGACATCTGGATGTGTCCACAGTGAAACCCAAAAATTCCATTGATCTTGAAGGAGTCAAGACTGATTTCTCTTTGTTGATGATGAAACCTAAATTTTCTAGAAGGTTCATAATTGTTTTTAGATCTTGAGTAATTTGAGAAAGTTCTTGAGACAAAATTAGATTGTCATCTAGATAGATGATCAAACGGATTCCTCTTTCTCTTAGAAAGGAGGCGATTGGTCTCATAACCTTGGTAAAACACCAAGGGGCTGAAGAAAGTCCAAATGGAAGGGCTTTGAATTGGTACAATCGATCTTTCCAAAGGAATTGGAGAAAGGGTTGATGGATTTCGTCCATAGGAATGGTGAAGTAGGCATCTTTCAGGTCTAGTTTTACTAGCCAATCTCCTTCCAAACATTGAGATGCTTTAAGTTATAACGGGTCTCCACACTTTGTCTTTTTTCTCTACCAAGAAAAGGGTACTTATGAATCTGAGTTCTTCTAGAGAGACTTTTATGATCGCACCTTTCCTGAGCATGGAAGAGATCTCCTCTTCTATTACTTTTTGCTGTTCTGAGGAGATTTGAAAACTTTTTGGAAGAAAGGACTGAGTAGGAGTTTCTGTATAGTCTATTTTGAAACCTTTGACATTGTTCAAGACCCAAGGATCCTGAGTGACCTTCCTCCAATTCTGAAAAAAGAACTTGAGTCTCCCTCCCACCTCTGAGGGTAAAGAAAGAAGGGAAGGAGGGAGAGGGAAGAGTACTCACTTGTTGTGATGTCGGTGGAGGATTGACAGCGAGCTCTAAATCCTCTTGAACGCATGCCTCGTCCTCTCTGGGGATAGAACTGCGAGTTGTTGAATTGCTGAAAGCCTCTTCCGAAACCTTGTGATCTTGAGGAGGGCCTTTGGTTAAATCGGCCGGAAGAGAGGCCCCTTCTTCCAGCCCGACCAAAAAGGTTATTATTAAAAACCTTACGCATGTTTTGTTGGGCTTTATCCAAAGCCGTAAAGGTAGAGACGTACTTGCCGAGAGATTTTATGAGATCCTCGCCAAACAGTAATCCTTTAGGATTTTGAGAGGTCTCCTTGTCAGCCACGTCAGAGAGCTTAGGATTTATCTTGGTTAACACAACTCTACGTCTCTCAGCATTCAAGCTGGCATTAGCGTTTCCAAGGAGGATTAAAGCTCTCTAGCTCCAGCCTCTGATTAAGTCAATGTTAATGGGGTGCCAATAATATGGCTTTCCTCCGCTGCGTCGATAATTCTGGCCAAAGTACCTAGGACGTCTAGAACACGGTCCTGACATCCCTTAAGGGATCTCTCCATGCCTTTGCATGGATCTCGACCAAGCTCGAAAAGAAATGTCAATTCTGGGTCTAAATTAGGAGTTTGGCACGCGTTTTTATCAATTGTAGGTCTAGAGCACTCAACTTTCAGAATATTACGAGTATTACGCTCAAGTGGATATCTCAACCACTTATTAATACATTTAGCCATGTGGTCCTGAGGCCACCATTCAGAGCTTCTAATGTGTTTAAGGTTGAGGAGAGAACATTTCTTCTCCTAGAGGATCAAGAATAGTATCCTTTAAAGAAGAAGAGGGTTCTGGAGGGTTAAAAAGGTCTGGATCATAGTCCTCGTTTAAATCAAGGATATATTTATCGGGGGTATCTGAGGAATTATCATCCCTGAATTAATTCTCTCCCCTAACGTCATGAGCACACAGATTTTGTGTGCCGCTAAGGACACCCGGATATTGTGTGCCGCGAGCGACACCTTGATATGTTTTGCTGCGGGGGACACCAAATGATTTTGAGTTGTGAGGACCTCCTATTGTATTTGAGGTGCTAGGACCTCCCACATATTGTGAGGTGCGAGGACCTCCCATTGTGCTCTTAGGGGCTAAATGTTCGATGTTTTTTACTTTTTTTGACTTTTTAACCCTCAAATCTTCAATATTGTGTGTCTCATGAAATTCATCTTCATCGGATGAGAATGACCTTTTAGAAGACATGACCTTTTTAGGGTATTAAATATGCAGGATTGCATTTCGTCATGTAAGAGTGTTTAAATTTTATAATAAGATGATGACAGTAAAAAATGGTGTTGTACACCTTAAATGTCTATAAATCTAGAACAAAATAAAGTCAGGAAACTGAGCTTTACGTTCCCTCAATAATGTTATTGTTAATATCCCAAATTTAAATTAATAAATTCAATCCATATAGAATGGTCACTTAAAACGAATTTAAGAAACTTGCGGTGAGATTAAGAGGCACCAACTGATCGGGACGGTCGAGTAACGAGTTTGAAATTGCTCGCGGTCAGCTGTGCCGTGCACCATCACCATAGAAACCGGCGTCACGCGCTGGGAAAGATAGGAAAGATATGCTTGTTTCTAGGGGAAGAGAAAGGACCTTGGCAATGCGCGTATGTGATGCCGTTGTTGCCAAGGTCCACTCCTCTAAGCTGCGAGCATACACACTCGTGCTAGAGGAGTGGTATCGGGCATGATTAATCCGGTGTGTAAAAAAGCTGAATTAAAGTGGCTTTGAAATGTAAAAAACAATGCGGGCAGAATGCGGGCAGATTGCGGAGCAGCAGGTACCCGGAAAACAAATAATATATAGGAGAAATTAGTCGAAAGTAGAAATCGGTAAGATTTTCATAAAATGCCTCAAAGTGAACAAGTACTTACGTGAAGCTGAAAAGAAAACCGTTAGGATAAATACAAGAACACATACATTAGGCAATGTCAAATTACGAAATTAGGCACAAAAGGCAGTTTACAAGGGAAGAGAAAAGGGGGGATTTCCGTATATTGTAAATCGGTGTGGAGGAAGATGGGATTGAGGGGGAGGGTGGGGATAGCCCAACCTTCAATAATATTCAATAACCTTCAATATTATTCATATAAGAAACATAGATAATGTAAGAGAGTAAGACAACTTATCTGCTCAGAGCCGCATTTAAAAGAGGCAGACTCTTGTTGGCTCATGCCCTTTATTTATTCTGAATGTTCTTTTATGGAACCTTTTAAACATGATGTATGCGGCTGCGTAGAGACTGCATTAAAAGTTCATGCATAATGTAGCCTCCGATCTTGGAATGAAATTGTCACAGTATTTGTGATGTTTGTGAATCCGTAGACATTTTCGGAAAGCGCTCAACCCTTACTAATGTAGTAATGTCATACCGAGCAGTTTCAGGTGTACTACTAGCATGGCTGCCAGAACACTTAAAGACAAGGGTATTACAAATCATTCTTGAAGGAGCTGTACACTATTTTAACTCTGAAAGATCCGTTGCCTTTCCCATCGGCAAACACTGTCAGTATGTAATGTCACAGTGTCGCATGTGAGGATGTGAATACAGTTCCTTCAAATTAGAACTGAGACTTTTGTGCACTAACTCCCCTTTTTACACAAAATACACACTCGCTGTGCTTATGTTTCTGTATGTCAGCTTTTTGGATTTCTCTTGTTAAGGCGTCTTGAGAGCAGGTGCCAAGGAAGTTATATGAATCGACGTCCAGGTGTAGTCCAGTTGTAGGCATATCACGTAAAACTGGGATTTCCATACAGAGATTGCATAAAAAATGATTGAGGTCTGGGCTGATATATTAGTGACATTGTACTGTAATACTCCTAAATTGGTAAAGTAGTCTACCCACAAAATGTAGTAAAATGTTCATAGATTTTATCACCTTGAAACGCTCTCTGCTAGGTTTACAAAGTTGGAACAATGAACCGCTTGAAGGCACGCTTCCATTGTATATTCAGACTAATTCAATGAAGTTGATTTGAGGTATTCAGAATAAATATTGGTGCACTGGAACCCGAATATGTGTGTGTGTGAGCACGCACGCCCAGACGCGTTTTCCTGGCGAAGTTTAGAGCCATGTCCTGTTTTATTCACCTGCACTGCACAAAGTTGATTAATTGAACCCCACTTTTAACACCATTTTATTTGTCATGTTTCCTGCTCTCCAGCGGAGGGGCGACGCTCCTCCACTTTCATCGGAGCACCGACCCTGCCTTGCATAAATAAGGCTGGTGCCTGCAGTCAAGTACACTGGACTCCAAAAAAAGAAAGAATACTAGAACGATAGTAAATAAGCATTGATATAAATTAGCATTGGTATGTATTCACTCTCATTGGTAGTACAGTTATAGGATTTAATCTCATTGATGACAACTGCATGATTGGGTGATCCGTGTTTGAGGGTTGAGTATTATTGGTGGCATAATGTGAGTTTAATTTTCATTAGTGGTCCAGTGTGAGTATGTACTCCAATGGCAGACAAGAATGAGGATACCTCAATGTGTTTACTGCAGTGAGAAAATTGCTGCATATTGTTTCAAAAGTGTGAGGATACCTCAATGTGTTTACTGCAGTGAGAAAATTGCTGCATATTGTTTCAAAAGTGTGAGGATACCTCAATGTGTTGACTGCAGTGAGAAAATTGCTGCATATTGTTTCAAAAGTGTGAGGATACCTCAATGTGTTGACTGCAGTGAGAAAATTGCTGCATATTGTTTCAAAAGTGTGAGGATACCTCAATGTGTTTACTGCAGTGAGAAAATTGCTGCATATTGTTTTTCAAAAGTGTGAGGATACCTCAATGTGTTGACTGCAGTGAGAAAATTGCTGCATATTGTTTCAAAAGTGTGAGGATACCTCAATGTGTTGACTGCAGTGAGAAAATTGCTGCATATTGTTTCAAAAGTGTGAAGGCTGCTGGATAATTTCAGAGCAATACCAGGATTTCTGCATACATTTAATTTGAGGCCCCTGCATACAGTGAGCTCAGAGTGAGAGAAAAAAATGCAATCGCTTAGGCTAGTTTGAGGATTCCTGAATAGCATTACTGCTGTGTGCAGACCAATATGATATTTTAAGGATGTATGCCTATTCTATTTGGTGAAATGCAAAAAAACATCAATAAGGGGAGTTCTGTGTGACCACACAGCTTGCGGCACAGCGATATTGCACATGAAGTACCCTTGATAACTCTGCCACTGGCTACTCCTACATAATGTATCTGCATGGGGTCTCCTGCAGGGTCGGATTGGGACAGAAAATAGGCCCAGCTCCAAATTAAAAGCGGTCCCTTTAATCGAGTCAGATAGCTAAAAAGTGTTCCACATTCACAAATCGGGGCAGTTTTTAACTGGTAAATACAAGCTGTATAGGTGTTTTGAAAAGTATGGGAGACTACATGCATTGGCGATAGCTGCAGGCAATGTTTGTGGTAATAGAGAAATTAATATTAAAAACAGGCCCACCAGACCATAAAACAAGTTCACAAACAGCATAAAAGTCTGCGAAAATACACTGACCTTTCGGACTAGCCCTTCGGAAATGGACAGATTGCCCAACAGGCCAGTCCTACTCTGGCCTCCTGCATTACTTTAGTGCTGGGTGAGAACTTGTGCACCACTTAGGGACTGGGGGCCTCATTTATGAGGTTTTGCCGTAGGGCAGCACCGCAGGCCTTCCTGCTGCGCTTCCCTATGGCCAATGAAAAAAGCCAGGAAAGATACGGCGCATTCCTGTCCTTTTCCCCGTCGCACAATGAGCTGCCATGCGACAACGCAGGTACCTTTGCACCATGGTGCAAGGGTGCTTGCATTGCAGGGATGAATATTTTTGTACAGGAAGGGAAACCTTTCTGTACAAAAATAATCACAAGAGGCTTTTCCCACTTTCTATGTGTGCTGCAGATGCAGCACATGTAGAAAAAGGAAAAAACGAGGAGAAATATAGATATTTCTCCTCGTTGTGCCTCCCTTACACCTCCCCTGGGGAGGCGTAAACTTTTGGTGCTGCCTCAGATTTACGATTTCTCGTAAAACCGAGGCAGTGTCAAAAAGCCATGGATGTAGCTGAGAACGCCCCCAGCAACACCCACTGTATGCCAGGGGCGTAACACAGGCCCCCGCATCTCCCGTGGTGAGGGGCCAGTCCCGAGCTGCAGGGGGTCCCCTCCGTACATGAAGGAGGCCTGAGAGCTCCACTACTGACTTTTCACCCGACGCTGACCTCGCGCCGCAGCATTTCAAGTGACGTTAGGAGTTAGTGACTGCCTGGTCAATGAATGAGGATGAGTTTCAGTTATCAGAGCAAGCGTACTGCAGCAGCGGCAAGTAACAAATGGGCGACATTTTTTCCATTTGTGCGGGGGAAAACCCAAATTACGAGCAGCTACTTTTCGGGCATTTTTACAAGCTTTTTTACAAGCTGGGGGCGGCGCTTCAGCAGTATCGAATCAACACAACACTAAATCATCATTGGCAGCCAGCCCTGAGGAGGGATTGGACACGAAGCACACTGGGCAGCATAACTAAGCCTTGATTGGCCAGTGTGTGTAAGTGCTACTGCACTGCATGCACCACCTGAGATTATTTTAAAAGTGTACACTCATGTTTGGGTCCCAGGGCCGTCAATCTGGTAGCGCACGAAAGCGCTACCAATGACGGCCCTGCAAACATGTATAATGCACAACCAGCCCATGGCAGACTTGTAAAGCTGTCCTGTTATTTAGTGTGTTGCGTGCACCAACGCGCGTGGTGATGGGCATGAATGCATCCAGTGAGTAACTACTTCAACAGGGCAACACAAGTTGTTGACTCAAACCGACTCCCAGTTGGACCTCGGGCTCCTGGCTGGGGGCAGGTCGTGTGAGAGTGATACTTTTACTTTCGACTCTCCTTGTGGTGTGTGCAGATCATTGGGAGATTCAAGCAAGTAAGTTTTCCCACTAGTTTATACGCAGTTTTTTGGAGGTGGCACTTCTGAAAAGATAAAATGCGCGTCACTCTTGGGTGAGGTTAGGGAAAGGAGGACACAGCACCTAATAGAAGTGCTTTCTGTGTCATGTGTAGAGAGAGATTGTTGCAGGCTCTGGCCTTGCCCTTGGAAACGGGGACAAACCTTTACAGTGACAGGTGAAGTGTTTTAAATGGGCCTGCACATGTAAATAATCTTGTCTTCGGTAATGGAACTTTATTTTGCAGTTAAGTAGCAGTGTAGTTGTGTTTAAACACTAGGAAGTTCCTTGTATATTGAGCAGTTTTGGGCAACAAACAAAGTGTCATGTTAACTCTGGTGATTAATTTACCTGCAGGAGAGATGGGAGTTTTGTCTAGTGGCAGCTTTCATTTGTGTAGGGGAGCCCAGAGGGTTAATATCGTAACTGCCACTTATTCGCATTGCTGATGTGACATTCCATGTTTGCAGTGACTTATGAGTGACATTCCACAACAAAACGTAACACTTCAAAAACATTTTATACTGTGTTAAAATAATGAGTTGCATTTTCATTGTGCTTTAAGTCATAAGCTTGGACATCGTAGCACTATAAATACAGAAGTCGTTAACCACCACTCCTTACCTCCCTTCCAGCCAAAAATCTGTTCCTTTACCGTCTGGTTACACTCATCTGCAGTGACGGAATTAACCCCTTGCATGTGGGGGTAATTCCCCCCGCTGTGCTGGGGGGTGGGGCGGAGGGGCACGCACAGCACCCCCATGCTCATGACGAGCTCAGCTCGTCATGAGGCACAGTGCTCAGGTGCTCATGACGAGCTGAGCTCCTCACGGCCACACCCGTTCCCATGGAACAATCAGCACAGCAGGGGAATTATCCCCGCGTGTGAGCGTTCCACAGGCCATGACCAACTGAGCTCGTCATGAGCACCTGAGCACTTTGCCTCATGACGAGCTGAGCTCGTCATGAGCACAGAACGGGTTAATCTATAAGATTTTATAATGCAAACAAATGCATTTCCAACTGATTACTTTAACTTGGATTTATCAGTGTGCCTTTATTTTGAATGCTGTTACCTGAAGGTGAAGACAATCAACAGAGGTGACTGAATAAACATATTGTGTCCTCCAACCCTCTTCCCTCTCATCCAGCCTGGTACTGCTCCAACTGCAGCACTCAAGTTAGTCTAGTGATGAGGTGCGCTGGACTCACCTGTAGTATCCTGAAGGTGCTGCCGGGCAAAGCCTGCAGAGTGCGTGGTGAAACTCAGTGTGGTGGACCGGTCTGCAGACATTGCTGAGGTTACCTAGAGGCCCAAGGCCTGCCAGACAAGGCTACTATTTGACCTTCTTAGTCACTGTCACTTTCTGTTACACTAGGTGCTCCTAAGTGCTAGTTAGCAGTGCCACCCTTAAACTCTGCCCGCCACTGCCCACTGGATGCTTTACAGGGACCCCTTCGTGATCGAAGGCCAGGCGCTGGTGATGGATAAGTTGCTTGCTATCGTTAGGCAAACTGCCCATAGGGCAGAATCGGGGCTGTCCCCAGCAGAAAAATCCCCCCACACTGTTCCAGTGCCAGCTGCCTGCCAGGGATGTACCATGGTACAACGCATACCATTACAACTACCTACTGTTACAACGCGACCATTACAACGCATACCATTACAACGCATAGCGCTTTGAGGTGCTGGATAGTGGTAAGTATAATTTACTATTCTAACTCCAGTCCCCGTGGACCCTAGGGAAGGTGTTGGATAGTAAATTATACTTATTCCCTATCCTAGAGCGCCCCCCAGCGCAATGCGTTGTAATGGTATGCGTTGTAAAAGTTGCGTTGTAACAGTAGGTAGTTGTAAAAGTTGCGTTGTAACAGGTGTATACCGCCTGCCAGCAGCACAATCATAGAGAGCACGATGTGAGAGTCTCACAATGCTGTTTGCGTGGTGAGCATGGTAACAGGAAAACAAACCAAAATTCAGCCACTGGCTGGGATTATGATTGCAGGCTTTCTGTTAATGGTACAGAAATGCACGATCCTGGCTGTGTTTATGTTCTGCAGTGACACCAGACGACCAGGTTGAGGGCCAGGCCTGGTGCAGATGTATTTAAGCTGCAGGGCAGAAGTATATGTGTGTTTTTAGAGTCGTTTTAACAATGTAGGTCACAACGCTGCTCCCTAACAGCCAAAGCGTAGTAGGTTATAAGCTCCTAATTGCGGCGCTGGACAACCAGTAGCGCAGCAGGTGCTGGCAGTGGCTGCTTTCATCATAATATGAAGCAACGTGTTGTGATTCTTCCAGGAGCAATAGTATGCGTGACTAACACATTTAAGTGCGGTGATGCGGAAATCATTACTAAAATGCCTTAGTCCAACCCCTGATGCATTGTACTTGGTAGGATTGTAATACACCTGCTGCAAAGGACCTGTGTCATGCATATGAAAAAATAATATTTTATGGGCACAGCTCAGTGGGTTACTGCTTTTGTCACAGAGATTCTGTTGTTACTGTGTAGTTCATAAGTTACATTAGTGATCTAGAACAGTGAGCTATGAACTGCCAGCTAAGAGCTGCATGGTACATGTTAGAAAGTGATGTTTTTTCTCAGTCTTTCTATTTTGATGTTGCTAAGAAAGGTTTGTTTGGGTAGAAATAAATTTTTATTAAAGTCAACCGTAAACACAGTGTTATGTTCTGAGTCCTGAGTTTGTCCTTCTCCTGACCAAGAACTCAAAAAGTGACTACCAGCATTATGAATTGTACACCGTTTGATCTTCTTTGCCTTCTATTTTCTATTTCTATTTCTGGATTTGGTGAAGCGCAACAGCTACCCCGGCAAAGGGGTGTCCCGGCGCTAAGAACAGGTGCGCAGACTGAGGGGAGAGGGGGAAAAGGGGAAACTAGGGAGCGGGGAAGAGATGAGTCTTAATTGCTTTGCGGAATGCTGGGAGGGAGTCAATGGAACGAATGCTGAGGGGGAGATCGTTCCACAGTTTGGGGCCAAGAACGCTAAAGGAACGGCCTCCAGTTCGGCAGAGCCGGGTCCTAGGGATAGTCAGGAGGAGTTGGTTGGCAGAACGCAAAGCACGGCCAGGAACATAAGGTTGGGCAAGGTTACGAAGCAGAGGGGGATTTCCTAGTTTAACGATCTTAAAGATCGTGACTAAGGCCTTGAATTGAATTCGACGATCCACGGGCAGCCAGTGGAGCTTACGGATGGTAGCTCTGACTGAACATCTGCGTGGGAGGCCGACCAGCGTTCTGGCTGCCGCATTTTGGATACGTTGGAACCTAGCAATTTCCGCTTTGTTGGCTCCCAAAAGGAGGACGTTAGCGTAGTCCAGGCGCGATAGAATGGTGGCCTGGACGATAAGCTGGCGGGCCTTAGAATCGAAGAGCCCGAGTATGGGCCTGAGGTTCCTTAGAAGGCCTATGCAGGTGGCTGCCACCTTTTTAGTGTGGGACTGGAAGCTAAGGTTGGCATCCACCCAGACTCCCAGATTTTTGACGCAATTTTTGGGGAGTGGAGTGGCGCCTAGGGATGACGGCCACCAGTGCTCGTTCCAGAGGCTGGTGTTACGGCCTAGGAGGAGCACCTCGGTTTTACCGGCGTTGAGTTGGAGGTAGTTGTCCGTCATCCAGCGGGCCACAGCAGTCATACCCTCTTTAAACTTGGATGCCACGAGGGACGGGCTTTCCGAGAGGGTGACAACCAGCTGGGTGTCGTCGGCGTACGAGACCAGCGTGAGCCCCCACTCTCTAGCCACGTCCGTAAGTGGCTGGACGTATAGATTAAAGAGGGAGGGGCTCAGCGCTGATCCCTGGGGGACACCTTGAGCGATGGGGTGGGATTTAGAAAGAAATGGGGGAGCCGACACCTTGAAGGATCTATCCTTGAGAAAGGATTGGAACCATGCAAGGGCGAGACCAGTCACCCCGGTCATCTCCAGACGTTTTAGAAGGATGTCATGGGATACCGTGTCAAAGGCTGCGCTGAGATCAAGGAGGATCAGCGCAGCACTATGACCGGAATCCAAAATCGTCCGGAGATGCTCCGTAGTGGCCAGTAGGGCAGACTCCGTACTATGGCCTGCACGGAAGCCGTTTTGGGAGGGGTCTAGGATTCCGTGACTTTCCACGTGTTTCGAAAGGATGCTATTAGCATGGGTTTCGGCTATTTTGGAAATCCAGGGGAGAAGGGATATCGGCCGGAAATTTTCTGGTTTGGAGGGGTCGAGGGTAGGTTTTTTAATTATCGGAGATACCCACGCTTGCTTCCAAGCTATGGGTACAGATCCTGTAGAAAAGGAAAGGTTGAGGATGTTCAGCATGGGGGATAGAAAAAAGTCCATCGAGTCCAGGAAATGGGAGGGACTCATGGGGTCCGCTGGGGAGCCAGACTTCACTTTCTTACCTAATCTGATCAGGTCTGCAGCGGTGATGGCAGAAATTTGGGACAGAGGTAAGATATTAGGAGCTGTGGTCTTGGGAGCTCCACAGAGAGGAGCGATCTGTGGAAAGGACGCATAAATTTTCTGGACTTTTTCAACAAAATATGTTGCGAGCTGCTCACATTGCTCATGGGAAGAAATTTTAGGTAGGGGCGCCCTAGGGTTTTGGAGCTCTTTCACTAGTTTAAAAATGATTTTAGATGGGTTCGTATTGGAGTTAATTTTGTTGGAATAAAAAGAAGCACGGGAAGATCTGATAGCTTTGTGGTAGGTCTTAAGCCTGGATAGATATAATGCCTTGTCCTGGTTATCGTAGTGTTTCCTCCATAGGCGCTCAGCTTTTTTACACTCCTTCCGCATTGCCCTAAGGGTGTCGTCGTACCACGGGTTGGAGGGTGTATTACGTCCTTTAGTCAATTTAGCCGGAATAAGAGTGTCGAGGCCGTTGCTGATCCAGTTGGTGAACGAGGTATAGGTCGCGTTTATTTCCTGGTTCGCATCGTATTGGAACTCTCCAAGGGTTTCATGTAGGGCGAGGGGGGAGAGTTTGTGCCAGGGTCTTTTTAGACGCTGACTGGATTCAGTTCTGATCTGCCGTTGAGGTGCTGGAATGCTCAGTTTAACAAGGTGGTGATCCGTCCATCCCAAGGGGGTGGGGATATCTGTAGCTGCCTCTTGTATGTTAGAAAAGATCGGATCTAGGGTATGTCCAGCTATGTGGGTAGAAGTGAGGACTAGGGGGTTAAGTTGCAGTGCCGAGAGGTCTGCGAGGAGGTTGGTAATGGTATGGTCGCCAGTTGCATCAAAGTGCAAGTTTAGGTCACCTAGGATGGTGACGTTGGCGGATTTAGTAATGAGCACTGTGGCCGTTTCGAGGAGGGCATTGATAAATCTAGTGGCCTGGCCTGGAGGGCGATAGATGTAAAGGCCAGATAGCGTAAATTGGGGGGTCACGCTGATTTTAAATTGGGCGCATTCACAGTCTTGGAGGGGTTCTTTGATGAAAGAACAAGTCAGGTGTTTTTTATAGATAATTGCGATGCCGCCGCCGCGAGATTCACGGTTAATGGTGACCAGGTGGAACTCATCTGGAAGCGTTAGATTGGGGATGGTGGTTATGTCGTCTCGGAGCCATGTTTCGCATAGAAACAGTACGTCAGGGTTTTCCTCCTGGAGAAGCGTATTCACCTCAGGGTGGTGTTTAACGAGGGATCTGCAGTTGAGTTGGAGTATCGTCAATGGCGGAATTATTGTATTTGGGGGGTCACTCCGCACCCTAGTGGGTATGTTAGTGGAGAAATGGCAGCGGTTGCAGTGGAGATGCGTAAGACCTAAGATGCCAGTGGCGTTGGAACATTTTTGGTGAAGGTTCAGGTGTAAGAGTTCCTTACCGTCATAACGTATGCGTGGATAGGGCCTGGGCGAACCAGGGGGACTGGCGAGAGGCGATGGTCTGGCGATGACGGGCGCAGACGGGCTTGCCTTAGGCGCGCCTTCGGCGCGCAAACGGCGCTCCCGCTGCGCTCGTCCGCTGCGCTTCCTGTAGATGCACATTTATAGAGCGGGGGGGTGTGGCCTCTAGTGGGCGTTTCCGGCGAGCGCGCCTGGTCTAATGGCGGCCGCTTTGTAGTTCTCAATAGCGCGACAGCGTATGCACCGCTGTGTGCTTCAGGGGCAGTTGGCAAATATGATTTTTAAAATACACAGAGTTATAAGTGACACCACACAAGGTTTTAAAACATAGGATCACCAAGTGCTCGTTTCAGTACCTCCAGCTCCCGGCTTCCGCCTCAGGACTGGGTCAGCTGTTTGATCGTTGCGCTGAGGAGCAGCGTTTAAGTAGTCAGGGGAGGGGGGCGTGGCCTCTAGTGGGCGTTTCCGGCGAGTGCGCCTGGTCTAATGGCGGCCGCTTTGTAGTTCTCAATAGCGCGACAGCGTATGCACCGCTGTGTGCTTCAGGGGCAGTTGGCAAATATGATTTTTAAAATACACAGAGTTATAAGTGACACCACACAAGGTTTTAAAACATAGGATCACCAAGTGCTCGTTTCAGTACCTCCAGCTCCCGGCTTCCGCCTCAGGACTGGGTCAGCTGTTTGATCGTTGCGCTGAGGAGCAGCGTTTAAGTAGTCAGGGGAGGGGGGCGTGGCCTCTAGTGGGCGTTTCCGGCGAGCGCGCCTGGTCTAATGGCGGCCGCTTTGTAGTTCTCAATAGCGCGACAGCGTATGCACCGCTGTGTGCTTCAGGGGCAGTTGGCAAATATGATTTTTAAAATACACAGAGTTATAAGTGACACCACACAAGGTTTTAAAACATAGGATCACCAAGTGCTCATTTCAGTACCTCCAGCTCCCGGCTTCCGCCTCAGGACTGGGTCAGCTGTTTGATCGTTGCGCTGAGGAGCAGCGTTTAAGTAGTCAGGGGAGGGGGCGTGGCCTCTAGTGGGCGTTTCCGGCGAGCGCGCCTGGTCTAATGGCGGCCGCTTTGTAGTTCTCAATAGCGCGACAGCGTATGCACCGCTGTGTGCTTCAGGGGCAGTTGGCAAATATGATTTTTAAAATACACAGAGTTATAAGTGACACCACACAAGGTTTTAAAACATAGGATCACCAAGTGCTCGTTTCAGTACCTCCAGCTCCCGGCTTCCGCCTCAGGACTGGGTCAGCTGTTTGATCGTTGCGCTGAGGAGCAGCGTTTAAGTAGTCAGGGGAGGGGGGCGTGGCCTCTAGTGGGCGTTTCCGGCGAGCGCGCCTGGTCTAATGGCGGCCGCTTTGTAGTTCTCAATAGCGCGACAGCGTATGCACCGCTGTGTGCTTCAGGGGCAGTTGGCAAATATGATTTTTAAAATACACAGAGTTATAAGTGACACCACACAAGGTTTTAAAACATAGGATCACCAAGTGCTCGTTTCAGTACCTCCAGCTCCCGGCTTCCGCCTCAGGACTGGGTCAGCTGTTCATTTTCTATGCACTAATTCACAAACGTATAATTCATTGTGTCTGGATGTGTGATTTTGAAAATGTGGAAAGTTTTGCTTTGGGAGCAGGGATTAATGGAGTCCTTTTCAAATGCGGACTGTAACATCAGCAGTTGTAAAGCAAGCATTCAAGCCTTTGGGCATTCTGGCTGTTAGATAAGATGTTTGTTACTGATGAGGTATGTTTCACACAAGATGCCCTATAAGGCACATTATGTCATACCGCATTCAATTCTGATCCATACCGTCATACCGCCTTCAGTTCTGATCCATACTGTCATACCGCCTTCAATTCTTATCTGCTATCGAGGCACCATGTTTGTTGAGACTTAGTGTGGTGGGGCAGCACATGCAAAGAAGGTGGGACTGTGTCTGACAAAGGGTAGGGCGTTGAAAATGCACTGGAGAAAGTTAACTATCATGCAATTTTAGTGTCGGTAAATGGTATTGGTGAAAGACTTTGAAGTGTAGGGGCTGCAGTAATAAGAATAAGTGACTCTCCAATTTGGCCTGGGTACATTTTAACTGGAGGGAGTGGGCCTCTAATCTCAGTTTGCCAAACGAGTTGTTCTGAAGTTTCTTTCATGCCAAGGTGGTTTCTTTATATGTGCAGCTTTGCATGGTGTTAATTCTGCGAGATCCATCAAATGCGTTAACTGCCCTGTTTGAGGAGATACATGACAGAGTTTCAACTTTTCAGCATTTCGACTTCACTAAAATAGGTAATAGTCTGCTTTTGCAAAGTTTGTTCATCAATGCCAGGTTCAGGTTTGGATTTGTAGTGAACAAAGTAACAGGTCCTAATGGGGACCGATCTTCAAAATCAGTAGTTACTAAAAAAATTGATAAATGATTGCAGAAGTGCCTAGGTGCCCATAGAACCTCCTCCCACTATGAGCATATTGAATAAAAATTAGGATTTCTTTCCTGAAGGCTGATTTTGCATGAATTGATGGTGGCAACTTTGGGCTGGTTTTTGGGCTGAAACTGCTCTGCGTTGGGCTGAATTTTGGCTTGAACTTGGACAGCATTGGGCTTGGGACATGCTTCAAAATCTGGCAACCTGCTTTTGGCTCCTGGCCGGCTCTGCTGCGGGTATTCTGAATCACACCAGCGCATGGTGCAGCTGGAGCCCAGAGTTTAGCACACATGACCAGCCGCTCAGAACCATGATTGCCCAGGAGTTTCCATTCGTTGCACTATATAGACTGATTTCCCTTGTAATACAATTTGTGAAATCTAGGGCAAAAAAACACGTGAAGAAGAAAGACTGGAAACATAAAATATTATCTGCTACTTGAGCAAAAATTGCAATATCAATTACGCAGTTGAGACGATTTGAATAAGGTTGTGACAATACACATTGTCTATGGTAAGTTACCTTGAAAATAGAAACTTGAAATTGGTGACTCGTACTTCCTATTTCAACATGCCATTTCCTTGAAATTGGATCGTAAGACCCTGGAATAATTAGATTGCCTAATGACAGCTGACAGCCATTATTAGAGACTAACTCAGTTACTAAAATGGCACCCTCGTTTTCAGTTTGTATAAAACATTAGACAATTACGTTCTGAATAACTTTAAAACGTGTGCTTTTGAATTATATGAATTTAAAGGGGCATTTTAGTCATGTAAATATAATTTTATTTTTTTCCGCTTAGTACAAGCACAACAGTACACCGAGGCTGAATGCTTACGCGAACCGGACATCCCTAATAAGGTGTGTCAATTAACCAGTCAGTGAACGGATTGTCCATGTATGGGCTTAGGGCGCATCGGACAATTTGCCTATGACCACCAAATCAATGAAGGAATTTGAGCATAAATACGACAGGGCGAGCATCCATAGCCATTACCAGCGGGGTAACACAGAGGTAAACTCGTCCCCAGTCTGTGAGTATTGGGTAAACAAAAACACCATTTCCCACCCAAACAGTGAGTACAAAATACTGAAACCGATTTTTTATCCATCTAGGTTGCGAAATTAGCAGACAACCCCAGACTTTCTTGAAATGCTCATGAAGCAAGACAACCTTACACAATGAGTATGACCAAAGTGTTTCATTTAACTTTATGTGTGTTATCTTCGTTGTGTGTCTTGTGTGTCTTTTTCCTTTACAGGGCCAATGTACTATTGGTGTTCGAGGTGACTGCACCTGTTTGAGCCACCCTAATCAGGGTAACCAAATTTATTTTCTTTTTTGTTTTTTGTTTTTTCGGGTCATGCAACTGCATGGTCTAATACCGCTGTAGGCACATTATAGCCTTAATGTATCATTAAAACACTGTAAATAGTCCTGCACCTTTGGTTATTTACACATTATATAGAAAAACGTGAGTAAGGTGGGGAAGTTGTGCCCCCGTCCTGAAGAAGGAGCACAAGCTCCGAAACATGTCGACGCACACCATAGGTACTGTCCATAGTTACGACAGATAACTACCTCAAAACTGCACTTCTTTTAACAGTACCAGCCCGGGGTTGTGAATAAAGTTTTTTCCTATATACCCACAAGCCAGGTACTTTTTAACCTTCACTATATCCCACCACTCACATTTAAATACCCAACCACTTCCACCACACGCACCACACATAGTCTACACTTTCAGTGCTCCCGCGTAGTCGTAGGTCGCAGAACGCCGCATCCCGTTAGAGGGGTGCGAAGACCCCAATGATGAAGCATGACAACAAGGGGCCTGTTGGTGTGTGAGGGGTATTTTACAAAACACTGAGTGTCCCCACATCTGTGGTCGACACTCTCCCTTTCCACTGTGAGTAGGATTCCTTTTGTTTATGTATTATTGACGAGTACAAGATTTGACGCTAAAAAACAGTGGAAATAATCCTTTTCTATAGCTATTTGGTCCATCTCAAATAAAGTCATCATGCAGCATTACCAATGCAGTTAATTTTGACACTTGAAAAAATTGTTCCAGATCTGGGGAAAAATTGGGAAGAAAGTGTAGATAAATAAAATTGCATAGTAAGGGAAAGTACAGCATGAGAGAGTACTTGTCTAAGTTTCCAAAGCAATGTTTTCTAACTAGCGTTCTATATAATTCTTTAAGGATTGTGACATCATTTTTTGAGACGCTTGAAGCAATGTCAATTACATTTTAGACGTTCACCAGTCCTTCTCAGTGGCTTCCTAATGATTCCGGAAGGTGCAGTGTCTGAACTTTAGAAGTGAAATGAAAAGAGAACACGGCACTAGGAGCAGGGCCGGACTGGGAACAACAACCGGCCCTGGCAAAGTGCTCGGCCGGACCACCCATTCTCACTCCTCACTAGGAGGGGGTTGGGGGTGGTATGGGGGGCTTAGAGGTGCCGCCAACCTCTTTGCCGGGGCCGGTTTTCGGCCGTTTTTGTTACAGGGCCGATTTTGCTGCAAAAACGACCTTGTAACAAAAACAGCCCCCAGGGGCCCAAAAACTGCCCCCAACCTTGCGGCGCACCGGGGGATTGCCCGGTCCCCTGACTAGGAGCCAATGGAGTTCCAGATCAATTGGGAACTTCCATTTGTACTCCCTTAGTCTATTAATTTATTGTGTAACTGTATTCGGGGTGTTTTTAAAGGCGCCAGATTGTTGTCTGGAATGCTGAAGAGCAGGACAATAGCCTCCATGCAGGCGTGACCAGTGCATGAAAATCCATTCTCAAGTCGGGCTTGGGGCCAGTGGCGTAACATGAGCCCCCGAGCACCAGGGGGTTCTCTCCGGCACTGTACAAGGGGGCAGCAATCTCCTGAAAATGTGTTCCGTCACTGAGCTGATGCTGCCCTTGAGGCAGGTTGGGCATGTTGTCTGTCCCTCATTTTCTGCATCTATTTTGCCGTATATCTCAATTGCTGAATGTTATTTCTGTATTGTTATCTCACTTGTTTTCAACAGTGCTAACATTTTGCCGGGGCAACTCTTATTTTCTTTTGTTGCACGAGTGTGTTGCCATTGTTGTTAGTGGGTGTGAAGCGTTCATGTAATTGGTTCTCTACAACAGAGAAAAAACCTACCAGTACCTATTTCCAGATTTACAAAAGGAAATAAGGGGGCATATTATCAAGGGGGTTTATCTCCGCTTTTTTGGCTTTAAAAGCCAAGAAAGCGGAGATAAAATTATCTCCCTATTACCTAGCTGTCGCTAACACCAGTTAGCGGCAGCTAGAAGGAGATAGCGACCATCTTGGGCCCCACTTTGCATGTCAGTGATATTTATCACTAATGACATGCAAAGTGGGCCTGCCAAGATGTTAGCGACTGGAAACAATCGCTAACATCGCTATCTCCTATTACCAACTTTTGGAGATATTCGCGCTAAGCGCGAATATCTCCAAAAGCGAACACCTGCCTTGAGCAGTTCTTTGCCATGTTATCCAATGGGAGGTGGATAATATGGCTAAGAGCATTAGCTCGGTAATGCATGAATATCGCTGACTTTTCAGCGATATTCATGCATTGCGGCCGATTTTTATCGCATTTGCGATAAACCTTGGTAATACCAAGGTTTATCTGCGATAAAAATCGCCGCAGCTCAGCTGTAAAATTTTGTCTCTAACCAAGCAATAGCGATAATTATCGCTATTGCTTGGTAATATGCCCCAATATTCTTTTAATAATGGCTCAGACACAGACGATTCCTGTGAAGAAGTCACAGCTGAAGCCAAAAGCCACATAACATATTAATGCTTCTTTACAGAATTTTCATAGGTAACGTAAACATGATTTTATAAAGTAAGACTTCAATCGCAGGGTTGCAGTGGTCTGTTTTTGTTTTTTTAATTTTAAACCCGATTACATGTTGTCTTTTTTTTTGCTCATTTTACATAGGCTCCTTCCCTAATGTTTAAAGTCTTGTGAGTGCATGTTCATCTTGGCCCGATCCCGTATTTCTAAAGTGAATTTTTTCTGGTTAGTTTTGCATCACCTTGGACATTTTGTGGTTTGACCCTTGCATGTGTTGCCCCTGGTTAAAAACTATGGGGCAGATTTACAAGGCCCTTGCGCCTCTTTTACGCCGCCGCTGCGCCACTTTTGTGATGCAGCGGCGGCGCAAAAGAGGCGTCATGGTGCGGGGTATTTACAACGTGACGCATCTGAGAGATGCGTCACGTTGTAAAGCCCTGCGCCAGAAGTAGGCGCTGCGGCGCAGGGGGGGCATTCCGGCGCTGGAACGCCTCCTAAAAGTGGGTGAGTGAAACCTAGAAGATTTCACTCAGTCACTTTTAAGCCCATGCTGCATCAAAACCCTGCACCTGCTTGAAGCAGGCGTAAGGATTGACGCAGCATTGTACAGATAGGGCCCCCCCCCTGGAGCCTTGCTGGAGCTGCGTCCAGCAATGCACTGACTTTACGGCACAGATGTGTCACGCATCTGTCCGTTTTTTGCCCCATGGTGCGCCGCGTTTACAATGCAAAAAAAACAGTTGATGGACAGAATGCAGAACAATGTCTTACATTCACCCCAGTACAAAGATCTGGGCCTAAATCCATCGTTTTTTTGCACTCCACACCACCCTAGGTCAGACAATGGCTATATGCAAATCAGCCTTGACCCTGTGCCTCATGGGAACAGTCCTGCCCGAACTACCAAGCCATGTCTTTCCTACACCGGAATCAAGCATCCAAGGACCGGTTTCTGGCTATCAGCCTTCTTCAGCCTGGATAGCTTGACTCCAGTGATGTGGAGAGCCTGGGACCCACGTCTGAGCATGCCCAGCCCACTCGGAGTGAAAATTGCAAAAAAAACACTGTTGATGGACAGAATGCAGAACAATGTCTTACATTCACCCCAGTACAAAGATCTGGGCCTAAATCCATTGTTTTTTTGCACTCCACACCACCCTAGGTCAGACAATAGCTATATGCAAATCAGCCTTGACCTTGTGCCTCATGGGAACAGTCCAGCCCGGACTACCAAGCCATGTCTTTCCTAGACCGGAATCAAGCATCCAAGGACCGGTTTCTGACTATCAGCCTTCTTCAGCCTGGATAGCTTGACTCCAGTGATTTGGAGAGCCTGGGACTCACGTCTGAGCATACCCAGCCCACTCGGGGTGAAAATTGCAAAAAACACAGTTGATGGACAGAATGCAGAACAATGTCTTACATTCACCCCAGTACAAAGATCTGGGCCTAAATCCATCATTGTTTTGCACCCCACACCACCCTAGGTCAGAAAATGGCTATATGAAATCAGCCTTGACCCTGTGCCTCATGGGAACAGTCCAGCCCGAATTACAAAGCCATGTCTTTCCTAGACCGTAATCAAGCATCCTAGGACCGGTTTCCGGCTATCAGCCTTTTTCAGCCTGGATAGCTTGACTCCAGTGATGTGCAGAGCCTGAGACTCACGTCTGAGCATACCCAGCCCACTCGGGGTGAAAATTGCAAAAAACACAGTTGATGGACAAAATGCAGAACAATGTCTTACATTCACCCCAGTACAAAGATCTGGGCCTAAATCCATCGCTTCTTGCACTCCACACCACCCTAGGTCAGACAATGGCTATATGCAAATCAGCCTTGACCCTGTGCCTCATGGGAACAGTCCAGCCCGAACTACCAAGCCATGTCTTTCCTAGACCGGAATCAAGCATCCAAGGACCGGTTTCTGGCTATCAGCCTTCTTCAGCCTGGATAGCTTGACTCTAGTGATTTGGAGAGCCTGGGACTCACGTCTGAGCATACCCAGCCCACTCGGTGTGAAAATTGCAAATAACACAGTTGATGGACAGAATGCAGAACAATGTCTTACATTCACCCCAGTACAAAGATATGGGCCTAAATCCATCGTTTTTTTGCACTCCACACCACCCTAGGTCAGACAATGGCTATATGCAAATCAGCCTTGACCCTGTGCCTCATGGGAACAGTCCAGCCCGAACTACCAAGCCATGTCTTTCTAGACCGGAATCAAGCATCCAAGGACTGGTTTCTGGCTATCAGCCTTCTTCAGCCTGGATATCTTGACTCCAGTGATGTGGAGAGCCTGGGACTCACGTCTGAGCATACCCAGCGCACTCGGGGTGAAAATTGCAAAAAACACAGTTGATGGACAGAATGCAGAACAATGTCTTACATTCACCCCAGTACAAAGATCTGGGCCTAAATCCATCGTTGTTTTGCACTCCACACCACCCTAGGTCAGACAATGGCTATATGCAAATCAGCCTTGACCCTGTGCCTCATGGGAATAGTCCAGCCCGAACTACCAAGCCATGTCTTTCCTAGACCGGAATCAAGCATCCAAGGACCGGCCACTGGATTCAAGCAAGCCGGGCTGAAGACGGCTGGAATGCCAGAAACCGGTCCTCGGAAGCTTGTTTCCGGTCCAGGGAAGGCATGGCTTGGCAGTTCGGGCTGGACTGTTCCCATGAGGCACAGGGTCAGACTGATTTGCATATAGCAATGTCTTAACTGGGGTGGCAGAGTGGGCTAAAGAACGGTGATGGATTAAACCCAGATCTTTTGAATGGGTGTGAGTGTTTGATTGGTTCAGATGCTCTGTCCATTACCACCCCCTTTTGTACCGCTTTTGGCCGCCATAAGTGTGGCAGGGTATGCTCAGACGTGAGTCCCTTGCTCACTTTGCCACTGGATTCAAGCAAGCCGGGCTGAAGACGGCTGGAATGCCAGAAGCCGGTCCTCGGAAGCTTGTTTCCGGTCCAGGGAAGGCATGGCTTGGCAGTTCGGGCTGGACTGTTCCCATGAGGCACAGGGTCAGACTGATTTGCATATAGCAATGTCTTAACTGGGCTGGCAGAGTGGGCTAAAGAACGGTGATGCATTAAACCCAGATCTTTTGACTGGGTGTGAGTGTTTGATTGGTTCACATGCTCCGTCCATTACATCCCCTTTTGTGCCGCGTTTACAATGCGGCGCATCCATGGTGGTGGAGCCCTGACGCACAATAACTGCCTCATCCCTGCTGATATGCAGGGATGCGCCAGTTATTGTAAATCTGCTCCTAAGGCTGATTGAATAGTAATGTTATTCCGGAATCGGATAAATGCTACGTAGTCCTGCTTTATCATCATCAACTTCCTCGGCATAATTCAAATATAACTTCTATGATTCTGCATACAGCATCCTCTCAGAGATAACATCAAGGAAATACCCTATAGAAATTCATTAAACCACTGATGTTGGTCACTGTATGATTATAGCCTGGCCTCTGCATTTCTGCCATTATTTTGCCCTTTGTAGACATAGTCAAATAAAAAATAAAAACACACGGACCACTGCAATCCTGCAGATTCATGTCAAATCTTTAAGAAATAGACTTCTGCTATCCCTATGAAATATTCGTAAAAGAGTCAACAAGATGTTTCATGGCTCTTGGCTTAAGCTGTGACCTTCACACCTGGCAATTGGGAAGGTGCCAGGCTTGCATAACCAGCCCTAAGCAAACAGGAGCCAAGAAACCAGAGTAAACGAGAAATGTGGGGATTTTTATAAAGTAAATGCCAGTTAAAACAGAATTGCCAAGTCACTTCGCACAGAGCAGGTTTTTATTGGCAGAAAGGTGAATTGATGACGGGAAAGGAAAGCGTCACTGACTACACCATTCAAGAACATTACTAAGTCCAAAAAGTTAGAAAAAGGATCAGTAACTGAAATCTAAAAATAGGAAATATGACAAATGGATTAAAGCTGTGATTAACAGCTTGTCCTCTTTTAAGATAGTCACGGTGATAAGATGAAACTCTGTAACATAATATATTATTGGTCTTAAGAACTTTCAAATCTAGAAATTAATATTGAAAATCTGCTTTTATTGTGCATGTTGTAGAAGATGCAGTTTAAAGTCAAGAGGTAAGGTTTTATTGTAGGGTTTGCGTAGACAGACAGGCTGACGATAAAGTATGCAAACGTCTCACAACATCATAAGAACTCGTAGGAAATCTACAGACAGGAACGCACAACACTCGAGCAGCACTACAGACACACATAAGGGAGCACACGTTCACTCCTGAGGAAGTCTCATGGCACTACGAACAAATTGCAGTTGAGTTTTGTTACCCAACTCAGTTGTTCCTTTTAGCAGCCTCAGAAGGATGAAAGAATGAACAGATGTGCGGGGATTGAAACCTCTGACCAGGGGGGGAAACACAGATCCCTGTAGCGGGTGCATTAGTCCACTGAGACGCCAGACCTAGCATATGCACACTGAGAGAACACCGCAAAATGATAGTTTATTTTGTAGGGTGTATATGAAAAATGCATTTAAACACTGTAGCTAACTAAATTAGAAATGATCGGTCACCCCTCAGACACAACAGAAATACAAGGCCAGATAGACTCAAAGGAAAGTAAAGGATGAGGATTTAAAGCATACAGAAGATCACCCTCTTCGAGATTGGAAAATATTAAACAAGCTTCCAAAGTTCGTTTAGAAACGTTTGGGTTCTTTCAGGCATGTAATATTAGGCAACATAAAACCCCACTCCTATGTTGACTTCATATCCTCCTAAGATAGCTCAATGACTAACATGCAGCCTACTGAAAAATGTGTGTGACTTATTTATCACAGTTTTGATTCACAGCAGGATAGAATGATTCACACCAAGAACTACATTACAAGGTCCCTCGTAGTGCCAACAGGGCTGGTAGCAAGAGTCAGCAGCCCCACCACAATTACAAGGAATGAGGTAAGTTTACATATTTTTTGTTTGGAAATTGAGTCTTGGTGACACTCTAAGGACAAATACATTTCTGGTGGACTTGTATCTAGGATTTCCCTAGGTAGTTCCTAATTTCTAATGGGACATCAAAGTCCCAATTGGTATTCGTGTTACTTCTGCCTCACAAAGTTAATGGTAAATCCACACTTGGTAATTTCAGCAGGACGTAGTTACCCCATTTTCCCTATTTAGTGTTGACAGTGTAATACCTTTCTTCTCTGTGCATCAGTGCCGGGAAACTAAAATGGCAAAGAGGGATAGAAAAAACAATAATGCCCACCACGTCCTGAGAGAAAACTTCTAGAGAATGGGGTCGTTAGTTTTTGCTTTTTCAGAAACAAAATTCTAAAGTTTGGTGGATGGCAGCTGCCCACCAAAATGGTGGTACATTGAAAGGAACCACAGTGATGGCAGTTCTCAATTTACAGAGATGACGACAGATCATCTCTAAATATGGTAGGCGAAGTACTGTGTCTTGATTGCAGAGGTAATATACTCAGCCATCCTGATGGACACCATTCCCATCCACCAAATGCTAAATCAAACCCATAGTTTTGGGGTTATTTACCTATCACAAACTAGATGAAAGAGGGCAGTCAAATGCTCTAATTGGCATCAAGGACATAAACCCAACATGCTGGGTGTCCATAGCAAAGTTTGCATGTCATGATCATGTCCATACTGTAATTCTTCAGAACTATCAAAATACAATATAATTGTATCTCACTGCGGAATTCCAATCATTTCTGGAACTGATATTTGCTACTGCGATCTTGTATTGCTATATTCTTCACCCTGGACCAATCCATCCAGATGGCAGCTGCATAAATATAAGGTCCTTGTTAAACATATCAGCCTTAGGGTGGACCCCCCCTAACGGTTTGCCCTATCGCCTCCCACTTTGGACTATATCATTTTGCTGGACTTAGGACTCCAGGCCCTTTACCTCTGCTAACCAGTGCTAAGGTGCAGGTGCTCTCCCCTAAAAACATGGTGACGTTGGCATACCTGCCTCAAACCTCCGGCATTGCAATGTGGCCTAACCCTTCCATAGGCCAACATTGGGAATTCCCTTACACCACTTTAAGTGATAACTCCTGAATTGTAAGGAGTAGACATATCATGTTTGGTATGGTTGTAATTGTAGCGAGGAATCCACTCTAGTGGTGTATTGGATTTTGCCATCACTGTTTCAGGAATTCCACTTTTAAAAAGTGGAACTTTCACTGTCCTTCACCCAGCTCTGTGTACATGCAGCCTGCCCCAATCCACATCTGGCCCAGGGTTGCAGCCTCACACTTGCATACTCCCTGGGCTCCCCTAAACACAGGAAGGGCTGCCCACATCTACATACTGATGGCCTTCCTGGTCTGAGAGGAGGGAGTTGTGATTCGCACGTACATCTGAATAGGCTGGGCTCTGCCACCCCACAATAGGCTTAACAACCCTGCTTTGTCAGCGCACGCAGCCAGGAGCAAGGTCAGGTGAGGCAGGGAACGCCCCAGGACTTCAAAGACCTCTCCAGAAGCGTCTGCCCCTTTCTAGTAGCTAGGCACCAGGGTATAAAAATAGGGCCCTGGCCCCACATCTTTGGTACACTACTGAATGTACAAGAAACTCTGCTGGAGTCAAGGCTGCTGCCCTTGGAGGATTGCCACTCTGCTGTGACTGACTGTTTCCAGGAACCTGCTGAGTTGTCCTGTTACCTGCTGACCTTGACCCTGCAAAGAAGAAGCTAAGGAGACTCCTGAGTGTACCTCAGGACTTGTCGGCTTGTTCCCCTGATCCCCTACGAGACCTCAGGACAATCAGGCATCACCCTCCTGCCCCCGGTCTCGTCGTGGGCAGCCTAACTGGTGCCACCAAGGAGCACACACTCAAAGGACTTGTGCTTCTGCCCCGTGCTCGGAGACGGACACCGACATAACCTTGAAGGAGCAGGTGCTTCGGGGAACTGGCCCTCTACTTCCGACTCGCAACACTGAAGCCAGCAGACTAAGGGAACACCCCCTCTCACTCGCAACACAAGAGAACAGGCACTTGGCCGTTCTCGCTCTGCCGCAGGTGCTTCTTGGATTTCTCTTCTGCAAGGTGGGCAGTAACTTCCTCTTCTTTGCCACAATCCCCAGCTGTGCTGGGCAGCGTGACTCCTGCCACTCCCTCAAAACTGCATGGGCTGCCAGCGCCAACGCAAAACAGCAACAGGATTCCCAGGCTTGGGCCGATCAGGGATAATTGTTAATGACTCAAGCCTTTACAGTAATGCTCCTAGACGGAGCGCCAATCTTGTAACTATTGATTGGCCAGTAATCTCTCAAACATGGATATTTTGAACCCTACTGAGTAGATCCTTGTCATTTTTTAGTTATTATAATCTTATATAAAGAGCCTTTATTTTCCTACCACTGTGTGGGGTCTCTTTATGGCGTTTGAGGGCATAGCTATGTGAGTGTGTTACACAATTAATTTACACCGTGCCTCTTGAAGTTAAGCCTGTTTGCTCTGCGCTAAGCAACCAGAGGGTGGTCTTGTGGGTTTGAGGACTTAATCCTACCTGGAAGTGTTGGTACCTAACAGGACAGAGTGGTTACCACTGCCAATTAGAGAACCCATTTCTAACAATCCTTAAATAAATGCTGTCAGTATGTGCATACAAACAATTTCAGAGCATTTTCCTGTTCACTACACCTTATGTCCAAAAATTGTGGATTTTTGTGAACCGACGCATCGAGGGATCGTGGCTGAAGAAACCAACGCAGCGCCGCTTAACGCCGCCGCATCGATCGCCAACGCATCCGGATTTCTACTCATCGTACCTTAGACCAGAAATGTCTCTGAATCTACGCATTACTTCCCTCTACAGACTGGATTCAACGCATCACTTCTCCTATGTGCAGCAGAACTGTTGCATCGCCTCCCCGTGGTCTCAGGAACGGGAGCATCTCTCTGGTTTTCGACGCTTGCCAACTGTTTGATCTAGTGAATGTCATATTCTTTTTACATATATGTTGGATATTAATCATTTTGGACTTAAAGATACTTTATTTTTCTAAACTGGTGTGGTGAGCATTTGTGGTGTTAACACTGTATAACTGTGTGTTTTGAGTACAAATACTTTACACATTGCCTTTGTTATACGTCTATCTGCTCTTGCTAAGCTGCCCAGGGGGTGAGCAGGGGTTATCTAAAGTGTGTATCCTTGTAGGAAAGTAGGATCTGCTTCTTATGGTTACCCCCACTTTTGCTAAATGTAATACTGCTTTGACTAGTCTGACTGGGATCCTGCAAATCAGGACCCCAGTCGGTCTGCTTTCTCCTTAAACTGTTGCTATGTACTTTGGTACACTAGAGATTTGATACTGAGGTACCCTTTTCAGTCCCTAGTATATGGTACCCATGTACCCAGGGCATAGGTACCAAGAGACCTTCTATGGGCTGAAGCATGTATTTTGCCACCCATGAGAGGCCATGCAAAATGGAACCTACAGGCATGCCATTTCAGCCTTTGTAAGTTGGTGCATGCACCACTAACTTCATATAGGTTAACTATATCTGAGGGTCACTGCTCTTAAAACCTATAAGTCACCACTTTAGCAGGCCTTTACAATCCTGAGGGCAGGGTGCTTGGTTCTAAGTGAGAGGGTGCCACTGCATGAGCAGAACACCCCTGCAGCCTACGGAGTCCGTTCTCCCGGGATGTCAGTGAGGCAGCCATTTTACAACATATAGAGTGGCATTATGTGATTGTGTGATGACCAACTCTAACATGGCTGAAACTAACCCTATCATGGTTGGTATCAACCATGTTAAAATCATACCCCCACACCGGGTAACCGGTGTGGGAGGTATGATTTTACCCCTCAGAAGCAAGCTTTGTGGGGTCTCTAGTGTTCCCAGTACCAGACACAGCACAAAATGGTTGCTACCGACCAGAGACACATTTTTGCCCTACCTGCTGCAGGGCCAGGCTTGAGCAGGGGTAGGCAGAATGATATGCCTCCCAGACAGGATTTAGTGTATTAGGGCTAGCTGGGTGCGCTTGCCAGCGACCGAAAGTCTGCATGAGGGGCACATCTGGTGTCCCTGTGCATAGTCCAGTTCAAAATAGTCCTGGAGCCATTGGTTCCTGCTCTGGCATGAAACTGGGCAAAGGACATGGGAGTAACCACTCCACTGTCCAGACGTGTCAACCTTCTTACGTGTGTACTTAATGGCTTACCTGACTGTACGACCCTAGATTCGATGTGGACAAGCTTCTGAACCAGAAACCACTAAACTTTGACCGTCTATACACTCTGAACTTCGCTGGACTTCCTTTGGGCCCGACTTTGTCTCCCTCTCAGTCTGAAGCATCGTCTGTGCCCGTGCACCATAAAGGATCTGTGCAGGACCTGTGGAAGATCAAGAACAATTGAAGATATCTCCCTTTGAGTGAAGGAGTCACTCCCCTGCATCCGCAGGCACCACAACACTGCTGTCTGATCTGCTGACCCTGAGCTCCTACAGACTGCCCTCTTACCAAGTCTGAGGTCAGAATCCTGTGTGGGGGATGCAAGACCCGGACTCCTGTGCACAGAATACATTTGCATGTGCATATGTTTGTTTGCATTTCCCAAAAAAGTGCATTGGGCACCAAGTAGCCCCAACCTCTGGCACCATTTCCTACCAAGAACTCTGGCCACCTCACAAAGAGTGCTCCGTGGGTTGTTGTTTGGTGAAATCGCTCGTGGTCCTCTCACGACTCCTGTGCCTCCAGCCTGTGAGTCCCTTTGAGGATCAACTTTGCTTTTCTTGGGCTTCCCTGGTTGCTCCAGGCTCGCCTTACTCTACTGTGTTTGGTTAGGCTCCTGGATATTGCTGGTCCGAACCGTACACATCCTTGACCTTCTGCGTGCGTTGCTGGACACCCACCCCTCAGCACACGATATCCTTTGTGGTACAGCTCATATCCAGTTCCTGGTTGTCCTCAACATCTCCTGGTCCCAGTAGCTGCAGAGTCAAGAACTCCATCAATGCACCTGAAGCACTCGACATCGGTGGGCATTTGCCTATCAAGCCCCTGGTCACTCCTGAGTGACTCAGACTCTGTCACCTCAGTTTTCAGGTTCTTCTCAACAAGAATCCACCTTTGGATCCCAACTTACACTTTTTTTCCTTCCAGCAGCAGCTCTTCTTCCAAGTCCTCCTTTGGGTTCGAAGGCGGTTTGCGATGCCGCTTCAGACCTATGCACCCGGCTTCCCTGGGCTAGGTAACTTGGGCACTTTGGTATCCGCAGGTGGGGTGGCTCTCCAACCTTCTGTCTTCCACGGGTTTCTTCGAAGGCCACTTGGAAGGGTTCATAAACACTAAAACTTCAACCACAACTCTCACATATAATTGTACAGGGCATGTGGTTGTGTTCCCACACTGCGCCAGTCCTCAATGGGGTCCCTATCTACTCACACCTGGGGGTTCCTTGGAGTCCTAGCAATTCCACATCCTCTCGATACTGTCTTAACTCGAGTTGTGGTTCTTATACCACTTATTTAGTATGTGATTTGGTCCCCCACTGGGGCCCACTGTGTATTACTGCTATTTACTGCCATTTCTGTGCTTACGTTTTGTGTGCTCTGTGATTAGCTCTGTGTAGGAGATTCTGTGTTGTACTTGACAGTGTTATATTAATAAATACATATTTTTATAACTGCTGTGGGGTTCTCCTTTCATTTAACTAATACTATAAGGTTGCATTCTGGTAAAACAAGGTGCTAAACATTCCATCAAGACTAAGCCTGAAGGCTGCTCTCCACAGCTACAACTTGGATAGCCTCCTACGGTCATCTTTGACCTCTTAAATCACCGTAGGGTTGTCTGGACTGGTGCAAGGTGCCCACTTTAATTAGTGGACAGTATATACCAGGCCAACTTCTCACAATCCCACTTTCCCTGACTAGAAGCAAGGGTCCTAATTTGGGCAAAGGTACCTACCTCTGAAGAAAGCTAGGCCACCCGTTCTGCTTTTGCGGTTACAGGGGATATATGCAAGATAAAGTGAGGCAGAGCATAGGTGTCTGGAGGGTTGGTGGACGTGAAGGAGGCTATTGAGGTATGCTGGTCCAGTGCTGTGTAGTGCTCTGTATGCATGCATGTGGAGTTTAAATTGACAGCGTTTGAGAGTCAGCATCCAGTGGAGTTCTCTGAGGTGTGGCATCATATGAGTGTGATGTGCAAGGTTGAGGATGGTTGTTGGAGATTCGAACATAGAGTGCATTGTCTTCATCTAGTCTGCTAGTAACTAGGTCTTGAGTGAGAGTATGCCTAGTGCTCTTGGGGGTACATACGAAGATTCTTCTAAAGTTGGAAAGTATGTAGAAGCAGAAGGAGCTGACTGCGTTCATCTGTGAGGCCATGGTAAGTTTTTCATCTAAGATAAATCCCTGGTCTCTTTCCTGGTGAGGGGGTATAGGTTTTGCGCAGAGCTCTGACGTCCAAAAGGTGATATTCCAGTGGAAGTTCTTTTTCCTGAAGATCAACACTTCCGTCTTGTCCGAGTTGAGTGTAAGGCAGTTGTTTTTCTACCATTCTGCTACTCAGATCAAGCATTTGGTGAAGATGGGTCTGGTCTTGGTAGACTTAGCGGACATTGAGAGGGTGAGCTGGTTGTCATTGGTGTAGGAAATTATGGAGATGCAGAGAGCTCTAATGACGTTGCCTAGTGGTGTCATGTAAATGTTAAACAGAGTTGAGCTGAGGGATGATCCTTGAGGGACTCAAATTCTTGGGTTCTGATGTGGAGGGAAGGAGCTTGACTCTCTCTGTTCTCCCTGTGAGGAAGGAGCCTGTCTATTTGAGGGCTGGACCTTGGATGCCAAGCACTCCCGTCATCCATCATCCCACAAATCTATTTAACCTTATTCAACTAAAATGCACTCACAATCTTACTCTTAACTCACGCCTCTAAAATCACCAGCTCAACTGGATGCTGCACAATAGCAGACGTGCAAATGTTTACCATGCAGACATTGTCAATCTCATCCATGCATAAACGCTCAACATACTCTTTGCAAGTGGATCCTTGTTCACTGCCCACTCTCATTACATTTTAGAAACACTAGTCCCTAGGGAGTGGCATTGGTATTACAACATTTGGCACAACATTCTCCATCCAGACTAAATTAAAATTCCACCCCAACACTTCATTGAATATATCTCAATGAGCCAAATGCTCCCTTCAAATATCTATTTGGAAAATGTTAACATTGACCAGGGCATAACGTGGTTCTCCATTAACACTAAAGATAACTAAGTCCACCAAATTACGTATTAAGCTTACTTGCAGCTTACATCATAAAACCAAGCTTGAAATTTCTTTTTTTTTAAATGGTGATCCTTAATTAATTCCACAATAACTCAAGATATATATTCCAAGATTAGAAACAGTAGAGATCACTCTCTTAAAATGCAAAATCTAGACCAAAAAAATGACAGGCTTCTATCAAGTTCCCTACCTGCCCTTGCTAGGGAAATCAATGTTTAACTGGGGCCTAGATTTACCAATCCATGAGACAAGGTAGAAAAGCAACCAAAGTTGCTGTGCTGCCTTACACCAAAAAGAGAGAGAAAAAAGATATGAGGCATTTCTTTTCACCAACGCTGTGGCACTTTTGACAGAAACGCACACATCCTTATGTCATAGTTCAGCACTGTTTACTTTCGGTAACTGCTACTAGGACATTACACTTTGCGTTCAATAAAATAAATGCCTTAAATAATGCTGCGCTCTTTTGAATATATCTTGAAATTAAACAAATGACAAAGCACACATTTATTGTACACCTGTTGCCAGGCTTCAATATTGTGACTGCATGAAAAACAAGCATTGGCAAAACCTATATGTCTGGACTTGGGAAGCTGGTGAGATGTTTATTTTTTATTATGAGAAAAATTAACAAATTTGGCGCCTAAATGTGGCAACATTTTTAATTAAAAAATAGCAAGCACATACAAATATAATAGAATTGTTTGGGTCTTTTCACAGGGAGATATGTTCTTATTGACACAAAGAAAAAATACTATAGGCTCTGAATTACAGCAACCTGAAGACCTGAAGACAAAGTTTACACACACAATGATGACCAAAAAATCAAAAAGGATACAAATTTGAAGTGCACGTCTTTCTATGCACATGGACATAGGTGATCAGGCAACATGTTGCCACTCAGAGCACAAGGCAGCCAATGGATAAGCTGGGCTGCTTAATTGATCAAGGCTTTTTGCTCCAGTGGACTTCAGCATAATATTAATGACTGTTGAACAGACCAATGGATGAAGAGAGCTGACACCATTATGTGTACATTTCTGGGTTTATTAACATTGTTTTCGTTACATGAGGGTGGCAACGCAGCTAAAGCGCCCAAGGCCAAATCTAAAGATGTGTTTCAACAAAATAGTCTTCTCTATGTTTTGCAAGTGTGATAGTTGCATACAAATGGCCGAAGCAAAAAATGTTAACAAAGATACGGAGTAAATCAATTCAACATTAATGTTCACATTGAGTATATGGTTCATAAGGATTGATACTGATAGGCGTGGCACCTATTGTTCTTCTTAATTCTTTTTTTGTGAAACACCCTGTGATTTACATTTTATTTTGAGGTATGCATTAGTATTCAGCCACATCAATAATTGTGATGTTATCATTATTAAGGCCATGCACATAATTTTTTGGACTACAGTATCAAAGTTCATATCATGTCAAAGGGAGTGTGATGTCACTTCTGCTAGCCTTGATATTTTGATGAATTGATGTCCATAGGAAAGCAAAGAGGTGAGGAAAGGGGCAGGGTAGAGGGCAGTGGCCCAGTGGAGCCCATGCAAATGTTTTGAAAATATTTGCAGAATATTTGCAGGTCAAATGGTCTTTGCAGTATAGTTCAAGAATCTCCTCCAGATGTCAGGAGTATGATGTGAAAGTGGTTTCCCGGCTTAGAAAATAATTTTCCCTGTGATGACATTTTGGGAAACCTTGTTATACAAGCGCACTGTCTGATATTCGGTGGCAGAAAAGCTGCCTCATGTAAGAAAAGTGTAACCTCATTTTTGCTCACTTAGGTTTGCTATTGACGTTTTGAATCTGACCGATAATGAAAATAAACAATGCTTTTATAAAATCTGTATAAAAATATTTTATTTGATGCAGTAGAGAGCAGAGCTAATTTATTTTTCATCTTTGCAGCCAAGCCAGCTGTCCGTCCTCAAGATGCGCGTTACTCTCTTAAAAGTTGTACTGAACTCATACTGCCATTTTCCTTTGAAGAAATACAAGAATCCTGTTGATAAATTAGAGCGAAGTTAGTATGCAAATATATAAACCTCAGCAATTTTAAACAAATAAATACATTCTGAGTAATCTTTTGAACATCCCTAAATGCGCATAAGGAAGAATGAATTTGATTTATCGCAATCATGAAGAGATCTCTATGCTGCACACAATACTGTATTTCCTAGGTTGCCTGGTCCATGACTGTTCATATTGAACCAGCCAACGCTAACATCACAGTTCACACCTTTAGGGATTTCGTTCCTCAGACCAATTTTTTATAGTTGATTTTGTGTTTCCCCTTTAGCTGTTTTAGACTATGTATCAAGTCATTAGCATCTCTTTTATCTCTATTATCTTTAATGTCCAGCTTTTGTTCATTGTGAACTAAACACGGACCTGCCTACTCTCTTGCCAAGTAAACCCTCTACCAGATTGCCAATAGTTTCAGAAGAGAAAGAATGATAACCAGTGGCCATATCCCTGGAACAGATTGGGGTTAGTTGTAACATTTCCAATTTTGTTTTAGGGGAACCCGTTCCTCAGTTACAACAACCTGATCAGCACAAATCTTTCCAGACATAAGTTGGCACTCCACTTTCCGCACCCATATAATGAAGCTGTCTTCACCTCCAGAATGACGCTTCAGCTGATATCATTCACAGAGTAAACCAAGGCTTATTCTTGGGATCTATTTGGAATGATTTCCTTCTGCATTAGATCAGTCATCAACCCCTCCTTACTCTCATTGCTGTTTATAGCTGTGCTACCTTCAATAATTACTAGAAAAGGGCTGGGGAGCAGCTTATGTTTCAGGAATTCTTTCTACATTTTCTTATTTAGGTCCTGTGAAAATATCACTTCTAAAAAATTATAGAGCCCCTTCCACTCTCATGGGATTGCACATCTTTGTTCAAGGTTTCAATTGGAAATTCTATCTTCCACCTCAATCTTGACAAGAGTACTTTTTCTCTAAGCTAGATTTTTCTAAAAAGAAAACCCTATAGCACAAATAGCACCCACCAAATATGAAAGTATATTTCTTGTAAGACTCCAGTAAAATACAATCCCAATCTGCAAATGTCTTAGTGGCACCCAGTATCATAAAGGTTTTTAATTTCAGATTGTCCCCCTCATCAAAATATGTTGTATCACTTAAGATCATATACTCACAGTTTGACATTAGTCAAGTGGCATTTTAAGATTTCACAATACATTTATGCACAGGAGACAAACATCATGTTACAAATGTTGGTGCAGACCTGAGTGTCAAACTTCTCATGTTTCACCCGCATGAGAGGCAGCAACAGAAATACATCTATTTCAAAGTGGTGGTGAATTAAAGTGCAAGTGGCCTTGTCTTTACAGACATCTAACTACACAACTGCCAAATATCATCGCTGTTAAAGTGTACACAGTAAAGCAATATTTGAAATGTACTCTATGATCAGGGTTCACCAAGCTAGATGTGTGCTTATAGGCCTCTATTTGTGGGACACTAGATCATCAAGACCTAACCATCCATATGTATCACCCTCAACCCACACCGATTTTACTCAGTTTTAATTTCATTATCAACTCAATTTCCTTTTAGATTGCACCACATGCCACTGGTAAGAGGAAAGATGTAGGAGTGTTGGTGTTCATTGGTGGGTGGAGGTTGGGCATTGAAGAATCTCATGGCAAAGGTATGGCAAAAAACTGAAAGCAGATGTTAACATAAACTAGATAAATGTGAGAATGAAGAGCTGGGTCAATAATATGAGGAAAGGAAAACTATGGAAAGGGGCGACCACTCGGTCCCCCCGAACGTATGGCAGAGTACCTCGATCCCCCCGGGAAGCCATTTTGGGCGGGAGGCGCGTCTCGGCTGGTATGCCCGAAGCGGCGTAGCCGGGGCGCGCTATTTCCCGCCCTAGAGTGGGCTGGCCTAGACACTGACGCGGCTGGCCACGCCCTCGGGGCAGGCAGGGGCGGGTTTACGCCCGCCCTGAAGACGGATAAAAAGGGATGCAAGACCAGAAGACATCCTCTTGTTCCTGTGCTCTGAAGCTGCACCCCCTCGCTGCACGTGAGCTCGAGACGGAACGAAGAGCCAATTTTGAGCGTTGTAATCTTTCTTTTGTCTTACAGATACTCTGTCGGCGAAATGCCCAAGAAAGGCGGGAAGAGAATGACGACCGAACAGATGGTTCGGGTTCTCATGAAGGAGATGACTGAGCTGAAGAAGCGGTTGGCGGAGAGAGACGGGGAAGGGGGGCCGGAGCGTCCGTCGGCTGGAGCAGCTCCAGGAGGAAGAGCCAAGAGGCCAAGGAGGGGACCAGCTGGGGGAGACGCCCCGGTTCCCTGTACCCCGCTCGAAGCGCCAACCCCAGTACCGGCGGAGGGGAATCCGATTCCTGTGGTGGTCACCCCGGTGTCCAAGGAAGATATGCCGCCCGAGCTGGCAGCACAACTTGCAGCGTGGTTGGGCGACAGTAGTGAGGGCGCCACGGCTGCCGAGGCCCAGGCGCTGATGAAGCAATTGCGCGAGAAACGGGATGCAGCCAAGGTGTCCGCGCCGGCTGCAGTAGTCGACAAGCCACAAGGGACGATTGCGACCGCAGATGCAGCGTCCGGTGCAGGTAAGCGGCCATTGCCGATTGCGAGGGATGAGTCAGCACCCTCTCGTAGAGAAAGGTTGGGTCAACATGTGCCTTTGGCAATTAAGGAGAAGATTTGGGCGGGGGAATATGTGAACATCTTCTCGTTGCTTGTTGATCATTATGAGGTGGAGCATGTTAAGGGTCAGAAAGATCTTATGCATCCGAGTGTTTGGCGGGCAAAAATGGCCGCCTTTAAGGTAAATGAGACTATCGGCAATTGGGGCAATGCATGGGGAATTTTTACGTCGATCTTGGGGGAACGTAGGCCCGAGTTGCTTTCCGAGTTGCCGACCTATCAGTCACGAATCATGGGGTACTCGACATCACACCAGGGTAACCATTGGTTCTGCTATGATAATCTTTTTAGAAAGGCAAAAGAGCATAATAAGAGCTTAACCTGGGATTGTTATGATTCTTTGACATGGGATAAAATGAAGGAGACAGGTATGTTGAAAATGCCATTGGTAGGAAGTAATGTTGGCGA
This sequence comes from Lissotriton vulgaris, assembly GCF_964263255.1. NCBI lineage: Eukaryota > Metazoa > Chordata > Amphibia > Caudata > Salamandridae > Lissotriton > Lissotriton vulgaris. The sequence continues at coordinate 1,330,217,271 of NC_141696.1, read as the reverse complement.
ATCCTCCCGCCAATATGGGGGGACGCCCTTTCGGTCAGGTACGAGTACCGACGATTACTCGAGACCTGCCGGCAATACAGGAAAAAGGGGGTTCTGCTTCAATTTCAACAGAGGTAAATGTACCAGGCCCCAGGGGTCGTGTAAATTTAAACATGAATGTAGTGGGTGCGGGTCGTCCCATCCTGAGTCCACGCGCCAAACAGGTCTAACGTAGTCCGAGGGGCGCCTTTACCTACCCCGATTGATACCTTGGCGATGATTCCCTGGCTCAGTGAATACCCGGATTGTACTTCTGCTGGGGTGCTGCGGAACGGATTTTCGTATGGTTTCCGCATCCCGGTAGGGGACTTTCAGGGTGTGGAGAAGTGTAAAAATCAACTTTCCGTCCTGCAGCATACGACCGTGGTTCAGGATAAGATCCGGAAAGAGGTTACTCGAGGTCGGGTCGCCGGCCCGTTTAGTATGCCCCCGGTACAAGATTTTGTTTGTTCTCCTTTAGGGGTGGTCCCCAAGAAGGACCCAGGTGAGTTCCGACTGATTCATAATTTGTCAGCTCCATGTGGTCTTTCTGTAAACGATGCAATAGATCCGGAAGTGTGTTCGGTGCGGTACGCATCCTTCGATGAGGCCGTAGCCATTTTGAATCGCCTGGGGCCCGGGGCGCTGATGGCGAAGTCAGATATCGAGTCAGCGTTCCGGTTGCTCCCGGTACACCCAGACGACCAGCGTCTCCTAGGTTTCATGTTTCAGGGTTATTATTACATGGATAGGTGTATGCCGATGGGGTGCTCTATATCTTGTGCCTATTTCGAGAAATTCAGTAGTTTTCTACAATGGGTCTTCACAAAGAAGACGGGTTTCCAACATGTAATGCATTACCTTGATGATTTTCTGTTCCTTGGGGCAGCCGGGGATCTCGAATGTGGCCGGGCCTTGGCCGAATTTTGTGTATTGATGAAGCAGTTTGGTGTGCCATTGGCACCAGGTAAGACGGTGGGTCCTGCGACTTGCCTCGAGTTTCTGGGGATCGAGTTAGACTCCAGAGAGGGTTGTTTTCGTTTGCCAACTGACAAAGTGTGGAAGTTCAGGGCAGCCCTGCAAGTGTGTCTAAATGGATCTAAAGTTACGCTGCATCAATTACAGCAGTTGGTGGGACAGTTGAATTTTGCCCTGAGAGTTATACCGATGGCCCGCCCCTTTTCTCGTTCAATTGCCCAAGCTATGGTCGGCCTAAAGGAGGGCCATCATCGCACGAGACTATCGGCTGAGGTCCGCCAGGACGTGCGTATTTGGTTAGCATTTCTGGCGGACTTTAATGGTCGAGTCATCTGGAACAAACCAGCCGTGTCCTCTGAAGAGCTGGGGCTATGGACAGATTCAGCAGGTAGCATAGGTTTTGGTGCCATCTTCGGCACAAAATGGTCGGCACAAAGGTGGCCGACATGGTGGCATGACAATGGTCTGACAAGTAATATTGCTTTCCTGGAACTTTTCCCCATTTTGGTGGCCCTGAGAACCTGGCCAGAAGGGTTCAAAGATCACTCTGTGATATTTTGGTCTGACAATATGACCGTGGTCGAGTGCATCAATAGTCAGGCAGCACGATGTAAACTGATTTTAAGACTGCTCAAAGAAATTGTTTTACTGTGTATGCAACTGAATGTGCTATTCAGAGCAAAACATGTCCCAGGGGTAATGAATCAGGCGGCTGATGCACTGTCTCGTTTTCATATGCAGGCTTTCTCGGGTTTCCTTCCCTCAGCGGACCCAGAGCCGGCACCCTTTCCCGAAGCTCTCTGGTCTCTCGGTGCCCCGAACTTCGTCACCTCGTGGGAGAGAGTCTAGCACCAAGGACGAGGAAGGCATATGAAGGGGCGTTTCGGTCCTATTTAGCCTTTTTGGGGACTAATAGAGAGAGGCTTTGGGGGCATGAGGAATGGGTAGTGAATTTTCTGATGTCCTTACGTAGGGCTGGGAAATCGGTGGCTACGGCCCAGAGGCATCGTGCTGCTATTTCCTTTGTTGCCAGGGCCCATAGTATCCAGGACCCGACAGCGTCTTTCGTTGTACAGAAAGCGCTGCGTGGGTGGCAACGCCTTGAGGGTCGCAGAGTAGATGAGAGGCGCCCGATAGGTTTGGATAGGTTGGCCCAGTTGTTGGCTACACTCCCTGCCACATGTTCATCTCAGTTCGAGGCGGTATTGTTCCGAGCCGCTTTTACGCTAGCATTTCACGGGGCGATGCGGGTAAGCGAACTGGTAGCAAGGAACAAACAGGATGTGGCAGGGGGTTTGTGCCGAGAACACGTTCAGATCAGAGGAGAGGCAATGACTATCTCCTTTGTCAGGTCCAAGACCGATCAAGACGGGATGGGTGACTGCATAATCATACGCAGGATTCCCGGGTCCTCCATGTGTCCGGTAAAGTGTTTAGAAGATTACCTAGCACGAAGGGTGGCACTATGGGGGGGGACCTTGTTGAGACACGCGGACGCCACCCCACTGACGAAATTTCAGTTTCAGCGGGTGCTTGCGAGGTCAATTGCCGCTGCGGGCTTGAACCCGGGCGAGTTTGGGACCCATTCCTTTCGGATAGGGGCTGCTACGGAAGCTACAGCCAGGGGTCTTAATGTTGAACAAGTGAAACGAGTGGGGCGTTGGTCCTCCAATTGTTATAAGAGGTATGTGCGGTTGCACATGTTGTAAAGCTGTAATGATGTACTCACGCCTCTTGTTTTTGTTTGGTTTTCAGTTGCGCAAGCCTACGAGGCGGGGCGGACTATGCAGTCGACCCAACACCGGGCCAGCGGTCAGACATCACCGGCTGTGGAAAAGGAGGTGTGGGTCGTGGGCCACTCATACGTGAGGCGTGCCGCGGACGTATTCAAAGCAGGTGCCATGATTCACGTAGCTGGGGAATACGGGTACAGGGTGTCCTTCTACGGAAGAGGCGGTCTCTGTATTGACCAGTTTCAAGCATATTTTGAGGATTTGTTAGGGCGGACGAGGTCACCGCCGTCTATAGTCATAGTACATTTAGGGGGCAATGATTTGGTCACCACCGGTAGACGACTTCTCCTGGAGGCAATGCTTTCCACTGTAAGTTGGTTGGCGAGGAGAGTTCCGGGGTGCACAATTGCGTGGTCCCATATGATCCCACGAAAGGTGTGGTGGGGGGCTATTTCTATTCCTGCTTTGAATCAGTCTGTTAGAAAGCTTAATAACAAAGTGAGTAGGTTGTTCCGTTCCGGGACATTGCATTCTATTCCGCATGGCTGTATTAATGATGACAGTATGTATTCGGGGGATGGTGTGCATTTGTCTCGGGTGGGGAATGAGTTACTCATAGGAGACTTCTTAGCATGGTTAAAAAACGTTAAAGCATGACCTTTAGGTAGGAGCTTTTTGGGGGGTCCGGATAGCCGGTCAACTATCCGGCCTGTGGCGGTAAGGTCATGATCGGTGAGCAGTAATTGGAAGATCCCTATGAGTGGGCGTCACCCAACACGGATGGGAGCGCTCGGGAGAGGTGGCCTTTGGCCCCTCAACGGGGAGGCGGTCCCTTCTAAGGATGGGCCGCCGGAAGGAAAGGAAAGGCGGTCAAGGCCCCTTCCTGTGTAGGAGGGGTTACAGCCCCCTCCTGGGGAATTTCCCGGGGCCAGTGACGTCTGCGACGGCAGATGTGGTAAGTTGTGTGGGGTTTGGGGGGAGGTCTACGCTACCTTCTAGATACTCACACGAGTCCTCGAACGACCTTTAAGTGGCGTCGAGTTTATTGGGGCCCCCGTCAAGTCAAGGGAAATTGGTAGTTGCACTTGAGGTACGCCTCAGTGCTGTCGCCCCTCCCAAGTGGGGGGGGGTATTTCTGGTTAGGGATCTTGACACCGGTTACGACCTTGCCGTTGGCCCTTAAACGTTAGGATGTACAATTTCAATATTTCAAGAAAATGTTTTGTAGGTTGTTAGTTCGGCTAGGAGAACCTCTGTATTAGAGAATCTGTTAAGGTTAGCCAAACATCGCAATGTGGTAATGAAATTGTACATTAATATGAAACTGTTTAATGTTTTAATTTTTGTTTTAATAAATACGGCCGGGGAGGGTCACTCCCTCCCTCTTCCAAAAACTTCAAGAACTGTTTCCGGTTTCCCTCCTTTGGGGATTGTGTTGAGAGGGGGTGGCGGGTATCTCAGCCATATGAGAAAGAGACTACAGCAACGGAGGATAGAGAGCACATAGAAACATGAAAATGATGACATTCTCTACAGTGAGAATGAAAATAACTGGTGAGTTAGCCTTTTCAAATACAATTCACACTTCATGACATTAACACTATATTCTAGTTAGAATCTAGATTACTTTAGAGCAAGACACTGGGTGTAAGGAACTGCAGGTATGGCTCTCTCACAACTGTCATGTCCATTAGTTTGCTCTTAGAAAATTGTTAAATACCATTGTTTTACACCCATTTCTGTAGAGGCAAGTTCTTTTAAAAGCAGTGCTCTAAATTAAAATAGTTGATGTCAGAGGTCTTGGAAGTGCACTCTCTATTTTTCATGGGTCTAGGTTTACTAAAGTATGAGATTGCCACTGAGAGTTCAGTTTTCTGATGCTATTCAAGACCAGCTCATTAAAGTACCTTCAAAAAATGAAGACAATTTTCTGAAGTAATATAACAAAGAGAGTTGCAGAAATCAACTTTGAATCTATTGATTACATTCACATTTAGGAAACTGACAAATGATTTAACCTCTTTCACATATTTGTCTTTATTTAGAACGTTTTTTGACAACTCTAATATGCCATTAAACAATCTGATTTGATAGGTTTTTTCGCTCACTGAAAACAACCTTAAAATATTTTTTTGCCAACAATTTTAAAACTATCTTAAAACAGGAAGGCTAATCTTAAAACTGTTTTAGGATTTTCTTAAGCTAGGATAGAAGATTGTGTAAGTCAGACATAAAGCACTGAGTTCCGATGACAATAATGTGTCACCCCTAGTTTAGTTAGGAAGTACGGTCAACACTAACTGGGAATGTTTGGTACAATAACTGAGGGCTCTCTTTATGTTGTCTTCTTCCTTTTCCCAAAAGAATGCATTTGTTTTCTTTGGAAATGGCTATTGCTTTATTCCAAGATATATCATTTCTGTTTCTGACACTTTTTCAATGAATTCTCACAAGCTAGTTTAAGTGTGGCAATCTAACTTCTGGAGACTGTACAACAACCAGATTAATTATTGTTCTACTCCGAAATTCATTCCACTTACCATCAGACTGGAAAACTGCCTGGATATTCTTGTCAAGTCCTGGAAAGTCTCTCACAATATGTTTAGGAAAACCCTTCTCCATAGTTTTTGTCCCTTCATTATAACTGAAAGAATGTTAATTCGTGTAAATTATGGAATAATTGCAAAGGACCACATAAAATATAGAGTTAGCAAACTTGAAGATGCATGCTCGAATAATAAAATGTTATGTTCCTTCTTGTCTTGATCTGTTAATCTAGTGCTAGGATACCTCGTCTCTTTCTTGCAGTGAAAAAGTGAGACAAATGGATTTTTATGTAAAAGCTATTTCTTTATGGGCAAACATTTACTAAATAGACATTAAACTGCTTAATACATATCACCCAGAGGTTTTTAGCACCCAGAACGGTTTTACAGTGTAATGTAAATTAATTCATTGTATACCCCTTATTGAAATTCGTTTTTTACCTTTCCTATCAAAGATCTTAAAATACCTATCTCTAAAAACTCTGCCAAAAAAACAAACAATTGAGGAGAGCAGTTTTGAAGTGAGTGATGAAGGTGTTGTCTAATGCTTCATTTAAAGGTTCTACTCTCCACCTAAAAGGTTTAAACCACCCAGGGCTCCTTAGTTACTTTTTTACATATTTTATGCAGCAATCTAATCCTGAAAGGGTACTCCTTTGATATATATATATATATATATATATATATATATATATATATATATATATATATATATATATATATATATATATATATATATATATATGTGTGTGTGTGTGTGTGTGTGTGTGTGTGTGTGTTGTTGTGCATGTGTGTGTGTGTGTGTGTCAAGCGCATGTGTTGCTAATAATTAATTATATGTTTTAATAGTACATTTAATCATTTAAAGTGACCCAAAAAATGTAAATCAACATTTTTACGTATTAAAAAAATACAAAAATCATATAAATACATAATTTTTAACCATTTTTACTACAGATATAATAAACATAAAAATGTTAGTGAGTTTGGTTATTTTAAAAAAAAATATTGATAAAAAATCTAAGATTTATAAATGAAATTAAACTAATCTATCAATTATTTGTATATTTAAAACACATACACTTTGCATAATTAAAGTGCTGTAACTATTTTTTTTATTTTGTAAATTCAAGTTAATAATGTTTGTTTTAAATTATTTTCATTTACATTTTCAATGAATATAATTAAATATTTTTAAATATATAAACTTTACTACATTTCCCTATATTTTCCCCTAGGGAGATCTCCACCAATAGGTGCTTGGTTACTCGTCCTAATTTTACACTTGTAAATTCACTCATGGTAGGATTAATCTTTGACTGATGGGTGTGGAGACATATAAATCTACACATAGGTGTAATTCTGGTGGTTAGCAAAAAAGTGGCGGGCTACACATATATGTAGAAGTAGATCTGTTGGTGAATAGATATACATAATGTTTTTGTGCATTGGGCCTAAAGAATCCAATAGGAAATTAACTATTTTCAATGCTTACCTCCAATACTTGTTTCCTACAAAGAAATAGGTCTTCTCTGTAGCCTCATCATAGACAGCTGCATCAATTTTCTTCACAGAACTTGGAAAGCCCAACCGATCGATGCTCTTGGGGTAATCCATTAACATTTCCGTTCCACTGAAAGCCCAGTATTTAGAACCTACAAAGAAGGAGTGAATAAAAACTAGTGAAGGAAAGCCATCTCGTTGCTTTAAGGTGTTTTCATTTAACCAGCACTTAATTAGATGTTAATCATCACACTTTCATGTGTATTCTCTGCACATTAAACACATACATACTTGAAAATATGAAAAGCATTGTCAAAAGCAATCTCCTTTCAAAGAAGGAGTGAATAAAGTGTAGTGAAGACAAACTCATCTTGTTGCTTTACGGGCTTTCTTAAAACCAACACCTCATTAGATGTTGATCAAAACACTTTCATGAGTATTTTCTGCACATTAAATAATATAAAAAGCATTGTGAAAAGCAGCCTCCTTTCAGGCCCCTGTGAAATGAGGATCAGCAAATAGCAGGTATTAGAAATAAAGGCGCAGACACATGAATTCCTAGTTTGTTAGCTATTTTTTGGCAGAACGTGAACTTTCAGTCACTACAATAAGTCGCAAACTTCACACAACCTCGGCTCATGAAAAGCAAACCACCAATTGAATTCGCAAATCCATAATGTTTATAATCTTGTGACAATCAAAATTACATTCTTCTCATTTCATACACTTGTAAACCCTGAAAAGTACTTCTTTGTTAAAGGTATGCCACCATGTTTGAAAATGTGTGCTCCTGCATAAGGCCCCTTCATGTTGGGAACATTCACCCAGAGCATTATCTTTTCATTTTTAGGGGACGAGCCAAGGACTTGAGGTCATCTGAAGGGCATTTCCCCCCCAACTGGTATTTGCTGCCGAAGCAAGGAAATGTGACGCAGGGGTACGGTGGCTCTGGTTTTGACACTTCAAAACAGAACTAGCAATAAACATTTATATGGCTTAAGCAAATACTGCATGCAATATCAATGTGTTTGCTGTACAATGCAATAGGTCTCCAATCTATGCAAGACCTATAGCATTGAAAATGGTTGGCAACTTGGCATCACGAACAACGGGAGGGAGGGTGGCGGGGAGAATGCACAGACATCGGTAGGGAGGGAGGGAGGGCGGGGGAAAGGCACAGACAACAAGAGGGCGGGCACAGGGGCGGGGAGGAAAGAAGAAGGCACGGACAACAGGAGGAAGGGTGGAGACGGAAAAAGATGGCACGCACAATGGGAGGGAGGGTGAAGGGGGAAGAAGGCATGACAACGGGAGGGGGGTAGAAGGCAGTAAAACACGTAATGTTGCGTGATTCTAGCCCCTACATCCCCCCCATGTTGTTTGAAAAGGTGTGCAGCGTTACGTGTGCCCCTCTACACACTCCACGTTTACCTGGTCCGTCTCCTGCAGCGGACTCCGGCTCCAGAAGGAAATAGTACTCGCCCTGTGTAACAACCAAGCAAAGGGGCCAGTAGCCATGGGAGGATACAAATGACGCCATGGCTGTACTAAGGAGGGACTAGCAAGCCTCATAATGAATAAGAAGGCAGCATTTACAATGGACAAACACACATGCCAATGAAAAATAAGTGCGGGGAAGAAGCTTCTCTCCGTACTGAACTAATACAGCTCTTCGCAGAGCAGTGCTTGCGTGCTGGCTAATGCTCGACCTAATGAATCAAATTGCAGGCAACTTGAATAGCAAATGAGTAGCCATAGATATCTAGTGTTACCTTTAAAAAAATAGATTTGATCAGTTGCAGGATTTTCATAAGCGGCTTCCACACCCGATGGTAGAGATGGCCAAAAGGAGTGCGCGAGGTAGGATCTGACTTCTGAGCTGTTAGGAATCTTGCGCCAAAACATTCTAAAAAACACACACAAAATTCCAAAGAAAAAATATCACCCAAAATGCACTTCTTTTACTTAAGATGAATGGCTATGTATATATGATCGAGAGATGCTGATATCGAAACCTATGAACGAGAAGTAGCAAGTGATTTTTCTTGTTCAATAGAAATATACAGATACATAAAAAAGACATGGTTTATCGATATTGAGGACATTGGATACATTTTTTCACCACCATGTCTACAAAAAGCACGCTGTATGTAAGTTGCGAGAAATTATTTCTTTGTGACACAAAAACTTCCAATGTGGTATTTCTCAAATACACAGATAAATGGAGCTGCAGGTCCATTTTGTCGCATAATAAATTGTTCTTTATAAATCCCAAACAGGCTACAGCGGTCTTTATGGTTCAGTAAAGTGCATCGCGGTCCACGCGGTCTAATGTGGCATACTGTACAATTAGACAACTTTCTTTACTAGCAGTTGGATTTTGGTGATCACTCGTAGTAGGCAATTGGTCTGTCTCACCCCTGTTATCGGTATCCAGGTTCTCAACATAAAAGTGCAGCCCAGGAGAGCTGACATGCTCCACTGTACATCCGACCATGAACAAAAAAGAAAAGAAAGGTAACATCACCACACTGCTGTGTGATTGACACTTCCCTGTTCCATAGATATCCCATACTTAAGTAAGCATCTGTATGGACCTATTGGGATGGTCATAGAAAGTGAAGATTGCAAATTCCAAGCTGAAAAATATGATTTCTTTTGGAACAGCAAACGTGATTGGAGCAATAACATGAAGTATGGTGAAAGTAATGAAAACCTAACAATGTGTTTGATTCTTTATTGCTGCCAGGCATGGTTATTGAGAATACAACGTATGAGCATTTCCTTCATGTTTAATGTCTATGTTTCAATTAGGCATAGGGAGCATTTGTTGCAGGATAGCTTCCTTCATTCATGGGTCTGACCGGGACAAAACATAGACCTGGGCACCAAAATAATACTATCCTGCATTATTAAAGGATATTGTTAAATAAAGTGGTAATATAAGGGAAATCAACAGTAAAAAATGGCCCACCTGGCAATAAAACCGTCCTAAAACTGCTAAAACCCTGGCCCACATACCGATCTTTCAAGCCTGTCCATCAGGCACGGCCTAATTGCCCTGTAGGCCAATCTGACCATGCTCTCATTGATATGCCCCTTAAACACAAGGACAGAGATAAAATGCCTCACTACACTAGGAAAAGGTAAACAATTCATTCTTACTTTCAGATGGCACCCGCTCTCTTTTAGGTATAGAATGTTGAGCAGAAATCACTTATTTACTTTGTTTTTATACCTTATAATTTGCTGCTACAAACCAGAATGCAAGGTCATATCCGAAAAGTCCAATACAATTTAAATCCTAGTAAAATCATGTCCTGATTCCGATCCAAATGGCAAGCCCACAGCTGTCTTTTTAGTGATCTTGGGGCCATATGTATCAACAAACCCTTTTGCGATTCCTAAATAGCGATTTTTAAGGAATCGCTATTTAGGAATCGCAAAATGGTATGTATGAAGAAATTCGCTTTTTTTTGCGATTCCTTAATCTTCCTTATTTGCAAATTCGCATTTTGCAAATTCGCAATTAAGGAATATTTTCCAATGCATTCCTATGGGCCAGGAGGCCCATAGGAATGATTGCGAAATAATTCTCAAATTGCGAATTCGCAATTTGCTAATCGCAATTTGAGAATTATTTCAAGGGTGCAGGGGTGTCTCAAAGACACCCTGCTGCACCCCTGAAATGTACATGAGTGTGCTTATGGTGCACATACATGCCCTATGGGCATGTGTGTGCATCACATGCCACCTTCAAAAATGCCAAATTGTGCATTTTTTGAAGAATTCGCAAGTTACCATCAACTACAAGTTGGTGGTAATTTGCGAATTCTTAACCATAATTCGAAGCCCAAAAATGCTACATACATAGCATTTAAGGAATCGCAAAATTGTGATTCCTTAAATGCTATGGTAAAATAAGGAATGGCAAATCTTTGCTATTCCTTATTTTGCGAATATTTCATACATACCAAAACATGCAAAAAGGCCTTTTGCGATTTGCAAAGGTCGAAATTATGCGAATTTCGGCCTCTGCGATTCGCAAAAGGCTTGATACATATGGCCCTAAGTTTTAACTACTATGACACAGGGTCCTTTACATGTATGTAAACCTGCGAGGTCACATGTGAAGAACCTGTGAGCAACCGAGACGTGTATCTTTCAAAGTGCCTTGAGAGTAACCAAGAGACAACAACACCAATATCCTTCAATGTGCTTTGAGTAGGACTTCGGGAGGCCTTCTCTGGAATTCCAACAACTTGTTCCCTTCGCCACCATTCCTGAAGCGCAGCTGGTCAGGAACAGGTTTCATGAAACCCACCAGCATGGAATGTCCACTGAACATGATTTTTAAGTGAGGTGTTCTCCTGAATCATAGTGCACAGTGCTTCAAATAACTATCTGAACCAATGCTGCTGAAGTTTATTGGTAGAGGTCACAAGGGCATGTATGGTCAATACCACCTGAGGGAGGGGGTTTATTGAGACGGTAATGGTCCAAGACGCTTATGCTAATAGAGACTACGGGGCTTTTTCAGAGAATTGTGCCAATCTGCCATGTCAGTAGAGGGATGTCCTCCACTTCCCTCGTAGAAAAATAAGTATCATACTTAGAAAACTGCACCATGCAGTTAGTGATCTCTGTGCCACCAGCGAAGCTTTGCAAAGACGCACCATATCTAATTAACACCTTAGCAGCGTCGAGCGTTCAGGGCCCAGTGCTGAACGTTCGAATAACGGGTGCGGCCCCGTCAGCCAACGGTCGTGCGTAGCACTGGCAAGGTAGTGCTCGCGATGACCGTTGGCCGACGGCAGCACTTAAAGAGTTAAACTGCTTGGGAAATCAGGAGTTTGTTATCAAAATACTAAAAAGGAAATGGCCCTAACATACTGGATGTTTTCTCCCAGTATGTGCAATATATTTCTTTGGTTTTACTGCTCAGAACAACAAGGCTCATGCTGAAAGTCCTGAACAGGAAAAATGTCTGATGGAATGACCACCCTAAATATGAGGGCCTTCTGTCAACAATCTTTGGAAACCCAGTGGCAAATGGATCTTCAATTCATGAATTTGAGTAGTGGATAGTTTCCAAGTATCTGCCAATGTCTCAATGAGCCTTTCAAGCAGCATTTGTGAGTATTTTCCCCCAGATGCGGCTCTTGACTTTATAATGTCTTTCTAATACATAAAATGAATTGGAGTCAATGCTGGACAGGCCTTTTATTCCACCGGGCATTTCCCCACTGGGCTGGCGCTCTTCGAGACTGGTTTGCAAGCCCAGGACTCCTAATGGTGCATCTGTCTATTTCCCATTTACCCAAGGTTGATATCCTCAGGCATGGGTTGGCTTGAAGATCGAGAATAAGAGAGAGGGTAGAGAAGGTAGAAGGAAAGTAGACAGAAAGTGATCAGAGAAGAAAAACAGAGAGAGGAGAGAAAGAGAATGAATGGATGGAAAGAGAGGAGAGTTTGAGGATACACTGGGAGTTGGCCAGTTTGATCACTGTTGTCAGGCCTGCTTTTAGTTCCCTAGTCCAGCCGTGATTGGAGTTATTTATTTAGAAAATAACTAGTACGCAATAGCGGATTGCAGAAGCAAATTACAGTGTTAGTTTCAGTTTAGATTGTAGTAAGGTGCACTGTCCCCATAGTGTTTGCAGCATGGGAATGGTATTCTGAAAAAGCACAATGTTAACAGAAGAGAACTTTATTAAGGGACTTCCTGAAGGATAGATGATTGGAAATCAACTGTAGATCTGTGGCTCAGGGTACGAGAGCTCAAACTGAAAAGGCTGGAATACCATAGCTAATCTTACAAAACCTTGGGAAGCAGAGACAAACTGTGTCGGTGGAGTGGAGCACCCTGCTATGGAAGTATCTGTGCAGGTATTGTAATATAAATTGAGGCACTGTGCCTTATATTGCATAATAGACTAAGCAAAAAGTTTTAAAGATGGCCCATTATTCAACTGAGAGGCACTTTAGAGTTTGCAGTCATGCAATGGCAGGGCTAAAACACAGGGCTCCCACCACAAAGTGGGCTTCCTCTTTTTGAATACACAGCAGGTGTTGAGTTGAATTAGAGAAACTTTCATATGAAAGGACAGGCTGCTACAGTGATCCAATCTGAACCTAATGACAGCCACGACAGCAAGGTGTTGGACTTCAAAAGATAACAGTGGGAGAGAGGGGCATATATGTATATTTTTTTTTTACAAAAATACAGGTAGAGACAACTGAGGCTTCTTGCCAGCCCACCTGATGGGAGCAGTCCATGTTTGCACTTGTAAGGCTTTTGGCTGATTAAGGGCAGGAACTGAGAATGGGAGACCAAAAGGAGGAAAGTTTGAGAGAGAGAAAGGTACCCGTGATGAGAATTTTAGTCTTGGCCATATTTAGTTTGAGTCAGTGTAGGCCCATCCAGTTGAGTACCACGATAAGCTACCCGTCTAAAGCTGGGTATCCTTAGAATGCGTCCTTCATTGTTGTCATCAGCATACGTACAAAAATACAAACCAAATGATTTAATATTAGGTGTTAGGAGTCTCTTATTAATGTTAAACAGGATTATCTTGCGTGTGCATTGGCTGGAGGTTTTTTTGGATCCCTGCATTCCGTGTGGTTAACCAACGAAGACCATGAGGTTCTGGTTCTGCCAGATCAAATTATTTGGTTCTGATTTCCGTCAAGACACTGGTTAGGAGTTTTGGGATTAGTTTTAACTTATTATAATGATATTATAAAAATAAGAGGTAGGGGGAAAAGATGGGCGTACAATATTTGGGCGAAAGCTCTCTAATGTTATCATTGTAAGCTATCACTGGTTCCATTTGCAAAGTTCACTTTTGAATGCTAAATTCGGTCACTTCATAGGTGCTTTACATATTCAGTGGTTGTTGGCCTCTAAATGCTCTTAGATCCTGGATGGGATTGATGAAGGCTATCTACACCAAATTTAGACCAAGCTAAAGCTATAGTCCGTCTTAAGAAACCCCTTTAAATTCTTAGGTACATACAATGTCTATTTTTATTTCTCCATCAATTAATGTCTGTCCATTCTATACATGTTTATATATGTCCTTCTAATACATTAATATGCTTTCCATGGGATAACTAATGTACTCTGAAAATGAAATGAAAGGACTTTTTTTTTTTAAACCAACTCACTTGTCTTTGAAAAACAAAATCTCGCCACGGAAAGTTGTAACCGCGCCGAATGTCATAGTGAGATTGCAAGCTGTTGTGGGTTTCGTCGGTTTGGTTGGTGGAATAGGATGTGTTGCAGCACCTATGAAATACAAAAGAATTAAAAGATAAAACTACAATATACTTTGGTAAATAATTATAACTGGTGAGCTTTCATTTAAACAAGTACCCTGATTTACAATTTATTATAAAATAGCGTGCAGTGGAAACATATATTACACTGAAAAGGTAATTGAAAGTAACAAGCATTTTTTTTTAAAAGTACAGCAATAACTCAAACACAGAGGTACAAAAGCACGTAAATTAAACAGAAAGTAGGAAATAATGCTAACAAGCTAACGAGATACAAGGGAGGCGGGCAAGGAACAACACTGATAACATTTAAACTAGAAAGAATAAAACGGGGAATTCAATGGAAAAGTATGATCAAGTAAAGACAAGGGACGATTCACAAAGTATTTCTGTGAACAGTTCTGTCTTAATTCTGGACTTGATGTGAGTTCCAGCTGAGCTATTCAGGCTTAATTCACCATTCTTCAAATACGAGTCTTATTCCAACCAAGCTTAGGTGTTGCCTACTCAAAAAAGTACCAAGGAGGAGAAGCGTTTGCCTAGTGAAGGTTAAAAACTGCATTGTAGGTGAAGAAAATGTTTTCCTAGAACTAAAACCTGTATTTGACCAAAAAACACGAAAGATGTCATTATTTGATGTTTATTGACAACTTTTGGTTTTTAATGATATTTGCCCGCTCAAGCAGAAATCCCCATAGTTTACGATGTTTTACCATGCTTTTCATTACACAATTGTCATTCCTCTGATTTGGGTATATCCGACATAAAAGAAAGAAATATAATTTCATGACAACGCATGCCTTCCCATAGGACCAAAGATCGTGAATTACTCTTGTAATACTCCTGACTTAGCAGTGGCACTTGGCCTACTCCTTGAATTCAGGGGAAAGTCAATAGTATTATTATAGTAAAGCAAGTGCCAAACAATCTTTGTGAGTCAGGACCCCATTGTTAAAAAAACACAATAGGGATAGCACATTCCATTCATATGTACCAAAACCTGTATTTTTTAAGACAAATGCATCAATTTTAACAGATATTTACCATAGAGGTCCTGGATGCCATTGATATCGTCCTGGGACAACTGGAAGTGGTCGGGGTCGCGGTAAATGTAACTTGGGTACATCAAGGCGCCAAATACATTGGAATGATGGAGACCGAGAGAGTGGCCTAATTCGTGTGCGGCCACCAAGAACAGGTTAGCTCCTAGGAAACAAGAATTTTTGTCACAAAGTGTTGGTTTGTATTTTATTGCGTCATCTCACACAATGACTAAAGTCTTGAAGACAACCCCCAAACTTCCACTGAGATTTGTTATTCTACATGCACTTGCTGAATTATTTTAAAATTGTTTACTTTAATTTCCTTTCGATATTTTCCACATTAAACTTATGTATTTTGTCCAATATTTCACATATAACCTGGGTTGTCTTGGGATGTTAATTTTCTGTGCAATATTTTATATTTTGTCTACCACTATTAAATGTTTCATTTAACCGAGATTTACGGCTGAAATATGACACACTTTTATTAAGAAAATGTGTTTGCTGAATAAGGTATTCTATTTTACCTTAACTAAAGCATCCGATGTAGGTAATATTGATTTACCGATTTTTAGTTACCGAATTTTACCGATTCGGTAATTGAAAATCGGTAAATCAATGTGGTTAACATGTAGGTATTTCCAGATGTGGAAATACCGATTCTGTAACATTCGGTATTTACCGATTCTGTAAATACAGAATCAGTATTTCCCATTGATTCCTATGGGCTTCAAAGCCCATAGGAATCAATGGGAAATACCGATTCTGTATTTACAGAATCGGTAAATACCGAATTTTGCAAGGGTGCAGGGGGTGTCACTTTGACACCCTCTGGCACCCCACAAATAGGCATGTGCGCCATGTGGCACACAGGCATGCCCTAAGGGCATGTCTGTCTGTCACAAGGCTAGGTGTGCATGCACACCTGAAATCGGTATTTTACCACACAATAGGATTGTGTGGTAAAATACCGATTTTGTAGGGCCTTTGGGACTCAGAAGAGTCCCACCTACATCTGAGATTTACCGAATCGGTAAAAATACCGATTCAGTATTTTACAGAATCGGTAACTTTACCGAATCGGTAAAGTTACCAATTCTGTAACATTGTGCCCCTACATTTCAAATCATGTATACCGGTCGGTAACGGCCGAAAATACCGATTTTCGGCCGTTACCGACCGACCTACATCTTGCCCCTAGTCAATTATTGCATTAGAATAAAAGTCAGTATTAAATCCATTCTCATTCAAATGGTGTCAGCAGACTGTTGCATCATTTTCACCCAATAATCCCTGCAGGACCTTACTTCACACTTTCAAAGGTTACAGCATCATCTGTCTGTTACATCGTATCAGCAAGCTGTGCATATTTATATACAAAAGGCATTACCATGAAATTCAATGGAAAGCGGGGAACTACCCAAAATGTCCTACTGTCTTCCAAGGTGGCTTTTCACCTGAAGTTGTTGATCAGCCAATGTACACAGCTGTGCTGAGGAGAGTGGTTGGGGGCTGAAGAGGGTGAAGGAGGTTGGTTGGGGCAAATAGTTTCCTAACATTCCACTGCTAAATATATTTACAGCATGTAAGTCAATTCTCACCAACCTAGAGCTGGAAAGTTTGTTTCATGCCTTTCCCGGAATAGAGATAGATAATAGCAGGACCAGTAATAAACAAATATGTGGGTAAGGACTGCAAGTCAATATCTTTCTTCTCATGCGGATTAGTGTGTGTGCGTGTGTATGTGTGTGTGTGTGTGTGTTTGTGCGGGCATGCATGCAAGTCTGCATGTGTGTATGTGTGTGTGTGTGTATGTGTCTAAGGTTGGGCCAGCAGCTAACTTATATATAGATTTGTCTGTGTGTGCATATATCTGACGTTAATAGTAATTCTATACTTCCCTATAGGCACTTATCTTATTTTAGGCCTCAATATTTTGGCCACAGTATTTTGGTAGCACAAAATTGCAGTCGTCAATAGTTAACATACAGCCTCACAAATTGCTGCGGAGCTAAATAACAAAAGTAAGGCTATCATAGTCAAATTAGCTTATGGATATTATTTAAGTAGCATTGCTTTTGCTTTGCGATTCAGAAACCTGAAAGCCATGTGTTTCCAAGGTGTACAACTAACAGTTATACTCTCAAAAATGTCAAACTTTCATCAAATTCGACAATGTGAAATCCTTTTATTAGCATACATCTAATATTCTGTATTTTTAATTTTTTCTCCAAATGAAAATGAAAAAAGAAAAATCCCATTCTCTACACAGTCTCAAAATATGGTGCACTTCACATATTCTACCACCCTAACTGCACTACTCATTCTTCTGTTTATTGGTCTATGCTTATGTGCTGTTGGTGTAGGAAATGCTTATCATAATAGTGAACATTTACATGAGAACCTGTATTTTCATCACCTCTTCTGTTTTGAATTCGCATTGGAATGTATCAATGATTTGTGAACTTAATTATGGATGCAAAAATTGATCAGTTACTGATCCCTCCAGGTTGGGTGGCAGCTGTTTGCAAAAGGGAAGCTACACATTGGGAATCACGTCCACAACCTCAGCGGGAGCAGGCAGTGGTCCACCGGCCCACTGCTTGCTCTGCACAGTTTTCAGTGACTGGAAACACTTATCTGGAAAAAAGTAACCCCTGTCCCTTTAATGGAGACTGGCTGCGTCTAAAACAATCTTTTCTATTTGGAAAAGCAAACATAGAGATGAAATGAATATTAAATTGGCTGGTAATTTTACAACACCCAGCGAATTGGCAATTTATAATGCGACCGATTAGTAAATGTTGCATTGCAAATTGCATTTCGAATCATAAACCAGTTGGTGTGCAAACTCTACGTTCTGGTTTGCAAATGGGAGCCGTCTATCAGACCCTATTTCACATTTCCAAGCTGATATCTGACAATGAAGCAGATATTTTCTAGTTTCAAGGGAACATGTCACAAATTACATGATCAAGTTGGTGTGAAAGAACATACCATCTGAGCCTTTGGTCCAGTTTTCATCTTCATCAAAGTGGGCATCTCCTAGTAGACCTTCTCCAGGTGGATAGGCGTGGGCCAAGGTTCCAGAAGGCCCATCAAAGGGCTCGTAGTCCCCATGATCTAACAGAAAATTCAAGCATTATTCCTCAGAATTTGACCTACAGCATAATTTGAATTAATGTACAACATTAATTTAAATATACTACTTACATCCAGCAACAAAAGAAATGTAAATATCAGCTATGCCCCCTTGTACTTTGGTGAAGATCAAAGGTGTGACTTGACTCCAGACTAGGAATGCCTTCTCAATATCTGAATCCACATCACTTTGTTCCATGTCTGGTGTGTAATTCAAAATTCTAAAAAATACAAAAGAGGGAGGCCATATATCAACTAGAAAGTATATGAAAGTTGCTAGTTAAATCCAACACAATTTCTTCTTCACTTTTTCTATAGGGGTAAATAATCACACCACTGAACACTGTGCAATGTTGAAATATTTACATAAACTAAGAATTAATATACATTTCAATAGCAATAAATAGAATATTATAAAAAAGGCATTACAGCACTATAGCGTGGACAAACTATCAACCCACAAAAATGTCGCATTCACTGTACTGGCCTTACTACTACATCGCAGGGGACGTCTAGGTAAATGGAATAAGAGTCATTAACATAACATTTTACTTACCTTGATGATGTAGTGGTAGGAAATATGCTATTTTTGTAGCTCTATATTTCAATAGCCATCTAGTGACATACACATAGAGCCAATATAAAAAAATTCAATTCACCATTCCTATCATAAATCTTTTGCATCATTTATCTACTCTGATCTCTCAAGTGTCCATATGTACACTTATGAGATACACTTTTGCCTTCAGCAGTACCCCCAATTAATTGGTTACCTGTGTACATCAGTAAAGTACTTTTTACCTGTCTCGTCTTTGTAGTGTGAGAGCTTTATGAAGCAGTCCCATAGATTTTTCATATTATCATCAACCATATTCCAAATGCACGGCTTTGTTCTCGATAGCACGTATTGCTAACGAGAATGGGGCAGTAGAAGACAGGACAGTACAATAATTTGTCATTGGCCCCTACACTACAGAACTGTCTACCTCTACTTTGATTAACATGATCTTTTTCAACCTTAAGAAAAAAAACTAAATTCTAATCTGTTTAACAAACTGTTTGCTTTCTTTACCGTGCAGCCCTTTGCTTCCCTCTTCAATCCCTCCTTTCCTATGCCTATGCACTTAAACTCAGTTCTCTCTCACTTTGGGAGTATGTTACAAATGATTCATATATATATTAAGAGATAAGGAGGCTCAGATTTGCTTTGCCCTGAAAAATGTAAACACCCCAAGGACACTTGATCTGTGTCATCTGCTGGAACAGAAATTAACATTTTTGACCTTCAAAATATCAGGTCAATTCAATTCTTGGGACTTCTAAATTTGTAGTGATCTTAGCTGAAAGTAGGGAAACTATGACTACCTAATGTTTTTATTCACTTGGATTGATTCATGATATTGCATCATGGTACAAACCATTTTGAAAATACAACATAGAACACCCATGCCCCTGTGCACTGCATATACTATATTTAAGTCACCCCTGCAGAAGGTCTTAGAGCCCTAAGGCAGGGTGCATTATATTATATGCGAGGACATATCTGCATGATGGATTCCACCCAGATCTGTGACTGGGTTTGAGTGCATGAAAAGTTTCAGAACTCCGTCCATCATCTCTTTGCATTTTCTTTGTTCGCCCTAAGGGTATACTCTATTAAGTAGTATCAATCACACATGCTCGTAGATGCCAATCATTTTTCTACTCGCCCAAAATTAAAAAGGTCAAGATTGTAAACAATTGGTGTTCTATTGGTTCACTTTTATCCATGCATTTAACAGTAAGAATGTATATATTTAACTTGTTATGACTCTTGGTACGCGTTCCAAGATCCAGACAGTTTGCTGATTTAAGTTGGACTTCAGGTTACTGAGACGTTGTGTACCACTCTTGTTATTGGAATAAACTGATCCATCCAGTAGCTTAAGCAATGATGCCATGGTACCTGGTGCAAGCAAGGCAAATGGCTCATTTCACTATAGGTGAGGTAGTAAAATACAGCAATTATCATTGCTCAATGGTCCCCTCAGGACTCTGGGCTCCAGTGAACTGCAGGGTATGCCCAGACGTGGGTCCCTCGCTCACTTTGCCACTGGATTCAAGCTGGCCTGGCTGATGAGCGGTAATACTCTGAAACCGGTCCCAGGATGCTTGTTTCCAGTTCCGGGAAGACCTGGCTTGGCAGTTCAGGCTGGACTGTTCCCATGAGGCCAGGGTCAAGACTGATTTCCATATGGCTCGATCTGAACTGGGGTGTCAAAGTGAGCTAAAGAACAATGATGGATTCAACCCAGTTCTGTGACTGGGGGTGAGTACCTGAAAGGTTTCAGCGCTCATTCCATCATCTCCTTGTGTTTGCATTGCATCATGTCTGCTTTTTATTAATACAGAATTATGTCTAAGTATACTGTCATCAGCCCTAGCCTCATAAAGTGCAAAAAAAGTCATGACTCCAAACAGACAACTCCTTTCTGATTACGTAAATAATCATAAATAGCAACATATACCGCATGAGAGGACGAAAAGCTAACTAAGCATTAATTTTAAATTACTGCTGCTGTGAACATAGTGGATTTCAATATATATTCTACCCTGCTTTATTTACTTATGTATGCAGTAAAGTCTAAATTGACTGAAGCCACCAGAGATGATCAGTAGTGGATCATTTTCATTTGAAGGTAAGAGGCAGACTGAAGGTCTGAGCCCATCAGAGCTCATTCTGTCTTGTAAGATAACATCCTGCCATGTCACCTGTGTGCTAAGGATGATGAAATTGAACAGTAGGATATTACACCATTTTCCAGGCTTTGATGGTGCTGCAGGGACTTTCATTTGCGATATCTTCTAAGATGTCAAGACCTGATGCAAATGTCTTATGTTTTTTCTCTAATTGTACTTTTCCACTTCTCAAAAGGATGAAGATCCCTGGAAGATTTTCCATAGTAACTTTAGGATTAGTTTGCAGGTTGACATAACTCTCATCATATGCTCTTTGCGTGTTTGCACAAAGGCTGGATATTTTTGTTCCATTCGAACATCATACATCCTACATGTTGTATATACGAGATTGTTGTAAAAAAGAGTCTTCTATTTTAAAGGCCTAGTGCAGTGATTTGTACTGACCTATGTGAAGCTGAAGTCTACCTCACCAGCTTCCTTGATGCACTCAAGGAGCTCACGTGGAATTACCAGCTTTGTGAATGGCTGAGCAGTACCAAATGCAAGTCTTATTGGTTCGTGATAATACTGCGTCTGGTGTTTTCATTGGTTGGCCGTTAAAAGAAAACAACCTGTCTTTAAAAACAGCATTTGAGGCAGCAGTACCGGCCTGTGTGCGTTTTCAATAACAATTACCTCCAGTGCAGCGCCAGAGTTGAAACATGTGTCCCTCGTTTCTTTACAAAGACATACTGCATGGGACCTGTTGTTAACAATGGGCAATTACAAACTTTTGACAGCCCAGCAGAGTCAAGGTTACTAAAACGTTTCCTCTAATTTATTTCCGACAAATACGTAATCCTTAAAAAGCAACTAAACAAAAACACATCACATTATCGCAATGAAGCCCACAAATATGCTTTTTTGTATTTTCGTGTCCATTTGTGCATTTGCACATAATGATTGCTTCCGAATGGCCAAAAGTCATGCTTATGATAGCTGGGCCTGGACTGTATACTGGAAATTAAAGCTGTGCTTTTACCATTACAACATTGGTCATACATACCCTAGATAAGAAGGACAATTTTTGGCCGAGAAGGCCAGCATTGTCAGGCGGTGTTACTTATGTAATGGGGCACATTCAAGCAATGCGGTCATATAGCTCTGATTCAATGTGACTAGTGTACCTGTATGTGGGCTACTTTAAATAGGTGCCTGTATGTGTGTGTAATCTGTGTTCAGGCGTGTCTGTATGTGTGTTGTTTATGTGCAAAGGTGCACGTATATTTGTGATGTCTCTGTGCTCACCTCTGCTGGACTCTGTCTGCATGGTATACTGCGCTTGATTGGTCTATGATATGGGTGCAGGTTTGTGTTGTGTGGGATTTTTTGCATTCACTCTACAGAGACGAAACCTATTGGCTTGGTCAATGCTCGTTATTGTTTATTTTAATCTGAGTAATCAGTGCTTTGCAAAGCAAAGCACATTGATATAAGGATGGCAGGAAAAGGTGTGGCCTCAGTCCTGGACTCTCCGCATGATGATGGGATATACCGGGGATCCTGCCCTGCTCAATTATTTCACAGCTTCCGGGACATTACCTGTAGGTCAGCTCTGTCTTCTTCCATACAGGACGTCGAGGGAAGGTGCTGTACTCCCCTACATCAGTAACCCCACACCGGGGTTGATGCATCACCTCCAAGGTGTCCTTGTCCAGCTTTCCTGTCACTTCCAGACCAAAAAACTTCTGCATTTGTCGCAGTTTCCCGGAGTATGCTCCGCTGTTTCCATTTCGAAAATGCTTCCCCCCATCTGCAGTAAGGTTGTAATATTTTTTCAAATATTCCTAGAATGAAACACAGGTGGAATTGCATTATTTTGTGAGATTGTTTGAATTGCAAGTGTTAATTAACTGTCTTTTTGTTAAATGGTACTAGAGATAAATATAGGTTAAAAGTATTATTTAGACTAAAATATAGTATCAATATAACATGCTTGCTAGATTGCAAACATCTGGAGATTTATCTGAAGGTAAAGCCGCCATGATGCCTTACTAGCGATGTTCAGGAAGGAATTAAAGGCCCTTCTCTTCAATGAACACCATAACCACATAAGACCAAACAGGAACAGGACAGCAGTCGGTAAAACCCCTAATCCTGCCTGTATCCACTCACACATCCTCTTCATCTGTACACTTTGACAACTCCTTTGTAGAGTGATTTGTTGTTTTCTATCAAGGTTCATCAAATATACGGCATCATACCTAGAAACATCATTGTGCCACACATTGTCACTCCTGTGCCATGGTGCTGTTATTTAACAGGCCAAAGGAGTGCAACCAGGACAATGAGTTTAATGGACATTGTGCCATTTCCTGATTGGTCACCAGCTTCTGCAAAGTGGTGTGCTCAGAATGTGTCATCACTGCTCATAACACCACGGTGATGACCACACCGGAAAATCACATATAGGGAACTACGCTGTAACCGCATCCTGCAAGAGATTGTGCAACATCAACCAGGAATAGCAGGCCTGGCATTGCATTTAGCATCGATGGCCAACAAAGTTTGCAGAAAAAATGCATATCTATTCTTAACATATAAGTATCCATATTATGAGCATCAGCAACAATTTCACAACATCCCACAAGCACAACAAAAGACGTTCGGTAGATATATTCATAAAAAGTACGGTATTCTGTCGTTTATCGTTTTATATATGTATATATGTACATTTAAATAACTTTTACTTTTGAAACTGACAATGTAATACTCAATTATATGAGTGAACATGTTTGTAGGTGTTTCTGGATATCCTCACTCTGCAAACTGTGAATTATATTTATATCACTTCAAAGAAACATTTCACTATTGGTAGCAAATTAGTAAAGCAGGCACTTTTGTTAGTAACTCCTCACAATGAAAGCATTTACCTTTGCCATGTGCACAGGATCTTGTCCATCTTCTATTTCGCGAGCTGCTGGAAACGCATCAGAAACTGTGAGGAATATCACCAGGAAAAGTGAGACGCTCTTCATTGCTCTCAAGGCTCCGGGTAGAGTCACTTGTGGGAATGGCTGTGCTCAGCTGAGTGACCTTCTGTGTTGAAAGTATTCCTTATATAGTATCTGTGTGCCTCATCTGAACTGCATCACAGCTTATCAAAATCATAAAACAATATCCCACCTTTTCCACTCACCACAGGAAGCTGACAAGCCAGGGCATGTGAACTACCTCATTTTCTTTGGTAGACACGATTTTGCAATCATTTAGGGTAAATGTTAAGGTGGAGTAAGTTCTTGGAAGGGAACAATGTGTGGGTTTCCCAAAGAATGTCTCCCTAAATGCGGTCTGCAAAGCACGGTGTGATTTGTGGTCAAGGCTCGTGTTGCGTCGGCCTCAGGGCGCTCCCTCTGTGTCTTGTCGGAAGTGTTTGGATCTTTTCCAGGTCAGCTGGGGCCATAGCCCTGCTGTCAAAGTGATAAATGTCAAATCTGTGGCAGGGCTGGGATCACAGCTTCTAGGCTTATTATGGCGATATGAGAGGGAGAGTGTGTGTCACGTGAGGGCCGCTCCGTGCGGGGCGACCAGGCCAGCATCTCTCTGTGCGTCAGGCAGCAAGCGCGGAAGTGTGCCCGTCACCAAAGAAAACATGCACTCTTCAGCGCCCGTGCAAACTCCCTAAACCCTCACTTTATGCCTGACAGAGCAGCATGGAAGTACTGCGCAGTGCCAATGGCCCTGTGCCAAGAGTACAACTGTTGTCGATGCAATTGTGCTGTCTAATCACACATTCTACCTTGATACGCAAGGCTGGCTTTTGGCCGGCATCACCGGTGCAGCCGCACCTGGTGCTGACATGGGGGTAGGGGTGCTGTCTACAAAAACATCAGACTTAAAAGCACATCGTGCGGAGATCCTTGTGTGTTCAGCAGCTTTCGGGCAACAATAAAACTGTGAGGATAACTCTAGTGATTAATATTCCTGCTGGAGAGAGCTCGGGGTTTCATCTAATGGCAGTTTTGACTCATCCAACTAGAGCGCAGAGGGTTAATGTGCCTGCTGCAAAGAACATGCACCATGCAGATCACACAAATGAGTGTGAGTGAACTATGTAGCACTGAAATGCATCCCAGAGAGGAGGCTATGGAGGGTTGAGGGCAGCGCCAGACGGACTGTCCCGGGCATCAGGCGTTTCCCGGAGGCTTGAAGGGTGGGGGCCAGTTTGCTGCTGTGGGGACTGGTTTTGTTACTGGGACCAGTTTTGCAGCAGTGCTGCAATAACGGCCCCCAGTAACAGAAACAGCACACACGTGTTTCCAGCCTCCCGGGGCCAGGCAGTGCTTCCCCAGGGGCAGGTCCCAAAAAATTGCCAGGGCGGCCTTAGTTCCCAGTCTGGCCCTGGTTGAGGGGCACTCTTGGACCAGTAAGGGAATACACAAAGAAGGATATCTTGGATGGAGGGCCAAAAAAGACTATTGCACCAGACTCCACCAGCACTAAAGCCAGCCCTGTCGGTAACACTACAAGCACTGCTTTAAATGGACAGGTGCTGTACGGTACTGAGTACCTACACATGGAGAGCACCTAAACCTCTCATCACTGCTGCAATGCACTTAATGAGAGCGTACCAGCACGTCACAGGAGCAGACAGCTACTCTGAGTAGGGACTACCTGCACCTCTAAATTTCCATTTAAAGAATTGAAGTTAGTATAGGAGCTGCAGTAATCACAACACAGAACCTTGGAGCTTTTCAAGCCCTGATGTTCAGAGCTCATTGACTGACTGCACATGTGTGTGGTATTCATGATTTGGCCCTTGCAGCGCTTCTATGCAGCTCCATCTGCAGCACATGTGCCCACACACTGTGTTAGAGAGTTAGCACTAGTGCTGCAGATAGAGCAAAATCATTGCTGAACAGGCACGTTGACCTGGTATTTACTGGTACTGCTGCAGAGAGCCTAAGCTTTAGAATTTCCCTCCATCATTAATGATGGCTGCTACTTAACAGAGATGGCGGGGTGAAAAATTAAAAATAAAAATATTGCTTGCCTGCAGTCGGCTGCCGCCTCTCGGTCATCTATGGTCGACCAACTCCAGAAGCAGAAAGCAGGACGCACACGAACTCCCAGACTCCCCTAGCCAATCACGATGCTGCTGTCACAAGAATGATAGCAGCGTCCTGATTGGTCTGAGCGCCGTGGTTCGGCTTTCAGACAGGGACTGGGAGTCTGTGCATATTACCCACCAAGGCTGTGCAATACAGCTGGAAGGAGAACATGCTAAGTGCGCATGACTGTTTGACCGGCTCAAGGTGGCTGGCCAAACTGTAATGTGAACTTAAGAGAGTGCCCATCACTCCTCCCCCTGCTCTGGACAGCCCAGCCCACCCCACCTCGCATCTAGAACCGAGCCAGTACAAAAACATAAAATGATAACAAAATTGCGTTATTGTCATTTTATTTTTCCTTTTTGAACTGCTCACAGAGCAGTGGGGCGACGCTCCTCCACCCTAGCGGAGGAGCCACCACTGCCTGTAGCACAACTATCAAGGTAACTGTGTTTTGGTACCTCTACATTTGACTTCTTGCATTTGCAAGTAGCTTGTAAGCTATCTTTATGTGATTAACACCTTCCCTCAAGACAGGCACCATTTTCAAGGAAATGAAACCATCAAAAGCTGTGTATGGATGACTGCTATTAAAACCTGGTACTCTATGAAAGATGGGTTCTCCATTTTCTGCTTTTATGACACTGAGCAGAGGCAGATTCCACTTCTTTGCAGTGCTACTGGGCATGATTAAAAATATCTGCACCAATTATGCCTCTGACAGGAACGGGAAGCATGCAGCCATGCTCCCTCCCCTAATCCAATCACAACGCTGTAATGCAGCATTGTGATCGGTCTGAGCGCTTCGACATGGCACTCAGCCAGGGGGGGTATATTTTCCATGCAGGCTGTAATACAGCCTGCATGGAGAACAGGGAAGTGTGCATGAGGGGTTTTAGTGGCCCGAAAGGGCCAACAAAACAGTCATTGCGCACTTAGGAGTGAGGAAACCACCCCTTCCCTGTGATGCTCGGAGAGCAGAGCAGCCCCGTCCACACGCCCACCGCAAAGCAGCAGGACACGAAACATAAAATGGCAATAACTCTAAGCAGTGGGCAACGCTCCCCAGCCATAGCAGAGGAGCCGCCCTTGGGCTCATGTGACTCTTTTCAAGAAGGCTGGTATGCCCAAGGCCAGTCCAGAGGCAGCAAACTTAAAAATCTCTAAAAGAACTACCTTTTCCTCAACTTTTCTTTACAGGACTATGCCGGGAGTTTTAAGATAAAATCTCTGCTTTTGTGAGTTTCCACAGACTATGGTAAAGTAGAAACAACCACTGAGCCAAGACATCCCTCCATCGATGAGCCTCATTACTTCTTCTGGCTCATCCTCCTTTCCCACAAACATTGCTGAGTAAAGTGGGCTAAATAAACATGTCAACCTCACAGAGCCTTAACTTTATCCCGTTGGGTATCTTAGTGCTACAATAAAGGGACCAGGTCAGAGTGTTGAATATAACCTGTGATTGACTGCTACAACCAATACTTCCTGGCTAGAATCACTTAGTTCCATAATGTTGATTTAAAAAATGTCCGCTTTATGACCAACTTTAGTCAATAGCTCTCACGTAACACAACTGGCCTTCCTGGATCCCTTTTCAGCCATACCCTTCAGGTTGATCTCGATCTACAATTTGCAAAGATAAGAGGTTTTGCTGGGTTCAACCAGCATTTTCAGTTTGAATGATGCTACCACGCGCTGGCCATTTGACCTCCTGAAGACTCTTGATCATTTTCTGTAATTTTACCACTTTCCATTGATTTACAGCAAAATTCCTTCTGACTTTTGTTTCTGTTGGGCAATTTTTCTTGTTTTTGCATAACTTTTGAACCTCTTGTCTCATTTGTGCATTTTGTGTTTTATTATTCTTAATGTTCCATTATCGCCCTACTTTAAATCAGTTTCTAAGGTCCCATTTCGATCATTTCCTACCTTTTTATATTCAGGTTCATTATACGGGTATACTACATGTAAGCAACAGTGTATTGGATCTTGGCCCTGGACGAATTTATGTCTATGTCTGTATACAAGGGGTAGGACTCAGGTAAAGAATCTAGGCCTGATTTAGATCATGGCGGATGCGTTATTCCATCACAACAGTGACAGATATCCCATTTGCCGGAATACTAGTTCCATAATATCCTATGGGATTTATATTTCCGCGGACGGGATATCCATCACCGATATGACGAGTAACCCATCCACCAACATCTAAATCAGGCCCTTAGACATATAAACATGAAATGATCATTTCCTCTTCAGACTGGTTTAGTCTTTCGTGCATACACTGCACGCTGAAAATCTTCTACCACAAATAATATTCCTGTGGACACGTTTGCTACGTTTTAAATTAGATTTTAAAATTGGTGGACAGTGCAGGCAACTAGATTTGCACTCGTACATATTGCACGATCTACCAGGGCCACGTGCAACTGCAATCCGTGTGGGAGTTCAATGTGTGCTGAGGCTTAAATCAGCACCAGTGCTAAAACCGGCACAAATACCACTCTGTAACATGTTCACCAGATCCTAAGCGACGCTGCTATTATATGGGTCCTGTGATTGTGTCTGTTAAAAATACCGCTTGAAAAGACTTCGAGGGCGGCGTTGAAATTTGCAAAATGCCAGATCCTTTTCCTACCTGGCAGCCAAGACATGGAACTCCCTCCCCATCCATCTTCGGCTGACCCAGGACCATCTCGCCTTCAGGAGACAACTCAAGACCTGGCTATTCGAGCAATAGCAGACCCCTTCCCCCTAGCGCCTTGAGACCCTGCCGGGTGAGTAGCGCGCTATACAAATGCTATGATTAATTGATTGATTGCACACACATCTTCAACAATTCGTGGATGTCAATAGGGCAGGTTACATATTCGGTTCAGCTGTCGCTAATTGGCACCAAGGTTCTATCACACCCCATATTGCATATTGTAGGTGTGTGCTATTCCGTTACAATAGTATTTGAAGCACTCTATTGTGGTGGTAACAATTTTATTTAATGATTTACCAACTTATAAAATACATGCACGTTATATTTGGCTGCTTCAAAACATCACTGACCACTACACAAACACAGGGAGTAGAATAGCAGCTCTCCAAATGTTCAATATGAGGGTAAAAGTAAGCATGTCTGTGGCATTTACATAATCCACCACTTTTAGTGTATGCAAACTGTAATAAAGTATGCCTTTCCTGTTTATACTCATGAGAAATATAGCAATGCTTAGAGATTGCATAATGTGTCATATGCCCAGTTGGCTTCATATCTTTACTGCACAGTGAAATTATCGGTTGGCACCAAGTACGACTGGCAAGACATAGCACAACATCCGATGACTACTACAGGAAATCACGGCTTCTCAGTTATACTTTAATCCTCAAATATGAACTTTAAGATACACATGCGATATCCTGCCAAGCCCTTTCATAACATTCTCTGGAACTGTGTTGCTGATTAGGGCGTTTTTATGCATGTATAAAACTGTGCATTACTAACAATGTGTACAATGCAGATTTAGGCTCAGATTACATGATGTGTACACTTATTTGATGTTATTGCCTTTGAAAAAAAATCACTATCATATGTTACAGTGCCTTATGGCTTATGCTTCCAAGGCCTCAGTTAGACCTTGACACAATCTGGTTCAAAATGGATATTTCACCCTACAAGTTCTTACTTCTGCAGCATAGAGCCAAGCCAAGTCATGTTTGTTTATTTCTATTGATGTAGTTCTTGGAGTTCTCAAAGAAAACTTTACAACATGAGCTCAGTAATGTTGCGATCATTCAAGGTCTCTTTCGCTAGCTCACCATACTCTATTCATTCAAAATAGTTCACCATTGTTTTGTAACTAGTTTGTCCTGTCATCTCCGGATAACATTAGGATAAAAGAGTTGAATCAAGATTCAAGTTGTGGGATAGTGCTTAAATGGTAAAGCAATATGAGGTCTAATAAATTGTGCCCTGTTATGTTGAAATTATTGCTCTTTTACTCACACCATGATGAATGTTCAGATTTGGAGATTTAGGGACTGATTACGATGATGGTGATACCCCCACCAACATCCTGTCAGTGGCGGTCTCATGTTTGCATTTTTTTTTGCCCACCATATTATAATGGCGGGTGGAAGAATGGCGGTCGGAAAGCCCAAACATCACACGTCCTACTGGCTCTTTGAGCCCGCTGTGCGGTGGAGGGCCTCGCATTCCCTACAATGGCGGTGGTGCCTACCAGGCACTGCCGTAGGGACTGCAATGTCCCTTTCCACTTGCCTGTCCATGGCGGTTAACCTGCCATGAACAGGCAGGTAAAAAGGGACATCGGGGGCCAGTGGCGGGCCCTCCTTCCACCCTGGCCCTAAGCTGTGGGCACTGGGGGCATCCCTGCACCATGTGGCAGGCACTGCATGGTGCCTGGCACGTAATGCAGGGATATGTACAGTGTCCCTTTTTTGCATTGCGGCGGGTGCTGCATCCAGCAGCACTCACTGCAATGCAAAATATAGGCATTGTAAAAGCTGTGGTGGCAGTTGTATCCTAATGCCTACTGCAGGACCACTGAAAGTCTGTCGGGCAGTCCCGTACGCGACAAGGTTTTGTCCGCCCGCCATCCTAATCGGGCCCAAAGTTGTGTTCTATGAGAAGATTCCCTATATAAATGGTTGGTTTGGGAAATGAGCCAGAACTTTCCTGATAACTTTCTGATGCTACTGGGGATGCTGTCTGATTTCATATTGATGTTGCCCTACCAGCCCATCTGTGGATCCAGTAGAACCACTGCATCCCTTCTGCTGCGCGGTGCAAGCCAGAGCAGAACTGATGCATCGCCTCTGCTGATAGGATTCTCACAAGGCAAAGGGCTCCACATTGACCTTGCTGCCCACAGCGGAACCACTGCCTGTGTGAAGCTTTCCTGTCACAAGTCGTTGTATTTCTCGTCTACAGTAGCCTTCCCGGTGATGCTGGTTCTCGCATAACAACCTCACAGCTCCTCAGAACCAATGAATTACCCTGAATGTACGATGCGTTCTTGACACCAAGCTTTGCATCCCTGAGCCCCATCACAGGATTCTCGATGCAGGACTTAGCCTCGCAGCTCTGCTGCACCTTAGAACTGACCCATCACCTCGGCTGTGTAATGCATCTGTAGCGCAAAACCTCGCAACCAGGACCTAAGGTACTGTCTGGGTACCTGTAGTCAGCCTGCACTACATCGCGGTTGATGCGACCAAATATCCACAGTTGGTACTTTGTGCTTTTTTACGCTATTTTCACTGAAATCTTCATACATCACAGTTGATGCTACCAAATATCCACAGTTTGTACTTTGTGCTTTTTTACGCTATTTTCTTAGAAATTTTCAAACCTGCATACCTCCAGTTCTATTGATTGTATTTTTGACATTTTGTTCTTGCTTTATTTATTATAAGAACAATTTCTGAATCTAGTGTGGAATTCCTTTTGTGGTATGTTTTTACTATGTTACTGTTCAAAGTGTTGCACAAATACTTTTCACATTGTCTCTAAGTTAAGCCTGGCCGTTCTTTGCCAAGCTACCTGGAGGTTGAGCACAGGTTGATTTAGGGTTATGTTATGAGGATTTGTAGAGTGTGCTAATCACCCAAGGGTGAATGGGCCGATTGTGCACCTAGTTCAATAACCAGATCTTCAGTTTCTTGTGGAATTCGAGAAGGGATGGGAAGTTCCTGATGTGGGGTGGAAGGTTTTCCAGAATTTGGCGGTGAGGTAGGAAAAGGAGTGTCCTCCTAACTTGCTCCTGCAGAAGGTTTGCTTGTGACTTCACCCTGACAAGGATTATGGTTTATGCTTGAATAGGGCTTTACCTCTTTCAAACCAGCCATCCAATTTCTTACATTAGACAAACTTCTTAAAAGTGAATTTTACCTCCTGAGTTATTGTACTACATCCCATGCACACAGTGACTAAAATTAGCCTCTCAAATGTGAAAAGGAAAATTGTTAATTACTGGTCCCTATTAATATGTAAACATGGCTTCGCACTACGCACCACAATGCAGACAAGGTACTAATATCCAGTGGCAGCTGCACAGATCAAGGGTGGCAGGGTGGATGGGGTAAAGAAAAAGAAAAAGAACCATACCTCCTTGCCATGACTGTACTCTGTAGTACAGCCTGGGTGAAGAACATGCAAAGTGCATATGACTGTTTGACTCACCCAAAATGGCCGGCCAAATTCATGCGCACTTACAGAGTGCCCACCACTCCTCCCCCTGCTCTGTGAACAGGGCAGCCCGCCTGCCCCGTCCTGCAAAGCTGCGGCACCAGGAAAAAATTAAAATGATAATAATATTGAGTTATTCTTATTTTATTTATTATTTTGATCCTTTATTCGTGCGGAAAAGCAGTAAGGCGAAGCTCCTTCGCCTTAGTGGAGGAGCTGCCACTGCTAATATCTCAAAATCTTGGATTTTCTATGAAATCCAATAACCATCTTTATCTCCTATAGATGAAACAACATCAAATAGGTTTAAAATACAAATAATACATCAATACAGTAAACAACCCACTAATTAAAGCCACAATCCTTATCACATAACCAAACAGCTCATCACAAAAATGGAAATCCATCTTTCACAAACACAGTGTCATGATTCAAGTTCTCCCTATTCGTACTTGCAAAAATGTGTTCAGGGCTGCATAGCAGTACAGCTTGTCACCACACAGGAGGATTGAGGAGCATGCAATTGGCAAGACTCCAAAACTTCTTTCTACTTTGATCTAGGCATTTTTGGCAAAAAGTTCTCGAACCATGTTTTTGGGGCTCCTTATAGAGGAGGTGCTCTAATGCAAACCATACTCTGCCTTCATCGTTGTGGAAGCCAAACCCCAATAATCACCTGAACCCCAATATTTGGTTCCCTCAAAATTCTTACCAAAATAATTTGGCTCAGAATTCCCTTGAGTGGCTAGAGACTACACTCCTCATCAAGAAAAACACAATTTAGCAGAGTAAAAAACAATAAAATATTAAATGCATTTAGGATTGAGTTCTATATCAAATATTGAACTCATGAAGTTGCACCTGAATCAAGTTACCTAGGTTACTTAGAAATTTAGATAATACCATTAATATGTATGCCACATTTTTATGTACACCAATATTTTTTACATTGATGCAGTTTATTGAGTTCTGTTCAACTTCTTCTACGCAATCCCCTAGCCAATTGGTGTTCTGCCGCAAACCCTTCTCTCCCCTTGCTACCATGGAGCATCAAGCAAATTACATCAATGAATTTGAGATTTTCAACATTGTTCGAATGCAAGTATTGTGAATGAGGCTTTGATGATGTACCCAAAATATTAATGGTATTATCTAAATGTCTAAGTAACCTAGGTAACTTGATTCAGGTGCAACTTCAAGTGTTCCTAGGGGTACCGCAGATACAGAGTTTTCTGCGTTCACTTGCTTACCATTGGTTATATGAGAGACTTTTCTATCCTACTGAGAGGTGATGGGAGTTAACATTTACATCAATCAAAATCAATTAACAGTGCGACCCATTTGGCTACACAATGAGGACTTGGAATTGGTAGCTATGGGTTCATTAAACATATTACAAATTCAAAATCAAGTTAAGATACACAACTCTTAAAACCATGCAATAGAAGCACAAAATAGCAACAGACAGTCCAAACATGCAGAAGAAATTAAGGCAAAATAATATATGGAAACATGCAATCAGTCGCTGCAATACAAAAGCTTAGAGGTAATATTTGATACTCATGAAAGAGTCGCAAGTTTTGTTGTGTATGCATTGAGGAGTCTCAAATCAGGAATTTCCACAACGCAAATTAAAACAAAGCAAGGAAAATTAAGTAGGGTAGGTGTCAACATCTCAGAAGCTCAGTCAAGAGTCTTTTATGGGTAAGAGAGTAAGTGTTAGCCTGAGCCACACTTAGGAAAGAATCAAATAAACATTGAGGTTTTACCCTCTCAAAGTTCAAAGGAAAGGCAGTCCCTAAAGGGACAGAGAAGGTACGAAAGATACCTTCTATAACGTCTCTGGAAAAAGGAGTTGAGAAGGGATCGGCAAAGAGGGGTCTGGAAGGTTCCAAGAGAGAATCTGAATCTCAGATGGGTGGAACCCTAAGTTATAACACACAAAGTCCTCTAGGTAACAACCCCTTTGTACGCATCACCAGGGGTCCATAATTCTCATCCATCTCTCATGTAGACTGCAAAATAGAGGGAAAGTCTCAGACTGGACAAGAGAAAGACTTCTCCTTCTCATGCACATGTTGATTCGCAACATTTGCTCAATAGGCCTTATAGTTAACGCTTTGATTCCCTATGTTCCTTCGTCAAAGTCTTCTTAGGATCTTTCTCTATCTCTAGTACAATAATGTATCTATTCGGCAACTAACAATGCATGTGAATATCTGCAAGAAATGTCACATTTGCAGAAAATGGAAAAGAGTAATTATGCAGCATGGTGAAGTACAGGCCCACTGACGACGAGTTAATGCAGTAACTCAATGGCGCACATTTAATATGTGTGTGCACATTTAAACACAAATAAATATACGTTTCTAGTGCATTAGATTTAAATTACAGGTAACATTCAGTAAGTATCAAAATAATCATGAATAAGTATGGCTAGGAGCTACATTTAAATCAAATATGTGAAATATTAATGCATACATTACATAAACTTGTTATTGCTTAAGTGAAATCACATTCTACATATATGAGGATGTTTTTTATCCGCTTATCTAAACAGTAAATGCTGTTTGATGTATTAAGGCACACATTATGAAAATCAAATTTCATCTTTATAGAAAGTACATCAGCTACTAAGTGAGGATGGTTTAGTTAATGTAGCTTTCAATTATTGTCTCAATCAGTTACAGTAAAACACGTAATATGTGCTAAGTGCACGTTCATCCCACACAGCTGGTAAGTGTCTGTGATGTATCTGTGACGTGTAAAGGGTGGACAATCTTGCGCTGCACTGCGACTCTATATATCATTAAAACTAGGGATGACTCTGTCTCATGAAATCTAGGGGTGGCCGCAACTGGCGTAATTCTTGTAACTACAATAAAAGTACTCTCCATTATGTGTAATTGTGCGAGAAGTGTATTTCAGCATTTAGTTCTACTTTCATAGTGCAAAATATACCCTTGCGTTCAAAAGGGGTCAGCGGCTGCATTTCGCGCTAAGAAAATAGCACTCAATGCTACAGGACACGAACAGCAGTAGGCAGTAGTCGCTGGCTCTCTCTTAGTACAGAGTTCTTGTGGTAGGATTTTATTACCTGAAATTACCCTTAAATATCCATGCTAGAGTAATAGCGAAATTTTGGCAATTTCGCATCTCAAGAGTAATGCTTAATTACGGTAATTACACAAATTACTCCGACGTAATTAACATTTCGCCCAGGCCTAATTAAAACTCAAATTATTCTCATCCAGTTGGCTTCATATCTTTACTGCACAGCGAAATTATCAGTTGGCACCAAGTACGACTGGCAAGACATCCGATGACTACTACCGGAAATCGCCGCCCCTGTTATATTTCAATCTTGAAATATGAACTTTGACCTTAACAGACGATAACCCGCCAAGCCCTTTCATAACATTCTCTGGGGGCGTTTTGGTGATTTGTGGATGACAATAGTGAACCAACGTGGACAGGGTAACCGTGGACGCTGACGAGGCACCTCAGTCATGCCTCTGCTTTCAGTGCCAACAGCGTCAGGAGTGAGGAGAAATGAGGACAATAAACCAGCTCTCGAGCGCGTGCAGTTACCATCCTCAGGTTGTTTGAGTTTGCATTTGAGTGCGCGCGCGACCAGCAACGTCCCCCAAACAAACGGAACGCAGCACGTGGTACTGCGACAAAAATGGCATCTGAGATACTGAAAATCCAGAAAACGTGTCAACGTGAATTATACATGAGCGCCTCTTGCGCCTCAACAATTGGAGCACGAAGAATAGTGCAATTGGAGAAGACAAAATACGCTGGAGTGTTTCACATGCAACCTGCGTGTAAAAACAAGAAGCAGTCAGATAATGAATGCAGAACACATGTACCTATATTTTTACTGCACGGCATGCCGCTATAGGTTTCATTTCATCAATTTTACATAGCGTGTGTTTGTGTTCACCAGCGGTTTCTTGGCGCTCTGGCGAAGTTCAGACAAGAAGATGACAGAATCAGTAATAGTTTTTTTTTTTAAGTGAGCACACCCAGGTATTAATCACATATTTCAAATCATGTAGATTACTCTGCATTCTCCCTAACATAACTAGATTTCTGAATTGCTAGGCTAGCACACATATAAAAGATGTGAACGTGTAATTAAGACCCAAAGCCGCAGAGTTGTTTTATTGAAAATGGCATGCAAGCCTTACTCATCTAAATGAAGAGCCAAAGCGCGTCTAAAGCTGCATTGCTTTGTGCGGTATTGTCAAATTAAGCATCATTGAATGGCATAGTGGGGAGTGTGAATGCTCTGCATTTAAAGGGCCTTCGGTCCATGCACGGTTTGTCTCTGCTGAGAGTGAAGTAAGTTCGTGATTGCCACCGGGAGTAGTCTGCCTATAGTACATATTCAGATACTTGCCCCAAAATCACCCGACTGTAGTCATAGGAGCCTGGGCTGTCCTACGCATAATGCTATGATTATGTACGGTAATCCCCATTACTCTTAGTCCTACTCGTCCTCGACCCAGTCATCACTCATGAGGTATTCCACAGACAGGAAACAAAACAGGAAACACTTTTAGGCTCCACCCCCCCTCCTGCCAGGTGCTATATCAGACCTAACCACTAGAAGCACATCCTGACACACCAAGCAATAAAGGCCTGGACAGGGAGGGAGGGTGGGAAGTATGACTGGGTCGAGGACGAGTAGGACTAAGAGTAATGGGGATTACCGTACGTAATCATAGCATTACCTCTACGTCCCTCGTCCTCGACCCAGTCATCACTCATGAGGCATACCAAAGCAACGCCCAAACAGGCCTTTGGCAACCCAAACACAGCAAAAACACGGACCAGACACAAAGGAGTGCAGCAAGTGAAAAAAGAGTAATACACAAACAGAACTCAGAGCGGAGGGGGAACACCCACAGCTTGCAACACCCCAAGTCCAAAATCGGTCCCGTCAGACAGGGCACAATTCAACCCGCAGTGCCACACAAACGCGGACTCGGAGGCCCAGGTCCCAGCACGACAAATCTCATCAAGAGACACACCATGGTAGGCAGCCCAGGAGGCAGACACGCCCCTAGGGGAACGCGCCCGAACACCCGCCGAACAAGGCAAACGAGCACCACGATAGGCAAGAGCGATAACAGCCATAATCCAGCGACCCAAGGCGAGCCTGGAAGCAGCCGTACCCAACCAGCCAAACCAAAGGTGACAAAAAGTGAGACAGAAGAGCGAAACTCCCCAGAATGAGCCACATAAATGGACAAGGCACGCCCCAGGTCCAAAGAACGAAGCAACAGCTCAGAAGGAGAAGAAGGAGAAGGGCACAAAGAAGGAAGAACCAGCTCCTGAGAGGAAAGGAAACGGGAGCGGACTTTGGGGATAAAACTAGGATCCAGAGAAAGTACAACAGCGTCATCCAGAAAACCCAAAAATGGAGGGGGAAACAACACAAGGCCGTAAGCACCCCCAACCACCTCTCAGAAGAGACGGCCACCAGAAAAGCCACTTTGCAGGACAGAAAGTATAGGACCACAGTCTCCAAAGGCCCAAAGGGGGAAGACTGAAAAACACCTAACACCAGCGAGAGATCCCAAGGCCCACGAGAGGCCTGCAGCACAGAAATGAAGTGGTTGGGTAGACCACGGACCCCAAGAGACAACCGTACAACCTCCAGATCGCCAAGGAGAGGGGAACCAGAAGAGGGAACGGGGACCTCAGAGGAGAGGGGTAGTGGGGTAGAAGCCAAGGAGGGCCCACCGCCAGGCCCAGCAGCAGAGGAAACCAGGACCTCCACGGCCAGAGCGGAAGAACAGCCACCACATGAGCCCCCTTCCGCCGAACCTTCAGCAAGAAGGCAGGAATCAGAGGAAAGGGAGGAAAGGCATAAAGAAGCCAAGGAGGCCACCGGAGAGACAAGGCATCCACACCACAGGCGCCCACCTCCGGAGACCTGGAGCAGAACAGGGGAACCAGGGCATTGGAGTGGGAGGCGAACAAGGCCAGATCCGGAGACCCGAACCCCAGGCAAAGCAAGCGAAAAGTCCGGGGATCCAGGCACAGGGACAGAGACGAAGGAAACCTCCGGCTCAACGCATCCGCCACCACGTTGTCCACACCACGAATGCGCTGAGCAGACAGGGCCAGAAGATTCTCCTCCGCCGAGTCCGAAATGGAGCAGGCCACCAGGTTCAGGGAAGAACTGCGGGTCCCGCCCTGGAGATTGAAGTAGGCCACAGACACGTGTTGCCCGATCTCACCAGGACATGGCAACCCCTCAGATGAAGATGGAAAAAGTGGAGCACCCTCTCCACCGCAGACAACTCCCTCCAGTTAGACGACCTGCGAGACTCCGACGGGAGCCAACGAGCCAGAACAGCCCAATGGTCCAGAATCGCAGGCAGACGGAACAACATCCCCACAGAAAGTTGGAAAGGATCCAGCCACCACTGAAGAGCAGACACAACGTCCAGAGTCACAGGCACAGGAACCGCATTATCCAGGACAGGAAAGGGGACCCACCTCTACACATGCCACAGCAGAGGGCGTAGATGAACCCTGGCCCATGGCACGGTGAATACAGAAGCAGCCATGTGGCCCCGAACCTCCAGCCACTGAAGGAGGGGAGCCGAGGTCCGTGACAACAACTTCCTCAGCAAAGACTGAAGGTGACAAATCCGGGCCTCTGGTAGGAACACCCTGCCCAACACAGAATCGAACACAGCACCGATGAAGGACCTCCAAGTGGCAGGCTCCAGGTGGCACTTCGGCAAGTTGATTAAGAACCCGTGATCCCTGAGCGTAGACATGGTCAAGAGAAGGTGGCGAGAAATGACCTCCAGGGACAGAGCCTGAACCATCCAATCGTCTAGGTACGGGAACACCGACACCCCCAGGAGATGGAGATGGGCCACCAAGGAAGCCACCACCTTGGTGAACACCCTGGGGGCAGACCGAAGACCAAAGGGAAGGATGCAGAACTGCCAGTGCTGGCCCTCCAGGCAGAAACGCAGGAAACGCAGATCCCTCACCGCCACCGGGACGTGGAGGTATGCATCCTGGAGGTCCAGAGTGGAGAACACCCATACCACTTGGATCAGAGGGATAACCTTCTGGAGAGTCTCCATCTTGAACGGGATCCTCCTCACAAACAAGTTCAGACCCCGAAGGTTGATTACCACCCGGAAGCCTCCCGTAACCTTTGGCACCACAAAGATGATGGAGTAGACGCCCAATCCCCTCTCCGCCAGTGGAACAGGGACAACTGCAAGCCTGCTGACCAAAGAACGAACACCGTCCGACAAGGCCAGACGGCGGGAGGCATCCCGAGGAGAAGGGGTCACCACCACCCCGGAGGGGGGAGGGAGGGACAGGAACTCGATCCGGAATCCCCGCTACAAGACATCCAGCACCCATCCGTCGGAGGTCGTCAGACGCCAAGCAGGAAGGAACTGGCGAAGCCTCCCACAAATCAGTGGCGGACCACCAGCGAGAACGTCCCCTAGGCTGGCATAGTCAGGAATGCTGCGGACCAGACCCGGCACTCCTCTGGGACTTCTCCTGAAACATCTGGGGAAAAGACCGGCCAGTGCCACGCCGACTCCGAAACGAGGACTGCTGAAATCTGGAAGGCTGGCTGAAAGACCTGGCACCAGAGAAGGAGGAACCCCTACGGGGCGGAAGATCACGAAAGGACAAAGAATGCTTGCACTCCTTGAAGACCTTGTGCAGTTACTCCCCCAGCGAGT
Organism: Lissotriton vulgaris; assembly: GCF_964263255.1. NCBI lineage: Eukaryota > Metazoa > Chordata > Amphibia > Caudata > Salamandridae > Lissotriton > Lissotriton vulgaris. The sequence goes on along the minus strand of NC_141696.1, from coordinate 1,330,177,312 downwards.
CACCAAACAGACGGGCACCAGGGAAAAGCAGCCCCAGAGCCAAGGAACGATGGGCTGCGTCCGTCTCCCAATCCCTCAGCAACAGGATACGACGGGCAGCCACAGAGGAACTACAGGACATAGTAGAAGCCCTCACAGACTCAAAGGCGACGTCCGACAGGAATTCCGCCTGGTGCTCAATAGACTCCAGCTACACCAGACAACTGGCACCCACCTGCACAGATGAAAACAGGGACTTGAAATCAGTCAGCAAAGACTGGGCAACGTGTGCCCCACAAATGCCAGAACGAACAGCCAGATGAGAAGCGGCATAAGACCTCTACTGGGCAGAATCCACCTTCGTGTCCACACCATCCGTCAGAACGGAATCATCCACCATGGAAAGACGACCCACAAGACTGGCCACAACAGAGTCCACAGGAACGGAAGCAGGCAAAGAGTCCGCCAGATCCTGCAAGGGATAAAGCTCGGACATAAATCAGGGCATGGAAACAAGATCCGGGTCCTTCCACTCCCTCAGCAGGACACCAGAAACAAACGGAGATGCATCAGGCTACCCAAATTGTGGCAAAAGAGAATCCTGCGCCCAGTTCCTGAGAGGAACTGGGCGCAGAAAACATCCGGAAAACCCAGGATGACCCGCACATGGGAAAGGACGTCAGGCAAGAGATCCCCGGAAATGTACTTGCCCTGAAGCTGAACAGTAGCCAAAGATGACTCATCAGACCCAGCAGAGGAGGAAATATCTGAATAAAGGGTAGAAGAACCAGCAAGTCCGATAGCAGCCATCTTGCTTGCCTCAACGACAGAAAGAGTCTCCAGAATCAGGCGTTTAATACGAACATCACCTTTCCCGGCACGCTACACACAAGGAGTAGAGGAGTCCCCACTGGAACCAGGGGAAGAAGGAGGCACTGGAGAGGAAAGCCTCCTCATATGATGGCGCTTCCCCATGGGAACACCACACACACTGAACCAAAGCTGCAAAGAAGCAGGTAACCACAGGGAACCCCCCCCCCCCCCCCCCAGCTGGCACAGAAAAAGGGCACGCCAACGAGACCAATCAGCCCTGCAAGCAAAAGAACTCAGAGGACGTGGCACAATAAATGTTCTTTCTTTTTTTTCTCCCTTGTACAACCAATGAAAGAACCCCAAAAAGGCAAGCCCTGCCACCGACAAATCAGAAACGAGGTCGAAAAACGGGACCACCCAGGGGTAGGCGGGGCCAAGTGAAAATCGCGGCATAATAACCAGCGCAGGTCACGGACATCAAAGGATGCCCAAAAAACATCGAAAACCGGAGCGCCTGGAGCCCACCCAGTCCGACCGAACCAACAGCCGCAATGCGCCAACACCGCAGCGCAAGGGAACACCCGGAGCGGCTAGAGGCTGAAGCCCACACCCGCACCCCCACCGCACAGCAAGGCAAGGGCGCGAGTGACACTCCTCCACTCAGCAGGGATACAAGAGAAAGCCCGCGACCCCACCGCACAACAAGGCAAGGGCGCGAGTGACACTCCTCCAGTCAGCAGGGATACAAGAGGAAACCCGGGCCCCCACCGCACAAGAAGGCAAGGGCACGAGCCATCATGAGACTCCAGAGGCAGAGAAAACACAGGGAGAAGCGCGCCTATGAAACGGCCCAGCGCATACACCCACGTGCCTACCTCCAATAAGTCGATCAAACATCAGCGTAGGCAGCCCCTGCCTCCAAACAACGCAGAGCTCCGAAGCAGGACTGCAACACACCAGAGGAACCAGGAAGACCCACGGAGCCAAGCAGCACAGGTCACTGGAAACCAGGTAGAAGAAAAGTGAAGCCCAGCAGCCCCAACTCCAGGAATCCCACGACGGTCAATGGGAGCCCCCAAAGCCCAGCAGAGGAGGATCCACAGGATGAAGCGTAGCAGGTAAGCGCCCGGCACTCACCCCAGCAGCTCCCATCAAGTTTTCCACCGACAGGAAACAAAACAGGATGTGCTTCTGGTGGTTAGGTCTGATATAGCACCTGGCAGGAGGGGCGGTGGAGCCTAAAAGCGTTTCCTGTTTTGTTTCCTGTCTGTGGAATACCTCATGAGTGATGACTGGGTCGAGGACGAGGGACGTAGAGGTAATGACCCTCCTGCTACCTGAATCGCATTTTTGCTGCACTGAGCGGAATAGATATCCAATATCCAGTTCAATCCATTCCAGCACAGCCTCCTATGAGCTTAGTGTAGAGCTTTCAACATTCACAAACCCTGCAGACACGTTTCTATCAATCCCACTATCTAGATGGAGGCAAAACAAATCACTCCAGAGTTATAACTCACCAATAAACTCCACAATAAAAATAACACTTTTCAACAAAAGTCAAGACAATACCTTTGTTTCCACAAAAGGCAATTTAAATTTAAAAAACATTGCAGTCGATTCAAACTATAACCGAGCCGGAACCAGACAATATCTTGTCTAATGTAGTCATATGCTACACACACCGAGATACTTGAATATTGGATTTACTGAAACTCAGTTTTCTGCCTCTTTCGCCCTTGTTTGTAGTTTGATGTGGTAGAATTTGACAGGAGAATATTTTTCAATTCATTGGTTGATGTCTGACAATTTCTCATGTTCTGATATGAATATCATATTGATTACAGTTTACATACAATCGTACTTACAAAAAAATTGACTGCATATCTATAATAAAAAATTAATTTCACTTAAATTCTGCAACAAATCCATAGAAAAAAGTGCATGTTCCTAGTCATTATAAGGATCAGCTTTTTATCATCTCAGCTAAAACAATTTAGGTAGGTGGAATACTCTAACATGTATTGCAAGTCAGAAGTGTGGGTAGATGGAAAGACTGTTTCCACTCGCCCGAAATTTCAATATTGGAAAGCATTGTTGTTTTTTACTCTGTTTACTTTTAAGTATTCTAATTCTGTTTTGGCATATGTAGCCAACAGTTCATCAGCTTTTTACACTCACACACTTTGCTTGCTAATATTTGCTAGAGGACAGTCAAATATCATGATTTCATTGTTACACAATCGCACTCTGAAGTGGCACCATACAGTTATTGGTGGAAAACAGTGGGTTGCTACTAAGTATTTAGTTAGATGTGTCAATGAGAAATGACTGACTAAAAGAGGAGCTAGAATGCATCCTCGATGAAGCCCAATGAAGCCCAATGGAAGTCAGCTTGGTACCAGCTGTTCCTTTCAGCCTGTGTGATGTGGGTGTTCTTCTTCCATGGGAGATATATATGGGATATATATGGGACCCAGAGTTGTCTTGTTTCATCACACCTTATTGTATGATGATTCATCCATTTATTTCCTTGTATTTCATTGTGCCAGAAGTTATTGTAGGGTCTGGTGCTCCGGCACATGGGAAAACAAAATAAGAATTGTCACATGTGTGGGTTGCGGAAGCAGACTGGTTCAATTGTGGTTAGTCATTCTAGTCCTAACCAGCAGTAGAGAATTGAAGGTGGGCAAAACAGATACCCACAAGTCTTCTCTATGTGGTCTTAGCTGTGGATTGAGGCTGGTGTCTAAAAATATGCCCATGGTGTTCTTTTGTATTAACAATGCGGCTCCTCAATAGACCTAAAACTTCAACATCCAAATCTCAGCCAAGCCAACACTTTGTCGCGTTCTAATCTAGGACCCCGATCAATACTGTGACCTTATGCCCCTATACGGCTATAATCCATTTATACCCCTATAATGGCATAAACAATCAAGAACGATATTTCAGAAACTCGTCTCTGGCCTAACACGATCAGAGCCACATTTCAGAATCTCTTCCTGTGCAGCTCATTAGAGCAGATGACACAGCAGAAGCCACTATCTAAGATTCCTAGATTACACTCCGAGTTCTTCAACAAGATAAAACTCAGCAACCTGGGAAAGCCCCGCTTGCTATGTTTTGATTAGTAATAGAACTCTAATGAGCACTGAGAGACAATCACTTCCTAGTGACATCTTTATTGACGTCTTATGTCCAAAAACTTACGTCAAACAAGGCACCTTTCAGGTATAAATATTACCAACGTTGCCTTAAGCAAACGCTGCCTCAACGACATCGATGATAGCGATGGTGTGGTGAATACAGGAGCAGAACAGCTGTCCCTTACAGAGCCCAGCAGATGCAAGCTGCCCACGGACGCTGCCCCTCCTCCTCCTCGACGCGCTGAGAGAGACGCTGTCTTTTCTCCTGCCGAGAAAATCCAGCTCCGGCGTTTCCAGCCTACTCCTGCGAGTGACTGGGATATCGAGTCCTGGAAGGAGATACAAGACCTCCAACATTCTATTTCAGAGGTATGGTGTTGACTAAACCCTTAGAGAGAATTCTTGAAGCAAACCTTGGCAAAAACAACTTAACTAAAACTGCTACTTACTTACTCCCTCCCAAGTATTAGGCTTAGGTCAGGTACACTGGGGTAGGCGTAGTTAGAAGCACCAGTTGAGTACGTTAGCCTAATGTATATATGAATGTATATATTTTATTTATTTTAACCATTGTGTGGCTAAGAAACAAAATCAATGCTTTTACAGTATTACTTCGCAATCCTCATTTTACTGTACGCACTTTTTTATAACTAGTCTTGCAATTGTGGCAATTCATTTCTCTTGCATGAGAAGAAAGACTGTTCAATAAATAATACCTTTTTATTGAAAATGCCCGTCTCTCTATTTCTCTGCATCTTGGTGAAAGTAATCTGCACAACTGACTGAGTAAAATAACTGTCTATTGTTTCACACGACTCTGGAGATTGACTCTTATTCTAAGGAGCAAAGTTGTCATGTTTATGCGGTTGTTGGAAAACTGAATCCCTTCTTGTCTGTACCAGGGAAGCTGATCACTTCCTATTCAGTCAAGAAAGTTTCCAGTGACCTCTGAGCTAGTTGGTAACAAACCCAATTAAGTTTAGCATAGTCAGTAGAGACCTGGAAGACCGCACTTCTACGTCTATACTACTGTTTATGTTATTCTAATGCGCAGGGCCTATAGGGAAAATAGGAACTACACTACTTGGCGCCCAACGTTTGGTAAGGCGATAAAACTAACGCAAGACGTTAGAGTAACTCAGTCGTGCATTTTTCACACAGACCCCTTTCTACCGTAAATAATCCAATAGACGTCTGGAGTGGGTGAAAGGTTAAAATCCGCCCGAACTTAGTAGGAAGAGATTCCTATGTAAAGCTCTAGTTTATTCAACGTTGAAGGATACAGTGTTCCAAAATATTGTGCACCTAATCTTTGTCTCCTTGGAGACCTGCTCTGCAAAAAATGTCAGACACTGACAACGGAACCGCTGCAGCTGAGCAGGGTCCCGACGGTGTTAATGAACCGGGTGCGATAATCATTCCGGTAAATTTAAGAAAATCTATAACGTCAAAACTTATAGACAATGGACTGACCACACAAGGTGGCACAGTCGTCTTCGTGATAGAGGCACAAGAATATCGGCAGACAGAGGTATTCTATTCATGGATAAAATTTCCAGTGCCGCAACACACGAGTTCCACTATTACAAAATAGGGGATCCACCGGAAGGGTACGCTCCTTTCGATGAGATTGAAATCCCATTAAAATACCAAGAGCACCTGCTCTGTTTTAAAGGCGCCCTAAAACATAATGATCATATTACCAGGCTCGGTCCACTAGGTAGACCAGGAGCAACGTGGCAGGTTCTAGCCAGCTACACACCACATCCGGACATTGCAAAAATGTCAAAAGAAGAGCTGTTAGTACAGCTAAAAACATTAATTAAAATACATAGACCATTAGTCCAATTTGTAATGCAGACTGCTACAGTCCAAACAGCTGGTAACATACCACAGCTGACCCCTCATCAGGGGAACACCAATAAAATTACACCACAGAACATACAATCATGTCTTGGTAAAATACCCATAAAACGGGAAAAAAAATTGTTTTCTGGTTAGCGCAGAAAATTACTCAAATAGAGGCAGTATTTCCGAATACTACCCCTATTGAGAAACACAGAATTCTGACCATCTGCCTTCCAATGGGGGTCGCACCACATGTGGAGGACTGTGACACTTGGGGTACAGTCTTTGCTTCCATTTACACAAAAACACATGGTGTTCCGTCAATGGCGGTAATACCAGATGTGCTAAAAACCATTCAGAATGAATACGGTCCAGAACCTGCTTTAACTCTTGGGATGAAATTACTGAAAGACTTCAAGCAGGTCTCGGCTATATTACTAGCCAATATAAAAGGAGAAGCAGCATCTGTGGCGATCCAGCAGAAGTTGAAGGAAACAGATATAACAGATCAACCAATTGAGCTTGCCAGAATTATAGAAAAATGTTATGAAGAACTAGGTAGAGACAGCTTGGGTGGAAAACCAGTAAAGCCCCAACTGCTCGAAAATCCTGAAAAATTATTTATTAAAAATAATTCAAACACTCCTAAAAAGAGCTGGGATGGAAATAAACAATCCACTCCCAAAGAATAAGTTTTCCAGTCCAGAGGAAGGTCTCCTCGACGGAGGGAAAGAACTCCGACTCGAGAACACCAGTCTCCCCAGAGGGAGCCCTCTGAGAAAAGATATAACCTTAGAAATAGGGATAATTTGAAGAAGCCTGATAGATATCAAAGTATTCATACACGTCCCTCTCGATCTTTTTCGCAGAAATCGGAAAGAAGAGGACGGTCAGACCCAGGAGAGCACACCAAGTCCAAAGACAAGGAACCTGCTCAGAGTAAAAAATCTCAATTTCCAAGAAAGAAGGTAGCGAGTATTAGAGTAATCGAACATGCCGAGAATACTGAGGACACAGTTGAAAAACGGGGAGTGGGCACAGACAATGCTAGGCTAGACAGTGCAGCAGAAATCACCATAGCTCGCAAGATCCTGATGAGTCATCTGGAGACAGTGGAAACGAATGAATACATTCAAGTAGAAACTGCCGACACCAGAGTTAGCGAGCCCCATAAGATATACGAAATAACACTGCGTATAGAGGGTGATAAGACTAGGAAAATAAGAGGTCTATTTTGAGATAAACTCTCAAAAGGCTATGACATTCTGTTAGCTGAAAAAGATTGGCCCCCAGAGTTTGTCAGGGAGTACCCTCGTGGCGAAGAAATGATTATGCCTGCCTTCTCGAATCACATTCCGATTCATACTAAATATATATACGCAAGGAAATGGGCAGTAGCCCAGGCACCAGCACTATATAAAAATCATGTAGGATGGGATGAGGACTCTCCTCCTCACAAAATCCAGCTAAAAAGTCAACCGACTGCACAAAGGCAGTATCCAATTAAGCAAGAAGCTAAAAAACAGGTCAGGGAGATTTTAGATCAACTTGAATACCAGGGGGTGATTGAAACATGCATCTCTCAAATGAATAATCCTTTGTTTCCTGTCTCCAAACCAGACAATTCATATCGTCTAGTTTTGGATTACAGACACCTTAACGCATGTTGCAAAACATTTGCAGTACAAAATTTGCATAGTGCTGTACTAATGAATAACATAGTTAGGAAAAAATATAAAACGACATTAGACATATCAAATGGTTTCTTTTGTCAAAATATTGCGCCAGAAAGCAGATAGTTGACTGCTTTCTCAGTAATGGGGTCACAGAAAAATTTCTGTAGGCTCCCACAGGGATTCAAGAACAGGCCAGGACTATTCTCAGCCAGAGTAACAGAGTTACTAGAAATGTATGATGATGAGGCATTATCTTATGTAGATGATATCTATCTCACAGACGACGACTTGGAGACTCACTTAAAAAGAGTGAACACCATAATACTTGGGTTCGCAGCAGAGGGTTACAAATTCAACTTCAAAAAGTCTCGAATTGAGGAGGAGCTACGCGGGCATCCAAGATGGTTGCGTGAGCAGAGAGCTCCCGAGACCCGCGCCGTCCTCCTTTATCTATCCTTCACCTATCCTGGTCATTTTGACGGGCTTTTGCAGAGCTATCATCGCTGATGCCACTGATCCTTTTCCGGTCGAAATCGGACCCTGGGGACCACTTTTCTGCAACTTACAACTTTCTGGCCTGCCCACGGGCGCGACCGGGGACTCGGCTGCCCACTGTGGCCGACCTGTAATTGAACAACAACGGCTGCCTGGCGTCTGGCCCGCCGGAGGTGTATTGCTTTCACTTTCGGTTTCCTTCCCTTTGTTCCTGTCTCCTCCTACTCTGCCTCGCCTGCTGCCCTCTCAGTCTGCACGATCCTTCTTTGGACTGGCAAGGAGGCCGTGACACCCTTGTCTCAGTGGCGCATCGGAGCTTCGAGACTTTTCTACCTGCTCGTCACCTCCCTTGGCTAACCAGCCGACTCTGAATGCGAGATGGCGACGAAAGTGGAGGCCGAAAGACGTCGGAAGGCTGCGACCCGGGGGGGATCGATCCAGACGAACATGATCGAACGCTATACCCAGCCGAGAGGCTCCCCCGGGACCGTATGCATGGGTGCTGAAGGACTTCAAACCGACACATCGTCTACATCGGAAGTGTCGCTCCAAGATCTTATGGCTGCCATTGCTGGACTCAAGGCTGACATGGGCCAACAATTCGAAGCCGTAGTGACCAAAATAGACACGGTGGCAGTGGATGTGACCCTGATTCGAGCCGACCTGGCCAAAACAAATGAGCGGGTGAAGGCACTGGATCTTAAAACGTCGAGCCTGGTGAACGACATGGCTGAGGCGCAATCCGAAATTGGCAACCTGCGTGCATCGCACAACTTACTGCTCAAGCGGATGGAGGACTATGATAACAGGGCCAGGCGGAACAACATACGCCTCGTTGGTGTGCCGGAAGGCGATGGTGCTGTAGCGACCGATCTTTTGGTCGAGGAACTAATAGTCGCCCAACTGGCTCCGGCAGGACTTAGTAAGTTCTTTGCCGTAGAGCGCGCCTATCGTTTTCCCGGAGGTCAAGTGATGCCGGGGAACCCGCCGAGGCCTATTATCGCCAGGCTTTTTCACTACCGGGACAGGGATGCCATCCTCCAGGCCGCCCGTAAACATGGTCCCCTAAAGTATGACAATAACTCTGTCTCCATATATCCTGACTTCACTCCTCAAGTGCAGCGGCAAAGATCAGGTTTCCTTGGAGTGAAGCGTCGCCTAAGGGACCGGGGACTGAAATATGCCATGCTGTTTCCGGCCCGGCTCCGTATCGAATATCGGGAACGTGCCTATTTCTTTGATCAACCTGAACGTGCAGCCGACTGGTTGGACTCGTTGCCGGCAGACGACTTCGGGAGCGGAGGCCCTGGTGGTGCGGAAGGTGGTGCAGCGGCCCAGGAGTAATAGATGCCCTGGAGGTTCCGACTGAGACTATGCAACGTACTGTACATATTGACTTATTCTCTAATGACTCTCCCCGTGGCGGTGCGGTAACGGGTGATTTCTCCCTTCCTCCTCGGGGGGTTCTTTGTGTAGAAGTATGGGGCGACAGGCACACTGCAGTTGGGGGTGGCTTTTTAGTCAGCAGAGGTGCAGGGAGGGGGGTGTTGCAACGGGTTTGGGTTCTGGGGTCGTTGTTTGGGGACTGGGTTGTGTTTCGTTTGATTTGTTCTGTTCTCTGTTTCATGGTATTTCATATCTTGCAATGACTGTTTATAGTGGGTCCTGCTGGGGGGTGGGTGTGGAATGTTTTTGCCGTAATGGGGGGGGGGTGAAATGCGGATTCTTTCTTGGAACGTAAATGGTTTGGGTGATAGGATTAAGCGGGGCATTGTACTGCAATTCTTGAGGCGCCACGCCCCTGATGTTGTGTTCCTTCAGGAGACCCATTTGATTGGCAATGCTTGCAAGGCCTTAGACCGCCGGGGTTATCGACTGGTTGCACATGCAGGTTTCACCTCGGGTTCCCGGGGTGTGGGTATTATGGTAAAGTCTTCCCTTGCTCTTGCTATTGATGATGTTATCCTTGATGAGCGTGGGCGGTATGCTGCTGTTTCGGGGAGGTGGGAGGGTAAACAGGTCGTGTTTGTTGTTGTCTATATCCCCCAGGGACTGCAAGCTACCACTTATGCTGATTTAGGTAGGACTCTTCTTGGGCTGCCGGATGGCTTGTTGGTCTTGGGCGGGGACTTTAATTCTGTCATGTCCGGCGACTGCGACCGACTACCCCCTAGAGTATTGCCACAGTCCCAGATGTGGCTCAGTGAAATGACTGACACTTTTGGCTTCGTGGATGTCTGGCGCTCACTACATCCCACACTCCAACAATACACTTTTCACTCTGGCGCGCACGGCAGCCTTTCCCGTATCGATTATTTTCTCATGTTAACCTCTACTTTGTCCACTGTTCGCGAGATTCGACATCTCCCCCGGGGTATCTCAGACCACTCCCCCCTGCTGCTTACGATTTCTGTGGGTGGTCTGCCTGGTAACAGAATTCCCCCGATCCCTCCCTGGCATTTTAAAAACCCCCGGCTCCGCTCAGACTTGATTAAGGCAATAGACTGCTATTTTTCTGAAAATCTGGGCTCGGTCATCTCCCCCACTGTTCTCTGGGAGGCCTTCAAGACGGTTATTCGGGGTTCCGCCCTGTCACTCATCGCCACTGAGCGTAGGGTCAAGAGGGAGGCTGTTGTAGCTCTTGAAACCGAAATCACTGCGCTTGAAAGTGAATTGGGTGGGAATGACACGCCTGCACTGTTGCACGAATTGGAATTGAAACAAGCAGACTACAAGGCCTGTGTCACGGATGCTGCTAAATTGATGCGTTCCAATCAACTTGGTCGACTGTATGATGTGGGTGACAAGGCTAGCAAGCTCCTTGCGTGGCTGGATAAGACTGAGCGTGCGAGTCGTGTTGTTCCCTCCATTGTTCGTGATTCTGGTGTGACTGTCTCTGATCCGGGTGAGGTTGTTGAGTGCTTTGTTGACCACTTCCGTACGGTTTATACGCCTGTTAGTGATCGAGATGAGGCCGACTCCCGGTTACTTCTACGTGACATTGCCCTGCCTACTGTGTCTGACGCGGATTGTCTCGCTCTGGAGGCCCCCTTTACTGTCGATGAGATTGCCCTCGCAATTCGTTCCCTTCGCTCGGGTAAAGCAATGGGCCCTAATGGACTCCCCATTGAACTTTACAAACTTTGTCCCGACAAGATGGCCGCCCACTTGCGTCACATGTTTCTCGAGGCGGTTGAGGCCGGATGCCTCCCCCTTGAGCAGCGCCTCGCTACCATAGTGGTCATTTATAAGGATGGCAAACCTCGTGACCGTTGTGCCTCGTACCGCCCTATCTCCCTCCTGAATGCGGAACCCAAAATCCTCGCTAAGGTGCTGGCCAATCGGATGCTTGCTGTGATTTGTGATCTGATCCACCCGGATCAATCCGGTTTCATCCCTCACAGGAACACTGCTCTTAATTTGCGTAGACTCCACAGTGTCCTCGCGAGAGCTTCTATTCTCGCCGAGCCAGCAGTGATCGCCTCCCTCGACGCCACGATGGCATTTGACACCATCGAATGGCCCTATCTATGGGCAGCCCTCGCCAAATTTGGCTTTGGCCCCAACTTCATCGCATGGGTCAAGCTTCTTTATGAACAGCCGCTAGCTCAGGTCGCGGTGAATGGGAGGTGCTCAGACCCCTTCCCCTTGGGCCGTGGCACACGTCAAGGATGTCCCCTTTCTCCGCTTTTGTTCGCTTTGGCACTCGAACCTCTTGCCGCGTGGCTCCGTTGGGAACCCTCGATCAAAGGGATCCGATGGTCCCCTGACCTCGAGGATCGTGTCTCCTTATATGCGGATGACATCCTCCTTTATCTTACTTCCCCCCAGAAGTCACTTAATGTTCTCTTCGACGTCCTCACGTCCTTCGGTAAAAACTCGGGACTGGTCATTAATTGGACCAAGTCCTGTGTCTACGCCATAGCTGGTACTCTACCGCCTCTCCCCCACAGATTTCCCATCCTGGTAGCGACTGACGGTTTTAAGTATCTGGGGGTCCATGTATCCATGATCTCTTCGGTCCGCTATGAGCGGAACTTGTATGCTCCGCTCCGCAGACTGAAGCAGGATGTTCGGCGATGGCGCGATCTGCCCCTATCGCCATTGGGCCGGGCGGCGCTCTTTAAAATGATGTCGCTTCCCCGCTTCCTTTATGCCCTGCAAAATTTCTTCGACCCCGTTCCAGCCCGCTATTTCCATGAAGTCGAGAGTTTGCAGCGGCAACTTATCTGGGATGGCCGTGCCCGCATTGCCTTATCTAAGCTCACGCTCTCCTGGTACGACGGAGGTATTGCGCTGCCGGATATTAGACGATACTACTGGGCCTCGCACCTGAGTGCCATCAACCATGCGACATACTCTCCGGAGCCCGCCCCTGCCTTTGCTTTAGACAAACTGCTGTTGCCCAGTGGCAACTTTAATAGGGCGCTATACTCTAAGGCCCCCTTCCGACTCCTTACGGGCCCAACGAGATGTGCAGTGCGGGCATGGCGAGACGCTACGGTGGCCACGGGCTGGGGTGGTAGACTGACACGTAAGACGCCACTGTATGACTCGGAATGACTGGGCAATCTGTGGAAGACGAAAGGGTTTGAGAAATGGGACATGATTGGGATCAGTACTGTGGGGGACCTTTGGACACGTGGAGCGGTTAAGTCCTTTGAATCACTAAAGCTGGAATACCGGCTCGATGATAGGGAGCACTTCCGATATATGCAGGTGAGACATGCCTTGTCCTCTGTCTTCCCCTCCGGTACGGACGTTCCGCAATCCTCCCCTCTGGAGGATCGAGTCCTAGATGGCCACGTCCCAGACAGTACCATCTCCTTAATCTATAAGAAGCTGGTTAATAACAGAGCCGACCAGCTCGAGAAGCTCCGGGCCGCCTGGATTGCCGACGGACTTGAATTGGACGACGAGGACTGGCAGTCCGCTGTGTCCTCCCCTAAGGAGGTGGCTATTCCGGCACGACTTCGCTTTGTCCAATTGAAAATCCTCCATCGCGTGTATCTCACTGGAATGCGTCTGGTGCGAATGGGTCTGGTTGCAGACGGACGCTGCAAGCGTGGGTGTGGGATGGACGGTACCTTTCTTCATGTTCTGTGGGAATGTCCAATGATTGTAGCGTACTGGTCTAGGGTGCATGATGTTATGAGTCGTGTCACGGGTGTCTCATTGCTTCCTGAGGCGCGTCGTTGTCTGTTGAATGTGTGGGAACCGACTGACTGCACTGCTGCCCAGACACTTTGGGTCACCCTAGGCAATATGATCGCGAAGAGGGATATTGCGCAGCTCTGGGGCTCCCCCAGGCCGCCAGTGCTAAATGCCTGGAAAGAGAACATGGACTGGTCCATGTTCCGAGAGAAGACGGTATATGAGGCCCGGGGGCGTCCAGGGAAGTGGTCCAGGGTTTGGGCTCCCTGGAATACTTACCGTGGAGACATCTGTTCTCCTCCACTTGACTATGAAGTCCCTCTACCCTCCTCTCCGTGATTTGCGTTCCTCTCCTCTACTTACCACATGCTTAGCTCTCTTGTGCGCGCCACCCCCCCTTACCCTCGTTATCTCTCCTACATTCATTCCCCCCCTCCCACCTCCAGCAACCCTTGCCACTATGATACCATGTGTTTGTTTGTTTGTGTTCCATTTCGACAAAAAACATAAAATTAAACCTTTCTTATCCTATTTGTATGATATTACGCTCTTGCCGATAATGTTGATGTGATAGAATGCTCCAGCAACGTACTGCCTCGTATTGCGCTGTTCGCTCAGCTTGTTTTTGTCATAGCGGCCGGCCCTGTGGGGTTGTAGGCAGACGCTGTGTATTGTGCATTTGTAAATAAAGGTTTAAAAAAAAAAAAAAAAAAGTCTCGAATTGCTCATCTGACAGTATTATTTTTAGGATACGAATTATCAAGTGAAGGAAAAAGTCTAGCGGACAACTTCTTAGAGAAGTGCGCTGTGCTCCAAGCACCAAAAACGGTGAAGAACTTACAATCGATTCTAGGTTTTCTGAATTTCGGAAGAACATACATTCTAAATTATGCGGAGAGGGTTAAACCTCTCTACGAACTAATTAAACCTGATTTAAACCGATCACTTGGACTCAAAAACACACAGAAATTTTGACATCACTGCAAACAGACATGTTAGCTAAAACAAAATTATATACACGTGATAACACACGCGACCTTGTAATCAGAGTCATCCCAGGAAGATGCGGATTCACGTACCTAACCTCTAATGAGGGAGAAACTGTACCAAATGCTTACAAATCACACTTGTACACACAAGCAGAAAAACATTCAGTCCCACAGAAAAACTGTGAAAGCATAGAAACTGCATTAGCGAGTGAACAAGAACTAGCACATGGCAGAAGGATCAATATCCTCACAGCGGAATCCGCCTTCGAGGCGATATTCAGCCCAGTAAACCTGCCTGCAGTGTCACTGGATCCGAAATGGATACAGTGTGTAAATTCTCTTGGAGCGGAAGATGTGAAATACTATTTCGCCCCGCAACTGGAAAAACTGAATGATTTGACTTATGAAGAAGAATATGCTCTGCCAATCGAAATTCTGCCTCTCCAACAATACTCCTGTATAATCTATACAGATAGATTTGTACAGCATTTCAACGTAGAGAACAAATCCAACGATGCAGCCTGTGCGATTTTTAAAGGTCGCTGGCTGTGCGGTAAATTCAGACCGAAAATAACAAAAACTGAATCAGTGAGAAACTGTTCGGCTCACAGAGCTGAAACCAGATCTTTAAGGATGGCGCTTGAAAATCCGGAACGTGAATTCCCGACACTAATCGTGTGCGATTCGCATTTTTGCGTCAACTCTTACAATAATAAGTTGCAGAGCTGGATTAAAAATGATTACAAAGGTGACACAGGTGCCACAATCAAGCATAAAATGCTTTGGAAACAGGTAGTTCTTTTACTGAAAGAACTACAAAAGACTCACGTGATACACACTCTGAGTCATCAACGTGATGGCGTTCACGTTGCATGGAATTAATTGGCTAATACAGCCATAGCGGAAGCAACGAAACCGGCTTCCGTAGCCACAAAAAAGCGTTCAGAAAAATACATAGATGGGGAAACCATGCTGGCAGTAAAAACGTCCTTAAAAGGCGACTGTGCAGCACTACCCGTGAACTATCCACTCAATTATGCATACGTAATTGATGCAAACTCCGTTCCTTTTGCTCGAATCCCTGGAGTGGGGGATAGGGTAATTCCAAACACGAACCGGAGAGGTTTCCTCACACAGGAAGCACATATGGGGTTGGGTCTGATACACCAAACAATCAGGGACTCTCTGAAAGAATTACAATCAGAGTACTGGTGGCTGGGAATGAGCGTAGATATTCATTGTTTTGCAAAAAATTGTGAAGACTGCAACAGAGATCGCAGTGGAGAACCGGCCAGCGTAGCGTCCGGAACCCTAATAGAAAGCATAAGGCGATCTATTTGCATACTCAAACAAGAGAAATGCGTCCCATTGTTTATCATTAAGACAAAATCCACTTAAAAAATGTTGGCCCCAGCGCTCGGCTGACGCCAGAACGGTTATAAAAGATCTGCGAGTCTTTATCGGCACAAACGCAATTGCCATGTTCCATTCTGACCAGGGTCCTGCTTTCAGCTCTCAAGCTTATAAGGAGGCCATGGCCAGCATGGGCGTTGGCTTGCGATACTCTTGTCCATCACTCCCCGAAGGGAACAGTGTAGTGGAAAGAAAAAACCGGGACATAAAGCAATCTATAACAGCGAAGGTATTAGGTTCGGGTGATGGGTGGGTCAAACATTTAATAAGTGTCCAGTTGAGTCTTAACAATTTGCCAAGAAATTCTCTAAAAGGTTTCAGCCCATATGAACTATTGTTTGGAACTAGAATGTACATTCAGGACTTAGATAGTCAGGTATCAGTGGTAAAAGATAAGAATAAAGACTTTGACATCAAAGACCGTTTGGCTTAAAGTTAAAGTTAAAGCAACAGCCAGCTATCACTGATGAGGCACCACCAGCCCCAGCAAGGCCTGTCTGGATTCCAAAGATTGGGGATCTAGTCAGAGAAAAAATAGCGGTGAAGAAGGAATTTGGGCCTTCTTACAGAAAAGCAGTACCTGTCTTAGCAATCAAATGAACAAGATCAGTAGTACTACCGCCCCTTGCTGGTAAAAAGGAGAACAGAGTTGTATCAATCGACCTGGTAAAAACACAAGCATGTGGCCTATAATCAATAGTAGGCCCAGTGGACTCCAGAGAAACAACAGAATACCCAAACTTGCAACAATTCAAGAGGTTCAAACTGAAAGACTAATCACATTTGATAAACCTGCAGTGCAGGCAATAATGCCCTGGAACTCGTGCCTCTTGAAACACAGATTGAAACAGTTCGTCATGAAACACCAGTCTACAATGACGTGGCATCAGAATGTGCTACTGAAAGACAAATTGAGAGAAAAATCCCAACAATTGACAGAACTGCCTCTGGTTACTTCATCAATTTCGATAACTTTTCTGAGGATCAAAGCAACCCAGAAGTGATGCCAGAAACAAAGACTTTTAAAGAAAAAACAACAGAACTCTTTCATCAACTCAAGGAAATTTACCGTATATATCCATGGTTAGAGTTCTGGTTTAGTCTAGGTGTATTTTTCCTCCTGCTTTGGCTCATCATGGTACTTTGTTTGGGAAAAATTCATTGAGGGAAAATACAGTTCAACTTAGTCCTCAAACCACATAGATCATCCCACGTGAAGAAAAGAGAACTGTCAACAGTAAATGTCACAGCAATTCCAATACCCGGCGGGGTAGTATGGGACAAAACTGACTATGAAATATATGGTCCGGTCGAAATCCTGAAATATCCTCACCAGTTCAAGGTTTCCTTAAGTGACTTTGTAAAACCTAGTACATTTTCTGATGATTGGGATTTTGAAAGTATTAATAATATGATGTCTGATTTAGTGTTGTCGGCAAGATTTACAGAACATGAATATTTACAAGGTTCGTCTAGTTATGAACAGATGTTCTGCTTCACACACTATGGTGATCATTACTTGCATAAATCTGCACAACCTGGAAATGGTTTTAAATATAACCAATGGGAACATTGTGCTACTCCACCTAGAAGCAGTTCTAAAACATTCTATGAGAAATTTCAGTACTTCTCAGGGTTTAATACCAGTGATGCAGAAACGTTTTATTATAAACTGTTAGACAAAACTGGATTGAAAACTATGCTGACTAATACTAAATTGATATATTCAGAAGCATTTTATGAAAAAATGATGACATTTGGTTTGATTATTGGAAAAATAACATTGAAACAAAAACAATCTGGGGTACAAAAGATTGGCAGGTACAAGGCATAGAAGCATTATTTCGAGCCTGCATGATCCCAGAACAATTAATGTTCTTAAATGACACAATTCACCAAACAACCTGTCTTGGCCTAGCTAAGATTAAAGACCGTAACAAACCGTCTATTCCAAAGCCAATACCTGATAATGCAACAACAGATATTGAAATAGACGTATCTAAAATTTTACATCTAAACAGAACACATTCTGATTGGAAAAAGTGGTTAATCTGGCCTACTGACACAAACAACTGTCAAGATAGATTCCTGAATAAAACACAGGGGTTAACAATGTCCAGACCAGACCCTAGATACTCCCAGAGACAACATCCAGGGATAGTAACAACATACAGTGTAGGGAAGCTGTGCCTTGAATGGCTAGAATCATCCACACTGGCAGAAATTAAGCTACACTTATCTTTACTTAAAGATGGTGCTGATTTGCGCGATTTCATTCTGGGACCTCGCAGACAGCGTCAAAAACGTTTCATAGCGACCAGTATATATGCGGCTTACAACGAGGCTTGGAAAGTCACACAAATTGAAACAGCAGAAAAAATACGAGAAATTGATCGTATTAATTTGGAAAAATCACTTTCTGTTGTGGACAATGGGTTAATGACTCTGTCCTCCAGAATATATTCACTGGACAGTATTGTATCATCTGCCATAGATATAATAGACAAAGACTAATGTTACAACATGGCCAGTCACAATTGCGTTCTATTGTACAGTTAGGCTGGACGCTGCAAAATCTTCGTTCAGGCTATGTGCCGTCGCGTTTAATCAACACAACGTCATTGTTTTCCATCTTTAACCTTACTGATAAACAAATCAGCTTGGCACAGAAAGGAGCAGACTATACAATCCTGAGCATCGAAAAACTTGAGAGATTACCTTTGACAATGTCAGAAAGTCCTGTCATTGAATGGATAATACACGGGATTATCACAATTCCGATAACAACTTTCCGATTTAAAAATTGCCTTGAATACATACCAACTGGCCAGTATGAACGTTTGGGTAAAGGATACATTAAGTCTGCATGGAAATTACCATACACACACACATGCTATAGTGACAGCAACAAAAATGTATTTCTTAGTGGTGAAAACTGTAAACATTCACTAAGCGGTATACTTTTGTGCCAAGGTATTAATTTACACGGAGCCTGCGAACGAAATTCAAGCAACCTTTCATGCCACCAACATGTCACACCTGCAACGCAGATAGAGCCTTTCTTTAAGCAACTCTCGAACTGGAGTTACATTCTAATAACGGATCACAGCTGTTGTGGCATTTTGCCATGGAAAGCATATCTCGTTCAAATAACTTCCATGGTCAAATGCTGTATGCAAGCATTGTTTCCAAACGGCCCTGGAGACTCAGAGACTCCCATACGGCCTCGTTTGAATGTCTCTTCTATACAAATTGATACTTTAAGCAAAATGAAGTCTGTGCTTTTGCAGACAACAGTGCCCATCACGTCATCAAAAGAGACGTATGATCTCCTAGTTGCAAGGACAACATCAGAGATTCATGACCTTTTATCAACAAATTGCCCCGTGCATTTCACAGAAATGCTTAGCCAAATTCTTAACATGTCGAGTGCCGTAGGCATCCCAGGAGTATTTAAGACCATTTTTACGGGACTGTTAACACCATTCAAAGCAATTCTAGGAATCATTCCTAATTTTGTCCATTCAGTCTTTGGCGGCATACCCCTGATTTAGGGACTTGTAGCAGGCATTTTATTTTTGACCCTCCTGCTCCGATATGGCAAGCCAAAACTCAGACATGACTCCGACAAGGATGGAAGAAACGATCCTAGCAATACGCTACCGGGACCGAATAACTAGAGTCCTTGGATTGGCCAGGCTGAGAGATCTGACAATTACCTGGTTTCTTTCATTCAGACCTATATGGCAGAACTGCATCTTACCTGTGCTTCGATGTATGTTATGCGGAGATGAATGCGTGTTAGACATCTGTCTTGCACTTCCATCAGCAGTACCAATGGATATCGATACTTTGCTAAGTCCTATAACGGCTCACGCATTGTGTTGTCCCCAGCGGCTACCAATCCTGATGACGGCATTCGTTGAGACTCCTGTGCTACGACTAGGTGGTGACAGTGGAGCGAGAAATAAAAGCAACATCACCCAGGTACGACCTTCTGTGAGCATTGCTGATCCAGACTTTGATGATAGCAATCATTCTCACACCTGCCAAGTTACAGCACTATCGAACTTGGTCGAACTGTCACCTGATTTTGTAGACCAATTCTTTGAGAGCCTGTCTGATATGATGTTCTCCCCGAACAGAAACAATAATTTTTGAAAAGCATTCCGACACACAGCGTTCCCATGAACTCTGAATTCGGCCTTCAATTTTGATCCACAAAAACTACTAAAAAGTGTCGGAACTATATTCCCCCGTTCACCAGAATTTTTTTTTATTTGAATTGACCTATTTTTCAAAATATTTACCTTTTTTTCTGGCACAAAAAATTCGTTGCTTAAAGTAGAACTATTCATAAAGAACAGAACTTCTATTTTTAGGTACTTCTAGAGACATAATAACTTTACATCAGCCTCTAGCACATGTTACAGCAATTTCATTTATATGTGATGAAATTATCTCGCCCTTCTTTTCTGTATAAAGAGATATTTCATGTGTAATTTTTTCGCAAAATCGTTCACTGATTACATATGCTATAATTTAGAATGATTTCTATGCTTAAAGACATACAGTACAAATAATTCCATGTATTTCAAATACGCCATTTCAAATGCGAATATGTATTTTGGGGTGGATAATGTTACACATGCATCTTATTGCTATAGTTTTTAGTAATTTGATGGACATAAATTCGTGGAGTGGGTGTCGCGTTCTAATCTAGGACCCCGATCAATACTGTGACCGCACTGAGAGATGATCACTTCCTAGTGACATCTTTATTGACGTCTTATGTCCAAAAACTTACGTCAAACAAGGCACCTTTCAGGTATAAATATTACCAACGTTGCCTTAAGCAAACGCTGCCTCAACGACATCGATGATAGCGATGGTGTGGTGAATACAGGAGCAGAACAGCTGTCCCTTACAGAGCCCAGCTGCCCCTCCTCCTCCTCGACGCGCTGAGAGAGACGCTGTCTTTTCTCCTGCCGAGAAAATCCAGCTCCGGCGTTTCCAGCCTACTCTTGCGAGTGACTGGGATATCGAGTCCTGGAAGGAGATACAAGACCTCCAACATTCTATTTCAGAGGTATGGTGTTGACTAAACCCTTAGAGAGAATTCTTGAAGCAAACCTTGGCAAAACCAACTTACCTAAAACTGCTACTTACTTACTTCCTCCCAAGTATTAGGCTTAGGTCAGGTAAACTGGGGTAGGCGTAGTTAGAAGCATCAGTTGAGTACGTTAGCCTAATGTATATATGAATGTATATATTTTATTCATTTTAACCATTGTATGGCTAAGAAACCATATCAATGCTTTTACAGTATTACTTCGCAATCCTCATTTTACTGTACGCACTTTTTTATAACTAGTCTTGCAATTGTGGCAATTCATTTCTCTTGCATGAGAACAAAGACTGTTCAATAAATAATACCTTTTTATTGAAAACGCCCGTCTCTCAATTTCTCTGCATCTTGGTGAAAGTAATCTGCACAACTGACTGAGTAAAATAACTGTCTATTGTTTCACACGACTCTAGAGATTGACTCTTATTCTAAGGAGCAAAGTTGTCATGTTTATGCGGTTGTTGGAAAACTGAATCCCTTCTTGTCTGTACCAGGGAAGCTGATCACTTCCTATTCAGTCAAGAAAGTTTCCAGTGACCTCTGAGCTAGTTGGTAACAAACCCAATTAAGTTTAGCATAGTCAGTAGAGACCTGGAAGACCGCACTTCTACGTCTATACTACTGTTTATGTTATTCTAATGCGCAGGGCCTATAGGGAAAATAGGAACTACACTACAACTTCAGATACACCATTTGTTTCTGCCTGTCCAGACGTATGGCTTCTTTTTTGTTGTGATGCCACAGCCAATGGTCCAATATGCTTCAAAATCACCCATCATTGCCCACAAACCCAGTCAAAGTGGAGGCAAAGCTACATCAAATTTAATTTTAGACCTGCAACCTTGCCACCCTCCACAGGTAGCCTTTGTCAGTTGGTTTCATATTACACCTTGACCAAAAGGTTTGATGGGATTAATGATTCATTCAAAGTTTTTGGATGGTGTGCACTCTCTGCTACAAACACTCTTGGTAGTGTTAGCCTTCTATGATTGAATTTTGCACAATTACATTTACCACAAATGTTTACTTGCAGACACTTAAATATTGAAAGTTTGTAAACGTGATTCCATTGAGACACTGTCAATAGTACAGCCAGAGGCGTACACAACGGCAATAAAAATGATACTTAGGTGAGCAATGAATACTGAAAACGTCCATTTAAGCAGGGATTAATGAGGTCTTATTAAATTGATCATAGCCCTGCCTGCTATTTCCCTATTCACTACTGTACAGGATTTATTTGCTAAATGAATTTTTAAACTGTAGACTTAAATAATCTTGTTTTAGACAAACAGGTGATGACAGGTCAAGGTAGTGCTGCTCTTAAAGCATTTTTCAAAATATGCAAAATATTCAAAATAACGTTTAAAAAATAATTTTTGAAATGCCTTAGTTTTAATGATGTAACCAATGAACTAATGAAGTTGCACCTAAAATGAGTAGGGTTTTATTGTTAAAATTGGACAAGTGGTTTTTGGATAATGGTATTGTGGCCGAGGCACAATATGGTTTTTAGAAAGGGGTTAGGTACGTTAGAACAGAGTATCAATCTGGAGCTTTTAGTTGGAAAATATACACGAGTTAAACAGGGTCGGCTTTTTATATGCTTTGTAGATTTGAGCAGCGCCTTTGATTTGGTGGATCATGGTGTTTTATGGCCTGTTTTACTCAACCTTGGTGCCCCAAAATCAATCAATCAATCAATCAATCAGAGTACTTGTAGAGCATGCTGCTTACCCGTGAGGGTCTCAAGGCACTGAGGGGAGGGGGTGCTGCTACTGCTCGAAGAGATGGGTCTTGAGGAGTCTTCTGAAGGCCAGTAGGTCTGCTGTATGTGGGTTGGGAGGGTGTTCCCTGTCTTGGCGGCGAGGTAGGAGAAGGATCTGCCACCGGAGGTTGAGCGTTGAATGCGGGGGACAGCGGCGAGGGCGAGGCTGGCGGAGCGGAGCTGGCGGGTGGGGGTGCATAAGCTGAGTCTGCTGTTAAGGTAGGCTGGTCAGGCGTTGTGGAGTGCTTTGTGTGCGTGGGTGAGGAGCTTGAAGGTGATCCTCTTGTCGATGGGGAGACAGTGTAGGTCTCTCAGGTAGGGGGTGACGTGGCTGCGGCGGGGGACGTTGACGATTAGTCGAGCAGAGGCGTTTTGGATGCGTTGTAGTCGTTGTAGGTGTTTGGCTGGGATTCCTATATAGAGTGTGTTGCCGTAGTCTAGTCTGCTGCTGACGAGGGCCTGTGTCACCGTTCTTCTTGTTTCGGTCGGGATCCACTTGTAGATCCTGTGGAGCATGCGGAAGGTGTTGTAGCAGGAGGAGGAGACGGAGTTGACCTGCATAGCCATTGATAGGGAGGAGTCGAGGATGAATTCTAGGTTGCATGCATGGTCGGTGGGTGTTGGTTCTGTTCCCAGTGTGGCTGGCCACCAGGAGTCATCCCAGGCTGAAGGGGTGGGTCCGAGGATGAGTACTTCCGTCTTGTCCGAGTTCAGCTTCAGACGGTTGCTCTTCATCCATTCGGCGACGGCCTTCATTCCTTCGTGGAGGTTGGTTTTGGCGGTGTGTGGGTCCTTGGTGAGGGAGAGGATGAGCTGGGTGTCGTCGGCGTAGGAGATGATGTTGAGGTCGTGCTGGCGGGCCACTTGTGCGAGGCGGGACATGTAGATGTGGAATAGCGTCGGGCTGAGGGATGAGCCCTGGGGGACGCCGCAGATGATGTTGGTGGCTTCGGATCAGTAGGGTGGGAAGCGGACGCTCTGGGTTCTGCCGGAGACAAAGGACGTGGTCCAGTCAAGGGTCTTCTCTTGGATTCCGGCTTCTAGGAGGCGTGTCTTTAGAGTGCAATGGCAGACAGTGTCGAAGGGGGCCAATAGGTTCAGGAGGATGAGGGCTGATGTTTCGCCGTTGTCTAGTTGGTGCCTGAACTCGTCTGTGGCAGTGATGAGGGCTGTCTCAGTGCTGTGGTTTCGTCTGAATCTGGACTGGGACGGATCCAAGATGTTTTGTCATACAGGTGGCTGGCCAATTGCCTGTTGACGATTTTCTTGATGCCCTTTGCCAGGAGCGGGAGCAGGGAGATGGGCCGAAAGTTCTTCAGGTCCTTAGGGTCCGCCTATGGCTTCTTGAGTAGATCGTTGATTTCAGCGTGCTTCCGGCTTTTCAGGAATGTCGCTGTTTCGAAGGAGATATTGATGATTTTCCATAGTTGGGGTGCGATGGCTGTGTCTGCCTTGTTAAATACGGGGTGTGGGCACAGGTCTAACAGAGATCCTGAGTGGATGGAGACCTTGCGTGTCTCGTCGTCGTTGACGTTGGACCATGAGGTCAGGCGGATGGCGCTGGTGGTGTTCGTGTGGGATTGAAGCTGTCGTGGATGTCAGCGATCTTGCGGTGGAAGAAGATGGCTAGAGAGTCGCACAGTTCTTGTGAGGGCGGGATGTTGTTGCATTGGCGCTGGGGTTGGAGAGTTCCTTTACGATGCTGAAGAGCTCTTTGCTGTTGTGTGCGTTGTTATCCAAGCGGTCTTTGAAGGAGGATCTCTTGGCTAATCTGATGAGGTGGTGATGTCTGAGGGTGGCGTCCTTGTGGGTTGCATGGTTGTCCGATGTGCGTTCGCGGAGCCATATTTTCTCCAGTTTCCGGCATGCATGTTTGGATGTCTGGAGCTCGTTGGTGAGCCAGGTGGCTCTCTTGCTGGTGTGGCTGTTGGAGGGTTTCTTGAGCGGGGCTAGGGTGTTGGCACAGTTGTCGATCCACTGTCTGAGGTTGCGTACTGCGGCGTCTGGGTTGGTGGGGTCGGTGGGTGGGTTCTGGTCAAGGGTGGTGATCAGCCGTTCTTCGGTGACTTTGCTCCAGCAGCGGCGAGGCAGCTGTTAGGTGTGTTGGTGCGTGGTTGGTTCCTTGAAGGTGAAATTAATGCAGCGGTGGTCGGTCCTGTGGAGTTCGGTGGTGTGGTCGAAGGCGACGTGGGTGCCTATGGAGACGACGGGGTCCAGTATGTGGCCGGAGGCATGGGTGCGGTGATGAGTTGTTTGAGGCCGAGGTTGGCGAGGTTGGCGATCAGGGTGGAGGAGTTGGCGTCTTTGTTGTTCTTGAGGTGTAAGTTCAGGTCCCCGAGGAGGATGCAGTCCATGGAGGCTAGTGCGTGGTTACTGGCGAGGTCGGCGATGCAGTCGCTGAACTGAGCCCGGGGTCCGGGGGGTCTGTAGATGAGTGTTCCTCTGAGGGTGGTGTTGGGTTCGGTGCGGATCGGGAAGTGCAGGTGTTCGGCGGTGTGGAGGGTGCTGTCTGCATGGGTGGCAACCTTGAGGGTGGACTTGTGGACGATGGCCATTCCTCCTCCGTTCCGTTGGTGTAATCCCTGCCGGTGATCTTGTAGCCGTCCGGGATTGCTATGGCGATGTCGGGCGACGAGGAGTCGTTCCACCAGGTCTCGGTCAGGAAGGCCACGTCTGGGTCAGAGGTGTCGAGCAGATCCCATAGCTTCACGGCATGTTTGCGTGCGGAGCGGATGTTGAGGAGTATGCAGCGGAGGTGATTGGGTCCAGTCCTTGGAGGTTTGGTGGTTCTGTCGCAGATGAAACTGCAGGTGCGGCAGGAGAAAGGTCTGTGGGTCTGTTTTGGGGTGGCCTGGAAGCAGGTGTGGTTTCGGCCGGCGTTGAGTGCGTGGAGGCTGCTGGTGTCGTAGTGGAGTCTGGTGTTGTGGCATTTGCGGGGTCCAGGGATTCTGGAGCTGGGCATGGCCCAGGCGCGAACGGGCGCATCCCTTTGCGAGCGCAATTTTTGCATTTGGGATTCATCATCCCAAATGCAAACATCGCTGTTATAGAATTCGCAAATTTGCGAGCAATTGCATTTATGGAATCTCTATTTGAGATTCCTTAAATGCAATTCATGATACATTTAAAAAATGCAAATTCGCAATTTTGGGCCGCTATTTACCGCGTAGTCAGACCTCGTGGTAAATAGCGGAAACTTAGAAAAATGCACTTAAGTGCATTTTACTAAGTTGTATGTTACACACACACACATATCCTTGGGACATGTGTGTGCATAACACCAGCGTCCAATGTCATTTTAGGGGTGCAACAGGGTGTCCTTTGGACACCCCTGTACCCTTGTAATCGCAATTTCAAAATGCGAATCGCTAATAGCGATTTGCACATTGATATGTCTTCCCATTCATTCCTATGGGCCTTTAGGCCCATAGCAATGAATGGGGCGTTATTCCTTATTTGCGATTAGAAATTAGCTAATCGCAAATAAGGAAGCTGTAGGAATCGCAAAATAAATTGCGATTTGAACATGAATCCCGTTTTGCGTGTCTGTAATAGCGATTCCTTAATAATCGCTATTACTTACTCGCAAAACGGGCCTTTGATGAATCTAGCTGTTTGCACTTTATATTTTGCACTTCAGAAGCCTATGTGTCCTGGCCTTCTGTTATCAAAATTATGTATTGATGCTATGAGTCTATTGTTTACATTAGGAGATATGCTGCAGTTTACGCACTTTATATTTTGCACTTTCTGAAACTCCGTATTTTGATTTTTTGTCTCCAAATTTTGTAAAGCTGCTATGTGTCTACTGTTTACATTAGGAGAAGAAACGCAGTGTATGATGTCTAATTGAATCAGTATTTGCACTTCATTTTTTAATATGGATGTCGACCTTTTATCAACTGTTTTTAACATGTTATGTGACTATATATTGTGCTTTTATGGTTGTATGTCCCAACCGAATAAAGCTTATTTTGAATTGAGTTACCTAAGTCATATAGAAGTTTAGATAATGCCATGAATAGTTATGCCACATTTAAGTGTGGTACATCATTTTGTTAAAAATGTATGCTGTTTCTTGTTCTCTGTTCAACTACTGCCACTCTTTTCCTGTCTCAATCAGTGTCCTGATGAATAATCAACTCTACTTATATTCAGCGAAGAATCAAGCAGATGACGTCAATGAATTAGCATTGTATAATGTCCTGTTAGTATGTATTGTGAATGAGGCTTCTGAGATGTACCCAAAGTATCATTTTCAAGGACCTTCACTGGAATTTCAACAGAAGGCGTGTGAGTTCTATGAACCATAGTTCAAGAAAAGATTTGTTTCTATTACACATCGCCAGAGTGCAGTTTCTTAGGACACAATGAAAGATTTCTCTTAACTTAAGAAATGGTTTAGTGCTTAAATAATTGTGTAGTTTATATTTATTACGTTGTTGTTCCTGATTTGCCAAATGCAACTCTAACCATGATCATACCATGCTGAATTTGCAGAATCTACTAATAGCTTGAATGATTTTGACATAAAACCTCTGGGTTCTTGTGTTTGGTGGGCTTACTTTCCTTTTTGTCACTGATGGGATACTTTGTCATTTTTCCTTGTAAATGTACTGTTATGTTGGTGCTCTTTAGGAGTCTGTGTTAGAAGGTGGTTTGGTAGTTGGTGCATGTAGGTAAATACAGCTAGTACCAACACCACAATCACAAATACAGTCCAGTCAAGTTTAAAAAAAGTAGTCTTTGTTCAACCATTGGTAACTTGGCTCATGTGCAGTCAGGCTTAACTCAGGAGACAGGTGTGTAAAGCATTTAAAAACACCAATAACAATAAATAGGCACCGCACACAATAAAATTCTTACACCAATTTATGAAAATAAGAAAAAAAAGATGAGTAAAATGTCACAGAAACGACTAATTTATGAATTTTTTAATTTTAAATACTTTCTACTGCCTAACAGCCAAATGCTCCAACTTGGAACATCTGGTCATGCTTGACCAGGACAAAGTCACAGTTTCAGGCCAACCGTGATGGAGCACGGGTCGGATACGATGCACAGTAGGGACGCGCTTTTCTTTTTACCTTCTGACTTAGCCACTTTTTTGAAGTTTTTTTTTCTCAACGTTGAGCGAGGCTCCTCATCAGGCCGCTTTGCAGTTTGATAACAGTGGTTTGCTTCAGCATGAGGCCTTGGTGAACTCCTGGAGATCTCATCAACTAAGAATGAGGCCCTGGTGATCTGTTCTCATTGGCTGCGGCAAGGCACTCGGCGTGTGGCAGCACCCTTTGAGGATGACTTGGAGAGCCCCTGACAACACAGATGTTGGGGCCGTGAGAGTAGTTGTCTGCAGACCCCGGAGCTGGAGGAGCCATGTGGAACTTAGCAGCTGGTGAGGCCTATTGCGCCGTGGACCTATCGGATCCTCATGTCCTAGACTGATCCCTTTTCTGCTCTCCACTGGTCGACCCGGTGTGGGTCTTTGCTGCAGTTGAACGCTTCTGGGAGCAGGGGCCACCCTAGTGGAACTATTCATCCACAGTTTTAATGGGCAGTGGGGTGCCGGACTGAGCCATAATACCGGTGGCCCTTGGACCTTACCTCTCGCCATCTCTTGAGCGCAGGCCAGCCCTGGGTACAGTGTGTATTCTACTGATCACCTCTGGCAAGTGAGGTGTGAGTTGCAGAACGTAACCGCTCTGCGGTGAGGGTGCGGCGCGGCCTGCGCAGCACTAAGGCACAGCAGCTTTCCACCTGGGGACCGGTAGTCCACCTATCCCTTAACAACCACCTAGCACCGGCGTCTCCCATTTCTAGAGGCCCTACGCATCTCTTGGTTGAACTTGCTTGCTTGCCCCACAATGGCTGCGGCCAACAGCAAAAAGGATAGGTCTGTGCAAGACCTCCTACAGAGGGCGACCGGGGACACCTCCGGCTTTGGTGCAACGCCCGCAGGGGAAGGTCCGAACAACGCAGTCACTAGGGAGTTCTTGGTGTCCCTGTTTGCCTCACAAAGGGAGGATATTTTGGCAATCAAGACAGAACTGCAGGCGGTTCTCCGTGAGGTCAGGAGAGATGTGGATGCGATGTGTGGGCGCGTTGACGTCCTGGAGGATTCCACATCTGTGAGAGATGAGGAGATTGCAGTGCTCCAACAGGAAGTCATGCGGCTGCGGGATCAAAAGCTGGATCTCCAAACTCACTTCCTGGACCGAGAGAAAAGATTTGTAGGAACAATACATGCATTTGGGCGGTCACAACAGGGGCGGAGGGGGAATACCTAGTGGGCTATGTCCAGGACCACTTCCGCACAGTCTTGGGCACCCCAGCAGAGTCCTCAGTTAAGATAGACAGCTGCCACCCAGTTGGTCCCCCTTGTCAGTCGAACCGTCCTTCTGCAGACATTCTTATATGCGTCCACAACTACACTGTGAAATAGGACATCCTCAAAGCGGCCAGCGCTAGTCAACCTCTACACTTCAGGGACCATGCCCGCAACTCTTCTAGGACCTGGTGGCCAGTACTATCCAGAAGAGAAGATACTACTGCCCCATTACTAACCATCTTCACTCGCAAAATATCTCTCATGCCTGGGGCCACCCGTTTTGCCTCCTCTTCCATCTCAATGGGAAGCTGTACCAGGTCACTTCACTGATCGAAGCCTGCAAGGTGTTGAAGCTCTCCCTCGATGACTTGCCTTCTCACCCAGATGCCACGGAGCGGGGCACACAGAGACCTCTGGGACGCGGGCTTTGGGCCGGCAAAAATCTGGAACGCCTCTGCCCAACACGGACATCATGATCAAGGAACAGTCTGCTGTTCTCCAGACACTGACAGGTGCAGGAGGGGGCTCATTGGACATTAATGATTGAGGGTAATGTGCCTTTGGGGCTACACTGTCTTCTGTTGGTCCGCTGGGAGCGGAGGGGGTTCTTTGCTTCCTTCTGAAGATGTCCCTCATTCCTTTGGCAGTTCCCTTTGAATACTGTCCATCTTCCGAGATGGACTTTGTGTTGCTTAATTGTTATGGGGTTTCTTTGTTTTGTTCAAGGGTGGGGTGGGTCCTCCCTCCAGTGAGCTTTTTATCCAGGGTCCCTGTCACAGGGCTTGCCTGTCCGCACCTACACACTCAGTCCCCTATGGGATCCGATCACCACTGCTGGTCAAAGAGCCTTAGCTAGGGCATCTGATGGCTTTTCCACCACTGATGGCAGTCCAGGTAGTTAGTTTTAATGTCAGAGACCTTAGCAACCCCACTAAAAGGAAAGCTGTGCTATCCTTGCTTGAAAGTACACAAGGGGAAGTGTGCCTACTCCAAGAAGCTCACCTCCTCCACAGTGATACACACCGCATGCAACATAGAGAATTTCCTGTGCAATTTTGGTCTTCGGGAAAAATAAGAAGGGGGTGGCCATTCTTCTATCCAAATACTTTAGAGGCTCAGTGGTGGGTACAGTGGCAGAGATTAAGGGGCACCTCCTTGCGCTGCGATTATACCACTATCAGAATAGCTTCACTCTACTCCCCCAATGAACACCAAGAGAAGTATCTGTTGAATGCCATGGCCGAGGTGCTGCGTACACCTGGCTCCCTGGTCGTGGTGGGGGGAGACCTGAATTTGGTTATGGATGTGAGGATGGGAGGGCGTGGCTCGACGGTTGCGGAGTTAGAGATGCATGGCGCTGTTTGCACGCCGCCGAAAGGGATTACTCCTTCTATTCTTCTGCCCATAAGACATATGCTCACCTGGACCACTTCCTTCTCACTTAGGCAGCATGGGCCTGTACCCAGGCCTCCTCCATAGAGGCCCGCTCCCTATTGGAACATGCTCATATCACCCTAACACTGTGCCTCCCCCCAACACAATTGTCCCACTGCATTGGCACCTACGAGACTCAAGTAATGGAGGATCTCCGACATACACTGACTTAGTGCTCAAGGAGGATGGTGCCACACCTTTGGCCTCCGTTTGGGAGACGATTAAGTTTGTTGTGAGAGGGGCTCTCATCGCTAATGCGGCCTATGATACTAAAATCAGGTAAGATAAGCGTCAAGACCTCGAAGGCCGGGCGAAAGAACTCAAAGCCATTCATAAGCGCACAGGTGCTCCCCGAATTTGGCGCCAGTTAGAGAAGGAACGGCTACAACTGAAATGACTGGACCTTGACAGAGCCGAATACGCAGTGCTACGGCTGAAACATAAATATTACGTATGCTCTAATAGGGACAGTTGCATGCTAGCGCATTGACTCCGCTGTCAGTAGCACCTACAGGCCATGAGGGCGGTTCAGGAGGCCCAGGGGCCTTCGGGACCCTCTTGAGTTCCAGCTTCTGAGGCAGACGGGTTGGAGGCCCCCATCTGGATTGAAGAGGTGGTCGCTGCCATTGCCCTGCTCAAGCCTATGAAAGCACCTGGTCTGACTGAGTTTCGTGCCCTCTTCTATAAGACTTAATGCGTGGAGTTGGCACCATTGCTCACCCGACTTTTCAACTCATTCACGGACACAGGCACCTTCACAACTTCCATGCTCCAGGCGATGATCTCCGTCATCCCCAAACCAGGGAAAGACCCAGTATTATGTAGCTCATACCATCTAATTTCCCTGCTAAATATAGACGTAAAGTTATTCTTGAGCATCCTGGTCCACAGACTAAATCCTCTCATGCCCAGCTTGGTTGACCTGGATCAGTCGGGCTTTATCCCGAGTAGGTAGTGTGGGGACAACACCAAAAGGATTTGCCACCTAATTGATAAGGTGCACAGGTCGAAGGAGAAGGCTCTTCTGCTGGCAGTTGATGCAGAGAAAGCCTTTGACTGGGTGCACTGGCCAATTTTGTTTGCCACATTAGAGCGCTTCGCAATAGGGCCTAAGTTTCACAGATGGGTAGCAAGCATTTATAATGCTCCTACTGCTCTGGTTAGGGTCAATGGCGTTCTCTCAGGAGCCTTTGTGGTGGAGAGGGGCACCAGATAAGGCTGCCCTCTCTCCCCACTGCTCTTCACCTTATATATGGAGCCCTTTGCTCAGCGGCTTCTGGACAATCTGCAATTTTCTCGATGGCACACCCCCAAACTTCCATGCCAGCCATCATGGCAGACCAACAGGTCTTCAGTCAGGTCTCTCGGTTTAAAATAAATTTGCAGAAATAGCAAGTGCTGAATCTCACTGTGTAGGTTGCCACCTTGGATGCTTTACAAAATACCAATTTGACTTTGACTGGGTGGCGGGGTGCATTACATATCTGGGGCTGGTCTTGCATAATAGCCTGGATAAGACAGCAGAAGTGAACTACTCTATTTTAATCTCCTGCATCCGGAAAGATCACACCCAATTGCAGTGCCTGCCCCTGTCTTGGTTTGGTAGATTGGCTGCAATAAAAATGACTGTTTACCCCGGGCCATGTATCTTTTCCAGAACCTTCCTCTACTGCTCCCTCCAAACGCACTCTCACACATCCAAACGGAGATTGAATGCTTCATTTGGGGCCAGATATCGCCCAGACTGCAGAAAGCATTGTTACAGCGCCCTAAGGAAGATGGCGGTTTAGCTTTGCCCAACCTCACCTGCTATTATCAGGCCTCGCTGCTGCGTTGTCTTGTGGAATGGAATCATCCCATGACGGAAAAGCACTGGGTATTTGTGGATCAGACAGAGGCTGGTCGGCACATCTGGAGGGAAGTCTGGCTACCTTGGTCGGCAAACTCCTGGGGACTTTATTCTTCGCCAGTCACCAGCCCTACCATGCTAGCCTGGCATAGGATGGTTAAATGAGCAAACCGTACCACTTTCCCTTCTCCCATGTCTGCAAATTTCTCAAACCCAGATTTCACTCCTCAGATGGACAAAGGCGCAAGCACGTTCTAGGTGGAGGGTGGGTGCAAGTGTCTGGGACAGCTGTTCGACCTGAGGGGCCATATGCCCTTTAAGGAGCTCCGATAGGATTATGATCTTGCGGGATCGGACCTTTTTCTTCATACACAAATGTTGCACTGGACATCTAGCGCCCTTGTGCGTCTCCTGGTCAGCAGACCAATGCTACCATTTGCGAATTGGCTTTTTCTGAAGAAGGACAACTGCAACCTCTTCTCCAAGTTATACACCTTTCTCACACTAGGAGTGAAAGGGGTTCGTTCTGCGGGACAGAGGCAATGGGAGGAAGAAATAGGCCGCACTCTGTCAGACAAAGAATGGGAGCATATCTTTTATAGATCACATCATTTTGCACACTCTATGGGTCACACAGCGACTGCATTTAAAATAGTATCCTACTGGTACAATACCCCGGCTCAATTAACTAAGTGGAGCTCTCAGAGCGACAGATTTTGCTGGCATGGCTGTGGGAGTCGGGGAACTCTCCTTCACATGTTGCCCAAAATTTACAAGATACTGGGACATAATCCTTGACGAAATAGACAGGGCCTTTGGTATTACCATTCTGAGATTACCCTCTTAAACTATCTTAGGACTTACCAACGCTTTGACCTTGCCTTTGCGCTCCAAAGACCAACAGGATCCCAGACAATTCTCAATGGCTGCTCCAATTGTGGTACCTCCTGGGTATGGAGCGATTGTCCATGGCGGCGCCCGGGGACAAATCTGAATACTCTAAGCCTGAAACCTTTTATAATAGAAGGCGACAAAATAATAAACATGGAGTCCTTTTGTTATTTAGGTATCTCATTCACATCAGATGGGGAATGGAATTATGAGAGGACAAAGGTCTAGGCCAAACTCAGAAAAAGTATCTATGGTGTTTTTAAATTTGCCACTAATTTAGGAAATCGGCGGATTAAAGAAATGATTCATATTTATAAAGCCAGATGCACTTCTGTGGCACTTTATGGTGCAGGGATTTGGGGATACCAAACAAGTGGGATTTTACAAATAGAAGAGAACACCTTTCTAAAGAAGCTTTTATGTCTCCCAAACTCAGCCTCTACAGAACTTATACACAGCGAAGTTGGCCTTAACTACCTGTCATATCTAATAGCTATGAGACCACTGCAGTTGTGGAGATCCATCTGGTCTAAGGAAAAAACCATTTTTACCAAGGCTATTATAAATGATTGTTTAAGGCTGGATAACACAAAACGGATACCTTGGCTTAACTATTTAATTAATTAAATCTTATGGTGACCATGGTACTTTAACATCACTTTTCACACAGGACTTGAAAAGTACCTTCCTGGCCCACAGGATCCAAAAAAGGAAAGAAACAGTCAAGAACCAGGATACATACCAATTTTACCATATGTATACTGTTACAACGGGTTTACAGGGTTATTTGAGACATGTTAATAGAACTTGCCACCGTTTTGTTTTAACCAGAATGAGGCTTGGTTTAGTGCACCACCTGGTTGCGTTCCCCACTATGAAAAAGCATTCTTCCTCTCCATGCCCGTGTGAGGGATCTACTAAGCAGAGTACCATGCACTTTTTACTCCTTTGTGATTTGTTTCTGGCATTTAGAATCATGTCTCTTAAACCCCTTTTTTTTAAAACATGAGGTAAAGTCCATCAAAGCTGCTATGTCCCTATTGATGGCTCTGGATGAACCGGGGGTCTGTTTTTTTACTGCATCTTTCATCCTTAGTTCAATTAAGGCCAGGAAGAGTATGGTATTTTAATGGTATTTTATCTTTTTACAAAGTCAATCGAGGTTGGGCGACGCCAGTTAGTTTGCTACTGTACGACTTAATATGACTGGCTGCACTATATGCAACTTTTTAGATGTCACGTGTTTACTGTTTACAGTTAGCACACTGCACTTTTATAACATCTGCACTATCTGCTGTAACCCTATAGCTGCTATGTGTTTATTGTTTACACCAGGCACATTGCACTTTAAATATTTTGTATATCCTAATGTAATTTTTTAGCTGCCAAATGTTAATTGCATATTCCTAAATGACACGTATCGTATGCGATATGGCCGCATATTGAATTATTTTTACTTTGTATCGTATTATATGTGTGCTTTTATGGTTGTCCCAACCGAATAAAGCGAATTAAAGAAAGAAAAAAAGAATACTCCAAGGTCTGGGCTCCCTTCATCACAATTTTATCTTTGGAGTTCCGGGAACTAACATGCCCTGTCTATCTATGGCTTTTTCCCCAGGGGACTGGCAACCTCCATTTAGAACCATATGTGTAGGTCTGTGATTGCGGGTGGCTCACAGAGAGGGAGGAGGGGTGGGGGAGGGCCTGGGTTTTATATGTTTGGAAATCTGGTTTGTTCTTTTCCTTTTTCCTTGTTTTGATTTATTACACCGCAGACTTATTCGCTTCAAACGAGCTACGGGGTGCCCTGGTAGCACTGTCTTATGTACACGAGTGATGTCCTAGAATTTTCTCTTGCTCTATTCATATAATAATACGATTATTTCTTACTCTAAGATGTTGAACGTGGCCGGCCCAAGATGGGTTGTAGGCGACATGCTGTGTTAATTACCTAGTTTGTTGATTCATGAATCATAAGCTGTGCTTTTTATCTTTTGCTCGTGAAGTCGCCGGCCCACTGGGTTGCAGGCAATGGCACACTGTATTTTCTTGTCATGTGTTCTGCCAATAAAAACCGATTTAATTATAAATATCAGTTTGGCTATTCATCCCCCTTCCTGCCTTTTCTTGTCATGTGTTCTGCCAATAAAAAACGATTTAATTCTAAATATCAGTTTGGCTATTCAGCCCCCTTGCTGCCTTTTTCTCAACAGTGTCAGTTCTCCTGCCACCAGATGTCCCTTTGTTTCCATTCCGGACCCCTTCAGACCTCATCAGAGCAGTTTGGCTCAGCCTATCAACGGCTGGACAATCAGGAAAAGCTGCTCCGGGGCTGCTCAGGCTCATCAGAAAAACAAGTTCTATAACTTATTTCCGGTCATAGTTTTAATAAATCCAACTTTGGCGCATTGTTGGAATTATTCTAACTATTATTTTGACACTTTGAAATATTATTTTAGCTCACTCCTGTCAATAATTAAACGTTATTAAAGTTTATTAAAGCCTTCCCATATTAGTCTATGAAGCTAATGTACTACAATGGGGAAAACAACATTGTTAGTTGTTGTCCTCACTAGGGCATATAAAACATCTTTTATAATGTCCCTACTTATTTTACCATGCCACCCTACCCTTGGGGCACCTAGGGTAGACCTTAGGGGTGGCGAGCCAAAATAATTTAGTTTAAGATTTTGGAACTACCTTTAATTCCAAAGTCAAATGTGGACATCCATTTATTTTCAAAACAGCCTGCAAGGCAGGGCTGCCTTTTAAAATGACAGCAGGCAACACAACAGTGCACACTTAAGTACATTAAACCTATTGGGCCTCTAAACCTACATGCCATACCATATATTAGGGGCTTACATGTAGCTTGACATACCAATTGAAATTGCACCTAACTACCATATACCTTTTAACCAGAGCACTGGCCCTGGACCTGGTTAGAAGGGTCTAGGGCACAATCAGAGTCAGTAACTACCACCATCAGTCAAAAAATGGGGCTGATCAGGTCAAAAAGAATGACTTTCTCACAGCTTGAAACTTAGAATTTTGCTTAGAGCAAATGCCTAACTAAGGTTTATGATTTTGCATTTATTCTGTGCTTCTGCTGGGCTTTTATGGCATCTAATGAATTTTATTCTCCCTTGTTCTGCTTACAATTATTCTGGAGTATAAATACGTTTTGCCTATTTTTGATCGAGAATTCAATCTTTTATGCGTTTAATATTTTTATTTCCATTCAACTCTGCTAAATTGTTGTTTTTCTGATGAGGAGTGCAGTCTCTAGCCACTATATGAATTGGGGATTCGTGAGCTGAATTATTTGAGTAAATATTGGGGTGATCAAATATTGGGGTTCCGATGATTATTGAGGGTTGGCTCCCAAAAAGTAGTGTACGTGGATTAGGTGAAATATCTATTCAAATATTACATACATTGCTTGGCAAAGCCCACAGTTAAGTTAATGCACTGTTGACCCCTATCACTGCGCTTAACAATCTGTAAATCAAATCCCAATGTATGTGAAATTCTTCCAGGCTTGTTACTGGCATCTTCTAGGCAATGCACATCTGTGAAATGTTTACACTTCCATTAACCAAGTTGTGAAAGCACCCCCCTTTGTGAGGCAATTCTGCTTTTGTTCAACTGCTGCTTTTTATTTCTGCATTTCTTTGGAATTGGTAAACTTGTTTCACAACTTTTAATAGACGTTTTGTTCTAATCATATTTCCGGTACTTGGTACTGATCTTCTTTTAAGTTATCCAAGAGTTCAGGTGGTGCAGCATTCAAGACAGGACTTGCTCGAAAACAAACGACAAGGGAATTAATTTGACATTACCCAAATATTTGTAGCACTGATGGAGACGTACCGACTCAACCAAGTCCTCCCCCATCCAAACCACCCTCTAATCCGAGCCCTGAATTGTATAAAAAGATACATTCTAGGTGCACCATTTTGGTCCTTGTGTAAAATTAAGTAAATACGTTTAGCCCTTGGCCAAATCAGAGTATCGCAAAATGGACGCAAACAGGTCAGAAATTAAAAGGAATAGTATTTTTTTACTTAGCATAAAGCAAAATAAATAGTAGAGACTTTTGCAACAACAAAAAACATAGCAAGCTATTTTGGATTCTTGTGTAAAAAGAAGGCAAAATATAATCTGCTGTCATGTTCTTGCTGTGCGCAGGGATGTACACCACACACAGGACGCAGGTTAGTTTAACGTTTCTTTATTGTTACATCATGCAGCTGCTTGTCCCCACGTCCGTCCACGTCCCTGTCCTGGTCATTGTCCGTCCCCTTCCTGTCTCGTCACCGGATCTGGTGTCCGGTGACCTGGTCACTCTGCCGGAGGACCCACAGGGTCCTAAGGCCCTACTGTCAGTCGCCCACACTGTCCGATCCCAACCTCTCCGTCACGACATCTCCCCCTTTGTTGCAAACAAATGTTCGTGACACATTTATCATAGTCCTCATTCATAGTTATATTGATGAAGGTGAAGGAACGAGAGAGGGAGAGAGAGAGAGAGAGAGAGAGAGAACTTGTCACTCTACATCTCTTCAATGAGTCTCTGTTATTTACTGAATGTCCTTCGTGATCTAGTGTCTCCATCGCTTCCTTGTCCTCTATCTTCCTCCTTCTATGTGGCTGCAGTTGCCGCTGCCATTTCTTCTTCATCCGCCTTTAGCTCCTTGAAACGCTATCTTTTCCTTGTTGTTTGTTGTCGGTCGGAGACAGCCATTATCATCGATCCTTTCACTTTCGTCACCGCCAGTGAATCTTTGGAGAACCGGTTGTCTGAATATCGATATTGTTTCTTTCTGTCTCACCACCTTTGGTCCTGGCCGTGCAGTGTCTCTTGCCTTGATCTTCCTTGGTGGCGCCTGTCCGCTCTGCTCATTGTATGTCTTTGTCCTTTCCTTTTGTTGCTGTTTCTCCTGCGCCAAAGTCCTGTCACGTTGCTCCTTTTTACCCATTTTATTTCCTTTGTCTTTGTGTCTTTCCTTTTGTTTTCTTTTCTTCTATGTTCTCCTTTTCTCTTTTCCGTTTCTTTGGTGATCTTTGTCCCTCTTTTCTTTGTTATTTCTCTTTTCTGTCTTTTCCTCTATTTGGCCTTATCTTTGGCTTTTCCTTTATTTTTACTTCTTTCTTATTTGTCCTTTTTTTCTTTTCTTATTCGGCCTCTTCTGGGCTTTCCTAGTCTTCTTCTTCTTTATTTCCTTGTTTTCTTATATTTGCATCCTTCCTGCGACTTATTCTTATATTTATGTCGTCCTTTTTTCTTTTCTTATTCGGCCTCTTCTGGGCTTTCCTAGTCTTCTTCTTCTTTATTCCTTGTTTTCTTATATTTGCATCCTTCCTGTGACTTATTCTTATATTTATGTCTTTCCTTTTGTTTTCTTTCGTGTGCTCTTCCTGGTACTCTTCTGTTCTCCGTGCTCTTCCGGCACTCTTCTATTCTCTGTGCTCTTTCTGGCACTCTTCTGTTTTCTTCTATTGTCTTTTTCTTTTGTCCTCTTTTCTTTATTCTCTTCTGTCTTCTGTGCTCTTCCTGGCACTCTTCTATTCTCCGTGCTCTTCCGGCACTCTTCTATTCTCTGTGCTCTTTCTGGCACTCTTCTGTTTTCATCTATTATCTCTTCCTTTCGTCCTCTTATCTTTATTGCCTGTGTTTGTTTTTTTTTGTTTTACTTTATTTGGCCTCTTCTGGGCTTTCTTCGTCCTTTTTCTTTATATTTCCTTTTCTCTTTGTGATCTTTTGTCCCTTTTTCTTCCTTTGTTTTAGTTTATGTGGCCTCTTCTGGGCTTTCTTCGTCCTTTTTCCTTTTATTCTCTTCTTTTTCCTTTTATTCTCTTCTTTTTCCTTGTATTCTGGGCTTTCTTCGTCCTTTTCACTTGTATTCTCTTCTTTTCCCTTGTATTTTCTTCTTTTTCCTTGTATACACTTGTATTATTTCTTTGTCTCTTTGTTTTATTTATTTTGTCTTCTCCTTTTTCTTTATTTCTCTTGTGTTTGCTGTCTTATCTTCTTTCTTTTCACTTTCTTTTCATATTTGCCTTTTTGTTCTTCTTTTGCTGCCCTTTGTTCTTGTATGTGCTTTTTTCGTCCTTTTTGTGTTGCTATTGCCAGTGCTTTTCACTTTCCACCATTCTTTCCCTTGTTTCGCCGATCTTTGCGCTGTGCCTGACCCTTTAAAATGGCCGCCGACGTTTCCTTTGATCTGATTGGCTCCTGCGCCTGTCCTTAAAATGGCCGCCGGTGCTCTCGCTGGACTTCACGTCCAATCAACGCGACGCCTGACTCCAAAATGGCCGCCGCTCTCAATCGCTGTTCCTATTGGCTCTTGCGCCTGACCCCACTATGGCCGCCGCGACTCTCGCGAGAGCTCGCGCTGCTATTTTGAAATCACACGTCCCTTCGCTCTTACCGCCGTTTGCAGGCAATTTCTCAGAAGCGGTCGGGTGGGCTCCGATGTCGCTTCTTTCCTCCTCTGTTTCTTGGCACATCCAGGGTGGGCCCCTGGTTCTTCCTGATCTTCTGGTTCTTCTCCGATGTCGCCGTCGATCGATGCAAAACGATCTGCGCGTTGGTCCGTTTCACCCCTCGTCGCCAGTTGTCATGTTCTTGCCGTGCGCAGGGATGTACACCACACACAGGACGCAGGTTAGTTTAACGTTTCTTTATTCTTACATCATGCAGCTGCTCGTCCCCACGTCCGTCCACGTCCCTGTCCTGGTCATTGTCCGTCCCCTTCCTGTCTCGTCACCGGATCTGGTGTCCGGTGACCTGGTCACTCTGCCTGAGGACCCACAGGGTCCTAATGCCCTACTGTCAGTCGCCCACACTGTCCGATCCCAACCTCTCCGTCACGACATCTGCCTCAAATAAAACCCCGTGGTTCACACTTGAAAAGTGGAGGAATATTTGTTCAACCAGTTTCTATTTTATAATTACGAAAAAAAGAGCGAAGTCATTTTGCTGCATAATTGGCTCTGGGGTAAATACCATGTGTTCCGTTCTGTAATGCACCAGCAGCAAAAATGCTACATATGGAATATCACTGCATTATTGACCACCAATGGCATGCACGGTCGTGTACTATAACTCGTTTCTTTAAAATCACACTGTTTCAAAGGTTCTAAACATTAATTTGTGCCTGCGCTTCTATAGCTGTCTTTTATTACACCAATCTAACTCAGATGTATACGCCCATTAACGGGTAATAATTTCCATCGAGTTTTTTTTCTAATCAGTAATTATTTTGGTCAGTGTCATTCAAATTCACCGAGATCAGGACCTCATGGTTGATAAATAATGACATTGGCTCCCAAGATGCAGGAACATGCAATCCAAATATGTTCTTCTTTGGGAAGCCATGAATTTCCATTAAGTGTGTATAATAGTAATCCATTGGCAGGCAGTTTAATTGGTTGCGAAGTAAAATAAAAACTGTGTAATAGGTTCCAACTCAATACATATCCCATAATTCTTTCAGGATTGCTCTATTTATGTTTTCTTTGTTACAGTCAATGCCAGTAAAATATAAATATATATATTTCCATATGCTATTAGACATGGCCCGCATCGTTAGAAATTTTACTTTTAACACCAGCTGAAAAAAATACTTCTAGTCATCAATTCGCAAAGATTTGCTTGAAAGCAGAGGTGTAGCCTTCAAAAGAACAGCAGGAGACATAACCCAAGGGCGAGAGGGCACACTGCACCCCAATATGGCTGTATGTTACGGCCCGAGCAACACAAAAAAATGATGTATGGAACGCTGAACATAGTCAAATAATTACACCCAGTCACAGATCTACTTTAAATCCATTGGCTTTTGCTCACAATGCCACCCTAGTTTGCACCCAGTCATATGCAAATCAGTTTTGACCCTGCTCCCCATTGGAACAATATAGGCCGAATTGCCAGGCAAGCTCTCCCTGGACTGTAAAACTTGCATCCTGCGTCTGGTTTCGGGTTTTCACCCCTCACCAGCCAGGCTAGCTTGACTCCAGTGGCATGGCGAGCACGGGACCCACATCTGGGCATACCCTTCCCATTTAGAGCAACTAGAGCAACACAAAAGGATAATGGACATCGTCACACATTCACCACCAGTTACAAAACGGGGTTAATTCCATTTTTTTTGCTCACCATACCACTCCATTTTGTACCCAGCCACATGCAAATCAGTCTTGACCCTGCTCGTCATGGGAACTATCCAGCCTGAAATGCCAGGCCAGGTCCTCCCTGGAACGTAAAAACAAGTGCACCATTATGGAATAAGAGACTTCTACAACTTTAAGCTTTAAAAACATTGAATTGAGTGAGTCTGTAGCAATCCTTCCAGTCCTACTGACTGTAGAGCAATGAACTAAATGAACTGCATGTTACAAAAGCATAAATTACAATAACGCATAGTTTTACTAGGAAGTTGTGTGCACTGTCACCACCTCACCTGCATTGTGCCACCCCAAAAACAATAAATAAGATGTTTCTATAACAGAGATATAACTTACTTGTGTCTCTCTTAGTTGCCAGTCTCCTCGTTCTTTCTCCAATTCATTCTAAATTCTAACTAAACCAAAATGTAATAATCATGTTAATCAATGGAGATAGTGAACAGATGGAAGGCTTAGCACATGCAACTACTCTTGGACAAATTATTAAGTGACTCTCAAGATGTAGGCCACGTCAGCACACAACTTCTAAGCCAACTTCACTGCATCTTGTCACACAAGATCGAGATACAAGCAGACCTAAAAAATGGAAAAAAAAACTTTTAGAAATGGGAGTCTCTAATTGGCAGAGGTAGCTACCTTTGTCCAAATAGGGACCCTTGCTTCTAGTCAGGGTAAGGGGGATAAACACTTTAGATAACCGCGGCTCAACCCCTGGGTAGCTTGGCATGACCAAACAGACTTATCCCAAAGGCAATGTGTAAAGTATTTGTACTCATAACACACAGTAATACAGAGATACCACCGCAAATGGACACCATTTCAGTTTAGGAAAAATAAAGTATCTTTATCTAAACTCAACAAGACCAAAACGACAAAAATCCAACATCCATGTAATAAGAATATGACTTTTCAAATGTTTCAAGCAACTGAGTCTATAGAAAACTATGGATGCATGATTCTACACAAAGTACCTATAGATGGGTCAAACTTCACAAGACCAAACCGCTGCAGAGATAGGAAGCATCGAAAAACAAAGAGATGAGTCAGTTCCTGAGACCTTGGGGAGGCGATGCAACAGTTCTGCTGCACGCAGGAGAAGTGATGCATCAAACCCTGTGTGGTTCTGTGAAAACGGACCTTGTTTCATAAGGTTATGGTTCCGTCACGATTTTGGTGATGTCGAACCGTATTTAGTAAGTTCGGCTAATATGGAGTGAATTTGTCACGTTAGCTAGCGAGTACATTATGTATTTGGAGATTTCGTCTCGAACATGGGTTCCATTTTGTTTGAGTCTCCATTTTGTATTGCCATCACGCAGGCCGATGAATGTGGTCGAACGAACTAAGCTACCTGGCCTTCACGTATTGGTATACATTAACAGGGTCTTTCTTGACTCCGAGGTGAATTGCAAGGATCTGATTCATTCACCTGAAACTGACCCTGCTAAAGCCAATTTCCCTGGTTTGATCGTTGTCTGAGATTGCCAAACACTGTTCAGAACATTGTTAACTTTTAGTCTCCTTACACATGCCTTATCTTGCTCGCTATCAGACATTGTTTCCTTTTCTATGCTCTTTATTACATGCATTGTGCCTTTCAATGATGGGTTTGTCTGGCTTGTGGAGATTGGATTTGGGACATTCCCAATGATTAACTTTAGGTTGGGATATTGCAAACTGAGCTTTTCGTCATGTGATACTTTGTTTGAAAACGTACCCTATTGGTTAGATTTTTGCGCAGTGGGTGTATGTTTGTAAATGTGAATATTGTGTATGAAAAGAGATGTCTTGCTCTACAAAATTGAGCAGTCTCCTGAGAAATACTCCATGCTGTGTTTCTAGGATCACTGTTACTGGCTGCAGCGAATAAACTTGATCTCTGACGCCACCCAGAAGTATTCCGTGTTTCTGTATACCAAGACAGGTGAATCCGAAGACTTTGGGCGTGCCCCTGGCGCCGTTGGGTTCTAAAGCCCGGTTCTTCAACTGGCGCCCAACGTAGGGCGACTTCAGTGGTATCGGTCCAAGCCCGAAGATTGTGAGGAGCTTCGTGAGGATATTCTGGAAGAGGGCCCCCACTTCATCGACCCCTGCATGTCGAATGTGGACTGAAGGTTTTTGCTGCGAGGCTTCCCCTTTCCGACGGCTACGAAGGACTGCTGCCCTGACTGTCGCCCTGTCTTGGACCCTTTTGTGATGATTTGTAGAGAGAGACGATAGACGGTCTTCTGGTGGCGTGACAGACATTTTGGTTAAGTATAAGTGGGTCGCTCCCACATCTTGGTTTTGTTTCTTGGGTTCTTTGATTTGGTTTTTGCAAATACCAAAGCCGAGGAGCTCGTACATTTTCGAGTATATCGAGTTTGATAACCCCTTGAAGTTTGAAGCTAGATTAGTGAGCGAAAATACCTAGTCTTAGCAAACTTAGGAAATGGTTTTGTTGTAGTTATAACAGGGATTCCCGATTGGAGGACTCGTGTCCGATACCTCCGGTTGGAACTCCGACTTATGAGCTCTATTCAAAGCATGGTGTGGGTCCCATATACAAGAAAAGACGGTGTCTTAAGATGGCCACAACATGGTAGTTTCAAATCAGATGTTTTAGATAATTTGGAAGTTGCGCTATTTAGGAAGAAAGCCCGGCCGGCGATGTTTGACTCTTTCCGCCTCTGGCGTAAGGAAGCCAAACAGCAAGAAATTAAGCAAGCTAAAAGAGATAGGAAAGAAAAGAATATGTCGATAATGCAAGCTGCTAGGCAGTTTAAAGAAGACGAAGAAGATCATGCGATTGAGGTGTCAGATAGACAACATTGCATGGCCATTGATAAATGATATCCGGCTTTGCCACCTCTTGTTCCGAATGTGACTAAGGACCCGGAAAAGGATCCTTTGATGTTGCATTATGTGCAGAGTGCTACGGCACCTCCGCAACCCCCAGTTGTTCAACCCCCTGCTGTTGTTCAGCCACCCGTTCTTCCACAGTTGGTTCCCCCTCCTCAGGCGTACCCTTCTCTAGGGCCGCCAGCTTTGCTTACAGCTTTGCCTCAAACTCCTTTGCCTTCTTCTCCTTTGCCTTTAACTTCCTTTTCTACTGACCCTATGTCTCTGTCGCCTCAAAACACTTTGTCTCCTGTCCTCATGTCGACTTCTTCCCCTTCTGCTCGACAGCGAATGACTGACACTGTCACTAGCCTTTTGTCTCCTCTTTTTGGGTCACTAAATATGACTCCAGTTTCTGTACGGAAACAAACACGTAGTCAGCTCCCTAGTTCCGAGTTTTACAAAGTGGAGTCATAGAAACAAGGTGAATATTAAGAAGTTTATTCGTAAAGAAAAGACCCCTAGATGTTGCCACATATAACAGCTCATCTCGAATGCCTACAATCCACGTTCCAGTCCCATAGATGTACAAACATTCCAATAGAATTAAAGGAACAGCATACATGGATGTAACACATCTCCCTTTCTAAAACTAA
The DNA here is from genome assembly GCF_964263255.1 of Lissotriton vulgaris. Lineage (NCBI taxonomy): Eukaryota > Metazoa > Chordata > Amphibia > Caudata > Salamandridae > Lissotriton > Lissotriton vulgaris. Next base: position 1,330,132,729 of record NC_141696.1, on the reverse strand, counting down.
GCAACAAAGCTGTCTGGGACAACTCCTTATAATAACCTCCAGGATTTTTGCGGGGGTCAGGCAGAGTCTGCTTAAGAGCCAGAACTTCAGCTCTCTTCCAAGGAACATGTACCCAAACGAGCTGAAAATGAGCCGGCACTGCAGCAATACCATTAGCGACATCAGCCAAAACTTCCTCTCTCCATACAGGGGGAACCTCTCTCATCGGATACTGCTTCACTTTTCGCATAACAGAAGGATCAGGTTCAAATAACAACTGAGAAGGAAGTTTACACCTAAACGCAAGAAGCGTCTCTACCGCTTCCTCAACATCGGGACCCACTATAGTCCCTTTAGCAAAATCCGACTGAACATTAAGTAACTCCGATGGAATCGGACCCAATTTAGTATCGTCCCATTCTTCTCGGAGGAAAGTACACATAACATCAAAAACATACCTTTGTTTTGGTGCTTCCCACTGTAGGAAAACATCCATAACCATTTGCAGGTCATACCTGGAGGCATTCAAAACCCATCTACGACGAAGGAGATCTAACACTGTCTGCTCCTCGGTGTTACATCCATGTATGCTGTTCCTTTCATTCTATTGGAATGTTTGTACATAGATGTACAAACATTCCAATAGAATGAAAGGAACAGCATACATGGATGTAACACATCTCCCTTTCTAAAACTAAGCAACAAAAAAAAAATAATAAAAAAAATAATATAAAGACAAAATTCATGCTATGTACATTCAAGAGTATAACAAGTAGTCATTGAGCTTAACAGGTTTTACCACAATCCGTCCAATTAATCTTCTCGTGTTTGGAACACATTTCTTAACAAAAACATAAGGTTCAGGATGAATAACAACAGACTTAGGTTGAACCTCACCAGAATGAGCCTTTCTTGAAAATGCTTCTGTTGATTTAGAAGGAACAGTACCCGAATTTGATTGCACAGAAACATCACTGTTCCTGTTAAACCAGATGTTACGTTCCAAATCATTGCAAAAAACAACATTGCCTAAATTCCATTTGCGTCCATCATCTAACAACACACAATTCCCTCTTACCTCCAGAATTTTTTTTGGCTGAGACCATTTGGAAGAACCATCCTCTGACAAACCAAAACGTGAGGATCTCACCCAATCACCAACACAAAAACTTTGCACACATTTCTTAATTTTGTTGTTGTGTCTGTCCACATACTTTTGCTGATAACCATTCATTCTATCACTGAGACACTCATTAGAAATATGACCAGAAAAAGTTTTAAGCAACCATGCAGGAGTTACTTTATTACCAGCAGAACGTCCCTTGAGAAGATTGAATGGGGACACTAAGGTTGCAGAATGTGGAGTATTCCTATAACTCCAAATCATATCTTTAACAGCAACTTTACAATCTGCACCTTCAACCACCGCCAACTATATGCACTCCTTCAATACACGGTTGAATCTTCCTACCATACCGTTCAGCACCTTTTAATGTACGCGAAGCAAATGCCACAATGACTGACTTCTTGTTGGGATCAAAAGAAGTGTGCGGGTTTAACTGTAGCTGCTGAGAAATGCAAGTTTGCCACAAATGAAATTGAATATCTGGGGCATACCTTGTCAGCAGAAGGTGTTAAACCTAAAAAAAACTTATTGGATGCGATTAAAAATGCTCCATCGCCATCTGACAAGGACCAACTGCGTTCTTTTTTAGGTCTGGCGGAGTATTACTCTAAATTTGTGTCCAATTTTGCTTCAAAAGTTTTTTGTTTAAGATTGTTAATGAAAAAAGGTGCTACATTTTTGTGGAGTGCTGAGGGCCAATCGGTTTTTGAAGATGTTAAGAGGGACATCATAAATGCTGTTGCACTTAAACCTTTTGATCCCAACAAGAAGTCAGTAATTGTTGTGGACGCAAGTGCATATGGTTTGGGGGCTGTTTTAATGCAAGGCAAGAACAAGTTGGAATGGGATGTGGCATTTGCTTCGCGTACATTAAAAGGTGCTGAACCCTCATACTCGGTCATAGAAAAAGAGGCACTAGCTTGTTTTTGGGGTGTAAATTATTTCAGAAATTATGTTTGGGGTACTAATTTTGAATTAAGAACTGATCATAAACCGCTTGTGGATATATTTTCAACTAAAGGTGCAGGCAGGGCTACCCCTAGAATTGCAAAGTGGATTTACAAGTTGCAGGAGTATGATTTCTTGATGAAATATGTACCTGGCATTAGGAATGTCAATGCTGATTGTTTGTCTCGTCTTCCGGTCTGTGAAGAGGACATTGTAAAGGATCTGGATGAAGATTGGTCAATAGCTACGGTGGATGAAGCTTGCAATGGTGCTGTTGGTTTGGGGGTGGGGTGGAAACAGGCCGTTCAGGAGGATGTTGTGTTGAAACAAGTGATTACACGGTTAGCTTTTCGTGGAGTGATTGTGAATTATCTGAGTATAAGACGGTATGGTCAGAAGTTTCTTATGATCCTGTAGTTGGTGTTGTTAGGAGAGCAGACAAACTTGTTGTACCATCTGGTTTACGCAATAGATTGTTAGATCTTATTCATGAGGGGCATTCAGGAATGTCTGGTATGAAGAGAAGGTGTAGGTGTGATTTCTGGTGGCCTGGGATGGATAAGGATGTTGAAAGGTGTGTCAGGAACTGTACAGCATGTACTTGTAGTGATAAGTCTCATGTTTCTCAGGAATCAAACATTAGTTCTGTTACATTTCGGGACAAGCGTGGCAAAAATTAGCTATGGATATTTGTGGTCCATTTAGCGTTGGTAACATTGCTGGGAAATTTGCCATTGTTTTAATGGATTATTACAGTAAATGGCCTGAAGTAGCATTTGTTAGAGAGATTAAAGCTTCTAATATAGTTAGGGCCCGATGTAGGTAAAACGCATTTTCCGATTTTAAAATACCGATTAGCACCGAATCGGTATTTTGAAATCGGAAAATGAGATGTAGGTAAAAAAAATCGGAAAAATACCGATTCGGTCGTAATCGGTATTGTGATTCGATACGTACCGAATCGGCATCCACCGAATCGGATTTTACCGATTCGGCTACAACCGAATCGGCAAATACCGATTCGGTAATTGCAATACACCCCCATGGCCAAAAGGCCCATAGGAACGCATTGTAAATACCGAATCGGGAATTTCCGATTCGGTAAAATCCGAATCGGTAAAATCCGATTCGGTAAATACCGAATCGGTGAATGCCGATTCGGCAAGCTAGTCAAACTGAAACCAGAGACAACAGCCAATGAGGTGGATCCACCCTCCCCCACCCTAGCAGGGAGTGGCTACCCAGGCAGGTGCAGCTCATTAAGAACTTTCTGGAGAGGCAGCCTGAGCTGAGCATTCACAGTGAGCAGCAGTGGAAGCAGGATCCAGAGCACTGTGAAAGATGGCTAGCAGCAGTGAGAGCCAGAAGGCTGGGCACAAGAGGAAACCAAAATTCAGCACCATGGAGCTGCAAGTGTTGGTGGAGGAGGTGGTGAGGGTACACAGGCAGCTGTTTGGGAGGCTGTCCCTCACTGTACCTGAGAGCACAAAGAGGAGGCTGTGGAGCGATATTGGGGAAAAAGTAAACTCTGTTGGTGTTACCCCCAGGAGCCTTGACGACCTCAAAAAGAGGTTCTATAATATCCGCAGCCTAACAAAGCGGAAACTGGCAGAGCTGCAGAGGCAAGCTGGACTTACTGGTGGAGGCAGGAACCGGGCGCCACCCCTCACTGAGCTGGAGGAACTAGTGGCGACTACCATCGAGAGGGAGAGTGTGGTTGAAGTTGGGAACCTGGATAGCTCAGCCAGAGCTACAGCTAAAGGTAAGAAGAATGCGCATCATGACACACCCTACCAGACACCTCCCCTTTAGACAAAATGCACAGCCCAACCCCAGCCCAGTACTGCTACCAACAGACATGAGAAATGCATCATGGTAAATGTAGTCAGCAGAAGTAGGCAAAAATGCCAGTGCAGAAGCATAATTAAAAGAACTGTGGAACTGAATCAAAGTATTTGAAATGATATGTGCAATGCTTTAATTGTAGTGACTGTAATACATCAGCACTCAATTCACAAATGCTTCTTTATACCTAGGGGCACCATCAGGCGGAGGAGCAGGAGCAACTGAGGCACCAGCACCAGCAACATCTTCCAGTGCGGTGGCAGGGCCAAGCACTAGTCAAGCAGCCCTGGAGGAGGAGGAGGATGAGAACACCAGTGCCCAGGGAAATGAGGAAGACCTAGGACATTCCTTCACATTTCTACACTCCCCCCGAATATCTGGCACACCCCCATTGCTGTTCTCCCCAGACAACTCACCAACACCGAGCCACCCTGCACCTGCCACATCTCCTGCCAGGAGTATTGTTGTAGCTCTATTGAACCCCATCGAGGGAGCAGCGGGTCAGGCCCCAGCTACCAACACAGTAACACCTGTGGCACCCTAGCCCACACAGCAGGGCAGCAGCAATCCCCGGAGGCCTACAACATCCAGCACTGCACTTCCAGCACGGGAGGGCAGCGTCTTTCAAGGGCTGGAGGGCAGCATGGTAAAGATACAGCGGATGCAGGCGAAATCCATCTTGGCCTGCCAGCACCAGCTGCGGCAGCATAACCTGCAAATGGGAGAGATGGCGCAGGGGTTTAAGACATTTGTAGAAAGCAATAAGGAAATTGCTACAGGTCTTGGCCGTATGACCACAGCCATCACGCAGCTATGTGCAAAACTGGACGAGCACGAGCACTCTCGCCGCAGGGATGCACGCATGCACAATAGGTCAATAAACCGCCTTGCTGCTGCTACCGCACAGCTATGCCAACGTGGGGCAAATATGGAGGCCAGCCTGACCCAGAACACCGCAGAGGTCACCAGGGGCATGGCCCGCATTACGACCGCCATGGAGGCACTTATAATTTCAAACACTGTGGTCAATCCAGCCCTGGACCTGGGCGAGGCTGGGGACAGCAGCAGCCGCAGCAGCCCGGCCAGCGCAGTGTCGGAGCCGCGCCGGAGCACCAGGCGCTCTGCTGAAGCTGCTGGACATGCTGAAGGGGGAGAGGCACATCCCAGTGGGGCTGCTAAGCGCAGCAAAAAATAAGCCTGCCAGGGCGGGTGAGGCAACCCGGACAATTGACATTGAACCACTTTTTGTTAACATTTTCTTTTGATGCACATCAGTGCAGTAACGGTGTTGCAACATTATTAAAAATTTCATTTCCTTACAACCATTGACCTGTCTGTGCACCTGTACTCACTCACAAATAGTTTTCTGTAATCTCCTCACGTCTGTATCTGCCATCACTTGGCGTAGACACCCCAGCAGGTTGTGTTTGTGGCACAGCAACGTCGTCGTCATGGTCCTCGTAGTCTGACAACTCCACCTCAGTGCCCTTCTTCACCGCAAGGTTGTGCAACATTGCACAGACAGCTATGATCTTGCAGCAGGTGATGGGGGTATACTGCCTTGCACCTCCACTCTTGTGCAAGCATCTGAATCTGCTTTTCCAGATGCCAAAGGTCCGTTCAACTACATTCCTTGTGCGTTTGTGGGCCCGGTTATACCTCCTTTGGCTGGGTGTAGAGGGGTTGAGGTAGGGGGTGAGTATGAATGAGCGGAGGGCATATGCACTGTCGCCTAGAAGGAAAAGGGGTAACATTACTCACATGCATACATGTATTTCACTTAGCTACTTTGTGTTATGGGGGTCTGATGATGTGTCTCACCTAGGAGGTATGCTTCACCAAATTCGCCAGCCGTCAGCCGTGTATAGATGCCGCTCTGTTGAAAAATGTAGGAGTCGTGGGTACTCCCTGGGAATTTTGCAACCAGGTCTGTGATGGTGCACTTCGCATTGCAGATCACCTGAACATTGATGGTGTGCGTAGACTTCCTATTGCGGTATATGTATTCTGTGTCAGCAGGGGGGCAAATCGGAATTTGCGGGCCATCTATGCAGCCAATGATTTGGGGAAATTGTGCCATCTGGTAAAAGTCAGCTTTTGTTTGTACCAGTTCCGCGTTGGTTGCAGGGAAAGAGATGTATTGGCCCATCCTCTGTATCATGGCGTCAAGGAAGTTGTGGAAAAACCTTGACAGGCTGCTCTGGGTCACCCCTTCTACCGCAGCTACTCCACTTTGATAGCTGCCAGACGCAAGCAGGTGAAGGCTGCATAGCACCTGCACGTGCGTTGGGATGGCGTGCGCCCTTGGGGTGGGGTGGTCCAACAGTGGTTTGAGGTCCCTGATGAGCTCCAGAATGGTGTCTGAGTCCAGCCTGTACCTCTGTAGGATCTTTGCCTCTGTCTGTAGACCTGTTCCTCTCTTTGCCATTCCCTCTCTCCTTCCTGCTGTAGCCGTAGCCGCCTTGCAATGACATAAAAAGCAGCCATCCTGCAAGTTGCAATGCATTTTGGGTCTATTTTTATAGGTTGAAGTTGGTTACCACCTGATTGTAATCCATGGTAAATACCGATTTTGAAATACCGATTTTGAGCCAAAATCGGTATTTCTATGCTTCCCTACATCTCTCTCTCTGTCCGATTCGGAGATTTGCCGAATCGGTAACTCTACCGAATCGGTAGGTTATCCGATTCGGCATTTTTCCGAATCGCTGTCTCTACCGATTCGATACATGGACCGAATCGTTTTTTTTCCGAATCGGTGTCACTACCGATTCGGTACATGTACCGATTCGGTATTTTTAACGATTCGGTATGTTACCGATTCGTTCTCTCTCCGATTCGGGGTATTTCCGAATCGGATTATTTCCGAATCGGTAGCCATTACGAATCAGTATATATACCGATTTGGACGATTTTCATTGCCCTACATCTCGATGGCTGTATACCGATCGGTAAGGGCCGAAAATCGGTATTTTCGGCCGTTACCGATCGGTAACGGCCTACCTACATCTGGCCCTTAGTTTTTGCGAAGAGCTATTCCATAGAGAGGGATTTCCAGAGACAATTACTACAGATAATGGTCCACAATTTGTAGCTGGTGAGTTTCAAAGTTATTTACGTTTGTGTGGTGTAAAACATATTACCACTGCTGTTTATTGTCCAAGGGAAAACGGTATGGTAGAAAGATTCAACCGTGTATTGAAGGAGTGCATACAACTGGCGGTGGTTGAAGGTGCAGATTGTAAAGTTGCTGTTAAAGATATGGTTTGGAGTTATAGGAATACTCCACATTCTGCAACCTTAGTGTCACCATTCATTCTTCTCAAGGGACGTTCTGCAGGTAATAAAGTAACTCCTGCATGGATGCTTAAAACTTTTCCTGGTCATATTTCCAATGAGTGTCTCAGTGATAGAATGAATGTTTATCAGCAAAAGTATGTGGACAGACACAACAACAAAATTAAGAAATGTGTGCAAAGTTTTCGTGTCGGTGATTGGGTAAGATCCTCACGTTTTGGTTTGTCAAAGAATGGTTCTTCCAAATGGTCTCAGCCCAAAAAATTATGGAGGTAAGAGGGAATTGTGTGTTGTTAGATGATGGACGCAAATGGAATTTAGGCAATGTTGTTTTGTGCAATGATTTGGAACGTAACATCTGGTTGAACAGGAACAGTGATGTTTCTGTGCAATCAAATTCGGGTACTGTTCCTTCTAAATCAACAGAAGCATTTTCAAGAAATGCTCATTCTGGTGAGGTTCAACCTAAGTCTGTTGTTATTCATCCTGAACCTTCTGTTTTTGTTAAGAAATATGTTCCAAACACAAGAAGATTATCTGGACGGATTGTGGTGAAACCTGTTAAGCTCAATGACTACTTGTTATACTCTTGAATGTACATAGCATGAATTTTGTCTTTATATTATTATTTTATTATTATTATTTTTTTTGTTGCTTAGTTTTAGAAAGGGAGATGTGTTACATCCATGTATTCCTTTAATTCTATTGGAATGTTTGTACATCTATGTACAAACATTCCAATAGAATTAAAGGAACAGCATACATGGATGTAACACCGAGGAGCAGACAGTGTTAGATCTCCTTGCTCGTAGATGGGTTTTGAATGCCTCCAGGTATGACCTGCAAATGGTTATGGATGTTTTCCTACAGTGGGAGGCACCAAAACAAAGGTATGTTTTTGATGTTATGTGTACTTTCCTCCGAGAAGAATGGGACGATACTAAATTGGGTCCGATTCCATCGGAGTTACTTAATGTTCAGTCGGATTTTGCTAAAGGGACTATTGTGGGTCCCGATGTTGAGGAAGCGGTAGAGACGCTTCTTGCGCTTAGGTGTAAACTTCCTTCTCAGTTGTTGTTTGAACCTGATCCTTCTGTTAGGCGAAAAGTGAAGCAGTATCCGATGAGAGAGGTTCCCCCTGTATGGAGAGAGGAAGTTTTGGCTGATGTCGCTAATGGTATTGCTGCAGTGCCGGCTCATTTTCAGCGCGTTTGGGTACATGTTCCTTGGAAGAGAGCTGAAGTTCTGGCTCTTAAGCAGACTCTGCCTGACCCCCGCAAAAATCCTGCAGGTTATTATAAGGAGTTGTCCCAGACAGCTGATGCGTGTGTGATGAATTTAGCTGACATAGATATGTTGTTGGGGAATGTAGTTCCTCAACCTTTGTGGGCGAAGATCCATCACGAGGATCAGGCAGTAGAGTTGGGAGATACGTGGCTTAATATTGTTGCAGCGGATGGTCGTCAAGGTGGAGGGGCTAAACCTGAGCCTTTAGTTACAGAACTCCCTGGTAAGATTCTTGCTTTAATGAAAACTTTGATGCCTCCTATGCGAGTGAATTGGGACAAGTTAGCAGCATTCAAGCAGAAGAAAGACGAGAGTGTGTCTGATTTCTTCACTAGGTTTGAAGAAACATTCATCGATCATAGTGGTCAGGACATGAGTACGGAAGGTGGCCAAAGGTTGTTTGTGGATAAGTTTATCTATAATTTGCTCCCCGAGCTTTCTAATAAGTTGAAGGACTCTGAGAGTTCATGGGCTGTTTCTTCTTCGGCTCAGATATTGGCTACTGCACAATATTACGAGAATAGAGATAAAGATGAGAAAGATAAAGCAGAGAAGAAGACTAAAGAATTGAAGACGAAGGTTCCGCCGCCGACGCCCCCCTGCCCCCCCAGAGCGGCCCAGCCACAGCTGAGCCGCCCGCTCGCCAGTTTTCCCGCCGCTGCTCACCACAGGCCCCGCCCACCACCGGCCCATTGGCTGACGCGATCCCGCCGCCCAGCTGACCCGCCCTCCCGTCCCCCTTCTTATGACGCCCCCAAAGCGACCGCGCAGCGGACGCACGCAGCGCGAGCGCCGATTGAGCCACGAAGGTGCGCCAAAGGTAAGCCCGTCTGCGCCCGTCCGCGCCTGGACCGCGCCCAGCGCCAGGACCCCTGGCCCCCGCAGAAACCAGCCCACCCGTCGGACCTATGACCCCACTTAACTCAACGCACTCAACGCCGGCCGATTCCCGGGCTGCTACCGAGTCACCCCGAAACGCACCCACGGACACTTCTGCTGCCACTCCTGCAAGTTCACCTGCATCCGGACCTGCACTACTCCAGCACCGACCAAGACCAAGACGAGCAACAGCAGCAGCCACCCGAAATTAGGCGTGGGCGGAAAATCCGTTCCGCTCGCGGATTTTGCGGATTTTCGGGAAATCCGCAATCCGCGAGATTTGCGAATTTCCCGCAAAATCCGCAAATCCGCGAGCAGCGGATTTTGCTCGCACTGCTCGCACTGTTAGCGTGAGTTCGCGCCCCGCGAATAAGTGCGAAATTGCAGAAATACGATCTTGGCAAAACTGAAAGTAACTACTTACCAGGTTCAAAAGTTCAGGCACATCATTAGTAGCCATTTCCTGCAGTGCTTCCTGAGGGGCCCCTCCAGAGTTCAGTTGCCAGTTGAAACTATTATGTGACCCTGCTCTGAACCTCAGAATAGTTACACATATGCCACAAAGGTCCTGAATTACAGCTAAGGGAGACAAGCAGGAGCCAGGCTGGAAGTTAAAATCCATTAATCAGCCCCTAATTCATTATTGTCAGTTGGGGCAGGGCAGGTGTTGTAACTAATTTTGCAACAATGAAAGCACTTAGCAAGTGCAAAAGATCACTAATCAGGGCGCACTAAGGAAGCAGGTGCCAGCTAAAAAAATATTCTGTGACACATTAATCAGCCCCAAATTAATTCAGGTCACTTGAGGCAGGGAAGGTGTGCTTTGCTTTGCCGAAAATAATGTACACTGGACAACCAGAGGGTGTAGTGATGAAACAGAGGGTGGCATGGGTGGGCCAGAGGGTGGCATGAGTAGTCAGAGAGTGGCAGTGGTGACAGAGAGTGGCAGTGATGAAGAAGAGTGTCCCAAACAGGCTGGACACGTAGAAACAACAAGTTCGCAAAACTTGCGACCCGACAGGTAAGTTAGCAAATTGCGAAATTGTAAAAACCCTCGCGAACTGGCAGAAACACGGGCGAACACAAAAAAAAAAAATCCGCAAATTCGCGGGAATTCGCGGATTTTGCGGATTGCGAATCCGCAAATCCGCAAAATTCGCGGATTGCCAATCCGCAAAATCCGCTCATGCTTACCCGAAATGCATCCTGCTCAACACCCGCTCCATCCACAGACACGCCGTCGAGCTCTGGAACCTGCACGACACAACTTCACCAGACGTCGCCTTCCTCACGGAAACCTGGAGGAACGCCTCTTCAGCGCCCGACATCGCCATCGCCATCCCAGACGGCTACAAGATCATCCGAAGGGACTGCATCAACCAGACCGGAGGAGGCATCGCCATCATCCACAAGAACACCATCCGCATCACGACCAACACCGACGACACCTCGCACCCGCCGAGCACCTGCACTTCCAGGTCCACATCAACCCCAAGACCACCCTCAGAGGCACCCTCACCTACAGACCCCCGGGACCACGCACACAATTCAGCGAAGACATCGGCGACTTCATCAGCCCGCACGCCCTCCTCTCCGCTGACTACATCCTCCTCGGGGACCTCAACTTCCACCTGGAGAACAACAACGACCGCAACACCACCACCCTGCTGGACAACTTCGCAAACCTGGGACTCAAGCAGCTGGTGACCACCCCCACCCACTACGCCGGACACACACTCGACCCCATCTTCTCATCCAACAAGGACATCCCCTTCAGCCACGCCACCGGACTCCACTGGAAGGACCACAGCTGTGTCCACTTCAGCTTCAGAAGGACCACGATCCACCACCACCACCAACAGGTTGCACGCAGAAGCTGGAACAAGATCACAGCCGACCAGCTCGCGACTTCCCTGAGCAAGAACCTACCCACCTGCGCAACGAACCCCAGCCAAGCGGCCACCAACCTCACGAAGTGGATCAGCGACTGCTCAGACGACCTCGCCCCCCTGAGGACCCCGCCTAGCAGACCCGGCAGCAAGAAAGCCCCATTGTTCACCGACGAACTCAAGAGCTCCAAGAAGAACTGCCGAGCCCTCGAGAGAACCTTGCGCAGAGACCCAACACCGGACAACATGACTGCCCTCAAGCTCGCCACCCGAAAACACCACCAACTCATCCACGCCACCAAGAAAACTGCATTCAAGGAACGACTGGACAATAATGCACACAACAGCAAGGAACTCTTCAACATCGTTAAAGAGCTCTCCAACCCCAACACCGGAAACAACGACATCACCCCTTCGCAAGACCTCTGCAACTCCCTCGCCTCCTACTTCCACAACAAGATCGCGGACATACACAACAGCTTCAGCACTCAACCGACGCACGCCACGACCGAACCACCGCCCCCCACCACCACCCTCCGCGCCTGGACACCGATCAGCACCGAAGACACCGTCCGCACGATGAACTCCATCCACTCGGGATCTCCGACCGACCCCTGCCCTCACCACGTCTTCAACAAGGCCGACGCTGTCATCGCACCCCACCTGCGGGACATCATCAACACCTCCTTCGACTCCTGGTGACCCCCCGCCCTAGGAAGCGCACCCAAACCAACAGACCACGCACGCAACCTGGGCTTCATCCTGGACTCCTCCCTCTCCATGACCAGACAAGTCAACGCCGTCTCCTCGTCGTGCTTCAACATCCTGCGCATGCTACGTTAGATCTTCCGGTGGATCCCCACCGAGACCAGGAAGACAGTCACCCAGGCCCTCGTCACCAGCTGTCTGGACTACGGCAACTCCCTCTACACCGGAACCACCGCCAAACTCCAGAAGAGACTCCAGCGGATCCAGAACGCCTCAGCACGACTCATCCTGGACATCCCCTGTCGCAGCCACATCTCCGGACACCTGAGAGACCAGCACTGGCTACCGGTCAACAAGAGAATCACCTTCCGACTCCTCACCCACGCACACAAAGCCCTACACAACCAAGGCCCAGGATACCTCAACAGCCGCCTCAACTTCTATGCTCCCAAATGCCAGCTTCGATCGACCAGCCACGCCCTCGCCGCCGTCCCCTGCCTCCGAAGAGCCACCACGGGGGGACGGTCCTTCTCCTACCTCGCCGCCAAGACATGGCACTCCCTCCCGACACACCTCTGCCTGACCCAGGACCACCTAGCCTTCAGGCAACAACTCAAGACCTGGCCGTTCGAGCAGTAGCGGACCTCCCTCCCCTAGCGCCTTGAGACCCTCTGGGTGAGTAGTGCGCTATATAAATGCTTTGATTGATTGATTGATTGATTGAAGGTTGTTCTGCAGCAGGCATATCCGCCTCGCCCTAATCAGAGTCAGTTCCAGCAACCTTCTCAATTCCAGCAACCCCCACAGTTTCAGAGATTGTTGCAGAAACCCGAGTCTTTTCCTCAGCGAATCCCGATAGGCCCTAATCAGTGCGCTTATTGTAAGGAAGAAGGCCACTTCAAGCATAGTTGTCCGATTCTGCTACAGCATGTGACTGGTACGTCTGGTGTGAGAGGTCGTGGTGTTCAGCAAGTACCTAGGGGTAGGGGACGTGGTGTGTTCCCCCAGAATGGACGTTCCTTTCCCCCTCAGAATTCTATGAATTGTTTTGATCAACAGAATGTTTCGGCTGGTCAGTCGGCTCAATATTACACTGATGATTATTATGTTGAAAGCGAGAGTGCTGATTTTAATGATAGCTAGGACAGCCATAGACAAAGAGAGGGAGTAGTGTCAGTTCCAGTAGACCAGAGTGAACCTTATGTTGAAGTGATTACATCAGGTGTGTCAAAACCTTTTCTTTTGGATACTGGTGCGGCAAAGAGTTCTATCTTGCACTCTAAACTCCCTGGCACACCTTTGTCTGGCTTGACAAATGTTTCGGTAGGATTTTCTGGTGCCCCAGTTTGTAACCCGGTTTCTTGTCCTTTGTCTCTTTCTGTTGGGCCTTGTGAATTGGAAGCACCTCTTATTCTAACAACAGGTTATGGTGAGAATCTGTTGGGTTTGGACTTGTTGAAAAGATTACATGCGACATTGTATTGTTCTCCTTCGGGAGTACATCTTACGTTGGGTAAGAAAGGGATTTCTCCGATGTATTTGTCTAAAGATCAGCTCCCACTGGAAATGCGTTCTCTCGCTGATACTCTCTGGGCTACGGGTAAATGATGTTGGCCTTTTGCAGATTCCGCCATACGTTGTTACCCTTAAGGCGAATGCTAAGCTACCTCGCATTCCACAATACCGAATCTCTAGCGATGGTGAAAGAGCTCTTTTAGCGGTTATCTATGATTTGGTTGAGAAAGATGTGATTGAAGAAACGAGAGGTAATGTGTGTAACAATCCTGTTTTGCCTGTTCTTAAACGTACTGACTCTTCTCAGCCACCTGTGTATCGGTTTGTGATCGACCTTCGAGAGGTCAATAAGATTGTTGTGCCACAGTTTCCTGTTGTCCCAGACATTACTGCTTTACTGACTATGATCCCTGCTTCAGCTGCTTGGTCTTCTGTTATTGATCTGAAGAATGCTTTCTTTAGTATTCCAATTGCTGAAGAGAGTAGAGATATTTTTGGCTTCTCTTTAGGAGGCCGAAGCTTCCGGTTTAAGCGTGCTCCTCAAGGTTATTGTGAGAGTCCATCCATCTATAGTCAGGCTTTAAAGACTTGATACTTTTGTTTTGTCTTCTGGTGCGACTCTTATCCAGTACGTGGATGATTTATTGGTCGCTGCTGATGATAAAGAGACTTGTAAAGAAGTTACTCTTTCTTTGTTGCGACATTTGTCTGACCTCCATCATAAAGTGCCACTTTCGAAGTTGCAATATTGCCTCCAAGAAGTGACCTACTTAGGTCATCTCTTGTCGAAGGAGGGAAGACGATTGACCCCAGAACGTATACAAGCGATTGCGCAAATGACTGTACCATCTACACAGAGAGAAGTGCATGCTTTCTTGGGTATCACTTCGTATTGTAGACAGTGGATTCCCAATTTTTCTTTGTTGGCGAAACCTCTGTTGGCACTTACTCTTCAGGATACACCGAATCCACTTCCTTGGTCTGACGAATGTCAGAGTAGTTTTTCTGAATTGAGTGATGCGTTGTGTTCTGCTCCGGTGTTGGGTACCCCCAACTACAGTAAGCCTTTTACGCTTTACGTGCATGAGAAAGAAGGTTGTGCGTTGTCAGTGTTGACACAACAGTTTGGAGACAAGCAACGCCTGTGTGCGTATTTTTCAGCTACTTTAGATCCGGTAGCTAAAGTGTTGCCGAGTTGTTTGAGAGCTACAGCGGCAGCGGCTGTTTCTATCCGACAGTCTGCTGGTCTGGTATTGGATAATACATTGATTGTGATGGTCCCACATGCAGTGGATACCCTAGTGATTAAAACGAAGACGCAACATCTTACTAGTGCGCGTTTGTCAGGTTATGAGTTGACGCTTTTGGCTAGTCATGTGCATATAAAGCGGTGGAACACATTGAATCCAGCTACGTTGTTGCCGATTTCTGTAGAGACAGATGTTCAGGAACAGCATGATTGTTTTCTCCGGACAGAGGAGGAAACGAAGGGTATAATTGATCTGAAAGATACTCCTCTTTCGAATTCTGATGGTACCTTATGGTTAGATGGTTCATGCTTTAAGCTTCCGAATGGCGATACGACTGCAGCGTATGCGGTTACGGCTTTGCACACGATTGTTGAAACTGCACGTATCCCACAGAATTCAGCTCAAGCAGCAGAGTTGATTGCACTGACGAGAGCGTGTGAGTTGTCGAAAGGAAAGAGAGTGACTGTGTGTACTGATAGCCAATATGCGTTTGGTGTTGCTCATAGTTTTGGACGTTTGTGGAGAGAGAGAGGATTTCTTACTTCCCATGGTACGAAGATTCAGCATGGACAATTGGTGAATGAACTTCTTGAGTCACTTACTTTGCCGATACAAGTTGCGATTGTGAAATGCAGTGCACATAAGAAGGTTACGGATGATGTTGGTCTTGGTAATGCGTTTGCAGATGAAGTAGCGAGAGAAACGGCAAAAGATGTGACGAGTCGAACGTATGTTGCAGGCCCTGCTAGATGGGTTCCGGAAGGTGGAATGTGTGAAGACACAATAGAGAGTGTGAAATCGATTCAGGCTGAAGCTACTGAGAAAGAATTGAGTGTGTGGAGAGAGACTACGGGAATGTTGGATTCGACTGGCTGTTGGATTGAGTTGTCAGAACACCAGCAATGGTTTTTGCCTGATGCGTATGTGCTTCCGGTGGTTACGATGGCACATGGATTGGCTCACATCAGTTCGAAAGGCATATGTAAGTTGTTGGCTCCAGTATGGCAGAATGCTGGAATTCCTAAATGTGCTGAGAATCTGGTGAAAAATTGTCTGATTTGTTTGATGCATAATCCTGGCAAGAGAACCCCAACTCCAGCAGGTCATTTTGCTCCTCCAACGTATCCGTTTGAGGTTCTACAGTTAGACTTTATTCATATGGAGAGATGCAACAACCTGAAGTACGTCCTTGTGGTTGTTTGTGCCTTTTCAAGATGGATAAAGGCTTACCCCGTTAAGGATAATACTGCCTTATCTACAGCCAAGGTTTTGTTGAAGGAGTTTTCCCTAGGTATGGATTGCCGAGAATGGTATGGAGTGACAACGGAAGTGAATTTGTGGGTCAGATTATGAAGAAAGTGTGTGCAGGTTTGGGAATGAGGCAGAAATTTCATGCTGCGAATCACCCCCAGTCAGCTGGTTTGGTTTAATGCTACAATGGCACTCTTAAGCTTAAATTGGCTAAGATACAAGCGAGCTCTGGCCTTGCATGGCCTGATGCTTTGCCGTTTGCATTTTTGTCCACAAGAACAACAGTACATTCTCGTGTGGGACTTAGCCCATACGAAATTGTCTTTAGTCGCCCAGCGAATGTTTGGGGTGTGCCGAGGCCAAATAAATACAGTGGTATCGAGTATCCTATGTTGGTTGACTATTTACATGATTTGACTGCTAAATTGCGTGTTCTTCACCAACAGGTGCACAATACCTTACCTTAAGCTTATGTGGATGCAGGTCACTCGATTCAACCTGGGGACTGGGTGCTAGTGCGGAACTTTCAAATGACGAAGAATCTTGAGCCGAGGTGGATTGGTCCTTTCTAGGTTTTGCTGTCGACTTGAACTGCTGTCAAGGTTTTCGGCAAGAAGAACTGGGTGCATGCCACCCACTCCAAAAAGATTCCACTTCCCTTGGCATATGACCGGTAGACCAGAGATGTTGTTGCCGATTCAGAAAACGAGAGAGTTGTGGAGTTTGTCCCCTTTAGTGATGCGCATTTGAAATGGACTCAGTCGGAACGTGCGGATGATGAAGTTTTACAAGAAGCTGTGCCTCCGCATTTGAGACTTGATACTACACATCCAGAGACACTTTTTCAGGATCAGACTGTGTCTGGTAAAGAATGCTCTAATCTACTAACTAAAACGGACAAATAAACCTATATTTTTTGGTGAACTATACTCTATCAGACAAGAGACTTTTTTTGTCTTTTTATTTTTCGAACCACCATCCGTGGTCACGGTATAAGTTCTTAAGGGGTGACCCGCATATTATCAAAAGGTCTGCGGTTCTAGGGATGTCTAGGATACCTGGACGCACACTTAAGTGAAGAGGGAAAATTGCCCTGAGCAGCACGTCAGAGGATGTAGTCTTTTGTAACGGATAGAGTTGTTGAGAAAATTAATTTTAAGATGAGATTGGGTACATTGGTCCGTAACAAATGTTTTATTATATTGTGTTCTTTTGTGTTTTTAAGTATCACATTGGCTTGTGTGGGTTGGATTGTATATGCTACACCATTGCTATCTGCACCCACCACCCAACCTATGCTTTGTATTCTACTACTGTTTCTTTGCACCAATTCTATACGTTGCCTGAACATGAACAGACAAGAAGATCAGAATTTGTTAACAACTCATTTATACAGCTGTTGCTTCAGCATCAGTTGGTAGTCAATACTACAAATTGTTGGGTATGTTGTCTTATGCCTCATACGACAGATAGAGGTATGCCATATCTGGTTTTGCCTTTTTCTTCCAATGGGTCTGTATGGGCTCTTCAGACTATGTTCATCTATGCGAATGAAGTATATCCTTTGCGTTCCATGAGAGACAACCCGAGCAATAGTGCTTTGATAAAGGGAATAGTAGATATGGTCCGAGATTTTGATGCATACAATGCTATCCCTAAGGATGAGGCGCAGGCTTATATTAGTTGGAATGTCACTGGATATAGCACTAGTCTGACAGAGAAGGAGAGACGAAAAAGGTCTCCCCCGATTTAGATCGTACCCAATCGAGGCCACTTTTGTTTACGAGGTAATGGTCGAAATCCGAGAGCTCAGCTAGGTGAGATTGCGTGTGCTCAAACCTATGTTTATGCATCTCAGACTTCTCCTCAGTTTGTGCCAGCTAAAGGTATATATTTTGTTTGTCATTTGAGCCTACACATGGTTGCCACCTGATTTTTCAGGCACATGTTATGTGGCGTTTTTGCTTCCCCCTACATACACGGCTACTATGGATTATCACAGAACAAGATATGTTAGAGGTGTCTTCGATCAGGAAGATACCGCAGCACAGGAAGTAGGAGATTTCTTCAAGGGTTTCTTACCCTTCTAGGGTCCTATGGCCAATAGCAGACACATACGACAGCTTACGAGAGTGGTTGAGGCCACCATAAATGAAACTGCAGGTGCCCTCAGTAATATTACAGCGGAGCTTCAAGCTGATCGTCTTATGACATTTCAGAACCGTATTGCGTTAGATGTCATACTTGCTGATCGAGGAGGGGTATGCAAATTGATCCAATCTAGTTGCTGTGTTTACATACCAGATAATGCCCATACAGTGTACCAAGCCATTTCCAGATTGCATAAGGTTTCTGAGTCTATTCATGTAGACGAAGGAGACTGGTCGTTGATTGGATGGTTTTGGGGACTGCTGTCCAAATGGGGATGGAAAGTTCTGATTTTCCTTGGTATGGTTTTAGCTATTCTCTTCTCTTGTTGACTTTGCATCCAGTGTGCTCCCACCGTTTGTAGTCTTTGTGCTACTACGTGTGCGGAGACCTGTCTCGAGAGAAGTAGAGAGTAATAGGATGATGCTCCAACAACACCTTGATGGTCTGATGAAGATTGATATAGACCTAGATTCAGATTAACGTGAGTTTAGGTTATTGCCTGCGTAATGGCAAAAGGAGGGGCTGTGGTTCTGTGAAAACGGACCTTGTTTCGTAAGGTTATGGTTCCGTCACGATTTTGGTGATGTCGAACCGTATTTAGTAAGTTCGGTTAATATGGAGTGAATTCATCACGTTAGCTAGCGAGTGCATTACGTATTTGGAGATTTCGTCTCGAACATGGGTTCCATTTTGTTTGAGTCTCCATTTTGTATTGCCATCACGCAGGCCGACGAATGTGGTTGAACGAACGAAGCGACCTGGCCTTCACGTATTGGTATACATTAACAGGGTCTTTCTTGACTCCGAGGTGAATTGCAAAGATCTGATTCCTTCACCTGCAACTGACCCTGCTAAAGCCAATTTCCCTGGTTTGATCGTTGTCTGAGATTGCCAAACACTGTTCAGGACATTGTTAACTTTTAGTCTCCTTACACATGCCTTATCTTGCTCGCTATCAGACATTGTTTCCTTTTCTATGCTCTTTATTACATGCATTGTGCCTTTCAGTTATGGGTTTGTCCGACTTGTGGAGCTTGGATTTGGGACATTCCCAATGATTGACTTTAGGTTGGGATATTGCAAACTGAGCTTTTCGTCTTGTGATACTATGTTTGAAAACGTACCCTATTGGTTAGATTTTTGCGCAGTGGGTGTATGTTTGTAAATGTGAATATTGTGTATAAAAAGAGATGTCTTGCTCTACAAAATTGAGCAGTCTCCTGAGAAATACTCCATGCTGTGTTTCTAGGATCACTGTTACTGGCTGCAGCTAATAAACTTGATCTCTGATGCCACCCAGAAGTATGCCGTGTCTCTGTATACCAAGACAGGTGAATCCGAAGACTTTGGGCATGCCCCTGGCGCCGCTGGGTTCTAAAGCCCGGTTCTTCACCTGTCTGTAGGGGGAAGTGATGCATCAACTCCAAGATGATTCTGGTCAGCGGGTGATGCATCAGGAAAACTTGCCTCACAGGTGTAATGCGTGGAAAACCGGGATGAGTTGGCGAGCGATGCGGCGGTGTAGAAAAGCACTGCATTGGTTTATTTAGCCACGATCCCTTGATGAGTTGGGGTCTTGGAGCCACGACAGGTGCTGCGTTGGTTCTGCATTGGCGTAGCAATGCGTGGAGATTCTTCTTGCAAGGTGGTGCTGTGTCGGGAGAAACAGCTGCAAGAAGAGTGATGCGTTGATTTCTTAAGTTCTTCTTATCTTCCAGCTTTCAACAGCAGGAACATCCTCCAGAAGCCCCGAACTGGAACAGGTACCCCCTGGCAGGTCAGAACTCTCGATGGCAGAGTTCAGGAGATTTGGGGGTGAAGTATTTGTGTACCTGAGACTTCAGAATGGGAGGCCAGCAGATACAGGCCCTTGCAGATTTTCTCCAAGCAGATTCATAGCAAACATCTAGTCTTTGTCCTCTCCTTGGCAGAAACAGCAACTGCAGGCCGATCCCACATAGCACAGAGCATAGGGGCAGTACTCCTCCTCCCATCTCTTCAGCTCTTCTAATTAGCAATGAGTCCAGAAGTGATCTAAAGTCCTAGGTTTAAGGTCTACTACTTATACTCCATTTTGTCTGTGTTCACGTTGTGCTAGTGACTCTGACTCCAGTCCAAACCCATTCTATCCTCACTGGTGCAGCATGACCACAGGGGAAACAGACAGCATTGTGCAAGGGAGACACACCCTATTCAGGTGCAAGGAAATCCCTGCCCACTACTCTAAATGCAGCCAAGCCCTAGTCAGCTCAGCTTTGAGTCATCCAGGAAGGGCCAAACACACCTCACCCCCACCCCCCAGTGGCTGTCTGCAGTGAATGCACATCCCCAGCCCCTGTCACTCCAAAACCAGACAGTCAATACACAAACAGGCAGAGGCACTCAGAATGGCTGGACAAAAAAATGCCTACTTTCTAAAAGTGAAACAACAAATTTAGCACTGTAAGTCTTAGACTGTGCACTATCTATTGCACTCCAAACGAGTGCTTTAGCACAATGTTAATCAATAACTTTTACCTACATGTGACAAAAAGATAAACAGAGTTATCAGATACACAACAAATTCTTCATATTTGCAGGATTACAATAAAATGACTTCATGTAGATGTGAGTCTGCAACTTGTTTTATTCACAGATGATAGCTTCAACAAACTCTCCTGTTGGTTCATCAATAAAGTAACACATTCTGACATGGTTTTCATCACTCCCAATGCATTTCGGGTGTACAGTCACCTTTCCTCAGGGGAAATCTACAAATAAACATATGTACAATAAAGCAACTATGTTGTCTGTTACAAGAACAATAGTACATGAACTGGCCTCTATTTCCCGGGATAGTTAGCGGTTACGACTCTAAAGACAGTAACTGGTGCTTAATAAGCGATGTATAGTCTAAAAAGACCATATCATAGATATATGACATAAATCAGGTAGGCTGCCCGTTCCAAATAGCAAATATTCAGAGCTCCGTATATCCGGGTTGCTGATAAGACCAAGGAATCCTGCATGACACAGAAAACATAAAAACAAAAATCGATATTGAGCATTGTGACCGCCAATAACTAAAATTAAGGTTAAAGTGCACGATGTCATATAGAGCTTGCTTCTTACTCAATAGTACGAGGAATAATGGAAGCCACTCTTGGGCCCGGGTGCTAGTGAGAAAACATTAAGTCCTCTTAATGGTCCGCGGCTAGCTGCAAAAACATCAAACAGAGGTGCAATCATTACCAATAACTGTAATGCCAAATGAAGTCCAGAAACATGTAGATGCATAGTTATACTGATGGACTTACCAAAATACTATTGAATGCGGAATCACAGGAACGGCCTGTCTGCCCAACCGCAAGGTAAAAGTGGCTTGCCTTCTTAACCGCGCCATGTGCTACAATGACAAATGTCCATGAGACCTCTAACTTATGCCATAAGAAGAAAGTGAACTTACCAAACCTGTGGTGACCTGACAAACAGACGACAGACAAGGCAACAGGACAGGAGGACGTTAGGACCCTGTGGGTCATGAGGGAGGTGACCAGGTCACCGGACACCACATCCGGATAGGGGACAGGAAGAACGACACACAGAACCAGGACTGACGGGAGGACAGACGTGCAGATGACCGCTCCTGTTATAACCAATAAAAGAAGATTGCAACCACTAACCTGAGTCTAGTGTTTGGTGTGTCCACTGCTACCAGGAACGATACGACAAAACCGTAGCGTGAAAAGTGACCGTAGAAATCTAAAAAACCCGAGTATGATAGCGCAACCTCCATGCGGTTTATTTTAACCAGAGTCGCGTCCCCAATCTGTTACATTGCGCGTAAACTAAACGAGCAAGAAGTGAAAAGGACAAATAGATATAGGACTAAAGTGAAATGTCCTTGTGTTGAATGCAGAACCGTGTACAGCTAGACATAACTGTCTTGACGCAGGGCCATACAACTATAGGAGAAGGAATGTTCACTACACATCAGCAAATCTTGCACAGAAGCACCAGGCCTTGGACATAATTATAGGTGCAAAGAAAGGCAGAAAGGCACAAAAAAAGGCACCACCAAGGACAGTCACTCTTGTGTCACAACTCGTGTACTGCCCACCTCAAACGACTAGCTGACACAGGGTCATAAAGTAAATATGAGTTTAACAGAAAGATAGGAGGCAATACCATCTCAAGAGACGTTTCATTGTTCAATGATATTCCATTCACAATGTTTCCATGTAAGCAGAAAATTATTTATTTTATTTTTTCAAAACAAGTAGGCACAGCCTTGTTTTGAAGAAAACGAAATAAAGAATGTTTCTGCTAACACAGAAACATAGTGAATGGAATATCATTGAACATTGAACATTGAAACGTCTCTTGAGATTGTATTGCCTCTCATCTTTCTTTTAAACTTGGACATACATTGTGCAAATTTGCGCTAAGGTAGTGTTTAGAGCCACATTCCTGGAAGGGTGAACTTGGGCACATTGTAAGAGTGTACTCTTTTGCCCAGTTTATTCAGGCAACAGACAATGCTGGTGTGCGACCAAAAGAAGGATTGCTGATATTTTGTCTACACCTCTGGTTCAGAATAAACTAAAGCAAAATAGCACACTCTAGTGGTAAGGCTCAGTAAGTTAACGTTTGGGGCCAGATGTACAAACATTAGGCATACCGATTTCCAAATAGGGATTCTCTCGAAATCGCAATTTGGAAATCGGTATTCCTCATAAATGAAACTTATTAATTTTCATCTAGGGATTCCTTGTGGGTCGTGACTTGACCTACCACATGAATATTAATGAGGTAAGTTGCAATTTGTGTCCTATTAGAAATCACAGCAATCACAGGGATGGTGGCTTGCTGAGGTCAGAAGACTGCCATGTCTGTTATTCCTTTTTAATAAAGCAATCTTTTTTTTAAAAAATGCAGCCCATTTTCTTTAAAGGAAAAAGTAATAAATCAAACCTTGAAGTTTCATTTTTTAGGAGTAGGGGGTCCATGGGAATACTGCTGGCTCTTAAAAAATATTTGTATTTACATTCTCAAACCTTTGTGAATTGCTTAACACTAGTTTTCAACTGGTGGTAAAGTATTAATGTTTTGCGACTGAAATTCGGTTACAAAACAGTAACACATACCATACTGTTTCACCCGGGATCCCTGGTTAGCTGAGGAAGGTACCATAGGCCAAGTAGGGACCCCCGTTCCAACGTCAGGGAAAGGAAGGTCCCCCTCTTAGATAGCCCTTCTCACCCCCTCTGTACGGCACGAGCAGCCAGGCTTATCTTCCAGACAAATGTGTAAAGTAGTTGCAACCATGCTCACAACAACCCAATGATGACACCACAAATAGACTCCACACAAGTTCTATAAAAACGAGTATAAACTTTATATAAAAAGATATACGATAAGACCACACAATATAAATCCAACATATGGGGTTGTGTACTATTTCACCTGGCCGGTTGTTAGGCCAGCCAGCCCTTTTAAATTCTGACGGTACTAATGAGCACTTCTAAACATTCTCCTGTAATCCTAATATTATGTTATACAGTTCATAATGCTAGAATCAGGCACTTTTCAAAAGTAAAAATATTGTAAGGCGTAACGCAGCAATCAGACACTCTGAAATGTAAAAAGAATGCAATGCGTAACGCAACAATCAGCACTTTGCAAGGTAAAATAAAGCAATGCGTAAGACAACCACCAGGTATGTTGTTATGCAGAAATAAGGCAATGCATAATACACTTATCAGGTAATTTGTAATGCAGGAATAATGCAATGCCCAATACGCTAATCAGGTAGGTCCTTATGCAGAAACAATGCAATGCGTCATAAGACAATCAGGTATTTAGTTATGCAGATAAAATGCCATGCGTCATACATAGGGCTATAGGGCTCCCAGTTTAAATACAGACAGAAAACTATTTATTTTCCTGTCTGTATTTATTTTTAAATACAGAAAAAATACGGAAAATAGGTCTTCTTTGGATGCTTTTTTCGACTGTCAATCATTAATGCCAGTCAGTAGGTGTATAGATTGAGAGGTAGGGAGATTAAAAAAGACAATGGATTTCATAATTAAGCTTAATTAAGTGTAGATCTACAGTTATTTATGCTTTTCTACAATGCACGTGTTTTCAGATAACACTATTACACTGTATGATGCTGAAATCTTTTGGACATTCGAATGTGAATATGCATTTATCAGTCAAATAAATATGGAAAAATACCCATTGCAGCTTCATTCATACCAAAAACAGAAAATAAAAGTGGATAAATACCGAAAAAATTAGCTAAAAATAAATATGGATAAATACAGATGGAAATGTAGAAAAAATAAATACCATAAAACCGGGAGCCCTAGTCATACACTAATCAGGTAGTTTGTCATGCAGGAATAATGCAATGCGTAATACTCTAATCAGGTACTCCGTTATGCAGAAATGATGCAATGTGTAATACGACAGTCTGGTACTCTGGTATGCAGAAATGGAATAATGCGTAGTACACTCAGGCACCGATCATTGTGCCTTACGCCATCTCTCTGCTTCTCCTTCTGACTTGCAGTTAGCCTTTCAACGATTGCCCTCAACACGGGCACGATGTAATAAAAAGGAGCAGCACCGCACTCCGGCCCCTGTCCTGCCACTCCCTTGGCAATACAGGCCGTGATTCGAGCCGAAGCAGAGGCTCGCGCTGCTGACACGAGAGAGAGGCTGGGAGCGTTTCCCTCCGAGCCCGCGCCCCGCTCAAGGAGTCGACACATGTTACCTGGGGACACGCACCCACTCTCCTCTCCTCGTCCAGCAGCTGGGCCTCCAATGCAACTTTGTGAATTGGCAACAGCAGGCTCGGGCCGGCAACTCAGCTCCTCTGGGACTGCTGGTCCGGGCCGCTACAGTTACAAAGATCTCAGGCTGCCACAGAGCACACGCACACAGCATCGCTGAGTCTTTCTTAAGCTTCGGGTGCACAATCACTGGGTACTCCACAGGGTCGATGAGACTCAATTGGATTCCAGTGCACGCGATAGCAAGGCAAATCCTCACAATGGTCTCACGGTACCCAAAGGGATGAGACTCACTTGGATTCCGGTGTACACGATAACAAGGCAAATCCTCACGAAAGTCTCACAGTGCACAACTCACATGCACACAGCGTTGATGAGACTCACTTGGATTCCGATGCACACGATCACTAGTCAATTCTCACAAAGGGGTTCAGGCTGCACAAAGCACATGCACACAGCATTGTGATCTTTGCTTGAACTCCAGGTGCCCACGATCACAGGCCGATCCGCATGAAGGTCTCAGACTGCACAAAGCACACGCACACAGCATCCCTAAGACTCAGTTGGACTCCAGGCGCCCACGATCACAGGGCAGTTGTTACAAGGGTCTCAGGCTGCAACAAGCATGCCCACACAGTGCCGCTGAGACTCTCATGGAAACTTTTGTGTTTCTAAACAGGGAGCCAGCTCACTTCGGGCCCTTGGGGATAAGTTACTTCAGGACACAGCACACAGCAAAGTCCCTTTAGCAATTCCTTGGTTAAAACAGCAAACTGCAGGCCAGCCCCAGAACACACAGCAAGGGTCAGTCCTATCCTTCAGTCTCTTCAGTTGTTTCTTCCTTGGCAAAGGTCCTCTTGACCACAAAGTAGCTCCAGTCTTGCTCACACTTGATCAAGCCATTCTCTAAAGTTCAGGGGCTTTAGCTCTCATAGTTATACCCCTCAATGGCTTTGAAGTCTTTGTGTTTCAGGGGGCACTGACCCCTGTTCAAACCAGTTCTGGGTGATTCCCTGCCAGTGACACCTTCTTCCTTTGATTAGTGGGGGTCTGGATTCTCAATCACTCAGCAGGAGATGGGACAATTGTTTTATAGCAGCAACCCAGGTCTCTTCACCTCTAGGGGCTTCTCCTCCCCCTACAATCCAGATGCAGATCACCCTGTTGCTGTCTCTCCTCCTCCCCTGGGTCAAGGCATTCCCCAGATCCTATCACTTTCAAATCAAGAGAGTCAATCCACAGCCAGGCAGAGACACACAGAAACACAAAACTCAGCTACTTCTAAAAGAGTGGCTTCTGAACACACAATGCAAAAACCACCTTCATAAAAACATGTGTTATTGCATTGTGAGTACAGGCATACTAAACTTCACCTTTTCATCTTAAGCCTTTGGGAAGATAGGCTGGGAAACATATTACACAGCCTTCCCATTCTATCCTATGGGCAAGATGGCCTTTCCACAGTGAAAAACGAAATGGAGATTATTTCAATGTCAGGACATAGTGCACACCTTAGTACATGTCCTACCTTTCACATGCACTGCACCCTGCCCAGAGGGTACCCTGGGCCTACCATAGAGATGCCTGATGTGTATAGAAAGGGATGGGTAAGGTCTGGCAAGTGAGTGCACTTGACAAAACAACATGGTAGTTTAACAAACTGTGCGCAGACCCTGCAATGCCAGGCCTGTGTTTCCTTTTTAAGACTACTTGTGTGGGTGGCACAAATAGTGCTGCAGACCCACTAGTAGCATTTGCAATACCAGCCCTGGCACACATAGTGAGTGCCGTTTACTAGGGACTTTACTAGTAAGGCAAACATAGCAATCGTGGACAACCAATTACCATTACACTTTATACAGGTAGCACTTGCACTTTGACACTGTTTAGCAGTGGCAAAGTGCCCAAAGCACCTATTACAGCATCAAAAATAGGGGAGGTAGAGGCAAAAAGTCAGGGGGAATCACGCCAAGGAATGCCACGTCTAACACATACCAATTTAATATTTGGAAGGAACGCCCTAAACACTCCCCTTTGAAATAACAAATCGCAAATGCAAAATGCACATTGTCCTTCCAGTGCCTGTTACTCCTATGCAGCAACACCGTGTAGGGAGAATTTCCATGCAACGCCGTCATGCAGTCGAAGAAATTGACGCAGCGACTGCCCATGGCCAAAGAAATCGCTGCTGCACTGATTTCAGTGCAATGGTCACTGAAGTTCAAGACTGCAACACTGACTTTGAGACAGCCCCTGCTGTGCAACTGAAAGAATCAATGCCTCGTTGGACCTCGTCTGATGAAATCGACACAGCACCTACTTGCAGCCACATATACCTCCAGCACATCTGGACATTTACGCACCACTGCAAGTTTTTCCAATGCATCTCCCGCAGACCAGAACCGTCAAGGATTTCGAAGCAATGCTTCCCCTAACAGTCCGGATTCAATACAACAATTCTCCTTCATGCAGTAGAACTGATGCCTTGCCACCCCAAAGACTAAGGAACCGACGCATTCATATGTTGTCCAATGCTTCCCTCCTCTGAGGCTGTTTTGCTTTGTAAATTTTTACACATCTAAACATACATTATGTAAAATCACCATATCCATAGTTTCCTAAGGAAAGAATTGCTAAAACCTGTTAAAAAGTCATATTTTGAATTGTGTATGTTGGATTTTTGTTGTTTTGGTTTTGCTTGATTTAGATACAGATACTTTTTTTAACTAAACTGGTGTTGTGTCCATTTGTAGTGTTTTCACTGTGTTACTGTGTGTGTTATGTACAAATGCTTTTCACATTACCTCTAAGAAAATCCTGACTGCTTGTGCCAAGCTACCAAGTGAGTGAGCAGGGGTTATCTCTGGTGAATAATACCCTTATCCTGACTAGAAGGAGAGGTCCCTACTTGGACAGGGTGCATACAACTGCCAACTAGAGACCGCCATATCTAACAGAAGTGTTGCATAAATGTTTTACACATTGCCTCTAAGTATATTGTACGGTACCTACTATTTCATTAAGACTGTGAGTTTGGACAACATAAGGGTCAAACCTATGTTGTGCTGAGTCTGCGCATACCATCAGAATATGTTGACCTAATTTCTGGTTAGCTCACAGTGCGCCATCTAGACCTCTAAACTTTACAAGGTACTGGATGGTTTTCTGCAAGCTCAGAACATGACAAACCTGATTTATCACGGAATTTGCTGAAACATATATGCCCTTTCAGTTGTTAAGACAGGCATGCCCAAAGTGAGGCACAAAAAGTGTCATTTCAAATATTTATTTAAGCAATTGGACACTTGTGGAAAATATGTATGCTGCAATGACTGATAGAATGACAATATTAATAATGTTACAAGAATGATGAACAGAATGAACAATTCAACCATTGTTCATTGACTATATGAATACATATAAACATACTCCTACCTAGCTTTGCCTATCCTTTAAGGCATAGGGTGTGCAGGTCTTCCAGAATACCTTAGAGTGGTCTAACCCCCCACTTAACTGGAAGTGTGTGTTATCAGGTAGGTGTAGAACAGACACCCATCCTTCTCAGGATGATTACGATATTCAGCTGGGCTAGAATTCTGGCATTGTGTGACCTCAACAACCCATCAAAATGCTCTTCTGTCTAAACAAAGGCTTGGTGCAGTTTATATAATAAGCTGAACCCATTCATTCTGTGCCTGAGCTCTGGTCTGGCTGTCATTGTTCATTCTACTCTCCCAGAGCTGTCGCAGAACAGACAACAACATTTTGTGGAGTTCCTAGTCTTTGTACAGAATGTCCCCAGGCCTGATAATGTGCCTACGAAGAAGTGTAAGTAAACCATTTTCTGAGAACATTATCCCATATGAGCTCACAAGCAAATGTGTGTTAAAAGTAATTGTTTAAAAAGATGGGTACTTTGGAACTGTTTGTGCCCGGGTCTAGGTAACCTCACGGCAAGCTAACAGAGGGTTGAGTACAGGTTAATTAAGAGATGGCTTGTGCCTCACCCAGACAAGGATTGTGGTTACTGCTTGATTAGGACTTACACCCAGTCAAACAATAACTCTATTTCTTACACTACAGTACTCTGCTGACTCTACCCGAGGCCACCCAATCAATGCTCCAGTGCAGTTAGCAACAGTTACCCTAAATTCAGCCACAACCACCACTATGACGTCGCTATGATGGTCTGTTCCTCAAGGTCTAGTGAAAGCCTCTCCAGGCACATGCAAAGCTTCTCCTCCTCCCTCTAAAAAAAACGTCAAGCTTGGTTTATAGAGATTAGCGAGAGCTGTGAATTTTTCTCCTCTCCTTCATATTGAGAGGGGCTCCTCCCCCTTATGCTCATACTCAACAGCCATGGCTGCAAATATCTTAAAGGCGTAGCACAGGGACAAGTGATTATGTGGCTTTGTAGGTGAAGGTCTGTGTCTAACAAAATTAAAATCACTTGTCTTCCCCTCCACTATCAAGCTCTTGCCATGCTCCCCCACCCCCACAAAATTCTTATGTCTGGGCTCAAGTAGTATTCAATCTCCAACCCAGCATCTGCTTTGGTTTTGTCATGTCCCTCACCTTCCCTACCCAGCGCCTCAAAAAAATAAAACTATTGTGGCTGAAATATTACAATTTGTTGTAAAAAGTTAATAATTGCAAACAATTTGCCTGTTTTTACAAAAGAACTGGAAAGGAAAGATAGAACATAACAAAAGATGTCAAGCAATTGATTTCAGTACCCTTCATTCAAGAGGATAGACAATTCAACGAAGACTAGCTATTAGGAAACCCCGAAGAGGAGGTGGCTATTGTCTGCGATGTGCCTGCTTGTCTCTATCATCTGTAGGTACCAAAACTGAATTACAGTTTGAAAGATAACTCTTCACAATTATTTTGACGTTCGAGAATGATAATTTGCATATTCTTGCAGGGTAATTAAAAAGCAAAACACAGCTTTGGAAAAAACGTGGAAATAATATTTGCAGATGAAAACCTAGGCTCGTTCTTGAAAAGTTAATTTTCATCTTCGTCACGTATGCCTAGGCTTTCCGGTTTTCAGTTTCTATTTTTGGTAAATTCTGGTGGTGTTTTTTCAGTGTTTTCCAGTGATTTCAATATCTCATAAAAACAGTGCTTTTCAGTGGTTACTCGTTTTCGCGCCATAAAAAATAACTAAAACAGTGTTTTACCGGTGTTTATGGAACGCTATGCTTTTATTATTGCCTGTTTCTGGAAGACATTTCGTGCAACCATCTATGCTACATCAAGTCAAGGAATCCCTCAACAGAGGCCCTACAGAAGATGCTTAACTACCAATTCTAAGGGTATAAGCATTGGTCTGATGCCTACAGCGCTGCAGCACGTTCCTCCCACAGACATGTGTAAATAAATGACTGCCACAAAGAGGCTCGTGAAGAGGTGGATGTGGTGTGAGTTTCGAACCTTGACTGTGGCCGCGTACAGCCGGGGAAGTAGATGGCATCTCAGTTCTACCCCATTCTGAGATACCTCTCAGTCTATGTAGTGTCAGCGTCAGGCATCTCTTGTTGTGAGAGCAGTGTCCATAAGTTGCACCTCTTGTGCTCTGGGTGGTGTCTCTAACTAGCACCTCTCCTTGCAATGCTATCAGAGAGAGGCACCTCGCATTGACTGCGCCTGAGAGACACTGTCCTAGCTGTATTTGTGTAATTGTGGGATGGTGGTGGTATGCATCTGTGTAAGGATGGTGTGCAAGCTGGATGTGGAATTGAAAAAGGGAGTAAGTTTCGGGAGGTGGTCAGTGTGTGCGTGGAGTTGGATGTGGGAGTGTGGGGAGCTTGTGTGTGTGTGTGTGGCTGTCCTTGTGGAATGTGAGAACGCTGTAGGTGTTAGTGGGCATGTAGTGCTGGAGGTAGGAGTGTGGGGAGATGGTGTGGGTGCGATTGTGGTGGTCTGTGTTGGAGTGCAGGAATGCTGCAGGTATGAGAGTAGGTGGGGTGACAGTTTGGTGTAAGTGCTGGTTGGTATGAATGCAATTGTCATTTCTATTGTCCACAGTTTCCCCGCATACCCGGGTCTACAAGCTATCGGTCTGCAATCTGAGGATGCACAGGATAATTTCATTTAGGTTCTTTGTCCATTTTCTTAATTTTATTTTTAAAGAGACACCCTCAGCCTGCTGTCCCCTCCCTCGGCCTCCGTTTCCTGAGCTCAGAAGCAGTTGAGGCCTGAGATAAGGATCGTGCAGACGGGTCAAGGTGTGTGCAGCTTGTGATGGTGTTTCCTCTTTGCTTCACTACCCCAGACCCTGGCACCACCTGCAAATAAAATATCAAAGGAGCGTTGTTTGTAATGGGGACACTTTGCAGCCGGCCTTTGTCTTGTGATGGGACAGGGTGCGGGGTGGGGGTGTTTGCATGTCTTTTCAAATGTCTCCAACTATTGAGTGGCATGGTCCTCCTGCCTTAAAGGGCCAGAGGCTCCCAGCTATCTCTGGAACCGGCCACCCAATCTCCCAGATAAACTCCAAGTCCTCTTTGTAAACACAGCAGCCATTAATGTTATGTAGTACCTGCTTCAAGAGTGTGCCAGCGTGCAGCCGTGCTTCCATAGTATGTCAGAGTTAGGAAATGACTGAATTCCTTCTTGTATTTATCATTATTGGGGCATGTATGCTGAAACTCTAAAAAAGCCCCCAGTCCCTCTTCGAGGTATCATATTGTTTAGGAGCAGCCATCATCCCACATAATTCCCAGGTGGTCAACGGGTTTCATTTGATTCATCACTTCAGTGTAGTGCATGTTAGCTCCAGGCTCCTGATCGACAGGGGCATCATATGGAGTGGCCATGGACATTTCTGAGCCTGTGTGGAGATCCAGCAGCTGCTCTTTGCCATCAGGACTGCACTGGCACGAGGGCTAGGAGGTAGGTGAGGTCGGATCAGTGCCTACATTTATGTGAAAATGTGGACTTCCAGCAGCCTGGGGCGCCCCCGAGACTGCATAATCTGTAAAGAGCGCTATGTAAATGAAGCTTTGAGTGGAAAGAAAGGTCAGGGACTCGCTTGTCTGGCCTACATCACAGGTGTTTTATCGGCCAAGCTGGCCCATTGTCATGTGCAGTAGGACAATGAGCCAAACTGAAGAGGCACGGCATGTGGTGGGTTTCCTCCCATCCTGGGTGAGCGCGACAGTAAGGCCTCGGGGCGAGCACAAATATTGCAGGGGCAGGGGGGAGGGGCTATGCCGTGAGCTGGATTACCAGTGGTGGCCTGTTTAGAGGCTCTGACTTTTTCTCCAGCAACTGTCAGACGAGCGTGGGTGCGCGCTAGCACCTTGTGAATTTAAAAATTGCAAGGGGGGGGGGCGTTCTCCATTGAACGAAAATAAAAAAAATGACGCATAACAACCAATAGGAGCAAAAAGAAAACATTTTTTGACAACCCAATTACATTTTTTAAACGTTACTGTGAAAAATATTCATCCAGGGACACAATGACTAAGGGAAGGTAGAAAACAAATGGACTGGCGAGTAACAAAAGTGCAGAAACGATAGTGTGTGTTACCTGTGTGGGGTAAGGGACTTACGTGTGGGGAAATGTATTACATGTGTATGGGGATAGATGTCTTGTGTGGTTAGAGAGACAGGCTACATGTGCGTGCGTTGCCTGTGCATGTGCTGTGCGGTGGGCCGAGGCAGGGGCATTCGAAGCATGTTCCGTGATGGCAGCAGCAGGCAGGACCGGTGCCAGGGCCGGCCCAAGGCATGTGCAAACTGTGCACCTGCACAGGGCCGCCAAACCCCAGGGGCCGCCACGAGGATCGGATCAGAAGGATCACTGGCGGCCCCCTGGCAGGATTTGGCGGCCTCCGGGCAATGCGTGAGCGTGCTCCCTCTTATAACCTGATATAATCTTCTGCAGGTTGAGCTCGCGCAGCTTCCAGGAAAGCAAAAGAATTAGTAAACAGCGACAAAAACTAATTTTCCCTTCACTGTCTCTGGCTCCAACAATAGAAGACCTCGCGTGCCAATTACATATCTGAACAGTGGTGCACTGTAAGACAACTGGAGAGAACTGTGGCTTTATCTTTGGACATTGTTAGAGTCGTGGTGGAATATTTATCATGTGTGCTAAATCAATAGAGGCCCAGCAAGTGCAAAATAGTTGTTTTTGCGACAAGCAGATATCACACCCAAAGGCAAAACACGAGCTGAAAGTATAGGCTTACAACGCAAGCAGCTTGCAATGCCTCCTAGGCACCTGTCTCTAATGGTCTTATTACGTTCTAACATCACTAGCACCGGGTAACAAGAAAATTACATTAGTACTTCACAGTAATGAATGATTACAGTTCAGCTGTGACGTCAGATTCCATGCTGCCAGAGGCAATCCAGAAGCATACCACATGACAGAATTACATCTGCTGCATATCAAACACAGTTTTTACCTCTCTAAATATTTTCCCCTAGAAAGTCATGCCTCTAACTCATAAGTGGCCACTTATGAAAAGTACATTTATATATTACAGTGCTGGAGTTATTTTCGAGAAAACAGAAATTTTATCTGCAGGTTACCTCACATTTTGAAAGTGACTTACTTTACATTTTACATTAGCGATTGTGACAAATTACAAACTACAATTTGGCATGTTTATTTTTTCATGGTATAAATTTCAGTCATTCCGCAAACCTGAAACGAGATGATGTATTTTATTAAACTGAGCAAGAAACTACGAATTTAAAAGTTGATTACTGGAAGAGTGACTTTCTGTGAGTATCATATAATATATGGAATAAAATACCTACTAGTTTTTTTTCAAAAAGGATACTGTAAGTCTCTTCAGGCTTCGGTGATTTTATAAACGACCTCAATATTTGACCTTGCTCTCTAAATGGTCACGAAACACTTAAGTGACTTGCTATATTCATAGAAGGGAGTTCTTTAGCCCTTTTTCTTTGCAGATTTATATAGCGCAAACTTGACCCGAAAGTATTGGAGCGCCTTGCATAAGTACCAGTTTCATTACACAAGGACATGTTGTTTTCACTGCAGCCGCGTAGCTAGGGGGGGGGCGGGAGGTCCGCACCAGGCGGCACAATTTCGGGGGCATCGCGTGGCACTGTGGCCTTTTGCGGCCTTTAATATGTATGTGGGCCTTGGGACACTGTGTATTGTCCACAAATAAATTAGAAAGGCTGTGCGTGGCCCAGTTTGAAAGTGCGCGCAGCTGTTCTTCAAAAATTGTGGTCGCAATGTACCGGTCCCGACTCCCGCGTTTTAATTTGCTGCCAGCATTTTAATTTGCTACTGTCCGCCCGTCCGTCCGTCCCAGCCTCCAGGCCCGTCAATCAGACTTGTAGCGCGTGAGCGCTACCAATGACGGCCCTGGGGCGACATTAAATCATGTATTATTTTTTCTGGCCCTGCCCCCGTGTCGCGATGAGTAGGACGTAGTGGGTTAAACCACAGAGCATGCAAGCAGTTTACAAAGGGTAGCAAGCGTATGTTGCATAGGGGTGGTGACTGCTGCCCAAAATGCCACTTTTAGAAAATCTTTGGGACATCCTTTTTTATATTTTCATATATGCTGCCAACAGTACTTTAAAAAGTAAAATAAGTGCAGGTACCCTATATACAACAGTACCTGTTTACTTCTGAAAAGGGTCGGTTCTTTCCCATTAAAGTGTATGAAGTGCAGGTACTCTCCCTCTCCAAATAAAGAAGTGTAGGTACTCAGAACCCGACATTGCAGTCTCATTTAAAGCACTAGCCGTCAAGATGGTCCAGTGAGTTGGGCGTTTCCGTCTGCCCTCTGCAATGATCGCCAGGGCACGAGTTTTAATCCTTGAAACGTCGAGTCAGCGTTCCATCTTCCTAAAGTGAATAAACTGAGCACTATTAAGTCAAATGACAGAAACATCACTGACCGTTTTGCAGAAACACCCCACTGAGACACCAAAATCAGAGCATATTTATTGGCACAATTTTTGCTACTTTTGTGATAGGGATTCAGATAAATTCTGGTTTCACCAGGACAAGCAAGACACAAAGTGAGGTCACAGTTGTTACTGTTTTCTAAAAAGCATGTGTAAAGCAAAAAACATTTTCAGCATTTTTCAAATGTGCCGATTTAGGACTACATCTGAAGGAAAATCAGTCTGCTCCATATTTTATATATATTATATATTAAAGTGTCTTTGCTCGTTCTTTTAAATGAAGAATTGCTCATGGACAATGGCTTGTCTGTTAAAATCTCAATGATCGCATAAATTGATTTTATAAGCAAAAAAAGTGAGTTGATATGGTCAGCAATGGTTCCACAATTGTTTCCCTGGTACAAAGATCTCTCTGTAATGTGGACTCAGACACACATTTTGGGGACAATTTCATATTTGAAAAGTGCCAACATTGTGCAAAATGAATTGGACACTGGTATC
This sequence comes from Lissotriton vulgaris, assembly GCF_964263255.1. Lineage (NCBI taxonomy): Eukaryota > Metazoa > Chordata > Amphibia > Caudata > Salamandridae > Lissotriton > Lissotriton vulgaris. Next base: position 1,330,097,409 of record NC_141696.1, on the reverse strand, counting down.
TGCACCTTAAGTTTATGTAACCTGCCCCAGTCACGTATAGGTATTGAAATGGCATAAGCGAGGCATGAAGCAATATGTAAAATCAAGTTATTTGATTGGGGAGTATTATCACTCTTTTTGTGGTTGGGGGGAGTTGTGGGCTATTAGTGCACTGGGCGCAGCTGCCATTAAAAGTGTGTGTACACGCTAAGCATAACATGGCGCATCTTAATTTTAAATTTAATTAAGGGCGTGGTTTTAAAACACACCAAAAAGCTGTGTTTACCATGGTGTGTCAACTGACTTGTATTTTGCTGTTTCTGTCATTGTATTCAGATATGTGATACATCATGCTCTAGGAGCACAGGGGGACTTATTTACAAGCCCCTTGCGCGACCAGTGCGTCACTCTTAATATGGGAAAAAGTGGCGCAACGGCGGCGCAAGGGGCTTGTAAATAAAATAAGCCCCAGGGTTTTTACTGGTCCATGCGGTAAGTCGTGAGGGGGTGGCACCATGAGTTACCCGCATCGGGTGACACCAACCCTAGTGACGCCACTGTGTATAGGCATAGAAATCATAACCATATTTAGACTTGGCTCCGCCCCGTCCGGACCCCCTCTTCCGGGGCCCCCACCTACGCTTCCTGCACAGGGCCACCATGAGCCTAGAGCCGGCCCTGCCGGTGCAGGCCACTCCGCACACTGAGTGACACATGTACAGAAGCTGGTGACTAAACACACACCCCAGGCAGACATACACATGAACAAACACTGTCCTTCACACACATACAAGCGCGCACCATGCACAGAAGAAAAGCACACACCAGGCACACACACAAACAAAAAACATAGCCTTCACACACAAAAGAGGCACGTACGCACCATGCACGGACTATAAACACACACCAGGCAGAGATACACTTGAAGATGCACCGTCCCATCATACACACAACACATGCATATCATACACGGAGGACCAGGATTTTAAAATCCAATACGTAGGGCATTAGGACGTAAATACAGCATGCAAGTGAAAGGTGCATATCTTCTTGCTACTGTAATTTTACTATTTATGTCTGTTAATCTTATATTTCTTGGCTATTTGGTATCGTGTATTGAAGATATTGTGCCCCAAAGTCACTACAAAGCAAACCCAACGCCAACTTCCGAAGTGAGGGTTGTCATTATTTTCTACCATTTGGACATTTTTGTTTTCAACAAAGGACCTGAAACGTATCTTAAAACGTGTGCAGGAAGCACCCTTTTCCATAAAATATATTTATATTATTTGATTTTCATGGTACAAAGCACATCAATACTCTTAATGTGCACACAAAGACGTTCCAGAAGAAAAATGGGAAGCTAAAATAAGTATAGGTTCTACAGGGTTAGGCCCGTCGTGTTTTGATGTTGTCTTGTACCCAGACATGTGCCAAAACCTCAATCAACAAAGACTGTTTCTGTGCTCAGCTTCGCCCCAGGGGCTCTGAGAAGGGGCGAAAGAACAACAAAGCCTCGTTAAGCAAATGGTCTTTTTAAAGACCTCTGAAGTACTCGCGTGCGGCCGCAGTAAGGCAGACGGCAGACCGCAGATCACAATAGCTCCTCTTCCCCACGCCAACTATGATAAAAAACAGTGACACTCGGTTTAAACCGGGCCAGCTGTTTTTCATTTAGTAGTGTACTTTCGGCTACAGTCGGTTGTAACCGAATTCCGAACAGCCTACGTATGCCCTAAATTAGGAACATATTAAGATAAATACGAAATTCTAAGGTTTGCAAATTAAGGTGATATTTTATGAAGGCCTGCATCACTTTTGCACTGCTGTTGCAGCACTTTTAGTTGTTCATGTTGCCCCTTATTTACGAACTGACGCATCTAGGCAGATGCGTCACTTCTTAAAACCCTGCACTACATTATACCTGCGTCAGGTATAATGTATGCAGGTTTGGCGTTCCGCCTCAAGAACGGGTCGTAGGAGTGGGGCAGTGAAATCTATGAGATTTTGCAGCGCAACTTTTAGGATGCCAATGCATCAAAACCTCATGGCAGTTATAAAGGTGACACAAGCCTTCTAACATGGGGCTTGGCTCATGTGAAAGAAACATTGCTGGGGTTGCAACACCCTTCCGACACAACTCCAGCAATGCACCACTTTTGCCCTGACTGATACATCAGTAATACTGTCATTCCTTGAGACATGATGCGTCATAAAGTAAATCTGACGCATCATTTGTGTCGCAAAGTGGGTGCACTGAGAAGTGTTGCATTGCTGCTTTCCCGCAAAATGCGACACTTCTCATAAATGAGGCCCTAAATGTCCCATCAAAGAACTACAAGATAACTTTGTGAGAGGTGTAACATTTTCTATAGAATTTTACAAAATGTGTAAAATTGAAATACTGTAACTTCACGTTCCTCCCTGTGTGTTTGTTTCATATGGAAAACTAATATTCCTCTTTGTCTTCAATAAGGGACGCAGTAGGCATGAGCGTTTTTTATTTCTATGCTTTCTTCCCAAGTGAAGAATTGGACACGCTGTGACTTTGCATGATCCTAATAGTAAGGATAAATGTATAAATTTCACCCAGGAATTACCACGTCTGTTTTGTTGCTTAAGGTTGGCTGGTGAGCATTTCAGTCAGATGCTCTGTATTTAAGCAATTAGGACAATGCTACAGATTGGTTTGAAATAAGTAGCTGTCACGGTGGGATTTGATGGACCAAGCAGGAAGCACACAGGACAACATGATAGAAAACAGTACACATTATCCAAATCTATATGCTGAGGTAGATGATAAAATGTACAGCATTGAGACCGTTTACGGGCAAGAGAGCTAGATAGGAGTCTGTATGACTGTCTATATAATCAGTCATGTTTCTTTTGAGTTTGGAAGCTGCAGGATTTTAGAAATATGGAGAAGAACGACGCCAATTACCCTTGGGAGTGAGCTCAAGTGGACCAGGGGAGACATGTGTCTTAGGAAGGAGGTTCTGTTAAAAATAGACAGAGTAGGATGGAGCCAAGAATGGCTTTGTAAATGATAATGAGGAATTTCTAAAGGATACTGGCACTGGACAACAGCCACCTCTCTTTATGTTAGTAGAGCAAAGAAGATGAACAGATCCAACTATGGGGCTTATTACAATGTTTGTATCAGTATGGGAACCACCCGACCATTGGTTGGCGGTTCCACATACCTAATTACAATGCGACTGCACCATGTGGTGCAAACTCCCATTTCCCAATGGGAGCTTCCTTTGAGGCCATAAACTGGCTTTAGCACAAGCTTCTGTAGAGAAATGGGAGTTTGTGTAAATCCCTGCCCCGTGTGGCAGGTACCTCACGGTGCCTGCCACATGGTGCAGGGATTCACAGGGGGCACCATAAGTGCCCCATAGGTGCCCACTTGGCCCCCAACCAGAGGCCATAGAGTGAAGGGAGCCCTGCTAGGGGCCCCAATGTCACTTTCCGACAGGCTTTCCATGTCGGAAAGCCCAACATGGAAAGCCTGTCGGAAACCGGCATCGTATTCCCAACAGTGGAAACGCCGTCCATTGGGATTACGTGCCAGTCTCTGGCTAGCCGACGGGCTCCTTGAGCCTGTCGGAATCCAGCCGGAATGACTGGTCGGTTTCAGTTTCGACTGCCTGCATTGTAATACAGCTATCAAAACGTAAACTGCAATGAGACTCAGAAAGCCTACGACCTGCGGTCGGAGGCTTTCCAACCCTCATAGTAATTGGGCTCTTTATACTGAAATCGAAGAGTGTTAGAAATTGGCTTATTGGTTGGTTGGAGTAGGAGCACTCATCAAGCAGCAACCACAATCCTAGTCAGAGTAAGAGGCAAGCAAACCCTAAACGAGACTAGGCTCACCGTCTGGTAGTTTGCCACAGAGCAGTCAGGCTAAACTTAGAGGCAACATGTAAAGTATTAGTGCAACACTTAAACAGTAAGAACAGGGAAAGTACCACACAAAAAAATCTCACACCAGGTTTAGGAAAATAGAGATATTTTAATAATTATAACAAGACCAAAATGACTAAAATTCAGTCAGTTAAAATAGAGATATTGAAATTTAAAAGCGCCGACAAGTTAAATCTGGTCACATTGGACCGGGACAAAGTCAAAAGTTCAGGCGACCATGATGGAGCATAGGCCAGCTACTGCGACAAAGTTAGGCCTGCTAAATAAGCCACCTTAAATCCTGTTTGCTGAGCGCTGCGTGGGTCCGAGGTGACGAAGCGACATGCAGTCGAAGCCATGATTCGGTTCCGCGATTTGGTGAGGCTGAGGTGTGAGGTCCAGTTACATGGTTGTTGAGGATCCCGTCAACGAGGCTTGTGATACGACGTCTGTTACAATGATCTGCGGGGCTGTGATTAGGAGTCGGGTATCGTTGTCAAGCTGGCATCAATGAGAGACACAAGGACCTGGATCAGATATGCCCCTCACTACCAGCGATGCATTGGTTCCGAGGACTGCGAGGGTGATACAGACCTTCTGTGCTGGGCCCAACCCACACAGCAGTGGCGATGTGTCGGTTCGGCTTGAGGATGTACCACTCAGCAGATAAGATGCATCGGTTCTGCTGGATAGCACCTTAGGCACACTTCCTTGGGTTCACAACTGGCGCAGCACCACTTGGCAAGGTAGACACACCTGGCAGAGTCCAGGTGCAGTCGCAAGGTTGCTTCAAATCAGGATGTCAGCCAACTAGCCTTTGGAGTATCTCTGAACTATGGGTTCAAGTGATGCAGGTCTAGTCCTTCTCAACAAGGCAAGGAGGGTAGCAGGCAGCAGGTCAAAACAGCAGGGCAACTGTTCTTCCAGAGCAGAAGTCCAGCAGAGTGGCAGTCCTTCAGCAGCACAGCAGTCCTCCTTCCTGGCATTGTTTCCACAGGTCCAGAAGATTACTGAAGTAGTGATTTCTGAGGTCCTGTACTTATACCTAGTAGTGCTTTGGAAGTGGGAGAGACTTCAAAGACAAGCCTTTGAAGTGCACAGATGCCCTACCTTGACAGTCCTGGCTTCAGACTAACTACAGGGGTAGGCAGCCCTTTGTGTGGTGACAGGACACAGACTATTCAGGTGTGAGTGAGGCTGGGTCCAGCTCCTTCCTCCCATCCCATCAGTATAGCCCATTCAGTCACACCTAAGCTCCAATTGTGAGTGGCTGTTCAGGTGGTATGCACAAAGCCTAACTGCCAACTACACCCAGTCATGTGACCAGAGACAGGCTAGAGACACCAAATGACTAAAGCAACAAATAATGCCATCTTTCTAAAAGTATGTGTGTGTAGAGGTGAGCAACCCAATATACCCTTGCGGGCTTGGGCAGAAGAATAAGTAATAGATTGGGCCAGCAAGGGATTTTATTTCAATGGTTATGAACCAGTAAGTGTAGAACTTAATTTAATTGTGTGCTCCCTATATTCTTTAATTGTAACAGGAGAGCTAAATTATAGATCAATAATGTTACCACACTAACATTATACGAAATGAAACAGTAATAATACAAAAACCAGGTGATTGTAATCAAAAGTATTTCTTTGTATTTTATTATCAAACAGAGAATTTATCTCTTGTGCATAGTAAAGGGTACATAAAAATGCGAGTGAGATATACTAAAGCAGTGTTGTTCATTCACATGGTATATCAAAAACAAGTCTAAACTGCTAATAAATGACACGAAGTCAATGGTACTGAGTGAAACAACAGCAGAATTAAGACAGTGTTGTCGACGTTTCGGTCTTTCTTATAAATTCATAAGACCATCTTCAGAACAAAGGTTTTAAAAAGCATTAGATTGGAGACCCTCTGAAACAATAAAAGTACGGAAAAAACAGCGTTACAACCTGGTATACATATATAAATCAATGCATATTCATGTTACATTCTGATTCAAACACGAACATAGTGTCACATTTGTCCACATATGGAATTTAAAGAGTTCAACAAGTCACTTGTCAATAGTCGGTGTGGCGACCATCAGTCTAAGTGAGGACACAGAGCAATCGTATTACATGCTGGTCTGGGTATAATGTTTACTCCGAATAGCATTCATAAGGTCAATAGATTGAGATGCATAAAGAAATCCTGCTTGGACTGTCTTCAATTGCCTAAGTCAACTTAAGAGAATTATTCTTTGTAAAGTAAGGACTACTTACTTGTAGCCAAATTGTTGTAGGCTATCTTGTGAGGCCAGAAAAATGGTATCGCAAGCAGTTAAAAATCGACCATTCTGGGCGACAATGCTGTAAAGTATATGGAGTTACATCAGGCTAAACGCATAGATAAACAGTTTTATTCAAGATGTTTATATTTTGTGCAAGCAAATTTACCTTTAAGGAAGAAGCAATTCTTCTATTTTATGAAAAACGATATGCGCTTGTCTGTTGATTCGAATTTTGATCTCGCGTTCTAAGAGAATAAAATAGAAGGGCGAGGTGTGACTGAGAAGACATGCGTGTTTGCGAAATGAAATTTGTGATCTAAACTACTAAACACCAGAGCATGTCTGATTACGGAGAAGCGCTTACATATTCTAGTTGCACTTGTGAGATGATTCGCTCGTTTGAAAGATTGTTAGACAAACTAAGCGGGGGGACTTAATTATTGTCCATGGTTTACAAGGCATTGGTCTATGCATTCCTGAGTAGGAAGTTTGAGAGAAGTTTGGGACACTCGGTATAGCTTCAAAATTGCACTGGACAAACGGGAGATTGTACCAGTCTCTCTGGGTATTTTAAACTGACTAGTACATAGCTAAGCGTGCTAAATGATTACTTAAGACACTGGTGTTTGGTAGGGTACTCTATCAAAGGGGTACGCGCTGGCCGGTGTTTCGTAACTAAGATCGATATTACAATCACCTGGTTTTTGTATTATTACTGTTTCATTTCGTATAATGTTAGTGTGGTAACATTATTGATATATAATTTAGCTCTCCAGTTACAATTAAAGAATAGTGTGAGCACACAATTAAATTAAGTTCTGCACTTACTGGTTCCTAACCATAGAAATAAAATCCCTTGCTGGCCCAATCTATTACTTATCTTTCTAAAAGTGGCATTTACAGAATTGTAATTTAAAATTCGACTTCCCCGTGCATTCGAATTTTAAATTAGGATTCCAGAGACACCAAACATGAACCTGTTAGATCTTTCCATGTAGAAATTACGCTTTGAAATATAGTAAGATAGTCCCAAAGTTATCCTATCAGAGATATAGGTCATGCAGTAGTGAAAAACAAACTGAAGAGTTATTCACTGCCAGGATATGCAAAACTTAAAAGTACATATCCTTTTTTTTTTAACAAACTTTTTTTAATTACATTTTGTCACCAGAACTTGCAGTATATTCATAGCAGAGAGACCATGACTTCACCCAGAATCGCTATATCTAGTGAAGGTTTTAAATACTTTTTCTTATGGTCTTTTATATATAATAATCATTCTTCCTCAGCAAGCCCCATACCTCCCTCCCTTAAACAAACAGAAGAAAATCAAAAGGTAAACAGGGATAAAACAAGGTTCTTAAATGTGATATAAGAAGTCCATAGTGAATGAAGGAATCTGGCTAGTTAAAGGTATGTTCTGCAGGACTGGTTAACCCCTGAGTTACATTCAGGCTTGTTGTGGGAGTCCATTCAAAACTGGAAGAGATGTAATGCCTGTGTTCTCGACATGCAGGCTATGAGCAGAAGTCCTTTCGAGAGATAGCTAATTAGAGAGCCCCAGGAGTACTCAAAGTTTCTGAAGTCCTCTCTAAATATGTCACTTATCCGTTCCATCATGACTGCCTGCCAAAGTCGAGCATGCCATCGGGTCAGAGTTGGGGCTTCCGACTTCTTCCAAGCGGCCGCCATCTCGTTCTGTGCCGCACCCAGACACATTCAGAATATGCCTTTTTCTGCATTTGTTTGGTATTTCAGAGAGTTGGTTCTAAGCTCCAATAGTGCAAATGTTGGTGTATCTGGGACTGGGGACCCCAAAATGTCTTTAATCTAAGCCAAAATGTCAGACCAGAATGGCCAGATAGTCAGGCAGTCCCACCAGATATGGCAAAAGTCACCCAAAAGGCCACAGCCCCTCCAACACAAAGCAGATGTGTTTGGGAAGCATTTTTGCAGTTTGATAGAATATAGATACCAGTCATATAATATTTTATAATGGGCTTCTTGTAGGCCTAGAGATTGGTTATGTCTGAGTATGTCTCTCCATAGTGCTCTCAAGTCTCCCTCTGAAATGTCATGACCCTTTTGTGCGTTTCCAAAAGGCAGTGTGTTGAGGTGGCTGAGAGGGCATTGGTTGGAGTAGTAAATCATACAGGAAGGCAATGGTGCCCATGGTGCCCCTAGTTCCCTTCTCAAACGCTCCAGGGGGGTGAGTTCCCTCGTAGCTGCTTCCCACGTATCTGGTTGTAGCGCTCAGTGATGCAGTTGTCGATAACAGAAGTATTCCCACCCTGTAAGATGGAAATTCTATTGGCAGTGATCCAAGGGAGAATATCGGTGTTGTGAGAGAGGTGTGAAAGTATTGGGCAGCCTCCCACCCTCCATGCGTCGAAAGGGCCTGGGTGCAATGCTGGGGGAAATGCTGGGTTGTAATGAATTGGGGTAAAGGAGGAAGGGAATGTGGTCCAAGCTGTTTTCCTAACTACCTCACCCCAGGCTCTCAGGGGGGCCCTATGGGTGTGTTAAGGTAGGCGTTGAGAGGATGGTCCCCCTTTGGCTTCTGTAGGAAGTCTCAGGTGGCTCTACTTGTGGTCGCCTGTCCATGTGCAGCCAGTGCTTGTCAGACTATCTCAGAGATTATTCGGTGATAACTCTGAGTTGGGCCTCCTTGAGGTAGAGGTTAAAATTTGGGAGAGCCAGGCCTCCCTCGTACTTGGGGAGTTGGAGCAGTTCAGAGGGGAGACAAACTCTTTTGTTTTGCTAGCTGATTGTAGTGAGTGTTGTCTTGAGTGCCCTCAAGTAGTCTGTTCCTAGATAAATAGGCAAACTTCGAAACAAATGGAGGAACCTAAGCAGTACCTCCATCTTTGGCACATGGATCCTGCCGAGCAATGACAAATAAATAGGGGGCCTATCTCTTCAGGTCAACTTTCAAACTCTGCAAGAGAGGTGGGTAATTAGCCTGGAACAGCTGCAAGATCCTGGGTGTCAGTTTGATGCCCATATATGTGAGGTCTTTCTTTGCACATACGAAGGGCGCTATTATCATTAACACCTCCATCTTTGTGTCTGGGTGAGTTAGATTGAGCAGGAAATGTTTATACATAAACCCGCCACTCCTTCAAATAGTTGGAGTTCACTTTGTAGAGCGGCCAAGGAGTACTGTGGATCTGAAAGGTTTAGCAGATTGTCATCAGCAAATAAGGAGATCTTGTGCTCCTTGGCACCAAAAACAATCCCCTTGATCAGGTGGAGGCCCATATTGTTGCTGCAAGGGGTTCAATGCTCAGGGCAAAGCGGTAGGGGGAGAGTGGGCATCCCTGTCTAGTCCCCCTTTCCAGCTGAAAATGCTCAAAGCTCACTCCATTGATTAGTACTCTAGAACATGGCATGGCATAGTTCTCTTGAATCATGGTAACGAAGGTCTTGCAGAAACCAAACCGTCTCAGGGTGGAGAATGGGTATGACCAATCCACTCAGTCAAACTCTTTCTCAGCATCCACCGGGATGGCCTTCATGGTTGCCTTCTCTATTAAGTCTATAACTCTCCACACATTATAATGAGTCTGTCTACCTTTGATAAACCCTGATTGGTTCAGGTGGGTCAGGTCAGCCATCAAATCCTCCAGCCATGAGGCTAGAATTGTGGAATATAGTTTTGCGTCGAGATTGTGGAGGGCTATGGGACAGTAGGAACTACAGATCATGAGGATGGCTTCGCTCATGGATGTTGTTACTCTGCAAGCTTCCGCTATATGGTTAAAGAGGGAGGTCAAACAAGGAACAAGTTCCACACTAAATGTTTTATAGAAGTGTGTGGTTGGCCCACCCGGACTAGTAGATTTAAAATGTTTAGGGAGCCTATGGCTTGCTTCACCTCTTCCTCACTAATGGGTTCCTCCAACTGCTCATTCTGCGTGGGTGTGATTTGCAGCAGGTCTACCTTCGTAAGGTAATCTAGTTGGGACTGGGAGTCCATGGGGTTGGCAGTGTATAGGGACTTGAAGAACTGTACACAAATGCTAGCTTTATCCGGGTCTCTGGTGGGGTGGTAAATATCTCCAATGTACTTCTTTTTGCCTGCGTACCCTAAGTTGGCATGCTAGATGTGTTCCCACCTCGTTGCCGTGCGTGTTGGATGTTTGCTTGAGTCGCAAAAGTGTCAATTCAGCCCTGTTTGTATAATTTGCATTAGGTTTCCCCTTCACGGTTGTGACTTTGCGCTGGGCAGCCAGGGTTGGAGCTGTCTTGTGTGCTTGTTTCAGGGTATGGAGTTCTGCTTCTAATGTCAAGAATTGAGTGGTCTGCTTTTCATTGAGCGCTGATATAACAGCCATGCACTGGCCTCTGAAGACTACTTTGAATGCTTCCCAGTGGTTAGAGGGGGTGTATCCTGGGGCCTGTTCAGCTGAAAGTACTCATTTATAGATTTGCGCAGTTCATTCTTCGCTAGTCTATCTATTGAGTATTTCGAGGCGGGGTCATTCCACACAAAGGAAACAAACACAGGCGCATGGTCGGACATAATTATTGGGTGAATCTCTGCATTACCAATATCTTGAGCAAGGGCCCTTCTCAGAAATGTGTAGTCTAGCCTTGAGTAGGTATGGTGGGTATGTGAAAAAAATGTGTAGTCCCTATCTGTCGGGTGGCATTCCCTCCAGGCATCAACTAGGCCTAGGTCATGCATTGCGAGATTCACCACTTCTTGTAAAGCTGCCCGTGTGTACCCTGTGCGGGTGTGTGCTTTCTGAGCCCGAGTGCCCAGTGAGATTGATTCCGCCCATGAGGAGTATCTCCCCCTCCGTGAAGTCCCCCAAGAGTGACAACAGCCCTGTTACAAATGCTATCTGACATTTGATGCATAAATCACAGTGCACATCTTCCCCCATTGGCACCACTTCACTAGTACCACCTTACCCTCCTTTTCTGTCTTGTACCCTTTGGGTTGGAATTTTAACGCTGAGTGAAACAGAAGCACCACCCCATTATGCTTTTTGGAACTGGAAGATTTATAGACCTATGCTTCAGCCTGTGGTCCTCGGATCTCTTAAGGTCCTGGAGTGCTACAAAATCATAGTGTCCATCTAACAGATATTTCCACACGCTATGGCGCTTGGCTGGTATGTTGAGCCCCCTCACATGCCATGTCAATGCTGTGACTACCATTGCGGGAGGCAGAGCGAGTCCAAACGGCTTCTAGGCAGCTGTTCACCACCCCCCCAAACCTCTCATCGGCCATCTATCCTTCCTCCCCACAGCCCCTCCAACCTGCATAGTACCTGTAGAGGCAGTGTATCTCCAAAGTTCCTCATCTACGAGTATCAGTTGAGCACCTGTAAATAAAAAGGTGTTACCCCCAAAACCAAACCTTTAGGGACAACAGGTCCCAGAACTAGTCGATGTTGCAATTAGTAGAAATCATAGAAGGCGAGTCGGTCCATCATTGCTGCTATGGCTACAAAGCTGTGATTAATTGCAGGGGTCTGTATCATAGTTGGCAACGTTCGTGCGGGGGCCGCCCCTAGCTTCGTTGGTTGTCTATGCGGCTGGGAAGATTCCAAGACACACCAGTGTGAGTTGCTTGACCATGATACGCATTGCTCCCTTGGTCCCAGCGCTCGCCAGCCCTCCGAACGACTGGTTGATAAGAGCGAAATGGGCACCAGAGAGCACAAAGGGTGAGAATCAAGAACCGAGTTGTTCAACGCCCTCTGGTGTTTAGGGGGCCACTGAGTGAGCCAAGGGGAGCTGCATCTGCCCCCCAAAGACCCCGCTCTCAACGCCTCGGAGCCGCCAACCGCCTGTCCACCCTCCGGCATCCCTAGGCCCAGGAGCTTCATAGCTTCCTCTGGTTCTGTAATGTGATGCGCTCTGTTGTGGAATTTGAAGGCTAGCCCAAAGGGATATGTCCATTTGTATAGGATGTTTTCCTGGCGAAGTTTGTCAGTGGACGGTCTGAATTGCTGGCGATGCACAAGTGCCGCTGGTGTAAAGTCCTGATACAAGGTGAAGGTGGCTCAAACGAATACCACTTTGTTGGCTCTCCTTGCGGCTTGGAGGGTCGCCTCTTTCATTTTTAATGAGTGTAGTTTGGTCAAGATGTCTTGTGGCTGCTATCTGTCTCCTATTGGTGACTTCCCTACTCTATGCACTCTTTCCATTTTTGACTGCGACTGTGGTTGAACAAAGCATCTCGGTGAATACACCCTCCTCTAGCTTTCTAATTTGTATGTTATCTCCTTGGGACCTATTTTTCATATCTTGACTTTTTAGCAGGGCCGCTTGAAATTGAACCTGAAGAGATTGTGTAGTGGCATTAATCTGGTCAGTGCATTGCTGCAGTTCTAGGGTTTTCATTTCCAGGTCTAACACTCTGCTCCCCATGAGTACATGCACTGCCGAAGCATCGTTAGCTTTTCACTTTTCATTCAGATCTGCCTTTAATATCGCCAGGGTTCTGGGCATGTCGGTGTTGAGCTCCACCCGTAGTTCTCTTTTAAATTCGTGCAAAGAGGTAAGGGCCATCGTGTCTTCCACACACGCCGTCTGGTGGCTAGCACCAATGATGGTGGGGCTCTAGTAGTTGGTTGCCCTGTTGTGCTGTTGTTTCTTTGGCAAACAAAACAGGTGATGGACCGAATGTGGATCAATGTCACACATTCACCCCAGTCCAAAGATCTGGGCCCAAATCCATCGTTTTTTTGCACTCCACACCACCCTGGGTTAGACAATGGCGATATGCAAATCAGCTCTGTCCCTGTGCCCCATGGGAACAGTCCAGTCCGAACTACAAAAGCCATGTCCTTCCCAGAACGGAATCAAGCATCCGAGGACCGGACCGGTTTCGAGGTAACACCTCTCATCAGCCCGGCTAACTTGACTCCAGTGGTGTGGAGTGCCTGGGACCCACGTCTGGGCATCCCCAGCGCACTTAGGGCGGCAATTGCAAACAAAACAGGTGATGGACCGAATGTGGATCAATGTCACACATTCACCCCAGTCCAAAGATCTGGGCCCAAATCCATCGTTGTTTTGCACTCCACACCACCCTGGGTTAGACAATGGCGATATGCAAATCAGCTCTGACCCTGTGCCCCATGGGAACAGTCCAGTCAGAACTACAAAAGCCATGTCCTTCCCAGAACGGAATCAAGCATCCGAGGACCGGACCGGTTTCGAGGTAACACCTCTCATCAGCCCCGCTAGCTTGACTCCAGTGGTGTGGAGTACCTGGGACCCACGTCTGGGCATCCCCAGCACACTTAGGGCGGCAATTGCAAACAAAACAGGTGATGGACCGAATGTGGATCAATGTCACACATTCACCCCAGTCCAAAGATCTGGGCCCAAATCCATCGTTTTTTTGCACTCCACACCACCCTGGGTTAGACAATGGCGATATGCAAATCAGCTCTGACCCTGTGCCCCATGGGAACAGTCCAGTCCGAACTACAAAAGCCATGTTCTTCCCAGAACGGAATCAAGCATCCGAGGACCGGACCGGTTTCGAGGTAACACCTCTCATCAGCCCGGCTAGCTTGACTCCAGTGGTGTGGAGTGCCTGGGACCCACGTCTGGGCATCCCCAGCGCTCTTAGGGCGGCAATTGCAAACAAAACAGGTGATGGACCAAATGTGGATCAATGTCACACATTCACCCCAGTCCAAAGATCTGGGCCCAAATCCATCGTTTTTTTGCACTCCACACCACCCTGGGTTAGACAATGGCGATATGCAAATCAGCTCTGACCCTGTGCCCCATGGGAACAGTCCAGTCCGAACTACAAAAGCCATGTCCTTCCCAGAACGGAATCAAGTATCCGAGGACCGGACCGGTTTCGAGGTAACACCTCTCATCAGCCCGGCTAGCTTGACTCCAGTGGTGTGGAGTGCCTGAGACCCACGTCTGGGCATCCCCAGCGCACTTAGGGCGGCAATTGCAAACAAAACAGGTGATGGACCGAATGTGGATCAATGTCACACATTCACCCCAGTCCAAAGATCTGGGCCCAAATCCATCGTTTTTTTGCACTCCACACCACCCTGGGTTAGACAATGGCGATATGCAAATCAGCTCTGACCCTGTGCCCCATGGGAACAGTCCAGTCCGAACTACAAAAGCCATGTCCTTCCCAGAACGGAATCAAGCATCCGAGGACCGGACCGGTTTCGAGGTAACACCTCTCATCAGCCCGGCTAGCTTGACTCCAGTGGTGTGGAGTGCCTGGGACCCACGTCTGGGCATCCCCAGCGCACTTAGGGCGGCAATTGCAAACAAAACAGGTGATGGACCGAATGTGGATCAATGTCACACATTCACCCCAGTCCAAAGATCTGGGCCCAAATCCATCGTTTTTTTGCACTCCACACCACCCTGGGTTAGACAATGGCGATATGCAAATCAGCTCTGACCCTGTGCCCCATGGGAACAGTCCAGTCCGAACTACAAAAGCCATGTCCTTCCCAGAACGGAATCAAGCATCCGAGGACCGGACCGGTTTCGAGGTAACACCTCTCATCAGCCCGGCTAGCTTGACTCCAGTGGTGTGGAGTGCCTGGGACCCACGTCTGGGCATCCCCAGCGCACTTAGGGCGGCAATTGCAAACAAAACTGGTGATGGACCGAATGTGGATCAATGTCACACATTCACCCCAGTCCAAAGATCTGGGACCAAATCCATCGTTTTTTTGCACTCCACACCACCCTGGGTTAGACAATGGCGATATGCAAATCAGCTCTGACCCTGTGCCCCATGGGAACAGTCCAGTCCGAACTACAAAAGCCATGTCCTTCCCAGAACGGAATCAAGCATCCGAGGACCGGACCGGTTTCGAGCCAGAACGGAATCAAGCATCCGAGGACCGGACCGGTTTCGAGCAGAACGGAATCAAGCATCCGAGGACCGGACCGGTTTCAATCAGAACGGAATCAAGCATCCGAGGACCGGACCGGTTTCGATCAGAACGGAATCAAGCATCCGAGGACCGGACCGGTTTCGGCCCAGATCTTCGGACTGGGGTGAGTGTGTAACATTGATCCACATTCGGTCCATCACCTGTTTTGTTTGCATATTCCGCCCTAAGTGCGCTGGGGATGCCCAGACGTGGGTCCCAGGCACTCCACACCACTGGAGTCAAGCTAGCCGGGCTGATGAGAGGTGTTACCTCAAAACCGGTCCGGTCCTCGGATGCTTGATTCCGTTCTGGGAAGGACATGGCTTTTGTAGTTCAGACTGGACTGTTCCCATGGGGCACAGGGTCAGAGCTGATTTGCATATCGCCATTGTCTAACCCGGGGTGATGTGGAGTGCAAAATAACGATGGATTTGGGCCCAGATCTTCGGACTGGGGTCAGTGTGTGACATTGATCCACATTCGGTCCATCACCTGTTGTGTTTGCATATTCCGCCCTAAGTGCGCTGGGGATGCCCAGACGTGGGTCCCAGGCACTCCACACCACTGGAGTCAAGCTAGCCGGGCTGATGAGAGGTGTTACCTCGAAACCGGTCCGGTCCTCGGATGCTTGATTCCGTTCTGGGAAGGACATGGCTTTTGTAATTCGGACTGGACTGTTCCCATGGGGCACAGGGTCAGAGCTGATTTGCATATCGCCATTGTCTAACCCGGGGTGATGTGGAGTGCAAAATAACGATGGATTTGGGCCCAGATCTTCGGACTGGGGTCAGTGTGTGACATTGATCCACATTCGGTCCATCACCTGTTGTGTTTGCATATTCCGCCCTAAGTGCGCTGGGGATGCCCAGACGTGGGTCCCAGGCACTCCACACCACTGGAGTCAAGCTAGCCGGGCTGATGAGAGGTGTTACCTCGAAACCGGTCCGGTCCTCGGATGCTTGATTCCGTTCTGGGAAGGACATGGCTTTTGTAGTTCGGACTGGACTGTTCCCATGGGGCACAGGGTCAGAGCTGATTTGCATATCGCCAATCTCTAACCCGGGGTGGTGTGGAGTGCAAAATAACGATCGATTTGGGCCCAGTTCTTCGGACTGGGGTGAGTGTGTGACATTGATCCACATTCGGTCCATCACCTGTTGTGTTTGCATGGTTGTTTCTTTGGCAGCATAGGGATGCTATCTGCCCCCACTGCTACGGAAGGAAAAAAGGTCTCCAGTGGGGTCCTCTAGGCTGTTCCCCTCATGTGACCACCATGTCAGGGTCAGGAACCAGGTTTCCCAGCCTGGTCCCGGCCTTCATGTGTGTTTGAAGGGTTAGTATGTGTGGGGTCCCCCGCTTCAGGGAGGCTGGCTTCCTCCCAGGGGCACACATCGCCCAGACCTGGGCCACTTTACTCACCACTACTCTGCGGGCTATACAGCCGCCATCTTAGCATAAGGCGCAGTTCCGGCGCCACCCACCGGTATGGTTCCATTCCGATGCTGAAGCAGCACCCCTCCGACGGGGACCCTCTGTATTATGCTGTGGAGACTGATACGCAGGGCTCTGCCAGGCAAGCTCTATGGAGTTGGCATCCCAGATGTGGTGCTACCTCATACATCAGGCATGTGTCCAGCACCTTACGCTTATGTCAGTCCCTCCGTAGGTGACCCCAGATTGGTCAGGATTTCGCCCCCTCCCCTCCTTTCTGCGGGGCCTTCTCTTAACGCGGTGTTGGTACGACGCTGATACGGTCCCTCATGGCTTCTGGCCCCTTACCAAGCGTGTCAGGAGCCTCCACGCGGCGCATGCTTAGTGGGCCTCAGCTCCATCCTGTCGCATCTAGGCTTGCCTGGGCCCCGGGGATCGCCAAAATCTTTTAATTATGACTGGGATTTGACCTCACTCAGTGTGCTGATGAGTGGCCCGTTTTCCGCGCTCTTTCCCAGCATTTTCTTTCAGCGGCACTATTGTGGATTACGTCCATACAGCCATCTTGGATGGCCATAACCTGCATGTCCTGCTTTTTAAATACATTACACCTGGCCATCCAGGTTGTCCAGGGCCTACCCTGGGGGTGACTTGTATTAAAAAGGAAGGTTTGGGCCTGGAACGAAGGTTATCTTGCCAGGTCAAAATGACAGTTAAAACTGTACACACGGGCCAGAGCCATGGCATTTAAAGGACTACTTAAGTGGGTGGCACAATCAGTGCTGCAAGCCCATTAGATGCATTTAGGTTACAGGCCCTGGGCACATGCAGTGCACTATACTAGGGACTTATGAATAAATTAACGATGCCAATTCGGCATAAGATAACACTACCATGTTTTAAGGAGAGAGCACAAACACTTTAGCACTGGTTAGCAGTGGCAAAGTTTGCAGAGTCCAAAGGGCCACAAAAACGAATTCGGCAAAAAGTAGGGAGAAGAAGAGGAAACAAAGAGTCTTTCCTACCAGAGTGAGTTTTGACTACAGTAACTGTGGAAAATAATACAAGGGCCAATAAGATGGTTGGAGCAAAGAGACAAGAAACGATATCATCTTACTCTAGTGGAGTTAAACAGGAAAGAGTGAAGCTACAACCACTGGCGAAATGCTCAATCATTTAAGGCATGGCGAACAGACTGGAATCATGAATCTGGGCTACCATGTCACATTCAAAATTAATTATTGTGTTTATTTCTAAATTCTGAACCAGGCCTAAAGTATTTAATAATGAGCCTAGTGCATTCTGTTAAGGGCAAGGCTTCTACTTTCCTGAAGAAGGCGTTGTGTACGCTGAAACGTGTGTCGAGTTATTAAAGATATTGCCACTTTTTAACCTTTTCCTTTTTCTTTTTTATATATTGAGTAAATGTGATGTGTTATATGATGGATTTTAACTGTAAGTTTTTTAAAATTATAACTTTTTGCATATAATAAGATAAGATATTATTAAAACAGCAATAGCTTGGAACATTATTTCCTTGTCTTCCTTTGTTTCTTCCCATGTTATATATATGTGATACATATTACTTGTTTCATTTTGATTGCCTAGGAGTTATTATCACGATCATTGGTGGCTCTAAACGGGGCCATTATCATCACTGGGCCATTGGCACGCTCCAGCCTGGCTGCCTTCAGAGTTTTGATTCTTATTTCTGCAAAGCCATGAGTAAACTATATGCCTAGATGCACTACCCATGTGGGTTTGTGCTGCAAGGGAGGAGGGAAACTGTCCTAATGAATCAAGCCATAGATTTTCAGAGTGTTCTGTAACCCACGAGCCTTGTTTGCACTATATAAGACTGCTAATAAGGAGGTTTGGGCGATATTTTAATTATGCAGGAGTTATCAGAGTAATGTTGGTCATTTTGCATTTCTCTTGGAAGTAAAATTACCCAAAAGTACGTGATTACGCCTCTTAGTGTAATTTGGGGCAAAAACCCCTATCCAAGAGCTCAGAAAAAGAGCACGAGTGGCTGTTCCTATTATGTTGCATTTAGAGCCATTTTCTTAGTTCAAAATGCATGCAATGGTTCATTTTGGATGTAAGGTTGATTCTGGGCTAAAAGAAATTGTGCTAAATACAAGATTACACAACTCAAGTAGTTCTGCGTAATCTTTGCTGTAATTTCACGTAATTATTCTACAGCAAATTACGCGAGTCATGACCACCCCTACTAATAAGTAAACAATTCAATAAATAAATAATATGGTGAATGCTGTCTCACTGCTGGACTCTCCTTTAGATTGAGCATTCGTGCAAGAAATCAGAAAGTTTTCCAATATCACTCAAAAAGGGGCCCATGGTGATGCCAGTAAAAGATTGAATTGAACTATTCTGGTACTTATCTGTCATCTTGAGACGGGCTTATTGGAGCAATTGAAGAAAGGGTTGAGTGAGGTGAAAGAGGCGACGTCAAAGACGGAATGTTGAGGTTATTTCTCATGATTTCCAGATGTTTGTGCTGAAGGATGCTAAGAGGACCTTGAAACGCCATTAAAGTGTAAATGGCCTTGTTTAGGTGCTCAGAATTCTATTGTGGTGGTGAGAAAATACATTTTTATGTTGTATCTACTTATAAATATATGAACGCTATTTTTGGCTGCAGCAAAACAACACCGACCACTACAAAAACGAAGGGACCAAAATAACACACCTTCACAATATGCAACATGATGGTTGGTATGTAGAACGTCTATCATGGCCAATAACATAATCCGCTCCTTAAGTGAATATAAAATACAATAATTCTGGCTTTCCTGTCTAGAAATGTTTAAGTGTGTAGACATGGCATAGTGCGTCACATGCGGAGTTGGCTTCATATCTTTACTGCACAGGGAAATTATCAGTTGGCACCAAGTACGACTGGCAAGGTATAGCACAACATCCGATGACTACTACCGGAAATCGCCGCCTCTCAGTTATATTTCAATCTTCAAGTATGAACTTTGAAATGCACAGACGATAACCAACCACGCCCCTTTGATACGTTCTACGGAAGCGTGATGCTGACCACGGAGAAACAGCATCGACAGGAAAACAGTGGACGCTGACGAGGAGGCTCAAGTGTGTGTACTGAGGGGCGTAGCTTCAAAGGGGGGTGTGTGGGGTGTTATACCTAATAAATGTATTTTCTGATTAATAGTTGGGTGCAGGTGCTTTAAGGTGGGTATGGTGAGATGGCTGTTGCATTTCACCTGGTATTTTTTATGCACACAGACAAAAACACACACACTCTCTCTCAAGTCTGTTTTGAAAGTATTCAAAAATGTTGGTTATTTTACAACATATTGGGGCAGATGTATCAAGATTCCATTTTGCGATTTCTAAATAGCGATTTTTAAGGAATCGCTATTTAGAAATCGCAAAATGGGATGTATGTAAAAATCGCAATTTTTTAGCGATTTCTTAATCTTCTTTAATTGCGAATTTGCAATTTGCGAATTCGCAATTAAGGAATAATTTCCCATTCATTCCTATGAGCCAGGAGGCCCATAGGAATGATTGTGAAAATAATCTCAATTTGCGATTCGCAATTTGCTAATCGCACATTGAGAATAATTTCAAGGGTGCAGGGGTGTCTCAAGGACACCCTGCTGCACTCCTGAAATGTACATGTGTGTGCATATGGCACACATAAATGCCCTATGGGCATGTGTGTGCGTCACAAGCCACCTTAAAAAATGCCAAATTGTGCATTTTAAAAAGAATTCGCAAATTATTATCAACTACAAGTTGGTGTTAATTTGCGATTTCTTAACCAAAATTCGCAATTTAAAAATGCTACATTCATAGCATTTAAGGAATCGCAAATTTGCGATTCCTTAAATACTATGGCAAAATAAGGAATCGCAAATTTTAGCGATTCCTTAATTTGTGAATTTTTGATGCATGCCAAAACATGCAAATAGACCGTTAGCGATTCGCAAAGGCCGAAATTCTGCTAATTTCGGCCTTTGCGATTTGCAAACGGCTTGATACATCTAGGCCATTGTGTTTCTCTCACTTAGTACTATTTCCCATTCCTCTCCGTTTCCACCGTCCCTCCTTGTTGTACAATGTATTTTGACATGATATGCCAGTGTGATTGTTGGGAAATCTGAAGCGACCCCCCTCAACCCCCCTCACCCCCCAATATTTCCGATCAAACTACACTCCTGTGTGAACTTTCAACGCCGAAAGCTTGAGAAGTGAGTACAAATGAGGCACCCGGTTCTATTATCACCACCGTCAGCTGCGCTGCAAAAACCAAACTGAGGTAGTTTGAGTTTGCGGGTCAAGATGCAAACAACGAAACATGCCTAGCCTGTTATTTAGGCGCAAGCGTGCACAGGTACACTCACCAAATGGCGCACAGCACATGGCCTCCACAAAACCTGCGCTAGACACCGGAAAACCAGAAAACGTGTCATCATGAATCAGATAGAAGCGACTCTTTTTTAATAAAGTGTTTTTTAAAAATCTTTCTATTAATTTAGCATACCATACAGCATGTACAATTAGTGATCATATATTATCATACGTCATACAATTTAGCAAAAATGTCGATATCAGATATCAAATTTAAACCCTTCTTAGTAAAGGCGCGTTTACGACCCATCCTCATGCAGGGAGTCCACGCCCTTGGCAGTTCGTCCCATGTGTTCTGTACACTTCCCCCTCCCCCATCGTTTACCCCACATCTCAAGACCCCCTAAAGGCACGCCCTCTACACTTTCTCCCACTTCTCGGGATATCCTCTGCACCAGTACACCACCTGTTCTACCCTCTGACACCAGTCTACCACAACTGCGACTCTTACTGCTCAACAACTGGAGCATGGAGAATAGCGCACTTCATGAACAATAAGAGAAGACAAAATACACCGAAGCGTGCACATATCACATATGAGCTGCTTGTGAAAACAAGCATTTGCAAGGACATCAGTCTCGCCTTTGGGACCTTATATGTATTTAGCTATGCAGCACATTAGCCTGGGTGCTGAAACACCTACTGTTCTTTAACATGGAGGGAAAGTAAGCACCAAACTGCATGTCACGCCAGGTATGGGGAACACATGGCGAGAAATATTGCCTTTTAGCGGGAAATGATACAGTCCAAAGCTCTGTTTTTAATATAAAATCAAGGCCTTTGGTGGTCATATCACATAGAAGATCATTTCTATGGAGTGGAATCTAGAGAATGCTAAAGTGATTCTGGTATTTTACTGACCTCTGCTGGTCGTTTTCTATCAAGAAAGTTAAACAGAGGCAGTTGTCAGAAAAATTTAAAAAAAGCCCATAAGCGGAAAGCAATTCTTGTATTTTACTAAGCTCTAGTGGTTGTTTTCTATCAAGACAGTTAAATTGAGGCAGTTGAACAGAAAAAAGTCCCTAAATGGAAGCAGACAAGTACTAGGGCTGATCTCCAGAGCCCATAAAGTACATACACATACAATTATATACTAAAGTATATACAAGAGGTCTTGAATGCTCGAACTAACAAGGAGCATAGTCAGTTAATAAATGCAGCACATATTTATCTATATTTTTCATGGCACATTGAGACCTTATGGGTTTCAGACTTATTTAATGTTAATCAATGTTATATGGCGCACGTTCACCAATGGTTTCTTCGCACTCTGAAAGATCAGACAAGAGCACAGAAGAATCAGTAATAGGCTGTACGTATTTCTGGCAGTAATCTTAAATAAACATAGATTGCAGTGCATGCTCCCTCTCATAACTTGATTTCTGAATTACTAGACTATAATATATGTTAAAGATTTGAATGTGTAATTAGTGCTCAAAGCCACACTGTCTTATTCATAAAAATGGAATACATGCCTGCTTCACTTAAATATAGAGGCATACAGTGTCCAAAGCTGCATTGCTTTGTGTAGCATTAACACATTATCATTAATTTAAAAGCAGAGTGGTGTGTAGTTGCTCTGCATTTAAAGGGACTTGCATCCCTGCCTTTTTAGGTCAAAGCCTACTAGACAGACCAGCTGTCTGGTTGCAAAATATTTCTTGGGACCATGATCAAAATTTTCCTAGGAATACATTCCACCCATTGCCTACCATTGGCTTTTTGTTTTGTCATTCACTTTTGCTTACTTTCTTTTAGTTGGCTTTGCTTGTTTTAGTCTATCTGGTTTGTGTTTGTCCTTCCGGTGGAGCATGGCCTCCTTACCATCTCTTTGATTTTTCCTCCTAAGCTTCACCAGTATTTACTTTTTGGGCAGTAGTTTTTTCTTTTTTGTGAAATGCTTCTTGAGAGTTCATCTGCTTTCCACTTGTCATCGCCGTAGAGTACCTTTCTCCCCACCACTATCCATTGTCCTCTGTCTCTCGTGTGCTTTTGTTTGCCCCTCCTTCCCTCCCTGCCATCCCACCAGCTACGGCTCTGCTTTCCCTGCATCCCGGGCCCCACCATCCATTACCTTTCCATTAAATTTTTTAAGCGCTATCTGCTCTGAAAATTGGTCTCATAGGCAAAACCTACTGGTGTTGCTAGTGCCTGTTTTTAGAGCATCCTCATAGAGAAAGTAGTCATCTAACTTTTGAACTCACCTGAGGTAGGGGCAGTTTGTCTTAGCAGCATTAGAAAAGGCTGCATCTCAGCCCATCAGGCAAGTTCCACCCCAGCAATGTGATTTGCATTAATGCTCAGAACGCTATCTCTACTCCCACGGACCGAAGCGTTTCCTTTCGCTTTGAAAGTAGCATCTTTGGTGGGTGAATCTAGATGATGCCATGTTCTGTGCACAATTGTGTGACCTAATGCGGGGACAAATTGGTAACATGTCTATCAGTATGATTTGTTTGTGTGGAATATGTGTCTTTTGGTGTGAATCTGTGCTCTGTGCTTGTATGAGGGTGTGTGCATGCAATGGTGTGTGGGTATAATTTTGTTAATCTGACATTGTAAATTAGCTGTGGTTCGTGGGAAACATCCATTACAACACATGCATTACAACATAATGCATTTACAACATAATTATTACAACAAATGTGCCATTGCATTGCATGCTTTTACAATGCATGCCATTATAAGCAGAGGTCAGACCCGGGACCAGGGTTCAATTCCCGACGCGGCAGGGTCTTGAGCTCAAATGTCCACGGACTCGATAATTCTCGCTTCGGTGCCTGACCTAATCATGGGTTCACACTCTGCAACTCTGGGCATTAAGCTTGCTTAATCTGCACAACGGCCCCCCGCGGCGGGATGCCTGGCTTTCACCTTGAAGATGCCCTGTAGGGGCTATCTCACAGGGAAAAAGCCAGGACGGGTTCCCAAGGCAAGCGCTTAGAGACCCCTGGGTGATAAGCGCTATATAAATCCAATATACAATACAATACAATAAAGAATTTGCTATTACAACACATGCTATTGCATCGTGTTTTAAGGTGAGTGTCAAGGTAAGTACTTACTTTTTAATGTTTACTTATTTTTCATATTATTTTTATGTAATTTTTAATTGAATAGTTAAAAAATATTTGATAGCTTGTGACACTTTTTCTCTGGTAGAGGATGCTAGGAAAATAGGCAGTTTGGTTGGGGAAGTGTATTAATACTTGGGTTTTTTCCTTTTTAGACCTTAGTATTATTATTTGAAAATTAAAACGATTTTTAAGTAATGTCAAATTACGTTTAAATAAAATTTAAGAGGGTGTGACTCCTTTTCTCTGGCACAGGATGCCAAGAAAATAGGGGGTTTGGATAGGAAAGTGAATGAAGACTTGGATATTAATTTGAATACCCGGGTATTAATTTTTATTAACCTTTTTTACTTACTTTGAAAATGATTTGAAACTAAATGTAAACAAATTTTCAGAGGGGTTCACACTTTTTCTCTGGCATGGGATACCGGGAAAATAAGGGTTTTGGGTGTGGAGGTGTATTAATACTTGGATATTAATTTTAATTCCAGTGTATACTTTTTTTTCTTTATTACACATTTTTAAATATTTTTTTTTTTAAATGAAAAAAGTTTAGGAAGGGGTTGAGAATTTTTCTCTGGAACAGGATGCTTGCAAAATTGGGAGTATTGGCTGGGGAAGTGCATTAATACTCGAGTATTAATGCCAGTACTTGAGTATTCATTTATTTTAGCTTTGCCGCTAATTGTAAGGTATGTCAAATTAAATGTAAATACATTCAAGAGGATGTGACACCTTATCTCTGGAACCGGATACCAGCAAAAGGGGGATTTGTGGTGGGGGAGTTTAATCATACTGGGGGTATTAATTTGAATACCCGGATTTTAGTTTTTGAAACATTTATTACAAAGTTGAAGCTAATTTCAAAATTAATTAAACATTTTTTAGGAGGGTGTGACTCCCTTTCTCTGTCACAGGTTGCCAGGGAAAGAGGAGTGTTGGCAGGAGAAGTGTATTAATGCTCAGGTATTAATTTTAAGGCCGGGTATTAATATAAATTACCTTAATACATGACATTTAATAAACATTTATAAAAAATCATCAAGAGGGTGTGCCACATTTTCCCTGTCATGGTATGCCAAGGAAATAGGGGTTTTGCGTGGGGAAGTGTTTTAAATCTCTGGTATTCATTTTAATGCTTATTTAGTAATTTAAGTACATTTAAAATGTTATAAATTAATATTTTACATTCTTAAAAAATGTATGTAAATTTAATTTTAGAAATGTAGTATTTTAACATATAGAAAAAAATATTTAAAAGGAAGGGAACAGTAGTTCTTTTAAAATAGTATTTAATATAAATTAGTTGATATTTCAGAAATTGAAAAGATTATAGCTATAACGGGTTGTATGTACATAGCAACTTCTTCAAATAAAACAGTATAGAATATAATAATGAAAGTACAGTTTTTTTAAAAGTTGTTTGTATTAAAAGAAACTTAATGTGACACTTAAAAGTATGTATTATTAATAATTAGTTTTTTGTTTTTAATATAAAGATCTGACTTAGAATATTTTTTAATAAACTTATACACAGGTATATTTAGATATTAATTTAGAAAAAGAAAAAGTTCAACAGAGATGTACATTTACATTTTTTAAACACATTTTTAAATTTTTCCCTCGGTTTCCAATTGTATTCAATGGGTGACTTTTGCAGTTGATGTATGCGGTTGAGCATTTCTTTCTACAGTCGGTGGAGCATCTCGGTCAAGATCGGAAGCAAAGAAGAGCTGCGGATGGCAAGACAAAAGTTATTTATTTAATAGACATTGTGGCTTGCATACTTTGGGGCCGATTTCGATGTCGTTCAGAAAGCATTCCAACCAAATCGGTTTCCGGAATGCTTTCTGAGCGACTCGGATCAGGAGAGTACGACCAAGTGATTTGGATGCATCCTGATGCTTCTGGATATGAGTCGGTCGGACTCCCATTGACTTCTATGGGAGCCTGTGATCTGAATGCAAACACAGGCTCCCATTGAAGAAAGGGGCGGCTGGCGAAAAACGTGCACCCTGGACCGGGCACCCCATAGTGCCTGCCACACTGTGCATGGTGGGGGAGAGGGGACCCATGGGTACCCCCACGGACCCAATTCAGAGGGCCCCGGGTGAAGTGGGGCCTGCTATGAGCCCCAAAAACCCGATTCCGGCAGCCGATTAGTTACAGAGAAACCGAATCGGAACCGCTGTCTAAATTTGGTCATCCTACTTGCTCGTTCGGAAACAGAGTCCATAGAGCTGTACGATTCAGATCCGAAAGATGAAACCTGTATGAATGCCTTTTCATAACCAATTCAGACAGCCCTACCGGTTTTGGCGCATCGTAATTGGTTGATGGGAACTATGGGGCTCATTAGGATGGCGGTTGTAGGCACATCCGTCATGCTGGCGGTGACAGAAAATGTCCTTCTCCGCACTCCATTGGCGGTCCTCGCGTCCGCCATATTACAATGGACAAAGATAGTCCATTTTCCTTCTGCTGCGAGTCTCTGTATCCGCCAGAAGTTTCCTTCTGCAACCGTGGTGGATGGAGCCAATAGAGAAACACCGCAGTGCGGAATGACGTTACGACCGCCAGACAAATCACGATGCCTCAAACAGCCCATCACAACGCTGTGGAGAAACCAGCCATCTGTAGACAACGGAAGCACTACTGCGGAGAGCGAAACTCGAATCCTGGTCACCTCCATGTGGTCCTGACCGCTGCGGATACAGCTCTTCAAGCCCTTCCGCTGCTGTACCTCATTCACTACCAGCAAATAAGGCGTCGCCACGGTCAACACCGCAGGTACGTAAAAACACAAATCTGCATACAACCACAACACACAACTCCTGTTCTGAAATACAGTTCCTGTCCACATCAGACACTCTGGTGGGGCCAGCAACATATCCCCAAGTGTACTCACACATGTCCTGCCTGCTAGAAATCCACACCTCTGCATCTGGGTCAGCCATCAACCTCAAAATCACTGTAATGTCCCGGGCAAGTCACTGCAGCGGTGAACACATGGGAAAACCTTCACACAATGTAGTGGGTAGGGCCGGCACCAGGCATGGGCATTCTGGGCAGCGTCCCAGGGCTCACCTTCACCCTACCCACAGTACGCTTCCCATGCCCATTTGGGCACCTGCTATGTGCCCCTCCTGTGCCCCCTGCACAATTTATCCCCCAGGTGTGGCTAGACCTCACACCTCACACATCAAAGTGCAAGGTAGATTGACTGGGAAAGTGGGTGCGATGATGAACACCCTGCACAGAAGGTCACGGTCTGGACAACCCTCCTCCTCACATCTACCTTCCACTCATGTGAATTAGAGTATAATTAAGAAATGAAGACTCACACTGCATATGATCAACCACTGAACTGTTCAAACTGCTTGTCAAGTCCCTCAGGAAGATCCCACACTGACACTCTGCCACATACACATACCATAGGTCAGGAGCAATGGAGAACAATAAATGGGCTAGCCCAAAGTGAAGTGCACAGTGCTGGAATAATACCATGGAGCAAGCCACATAGCATGTGTACATCACATGCAAGAGGAGGAACATATCACACTACTCTTAGGCCCTCAAATCAGACATGGGTGGCACAGCTGGTGAAATTAAACCACAGTGACCTCTGTGCAACAACTCAGGGATACATCAATGCAAGCTATGCATAGGCACAGGAATGATAGGAAGTGTCAGAAGTCACACAGTGACCAGACACACATCTGTGTCAACTTACTTGACATGTGTATGCCACCAGCACAACACACATGGCTCATTGTCACACTCCCTGACAGTCAAACCCAAGTAGGACCTTCACACCTACCCCTCATCTACCCATCTCATACCTGCAACACTCAACACCTGTGAGAAACGCACATAATGGTGCAAATAAAGTCCTGCAAGTTTAATGACAACCAATCACACACACTGGGGTGCATCTACAAATGTCAGACTCACACTCAGTGATGTCTGAACCAATGCTGACCCAAAAACAATAGCCAAACATCAATCTCACAAACAGCATCCACAGAAGTCCAACAAGCCCAGCTATGTGCATCCAAACAGTGGAAGGGCAATGTGACCCTAGACAGAACAGGAATACACAACATTATCACTCTGGACCAATGCACAGACACCATACCCCAACACAAACAAGAATTGCATCATCAAAAGCCAATCATGAATACTAACTGGGATCAAGGAGGCAAATCAGATAACACAGACATACACACCAGTCATCATGGTGTCACAGTGTACCACAAGCATGCACATGCACAATCCTGACAAGTGACAGGTCAAAATTTGGAAGCCAGAACACTATTGTGCACTCAAAACAAGCTCATGAACAAGAATCCACCTTGCTGCATGTGACATACACACAAGAAATGCACACTACACATGCAACATACATCTGAATGTATCACAATGCACAAACTACTCACACACAATGTCATGCAAATAGAGCATCACACACACATTGCACCTGTCAGTAGAAAGAGCCAACACAGGCCAAACACTGCATAAATCGACAACAAAAGCACAACAGATGCACATGACAAACCATCACATAGCAAACTCATCTGGACATCAGGGGGATGCACACCAGGTAAGTACAAGGCAACATGCACTGCCTGCACACCAACCAAACCAGTGGCACACATACCTGAGTGTCCCACCATGAACCCCAACAACACAAATCATCACATCACACTCAGGAAGTGTAGCAACACCTCCGCAAATACACATACAGCTTAGCCATCACCCACAGATGCACAACTCAGGGAAACCCAGATGTAAACAACATGACTAGAGGACTGTGCTGCTCAAACATATGCACTGCACATGAGCAACCATGACTGCAAACTATTGGAAGAAAATAACATATAACTAATTGTGAAACTGTCCTTAGTGGCACATTGGTCCTGTACACAGATCATCCTCACACAGTATAGTGTCACACTATGAAGTGGGGAGGCTCACACACTGGCAAGCCATGGGGTGGAAGACATGAGATTGAAGTGGTGTGTACATCTGTAATGGACAGGTGAGGAGTGTACAGTCCACAAACACATAGAGTAGTAACTCACAATGTGTAGGCATCAGAAGCACCTATAGGGGATGGTATGACTCCTCATACCACATACCATACTGGAGTCAAAAATGTGTCAAGTGTCAGCAATGCAAGAGAACACTCACAAATAATGTCAGTGTGGCTGAGCAGGTCAGCATAGTGAGAACAAACTTAAACAAGACACATGGCTGATCAACAAAACACAACACAGACTTTGCAGTCACACACTCTGCATACTCACAACTGACAGCAACAACAAGTAGGTGTACCCCAGAAGTGCAAGGACACATAGATACACTGCACAGAGCTCAACCTACAACTCTTACATATGCCCACAATCTGAAGCAAATGTCTGACAATGTAATAAACAGGCACTCATTACCTGGATCATATAGTTATCATGTGCAGGGGCACATGCACATCAACACTACTGACAATGACAAGCCAATCACACTGCATGACTACTCAAGTACACACATTTAAATGTACACATGTGATTATGAAGACAGACCCACACAAGATGACTACACACCAACACTGCTGTGCACCCAATAATTAATCCTGTGGATAGCATTCACCTCTGTTCCGGTATTTCATCTTAACATGACATGCGTACAATTCAGCAAACCTGAGCACAGAATGATTAGGAGAAGAGTAGATCATCACAAACAACCATCACTGCATCCTTAAGCCTCAGACTCCAGAAGAACAGCAGTGCTCTGAAAAAGTCAAACAAGCAACTGGCAATGTTAAAGTGGCATACAGAGCATGTGTCACATGAACCGATACCCATACATACAACCTTTCATTTAGCAAACAGGAGTAAAAGTTTGTATTATATAATACTCAGACAGGCATAAAAAGTAGAAAACAGCAAGGCCATCGGCCAGTACAAATTCAAAGTATGCATATGTGTGCATGAGAAACTGCACAGGGAATGGGCATCCAAAGTGACAAACAGCAAGGCCATTGGCCGGTCCATAGTTCCAGTCTGCACATCTGTGCATGAGAAACTGCACAGGGAATGGGCATCAAAAGTATCAAACAGCAAGGCCATTGGCCAGTACAAATTCAAAGTATGCACATGTGTGCATGAGAACCTGCACTGTCCACTGCCATGGGAATCACCCCAGCTCAGGGGATACAAATGGGCAGTCCAGGCACCGCTGTGGGAGAAATGGTGTGGGGAGGGGGACTTTGCCTCAACTTTGGCTTTCAGTTGAACTGGGTGGTGGCTGATTGTCGGGCCAGTTGGAGGACTGCACCTGGGAGAGAGAGGACTGGCTGAGGTAGTAGTGAGGCCTGGCCTGGTTTGCGCACATTGTTATGTTAGCATGGGCTTATCAGACTTTAAACGCCATTTTACCTTTTGCTGCTTTTGCACACAACACTACATATAAATATTGTTGGAAGTTAGGCTGCGTGAAATGCTTCACATGGGACTGGCTTATTTTTTAGCATCCCCAGACTTAGATTGAGACTCTAGTCTGCACACAGTGTTCTAAAGCCTCCAAGGTTATCATAACAAGGTAGCTGTTGTTCAGGCTGATCGGCTCACGTTTAGCCATAACATACATGCAGCTGCAGCCAACGTGATTCTGGTGCCTTTAATAATGCACTGTAAGCATGATTTCAGGCACTTGGAAGAATCACGTTTTTCCAGAGAGACAGAGAGCTTTTGCAGATCCTGATGTGGTACATTACTGCTGATCTTAGAGGTATGGGGTCCCCGAATAAGCCTAAGAGACCTTCTATATTTTAAAAAACATTGTTTCTATCTAGGGAGGGTATGATACTAGGTGCTATAAGACCTATTTTCACCATCATTGTAATATGATTTCTCCTTTTGTGTTTTATGGAATTGTAACAATGCTGACTATATTATTTCTAATCATATGTTTCCTTATGTTAGCAAAAATACTGCATCTTAGAGCATGTCGTTAAAATAAATATTTTTACTTTGCCCGTGTCTCCTTTTACGCCTATTGTGGACTGGTATGAGAGTATAACGAAAGAGTGTTCTTGCTTCTCACCATTCCTGAGTATAACCAAAGTTGCATGTTCTGGGTTGTCTAATCATTGGTTCCTTTGCTATAGGACAAAGAGCTAATGTGACACTAATGCTAGCTGGTTAGGGTTTCTAGGCACTAAGAGTTTTTTGGTACACCTCAATTCACTGAGGTCCTGGGTCTCTGTGCACAGTCCTGTGATGGAGCAGAATCCCTGCGACATGGCGCACCTAACGTTGTGGTCTTATTTTGAGACTCTCGAGTAGTGCTTATATCAGTCCACGACCCCCTCACTATTGTTTCTGGTTGACAGTGGTGACGGATAAAAGTACCTATAGTTAAATAGGATTTTTCAAGCTTGATATTTAAAATGGTTTCTATTGGATTACTACCCAGTTGTGCTACGTTACTTCGTATTGTGCTTTTCACTTCTGTGTCATAATGGGTGACGTTGACATCCCGCAGCATAGTAGGATGGTGGTTCGCAGTCATTTGCAGGCTTATAACTCCTTGGAAGGCATGGCAGTTATTTTTGTTGTAAGTGCAGACGCAGCTTACCCGCTTGAGCTTTTCTACTTGTGGGTTACCTTTCCTGCGGTAAACGCAGATACCAATTTGTTTCATCCTTACACACACACACTGTCATGCCTATGGAGTATACTCCTTATAGGACACAGAAGGTTCCGATTTCTGCTTGGCAGCACAGAGTTTGGTTTAATGGCCCCCTCCCCCACTCCTTAACGGCAGTGAGATTAGGTCCTTTGTCCATCCCAGGCCCTTCCTGGCCTGCTTTGGCTGGATTTACTCCTCACACCTGAGCCGGAACGGCTCCTGTAGGTGAAGTCAGGAGCCTTTATACCTCTGCAGTAGCGGTTATAAGGGCCTTGGGTCCTTACATTTCCCGCAACATTCAGGGTGGGTCCCCTGGTGTTGCGGCGCATCCAGTTGGGCCGAACAGGTTAAAGCTTAGTCCCGTTATGGTTAATGCAGTTATGGGCAAGCATCCCCAGGATAAGAATGAGATGCCGTTTGGCTTGCCGAGAAATTTGACCAACTGGAGGCAGTATTTCCTAATAGAACTCCTGTGGAGAAACACAGGATTCTTACTATTAGTTTGCAGAAAGACTTAGTGCCTGAAGTGACTGACTTTACCACATGGGGTATGATTTTTGCGGAAGTCTATACCAGGTGGTTCGGTACACCGTCCATGGCTGTCCTACCCTCCGTCATTAAACGTGTTCAAGATGAACACGGGCCGGAGGCGGCTGTTGAATTGGGCATGAGACTCGTTGGAGTGTTTGACGTAGATTCCGATCTCGTCCTTGCTAATGTTAATGGAGATGTGGTAAGCTTCCAGGTGTCTAATGCTTTGCGCGATGTCCCTGATGCAGAGAAACCCCGTCAGTTACCGAAAATTATTACGGAGACTTATAAAACCATTGGCCATAATAGTTTGGGTGTTAAGACTTTTGCTAAGACAACGCAAAAGCAAACTTAGGCGGCGAAGTCTGACAAAGATGATTGCCCCTCTGTTCCAAAACAGAATTGGACTAAAAATAAGAAACAGGGGAAGAAGCAACAGAAACCGGGGTCCCGTCCCGCCTCGCCAACACAGGCGTCTACTGAGCACACTTATGAATTGCATGACCGCGCTGTCTCCGTTTACTCCTGTTGTGGACTGGTATGAGAGTATAATGAAATAGTGTTGTTGCTTCCCACCATTCCTGAGTATAACCTAAGACGCATGTTCTGGGTTGTCTAATCATTGGTTCCTTTGCTAAAGGACAAAGAGCTAATGTGACACTGATGCTAGCTGGTTAGGATTTCTAGGCACTAAGGAGAGTTTATTGGTACACCACAATTCACTGAGGTCCTGGGTCTTTGTACACAGTTCTGTGTAGGAGCAGAATCCCTCTGACAAGGTAGAGGCATCAGTGGTTGTGGGAGCCTGAGAGCTGCTTGGACCGGATGGTGTGGTGGCAAGAGGAGGCGGAGACACAGTGTGTGAGGATGAATGTTGAGGGCTGGGTCTCAACTTCTTGGGGATTCGGTAGCCTACAAGTGTCTTGGCCTGAGTGGGAAGTGCAGTGGGCACAATACCTCACTCTCCACCAATGGTGTATCAGGTGTAGGTGGCTCTCCCTGTGGGGATTTGCTTGATCTGGTGGTACACTTGGGGTGGCCTTGCCTTTTCCCCTGCATCCCCTGTTGTCCGGGTAAGCCCCCACTTTGCTCTCCTGTCCCAGCTTCACAGGGGTGTGGGTGGGAGTTGACCTTGTGGGTGAATCTGCCTTAGAGAAGTGTCTGTGCTTAGTCGTTGCAGGCACCAGGTTCACAGCAGACCGGGCAACTTTTTTTTGTCTTTGGGAGCAGGTGTGATGGGGTGATTTTTATGAATGTGATGTGTGCGTGTTTTGTGTTGTGGGCATGGTATCTGTGGTGTTGCCTGCTTGGAGTGCTAATGGGTGTGCTGCGTGTGGAGGACTTGGTGCCTGAGGGCTGTGGCGTGTGGGCACTCTCGTCAGGTGGTGCCACTGGCAGGGTGGTTGCTGCAGGGACAGGAGCTGGACTGGGAGCCTGTGACTGTTGAATGGCTGCCGTCTCCGAGGATGACAAAGACTGGACAGTTCAGTGTAGGCCACCCACGTCAGAATGAACGCCCTCCATGAAGGCAACTACTTGTCATCATCACACACAGCTGGCGCAAAAGGTCCACTGCCTCCACACTGAGGGCAGCAGGGGAGAAAGGGGCAGGGGCAGCAGTTCCTGGGGGAAGGAGACTCTACCCTTCCTAGGGCTGCAGGCACAGACAGCACTTGTGGTTGTAACTGTGAGGGTGAGCACTGTACATTGTGTGGTGGAAGAAAAGGCAGATTTCGAACTTCCTGTGCCGGCCAACATCAAGGAGTCACCCCTGGAGTCTTGGTGTTTCCGGGCATGATTCATCCAGGGTACTCCTGTCCCCCTCCGAAGCGCTGGTCACACCAGTGTCAGTGAGCTCATGTGTAGCTGTCGTGCCAGAAGCTTTCCCACAGGTGTTGGTCCCCTGTCCTTCCGTGCCCTCAGTAGATGCTGCAAGAGACAGACATAGGTTCAGTATAGCGCCGTACTCACAAACATAATATGCAAGCAAAGCACAAAACTTGAAAATGATACTCCTGTGTTGCCTTCCTCCATGTGCAGTCAGCATGTGCAACCTTTATGCAATCATCAGACGATGCATGGAATCATGCATAATTGATATTAATTCCCCTTGTGACTTTGACACAGTTAAATAGCTGGCCCGTGCCTCCTTGTAACCCAAACAAGCCATTCTCTGTAATCCTACCTACATGCCTGTAGGTGAGATAGATATACATCTAAACATGTTGTCTCTGTCACATATGAACTCACTTTAAGGGAACACCACAGATACAGACTCCCAAATGTCCTTTTACAATGGCCACATGCTCCTGCTATCCACCATGTTGTGCTTTGAAGCACAACTACAGTTGCACATTGGTGTCAGCTGTGTAGTTCTCACAAATTTTAAGTTGTGCACATCTATAAATGCACACTAACATGATGCTAACTGCTGTTCACTGCCAGGTGATGTCTATGACACTCATACTGCAGCATATGTCTCGAGGCCACATCTCATCTGTCAATGTCAAGGGTCATTGTATTAAAAACATGAGAAACCACATGTTGTAAAAATGCATAACAGCTGCACTTAACACTGAGGCCACTTAGAAGCCATTGCATCACACTAGAGACATCACAAAGCTCTGCACTGGCTCAGGGTTGGGATTCATGTAGTCACTCACATCCAAAGTCACACTTCTCAGAATACTCACCCCCAACTTGCTGCTGATGAGCCCTCAAGCGTCCATCCTGCTCTTGCTATGTCACGGCCAAGATGCGGGTCATTAGTGGTGTCCTGCTCCAGCCACTCCGAGGGAGCACCCCCAGCGTCATCTCTGCCACATTTTTGCTCAGCTGGCAGATGCCATCCCACCTCATGTGACAGTATGTGTTCCATTGGTTGGAGACACCCAAAGCCCACACCTTGCATGCAATGGCCCTCCTTATGGCCTTACACAGGCGAACCTTAAGCTGCATGCACGGGAGACAAGAAGAGGAAGTTTCAGTAACACTGTGTTATGTATCACTGTGTGTCAGTAGAGGAGCATGAAAAAAACATAGCACACCAATACATAAATGTTGAGCATAGGCCATACAGCATTACACTTAGTACACTTGCATCAAATAATCTCATAGAAATGTATACATGTATGATGATGGACACAGTAACTAGCCATCTCATACACATGCAGAGTGCCAGCACAGAAACCAATGTGAAAAAGAGGCTCATTTGTGATGCAGTATGTGAGTGTGCAATACACACAATACATTTGAAATGATGTGTCGGGGCAGACTCACTGTGTCCAACACAGCACACCCCCCAATGTCCTTGGCCAGTGAAAGGCTACCTGTGTCATGGAGGTCACATTTAGGGCCATGATCTTACATTCTCACATTCTTCTGACAAGGTGTAGGCCTGTCTTGTGCAATCCTCAGGCCTAAGATAGGTCATTGAGAAATAGGGTAGCGGACAACACATATGTTTCACTCAGTCAATTTACTGATGGGTCCTTGTAACATTGGGCAGTGTCTGTGCAGGCCTGGGGGACTCATACTGAGATTAAACGTGGGCCATCAGAAAATTCACATTCATGTGCCATGTGAGAGGGCAAACAGTACCTACGCATGCGAGACAGAACACATAATGAAAACAATGGAATGATGATATCTCCTAATTACATTTATCTGATGTGTCATAGGTGGATTACCACCAAGAGTGTTACACTCAGGCATTTTACTCTTGTGCATAATGCACACATATCCATGGGGGAAATATGAAAGCTGGACACACATTCTTCAGTACCCTCTGGATGAAATACATTTGTAATGTCACAAATGAGCATGTGAAAACCTCATGGACTATGACTTCACATAGCACAGGCAATGTTTTTTCAGACTTCGACTGTCCAAACCAGCAGTGTTACTGTATGGCTGCAAAAACACTGCATGTCCCTCCCATCCTTCAATGCAGCCATGGATCTGTGGAAATAAGGCTACACACCGATTGACATGAATTCAGCATGCTGGGCAATGTATCACACATTTACATTACCCAGTCTCAGACCAACATTTGATTTTTTCTTGCTGAAGAATGACTGTAAAAATGTCCATGTTGCCATCCTCCCCAAATACTCAAGTGCAATTCTTACTGGGCCATGTATGGAGCATGGTATATGAAAAATAAGGATGCATGCACATTAACTTGCACTCACAGGCACATTCTACTGCAGAGCAACATCATGTGAGCACTCTGAGCACTCTCAAACTTTCACTCTGAAACACTTACTAGTAGATCTGGCGCACCATATAGCCTCCCATACTGTGAAAGGACTTCATACACCAGGACCTTCAGCTCCTCTGTGGTGAAGGGACAGGCCCTGATGTACTCAGTTCTCACCATAACTGGGTCCAGGAGACAGGAACAGCAGCAGTTGGTGGTGAAAAATGGCAGGAATCAGTGTCTGGATGCAATTGAAATGTGTGGCTCTCTCACAGACATATATAGCCCCCTGGGCTGTTTCTGTGGTACTCACCAGCTGTAATTGGTGTTCCTGGTCAGCATTTTTCAAATGCAACCCATAACCGGGACCGCTGTGGCTGTGCACGCCTACAGCGAGTTTCAAATGTGTAATTCACTATCACAATGGCAGTTCCCATTGGCTGCAATGGCATGGCCATTGGCGGTGTCACACCGCAGGGGCCAGGTGGCTGCTACCGCAATCGTGCATCTTTCATTTGTACCCAATGACCAGGCCTGCCGTAGCGTAGCACGCCTACAGCGGGTTTCAAATGTGTAATTCACTACCACGATTGCGGTTCCCATTGGCTGCAATGCCATTGGAACAGGTGGTGTCATATCGCGGGGTACAGGCAGTCGCTACCGCAATCTTGCATCTTTCAATTGTACCCAATGACCAGGCCTGCTGTATCGGAGCACGCCTACTGCCGGTTTCAAATGAGTAATTCAATACCACGATTGTGGTTCCCATTGGCTGCAATGGGACCAGCACAGGCGGTGTCCCCCCGCAGGGTCCAGGAGGTCACTACCGCAATCTTGCATATTTCAATTGTACCCAATGACCGGGCCCGCGATAGCAGAGCACGCCTTCCATGAGTTTCAAATGTGTAATTCACTACCGCGTTCCCGGTTCCTGTTGGCTGCAATGGCATGGGCATTGGCACACCGCGGGGTACATGCGGTCGCTACCGCGATTTGGTATCTTCTGATTGTAACCAATGACTGTGATTGCAGTGGCGGAGCACGCACACCGCACCTATGGAAACATTATGCTCTAGCAATGGCAATAGCCAAATCTCATCTTGGAACACTGGACACTTACAATGTATTATGCCACCTGATTGCTAAATGTAATGCTTATGTGACAATGAACTCACTGATGACTACACATGCTATGTCAGTGCACATGATTACATGCATTGGTATCTACTTCCTCAGATGTCACATATGATATTTGTGTGCACGTACACAGATTTGGTGTGTAATGGACTCTCATATTTGTGAACATGTCAATGTATGAGATGGCTAATCAACCCACAGTAATGATGGACTGACTACATAGTGTGCCTATTTCACTGTGTAGATTGCTGAATTCATTTTGATAGTTGATCTGCTTACACACACTGTGCTCATGGTATAGAAAAGTTGTGCTCTGTGCAACTTAAGCAAGAAGGCGTGACACGTACAGCAGTTATGTAGAAGCCAGCAGTGTTGCAGTTTGAAACATGTGCTGTGTCAACTACTCCCAGGGCTAGTGACACAAGATGTATGAATGTACCATTTTCCATTCACATAGTCAGATTCTGTTTTGGAGGTAGTCAGTATGTACTTGCTGACCACATTTACAACTATATGAGATCAAGGTGTCTCTGCATGTGACTTGTGCATTAAGCTGTTGTTTCAGTCCAGTCATTGTTGGCACTGTGTCAATCAAAATGTAAGATGTTTGACACATCTCAAAGGCCAATGAAATTGACGTGTCCCCTTTCATTTTATGTAGTAGGTGACCAAATGTGCATTGTCCGTACACAGTGCTGGCAAACATGGAGGATGAGGACATCATAAGAAAATTCAGTCTGGATCGCCTTACCCTTCAAAACCTATGTGCTCAGTTTGAGCCCCATCTGAGGACTCGCAGAACCAATCCGACTGCTTTGACACCAACAGTTAAGGTGATGGCGGCACTGCATTGCTTTGCAACTGGTTCGTTCCAATACACATGCCCATTCCGGTGGGATGTCTCAACTGATGTTCAGCATGGTGCTAAGTGATGTCCTGTCTGCAATGATGACATACAAAGACCGCTACATCCATTTTCTTAGGAGATATGAATTGACAGCTGTGAAGGGTGATTTTTATGACCTTGGCCACATCCCTAATGTTGTGGGCGCCACTGACTGCACACATGTTGGCCGGGTTCCACCACAGGCACATGAGCACTTATACAGGAACCGGAAGCATTTCCATTCCATTAATGTGCAAGTGGTATGCCAAGCAGATATGATAATCTACCATGTATGTGCCAGATTCAGCACATGACTCCTACATACTGCCTAACAGCATCATACCACAACTGATGGCAAATCTGTATCTGGAGTGTGCATGGCTTGTTGGTGAGTACGCAAAGTCAAGTAGTGTGCTGTTTGTGTGACATGCTGTTCTCAGCTCCTGTTAATGGAAATAAATTGCTCCCTGTATGTCACACCTAGGTGACTCTACGTATCCCAAACGGCCTTGGTTGCTGAGCTCATTCAAGGATCCAGGGGGAGTTCGCTACAATGATGCACATGGGAGGAAACGTTGTGTGGTGGAGCTTACTTTTGGGCTTCTGAAGTCTAGATACCGTTGTCTGAACAAGGGCAGAGGTGCACTACTTTACTCTCCCTAAAAGGTGTGTCAGATCATAGTTGATTGCTGTATGCTCTACAACCTGGCCTTGCGCAAAGAAATTCCCCTGCTCCTGTGACGTATTAGAAAAATAATCTAGGGAACTATACCTACCAATAGCCCCACTTATCGTCTTACCAAATAATCAATCAGTTGGCAGTGAAGAAAAGTCAATTTTTTATTATCCAATCAATACTCTATTGAGGAGCCCCTCTGACATCACCCAGCCAGTGCGTGAAGAAAACTGCCGATTCACACTCAGTACATCGCATATATACTTTCATTGCGCTACATGAGATCACCGTACATGGAAAATTACTGGTGGGCACAGTAGTTAAAGGGAAAGACCATATATGGCACACAAAGCTCATTTAGAAGTCTGCTTCTGCTATTATTGGGGAGGGTCAGGTGGGGTGACTCCCTTTCGTCTCGGTGCCTGGGAGGACGGGTACGCCGCCTCCAGGAATGTGCCTATCACCTCTGAAACCAGATGCTACCTTGGGTCTCAGGAGAAGAAAGAATAGTATGAATTCAGCTGTCTGTACAACTCAACTAACAGAGCTTACTCGGCTGCTGGAGGGTGGCACGTGACCACCGTTCGAGTCTAATGCATATGTACACACAATGGAGTCTGTTTGGTTCGTAGTCTGCATACGTGAGAAATACAATATAAGGGAGACGAAAGGAAGTCCCTGCATCGACATAACTAATCAGGGTGTTTTATGATGTACATGTGAATATAGATGCATCGTGCTAACACAAAAGGTAAATATAAATGCATTAAATCGATTTTATCCCTCACCTGGATGTTGATGAGCAGCAGATGCCCCCCTGCAAACCCACACATGCCCAGTGACGTTGATAGTGGAGAAGAGGAAGGTGTTAACCTGTGTCAACAGTTCATCGACAACTACTTCCCTTGAGTGTAAGGGACATTGTACAAAAGTGACCTTGTCTGTTGCCTTTGATGGTAGTGGCAAGGCATAGATGATTTTTTTGACTGCTGCCTGTTGTTGGCTCTGTGCAAATGGCTGATGTGCGTGGCACAGGGTATATTTGTCCAGGTACCTCATGTCTATGTTGAGGTAGTTGCTGATTGTTATGTGTGCTGGTTTGTGTACGTTGATGAAAAGTGGTGTGATCTAGCTGTGATGGCATCACCTGACAAATAAATCTCATTCTCATGTGTCTTTCTTGGTCCCTTAACCCTCTCAATGCCTCAACACAATCAGAGCTTGTGGTACATTGGAATTTGAGTTGACATTGTACATACTGTGATAAACATGGAGCTGACATGTAGACATAGGTGTGTAAAGAGTCTTTATTTACAATAATTATTTGTGACAGAGAAGTGATTTTTTTACAAAATTATGGAAAGCAAATTCTGAGTTGTCAGTGATGGTGAATGAGAACAATAGAGTAGTCACCACATTGATGTAGTCACACAGTCCAACAGACTCCTGCCATCAACATGGCCATGTGGGTATGGATAGTCAACAAAGTCAATATCAAGGGGAAGAGTGGTGACATCATGACTGGCTTGGCAACTAGCTTTTGGATGGTGTATTGCCATGTGATCCTCCCCTGATGTTTTGTCAGACAGCCTCTTGTGCGTTTGGCGGGGGCCTCTGCTGAGGGCTCAGCAGTGTCTGAGGAGTCATTTTGATGTAGCTCACCCCTCTCTGTGGCCGCAGATTGGGTGGTGGGAGTATCAGCATGTAAGCCACTGGAGGGAGGTTGAGCTGTCATTTGGGCTGCATGTCTGGCCCTCAGAACACCCACAAGCTGGCCCATGAGGTCCACAATTTGGCCCATACTCGTGCCCATGGACCTCAGCAGCAGGCAGAGCTCACACACTTCTTCCACAACCTTGCCCATCTGTCCCTGTGTCTGCTCATATGCCCCAAGGACTCTGGCGATGGTGGCCAGGGCTTTGGTCCCAGCGTCCTCCTGTATTTGTCCCCCAGTTGCCCTCCCACCTGCCCTGCTGACCCAGACCTATGGCAATGGCACTCAACGCACCCGCAAACTCTCCCTACCCTCCTCTGATTGTGTGGGGGTGTTGGTAACCAGTGAGGCAGGGAGAGTGTTGCAGGCAGCAGTGGTGGTGGTGGTTGAGGCCACACAGGTTGTTGCAGCAGGGGTTAGCGCTGTTGTTGTTGCCGTGGTGGTGGCAGCAAGGACAATGAGGGCCTGAGACATGGTGCGCCCTGGCAAGCCGGATGGGCCAGGTTGTTGTTCCTCATCTGAGAAACGTAGGGAGTCTGCATCCGAGAGTTCACATTCCGTGGGGGAGACTGGCTCTGCAGGTTGGTGTTGTCTTCTGCTGCAGTTGCTTGTGGATCTCCTGTTGAACAGAGGTCAAATGGTCATTGAAGTGCACTCCACAAGCTTGGAGTTAGATGTTTGGATGTTACATATGATACACCACACACTTTACATTGCACTCACTTGGTATGGCTGCAAGACACTGGGCATCAGGACATGATGTTGTGGTACATACATTTCTTGTCCATGGTGTGACATGTGAAAGTGAAGCATGTGCCACGTACTGATTGTGTGATTACAAGGACATGTTGTCATCTAACAACTTGCGGCACATCAACTTTATGTGATGGGTCTTTTTGCTTTGCTCTGCCTGGAATCACTTTAAGTTAAGCAAGAACTAGCCATTGTAATGTTATAAATACCTTTTTTCATATCATGTACTTTACTTTGTTAGTCTGATTGACCATGCATGGTTTGTGTTCATATGGGCTTTCATGCTCTGACACCATGGCAGTTACACATTGCATTCAGTGCTGTGCATGATTGGGTCCTGAATTTCTTCCACATGTGACTTTGTGAGTTAAAGTTTAATTTTAGTTACAGTTACGTACACTTAGCTGCCTGCACGCTGGATGTGCCTTTTGGATATATGCCAAGTTGGATGACATGTGGGTGCTGGTGTGCTCATATGTCTCCATGTATTTTAAGAAGGATGGCATGGTGCATGCACTGTCTACCTACCTGTTCGGTGACACAGTTGAGGGAAATAGTTGCCACATGGTTATGAGTGGGAGGAGTGTACCATCTTGCTGAGCTGTGGGACTAGGAGGC
Organism: Lissotriton vulgaris; assembly: GCF_964263255.1. Lineage (NCBI taxonomy): Eukaryota > Metazoa > Chordata > Amphibia > Caudata > Salamandridae > Lissotriton > Lissotriton vulgaris. Next base: position 1,330,055,232 of record NC_141696.1, on the reverse strand, counting down.
CTGGTGGGAGTTCTAGTGCTGGCTTCCCACCGACAAACCCCCCTTCCTGTTGAGATGGCTACCTACCTGTAAGTTTGAAGAGAGCAATGCAATAGCTGCCACGTGGTTCTGGGTGTGGGGAATGTACCATCCTGTCGGCTGTGGGACAAGGGGGCCTGGTGGGAGCTGGAATGCTGGCTGCCTGTCCACACGCCCCATTGGAAAAATTGCTAGCTACCTCTGGGGTGATTCAGAGGAAGGAAATGTTAGATCTGTGAGACATGTGTTGTGAAGACTGTGTTGTACATAAGTGCATTTGGGTCTATGAAGTGTAGCTTTGTAGTTGTGCAAGACAGTACATAGCATAATGGTAGTCATTTGTTGGTACTTACCAGCCTCCACTCCCCTGGGTATTCCTGTGAGACTCTCTGGATGCAGTGTGGCAAGCACGTTCTCCTCCCATTCAGTGAATTATAGTGGTGAAATGGGAGGGCCACCACCAGTCCTCTGAGCCAGCTCATGGTTCTTGTTGGCACGCTCTTTCACCCTGGTCTTGAGGTCATGCCACTTGCTCCAGATGTCCTTCAGGGTTCGCAGGATGGTCCCTACTGCATTGACTTTGTTGACTATCCTGCCCACACTTGTTTTTTTGTGGCTACTGGAGTCTGTTGGACCATGTTTCCAAAAAAAAGTGGTTCTACTCTGATTACCTCATCTACCATCACTGAGAACTCATTGTCAGTGAATTTGGACATCTTCTTCTGTGACATGGTGTGTGATGTGCAAATGGGGGGAAAGTGCAGGTGTGAAGGTGGTGGTGGTGATGTGTGTGGTGTGTGTGTGGTTGTGATTGTGTGATGTGTGCTGATTTGCCTCTCCTCTGTGCTGTGGGGTTGAGCCCTTCAGTTGTGGAGTTGTGCAAAGGATTCTGGGCGGGGAAGGTGCTGGTTTTATACTGGGTCAAAATGGAATATTCATGTCAGGTGTGTTGTGGGGGTTGACCTTGTATTTGTATTATTTAGTTGCCATGGGGATGTGTCATTGGGGTGTGTTAGGTGTTTTTTCGAGGCTGAGCCAGATTTATGGCCACACTGGGTAGCCTTGTTGTGTGATTGCTTTCAACCGCCATTAGTCTTCCGGAGCGACCACTGCGGTCGGAATACAACAGACCTTCTGCCGGCTCTCCCATTTATCAATTGTTACGATCGCAAAGGTCAGAGACAACTGATCATTCTGTCACCACAATCGTATCCTAATTTCACATGAGGTCAATCCACTGGTTGAACGGCGGTTTGAGGTCTTTCCGCAGCAAATCCAACTGCCGCGGATGGATTTTCGCCTGCTCCGAACAGTCCCTGCGGAGTTTCATGGAATCTGTCCGCCGCAGTCTTATTTTTCTGGCAGTTCATCATAACGCGACAACCGGTTTTCCTGCGGTACATGTGGACAGTTAATTTCCGCTACCACAGCAGTCTGAATGGTTTTCAGACCGCCATCCTAGTCAACCACTAGGTACGGTTCGGTCGGCAGCAAGGGTTCCGGATTGGATTTGGCAAAGTAGAGTCCGATTTGCAGCCCTTCCGAACGACATTGGAATCGGCCCCATAATTGTAAGGAGAGAGGACGGAGGTGGTTAGATAGATCTAAGTATTTAGAAGTGTGTTTTTATGTTTTTAACAACAAATGTGTTCCTATATACGCAGCAGTTGTATGCTCACGCTGGAGTTATTGTTTTTTTTACACTGTTAGTTTAAAAAAATGAACTCTTTGGACAGAAGTATAAATATTTATTTTAAACCAAAGTTTAAAAGAAGCAATATTTTTTGTAAAAAGTTTTTGGGGTACGTTGTTGGTTTTTTTTTAAACATGCGTTTTCATGGATCCTTGAGCATGTGGAATATTGGAGCACAAAGATGACGTGGATTGCAGAACAAACCTTTTAGACAATTTGGAGCATTTTTGTTAATGGTTTGTTTGCTATATGCTTGTTTTTGAAGCATGTAAATTTTTGGATTTTGATTTCTCACACACCTTGGACAGAAAATTGATGGAAAGAGATTGCAACAATGGATTTGTTGTTGCGTTTTTGCCATTTTTTGACTTTTCAGTATTTTACTCGGATGCATTTTTTTTAGTTTACACGGATTCATTTGCAGCATTTGAGTTGCAGATAAAAATGGCTATGCCAATCAGTGACTTATTTGATAGTTATGAACATGCTTTGGATTGAATTGTGGATTATGATTACAGTTTGGATATTTGGGGAGCTGCTGACTCTTGCTGGACTTTGGATTTTTACAGAAGAACAAGAGTAAAAGAAGGAAGACAACTGAAGGTAGGATCCCGTTTTTTCTAATGTTTTTGAAAAAATCCAAATTCATTTAATAAAAAAAAAACAGGCAAGTAAGATAGAATAGGTGTTAGTGTTAGTTAGAAATGTAGTATGTGTGCAACAATGTCTGAAGCCGCCATCAACCAAAACTGTTGGATTTGTCCCAATAGTCTTTCGGACATTTCTTTTGTTCTTTTGGAAATTCATGGGTTCAGACCACCAGTCAATGATTGCTCAATTCTCATTTTTTGGAAACTTTGTTTCTTCTTCAATATTTTCCAAACATTATAAAAGTTTGGGTGTGGTTCTCCAATTGATTTATGATTGATTTATGGAAGGAGTTATGCCATCCCTCTATGGCATTATTTGTCTTTGCTCTTCCCTCTAGGCAGGTTGTGCAACAGTTCCACCACTTGAAAGGACACCTCGAATTCCTTCTGCGACCTGACCTGCTTAGATGGCGAATCCAAGTGTCTTCGAAGTAATTTAATAGGGTGCCCAATATGTCACAATTTATAGTGAAATAGTCTGATTCAGTAATTGATGTGTATCGTTAATCCACACAGTCAGGAGGAACCAAGCACAATGCTGTTAATTTTTTTAATTCAAATTGCAGTTTACTATCTGATATGTAATCCTCGACTAACTATGTTTTTTTTATTTTTCGCCAATATGCCTGTGAAAAGTGAAAAAAACATCAGTGAATTTGGGTTGCAGGATACATTTTAGTTATGGTATTAATCATTGGTAATTCGAAATCAATTATCACTTTTCTCGGACTTTTGGTGTGTGTTTTAGATTTTAGTAACGTTAATAATTTAGTGTATGTTGAGGATTGCTTATCAGGGAGTAAACAGTACACTAAGGGAACTAAAATGTTATTAATGTAGGCATGAATAGTGTATATTTAGGTAAATGGATGGGGTGTGGATTTAAACGTCCCATCCATCATCCAAATATCACGTGTCTCCAATTTTACAAGATTATGGGGTTTGCTAAACATTAGTATTCTTTTTGAGGGTTTTTGTTGTCATGCAATAGAAAGGTTTAATTAGTAACAGTGACAGTTATTTCAGGAGGAATTTTAATATCAGAGTATGTTTGGGGTGTTACACATTGGGGATTACTTACCTGTATTTTTTGCTGTATAATTCTTTCATAAATTCAGCATTGTGGGCATACAACTTGCTACATGCACAAGAATGTGTTGTGATACCTCCCTCAAAATTGCACCACATGGTTCAGTGGAGGTGGAAGCCAGGTCTTTTATTTGATTCATGTTTTCTCTAAACTCAATCTCCATTGCAGAGGCAGAGTGGTTATGCTCTATGGTCCTTTCAACAGTGTCCCCTAGAGCAACCGCCTCAGTTAGTCTCTCCTTACAATAAAATAGCCAGCATGTTTCAGGAGTAGGTGTCCTTTTGGGATTTGATATAAGTAGCTTTTCTTGCTGATGCCATTTTAAAAATGTCTGAAAAAATAAAAAAACTATATATTTTTTTCGTTTTATGTTTTTGTTTCAACCTTTAACCTGGGATTTTTTTCTGTTAAACATGTTTGATTATTGACATTCCACACCAAAAACGGTTACATTATATTGCTGTTAATTATTGCTATTGTGATTACATTCTTTTGTGGGGTTTTAGCCTGCCAAAAAATTGTTAATAGTCTTTGAGTTTTTGAAGACCTTGTTCTTTGATAGAATCTTTGTTTTGTTTTTTGTGAGTTGTGACCTTTTTAGTTTGTTTTGACGTTGATTCCAGCTATAAGAAAAAAGTATTTTCATTTACCTTCAGTTAAAATTCTTACCATAGTATGGTTCTTTTGTTGGCTTGACAGTGTTTTTGCTCTTCTAAAAACGGTTTGGTCTTTCTGGTTGATTTGAGAAGCTCTACAATAAAAAGGTGACTTTTAAGTGTTGGAGTTGAGCACCTTTCTGTTTTGATAAAAACAAAATGTGGATAGTTTTTGTTTCAAGATTTGTATATTTGGTTATTTTACCAGTGGAAGGCTTTCTCGTTGTCAGAGTACTGCTGGAGATGAGGTTGGCAGTGTCTTATTGCTATTTGGATTTTTACTATTTTGAATTTTCTTATGAACAACTCATGAACACATTTCATTTTCTAAGGTAAGCACCCTGTGGAGTTTAAATTGTAATTTTGTTCCGCACTGCCAACCAGCACTCTGCGGAGTTAGAAAAATAATTTTGCCCCTATTTAGTGTCCAGCACCTACCCTGAGGCAAACATTCTGTGGAGTTAGGATAGTAATTTTGCCCCACAACAGTAACCAGCACCTTCGCTGAGGCAAACACTCTGCGGGGATAGAATAGTATTTTTGCCCCCCACCTGTGACTAGCACCTTCCCTGATGTTGTGGATGTAGAATACTTTTTCTGTCTTCAACTAGTTTCCAGCACCTTTCCTGGGGTCAAGGATATAGAGGAGTTACCATACTAATTTTGTCATTTTACCCCTAATTAGTGTCCAGCACCTTCCCTGAGGCAAGTATCAGGTGGAGTTAGAATAGTGATTATGCACACCGACATTGACCAGCACCTTCCCTGAGGTAAGCACCCTGCGGAGTTAGAATAGCAATTTTGACTGCACCTGTGAGCAGCACCTTCCTTGAGTTAACCAAGTTGTGGATTTAAAATAGTTTTTTAGTCTCTCACTAGTTTCCAGAACCTTTCCTGAGGCAAGCCTGTGGAGTTAGCATGCTTATTTTGCTTCCCACCACTAACCAGCACCTTACGTGAGGTAAGCACTCTGTGGAGTTAGAATAGTAATGTTGCCCTCCAACAGTGACCAGCATCTTCCCTAAGGCAAGCATCCTAAGGAGTTAGAATAGTAAATTTGCACCCCAACAGTAACCAGCACCTGCCCTGAGGCAAGCATCCTGCAGAGTTAGATTAGTTTTTTCCCCCTACCACTAACCAGCACGTTCCCTTAGGTAAGCACCCTGCCAAATTAGATTAGTAATTTTTCCCCCAACAATGACCAGCACCTTCCCTGAGGCAACCATCCTGCGGATTTAGAATAGTTATTTCCCCCCCACCACTAACCAGCACTTTCCCTGAGGTAAGCACCCTGTGCAGTTAGAATAGTGATTCTGCCCCCCACCACTAACCAGCACTTTTCCTGATATAAGCCCCCTGCGGAGTTAGAATAATCATTTTGTCCATCATCAGTGACCAAATCCTTCCCTGATTAATGCATCTTGTGGATCTAGAATACTTTATTTTTACTATGACCACTATCCAGCACCTCACCTGAGGGAAGCATTCTTTTGAGTTTGAATAGTTATTTTGCTGTGCACCACTAACCCGCACTTTTTTTAAAGTAAGCATCTTGCGGTGTTAGAATAGTATTTTGACACCCCACCCATGACAAGTAGGTTTTCTGTGGCATGGACCCATTTGAGTTTTAATTTATTTTGGGGGGGGGTCTGTACTACTGACTAGTATGTTTACCGAAGTAAGCAAGCTGCTTAGTTTGTATTTTTATTTTAAATATTGAACAATATAAATTTGTTTTAAAAATAAATTTTAAAAATTGACATTGTAGTAACAATAAGAATTTCAGTGAAATTTAAACAATGTTGATTGTTGTTTAATTTTGGTCAAAATCTGTTAATGATTTAAAAAGAAAATTAGAATTTTTACATTTATGTCCATTTGAAACATTTTGAAAATATAGACCTACCTTTCTTAGAATATATGTTTTTTACTGTTGGAAGTATTTTTTCGAAATCTGCGAATATATGAAAAATGTATAATTATTTTTTGCATTTAAAATATATTCTATTTTATCTATAATGTTTTGTTTAAAAATTACACTGTTGAGGCCTAGGAACACCCAGGTCAGCGAGGCGCTCTGCCTGAGTCCCTAAGGTTTCGTTATTTTCTAATCTGCTTTGATGTGTTTGCATGAAAGTAATCATAACACGAATCAAACAATGTCATAGAGCTTTAACCAAGGTAAGATTATATTTTAAAACATTTTTGTTTGCCAATTACTAAACAGAAAATGTTAAATGCAAATAACTGACAGTTACCAATTCACTGTAGTTACATTTCAAGAGTGTTTACACATAATATATACAATTTTTAACAAAACAAAAAGCCCAATGCATTTCGGGTTTCAAAAAAACCCTTCTTCAGGGGTAGAATTTCAAATATATGTGTATCACAAGATTGCAAATTTCCATTCCTTCTGGTAGGCGCTACAACATAAACAAGAAAAGTACCGAGTCGTTATCCAAATGATCACCAATGGAAGGTACTAGATACAAATTTTGATAGGATTTGCACATGAGGAAAACGAAAACAAAGATAGTAGTTACCAGTGTTAAAGAAGACCAATAAAGTGGAAGATACTCTTACCCCCGTCAAAAGAAAAAGTGATCTTCACAAAACAAGAAACTGAGAGCATTGTGGACACTCGTTGAATGGCCCGTTGAGGCAGTTTTTAACAACGTGTTTGTTTATTCATCTAGAACTCAATGGCCTAAGTTCAGTCCAGGAATATGAATCTACCTCTCTCATCCTCACTTCCTTCAATATTACTGTCTACCTGATCATTTAGAGCTTAACATACTCGAGCAAAACGATTGCTCTACCTACCTAACGCAGCCCTTGCTAGACAGTCGCAATGTTTGCTAAATGTTCTATGCTTTCACATCTAAAACACTATAGCCTGTGTTCCGGATTATATTTATCTTTGTTAACGCTCCTCACCTGTTATTCCTTACCACCTACACATTTCATTGGTCATGAGCAATTTCCTTTGCTACCTCCCTAATACCTGCTGCAGTGTGTTCTACACTTTTTGCAATATCTATTGCATCCTTTACATTCGGATTACCCACAAAAAGTTCCCCCGAATCTTTGAATTATTCATACAACGCACTGATTGTTCTCTAATGAGAGAATCAGTTAACTCATCAAATTTGCAGGTATCCGCTAACCCTCATAGAATGGCAATGTAACTACTAACTTTCTCATTCTTCCCTTGAAATCTTCCAAACAATGTATGCCTATCCCACGTTTATTTCCTCCCCAAATTGTAGTTCTTATTTTTTTATGGTACCCACGTAAACTTCACTGTCTCCTAAATCCTCAACATCCTCCAGATCAGGAAGACTTTCAAAGACTCTTCTGCCCTCTGTATCTAAATTGTGTAGCAGTATGTATTGTTTTCTCACAGGTGAAAATCCACTACCTCCTACAGCAATCAGATATGATTCAAATAATTGTATCCACTTTTCCCACAATAGTATTGGTTCACCTACGTCTGACAAAAAAGGACGTGGTTGATTCATGCTTCCTGCAGCCATTTCAGCAGAATGAAAAATGAAAACACTACTAAACAGTTGCTAAACACAAAACAACTGGAGAAAGCAGCAATCCTCTATTTTCTATAATTGCCCAATTAGTTGTATCATGTCAAATTGTAAGGATTGGAACTTAGAGATATTTCTTACCTCTCACTATCTTAATTGCAGTTTTATTTGCAGAGTTCAATTTTGAGTCCTTTGCTTTTTAATCTTTATGTCTGTCCTTTGGCCGATATTGTGGAGAAGTCAGGACTGACTATTCGCAGATGACACTCAGATCATATTCTCTCTTTCAGCAGCTCAGCATCAGGACACCTCCCTGCCCCAGCTTGGACCGAGTAAGGTTTTTCGGTGGATGTCCAGTAAAACCTTGAAGCTGAATGGCTCAAAAACTGAGGTTCTCAATTTGGGAAATAATCCAGAACTCTGGGGAATCACCCAGTGGCCTGAATCTCTGGAACATCTAACTGTTTCAGTCCCTAAAGTTAGAAACATGGTCTTTACCATCGATTATAAGCTTTCCCTAAAAGCACAGGTGTCTGTGTTCACTGCAACCTTGTTTGATGTCCTTAAACGGCTTAAAAAAATCCTCTAGTTAATTCCTCCAGCTGCTCAAAAAACGGTAATGCAAGCGCTGGTAATATCCAGACTTGATAATGGCAACGTTTTGTACTTTGTGCTGATAAACCTTCCGTCCCTCGCCTACAGCTTACACAAAACGCAGCGAACAGTCTTCTTTTTCATCTACCTCACCAGGCCTCAATCTCACCTTTGCTCCATCAACTCCATTGGCATAGGGTGAACAAACGTGTTCAGTTTAAAGCCTTATGTTGTATGATTAGGGCCAAACAGGGCTTGTTGTCCCCTACATACAAAGTCTGGCCAAACCCTATGTGCCCACTCAACAGCTGAGATCAGCAAACCTCTCTTTGTTCTCAGTTCCTAGAGTCTGCCTTGACCGTATGAGAGGGCACGCTTTTACCAATCTTTGCCTCAGACTGTGGAATTCTCTTCCTCTGGAACTTAGGTTGTGTCACTCACTTCTAGACTTCCGCAAAAAATTAAGGACCTTTCTTTACAATCAAGTTTAACTTCCCTCTGTTCCTTTTGTAACTTGTGGCTTACGATTGGTCCTATTCAGCAACAGGAAACCCTGTTGGGTAGCTGTGCTTTATAAATCTTTATAAAGTAAAAATAGTAACTGACAGATGAATCTGTTTTCTTCTAGTTTCTTTGATAGAAGTCAGGCCCCATGTCATCTTGAAATTTCAGTACTTTTGGTAGCCATTTCAGTGATCGATATATGATAATCCATCTCTCTTGTTCTTTATCAATATCATATTGTTTATAGCTTACTTTTAATTGTTCTTAAAAGAGGTACACTTCCCATCTATACCAAAAATAATGGAAATAAAATTGAGCTAAAAATCCAGAGAGACTCATACATTTTTTTGGTCATTCCAAGACTCAGACTTTTATCATCATAACTAAAAAGGTTTCATTTTAGGGTGCGGTATACTCTATTATATAGTATCAATCACACATGCATGTAGATGCCAATCATTTATCCACTAGCCCCAAATTGAAACTGTCAAGATTACAAAGAATTGGTGTTAGATTTTAACTGTTAGAATATTTAAAATTAACGTATTATGACTCTCCATATGCGTTCCAAGATCCAGACAGTTTGCTGATTTGAGTTGGACTTCAGGTTCCTGAGACATTGTTTTTGGAATAAACGGATCCATCCAGTACGTAGCAATGATGCCATGGATCCTGGTGCAAGCAAGGAAAATGGCCCATTTCACTCTAGTTGGGGTTGTAAAATGCAGTGCTCAATGGGCCCCTTAGAGCTCTGGGCTCCAGTGAACTGTACCTGCTGTATCGATGGATGCTATGCCCCTGGATCCATCTTGGTTTAATCAACCACCAACTTCTCATCGTTTGTGTGGAGAATAGGTGGATCGTCTTTACTTCGGCACAGTTTGAGTTCTATATCTCAGCCATTATTACTACAAACATGGTTGATACTGCTATTGTGTGGACAGCGGACCTTGTGGAATATTGTTAAGTATTTGTACCCTTTTGGTGACTACAATTAACATCATCAGACCTTTGAACGCTATTCACGGGGTGGGCCCGCAAGCCCTCTGAAGAGCTCTCTAGGATAGGCTGCATTTCATCATGCTCTCTCTGTGGCACTATTGCAACTCAGCAACACAACAGTTTTACAAAACAAAACATAGGAAAACCGTACAAGAGCATATACAAAAGAAGAAGCTGCAAGCTCTTAAAGTTAAAATGACTCCCTCTCTCAAAACCTACTTCAGAGTGCTGCAAAAAACGTTAATTTTGGGTGAAGATAAGATGGCGGGGTAGTGAATGAGGCCAAGAAGCAGTTAACATCTGTCAACGAGATCCCAGTTTGCCAAGAGGGGATAGGACATGAAGCAGGGGGGCCGCTAAGAGTTATAGACCAGGAGGAAACTGAACAGATCCTGGCCCTGACTCACCCAGCCAAGGAAGAACTGTCAGTGGGTGTGCTCCTAGCAGCACTTTCAGATGAAATTAGGAGTAGGTTTGAGATATCTGAGTCTAACCAGCTAGAGATTTAAAGGGCGTGTGAATTTATGGAGAAGAAGATTGATGACCTTAGTGGGAGAACATCAACCTTAGAGAAGGAGATTATCGAACTCAGAGAAACAGTGCAGGCAAACTGTGTAAAGCTGGAGGGTCTGGATAGAGTGGAAAGGTTGGAAAACTATCAAAGACTAAACAACCTAAAGATCTTGAAGGTGTCTGAGGGCAGAGAGGGGGATGATATTAAATCTTATGTTGTAAAGCTGATTAAGAACAAACTTCAGTTGGAAGAATCAGAGGATGAGATAGCCAAAGACTTACAGCGAGTTCACAGAGACCCTTTTAGACTCAATGCAAATAGGCCTAAACCCAGGAAAATTCTACTAAACTTTCTGACTTATTCATTAACCCCTTCGGTGCTCATGACGAGCTCAGCTCATCATGAGGCACAGTGCTCGTGTGCTCATGACGAGCTGAGCTCGTCATGACCACACCCATTTCTATTAGGGCCCAGCACAGGAGAGGAATATCTCAAGCAGCCAAGATGTTAAAATAAAAATTTCTTTAAAAAGCCTTGGGGATGAGATATATCGAGGTCGAGGGAGTTAGGTATGAGATAAGATCGGATGTCTCTGCTACCACCTCTAACAGGCAGTGGGAGATGGGGCAGAGGATAGACAGTCTGGGTGCTTCAGTACAGCTAAGATTCCCCGCCCATTTGAAGGTTATGTTAAACAATAAGATGCATATCTTTCGCTCTGTAGAAAAGCTGGATGACTTTATTAAAATCTCCAATCAGGAAGTTAGGGCTCCAGCATCACAGGCTTCTGAGCTCTTCCACTCGTACAGATAAACTCATGTTTATACACCAATGCTGCAAGGCCATTTGTTAGCAACATATACAGGCGAATTTGAACTGCAGGGAAAACCACAGTTCAATTTCTTTCCTTTCTTTTTTTTTTTTACACATACGTTCCAAAGGGAGATCGCCCATATGGCCATGTGCCATGTAGTAGTTGGGGTGGGTTTTTCCAGGGAGGGGGTTTCAGGGGAGCACAGGGTGGGGAGCAGTGGGAACAAATGAAAAAAAAAACCCTCAGATGCCTCAAAATTTCTCTCTTGTTTTAGTGTTGAGAAGCTTTGCCCTTTCTTTTCCCCTATGGCTTTGCGCGAAATTTTCTTTAAGTTCCAAGAGTAATGGATGAAAAGAAAAGTAATAAAAATTCTTTCTTGGAATGTGAACGGTCTTAGGGTACGAGGGAGGAAGGACAGAATCCTACAATATCTAAAAGACTGCCCAGCCCAGATACTGATTTTACAGGAGACACACTTACCGGAGAAAGAGTGCTTAGATCTTTTTAGGCGCCAAAGTTGGGTCTCCCAAGTAGTTTTTACATCCCACTTGGCTGTAACAAAACGCGATGCAATTCTAGCCAAGAAAGGTTCGCAAGTGGTTTTGGAAGCACACAGTTCGGATACATCTGGAAGATGGTTAGTGGTTAAGGCAAAGGTTTCAGGCTGTGCCTTCACTTTAGTGGGATACTATGGCCCCAACCAGGATGATGTTTCCCCCTTGGGGGGTGTTTTAGAGAAATTGGTAGAGTCTTCAGATCCAATCATCATGGCGGGGGACTTTCACGCTGTTTTAGATCACAATTTAGACAGGACTTCGCGTTGCAGAGCCCGAGTTAATCCCAAAATGTCTATGTTTATTAAACAAATTACGATTCAGCTGGGCCTTTGTGATGTCTGGAGGCAGAAGGTGGGACAGAGAAAGGGTTTCACTTTTTTCAATCAAAAGTATAGACATCAGTCAAGGATAGATTACTTTCTTACTGATAGTAGCCTGACTAAATGGATCGAAAAGATCGAACATGTGGGTGTCCATTTGTCTGACCACTCGGCTGTAATTCTGCATCTAAAACTATATGATAAAACCTTTCAATCTAGATGGAGCCTTGACCGCAATATTTTTCAGGATGAGGAGGTGATAAGCATTTTTTAGAGGTAGATTAGGGACAATAGCGGCCGGAAGAAGGCGGGTTTTCTATGAAGAGGTGTCAATAATAGAGAAACAAATTCTGATTTTTGAGAAAGATTTGTCGGACTTTGAGATAGAGGAAAAAGCTAGGGAGAATTTATTGCAAAAACTACAGGCGGTAAAAGCTAGCCTTGCAACAACTTTGCATGAAAGGGTGAGAAAAAAATGGGACGCAAGCAAGCTGCCTCATTTTGAATACAGCGAAGGCTGTAGTAAATTGTTGGCCTGGAAGGCGAGAAAGAGCAGGGGAGGAACAGAATCGACCAGCTCAAGTGTGACAGCACAGATGCTCTTATTTGGGATGATGAGGAGATTGAGCAAGTCTTTCACAAATATTACTGCAAGGTGTATCAGGAAGATCAAAATCCCTCTCAAGACGAAATTGAAGCTTGGTTAGGTCAGAACTCAGGAAAGTCCCTCTAGGATGAGAAAGCAAGTGTTTAAACCAGGCAATTGGGGAAGAGAAATTAACTTGGTATTAAGACAAGGAAAGAAAGGGAAGGCTCCAGGCCCCGACGGTTTGCCTCTTGAGGTCTACAAAGTCCAGGCTAACACATTAAAACCCATACGCTTAGACATTTTTAATAACCTTTTCATTAATGGGGCAGAAATGCCTGTTTCATGGACGGAGGCGAATATTTCCCTAATTCTGAAGACCGGCAAAAATCTGACTAATTGCAAATCATACCGGCCAATATCCTTGTTTAATAGTGACTATAAGATCTTTGCTAAGGTATTGGCTGATAGACTGAATGGTCCCATTGCAGATCTGATCCATTCAGACCAAAAAGGTTTTATCCGTGGGAGGTCCTTAAAGGAGCTTACTTTTTCTTTGATAGGGTGGATAGACCTCGCTTCTACTTACGGGCTCCCACTTGCGGTCATAGCTTTCAATGCTACTAAAGCTTTTGACCGGGTTAACTGGTCCTTTTTGCAGGCGGTGGTAAAGGCTGCCAACCTGGGTTCAAACTTTAGCAGAGCATTGAATGCAATATATAGTGTACCAAAAGCCAGATTACTGATTAATGGCTCCTTGACAGCACCAGTCCTTATTGGTAGAGGCACTGGGCAGGGGTGTCCTTTATCACCACTCCTGTTTAATTTATACATAGAGCCCCTGGCCAGAAAACTAAGGGAGGTCCTTGAGATTATACCATTCCAATTTCAGGGCTGGAGCAGGAAACTGGGTTTATATGCTGCTGATATTCTTATTTATACAACTAACCTCCATGATACCTTAAGTCGAATCATGATAATTACAGCTGATTTTGGGAAAGTATCAGGATATGATATAAATAAAAGCAAGACCGAAATCATGTTTTGGAATGTAGAGCCAGGGGAAGTTGTTAAAAAAGAAGTCATGAGAAATCTGGGGATTATGATCCCGCAGGATATTTCTAAACTTACAAAAATAAATTTTGAAAAGGCAAAACAATAGATTAGTGGGCTTTTAAAAATGTGGTAACATCACCAACTCACTCTACTGGGAGGGGTCAATCTAATAAAAATGATGATCCTTCCAAAGTTAACATTCCTGTTCGATTCTATTCTGCTCCTCTTTGAGAGTGATATGCTGAAAAAATTGCACGGCCAGATCACCAGTTTTATTTGGTCAAGCAAAGGCCCAAGAATAGCTTGGAAGAAATTAAGAAGGAGGGTGGTGAAAGGTGGCTTAGCTTTGCCAGACCCGCTTTTTAATTCTTGGGCCTTTTTATTAAAGTCCGGGAAAATGCTATTAAATACACATACACTATCTGAAATCGGGAGACTGCTGGGAGTCATGACAGCACAGGAGTTGGGAGGCAGCCAGGGCTTTATGTTCAAGTATACAGACCCCAAATATTTCAAGAAGGTAAGGCTGAAGATTTTGAGGGGCCTTGCCGAAACCTGGTACAGGGTCAAAAAAGCGCTTAAAATAACATATTACAGTTCTATGGCTCCTATTTGGGACTCACCAGGATGAGTGGGCAAATGACGCTTTGGCTAAACCTTTGAGAGAGGCAGGTCTAATGAACTGGAACGATAATACAATTGACACGCAATTAATTAGCTGGGAGACATGCAATCTTTTATCCGGTCGACAAATATCCAGATTTAAATATTTACAAACGCGGAGCTGGTTCCAAGACTCACATGTTGGGATAGGAAATACAAATGAATTAGAGGACAGACGTCTGGATGAGTCACCTAATAAAAAAGAGTTGGCGATGATTTATTGGCTGCTGGTCAAGCTGGAAGATGGAGACTTCACACTACCTACGGAATTATGGGGAAGATGCTAGTAGGGGTCTTCACTTGAAACTAAGTGGCAAGTATCAATATCTACGCTTTTTAAGATTGTAAAACCTGCGCACCTAAGAAGAAATCACCAAAGTTCAGGAGAGGAGGTGATGTGGCTTGCCCAAAGTCTGGTAGTTTGAAAGAAGATGATGTGCATATGTTTGTACATTGCCCTGAGATCCAGCTCTTCTGGTCTGACGTGAGTAAGGCGTTGTCCTCTATGTTGGGGTCTGACATTAAGGTAAGCTTTCTCTTGATGATTTTTGGCTATGAAGAATTGCTTACAGGGTATACAGAAGACAAGTCAAGGCTGTTCTTTTATTCTATGCTACTGGCACGCAGGGAAATTTGTAAACAATAGATATCGGTCTCCCCTCCCAGTTTCCTGGACTGGTTGTCTTCTGTTAAGTATGTGGCCCGTCTAAATATGAGGGTTTTTAAAAAGCATAATTTCTGGTCCCCGGTTTTCAAGTGGTCTGAGCAACAAACGAAAGCTGATGTCCAATGATTATGCCCTAAACGCCCAGTATGGCTGGTTTGCTGGAAGGGAGTCGACGATAAAAGCTACGCTTCCTTGAGCAGGGCGGATACGACTTCGAAGCAGGCATCTCCTCTCTCTTCCTCCCCCGCTTCCTGCACAAATATACAAAAGGGCGCGTTTCCCTCCATTACACTGGTGTAAGTGAAATGGTTATCTCTTTCTTTTTCTTTGGAAGATGCAAATGAGGACAAAAAAAAAACACAACAGTCTTACTGTGTGAGCCTTAAATGCCTGCTCATGAAGGCTGTGGTGATTCTCGGTCCTTGTGTCACCCCCACGATCTCTGCTGTGGTGTGCAGCTTCACAGAAACGTGAGTGGAAAAGCGTGGCAAACCTTATGTTAGTCTCCACTGTGTCTTCCGTGTCACACTACTACACAGAATCAAGTGAAAGAATGTCCACTGGCCCTTTTCAATTTATTTCACATGAAATACAATTTTGGGGAGGAGTTCCTTTATTAACTTTCTACTTGCTAGTCACCTGCATCAGTCATTCCAAACTTGACTTTTCATTGGAGAAATTCAGCCACACGTGATTGGATTTAAATTGGGTTAAAACTTTTCTTGCAACTGCTCATCAGCTTTCAATTAAATTATACATTATTTCTTCAACTGTACTTGAATTTTGAAGTACCTTTTAATTACCTACAACTTCTCAGAAGATTTCTTAAAAGATTCCTAGTTTATACGACAGAGCCTCCACGTTTTCAAGCATGCAAAATGCTATTTTGTCAGTTTCATTTTTAGCCGAGTTTGGGGTACCCAGAATAAATAGGTAGCAATGGTTCAGAATTTCGGTAGCTACATAATCCCATTTGATGGTACCCCTTTGAATCTGCAAGGAAAAAGGCAGTTCAATTGCTTAGGCAGCAGATAATGTTTTACCATCAGTCTGTATTGATGCAATTCCTCCTGAGGTTTGAGTTAAATTCATGGAAGCCATTGAGTGACTTGAGAAGCATTTAAAAGATTATGCCATCATAATTGTGTATCTATAGATTCTTCACCAAGAAACAGATACAACACAAATCCATTGACAGTTTTCTAGTTGAACAAAGAATATTTAGCACTCATGTGTGAGTTTAATGGTAACCTTGACAAATATTTCCAAGACCAAAAAGTAGTTGATTGTTACAACAGCAGAACTTCAAGAGAGCCTACTATGTTCTAGGAATCCCTCACTAGGAGAAACCTTTTAAGTCACCAGAAGAATTGAAAAAAGTTATCTTGACTTCAAAAGAACTTCTAAAGTTTAAACATGAGAATTAAACATGAGAATGTGCATGCAATCACTGCTAATTTCAAGAATCTACTGAAGGTGTTCATTAATAACAAAAAATGGACGAAAGGCAGTTGGAAAGATGTGCTTGAAGTGCAAAAAATGGGTAATCGTGCACAAGTGTGCATGTGCACACCAAAAAATAGTTATAATTAATGATCATCAGATGTCGAATGTGGATGTGAAGAACGAAAAGGGTGAACTCAGTAGGAGAATGGTTCTATCCATTTAGATGGTTAAGTCCCAAACCATAAGCAACAACAAAGGTTATCCCATTTACAAAATTAGAGTGGAGGATATGAAGCTGTGAGCTACCATAGATTCTGGCTCACCCATCACAATTGTCAATGACAAGTTATATTTTAAGAAATGGCAGCGCAAGGCATTTACGCCACCGAACATTCACAATGTGGCGTTTTGAGATCACAAAATACATATAATGGGATATTTGAGAGGGCAAGAGAGATCTCCATCAAAGTATTTGTAGCAAAATTTGGCTACAATATTTTGGGGTTGAGGGATCAAGGTTCCTTTGGGATGGGGTTTAGATCCTGGACTGATCAACCCTTATCTCTGGTTAAGGGGACTTTTGCTTCTTGTGAGACATTAAGGGAGATATTAGGGAAACATTAGACTATTTTTAAAAACAGGCTAGGTAGTGTTAAGGGTTTTGCACATAAAACTATCTTGAAACATGAAGCAATTTCGAAGGACACAAAGTTTAGAGGTGCCAAAAAGTGTCAAAACACAGTTGAAGATTCATTAAAAGAAACTTTGTGAGGATAAATTCATTGAGCCCATTGTTTCTTTCCGGTATATTTCCCTGATAGTTGTGGCAAAGAAGAAAATGGGAGACTGCTGGCCACTTAAGCAAATATGACTGTTTCTCTTTACTCAAAATATAGGAAATGCTGGCTCAATTGTATGAAGTCAAAGAATTATCGACTCCAGGTCTAAGATCCACTTACCATAAGGTTAAACTTCTGGTTGAGTCTGCATTCACCACCCCTGTCCATCATGAAACATTTTTTACAACAATTTATACAAATCTTTCATGCATCAATGCAATTTCGAAAGAAGGGCGGGGAAGCAGTATAGGCCTCATGTTGGTGGAGAGTGTTGACGTTTCGCATCCATAGTTATGCAAAGGCCTAATTAATCGTGAAAATCTTATAGAAGAAAGGGCGTCACACACCTCACAGTAATTGTCTTGCCGAGTTCTGAACTCCGCAGGACAACTACCACGAGGTGCGCGACGCCCTTTCTTCCATAAGATTTTCACAAATAATTTGGTCTTTGCATAACTATGGATGCCCAACTCCAGGGCTCATCTTTTCTTTGAGGACTTCACAAGACTGGTCCGCCCATGTGAATGACACCAAACTAGGGGATGTTACCGGCCCAGCTTGGATCCTTGATACACCTGTGATGCCGGCACGGCACCAGGAATAGGTCAGTGTCACTACTACGTTCACTGTAGACTTCCATGAGTCTCTTAGCGCCCCAGTAATCGAGTACTCTCTATCCCTAGGTTGTCCTATCCGTCCGGAAGAAGACTCGCCCCAGAGGTCCTAATTTACCCTCCTTGCATTAATTGAGTCGAAACTCTCCTCCAACACGAGGCCTGTACCCCTTCCCCCGTCCTTCTTCCGAAATTGCATTGATGCATGAAAAATTTGTATCAATTGTTGTAAAACAATGTCATAATGGACATGTCTCTCTACACTGGTCTTCCTTACCAGTTTGTTATTGAAAATTATTTGAGTTGTGTACTCGTCAACCTGTTATCTTCACTTTCACCTACCTTACACAAGAACGCCCATTCACCCCTTCCTTCTCCATTATGCAACCTGTTATCAAATACATAAATTGTGATTTAAGTCTATCATATGGAATAAATAGACTTCAAATACATTTTTTCTGGCGCTTTTGGTTTTCACTTTTATTGTATGCTTTTGTAAAATATTCTTGATTCCAAGGAACGTAGTGGTCTCTTTACATGGTAATAAATACTAGTGTTGAATGTAAATGCAACACACACTAGATAGATCAGAATTTAGTTCTCCTTAAAGGAGTCACAGACCATTTTTTCATTCCCGCATTGTACCCAGGTCTGGTGACGATTTTTGGGTTACCCCATTATTTGTAATGGTGATCCTAAGCAAGGCTGGCAGTGGTTACTGTACTTACTAGCACATCTCACATTTATATGAGACCTTCTATAAATTTCCCTTCATCAGCTTCACACAAAGTACAACCTAATCCGGAATTAGTATAGTAATTCTTTTGTCACATTGCAAAGCTTCTAATTATATATATTGACATAGATCTTTGAATGAACTCGTGGTACTGTCTTGCATGCAATGCATTATGAGTAGGGTGGATTTACCATATCTTTTGCAGGCTGCAGTGCCATAAGTGCCATATGTCCCATGGGACCTCATTTGGCCACATGTGGTATGGCACCCTCCAACATGGCTAGGTAAAAAACATTGCCATTTATAATGCCAATAAATTAAACTTTTCAGGGTGCAGTACTATATATGGTTAAAAGGGGTCACATGGGACCTCTTTTGGCCACATATGGTACTGCACCCTGCAACATGGCTAGGTAAAAAACATTGGCATTTATATTGCCAATAACACCAACTCCAACAAATGCGAGACCGATTGAATTTCCAATGCAGTAGATCTCGCAATTGTTAACGTTAGGACTGTTGAAAATGACAATATTTGTTACTTTTTCTTTTTATACCATTGGCAATAGTGCTTTGCAAATATAATAACTTAACGTCAAATACAAAAAACAAAAGTAAATAATATTGTTATTTTCAACACCAACAGCTCTAACTTTACCAAATGCGAGACGCACTGCATTGCAAATGCTTGTTATGAATTTCGTTTGAGTTGGCGTCAGTGGGCTCAATAGTTCAAAAACGTATTGTTTGGGTTTTGGCAATGATAGGGGTCATGACATGCCATGAGTGTTGTAATGTGAGTTATTTGTTTAATGATGCAATGTACTGCTTTCATCAATCCTGCACAAGCCTTCTCTCATAGTTCCATTCCTTATTAGAAAGTATTGTTCAAGGTGCTCGTGAGTTGGACTCTGGCCATCATGCCTGTTGGTAACCACCTCCGCTGCTGGGAACATTTATTGAAGAATGAAGTACTTTGCCACTTACCTGATATCATTTGTCACTACTACATTTTGACAATGCAGGACTGTCCCCAGCGGTGCCTGTCACTTTGGTCCAATGGGGCTTTGCGGGGTGGCCGACCGGAGGGAGGCTCGCCCCCTCGGGGAAGTTTTGGACCCCGGGTGGAAAGGGGGGGGCGGGATTGACAGGGGACAGGAAGCCAGGATTGGGCTGGTTGGGCTCCTTGGGGGTATTTGGGCTGGTTTGGGCTTCCTTTGGGCTGGGGTGTATAGGTACGGCCATTTTGGGTCACTCTACACCATTTTAGGGACAGTGACCCAGCAGCCGAGTTAGGCAGGAAAGTTGTTGTTGGAGTTTTGTTGCAGTGTAGGGAGTAGGAGGGTGTTAGCGGCGGAGGTTGGCGAGCATTTCTGGAAGTCGGTTGGACTTTGTGTGTTGTGAGGTTTTGAATGGAGCAGCGTTACCTGGTGTGCGGCATGGCGGCGAAGGGGCTGTCAGATCCTCGAGTGCGGGCGGCTCTGCGCCTCTTGGGGGAAGCTGGCAGGATGGATCTGCTGCGTGGGGATATCCGGGTAAGGTCTCCGTGGCGCACTGCAGATGGTGCCGCGGCGGCGGTTGCGGCCTGTGAGCCGCCAAGGTCGCGGGCGAGGAGGGAGGAGGGGGCGGGGAAGGGAGGCGGAGCGACGCACGTCGGCGGTCGGCGGGTGGCTGGGGTGCCGAACCGAGGAAAAGTGCCGGGGAAGAAGCGAGGAGGAGCGCGGAAGGGGGCGAGGGGGGGCGGACCGCGAGGTGGAGGCGCGGAGGGAGCTCAGGGGGCTGTCAGTGGGGAGAGGGGTGGGGGGGTGCACGGAAGAAGAGGAGGAGTGCCAGGTTGGAGGGGTTGGCGGGGGGTAGGGGGGCAGGAGCTGTGGTGCAGGAGGGGGCTGTGCCTGGTGGGGGAGGGGGTACCGGGGGATTGCCTGGCTGCCAAGGTGTGGGGAGTGAGGGGGTGGGGGGAGGGGGCCAGCCCAGGGTGCAGACGGGGGTTGGGGCTAGGGGGCCAGCTGGAGGGGGGTGGCTCTCCGTTGCTGATTGAGGAATCAGAGGGGAAGGGGGTGAAGGGGAGGGGGGGAGAGCGACCTGGCTTGGGGGTCATCGTCGGAGGGGGAGGGGGCGCAGTGGGGCCCAGCAGGACGGTGTTGCCACGGAGGGGGAGGGTGAATGGAGGACAGGGGGGTGAGGCAAGGGTGGTCGGGGGGAGGGGCGAGGTGTTGCCACGGGGGGTGGGGGCGGACGGGAGGGGGGAGGGAGGGGGGTACGGAGAGTGGAGTCACGAGGGTGGGGGGTGGCGGGGGGTAGCGGGGTGGGTCACGGAGATGTGGGGCATGTGGGGAGTTGGGGGTGGGCACGGGGGATGGGGGGCACGGGGGTGCGGGTGGGGTGGTGGGAAGGGGGCTGGGGGGCGACCGGCGCGATGGAGAGGGCATTCGGCAGCCTGGGGGAGGGGCACGCCAGGAGGTTGGGGGGGCGAAGGGGTGAGTTTTCCTCAGCATGCTGGACTTCTCCGCTTTTTTCTTGGCAGGAGCAGTTGGCAGGGGGCTCGGGTGAGCAGCATGTGGCTCCAACCCGCCGAGAGGATGGTCTGGCTCTGCCTTGTACGGGCGGTCGCGCTCCACCGAGGGACCATGCACGTGAGGACAGCAGATGGCAGGGCCATAGGTCTCCGCCGGGGGACGGGGATGGAGCGCGAATGTGTCAGGCTACACAGATTACAAGGCAGAGAGTGGGAGGAGGGAGAGCGTGGACTTAGGGGCGTTGATGAAGGCGTGCAGGGACAAGGCAGGTTTGAGCAGGGTGAGCACAGGAGGTAGCCAGGTGAGGCAGTGGGGGGATGCGGGGAGATGAAGTCAGAGGAGGAAGGGGAGCTTCGGGAGGTGGAGGGGGAATCGAGTAATGCTGTTGGAAGTATTCTGCAGGTACGCCCCCGGCAGACGGTGCCGCAAGTGACGGCCCCCCCAGTGGAACTGGTTAGGCTCCGGTGTGGACGCCAGCCTTGACGCCAGGTAAGGCCGGTGCACGGTTGGGGAGTGGCTTGGGCGGGCCTCATGGAGGCCGGGTGTCTGGAGGGGGCCAGGTGTCTGTGGGTACGGATGCTGAGGGAGGGGATTTGGTGAGATTGGTGAAGGGCAGGTATGTGATGGATGCGCGGGTGTGTACAGAGACGGAGGAAGTGGCGGGAGACGTGGCGTCGGTGAGCACTGGGAAGGGAGATGCGGCAAAGTCCAGAGGGTCAGCGGCATCTGGCGTCGGGGCGGAGGAGAGTTGTGATGTGCCGATCAGGAAGCTGCCTTATATGGGGGTAGCGAAACCACTGGGGGCGCACTTGTCACTGGCAACTATGGAGAAGGTCTGGAAGGGGGAATATGTGGAGATTTTGAAGTTGCTTCACAGGGAATTGATGGCCAAGGAGGGTTCGAAGGAGGAGGAACAGGAGTTAGCTAGGAGCCCCAAGGTGCCAGTGACCATTGAGAATTGGTCGGCTGCCTTCCTGATAAACGCCAGTGTATACTGCAAAAAGTATCCGGACAGGTTGGTCGCTTTGTTCAAATATATGGATGTGGTGCGGCGGGTGCAAGTGACGTACGGAGGTTATGCTTGGCCGCATTACGACGAGGAGTTCCGCGCGCGCATGGCGTCGGATCCAGAGGCGAAGTGGGGAGAGTTGGATGCGGACTTGTATCAGCAGACGATGAGTGGGGCAAAGTTTGGCTGCTCCATCTACACGGCCAGTGGGCTTCCGCTGGCGCCGCCCCCCTTTATGGCCCGCCCCACCCGTGGGTGGGTGGGGTCGGGAGACACCGGGAGTACAAACAGCGTAGGGGCCTGCTGGGACTTCAATAGGCGGTCCTGCCTCAGGCAAGTGTGCCATTTTCGGCACGAATGCTCCAAGTGTGGGAGGAGACACCCAGTGGTACGCTGCTGAGGTCTCGGGGGAGGGCCCGCATAGGGGCAGCAGCCGGTGACAGCTCCCGTTGGGGGGAGAGTGGGCGGCAGGGGGGGGCGGTGCCATGGGAATAGGCTCGTACACCGGTTAGGCTGGACAGGCTTGAACCTCTCTTGGCGGCTTATACGCGGGCGGACGATGCAGCCGTGCTGCGTCAGGGCTTCAGGGAGGGTTTCCGGTTGGGGTACGAGGGTCCGCGGATCGCCCGGTGGGCGGAGAATCTGAAGTCCGTGAACGCGCACAGAGGTATCCTCCGGGAGAAGCTTTTCAAGGAGGTGAAGGAAGGGAGGATGGTGGGTCCTTTTCAGGAGCCGCCCCTGCCGGACTTGATCATTTCACCGATTGGAGTGGTTCCAAAGAAGGAGCCGGGTCAGTTTCGACTGATTCAGCATCTATCATGGCCGGAGGGCACGTCGGTGAATGATTATATCTCGGCGGATTTGGCGTCGGTGTCGTACTTGTCCGTGGCGAGGAGGCTGTTGACGGCGGCGGGGCGGGGTGCACTCATGGCAAAATGTGATGTAAAATCTGCGTTTAGGTTGTTGCCGGTGCATCCGGCGGATCATCAGTTGCTGGGGATCCAGTTTGACGGCCTCATTTTTGTGGATAGAGTGCTTCCCATGGGGTGCTCTGTGTTGTGGGCATTGTTTGAGAGGTCCAGCTCCTTCTTGCAGTGGGCTTTTTCCTGGCGCACAGGCTCTGAGGCAGTGACGCACTACCTGGAAGACTTCTTCCTGGTGGGTCGGCCCGGTTCGACGGACTGCCAGCAGCAGCTGGACAGTTTTACAGACTTGATGGGTTACCTGGGGGTTCCCTTGGCGCCGGAGAAGACTCAGGGTCCCAGCACGGTGCTGTCCTTCCTCGGGATAGAGCTCGACTCAGCGGCCATGGAAGCACGCCTACCGGAGGACAAGCGGGTGGTGATGATGGACTTGGTGAGTGGCATGTTGGCCAGGCGGAAGGTGAAGGTGCGGGAGGTGCAGGTGTTGCTTGGGCATTTGAACTTTGCGTGCCGTGTTGTGCGGGCGGCGGTGGACGTTTTGCCGTTGGCTGGGGCTGGCATTGTCCGGTCTGACGTTGCCACACCATCACGGATGCCTGTCGGCTGGTTCGAGAGAGGACTTGAGGATGTGGCTGGCTTTTCTGGGGCGTTTTAATGGAGTGCCCATGGTGCCCCCGGAGGACTTGGGAGTGGGACGTCACAATGTCATCGGACGCGGCGGGAGTCGGTGGTTTCGATCTTTACTGGGCAGGGAGATTGTGCGCGGAGCAGTGGCCGGCTGATTGGCAGGCAGGGGAAGGAGTATTGCGATCCTGGAGCTTTGTCCTTTGGGTGTGGCTGTGACAGTGTGGGCGCAGGATCTGGCGCACAAGAGAGTCTTGTTCAGGGTGGACAATGTGTCGGTGGTGCAGGTGGTGAATCGGCAGTCCGCGAGGGAGCCACAGGTGCTGAAGTTGATGCGCGCTTTCGTCTTGAAGTGCTTGGAGCATGACATTCTGTTTCAAGCTCAGCATGTGCTGGGGGTGGACAATGACATTGCGGATGCTTTGTCTCATTCACAGTGGCAGAGGTTCCATGGGCTAGCCACGGAGGCGGCCGCAGTCAAGACGCAGGTGCCGGAGGAGCTTAGGTTGGTGGGAGAGCGCTGGTCGTTCAGTTGGTGATGGCGTCTCTGGCGGCGTCCACGTGGAAGACTTATGAGCAGGCTTGGCTGCAGTTTCTATGTTTTGGAGCGGTAAGGCAACGTGGCAAGTGGCGTCAGGAGGAGCAGGTGGTGCAGTTCATGCTCGGTTTGATGGACAAGGGGCTGGCGAGGGTGACAATTGCGGGGAAGTTGGCAGGGGTGGCGTTCATGGGGAAGCTCTGGTGGGGTTAAGCGCCTTCGGCGGGAGAGTTGGGGGGCATGTTTTGGAGGGTTGGGAGAGGGAGAAGGGGGCGCGGGTGCGGCAGCGACGTCCTATTACGGAAGTGATGCTGGAAGGCTTGGTGCGCCGCCTACCGGGGTTGTGCAGGGATCAGGCGGAGGCGGTTTTGTTTTCCACACTGATGTCGTGGATGTTTTTTGGAGCATTCCGGGTGTCGGAGTTGGTGGGGTTGCAAGGACGGCCAGGAGTGAAGTGGGGGGAGGTAGAGTTGCGAGGCCGGGAGGTGGCGGTGCGTTTGCAACGGTCGAAACGGATCAGCGTGGAGAGGGTACTTGGCTGGTGCTGGGTCCTGGGGTGTCAGAGGCGGTGTGTCCTGCGGAGTGGGGGAGACAACTGGTGAGGGGGCAGGCACAGGGCGGTGCAGCGGTTTTTGGCCGGGGAGAGACCTTTGGGTGACGGCGGCTCAGCTGCTGTGGGTCCTGCGGCATGCCCTACGGTCTATGGGTGAGGACCCGAAGGAATTCGGGATGCATTCCTTCCACATTGGTGCGGCGACGGAGGCGGCGCGAAAGGTTTGGGGTAAGGAGGAGATCAAAAGGCTTGGACGCTGGAAATCGGACTGTTATAGGACGTGCGTCAGGATGCGGGGGTAGGAGTGGAGTGAGGTTGACATGCTTGGCCATTGCTTACATATGTATCTTTGCAGGTGCGGTGGCGGGGCCTCCTACGACAGCAATGAGCATTTACGGGGTGGGCCATTCCTTTGTTAAGAGAGTGGAGAAGGCCGAATGGGAGAAACACCGGAACCTCAATTTGGAGTTAGATGAACAGTTGTTTAGGTGCCATTGGAGGGGTAAAGGGGGCATGCGGTGGCACAAGTTGGTGCCGGCCTTAAACAATGTTGTGCGGGGGGGGGTCTGTCTGGATGTGGTAGTCACACACTTGGGTGAAAATGCCTTGGTGCAGTGTAAGGGACTGGCACTTGTGAAACAGATGAAGAGGGATTTGCTGGAAATTCGGAGGCAGTGGGCGGGGTGTTATGTCATTTTGTCGGAATTCATTCCTAGACGATGCTGGGAAGGGGCAGAGAGGCCTGCGGCTATTGACAGGACACGGAGGAAAATTAACAGGGAAATGCAGGCTTTCTGTGAGAAAGAAGGTTTGGGTAGGATGGAGCACCCGGAGCTGAGGTATGGGGCGGTGTATTTTTTCAGGGAGGATGGCGTGCATTTGTCACGATATGGGATGGAGCTCTATATTGTGCAACTGAAGGAGTCAGTGGATCGAGCCGTTGGGGTGCGGAGGTATCCAAAGGTGCAGGGGCCCTGGGGGGGGGGGGGCGAGAGTTGTTTGAGGCTTTCGAGTGCTGCTTTTTCCTAGTTAAGGGGGGGTAGGATAGGAGGAATGAGGTTTCCTGGACAGAGGGGGAGGGAGTGTACATATGACAAGTGTTTAAACAGTTGAGGCAGGCGTTTGGGTAGTTGGTACTTATGTTTATGTTGTTTGCGGGGGAACTTTTTAGGGGTGGGGGTGGAGGTTTGGTCAGGTATGTGTATATTTAGTTAGGTCTAGTTTTGTACGGCAAAGGCCAAGGATGTGGTATTGTGTTAAGATGCACCGGTTCCCAATAAAGCGGCCTTTATCACACCTTATATTGTCTCCGGTCGGTCTTTCCCCTCCCCGTCTCCCGATGGGCCCCAATGGGGCTTTGCGGGGGTGGCCGACTGGAGGGAGGCTCGCCCCCCCGGGGAATTTTGGGGCCCCGGGAGGAAAGGGGGGGGACGGGAATGACATCATCAATCCTGCACAAGCCTTCTCTCATAGTTCCATTCCTTATTAGAAAGTATTGTATTGTATTGTTCAAGGTGCTCGTGAGTGCTCGTGAGTTGGACTCTGGCCATCATGCCTGTTGGTAACCACCTCCGCTGCTGGGAACATTTATTGAAGAATAAAGTACTTTGCCACTTACCTGATATCATTTGTCACTACTACATTTTGGCAATGCAGGACTGTCCCCAGCGGTGCCTGTCACTTTGGTACAATGGGGCTTTACGGGGGTGGCCGACGGAGGGAGGCTCGCCCCCTCGGGGAATTTTTGGGCCCCGAGAGGAAAGGGGGGGGCGGGAATGACAGGGGACAGGAAACCGGGATTGGGCTGGTTGGGCTCCTTGGGGGGATTTGGGCTGGCTTGGGCTTCCTTTGGGCTGGGGTGTATAAGTACGGCCATTTTGGGTCACTGTACACCATTTTAGGGACAGTGACCCAGCAGCCGAGTTAGGCAGGAAAGTTGTTGTCCCTCCTGCCCACCCTATGAGGCATGGTTTGCAGGTGGGTTTGAGTGGGGGTTTTCATTCCCCTGGTTCTGGGGGTTGTTTCTGGAGAGGTTTTGTTGGGAGCAGGTGCATTTTTTGGTTAGGTTGGCTGAGATCTGATGTCGCTGGGGGCAGGTGCTGGTAAAATGTTTTTGGGGTGGCGCTTTTTCCTAGATAAGGGGGGGGGGTAGGATAGGAGGAATGAGGTTTCCTGGACAGGGGGGGAGGGAGTGTACATATGGCAAGTGTTTAAACAGTTGAGGCAGGCGTTTGGGTAGTTGGTACTTATGTTTATGTTGTTTGCGGGGGAACTCTTTAGGGGTGAAGGTGGGGGTTTGGTCAGGTATGTGTATATTTAGTTAGGTCTAGTTTTGTACGGCAAAGGCCAAGGATGTGGTATTGTGTTAAGATGCCCCTGTTCCCAATAAAGCGGTCTTTATCACACCTTATATTGTCTCCGGTCGGTCTTCCCCCCCCACCCCCGTCTCTCGATGGGCCCCAAATCGTTTTTCTTGGATTGGTCCATTGTTCCTGCTGCTGTTACCAGCAACTCTAATAAAAGAGAGAGGGACCCCAAGACCAAAGGGATAGGGTTCCAAAGTTGACACAAGTCAAAAGAATAATTCCCCTTGGGCGAATTAGCATAAACAAATAAGTACTAACAGTTGGACGATAAACTCACAATATAACAATATAACAAGGAAGCAATGAAGGTAATAAAAATTCAATACACGTGAAAACACTATGGTAAAATTAAATCTTTGGACAATTTATTAACATACATCACATTTAGTTAAAAATAGGGAAACATATACAGGACGAAACAATATTAAATAAAATCAACTAAAATCAACATTCCAATAAAAGGAGCTACAGGAAAAAAGGACTAAACTCAAACACCACAATTATGAATTTTCCTTCTTTCTTGTTCCAAATTGATGCTTAAGGAGTGAATTTGGAACAAGAAAGAAGGAAAATTCATAATTGTGGTGTTTGAGTTCAGTCCTTTTTTCCTGTAGCTCCTTTTATTGGAATGTTGATTTTAGTTGATTTTATTTAATATTGTTTCGTCCTGTATATGTTTCCCTATTTTTAACTAAATGTGATGTATGTTAATAAATTGTCCAAAGATTTAATTTTACCATAGTGTTTTCACGTGTATTGAATTTTTATTACCTTCATTGCTTCCTTGTTATGTTGTTATATTGTGAGTTTATCGTCCAACTGTTAGTACTTATTTGTTTATGCTAATTCGCCCAAGGGGAATTATTCTTTTGACTTGTGCTGTTACCAGTAATCCCTGAGTGCTTCTCCAGGGCAAACCTTGTTTGTCCCATCTATGCTGTTGCTTGTGAAATTTACAGCAAATTACGGCAACTTGGCACACCCCTGACCACACTGTGCCCTTTGTGCAATGGCTGCTAGTGACGAATGAGCATTCCTTAGCCGTGAACCTCCCAGCCTGGACATAAGTAACTTGCCGCCATTTTTAACAGCAGCGGCAGAAGAATTTCCTTGCTGGAAGCCAACTGGCACCCACGTACGTTAAATGCCGCCATTTCACACGGTTTCAGAATCGTATTCAGTTTGCTCAGTCTAGTAGCCTTCCGATACTGACCAATCAGTTTGTTTTATGGCCTCAAGACGCTACATGTGAGTTAAGCGCGCTTGACATTTTTATCACTACACGCACTTGACACTATTATAAAAAGTTTATGTTGGGGCAAAGTCTCTATGCAGTGGCTTACTATCGCTTGCCAGGAACTTTACTGGTGCTGTGTGTTACGAGTGCCTCATGCAGTAGTGCTGTAACCCATTGCCATCGTTCATGTTGGTCACCTCCTATGCTGCTGGGGACATTTATTGAAGATTAAAGTACTTTGGTCCAGATGCATCAAGCATCCATTTTGCGATTCCTAAATAGCGATTTTTAGCGAATCGCTATTTAGAAAGAGCAAAATGGTATGTATGTACAAAATCGCTATTTTTTAGCGATTCCTTATTATTCCTTATTTGCAAATTCGCATTTTGCGAATTCGCAAATAAAGAATAATTTGCAATGCATTCCTATGGGCCAGGAGGCCCATAGGAATGATAGTGCAATAATTCTCAAATTGCGATTTCGCAATTAGCTAATCGCAATTTGAGAATTATTTCAAGGGTGCAGGGGTGTCTCAAAGACACCCTGCCGCACCCCTGAAATTTCCATGTGTGTGCATGTGGCACACATACATGCCCTGGCATGTATGTGTATCACATGCCACCCGCACAAATGCCAAATAGGGCATTTTTAAAAAGTAATCGCAAATTACCACCAACTACAAATTGGTGGTAATTTGCGATTTCTTAACACAAATTCGCAATTCCAAATCGTTACATACATATCATTTAAGGAATCGCAAAAATTGCGATTCCTTAAATGCTATGGCAAAATAAGAAATCGCAATATTTTGCGATTGCTCAAATTGCGATTATTTAATGCATAGCAAATCATGCTAAAAGGCCGTTTGCCAGTCGCAAAAGCCTTGATGTATCTGGCCCTTTGCCACTTGCCTCGTTCGTCACTACCACAATGAGATACTGATAATTATCAAATCAGTGCAGGTAGCTTATGAGTTTTTAGACAGTGTTTTAACAATTTTGCATTGGCATGATGTCACAGTAAAAAAAAAGGCTAATGTCACTTCTTGTTGTATGAAGTTGATCATTTGGGGCATCAAATGTCCGCCCAGGGCTTTCAACCTAAATGGGACCTGGCAGCAGCCATAAGCGATGGGACTGCCCTCAAGTATAGGGACCAACTTAGATAATGTTGGGCCTCTGTGAGTACTACTCTTGTTTTCTGGATAATTCTGCCCGGCATGCATAACCACTGAGGAGGTTATTAACCACATGCGCTCTAGCGGTTTTCTCCCTCTGTGCGCGGGGTTTTTGAAAAACCCGCGTTACATGACAAGCTCAGCTTGTCATGAGTGTACGAGAGGCGTAACTCATGACGAGCTGAGCTCGTCATGAGTGCAGAAGGGGTTAAGAAGTGAATTGAAATTTTTGTTCGGTTTTTGAGAAATTAAACTTTTTGATTATAGAAGCACAGATCAACAGCAGTTTAATGATGATTCCCTTTTGATTGTCATGGTGGATTCACTGGTATTGGTCTCCTTGCTGACTTGAGCTAAGATTGCAATGGTAAGAAAAGCATTTTACTGATTTGAGTTAGACTTCAGGTGCCTGAGATGTCATGTGGTGGTCTTGTTATTGTTATTGGATTAAACTGATTCGTCTGGATTACCCACCAACTCATGTTCATTCTTTTCAATATAACACAATTAGTTGCCTACTGTGTTTAGTACCAAGCATTTCATTTTGTTTTGGCATATGTTGACAACATTTCATTACCTTTTTTATACTCGTTTGCTAGCTAATATTTGCTCGAATCTTGCTAGAGGGTCACAAATCCTTACTTCATCAATACGCAATCACACTCTGATATGGAATGATACAGTATTCAGTGGAAAAAATCGTGTTAATGTCAAGCATTTGGGTAAGTCACTGAGAAACGATATGAATAAAAGAGGAGCCAGCATACCTCTTTGATCCAGCTCAGTAGTATTCAGCACAATACCAGCTGCTCCTTCTAACCTGTGCAGTTTGAATGTTTTTTTGTAGCTATCTCTTTCATCACAACTTAATATAGCCTTAGAGCTCGCCATAGTGGGCTGAACTGGCCACTAAAAGCCTGCTCCAGTGTTAAAAGCCTGAATCAAAGGCTCGGGCCTTTAACAAGAGAGCGGGCCTTTAATGGCAAGTCGAGCCTGCTACAGAGGTCTCTGAGGCTATTAGAACTTAGGGGCATATTATCAAGGGCCTTATCTACGTTTTTTTGGCTTTAAAAGCCAATAAAGCAGAGATAAAATGTTCACCCTATTTACAAGGCGGTGCTAACATGCATTAGAGCATGGTAGCAGCCGTTTCCCCGACGCCTCGCTTCACATCTCTAATGAGATGAAAAGTAGGCGTTTCCTCCCAAAAACAACACGGGAATCATCGCCAACTGCACTTCTCCCTATTATCAAGCTGGCCCAGGATACCAATACCGACATGAAAATCCACGCTAACCGCGGATATTGCCGTAAGCTAACGTCTGCAAAAATCCAGACTTAGCTATACATATAATGGGAGGTGGATTCTATGGCTGAATCAACATCTCCCTATCATCATGGGTTTCCCTATCGCAGCAGGAATATCGCTGGATTTTCAGCGATATTCCTGCATTTCGCCGCTATTGCTGGAATATTTATCGCCTTGGAGAAACGGGTTGTTAATAATGCGCTATCCGGGTGATAAATTCCGGCAATAGACGTCGATAAATGTAATAGCGCTAACCGAGCTTTGCGATGCTTTACGCCGTTTGCAGTTAATATGCCCCATAATTAGTTAAAAAAGGCCACATGGAGCCAGAGAGGATTGAAATCCTTGTTTCTTCCCAGTATCTGGCACACCAGCGGAATACCTGGGTCCTAACCAACAGATTAAAACGGTGAAGGTGTGTAAGAAAACCACCCACCAGTATATCTATGCTAGTGTCATAAGTCACAATATGTTTTTGGTTTTTGTTTTCATTAGCAATGCGGCTCCTCAAGTGATCCGATGCTTCAACATCCAAATCTCAGCCGGATGGCTTCTTTTCGGTCTGGTGCTACAGCCAAGCATCCAGTATGCTTCAGAATCACCTATCAGTGCTGACGGGCATCCTATTGCTGGTACCATGCCCAAAATGTGAAAGGACCCTCCTGGCTACAGTCACTGTGGAGTCTGAAGGCAGAAGGGAGCTAAACCAAGTACCCCCTCAGCTCTGCAGTCTTGCCCCGCTACCCAGGGTATACTATTGAGAAGCCCTCCACCAGTGTTTTTCATCTTACTTTTTGACCAATCGGTTAAATCGGATTAAGGAATCCTTAAAACATTCATAATAGCGAATTTTTGGACTGTTGGCATGCTCTGTTACAACCACTTTTGGGGATTTTGCAGCAAGTGTTAGCCTTCTCAGATTTGATTCTTCACAACATACATTGACCAAAAATGATTACTCGCAGACATTCAATTACTGAAGGGTGTCAACAGCGATTCCATAGAGACAGTGTCACTGGTACAGTCAGACGCATGCATATGGCAAAAAATATATAATTAAGGGAGCAATCAACACTGAAAATGCCCATTTAGCAGGGCATAAAGAGGCCCCATGGATGTAATCATAGTCCTATCTGCTATTTCCTTATTCAGTACTGTACAAAGTCTCTTTGCTAAATTCCTTTCTAAACCGTGGCCTCCGGGATCTTTTATGGTGCTAACAATCGATGACGGATTGAGGCAGCGCTGCACTGTATGTGAGGAAGGAGAAATGTCCATTCAAATATCACATCGATCTTTCGAGACAGACCACAATTGAGTCCATGCACAGCCGACCTGCGTCACCGTGCTCGTCACCCTGTAAATCAAACCCCAATGTATGTGAACTGCGCCCAGGTTTGTCGTTGACATCTTCTAGTTAATGCATATCGGCGAAGGCATTGCATTCCCGTTAACCAGGATGTGAAAACATGCGCCTTCATGAAGCATTCCTGCTTTTGTTCACTGCTGCTTTTTATTTCTGCATTTCTTAAGAATTGGTACATTTGTTTCACAACTTTTGTTGCAAACCTTCTTTCAGGTATTTGGCACGGACCTTCTTTCAAGTCTACAGGTGCCGCTGCATACCAGACAGTATTTGTTTGAAAACAAATGATAAGGCATCAATCTGAATGACGTGTCCGACATCAAACATATCCACCCCCCAATCCACTCCCCAATACGTTCCCTGCGTCCTCACTCGTAGCCACAGCTCACAAACTGTGCACTGTTGCATAAAAAGAGTATATTTAGGAGTACCATTTTGGTGTTTCTGTAAAACCGAGAGAATCAAATCAAACTGGATTTACATAGCGCTGCTAATCACCCAATAGGGTATCTTGGCGCTCAGTGCACAAGTCCTAAAAAGTGGGGGGACGCTGACGTCATGACCGGAAATGATGTCACGAAAGGTGGCTTGCACCATCAGACTCATTGCCTCCCCTAGCTCACCCCTTAGATGCGATTCCATCAGAGAAGCCAATGCGTGAGCAGCGTTCTAAAAGAGCTCCGATCTCGCCCCAGAGAGGCCAAAGAGTGAATGTGTGGCTCCATTTGCTCTAGTTAACGAGCTCCCGGTAAAATAAGTGGGGGGACACCGTCCACCTGCGTGGCACCCCAACTCGAGCCCTGCTGGTGCTTTCAAGTCTCAGGGGATAATCCTAACAGCCAGGTCTGGAGCGCTCATGGGAAGTCCGGGAGAGTAGAGTACAGCTGGTGCGGAGCCGTGTGGGGAGACTGTTCCAGATCGTTGATGTGATGTAAGAAAAAGAGCTTCGGTGGGTGTAAGGCGTGCAGGCAAGTGGAAGGTAAGGGTGGGCGGAGTAGGCGTAGTGCCTCTACGCGTATTTCCACAGAGTTAAAACAAACTCAGTGGAAATACGCTCGCTCCGCTACGCCCCCTCCCGCCTCCCAAAGTCCTTTAAAAAATGTTTAAAAGGTACCCGCTGCCCTGCCTTCGCGCTCCCCGTCTTGCTCCTCGCGTTTCCAATAATAGAAAACAAGCATTTACAATGCAATGGTTTCGCCTTTGGAAAAGTTAGAGCTATTGGCATTGTAAATGACAACTTTTGTATTTATGTTTTGGTTTTGAAAACAGATAAATAAATGGCATTGTCATTTACATTGCCATTAGGTTAATCTCTCGCAAATGTGAGACCTATTGTACCCTACGGATGAGCTCAGCAGACAGCAATTACTACCACACACACACACCCAGAGCCACACACACACCCAGAGCCACACACACACCTTAACCGGTATTATTTCATGGTGCTCTCAAATGGGAGGACAATGATAAAGGAGAAACCGTGAAGAAAACTAATTGCTCACAGTGACACCGTTTGGAAAAGCTGGGAAGCCAGGAGTGAACCCAAGGTTTTTGGGTCAGAGAACCGCTGCTACGTTTTGCCTCCGGTTCTACAAAAGAAAGTTTCTGACTGATCATTTTACGCAAGTGCACTCACAACATAATTTGCTTTTTCATAAATTGGGGCAGCAACAGTGGGAACATTCCAGTATAGAGCAGGTACACCTTGGACAGAAAGAGTACAGCCTTTTGCAATTACAGAACAGGTCAAATTCGGGCAGCAGCAAAGCAAGCTTTACTTCCTCACAGAACAGGCATGTCAGCAGGAAAGCAAGCTTTCTTTACTCATAAAAGGACGCAAGTCCAATATTTCATTCCCTACTGAACATATCCAGAAGCGTAAACAAAAACAAAAACAAACTTTCAGCGCTCACAGAATATGTACAGTTAAGGAATGACTGACAAGTAGATTACAGACATATCTGGAATGTGCTCAAGTCTCAGAGTACTGTATAGGTGGATAAACAAATGAATACTTGAGTTCTGACACAAATTCTCACTTAGACGATACTCCATGTCAGCATCCTGAAAGCCCTGCTGCTAGGACAGGGAGACTTGCCTACTGTTTGTGTTGATTCTTGGGGTTTCCATGGATTTAGAAGTAGCAATACCCATAATATCACTGTATTTTGGATCAGCACAGCTCAATATGCTCAGGACAGGTACACATGCACCATTCTCTTCTAAAATATTCTGAATGCGTGTGCGCAGGGCTGGATTAAGCAAAATAAGCATGTGCTTAGGGCATCAAGGGAAAAGGGACACCACAGACATTTTCAATTGCCGGATTTACCATGAACCATATAATGCAAACTTGCAAATGGTGCAGCTGAACCTATAAAGTGGAAGTATACAAAAACAAACTTTATCCATCTTACTCGAAGTTTTATTTCATTGTGAAATAATAAAATGTTAGTTTACAAGTTATTGATTATTTTTGGAATTAGAAATATATGGGGCACCAAAATCTTACGTGTTTAGAGCCTCTAAAGGTCCCTATGTAATCCCAGTCTCGGAGCGACACTCGTTCAGTGTTAAGAGCCATAACAGATATTTGAAACAAAGATCAGTGGGGAAAAAGGGGGGGGGGGAGGCAAATGAGGGTCATGAAGACCCAGTAAGGACAGCAAGGGGGCGGGACGGCAGTGAGACCTCTACAAGCTAATTAGATG
The DNA here is from genome assembly GCF_964263255.1 of Lissotriton vulgaris. Lineage (NCBI taxonomy): Eukaryota > Metazoa > Chordata > Amphibia > Caudata > Salamandridae > Lissotriton > Lissotriton vulgaris. The sequence goes on along the minus strand of NC_141696.1, from coordinate 1,330,020,339 downwards.
CAGCGAGTGATCCACAAACCAGGTAAGTCTTTTTTTATGAAAACCCCTGCTGTGCACTCCACCCGCTGTACACTCCCCCGCACCTCCTCCGCCACTCTTTACTTGTGTCAGCCGCCACTTAGGGTTAGTGCGGGTTCCCATTCAGTGCAGGGTGAGAGCATTGGAGCAGAGGATGCAGGGTGAGTGTGCGGCAGCAGAGGGTGCAGGGTTAGTGTGCGGCAGCAGAGGGTGCAGGGTGACTGTCAGAAGCAGATGTTGTGGCGTGAGTGCACGGGAGCAGATGAAGCAGGATGATTGTCAGAAGCAGATGTTGTGGGGTGAGTGCACGGGAGCAGATGATGCAGTATCCCTGTCAAAAGCAGATGTTGTGAGGTGAGTGCATGGGCGGGAGACGATGATGCAGGATGACTGTCAGAAGCAGATGTTTCAGAGTGAGTGTCAGAAGCAGACGATTCAGGATGAGTGCATGGGAGCAGACAATTCAGGATGAGTGCATGGGAAGAGACAATTCAGGATGAGTGCATGGGAGCAGACAATTCAGAACGAGTGAGTGGGATCCAACAATGAAGAGTGAGTGTCAGGAGCAGACTATGCAGGGTGAGTGGGTGGGATCAGACAATGAAAAGTGAAGTGTCAGGAGCAGACTATGCAGGGTGAGTGGGTGGGATCAGACAATGAAAAGTGAGTGTCAGGAGCAGACTATGCAGGGTGAGTGGGTGGGATTAGACGATGAAGGGTGAGTGTCAGGAGCAGACTATGCAGGGTGAGTGGGTGGGATTCGACAACGAAAAGTGAGTGTCAGGAGCAGACTATGCAGGATGAGTGGGTGGGATTAGACGATGAAGGGTGAGTGTCAGGAGCCGACTATGCCGGGTGAGTGGGTGGGATCAGACAATGAAAAGTGAGTGTCCAGAGCAGACTATGCAGGGTGAGTGGGTGGGATTAGACGATGAAGGGTGAGTGTCAGGAGCAGACTATGCCGGGTGAGTGGGTGGGATCAGACAATGAAAAGTGAGTGTCAGGAGCAGACTATGCAGGATGAGTGGGTGGGATTAGACGATGAAGGGTGAGTGTCAGGAGCAGACTATGCAGGGTGAGTGCATGGGATCTGACGATGAAGGGTGAGTGCCAGGAGCAAACGAGGCAGGGTGAGTGCACAGGAGCAGATGGTGCAAAGTGAGTGCATGAAAACGAATGGTGCACATTGTTTGCAGGGGAGCATAGACTGCAGGATGAGTGGGCGCATATAGTGCAGGGTGAGTGCACAAGAACAGACAGTGCCAGGTCAGTGCACAGGAGCAGATGGTGCAGAGTGAGTGTGTGAAAGCATATGGTGCACATTAATTGCAGGAGAGCATACACTGCAGGCTGAGTACGTATGAGTAGACGGTGCAGAGTGGGTGTGTGGGAGCAGACAAGGAGGGTCAGTGTGCTGGAGCATACGGTGCAGGGTGAATGCACGGGAGGTTATGTTACAGTGTGAGTGTGAGTGTGTGGGGGCAGAAGTTGCCGGTTGAATGCCTGGATCATAAAACATGGGCCCACCATCACATAAATAATATATGGGCCTCTGAGTCACGGTGACTTGACGTAGGGCTTCTGGACAAATGCATCATAGGAACCAGTGATTAATAATACAGCGACGCATGTCTTTCAATAACAGGGTACCTCAGTGAGGTGGTCATTTAAGGGGCCTGGCATTGTTCCTGCTCTGCGGCTTCTGCTACAATGCACTAACCTAAGCAGAGGCCACAACTGCGGCACTTCCAGAGTGCAGTGATGACGCCGTGGCAGGGGGGCGTATCAGTCTGTGACTGCAGACAGAGAGTGTGACACCAACACCACGAGGCTCCTACATTGCCCTTCACTGCACACAGGGACAGTGACACCAACACCACGAGGCTCCTACATTGCCCTTCACTGCACACAGGGACAGTGACACCAACACCACGAGGCACCTACAATGCCCTTCACTGCGCATAGGGACGGTGACACCAACAACACGAGGCTGCTACAAGGCCCTTCACTGCACTCTCAGCAGCAGCCGCACACCAGACGCCACTGGAGGGACGCCACCCGCAGCAGCGGTACTCCCCCCGCACCGCGGTTCTCGCACCCACCGCCGCTCCACTCCTTCCAATGCAAGGCCCTTCACTGCACTCTCAGCAGCAGCCGCACACCAGACGCCACTGGAGGGACGCCACCCGCAGCAGCGGTACTCACCCCGCACCGCGGTTCTCGCACCCACCGCCGCTCCACTCCTTCCAATGCAAGGCCCTTCACTGCACTCTCAGCAGCAGCCGCACACCAGACGCCACTGGAGGGACGCCACCCGCAGCAGCGGTACTCACCCCGCACCGCGGTTCTCGCACCCACCGCCGCTCCACTCCTTCCAATGCAAGGCCCTTCACTGCACTCTCAGCAGCAGCCGCACACCAGACGCCACTGGAGGGACGCCACCCGCAGCAGCGGTACTCACCCCGCACCGCGGTTCTCGCACCCACCGCCGCTCCACTCCTTCCAATGCTGTTCAACTACCTCGGACACAGCTCATTCAGCAGCGGGACCAGGACACAGCAAGGGGCTGGCCTCCGAAGGGGGCGGAGCTGGGTGTAAACAGCAAGCCATGTTCCGTGCAGCGTGCAGGAGGCATCCATGCTTCAGGGGAAAGAAGGCGGCAGAATAGGCGTGCGTAAACACCTCCACCAATCACCGGATGGATCCTGCAGGCGGGTTCAGTTTTGGCTTTGGTCCGACAGTCATTTGTTGCCGTAGCTTAAACCCATCCACTTGCGTCTCGTGCAACACAGCAGTTCTCTGTATAAAGATGCAAGATTTTCAGGGGCAGTAAAGGGCGCGCGCGGCTGCACCAAGTACCTCACAACTAGTTATCCACGTGACAGGCGGGAGAGGAACGGACGGCGGGAGGGGGCGGGAGAGGACACAGGGGGCGGGAGGGGGGCGGGAAAGGACACGAGAGGAACGGACGGCGGGAGGGGGCGGGAGAGGACACAGGGGGCGGGAGGGGGGCGGGAAAGGACACGAGAGGAACGGACGGCGGGAGGGAGGCGGGAAACGTGGGGACGGCGGGAGGAGGGACACAAGGCAGGACAGCAGCAAGCACGGCCCGGCCGGACCAGACACGGGGGCGTTCCCGGCGTCGCGTGACGTCGCCAAAGCCAAAGAATCTCGGGAACGCCCCCGTGTCTGGTCCGGCATTGATGGACAGGCCCCTCGTCCAATGGCTAGGCTCCATTTATGGAGCTAGCCAATCGGACGGGGGGGCGTGTTCCATAGTGCTTACTATACTCATTAGATTTCTCTGGAGGAGGAGCCTAACGGCTCCGCCCCCCAGCGAAACCTAAAAAACGACGTTGTACGTCTGAAGCGCGTGCACATGCTGTGGTTGATGTCGGCGGGACCTTGTTTTTTAAAATTTGACCCGAAGGTATCGGGTATCAGAGCGCATTACATAGCACCAGTTGCCTTACACGAGGACACAATAATTTTTGTTGTGCAAGGCCTTGTGTGCGTGGGTTCAGAAAAGCAAATAGATTTTGCCCCAGTCCAAATCTCACTAGTGCAAAAACAAATTGGACAGGAAGTGCAACAGATATGTTTTACTAGAAATGGATTCTAAATAAATAATAGCTATTTTGCACACAAAGTTAAAATCATAATTCATGAATAACACTTTTTGGATTTAAAAAATCAATGTAATCTTACACTAATTTTTGTATTTGCATAATAAAAACCAGACAAGCAATTTGCTTCAAATACAACCCCACAGTTCACACAGGGAAAGTGGAGGTATTTTATTATATCAGTTTCTAATTAGGTAAACAAGAAAAATAGAGTGAAACCACTCATACCCAGGGCAGAGACATTTACTCCATTGGTTAGTTGGATGACCTACTGGGACACAACAAGCTGCTAGAAGCCCTATTCCTGAAGTTCTAGATGACCACTTCTAACTGGGCTGTGCTGGGACACTTGGCTGTGTCAAAGGGTACTCCTCCTAACATCCTGAGAAATCAGGGACTTAGAAACCTTTTGGTTCCAAAGACCTCTGGAGGACCACAAAAAACCTGCCAAGTCAATCTGCCAAAGGTGCGATGCCGTTCAGCCAAAGATTCAGGTTGTTACTGTTTGGTGCTATTCTGCAGTACCAAATCCCTTTCAGTGGCCCAACACGGAAAAGGTATCCGAGCTTGTGGAACTCTGTTCAGCTACTGCTTGCTGTTTTGCCCAACTGTAGGGATCTGACTCCCAAAAAAAACAAGCATTGGAAATGCAATAGGTCTCGCATTAGGAAAGTTTGAGCTATTGGTATTGTAAATGACACTTTTTTTAATTTATGTGTTGGTTTTGAAAGTAGCAAAATTGATAGCTTTGTCAGTTACAATGTCAATAGTTTTAACTTTTGCAAATGTGACACCTATAGCATTTGTAATGCAATGTGTGTTGTATTTACGTGACTTAGATGTATTGATATTACAAATAACAATGGCTTTTAATTTTGTAAATAATTAATACTTAAATAAAAGCTATTGTAATTTATAATGGCAATAGCTTAAACGTTTGTAAATAACTTTTGTTAAGATTATGTTCAGTGTATTTTATTGTGACGACAATCCAAGAACATTGCATTTGCACCTACACACACAGAGCCACACACATGTAGATGTGGTGGTGGTGGATCTGGGGGATATGGTGGTGGTGGATGTGGTGGTGGATGTGGTGGTGGTGGTGGATGTGGTGGTGGATGTGGTGGTGGTGGATGTGGTGGTGATGGTGGTGGATGTGGGGGTGGATGTGGTGGTGGTGGTGGAGGTGGTGGTGGTGGAGGTGGTGGTGGTGGTGGATGTGGTGGTGGTGGTGGATGTGGTGGTGGTGGTGGATGTGGTGGTGGATGTGGTGGTGGTGGTGGATGTGGTGGTGGTGGTGGATGTGGTGGTGGTGGTGGATGTGGTGTTGATGGTGGATGTGATGGTGGATGCAGTGGTGGTGGTAGTGGTGGATGGGATGGTGGTTGTAGTGGATGTGGTGGTGGATGTAGTGGTGGTGGGTGTGGTGGTGGTGGTGGATGCGGTGGTGGTGGATGCGGTGGTGGTGGATGCGGTGGTGGTGGATGCGGTGGTGGTGGATGCGTTGGTGGATGCGTTGGTGGATGAGGTGGTGGATGAGGTGGTGGATGTGGTGGTGGATGTTGTGGTGGATGTGGTGGTGGATGTGGTGGTGGTGGATGCAGTGGTGGATGTGGTGGTGGTGGATGTGGTGGTGGTGGATGTGGTGGTGGTGGTGGAAGTGGTGGATGTGGTGGTGGATGTGGTGGATTTGGTGGTGGATGCGGTGGATGTGGTGGTGGTGGTGGTGGATGTGGTGGTGGATGCAGTGGTGAAGTGGTGGTGGATGTGGTGGTGGATGTGGTGGTGGTGGATGTAGTGGTGGATGTGGCGGTGGATGTCATGGTGGATGTGATGGTGGATGTGGTGGTGGATGTGGTGGTGGTGGTGGATTTGATGGTGGATGTGATGGTGGATGTGGTGGTGATGGTGGATGTGGTGGTGGATGCGGTGGTGGATGCGGTGGTGGATGCGGTGGTGGATGTGGTGGTGGATTTGGTGGTGGATGCGGTGGTGGTGGATGCGGTGGTGGTGGATGCATTGGTGGATGCAATGGTGGATGAGGTGGTGGATGAGGTGGTGGATGAGGAGGTGGATGAGGTGGTGGATGTGGTGGTGGATGTGGTGGTGGATGTGGTGGTGGATGCAGTGGTGGATGTGGTGGTGGTGGATGTGGTGGTGGTGGATGTGGTGGTGGAAGTGGTGGATGTGGTGGTGGATGTGGTGGATGTGGTGGTGGATGCGGTGGATGTGGTGGTGGTGGTGGTGGATGTGGTGGTGGATGCGGTGGTGAAGTGGTGGTGGATGTGGTGGTGGATGTGGTGGTGGTGGATGTGGTGGTGGATGTGGCGGTGGATGTCATGGTGGATGTGATGGTGGATGTGGTGGTGGATGTGGTGGTGGTGGTGGATTTGATGGTGGATGTGATGGTGGATGTGGTGGTGATGGTGGATGTGGTGGTGGATGCGGTGGTGGATGCGGTGGTGGTTGCGGTGGTGGATGTGGTGGTGGATGTGGTGGTGGATGCGGTGGTGGATGCGGTGGTGGATGCGGTGGATGTGGTGGTGGATGTGGTGGTGGTGGATGCGGTGGTGGTGGAAGTGGTGGTGGATGTGGTGGAAGCAGTGGTGGTGGAAGTGGTGGTGGATGGGGCGGTGGTGGATGTGGTGGTGGTGGACGTGGTGGATGTGGCAGTGGATGTCATGGTGGATGTGGAGGGGATGGTGGATGTGGTGGTGGTGGATGCGGTGGTGGATGCAGTGGTGGTAGTGGTGGATGGGGTGGTTGTTGTAGTGGATGTGGTGGTGGATGTAGTGGTGGTGGGTGTGGTGGTGGTGGTGGTGGATGCGGTGGTGGTGGATGCGGTGGTGGTGGATGCGGTGGTGGTGGATGTGGTGGTGGTGGATGTCATGGTGGATGTGGAGGTGATGGTGGATGTGGTGGTGGTGGTGGATGTGGTGGTGGATGCGGTGGATGTGGTGATGGTGGATGCGGTGGATGTGGTGATGGTGGATGCGGTGGTGGTGGTGGTGAATGGGCTGTTGTTTTTGTTTTCAGTGGTGCATCATAGGTAACGTAATTAGAAGCAAGTGTATTTTCCTTGTAATTAAAAGCAAGTGCTTCTTACTAACTTTCCCAGTTGTTGTTGAGTACCCGAAGAGGCCAGTGGAAGTTTACTGTGATCATTTGAATCTATTTTATGAGTCAAGCATTGTCCGCATCCGTTCCCTGCAGGGCGGACAATGTACTCTAAAGAGCGGTATAGGAACGTTTCAGAATGGCGGTGGTCCTTGCTCGTTTATTTTAAATTATTTAAACTCTCACGGCCCCCGAGACCCCAGAGTGTGAGATATAGGGGCCAGGGGTGCATTTTTTTGTTTTTCGCTCAGATTCATCAGCTGAGGGCAGAGTTGTGGCACTTTTAATACAAGTCATTTTCGTCAGTTCTGAGCAATGGCAACAGCTGCACCAGCCCCAATGCACAGAAGGGCATCTTTTTAGTCATTAAAAGAAATAGATATTAACATGAAAACATCTATTCTGTGGAGTAGAGTTTATTTAACATCCACTTGCGCTGCTCAGCATTTCAACATTTCCAACCCCTAAAGACGGGGTGTCTGGGGCACTTTCCATCCCCCATAACTTGCAATGGCGGCTGTGACGTTCTTGTTTTGTACTTTTGCAGAAAGGACGTGGAACAAACATTTTATGTTGGGGCAAAAGATGTGAATTCTCTTTACAAGCGGTTGTGCACCGTTAATTTTGCGTTTTCTGAATGTACGATTGTTTATTCGGGGCTGGCGCTTCCACCCAGACCTTCAGCCGTAAACAAGCTCACCCTGCCACCCAGGACTTGCCCCAGACGGTAAAGATCCGGTTGGGTTTCTAGTCCCAGAGAATTTCGGAATGGAATTTCCCCCCCAAAAGGAATCAAATAAAATAATATATATTTTTGGAACGGGCGAGAAGCAAAGCAGCGCAAGTGTTTTTCCTCTTGCAGGTTGTGATCCCCAGAGAGGGTCTGCTCTCCACCTGTAACTCGGAGACGGCTGAACCCACAGATCTCAGATTCTCGTGGGGGGCTCTGGACATGATAGCACACGGCCAGCTCTGCCTGTCCTTGACCGGGTGACGGAGAGCTGCTAGTCCGCTCGGAGTAAAGGTCAGATCGGCGGTGCTAGCCAGAACCACCCGAGATAGAGCCGGCGGGGCTGGGGCCACCTTCATTGAGGGCTCCAAGCAGCCGGTGGCTCAGTCGTGCTTCACGCAGGGATCAATACTTACTAATGACAATCGATGGATTGTCTGCAAATATGGATTATCAATCAATTCGTGATCAGCTCCTAAAAGTGCATGTAAAAAGGATTGTTTAGTCCAGGTGGACTTACAATGATGTCATCATTTCTAAATACATGTCCAGATGAGTGAAAAAACAAGCAAATTGCAATATAATTCTCACTGCTTACTACTTCCAGCAGAAGGTGTCTGAGGACAGAATGACAGCCCGATGTGTGTCTAGAAACAGTCTGACAGCAACAGTAACTGCAGAGTGTGCAAACAAACAGCATGGCAACAGTAGTGCGAGGAATTATGAGTAGGAACAGCAGCAATGCTGCCTGCAAGAGGTGTTCAAGAAGAAAGAGACAGCAGTAATGTGCCCTGAGACAGAGCGAAACAAGGAGAAACACGAGAGACGGCCGTCAAAGTGAAAGTACGGCCGGCTGAGGGCATTGCTGTGGGGAGGGGGGATGAGAAATGCGACACGGCGGGCAGGGGAGGGGGCGGAGCGGGGAGAGCGGCATGAGGGTGTGAAGCAGCAGGGGAGGAGTGCTGCTGGCGATTGACTGGTGATTTAATGATGTGCACGCGCATTTTAGGTCAATGCGCTTGCGCATTGACCTAAAAGCGCACGGGCACAGCATCAAATCGCCAGTCAATCGCCAGTCTAGGTAAAGCTTATTTAAGCCCCTATAGAAGCTTCGCCAGCTATGCGCATGCGCACAGTAGGCGAGCCCTAATGACTAAATGGGCTAATTTAGCGGGGCACGGCAGTGGGGGTCTTCTGACCGCCCTATTACAACTAGCGCAATCAAGCCACCCTGGGAACTCTACAACTAATCCCTGGCAGTGGTAGAGTGGTCTTGAGGCCGCAATATGCTTGGCAGGACCATCACGATCCTGCCAAGCATGCTGCAAGTTTCCTCTCCGCCGCGGTTTTCATGGCAGTTCTGCCTCCAGGAAAACTGTTGCGCAGAGGAAACAAAGGGGTCCCTACAGGGCCCCTTGCTGGATCTGGGCATGGGGTTGCATGCAAGGGGGCACATGTTGTGCCTCCCCTTTGTGCATGCACCCCAGTACCTGCACAGGATGGACTGCAGCAGTTCATAGGCGCCGCCGGGTGAACGCCAAAAAACCACCAGACCGGGAAAAGACTCATCTGGCAAGCAGTCCAACCACGGATCTGGCAGGGCGGTCACCTTCCAGCACCGCCAAACTCGTAATCAGGCTCCAAGTCAGAACATAGAAGTCTTCACCCTCTCAAAATAACAAATGTATCCGGTTGGCGTGGTACTTTTCTTGTGTGCAAATTTTAAATTTATCCTGCTCTGAGAATTCCTGTCAAAAGTCAAAAGCTTCACTGGGACCTCATCTGACAACTATCCAGCCTCATCAAGCCCCACATGGCAACTGCCTGATGACTTGCCCCACTAAGGCTTTTTGACTTCTGTTGGAAAGTGGGTTATTGATAGGGGTAAGTATGCACTTACCACTGGCAATAAAGTCACCAACCTAGTATAAGGACCAGTAGAGGGCTCAGTAAATTAGTCCATTGCTCAGTCCTATGTAGCTGACAATGGGCAGTCAGGCCTAACTTAGGAAACAGGTATGTAAAGCATTTAAAAACACCACTCCATCACATAAGTAACACACAACACACAATATTAATCCCACACCAATTTATAAAAATAGGAAATACTTTCATCTTTAAAATGACACCAAAACAATAAATGCCAAATGTAGGGAACCGGTGATATGAATTTTTAAAGATTAACCTTTTATAGTGCATAAAAACATATAGCGCCACTCTGGGACATCTGGTCATGCTTGACCGGGTCAAAGTCAAAGTTTGAGGCCGACCGGAAAGGAGCCCTGGTCGGTTACTCTAAGCGGGAGTCACCAGTAAAAATGTTAACTTCACACTTAGAAATCTTTCTGGAGCTTTTTCTTACAACGTTGATCTACCCTCCACAGCAGGATGGGTTGCAGTTGAAGATAGTTGGTTTGACTCTCAACATCGGGTCGGGCACGTCATGGAGCTTTTAGACAAAAGTTCTCTAAGATTCTTCAAACTTCAGGAGGAGCGGAGGAGCTTTCTGAAGGTATCCTTGTAGGTTCTTCATGTCCAAAACACCCATCCAAAAGTCTTGAATCTCCTAGATGGTCTTTGGGATGTATGGACTACAATTCCCACAATGCACCTGGCAAACTCCTTAAAAATCCACTGAACGCACTCCAGGATGTGGACTCTTGGTGGAGATGATGCAGGTGGGCTCTGTTTAACTGTAGCTTGCAGGAAGTCCACTCCTTAATGCTTCTTGAAGCAAGGCACAGTACCCAGAGCTGCAGTGCTAGTTTGTGCAGCAGGCGCAGTCATTCAGAGTGCAGGCATTTAGGTGCAGATGCAGATTCCAGCAGGGCAGTCTTTCTTCTCATTGTAGTTACAGGTAGCAGATCTGAGAGACTATGCAGCTCTCACATATTTAATCAGTGTTCTGGGGTGGCAAGCAAGGGGACACCTCTGTCCAATGAGATGCTGGGCGCCACCCAAAAGCATGACAACTTCCTCCAAAGTGTTGCCATAAAGCACTGCACGTCCAAAATCCAAAATATTGAGATTTCTCTCCAGAGGAGTAAGAGCTGGCTAAACCAATACCCAGTGTGGCTCATTTCCATTAGCTCTTCTTCCCCGACCTATGCTAATTCCTCTCCTAAGCCCGCCTTCTGGCTTGGGCAGAGGATGTGGGGGTAGGTGCACTTGGTATTCCTTACTGATCTGCTCTCTGAGCTCACTTTGATTTACCCACACCCCTCTTTAAGAGCTATCCTCCTCAGCTGCAGAGCTCTCTCCATCAGATAACCTCTGCTCCGGCCAGGCTACTTATCACTTAATCAAAGCAGTCTGGCTAAGCCTGTTAAGGCTGACCTAGTGAGAGACCACTAGAAGGCAGGATTTTGGCTTACAGAAGAGAAGGTTCTATAACTTCTCTTCTGTATTAGTTATGATAGATTAAACAGGGGCAAGTTGTTGACTTTATCAATACCAATCTTTTAAGTCCTTGAATTATATAGTTACTCTTTCCTAGAAATAGTTATACCTGAATAAAATATTGCAATGTTAGCCTATGGAGCTAGGTATCTACAATGGGGAAAAATGAAATCGGAAGTTTTCCCTCGCCAGGGCATTTAAAAAATCATGTATAAGGTCCCTGCCTATAGTTACATGCCCCCCATCCCTTGGACACTTAGGGGAGGCCTTAGGCGTGCCTAATAATAACAATAAGGTAGATTATCACTTTTAAAGTGCCCATACCACCAAAGTCAAGTTTGCATACGATTCACATTTAAAACTGTCTGCAAAGCCAGGCTGCCTTTAAAACAAAAGGAGGCACTCAGCAGTGTGCACATGGAAGTGCTGAAAATATGCTGGGCCGTTACACTTCAATGCCCTAATATATGCTAGGGACTTATAGGTAGTTTGAACCCCCTAGCCCTATTATCTATTAGGGATTTATAGGGACTGGCAATACCAATTGTGTGAATTTACCTGTAAAGACAGGCTGCAAGGTGGGGCTGCCTTTAAAAGGATAGCAGGCACACAGAAGCGTACACCTGCAAGTGCAGGAAATTTACTAGGCCTCTAAACCTTCATGCCCTTTTATATGCTAGGGACTTATAGGTAGATTGCCCCTCCCCCCCGGCCCTATTATCTGGGGACCCATAGGGTCAGTCATTGCCAGTTGTAAGTGTACCCTATTACGTGTACCTTTCTAATCCTAGCTCTGGCCTTGGACCTGGTTTGAAGAGCCCAGGGTTCAGTCAGAGTCAGTTACCACCAGTATCATTCAGGAAAAAATGGATTTGAACAGAGCAAAACGATAACTTTCTAACAACTTCCAGTTCAGAGACTATGTTAGAAGGTTAAACTTCTGACCAGTTTAACCCTCGTTTCTGTACCTGAACCCTCGCTCCATCACAATCGGCCATATACCATTGGCTAGGTACCGGTCAAGTGCAACCAGATAACCCCAGTTGGCACTTACTGTTTTTTTTGCGTTATTTTCATTTACAAGTTCAAAATGTCATATCTTCGGTGCCCCTTATTGGATTTTTTTCATTTTGTTGTCATTTGGTTCATTAAATGATTCTTCATTTTTATAAATTGGAGAGGGATTTTATTGTGTTTTTAATGTATTAACTGGTTTGGTACCTCTGACTGCTTTACATATTTTCTTAAGTTAAGCCTGTCTGCTCTGTCTATTTTAAGCCTTCCTATCTGCTCAGTGCCATAGCTACTCGGGGTTGCGCTCAGGTGTAAACTGAAAAGTTACTGAAGCTAACAAGATAGTGACATTATTAGCTGTGGTGGGCTCCCATCCAACCCAATTAATAATCCTCTTTCTCACATTGGTGTCCAGCTCTGGGATCCAAACTTGTATTTAGCAGTACCACTCAGCTATCAAGATGGTATTAAAAATTGCTCTATTAAAGAGAATGCATAAAACAATTCTGACTTTTAATTGATATCAGGTCTTGATTGTGTCATTGTTCCTAATTCTTTTTTATTACAATAATTGCAACTTTTAAAAGACTAAAGGACCATGGAGTTGGATCTGTCTAACCTGGCAACTCTCACAGTTGAAGAGATGGAGGACCTATACAGAGAAAGCCACTTGAAGCTGGGCCAGAATGCCAGGAAGGTGGATTATGAAAGGACCCTCAAGACCTGGAATGGAATCCACCAAGCACAGATCCCCTCTGGGGATGATGCAATGGATGCAGCCCTAGAGGATGAAACCCGGTGTCCCAAAATTCGATGTAGATGATGCTCGGGGCTGGGGCTTCTCAATCCCCAATGCACAACTTTGAGGGTACCTAGGGTGCTGCACAATTAGGAAGTCGCAGACTTTTCAAGATGGCCGGTCCCACATATCTCGTCGCCTCCACGGATCCCAGCTCGGGCTCCGGCGGGAGCGTCGACAAAGCAAGCCGTTGATTGCTGGATGGTGCCTGCTTGTGCAGGGTGGTCACTCCTTGACCACAAGGGAGATTCTTCAGTCATCTTCCTGCAAAGTAGATCGTCGAAGGTCCAGAGTTTTGTTTCAGAGTTTCAGTCAGGATTAATCTAAAGTCTTGGGACTCAGCTCCTACCTATATACCAAATCTAGGGGCTGGATTACCTGCTAGGTCCCTCCTATGGGTGGGACCAGGGAAAGGGGTGGTTACACCCCTTTCCCCTTGTCCAGTTTTGCGCCAGAGCTGGGGCTGGAGTTCCCCAGCACCGGTTTGAACTGGACCAGGCATGGGACACCTTGTGTGCCCCAGGCAGTGTCTCATTTCCTTCAGCCCTCCCTGCCCCAATACACAAAAGGCTGTCTGGGATGGTGCTAGCACCTCAGAAAAGGCAGGAAACCTATTGTCCAAGCCTCCCTTGCTGGAAGGACTCCCATCAGTAGGAGGTCAGACTTGTGTCTGTGGCAGCAGCATCCATTTTGTGATGCTGAGGCTCTGGTTAACTTTAACCGGGAATAGTAGGAACAACATGTCTTCTCCCTCTAGAAGGGTGGAATGCTCCCCCATTCGTCAGAACTGGCGAGGGGGTAGTATTCCAAATCGTATGACACCTTACACAACATGTTTTGATAAAGCCAAACCAAAGTTAGCAATAACCGCGAGGATTATAATGCACTTAAGAGTATAAGATATGGCTATATCATAAAACAGCTATAAGGACATGGTTCTGAAAGCTGCAGACAGGCTCAGCTCATGCTAGAGCACCATCTCACATAAAACCAAGCACTCTGCCTCCAGGATTGTTAAGGCCTACCATAGGAGTGACTTATAGGTGTATATGTGTCTAGATATAAGGTTAGATATAGGTATACTATATCTAAAGCAAAGGGTGATTACACCACCTTGTCCCAGCTGAGTGATCAGCCAGTTGTGTCAATTTGGGTGGCCAGCCAGGGGTGGCATAATACATGCTGCAGCCCCTGGTAGGCCTTGCATGCACCTATGCCCTGGGTACCTATAGTGCACTGTACAGGGGCTCATAAGGTGACCCAGTATCCAATTGGAGATGTACCTAGGGTATATGGAGTCCATTTTAAAGAGAGAGTAGATAGCCTGGAGCCCTGATTAGTGGGATCCCAGGCCACCTAAGTCGAAAACCAGCTAAATACTATGCAAAAAATCTGGGGTAACCATAGTCAGGTATCCACCTTCCTACACACACTATGCGAATTGCACGTAGCACAATGCAAAAACGTATAGCGTAGCGGGCATTTTTTGCTTGCACGCTGTCCTCAACGTCAAGTTGGCGAGCCGCGAGTGAGTAAAATCAACATCCTGGAGAGACATTTTCCTCATTCGTGATCAGCAACATCAAGTTGCCAATCGCGAACGTGGAAAATAAACCTCCTGGTGAGAGTCTCAACGCAGGAGGTCAGGTTTCTCATTGCGAGTGGTCGCGTATGCTTGCGACCACTCGCGATGAGAAACTACCAGTCCGCGCTGAAAAAGCTGCCGCTCGAGTACAAATCTGCTTGAGCGGCAGAAAACGACAGCTTGCACTGTGCAAGATGCCGTTTGCAATGACTGCACAGTGCGGACAAGCATCCGGCACTGTGCAATCAGTGCGAACAGCATTCTCCTCACCGCACTACGCAGGTCGTGTAGCTTGTGTCGTGCAAAGTGCACTTTGAGTAGCTACACGTATCGCTACTACGTAAACCACACCCAGGGTTAATTAAAATGTGCTAAGGATGACTTATTTGCAGTATTGATCGGGCAGAACCCATCCTCGTCATGAACTAGGTGAAAGGTTGTTTCCATAAAAGGCTGCAGACCTTATAAGGCGTTATGTAAATACAAGGCAGTCTTTCCTTATTTGGAGTTATGTCCTTATAAGGCTCGTTCGTATGAAATGTCAGGAGCTGATGAAGGGAAAGTGTACAATGTTCCCTGAACCTATATTAGGGTACCAATATTGAATATAACAGTAGGGGGGTTATCCATAGGTCCTGGCCCCCATTTCCCAGGGCCCATCACTTAAATTATGAGGGAGGGAGACACAAGCCCCCCTCCTCAGACCTATATTGGCCCTGTGGTCCCTAATCCCCTAGGCCTGCCCCGTAAATGGTAGGTACCCTAGAGCCCGACCAGTGCAGGGCCAGCCTTATTCTTAAGAGGAGGGGTGCATGCATTATTAGCCTCAGGGACCGCCCCAAGCACCCACTGCCTTTTTGTTGTAGGGCTCAGGGGGAGTCCAATGCCCCCGAATCCCCAGCCAGTTCCTGGCCTCCAGCTGGAGTCAGCATTGCTCCCACCCAAATAGAGCAGCTTAAAATGCTGCTCCATATAGGAGGGAGTACATTTTCCATCTGTTTCCCTGCCTGCTTCACAGTGGACAGGAAAACAGATGAAAAGTCCGCTCCCACCAGAATGAAGCATTTTTCATGCTTCTGCCTCCTGTGAGTGGACTTACTGTTTGCTCACACTTGATGGAAGCTTTACATTTCTCCTGCCGAACGAGAGCAAACAGAGGTTTCCCTGCCCACATGGACCCCCTCCACCTTCTTCAATTCGGCCTGGATGGGGTCACCAGGGTCAAAATTAGCCTGGGAGGGGGGCCACACGCGCACCTCCCTTACCCTTTAATCAATATTAATTCACACCCGGTCCTGGCCAACCCAAGAGGCATATACAAAACAAGCAAAGGATCCCATGCTTATTTTCTTTTTTTTTTACTGCGGGTTCATGGATATTCCACATATTTTCAGTAAAATAAAAACTTTAAAAAAGGTTTTGGCCCCTGGCAGGCTCGTGTAGGACCCCACCATCAGGTGTCAGGGGTCATGGCATTTCTACCCTGCTCCCTTTTGTTTTTTTTGCAGTTTTGTTTAGGACACTGGCTCTGTCCTGAATCCCAAGATGGCTGTCAACACTTCTTGGTTCAAGTGTTGGCAGACAGTTAGATCTCAGCATGAGATCTGACGGATCCATTGAGGAGTCGCGTCCCTAGATATACATATTTTGTTTTCTTCAATAAAGCCAAAACTGGGGCGTGGCCAAGTAAGATGGCGGAGCGGAGTGATCTTGCTCAGCTCCACTCCCGCACGATCGTTCTTTAGCCTTTACCTCTGAGTTGGGAATGGTTGTAGCTGATCCTCGGGCATCTGCTGCTTGCGGGAGGTGTCCGGTCTGATGGGCATCGACGGCGAGACCAGGAGACGGACGCTGCAGTGCTGAGAGCGGATTCGCGGAGGCGCTCGCGGGCCCCAGTCGCCATTTTGTTTTGAGCAGTAAGCGGTGTCTGGGCCGGCCCGAGAGGCTTTAGAGGGCTACTGCAGGAGGCCCCCAATGGCGACTGGATAAGGAGGAGTGATCGGAGTCCATGTTCTGCGCCGCCGAGGTGCGGTAAGTACGACGGAGTGGCCCCCCTACTTTTGGCAACGGAGCACAGTGGAGGGTGGAGGTAGTGACGGGTGCAGGTGGTGACGGGGGTGTTGCCTGCCCCCCCCCCCCCGCTTGGCAACAGTGGTGATCCTGAGCCCCCTTGGCTCCTCCTGCGGGCCGCAGTTTGGTGCTTTCTGCCCGTGACTATCGATGACAATGCCTGTCCCTAACATGGCCTCCCCACGCTTGGCAGCAGCGGAGTAAGATGTGGGGGGCCTTAGTTCTGTGCTGGAGTGGCGGTGGTGAGTTTCACGGAGGTCGGGCGGAGCAGCGGGGGTGCACCTGGGCCTGAAGGGGGCTGCATTTCTGGGCAGCGTTACTGGAATACGCCCCCTTTCCTGGTGGGGTAACTTGCCTTGCTGCTAGCCTCAGGAAGCCGCGATGTGAGGACTCACTTATTGGTCATCTCTAGTTCCCCCCAGTTCACAGCCCTGGTCACTTCTCGATCCTGATTTGACGGCTTTGCGTGCATGCGCATTGGGATCGAAGACGGCAGCGCGAAAGAGAAGAGGGAGCCCCGGGATGCCGCGGACCAGGTAAGGGCCTTTAATTTACTTTTGTAGTATATTTAGCTTTAATTAGGTATTTAGGAGAGGACGGGAGGGAGTCGGTGGCGGGCAACTTCGCTCTGTCGACGGAGCGTGCGTAGTGCTGCCTACTATGGCTACTTTGCAAAATGCAAAGTAGGCAACACTACGTACACTCTGTGGGCGGAGCGTAGTCTTGCGCCCAGGGTTAATTGTAAGAAGAGGGGATTGAGGTACTAATGAAGGTGAAGAAGGAAGAGAATAATAGCGGTCAAGAATTATTGCCATAAGAGTAGTCAATTTCTGTAAAAATGAACGAGGACAGCGGAACAAAAGTTGAAATTGGGAAAAAGAGCAAGGTAACAGTCCATCAAAGAGATGATTGACCCACATAACACCCTTTAATCTCCAAGAGGACCAAAAGATGGGTCTATTATTTAAAAGGATAAGTGAATTATACCAGATGGGAGTATTTAAAAATGACTCACGTGTGGTGGTAGTCAGGAGAACCAAGGGCTTTAAAAGAGAAGAAGTATATTTGAATAAAGGAAAGGAAATAAAGGGGGATTGGGAAGAGAAGCGTACACTTCACTGAAGGAAAAGGGCAATAATAAAGTTTGTTCAATGAGAAGCCAAAGAGGAGTGAAGGGGGAAGGCTCTGATGAAAGACATTGCGACGCCTGGCGTAGAGAAAAGGATTTATGATAGAGACGGAAATCTGGAAATTTAACACCACCATTAAGTTTAGACTTGCGAAGGGCTACCAGGGATATTCTAGATTTGTTATTCTTCCAAAGAAACTTTGAGAGAGAGAAATCAATATGTTTGAAATAGAGGGCAGGAACATGGACAGGTAACATGGAAAAAACATAAATTAGAATAGGGGCTATCATCATTTTAATTGAATCTAAACGACCCCACCAGGAAAGAAAAAGAGGGTTCCAAGAGGAGAACAATTGATCAATTCGGGACAAGGCCGCGGACATATTTAATTTAATTGAGGAAGAAAACCAAATACCGAGATATTTCATTTTGAACTATTTCAGACAAAGCCAGTGAGGAAAACATATGAGGAAGACAGGTTTTGGTTAGAGGAGGAATTTCAGTCTTATCTGAGTTAATCCTATATCCTGAGACTAGAGAGAACGAGTCAAATTCAGATAGTAAAGGGGGAACAGACACTTCCGGATTGGAAGCAAACAAAAGAATATCATCTGGATATGCAGAAACTTTCCGTTGATTGTTACTAAAGGGATAACCAGAAATTGAATTTTTGTTATGAATAGAGGACAGAAATGGTTCAAGCGCTAAAACAAAAAGAAGCGGGTACAAGGGACAGCCTTGACGAACCCCCGGCTGAAGAATAAAGGGTGAGGAAAGCTGACCGTTTACAAGCACTGAGGCTTTGGGTGCAGAATATAACAGAGATATAAGAGAAATTAATTTGGGACCAAAGCCATGCCAACGTAATGAAGCAAACAAAAAGGACCAATCAACCCTGTCAAAAGCCTTTTCCGCGTCAACAGAAATAGCCGCCAGGGGGATTGAAAGAGACGGGGCTTTATTCAAAACATTAGGAAAGAGACAAGAATTATCAGAGGTGAGTCTACCCTTAACAAAGCCACATTGCTCCTTGCCAATAGGATGTAGCATAGAGGGGTCTAAGCGTAATGCAATTAATTTACCAAATCATTTATGGTCGACATTAACTAAAGAAATCGGATGATAATTTTTACAAAATTTAGGGTCTCGGCCATCTTTCGGAATAAGACAGATGGGGGTATCCTCAAAGGTGCTGTCCGCCTTACCAGACGAGTAGAATGACTGAAAGAGAGTTAAAAGTTTGGATAATAAAAGATCAGAAAAGTGCAAATAAAATTAAACTGGAAAACCATCAGGACCGGGCGTTTTCCATTTAGTAAGGGATGTCAAAGCTACGGAAAGTTTGTGTAATGAGAGGTCAAATTCAAGGTCTGCAAAATTGAGAAGAGAGTTAGAAGGTTTAGGAAGTTTCTCGAAATAATTCTGAATAAGAGAAGGAGAAGGAGGAGATGCTGAGGTGTATAGCTGTTGATAAGAACAATTGAAATTGGTCAAGTATTTCCTTATCTTTATATAGTAGGGTATTATCAGAAGAGTAAATACACTCTATAAGAGTACGATCTTTACGGGATTTAAGATAGTTAGCTAAGAGTTTTCCTGGCTTATTACGACCACCATAATAACGAGCACTACTACGAAGGAGAGTTGAAGATGCATTGTCAGTGGTAAATTTATTAAATTCTAATTTAGCTCGCAAAAGATCTGGTGACATATATTTATCTGAAGAAGTATAGAATTTATGCTCCAAGACTTTTATGTGCGCAAGGAAGGATTTATGTTTCTGAATATATTGTTTCTTTTTCCTAGAAACAAAATCAATAATGAATCCCCTTGCAGTGGCTTTAAAGGAGTCCAGGAGGATATGAGGAGGAATAGTAGGGTCAGAATTAAAGAGAAAGAAGTCATTATTAAAAGAGCAAAAGAGGAAGTAAAGTTAGGGTTAGTGAGGAGGGCGCTATTAAAATGCCAACACGGTGGCTTGGGACGTGGCAGAAGTAAATCAAGATCTGTTACAATGGGAGCATGGTCCGAAATAACTATGGGTTTATTTATTTATTTATTTAGGTTTCTTGTAGAGCGCTAACAATCATCCCAAAGGGATATCACGGCGCTAAGTTTGCTAAAGTACGGGTGCAGTGGGCATCGTTGCTTGATTTAGTCGAAGTGGGGGAAAAGGAAAGTTTTTAGTTTTTTCCTAAATGCCAAGTGGCATTCTGTGAGTCGGAGGGCCACAGGCAGTTCGTTCCACTTCCTTGCTGCGATGTGGGAAAAGGCACGTTCGCCCATCCTGGCTCTTTTAACCCGGGGGATGCTAGCTAGCGCCGAAAGTTGAGAGCGGAGGTTTCTGGTGGGAGTGTAGAAGTGAATCCTGTTTCTCAGTATGAGAGGTCCTGTCTGATGCAGTGCTCTATGAGTGATGCATAACATTTTAAAAGTTGCTCTTTGCTTCATTGGCAGCCAGTGCAGATCACGCAGACAGTTTGAAGCCGAGCCGTATTTCCTTTTCATGCAGATGGCTTTGGCTGCTGCGTTCTGCACCAATTGAAGTTTGGTGAATAGGTACTCCGCCATGCCTACGAACAAGGAGTTTCCGTAGTCCAGCCTACTCATCAAGAGAGACTGAACTAGGATCCTTCTGCACTCTATTGGGACCCATGGAAAGACTCTTTTGAGCATTTTCAGGGTTGCAAAGCCTTTGCCGCATATAGTGGCTACATGAGTTTTCATGGAAAGGGAGGTGCCAATAGTTATTCCAAGGTTCTTCGCTGTTGATGTCGGGGCAGGAGGGATACCCAGGGCTTCCGGCCACCAGGTGTCGTTCCACAGTTCAGTATGGCCTCCGAACAACAGTATCTCTGATTTGTCTGCATTTAGCTTAAGATAGTGCTTGTGCATCCAGTCAGCCAAATCAGAGAGACAGTTTATAAGCCTGTCCTTGGGGTTATCCTCATCATCCAAAATTACAGTAAGTTGGGTGTCATCAGCATAGGAACAGATTTCAACACCCCATCTTCTGCCAACTTCAGCGAGGGAAGACACGAAAACATTAAACATGGTAGGGCTTAGCGAGGCCACTTGCGGGACCCCGTATTTGATAATCCGGCGAGGGGATGAGAAATTGCCCAGGTGCACTGATTGTGATCTTTCCGATAGGAAAGACCGCAGCCATCCCAGTGCTCTGTCCCTGATGCCCCTGGATGCCAAGGTTTCCAGGAGCAGATTGTGGGGGACAGTGTCGAATGCTGCCGAGAGGTCTAACAGAATTAGGGCAACTGTTTTCCCCTGGTCCACATGCATTCTGATGTTGTCAAGCACAGCAAGGAGAGTAGTTTCAGTGCTGTTGTTGGCCCTAAATCCTGTTTGTGTAATGTCTAGGAGGTTGTTTGTTTCGAGAAAACTGACCAGTTGCCTGTTGACCAGTTTCTCTAGGACTTTCGACAGATAGGGAAGTTGGGAGATGGGTCTATAGTTGGCCGGGTTGTTGATATCAAGACCTGCTTTTTTTAGAAGGGGGGTGACTGTGGCGTTCTTCCAGCTGGATGGAAATTCTGCTGTTTCTAGTGAATGATTCAGCACCTGGGTTACTGCAGGGCAAATCAGAGGAATGAGTTGCCGGAAAATATAGTGGGGGCAAGGGTCCAAGGGGGAGCCGGATTTAGTTTCGAGCATTGCTTTGCCTACTTCGTCTTCGGAGAATGGGCCGAAGCTAGTGCAGGGGGCATGGGAGGTGGGTGGCTCGTGTTCCTCCGGGAGGCCCGTCTCAGGATTGGGGAAGGAAGAATAGATCTTGTCTATCTTTTCACAAAATAAGTTGTTCATTTTGTCACAGCTGATTTGCGAGGGAACCAGATTAGATGATAAGCTGGGCGGGCAGCATAGCTCTTTGACAATTTTAAAGAGCTCTTTGGAGGAGTCTTTCTTCTCTAGAATTCTATTGGAAAAGTAGTCCTTTTTAGCCTTCCTAATGGCTTTAGTATATTGCGACAGTTCTTTTTTGTAAATTGACCTGGTCTCTTGGGATCTCGTTAGCCTCCATTTATGTTCAATAGAAGAAGATATTAAGTTTTGAGATAGAGATTGAGAGAGAAAAATGTAATCCAGTCAAGAGAAAGAGGCATGAGGAGGAGAGAAAAAGGAGTAATCCAAAGTATCTGGATGTGAGAGTCACCAAGAGTCAGTAAAACGTGATTGTAAAATAGTGTCAAGAAATTTTTTATGTGTTTTGTGAGGAATGAAACGGACTGTTGATTTACGATCAAGGAATAGATCAACAATCTGGTTACAATCTCCACCTAAAATGAACAACTCATCTTTATGTTGAATACATTTGTTTGTATTTAGAGGCCAAAAAGAACAGTCAGGGTGAGTAGAACCATAGACATTAAAAACAGTTAAGGGTATAGAATTAATAAGTAACTTAGTTAGTATCCATCTACCATCAGCGTCATTTTACTGCGACAAAACTCTACATTTTAATTTCTTATGACACAAAATGGCAACTCCATTCTTTTTGTTGTTGGAGGGGGAAAATAGGACCGTACCAACTAGGTTCCTCTTTAATTTAAGGGATTAAATTTCCGTAAGGTGAGTTTTCTGAAAAGGACTATATCAGGGAGAGGTGTGGTGCCGCGGCTAGGGTGACTGCTTCCGGAATCTGGGGATCACGGTTCGATCCCCGGCACCGGCGGCAGATAAGCCCAGCACCATGTGGCTCTGGGCAATGCTTGCTCAATCTTCCCGACGGCCCCCAGCTCCTAGAGACCCTAACGGGTGGTTGTGCGCTTTACAAATGTGGATTAATATTATTATAGGAGGCTAAATGTGAAAGTACTCTCGGCCATTTAATGGGGTTAATAAATCCTTTTACATTCCAGGAAATAACTCAGAATTTTCAAATAGTATAAAATCAATATTAACAAAAAGTGCAAACAAGGTTATATGTAACATACAGCCGAAAAATGAGAGAAGGAGTAGAAGGAAAGGAATATAACAAGCAACAGCAAAAAGAGGATAGGGGTGCAGGAAAGGAAAGAGAAAGGTATCTGCAGAAGGTTGAAAGATGAAATAGAAGAAGAGACAGTACATATCCAAAGGGATGACTGAAGATAACATACCTGAGGGGGACATACAAGAGGGAAGTGGGGCAATGGCGACACTCAACAAGACAAACTGGTCGAAGAGTGGGAGCCCAAACCGCACCAGGACAAAACTCGAAGGAAAAGACCCTCACGAGATGAGGGAAGGAACATCACGCACCTATGTAAAGATATAAAGAGGCAAATAACAAAAAGGAAAACAACATTAGGGATGTACATCATAATTAGTACAACAAACAAACACAAATAATAACGTTTGCGAAATTAGTTAAAGGCAAACTTGAATGCAAACACCATCAGGAGTGCTGTAAGAAGAAAGAAAGAAAACAGACAAATGTAAATGATGATTCACTTAACCACTAGGAGAAGTGGAGGTGTCCATGCCTTTGTTGGATTGGATATGAAAAAGGTTCTTAAGTTCTCCAGGGTCCTGAAAAGTCCGCGTTCGATTTTGGTGAGTGACCTTAAAAATACATGGGTGAAACAAGCCATATCTAGCTCCAAGAGATCGCAGAGGAGCACGAAGATTAAAAAACTATTTTCTTCTTGTTGCAGTAGCATTGAAAACATCTTGAGAAAGGAGCACTCTCTGACCTAGGCAGGATACTTGTCGCTTGGATCTTGCTGCCAAAAGGACTGAGAGAAGATCCGTAAATTTCAAGAAAAGAATGATTACTCCCCGTGTTTTTGTTGAAGCAGATGAACGAGGGCCAAGCCTGTGGGCTCTCTTGATACTGAGAGAAGTACTGGGTGGCATGTCTAGGAGTTTCGGAAGGAAAGAAGTGAAAAAAGTCACAGGATCATTCCCCTCCAAGGATTAAGGTAAACCGTAAATACAGAGGTTATTCCTCCTATTCCTGTTTTCTAAATCCTCAGTATGTTGCTGGAGAGCCTGGACCGACATTTCCAGAGAGGAGATGCGTTGAGAGTTGGTTTGTATCTCCGAAACCTGTTGTTCTACACATGTAACCCTATTGTCCATAGACGACCAATTTTCCTTTAAAAATTGCATTTCCTTGTTAGTTTCCTCTACAAATGGACGCAAGGCGCTTATTTCCTCTAAAAGTAACTCCATAGAGATAGGAGAGGGTGGCTAGTCTGGAAAAGGAGGGTCATACTTTTAGCGCTTAGTCGAAGTGGTTGGAGGAGAAGACTTGTTTGAAGAAGACTACGATGAGGAACTTGAGACTGAGGAGGATGCCACTTGGAGATTCTTAGAGGGCACAAAAAAAACTTTGGTTTATGCAGTTTGCCCATAGAAGGTCATAATTCCAAATGTGAGGTAAACAGAATGTTAAACTGCGAAACAGTGTAATAGGTAGTGAAATAGCTGGCTATTTGTCAAGCCGTGAACGTGGACAGGGAGACCTGGCAGCAAATGCTAGAAATGTTAGAAAAATCAAGATAGCACTGAAGATTAATGCAAGAGACAAACACAGTCAATAATACAAATTCTTCAGGTAATTCTGGTTGATCTGCTGTCGCACTGTATATGGAGTCATATAAGAATAAGGTATGACATAACCAGATCAAAATATATTGAAGAAAAACTCCTGTGAAAAGCCATCATGTAACATTTCAGTCATTTAAAGAGGCATGTACCAATCTGGAGAAGGTTACACATAATGTCCATGAAGTAAGTAGTCAACATGGATGTAACTTATTCCTCAGTAGCCACTCTGAGCAACTAAAAATGTCCCAGACGCTAAATAGTTAAGCCTGAGGGGGATTGCCCATTATAAAGTAAATTGAGGAGACAAGCAGAACAAAAACATCGAAATTGAGAAGTTGTGGGCAAAAGCATTCATCACATTTCCAAGCATTCAGCACATTTTCCAAGTATGAGGCAGGCGCTGTAGCAGTGGAAGCTAACATGAGCCACAGGGAGGCCAGCTTAAGGAAGCGAGTCGTCTGGAGGCAGCGCTGAGCTCCGTAAGGAGAACGTGGGTAAACAAAATTGCGGGAGCCGCAGGCTCGCAGACACGGCCTCTCCAAAAGCTGATGAAGCGCTGTGCGGCTGACGTCAAAAAGGTGCTCACCCGGTGCAGCTCACATTCACGTTTAAGAAGACTACAAGTTCATGCGAAGAAACGCTGTGGGAGCGCAGATGAGGCTCCGTGACCGATCCGGTGCGGCGGAGCAACACCCTCAAGCAGCCATCTTGCATGGCGCCGTAGCCACGCCCGTCACAAATTCTTTAATCGCTGGATCATGTTCTAACAAATGCCAGTGTCTATTAAGTACAAATAGAAAAGCACAGGACCTAATTCATAGCTGAACCAGGGTAAAAAGCGAGAACAAACAGAATGACTCTGTGGTACTCTTTTGTTATCCAAAGAATCTCTATTAAACTGTTCATGTTTTGACCCTAAAAACAATTAACACAGGTCTCTTAGAGACACGAACGTGCTGTCTGGCACAGCACCTCCAACCAGTGTACATCATGCCTGTGCTGGGGTGGTCATTCTTGGTTGGGCTCTGGAGCCCCACTTATTGCAGTATGGAAAGTAAATTCCTATCTGGATCCCATGTGGTTGTCACCATGCAGTGACATCCCGCCTGTATACATGTATCACTGTAAATATTGCACAGCACTGCACCTGTAGGCACTGCGCCGTCTGCACAAATTTTGTTTTTATGTGACATTTCATCCCTATTTTGGAGAATAAATGGAGTAAAATGTTAAGAAAGACTGGATAACAACAGAGTCCTGCGGAACCATTCTGTTTGTTCTTGTTCAGTGGCTATTAAGTCTGTGGTTCAGCCTGCCTGCCTATCTCTCACGTGTAGTGATGAATCTTATAGGGTTCTTTGTGTGCCTATTTTTATCCTTTAATAATAATTCACTGTCCAGGCAAAATGCTCTCTCATCCACCTTTTGTATTAATGAGCAGTCATATCTTCTTGTAAAAAATCTCTTTTTTACATCGATACAGGTCTCACTCAATTCATTATTATCACTGCAATTCCCCCTAGCTCAAAACATCTCCCCCATAGTAATGGCTATTATTTGTGGGTGTGGATGTGAACTTGCAGCATGTAAAATTGAGTTATATGACATCTCTTGCAAAACATTCTAATTTACAAAGTATTACCAAAAACATACAGTTCAATATCCAAAAATGCAGTGCTTTTCTTACTATGCGTAAATGTAAAGCTCATGCTTTTGTCATTATTATTCAAATATGTATCACAAACATATGGTTCATCTTCAGTACCAGTCCAAATGTACAAGATATCATCAATACATCTGCCCCAGTAGTTGATTTTGTACTCCAATTGGAACCACCAGAATCTCCAACTTGTTGACCCTGGAACCACTCCATTAAGAAGTTTGTGTACGAGGTTGCATATCTGGAACCCTTAGAAGTCCCCTGTAACTGCTGGTACCAAACCCCATTATGTAGAAAAGTGTTTTTATATAGTATATTTAGTCAAATATATGAGCATAGGTGTCTACTCCATATAATCTGCTGGTCTCTTATTTAAAAAGCACATCAGTGCCTCTAGACCCAAATCATGGGTGATATTATTATGCATAGTTAATTAAAACCAGCGGAAAACGTTTTACAAAAAAGTTTTAAAATATCTTAAATATGTGTTCATTGTGATCATCATTAAAAAGCATACACTAAAAGACCCAGTCTGATTGTCCAGGAGCCTTTATCTTAAGGCGGGGCAGCATATTCCCTTGAGTCCTGTTGGCCGCCTATTTGTTGCCTATGTCAATGATCGAAAGGTTTTTTTTGACAGATTTTGCTCGATCTTTGCAAGGAACTTAACATATCTGCAGTTCAGTATCGTATTCAAAGGATTCAGGCAGGCGAGCACCGCTTGCCTTCTAGTGCGAGTCCCTAGCTGCTTGAGCTTGTCCTTTAAAAGCTGTTGGCGGGCTGGCCGTAGCTCTTCGCAAAGACAGGTCATGTGAAGTATGTCGCCCTTATCTATGTTGCAAAACGGACAAACTTCGTGGCCGTTGCTCCTGAGCCATGGTGGAAGATGCTCTCTACTAGGCAAAACCCCTAGTCTGTGTTTCAAGAACTTCAATTTTGTGGCCTTAGGATAACCCTGACTGAAGTATGATTGTGGTGTCAGCGATTTATACGAGTTTAATGTCATCCATGCATGGTTTCTTTTGGCGAATGTGGCCTTATCCTCTAGTAAGGATAGAGATTTTACGGTTTTCCAGACTAGTTTTTTTAATGGGTTATGCCCAAGTTGCATGTCCCAGATTGCAGTTAGATTGGTGGCCCCCAGGGCTGCCTTCAGGTAAGATCTTGCCTGAGATATGTCCCGGCTTTGAATGTCTTGCCATAGCGGCGAATTTAGAGTGTTGGTAGTAGCCAAGCGAAGTTTGTGGCAGCAAATGATATAAGCTCCCTGTCTAGCAAGAACTTGTTTTTGCAATCCAAATTCCAGCCTAAGTTGGGCAGGCGATATGTAGGATGGGAGCGAGAACATCGTTCTGTAGGCTTTTGTCTGGATTGTATCCAGGTTCTTAGAGTCTCTCCCACGTAGTGCCTCGCTGCCATAGCAGATAGAAGGGAGTAGATGGCCTGGATAACTTTCAGATAAGGGGTTAAAATTGGCCCCATCAGTTGATTGGCTATATTTTTTAGTGTGACGGCAATGCAAGCCCCTCTCCTTTTTGCTTCCTGCTTTTGCTGTGCAAATGTACCATCTCTGTCAAAGATGACTCCCAGATATTTGTAGACAAATGCTGACTCTATTTTTTGGCCACCTAGGGCCCATGACTTCTGGAGTTTCTTATTGATGGTAATCAACATGGTGCGTGTCTTGCTCAGATTTATTTTTAGATTGTTTTCCGTGGCATAGCTGTGCATTTGGGTCAGAAGCTGCTGGAGGCCGATGTAAGTATGGCTGAGTAGCACAACGTCATCCGCGTACAGCAGATTACTCAGAGTTTTCCCTCCCAACCTCGGGGAATGGGAGTTGCATGTGTTCAGTGAACCTGATAGATCCGCCATAAACAGATTAAACAATATTGGGGCAAGCACGCACCCTTGCTTGAGGCCTTTGGTGGTACGAACTTTAGATGACAGATGTGTGCCGCCTCCTAGCTTCACCTGCACCCAGGTATCAGAGTGAAGAAGCTTCAGCATGCTTAGAATCGGCTGCGGTATTCCCCATTGTGCCAGTTTCCCCCAGAGTCTGCCTCTCTCAATGTTATCAAACGCTGCACTAAAATCGATGTAGGAAATGTGCAGCTGCAGTTTTTTTGTTTTTGCTGCATCGATCATTAGAGAGATGGCCAGAATGTTGGTAGCTGTTCCAGTATTTTGCCCCAGTAGTTGATTTTGTACTTCAATTGGAACCACCAGGATCTCCAACTTGTTGACTCTGGAACCACTCCATAAAGAGGTTTGTGTATGAGGTTGCATATCTGGAACCCTTAGAAGTCCCCTGTAACTGCTGGTACCAAACCCCATTATATAGAAAAGTGTTTTTATATAGTATATTTAGTCAAATATATGAGCATAGGTGTCTACTCCATATAATCTGCTGGTCTCTTATTTAAAAAGCACCTCAGTGCCTCTAGACCCAAATCATGGGTGATATTAGAATATTGGGATGCCACAACCAGGGTAACTAAGGTCATATCATCAAACCACACAACAGTGTTCTTCAATTTCATTACATGCCTAATGTCTTGTGTATACGATGATGAATTGACCAGATATGGTCTCAGAAATACATTAACATATGGGCTTTCAAAATATGTTGATGTATTTCTTAGACCATATTTAATCAATTTACCATCATACCCAGAGCTAACTTGTTTCATCACAACTTAATGGATGGTGATTCATTCCTTTGTTTCCCTGCTTTTCATTGTCCTGAATGCTGTTGGAGGCTCAAGGCTAGTGAAAGATTAAATAAAAGTAGCCACAGGTGTAGGTTGTGCATGCAGACCTTTGTTGGGGATTCCATTGAATTTTGATTGGCCATCCTCCTTCCGTAGCCATCACCCAGCCTCCTCATCTCCTATTGTATTAGGCACATCAGAGGGGTGTATTGGTCCAAACTAGTATATTAGAGATGTGAAGGGGGGGTAAGACAGGCCACCATGAGCCCATGCTGGGTGGCTTTCAGCTGTGAATAGCTAGTGTCATTTGTCATTATATGTCTAAGGTGTTCTTTTCATTAGCTGATCTGAGCCTCAACATCCAAATCTCAGGCAAGCTGTATGCACCATCTGATTCTGGGCTTCCAGAGGAGAGGGATGGTGTATTTTTGGTGTGGAGTCACAGCCAATAGTCCAATATGCCTCGCCTCAGAATCACCCATCAGAGCTGATGCACATCCTATTGGTAATATCATGCCCAAAATATGAATGGGACCAACAAATCCCTTTGAGGAGGGGGAGGTGCCTACATAAAACTGCTAGTCTGGAGGGATTTTTCACTGTGATAGAGTTCTGTCCCTTAGTAGCAAAAATCCTGATTTGGAGAAGGTTGATATCTCCCAAACGCATTGATACTCAATGTGCCCAACTCAGTGACACGCATATGAGCAAAATTGAAGGAGTGGGTGAGACATTTGGAAGCTGAAGATTGGTGTGACACTATGATGGCTCCCACACTATTATGATTTCCTCCAGACTTCGGCTAGTCCAGGCGTATTATTTGCAGAGTAACTACTGAGCCCGCAGTCACCTCCACAGAGCACACCTCCTTTGAAGTCAAACATGCTTCAGGTGTCCATGTGCTCCCAGTAGATTTCTATCATATGGTCTGGACTTGTCCTGTTATTGTGAGTTATTGGACTGCAATTGCTGAAGAACTGTCAGAGGTGATGGGATGGGAGATAGAATTCTCATCAAAGTCGCTCCTCCTCTGCATCTTTGAGGGAGTGGGAGGCACGAGGACTGACCAAGTGTTGTGGGGAGTGAGCAGTATGGTGGCAAAAAGAGACATTGCTGGTAGATGGAAATCTTCCAGTCCACCCTTTGCTTTCTCAATGGCGTTGTGGTGTGGACTAGTGTGCTCAGCAAGAAAAAACAGTGTTGTAGGTCGCTCTACGAAACACGCAAAGATCTGGAGTAAATGGTGGAATCACTTTGGGTTGGGCTTGTTGTGACAAGTGTTTGGGAAATTTCCTCTGATGTGTTTATGGGGTATTAGATGCTTTGTTTGTAATGAGGTTGTTATACTTCTTTACTGTTAACCAGCGACAGCTGGACATGGTGGACATTTTATTATCACATAAAACAATAAAGTTGGTTATAAAAAATCATGGCTAGGTACTGATCAAGTGCAACCAGAGTACTGCAGTGGGGGCTTAAAACATTTTGTGCTATTTTCCTTTGAAAATATAAAAAATCATATCTCTTGTTCCCCTCATTGGATTTTTGTTACTTTGGCGTCATTTTGTTCATTAAACTATCGGTATTTTTATAAATTGGAATGGGGTGTTATAGTGTTGGGTTTTTAACTGTCTAGCTGATTTGGTACTTTTTAATGCTTTACACATTTCTTAAGCCTGTCTACTCTATCTTTCTTAAGTTGAGCCTGCCCATCTGTTCTGTGCCGCAGCTACTACGGTTTGTGCTCAGTTATAAATTACTAAAACTTCATTGGCCCTAACAAGATACTAACATTATTACTTGTGGTAGGCTCCCATTCACCCCCAATTCATAACCCACTTTCTCACATTGGTGTTCAGAGCTGAAATCCAGAACTTGGATTTCCCAGTACTACTCAGCTATCAAGATGAATATTAAAAAGTCCTAAATTGTACTGAAAGCAAAAATAGAGTTTTTATTTCAATTGTCATCAGGTCTTCAATTGTGTCAGTCTTGATTCTTCCAAATTATTTATGATTCCAATTTGTATACCTTTTAAATGTCTATGGGAACATGGAGTTGGATCTGACTACGTTGACAACTCCAACAGTGGTGGAGATGAAGGCCCTATGCAGAGAAAGGGAATTAAAGTTGGGCCAGAATGCGAGGAGGGTAGATTATGAAAGGACCCTCAAGGCCTGGGAAGAAATATGACATGCACAGAACCCCTCTATGGATGAAGCAATGGAAACAGCGGAGGAGAATGAAGGGGTAGGGCACCCGATGTCCCAAAACAGATTTTTTGGTATACCATCCAGGTCTGGAAGTGAAGCAGATTCTGCCAGCTTAATCCCTTCTTAAATGATTATCCACCAGTTCAAGCTCAGTAACAAGCCATCAGCAAGAGAGCTGCAAGCCAAGCTGGAAGCAATGGCGGAGGAGAAGAAAAGCGCTCCAGAGGAAAAGAGAATGGCCTTGGAGTAGATGAAGGCCATCTTAGAACTTCTGGGGTGTGTAGAAGATGGTAAGAGAAATTCTGAGGTGTCTACTTGTGGTCCACACACCCCTCACTTGTCCAAGGGTACTGTGACTATTTGAGCAGGGGATAATATTGACCAATGGTTTGCTTCCTAAGAAATAACACAGAGAATGCGCAGGGTGGGTCATCAGCAATGGGAGTCTTACTGGGGGAGTTAGGGCCAACACCAATGTCTCAACACTCCTGACTCTAGAAGAGGGGGTAGATGACACAAACAATCACATGAAGAATGCCTTTGTGCAGAAGTTTGGTCTCACCCCTAAAGAAAGCCAGAAGAAATTAGGGGGCGCACACAATGACACAATAATCATGAGTTGCATTTGTAGATGTTTCAATATAAGCATTAGAAGGCTAGGTAAAAGGCAATACGGTCACTGCTTATGATGGGCACTATAATCTGATTATGAAGATGTACATCATAATATAATATAAGATGGCGACTTGTGCTGCCTTGTGTTACTCCAGATTTGCCAAGCAATGCTGTGCACACAAGGTGGCCTTGCATTGCTTGGTAAATCTAACTTAGGTATTGTGTTGCCCTCGCAACACTCTGTGTGATGCAAGTATTGTTTTGCTCTTGCGACACTCTTTCTTAACCTGACCTGTCTGTCTTTTGTAAAAGGTTCTGTCACCCATTTATTCGCTGTCACGGGCCTCCGCGTGGGTATAGCAGGGTCTGTCTCACTGCACACATGCAATGTTACTGAAACACAAATACTGGTTTAGATTAATGGCTAAAGACCACGTGTGGTCCATTCCCCTTTGTTGTATAGTCTCTGGCCTGGCTTGGCCTGGCCAGAGGAAGTAAATGGTGTGGTTTCCAGGTCACGGTAGCACACCAAGGCAG
The DNA here is from genome assembly GCF_964263255.1 of Lissotriton vulgaris. Classification (NCBI taxonomy): domain Eukaryota; kingdom Metazoa; phylum Chordata; class Amphibia; order Caudata; family Salamandridae; genus Lissotriton; species Lissotriton vulgaris. The sequence continues at coordinate 1,329,988,560 of NC_141696.1, read as the reverse complement.
TGCTAAGATCAGGCACGTAACAACCTGGGGAAAAACGGGCTTTAGCCCCCCCCCCTCAGCCTACCAGCCTGACCTTCAAGTAGGGCGACCACAAGTGCATACATTTCACGGACCGTCCGTGATTTGGACCTCAGGTTCGTTTTTCGTGACCTTTTACGGACGACTAAAGTCCGTAATTTTGGGCATTGCGAGGAACAGCACTGTTCCCCTGCGAGAAGCCTCAACTCCCAGATGGGGCAGCCTTGCACTCTTCCCCTGAATACAAGAGCAGAGCCACCCCACCCATTGTCATTCTGTATGCGCTGATTGTCACACATAGAATGACAATGGGCTGGTCTGGGCTGTTAAAGCATGTGGTGGGCCTCCTCCTGCCTCGGTCTAGGGCAGAGCATTCTGTTTTAACCATACATAAAGAAAAATGTTTCACCTCACGAAATGAAAGAAATGTATAGAGTCCAGTTCATGTAAAGAAGCCAGCGAAAGAAGTTAAGAAGAAGTGGTTATAGTTGTTTACATACAACAAAGCCATTGTTGCTGCTTTTTTAAGTCTCGCCTATGCAGCGCATACGTTGTCTCTTCGAGAGATGCTGTATACAGTATAGCCGGAGAAGATCCGCCCACTATTTGGCCATAAATTTGGGCTGCAATGATACATTCAGCATTTTCATTGGTTTGTGCCTTCTTAGTCCCGCCTGCTGATTGCCATGGCGTCATCTTTGCTCTTCCGAGGCTATCAGTCCTTTAACTCGTAAAACAGTTTTGTTTCCCTGTCTCTCCCCATTCCCTCCTGCAGTCCGTGAAATGAAATGAAATGAAATGAAATTTGGGTTTTCTATAGCTCATGGCTGCCCGTGAGCGTCCCAGCGCTGAGATTGCAGAACCTCTGGGGGTGGAGGCCGGTGGTAGGGAGGAAAGTTATTGCGGAAAGAGATGCGTTTTAAGAAGCTTCCGAAATTTCATATGATTAGTTTGGGAACGAAGATGAGATGGCAGAGCATTCCAGGTGGTAGCCGCTGTAACCGAGAAGCGACGTCCTCCAGTTCGGGCTTTTCTGATTCTATGGACTGTGGCCAGATGATCTTGGGCTGAGCGTAGGGGCCTGTTGGGTCTATATGGGAAGATCATAGCTTTTAGCATTGGAGGCCCTTGATTTTGCATAACTTTATGAGTGGTACAAAGGGCCTTAAATTTGACCCTTTCGCGGATCGGCAGCCAATGTAGTGCCTTAAGGGCAGGTTTGGCTGAGTCTCTACGGGAGGTCCCTGTGAGGATCCTTGCCGCAGCATTCTGTGTTCTTTGAAGAATGTTGATCGTAGATTCTGGGGCAGCCAGAAAGAGAGCATTGCAATAGTCCAGTCTTGATAAGACTAGACCTTGAACGAGCAATTTCTGTGAGGGACCCGGAAGTAATGGGAGGATCTTTCTGGTGGAACGCAGTAACCCCACACATGTACCAGCTGTTTTTTTTGCTTGCGTTTTCAGGGATAGGTCTTGTTCAAGCAAAAACCCAGACTTTTTAATTCAGTCTTGGGTTGTGGGAGGGGGCCTAAGCATGCTGGCCACATGGCAGAGGGAAGAGATGATATTTTGTTTCCCAACAGCATGAGCTCAGTTTTCGAGCCATTGAGCTTGAGCCTTGAGGTGGACATCCAAGCATGAATTCCTTCTAAACAGTCATGGAGATTTATGAGCTTGTCCTCTTCCAGTGAGAATGATACGATCATTTGGGTGTCGTCAGCATATGTGACTGCTTTTATCCCAAAAGGGGAGACCACATCTTCCAGGGGGGCCATGTATGTATTAAAAAGTGTAGGGCTCAATGAAGAGCCCTGGGGGACCCCACACTGGAGAGGGAGGATGTCGGATCGCACATTCCCTTCGCAGACCTGAAATGGTTTGTCTATAAGAAACGATGCGAGCCAGCTAAGGGCTGTGCCCCTCACTCCCAAACTGAAGAGGCGCTTAATCAGAGTTTTGTGATCCACCGTGTCGAATGCAGCGCTTAGATCCAGGAGGATCAGTAACACTGATCCTCCGGAATCCAAGATGCATCTGGCCTCTTCAACCACTTTCAGGAGGGCTGTCTCAGTCCCTTGACCAGGACGGAAGCCTGTCTGTGTGGGGCGAAGAAGATTGTTGGTTTCAAGGAAGGCAGACAATTGCTAGTTGACCACCTTCTCTGCAATCTTACTTAGGCCTGGTAGGAGGGAAATTGGGCGGAGGTTAGTCAGATCTGCGGGGTCCATACCAGGTTTTTTCTGTAAAGCCTTAACAATGGCGTGTTTCCAATTGGGGGGGACCACTCCTTGGTTGAGAGAGGCATTGATAAGGCTGGTGGCCAGATGCGAGATGGTAGATCCGACTTGTTTAAGGATGCGAATGGGTGCTGGGTCGTTAGGGGAGCCACTTTTCAAGTCGGAGAGGGCTTTCAGAAAGTCGTCATTAGACAATTGGTTGAAGCTGTCTAGAGTTGGACTAGTGACGAGGGCTGGTGGAACGGCCAGGGGGTTGTAATCGATTAAAGGTGGAAGTGACTGTAAAATATTAGTGATTTTATTTTGAAAAAAACAAGCTACTTGGTTGCATCTGGCAACTGTGGGTTGTTGATTTGAGGGGGGATTGGGTATTTTGAGGAGCTCTTTGACTATTTTATAAGTCTCACGAGAAGAATTGGAGGCAGCTTTGATTTTTTTATCAAAGAAGGAGGCTTGTGCTGCTTTTCGCGCAGCTTTATATGTCCTCATCGCTAATTTGTATTCTTCCTTGATGATAGGGTCCCATTTTTTTCTCCATTTGCGCTCATGAATTTTGCAGATTTTCCTTAGGTTCCTGAGTTCCTGTGAGTACCATGGTGATTTGAAGGTGGTACTTTTTTTCTTTAGGTCTGTCTTGGGAGCGACTATATCCAGGGTGGAGGTGAGCCAATTGGTAAAGTTATCGTCGGCTATCACGGGGTCAGGGTCTGCAAAAGGAGTAGAGCTTATTAACTCCTGTGTCCAGCATTCGAAAGATATTCTGGACCATGGTCTGTCACGTTCTCTTGGAATTGGCATGTGGCCAGTATTTATGATGGTTTGCCACATAAAAGGGATGAGAAAGTGATCGGACCAAGGGAGAGGGAGTGAGGGGCGAGCTTCAATTATTGTGAAATTGGCAAAGAGAGGGTCCAGAAGGTGACCCTTGGGATGAGTTGCCTCTGAGTTAATCAGGTGAAGGTCAAGTACTTTTAGATCTGAGATAAGATCCACAGCAGTTTTATTTGTACTGTCCTCAAAGTGTAGATTTAAATCACCAAGCAGGATGAAATTGGGGGTTAAGGTACAAGAGGAGGTATTGGTTTCCAGTAGTGAGTTAACAAAGTTACCTGTGCTCCCCGGAGGACGGTATATCAAAATACCTGAAAGGGATTTGTTGGGGGTTAATTGGAGTGAAAAATGAGCACTTTCACAGTCCTCAATTCCTCCTTCTTGTAGCCTGCATGTGAAGGAATTTCTGTAGATAATCGCTAGGCCGCCTCCTATACCCTTTATTCTGTTCTGGTGATGAATGAGGTAATCCTTGGGTAGCATGCTCACAATGTCAGCTTCTGAGTGAGGCGTCAGCCAAGTTTCCGTGAGAAATAAAATATCTAATTGTAGATCTTGGATAAGTATTTTAATCTCTAGCGCATGCTTAACAGCCGATCGGCAGTTCAGTAGAGCCAGACTAAGGCTGTTGGCTGTCTGGGGAGTGAGTGTCTCAGGAGATTCGTCATGAAAATGATTGGAGGGATAGGAATTGGGGGTGAGGCTGCCGAGCAGAATTGTAAAAGGTAGTCCTGTGAGTGTCTGATTCGGTACCCGTGCGAAACGGGCATAGTGGGTGGCCCTGTGCCCGGCCTGGCCCGGACGGGCCCAGACGGGCTTGCCTCTGGCGCGCCTCCGGCGCGCCATCGGCGCGCCCGCTGCGCGGACGGGGGACGGCTCCATTTTGTAGTGGGTTGGGCCCAAATCGCCCAGCCACTAGAGCGCTGTCCAGGCCCCGATTCAAGATGGTGGCCGTGGATTCTAGCCTCGAGGAAGTAGGTATTTAGGACCGATAGGCTAGGGAAAGGCTTTGCGCATTGGAATTAAATCTCCAAATGAGAGCGCTTCAATTCTATAGTCAGGGGCAGCGTGCAGGGTATTTTACAAACACAAAACAGTTTACACGATAAAATCAATGAGTCGATTTGTATTTAAAAGAGCGCTAAGCTAAGAAAGTGCAGTGCTTTAAAATAACAATTAAATCTGATGTCAGCAAGGTTAACCTCCCGGCTTCCGCCTCAGGAGTGTGGTGCAATCGATCTGAATAGATTGCGCTGCTTGGCTCTTTTGTAGTGGGTTGGGCCCAAATTGCCCAGCCACTAGAGCGCTGTCCAGGCCCCGATTCAAGATGGCGGCCGTGGATTCTAGCCTCGAGGAAGTAGGTATTTAGGACCGATAGGCTAGGGAAAGGCTTTGCGCATTGGAATTAAATCTCCAAATGAGAGCGCTTCAATTCCGTAACTTTTGTACCACAACCACCCCCATCCCTTCCTGTTTGCGCCTTCTTTCATGCCGGCACCTGCATTTAAAATGCAATAGGTGTCGGGTAAATCCGAGTCCTTTTGCATTTTCAATGCTTGTTTGTCATGGGATTGGTGAATGAATTTGCCCTCTTTGCCTCGCATGCGGGCGATGCCTTACATCATATGCATGCGCAACAAAACAGTGCCGTTTTCTAACAGATGTTGGTTCAATGATGTCAGTCCTCAGGAACACACACACAGGGGCAATTGCTGAACTTCGCACAATATGATGAACAGCCTACAATAATGAATGTGTCTGTGGGGAGCTTGCTTTCTTTTTCGGGTCTGTGCTGAGGATACCCAGCAGCTTAGCAGCTCAGAGGCCTCAGCAGACGTTGTCCTGCACTGTCGATAATGACAGCCTCACGGTTAAGATTTCTTCGAGGAATCCGTGCCCTGAGGAGGCAACTCTGTCTCCCAAGTCTGTGAGGAGGAGGTTTCCTCTCACTGGACCATGGAGAAACAAACAACCCAACTGTCTTCTCTGGGCAGAGGCAACCTCTACTTCGGCCGTACCTGTAAGGAGGCAGGTGCTCCATTACTCTGTCTGCAAAGGCAACAGGTATGTGCAGAGGCAGCTCACCCACCCCTCTCCCCTCTCTACCGGGTCTGCGCTGAGACATCTTCCTCTGCTGTCTGGTGTGTGCAGAGGCTATGGCCACCATTACTGTTGTGGTACACACGCAGCCTCTTGGGGCGCACCAGTAGGTGGGGGGAAGCACTAACCCAGACACCAAAGTAGTGTGATAAAGGCCGCTTTATTGGAATCAGGTACACCCTGAACAAAACCCACCTGGCCTGTGCCGAACAAAAATAATGCTCACTAAATAAAAACTGCCTGACAGCCCCCCACCCCCACCCCTAAAGGTATCCCCAACATTGCAACCGAAAAACAAACATCCAATCAGCAATCTACCCCCCTACCCACCAACTGCAATGACCTCAGTGACCTCAATAACCTCAACCCCCACCTACCGATACAGCCCCAGGCCTCCAGCAAATACCCCCCTTTCTTCTTAGGAAAGCGCCACCAAGTACCAGCACCTGTTCCAGCGACATCACAACTCCTGACACCCTACCGTCCCAGTGTACCATCATCCAACAAAGCCCCTCCCAACAAGCCAAAACCCACGGGAAAGGCCCCTGGAAACAACCCCCCACCCCGCAGGAAAAACAGGGAGGGAGGGCGGGACAACATTTTTTAACTGTACACCCGGCTGCTGTGTCACTGCACCACAAACGGTGGGCAGTGACACAAAATGTCTGAGTCCGCCCTCCTAATGGTCATCGAGAAGTCCAGGAAAATGCTTGATCAGGAAGGATCAGTGGCAGTGATCCTCCTTGATCTCAGCGCGGCGTTCGACATGGTCAGTCACAACACCTTACTGAACCGTCTCTCGGATGTCGGCATAGTGGACAAGGCCTGGCTCTGGTTAAAATCTTTTTGGAGCAACAGGTCGTTCCAAGTGTTTGATGGACAGACAGTGTCTTCCAGCATGCCCCTGAAGTGCGGAGTCCCCCAGGGCTCCTCTTTAAGCCCCGCGCTTTTTAATATCTACATGAGGCCACTGGCTGAGGTAGTTTGTCCGTATGGAGTCAAGATCATATCCTATGCGGACGTCACCCAGTTGGTGGTTTCATTAGCGCAGGAGGCTAATCAGCCACTTTCAGTTGGACTAACAAAATGCTTGGAGGAGGTGAAGGCCTGGATGACCCTGTCATCGTTAAAACTCAATGGTGACAAAACGGAGCTCATGCTCCTGGGCCCTGCAGATCCTACTTTCTTCAACTCAGTGTGGCCCACCTGTCTAGGCCCCCCCCGGCTCCAAAGGATAACATCAAAAGCCTTGGGGTATGGCTGGACAGGAGTCTCTCACTCAACACCCAGGCCACAAAGCTCTCAGCTACCTGCTTTGGACTGCTCAGGATACTGAAGAAAGTTCTTCCTTTGCTAACCATGGAGGCAAAGCAGGTAGCCATACAGGGTCTGATACAGCCACGTCTAGATTCCAATAACGCCCTCTATTTGGGTGCACCAGAATACACCCTAAAGAGACTGCAGCTGGTACAAAACTGCGCTGCCCGCACTCTGCTGCAGATCCCACGCAGACTGTCAGTCAAAGCGGGACTGACCAGCCTGCATTGGCTCCCAGTGCGTAAGAGAGTCACTTTTAAGGCAATGTGTATTGCTCACCAGGCCTTCTGGGACTCAGGACCTCTAATTACTCATAATCTAGTAAGTCAGTACCGTCCAGGTAGAGATCTTCGATCTAGCCAGGCTTTCATGGCAACAGTCCCAAGAATCAAAAAGACAAGGTCGGGTGGAAGGATGTTTGCCTACAATGCCGCCAAGATCTGGAATTCCCTCCCTGTTCACCTCAGTTCCAACCCTAACCTCTCCTCCTTTCGTAAACAATTAAAAACACACTTGTTCAATTCTTCTCAATAAAACTCAGTTCTCCTTCCTTTTTTCTTGGTCTGCAACCTCACTCACCTAAACCAACAGGTTCCTTTAGCACTTGGACGCCTCAGGGCAGCAATCGCGCTGTTACAAATCCACTTTCATTCATTCATTCATTCATTACATACCTGACAAGTCCAAAAGCAGCCCAAAGGGACCCCAACCAGCCCACCCAGCCCAAACCAGCCCAAACGGTGGCAAGCCCGCAGTGCTCTCCTAACCCCCACCACCCCTACTGCCCCAAACTTCCCGGGGGCAAGCCTCCCGCTGGTCGGCTGCCCCCCAAATCCCCATTGGGGCACACCAGTAGGTGGGGGGGAGCACTAACACAGACACCAAAGTAGTGTGGTAAAGGCCGCTTTATTGGAATCAGGTGCACCCTGAACAAAACCCACCTGGCCTGTGCCGACCAAAACTAATGCTCACTAAATAAAAACTGCCTGACAGTCCCCCACCCCTAATGGTATCCCCAACATTGCAACCGAAATACAAACATCCACTCAGCAACCTACCCCCATACCCACCAACTGCAATGACCTCAGTGACCTCAATGACCTCAACCCCCACCTACCGATACAGCCCCAGGCCTCCTACAAATACCCCCCTTTCTTCTTAGGAAAGCGCCACTCGAAAGACGATTACGACTTTTAACCCCCCCCTAGGACTCCTGCCTCCTGGGATACCTGAGCACCCCCATAGCTCCATCCAACGCCTCCTTCAACTGCACTATGTACAATTCCATTCCATACCTAGAGAGGTGAACCCCATCCTCCCAGAAAAAATACACCGCTCCTTAGCTCAACTCCGGGTGTTCCATCCTACCTGCCCCTTCTTTGGCACAGAATTCCCTCATCTCCCTGTTAATCTTCCTCCGAGCCCTGTCAATAGGACCTGGGCGCATAGCTCCCCTCCACACCCGCCTGGGGATAAACTCGGACCAGATCACGTAACAGCCCGCCCATTGCTTTTTAATTTCCTTCAGGTCCCTCTTCATTTGTTTGAGCAATGCCAGCCCCTTACACTGCACCAGGTCATTTTCACCCAGATGAATCACCACCACATCCGGGCACACCCCCCCCCGACCACCGTATTCAACAAAGGCAACAACTCCTGCCAATGCCTACCCCCTTTTCCCCACCAGTGACAACAATACAATCCTTCATCCAATCCCAAATTGAGTTTCTGATGTCTGTCCCACTCCGCCTGTTCTGCCCGCTTGACAAATGAGTGTCCCACAACATTCAACACTGCCACCTCCGGCCCCGCCACAGCACCTGTAAAGACACACATATCAGAAGTCGAAAATCAATGCAAAAATCCCCCATCTGCCTCCCGCATCCTCACGGATGTCCAGTAACAGTCTGCCTTCCACCTACCCAGCCTCTGTATCTCCATCCTCCCCCACCCCCTTTGTGCCGACTCCGTCGCCACCCCGATCCGGAAAGAATGCGTCCCGAAAGCCAGTGGGTCCTCACCCATGTACCGCAGGGCGTGCCGCAGAACCCACAACGCCTAAGCCGCCGTCACTCTGTCACCGCCTCCTCGACCAAACACCTCCCCCTCTTTCTCGCAACAGCTCGCCATCAGCCTCCTCCCCCACGCTGCGGGACATACCCCCTCCCGACCGCCTGGGCCCAACACCACCCAAGTCCGTCTTAGAGCGACGCAAATGCACCGCCACCTCCCGCGTTCGCAACTCCACATCTTCCCACAACAACCCCTGCCCCCCTCTGGCGTCCTCCAACTCCGACACTCGGAACGCTCCAAAGAACAGCCAGGACATCAGGGTAAAAAACAACACCGCCTCGCCCCCGTCCCTCCACACAGCTGGCAGCGCACCACTGACCCCCTATAGTAAAGCCACCGTGATGGGACGTCGCAACCGCACCTTTGCACCCCTCTCCCTCGCCCACCCCTCCAGCAGCCGGGTCCCCAGTTCCCCCGCCGACGGGGGGTATCTCTACCACAGCTTCCCCATGAACGCCACCACCGACAACTTGCCCGCAATCGTCACCCGCGATAGACCCTTGTCCATAAGCGCCAACATGAACCTCACCACCTGCTCCTCGCGCTGCCACCGGTCCCCTCGCCTTACCACGCCAGTCAGCCGGAATTCCTCCCAAGCTTGATCGTACGCCTTCCATGTAGACACTGCTACCGACGCCTTCACCAGCTGAAAGACCCGGCCTCGCCCACCGACCACAGTTCTTCCGGTACCGGCGTCCTGACCTCCTCCGCCACCGTGGCAAGCCAATGGAACCTCTCCCACTGTGACCGAGACAAAGCATCCGCAATGTCTTTGTCCACCCCTGGTATGTGCCGCGCCTGAAGCAGGATGTCATTCTCCAAGCAATGCAACACAAACACCCTCATCAACTTCAACACCTGCGGGTCCCGTACCGACTGCCTGTTCACCACCTGCATGACGGCCATGTTCTCCACCCGAAACAACACTCGCTTGTGCGCCAAGTCCCCTGACCACACCGTGACCGCCACCACCAATGGGAACAATTCCAAAAATGCAATGCTCCGCCCACTGCTCAGCGCACCATTTGCCATCCCAGTACAGACCGAAACCTCCGCCGCCCGCCGCATCAGAGTACATGGTGACGTCCCACTCCCAGTCCTCCGCCGGTGCCATGGGCACTCCATTGAAACGTTCCAGGAATGCCCGCCACATGCACAGATCCTCCTTCATCCCCACCGACAAGCTCACATTGTGATGAGGCATGGTCAAACCAGACAACGCCAAACCCAAGTGCCGGCAGAACGTTCGGCCCGCCCGCACCACTCGACAGGCAAAATTCAAATGACCCAACAGCACCTGCACTTCCTTCACCGTCACCTTCCTTTTTGCCAGCATTCCATCCACTAAGGCCAGCATCGCTGACCTCTTGTCCTCCGGTAGGCGTGCTTCCATGGCGACCGAGTCGAGCTCAATACCGAGAAAGGACAACACCGTACTGGGACCGTACGTCTTCTCTGGCGCCAGCGGAACACCAAAATCCCCCATCAACCCGGCCAAACCGTCCAGCTGCCGCTGGCAGTCCGCCGCTCCGGGCCGCCCCACCAGGAAAAAGTCATCCTGGTAGTGCGTCACTGACTCCACGCTTGTGCGCCTGGAAAAAACCCACTGCAGGAAAGAACTGAAGCGCTCGAATAATGCGCACGAAATGGAGCACCCCATAGGCAGCGCCTTGTCCACAAAGATGAGACCCTCAAACTGAATCCCCAGCAACTAGTGATCTGCCGGGTGGACCGGGAGTAGTCAGAAAGCCGACTTGACATCGCATTTTGCCATCAGTGCGCCCTTCCCCGCCGCCGAGACGAGCCTCTGCGCCACGTCCACCGATGAGTAGGTTACCGACGACAAGTCTGCCGAAATGTAGGCATTCACCGACTCCCCCTCTGGCCAAGACAGGTGTTGTATCAGCCGGAATTGCCCCTCCTCTTTCTTGGGCACAACCCTGATTGGGGAGATGATCAAGCAAGGCATCAGTGGCTCCGTGAACGGGCCCGCCATCTTACCCTCCCTGACCTCTTTGAACATCTTCTCCTGCACGATGCTCTTGTGCGCGTTCACTGACTTCAGATTGTCCGCCCAGCGAGCAATCCGAGGGCCCTCATAGCCCAACCAAAAACCCTCCCAAAAACCTCGACGCAGCACCGCAGCATCCTCCGCCCGCGGATATGCCGCCAACCAGGGCTCCATCCGCTCTATCCTAACCGGCGTACGAGCCTTTGCCCAAAGCTCCAGCTCCCCCCTCTGCCTCCCCCCCTCCCAACACCCTGCCCCCCCTGGATTGAGCACTTCCTTGTGCGGGCTGCTGTCCCGGTGGGCCACCGAGCCCCCAGCAATGCAGCACTGGGTGACGCCGCCCGCATTTCGAGCACTCGTGCCAGAAACGGCACTTCGCCCGCCCGCACGCTCCTCTATTGAAGTCTCAGCAAGCCCCGACCGTGGGCTGGCTGCTAGACTGCCCCTGCCCCACCCCCCCACGGGTGGGGCAGGCTGCAAAGGGGGGCGGCACCAGCGGCAAACCGCTGGCTGTATAGATGGTGCGGCCGAACTTGGCCCCGCCCATCATCTGCTGGTACAAGTCTGAATCCAGCTCCCCCCATTGCACCTCCGGGTCAGCTGCCATGCGCGCCCGGAACTCCTCGTCATAGTGTGACCACGCAAACCCGCCATAGGTCACCTGCGCTCTCCGCACCACATCCATGTATTTGAAAAGCGCGACGGACCGGTCCGGAAACTTCTCACAATGCACACTCGCGTATATGAGGAAAGCCACTGACCATTTGTGAAACGTCAACAGCACCTTAGGGCGCCTAGCTAACTCCTGCTCCTTCTCTTTCGACCCCTCCTTGGACATCAACTCCCTGTGGAGAAGCTTAAGAACGTCAACGTACTTCCCTTTCCATATATTCTCCTTCGTTGCCAACGGAAGGTGCGCCCCCAGCGGCTTAGTCAGCCCCATGTACGGCAACTTACGCACCGGCAAAACACAACACTCCTTCCCCCCACCTGCCGTGTCTTTTACGCCGACCGCCGCCGACCCGCCACATGCACCTGACCCGTCGCCACCAGCCGCCGCGCCGTCCGTGCCCACTCCTGCGTCCTGTACGTACCGTCCCCGCACAAGCTGCCATCCGTCTTTCCCCCCGCTCCAGTCCCCACCGAGACCTGCACACAACGCCGCTTGCAACTCCCCGCTCCGTCTCCCACCTTACCTGGCGTCGATGTCAGCGTCCTTGCCGGATCCCGCCGCCTAACCAGTGGAGCTGAGGGGGCCGTCACTCTCGGTGCATCTCGCCTTGCTGGAACCTGTAATACACTGCCAACAACATTACTCGCCCCCCCCCCTTCCTCCTCAGACTCCCTATCACCAACATCCACACACCCCCGGCCACCCCCTGGGGATTCCAGCCGGCTCAACCCCGCCCTCTCCCTACACACCCGCATCAAGTCAACCAAATCCACGCCCCCAAGCCGTTCCGCCACGCTTGCACCAAAAGCAGAAGTATGTGCGTCCACCCTCACCCCCCTACCCCCGGCGCCCGTAGCGACCCTTTGGGGGGGCGGCGGAGATGTCTCCCGCCTCCATTCGTTGTGGTCACTTGCTAGGTCCCTCGCTGGAGATCGGCCGCCCGCACCAGACAGAGCTGGCCCATCCTCTCGGTGGTGTGGAGCCTCATGCTGCTCACCCGAGCGCCTCGCTAACAGCTCCTGCCAAGGAAAAAAGGTGGAGTCCAGCATGCCAGGGTGGAAAAACCCGCCTTCCCCCCCACGCACCCCCCTTCCCCCCACGCCACCACTCCCCGATCCCCACGGCGCCCCCTGCCCCCAACGCGCCGAGTGACTGCCGCGCCGCAACGGGATCCCCCTTCCCATTCCCAGCTCACCGGCCCTCCCCACCCCCCAAACCCCCAACTGGGCCCGCACCCCCTCCGCGCCCCCCCTTTCCCTCCCGCCACACCCCCGCTTCCCCACCTGCCTCTGCCACTCCCCCCGGGCCACCACTCCCACTCCCTCCCGCCCCTTCCCTGCTACCCCAGCCGTCCCCCCACTCCACCCAGGCCCATCATTCCCCCCCGCCGCTCCCCCACTTCCCCACCCATCTCTGCCACTCCCCCCCCGGCACGCCACTCCCGCCCACCTGTCCCCCCACCACCCCTCCCCCGCAGCGCCCACCCCAGTGACGGAGATCTGCTTGGGCCCACCACGCCCCCTCCCTCCTCTTGACCACCATGAGCCCCAATCCAGCTCCGTGTCCCCCCTCCCCCTGCACCTCCTCCACCTCCGATTCCTCAATCAACAGAGGGGTGCCGGGCCCCCCAGCGTCTTCTCCCCTCCCTGCCTGTAGCCCCCCCATGCTCTACTCGCTGTAATACTGCTTCACCCCCCGCGTCCCACCCCCCGGCAGCCCCAGCACCTCCCCCTGCCCCCAGACCCACCCCCCACCCACCGTACCCCCCTCCAATGCCATCACCTGATCCCTAGTGCCTGCCCCCACCCCTCCATGCCCTCCCAACCCCGTACCGTTCTCATGGGCCGTCCTCTCACCCCCATCCCCCCCAGACGCCTCCCCCCTCCCTCCCACCCCCTCCACAAAAGCCAGAGCCTGTTTCTTCCATCTCCGCCCGGCCCTCCCAGCCCCTCTTTGCGCCTGCCCCCGCGGCGCCGCATCAACGCGCTACCTCCACCCCTCCCTCCTCCTCCCTCCTCCGCCCCCCCCTCCTGCCCTTCAGAGCAGGCCGCTGCGCTGTTGGCAGCGCACCGCGGCGGCCTTACCTGGAGATCGGGCCGCACTAAGTCCATGTGGCCCGCCTCTCCCAACAACCGCAAGGCCTCGGCCCCCCTGGGGTCTTGTAAAACCGCCATACTGCCATAAATACCGCCGCACTTCACTCTGCTACCGCCGACACTGCCGCCTGACACCAGCCTCTCCAGCCCGCCGTGCACACCTCAGGCCTATCAACAAAATGTTTTAACTGTACACCCGGCGGCTGTGTCACAGCACCACAAACAGTTGGCAGTGACATAAAATGTCTGGTTATATACCTGACAAGCCCAAAAGCAGCCCAAAGGGAGCCCAACCAGCCCACCCAGCCAAAACCAGCCTAAAACTACGGCAAGCCCGCAGTGATCTCCTGACCCCCCCCCCCCTACTGCCCCAAACTTCGGGGGGGGGCAAGCCTCCCGCTGGTCGGCTGCCCCCCCAAATCCCCATTCCACGCCCGGGAGGAGGTGGGGGAAACCCCTGCTGCCATGACTGTACAGAGGTGGCTGAGCACCCACCCCGCCAAGTTTGTGTAAAAGCAGCCCCCGCTGCCAGGATTGTGCAAAAGCTGCCTGCCTCAGCTGTCAGCACTGGAGCTGCGAAACATCTATGTTGCAAGCACCCACTGCTTCTCTCCAGCAAGTTTTTTGTGTTAGCTCACGTGGCTGGTGACAAACGGCTGTGCATGTCCCTTCATTTGAAGCGCAAAATAACAGCATGGCTTTTCTTTCCTCTGTGTCTGCTATTCACTGTAAGCATTTATTCATTTTTCTTTGATTTCTAATTGTTGTTACACCCCTTTTTCTATACATTTAATTTCCCATTCAGTCTCATACCTTCCTTTTTCTCTTACACACCCTCATCAACGCAATTGCGTTTAAATGCTTTGTGGCAATGAGACTCACGTCTGAGGTCTGTCGTTCAGTCTCAAGTGCCGCATTGCAGTACCTGTGAAAGCACAGAGGAGGTCATACAAAATAAGACCCAATGTGGATATGTGATCTGTGACATCTCAGTGCGCAGTGGGGTCGCATATAATCTCGATACACACGGGTCTACCGCCACAGGAGTTGTTTGCTGTTACAATGATCGGGCCACCTTCACAAGTTTCAAAACTAGTCGCTATTCACTGGGAAGGCAATAAAAGTAAAAAAAACACGAGTTAAAAATGAAAATCTCAGGGCACCTACGTGTCCTCCTGTAGCATCACAATGCCCAAACGGAACACATATTACCACAATGTCCGGGGGAGCCGAGTCAAATCTGAAAGCACAGTGGGGGTCCTACGAAATAAGACACAAAGTGGATGTGTAATTTGTGACATCACAGTGAGCAGTGGGGTCGCATATAATCTCGATACACACGGGGTCTACCGGCACAGGAGTTGTTTGCTGTCACTATGATTGGGCCACCTTCACAAGTTTCACAACTAGTCGCTATTCACTGGGAAGGCCATAAAGCTGTTTTTTTTTTAAACGAGTTAAAGATTACAATCTCAGGGCACCCAGGTGTCCTCCTGTAGCATCACAATGCACAAACGGATCACATTTCACCACAATGTCCGGGGAAGCCTAGTGAAATCTGAAAGCACAGAGGGGGTCCTACAAAATAAGGCACAATGTGGATGTGTGATTTGTGACATCACAGTGCGCAGTGGGGTCGCATATAAGCATGGGCGAATTTTGCGAATCTCGCGTTCGCGAATTTTGTGGATTTGCGAACTCGCAATCCGCAAAATCCGCGAATTCTCACGAATTTGCGGATTTTTTTTGTGTGTTCGCGCGGGTTTCTGCCAGTTCGCGAGGGTTTTGTACAATTTTGCAAACGCGAACTTACCTGTCGGGTCGCAAGTTTTGCGAACTTGTTGTTTCTACGTGTCCTGCCTGTTTGGGACACTCTTCTTCATCATGCCACCCTCTGGCCCACCCATGCCACCCTCTGTTTCATCACAGCACCCTCTGGTTGTCCAGTGTACATTATTGTGGCAAAGCAAAGCACACCTTCCCTGCCTCAAGTGACCTGAATTAATTTGGGGCTGATTAATGTGTCACAGAATATTTTTTTAGCTGGCTACTGCTTCCTTAGTGCTTCCTGATTAGTGATCTTTTGCACTTGCTAAGTGCTTTCATTGTTGCAAAATTAGTTACAACACCTGCCCTGCCCCAACTGACAATAATGAATTAGGGGCTGATTAATGTGTCACTGGATTTGAACTTCCAGCCTGGCTCCTGCTTGTCTCCCTTAGCTGTAATTCAGGACCTTTGTGGCATATGTGTAACTATTCTGAGGGTCAGAGCAGGGTCACATAATAGTTGCAAGTAGGCAACTGAACTCTGGAGGGGCCCCTCAGGAAGCACTACAGGAAATGGCTACTAATGATGAGCTTGAACTTTTGAACCTGGTAAGTAGTTTCAGTTTTGCTAAGATCGTATTTCTGCAATTTAGCGCTTATTCGCGGGGCGCAAAGTTGAACTGGGAAGCCGCGAACTCACGCGAACAGTGCGAGCAAGCCATAAAATCCGCTGCTCGCGGATTTGCGGATTTTGCGGGAAATTCGCGAATCTCGCGGATTGCGAATTTACCGAAAATCCGCAAAATCCGCGAGCGGAACGGATTTTCCGCCCATACTTAGTCGCATATAATCTCAATAGACACGGGTCTACCGGCACAGGAGTTGTTTGCTGTTACAATGATCAGGCCACCTTCACAAGTTTCACAACTAGTTGCTATTCACTACAAAAAATTTCTGAATACTTTTTGCTTTGGCACATCATTATATGTATTTTTGTTGCTAACCTGTGTAAGTCCACCTACGTACCTCCTCCATGTGCTTCTGCCCACACAGAGATGGGTCCATAGAGATGGTCTTCCACATGACACCATAATTAATATGTTATTCAAATGTTGAATAGTGAGTGATATGACCATGAAGGCCCTGATTCTATATTAAAAACACAGCTTTGGACTTTACCATTTCCAGCTGAAAGGCAATATTTCTCTCCATGTGTTCCCATACCTGGAGTGCCACACAGTTTGATGCTCACTTTCCTTCCATATTAAAGAACAGTAGATGTTTCAGCACCCAGGCTAATATGCTACATTGCTTAATACATATAAGGTCCCAAAGGCGAGACCGATTGCATTGAAAATGCTTGTTATTTTATGCAACTAACAACCATTGACAAAGTCAATAGTCCTGGCTTGTTGTAGGTGTGATGTATTATATATCTGGATGCAATATTAGAAGTAGCAGAATACCAGTCGGGCGGCACAATATGCTAAGCACAGATTTTTAGCTACTGTGTTTTAAGCCACCCCCTTAATTACATTAGACATGATCTTTGGAGAGACCCCCAAGTTTTTTCAACTCACTTAAAGCCCTGGAAACAACACCATGTAACAGTCACCTCGGGTCCCAGCACTGGGTATTATGCATAACTCATGACTCCCAAGTTTTCAGATTGCCTGTGTGCAGGGATATAGTGAACCTTCCCCCACCCCACCACTTGCTTTAGGAACTACAGCAAGGGTGAAGTTGTTGATGGGCCTCTTCTACCTGCAACTCTTCTGACAAAGGCTCAGCTCATAATTAAGTGAAGGAATGGGTAAATGGTTGGATGGATTAGAGAAGGGGTGAATGGATGAGTAAAAGGGTGAGTGGAAGGATGCATGAGAGAAAGGGTAAATAAATAGATGTATGGGTGGAATTGTGAATGGATGGGGGAAAGGTTGCATGGATGGGTAAAAGGGTGGATGGATTTCTAAAAAAGTGGATGGATGAGTGAAAGAATGGATAGATGAGTACAAAAGTGGATGGTGGGGGAGTGAATGGGTAGATGGATTATTGAAATGATGGAGCAGTTGATGAATTGATAAATTAAAGGGTGAATGGATGGATGGATGAGTGGGAGGGTGAATGTAAGGATGGATGAGTGAGTGGAAGAGAGGGTAGATGGGCAAAATGATGGATGGTTGAGTGAAAGGGTGGATGGATAAGATAAGGATGGGTGGATGAGTGATACAGTCAATGGATGGATTCATGAGAGGATGAGTGGATGGATTGTTGGATGGATGGATGAGTGAAAGGATGGCAGAGTGAAAGGGGAATGAAGAGAGAAAGGGAGGATGGATAGATGATTGACAGGATGGATGGGTAAATGGGTGTATGGATGAATGAAAAGAAGGGTATAAGGATTGATGAGTGAAAGAATGCAAAGATGAGTGAAAGGGGTTAAGAGCTGGAAGAAAGGATGGATGAGTGAAATGGTGAATGAATGGACAAATGGCCAAATGAGTGAATGGATGGATGGATGATGAGTAGTTGAAAGGATGGCTGGATGGGTATGAGGGTAAATGGTTGGATGGATGAAAGTATGGATGGATGATGGATGAATAAGTGAGAAGGTGGATGGTGGATGAGTGTAATGATTGATGGAAGGATAGATGATGGATAGGTTTGGAAAGGTTGAATAGGTTTGGATATGGATGGGCACACAGCTGGAAGGACAGAATGAATGGAGAAAAGACTGAATAATGGATGAATGAATTAATGAATGGATGGATGGCACACCCCTGGGTGATTCAACCCCCTCCCAATCCCAAACCGACACATGACTTCAGGCACCAAGCGTGGAATTCAGGCTTGAAATGCTACTTCTGCCAGCCAAAAAGCTGAAACGAATTCCTTGTACGGACCTGTGGTACCACAAGAGTTCCACTGTGTGTGCCACGTAAAACAGCGCAAGCCACTCCCACATACCTCGATGCAATGAGAGATTCATGCGGGCACTGCTCTGTGCAGCCCTCTGCGGGGAAAGGCAGGCAAGACAACATAAACTTCACTTGCAGACAACAGCACTGATGTGACTCGAGTCCCCTTCACCAGACGTTTATTTCTTTTAAAATGTTGCTCCCCTAAGCATATTACGCCTGGGGCAACCACCCCTGTGGCCCCACCCATGCTACGGTACTGCCCACTAGTTTAGATGACATCTGACTCTTACACCTTGCAGCCCTCAATGTCTTAAGTAACATTTCCTATACATTGTCTTTCACATTTATGAATCATGTCTCTATATAGTATGTGTGTGATGTAACACAGTCAGACACTCTGCGATACATACGTCAGATGAGTAGCTCTCATTTCGATTTAGATGCCACGCAAAGCCACCTTGGTTGGCTTTGAGTGGCCTCATAAATCATGACTAAGACGATGCAGCGCAAATCGTTGCATCGCCTTACTTTGCGCCCCGGAGGCGTTCTATGGGTATTGCAGTGGATTTTCCAACGCAACACTAATGGACTTTGACGCTGCTCCAGATTTACAAAGTCATGTAAACCTGGGGAAGGACAAAACCGTGCGCTTAACAAGATGACGCCTAACGAGGAGAAATATATTCGTTTCTCCTCATTGTTTCCTCTTTCTATGTGTGCTACATTCTGCAGCACACATATAAAAAGGAAAACACTTATTAGCATTGTTTTGTGCAGGAATGTGCCCCTTCCTGCACAGAAACAATCCTGCGTGCAACTGAGGCTCCCTTTTATCACGGTGCAAGGGTGCCTGCGTTTACACTAGGCTTCAGAAATGGCACCAGCTCAGGGTGAAAGGACAGGAATGCACCATATTGCAAAAATATGATGCATTCCTGACCTTACTTTGGCATAGGGCAGAACAGTAAGGTGTCTAGTTGCACTGCCCTATGCCAAAATCCGGTAAATAAACCACCAAGAGGCAAGCCGTTTGTCATGTGCACCCTAAATATGGCCTAGATTCTTATTATTCATGTAGAAGCATTATAGACTATTAAATCAAGTGCAAGATGTTTTTTAGACAGTGCTCACGTATTTCAAGGTGCTGCCATGTGTGATAATAAAGGGGAGGTATGGTGAAATTACATTTTGCATAGGATGACACCATTTAGTCAAGCGAGAAAGCTGTGATTGAACTCAGTTTTTCTGGTTTCGCATTGTGAATTTCAGACACGAGATGGCTATTACTTTCTCCTGTTTTATATCACATGTCAATGCTTTGTTTTTAATTCTTGCTGCATGAGAGAAGATTGGCAGTGGCAGTGAAAAGCCTCAAGCAAACTTGGCTCTTTTTGATCTTAAGGGTCTAAGAGGACCGCAGGTGCGCTAGAGCAAGGCATCTGTTTCGAGCCTGGCTTGAACCTTCAGTCACTCAACTAACTCTAAAGTCCACCAGGCATGGATCTGAGCTTGAATTCCCAACAAAGGCATCTTACCTTTTCATCCTGGGATGATAAAATAGCTAACCCAACCTGCAAAACTATAAAATATCCTATAGCCTGTGTAATGTAGAACACAAATCTATATATTTAACTTAAAAATGTTAAGCAAATGTTAGCAATGCTAAGTTTCCAATGTGTTGTATTGACCACCTGGACCTGCTTCCGGACGGTCGCTCCACCAGGTTCCTCCTGTGCTTCCCTGGTATCGTTTTCTGCGCACTGTTCACTATTCTGCCGCTGCCTAACATTGTAGCGCCTCACCTGCATAGCGCTTTTAGTAATTACCTGCATAGCGCTTTTAGTTATTACCTGCCTCTCGCAACGCGACCTCGCTCAGCTTCTGACTTGACTATTGGCTTGTATTATATTCTGTAACTGTGCTGATAGTGTTTATTTCACCAGCGCTTGGGCTCGAATTGCGCTTACTGCTGACTCGCTGCATATTTGTTATCAGTGCTACCCCTGCCTGCCTTCCCTCGGACCCTCCATTTTGCTGTTGTTGTTCTCCCCTGACCCGCCCCTCAGCCACACTACCGCCTCCCTGCTGCCCCTCCCACCCACGGTCATCGAGCCTTCCTCTCTCACAGCCTAACTGTGACCACCTGGACCTGCTTCCGGACGGTCGCTCCACCAGGTTCCTCCTGTGCTTCCCTGGTATCGTTTTCTGCGCACTGTTCACTATTCTGCCGCTGCCTAACATTGTAGCGCCTCACCTGCATAGCGCTTTTAGTAATTACCTGCATAGCGCTTTTAGTTATTACCTGCCTCTCGCAACGCGACCTCGCTCAGCTTCTGACTTGACTATTGGCTTGTATTATATTCTGTAACTGTGCTGATAGTGTTTATTTCACCAGCGCTTGGGCTCGAATTGCGCTTACTGCTGACTCGCTGCATTTTTGTTATCAGTGCTACCCCTGCCTGCCTTCCCTCGGACCCTCCATTTTGCTGTTGTTGTTCTCCCCTGACCCGCCCCTCAGCCACACTACCGCCTCCCTGCTGCCCCTCCCACCCACGGTCATCGAGCCTTCCTCTCTCACAGCCTAACTGTGACCACCTGGACCTGCTTCCGGACGGTCGCTCCACCAGGTTCCTCCTGTGCTTCCCTGGTATCGTTTTCTGCGCACTGTTCACTATTCTGCCGCTGCCTAACATTGTAGCGCCTCACCTGCATAGCGCTTTTAGTAATTACCTGCATAGCGCTTTTAGTTATTACCTGCCTCTCGCAACGCGACCTCGCTCAGCTTCTGACTTGACTATTGGCTTGTATTATATTCTGTAACTGTGCTGATAGTGTTTATTTCACCAGCGCTTGGGCTCGAATTGCGCTTACTGCTGACTCGCTGCATTTTTGTTATCAGTGCTACCCCTGCCTGCCTTCCCTCGGACCCTCCATTTTGCTGTTGTTGTTCTCCCCTGACCCGCCCCTCAGCCACACTACCGCCTCCCTGCTGCCCCTCCCACGCTCCTCCCCCTCCACCATCCATTTATGGCCAATGGTCCCACGCGCTTCGGCCGCGCCGAAGGTGCGCCAAAGGTAAGCCCGTCTACGCCCGTCCGCGCCTGGACCGCGCCCAGCGCCAGACCCCCTGCCCCTCGCGCTACCCAGCCCTCCCGCATTACCTACGATGCCGCCACCCTCCTAGCCCTTAACCCCGGTCGCGCCCCCAACTGCGTCCAAGCCGCTCCTGGACGCACCCATGGACCTTTCTCATGCTACTCCTGCAAATTCAGCGGCACCGACAACATCTCCGCTACGACCACAACACAGACTCCCGACCCCAACCACCTAGAATGCATCCTTCTCAACACCCGCTCGGTCCACAGGCACGCCATTGACCTTTGGAACCTACTAGACACCATCTCTCCTGACGTCGCCTTCCTAACGGAAACATGGATGAACGCTTCCTCCGCCCCTGACATCGCCATCGCTATCCCTGATGACTATAAGATCACACGCAAAGACCGCACCGACCATACAGGAGGAGGAATCGCTATCGTCCATAAGAAATCAATCCGCATCTCAACCAGCTCTGACACCAACCTCGCTAACTCCGAACACCTTCACTTCCAGATCCACATCGACCCCAAAACCACACTCAGAGGCACCCTCCTTTACAGGCCACCAGGACCCCGCGCACAATTTAGTGAAGACATCACGGACTTCATCACTCCACACGCGCTCCCCTCCGAGGATTACATCCTTCTGGGAGACCTCAACTTTCACCTTGAAAAGAACAACGACCGCAACACCACCACCCTCTTGGACAACCTCGCCAACCTCGGACTTAAACAACTGGTCACTTCCCCCACCCACATCGCAGGTCACACACTCGACCCCATCTTCACCTCCAGCAACCATGTCTCCTTCAGCCACACTACGGATCTCCTCTGGACTGACCACAGCTGCGTTCACTTCACCTACAACAAGCCGAAACCCATCATCCACCTCCAACCAACTCTACAAAGAAACTGGAACAAAATCACCACGGAGCAGATCTCCACATCGCTCCTTCAAACCTCCCCAGCCCTCTCTTCTAACGCCAACGAAGCCGCCTCCAACCTCACCCTTTGGTTATCCAACACCGCCGACACCTTAGCACCACTGAAAAAACGTCAACACAAACTTGGCATCAAGAAGGCCTCATGGTTCAACGATGACCTCAAGAAGTCCAAGAAACTCTGCCGCTCCCTTGAAAAGGCCTGGAAAAAAGACCCATCCACCAGCACCAAGGACGCCTTCAAAAGCGCCATCCGCACTCACCACCAACTGATCCGAAAAGCCAAGAAAACAGCATTCAAGGATCGACTTGACAACAACGCCCACAACAGCAAGGAACTTTTCAACATCGTCAAGGAATTTTCCAACCCCTCGGCCAACTCCAACGACATCACCCCCTCTCAAACCCTCTGCGATTCCCTAGCCTCTTTTTTCCACAACAAGATTGCTGACATCCACAACAGCTTTGACAACCAACCCGGAAGCCAACCCACCCTACCATCAGCTGACCATCTTCCCCCCGTTAACACCCTAATAGCCTGGAACCCAATCTCCACTGAGGACACCATCCGCCTGATGAATTCCATCCACTCTGGATCCCCCACAGACCCATGCCCTCACCACATCTTCAACAAAGCAGACTCCGTCATAGCTCCGCACCTCCGAGACGTCATCAACTGCTCCTTCAATTCCGCTACCTTCCCAGAAGACTGGAAACACGCTGAACTCACCGCCCTTCTGAAAAAACCAACAGCAGACCCCACCGAACTCAAAAACTACCGCCCCATCTCGCTTCTTCCATTCCCGGCCAAAGTCATCGAGAAAGCTGTCAACAACCAGCTCGCCGCCTTCCTCGAAGCCAACAAATCACTCGACCCCTCACAATCTGGCTTCCGAGCCAAACACAGCACTGAGACCGCCCTCATCGCAGCAACAGACGACATTCGAACTCTACTGGACAATGGAGACACAGTCGCCCTCATCCTCCTCGACCTCTCTGCAGCCTTCGACACAGTCTGCCACAGCACCCTTTTACAACGCCTCAGAAACATCGGAATCCAAGGAAAGGCACTGGAATGGATCACCTCGTTCCTCACCGGAAGAACCCAGAGAGTCCGCCTCCCACCATTCAAGTCCGAGGCCTCTGAAATCATCTGCGGCGTACCACAAGGATCCTCACTCAGTCCCACCCTCTTCAACGTATACATGAGCCCCCTCGCGGCCATCGCCCGCCAACACAACCTCAACATCATCTCTTACGCGGATGACACTCAACTGATCCTATCTCTCACCAAGGACCCCAGCACCGCCAAAACTAACCTACACGAAGGAATGAAAGAAGTCGCCGAATGGATGAAACAAAGCCGTCTGAAACTGAACTCAGACAAAACAGAAGTCCTCATCTTAGGTAAATCCCCTTCTGCATGGGACGACTCCTGGTGGCCGGAAGCCCTCGGAAATGCACCCATCCCGACAGACCACGCACGGAACCTTGGCGTCATCCTGGATTCTTCACTCTCAATGAACAGACAAGTCAGCGCCGTATCCTCTTCCTGCTTTAACATTCTTCGCATGCTCAGAAAAACATTTCGCTGGATCCCCTCCGAAACAAGGAAAACAGTCACCCACGCTCTAGTCACGAGCCGACTGGACTATGGAAACACCCTCTACGCAGGTACCACCGCTAAACTCCAGAAGAAACTACAACGAATCCAAAACGCCTCAGCCAGGCTCATATTAGACATCCCACGCAACGAACACATCTCTGGTCACCTTAAAGACCTCCACTGGCTACCCGTCAATAAGAGGATTACTTTCCGTCTGCTTACCCACGCACACAAATCACTCTACGACATCGGACCAGATTGCCTCAACTCTCGACTGTCCTTCTACACCCCCTCCCGCCAACTTCGCTCTTCCAGCCAAGCCTTCGCCACTGTACCTCGCATCAACAAGACCACCATGGGAGGCAGATCCTTCTCATACCTGGCTGCCAAAACATGGAACTCACTCCCCGCTTACCTTCGCCTCACCCAGAATCACCTAGCGTTCAGAAAGCAGCTTAAAACGTGGATATTTGACAAATAATCCTCCTCCCCTTCCTAAGCGCCTTGAAACCCTCTGGGTATGTAGTGCGCTATATAAATTTTATGACTTGACTTGACTTGACAAAACCCCTGTTAGAAATTGGATTTCTGGTTGGCTAAGGCTTGCGCCAAAGCCAGGCAGAAACCACCACTCCAGTCAGGGCAAAGGAGTTACACGCCAAAGATAACCCCTGCTCGCCCCCTTGGTAGCTTGGCACGAGCAGTCAGGCTTATCCCGGAGGCAATGTGTAAAGCATTTGGACAACACCTACACACCAGCAACACACAAGGCCCACCACAAAAGCAACTCCACACAAGGTTATAGCAAAAATAGCCTTTGAATTATCAGAAACACATTAGAATAGTAATCACACAATGTACACAGTGCCAACTGGCACCAGGCAATATTTACAGGGGATTATGTACACATGACAGGGCCTATCGGGCCACAGTCAGAACCTTCGCAAAGTGAACTAGCAGATGTATAACATGTGGTAAATGTAGAACACAACCAGTAAATACTGGTAAATTTGGAAACTTAGCATGAGATCCTGTAACGTAAAACAGAGGAGGCATAAATCACCTTGCGCCTGAATCACCTGAGGCATAAAACTACATTAGACCCAAACCTTATTAGCATCGCACATTAGGCACCAACCTCCTACATAAAAGCACATTAGGCAAGAATCATGGTGCATAAACACATTAGGTAATAATCATCATAAACACAGTGCGCCCCAATCAGGGGCACACAACCTGGACCTGGCCCCAGGCCAACTGGCCTCTCACAGGGCTCCAACGCCCTATGTCCAACAATGTCAGGGCTGGCTGCAAAAGCAGCAAAGTAAAGTGTGCAAAACTATCCTAAATGTGGCAGCTGCCCACTAATTGCTGAGCAGCTGGGAAAATGAGCACGGGCACTATGTGCATGGGAGTCCCGCTCTGGGACTCTGAAAATCAACTATGCCCCAAACGTTGCAGCGGCCCGCTCCTGCGGCGCCGCTGTGTCAAACATCAAAGACTGGCACTTACAGTGTCTGTGGAGCCCTACTCGGGGACTCGCAACTTGAAACTGGCCCCAAAGCACTGCAGCTGCCTGCGTTCTCGCAGGACAGCTGGGGGAGCCACAAAACAGGCAGTGGCACTTCTTGTGCCTAACGAACCCGGTGCCCCTGCAGGTCTCCTCTGGGAAAGCGGGAAATGAGGCAAGAATGCCCCCAAGGTGCAGCTCTACCCACTGTCAAGCGGAAAAGAAAACTGACCACATGCCCGGCAATGTTTCCACAACTCCTGGCCTGCGGCCGTGACTTCCAAGGCAGAGATGCAGGGTGGGCACCCGCGGAATACACAGTAATGCGGGGTGGCACCCGCTCGCAAATATGCAACTAAAACGGCAAATATATGGGGTGGGCGCCCGCAGTATGCACAGCAATGCGGGGTGGGCACCCGTGGAATACACTGCAATGCGGGGTGGCACTCGCTTGTCAGCAACAGCAAAGGCGGGGTAGGCTCACATGCAGTATCGCTCAATACAGCGGGGTGGGCGCCCGCTTCCCCAAACAAAGAGTGACGGAATGCGGGGGAATCTCCACGCCGGGGATTCCCTTCTAAAATGTTTGCAGCTCCGTGCTGCAGCCAAGAATAGAAGCCCTGCTCCTCATCAGCAGAGAGCAAAGAGCTCTTTAAAAATGAAAGCCACAAACTCCTAAGGCGCTAGAATCAAAGTCCAGGGGAAGCCCTTCTTGAAGAAAGGGGCAAGGGTTGGACCCAGGCAGGCCTGCTCACAGGGCCCTCCAGCAGGGAGGCAGTCCCTAGTGGTGGTTCCTCCTAGAGCCCAGAAGCAGCAGCAGGCCCCCCTCAAGTCAGGAACAGCATAACCTTTTCATGGGATCACAGCCCCTTCTTTATACACCCTTCTCCTTTGTGTCACAGCACTGGGCTTGGGGATACCAGTCAGAACTGGTTTGGGGGAGCATTGGAGCACTTCGTTTTGCTCAGCTCCTCTCTCCTTTGTCAGGTGGGGGCTCAGGGATCAGACGCACTACGGGGGTGGAGCCGGCATTGTGGAGGGAAAGACTGACAACATCAAGAAAGAGCTCCTCAATTACCTAATTTTACACTTGAGTGTTCACAACAAAACATCCCCTCTTCTCCCAACTTCGTCACAACAAACCCCCACAAAGCTTGATCTAAAAAACGACGCAGCCTGGTCTTCCTTTGCTACCTACACTGAAGAAGCTATAGGCAAGATACCCAGCACCCTGAAGCCTGCCAATCACACCATAGATCCTCTCCCCGCTAACGCTGTTAAAGACTTAACCCCATTGATTCTGCCTCTCTGCACCAAAATCATCAACAGCTCACTTCAACAAGGTTGCATCCCAGACACCCTCAAAGTAGGACAGGTATCACCCATCCTAGAGAAACCCACAGCTGACCCCATGGACCTAAAAAACTATCACCCTATTTCCAATATCCCTACCTTGGCCAAACTTTTGGAAAAATGTGTACACCACCAACTGACAAAACATATTGATCATTTCGACCTTCTTGACAAACATCAGTCAGGCTTCAGAGCAGGTCACTATTTACCAAAAACAAGAACAGCCCATATGTCCTTGCAAACTGGGTAAGTACAGTTGTACTAAAAAACAGCGTTCACAAGGAACTCACTCAGAACTTAGAATAATGGATATGGCAATATAATTAATTGCCCTGTCTAATAACAAACTATGTACTGATAATTTCTACTGTATATTACTATGATTCAATCATTAAGTTTCCTACTGACAAACTTACTTAAACAACCCAATGGTTATAGCCTATTTCTGAGAATAGGCCCTTTATTTTTACAAAAGTCAACAATTTATATACATTACATATAAAAACATTGATATAGACTTTGAAACCAATTTCGAAAAAAACATTTACATAACCCCAAGTGTAGTGACCGTAACCACATTTACAGTGAAAATTTGTGACATATTCAAACAAACGGTTATCAATACAAGCAACAGAAGAAAAGGACACTATATACAATGAAGCAATTTTGTTTGTTATGTGTATCCTTAGTCTATTTCGTCGACGGCGTTTCAACCCTCTCTAGATACCGGGTCTCATCAGGACTGTTTATCTGGGGACAGTACTTGCACGTGAAGCAAGGCATCCAACGATTATGGGGCTTGTATTTTATCTGAAGCCCATGGAAATAATTACCCTCAGTTCAGACGGATACTCAATTTGATGTTCGGTGTATTTGTTTGCAAACTAACTGTTGCTGCAGAAGATCGGCAAAAACGCTGCCTGTTCTACCTCACCATTGAGTGGTCGAGTGTTTTTGATTGGAAACAGAGTGAGATCGAGTATTCTCCCCGTCTTTCTTGGATTAGCAAGAAGGAAATTGCATCTCACAAATACACCGAACATCAAATTGAGTATCCATCTGAACTGAGGGTAATTATTTCCATGGGCTTCAGATAAAATACAAGCCCCATAATCGTTGGATGCCTTGCTTCACGTGCAAGTACTGTCCTCAGATAAACAGTCCTGATGAGACCCGGTATCTAGAGAGGGTTGACTCGAAACGCCGTCGACGAAATAGACTAAGGATACACACAACAAACAAAATTGCTTCATTGTATATAGTGTCCTTTTCTTTGGTTGCTTGTATTGATAACCGTTTTTTGAATATGTCACAAATTTTCACTGTAAATATGGTTACGGTCACTACACTTGGGGTTATGTAAATGTTTTTTTCGAAATTGGTTTCAAAGTCTATATCAATGTTTTTATATGTAATGTATATAAATTGTTGACTTTTGTAAAAATAAAGGGCCTATTCTCAGAAATAGGCTATAACCATTGGGTTGTTTAAGTAAGCTTGTCAGTAGGAAACTTAATGATTGAATCATAGTAATATACAGTAGAAATTATCAGTACATAGTTTGTTGTTAGACAGGGCAATTAATTATATTGCCATATCCATTATTCTAAGTTCTGAGTGAGTTCCTTGTGAACGCTGTTTTTTAGTACATCAGAGCAGGTCACAGCACGGAATCAGCTATGACGATGCGTTACAAATACTTGATCCGAACGGGTCATGCCCACTCATCCTATTAGGCCTCTCCTCAGCCTTTGATACGGTCAAACAGGAGGAGCTGATGGATCTGCTGAATCACAGAATGGGCCTATCAGGGTCAGTGCTTAACTGGTTAACTTCTTTTCTTCAGAACCGGACCCAAAAATTCAAGGTCAACAACTCCCTGTCCAAACCCGTGCCAGTAACATTGGGAGTCCCACAAGGGTCCGCACTATCCCTGACACTGTTCAATTTATTCATGGAACCACTTACTGATCTGTTGCATGCTTCCAACGTGCAATTTCACATATATGCAGATGATACTCAACTATATCTTAAGATACACACCCCAGAAGACATCAAATTGCTTAACACAATGCTTAGGAACACCCAGACATGGCTAGCTGAGAACCATCTCAAACTGAACGCGCTAAAAACTGAATTCCTCCTAATAGCTCCACCCGCCAAAGTACCCTCATGCATGACTGGTTCAAACATCTTACGGCATTTAATGTTCAACCAACCATTTTGGACTCAGCGACATCCTTGGGCATAACCCTTGACTGCAACCTCAACATGCAGAAACACATTAGCAACGCAACAAAGGGGGTAAACTTCCAGATATATACACTGAGGAAGCTGAAACCCCTCTTACCGATCAATGATTTCAAGATGGCAGTGCAAGCGCTAGTTATCCCTAGGGTGGACTATGGAAGTGTCTCTCTCTATGGTCTCTCCAAAGCGACAACAGCACCACTAATGCTGCAGAGAGACTCATCACAGGCTCAAAAAGAAGGTCTCACATCTCCCCTGACTTAAAATCCTTGAATTGGCTACTATTTGAAGCCAGAATTCATCTGAAAATTGCTTGCATGACTCATAAGGCCATACATCACAATGCACCCAGCTATCTCACACAGAAATTGACAATCTCTAGTGGTATAAGATCCACAAGAAGTACGGAAAACCTACTATTGAAGCCACCCAGATTCTACAAGAAGAAAACTTATAAACGCTCCTTCTCAGGGATGGCACCTAGGATTTGGAATGCACTACCCCCAGAAACCAGGCTTAACTCCTCTACTGCATCTTTCAAAAAGTAAGTAAAAGCGATTCTCATGGAAATATTCACATGAACATAAACTAAGGAAATTATGAGATCATTCATACCTTCAAAAGTATTCCTTTTATGACATGGGTCCAACTATACAACCTAGTCACCACAGTTGCCATTGCCATGTCTCAACTGGACTTTTCCTGTTTTGCACCTTATTGTTTTACGTTGCACAATATATTATGTATACTTGATCTATCTGCTTTTAGTTTGTTGTATAATTTACATCACTAATTGTAAAGCGCTCTGATATCCGCAAGGGTCTGGTTCGCGCTCTATAAAACTTTCAAATAAATAATAAATAAGGCAGAGCCCCTATTCAGGTCCCAGGTGCAACTCCTCCCTCCCATCTGCAAGCAGACCTCACTATTCACCACAGGGCTGACTCCCCCTGTCTCTTGGAGCCACCCATACCTCTCAGGGTGCACAGACAAAATATCGACTCCAAAATATTGAATGGACAAAATATCGAGTTAAAAATATCGACAATAATAAAATATCGATAACAAAAATATCGTTGGTCAAAATATCGAATAAAATAATGATAAAAAAATATCGAGTACAAAAATATCGACTTAAAAAAATTGACAAGACAAAATATCAATAAATAGTCAAAGTAAAAAATATCGATAATATGTAGAAAAAAGGTTAAAAAAAAAATTATTAATAGTAATATAAATTGTAGTTAATGTTTAGGAGCGGGATGTTGGGTTAATAGGGGATAAGGGTGGGGAGTAATTTAATAATAATTAATTAATTAATATATGTTTGTAAATATTTTTAATTAATAATTAATTGGTAATTAATTACTATTAATTAGTTAATTAATTAATATAATTTTGTACATATTTTTAATTAGTAATTAATTGGTAATTAAATAATATTAATTAGTTAATTACATTAAGTAGAGTAATTTATTTATATATATAATTTTTAGTTATTGTTAATTAATTAATTGGGGAAAATAATATTAATTATTAAATTAAATTAATTACAGCTAATGTGCTAATATATTTACTTTATTGTTATTGTTAATTAATAATTAATTGGTAATTGAATAATATTAATTAATTTTGGGTAAAGGAGTATTTTTTGGGTTCAGGGTCAGTTTTGGGTTTTTGGGTAAAGGGGTATTTTTAGGGTTCAGGGTCAGTTTTCAGTTCTTGGGTAAAGGGGTATTTTTAGGGTTCAGGGACAGTTTTCAGTTTTTGGGTAAAGGGGTATTTTTAGGGTTCAGGGTCAGTTTTCAGTTCTTGGGTAAAGGGGTATTTTTAGGGTTCAGGGACAGTTTTCAGTTTTTGGGTAAAGGGGTATTTTTAGGGTTCAGTGTCAGTTTTCAGTTTTTGGGTAAAGGGGTATTTTTAGGGTTCAGGGTCAGTTTTCAGTTTTTGGGTAAAGGGGTATTTTTAGGGTTCAGGGTCAGTTTGGGGTTTTTGGGTAAAGGGGTATTTTTAGGGTTCAGGGTCAGTTTTCAGTTCTTGGGTAAAGGGGTATTTTTTGGGTTCAGGGTCAGTTTTCCCTACTGTTGCACCCACTGGAGTTGGAATAGTAATTTTAACCCCTACGCTATCCAATGCTTTCCCTACGCTTGCACTCTTTGGAGTGGGAATAGTATTTTTTACACTTCTGGTATCGTACGGTAATATAATAGTATCTTATTTAATTATAGTATGTTACTATATATATATGTTTTAACAAATAAGATTGTAAAAAATTATTTTTATTATTTTCATTTATAATTTAATTATTATAAGTTCATTTAAGTATTTTTAAGTATATTTTAGTAATTAAATTTGAATATTAATTTAATTTAACACTGTTTTTAATAAAGTCGATATTTTTTACAACTATATTATTGTAAACGATATTTTGTACTCGATATTTTTGTACTTACCTGTTTGTAGATACAAACTCGATATTTTGACTGTCGATATTTTGTCCACGATATTTTTGCAAGTCGATATTTTGTCCCTCGATATTATTTCAGTGATCCACCTCTCAGCTACTGTCAATCACAAGCCAGACATGGAATTCACATCCAGCACGCAGACACAAAGTACACAGAAATGCCAACTACTAAAAGTGGCATTTCTTCTCCAGTCACCATAAATCTGCGCACACCATTGCGCAGCATTTATTCTCACGAGTTCATACATACTAAACTCGCCACTCCATTTAGTAATAAGAACATTTATAAACACACACATTTTTCAAAAACAGAAAGAGCAGGTCGTGATCTGACTTCTTTATTCAAAAATTCTTCTTTCTTATAAAAAGTACCAGTAAGCTAAATGCCGCCATGTCGTTGGACCGCCTTTCAACGAGGGTACTGATCTCCAAGATTTGAAAGAAACAAACATAGCACTGCAAACTTCGATGGATGTGACCTATGAATCCATCATCACTATTCACAAGGCTTCTCATTTATTTGACTGAGTAAACTATTGGAAATACATATACATTTACCGTTTTCATGTGGAAATTTTTGTTTCTAACGATTGAAAAAAACGTATTTGAAGAACAAAATTTGCCCTGAAGAAGTCCGTAAGGACGAAATGCGTTGGCTACCTCGTGTTTGGCTACCTCGTACTTTTTATAAGAAAGAAGAATGTTTGAATAAAGAAGTCATATCACGACCTGCTTTTTCTGTTTTTGAAAAATGTGTATGTTTATAAATGTTCTTATTACTAAATGGAGTGCTGGATCATTGTGTGTTAAATCAGTGTTTTATGGAGTATTCCATAGGAGACGGAAGGGTATTGTGTCTCAGGTCCCGGGCACCCAAACCAGACATCCACACCAAACTAAGGGGTTAGGTGCGGTCATTATTGCCCCATACCCTGTGTGTATATGTTAAACATACTAAACTCGCCCCTGCACTACTCTCATACCAGGAATTACCATGGACACACATATCCCCCATGCATTCTTATGGGAGGGCTGGCCAATCTTACCACTCTCACTCAGCGCGCGCACACACTTTACACTGGGCCACAGTGCTAAAGTGCACAGAGGCCAAAAACTGCCAATATCAGATCACAGAAAAGGGAAAAAGTTTAGGGGTGTACCTGCCAAAAGGGCCAAGTCCAACAACCCCTATAAATAAAAGTCTCAAAATTACAGAAGAGCATCAGTTATGTTGTTTTTTTTTTAATCACAGCACTTGCATATAACCTTATTATGTTGTGGCTGTGGAGTAATGGTTAGTCATTCAGAATTAGATACAGCTTTAAAAGTACCAATAAGTGATGCTTTGCAAAAGCATTTGGGATTTTTTGTAAGTGTTGTAGTTTGTAGTGTCCACCTTTGCACCATGCTTAAAACTTTGTTTTATATGAACCTAAGTGGTTAAAGCCACCGATTACGTTTGGCCTAATTAATTTCAAAATGTATGGTATCTCCTGGTACAGCACATATCCACATTGCAAGCCCTACAACCACAACATTTTTCCCAGGTAAATTTCATCAGGTTTCCCTTGCCACACTATACTTGGGAAAACCTTTGCTGGGGAATAAGTGCCTTGTAAATAACAGAGCATGCAGGTTTTGGTGCAGAGAACACTAAAATATGTATCTTACGTCCCATTTTCAGACAAAACACATTTGATGCTATTTATCACACCGTATAAATTGAGACCCCCCTCTGAGTATCTCACTTAACATGTACAATATACATCACACTCTCTTCCAAGGTATTTGTAATCAGGGCCTAATTAAAATTATCTAGTTCCCCGTAAAAATTGTGCAGTCCTAATAAGCATAATTTTCAATGTTTTTTTGAGAAAAAATATATGCATGCAATATTGTTAAATACACTTAAGCTTTAAATGGAGTCAAGAGGAGTGATAGATGGAAATATCTACCACTAGTACGTAGGTGACTCACTCAACTTTGTGGGGCTGTTAGGATTTGGGACTGGCTTGCAATAGGGGTGGCACCTTTTACGGAATAGCTAGGTCTTTACTGCATCCGTGAATCTGAGGTGGTTTTGGATGTTTCTCGTCTTTGCAGGGAGAGAGTATTAAAATTTTGAGTTGCGGACAGAGAAGGAAGTTACATCAGTGTGTAGCTTCCTGAAAGAAATTAATGATGGCTGGGATGCCAGATTTCAGACCAGAGTTCTAGTCTGTGTGTATCAGTGAAGCTTTGTTTAGATGCCCCTGTTGGTAATGGAAAGTGATTTAAAAGAGGAACATCTGACCAAGTATTTTTTTAGCAGGAGATACTAGTGCAGGCCGAGAAGCACCCCTTGAAAGCAGGAGCTGCCCACCTCAAGCAGACCTTTCATGATCCTCACTATAATAGTTACATTTAGCTGAGGAGACAGCAGGAGGGAATGTGGAAGGGAAAGATGCCTTCTTTGTGGACAGAGCCCAGCATGGCTGGCCTGTCTTCTGCAATAGTTTATAGGGCAGAAGACTATGTTAGCAAAAGGGGCAGTGATTAAAATGATAATTGTTCATGAAGGTATTTTCTGTCCCTGCAGTAACTGCTTTCTGCTCAGATGAGCCAATATGTTACCTCAAATGAGGTTGGGATTAGGTTTGCAGGGTCAAGAGATTGTGCCTAATTTCCTGCCTGCCACAACAAAGCAGAGACTAGTTTGTCTGAAGTCCAGTCTTTTTCAATCACTATGATTACTCCAAAATGTTATGCAATTGTTCTAATTTAGCCCCATCATTCTTATTAGACGACAGACTCATGCTCCCAAAATTCTTTCTGGGATTACTTCTGCATACTGCTATTAAACTTGCACCCCAAGAAGTCTTACTTCATACATGATTTGCTTCACACAATAATTCAATAGTAATCTGCAAACATTGTTATCAGTAAATACATTTTCATTCTTCGAGTACCATTGCAAATTATGTTCTTGAATATTATTGCTATTTAATAATCTGCTCCCATTTGTGTTTAGGGGTATGTTCCAGGTTTGAATGTCAGCCCTGAGCTTCTATAGCATTTATTCACTTAAATGGCAGCAACAGCTTTAGTGGCATCAAAGGTTGATCCCTTTACCCATGCTTAGCTCCACAATAGCTATTTATTTTCTTCCCACTGGCTACTTAGAGGGACTGGAATGTAAAAAATACAGAAGTCTTTTAAAACTCTTTTTTTCTGATCCTTTCACTTATACAAGGGGTACTGAGTGTCAAGTCAAGTCAAGTCAAATAATTTGTATAGCGCGCTACATACCCAGAGGGTCTCAAGGCGCTTGGAGAGGGTGGGGAATTGCTTGTCGAATATCCAGGTTTTAAGTTGCTTTCTGAATGCTAGGTGGTTCTGAGTTAGGCGAAGGTGAGTGGGAAGTGTGTTCCAGGTTTTAGCCGCTAGGTAGGAGAAGGATCTTCCCCCATGGTGGTTTTGTTGATGCGAGGTACAGCAGCAAGGGCTTGGTTGGAAGAGCGAAGTTGGCGGGAGGGGGTGTAGAAGGAGAGTCGTGTGTTGAGGCATTCTGGTCCAAGTTCGTAAAGTGCTTTGTGTGCGTGGGTTAGGAGGCGGAATGTTATCCTCTTATTGATGGGGAGCCAGTGGAGGTCTTTCAGGTGACCAGAAATGTGGTCTTTACGCAGGATGTCAAGTATGAGTCTGGCTGATGCGTTCTGGATGCGTTGGAGTTTTTTCTGAAGTTTTGTGGTGGTACCGGCGTAAAGGGTGTTTCCGTAGTCCAGGCGGCTTGTAACCAGTGCGTGGGTGACCGTTTTTCTAGTTTCGGTGGGGATCCAGCGAAATGTTTTTTTGAGCATGCGAAGAATGTTGAAGCAAGATGATGAGACGGCGTTGACTTCTCTGGTCATCGAGAGTGAGGAGTCCAGGATGACTCCCAGGTTCCGTGCGTGGTCCGTCGGGATGGGTGCTTTCCCAAGGGCCTCTGGCCACAAATATCGTCCCAGGCAGAGGGGGAGGTACCTAAGATAAGGACTTCTGTTTTGTCTGAATTCAGTTTCAAACGGCTGTGCTTCATCCACTCGGCTACTTCTTTCATTCCTTCCTGTAGATTGGTTTTGGCGATGTTAGGGTCTTTGATGAGTGAGAGGATCAGTTGGGTGTCATCAGCGTAGGAGATGATGTTGAGGTTGTGTTGGCGAGCGATGGCCGCAAGGGGGCTCATGTATTCGTTGAAGAGGGTGGGGCTGAGTGAAGATCCTTGTGGCACGCCACAAATGACTTCAGTGGCCTCTGACTTGAATGGTGGGAGGCGGACTCTCTGAGTTCTTCCTGTAAGAAACGAGGTGATCCAATCCAGTGCTTTTCCTTGGATACCGATGTTTCTGAGGCGTTGTAATAGGGTACTATGACAGACTGTGTCGAAGGCTGCGGAGAGGTCGAGGAGGATGAGGGCGACTGTGTCTCCATTGTCCAGTAGAGTTCGAATGTCGTCTGTTGCTGCGATGAGTGCGGTCTCAGTGCTGTGTTTGGCTCGGAAGCCGGATTGTGAGGAGTCGAGGGATTTGTTGGTTTCGAGGAAGGCGGCGAGCTGGTTGTTGACAGCTTTCTCGATGACTTTGGCCGGGAATGGTAGGAGCGAGATGGGGCGGTAGTTTTTGAGTTCGGTGGGGTCTGCTGTGGGTTTTTTCAGAAGGGCGCTGAGTTCGGCGTGTTTCCAGCTTTCCGGGAAGGTGGCGGAGTTGAGGGAGCAGTTGATGACGTCTCGGAGGTGTGGTGCTATGATGGAATCTGCTTTGTTGAAGATGTGGTGAGGGCATGGGTCTGTGGGGGATCCAGAATGAATGGAATTCATCAGGCGGATGGTGTCCTCGGTGGAGATTGGGTTCCAGTCGTTAAGGATGTTCAAGGGGGGTGAAGGTACGGCAGAAGGTTGGGTGGGTTGGTCTCCGGGTTGGTTGTCGAAGCTGTTGTGGATGTCTGCGATTTTGTTGTAGAAAAATGAACTTAGGGAGTCGCAGAGGGTTTGAGAGGGAGTGATGTCGTTGGAGTTGGCAGTGGGGTTGGTAAATTCTTTGACGATGTTGAATAATTCCTTGCTGTTGTGGGCGTTGTTGTCTAGTCGGTCTTTGAATGCGGCTTTCTTGGCAGTCCGGATCAGTTGGTGGTGTATGCGGGTGGCGTTTTTGAAGGCGTCCCTGGTGCTGGTGTTAGGGTCTTTTTTCCAGGCCTTCTCAAGGGAGCGACAGAGTTTCTTGGATTTCTTAAGATCATCGTTGAACCAGGGGGTGTTTTTGCTGCCTAATTTGATTTGACGTTTTTTCAAAGGTGCTAGGTTGTCGGCACTGTTGGTTAGCCATTGAGTGAGGTTGATGGCTGCTTGGTTGGCGTTCGAAGAGTGGGCAGGGGGGTTTTGAAGAAGCGACGAGGAGATCTGGTCGGTGGTGATTTTGTTCCAGTTTCTTCGCAAAGTGGGTTGAGGATGGTTGTGGGTTGTGGTCTTTTTGTAGTTAAAGTGAACGCAGCTGTGGTCCGTCCAATGGAGAACTGTGGTGTGACTGAAGGAGATATGTTTGCTGGAGGTGAAGATAGGGTCGAGTGTGTGGCCTGCATAGTGAGTGGGGTATTGACAAGTTGTATGAGTCCGAGGTTGGTGAGATTGTCCAGGAGGGTGGTGTCGTTGCTATTATCTAGGTGAAAATTGAGGTCTCCCAGTAGAATGTTGTCCTCGGAGGGGAGGGCATGTGGGGTGATGAAGTCAGTGATGTCTTCAATGAATTGTGCACGGGGTCCTGGTGGTCTGTAGAGTAGGGTGCCTCTGAGTGTGGTCTTGGGGTCGGTGTGAATCTGGAAGTGAAGGTGCTCGGCGCTAGCGAGGTTGACGTCTGAGCTGGTTGAGATGCTGATGGAATTCTTATGGACGATGGCGATGCCTCCTCCTGTTTGCTTGGTGCGGTCTTTTCGGATGATCTTGTAGCCTTCCGGGATGGCGATGGTGATGTCTGGGGCTGAGGAGGTGTTCATCCATGTTTCTGTTAGGAAGGCGACGTCCGGAGAGATGGTGTCTAGTAGATTCCACAGGTCGATGGCGTGTCTGTGGACCGAACGGGTGTTGAGCAGGATGCATTTAAGGTGGTTGGTGTCGGATCTCTGTTTGGTATTAGTGGATGAGGAGTTGGTCTTGGTGCTGTCATACTTGCAGGAGTTGCATGTGAACGGTCCATGGGTGTGTCCAGAAGCGGCTTGGGCGCAGTTGTGGAGTCGGCCGGGGTTAAGGGCTAAGAGGGCGGAGGCGTCGTATGTGATGCGGGAGGGATGGGAGGAGTGGGGGCCAGGGGGTATGGCGCTGGGCGCGGTCCAGGCGTGGACGGACTTAGACGGGCTTACCTTTGGCGCACCTTCGGCGCGGCCGCAGCGCGTGGACGCTGCGCGTGGGTCCATCTGTCCATAAATGGATAGTGGGGGGGGGGCGGAGCGTGGGAGGGTCAGCTTGGGAGGCGGGAGCGGGGAGGAGACATGGGGACAGGTAAACAGAAACATCAACAGCAAAATGGCAGTGGGGTAGCGCGATTCTAAGCAGGGGCACAGTCGATCTGAAAATTGCCAAAATGCAGTACACGCGCTAAAGTTGCCCCTAAGCAGGAGCACTGAGCAAATTAATAAATTAAAATATTCCGCTGAAAAACGATACCAGGCAAATGCAGATTAAAATTAATTAATTAGAATAAAACGATACCAAGCGCTATACAGGAGCGCTATGCACAAGTGATACCAGGCGCTATGCAGCTGCACTATCTCTGGAAGGCAGGGCTCGAGGAGGAGCGAGTGGGAGCGACCTCTGAATGCGAGAGCCAGTGTGATGAGTGCCAAATGGAAAACTAGATCAACATCTCTTACCCTTGGTAATCCCAGATTGACACCCATCTGTGATATAGGGGTCCCATCTATATTCAAGCTTGTGTGCTCAGTTCCTATCCTTAATGTATGTTATTAGAGCAAATCTTATCATCAAACATGGGTTGTGTTTCTTGTTAAATGACTACCCAGGCATTTCAAATTGAAGCAGATTTGGTGTGAGTTGTCACAAAGTACCAAAAAATATATATATTCAACATTCGTTTTGCTATAGAGCTGGGATATGTGGGAGCTTCCCCAAACAGATACAAAGCTGTTGACTATACTAACATCATATTCAGAAAATAACATAAAAGTATTGTGTGCAGATAAATGAAGCATGAACAGAGCAGTAGCTACATAAATGTGCTTAAACTGTATTATTTGGTTTCAATTCTCAAAACCTTCCTTTGGTGGAAGGATGGTGAAATATCCTGTAAAAGATTTTTTTAAGGCTAGTTAGGTTGACAAAACTGGGCCAGAGTGTTTGGAGTATATGATGTGCCCGGGATTGTGATGTAAAATAAAATCTGGTGTTTCACATTGCACCATGTTTACTAAGCTAATATGTATTAAAATAGAACCTTTGTCATTTACTATGCTAAAATTCCTTGAGAGGCCCAAAATCATGTTATCCTGAGAATAATGTTACTGGCCCTGTGTGCTTTAAAATGCACAATTTCCCACATGTAGTCTCAAAGAATTACTCAGTGTGTACGCACTACATCGTAAAAGCGAAGGGAGCCCCCCCCCCCCCCCCCACCCCAAGTAATTTTGATTTGGCTCTTGTGATGTCTCAGAATCCATGTGTTAGTGCCCTCCCCCCCCTCGAACTTTTAGTTAGTTGCGCCCCTGGCTATGATTATTACAGTCTCCATGAACCTAAACCCTCCCTGCCGATCCTGTCGCTAGTGTTTAGTTGCCTAGTGATGTGTCAAGCCGTAGCCTCTGGGCATCCTGTATCCTGCAAACAAGTGATGAAGAACTACGGTAATGCTGCACAGCGCACGAACAAAAGGACACACGTCTGTTCAGATATTACATATCACTTTCAGGAAACCCCGGGATTAAACCCATACATGGCTGACCTGCGTCACTCTGTCGCATTCCACACGCTGTACTCATTGCAGTGTTGCCAGAGCCCCCGGTATATGGGAACTCCGTCGAGGCTTGTCACTGGCGTCCGGGGCACACATCTGTTTTATGATCAGGATTCTGTCACTCAAGATTTGAAGGCAGGGCTCTCCATGAAGCAATCCTGCTTTTGTTCAACTGGTTTAACGTTTCTGTGTTTTTAATCCTTTGCAAAAAAAGCACTACTTGGCTTTTAAACCGTGGTGGGTTAAAGACCAAACGACTGTCAGTGTCAGATTAGTTACATTTTCCGACCGCTACTGCATGACGGGCGGGACCTTCGAAAGGGATGACTGGTTTCACGCTGAGGCTAGCGGGTCAGGCAATTAGGGGGCAGGGATGCGCCAGTTATTGTGCGCCGCAGCTCCGCCACCCTGGATGAGCCGCACATAGGGCAAAAACGGCACAGATGCATGACGCATCTGTGCCGTAAAGGCGGCGCATTGCTAGAGTTGCGTCGCAAGCTCAACGCAGCTCCAGCAAGGCTCGGGGGGGGGGGGCTCTATTCACACAATGCTGCGTCAATCCTTACGCCTGCTTCAAGCAGGCGCAGGGTTTTGACGCAGCATGGGGCCAAAAGTGACTACGTGAAATCTTGTAGATTTCACTCAGCCACTTTTAGGAGGCGTTCCTGCGCCGAAACACCCCCCCGCGCAGGAACACCACCTTTTGGCGCAGGGATTTACAACGTGACACATATCCCAGATGCGTCACGTTGTAAATTACCCGCAGCATGGCGCATCTTTTGCGCCGCCGCTGCATCACAAAAGTGATGCAACTGCGGCATAAAAGAGGCGCAACGGGGTTGTAAATCTGCCCCTTAGAGTTTAGTTGAACAGGACAACTGCGGTAAACCCACCCTGACAACTTCCCCCAAACTCAGCTTTCTGCCATTTAGAGGTGTAGGAACACCCGGGTTTGCTAATCGGATTTTCAGCTTGCCATTGTTATTTTGCAGTATTGTATAGCGTGAACTCGACCCGAAGGCATCGGAGCGCTTTACTATTTGCCATCAATTCATATGCCCCAGGACTGCCAGAGTCACAGGGTCACTAGTCCCCGTTCTGTTGAAGGCAGACCTTTTGATGCATTTTGTTCATGTCTGAGGCCGCTCTCCGTGCCATGGTAGAGACAGCAGGAAAACCATCATCAATTTCCCTTTCGCGTAAAGAGAAAACTCTCTACCTCTCAGTGTAATTTTTTGGGGTTATTTCAGAAATATCCCATGTTTTGGTGACTTGTTTTTGAAATGCAAATAATGAAGGCTTGGCCACCAAGACATTGCAGGGCAGATTTGCACGCCCCATGCGCCACATTTACTACGCCGTTGCGTCACTTCTGTGACACAGCAGCAGCGTAAACCATGTGCCACGTTGCGCCTTATTTACAACGTGACACATCTAGGGAGATGCGTCACGTTGTAAAGCCCTGCGCCACATGAAACCTGCGTTAGGTTTCATGTGGGCATTCGGGCGCAGGGTGGGCGTTCTGTCGCAGGAACACCTCATAAAAGTGATGCAGTGAAATCTACAAGATTTCACTGAGTCTCTTTTCCGTCCATGCTGAATCAAAACCCTGCGCCTGCTTGAAGCAGGCGTAAGGAGTGACGCAGCATGTAAGTCATTGGGCGCCGCTGAGCTTTCCAGGAGCAGCGACGCACTTGCAACACGAGTCCAGCTATGCGCCGCCCTTATGCCACAGGATGCGACACGCATCACCCTATCCTTGCACCATGGTGCACCGCATTGTAAATACAACGCATTTGTGGTGGCACAGGGAGGGAATTGCGTGTCGCATCTATTCTGGCGCATCCCTGCTGATTTGCAGAGATTCGCCAGAACTCGTAAATCTGCCCCTGCATTTTTAGTCAAAGGTTTGCTGCATCGGTGGGAACACTTTGGGATTTGTTACTTTGGTAGGTGGTCCTATGCCAAGCGGGTGTAGGCAGTGCTTTTTGCCAACAGCAGGCTTGCCGAGAGAAGAGAAAATGAGCCCGACAAGTCAAATAAGGCCCCTTTTCCCAGCTAGATACTGCCAGGGAGAAAGGAGCATATATTCATACTCCGAATGTCGTGCTGAAAGGCCATTCCCCATACGATGGTCTCAAAACATAAGCTGCCAAGGTGATGACAACTTTGCAAATGCAAAAATCAATAACCCTGATATCTTATATTGAAAAAATATAAACATTGAAAATGATTCTTAAAAAAAGTCTGAAAACGGCACCGACAATATTCAGCCCCATCATGTGTACAGAGTTTCCAACAGTAAAACACCCCCTCTAGTTACACTCAAATCAAAGATTACTGAACCTGAAACTGTTCAGTAATTTTTTCAGTGGCTTCTGTTAATGGCAATCATGTAGCCACGTTCCCACATTGTAGTAACACTAACAAACACAGTGCAAATGGCCATGGGCGTCCGCAGAAATTTTTCCAGGGGGGGCAAAATCTTAATATCATCACCATCCTCCGACATTATGTGTGCCAGGTGGGGCACAAGAAAGACTGGAGCGCAGGAGGAGCCGAGTCTTGCGGCAGCTGCGATAATCTTGCAGCCCGGGCATCTCTCTGTGCCCCCAGGCCTGCACGTGGAAACGTATTTTTCTGCATAGCGTGCATAGTAGTGCTGCAGTCGCACACTCTGCCACAGCAGCGTGCAATTTCTCATCATGAAGTGCTTGGACGGTGCTCCATCCCGCTTGTGCGTGCATGTCAGCGCCTGTCAGCGCCGGTGGTTTGAGACAACCTATGAATGCATGAATTTGCGTTTTAGTGTGGCGAGGCACACCACCACGCTAAAATGCGATAGCTTCACCCTTGATGCGTGGAACTTGGCAGAACTGCATAGAGAGATTCCTTTGTTATGCAGGTGTCACAAAGGAGCTAATCAGAAAATACAAACACCTGCTAGTGATCTGAAAATGCATGCCATGGGGATCCGCAACAGGGCAGGAGTGTGAAAAGCAGAGTGCAGGCTCTACATTTAACAGGTCTGCAGTGATTAATGCTGATGCATGGCACTTGCTGCCAAACATTACCAGCTTCTAGACATTTTCTAAAGTCCACAATAAAAAAAGTACGTTTTTTTACAAATTGTTTTATTTAACGTTTCTAATGGCATGGTATAGTAATTTCACATTTACAACTGAGGCATTTTTACTATTATTTACCGTCCACAAAGTCATTGTTGTTACATATAATTCAGATAACAACCACTGCTGGAGCCAATAGTTTGGGCTTGTTTTAATTGCCTTCCAGTTCTATTATATATTTGGATACAGACACAGTAGCAGAGAGAGGCAGGTAAACGCCAGTCAGGCAGCACAGATTTTTAGGGCTCGCCTGCTGATGCGCTTCTGCGCATCGCTGGCGAAGCTCTAATGTGGCTTATCCAGTGTTGATCCACCACTGGCGTTTCCACTGGCGATTTCTTCAAGTGCATGTGCTTTTTAGGTCATTGCGCAAGCGCAAGCCCTAAAAAGCGCGTGCACAATGCCACCAGCCGCCTGCCTGCCTGCCTCGCATTACCAGATCAAAGGCATCCCGCCCCCCTCCCACAAGCTTCTCAGCGTGTGCTCTGCCTCAGGCCGGCATTTCTCCTCCCCATATTATTCACTGCTCGGCCTGCTGCTCCCCATGCGTCTCGTCACCCTTCCTCCCTTATGCTGGACCCCAAGAGATTAAAGTGGGGAAGGGATGCGAATGTATGAAATTAATTAATTAGTGACCAGTTCAAATGTTCGGTTTACATCCTAAAGCTTCAACTCCAATGACATTTCTACAATTTACAACTGTCCTTCCCAAGATTCCCAGCTAAAAACCACAGCATGTTTGTATTGGGTCCTGTCAATTCAAGATGTAAGTGGGGTGTTCTGAACACAAGCTGTTCCCCGCCTCTAATTTATTTAACTGTAACCCTTCTGCTGGCCTTCTATTCCGTGTTTAACGCAGGCTTTTGAGAATAAGTAGCCTGTTGTCAAGTGTTATTGCGTTTATCCAAGATTTCACACCGCAGTACAGTATATTACGTCGATGTGCACCGCAGGAAGGATGCACTCGATCACTCATGGGTCTGCTCA
Organism: Lissotriton vulgaris; assembly: GCF_964263255.1. Classification (NCBI taxonomy): domain Eukaryota; kingdom Metazoa; phylum Chordata; class Amphibia; order Caudata; family Salamandridae; genus Lissotriton; species Lissotriton vulgaris. The sequence goes on along the minus strand of NC_141696.1, from coordinate 1,329,945,201 downwards.
AGTGTCACTGCCCCATGCTTGTTTTACTTTGCTTACCATGGGGCACCCACGCTTTAGCTTTAAACATGTAAAGCCAACGCGTTGGTGCCGTGATTGCTTCAAACGCAAAGAAATAGAAAACAATTGACAATTTTTTTTCTATTGCTTTATTTTTGGTGCAATCGCGGCACAGCGTTAGCTTTACATGTTTATGGCTAATGCGAGAGTGCCACCATTGTAATAAGGTTTCACAATGTCCGCCGCATGCCAAACTTATTTCCATGGGAACCGCTTTCTTTCACAGGGTTGTCGCAGCCGCCATCTTTCCGTGCTTCCAATAGGTTCTCAGTTCCCTTTCTGCCTCCATATGCCCTCCCAGCCTAATCAGGGCCGGGCCGAATGCGAGTGACTCGGGATGGGGTCCTGCTTTACATTGCGACTAACTTTTATTTACATGGACGCAGTTTTCCCGCTACAGCACGGCGCCCGCTTTCATGTATTCACAGGGTTGCGCCAGCTGCCATCTAAAGTACAACCGGCAAGTGCAAAATGTTAAAATTGCTGACCTCCAAAGTTTTGCCATATGAAACCTGCGCCTGAGAGTCTTTTAAGCTTGCAGTAAATGTCTGTAAGTGACTTCCGGATTTCTCTTGTGGCTGACTTTGGCAGTGTAAAACTGTTGCTTTGTGAGAATAACTGTGGATTGAACTGGGAGTCAACTGTAGCGTTTCCAACACTGCTGACATAACTACAGTGTTATTACATCTGCTAAGGCACGGCTGAAAGATATAACGATATGCGGCCGGTAACATTTCAGGTATATGAACAGCCAGCCTGGCGTCGGTAGAGGCAGGCATTTTTATATTTATTGGGCAGGTGGATAAGATACGAACCTCCACTGAGTACGGAGGTCACCCCTGGTCAGATTTGATGCCCCAGGCAGTATGAGGCATAGGTTGGCTGCAGTTGTCGTCATAATTTTTTTTCTCGATGTTGTGTGCTGGTGTTTGTATGCATTCCTTGCTCACATGGTTATACGCGGATGTCCAGCGCCTCAATGACCTCTCTTACGAGTCTGTGCGATTTCCCTCACCCCCTCCCCTCACTCTTGCTCTCACATTGGAGGAGAGGTGTTGGGTGGGGACTTTTATTCATGTCTGGGCTGCGGCCCCCGTTGCTCGCACCGAGGGCTGCCTGGCGGTGCTGCGGGGGAGGGAGGGGAGCTGGCAGTGAAGCAAGGCGGAGCAGGCTGGTCTTTTATTTTGGATCCATTTCACAGAGGAGCAACAGCACCTTGAAGTTATACAGAGCTGTAGGAATACATGAAAACAACCATTGTTCTAAGATTTGCTTTTAGGTTAGACGTAAACTGTCGAGGTATGGGACACAGCACAGCGCCTACACGTTCAATCTGTGGTCATTGGTGCTTTATTTCACTGAGCTCAAATTCGCCACACAAAGGAAAGCAGTTTTGAGGAGCAAGTTACACATTTTGTAGCGGGACCGAGGCCATGGGCGGTGTGTTCACCACCCTCTGTAGTTAATAATGCCTCAAAGTAGATCTCATGAGGCCCGCAAACCACAACAGACTCATGTTAGCTTGGTGGTTCAATAGGTTAACTTCACGCACGCACTGTAGAAACCTCTCACCGCAAGGTCGAAGGGTCTGATCACTGCCGGTCTAGTCAACTCCTTACACTTTAAACGTTGTTAAATTCCCCCAAATGGCTTAAGTAAAGATAACACTAAATGGCAGTGCAGCTTTTACGCGTTTCACTGAGCATACCACTTTTTAGTTGGCTTTCTGTCTGCCTTGATGGTTGTGTTTTTTTTTCCAGAAGAGCGCTGTGCATGTTGATTAGACTAGTCATTTACATTGTCCGTTGTAAATTTGGACCTACAAGTCCCAGCATGCCCTTTGCTATTTGCTGATAATCCACGACGGGCTGAAACCAGTCTCGTGATACGGAGCCAGTTGACAGCTTTGATAACAGACAATTGTCCACGTGGTGGCCGCTGCTTTTGACACGAGGCCACCATTAAAACAAGAGTCCATGTTATCAGCAATTAGTTATCAAATGCAGTGGTCTCATCTTGCCAGCGAACCGCCCTCATGGCATGGGCCTGGTGACTCCTATGTTAATATTACCAGTCAATAATCCGTGCCGTGACCTCTGCCTCGTGCCTAGGTGTCAGTTTCCAGCTGTGGTATTATTAGCAGTCAATCTACGCCATGGCCGCTGCCTAGGGTCAGTTCAACACATATTAAATTACAAATGCTATCGGTGTCACATTTGCGAAAGTTAAAAATATTGGAATTGTAAATGACAAAGCTATTAATTTCGCAATTTTCAAAACCAACACATAAATAAAATATTTGTCATTTACAATACCAATAGCTCAAACTTTCCTAATGCGAGACCTATTGCATTGCAAATGCTTGTTACCTTACGTGTTTAAGCACGCCCTTTATTACATAGGTTACGCCCCTTTGAGAGACCCCCCTGCCCCAGTTTTTTCAACCCAGTTAAAGCCCTGGGCGTACCCTTTACCCATTAAATCCACAACAGACTTTGAGTACTCTTTATTTTTTAAGCGTCTTTATTAACACATTCTTATGTGTAATTATTATTACCCACTCCTTCCGCCGCCAAGCTAGCGCCCGCTGCAGCCCTTGGGGAAAGAGCACTTTCAATGGATAGGAGGGAGCTAGGGCTGCGCGCGCTCGGCAGAATAAGTGAAGACATAGAAGGGGACGAAACAAATTCAGTGCAAGAGGTTTGATTTAGAAGGACACTGGCCTATAGTCCTTGACACAAACATAAAAGAAAGGCCGCACTTCTTCAGGCAACGGCTGGGCATGGATTGTAAGAAGAAACACTCTTAGGGGAAGAAGAACAGCATTTAGCAGGGCCGTCATAGATAGTGCTTGCCGGCTCTGAACAATTGACGTCCTTGCTCTGCTGAGTTCGGGAGCGTTGCTACTTTTTGATTGGCGGCGCCGCAGGAGTGTGAATTTTTGCGCACACAATGCCAAACACAGCCCAACTTTGTGCACCCCGCCAGGAGAGCTATTTCCCGTACAAACAGGAAAAATATCACCAATTTGTGTGGGAAAAAAACCCAATCTGAGCATCCGCAATGTGCACTTGCTGGGGACTAGGCTGCGCATGTTAACGCCCTGCACCAGACCGGCGACACACAGGGGGGGGGGGGGGGAGGGGGGGGGCAAGCACCCCTCCTTGCACCCCCTTGCGGACGCCCATGCAAATGGATTGATTTAACAGGGCCGGCCCAAGGCATGTGCAAACTGTGCACCTGCACAGGGCCGCCAAACCCCAGGGGCCGCCACGAGGATCGGATCAGAAGGATCACTGGCGGCCCCCTGGCAGGATTTGGCGGCCTCCGGGCAATGCGTGAGCGTGCTCCCTCTTATAACCTGATATAATCTTCTGCAGGTTGAGCTCGCGCAGCTTCCAGGAAAGCAAAAGAATTAGTAAACAGCGACAAAAACTAATTTTCCCTTCACTGTCTCTGGCTCCAACAATAGAAGACCTCGCGTGCCAATTACATATCTGAACAGTGGTGCACTGTAAGACAACTGGAGAGAACTGTGGCTTTATCTTTGGACATTGTTAGAGTCGTGGTGGAATATTTATCATGTGTGCTAAATCAATAGAGGCCCAGCAAGTGCAAAATAGTTGTTTTTGCGACAAGCAGATATCACACCCAAAGGCAAAACACGAGCTGAAAGTATAGGCTTACAACGCAAGCAGCTTGCAATGCCTCCTAGGCACCTGTCTCTAATGGTCTTATTACGTTCTAACATCACTAGCACCGGGTAACAAGAAAATTACATTAGTACTTCACAGTAATGAATGATTACAGTTCAGCTGTGACGTCAGATTCCATGCTGCCAGAGGCAATCCAGAAGCATACCACATGACAGAATTACATCTGCTGCATATCAAACACAGTTTTTACCTCTCTAAATATTTTCCCCTAGAAAGTCATGCCTCTAACTCATAAGTGGCCACTTATGAAAAGTACATTTATATATTACAGTGCTGGAGTTATTTTCGAGAAAACAGAAATTTTATCTGCAGGTTACCTCACATTTTGAAAGTGACTTACTTTACATTTTACATTAGCGATTGTGACAAATTACAAACTACAATTTGGCATGTTTATTTTTTCATGGTATAAATTTCAGTCATTCCGCAAACCTGAAACGAGATGATGTATTTTATTAAACTGAGCAAGAAACTACGAATTTAAAAGTTGATTACTGGAAGAGTGACTTTCTGTGAGTATCATATAATATATGGAATAAAATACCTACTAGTTTTTTTTCAAAAAGGATACTGTAAGTCTCTTCAGGCTTCGGTGATTTTATAAACGACCTCAATATTTGACCTTGCTCTCTAAATGGTCACGAAACACTTAAGTGACTTGCTATATTCATAGAAGGGAGTTCTTTAGCCCTTTTTCTTTGCAGATTTATATAGCGCAAACTTGACCCGAAAGTATTGGAGCGCCTTGCATAAGTACCAGTTTCATTACACAAGGACATGTTGTTTTCACTGCAGCCGCGTAGCTAGGGGGGGGGCGGGAGGTCCGCACCAGGCGGCACAATTTCGGGGGCATCGCGTGGCACTGTGGCCTTTTGCGGCCTTTAATATGTATGTGGGCCTTGGGACACTGTGTATTGTCCACAAATAAATTAGAAAGGCTGTGCGTGGCCCAGTTTGAAAGTGCGCGCAGCTGTTCTTCAAAAATTGTGGTCGCAATGTACCGGTCCCGACTCCCGCGTTTTAATTTGCTGCCAGCATTTTAATTTGCTACTGTCCGCCCGTCCGTCCGTCCCAGCCTCCAGGCCCGTCAATCAGACTTGTAGCGCGTGAGCGCTACCAATGACGGCCCTGGGGCGACATTAAATCAGGTATTATTTTTTCTGGCCCTGCCCCCGTGTCGCGATGAGTAGGACGTAGTGGGTTAAACCACAGAGCATGCAAGCAGTTTACAAAGGGTAGCAAGCGTATGTTGCATAGGGGTGGTGACTGCTGCCCAAAATGCCACTTTTAGAAAATCTTTGGGACATCCTTTTTTATATTTTCATATATGCTGCCAACAGTACTTTAAAAAGTAAAATAAGTGCAGGTACCCTATATACAACAGTACCTGTTTACTTCTGAAAAGGGTCGGTTCTTTCCCATTAAAGTGTATGAAGTGCAGGTACTCTCCCTCTCCAAATAAAGAAGTGTAGGTACTCAGAACCCGACATTGCAGTCTCATTTAAAGCACTAGCCGTCAAGATGGTCCAGTGAGTTGGGCGTTTCCGTCTGCCCTCTGCAATGATCGCCAGGGCACGAGTTTTAATCCTTGAAACGTCGAGTCAGCGTTCCATCTTCCTAAAGTGAATAAACTGAGCACTATTAAGTCAAATGACAGAAACATCACTGACCGTTTTGCAGAAACACCCCACTGAGACACCAAAATCAGAGCATATTTATTGGCACAATTTTTGCTACTTTTGTGATAGGGATTCAGATAAATTCTGGTTTCACCAGGACAAGCAAGACACAAAGTGAGGTCACAGTTGTTACTGTTTTCTAAAAAGCATGTGTAAAGCAAAAAACATTTTCAGCATTTTTCAAATGTGCCGATTTAGGACTACATCTGAAGGAAAATCAGTCTGCTCCATATTTTATATATATTATATATTAAAGTGTCTTTGCTCGTTCTTTTAAATGAAGAATTGCTCATGGACAATGGCTTGTCTGTTAAAATCTCAATGATCGCATAAATTGATTTTATAAGCAAAAAAAGTGAGTTGATATGGTCAGCAATGGTTCCACAATTGTTTCCCTGGTACAAAGATCTCTCTGTAATGTGGACTCAGACACACATTTTGGGGACAATTTCATATTTGAAAAGTGCCAACATTGTGCAAAATGAATTGGACACTGGTATCTGCACCTTAAGTTTATGTAACCTGCCCCAGTCACGTATAGGTATTGAAATGGCATAAGCGAGGCATGAAGCAATATGTAAAATCAAGTTATTTGATTGGGGAGTATTATCACTCTTTTTGTGGTTGGGGGGAGTTGTGGGCTATTAGTGCACTGGGCGCAGCTGCCATTAAAAGTGTGTGTACACGCTAAGCATAACATGGCGCATCTTAATTTTAAATTTAATTAAGGGCGTGGTTTTAAAACACACCAAAAAGCTGTGTTTACCATGGTGTGTCAACTGACTTGTATTTTGCTGTTTCTGTCATTGTATTCAGATATGTGATACATCATGCTCTAGGAGCACAGGGGGACTTATTTACAAGCCCCTTGCGCGACCAGTGCGTCACTCTTAATATGGGAAAAAGTGGCGCAACGGCGGCGCAAGGGGCTTGTAAATAAAATAAGCCCCAGGGTTTTTACTGGTCCATGCGGTAAGTCGTGAGGGGGTGGCACCATGAGTTACCCGCATCGGGTGACACCAACCCTAGTGACGCCACTGTGTATAGGCATAGAAATCATAACCATATTTAGACTTGGCTCCGCCCCGTCCGGACCCCCTCTTCCGGGGCCCCCACCTACGCTTCCTGCACAGGGCCACCATGAGCCTAGAGCCGGCCCTGGATTTAAGTGTACAATATCACATTTTCCATTTACAAATCATAAATGTACACATCTAAATGAATTTACTGTCATGGAAAATTACACCAGTATGGTGTCAAATGTATTGCCACATGTAGGAATTTAGGGGCATATTAACAAGGGGCAGCTATAATATTATCGCCGCTTTAGATCCTGCTTTAAAGCGGCGATATTATCGCATTTTCAACAAGGACATCGCTAGCACGTGTATCCTTGCGTCAGCGCCCCTTGTCAGCACGCTTCCTATCGCATCGCTAAGGAGCCTGACAAGACTCCCTTGGGAATATCCCTTACCGAGCCTCGTCATAATAACAACCAGGGTTAGCGATATTTAAAACCACGTTAAGTTTGCCTTAATGCAGGAATTTAATGTCTGTTAAATTCCTGACTAAGGCATTCCTAACATGGGGGGGGTGGATTGTGTGGCTAACCCCTAGATGCATCAACGTTGTCATTTGCGATTCCTTATTTGCGAAAAATAAGGAATCGCAAATAAGGAATCGCAAATGACAATGTATCATTAATTTCGCTATTTTATTGAGATTCGGTAAAAATCGCAATTTTTACCGGATCGCAATAAAATTACGAGTTTCAAATTGCGAATTCGCAATTCCCATTCATTCCTATGGGCTGAAATGCCCATAGGAATGAATGGGAATTGCGAATTCGCAATTTGAAATCGGAATGCAACAAAGCCTTTCAAGGGTGGAGAGGGGGGTCCAAAGGACCCCCCCTGCATCTTTGAAATGCATTTTTACATGTAAGTTACATACACACATGTCCTAAGGACATGTGTGTCTGTAACTTAACAGTTTAAAAAATGCATTTTTGTGCGTTTTTAAACAGTTTTTCAAATTACCACGAAGTTCAACTTCGTGGTAATTTGCATTTGCAATTTTGAGAATCGCAAATGTTTTGAGAATGATGCATTGCTTTTAAGGAATCGCAAATTTGCGATTCCTTAAAAGCAATCGCATTTTTGGAACTCGCAAAAAAAAGCGAATTTCCAAAAATGCTTGATGCATCCCAAAAACCATTTTAGGAAGTGCAAAAGGCCGATTGTTGCGAATCGCACCGTTTGCACTTCCTAAAAAGGTTGATGCATCTAGGCATAAGACCACAGGCCCTATCACCAAGAATATCGCAGTTTTTCATGGAACATCGCTGGAAAACTAACAATGTTTCATGGAAAACATCGCTATCAAAGGAATAATTATCGCCATTGCGCTATGCATTGTTACTACAGCGCTAGCATGGCGATAATTATCTGCGATAGCCGGCGATTAAAATCCTCACGCTAAGAACGGCCAGCGATTATTATCGCTGCTGCTTGTTGATATGTCCCCTAGCGTTCAATTGTGGGGATGCCATGGAAAGCTTCACACACCCACCAGTTTATAAGTCTGTAAGTGGTTATAGACATAATTCTTTTGCGCCATTCCAACCTTGGAAATTGTTGGAGAAGCACTTCTGTTATAAGCAGGAGTAAGTCGATTTTCAATTTGGGACATTCCAAAATTTGGTGGAATGTAGGGGAAGGGACCCTGTGTAAAAGTGTTTTCCCCACTGGAGAAAAAAAACAACAACCTAGACCTGACTTCTTTCGCGTGGTATTCCCCAAAACATTTTGCCTTCACTCCCTTGTTTTGCGGCTCTTGTTTGTGTTGGCACTATGGCCCTGTGTATTTTGCCCCTTCAAATCAGTGTCCCTTTGCTAAATTACTTTCTCAACCGTGGCCTCCGGGATCTTTTCTTGTACTAACTATCGATGACGGTTTGAGGCAGCGCTGCACTGTATGTGAGTAAGGAGAAATGTCTATTCAAATATCACATCGATCTTTCGAGAAAGACCACAATTGAGTCCATGCACAGCCGACCTGCGTCACTGCGCTCGTCACCCTGTAAATCAAACCCCAATGTATGTGAACTGCGCCCAGGTTTGTCGTTGACATCCTGAAAGTAATGCATATCTGCGAAATGAATACATTCCCGTTAACCAGGATGTGAAAACATGCGCCTTCATGAAGCAATCCTGCTTTTGTTCACTGCTGCTTTTTATTTCTGCATTTCTTAAGAATTGGTACATTTGTTTCACAACTTTTGTTGCAAACCTTCTTTCAGGTATTTGGTACGGGCCTTCTTTTAAGTTATCCAAGCCTACAGGTGCCGCTGCATTCCAGACAGGATTTGTTTGAAAAAAATGATAAGGCATTAATCTGACCTTTCGCAAATATATGTAGCACTGAATGACGTGTACGACCTCAAACATTTCCACCCCTAATCCACTCCCCAATACGTTCCCTGCGTCCTCACTCGTAGCCACAACTCAGACACTGTGCACTGTTGCATAAAAAGAGTACATTGAGGAGCACCATTTTGGTGTTTGTGTAAACGGAGAGACTGGATTTGCATAGCGCTGCTAATCACCCAATAGGGTATCCTGGGGCTTGCAGGTCTCAGGGGCTCATCCTATCGGCCAGGTCTCGGAAGTCAGAGAGAGAGGAGATGGTGCAGGGCTTCGTGGGGAGCCTCTTCAAGGGCGTTACTGCGATGTACACAAAAAGAGCGTCCTCCGCTTCTGCTTTGGTGGATGTGTGGCATGTAGGCAAGTGCAAGGGAGATGGAACGTAGATGTCTTGATGGCTGATGGAAGTTCAGGTCGTGGTTGATGTAGGTGGGACCTTGGTTGTGCAAGGCCTTGTGTGCTTGGGTTCAGAGATGCAAATAGATTTTGCTCCAGTCCAAATCTCACTAGTACAAAAATGGAAAAATGATCTCCCAGAGCCCAGTCATACTCTCAAGGGGAGGGGTCATGCAGCACCCCCTCCCACCAGCCCATATTGGCCTCAGGGACCCCATCCCTCGGACCCTCTCCATTAAGTGGTGGGGCCCTGGAGCCCACCCAGGGTTGAACACAACCTCTCATTTCCCAATGGGAGCTTGTGCTACGGTCGGTTTATGGCCGCAGCACATGCTCCTAAAGGGAAATGTGAGTAAGCGGCCTCACCATGTGCGTTCATATCGTAATTAGGCAGTCAGGACCAGTGATCGGTCGGACCCATACCTGCAATGGTGTCGGGCAGACGCAAGTCCCCGCACATCTGCAGAGCCAGAACAGGAGGAAGAGCCATCTCCTACATCGTGGCCAAGACCTGGAACAAGCTCCCAATCAACATCAGACGTGCCCCCTCCCTGAACATCTTCAGGAAGACACTCAAGACCTGGCTCTTCTTTTGAACGGGGCTGCTTAACTCCCCCCCCCACATCCCCCACGCCTTGAGACTCTCACGAGGTGATGAGCTCGCTTACGATACCCTGATTTTTTATGGTAATAACCCCCTTTACTATGGAAACTAGATCATAATTGTAACTACGTAGTGATGAACACCAGAATGGAAATATATATATACAAATCTGCTGAACAGTGATCAATTAAATTGTTTTTGAGTGTATCAAAGTTCCAAGCACTAGTATCGAATTGCACAGGTAATACCAGCAATTCATGTTGTTGAACATACATCCCTATCAAGAGAACTAAATGCAAAAACCTTTCAAGCTATCTTAAGCTCTAAGTTGTCTTTAAAAAAGTGGAAATAATCATAGAAAGTAACAATTGAAGTACATAGTGAACTAATAATAGTATATAGCAATTTATTCAACCAAATACTGATTAGGCTAAATCTCTGTTGTTGCCTCACAACAAATACATCAATCACCCAGAAGATACGGGAGTTAATGATAGATATTTAAACCCTGTTCAAAAACCTTTAATCAAGATCCAATACGCTTCCAGGTGTCCCTCCTCTAGGGTCAGCACACACATTAACCATTACTCGGAACCGGACATCAGAAGGTGGATTCCTCACTCCACATTCAGACAGTTTAAATCAAAGGGTATTTCATGTCTCCCATCTTAACTGTTTTTCAATGTTCTCAAATTCTCTCTTTTAGGCATCTGGTGGTAATGCTCCCCTATATTTTAACACATGTACATAAAAAAACATATACTGAAAATTTGTATTGACCATTGACCTTATATTCTGGACAACCGCTGTAGCTAAAAGATTTCTTTTTGTCAACAGTCAGTCTACTATAGTACATTTGCAGAAACCTTTTGTGATTGAGTCCCACCCTTGTGTGTATTACAGTGCCAGAGGAGGTAGGGCTAATATTGCTTTTCATTGTTCTTCTCCTCCAATGTGTAACAGCAAGGTGAGATGTGAAACATTCTTTAATCAATGTATTATACCAAATAGAGGAACCAGGGTAAAGAGCAAGAACAAACAGAATAGCTCTGTCGGACTCATTCGTTATCCATTCAGACAATCCCTATTAAAATGGTGATGTTTCGACTCTATATACAATTCACACAGTTCTCTTCAGGACACAAAATCATGCTGTCAGACGTGACAGCTCCAAACAGTGTACATCATACATGTGCTGGGGTTGGTATTGTTAGTTGGCCTCAAAAGCCTAACTTATCGCTGTCTGGACAGTAAATTCAAATCCGATCCCATGCGGTCGTCGCCATACCTAGCAGTACGGTCAATGCTTCTGCAACTGAAAGCTGACTCCTTAGCTAGTAGGGATTTCTCACATTCAATCAGTTGAAGACAGTAACCAGTGAACACAGATCAAACTGTTGCCATTTATGGATTTGTGAGACATCCCATCTGTATACATGAATACCTGTATATTGCACATCACTGCACCTTTGAGCACTATGCCGTCTGCACTAATTTTGTTTACATATGACATATTGTGCCTATTTGGGGGAATACATCGAGTAAAATGTTAAACAAGAGAGTTATATTGACTGGATAACAAAAGAGTCCCATGGAACTATTCTGTTTGTTCTTGTTCAGTGGCTATTAAGTATGCGGTTCAGCCTGCCAGCATCTCTGTCACGTGTAGTGATACATCTTATTGGGTTTTTGTATGTCTATTTTTACTCTTTTATCCTTTAATAATTAATTTACGATCTAGGCAAAGTGATCTCTTACCCACCTTTTGTATTAATGAGCGGGCATATCCTCTTGTAATAAATCTCTTTTTGATATCCGTACAGTTCTTATTTGGTTAACTATTATCTCTGTAATTCCTCCTAGCTCTCAACATCTCCCCCATAGGGATGCCTCTTATTTGCAGGCGTGGGTGTGGATGTGAAGTTGCAGCATGTCAAATTGAGTTGCAGGACATCTACTTGCAAAACATTCCACTTTGCAAAGTATTACCTAAAACATACAATCCAATATCCAAAAATGCAGTGCTATCCTTACTATGTGTAAATGTAAATGTAAAGCTCATGCTTTTGTCATTATTGACTTGTGTTTAAGCACCAACACTCCCTCCCAAAATATGCCCAATCTTCTGCAGTCCCATACCATGTGCACGAAGCGTTCTGCTGCTTCTCTGCACCTAGGGCCAGTATCTGACCATTCCAAATAAATTATACTTAGTCTATGTGGGGTTAGATATTCTTGGTGCACTATGTTATATTGGATTAACATAAAATGTGCCTTGGAACTCACTTCACGGACTCTTTCATGCATTCACGCCCATTCTCGTTCTGATATGGGTCCCTCTGATTCCTCCTCAGACCTTGCCTGGACCGGGAGGGCAATGACCGGATTGTCGTCTCGAAGGGTTCTATAGATAGGAGAGATTAGGCACCACCCACCATTGATAATGTAGTTGTTAGAACAGCTGTACATGGGGGTTCCCCCTTTAAGGAATTCCATATCTCCCTAGCTCCTGCAACAATCTTACCATACTGTACGAATTGTCCCGCTCCCAGCCCAAAAGTAGTCACAGCCTCCTCTACGGTCATAAATTTGCTGTTATTCTACAAGTCGCCCATTTTAAGGCATCCCCATCCTACCATCGCTGGATAGATATGGACTCTGCAATTTGTTTGAACGGCCTTATAACCCACAATGGCATCAGGGGAGTAGGGTGCTTTGAGGATTACTCTTGTAACTGTGTCTTCCCAAACTCACACCACATATCTAATCATCTATGGGTATTAATTTGGGATCGCAGTTCCCATCATGAGTACCTCAGGCAAAGTACTACCATCATAGGTGCCCGCTAGTAGGGCTTTCTCCTAATTACTACCTTCTTCCAGTCAGTGGACTACATATTGCAATTGGGCCGCCATGTAATATAGATGCACATGGGGATCTTCACACCCCGTCCATCCACTTCCATTGGAGGGTGTCTAGTTTAACACGTTTCCGTTTGTTCCCTCACAGCAACTCCACCAATAAGCTATCTAATACCGAAAAATATGATTTAGGAATTTAGTAGAAGGAATGTTGCAGAGTGTAGAGGCAACAGGGCAGTATTATCATTTTTATAATTGCCACCTTTCCCATTAGGGAGAGTGGAAAGGGCTTCCAGAATCCCACTGAAGCGAGCACACCTTTTAATATTCTCCCTATTTTATGCTTTATGAAAAACAGGGGTGAATGCCATAACTGAATTCCCAGATACCTCATACCCTCTATTTACCATGGCAGGCCGACTTTAGGGTATCTATCGGCTGCCTCCTGTGCCATTTTCCCAATTGGGACTATTAATGATTTACCAGGGTTAATACAGAGTAATTCATTTAGGAGGACTGAAACTACTCGAGATGGGTGTTTTAGGTACACCAACACGTAATCCGCATACAGGAAGACGATTTGTATAGTATCCTCCATGGGGATTCCATGTCCCTCCATATTTTTTCTGAGTGTTGTCGCTAGGGGCTCCATCACTGCCTCAAAGCAGCAGTGACATGGGGCTTCCCTGTCTTGTTCATCTGGACAAGGTGAATTTATCAGATACCACCCCCTGAGTCACACCAGGGCTGTTGGATTCATATATAACAATTTGACCCAGTGGAGGAACCCCTGTCGCATACCCATCTTTCGGAGGACTTCCCAGATATATGTCCACTCCACTGAGTCGAAGGCTTGCTCAATATTTAACATAGCCAGGGCACAGTCTTCATTTTGTAATATTGGGGTGTGCCATTTGTGTGCAAGTCTTCTCAAGTTATCCGTGGTGTTTCTCATAGGTAGACATCCAGCTTGGTCTATGTGTACTAGGTAAGGCATCAACCTGGATGCCAGGATCCTGCTCAATATCTTGACATCCAGATTCAGGAGTGGGATCAGCCTATAGTAGCCTGGCAGCAAAGTGTTCTTATCTCTCTTTAAGATCATAGATACTAGGGCTTCCTGCATTGAGTCAGGCATGGATCGCCTCTCTCGTGCCTCATTCTAAACCTGTAATATTTTATCAGGTAGGAGCGGTGCAAACAGCTGATAAAATTCGGCAGGTAGACCATCACTGCCTGGACATTTGGCAGTTGTAAGATGTCTGATAGCGGATAATACCTCTTCTTTAGTTATGGGGGCTGCGAGGGCCTCGGCTCCCTAAGGATCCACCTGGGGCAGCTCAACATGCTTAAGGTGGTCTTGTATTATTTCTGGGGGGTGTAGCTGACTTTGTTTGGCAGGCGATGGCTAGGTAGTGTGCTAAAGTGTCTACAATTGCTCGCTGGGTACAGAATGACTCCCCGTTTCTGTCCTGCAGTTGCAAGATAGGGGATGGGGCGGATTCAGATTTAATCATTCTCGCTAACATGGTCCGGGTTTTATCTCCTTCCAAATGGAGGCGTTTTTGATATGCTATATATTAATGCTTTTCCAGCCTACACCAGGAGGCCATAAGTTCTTCCCGTGCTTTCCCCCAATCCTCTAAAGCCCGCAGATCCCTATGCAGGGTCACCTCCAGGCCACCCAACCTGTTTTCCTGTACCTGTATGTCCCGTTCCAGCTGTTCTCTCACTCCACAAGTTGTCCTAATGGCTACGCCTCGGATCACAAACTTCATGGCCTCCCATTCTGTTGCCCTGGTAGACCTGATCCCCCAGTTTTCATCAAAAGAATCGGTGAAGTCTTCCTCCAGGCTGGCTTCGTACAGGGGATCTTGCAGTGCCATAGCTGGATTGCTGGTCGCCCTACTCCCGTTTTGAGACTCAGTAGGAGTTGAGAGTGATCCGACAAGTATCTGGGTAAGTATACGATCCCACCCACCCCTGGGGTCAATCTCAAAGGGATACAGTAGTAGTCTAAATGACTGAATGTATTTGTTGTATGGGTGTCACAGGAGAAGGCTCTTTTCAAAGGACTACGCATTTGCCACTCATCTCTGAGTTGCAGACCAGTTAGGACATTTATTATCACTCTAGTTGTTTGAGGTTTAGTATTCTTTTTTGGTGGGTCTCTGTCCAGCCACGAGTCTAGAACACAATTACAGTCTCCTAGTAAGATTACTTCTGCTCCAAGGAACGGGGTAGCTACTTCCATCATTTTTGTAAAGAAGTCAGAATTGGGGGCGTAAAAATTAATGAATGAATAATTGCCCTATATAACGTGTTTGTAAAACAACAAATTATAATGTTTGTGTTTACTTTTGTTTAGTTTTCAGTGCATTAAGACAGTGGCCTGATGAAGGCGATAACACCGAAACGCGCATAGTCTTATCTACCTCCTTGCCTCCATCTTTTTGTCTAAGTTTTGGTTGTATTGTTCTTTACAAACGTCTTTGTGTTTATAATGAAAATAATATTACAAATCATGAAAATCCCTACATAAAATGATAAAACTGGAAAAAATGGGGAAAAAAAGGAATTAAATAATCATCAAATAAATGAATATCAGTTTTTTACTATCTTGGTTATAGATCTTTATTTGTATGCTAAAATTTGGATTTTGTCATGGGCTGACAATTAGACATTTCTCATTGACCTGTTTCTGCTTTAGTCAATATTCTGACTGACTCAGCTATATATTCTTACCTAATATGTTTCCTCCCTATGTATAGCGAGTCTATTTCCAAATATAGGGGTCCCCTTCTTCCATAAAAAAAATAGCTGGAGCTCATAGCAGTCCCCTGTAATTGCTGGCAGCTAACCCCATCATATAGAAAATGTTTTTTTTAGAATGTCTTGTCAAATATATGATCATCTGTGTCTGCTCCATATAATCTGCTGGTCTCTTAAAAATGCACCTCAGTGCCTCTAGACCCAAATCATGGGTAATATTATTATATTGGGAATCTGGTATACTACAACCAGGGTCACTCAGGCCATATCATCTCCCCATGCTACATTGTTCTTCAATTTCCTTACATACCTAGGGTCTTGTATGCATGATGGTCAATTGACCTAATATGTTCTCAGAAATTTATTAATATATGGGCGTTCAAAATATGTTGATGTATTTCTTAGACCATAATTGATCAACTTACCACCATACCCAGAGATACCTTGTTTCATCACACCTTAATGGATGGTGATTCATCCCTTTATTTCCCTGCTTTTCATTGTCCTGGATGCTGTTGGAGGGTGTGGTGCTCCAGCCCAGTGAAAGATGAAACAAAAGTAACCAAAGGTGTAGGTGGTGGAGGCAGACCTCCATTGTGGATTCCATTTAATTTTGATGGACCATTCTATTCTGGAAGTATTAGTCACATCAAAGGGGGGTTTGGCGCTAACAGCAGATTAGAAATGTGAAGGTGGGTTAGACAGACATTCACCAGTCCATGCTGGGTGACTTTCATTTTTGAATAGTGGCTAATGTCATATGTCATTATATGTCTTTGGCATTCTTTTTCATTAGCTGAGTGGCTCCTCAAGAGATCTGAGCTTCAACATCCAAATCTCAGTGGAGCTAACACTGTGCTGTACCATTTGTTTCCAGTCATCCAATGGGAGGGCTTATTGAGTCACAGCCAATAGTCCAATATGCTGCAGAATCACCCATCAATATTGATGGGCATTCTATTGCTGATAGCATGCCCAAAATATGAATGGGACCATTTGTTTCCGGCCGTCCAACAGGATGCTTATTTTTTATATGTAGTTCAAATCTCAGTGAAGCTAACCCTGTACATGCACCATTTGTTTCCATCCGTCCAACAGGATGGCTTATTCTTCATATATAGTCACAGCCAATAATCCAATATGCCGCAGAATCGCCCATCAATGCTGATGGGCATCCTATTGCTGATATCATGCCCAAAATATGAATGGGACCAACGAACCCTTTGTAGAAGGGCAGGTGGCTACATGAAATTGCTAGCCTGGAGGAATTTTTCAATGGGAGAGAATAAGCATATTGGGGATGTCTGGTCTGGCAGTCGAATGTGTTCCTTTCAAGAACTTCAATCTACATCTACCCTGTCATATTCACAGTTCTATAAATATGTTTGTGGCACACGTTGATAACAAACATTCTTCCAGACAGGGTACTCCCAGAGTTCAGTCCCTTAGAAACAAAAATCCTGATAGGTGCATTGGCGAAGGGTGGTATCTCCAAACTTTATCACTCATTGATTCTCAATGCGCCCGACTCATTGACACACCAGTGGGTTCAATGAAAGGAGTAGATGGAAAATTGGTGTGATGAGATGCAATGATGGCCTCCCACACTACTACAATTTTCTCCAGTCTGCGCTAGTCCAGGTGTATTATCCATTCACAGAGCACACTTTTAAGTCCAACATGATTCAGGGGTCCATATGATCCTGCAGATTTCTGTCATATGGTCTAGACTTGTCCTGTTATTGTGAGTGATTGGACTGCAATTGCTGATGAACAATCGGTTGTGCTGGGATGGGAGGTGGAACTCTCATGAAGTCGCGCCTCCTGGGCATTTTTGATGGAGTGGGAAGCATGGGGTATGACCAAGTGTTGTTTGTAATGACCACCATGGTGGCAAAAAGAGGCATAGCTGGTACGTGGAAATATTCCAGCCTGCCCTTAGCTGTCTCAATGGAGTTGTGGGGTGATCTGGTGCGCTCAGCAAGAAAAGCTGAAGTACGAGACAAGAGAATGCCCTACAAAACATCAAATATCTGGGGAAAATGGTGGAATCACTTTGGGTTGGGCTCGTTGTGACAAGTGTTTTGGAAATTTCCTCTGATATGTTTATGGTGGATTTGATGCCTTGTCTGTAACAATGTTATTATACTTCTTTACTGTTAACCAGTGACAGCTGCATGTGGTGGAAAGTTTATTATTGCATAAAACAATATAGTTGGCTTTAAAAAAATCATGGCTAGGTACCGGTTAAGCGCAACCACATTGCTGCTGTGGGCGCTTAACACCTTTTGCGCTATTTTTAGTTAAAACTCTAAAAATATTTACCTCTGGTTCCACTTATTGGATTTTTTGTTGTTTTGGTATCATTTTGTTCATTTAATGATTCTTTATTTTTTATAAATTGGAATGGGATGAAATAGTGTTGTGTTTTCAACTTTTTAGCTGTTTTGGTACTTTTAAATGCTTTGCACATTTCTTAAATTATGCCTGTCTGCTCTATTTTTTTAAGCTAAGCCTGCCCGTCTTCTCTGTGCCACAACTGCTAGGGTTTGTGCTCAGTTTTAAATTACTGAAACTTTATTGGACCTAACAAGATAGTGACATTATTAGTTGTGTTGGGATACCATCCGCCCCAATTAATAACCCACTTTCTCACATTGGTGCTCAGAGCTGGAATCCAGAACTTGGATTTCCCAGTACCACTCAGCTTTCAAGATGGATATTAAAAATCCCTAAATTGAACTGAGAGCAAACATTGATTTTTGATTTTTAATTGGCATCCAGGCTTCGATTGTGTCATTTTTTATGATTCTATTTTTGGAACCTTTTAAAAGTCTATAGGAACATGGAGTTGGATCTGACTACACTGACAACTCAGAAGTGGTGGAGATGAAGGCCCTATGCAGAGAAAGACAATTGAAGTTGAGCCAGAATCCCAGGAAGGAGGATTATAAAAGGCCCCTTAAGGCCTGGGAAGAAACCTGCCATGTGCAGAACTCCTATGATGATGAAACAATGGATGCAGCCCAAGAGAATGAAGGGGTAGGGTATCCCAGGTCCCAAAGTAGATTTTTTAGTATACCATCCAGGGCTGGGAGCGAACCAGGTTCTGCCAGCACAATCCCTTCTTAAATGTCCATCCGCCAGTTGGAACTCAGTAACAAGCAATCAGCAAGAGGGCTGCAGGCCAAGCTGGCAGCACTGGAGGAGAAGAAACTTGCACTGCAGGAAAAGAGACTGACCTTGGAGGAGATGAAACCAGCTTAGGAATTCTGATATCTGTAGAAGATGGTGGCAGTAATTTTGAGGTGTCTACTTGGGGTCCACACACCCCTCACTTTTCCGAGAGTACTGAGAATATTTGAGTAGGGGACAATATTGATAAATGGTGTGTTTTCTAAGAAAGAACACTGAGAACGCGCAGGATGGGTCATCAGCATTGGGGAGTCTTACTGGGGCAGTTAGTACCAACACCAATGTATCAACACTCCTGACTCTAGAAGAGAGGGTAGCCGGCACATAGAGTCACATGAAGAATGCCATATTGCAGAGGTTTGATCTCACCCCTAAAGTGAGCCAGAAGAATTCCTGGGAAGCCTACAGTGACCCACAATAATCCTGGGTTGCCTTTGTAAATGTTTCAATAAAAGCATTAGAAGGCTGGGTGAAAGGGAATACGGTCACTGCTTATGATGGGCTCTATAATCTGATTATGAAGATGTACATAATAATATAATATAAGATTACCACGCGTGCTGCATTGCGTTACTCCAGGTGGCCTTGAGTTGCTTGGTAAATCTAACCTAGGCATTAGATTGCCCTTGTGACTCCCTGCATGACGCAAAGACAACGCAAAGGCAACGCAATACCTTGATAAATCCGGGCCTATGTGTCTAGATGCACTATCATGCGTGTTCGTGCCGTAACAGCGGAGTGAATCTGTCTTATCGTGTTCTGTCTGTCTTTTGTGAAAGGTTCTGTCACCCATTCAGCCTTCCTCGCACTTAACAAGACGGCTAAAAACTAAACAAAATGTAAACCATGGTGAATGCGATCCCACTTCCAATCTCTTGAATACGGCTTTTTGGAGCAAATAAAGAATTGGCGGATGAGGCGATGGAGACAATGCAAGGAGGGGATGTTGGGTTTATTTGTTGTGATTTCCGGGACTTTTGTGCAGAAAGATTCTAGGAGGACCTTGAAACGCCGCTAGGATGCAAAGGCCAGTTTTAGGAGCCTTGTCAATAATAGAGCTGTACTTATGACTATGAAAACTAAACTTAGACGACCAACCAAGCAGGGCCGGCTCTAGGCTCATGGTGGCCCTGTGCAGGAAGCGTAGGTGGGGGCCCCGGAAGAGGGGGTCCGGACGGGGCGGAGCCAAGTCTAAATATGGTTATGATTTCTATGCCTATACACAGTGGCGTCACTAGGGTTGGTGTCACCCGATGCGGGTAACTCATGGTGCCACCCCCTCACGACTTACCGCATGGACCAGTAAAAACCCTGGGGCTTATTTTATTTACAAGCCCCTTGCGCCGCCGTTGCGCCACTTTTTCCCATATTAAGAGTGACGCACTGGTCGCGCAAGGGGCTTGTAAATAAGTCCCCCTGTGCTCCTAGAGCATGATGTATCACATATCTGAATACAATGACAGAAACAGCAAAATACAAGTCAGTTGACACACCATGGTAAACACAGCTTTTTAGTGTGTTTTAAAACCACGCCCTCAGCGCTCCTAGACAGAGTGAGCATGATGTATCACATATCCGAATGCAATGACAAACAGCAAAATACAAGTCAGTTGACACACCATGGTAAACACAGCTTTTTGGTGTGTTTTAAAACCACGCCCTTAATTAAATTTAAAATTAAGATGCGCCATGTTATGCTTAGCGTGTACACACACTTTTAATGGCAGCTGCGCCCAGTGCACTAATAGCCCACAACTCCCCCCAACCACAAAAAGAGTGATAATACTCCCCAATCAAATAACTTGATTTTACATATTGCTTCATGCCTCGCTTATGCCATTTCAATACCTATACGTGACTGGGGCAGGTTACATAAACTTAAGGTGCAGATACCAGTGTCCAATTCATTTTGCACAATGTTGGCACTTTTCAAATATGAAATTGTCCCCAAAATGTGTGTCTGAGTCCACATTACAGAGAGATCTTTGTACCAGGGAAACAATTGTGGAACCATTGCTGACCATATCAACTCACTTTTTTTGCTTATAAAATCAATTTATGCGATCATTGAGATTTTAACAGACAAGCCATTGTCCATGAGCAATTCTTCATTTAAAAGAACGAGCAAAGACACTTTAATATATAATATATATAAAATATGGAGCAGACTGATTTTCCTTCAGATGTAGTCCTAAATCGGCACATTTGAAAAATGCTGAAAATGTTTTTTGCTTTACACATGCTTTTTAGAAAACAGTAACAACTGTGACCTCACTTTGTGTCTTGCTTGTCCTGGTGAAACCAGAATTTATCTGAATCCCTATCACAAAAGTAGCAAAAATTGTGCCAATAAATATGCTCTGATTTTGGTGTCTCAGTGGGGTGTTTCTGCAAAACGGTCAGTGATGTTTCTGTCATTTGACTTAATAGTGCTCAGTTTATTCACTTTAGGAAGATGGAACGCTGACTCGACGTTTCAAGGATTAAAACTCGTGCCCTGGCGATCATTGCAGAGGGCAGACGGAAACGCCCAACTCACTGGACCATCTTGACGGCTAGTGCTTTAAATGAGACTGCAATGTCGGGTTCTGAGTACCTACACTTCTTTATTTGGAGAGGGAGAGTACCTGCACTTCATACACTTTAATGGGAAAGAACCGACCCTTTTCAGAAGTAAACAGGTACTGTTGTATATAGGGTACCTGCACTTATTTTACTTTTTAAAGTACTGTTGGCAGCATATATGAAAATATAAAAAAGGATGTCCCAAAGATTTTCTAAAAGTGGCATTTTGGGCAGCAGTCACCACCCCTATGCAACATACGCTTGCTACCCTTTGTAAACTGCTTGCATGCTCTGTGGTTTAACCCACTACGTCCTACTCATCGCGACACGGGGGCAGGGCCAGAAAAAATAATACATGATTTAATGTCGCCCCAGGGCCGTCATTGGTAGCGCTCACGCGCTACAAGTCTGATTGACGGGCCTGGAGGCTGGGACGGACGGACGGGCGGACAGTAGCAAATTAAAATGCTGGCAGCAAATTAAAACGCGGGAGTCGGGACCGGTACATTGCGACCACAATTTTTGAAGAACAGCTGCGCGCACTTTCAAACTGGGCCACGCACAGCCTTTCTAATTTATTTGTGGACAATACACAGTGTCCCAAGGCCCACATACATATTAAAGGCCGCAAAAGGCCACAGTGCCACGCGATGCCCCCGAAATTGTGCCGCCTGGTGCGGACCTCCCGCCCCCCCCCTAGCTACGCGGCTGCAGTGAAAACAACATGTCCTTGTGTAATGAAACTGGTACTTATGCAAGGCGCTCCAATACTTTCGGGTCAAGTTTGCGCTATATAAATCTGCAAAGAAAAAGGGCTAAAGAACTCCCTTCTATGAATATAGCAAGTCACTTAAGTGTTTCGTGACCATTTAGAGAGCAAGGTCAAATATTGAGGTCGTTTATAAAATCACCGAAGCCTGAAGAGACTTACAGTATCCTTTTTGAAAAAAAACTAGTAGGTATTTTATTCCATATATTATATGATACTCACAGAAAGTCACTCTTCCAGTAATCAACTTTTAAATTCGTAGTTTCTTGCTCAGTTTAATAAAATACATCATCTCGTTTCAGGTTTGCGGAATGACTGAAATTTATACCATGAAAAAATAAACATGCCAAATTGTAGTTTGTAATTTGTCACAATCGCTAATGTAAAATGTAAAGTAAGTCACTTTCAAAATGTGAGGTAACCTGCAGATAAAATTTCTGTTTTCTCGAAAATAACTCCAGCACTGTAATATATAAATGTACTTTTCATAAGTGGCCACTTATGAGTTAGAGGCATGACTTTCTAGGGGAAAATATTTAGAGAGGTAAAAACTGTGTTTGATATGCAGCAGATGTAATTCTGTCATGTGGTATGCTTCTGGATTGCCTCTGGCAGCATGGAATCTGACGTCACAGCTGAACTGTAATCATTCATTACTGTGAAGTACTAATGTAATTTTCTTGTTACCCGGTGCTAGTGATGTTAGAACGTAATAAGACCATTAGAGACAGGTGCCTAGGAGGCATTGCAAGCTGCTTGCGTTGTAAGCCTATACTTTCAGCTCGTGTTTTGCCTTTGGGTGTGATATCTGCTTGTCGCAAAAACAACTATTTTGCACTTGCTGGGCCTCTATTGATTTAGCACACATGATAAATATTCCACCACGACTCTAACAATGTCCAAAGATAAAGCCACAGTTCTCTCCAGTTGTCTTACAGTGCACCACTGTTCAGATATGTAATTGGCACGCGAGGTCTTCTATTGTTGGAGCCAGAGACAGTGATGGGAAAATTAGTTTTTGTCGCTGTTTACTAATTCTTTTGCTTTCCTGGAAGCTGCGCGAGCTCAACCTGCAGAAGATTATATCAGGTTATAAGAGGGAGCACGCTCACGCATTGCCCGGAGGCCGCCAAATCAGGGCCGGCTCTAGGCTCATGGTGGCCCTGTGCAGGAAGCGTAGGTGGGGGCCCCGGAAGAGGGGGTCCGGACGGGGCGGAGCCAAGTCTAAATATGGTTATGATTTCTATGCCTATACACAGTGGCGTCACTAGGGTTGGTGTCACCCGATGCGGGTAACTCATGGTGCCACCCCCTCACGACTTACCGCATGGACCAGTAAAAACCCTGGGGCTTATTTTATTTACAAGCCCCTTGCGCCGCCGTTGCGCCACTTTTTCCCATATTAAGAGTGACGCACTGGTCGCGCAAGGGGCTTGTAAATAAGTCCCCCTGTGCTCCTAGAGCATGATGTATCACATATCTGAATACAATGACAGAAACAGCAAAATACAAGTCAGTTGACACACCATGGTAAACACAGCTTTTTAGTGTGTTTTAAAACCACGCCCTCAGCGCTCCTAGACAGAGTGAGCATGATGTATCACATATCCGAATGCAATGACAAACAGCAAAATACAAGTCAGTTGACACACCATGGTAAACACAGCTTTTTGGTGTGTTTTAAAACCACGCCCTTAATTAAATTTAAAATTAAGATGCGCCATGTTATGCTTAGCGTGTACACACACTTTTAATGGCAGCTGCGCCCAGTGCACTAATAGCCCACAACTCCCCCCAACCACAAAAAGAGTGATAATACTCCCCAATCAAATAACTTGATTTTACATATTGCTTCATGCCTCGCTTATGCCATTTCAATACCTATACGTGACTGGGGCAGGTTACATAAACTTAAGGTGCAGATACCAGTGTCCAATTCATTTTGCACAATGTTGGCACTTTTCAAATATGAAATTGTCCCCAAAATGTGTGTCTGAGTCCACATTACAGAGAGATCTTTGTACCAGGGAAACAATTGTGGAACCATTGCTGACCATATCAACTCACTTTTTTTGCTTATAAAATCAATTTATGCGATCATTGAGATTTTAACAGACAAGCCATTGTCCATGAGCAATTCTTCATTTAAAAGAACGAGCAAAGACACTTTAATATATAATATATATAAAATATGGAGCAGACTGATTTTCCTTCAGATGTAGTCCTAAATCGGCACATTTGAAAAATGCTGAAAATGTTTTTTGCTTTACACATGCTTTTTAGAAAACAGTAACAACTGTGACCTCACTTTGTGTCTTGCTTGTCCTGGTGAAACCAGAATTTATCTGAATCCCTATCACAAAAGTAGCAAAAATTGTGCCAATAAATATGCTCTGATTTTGGTGTCTCAGTGGGGTGTTTCTGCAAAACGGTCAGTGATGTTTCTGTCATTTGACTTAATAGTGCTCAGTTTATTCACTTTAGGAAGATGGAACGCTGACTCGACGTTTCAAGGATTAAAACTCGTGCCCTGGCGATCATTGCAGAGGGCAGACGGAAACGCCCAACTCACTGGACCATCTTGACGGCTAGTGCTTTAAATGAGACTGCAATGTCGGGTTCTGAGTACCTACACTTCTTTATTTGGAGAGGGAGAGTACCTGCACTTCATACACTTTAATGGGAAAGAACCGACCCTTTTCAGAAGTAAACAGGTACTGTTGTATATAGGGTACCTGCACTTATTTTACTTTTTAAAGTACTGTTGGCAGCATATATGAAAATATAAAAAAGGATGTCCCAAAGATTTTCTAAAAGTGGCATTTTGGGCAGCAGTCACCACCCCTATGCAACATACGCTTGCTACCCTTTGTAAACTGCTTGCATGCTCTGTGGTTTAACCCACTACGTCCTACTCATCGCGACACGGGGGCAGGGCCAGAAAAAATAATACATGATTTAATGTCGCCCCAGGGCCGTCATTGGTAGCGCTCACGCGCTACAAGTCTGATTGACGGGCCTGGAGGCTGGGACGGACGGACGGGCGGACAGTAGCAAATTAAAATGCTGGCAGCAAATTAAAACGCGGGAGTCGGGACCGGTACATTGCGACCACAATTTTTGAAGAACAGCTGCGCGCACTTTCAAACTGGGCCACGCACAGCCTTTCTAATTTATTTGTGGACAATACACAGTGTCCCAAGGCCCACATACATATTAAAGGCCGCAAAAGGCCACAGTGCCACGCGATGCCCCCGAAATTGTGCCGCCTGGTGCGGACCTCCCGCCCCCCCCCTAGCTACGCGGCTGCAGTGAAAACAACATGTCCTTGTGTAATGAAACTGGTACTTATGCAAGGCGCTCCAATACTTTCGGGTCAAGTTTGCGCTATATAAATCTGCAAAGAAAAAGGGCTAAAGAACTCCCTTCTATGAATATAGCAAGTCACTTAAGTGTTTCGTGACCATTTAGAGAGCAAGGTCAAATATTGAGGTCGTTTATAAAATCACCGAAGCCTGAAGAGACTTACAGTATCCTTTTTGAAAAAAAACTAGTAGGTATTTTATTCCATATATTATATGATACTCACAGAAAGTCACTCTTCCAGTAATCAACTTTTAAATTCGTAGTTTCTTGCTCAGTTTAATAAAATACATCATCTCGTTTCAGGTTTGCGGAATGACTGAAATTTATACCATGAAAAAATAAACATGCCAAATTGTAGTTTGTAATTTGTCACAATCGCTAATGTAAAATGTAAAGTAAGTCACTTTCAAAATGTGAGGTAACCTGCAGATAAAATTTCTGTTTTCTCGAAAATAACTCCAGCACTGTAATATATAAATGTACTTTTCATAAGTGGCCACTTATGAGTTAGAGGCATGACTTTCTAGGGGAAAATATTTAGAGAGGTAAAAACTGTGTTTGATATGCAGCAGATGT
Source organism: Lissotriton vulgaris (assembly GCF_964263255.1). Classification (NCBI taxonomy): domain Eukaryota; kingdom Metazoa; phylum Chordata; class Amphibia; order Caudata; family Salamandridae; genus Lissotriton; species Lissotriton vulgaris. The sequence continues at coordinate 1,329,919,220 of NC_141696.1, read as the reverse complement.
AATTCTGTCATGTGGTATGCTTCTGGATTGCCTCTGGCAGCATGGAATCTGACGTCACAGCTGAACTGTAATCATTCATTACTGTGAAGTACTAATGTAATTTTCTTGTTACCCGGTGCTAGTGATGTTAGAACGTAATAAGACCATTAGAGACAGGTGCCTAGGAGGCATTGCAAGCTGCTTGCGTTGTAAGCCTATACTTTCAGCTCGTGTTTTGCCTTTGGGTGTGATATCTGCTTGTCGCAAAAACAACTATTTTGCACTTGCTGGGCCTCTATTGATTTAGCACACATGATAAATATTCCACCACGACTCTAACAATGTCCAAAGATAAAGCCACAGTTCTCTCCAGTTGTCTTACAGTGCACCACTGTTCAGATATGTAATTGGCACGCGAGGTCTTCTATTGTTGGAGCCAGAGACAGTGATGGGAAAATTAGTTTTTGTCGCTGTTTACTAATTCTTTTGCTTTCCTGGAAGCTGCGCGAGCTCAACCTGCAGAAGATTATATCAGGTTATAAGAGGGAGCACGCTCACGCATTGCCCGGAGGCCGCCAAATCCTGCCAGGGGGCCGCCAGTGATCCTTCTGATCCGATCCTCGTGGCGGCCCCTGGGGTTTGGCGGCCCTGTGCAGGTGCACAGTTTGCACATGCCTTGGGCCGGCCCTGAACCAAGCTGCAAGTGGGGCAAAGTCTAAGGTAGTCTCCATGAACCTATATCCCCCCCTGCCTGCCGATCCTGTTGCTAGGGTTTAGTTGCCTAGTGATATGTCAAGCCGTAGCCTCTGGGCATCTTGTATCCTGCAAACAAGTGATGAAAAACTACGGTAATGCTGCACCGCGCACGAACAAAAGGATACACGTCTGTTCAGATATTACATATCACTTTCAGGAAACCCCGGGATTAAACCCATACATGGCTGACCTGCGTCACTGTCACATTCCACACACTGTACTAATTGCAGTGTTGCCAGAGCCCCCGGTATATGGGAACTCCGTCGAGGCTTGTCACTGGCGTCCGGGACACATATCTGCTTTATGATCAGGATTCAGTCACTCAAGATTTGAAGGCAGGGCTTTCCATGAAGCAATCCTGCGTTTGTTCAACTGGTTTTAACTTTTCTGTGTTTTTAATCCTTTGCAAATGCAGTAGTTGGCTTTTAAACCATGGTGGGTTGAATACCAAACGACTGTCAGTGTCAGATTAGTTACGTTTTCCGGCCGCTACTGCATGACGGGCGGGACCTTCGAAAGGGATGACTGGTTTCAGGGCCGGCCCAAGGCATGTGCAAACTGTGCACCTGCACAGGGCCGCCAAACCCCAGGGGCCGCCACGAGGATCGGATCAGAAGGATCACTGGCGGCCCCCTGGCAGGATTTGGCGGCCTCCGGGCAATGCGTGAGCGTGCTCCCTCTTATAACCTGATATAATCTTCTGCAGGTTGAGCTCGCGCAGCTTCCAGGAAAGCAAAAGAATTAGTAAACAGCGACAAAAACTAATTTTCCCTTCACTGTCTCTGGCTCCAACAATAGAAGACCTCGCGTGCCAATTACATATCTGAACAGTGGTGCACTGTAAGACAACTGGAGAGAACTGTGGCTTTATCTTTGGACATTGTTAGAGTCGTGGTGGAATATTTATCATGTGTGCTAAATCAATAGAGGCCCAGCAAGTGCAAAATAGTTGTTTTTGCGACAAGCAGATATCACACCCAAAGGCAAAACACGAGCTGAAAGTATAGGCTTACAACGCAAGCAGCTTGCAATGCCTCCTAGGCACCTGTCTCTAATGGTCTTATTACGTTCTAACATCACTAGCACCGGGTAACAAGAAAATTACATTAGTACTTCACAGTAATGAATGATTACAGTTCAGCTGTGACGTCAGATTCCATGCTGCCAGAGGCAATCCAGAAGCATACCACATGACAGAATTACATCTGCTGCATATCAAACACAGTTTTTACCTCTCTAAATATTTTCCCCTAGAAAGTCATGCCTCTAACTCATAAGTGGCCACTTATGAAAAGTACATTTATATATTACAGTGCTGGAGTTATTTTCGAGAAAACAGAAATTTTATCTGCAGGTTACCTCACATTTTGAAAGTGACTTACTTTACATTTTACATTAGCGATTGTGACAAATTACAAACTACAATTTGGCATGTTTATTTTTTCATGGTATAAATTTCAGTCATTCCGCAAACCTGAAACGAGATGATGTATTTTATTAAACTGAGCAAGAAACTACGAATTTAAAAGTTGATTACTGGAAGAGTGACTTTCTGTGAGTATCATATAATATATGGAATAAAATACCTACTAGTTTTTTTTCAAAAAGGATACTGTAAGTCTCTTCAGGCTTCGGTGATTTTATAAACGACCTCAATATTTGACCTTGCTCTCTAAATGGTCACGAAACACTTAAGTGACTTGCTATATTCATAGAAGGGAGTTCTTTAGCCCTTTTTCTTTGCAGATTTATATAGCGCAAACTTGACCCGAAAGTATTGGAGCGCCTTGCATAAGTACCAGTTTCATTACACAAGGACATGTTGTTTTCACTGCAGCCGCGTAGCTAGGGGGGGGGCGGGAGGTCCGCACCAGGCGGCACAATTTCGGGGGCATCGCGTGGCACTGTGGCCTTTTGCGGCCTTTAATATGTATGTGGGCCTTGGGACACTGTGTATTGTCCACAAATAAATTAGAAAGGCTGTGCGTGGCCCAGTTTGAAAGTGCGCGCAGCTGTTCTTCAAAAATTGTGGTCGCAATGTACCGGTCCCGACTCCCGCGTTTTAATTTGCTGCCAGCATTTTAATTTGCTACTGTCCGCCCGTCCGTCCGTCCCAGCCTCCAGGCCCGTCAATCAGACTTGTAGCGCGTGAGCGCTACCAATGACGGCCCTGGGGCGACATTAAATCATGTATTATTTTTTCTGGCCCTGCCCCCGTGTCGCGATGAGTAGGACGTAGTGGGTTAAACCACAGAGCATGCAAGCAGTTTACAAAGGGTAGCAAGCGTATGTTGCATAGGGGTGGTGACTGCTGCCCAAAATGCCACTTTTAGAAAATCTTTGGGACATCCTTTTTTATATTTTCATATATGCTGCCAACAGTACTTTAAAAAGTAAAATAAGTGCAGGTACCCTATATACAACAGTACCTGTTTACTTCTGAAAAGGGTCGGTTCTTTCCCATTAAAGTGTATGAAGTGCAGGTACTCTCCCTCTCCAAATAAAGAAGTGTAGGTACTCAGAACCCGACATTGCAGTCTCATTTAAAGCACTAGCCGTCAAGATGGTCCAGTGAGTTGGGCGTTTCCGTCTGCCCTCTGCAATGATCGCCAGGGCACGAGTTTTAATCCTTGAAACGTCGAGTCAGCGTTCCATCTTCCTAAAGTGAATAAACTGAGCACTATTAAGTCAAATGACAGAAACATCACTGACCGTTTTGCAGAAACACCCCACTGAGACACCAAAATCAGAGCATATTTATTGGCACAATTTTTGCTACTTTTGTGATAGGGATTCAGATAAATTCTGGTTTCACCAGGACAAGCAAGACACAAAGTGAGGTCACAGTTGTTACTGTTTTCTAAAAAGCATGTGTAAAGCAAAAAACATTTTCAGCATTTTTCAAATGTGCCGATTTAGGACTACATCTGAAGGAAAATCAGTCTGCTCCATATTTTATATATATTATATATTAAAGTGTCTTTGCTCGTTCTTTTAAATGAAGAATTGCTCATGGACAATGGCTTGTCTGTTAAAATCTCAATGATCGCATAAATTGATTTTATAAGCAAAAAAAGTGAGTTGATATGGTCAGCAATGGTTCCACAATTGTTTCCCTGGTACAAAGATCTCTCTGTAATGTGGACTCAGACACACATTTTGGGGACAATTTCATATTTGAAAAGTGCCAACATTGTGCAAAATGAATTGGACACTGGTATCTGCACCTTAAGTTTATGTAACCTGCCCCAGTCACGTATAGGTATTGAAATGGCATAAGCGAGGCATGAAGCAATATGTAAAATCAAGTTATTTGATTGGGGAGTATTATCACTCTTTTTGTGGTTGGGGGGAGTTGTGGGCTATTAGTGCACTGGGCGCAGCTGCCATTAAAAGTGTGTGTACACGCTAAGCATAACATGGCGCATCTTAATTTTAAATTTAATTAAGGGCGTGGTTTTAAAACACACCAAAAAGCTGTGTTTACCATGGTGTGTCAACTGACTTGTATTTTGCTGTTTCTGTCATTGTATTCAGATATGTGATACATCATGCTCTAGGAGCACAGGGGGACTTATTTACAAGCCCCTTGCGCGACCAGTGCGTCACTCTTAATATGGGAAAAAGTGGCGCAACGGCGGCGCAAGGGGCTTGTAAATAAAATAAGCCCCAGGGTTTTTACTGGTCCATGCGGTAAGTCGTGAGGGGGTGGCACCATGAGTTACCCGCATCGGGTGACACCAACCCTAGTGACGCCACTGTGTATAGGCATAGAAATCATAACCATATTTAGACTTGGCTCCGCCCCGTCCGGACCCCCTCTTCCGGGGCCCCCACCTACGCTTCCTGCACAGGGCCACCATGAGCCTAGAGCCGGCCCTGCTGGTTTCACACTGAGGCTAGCGGGTCAGGCAATTAGGGCCTTATTTATGAAGCACTTGCGCTGTCACTTTTAAAATGGGAAAAAGTGACGTACCGGCGGCGCAAGGCCTTCATAAATAAGGCCTTTAGGGGGCAGATCTACAATAACTGGCACATCCCTTCATATCAGCAGGGATGCGCCAGTTATTGTGCGCCGCAGCTCCGCCACCCTGGATGCGCCGCATTTATAATACGGCACACCATGGGGCAAAAACGGCAGAGATGCGTCACGCATCTGTGCCGTAAAAGCGGCGCATTGCTGGAGTTGCGTCACAAGCGCGACACAGCTGCAGCAATGCTCTGGGGGGCTCTATCTCCACAATGCTGCGTCAATCCTTACGCCTGCTTCAGGCAGGCGCAGGGTTTTGACGCAGTATGGGCCCAAAAGTCACTGAGTGAAATCTTGTAGATTTCACTCAGCCACATTTGGGATGCGTTCCTGCACCGGAACGCTCCCCCTGCGATGGAGCGCCTACTTCTGGCGCAGGGCTTTACAACATGACGCATCTGGAAAATGCTTCACATTGTAAATACCCCGCACCATGGCGCATCTTTTGTGTCTCCGCTGCGTCACAAAAGTTACGCAACGGTGGCGTAAAAGAGGCGCAAGGGTCTTGTAAATCTGCCCCATAGAGTTTAGTTGAACAGGACAACTGCGGTAAATGCACCTTGTCAACTTCCGCCAAACTCAGCCATCTGTCATTTAGAGGCGGAGGAACACCCGGGTTTCCTAGTAGGAGTCTCAGCTTGTCATTGTTTTTTTGCAGTTTTATATAGCACAAATTAGACCGGAAGGCATCGGAGCGCTTTACCATTTGCCATCCTTCCATATGCCACAGGACTGCCAGAGTCACAATGTGTTTTTTTTTTTTAAACTTTATTTTTGTCGCAGACAATGATAGTATATAACAGTTGCGCCGACAGTTACAAAAAAGCAACAGCATTGTGGCCAATAACATACTGCTGTGTACACGGCCCCTCAGCCCACAACCCGAAGGCCGGGCGGCGGTAGGTGGTAGCATGGAAGCCAGGTCTTGAACCTAGCCATGTAACTGCGCGGCAGGATATTCTAATCTGCTTTTTCTTTTTCTTTTATACAGGTTACCCCCCAACTCCCCAATGGAGCCCTCCCCCCCAAAACTTCGGCATTCGTGACTAAATCATGTGTACACAGGTCGTTCACCTCATTATGGCACTCCTATCGGCAGATAAAGCAGCGATCATTACGTATATTAGGCATGAAACTTACAGATACCAAAACACAATTCCTCTCAGGTGTATCCTACATGTGCGTGTGCGGTCAGGCACTCCCCCGACTCACTGCCCTCCCTCACCCTCCCCAGCACCCTCATCTTCAGACCCTGTGTCCCCAGGGGTGAACAACTCCGCACTTGTTCCATCCGAGTCCTCGGCTGCCTCTCCCACCTCTCGCATCATTCTCCACGCAAGCAGGTCGTCCTGCAGCTTCACATCCCTACGCACTGTTTGCATAAAGGTTTCCTCCGCCAGGGTCCATTCCCCCACACCTCTAAGCCACTGTGACATCTCTGGGGCCCTCTGTCCCATCCATGTGATGGCCACCCTCCTCCTTGCCAGTACTAAAAGCAGTTGTAACATTTTGTAGGACAAATTACACTTCCTGGGCTTGGGGACTAAGGCTAACAAGCAGTGAAGGGGGGTCAGTTCCATCCGGAGTTCAGTAACCTTACGAATGTGTGCCACCACCGATTGCCAGAAGGTGTGAACCAACGGGCACTGTCACAATGTGGTTAGTCTCCTTTCTATTGAAGGCAAATCTTTTAATGCATGTTTTTCATGACTGAGCCCGCTGTCCATGGCATAGCAGGGCCAGCAGGAAAACCATCATTTGCTGCTTCCTGTACAGAGAAAAGTCTGTTGGACTTGGCCCTTTTTGGCTAAAGTTCCCTAAACTTTTTCCTTTCCCCCTAGACCTTTTTTCTGATAGGGTGTTGCCAACTTAGATGCTTTGGGCACTTTGCCACTACTGATCAGTGTCAAAGTGCAGATGCTCCCTGTATAAAGTGTTATGTTAATTGGTTGTCCATAATTGGTATATTTGTTTTACTAGTAAAGTCCTCAGTAAAGTGCACTATGTGTGCCAGGGCTGTTAATACAAATGCTACTAGTGGGCCTGCAGCACTAATTGTCCCTCCCACACCAGCAGCTTTAAAGAGAGAACTCAGGCCTGCCACTACAGTGCCTGCATGCAGTTTGTTAAACTGCCTTGTTGTCCTGACAAGTGCACCCACTTGCCAGGCCTTACCCTTCCCTTTTTATGCACATCAGACACCCTTATGGTAGGTCCAGGGTACCCCCCTGGGCAGGGTGCCGTGCATGTGAAAGGTAGGACATGTACTGAGGACTGTACCATGTCCTGACAGTGAAATACACTCCATTTCGTTTTTCACTGTTGAAAGACCATCTTGCCAATAGGACAGAATGGGGAGGCTGTGTAGTATGTTTCCAGCCTGTCTTCCCATAGGCTTAAGATGGAGAGGTGAAGTTGAGTATGCCTGAACTCACAATTTAATAACACATCTGTTTATGAAGGTAGTTTTTGCATTGTGTGTTTAGAAAACAGTCTTTTAGAAGTGGCTGTTTTTTTGTGTTCTAACATTTCTGTGGGTCTATGCATGGTTGTGGATTGACTGTCTGGATTTAAATGTGATAGGATCTGCGGAATGTCTTGACCCAGGGGAGGAGGTCAGACAGCAACAGGCTGACCTGCATCTGGAGTGTAGGTGGGACGAGTACCCCCTAGTGGTGAAGAGGCCTGGGTTGCTGCTATAAAACAATGGCTCCATCTCCTGCTGAGTGAATGAGAGTCCAGACTCCCACTAATCAAAGGTAGAAGGTGTTACTGGCAGGGAGACACCCAACACTGGTTTGGACAGGTGTCAGTGCTCCCCTGAAAACAAAGACTTCAAAGACATTTAGGGGTATAACTATGGGAGCTGAAGACCCTGAAGATTGGAATGGACTGCTCATGACTGAAAAGGATTGAAACTACTTCATGGTCAAGAGAAACCTCTGCCAAGGAAGAAACAGCTGAAGAGACTGAAGGAAAGGACTGACTCTTGCTGTGTGTTCTGGGGCTTTGCAAACAGGAAATGGTGTCAAAGGAATAGATACAACAAAATAGATTTAAATAGCGTACATTTAATTACTCTCTTAAGGATGACTTTTGTTCATCATGAATATATCTGGTCTTTTCAAAGCAGCAGTGGAGTCCGTCAACAGTGGAAAATAACCACTCAATACAATTATTCATACATATATACAATCAATACAAAAATAATACATATATAACATAACCCACAAAAAACAAGTATATGTACAATGAGTGTCCCCTCATACGTTCTGGGAGAACCAGTCAGAGGAAATCTGACCCATGTGCCATCGAATGGCTATGTAGTAAGTAGATCAGACTCTACTATAGCACATAAGAATTTCAACAAATTAATTATTAATGCAGATCCCTCCAATTTACTGTTGACGTGACCACGTTTCATCCTTTATCTCTTTGGCCTCTTCAGAACAGGGTTATACTCATAAATTGTAGATTCAGCAGCACAGAAGGGAATGTGACCACACGCTGTAAGTCCACTCTTAAACCGTCCAAACACAATCACTTACTTAGACCAGCACCAGCCTTTGTCTGTATGTTGCTTCGTTTCGCTCTCCCCATGTAGCATTCACTGGGTGAGCCTCGCCTGGCCAAGACAGGAATTAAAAGTCAAAGGCCCTGTAGACTCCCACGTCTGTATCCATGCACATCGGACGTGGAACACGTACTGCCGCCTGCAGTTTGCTGCTTTAACCAAGGAGAGGCTAAAGGGACTTTGCTGTGTGCTGTGTCCCCCTGCTTGAAAGGACTTTACTGTGTGCTGTGTCCTGAAGTAATTTATCCCCAAGGGCCTGAGGAGAGCTGGCTCTCTGTTGTGGAACCTCAGGAAAACAAAAGTTTCCAGGGGTGTCTCAGCGACGCTGTGTGCGTGTGCTTTTTGCAGCCTGAGACCCACATAAGAATTGGCCTGTGATTGTGGGCACCTGGAGTCCAAGTGAGTCTCAGCAATGCTGTGTGCGTGTGCTTTGTGCAGCCTGAGACCATTATGAGGATTGCCCCATGATCGTGTTCACCCAGAACTCAACAAAGTCTCAGCGACGCTGGGTGCATGTGCTTCGTGCAGCCTGAGACTTTGTGAGGATTGCCCTGTGACCGTGCAACCCTGGACTTCAATTTAGTCCCAGGGACGCTGTGTGCATGTGCCCGGTTGCAGCCTGAGATCTTCGTCATTGCCATCGGCCTGGACCCGCAGCCCCAGAGAAGCTGTGCCACTGGTCCGACCCTGCCTTTTGCCAAGGAGGGACCTCGAACTATCTCTGTCATAGGGGGGCCATAGTTCCACTGCCCAAATCAACAAAGTCGCATCGTAAGCCCAAGTCACAAGGAGAGGAGAGGAGAGAAAGGTCGCACCCCCCAGGTAACGCTCAGCGAGCATGCGTGTGTTGCCGCCTGGGGCGGGGTGCGGGTTTGGAGAGAAACTGTGGGACTTGACCCTTTTTGGCTCAAGTTCCCTAAACTTGTTGACCTTTTTTTCTGACATGTGTTGCCAACTTAGATGTTTTGGACACTTTGCCACTGCTAAACAGTGTCAAAGTGCAAGTGCTCCCTGTGTACAGCGTAATGGTAATTGGTTGTCCATAATTTGTATGTTGTATTACCAGTGAAGTCCCTAGTAAAATGCACTATGTGTGCCAGGACTAGTAATGCAAAGGCTACGTGTGGGCCTGCAGCACTTATTGTGCCACCCACTTAAGTAGCCTTGAAAAGGGAACTCATGCCTGCCATTGCGGGGTCCGTGTGCAGTTTGTGAAACTGCCATGTTGTTCTGTCAAGTGCACTCACTTGCCAGACCTTACCCTTCTGTTTCTGTGCACCCAAGACACCCCTATGGTAGGTCTAGGGTCCTCCCGGACAGGGTGTAGTGCATGTGAAAGGTAGGACATGTACTAGGTGTGTGTCATGTCCTGACGGTGAAATAATCCCCCTCTCGTTTTTCGTGTTGAAAGGTCATCTTCCCCTATATGTTTTCCAGCCTATCTTCCCAAAGATGGAAAGGTGAAGTTTAGTATGCCTGAACTCACAATGCAATACCACATCTTTTTATGAAGATGTTTTTAGAATTATGTATTTGTAAGACACTCTCTTAGAAGTGGCTGGGTTTTTGTGCTTTAAACATTTCTGTGTGTCTCTGCCTGGTTGTGGATTGACTGGCAGGATTTGAAAGCGATAGGAAATGGGGAATGTCTTGACCCAGGGGAGGAGGTGAGACAGCACAGGCTGACCTGCATCTGGAGTGTATGGGAAGGAGAAGCCCCTTCAGGTGAAGAGGCCTGGGCTGGTGCTATAAAACAATTGTCCCATCTTCTGCTGAGTGATTGAGAATCCAGACCCCCACTAATCAAAGGAAGAAGGTGTCACTGGTAGGGAGGCACCCAGAACGGGTTGAGCATGGGGCTATACCCCCTGTAATACGAAGACTTCAAAGCCATTGAGGGGTTTAACTAGGCGAGCTAAAGCCCCTGAACTTTGGAGAATGGCTTGATCAAGTGTGAACAAGACTGGAGCTACTTTGTGGTTAAGAGGACCTTTGCCAAGGAAGAAACAACTGAAGAGACTGACGGGTAGGAATGCTCTGGCTGTGTGATCTGGGGCTGGCCTGCAGTTTGCTGTTTCAACCAAGGAAACGCTAGAGGGATTTTGCAGTGTGCTGTGTCCTCCTACTTGTAGTACTTTGTGGTATGCTGTGTCCTGAAGTAACTGTCCGCAAGGGCCTGAGGTTAGCTGGCTTCCTGTTCGGAAACACAGGAACACAAAGTTTCCAGAGAAGACTCTCAGAGACGCTGTGTGCGTGTGCTCTGTCTAGCCTGAGACCTTCGTAAGTTGTGCCCTGTGATCTTGGGCACGTGAAGTTCCAAACAAGACTCAGCAACACAGTGTGCATGTGCTTGGTGCAGCATGAGTCCTTCGAGAGGATTGGCCGTGATTGTGCACACCAGAAGGGCAAGTGTGTCTCAGCAATGCTGTGTGCGTGTGCTGTTTGCAGCCTGAGACCCTCGGCAGAGGTGCCCTGTGATCAGGGGCACCCGAAGATCAAGCGTGTCTCGCGCGACGCTGTGTCTGTGTGCTTTCTACAGCTTGAGACCTGCGCAAGTTGTGACCTGTGATTGGGGGCATGAGAAGATAAAGTGTGTCTCTGCGACGCGGAGTGCGTGTGCTTTCTACCGCCAGAGACCTGCGCAAGTTGTGCCCTGTGATTGTGGGCACCAGAAGATTAAGTGTGTCTCAGCGACGCTGCATGCGTGTGTTGTGTGCAGCCTAAGACCCTCGTGAGGAGTTGTCTGGTTATTGTACACCCGGAGTCCAGTGAGTCTCATTGACTCTAAGTGCAGGTGTAATGAGCTGCCTGGGATCTTCCCATTGCCCAGAAATTCAGAGAGATTGCATCGGAGGCCCAAGTCGCTGGACAAGGAGAGGAGAGTGGGTTCGCGCCCCCAGGTAACGTGTGTCAACTCCTGTGGCTTGCATAACGAACTGCCTGATAGATGTGTTACGCCTTGTCTTAGTCCTGCATCACAAACTGTACAAATCGCCAGTTAGCAGTATTACGATCTGCATTGTTCTTATGTTGTGAAATACCTTATTGTTGCATAACAAACTGCATGTTATGACATTAGGATTATGTAGGATTGTTTAGTTTAACTCAATAGTAATAGGCCAGGGGGAGCTTTACCCCGAAGGTATATGTTGGTTTAGTATTTTGTGGTCCCATTGTATACCTTTTTATAAACATATACTTGTTTTTCTATGAAACTTGTGTGGAGTCTATTTGTGGCATCGTCATCGGGCTGCTGTGTACGTAATTGCAAATACTTTACACATTGGCCTTGAAGATAAGTCTGGCTGCTTGTGCCAAGCTACAAAGGGGGTGGAGCAGGGGCTTTCCCTAGAGGCAACCTGTCTTTCCCTAATGTTGGGGGCTCGTGGGTCCCTGTTTGGCCTATGGTACCAACCAGGGATCTGGGGATTCTAACAGAAGTGCTCTCGGCCTTTCCCATTCTTGCAGCGTGAGCCCCCGCTCAAGCTCATATCGCGACCTGTACTTGCAGAGTAGTGGTAGTACCGGGGCCAGAGAGTGGAGCTACACTTTGTGTTACACCATACCCGTGTGGGGGGCATATTTTGGGAGTAGCTGACCGCGAGTCAGCAGGAGTGGCCTGGAGACCGTCCCGAGCACCGTGAGAGGTGCCGGAGTACATTATTTTGGTATTACGAACTTCCTGAGTGTTGCATTACGCATTTCATCATTTTGGTATTACGAACTGCCTGATTTGTGCATCACGCATTGCAACATTTCTGCATAATGAACTGCCTGACTGTTGCATTACGCATTGCATTATTTCTGCATAACGAACTACCTTATTGTTGCATTACGCATTGCATTATTTCTGCATACGAACTACCTGATTGTTGCATTATGCATGGCATTACTTTGCATAACGAACTGCCTGATTGTTGCATTACGCATTGCATTATTTTGCATAACGACCTACATTATTTCTGCATAACGAACTACCTGATTGTTGCATTACGCATTGCAATATTTCTGCATATGAACTACCTGATTGTTGCATTATGCATGGCATTATTTTGGCATTATGAACTGCCTGATTGTTGCAAAAGGAACTGCATTAGGTTTACATTGCGAAGTGCCTAATTCTTGCATTATGAACTGCATATCATTGCATTTGGACTGCATTGGATTATCCAGAATTGCTCATTAATACTGCAAGAGCCTGCAAGGGCTGGCTGGCCTAATGACTGGCCAGGTGAAATATTACAAATACGCATATGTTGGATTTGTATCTTGTGGTCTCATCAGATATCTTTTCATATAAACATATACTTGTTTTTTACGAAACTCGTGTGGAGTACATTTATGGTGTCATTATTTGGTTACTGAGAGCGGAGTTGCAAATACTTTACACATTTACCTTGGAGATAAGCCTGTCTGCTCGTGCCAAGCTACTGAGAGGGCCTTGAGACCCTTACGGGTGAGTAGTCGCCCTTAACAAACGCCTGATTGATTGATTGTGGGTGAGCAGTGGCTATCTGAGAAGGTGTTTGACTTAGAAGCAAGGGTCCCTATATGGCCTAAGGTACCTACCTCAGCCAACTAGAGACCCCCAGTTCTAACACTGTCAGTGCAATTTATGTTTTTTTTATATTTCAGAAATAACACATGTTTTGGTGGCTTGCTTTTAAAAAAACAAAAAAAGCCCGCTTGGCCACCAAGACATTACAGGAATTATTTACAAGCCCCTTGCGCCCCTGGTGCGTCATTTTTAACATGGGAAAAAGTGACGTACTTTAGGTGCAAGGTGCTTGTAAATAAGTCCCTGCTTTTTAGTCAAAGATCTGCTGCATCACAGGGAACCAGTGGCAGGCATTGCAGATATGGGTTTGTGGGGTGGGGGGTGTGAGGGGGTAAGGAGATATAATTGTAAAAAAAATGAAAAATTCACTTTCTCACTGCTCCACAGGAAGCAGCTAGGTTCCCTTGAGCCAATCACAAAGCTGCAATACAGCATTGTGATTAGCTCCACTAAACCAATCACATAGCTGCAATGCAGCATTGTGATTGGTCTGAGGACTGTGGTTTGAGCTCAGACGGGGACTGGGGGCCTGGGCATGCTCTCCATGCAGGCAGTAGCAGCTCCTACGCTAAGGCGGAGAAGCGCCGCCCCACTGCTGCTGCGGAAATAAATGAAAGGAAAAATAAAATTATAACGCAATGTTATCATCTTTTTCTTCCCTGCTGCGGCAGCATGAGGGCGGGGCTGAGGTTCCGTGACAATTGTAAGTGGTGCATTGGACTCGCACGAATATAGTCGAGTCTGGTATCTGTGAACCGCAAATGACGAGTTTAGTGAGTGTACGCAGTTTCGCTGTGCTAACTTAAACCGTTCGTCTGTTACGTGGGTATTTCTATCTGTACCCACGGGTTCCATCTTAGATACGGCATCCATTTTGTCTCTTGCCCTCAAGTAGCCAGCGAACGGACGTTGTCCGCTTCGCGACCCTGGGACTCCCAAGATATTTGCGGAAGACACATGTCTTTTGTAAGTGTCTTTATGATGAGGGGGTTGCTACTGTAAAGCAGATGGCGCCGCTCGAGGCTCATCTTGCTGCACGGACTTATTGTCTTAGCCGTGCATCTCATTAGGCACGTCCCTTTGATGCCCGTATCTCGTGTTTCTCGATGCCTCCCCTTTTTCACCCTTTCCGATTCCCCACTGTCTCCGTCTTCCTCTACACCTGTTTTTTGTTCCTATTTCGATCTGTTTATTACCGATTGGAATGCACTAATGTTGGGAAGATTGGTTTTTACAGTTGGGAACCGCCAAATGTTTCCGCACTTATGATCCGGACCTTGTGTGTTTCAGAGTGACCAAAACGACCCCTCTGGGGGATGATTGTGGGAACCGGGTCATAAACTTTTGTGTTCAATGTAACCTTATGGGGAAATTGTGTATAAAAGGAGCGATTCACAGAACCAATTTGAAGCAGTCTCCCCAAGTTGCACGTGTGTTGCTTGTCGTGACTACTGTATTCCCTGCAGTAAATAAACCTTGAATCTTTGACGCCGAAGGAAGTGTCCCGTGTCTCTGTCATTCGTACGCCGGAGCAGGTTACCCACGAAGGTTTCAGCTGTTGTGCCCTGGCACCGCTGGGTCCTACAGAACCCAGTCCTTCAGTTGGCGCCCAACGTGGGGCTGCATCAGTGGTACCGGTCCAAGCCCGACGATCGTGAGGAACTTCGTGTGAAATCTCCGAGGGAAGGTGCACCCCGCTTCATCGATCCTGTTGTCGAAATAAGTGGCCCGAAGACTTTTCCCGCGAAGATTCCCGCCTCCTGACGGCTGCGACGGACTGCTGCCCTGACTGTAGACCTGTTTTGGTGCCTGGCGTAGACCTTGGTAGAGCGAGACGATAGACGGGCCTTCCTGGCGACGCCATTGATCTTTGAGTTAAGTATTTGTGGGTCGCTCCCAGAGTCCTTGGTTGTTGACACTTTAGCGAGTGTTTTTGTTGTTGACGCTGTGAGAGTGTTTTTGTCGATGACACTTTTCTAGCGTTTTTGTTGTTGTTGTGTTGTTTGACGACTGCAGCCGCCAAAAACCGAGGGTTTTGTTCTTTGCTGGGACTTGGTAAATCCCGTAACCCTTGAAGTTTGTGAAACTCGGCTAGTGTGCAAGATGCCTGGTCGCAGTACTTTGTTTAGTTGTTTCAGACCTTGTGGTACGGATTCCCGACTGGAGGACTCGTGTCCGATACCTCCGGTTGGAACTCCCACTTATGAACTATACAGTAAACATGGGCTAGGCCCGATTACTTTTAATGATTATTGGATTAAATACACGAAGAAGGACGGTGACCTTCGTTGGCCACCTCATGGTAGCTTCGAGGCCCCGATCTTAGATAATCTGGAAATTAAATTGTTCGAAAGAAAGTCAAGGCCGGCCATGTTTGATGCCTTTCGGTTGTGGCGTAAAGAAGCCCGACAGAAAGAAATCAGACAGACTAAACGAAATCAGAGGGATAATGTTGCTACCATAGTGAAGAAAGCAGAGCAATTTCAGCGCGACAAGGAGGTTAAGGATAAGGAAGTGTTTGATAGACTACAGCGTATGACCGTTGATAAATGTTATCCCGCTTTGCCTACGGAGTCGGAAAAGAAGGAAGAGCCAGTTGAGGATCCTTTAATGTCTTATCTTCTGAAGTCGCCACCTCCGTACGTACAGGGTACCGCAACTCCTGTGGTTCCTGCCGTACCTATTCTTCCGCCTATTCTTCTCCCGCCTGTTCCTCAATCTGCACCCGCTCTTCCGACTGTTCCTGCTCCTTTGTCTGTTGCTATCCCTACTGCTCCTCCGCTTCCACATACTCCTGCTCCTGCTGTTGCTCCTGTTCTGTTAACTCCTGCTGCTGCTACTGTTTCTACCCCTTCACTTGTTAGTCCTGTGTCCTATACTTCTCCCTCGACTCGTTCTCGTACTACTCCTCTTGCGGCTAGCTTCTTTCATTCGCTCGGACCTGTTCATGGGTCCGCTGGTTCCGATGGTCCTCAGAGACGTAGTCAGCTTCCTGGAAACAGAGAACGCGTTGCGCTATATAATATGGCGATGGGTTGGATGGTGAACCCTCTTAGAAGTCCACCTCGTGTTGTACTCGAAACGTTTTGTCAATTCAATATACCAACCCAAAGATACGTGTTCGATGAAATGTGTAAGTTCCTTCGCGATCAGATATCGGCTGATGCGCCTGACGAGGTGCTGGCCGCTTTGTCTGATCTTCAGCTTCAGTTCTCAAATGGACTGATAGTGGATACCAATGTTCGACGTGCTGTTGAGCGGTTGCTATCTTTTCGTCCCACTCCGATACCTCACGCATTGTTTGTTGAGGATATTGAAAGACAGCCAGATGAGTCTGGTCAGTTTCCCATGCGTGAAGTTCCACCAGTGTGGATGCCAGGTGATGCTACAGCTAATCCTATTATTCCGCCGCATTTCCAGAGAGTATGGATACATCTCCCATGGAAACGCTCAGAAGTGCTACAGGTGAAGCAATCTTTGCCTGACCCTCGCAAAAATCCTACAGGGTATTACAAGGAATTATCGCAGCTCGTAGATGCTACGATAATGAATCTTGCCGATATTGATATGTTGTTCGGCAATGTCGTACCGCAACCTGTATGGGCTAAGATTCGGCAGGAAAATCATCCGAATGAATTAGGTGGTGATTGGGCTGCCATTGTGGCGGCGGATGGGTTACAAACTGGTGGGGCTAAACCTGAGCAGATGATTACTGCTCTTCCTCAACGAATAATAACGTTAATGAAAACTCTTATGCCGGCTATGAGGGTAAATTGGGACAAACTATCAGCTTGTAAGCAAAAGAAGGACGAAAGTGTTTCCGACTTCTTTACGAGGTTCGAGGAAGCATTCATTGACCACAGTGGACAGGATATGGGTACCGAGGGTGGTCAGCAATTGTTTGTGGATAAATTTGTTTCAAACTTATTGCCCGATTTGAGCAATAAATTAAAGAATTCGGAAAGTGCATGGGCCGTTTCTACCTCAGCTCAGATATTGGCTACAGCACAATATTATGAGAATAGAGAGAAAGAGGAGAACGACCGTGCTGATAAAAAGACAAAAGAACTAAAAACTAAAGTGTTGCTGCAACAAGCGTATCCTCCACGTTCAAACCAGAATGCATCCCAACAGAATAGAACGCAGTCGCAATTGAATCGATCGCAGCCGCGTAATGATTCCTCCTCCCAAAGATCGTCGTTAGGGTACAACCAATGTGCTTATTGTAGACAGGAGGGACACATTAAATTCAATTGCCCTGTTCTGAATGATCGAAATAGTGGTAATTCGTCAAAAGGAGGTCGTGGTGGTTCTCATCAGGTATCACGTGGTGGGGGTCATGGTGCTCAGAATGATCGTTCCGATAACACTTCTAATTCTAATAATTGTTTTGATCAACGTGGATCATCGCAAGGACGATCTGCGCAGTACAATGTAGACGATTATTACGTCGATCAGGGAACTGACGACAGTAATTACTAGGACAGCCAAAGACAAGGAGAGGGAGTGGTATCAGTTCCGGTTGATCAGAGAGGGCCTTACGTCGCAGTTGCTACATCGGGCGTCGTTGAGCCTTTTCTGCTGGACACTGGTGCAGCGAAAAGTTCCATCAAGCATTCGAAACTCCCTGGCGCACCTTTGTCTGGCTTAACAAATGTTTCCGTTGGATTCTCTGGCGCCCCTGTTAGCAATCCAGTTTCGTGCCCTTTGCCCCTTACAATAGGGCCACGTGAGCTTCAAGCTCCGTTAATTTTGACTACTGGCTGTGGTGAAAACCTTTTGGGCCTGGATTTGCTTAAACGTTTGTATGCAACTTTGTATTGTTCTCCTGCGGGTGTAAAGCTTACGTTAGGAGAGAGGGTTGTCTCTCCCATGTATTTGTCTCTCGATAAGCTTCCACCGGAATTGAGTTCTCTTCCTGCGTCTTTGTGGGCAACAGGTCCCAATGATGTGGGCCTGCTTGACATCTCCCCTTATGTTGTTCAGTTGAAATCTAATGTGCGATTGCCACGTATTCCCCAGTATCGTATCTCTCTTGATGGTGAACGAGCATTGTTAGCGATCATTTATGATTTGATCGAGAAAGATGTTATTGAAGAGACTCGGGGAAACGTGTGCAACAGCCCTGTACTGCCCATCCTTAAACGTACTGATCCTTCAAAACCGCCCGTTTATCGTTTTGTTATTGATTTACGGGAGGTGAATAAAATAGTGGTTCCTCAATTCCCTGTTGTGCCTGACATCACGGCGCTACTGACTCTGATTCCAGCTTCTGCATCGTGGTTTTCGGTGATTGACTTAAAGAATGCGTTCTTTAGCATCCCGATTGCCGAGGAGAGCAGAGACCTTTTCGGTTTCTCTCTCGGTGGACGCAGCTTCCGGTTCAAGCGCGCTCCTCAGGGCTACTGTGAAAGTCCATCGATTTACAGTCAAGCCTTGAAGGGTCAACTGGATGCGTTTAGGTTGCCGGTCGGTGCGGCTTTAATCCAATATGTCGACGACTTATTGGTGGCTGCCGATACTCAGGACATTTGCAAAATTGCTACGGTGTCATTGCTGCAACATCTCTGTGAGTTGAATCATAAGGTGTCCCCTTCTAAACTCCAATATTGTTGTCAAGAAGTAACGTACCTAGGTCACTTATTGTCAAAGGAGGGAAGGAGGCTGACCCCAGAGAGGATTGCAGCGATTGCGCGAATGGCTGTGCCACAAACCCAAAGAGATGTGCGTGCCTTTCTAGGTATCACGTCGTACTGCAGGCAATGGATTCCTAATTTTTCATTGCTAGCGAAACCATTGGTGGCTCTTACGTGCAAGGATGTTTCAACTCCTTTACCATGGACGGAAGAATGTCAGAATAGTTTTTCTGAACTGCGTGATTCATTGTGTTCGGCTCCTGTGTTGGGTACTCCCGACTACAGTAAGCCGTTTACATTATATGTTCACGAGAGGGAAGGTTGTGCTTTGAGTGTCTTAACGCAACCTTTTGGTGGTAAACAGCGTCCATGTGCATATTTTTCCTCGACCTTGGACCCAGTAGCTAGAGCATTGCCGAGTTGTTTGAGAGCAACTGCGGCAGCTGCGGTCTCCATCCGACAATCAGCAGGACTGGTCATGGATAATATGCTTACGGTGATGGTTCCGCATGCAGTCGATACTCTTTTGAATCGTACGAAAACCCAGCACTTAACGAGTGAGAGGTTGTCTGGGTACGAGCTGACGTTGCTGGCAAGTCATATTCAGATAAAACGTTGTAATGTTCTGAACCCGGCAACTTTGTTACCAATTAGCGTAGAATCAGATGAAGTAGCAGAACATGATTGCTACTTGAGGACAGAGGAAGAAACAAAAGGTCGAGTGGACCTTAAAAACACCCCATTGGAAGATCCAGATGGTACACTGTATGTGGATGGGTCATGTTTTAAGTTGCCGAATGGCGATGTGACTACCGCCTATGCTGTTGTAACGTTGAATACTATTGTTGAGACTGCAAGGTTGAATCAGAATTCTGCCCAAAAGGGAAACGTGTGAATGTGTTTACCGACAGCCAATATGCATTTGGCGTCGCACATAGTTTTGGACGATTGTGGAGAGAGAGAGGTTTCTTGACGTCGCACGGTACGAAGATTCAGCATGGCCAACTTGTGAATGATCTTTTGGATGCACTGACGTTGCCTAAGCAGGTAGCGATTGTTAAATGTAGTGCGCATCGTAAGGTGACGGATGATGTTGGTCGTGGTAATGCGTTTGCAGACGAGATCGCTAAGGAGACTGCCCGGAACCTTAGCACTTGGATGTATGTGACGAGTTCGGTTAGGTGGCCTACAGAATCGAGCATGTGTGAGGACACTATCGAAAGTGTGAAAGAAATTCAGAATGAGGCCACCGAGACTGAAAAGATGAAATGGAAAGAAGGCACGGGAAAATTGGATGCGAATGGTTGTTGGATTGATTTGTCAGATCAGAAAAGATGGTTGTTGCCCGATGCGTATGTGCTGGCCGTTGTGACAATGGCACATGGGTTAGCACATATTAGCGCGAAAGGTATTTGTAAGTTGTTGTCTCCTGTGTGGAAGAATGATGGTATCACGAAATGTGCTGAACGTCTGGTGAAGAATTGTATGGTGTGTATGATGTACAATCCTGGCAAAGGAACCCCAACTCCTCCTGGCAGTTTTGCTCCCCCTTCATGTCCCTTTGAGGTGATCCAATTGGACTTCATCCATATGGAGCGATGCAATAACCTGAAATATGTTTTAGTTGTGGTTTGCGCATTCTCCCGATGGATCGAGGCCTATCCTCTCAAAGACAATACTGCTTTGTCTACTGCGAAAATCCTACTGAAGGAATATTTTCCTCGGTACGGAATGCCTAGAGTCGTGTGGTCAGATAACGGAAGTGAGTTTGTGGGTAGTGTGATGAAGAGTGTGTGTAAGGGCCTTGGAATTAATCAGAAATTCCACAGCGCCAATCATCCCCAGTCAGCTGGTTTGGTTGAAGGGTATAACGGCACCCTTAAATTAAAGCTAGCGAAGATTCAGGCTACGACTGGTCTTTCGTGGCCTGACGCTTTACCTTTAGCATTACTGTCAACTAGGGCGACTGTACACTCCCGAGTAGGGCTTAGTCCCTATGAAATAGTGTTCGGTCGTCCTGCGAATGTGTGGGGGGTTCCTAGGCCAGGTATGTTCTGTGATCTTGAGTACCCAATGTTGATCGATTATCTTCATGACTTGACTGCTAAACTGAGGTTAATTCACCAACAGGTTCACGAAGCATTGCCGACGCAGACGGAGGGTCCAGGCCACCAGCTCCAGCCCGGAGACTGGGTGGTGACGCGGAACTTTTCGCGCAAGAATAATTTGGACCCGAGGTTCACCGGACCCTACCAGGTCCTCCTTGCCACGAGAACTGCGGTTCGTCTTGAGGGGCGGAAGAATTGGGTGCACGCCACCCACACGAAGAAAGTCCCCATCCCGTTGCCAGCAGACTCGTGGGTGAGGAAAGGCATTGCATCAACTGAAACCGAAGGATTGCCGGCGTTTGTACCTTTCAGCGACGCACAGCCTGTTGGAGAATCCTCAGCACAGCAGAAAGACTCTGTTGAACAATTGTCATCAAAAGACTCAAGACCAGAACACTCAACTGATCAGCAGGACGCTGTCTCTTCAACGGATCCTTTGTTCGACGAGCAGACACGTCCTGGGAAAACGCGATACTTTCTACGATCCCGCACTAAAGACTAATAAAAGATCCTGTTCTGTTCTTTGATAATTGCATTATCCCGTTTTCCACGATCAGTTTGAACATTCATATTACTGTGATTATTCTTGTATATACACACTGAGCTTCATTCCTTATACTTTTTTTGCTTCCACAGCCGAGAGACCTTGTTTTTGCATATATATATATATTGTGCATTAAAGGCCGTAGGGCCGCGCGCGTACTTCCTTCTGGATAGTAGGTCTTGACGCTAGGTTAAAGGCCGTCGGTTCCTGGGAATTCCCAGGGATTGACTATTGCTACACAGAACGAAGTGCGTCAAGAAACGTTGCGGACGGTCGTAGGGAATGGCATTCTCGAAGCTGAACGATTTGGAAGGAGCACAGGCTCATAGATTCAAGCTGCAGCAACTTAGTCGTACCAAATGTTTTATATTCCAAATATGTTTATTGTTTTTGACTGCTTCTGCATTATTGGCAGGTGGGGTGTATTACACGATGTCTTACTTCTTACTTTCTGCTACACCTACTCCTACCCCTGACCCTAAACTTACCTCCACTGTTTCCCCTCATTCTTTTCATATCTTACCTGAACACGAGCAGGCTAGACGTGCAGAATTCCGCAATAATTCCTTTATTCAGCTCCTTCATCAGCATCAGTTAGTGGTTAACACTACTAATTGTTGGGTGTGTGGGTTGATGCCACATACTACGGATAAGGGAATTCCATATCTGGTGTTACCGTATAGTTCCCAAGGGTCAGCTCGAGCATTTCAAACAATGTTTCGAAGCGCACTGGGTTTCCACCCCATTCGAGAACCACGTTCCCCCTACTCTGGTCCTACCTCGTATCAGAAACCTTTGTCAATAGCAATAGAGGACTTAGACAGTGATATCTATGATCCCTCGCTTATTCCCGAAGAAGAGGTACAAGCTTACAGGGTCCTGAGTAGAGGCGAGTATAGTGTGTTCACGAGTAAGAAGCAGCTTAAAAGCTCACCTCCGATATGGGTCGTACCCCACATTGGTAATTATTGTCTCATGGGTCGTGGCCGAAGATCGCAAGCCCGACTTGGAGCGAGTGCTTGCATTGAAAATTACATTCTGCCGATGTTCTCGGCCCCTGTGTTTCTGGCTGCCAAGGGTACATACTTCATCTGCCATGATCGTGCATACGCATGGTTGCCCGCTGACTTCATGGGCTCATGCTTCATTGCAAATCTGTTGCCTCCGACGTTCACTGTAGATGCCGATTATCACAAGACTAGAGTTGTGAGAGGCGTAATTAGCGAAGAGGATACTGCCGGTCAAGAGGCAGGAGACTTTTTCAAGGGTTTCCTCCCGTTTTGGGGACCTATGGTTAATAGTAGGAACCTGAGACAGTTGACTCGAGTGGTAGAATCGACAGCTAATATTACTGCCAGTGCCCTTGGTAATATCACCACAGAACTTCAGGCGGATAGACTTATGACGTTACAAAACCGTATGGTTTTAGATGTCATCTTAGCAGATCGAGGTGGGGTATGTAAGGTGATCCATTCGAGCTGCTGCATTTTCATTCCAGATAATGCTCCAACTGTCTATCAAGCCATCTCTAAGTTGCATAAGATCTCTGAATCCATACACGTGGATGTAGGGGATTGGACGCTACTTGGGTGGTTTTGGGGCCTAATGTCGACTTGGGGTTGGAAAATTCTGATGATCATCGGAGTCGTTGTGGTGTTCCTGTTCACGTGTTGCCTTTGCGTGCAGTGTGGTCCTGCCTTATGTGGCCTCTGTGCTACAACGTGTATGAGACAGCCGCCTGTTACCAATGGGACTCGATTGGACAGAGCTATGCTACAGCAACATCTAGATGGTCTGATGAATATCGAGTATGATTCCGACTAGTGCTTGCCTACATGAGGGCAAAAGGAGCGTCTGAGGTTCCGTGACAATTGTAAGTGGTGCATTGGACTCGCACGAATATAGTCGAGTCTGGTATCTGTGAACCGCAAATGACGAGTTTAGTGAGTGTACGCAGTTTCGCTGTGCTAACTTAAACCGTTCGTCTGTTACGTGGGTATTTCTATCTGTACCCACGGGTTCCATCTTAGATACGGCATCCATTTTGTCTCTTGCCCTCAAGTAGCCAGCGAACGGACGTTGTCCGCTTCGCGACCCTGGGACTCCCAAGATATTTGCGGAAGACACATGTCCTTTGTAAGTGTCTTTATGATGAGGGGGTTGCTACTGTAAAGCAGATGGCGCCGCTCGAGGCTCATCTTGCTGCACGGACTTATTGTCTTTGCCGTGCATCTCATTAGGCACGTCCCTTTGATGCCCGTATCTCGTGTTTCTCGATGCCTCCCCTTTTTCACCCTTTCCGATTCCCCACTGTCTCCGTCTTCCTCTACACCTGTTTTTTGTTCCTATTTCGATCTGTTTATTACCGATTGGAATGCACTAATGTTGGGAAGATTGGTTTTTACAGTTGGGAACCGCCAAATGTTTCCGCACTTATGATCCGGACCTTGTGTGTTTCAGAGTGACCAAAACGACCCCTCTGGGGGATGATTGTGGGAACCGGGTCATAAACCTTTGTGTTCAATGTAACCTTATGGGGAAATTGTGTATAAAAGGAGCGATTCACAGAACCAATTTGAAGCAGTCTCCCCAAGTTGCACGTGTGTTGCTTGTCGTGACTACTGTATTCCCTGCAGTAAATAAACCTTGAATCTTTGACGCCGAAGGAAGTGTCCCGTGTCTCTGTCATTCGTACGCCGGAGCAGGTTACCCACGAAGGTTTCAGGTGTTGTGCCCTGGCACCGCTGGGTCCTACAGAACCCAGTCCTTCAGGGCAGGGCTGCTCTGCTGACAGAGCAGCGGAGAAGTGGTGGGCACACTAAAGTGCGCATGTTGCTGAATATTTGGTGGTCCAGAAGCCATCAAAATTCCCAAGTGCATAACAGAGGCCCCGGCAACAAGTTTGCTAGTGTTTACAGACAATTTTCTTTTGCACCATTCTAAGTTGGGGAATTGTTGGAGATGTACTTATGTTACAAGCAGGATTAAGTCAATTTTCAATTTAGGACACTCCAACATTTGGTGGAATATAGGGGAAGTGATTTATCCCAGTGTAAAATGTGTTTTCTAAACTGGAGAAAAAAAGAAACCTAGACCTGACTTCCTTGGCATTGTATTCCCCCACACATCTTGCCTTCACTCCCTTGTTTTGATGAGCTCCTTTGTGTTGGCACTATGACTCTGTGCACTTTGCCCCTGTAAAACAGTGGTAAAGTGCTTGTGGACGCACATTTAGTTTACCTATTATTCCCTAGTGCATGGCACCACGTGTCTCCAGGACTTGCAAAATAAATGCTACTAGTGGGCAGCAGCACGTATTGTTCTACCCACTAAGGTAGCCAATGTAAAACATGTCTCTGGCCTACCACTGCAGTCTACAATCCAATTTTAAACTGCCATTTTGACCTGCCATTTCGACCTGCCAAAATAAACATTTTGCCCTGCTTAAATCTTCCGATTTCATATTTATAAGTCACCCTTAAGGTAGGCCTAAACATCCCTAGGGTGGGGTGCATGTTATTTAAAAGGTAGGATATGTGTATTTAAGTTTGACATGTTCTGACACTCAATAACTCCTGAAGTCGTTTTTCACTATTTCCAGCCTGTCTTTCCTGGGTTACCTTATCAAACTTAATAAGTGATACCTTCAGTTTCGGAACAGATAGAGAAATGCGTATTCCACTCAAACCAATTGTAATTTAAAATCTTAAATATTAAAGTCAGCTTTTAAGTTGCTATTCTAAAAATGCTACTTTTAGAAAGAATTGTCTACCTAAACCTAATGTGCCTTTCTGCTAGTGTTCAGGGTCACATGACTGTGAAGGGCTCTCCTGTGATGATTTCTGTATTCCTTCTAGACATAGGGACAAAGGGGCTTTGGTTGGGGAGCAGGGTGTTGCTTTCCTCAGCAGGAGGTCCTAAGGGTTTGTAGTCAGACTTCCTGAGCCTCAGGGCTATACCCACTCCCTTCCAGACTTCTAAGAGCTGCCTGCCCTACCACTGAAAAATGTAGCTCACACCTAGCCTGTGAAGTAATTGAAATTTTTATGGTCAGGTATGTCCCCTAACGTGTACCCCATCGACTCCATGTACGAGTTCAAAGTGCATGTAACTTCCCTCTGCAACCGAATCTGGAAACGCAAATACATTTGCGTTCAACGTTAACATGTCCTCTATCAGATCCACCATGAATGGATTGATAATTCAGTTCCTAAGTATTCCGTGCCACCGTCTTTACATGGTGCACTTTCACGTTTTCCCTGGCTCTGCCGAGCTAGGCCCTGATTTCTGCTCAAGCCACTTCTGTCCCTGCCTCTGAAAAGCTGCAGCATGGAGATGCATCCCTGACCTCTGCCTTACTTCCTGCCAAGCGAAGCGGTGCCTGGCTCTGCCTGGCCTGCCTACCAAAACAGTATTTTGCCTTCAAGTTATCAGCGTAGCCAGTTCAGCTCCTCGAAACCACATTCCTGTCTAGTGAAATAAGTAAATATACCCCCGGCTGCAGAGCAAAGAACCAAGCCTTCCTGTCTCCTTTATGTAATTCATCGCTCCCGTTACCATGGTAGGCCCATGGCTCCGTGCATTACACGTAGACACATATGCATTCAGTATAGAATAGCCTCTGCCCGAGAGACCTTTTACTTCAGATTAAACATCCCCAAACACAAGATATCAGATATGTTATAGGAACAGGTCGATCTGACATGCCAGACTTCTGTCTCCTCTACCAGTGTTAAAAGTCAAGCCCTCAGCTTTCTCCAGTTCCACGTCAATCACACGTCATACTGAATGCGCACGCACTCAAGTTATAGGTTTCAGCTGACTCTGCAAAATCCTCTACGCACCCACCCACTTATGACACTTTTCTGTGACGTTTTCAGTACACGCCTCCGTGCACAACCCTGTACACGCCTTTTTGCTACGCACATGTGTTCTTATCTTGCTCTTTTTCACTTGTCACGCCTACTGTATCCATTACCATTGTGTCATTTTACTATATATGTCATGTACTGTTAATAAATCGTTGACATCTTTTCTGCCATCATTGCATACCCGAACCCTTGTATTGATGGAATAGATTTCCATGACTCGAGTCATTTATGATTAAAGCCCGTATGACTCTGATGCCACGGACTCTGCCTCTCATTTGATTGAGCTATTTTTTGTAACCTGTCTGAAATTATATGGCAAACTCGTATACGGTAAAATATTTACCACATAATTTGGTGCCCGAATAGGGACCCCTCCCCCACCCCACGCGCCGGCGATGCGTCGCAGGCCTTGCCCCCTGCCACAGCCGTGACGGACTCCTATGCGCATCTGCAGGTTTTCCTGTATCTCCCTCAGGCCTACGGTGGAGACGGAGACTGCAGCCGACATCCAGACGAGGCGGTGAGGAGTGCAGAGGATCCCGACCAGAGCCCAGCCGAGAGAGCAGTGTCCGAGGTATCGAGAGGCCCACCTGTAGTGTCGAGGTACATGCGTAGTGCGCAAGCAACAGTGACGTCGTAGCGGTCCAGTCCAGTCGAGTTTCCGAGGCCTTTCCGTTCCGTGCTTCCCAGTGAGTACCGTTGCTGGGGACGCATCAAGACGGGTGCATTAATTTGTGTCCGGTCAAGACGGGTTTGGGTACACAGATCCGGTCTGCACTGTTTTAGAAGTGTATCTGTGCTGTTTAGCAGTGCATCTAGTAATTCAGTCATTCAGTAATTCAGTGATTCTTGTTTAAAGTATGTACTAGACAGTATTTGTTCTAAATGTTTCAATGTGTTTAATGTTGTGGTATGAGTGAATTGTTTGCATTTCTGTACTGTATTCATTGTGTACGGTGTCTAGAGCAAGGTAACCATGCCTTTATTCTCAAAGTTACGACAGATAGGAACTAGGAAAGGGATACTTGAAGAAGCCGTTCCCATACCACCTAGGGACACTCCAGGTCATTTTATGTACCATAAGCATGGCTTAGATGCCATACTGTACTTAGACTTATGGGTGGATTATACGAAAAACTTGGAAGAGAACCAGAGATGGCCAATTACAGGGACATGGGATGCAGAGTGCATTATGAGAGTAGAAGAAGCGTTGTGGAAAAAGAAAGCCAGACAGTCACAGAAAGATGCCATTGAATTATGGCGTAAAGAATCACATAGACGGACAGAGAAAGCATTCAGAAAAGCTGAGAAAAGTAGAGAGGATTCCGAAAAAGCCAAAGAAAAAGAACTACCAGAAGAAGGAGAGCGAGTCAGAATGGAACAACACGACAGACAAAGTAATGCAATTATTACAGGACTGTATCCAGTTCTGGCCGAGGGCCTGCCCAAGACGACCCCGGAAATACCGAACTATCTGCCACCACCATTGATTCCGACTAAATTACGTCATAAAAAGACTGCAGCAGACATTTTCCTTTCTTCCTATTTAGACGATGTAGCTCCCGCATATACCAATGTACCCGTACCACCTGCTGACAATAATTTGCCCCCAGGTCCGCAACAGCAGATCCCTGCTGATCTGACCACGACCCCTCCACGTCACCAGATGCCCACACCTGCTGTTACTGCCTCTACTATTCCTCCTGGTATTAATCCGCTTAATCCCTTTGGGCCCGCCGCTGCTCAGGGTCCAACCCCGTTACAGATACCAATCCTACAACCAGGTTATGCTCACGCTTCCGCCTCAGGAGGTGCTACAGGAGGTTATCGCACCCCGCCACAAGTACAACGTATAACAATGAGAGAATTAGCAATGCAGCGTACGCCTAAAGCAACCCCAGCCGAAAAGCTTAAAGAATATCTTACAGATTGTAGATATGATACAGTGCCTGGCAAAACAGGACCCATGATGTTAGCCTCATTACGTTTAAGACGTGTTACAGATTATTTGATGTTATTACCAGAAATGCCAGACCATCAAGACAATATATATCATTTTATCAGAACAGGAGAAAGACCGGAGTGTATTGGTGAAGCCATGGCACATCAGAAAGTTGAGACACAATCTTTAATTATGCGATTCTTGATTAATTGTTTGATAAGGGAACAAGATCAGCCAGGTTTTCCGAAGGAAGAGATGGAGGGATTGTCAAAATGGAGTCAGAATATTGCCGACTGTAAACATGATAAAGAAAAATGTATACATGCTATGATTAGAAAGATCCGTAAAGAAATTGTAGCAATACATACCCGCCGAGAATCTGAAAGACATCCTGAGTCAGACGATAAAGAAACCTCAGATGAGGATGAACTAGTGGATACCGCAGAAACCTCGCAACCGGTGAGGGGTGACCTATTAGCATACGTAGGTAGAGAGAAACTCCCTAGACAATGTCCTCTTGATAGGCCCTTCGACAGACCCATTCGTTTAGAAAACAAGAAACGTTACCTTTGTCCGATACCAGAGCGATGTTCCCTTGAGCATATTTTCCAAATGACTGATAAAGTACCTAAGGAAAGAATAGGTTATCATGAACCTAATGCCTTACGTGATCAGGAACTAGCCCGTTCCGCAGTCCAGTGGGCCGGGGATGACAGCATATATAAAGATGATTCAGTAGTACAAACATTCTTAAGTCTTACCCCAGAAGAACACCGACTAGCTGGTATATACATGACACAACATCTCATTATACAGTATGAAAACCAACAATCCGACCCAGGTCCGTTGTATAATCTATTGCAGGACTTACTCCTGAGAAGATGGAGAGGCCTAGGTACCGATTTAATTGACATCATTTTAGAACAACGACACAAATACAGAACGTTCCTGACTCCACATCATGTTTCCGTTCCACTCCCAGTTAGGCAACCATATCACCTAGACAAACAGAACCCTTTACGAGAAGTACACCCCGTTCAGTCAACCCCAGGGGGTGCGCTTCAACGCGTATTTGTATACACGCCCACAACTAAAATGGAATTATTGGAAATGAAGAAAATAGTGCCTAGTCATGATAAAGATCCAGCAGGGTTTCACCGTGAAATAAAAGACATGTTACTCATGGGAGATTACACATATCCCGATATTATGAAAATATTGAAAGTATTATTACCTGCTGGTATTTACGAGAAACTCAAAGAAAAAGAATGGGAGGTGGGAGATAAAAAGATTAATTGGACTGAATTAGAGAACGAAGAAACAGGACGAACCCCAGGTTTAGGCCTTGGGGACAAAACTAGAGCATTACCAGGATTATTAGTACAAGTTTTGCCAAGATTATTGACAACTAAAAAGGAAGACTGGGACGCAATCTCAGCCTGCAAACAGAAACACGATGAAGATACTAGTGATTTTTATTCCAGATTCGAGAAATGTTTTATTATTAATAGTGGCCTGAAAACAAGTAGCGAGTCTTACCCACACCTATTTGTGACCAAATTAGTCGAGAATTCTTTACCCCAGGTTAAGAACAGAGTATTGAAAGTCGAGAGCACATGGCAAGCTAATACGCCTTCCCAAATGTTACAAATGCTACAGTATCACCAGAACAGAATCAGGGAAGAACATGATCACGAACAAAGGCGTATGAAAGACACAAAAATGAAAGTGCTAGTTGCTCAGTCAGTTCCAGCCAATGGTCAGAAAAGGGGTACGACACAGTCCAATAACACGACGGCTCCTGTTAAAGGGACATGCAACTATTGTAAACAGCCAGGTCACTATGTAAACGATTGTGCAGTTTTGAAACACAACATAGCTACAGGTAAAACTAAAGAGAGACCGCGTCCACCTAGACAGGACCAGATCCACCAACACATACCACAGAACGTGCAGCCTATGCAGATTCCACAACAGACCGTAGCTGTACCACAGCCTCAGCCCATTGCTGCAACACAACATGTCACACAGCAGATGTACCAGTATGCACAATCTGACTACCCCGATTATCAACAGTATACATGAAACAGCCTAGAGAGGGAGGTTGGCTTGCCTCTTATTGAGGTTCCGGTAGATCAAGAGGGTCCTTATGTACATAGTCAGGTATTAGGTAAGGATAGAAAATTTTTGATTGACACAGGGGCAAGCAGAACTACCATCAGTCATGACGAGGTTCCAGGGGCACCCCTCTCAGGCTCACAGAATGTTTCCCTTGGATTTTCAGGAAAGCCTATTGTTAATGAAGTATCAAAACCCGTTCCTCTAGCAGTTGGTCCATTGTCACGTACTACAGATTTATTGCTCACGAAATCATGTCCAGAAAACTTGCTTGGTATTAAGACTCTGAAAGCTCTAGGAGCTGTAATTTGTTGTTCTCCAGAAGGAGTAAGGTTGTTCCTTCGTGATTTCAAAGGACATTATGTATTGAGAGATTTTGACCCCAGGTTACAGAATGTTCCTGCACATTTATGGGCACAAGGCCCCACTGATATAGGTTGCATGCACATTACACCATACCGTGTTACACTAAAGCCAGGAGTTGTACTTCCACGAATCCGACAATACAAGTTACCACCTGATGCTGTAGTGGCTTTACTGAAAATCATTGACGAGCTGATTGCACAAGGAGTGGTTGGAGAAACCGACTCCAACGTTTGTAATTCCCCTATCATTCCGATTCTTAAACGCACTGATCCGAATGCACCTCCAGTCTATCGATTGGTGATCGATTTACGAGAGTTAAATAAATGTATTATACCTCAGTATCCAGTGGTCCCAGACATTTCGTCACTATTGACAGCTATTGATTCAGAGGCGACGTTCTTTACTGTAATCGATCTCAAGAACGCCTTCTTTAGTGTCCCCATTGATCCGGAAAGCCAATACCTTTTCGGATTCTGTTTAAATGGCCGAAGCTTCAAATTTGCACGCGCACCTCAAGGATTCACAGAAAGCCCCAGCATCTATAGCCAAGCATTAAAACGACAACTTGACAGTATTCACATGCCTGCCAACACTGCCCTACTCCAATACGTCGATGATCTATTGATCACCGCCCGTAGTGAACATGAATGTGAACAAGCATCACTGACAGTCTTATATTTCCTGGCGAACAAGGGACACAAGGTGTCTCCTTCGAAGCTACAATTCTGTGCCCAGCAAGTGGTGTACCTTGGGCACTTGCTGTCCAAGTGGGGTAGGCAGCTGACACCCGAACGAATTCAGTTAATTGCACATCTTCCGCAACCCAAGACACAGAAGGAAGTACGAGCCTTTATAGGCCTCACTTCCTATTGCAGACAATGGATACCACAATATGCATTTCTAGCCAAACCACTCATACAGTTGACAACACAGGAGGCAGCGTCTTCGACTGTTCTCCCTTGGACACAGGAACATACACATGCTTTTGACGAATTAAAGAAAGCCTTATGTCAAGCACCAGTCTTAGCAACACCATGTTACAGCAAACCTTTTACACTTTTTGTCACAGAACGCGATGGCACAGCGTTGTCGGTTCTCACTCAGCTTCAAGCAGACAAACACAGACCGTGTGCTTATTTTTCGAGTACATTAGATCCAGTAGCCCAGGCCTTGCCTGCGTGTTTAAAGTCAGTTGCAGCAACAGCTCTAGCAATCAGACAAAGTGACTCCATTGTATTAGGACATCAATTGACAGTACAGGTTCCACATTCTGTGGAAGTTCTCCTAAACAGAACACAGACTCAACACTTGACGATAGCACGACTGACAGGTTATGAATTGACATTATTCCAACCACACATAGAAATCAGACGCTGCAATACATTAAATCCTGCTACACTTTTACCGTCAAATACAACAGATCCTACTCCACATGATTGCGTGGATGTCGTTAACATAATTACGAAGCCCAGACAGGACTTGACAGATGTTGCATTACCCAATCCAGACCTGACACTTTATGTAGATGGTTCATGTTTGAGAACAAGCACAGGAGAATTAGTGGCCGCATACGCAGTGACCACTGAAACTGAAGTCATAGAAACACATCGCATTGACACCCTGTCAGCCCAAGCAGCAGAGCTCATTGCTCTGACTCAAGCCTGTATACGAGCCAAGAACCTTAAAGTAAACATATACACAGATTCACGTTATGCATTTGGAGTCGTACACGACTTCGGTGTCCTCTGGCAAGAAAGAGGTTTCTTGACTTCTCACGGAGCCAAGATTCAACATGGTCCCCTCATTCAAGCCCTGTTAGAAGCAATACATTTGCCTACAGCCATAGCCATCATGAAGTGCAAAGCACATACAAAAGTCACAGACACTATTTCCCAGGGTAACGACTTTGCAGACCGAACAGCGAAACATACAGCACTGACTCATACCCAGACGACTGACATGACAAAGCCTGACGTATCTTCACTGACACATTGTATGACAGTTAGGTATCCTACACAAGATGTCATTGACATACAGACACATGCTACTACAGATGAAATAAAGAAATGGGCTGAACAAGGAGGGGTCCAGACAGACCAGGGATGGATGACGAAGGGAAAGACCACATGGTTTCTCCCCGACTCTATGGTTCAGGTTATTATCAATACAGCACATAGTCCAGCACATTTAGGAGAGAAAGCCATGTTAGACAGTTTACAGAACCTTTGGTTCAACAAGCATTTACGAGCAGCAGCAAAACAGAAAGTGCGTACCTGCATGATCTGTTGTCAGTTCAATCCAGGAAAAGGCATTCCTGTGGAACGAGGTGGATTTCATCCTCCCGACCATCCTTTTGAAGTCCTCCAGATGGATTATATCCAGATGGAACGATGCCGAGGATTCAAGTATGTCCTCGTAGTTGTATGTGTCCTATCCCGATGGACAGAAGCATATCCAGTCCCAGATTACACTGCCCCGACCACTGCCAAGCAGTTGGTACGTGAGTTTTTCCCTCGATACGGTTTGCCCCGTGTCGTGTATTCAGATAACGGTCAGCCATTCTCATCTGAACTTATGAAGCAGGTTTCACTTCTATTGGGGTACCAGTGGAAGTTTCACTGTGTCCGACATCCCGAGGCAGCAGGTCTCGTGGAGCGACACAATCAGACTCTGAAAACTCGCCTTGCCAAAGTGTGTAAAGAGAAAGGAGTAGATTGAATAGTAGCTTTGCCAGTTGCCCTTTTTTATATGCGAATGGTAGCCCATT
Organism: Lissotriton vulgaris; assembly: GCF_964263255.1. Lineage (NCBI taxonomy): Eukaryota > Metazoa > Chordata > Amphibia > Caudata > Salamandridae > Lissotriton > Lissotriton vulgaris. The sequence goes on along the minus strand of NC_141696.1, from coordinate 1,329,885,971 downwards.
CTAGGACAGGGCTATCCCCGTATGAGGTGGTCTTCGGTAGACCTCCTAATATGTGGGGGACGCCTCTGCCGCGAAAAATAACTGATGTTGACAGTAATATGCTGACAGATTACCTTGCTTCCTTGATGTCTGCACTACAATCATGTCGTTCACAGGTTGCAGCAGCCTTCCCAGACAACACCGAGGTGAAACCACATGAACTGGTCCCGGGGGACGTAGTTGTTGTCCGAAATTTCGACCGGTCAAGCCCTCTGGAGCCCCGCTGGAAGGAGCCGAAGATCGTCTTGTTAACAACCAGGACTGCTGTGAAACTGGAGGGGAGAAAATACTGGGTCCACTCCAGTCACGTGAAACGTTTTCATGGACTTCCGCCAAAGACTGATTCCCAGGACTCTCGCATTCCAGACATTGATACCAAACTCCCCCTTTTAGAGAAAACTCCCCAAGAGGAGTATCGACAGAAATTGAGGTCTAGTAAGTCAGACAGTTTGATTGTTTAAGTCCCCTCCTGGGTGAAGCGGTTAGGCAGCTTCTGACATGTTCAAGTTAGACCCAAATAGAGAGAGAGATAGACAGGAGATCAAGAAACAGAAATATTGTAAAAATCTCCGAAGCAGATGCCTTTGTACACTACTCATTATGCTTTTTCTGAGTCTTACGGTTATTATTCTGAGTTGGATGCTATACATGTATTTTCCTATTGCACATTCATTTTCTAATGACACTGCCGAGCACACGTTTAGTGCTCTGCCCCCACACGAATTGTCTTATCGACTTGCGCTGCGCAACAATACATTCATTCGTATGTTACACCATTCTCACCAGATCAACAATGCTACTAATTGTTGGATATGTGGCCGACTCCCTCCCTATCAGAACTACCAGGGAGCTCTGCCCCTCTTTCTTTACCCGTTTACACATAATGGTTCCTGTGGTGCATGGTTTAGTTTAATATCCTCTATAGACACTAAATCCAGAGTTTCCCAAGGCAATTGGATATGGGGAAATCTGAACACCGTCATGAACAAAGCATGTTTCCCAAACTAAGAGGGTTTACCACAAATGACAGGGACCGATCTAGAAAATGAAGTGTATGGATTAGGCAATTTTACACTTAACCTCATGATCTTAAATGTTCAATCTGAAACCAGTCCAGACTTGCCATCTATATACCAGCAAAGGGTGTATTGTGTGTCAGAAAGACTGGTTCAGTACATCTAGGTCACAGTGACTGTACTACTGTGGTTGAATTCAGTGATAAAGGCAAGTCTACATTCAAAGCTTCCCGACATTCCTATTTTATATGTGGTCAGACAGCTTATGTCCGTTTACCTCTAGACTGGGATGGTACCTGTTTCATTGCATTCCTATTGCCACCAGTTTTTCTAGCCCCATCTGACTAGCACAGGAATTCCCGCCTCAATATTGTTAGACACAAGAGAGATCTCCCAATAGTTGATCAGACTGAAACTGCATGGGAGCAATATACAGATTTCAATAAAAGATTCTTTCCTTATCTAGGCACTGTCTCCAATAGTAAACTGATACGCAAATTAACCAGAATACTCGAAGCGGTAGTGAATGAGACTACTTCTGCTTTGGGCAACTTAACAGAGGAACAGTCTGCTATGAGACTTGTTGTTCTTCAGAACCGCCTTGTCCTTGACGTCATCCTGGCCGATAGGGGCGGAGCTTGTAGAGTCATCGGATCCAGTTGTTGCGTGTTTATTCCTAATAACGCACCATCAGTCTATAAGGCCATTACCAGACTTCACGAAATCGCCCATCAGATACATCAGAACCCAGGCTCCTGGACTTGGTCCAGTTGGTTCTGGAGTGTAATAACAGCCTGGGGATGGAAGCTACTGTCATTCCTAGGAATTATATTGGCCATAGTATTCAGTTGTTGTCTATGTCTGCAATGTGGGCCAGCGATTTGCGGCTTGTGCGCCACACCTTGTGTTCCCCATCCAAGTTCACGTTCCCATTCCCGACTTAGGAAAGAAGAACAGATGATGTTATATGAACAAATAGATGGTCTCATGAAAATTGATATCACTTAATGGGTCCATAGGGGACAAGGAGGGAATGAAGTAATTGAAATTTTTATGGTCAGGTATGTCCCCTAACGTGTACCCCATTGACTCCATGTACGAGTTCAAAGTGCATGTAACTTCCCTCTGCAACCGAATCTGGAAACGCAAATACATTTGCGTTCAACGTTAACATGTCCTCTATCAGATCCACCATGAATGGATTGATAATTCAGTTCCTAAGTATACCGTGCCACCGTCTTTACATGGTGCACTTTCACATTTTCCCTGGCTCTGCCTAGCTAGGCCCTGATTTCTGCTCAAGCCACTTCTGTCCCTGCCTCTGAAAAGCTGCAGCATGGAGATGCATCCCTGACCTCTGCCTTACTTCCTGCCAAGCGAAGCGGTGCCTGGCTCGGCCTGGCCTGCCTACCAAAACAGTATTTTGCCTTCAAGTTATCAGCATAGCCAGTTCAGCTCCTCGAAACCACATTCCATGTGGGACACACACACGCCGAGGGCTTACCGGCGTTTCCTTGTGGTCGCTGTCGCTACCGCTGTAGCTACTTTCATCAACAACTAGCCGCACCCGCTCCGCGGGTGCCGCGTCGCAGTTTTGGGCTGTGTGGCTGTTGGGAGCACGTTTGCTCAAAGCCTTCAGGAAGGACTCGAGGGAGCAGGGACTACGCTCACACCATCAGCGCCGCTGCAGGGACTCACATAACCAGGAGCCCCTGCTTTCCGGCACACCTGCTGACCTGCTGCCCCTCCCACCCCTCGCTCAGAGGGTGAAAAGCAGTGGAACTTCTCACTCCAGCGGGACACACACACGCCGAGGGCTTACCGGCGTTTCCTTCTGGTCGCTGTCGCTACCGCTGTAGCTACTTTCATCAACAACTAGCCGCACCCGCTCCGCGGGTGCCGCGTCGCAGTTTTGGGCTGTGTGGCTGTTGGGAGCACGTTTGCTCACAGCCTTCAGGAAGGACTCGAGGGAGCAGGGACTACGCTCACACCATCAGCGCCGCTGCAGGGACTCACATAACCAGGAGCCCCTGCTTTCCGGCACACCTGCTGACCTGTTGCCCCTCCCACCCCTCGCTCAGAGGGTGAGAAGCAGCGGAACTTCTCACTCCAGCGGGACACACACACGCCGAGGGCTTACCGGCGTTTCCTTGTGGTCGCTGTCACTACCGCTGTAGCTACTTTCATCAACAACTAGCCGCACCCGCTCCGCGGGTGCCGCGTCGCAGTTTTGGGCTGTGTGGCTGTTGGGAGCACGTTTGCTCACAGCCTTCAGGAAGGACTCGAGGGAGCAGGGACTACGCTCACACCATCAGCGCCGCTGCAGGGACTCACATAACCAGGAGCCCCTGCTTTCCGGCACACCTGCTGACCTGTTGCCCCTCCCACCCCTCGCTCAGAGGGTGAAAAGCAGCGGAACTTCTCACTCCAGCGGGACACACACACGCCGAGGGCTTACCGGCGTTTCCTTGTGGTTGCTGTCGCTACCGCTATAGCTACTTTCATCCACAAGTAGCCGCACCCGCTACGCGGGTGCCGCGTCGCAGTTTTGGGCTGTGTGGCTGTTGGGAGCACGTTTGCTCACAGCCTTCAGGAAGGACTCGAGGGAGCAGGGACTACGCTCACACCATCAGCGCCGCTGCAGGGACTCACATAACCAGGAGCCCCTGCTTTCCGGCACACCTGCTGACCTGTTGCCCCTCCCACCCCTCGCTCAGAGGGTGAAAAGCAGCGGAACTTCTCACTCCAGCGGGACACACACACGCCGAGGGCTTACCGGCGTTTCCTTGTGGTCGCTGTCGCTACCGCTGTAGCTACTTTCATCAACAACTAGCCGCACCAGCTCCGCGGGTGCCGCGTCGCAGTTTTGGGCTGTGTGGCTGTTGGGAGCACGTTTGCTCACAGCCTTCAGGAAGGACTCGAGGGAGCAGGGACTACGCTCACACCATCAGCGCCGCTGCAGGGACTCACATAACCAGGAGCCCCTGCTTTCCGGCACACCTGCTGACCTGTTGCCCCTCCCACCCCTCGCTTCACGCCCCCATAAAGGGACGCCCCTTCCCCGCTGTGCGGGAGCACGCGGGAGCATCGCGGGAGAAGCCAGGGACAAGGGCGGGGCCATCTTTGGCCATCAGGGGCCAGAAGAGGCCGGGCCGGGCCACACCTCTTGCCTCTGCTAAACAGGCACGGAAACTACGGGAGTATGGCCACAGGCACAAGAGCAAGCAAATCTAGGAAAGCTGCGGGAGACGTAGTCATAGGTACAATGGATCAATTTATAACTCGGGCTGTCTCCATTGTAGAAAAGGAGATTATCCTAGCTGAACGAAGACTATCCCGGGACTCCAGGGGCCTGTCACACAAGCACTCATCCTTGGGCGCTCTTGCCCTAGCCCCTAGCCCAGTAAATGTACCACCTACACCATTTGTGGTAGCTGACTCTCCGGACATTGACGAGAGGGTGAGTCGGATCAGGGCAAGCTTAGAAAGGGTATCGACCATTGCACAGGACACTGCTCATGACCCAACACACCCTAACCCACCTGATCCAATTGACCCTTTGCTGGGGGCCCAAAACCATGATCTTGATCGTGAGATCAACAATGCCCAAAGTCTTTCTGTCACACCCAACGAAGCTTTAAACCTTCCCCCCACAGCCGCACCAATTGAAGTTAGTACCTCCCTAGTAGCGGATTTAGTAACTACCTCACCAGGGAAATCAGCAACAGAACTTGCTGCACCCAGGAAAAGAAAGCGCCCTGTTAGCCCTCGCAGGGGGGGTTCTCTAAAACCATACAGCAAAGTAAGTAGGCATAATGTGACCAAAGGGGGTATCTCCTCTAATCACATTCTACACCCAAAAACTACTAACACCTTCACTAGAGTCACACTACCCAAGGGTCCTGGTTGCCCGCTAGGCACACCAGGCCCGTCAGCGTCTCTTAGCACCTCCCCAGTTCCCCAGGCTGTACACACTGACACTGCCACTCCGCCCTTAATTGTTGACAGGCTAATCAGGTCTGTGGTGATGCCCCTTGTAGATAAGATTGATTGTCTCACACGAAAATTAGCCACCCTTGAGCAATCAATGTTGGATAATTTTTACGCTGTGAAGTCATTGGTTAAATTCCATTCCAAGATGCAGGGAGAAGACAATGGAGGGTCAAGGAGTGGTGCTGTTACACTAGCACCCTCAGAGCCAATGTCTCATCAAAAAGTGCCTGTACCTGGGGAGGCCCCACAGGCACTACAATCTAATATAGGAACCAGCCCCGCTCCACAAACCTCTAATCTTAGACCCAGTTCGGGCCCCAAGAGAAGAAAATCCAATACTCAAGCTCCGAAGGCCCCCAAGGTTAACTTTGCTCCCAATCCTGAGCCTACAGCGTTAACCTCTAAAGCAGCTGAAAATGCGCCAACCAGGCCGAATGGAAATATAACTCCATCTATTCCCATTCCTGGCAGTCAGGTTGCGCCTAAACCTTTAGCTGAATTTCCAGCTAAATTATCACCAGGCAGGGTAAAAACAAACACACCCAATGCTAGTCTCCCCCCTGGGTGCAAACCGTATGTGGTAATCCTCACAGGGGTCCCGGAGCTTGAAGAGGGTTCTTGCGAGTTGTACTCTGACCTCAAACACAAGACCCTCTCCTGGCTTAGAGCAAATAGACCCCTCCCAGGGCATATCGACGGCAGAATAGCCTATGTCCGTCGTGTGGGGTGGATTGGCAATAGACGCAAGGATTTAACTGGGGACTGCGTGCTGATTAATTTCAGCGATCCTAGAGCAGCAGGTATGATCTGCAGTCAGCAGTCGCAACACAACTTTTGCGACATACAAACTAGGGACCTGGGGTACTTCTATCGTCCTCACCCGTTACCTGGGTTTAAGAAATTTTTGCCGGATGGGGGTAGAGGTGCATGGCACCCCCATTATCCAACCCTGGATGTTAGAGCAAGGGCATGGACACCGACCCAAGCGGCTCCACCCCAGGGATGGGGTTGGTGACTTGGCGATCAAGTGGTATTAAATGCCCCTCCACCTAAGGTCAATGTATCTTGTTTAGCTGAGAGGGTCCCCTCGATATTAGTTACCCCCTCTGTGTCCCAACCCACGCCCACCTCCCCCACCCCCTTTCCCTCAGGCTGTCGGACTGAGTTTACTGAGTCCATGGAAGAAGTAGAAAGCTCGAGGGCCCCGAGTAGGGATGCTGGATGTGCTGGGTCTCCGATTCGCCCTACCCTGAAGGCTATCAGCTGGAATGTGGCAGGCTTAAATAATAAGTTGGATGCCCCGGATTGGGTGGCGATTACAGAGCCCCACGTAGTCTGCGCATTCCAAGAAACGTGGTGTGTGGAACCAAGGCACAGAGTAGGATATGCCACCTTCTCTGTCCCGGCAGGTATCCCAGTATCAGGAAGAGGACGTCCATTTGGAGGTCTCTTAGTCTGGGTCGACATATCACTAGGATGGCGAGTGTACCATCATCCCCAAAAATCACCAGATTTGATGTGGCTCACTGCAAAATGCCCAAACAAAGTTGAGAAGCTGGAGATATTTAATATTTACACACGAGGGGCTACAGGGAGGGCCTTGTCACCAACCCTATTGGCTCTAGAAGCAGCCTTGGGGGAGTGCCGTGGAGACCCCCTAATTTTGGTGATGGGGGACTTTAACTGCACATTCGAGCCCTTGATGGCCGATGAATCCTTGGATCTGTTTGACGAAGACTCAAGGAGAGGCGTTCCGTCCCTCGAACTTCCAATCGTCAAAAGATGGACACCCAAAATCGTCCAATTGAATTCCCTCACACTAGAGTATGGCTTGAGAGCAGCCAACGGGAGAACACGGTCAGACCTAGAGGGGGCACACACGTATAATAGGGTGGGTCACTCATCTAGGATAGATTACATCCTCTTAAATTTTCCTTTGTGGGCCTACATGGAGGACATGATAGTTCTGCCTTCCTTGGAAAGCGATCACAATGCACTTTCATTATCCCTAATACATTGGTGGAGGGACAGCGGTCCATTTCTTGGAGCTCCAGACGCATCTGAGCAGAGGTCATTGGGGGGGTAGTCCCTTCAAATTGTCTCAGACGTCTAAAATGGGACAAAGTGGCTATTGACGAAGAAAAAGTATCCTGCATCAGAGCCGTTATTTCTGCAGCTTCTGAAATTTTGGAAAGTCATCCCCCTAGCCCGCACAAGATTTCAACTATGTTTAGCGAGGTTTCGACATCGATAGGGGACTTGTTCTTGGTCAAACTAAACACTAAGGGAAACAAAAACCATGACAAGCGCCAGGGCAAATCAGGCTGGTACTCATCGGCGTGCCGCGCTGGAAAGAGAGCCCTAATCATGGCAGTAAAGAGTGGTGACGCATCAGCAATAGCTGCTAAACGCAAGTCCTACAAATCTGTAATAAAGGCAGCCAGGAGAGACTGGGAAGATGCCTTTTGGCAGGAGCTTCGTGCAGCTAGCGCAGAAAAAAATGCAAAAGGCTTTTGGGACTTGTTACGAAAGAAACATAGACCTTTGGACACCGTCATCACATGCAATATAACCGAAGATCTGTGGTACTCACACTTCTCAAAACTGTACACTGCACCTGCTGTAGAAGCGATGGATTTTCCTCTACCTCAGATCCATCAAGGTGATGGCAGCTATGAGGAGAGTTTATTCTCCAGGAAAGAGGCTGAAACTGCCATAAAATCTCTGGTACCCCGCAAAGCAGCTGGACCTGATGGCCTACCTGGCGACCTTCTCCGCATGGACATAAGCGAATGGGGTACGCTGATTGCATCGCTACTGAACGCAGCTATGGCAGGCGCCCCCCTCCCTGCTTCCTGGATGGCAGCTGAGGTGGTCCCCCTGCACAAGAAAGGCTCAAGAGATGACCCAGCTAATTATAGACCGATTAGCTTGATTGACTGTTCCCAGAAAGTGGCGGGTAAGGTCCCCTTATCTAGGGTCCAGCAGTACCCGTCCTCTTATCTAGGGTCCAGCAGTGGGCAGAAGAAAATAATATACTCTCGGACTTTCAGGCTGGGTTCAGAGCCGGTACAGGGACAATAGAACAATCGCTAAGGCTACTCATGATCTACTGGAAGATCGTGACAATTGGGAAGGGTACCTTATATCTGGCCTTCATCGACCTCCGGACGGCTTTTGATCTGGTGCCTAGAAACAACTTGTGGAAGGTGCTGTGTGATCTAGGTATGCCACCCTACTTGCTCCACCTGATCATGAGGTTCCACGAAAATAACTATGCCCAAATACGCTGGGGGCCAAATGGACAAAAGACCTCAAGAATAGAGGTGAATAGAGGAGTGCGGCAAGGCTGCGTACTTGCCCCAACCCTATTCTCCCTTTATGTGGAATTCTTTACCGCTCTCTTTGCGGGGGGCGACTACCCTCCTGGATTTTAGAAGAGGTCTCAAAACCTGGTTGTTCTCTCAATAGGTCTGCCAGTAGCTCTGTTTCTTTCTGTTGATTCCTCTCCTCTTTTATCTGTGTTGTGTTATTCCGAAATCTGTCCGCCTTACCTAAAGCGCCGGGACACTCTTTTTGAGTAACCGTTGCGCTATACAAAAAGACAAATAACATAACATAACATAACATAACATGTAAATGGGGTGGTGGACTTCTTGACCCAGATACCAGCAGATGCGCCCCGTCTGGCAGGTCGCTTAATCCCAACCTTGCTCTTTACTGACGACACTTTACTCTTGTCAAAATCTCCAATGGGCCTCCAGCAGCTTCTTTCCGGATTTGACAATTTCTGCAAGCAGAGAGGTCTCTGTATCAATACAGACAAAACTAAGTATCTCTTTTGAACCCCCCACAAAAGACCGGCCCCCCTCCAACATTGGGGCCTGTTGCACTGGAAAGAACCAAGATGTTTGACTACCTGGGCATCCGCTTGGTGGATTCTATGAAATGGGACTGCCATTTGACTAAAATGTTGCTGAGCCTAAAAAGAGTGACTGGGGCCCTGTTGAAAGAGCAGAGAGCAGCATCTACAAGACCAATAGCGGCAGTAATGGACATTTACTCCGCCAGAGGAGTGAGCGCAGCACTTTATGGGGCTGAGCTCTGGGGGATGTCAAACATGAAAGAGCTAACCCGAGCCGAGAACGCCTTCCTGAGAAGCCTAATGTCTCTTGGTCCTTCTGTCCCTATTCTACCCTTGCAACTGGACATGGGCTGCCGGGCGATTGAAGATCAAGCGAAATTACGCCCCCTGCTACTGTGGGCCCGCATCTGGAGAGTGCCAGAGCTCTCAAGCTACGCGGATGGCCTACGGGAGATAATTAATTCCACTGGTTGGGCAAAAATAAAATGGCTAAGGGACATTAAGGCTCTACTTGCCAATCTGGGGCTGGAAGAAGCATGGCACCAACAGTCAGCCCCGCCTAAATCTATGCTAAAACAACTTTATTGGTCATGGGTGGCAAGCAAAAGAAACTCTTCCTCAACGACCTGTAAGTCCACCAGAAACTTTGTGGAGTTTAAAGATGTCCCCATCAGAGAACTTTATCTGGACATTATTACTGCCCCATGGGATAGATCCCTGTACTTTAAATTTAGAGTAGGTCTCCTCCCTGTAATGGAGCTCACATGCCACTGGAAAATTCCTTATCAGACTGCGCCATGGTGCCCATTCTGCCCTCAGCGTCGTGAATCTGTCCCCCATTTGTTATTCGAGTGCCCTGCCTACAAGGTCCCTCGTAAGAAATGGATTAAACCAATGTGCCTCACCTTGGGCACCAGACATTGTAATGTGGCACTTCGAATTTTACTTACAGACACTCGTTCATTTTTCGCATGCGCCACCTCGAAGTACTTAGGTTGGGCATGGCGAATACGGTCAAAAAGACTTAGGCAAATTGTTTAATTATGATTTTAATATATGGTTTGCTTCTGGCCGAGTTCTTTTTTAGCTAATTTAAATAATTTCCCCTTGAGAAATTGCAGAAAAAATCGTTGACTCTTAGTATATTAAGGGCTTTTTATGTTTTTTATCCTGTAATGTTTTAAATGAATTTATCATGTATGTACGCTTTTTAAGATATTTTTATGTCGAAATAAAGCCTATGACTTGACTTGACTTGACATTCCTGTCTAGTGAAATAAGTAAATATACCCCCGGCTGCAGAGCAAAGGGCCAAGCCTTCCTGTCTCCTTCATGTAATTCATCGCTCCCGTTACCATGGTAGGCCCATGGCTCCGTGCATTACACGTAGACACATATGCATTCAGTATAGAATAGCCTCTGCCCGAGAGACCTTTTACTTCAGATTAAACATCCCCAAACACAAGATATCAGATATGTTATAGGAACAGGTCGATCTGACATGCCAGACTTCTGTCTCCTCTACCAGTGTTAAAAGTCAAGCCCTCAGCTTTCTCCAGTTCCACGTCAATCACACGTCATACTGAATGCGCACGCACTCAAGTTATAGGTTTCAGCTGACTCTGCAAAATCCTCTACGCACCCACCCACTTATGACACTTTTCTGTGACGTTTTCAGTACACGCCTCCGTGCACACCCCTGTACACGCCTTTTTGCTACGCACATGTGTTCTTATCTTGCTCTTTTTCACTTGTCACGCCTACTGTATCCATTACCATTGTGACATTTTACTATATATGTCATGTACTGTTAATAAATCGTTGACATCTTTTCTGCCATCATTGCATACCCGAACCCTTGTATTGATGGAATAGATTTCCATGACTCGAGTCATTTATGATTAAAGCCCGTATGACTCTGATGCCACGGACCCTGCCTCTCATTTGATTGAGCTATTTTTTGTAACCTGTCTGAAATTATATGGCAAACTCGTATACGGTAAAATATTTACCACACCTGCCTGCCCTTTATTACCCTAGACAGTTTGGAGCAAAACCCATGAAAGAGTGAAAACTGCGTCAGTCACAGATTCCCAGGAGAACTCCTGTAAACCTGTGCATGTTCCAAATAAACTCAATACCTAGGAGGAAATCTACAGAATTAAATGTAGCGCATGTGATGGTAATGATGTTAGTATTCACAGACTAGTAACTGACAAAGTAAACGGTGAATGTGGGTTCACAGTGTATAAGATATCTATGTACATCAGTACCATGTGATACCATCTTGTTTGTCTTAAAGGACTGTGTCATCAGGGTTGTTTAGTAACTGTTATTGTGTATCCGTTGCGTGACAGAGTTCTGAATGAGTTCTGTTGTCTGCATATTCCAATGCCAGCCTGTGCTGAGCTCTTGTGAATTTACCACTGGAATGTTGGTACTGAGGTCAAAAACAATGGCCACAGCTGGAGTGGGGAGTTGGAAAATAGACGCCTGTACAGCTAAACATGTCAGGGGTATCTTGAAAGGGAATTGAGGCCAGGATGCCATGCCACATTGCAGGAAATTCAGGTGAAATCCTTCATATAGGGAAGCTTCTATTGGACATACGCTTGATAAGTTATTCCATTCATTTCTTGGACTAGGTTTTGGAAAGCCATGTAGTCTGAGTGAGGCTCAGGTTTCCATATAAGTGTCTGAGAATCTAAACTCTCTTCTTAATTAAAGAGACTTGCAGATGAGAGCAGGATCCTTAATTAATTAGCAATTTGGATGAACTGGCAGATTCACACTAGTGCTGTACTGAAGAACCTGATTCAGTGAGGCCAAGAAGTTTTCATATCTACTGAGTGAAAAATGAGCGTAACCTAGGATATACATACAATGCCAGCCGAAGTGGGATCGATTTTATGGATGTTGAGGTTGTGATCATAAACAATAAAAAAGACACTAGTTCTTACGAAAAAACAGAAACACTAGGTCATGATGAACTAATATAATGGAAAATATTGGATGTGTATGTATGTCTTTGGTATCTCTATAGAGTGAGCTTAGCCAAAATGCAGAGGTGCATGGTACGTGGTCAAAGACAAGCAAAAAATGTAATTAGTAAGAGGGGAGTAAACTATGTCATGGATGGTTAATGCATTGTGATGTAGTGTTCTTTAAAGAAGTGAGCCTTCAACTCTTTACTAAATTAAAATAGCATTGGGGTGGTACTGAGGTAGTGATTCAGACCTTAGTTATATCTAGACTTGATTATGGTAATGTCGTATACTTAGGAACAGACCAGGCATCCATCAGGCGTCTGCAGATGGTCAAGAATTCAGTAGCCAGATGGCTCTACCAACTCCCAAAACATGCCTCAGTTTCACAACTGTTTCTTGAATTGCACTGGCTGACAATCTCTAAACTGATCCAATTTAAGGCTCTTTGCTATATGTTTACGGCCAAAGCTAGAACAGGGTCATACTACATCCAAGATCTAGTGACATCTTACATACCATCTCATCCCCTGAGGTCTTCCAACGTGGCTCTCTGCACTGTACCGAGATTCCATCTAACCCGGATGGAAGGACATTGTTTTGCAGTGCTTGGTCCAAAATTGTGGAATTCCCTTCCCAAATCCCTCAATGACAGTACCTCTCTTCTTTCGTTCAGCAAAGATTTGGAGACATGGCTGTTCTAAGTAGACAGTTCTTCTGTTTCATCATGCTAAGTGCCGGAAAACCTTTATGGGTAGCTGTGCGCTTTACACAACTATAAATAAATGGATTCTTGAATATTTTCACAGATTTAGGGGAACATAAAAACATAAAAGGAAAAAACCTGCAGTCTTGTTTTTTGTTTTTTACACTACGTAATCTCCAGTCTGATGGTTTCATAGCTGCAGGATCGTCTACAAGCTTATCAGGGATGCTGGTGTTGATAGCTTTGTGGATGGGAGTGATGTAGTTATATGTGGCAGTTTACATTTTGGTTGCTGAAATTCCCAACTGAGGGGCGTAAGAATCATGCATATATGTTCTACTTTTTAATGAGGGTTTAATGAGATTTACAAATAATGTTTTTCAAAGCAATATATGTCCAATATGAACAGTGATCCATTCCACAATGTGATTATGCTCATCCTATCCCTTTTGCAAAACTAGTCCTTTGTTTATGTCGTATATGGTTTCAGTTCATGGGAGTGACTGGAGTCTGTAAACAAGGCTTGATAGATGAAATGCTTCAACAAGCTGGCATGGGGGATTGATTTTGAATGTAAAAGACTACACTGGTGCCTGGTGTTGCCATATATAAATATATTACACAGTGGGAGTAGCCACTGTGTAGGTATAGTTAGGACCTGGTTGTCATAGGAAATTGAATTGCTTATAACTTTGGTGCCATTTGACTAATCTTCACACAACTCTCCAAAAGAAGTTCATTAACCGCGCCGGACAGACCTGGTTTAGCTGAGTATTCACCCAGGCATGCAACCCTAGCCTCACACTTCTCTCTGTATTTCTACTGCCCTCTTAATTTTAAGCTGAGGACATTCACTTGGTGTTGCACATCCAGCACTCAACTTTTGAAACATGTGAATGCCTCCTCCATCTTCAGTCCCAACATCTACTATATTTTTTTTAAAACACTTCCTGGCAATTTCTCCTGCTTTCTCATTTTCTTCTGGGTTCCCAGGTCCGTCACAGCAATGCCGACTGAACGGAGGGAGTCCAGGATATGTCAGCTTGATGCAGCTACTTTGCGTTGGCCACCAATTACTGGACTGCACTGGTCTAGCTTAGCACATAAATTTGAAATCTGATGCCGACATACAGGGGATGCATGCAGCGGGCATGCTGGAGGCAAGCCCATCAGCGTCCATCCACACCAGTTTGTCACCAGGAACCCTGCACCTCCATGCCCAGATGCCCCTCTGTCACCCACTTTTTACTATAGCCATAAATAATTAACTTAGTCTGTCATTCAAGCACTCAAACTGCATCTCCCATCTCCATATTACGTGTGAGTGTTATTTTTCTTGACGCAAATGCAAATTCACCTGCCACTAACTTGTACAGATCACTTCTTGCTCAGCTTTCGAATCCCAAAAATGACTGGTCCTGACAGACCTAAGGCTGAGATCCAAGCCACTGCAAGATCATTGAGACAGGTCACTTTAGATTCACTGCAATGGAGTGTTGTGATTGGTCTGAGCGTGGTCCTCGTGGTACGGTGCTCAGACAGTGACTGGGGGCCTGGGCATGTTCTCCAAGCAGGCTGTAATGCAGCCTGCATGGAGAACATGCTAAAGTGCGCATGTTTGTTTGGCTGGCCAGAAAAGGCCGGTCAAAGCATTTTGTGCACTTTAGTGTGTCCACCACTCCTCCTGTGCTCTGTCAGCAGAGCAGCCCCACCCTCATGCTTCAGCAGTAGGGAAAAATAAAATGATAATAACATTGTGTTATTCTCATTGTATTGTTTCTTTCCTTTACTGCTGCACAGCCTTAGCGGAGGAGCCGCCACTGTTCAGTCCTAGTGCCCCCTGGTACACTGCCGAATTAAAGACGGCTAAATCCTACTGTCAAATGCTCGAGCACAACTGGAGGGTAAACAAAAGTTCTACGGACAAACAACTATTCAAAGACGCCTGATGCGTTTACCACACCAAAATAAAGACAGCACGTAGACAACACATTATTCTACAACTTGATCAGGTAGGCAATTCCTCTAAAGAACTATTCAAAATAGTAAAAAAATTTGTCAAACCACAGGCTTGTCCCTCGAACATCCTAGCCTTCCAACTATTTTACGACTGAGACTGCTCTTCTTGCAGTAGCTTATACCATCAGACTTTCCGAGAAAGATCAACACCCAGCCATGCTGGTTCTGTCGGCTGCATTCAATACCCTGCGCACCCAGTTTCAGTGCAGCGCCTGAAACAGATAGGCATCCAAAGAAAAGCCCTGAACTAGCTGGTAGACATTCTCAACAACAGGGCTCAAACGGTCTCCATGGGCACATACCAGTCTAGGACTATTCCACTAAGTAAAGGAGTCCCTCAGGGATCTGCCTTAATCCCTACATTTTTTAATATCTATGTAGCCCCCCTTGCCTAACTAATTAAGTCCTTATGGTTTGAAACATTTTCATATGCAGACGATTCCCAATTAGTTATTTCATTTGGGATGGATATCAAAAAAGTCAAACTGAGATTCTCCACCTGTATGAAGGATATTTCCATCTGGATGTCTTGTAACTGTCTCCAGCTATACTACTGTTTGGCAAAGCACAGAGTTTTTGGACAGATGACTGGTGGCCAGCAGAGCTGGGCCCCACTCGCCTACCCACTAGGACGGTAAAAATACTAGGTATAATCTTAGTTGATCAGTTATCAATGCAAGACCAGATTACCTCAACATGCAGAACTTGCTTAGGCATTATGGGGCAGATTTATGTTAACTGGTGCATCCCGAGGGATGCGCCAGTTAACATGCGCCACAGTGCGCCACAGCTACGCCACCCATGGTGCGCCGCATTTATGATGCGGCGCACCATGGGGCAAAAACGGCACAGATGCGTCACGCATCTGTGCCGTAAAAGTGACGCATTGCTGGAGTTGCGTCGCAAGCGCAACGCAGCTCCAGCAATGCTCTGGGGGGGCCTATTCTTTCAATGCTGCCTCAAGCCTTACGCCTGCTTCAAGCAGGCGCAGTGTTTTGACGCAGCATTGCCCTGAAAGTGACTGAGTGAAATCTCATAGATTTCACTCAGCCACTTTCAGGAGGCGTTCCTGCGCAGGAACGCCCCCCCTGCGCAGGAACGCCTCCTCATGGCGCAGTGCTGTACAACTTGACGCATCTCCTAGATGCGTCACGTTGTAAATAGGGCGCAGGGATGCGCCAGGTTTCCGCGCCGTTGCGTCACGCAACGGCTGCGTAAACGTGGCGCAAGCCCTTCATAAATCTGCCCCTATGTGTCTGCTGACAAAAATGTTCAGATGGCTTCCCCAAGCTCACACAGAGCACTCACCCAGGCTCTAGTCACTAGCCAGCTTGATAGTTAACAATGCCCTGCTCCTGGCTTCCAAGGGAGCCCTGGTGGCAAAATTACAGGTCATCCAAAACACGGCAGCACGACTCGTAAACAACCTGCCTCTAAGATCCTCGTCAACCCCCATACGCAGGGCACTACACTGGCTCCCTATAAGGAAGAGAGCCCTTTTAAAACTGGTCTGCCTCACTCACAAATCCCTACTATGGTTAGGCCCTAAATACCATCAATCTAGGCTCACCCCTTACGTACCAAACAGGAACCTACGATCAGGCAACCAGCTTCTCCTATATTCAAGACAAATTTGCACCACTAAATATGGGGGCTGAGCCTGCTCCTATCTGGCCCTGTTCCACTTCAACAAACTCTCTTTGTTCATTAGCACTTGCCCTAGCCCATCAGATTTTAAAACATGGCTATTTTGACTGCTGCTCTCCCAACTGCCGCGCCAGCGCTGAGATGTCTCTTCGGGGATGAGTTGCGTACTATATCAAGATTTATTAACATAACATAACACCTCAGCTTTTTCCTGGAAAGTTTGAGAGTGATCCGTCAAGCAGGGGCTGAGCAAAAAGGGATCCATAATGTGTAGGAAATAGACATGCCTAATGAGAAACAAGCAAGAATATCTGAAGTGTCTGTGTGGGTCCTGGCATCCTGAGAAATTAGCTCTGAACTTTCTGGCATATCTAAAACACATGCAGAAATATATTCCAAGTTTACTGGGTAATAGGTAAACCAGAGTATGTCAAAGCGACATATATTATGCCAAAAGAAATGTCTTCCATATGCCCATTCAAGCAAAATTATGAAGAAACCCGGTATTTATAATTGTGGGTAAATTGCAGCACAGGCCTCCCTCGTGAAAGAGGAGCTACCCAGTGATCAGATATGCACTTAATTCATCAAATACATCAAGTAGGGCTCGGTGACTACGACCGTTTTAGCCACAGAAGACTAATGCTTTGTCCCTTCACTTTTTCAGTAAATAGTACTTTTCATTGATTAGTTTAGGTCTTTCATTTTTCAAGATGGTTATGGTCCTGTTGCAGAGGAGAATTGGGTTGAATATTTAAATTAATCTGAGCCTTTGGCAGTATCTCTGGTCTACATACCAGTTCATTATTTTTGTCCACTGTGTCATTCCAGACAAAACAGGCTTGGCCCTGATACAATAGGAACAGCACAGCCCAGACTACAAGATAGTTCCCTTCTGATTGGGAAACAAACAACAGCTGACAGTGTGTGGCATTTTTGGGCCTGGTGCAGTTTTATTCCTGAGGTACAGTGGCAATGAGAGGGCAAGCCCAATCCACTACCTTGCAACCCATTCACCTTGCAATACCACGGTATTTAACCTCTACGCCTCCATGACACTCCACTATTTTGCGTATAAGTTGATGCTCTATAAATCTACACATGTACATACACGCATAAACAAAAATTTTCAAATAGAAGCTGGATGCTGAAAGTTAACAAAGGATTGATGAAGATAAAAAAATTAAAGAGCTTGAGATTACCTCAATGTATTTGTTACATAAGCTTTTCCTGTATTGGTACAGTCGGGCCTTGTCTACATATGTGTTGCAGAGCAATTATTAATTGCAAGTGAGACAACGTTGTGTGATAAAATATAAATACTTTATTACATAATAACTTAGAACATATACACATTTTACAATAAAACTGCATCAGAACTTGTATTACGTAGATGGAGTGGAACATACTTAAACTGAATGGCTATGTATATATAAATCTACAGTCAGCAGCCTCAAGAAGTCAATACTTCATGTTAAGAGACAGTGATTGTAAGGAGTTACCTAGGTTTAAATATTGGTGGCAATATGTTACTTGAGACATTCAAATTTTCATGGAAAATAGTCCTTTTTTTTAACAGTTATTGGCTCTGTTTCACAGTTTATTTTTTAAAGAGAACTTTTAAGATAATTTAAAAAATGTAAACTAGCACAAGGCACTTTTTCACATAGACGTGTATGTGTTTCTGTGTGCAAGTGTGTGTGCATGTATGTATGCAAGTGTGCATGGTGTGTGTGTGTAGAGGTGCAGGAATGTGTAGAGCATGTGTGTGGTTAGTGACAATAGCAATTTTCTGTGACTCGACTCTTCATTTAAGGGCTTTATGCTTCTTGACATCCCAACCAGCTGTTGTTCCTCAAGACCCGCATCACTCTCTTAGACTTCATGCTGAATTCAAGCTGGTACTTTCCACTGAAGAAGTAGAGGGATCCTACATTGAAAGATAAAAAATACATATGAGAGACTTGAATATATTACGGACTGGTGCATCAAGCAATCTCTCAATTTCATGGGAGTCGTTCGGTTAAGTTCAATTCAGTTCATAAGTTTACTTAAGTTTAGTTTCCCTAAGTTCAATTTAGATTAGGTTGTGTTCAAATACAAAAGCTTAAACCTTTTGTAGGTATCCAAGTACTGACATAGTGCATTAACTACAGAGGGAACATACAGTTTAACAGTAACATTGACTTGAGGATAACAATGAACACATAGACATGTTTGCTACTTTTCCAGAAGCGTATGTGATCGTCTTTATTTTCACGTACTATAGGAAATTGCAAATTCTTGCACCTAGCTCAGATAAGGAGGTGCCATTTCTGTTAGCCTTCCCGAACTTAAAGGGCGAGTAATTTGTTCGGTGATACACAAGTTAGTTACAGCTTAGATGCTAGTGGTTTTCACAAACTCAATTTTTCTACTGTGCCATATGGTTTTATTTTATTACGGTTTTTGGATAAATGATCTTATAGCATTTCATATTTCTTTAGATCCGGAAAAGCCATATAGCAAAATTTCATTTTTAGCTTGAAAGATTACTTTGCATATGATAAGTTGCACAGGAAGATGCATAAGGGGAAGTCACATAAGCAATGAACACTTACCATTTGATAGAAATACAGCGTGGACCTTCTGGCCAATTCCTGGAAAGTCATTTACTGTCTGTTTCGGGAAACCTTGGTCCATGGTACGGCTACTTTCATCATAACTGAACAGAGAAGATGGAAATTCAGATTTTTCTAAACAAAATCAATATATTGATACAGTACCATTTCTCGCACATTGAAATTGCTGGCAGCTAATTATTTGACGTAGAAATCGGTTTGTTCTTTACAGAACAATAAATGTGGCAAAATGCACCTCAGTTTCAGAATATTATTACCTTGGTGACACCCTCCCCCGTGAAAGCACATGGTTAACTCTTTCTTTGAAGGCAAAAGTTTGGACACCACTACCCCTATGTTTAAAGGAGTTTAGAAGGGAACTTGTTACGTGGAAAAATACACAAGCGAACAATACTAACTAATACGTGATGTGCATTTGCTAGACAATTCATGAGAACCTGTAATAGAACTCCTGAAGAGCTATGATTCTTGGACATTTCCATGAGCACCAGCAATCTTTTAATCTCATATAAGAAGTAAATCTACTCTAAACAGAGAAATAATTGTATAAAGAGTGTATTGATGAATTTTATAGAGATATGTGTGAGTCTCCTCTGAGAATCTATTCAGATTTGGTCTGTGCTATAAAAATGCACGATTTTTCATAATTCCCTGTTTTGTACATATGTTATTGTACTACTTTTTTGGGGAAGAAGTATATAGTACCAGAGTCGGTCTTCTTGGTGACATTCATTTTCTCACACTACTGCAAATTAGGCCGTCTTTTTGCCTATTATTACCACCCTTTTACTCTATTTATAATCAGTACTAGAGCAAATTCATCCTGCAAAACTTTAGAAATATGTTTATTTGGTACTGTGAATTGGACAGATCCACATATGCCAAACCTATATGTCTGCCCTACAGGTATAGAAACACAATTTTATGGGTTCATACCTCCAGTACTTGTTTCCTACAAAGAA
Source organism: Lissotriton vulgaris (assembly GCF_964263255.1). NCBI lineage: Eukaryota > Metazoa > Chordata > Amphibia > Caudata > Salamandridae > Lissotriton > Lissotriton vulgaris. Next base: position 1,329,866,119 of record NC_141696.1, on the reverse strand, counting down.
GAATGTTTTCCCAGTCTCTTCATTATGAACTGCAGCATCAATTTTCTTTACAGTTTTTGGGAACCCCAAGGTATGGATATTTTTTGGATAGCCCTGCACAACATCGTAGCCATTAAGTGCCCAGTACTTCAATCCTGTAAAGAAGGGAGAATACAGATAACCATTGCAATATTGGAGATTAAATAGTTTACTGCACACATTTATTATATCAAACACATTAAAGAATTGTTAGGTAAGTCTGCAGGATAAGAGCCCTTAAACTTTCCAAGAAAGCAGTAAATGTCATCATGGGATACTTTCCCTAAACTGCAGGTCTTATATAGCATAACAAAAATATTACATCCATTATATTGACGTAAAAACTCAATTGTAAGATATCTTGGTAAGAAATGTGAAGTTATCAATAGTATTTGCATACCTAACTTGACAATGTGCTGGTGAGCAGTGTAGTGAATGCAATATTTTTGTAGACCAATACTACCTACTTCCATATAGTAACATACAATCATCATTCCATTTTTACTAAAGCTGATAACGTCACAAGAGAGAGGAACATAAACGTATATCTGGCCTTACCTTTAAAAACGAGAACTTCATCTTTTTCAGGATTTTCATAGGCAGCGTCAATATCAGAAGGTAGAGATGGCCAGAAAGATTTGATAAAATGAAGTTCAGCCTCTGGGTATTGTGCATGACGGCGCCAGAAGAACCTAATTCAAAAACAATGTCATGGTTGGATGTAAGAAATGTAACCATACATCAGTACACCACAGACATTATTAGAACTAACAGTTTTTGCTAATTGTGGTGTCTTATTATGAGGTGTGACATACCTTTCTTTGAAGAACAACATTTCTCCACGCAGTGTAACAACAGCATCGAAGATCACCTTTGTATCACAGATTGATGGGGTAGTGGGACCTGTTGGTTTAACTGGATTTTCTGATTCTCCTGAAACAGTAAGTCAAACATAAGTGTGAACTAAGTGGTGTACTGTACTTTTTCCATTGTATATTATGAAATGATGTTAGCAGACAACCAAAGTATTTTTGTGTAATACATTTTGTTGTGCTGTAATAACATCAATGTGTCTGTGCATCTCTCTAACCAGGGTTATTGATTTGTTACTGGGGGTTGGCTCTGAAAGTACATTTTTAGGGGATTAAAAGTACCATATAGGCTCCTACTGCTCAATAGAAGCCGATATGCTGAATCAGTCATATTCAATTAGAAGTGATTTTGTTGTGCAAATATATGAAATCATTTTCAAGTCTAGGTAGCAGATGCACATCTTCCTGAAAAAAATGACTTGATTAATGCTGGCTTCTAATATAATTAATGGTTTTGACTGGCGTACTATGTATGCTATGTTCTGGGTGGATTTTAGCTAGCCTTTCCATTTAACAAGTAGAATTCCCTAATTTTAGATATGTTTGTATAATAATCCTATGTACTGCAGGCACATCATCTGGAATCATCTGGTTAACAGGAATTTTCAACAAGGTCGATTTTTAGTCTCCATTAAAGGGAAGACCTTGCATCCAAATATCAGAAAACTAGTGATGCAACAATTCACTGAACAATATGTTTAATACATTATTTTACATTTCTATATAACGCTAGGGGAATCATCATCAGTGCTCTGTGCCTATCATAATGGAAAAACTGTGCAACGGAAATGAAGAATATAGTAGTGAATATTTATATAACTTTCACCATGGTGATGTTCACTACTTCATATTTTCCATGATTTCCCCCACTTACCCAAGAAACACTATCGTGAAATGCAATCCTATTAAAGGTGTGTCCTCGAATTGACGGTCAGACAAACGTTTGTCAACAGGATATATTGTATCAGTATTAGATCACTAAATTACTACATTAATACAGGGTGTGCAATGCTATTTGCAACCATATCATAGAGCCAAATGGGACTTTGGAAATGTGTTATCTCTCTATGGACACTGGAATGAGTAACAGTGTTATAAACACAGTTAGGAGCATCAGGGATTAATTTTGTTTTAAAAAACGTGTGAAATAATCTTCTGCTGGTAATAACGACTTCTACACGGTTTAAGCATGGAAATGAGTGTAGCTGCTTCATTCAACTTAACTGTTTGAACCACATCAGAAGAGCATGCATGTAGACCATCTTCTGTTTGGTGAACTCTTTAACAGCTAACTGTACGTGCTTATTTTTACTACCTAATAGTCACAACATGTTTATAAATATGCATAAACCAACATTCATTGGCAATGATAACAAAACAACCAGAGAGGGTAAACTACCAAAATATCATGAGGAAATTATGGTGATACAAAAGTATTGTGGACTTAAAATAGAGAGCCAAAACATTGTGAATTTAAGTATACCTAGGTACGAACAGGTTAACTCCACGTAAGTGAACACTGACATAGATATCTTTGAGGTATGTGGATGTTGAGCTAAGAAGAGTGAATCTATACTTGTGTTTACTTATTTCCACAATATTTTGTTTCACAGTATTCCCTTCCTCGATACTCTATCATACAACTATACACCAAAATGTAATCGATAACAAGCATGAAACGTGTACACAATAAGTGCATGAAGTGAAAACATTGAACTCTCCTAACATAAGAGAACACTGGCATTTTACAGACTTAATATTGCAAAGGGAACTTGTGAAGGAGAATTTTGGGTCCAAGAAGTCAAGTAGCGGCTCACCATAGAGGGACTGGATTCCATTAATATCATCCTGGGGAAGCCTGAACTCGTCGGGGTCGGTGCTGGAGTAGGTTGGGTACATCAGAGCACCAGCGTCATTGGAATGAGAGAGACCGAGAGAGTGACCAAACTCATGAGCAGCCACGAGGAACAGGTTATATCCTAGGAAAGTAAGACACAGGTCAGGTGATGGAGAAAAATGTCTTGTAATTTCATTCTCAAGGTTACTGTGTGAGATATTCAAACCATATCACTATGTACCATTATTTTAAATTATGTTGATCATGCTAGAAGGGATACGGTTCTCAGAATTATCTAGATAGTAAACTCTATTTTTTTCTAAGTGTTAATGCAGATAATTTCCTGGCTTGACTATAAATGAATGCTCAGCACCAAGCCTGTCCACAAAAAACAATCAAATTATGTATAAATGAACTTCATAGTTGAGTGTTAATTGAAGTAAGTATACGTCCAATAAGTTCAATATGGCATTCAGCACCTTTCCTACGTGTGAGCAGGGGCACTGCTTTGAATAGGCAGAATCTTGAGTGAGTCATGACACCCCTCCCTTCCCCCAACAAGAGTAGTAAACATCAAACAAACTGAGCAGGTCTGCAAGTATGGTTTTATGTAAAATGTATTTATATAGAGCATACTTCCCCTGACGAGGGGTTGGCTCTGTCAACGTTATAATCAATGTTATTAATCAGAACCTGAGTAAAGATAATAACATCTGTATAGTGGAATAAAACCTGGTAAACAGACTTGTAAAAAGATCTGGATATTTTCAACGGCAAGGTGACAGTGATCTGGCCATTGGGAGGTGGTTTGCAGTGAATTCTCAAAATAGTTAGGCTGAACTGTGATATGAATATAGAATTTGTTTTTTGAAGTAATAAAGGTGTGAATGTAGCTTTATTTGTACAGTTGTGTGGAATGATGAGCATTACTGATCAAAATTATTTGATTTAATTTTAAATGTGGTAATGCTTCTTATTGTTGTATTGCAAACATCTTTATAGAACAGAATTAATTTCACACTTTCTAATTGACAGTTTAAGTCATCTTTTTTTAAGACAAACAATGAAAATATAGTCTATCAGAGAGCATTCGGCAGTGTAGACCATGCTTAGTTTGCACCTACTTTCTGATCCCTTTGTCCACCTTTCATCTTCATCGAAGTGTGCATCTCCACCAATGCCTCTGCCGGGTTCAAAGGCGTGAGCCAACAGTCCATCAGGTCCATCAAAGGGAGAATTATCATGATGATCTACAGATTATAAATGATTTTAATGTTATGTGCTAGACATTTACAAAAGTACAAAATACATTTTTATTACAAAACATATCTGATTGGAGCTTTTCCAGCCACGCTATGCACTCTATAAACATTTTGGGCCTTATGTGTTCTTGAGCACCATATCAAACAAATACCGATACTTTGCTGTGTGCCAGATTGTCAGAAGGCCTGTGGGAAATCAGAAATTTGCTCTGATCTGCCCCGATTCTAAAAGAATACCAGAAGGACCATTAGAAATTACACAAGTAGATTTCCAGGAGTCCAAACATGCAGAATTTCCAACAAGTGGAACAGTCTGCTTATAGAAATAAAAGCCAAATGGCTATCCGGTCAAGTAACTGTTATTTTTCGGCTTAATGAAAATATGTTTATTTATGTATAAATCCCATCCTCAGATCTAATTTAAATAGGAAGGGGCCCCTCTCCATTCTCACCCTGCAAATGCACTTAAATAATATGAATATATGGTAAATGAGTGATTTTATCTGCTCTGTGTAAAATCCAATAACTTGTGGTCTGTAAAACAACATTCACCTAACCTCTGCTGAATTAATGACCACCGTATGTGTCTGAGAATATTAAATATGAATTGTGGACAAAGCCTTGCATGTTAAGCCCCACCCAGTCTGTAACTCTAGCCCTGGGAACATGTTCTTGACTAGGAGGTAGTGAGGGGGTCTGAGCAACTTGTGTTTGGAGAGAAGCATGAATCCTTGGGTTGAGGGTTTTCCACAATCAGTTATGTGCGGCAACAGCTGTCAATGGGGCTTACAACTGACATTTTTTAAGGGATGAGCAAATAATAAACAAGTTATATGTTACAGTATTGTTTACTCTAAAGACCACAGTGATAGCGTGGATATTGATTCACCAAAATCCCAGGGGTAACAGAAGTAATATCAAACACTATTTAACCTCTAATGGCATCATCGCACAGTTGTCGCTTTTTTTACCTTCCACAACTTAATTGTCTCCCATTTTTTGCTAAAGCACTAAAGGAAGGAGATTGACCAGGAATTACAGAAAGTAACCATAACTCAAGAGCGCTGCCTACTTTTTGTACCCTCTACTGTATTTATGATCTCTGAGACCATTGGTATCAAGACTGAGCCATGGCGGAGACCAGTGGTACCAAGGGCAACCTAGGGATAGCAGTTGTTTTCCCTGGAAAATCCTAAATGATGTCTACAAATGAAATTGCTTTGGCTCACAATTGTTTAACCTACCTCCTGCTGCAAAAGAGATCATGATATCTGCGGTGCCCTCGTAGAGCCTGGTGAACTTGAGCGGGGTCACATCAGCCCAGACATTGAGCGCTCGATGAATGGCTGCATCCACATCAGCCTGTGCCATGTCAGGAGTGTAGTTTAGGATCCTTGGAAAGAAAGCCAAGGAGAGTATTAGCACAACCGCTACTGTGGAATATGTAGCATAGGTCCTACTTCTTCAATTACTTTATTGCAACTGTACCTGTAAGTTATGTCTGTAGTTTTCCAAACAGGGCGGCCTGGGGTGATACTGTAGCGTGCGACGTCGCTCACCCCACACCTGGGCTTCTCCATCACTTCCAAGGTGTCAGAGTCCAGCCTTCCAGTCACTTCCAGCCCAAAGAATTGCTGCATTTCACGGAGCTTTTCTGAGAAAGGACTGCCATTCTTCCTGGTAATTTGCTTCTTCTCAGTGTCCAGATCATAGAATCTTTTCAGATATGCCTGGAAAAAGAAAGAAACCACGTGATTAAAAGCCCCACTCATGACATTGTGTACCAATTGATAAGTGACACAGACTGAGACAGTCTGTTATGACTGCATTTTAAACCCAGGAGAAGGAGGAAGACAGAAAACTAAGTGCAAGCTTGTGCTGTTTATCACATAATTAATATACAATTTGAATACCTGTGAGCCTGCAATATCTATATAAAAATCTTGTTCACATAGACCTAACTACATTGTTTTGTGACCTCACTGCTCATCTGTAATAGGTACATGGTCTTACAATTCTAAAAGACCATCACACTGAGAACCCGCAAATCACTCTTCAGTCTTTGCTTCCAAATTCTTACTTTTAAATGATGAGGGACAACATGCCGCGCATGCTTTGATTGAGGGGGCTATTGACCTTTGGACTGGAAAAATGCTACTGGCCTCAGTGGAACATTTATCGATAGGATGTACTGCCACAACAATACATAATCAAGATATAATACACAGGAGCCTGTAATACCAATATAAAAACATGTCTCTAATTCCATTACAACAGTTGAGTTGTCATACTTATAGTCACCTGTGATAATGAAATGACATAGCTGCTCAATTGTAATCACTTGTTAAATTTGAGTTTTGGTGTCATAATCAATGGCGGCTCCTTCGCTATGGCAGAGAAGCGCCCCCGCCCCCAAATCTGGTAGCAAAGAAAAGAAAAAGAAAACGATAATAAACCATGGTTTATCATTTTATTTTGTGTCCCGGACGCTTGGGGGTGGGGCCAGGAGAACAACAGGCACCCCTGAGGAGTAGTATGCACTGTTATCAGTGCACATGACGGTTTGGTCGACCGCCTCAGGCCGGACAAACCGACATGCGCACCTCGCATGTTCTCCGCGCAAGCTGCATTACACGTTATTACATAGCAAGTCACATTAGAATTCTCTGACCTTATAAAACAATTGAGCTGGTGGTGTTATATTGTCAGAGAACTCGTCTCTGACAAGCAATATACAGGTGCTTGGTACTGTTAATAGGGATTTTATGCAGTGTATAGTTACTGCCTAAGGAAAAAGTAGACAGTTCAGTATACCACACTAACTTCTAATTATGGGTAAACCGTACATTAAAATAGTATTGATGTGCCTGCTAATAAATAATCAACAAAAAAAATCACTATTGGCAATTCATTGTGCTCTTCTCTGTAGACCAATATAATTCAAGAAGTTAAAAAATGCAGTTATGTGCACTAAATAAAAATGGAACCAAAGTTTCTTGAAAATAACGGCTTATCAGGAATGGAATCCACATGCCTCAGATATATACATATTGTGTTGTTAACCTCCAAGAAATGTAATCCAAACATGCTAAAGGAGCAGTTCAAAATGTCCTGAATAAAGACGGCGCAATGACAGCGACCCTCTCTCCTGTCAAATGTGGTGAGGGTTCATAAGATTCTATGGGGCATATTAGCAAGGGCCATATCGCTGCTTTAGCGGCACTTTTTGCTGCTAAAGCGTCAATATTTTTCTTGCCCTATTAGCAAGCTGTTGCTAACAGGAGTTAGCAACAGCTTTTAGGCGAAAGCGACCGGTTTGGGGCCTGCTTTGCATGTTAGCGATATCGCTAATGACATGCAAAGTGGGAGTACCCAAACTGTTAGCGACTGAAAGCAGTCGCTAACACAGCTATAGCCTATTAGCACGGCAGGCATAGCGATTATTGCTATAATCTAACGCCTGCTAAAAACATGACTTACCTGTTTATCCAATGGGAGGTGGATCTTCAGGTTAAGTCCCCATTGGCGTTGGATATTTTAGCACAATGGAGAAAAACGTTGCTAATAGCAGGTTTTCTCTGCTAACATATCCAGCGATAGGCAGCAATAAAAAAATGCAATAAGCACATTTAGCTATAAATATTGCTAATTCTTGCTAATATGCCCCCCAGATTTGTTGTTTAACTGCTAGTTCTCAGGTGCTTTGCTATCAATGGTGCAGATAGTACAGTGGCTCCAAGACCCCGAGAAGCCCCCCTTCCCCCACCTGCAGCCCAATTCTGCTTGTATTCCACCACCTTAATGGGAACATGGGGGTTACTTTCCTAGCTTGCATTAAGAACCATGGATAGCACCCTTGCTTCCCCAATGCTTGCACTGAGGCCTCGGCAGAGGGGGGACGTTGCAGGTACTTGTAGGCAGACCGGATACCTATTTTTAGAGCAGCAGGTGCAGGAGCACCAGGGCCTAGATGAAGGACGCCACCGCTAAGCGCCAAATAGACCTTTCGCTGCCCACAGGGTAAAGGACCCCATTTCAGCCCCCTGAAACGCACTGGCCGGGATAAAGCGCTCACCTCAGCACGCTGAATATCGCTCTCTTCGGAGCCCGAGTCGGACTCGGAAGCCGCGGGGAAGGCGCGGGAGCCGGCTGCGCAGAGCAGCAGCAGCAGACACGGGAGGCTCGGCATGCTTGGGGTCGCTTCTGACGGGAGTCGAGCAGTCAGTCAGCTGTCTTGTGGAGAAGTCTCTCCGATCCCTACTTCTTCGAGTCTGGCCTCTCCTCTATTTATACGGATCCGCCGTACCTGTCTGACTCATCTGGCGGCGGCCCCTGACTCACAGTCGGCCACTTCCGCTAATTACGCTACGGCCCAGGATAAACACAAACAGTTTTTCCCCTCATCGTTTTGGTCGGACGAGCGACACAACCTGCGCGCGTGTAGTAACATCCCCTCAGCCCATCCCCACTTTTTTTTTTTTTTTTTACATTTTGCAACTTTTTGTCCTTTTTAGTCCAGGAAATGGCGTGTTTGGTTTCCAAACTGCAGATGCCACCGATGCAAAAAATGAAGTGGTGTAACCACTGCTCGCCTCTTTCCCTCAATAAAAAACAATTCGAGTATTGTTTGGCGCATACGGTGCTCGTTATGCAGGGCATTTCCCCAATGTCTATCTGTGATCAACCTGACAGAGCAGTCTGTGTCTGATTATCGCCCACATAAACCGCACTCCCCAGGACCAGTGTAATATGTTTCTGCCATGACTCCGCATTTTAATGTTTTACTGAGATCGGTGGAGAGACTTGTAGAATGTTCTGCAAAGTTAGAAACCGTTTGGACGCGGCACACTACTAAAACAACAACATGAAATATGTTTATATGCAAAACTTGCTGCAACAGTAATAGGCCATCATCACGAGGGGCCTGAAATTCACCGTGGGGAAGGCTACCGGCCACATTAGGAATCACAAATGCTGTAGTGAACGCTTAATTTGAGCAGGTGATTTTCAAGAGCACCTGCTCATTTATGGTCAGCATGGGGAGATGAACTCCTTTGCACAAAATCACGGGAGTCTGGTAACCCCCTCCTCCCCACCCCTCCCAAAAAGGCAGCAATTCTGGCCATTACGCCACATCACATCCTCTCCCCTTTTTCCTTGTTTTTCCAGGCTCTGTTTTAACCTGTGCTAACGTGAGAAATGGGCTGGTGCAAGCTAGCCTGGCTGATGAGGGCTGTCAGCCCGAAACCGGTCCCAGGATGCTTGTTTTAGGTCCAGGGAAGACATGGCTTGGCAGATCGGGCTGGACTGTTCCCATGAGGCACAGGATCAAGACTGATTTGCATAAGGCTGGGTCTGAACTGGGATGGTGAAGTGAGCTAAAGAATGATGATGGATTCATCCCAGATATGTGACTGGGGTTGAGTGTCTGAAAAGTTTCAGCGCTCTTTCCATCATCTCCTTGTGTTTGCTTTGTTCGCCCTCGGTTGGCAGGATATGCCCAGACGTGGCCCCCTTGCTCACTTTGCCACTGGATTCAAGCTAGCCTGGCATCTCCTTGTGTTTGCTCCTGACGAGTGCCCTGATACTTATTTTTTTATTTTTTTTACAAATTAACCTTTGTCCCTACGCCACCGGTGTTGCCAGATGCGGTAACACTGCCTTTTTAACCTAGACACATCTGAGTTCAACATCCCAGTGTTTTGTTTTTGGTTAAAAACAAAAAATGCTTCTGTTTTTTTTTTCTTCTGAAACACAAGTGATATGTCTACTGGATTGTCATGCCGCAGTGCCGCGGTGGACCAGTTCATAAAGCACATTTCAGTGAAACGTCCCAGCTGACATTTTAAGTGAACTCTGAATTCGGCAGGTGGGTTGTCGCAGAAATGGCTGAGGTGAAACCTCCACTGCTTTAGTGGGTTTGGCAACCAGCCCACCAGAACCATAGTAGCCTCCTTTGAATCCAAGACTAACAAGCAGGGGAGCTGCTCTTCAATACCCCCATGTTCTCCCAGGACATGTCTTCCCTCCAGACCTGAGGAAGCCAGCTTCCTTGTGTACCTAGTGGGGCGCTCTGCCTGCTGCTAAACCTCAAGTTTGGGGTTTAATTGTCGTTGAACAATGATCTCTGGACCAGATTCGTAATCATCGTTTCTTTTGTGGGCTGAATCATTTTGTTGAGGCTTCCTCTTATATTGTCTTGCTGCTACTATTAAAAAAAGTGTTCAACTCCATAAAATCTCCAAGTATGAAGTCAACTGAAGTGTTTTTGCCCTATCCCAATGCAGACCCCATTGGAATTTTCTAAATGTTTTCGGAAATTTCCAGCATTTCCAAAAGGTATTTGTTTAGTTCTATTTACCTTCTAATAACTGTTGGCCCCTTTAATTTACATGAAAAACTTAAAAACGATTTTTTTGTTGTGATTATTTTTTTCCTGATTATTTTTTGTGCTAATCAATGCAATTTGACTACTTTTATAAACATGTGTTTTTTTACTTTACATTTTGTTACTCATCTAAGGATGTTACTTTTGGAATTGCTGATTCTTGCTTCAATTTAGTGCCTCCCAAAAAGGATGTTCTGACATCATAAATGTTACTAAAGATTGAAAACTTAAGGACATTTTGGCTTTCCTCTGTTGGCAATTCCTGACAAGTAGTCTCTCAGGAGCCTATATAAATCCTGCTTCAATGTCCCCAGCCAATCGATTAGCTTTTCCTTACTCCTTACTACTGAGATTTCTTGCAGAGATCGCTGATACAAAGCCACAGATCTGACACACCCCACTGTCGCAGGGTTTCCGTTCTCTCACAGAACTGTGCTCAGAGACCTAGAACCTGGGTGAGTCAGGGTGACCCACAACTCACCTATGTTTCAGAAATCCCCTTACCAGGCTAGCTACAGTATCTCATCGGCAGTGAATACTTCCCGATGTCTTAGACAATCCAGAACATGAACTTAGAATACCTCAGGTATCGTGGAACACATGAACACTCTTTCGTTATATTATCATTCCAAACCGAAACTGGGAGGCAATGAGAACACGTGCAAGTTTGAAATGTTTATTTTTTCAATGCAACATTCTCAAACGCAGTATCTTGTATAATATCAACATACATATTATAAAAATCAGAGTCAGCAGCATAGTCACTAATCCATAGTAAGCAAATTGTGATAACATATTATGCTGCAAAAATCTATAGAATTCTGTATCACCTATATTTCGCGCACCCTAATTAGCCTATTATATTATATCTAAGAAGGTCTCATCTGGGCTTTAGCTGGGCGAACCCATACCTCAAATTCTCAGTAGGAGGAGATCACATCAACAGCTACCAGCTCTCAGCATGTCCAGCATCAAGTGTGTTTTCTCATTCCCTGTAACTGTATCTTGAACTCACGTAAAGCCCAAAGTTGCCACAAACATTATTTGTGTTATGACTAACGTAGTGCGAGGATCAGGCCTACAGTAACCTTGTGTTAGAGTGTGCAGTTCTCAGTGTGCAGACAGTTGTACCAAGTGTTCCAGGCACGACTGATACCAGTACAATAATATATTATTCTGAAATAAATCACATCTTTCGTCTAGGTTAAAAGCTGAAATAACAATTAGGTGTCGTGTGCAAACCGAAGCAGAAAGAAAATATGGCGTTTAAACATTTACTAAGCACATGCTAACTTAACACAATCTATGGAAACGTAATAACCATATGACACCCCCCCAATGATCCGAGGACGGTCAAAAGACAAATATATAAGCCAATACTCAATGAGAGGCAAGACTTGAAAGCAGAGTTCAATGATATTGAGCCAAGCTAAATGTATGTAATGTATGTAAAATTTAAAAAATACAAAAAATATGTATGAATGCCTATAGTGGCCACACAAAATATAAAAAGTCGAACTAGAGGCCTAACTCTAATAAATAGGCCTAGAACATATGAAAAAATCGAATGTTCGTATTGAAATTGGCACCATTCAGAATTACTAAAAAGTCACGTGCCATATAGATGGAAGTATTCAGAGTCATTCCTCGTTGAATGAATATGCAAAATATGTAGCAACAGCTTCCAACATGAAATCACTGTCATCATCCGAAAACAGTTCAGCCATCCAATTACGCAATGGGAAAGAACATACGTGCTCCTCCAGTACTGAATCCTCTAGCAACATCAGAGGACAACTCAGTGGGTTCTCGAGAACGCTCTGTGCCAGAAAGTCATGCGCTGCTGCGAAAATGTCCCACTGACCCATTAGTCCATGCATCGCTGCCACAGCCATAACCCTTTCGCCAGAACAGACCAACTCATGAGCCACTACGGGGGACATCAGCTGATCAAAGTCGACGTCAGGAGAAGTCGGTAAACAGAGACACAAATCAATGGCCCAGTCGAAATCACAGCTCAGGCAATGAAACACAGGCTGGACACAGGTGAAATAGGAAAATCTGAAAGATAATCCAAAAGCCGTGCTTAAAGTCGCAAGCGGCAGCGATCCATAATAATCAAGCATCCGGTTGCGAAACTGCATCAGCAGGTGCTGTGCGTTTCCTTGCGCAGGATGGGCATCCATGTTTTATGAAATAAAATATCACCAGAACGCCTGCAGCCAAAGCCAGCAAAACAGGAAATCCGCCAAACAGACTAGCGAATATAGAATGAAAGAACGCAGGGATAATACCAAATACTTTTTCAAATGTAGTCACGAGACCACTGCTAACCATTTTAAAAAAATGAGCGAGGCTGGATATGGAGGAGGCATTAAAGATTTGATGAACCAGCTCGCAAAAATGAAACGGCAAATCAGTACTTAAAAGCGCTTGTACTTCTGTGCGTGTGTCTGCTATGTGAAGGACATAAGTTTCACGGGCAGAGCTCAGGGCCACCTGTTTTTGAGACAAAAGGGCTCTTATACGGCCTAAACCATTGAATTCAGCTCTCAAGGTTGGTATTCTTGGCCAAATTAAAGCTTCTGAATTCCCATGCGTGGGTGGATACAACACATTCTTGCAGCAAACGACCCTTTCAGACACGGTAACCACATATGCGATACCAGGCTCTAACCCACAACAAAACTCGTTATTTAAAAGTAAATAACTACCGTTGGACAACAATGTGAACGTGGGAACTATTGCAGGAACTGGTGTCCCTTTCAAAACACAGGCCAAATTAGGTTTGTCCTGATTACAAGAACCATGCAACTGGATGTGTCTGCAAATAAGTGAGCGGTCAGGGGACTGTGTACATTCTTCACCATTCAGATTCACTTCATTCCCCTCCTTAAGGCATCTGTAAGTGTATGGTAAAGACCATGTCTCATGGAGGAAAGCGCTGCCTAATGGTTCATATCGCCCAATGGCAACATATTTCATACAATTTGTAAATTTATACAAAGCAAAAGGTAATGTTATAACACCATGAATAAGCCATGTTGCTGCAGTTACTTCAGCTACCGAAAATGGCAGGGATTCTAATTTTTCAATATGTAACATAGAAAATGTCGCATCTCTCATTGACAACATGTGCTGTTTTTCAGTCAAATTAAACGGGGCAAATAATGATGATACGTTCAAAAAAGTCCATGGCACTCGACCAGACTTAAGAGTCTGTAGTGTCCACGCAAACTGCATCACAGAACGCAATTGATTTTGACCATGATATAACACGGACACTTCATCATGTACAATGTCGACAACAGAAGACACAATATTATTTAAAGTGTAAATTCGGGAAGAAAGCGTGTTAATGCTGTTATCAACCACTGCAAGCACTTTTTCCAAATTAGCTTGATCAATAGCCCTTAGGCGTTTAGCAGCCTCAACCTGGTTAACTTTCCAAATTTCATTGTAAATTGCATACAGGAACCGTTTAGATCTACCTTTAGCAGGGCCTTTTATAAAATCGTTTAAATCCACATTATCATGTAATTGAGACAAATGTAGTTTAACTGCAGCCAAAGTAGAATGCTGTAACCAATTTTGACACAGCTTCCCTACAGAATAAGTTGTGACAGTATATCCTTCTTCAAAACGTGGATCGGGCCTGAGTTGTGTGAACCCCTCAGCCAAACCCATAAATCGGCGCTGGCAAGAATCAGCACTCTTTTGCCATACCAGCCAACCCTTGGAATCCAAACTGGAAATGTTAAAGGACGAATTGTGTAAAAGAGTTTGCAACCCTTGAATGGAGGAATCAGTGAAATTACCCCAACCTGTATATTCATTTAAATCTGGGATGGATGGTGTATTTAATTTTTTAGAAGTAGCCAATCCAAAGCATGTTGTCTGGAAAATGGTAGAATTTAAAAACAACATGTGATTTGGGATGAGACATGCACGGTGTAAAGCCTCAGTGCCTTGTACCTGCCAATCTTTGGTACCCCAAACCGATTTAAGGTCAATTGTTCCTTTCCAGAACTCGTAGCCATCTACAGCCAACCTGTCTAAAAAGGACTTCGAATACAGTAATTTTGTATCGGTAAGTCTAACTTTGGAAATGGGCTTTTGTGTCATTTTAAAATAAAACGACTCCGGATTAGACTGATCAAAGTCTGTAAAATAGGTATATTTTTTCAGAAATGTATTGGAACTGCCACTGAATGGAGCAGGGCAATGTTCCCATTGTGTATAATTTACAGCAACCCTCCTGGAATTTGTCTTATGCAAAAAATGATTACCATAGTGTTGAAAACAAAACAAATCACCATAATTAACAGAATCTGTATACAGATCCTCAGTATCGAAGGCAGCATAATACTTCAAATCCGAGAATAATGCTTCTACGGACTGAATATCCCAATCATCAGAACATATATTTTGTTTAATCACATCTCCCATGTTTACTCTAAGCACATTTGGAACATTAATCACTTCAGTAGGCCCGTGTATCTGAAACCTAACCGCATCCCACACAATCCCATCAAGGACAGGCCAAGCTGTAATGTTAACCGTATTTAAGTTTCGTTTCAGTCTGTGCGCAGAATGTGAAGAGGAAACAGGGGCCAATGTTCCATTAAGGTACCGAATTCCTGTTCTTTCTTGTACGTAGTGACCATCAATCAGGCGGAAAAAATAAAACACAAAACCAATTGACATAAAAAGATAGAATGAAAATAGGATCAACCATATGTATGTCCAAGGCGGAATTAAAAAATGTTTTTTGAACAACGTGGCATATCTTGCAATGTTTGTGGGTTTCTTTGATGTTTCCGAAACAGAGTCAAAAGAGAATCTGGACTGGCCTGCCAAACGGGTCTGCAAATCAGGCATCGATAAATCAGCAGGATAAGTGTAGTTTAGCTCATCAATGTTAGTATCAGGAATAGTATTTAATAAAGGACTGGATATGGCAGGCATCTCGAGGGACACCTCCTGTTCTGCACCAGATGTAATAGCCAGCACAGAGTGCCTCACCATGGAAGGACAGGATACCGCCGGTGTCATGCTATGAAGAATCGGCCACCCTGTGTGTCTTGACATTGTCAATAGAAATAAATCTGTTTTCCTTACGACCTGGAAGTGGTGGTAAAATGACTGTTCTTGTGCCCTTCACTCCAAGGACTCGAACTGGTGCTCGATATGAGGGACCAAACTCTTTCTTGTTATCGATCTTCTCTCGAACCAGTTCTCCAACTTGGGGTAGCCAGCCAACTACCGGGATCTGCAACGCATCATCCGATGTGGAGGGCAAATGTTCCTTTGCAAGACTGTCTCTGGTCTTTTGTAGATTCTGTAAAACATTGCAATGTTCATCTACGTCAAAGGCCCCGGCCTGGGCCTTGTAGTCCGGCCCATCAAGGTCAGGTACATACATCTTGATACCAAAGAGCATTTCGTATGGGGTCCGCCCACCCAGAGACCTTCTAGGGAGATTATTAAGCACACGCTGCACGCCTATGAGGTGGGCTAGCCAGTTTCTACCAGTACCTATAACTCGGGCTGTCAAAGATTGCTTTAAGTCGTGGTTCATTCGTTCTACTACACTATTGCCCTCAGGCCTGTAGGGACTTGAAAACTTGACTTGGACTCCCAACGAAACCATAGCAGCCTTGTATGCCTTAGAGGCGAAAGCCGGGCCCTGGTCCGAATGGAAAGTACCACAGGCAAAAATTCCCACAAAGACACGCAAATCCTTAATGACAGTCCGCGAATCAGCGCTTCGATGCGGCCATACCCATACAAAGCGTGTGCATGAATCAACTGCTACTAAGATGTATTTAAACGCAGTATCAGAAGAAAAAGGACCGCAGTGATCCAAATAAACGCAACCAAGCGGTTTATTAGAGATGTACAACTGTGTCTGAGGCGGACGCGCAGCAGTAGAAGGCTTAATCTGCTGGCAAATGTTACATTGAAGAACATATTCACGCGTCTGTTTGTACAGACCCCGCCACCAGAATCTCTGTTGTAGCTGAGTTACAGTGGCAGAGACGCCCGCATGCGCAGACGCCACACCTTCATGTGCCGCTGTAATCAAAGCAGCTCTGCGATCCGAGTTGGGAACTAAACGCTCGCCAACTTCAGGGATTTTCACATAAGGAACCTTATCGGGACTTAAGTGGTATGTGTATTTAGAAGGGAATCCCGCAGGATATTTACCTCCCTTCTCCGTTGCAGCTACAGCTGCCAAGATGTCATCATCGATTTTGCTTTTGGACCTCGTGACTGCTGCAACTAAGTATTTTGATACCGCTGACTTCGCTGCTTCATCAGCAAGCGAGTTGCCAACAGCGTGGACCCCCACGCGCTGATGACCGAGAGTATGAATCACAAACACGAGTGGCAGCTTCTCTTTAAGTTCCGCCACTCGGACCCAGATAGTTTTATGTTTTATTGTGCTACCTTTGGAGTCACGAAAATCATTCTGAATCCAAAAGAACAAGTTTTCATTGTAAGACTGGACACAGTAGTAAGAATCACTTACGATTAAAGTCGTCACACTACGATCTGCGTACTCCAATGCAAGCATCAGAGCACGAAGCTCTGCCAATTGAGCGGTGCAGTCTCCAAGCGTCTGCGTGTGCACGACACTGGACTTGAACTCATCGTTCACCATGGCACCGACCACAATGGCGCAAGCGGAAACGTAGGCATGTTTAGAGCCATGCGCAACCTGCGCCGAACCATCAGTGTAAATGATGCAATGGAAATCCTCCAACGGCCGCATTGCTAATGGAGCAGGATGAACAAACTCATACTGTAAATACTCCTGGGACCGTAAGGTGGCGTAAAAAATAAACGTGACATCCTGGGACGTCAAGGACGCAGCCCATTGAATCCACCGAGGGTGCAAAGCTTTGGAATTAGGTACACTGGCTTTCGTAACCGCCTCTAAGGCAGGGCACGGGGTAACAACCAACATGCGCTTTCCTTGTGACAGGGCACGTTCCTTAAGAATTGCCATCTGCACAGCCGTTAAAACTTTCTCCACAGTGGAAAAACGCAATTCAGCCGAAGTGTACAAGTGTGACTTGTAAGCAATAGGTACTGTATCTCCTTCATTAAAAGTCAGGTACGTGAAACCCACCGCCCCAGGGATAATTCTTATCACCAGGTTGGTCTGGTTATCACGAGTCTGTAAGTATTCAGAAGCGAGCAAATCAGCCTGCAAAGACTGCAGAATGGCCGAATGCTCAGGCAGCCAGCATGATTTGGAAAAAGATGGTTGTATCAAAGCATACAAAGGCTTGATACGCTGGGCATATTCCGGAATGTAAGTCCTCCCGAAATTCAGAAAACCCAGAAGAGATTGTAATTTTTTCAGTGTTGTCGGAGAGCACAACTGTGCACATTTCTCCAGGAAATGGGGTGCTAAACCCTTCCCTTCATGGTTAAGCTTGTAACCTAGAAACAACACTGTGTACTCTGCAATGTGCGACTTTGCAAAGTTAAACTTGTAACCCATGTCAGCAAAGTTACAAATTATGCTATTTACTCGACACAGATGCTCCCAAAGATCGTCGTCTGTGAGATAAATGTCATCCACATACGAACAAGCAACTGGGTCGAAGCTCTCCAAAAGAGAGACTATGCGCGCGGAAAAAACTCCCGGACTGTTCTTGTAGCCCATTGGGAGTCGTTTAAACATTTTTTGCACTCCGGCGCATGTAAAACTGGTCCATTGGGAACTTAGACCATCTAATCTATGTGCATAAAAACCATTGGAAATGTCAAGCGTGGTTTTGAACCGTTTACGCTCAAGACTATTCACTAACGCAGAGCCGTGCGTATTCTGTACTGCACAGTTACGGCAATGCGAGTTCAAATGCCTATAATCCAAAACCAAACGATATGATCCGTCCGGTTTGTTCACAGTAAAAAGGGGGTTATTCATCGGTGACACACACGTTTCAATTACACCTTGATATTCCAATTGTTCAAGGATAGCCGCGACTGAAGCTTTCGCTTCACGCCGTATGGGATATTGTGGTTGAGGCTGTGGCTGTGACCGTAAAGGAATCTCATGGCTTGGTGACAATTTATCCCAGCCACATTGATTGCGGTACACAGCCGGCGCAAGCGCCAGAGCCCACTCTTCTGCAAAATGCAGCGCCTCCACCCTCGGCACTGTGTGCGCGAAGCTGGGTAGGATTACCTCCTCCCCTCGCGGAGCTGCGAGAACAAAAGGTGGGGGCCAGTCAGCCTCCGATAGCAAAATGTCATACGTAGACGAGAGATTTTCCCAAAATACCCCTTTTACAGTTCGCTGCATGTCACCTTCAATTAACAGGACAATTTCAAAAAGTCTTTCAGGGGGAGCAACATGCGTATCTGCAGTTTCAATCACAACAAAAGTTTCAGTCGCTGTCACCTTCAACAGTGGACGGAGGGCCTCTCTCACTATAGTAATCTCTGCAGCGCTGTCCAGCAAGGTCAGAGCCCACGTCAGATTCCGAAGCCGCTTTCTCACTATCTGGGGCATAACGATGCGCGGTCAGGGCAGCGACTTTCTTCGTGGCAAACTGAGGTCTCTTGGGCGTAGAGCCTTCCTGCTGATCTCCACTGGAACGCGGGCGGGGCTGACCACGTCCTTGCTGGCCACCCCGGCCCTTGCCGCCCCCTTCACCACCGGTTGACGGAGCCGATGAGTCCTGAAAGGAACGAGGAGAGCGTTGTTCAGAAGCCTGAAACCTCTCAGGCGATTTAATCATCGCGCGGTCGCGCAAATCATAAACACGATCCGACTGCGCAGGCAATGGAGACGCAGGAGCAGAAACCTGTATTTGTTGTTGTTGTTGCTTACCCTGATTCTGCTTTTTAGGCCAATTTTGTTTCTTGGTCTTTTGTTGTCCACTAGTTTCCGATGTCTGACTCTGGGGCTGTTTCTTCTCCTTATCAGGAAAAGTTTTAACCCCCTTTGCATTGCGGCCCACCATTTTGTAAGCATTCACAATAATCTTTGCTAACTGTCGGGGCCGGTCGGGCTCGGGAACCAACGCTAACGCGTTAGCAACTTGAAAGTTCACTGCATCCCCCTTGACATTGGCAAGGATTACACCGCAAACCACTTCAAAGGAGCCACATAGGCGCATGCCCAATTCAACAGCCGCCTCCGGTCCGTGTTCGTCCTGAACACGTTTAAGGACCCCACCTAGATTGGTCACAGACGGGGAGCCATAGCACCTCGAATAGACCGCTGCAAACGTTTTTCCCCAGGTCTCACAGTCAGCAAGGTCAGGAGCCAGATCTTTCGGTAAACTCAGTGTAAGAATCCGGTGCTTATCACCCGGACTCGTATTAGGAAACACAGCCTCCAGCTGGCCGAATTTCTCAGCAAGCCAGAACGGAAAATCGTCCTTTTCTAAGGGCTTTTTACCCATCACGGAATTAACCATGACCGGGTTGATTTTCAGACCAGCATGTTCTGCTCGAAGCTGTGCGCCTCTAAGGGCCACGTCCTGAACATTACGGCCAATGTAATGAACAAGCGCTCTAATCACTCCCACCGCGACTTCATGAAGCTGCCGCAGTTCACCCACGTTACAAGCGTTACGTCGAGGGTGAGGAGTAAATCCACCCAAAGCAGGCCAATTAGTGCCCGGAATGGACAAAGGACCTAACCTCGGAGCGGTCAAAGCGTGCGGTAGGGCGCCACCAAACCAAACTCCATGCTGCCAAGCAACTATAGGTACCTCCAGTGCTCTGCACGGAGCGTATTCTGACGGTACAACCGTAGCAGTGTATGTGTGAAACACACCAGTATTTGCGTTCACCTCCGGAAATGTCACTCACGAATAAAACAGTTCGTACGGGTAAGCATGTTCCGCGCTCACTACCAGAACCACAGCCAAGCCTTCCAAAGGAACATCATACATCCGCAAATGGTCACGCACCGCAATGGGACTATGCTGCGGGATGTCCACGGCTTGAGCCATGTTAGCACAGGAAGTAGAAAAAACTAATTATACTTTGTAGCACAACTGGGTAGTAATTCAAGGAAACCGTTTTAGATAGATTCAAGCTTGAAAATTACCTATTTTAAAAATAGGTAGGTTTCTCCGACACTGCCGTTTTCCGGAAACGGGAATGTAGGCGTTAAGGTTTGAATGATATACTACTCGAGTGTCATGTTATAAGGCCAACCAACGTATGGGCGCCATGTCGCAGGGTTTCCGTTCTCTCACAGAACTGTGCTCAGAGACCTAGAACCTGGGTGAGTCAGGGTGACCCACAACTCACCTATGTTTCAGAAATCCCCTTACCAGGCTAGCTACAGTATCTCATCGGCAGTGAATACTTCCCGATGTCTTAGACAATCCAGAACATGAACTTAAAATACCTCAGGTATCGTGGAACACATGAACACTCTTTCGTTATATTATCATTCCAAACCGAAACTGGGAGGCAATGAGAACACGTGCAAGTTTGAAATGTTTATTTTTTCAATGCAACATTCTCAAACGCAGTATCTTGTATAATATCAACATACATATTATAAAAATCAGAGTCAGCAGCATAGTCACTAATCCATAGTAAGCAAATTGTGATAACATATTATGATGCAAAAATCTATAGAATTCTGTATCACCTATATTTCGCGCACCCTAATTAGCCTATTATATTATATCTAAGAAGGTCTCATCTGGGCTTTAGCTGGGCGAACCCATACCTCAAATTCTCAGTAGGAGGAGATCACATCAACAGCTACCAGCTCTCAGCATGTCCAGCATCAAGTGTGTTTTCTCATTCCCTGTAACTGTATCTTGAACTCACGTAAAGCCCAAAGTTGGCACAAACATTATTTGTGTTATGACTAACGTAGTGCGAGGATCAGGCCTACAGTAACCTTGTGTTAGAGTGTGCAGTTCTCAGTGTGCAGACAGTTGTACCAAGTGTTCCAGGCACGACTGATACCAGTACAATAATATATTATTCTGAAATAAATCACATCTTTCGTCTAGGTTAAAAGCTGAAATAACAATTAGGTGTCGTGTGCAAACCGAAGCAGAAAGAAAATATGGCGTTTAAACATTTACTAAGCACATGCTAACTTAACACAATCTATGGAAACGTAATAACCATATGACACCACTAGGCAAACACAATGAGTAATGTAAGGAGCAGTGCTAGACAAGCCTAGGATTTTTGTTGAAACAGGATGTCAATGACAAGAATGCAATGGTTTGATAGAAGGTAAATAAAGAGAACTGATTCTATGGAAGGTTTTTGTATTAATCAAAGGGAGCGGCACGCCCACAGCCCAACTATCAGACGGAAGGAAAGGCCAGAGGGTTGCACTGGAGCAGATGGAAGCTCATAGTAAGCCTCCTAAACATAAAACCCAATGGGGGTTTGGGTCAAGATTGTAAAAGGTTGAAAGTCCAGTGATGGCTGATCTGGTAAGCACATGGAAACTGCACATAGGGGCATCTTTGGACTCAACTGAAAAGAAGCAAATGTGCTGCTGGAGTGAGTGAGAGAGGAGCAGAGCAGGATGAGGGGATGCCAGGTTCAATGCAGAACCCCGTGCAGCGATATAGAGGATGCGGAGGTGTCTCTGGAAGGAATGTAGTAAAAAAGTAGCGAAAGGAGGGAGAGAGCAGAGGAGCTGTAGGGCATTCTTGTAGGTAGTGGTCTCATGGAGAATATTTTGCGTCCTTAATGCCTCTTTGCCAATAGGAAACGTTTGGTGTTATTGCATCCCCTGTTCCTTTGCGGCACATGGTTCACAGTGCCAGCACATTACAAATTCAAATGCTGAAATGGAGGTTGACTGTACTGTGCAGACCTGTGTTCAGGCATTCCCTTCTTGAACAATGATGTGCATTGTCAACTCTGTCCCGATTCAATTTAAAGAGATGGGTACTGTGTGCCTCGTTGATCACAGTCCTATACCTAAGGGAAGGAGTAACAAATACACACATGAGGGTGCTTCAAGGACAAATCAAAGATTTAGCCTCAAAGAAGTACCGGAGCTTATAAAAAGCGTGAAGTAGTAGGTTTAAATACGGCCATAAACACCAGTATCCACCCAGTGATAAAAAAAAGAAAGATGCAAGTGAGACAAAAGGGATGAAAGTTAATGACCTAGGCAAGTCATGAGATCTCATCAAACTGAATAGCGGGTAGAGGAATCTGCAAAGCCAAGTGATGCAGTCAAAATAGAGCATGAGGAATAATAAAATAAATTAACTCCAATGCAAGAGAAGTATCATAGGTTTTCGGTTTCAATAAAAAGATTGTGAAACTTTCAAGAGCTGCATAAGATGATGCACCAATGCAACATAAGTCAATGGATGAGTTGTTGCATTAACTGTTGGCGAATTGCGAACACAATGTGGTGTCGTGTGCGAGGTCTGGTAAAATTGTCAAGCCACTAAAATCTAATAATGCCATTAAGAGAAAACATACAATTAGTAACCCCCTACAGTTAGATATGAGTCCAAAAAAGGGAGATGATTAATCATGTATAATAGAAGCAAACTCAGATCCAATGTGCAGACACAGGTCTCCCTCTACTGTTAGCGGGTGCTGTATACTCAGCCAACTGGGAGTTTCAAAGGCACAGGTGATGTGAAAGAAATGTGTCATTGTGACATTATGTCCTTCCGGTTATGAAGGAACTCCCTGAAAAGGTGTTTGGATCCTACTCATCTGCAGACCAATTTTAAATGTTATCTACGTTTTCAGGCTTTCTGTTGATATGGGTCTTAGAGACGCCCTTTAAAATGTATTCTAGGTGTGCCCTCTGCGGGTGCGTTTATCCCGTTTCGCGTTAATTGGATGAATATTCCAGTTCCCACCTAGCTCGTGCAGGGTCGTATTTCTCATCTACTACATCCCAAGAGAGCTGCAACACTTCTCTTCAAAACTGAGACATCTGGGGCTTTCCATGGCTGCTGATTGTGACTCATCCAGTCAGCCTGAAGCAAAACTACCGAAAAGCAGGCTTCCTGCTCATAAAATGGCCTGCCAGCTGGCCTGTAAGAAACGTGTTGCTGCCTGGCAAAATAGTAATACTCACATTGAAAAGGCACAATAAATGCCTTTACCTCACAGGATTGACGTATTAGCGGGTCTGGGCCCTTATTGCTCAGCTAAATTGGGGCTCTGTTAATAGTGTAAACAAGAAAAAGAATCTCGCTGTCCTCTTTCAGCGGTGAATACCTAGAAAAAAGTGGGGTGCAGGAACTTAATTTTCTAGGCCCTTGTGTGTTGTTCACAATATTTCTTCTAAATAATTTCTGCATGTACTGTAACATATGACGTCATTAAAGGGCCACTTTTTGCATTTTCTGTATCCATGAACATATAAAACAGTATTGTGTTGAATCATCCAAACGTTGCAAACATATAACGTGTTGTACTGAAACAAATGATACGAAAAAAATAAAAAGACAAATATGTAAGAAATAATAATAGTGTTTTTTATACAAAATTATGAAACAAAACCTGGATAAATACTCTATGTAACAGTCAGCTATTCTTGAACTGAAAAAACAGTGGAGGATATTCTCCAGAACGTGTGATAATTATTGTAAAATTAGCTTAACACAACTTCTCACATCGCAGTCTATCGTGGGAAAATAACGCTGTGTTAACGTTGTATTCTCAACACAGCGGTACCATGTAATAGTCATACAATAACACGTCAAATGAGAGTGTTAAAATTAACGCGATGCCTAAAAAATGCAAAACATGAACGTGAAAAAAGCGGCGATGTCCCAAACCGCGATGCAAAAATCTGCGATAACCAGCAACAGGCCTGCAATTTCCACGCGTCATGCGGGAAAATGCACCATAAAAACAGAAAAAAAACTGTGAGATGACAATGTACATGTACAACCTCACATCTGTGATGTAGTACAAATGTCACCTGTCCCTCATCAAATAGGCATCTCCTCACAAACAGTCACAAAGTACATTGTCATGCAGTCTTTATGTAAACTTCGCCTATGCGTAAACATACATGGAACAGACTGTGAAACTGCATCTCCCCTTTACGTTGCAGAGGGACAATCAACACCTCCTGCAGAGCCCAAGGACAACGACTACGACGAACTCCAACGGTTCATGGACAACCTCCGCACCCCACCTCCAGTAGCAGGGCAGCCCAGCACCATCGAGATGAGCCCACCCCCTGCACAGACCACACAGTAGGAAGCACACACCCACCATGTCTGGCTACCAGCACCTCACCGAAGAACACATGGCGTTCCAACGCCATGTGTTAGACCCCCAGAAGGAGCTGGCTGAACAGGTGCGGGTGGGGTTCGACCTCATGGCAGCCAAACTAGATGCCATACGTGGGTGTCTAAGTCCCATCAGGGACCACTTACACTCCCTAACGGACACCCACAGCCCGCCCCATGCCCTCCAACAATCCATGCCTGGTGTCGCTGGAGTCATGACTCGGAGACAACAACAAATGTCTAGTCAGAGTGGCTACAGCAATGTCTTCCTTGAATTGGGAAACATAAGGAGGGTCATGGAGAACAAGAAGTGGATGCAGGTGCAAAGAATGGCTACCACGGCTGTACACGAAAAAGCTGTAGATGGGATCTTCCATGCCCTGCAGATCCTCAGCATGGGAGTGATGTCACAAGACATTGCACAGATGAATGCTGCTGCTACTTCTACATCCACATCTCAGGGCCCTGATGTGTCAGTTTCAGACAGCGCTGCAGACCAAACACTACCACCCACATGTGAGGCACATGAAACGTCAGAGAACGAAGATGAGGATGAATCTGCCTTAGTGGCAAGAAGGAAGCAGTAGCACCCATCTCCGCCAAATGGCTTGTTTCTGCCTGGTTCTCCCCTCTGCATCATGCCCTGGAATAACACCTTCCACTGTCTCCCGATACACTCTGCGACACTAACCTTGGACCTCTACATGGACTGCCATATTTAGTTTGCTTAACAATGACACAGCAATCAACCTGCGGACTGGACTCTTCCCCTTCCGAGTAGCTTGCCAATCCCTAAAGGACTCTGGCTGGCCCTGGGGCAACATTGTAAAGTGTTGTCTGCATGGCCCAGTACTAAGACAGCTTCAACACTCCACTGAATGGGAATAATACATACTAATACACACAAACGTGTCATGTCTATGATTAATCAAGTATGAAAGCATGGACGAATGTAGGGGCAGTGATTCCCCCTTAAGTCCATGTTGCTCATGTTATGGGACTTGAGTCACAGGGTGCATCCCTGTATCATGGTGGTACATATCTGACCCAAAAGAAGCCTTGTTGTCAACTGTAGGTCACAAATGACAGCCTATATGTAATTATTTGCGACACATGTGAAACACTGATGAGTGGGGTTCCGTACTATCTTTGACGCATAGAAATGGAATGTCGAATGCGTGACACCCCAAACAGCCTCTCTGTACAGAGGTGGCACATCCACCATCTATTTTAATTTTTTTAGATTGTTAGTACTACATGTTGCACTTACACTTGTTAGAGTGATGTGCTTGTACAGAGGAGTGACATGCACTCAGGGAATGTGTGTTGGAATACATTTATTTGCACATGCTGTGCCTATGATCCTTTTGTACTGTCCCATGATTGCTAAGGACTGTCACAATGTGACATGCTCATGTGAAGAAATTGTCAATGATGGTGTTCCTATGGGCTATTCCTGCTGCAGCTGCAGTGGGGTGTGGTCCACCTGCCTCATCTTCCTCATCCGGTGCATGTGGCACTTGTATCCAAGGGGCATTGGTGAGTACACATATGTTGTGCAACACCCAAAATGCAACGATCATCTTGCATCCGATGTCTGGGCTGTACAGGAGCCTTCCACCTGTGATGTCCAGGCACCTGAAACGTGACTTCAACACGCCAAATGTGCGTTCCACGATGCCCTTGGTGCTTTTGTGGGCCGCATTGTACTGGCTCTAGGCCTGTGTGTTCGGGGCTCGGAGGGGTGTCATCATCCAAGGGCAGAGTGCATATCCTTGGTCACCTGTGACAGTGCAGAGAGACTTGAGTCAATAGTTGGTTCTGCATGATGTGTTGGCAGGCTTACTGGTTCATTGGTGTGTGATATGTGTGACTTAGTGATTCCTGTTTGACATGTGCTGCTTGAAACAAATGAGAGGCATCAATGTGTACTACGAAGCCTCACTGCAGCTCCTCCCTCCCCCTGAGCCTATTTACTAGTGTGCGCAACGCGTTGCATCACTTGCACTCCTACGGCCCACCATTGTCATGCCTGTCTGCGCATGTCCACAAGCCTGACAACGACACTGGGATGTTGTGCGTTGAACTTGTGCGGCCACTTGTTTGTAGGACTATGGTAAGGATAGGGCGTACACAGATGTAGAGTTCATGGCTGACTGAACTCTGAATGCATTTGAGTGTAGACCTTTGGCTTATGCTGCGGTGATAGCAACATACACAACAGTTCGCATGTATGATCCCGGACCGCGAGCGGGCTTGCACTCCTTCATTTATCCCTTCGGCTGAGCCTGCACTCCGGGGGCATGCTACACTGCAACATTGTCCATTGCGGGACGGGTGGCGCTGACACAACAACAGAGACACACACATTCATTACTTCCTTGGCAAGGCCAAAACATAACCAATTTGTTTGGCTACGGATTAGTCTGTGCACTTTATGTGATTGCTTTAAGAGAACTGTTTCTTTTTTGTAACTAAGTAATTGTATGGTGATTAATTTAAATGTTAACAACATACAAAATATAGTGTGAAGAGATATTTTATGAATTGATTTCAATATTGTAATAAACTACGTTTTTAACTACCTCAAAATAAAATTGCAATTTACATTTTTTTCTGTTGAATGTTACACTGAGTTCATAAATAATGTGTATCTAATGGAAGGATGAATTTAGACATTAGTAACTCCATGATTGCCTAGGGATTCATATTCCATTGCAAAACTTAACCACGCCCAGTGCTTCGGGGTGATCGTCCACATCCCTACGCAGGACTGTCATTCATCAGCCCACTCCGCTTACGCTTAAAGGGGGGTACGACACAGCTACATGTCCCAGGTCTTCCCCACTGCCTGAGGTGACATGGTTGTGTCCGCTGTACACAGCACAATGTAATGTGGTAGGGCCCGGGGCCCTCATTTATGCATAAAGACCACACAGACACAATTAGATAGTTTGTGGAACTGGCTACAGGCACGTGCGCCCGCACCCTTTTATTGCCAGGGACACATGTCCGGTGACGCCTGTGCAAGATGGCTGTGGGATGAATCTAAACCAGCCCTCAGGGAGTGGTTGGTGCTGGCAACAACTACAACAGTGATCAGACAATCAGAAGTTCAAAGCTCAAACAGCAAGGGTACATGACTTGAGCTGCTCAGAGTTAGTGGCCTCGTACGTGCTGCGGTCGGTACAGGATCACCGCCCTGGGACGGTGACTGAGGTAGGGCCACAAGAGCTGAGTGGGTCCTCGTCGATGTCAAAGCTGAATGTCCCTGAGTGTTTCGGGGGACAGGGGAAGGTGTTATTCCAGGGCATGATGCAGAGGGCAGAACTAAAAAGAAAAAGGCAATATGGAGGAGATGAATGCTACAGACTCATTTTTTACACCAAATCATTATCAGCTACATGAAGATGAAGACAACCCCCAGGCCATAGACTCAGACGCCATCAAAGTTCAACCAGAGAGTGTCTATGAATTTCGGGGCACAGAGTTAGTGGCACCAGAGCTTAAAGGGGATGCAGTCTGTGATGAGGCCTGTACAATGGTATTAACTCTGCCATGAATAAATCAAGACTCAGTTCCAAATGTGTGACCTACTTGACCGCAGTGTAGGCCGAAGGCAGTAGTCAGCAAGGGACCACAGACATGTGTCGTTGGAACGCTATGCACAGAGTTGGTCGCACCACATCGAGGGAGTACAGTGATATCAAAGGTCCCATTAAAATAGGAACTCAGCCATCATGATATCAAGCCTCAGTTCCAAATGTGTGACCTACTTGACCACAGTGTAGGCAGGAGGCAGCGGTCAGCAGGGGCCCACAGCCATGTGTCGTTGGCTTGCGATGCACAGAGTTAGTGGCATCAGAGCAGCTGTTGGTAGTGTTCGATCACCTCCGTAATGATGATCCTTTTTTCCTCCGGACTAAATCGCATCTTCCTCTTACTCATCTCCTTGCATACAATGATATAAACTCTGCCATTAAAATATCAAAACTCAGTTCCATATGTGTGACCTACTAGACCGCAGTGTGGGCCGGAGGCAGCGGTGGAGTACATCAATGAGAAAGGGATGCTGGGGGCCTGTGTCACGGAGGCCAGCGATGGTCCCGGGAGGCTGCCAAGGTCGCAGGCCTCGGGCTTGGAGCTTGCACCAGCATGTGGTGGGCCCTCTTTGACACACGCCGGCGTCGGCAGGTGAGCAGTTAGACCAGGGTGCACAGGGGTGGACAAGATGGGTCTGGGGACCAGGTGCCTGGGGTGCAGCAGGCGCACTGGATCGCAAGCACCACGACATTGGACTTGTGGCGGGGTGAGAGGCGCCGCCCTGGCAGACACGTTGGCCGTTCCAGAAGAGAACCATGCCCAGAGCAACAAGCTTTTTATTCACACCCCTACGCTGGCCTGGGGTACGCTAGCCCACCTCACTCTTCTCTGCTCACGCTTACAGGGGGGGACGTAACAAGTTACATTTTCGCGATCTTCCCCACTACCTGGGGTCGAATGGTTGCATCCACTGTTCACTGCAACTCCAAACTCCAGCCCTATATGTCAACATGGACATGTCTGTGGTCTGCATACAGAAATCTGTCCAGCACATCCAAGCCACACTTGGCATTGTGTACATTCCCATTCATGGGTCACTTGCCTCCTTTGCACTTGCCTTGTTCCCACCTCTCCCCACACCGTGGTGGCGGTGGGTGTTTTGGCCCTCTTG
Organism: Lissotriton vulgaris; assembly: GCF_964263255.1. Lineage (NCBI taxonomy): Eukaryota > Metazoa > Chordata > Amphibia > Caudata > Salamandridae > Lissotriton > Lissotriton vulgaris. Next base: position 1,329,836,785 of record NC_141696.1, on the reverse strand, counting down.
GGTGTCCGAGCTGCATGATCAGTAGCTCCATGGCATCTGTTATTCTTCATGTGTGGCTCTGGTCTGGGGTCCCTTTTATGGTGCAGGTTGTCGTCCGACGTTACACCAGGTAATCCCTGCTGCTAACGCGCCTTATCGCATGTTTTGGGATTTTATCGCTGATCTGGCTGGTCGTTGAGAATTTTACGAAGTGGTGTTGTCACTGCTTTTTTGCACGGGAACGCCTACTCTGCATATCATTAGTCTTAGTTGCCGGAGTCATCTGTGGCGATGTTTTTTTGCAGCTGCTATCGCAGGAAAACTGGTGATGTCAGCTGTTAGCACCAACTTGGGAATAGGGCGATAACTTTATTGCCACTTTGGCTGCGATGAAGTGCTGCTAACTTGGCGATAAGTCCTTGAGAATATGCCCCAGAGGTGATTGATCACTGCTATTCTTGGGATTTGTGAACCTCTTGTTAATGATGGCTCTTGGGGGCTGCAAAATGGACTAGATATAAAGTGGGGTGATCATAGTGTGCAAGTATTCCCACAATAATGTCATTTTCTTGCAAGGTATTTCCCAAGAGATCTCGTTGACGCGTTGTGTACCCCCTTATGGTTTACGGGGTTCTCCATAAGGAGTGATTGTTATCTTTTATTCATGCTCTCCTTTCTCTACATTATGGTATTTAACTCTGTATGGTGAATACCATAACTTTCCTGTAACTTCCCATCTTTGTTCTTGAATATCAGATGTCAAACTCCTTAGAAAACAGGGGTGCCGTATTTCAGCCAATGGCTTATGGCCTCCTCAGAACCCAAAAAGGTAAAGTGCAAAAGATTCACTGAAAAACAGGTTCCCTGCACCTCAGTGTAGCTAGCGCACAGTGCTGCGCAGTGAGGAACCCCAGGCAGCCTCAAAACAAACTATATCATGTATCCCAAAAGTGTTCCTCTTAGTTGCGTTGGTATACCCTGTGAAAACCGTGGTCTACCGCCGATCAGCACAGGAGATGTTGCAGCATCCGCTATGGCCTTGTAGATTTGTAAATTTATTCTCAGCCTAGCCCAAACCATTCCCTTTGCCCCTAGAAACTGGCTTGTTGTTAAGGGACATTTGTTAACATTTTCTAAAATGCGTTGTAAGGAAAGTAATTGATCATTGACTCTGATGGGCATCCCATTTACCCCAGGGAAATTTCTTGCTGTTTTAATGTATTTTATTTGTTCATGGATTTTTATGTAGAAGCTGAACCATCAGGTATTCTGATGCCTGCCCATGGAGAAACTGAGAGGAAGAGAAATATAGAGGAAAAAAAGAGATAGATAAATTACAAAGTGTAAAATATTATCAGTACTGATCAAAAATAGGAATTTTATATTTTGTTATGAATTTCACAAGTGAAAGTTCTTCTTCCAAGACTAGTGGGGCTTCTTTCTAGGGACCAGGGCTACCACAGACCTTTATAGTTAGGAGGTCATGAATAAGAAGAAGATGAGTAAAGGATTTTACTCGCAAATTATGTACAAAGTCCCAGTAGAGTGAACTAGCAATAATGTACACTTTTTAACGATCCAAAAATGTATCTAATGTATAAATGTTAACATATGACATTAGCTGTAAAATGTTAGGTGGCTACTTTTTGAGAAGACATTCATTCAGTGATCATCAGTTAAGTATTAGCTGTCTTTAACCAGAATCATTAATGTTTTAAGAGTCTACAAATAAGTAAATTGACTCGGTTAGGGCCAACAGAATTGTTATAATTTTCATCAGCTTTCAGAAATAACTATGGGCTCAATTCACAAAGGTAACTTTACGACTTTCAGTATTCACAAAGGGCATTTACGAGTAGTAAAGTTAGACTTTTGTGACCAAAACTGACTGAGACCAAAACTGAGACAAAAGTCTAACTTTACTACTTGTAAATGCCCTTTGTGAATACCAAAAGTAGTAAAATTAGACTTTAGTCTCAGTTTACCTTTGTGAAGAATCGGGTCCACAGTATTGTTTTTGGCACAGAAGGTCATGGATAAGCACCCGTTTTCCATAAAAAAAAATTAAGACAAATTGATGGTTTTAGGGATCGCTTTGGTAACATTTTCCATTGTAATTAAGAATGCCTCATTGTCAATGCAACTGAAATGACACAGCTGTTTTTATTACCATTTGGGTCAGGCGCGCAACACCCATTGGACTCACCGGGCTTCAGCCCCCCCCCGTCGTGTGTGGCAGCCCGGGATGAGACAGATCCCGGGCACATACAGAGCCGCACCCGAATGTTTCACAGGTCTTTGAAAGGCCATTTGAATGTTAATTAGGCCTTGCAGTTGTTTCACCCCTTCTAAGAGCCCCTGCATCTCCACTCTTCCTACTGATTAAAAATTCAGCCCCCCCCCGAAATTGTTTCTTCTTAGCCCCCCCCCCCAAAAAATTTGGCTCTAGTTGCACCTCTGATTTGGGTAATACATGTGCCTCCTGTTGGTCAAGTAATAAAAACTAGGCAACATCATCCATCAGCACAGGAATTTCCCTTTACTGATCTGCACAAGAAGTGACATCACTGGCATTTCAATCATCAATTTGCACAGGAAGGGACATCACTACATTTCCCATTATCCACCTGCACAGATGGTGATATTACTTCCTGTTTTCTCCCTAAATCAAACAACTCATCAGGGCATCATATCACATGACATTAGCAGAAAAGGGTGTACACAGACAAGGGCATTGTGTATTTGAGCCTGGTAGGGACAGCAAGGACCTTTGGCCAAAACCCCTTTTCCACTGAAACTTGCAAGGTAAAACTTAAGCATGTGCCTCGCAAAGCACTCCATATTGTCAGTCATCACAATCACTCCAAGGCCTAAACAACACAAGCACTCACTCTGAGACAGCTCACTCCTCCACCCAGAAGAGAGCATAGATCAAAGACAGGGCTGTGAGTGGAAATTGCAACTCTGTCTTTCACTAGAGGGGGAAAGGCTCTTGAACCTCCCCTCACAAAAATGTGTGCGCCTTCTCTGATTTTAATAAAAATGTGAACCTTGCAAGGCACTCTGGGTAAGAAAAAAGTGGTGGATTCCTCAAAAGACTTCCTCAGGTTTGTAGTTTTCAGAAGTGTCTGGAATTCGTAGGTTTTCGTGTGCTTCGGCCTACTCTGTGCTCAAATTCCGCAGCTACCCACATCTGGTCTCCGATAGAAATTTTAAGGATCTTGAGGTCTCCATGTTGTATTTTGAGACCTTTCCTGTCACTGGTGATTAGCCCACCCACACAAGTCATTCCATTTTTAGATTTAAATGTGCATTTTGCAAAATGTCTTGTGTATAACATGATATTATTTATGTGAAACCACAAATTCAGAGTTGTATGAATATCCTCTGTTCAGAACCCTGCATATATTTAAAAATGTAGGGGCATATTACCAAGCAATAGCGATAATTATCGCTATTGCTTGGTTAGCGTGAAAAATTTACCGCTGAGCTGTGGCGATTTTTACCGCAAATAAACCTTGGTATTACCAAGGTTTATCGCAAATGCGATAAAAATCGCCGCAATGCATGAATATCGCTGAAAAGTCAGCGATATTCATGCATTACCGAGCTAATGCTCTTAGCCATGTTATCCTCCTTCCATTGGATAACATGGCTAAGAACTGCTCAGGGCAGGTGTTAGCTTTTGGAGATATTCGCGCTTAGCGCGAATATCTCCAAAAGTTGGTAATAGGAGATAGCGATGTTAGCGACTGTTTTCAGTCGCTAACATCTTGGCATGCCCACTTTGCATGTCATTAGTGATAAATATCACTGACATGCAAAGTGGGGCCCAAGATGGTCGCTATCTCCTACTAGCTGTCGCTAACTGGTGTTAGCGACAGCTAGGTAATAGGGAGATAATTTTATCTCCGCTTTCTTGGCTTTTAAAGCCAAAAAAGCGGAGATAAACCCCCTTGATAATATGCCCCGTAGAGTTTTCCTTCCTCCAGATTTTTTATTCATTGAATTTTACCTCATGGACAGGTGCATGGTCGGTACAATAAAAATCACTCTCAGCTGCAGCTTGGATATTGGCTCTGGGGAGCACATGTTTTTGGACAACCGACAACTATTATATATTGTTGCAATAGGAAGAGACTCACAGACATATTGGTATTATATTTTTATGCAAATCAGCCATTGGAGCAAAAGATTTTACCTCATGCTGATTTTTCATACATGTAGAGCTTTCTGGGCTCACCAATGTTTCATACCTCTTTCTCCAACAAATTGATAGTAGGTAAAAGCTACAAAAATAGTAAATTTTGAATACTATTCAGAAAATTGCAAAACTTGTGGTGAAAGAAATTCTTTTTTTTACAACTCTGCTTGTTCCTGAATCAGTGAAGAGGGACACTTAGAACAGAAAACCTTTAATTGAGGCAAGTATAGAAAAACAAAACACACTTTGTTGTTCAGCACTTTTTCCATTGTCCAATCATTTTCTTTGCTACATGTTGGCTATTTTCTTGGTTCCTTTCAGGGGAATCCATATACTGTGGGTAACTTTAGAATCTCCAAAATGTGTGAGTAAATGGGTGCAAATATGTCTTGAATATGTTTTGTGGAGAAAAGGTCATGGAGACTTAAGTGCAAACTGACCCATATATATATATATATATAAAAGTGCTCATAACTGAAGCCTTAGCTCTAACGCGTTAAAGCTGACACACATCAGTTTATAGAATACTTGTCTGAGAACTGTTTTTTTTTCTGATCATACAAGGAATTATTCCTATATTGTGAGAAACCAAACTAAGCCAATCCATCTTCTGGCTACCTGACACAATTTGCATGTTCAGTCCAATCCATTAAAAATCTACGCACATTTGTAACAATGCTCCACTAGACATTTTTTTAAGCCAAGACTGCAACATTATTTAGTGAACAAATGCGATGTGCTACAATTTGAGCGCACATTCAAGAAAAACACATAATATGTTATTAATTATTAAATACCATTGAATTAGTCATATAACCAGAATTGAGAAATGTGTCTGATGGGCATGAATTGGATACTTATACTTAGCCAAGTTCTGCCTTGCTCTAAGGACTGGGAATGCTATTTCCTGCCTGTACATGATTCCCTGGCTCATGTGATGTGAGCTGCTTACATGAGACAACATTTAATCATTTATGTTTTCCAAATGTTGCTCACTGAGCGGACTTTCCAGAGTATTACTAATTAGCTCTTATGACTCAGACTCCTGTCCAGAGGACTGACTTTTGTGACATCAAGCTTGAGTAAGGTTGCTTGGCATTCTATGTGAAAAGAAGTACTAAAACATACTACTTTATTCAGCTCTGCCAGATCTAAGAAATATTCTGCAATGCTTTGGAATCATGTGGAGTACAAGGACAGCTGCAGCAGCTTATGCCTGAACACAATTTCAAAACTGGTGGGAATTTATGTAGTTTTTGGTCACTGCTGAAGAGTTTGGATGCAATTTGAATTAAGGTGTTAGTTAATGTGAGAAAGACATCCTTTTTGCACTGATCACCCCCATTTTGTTGACTGATACTATGGATGTATGACGTTAGCACGCATACTATTACCACGCATACCTTTACAACGCGGTATTTACAACGAATACCGTTACAACGCATAGCGCTTTGAGGTGCTGGATAGTGGTAAGTATAATTTTATATTCCAACTCCAGTCCCCGTGGACACTAGGGAAGGTGTTGGATATAAAATTAAACTTATTCCCTATCCTAGAGCGCCCCCCAGCGCAATGCGTTGTAATGGTATGCGTGGTAATGCCTGCGTTGTAATGGTAGTGCGTGGTAAAAAATGCGTGCTAAACGTTGTATACAGATACTAATGGTAACTGACTCTGACTGTGCCCTGTGCTCTGCTAGCCAAAACACAGACAACCTACCTGAAAGTCCTTAGTATAAGGAAGTGCATGCAGCTTCAGAGGCCGAGCAACATTGAGACACTTAAGTGTGCGCTGCTATGTTGCCTACTGTCATTTTAAAAGTCAGTCCTGCTTTGCAAGGTGCTTTCACATTGAAATTACATGCAAATTCGACTTTGGATTTAAAGGCACTTTCAAAGTATTAAAGTACCTTATTTATACGTATAGGTCACCCTTAAGGTCCACCTTTGGTGCCCCAGGGGTCGGGTGCCATGTAAAAGAAACAGGCAGGGACATTATAAAAGATGTTGTATATGCCCTGACGAGGGAAAAAGTACCAATTTCATTTTTCCCCATTGCAGCACTTTTGCCTCCACATGCTCACATGGGAATACTGTAATACAGTGTAACTATTGACTGGAGTGAGCTAAAATAATATTTCAGGGACTTGAAAGATAGGTCATAATAAATCCAGCAACTTGCCTTGTTGAATATATGTCATATAACTAATACAGATAAGAAGATATAGAACTGTCTTTCCTGTAAGCCAAAATCCAACCTTCTAGCAGCCTCTCCTAATTGGCCAGCCCTTAAGAGGATTAGCCAAACTGCTTTGATGATGTGATAAGTTACCTGTACAGACACAAAGGCTATCTGATGGGGGGAGCTCTGCAGCTGCAAAGAACAGGTCAGGATGGGGGGATGAGTAAATCTAACTGGGCTTCAAAGAGAGCAGGACAATAAGGAATGCCATCCAGGCTTACCCTCTATTCCCGAACACCCCATCACCCACCAGCCACATGAATGGAATTGGAAAGTGAGTGTTTACAAGTAACAAGTAACACGTTTTTATTTGGTTTGGTACTCCACTGAGGACCACAAATAATATATAAAATTCCATTATTACAGCTTTTAAAAGTTCTCATGTTAATACAGAGATAAAAAAGGTTTTAAAAATGTATAAAGTTTATAACAAACTAGTTCATTAGGGGGAGTTTTGCAAGCGATAATCAATTCCTTGACAGTGGTGATGCGGCATCTGAGATATATAGGATACAGATGTTTTGCTCTCACCGCTACTACTTTTAGATTGGGGCATATGAACAGTAGATGCTCTAAGTCCTGCTCCCCGCCGTTACATAGGCTACATATTGGTGACTCGTTTTGATGCCATTTTGATGTTAAAGTTTGGGTGGGTAGAATGCCCAACCGGAGCAGGATAATTAATCTCCTAGCGCCGTGAGTGAGATTAAAATCTATATAGTTCTGGGTTTTCTTAAATACCACTGATTCAGCAAAGTTTGTATATAAAATTAATTTGGCGCAATGCGATGAGTCAAGGTCATAGCTTAGTCTTGGGGTGTAGCATTTTAAAAAGAGTTTCAATTGAGGCGGTGTCCAAGTCAGCAACAGATCAGTACTAATATTCTCCAGTTTGAAGGCGAAAGACATGTTTTTATAAAATACGTGCTTCGTAGAATCACTATCAAAGGTCTCTGTTTTAAGCAGGGAGCGAAGTGTACCATCCTTTGCATGGAGCAGGTTGTATGCCCACCTAATGATGTTTGCGATACCTCGAGAGTAAGAGCTACTGAGCGATAGTTCAAGGCGGAGTGCTTGTACTGGGATAGACTGCGCTACTTTAAGCATTTTCCTCAATATTTTTCCTTCTTTTAGGTCCAGGAATGTCCACTGCTTTATAGGAATGTATTCCAAGGCATATGATAAAACTGCTGGGATCTTCACACTGTAGACTTTAAGCAGGGAGGAGAAATGTCTATTTCTCGAGGCCGCGTATAACCTTAGCAGTGCTCCTGCATGCACCTCTGATTTTCTCGACAAGTTTAGAAACTGGCGGTTGTTGTTTAGTGACTTAGTGAAGATCCTACCCAGATAGGTATACTCCTCAACTTCTTCGATTTTTTCGTCGCCAAGTCTCCAACAGTATTTACCGCTTTTTTTCTTCCCTGAGAAAGAGACTATTTTTGTTTTGGTTAAATTAGGTATTAGAAAATTTTCCTTAGTATACTTATACAGGGCATCCAGATCGTTTTGCAGTCCAAAGGGTGTTTGGTCCAACACTATAAAATCGTCCGCGTAAAGTAGGGCATGAACTTTTTGGGCAGCTACCTTTGGTGGGAAGTTTAGTTCTCGCTGTAGATGCTGAGGCAAATCACTGAGGTATAAGGAGAACAACAATGGGGCAAGGAGGCACCCTTGCTTGAGTCCGTTAGGGGTTGGGATCGGGTTAGTCAGGCCCTTTTCCCTCCCCATTTGTACTTGGCACCAAGTGTCTGTATGCAGTGCAATTATAATTCATAACAGCTGCTCAGGAATTCCTAATTTCCTCAGTTTTTTCCATAGGGTCACTCTATCCACTCGGTCGAACGCTGTGGTAAAGTCGATGAATGCTGCATGCACAGGCTGGGATTTAACTACCACATATTTGTCAAGGATAGTTTGTAGCATCGCAATATTGTCTAAGACTGAGTGCTTTGGCCTAAAGCCTGCTTGGTAGAGCGGGGTCAGTCCCTGTGTGAAAGCCCGTTTTTTTAGTTTATCCAGAACCTCTGCAGCAAAGATCTTTCCCGTAGCATCCAGTAGTGGTATCTGACGATAATTGCCAGGCTGTTGTCTCGGTTCCTTTTTATATATCGGTATGACGATGCTACCCTTCCAAGATTTCGGCAATTTCCCTGTATTGAGGATGAAATTGAAGAGGGGAGATAGTATCGTGCTACATCCCTTAGGGTCAGTCTGAAGGACCTTAATAGGTATTTGGTCTGGTCCGGTGGCTCCTGTTGTTCTTGCCTTCCTTATTTACATTTCTGCTTAAAAGGGTGACACAGTTCCAATGGGTGGGGTGATTCCTTCGCAGTTGTTTGTGGGAGTTATAGGCCTTTAATAGTTAGTATTTAATTTATACAAGTTGGTCAAATATATCTCCCATTCTTTAGGGGGGACTGGGATAGCTTGCAAGGCCTTTTTCGTGCCTGTTTCTTTAGCGATTAATGACCAGTAAGGACGTTGGTTGTACTGTTATGCTGCTATCCGCAGGTCGACCCAATTTTTATCTTGTGTTATATTTTTTTGCCGTTATTTCTCCCTCTTACGTTGGTTCTTTAATTTATTAATTTCTGCTTGTCTAGATATAGAGGGCTCCAGGAACTGCGTTCTTATTAATTTATTTAACCTTTTTGCGCTTGTAGATGGCTTACTAGTTTTATTTTTTAATCTTGCTGGTACTGCTTGTTGCAATTTGTGTTGGAGCATTTGTTTTAATGTCTCGATTATCATCTCAAAGTTTGTTATTAGGTTGGAGGAATAGATTGTTTGAAAGAGCAGCTTAGTATTTATTAGAGTGGCGACTTTATTGAGTATAGCGGAATTCCAATATATCTGCCTTTGGTTTGTCTTTACCGTAACTGTACTGGATTTAAACATGAGGTGGCTTGTTGGGCATGTGGTCGTTGTCCATTGTGTGTGTAAAGCCAAGATGGCATGGTCGCGTCCTTGGACAAAGTAAATCTGAAGCTGTGAAACAGACCCGAACATATCCAAGCTGCAGATCATATAATCCAAAATTGATATGGAATTCGTTCCCTGTCTCGTATAAGACGCCGGGATGTCACCTTCCACATTTCCATTTAGGATAGTTCCATTTAGTAAAGGTAGTGATTGTAATAATACTTTCCCCCTTTTGTCAGCCTTGCTTCTGGTCGGGAACAATGGCATTGAAATGTCAAGAGCCTCCTCCTTATACCAGCTTGCCCATTTCGATATTTCTGTGTTAGATAGTTTTCCGTTGAGGTCACCCATAATTATAAAATGGAGATAGGCTTGAGTTTCTATTATTAGCTGGATTCCCTCCAAGATTTCAACAAATAGCCCGTCGTTTTTTTGTCCAGGGGGGATATATACGTTGAAAAGCAAAACGTTTTTTTGCAGGTCTGAAGTGTCTAACCCCAGCCTGATCTTAATACATTGAAAGTGGTTAGATTTTGTAGAGATAATTTCTTGGGCCCAGTTGTACTCTTCGCTTAAAAGGATTGCTATACCTCCCTTCGCATGCCCTCGGCCAACTTCCTGCGCTGGGATATCATAGGTGAAATACCCCTCCTGGTAAAAACTTTTTGTTGACCAAGTTTCTTGAATTGCCATTATAGCTGGTTGGTTTTTCGTCAGTTCCATCATCTTTTCTGGTGTTTTCCCTGCTATGTTCCAGGATGATATCAGTAGACCACTGCTAAACTGAGTGATTCTTGTTCCATGCTTGTTTTTTGTTGTTTAGAGTCTCTGCAATCCATAACCAAGACTGATCTACATTTACTGTATCCTTATCTTTGGAACTTTGGCTCCAGATTTCTCTCTCCCCGTCCTTTACTAAGATAATTAGATGATCTGCAGAGTCGCCTATGTAATTGGTTTTTTTATTTTGCTGATAAAGGGTTTTTTGTAAAGATCCCTTAGGGAGATTTCTCGGTTTACCGTCTGTAGATTTCTGTATTGAGGTCAAGTCGTAGCCACATTTATGGAGAGTCTCTTTTTCTTTCAGAATAATTCCCGGGAGCACTGGTGACCAAAATTCTACCACAGCGGGTTTCATTTTTTCTTTATCCGGGAAGGTTACTAAGTTGATTTCTTTTCGTGTTAAAGTTTGTAGGGGCAAGATACATTGAAGGAGGTTAATAATACGACCTCGGTTGAGAGGGGCTTCGTCTGTTGGAAACAGCTCTGTTATTTGCAGCTGCGTCGATATTAAATCTTCTTGTGGTGGGTCTTTTTTCCGGTAGTCTTCGGATCCTTTAAAATGAACTCTTAATGCAGGGCTTACTGGGTCATAAAGGAAGTCTTTTGCCCTTGGGTTTAACGGGTATTGTTGGGGAATTTTATTATTAGATTTTTCCATCAGGTTTTGATTTATTCTCTTTAGAGATATGGGCGGTTTTATACTTTCTTCGTGATCAAGGTGGGCGTCGGGAGGGGTGGTGGTCTTCTGAAATTTGAGTTTATGCGCTTTTTTCTTTTTAAATCTTCTTAGCGGCTTTCCCCTTTTTTCTTTCTTTCCACTTGCTTCTTTTTTATATTTTGTAAATCCTGCGCATCCTCGCCATTTAGGCCAATGCTATCCTTTTTTTCTTGGTCCATGACAGGACTTGCCATGATAAGTTTGTCTTTGGGTTTCCTGAATATAGGATATAGGTTAGACTCGCTATTAGTGTCTTCTTTAAAGAGTTTCTTTAGGGAATAAACCGTAGTTTTACACTGGTTACTTATTGGTCCCTTACATGATTTATTACCGGTTTGTGTTCCCATTTCTCTTTTCGCCGGCGCTAAGTGGCCGGTGCATTTGATGTCACTTATTACCTCTTAACAAAAAAGATAGCGCAGCAGCGTGTGCACTCTCTAATCGGGTTTTAAACACTTAGTTAAGTGGATTCACTTCAACAATGTAGTATTCGCAAGCGTGCAAAATGGTAAAAGGTTCTGCTACACCTTTGAGCTTTAAGCAAAAGTATAGTCCGGGAGGTGTCCCGGACACCAGATGCACTGCGTGTATCACTCACACGAGTGGAAACATTTCTTCAATATCAAATGGAAACAAAATATTTCAAATCACTTTTACAATTTCAAGATAATGAACTAAAATTTAAACATTTAAATGTCTTGTGTGGCACATATCAACTTCATAGCTTGGTTGCTCAATAAAGTTTTATTGAGTGTTCTTCACTGAGTTTGTTGAACATTCACAAAGTCGTGACACGAAGAGAACATATTAAATCACACATCCCAATGCATTTCGGGCATCTGTCTGCCCTTCGTCAGGGGAATCTACAAAATAATGACTAGCGTTTCTGAGCCAACACGGAGTAAGCATATTTGACCTAGGCTCCTCGTACTTTTTTTCTAAGCCTCCTCTCTTTCGTCACCTCATTGTGCATTTCCTCATCACGGTTAGCCCTCTTCCTGGTGCGTTTTGATTAATGGATCTTTGCTTAGCGCCTTCACTAACACAGTTTGCATCTAGTTGTTGCATATAGGATCGCTAACACCACCTTGTGTCTGGTTCTTCACACTTTTGGTATTCTCTGATTGGGTTCTATCAACACCTTATTGCAGCATGCAATTTACTTATCCTGCCCCCCTTGAATGTACAGCCGCGAATACACTGCCGACAGGGTAGTAATGTATATCATAATTATTTAGATACCAGATACACGCAGTGCATCTGGTGTCCGGGACACCTCCCGGACTTTACTTTTACTTATTACCTCTTGACAGTTGTCGGATATTCCTTTTACTTTGGTTAGCTCGGTTTGTTCTTTTTTCCTTTTTTCTTCCACTAGGAATTTTTAAATTCCTATTTGCACATCAAGTGTTTGATCTGAGTTCTCCAAGATATTACCTAGATGGGCGAGGACCGAATCCAGGATTTTTTGCAGTGCGAAAAGAGACTTCGACACTGGAGTATTATTGTTCGTTAAGCTGGTGGACTTGAACATAAAGAAGTCCGGAGAATATTCCAGGAGACCCTCTCGGTTCGAGGGTTTTTGTAATGTGCTATTGTGTATAACATCGGGCTCTTCTTGAGGTCCCAGATCTAATTCTCCTTTCTTAACGGTTGTTTCAGGACGCATCCAGATATGATCGGGACTATGTTGAATATTAGATAAGTCCAATGTTATTTGGCCGGTTGACTCTATTTCCGGGGATGAGTCCTCAATATCTGTTAAGGGGGTTATTTGGTCAACCTCAGATGTAATTAAGTTGTGTTCTTTGGGGGGGCTTGTGCACTTCCCTCTTTGTCTTTTCCATCCTCCATTAATTCAGCTGTTATAGCTGGGTTTGACTGATTTATTACTACTAGCCCATCCGTGGTTAATGTTGTAAGATACTTTCGTATTCCGGGGGTTCCTGTTATCCTTCCACTTTTCACTGCTTTGTTAGTGGTATTCCTAATTGCCTCTTCTGTCCCCATTCTTTTCATGAAGATGGTTCGTGATCTCAGTTTCTTAAAAGCCATTTCCCTGCACCAGGGCTATTGATAGTATTTTTCCGATAGTAGGTTATCAATTTGGTTTGAGACTGTGGAATGTTAATTTGGTTTTACACTGGACAGGGGATTCCTTCCTCTGGCCTCTATACTCTGGTGCCTACTACTCTGTGGTAGCACCAGCTCTTTCAGATTGAGATGATTTTCAGCTGGGCCGTTTATGGTTGGTGTAGCAACGGTGTTATTCTTATAGCGCTAATCTTAGCGGGCACACCTGCACTCCGCTTAGTTCTACTGCACTTCTGTTTTATGTTACTGGTCCTTACCTGTCACACTCAGACAGACCCTCCTATAGGTTTCAGCCTCTGGGGCCCGCGACGCCTCGACGACACCACCACCTCACTCTCCCAGGCCCGTCTACCCCTCACAGGGGGGCAGCTGCTGTCAGGGAGGGAGCGAGGGTAGCCTCGAAGTCACGGGTGTTGCAAGAGTTGATAAGGTCTGCCAGTATTGGTGTGTCTCTCTTCTGTGGTATTGGAATGCTTTTGTCCGTCGGATTTTGTTCTTCCCTTTTGTTGTTATTTCAGGGATATCGCATTGAGGCTTGCTCCTCCTTAGTACTCTAGGCGTCCCTACCACCCAGGTCGACCCTCCGCCACTGGGACGGGGGATCTGTGTTCAGCACTCTGCACTCTGACAATCGTAGCTTGTTGCTCAGCCCTATCGAGCGTGGTAGGAGCTGAATTTTACCATCACGCTCACCGTCACTGTGATTTTGAATCAGTAGTGGGGATGATGCACTAGGTGGGGCCACAGGAGGTAGTTCAGGGGGAGTTCGGAGGTAATGGCAATATTGCTGGCTGTTGTTCGCTCATGTCCCCTTCCCCGTAACCCCCAGTGCCGCTCTCACCGTTGTACTGCTGCTGGAGGTCCAAGCTTCAGTACACGCTTCTTGCCTCTGGATTCCTCTGATTCCTCTGGTTCCTTAGGCACCTCGGGCAGTTGCTTGTGGCTGCGGCTTGATTGTTAGCCTGCCAGGGTAGTGCCTCGCTGTGTGCGCCTTGCTGCGTGTGGTCCTTTTAAATATCCTTAGTAGGCTTCTGCCTTACACCATGCTGGTGGTGATGCTTCGATTTTTTATGTTTTTGTCTTTTGGTGGGAGGCGGGATGCAGACTGCGGTCTGCTGGCTGCCGCCGAACCTCCCTGTTCCTTCTCCTGGTCTGCTCCCGCTCCGCTCAATGCCCTGTGCAGTTCCCGCTCACGGCAGGCTCACGGCGAGCGGGATCCGCGCTGCCGCCAAGCCTCCCGGTGTCCACTCCTGTTCCACTCCCGCTTCGCTCCGCACTGTGCTGTGTGCGGGTCCCGCTCACTGCGGGCTCACGGAAGGTGGGCTGCGGGCTGCGGGCTCACAGTAGGCGAGCTGCGGTAGGCGTGCTGCGGGCTGCCGGTTTAGTGTCCAGAGTAGGCGGCGGTCCGGTGGTCAAGATAGCTTCGGTTTTTAGCTTCGGCTTCTGCTTCGGTCAGTCCTCCAAGCCGCCAAGCCTCCAAGCCGCCAAGCCTCCCTGCTCCGCTCCCGAGTGTTAAGGGAAATGAGCCACATCAGTGGGTTGGCTTAGTCAACTCTTTCTCCGAAGAAGAGAAATTCTCCATTTTGAATTTTAAAGTGCAGTGTTTTGTGGGACAAGAAAATGGCACACTTTGGTGGAAACTGTCATGCTTTTGTATAGTTCATATACCCTGTACCCCCATTGGTCAGGGGTGGCCCCCTGCTTGTCACCCAAATATATTGAATTAATATGTGAGACCTGTAAAGGAACTCATATCTGCTGCCTGAAACTACAAGGGGCCCGATTCACAGAACTAACTTAAGACAAAATCCTAAACTTACTACTTTTGGTATTCACGGAAGACATTTAGTAGTAGTAAAGTTAGGATTTTGTCTTAAGTTTGTCTTAAGTCTGTCTTAAGTTTGTCCTAGACAAACTTAAGACAAACTTAAGACAAACTTTTTTTTTTTTGAAAACCTATATTGAACATTTGCAATCAAATACAGACAAGGGCCTACAACCCCCAGGGCTGGCCGCTAAGCATAGGATCTCAATTCACAAAACGCATCAGTTGCAAAGGTAATACAATTTAAACACAGGATAGGAGGTTTTCATTTTTAAATAATAAGTCGAAAGAGCCAGGTATCGCACAGTGGATCACAAAGGGGGCGAGCAAAGAAACAACGTATCCAAAAGAAACTCATCATCAACTAAGTCAACGGAGTTAAGACGTAAGTCATCAGGATAAACTAGCACATTTTGTTCGTCTACTCCCTCAGTATTGTCCGCCCCAGAGCACCAAAACCTCGGAAAGTCAAGGTACAGTTATAGAGTCAAGGATGTAAGAAAGCCGAACCCACTACACTAACCCGGAAAAGGAAAGGAGAAGAAGACAAGGGAAGAGAAGGAAGAAAAGAGGCCATAGAACAAAAATAAAAACGAACACCCATCCCCACACCCCCCCCACCCTGCACCCCTGCTGATGACTACGGCCACCCCCCTCGCAGCGTGCCTGTCGCCTAGTAATCAGAACCCAAAATATAGAAGAAGAGAAAGAAAGGAAAGGGAAAGAACCCCACTCGGTGAGGGAAATCGGAGGAGGGCATATTTCTACGGACTCCCGGTCTCCTTTCCCCGTCATAACCAACCCCGCCCCGGACTCCGTTAGATCAAGAAAACAAACCCGTTATACCTAGTGCACAATCAGAGACCCAGATAACAATCTCAACCCTGGCCACATCTATCAAATTCACAAAAGTCGCTGATTAAAGAAAGCCCTTTCCGCAACTTATTGCAAGAGTCTACAGAACAGGAGTACACAGATGAGAAAAGTGCGTCAGATCCCAGTGTGGATGGTTGGTGCAAGTGATGCCCCTCCCTGTCTCCGAAGCCAAGCTTTAACCCATCTGCCATCTTGAAAGACCGACAGGGGAGGGGAATCGACAAGGTCCAAAACAGCAAAGGATAAAAAGTAGAAAGTTCCAGGATAGGGATGTCATGTAAATGTTCCAAGGGATACACAATCGAGAGTTCCAACGGCTCCATTGGGTAATCAGGCACAGTACCGTCAGGTAGATCCTGTACAGTAGGAGCAGACCCTGTTTCCAGCGCCGGGTCAAAACAAGTCTCCGAGACATATGTTGAAATGCAGGCTGGTTGCCGGAGCACGGGTGTCGAGTCAGGATCCGCTCTCGGGTCTGTGCGTCCATCCGTCGCAGACAACAAACTGCAAGTCTGGACTGCAATGGTTCCCTTAAGTGCCATGAGTGACTCCAGCACCGTTCTCAGTGTCTGGCCAGTTCGAGCCTGCTCCGCTAGCTGCCTTTCTTCCTCCAACATGGTGGTTCCCACGGAGTGACGCCTTCTCTGGGGGAAAATTAGACGGAATCACAACTTTACTACTACTAAATGTCTTCTGTGAATACCAAAAGTAGTAAGTTTAGGATTTTGTCTTAAGTTAATTCTGTGAATCGGGCCCTCAGAGAAGAAGGACTGCCCTGCTGGAACCCTCTTCAGCAACCCACAGGATTGCACTCTGAAGAATTGTTCTTGCTGCACACTTGAAACTACAGCCTTGAGGACTTTGCCTTGCTTCAAAAAGGATTGAGGAGTGGACTTCCTAAAAGCAATAGGTTAACAGAGCTCATCTACACCATCTCCCTCAAGAAGTCCCCGGCCCAGAGTAAGTCCTGTTGACTTTTAAGGATTTGGCAAGGTGCATTGTGAGAAGTGTAGTTCCAAATGCCAAGGAGCAACCGAGAGACCCTGGAATCTTGAATTTCAATTGTGGACACTTTTAACCCTCAAAAGGACCTTCATGAAGAAGTTCCAGAAGTTTGGTGCAACTTTTGGAAAAAGCTGCATAAAGTGACGGACCTGACATCGGAAGTCAAGCTGACTACCTTGCACAGCAACCCGGCCTGGATTTGCAGAAAACTCTGGAGTTCAAGACTTCCAGGAGTTGACTGGGGCTCCCATTGAACCAAGCCGCCGAAGTTCCTATGAAACAGGCCTGTTGGAAAGGCCTGCTCGATGTCAAGAGAAAATCCTCCAGAAAGGTTTCCAAGGCGGTGGTAACGTTTTGACCTGGGCCACCCGCTAAGTGCATCCGACCCTGGCTCCATCGCAGTTGACCTCAAACTGTGACCTTTCCCAGTTAAGCGCGACCATATGTCCCAAGTTGGTACTATATGTCTTTATGCACTAGAATGTGTTTATTCCGTAAAAATACATTTCTCTGGTTCCCCATGTTGGATTAGTGTAGTTTTGGTGTCATTTTAATCATAAAAATATTTCCTATTGTTATAAATTGCTGTGGGATTTGTATTGTGTGTTGTGTCTTACTTATTCCATGCATTGGTGTTTTTAAATGCTTCACACACCTGTCTCCAAAGTTAAGCCTGTCTTCTTGTTGCCAGCTACAAGGGGTTGAGTAAGGAAATAATTTATTTAGACCTTGTCTGGAACTCATATTGTGTTGCTGGCCTTATCCCTACAGAGAGGTGCATACTTACCCCTACTAATAATCTGCCTTCCAACAGTTAATATATGTATACAAGCTAAAGTTACAGAGCTAAGTCTGTCATGCTGGGTTCCTTGATGACAGTAACTACAGTTGCTACTCTACTCATTTACTGGGCCGGCTTTACTGTTGGTGGCGCCCAGTGCCAATCCCTCGCAATTACCTCCTTCTTCATGTATTCCCTAACTACCACCTCCAATTGTGCTACTCATATCTCCATATCCCCTCTCTCACATTTATTTATGACTAGCAGCCCGTCCCAACGTTGTCCGGGTATGAATTGCTGCCGGCCAGTAGTATATTGTTTTGTAGGATTTCATTTTGATAGCATTTCTTATCTGTGACAGGCCTGTGAAACGCTCCGATTCACAATGCACTGCTGATGCACTTAAGAGTGCGCGTTCAGTAGTGTGTGAACTCGAGTTTCCCTACTTTATTTTTTCTTGCAATATTATATAGCGCGAACTCGACAACATGGCATGAGCACAATTTACATTACAGAAGAACACATTCATTTGTGGTAGGCACGGGGAGACAATGCGATTTGCCTGGAATCACAGGATGTTGCGCTGATGCGGAGATTAGAAAGTAGCTCCCCAGCTCTAAATTTCGCAATTCTAGAACTTGTGGCAGGAGGTGTGTCTAAAAGTGTATGTCGGCGCTGGCCATCAATGAGAGAGACCTGTGCATTTATCAAATGGGTGGTGACAAAATATGAGTATGTTGCTGGAGATGTGGGCCGCCGTGCCACCAATGTACTTACAGGGGGAGGGTAAACACCCATTATTCAGCAACGTTCTTTCCGCATACCATCACTCCGCATACTTTCATTACGAAAGTACCATGACTCCGCAATGCCATTATAAAGCATGGCATTACATTTTATATGCTTTTACCATGCATACATTTACAACGAAATTCGTTGTAAGAGCTTGAATGGTAATTGGTAAAAGCATGTTTTTTTAAAAATGTTTGAATAAGGTAAGTATGGGTATACGGGTATATGATTTGGGGTACTGAGGTATATGTTTTGGGGTATTTGGGTATTTTAAGGGTTCAGATATAGTTTTGGGTTATGGGGTACAGGTGTAGATTTAGGGTTTAGGGATAGGTATGGGTTTTGGGGTACAGGGGTATTTTTAAGGTTCAGGTCTAGGTTTGGGTTTTGGGGTATAGGGGTATTTTTAGGGTTCAGGGCTAGGTTTGTGTTTTGGGGTACAGGGGTAATTTAAGGGTTCAGGGCTAAGTTTGGGTTTTAGGGTACAGGGTTTTTTTTAGGGTTCAGGGCTCGGTTTGGGTTTTGGGGTACAGGGGTATTTTAGGGTTCAGGGGTAGGTTTGGGTTATGGGTACAGGGGTATTTTAAGGGTTCAGGGATAGGGCTAGGTTTGAGTTTTGGGGTACAGGGGTATTTTAGGGTTCAGGGGTAGGTTTGGGTTTTTGGATACAGGGGTATTTTTAGGGTTCAGGGCTAGGTTTGGGTTTTGGGGTACAGGGGTATTTTTAGGGTTCAGGGGTAGGTTTGGGTTTTGAGGTACAGGGGTATTTATAGGGTTCAGTGCTAGGTTTGGGTTTTGGGGTACAGGGGTATTTTTAGGGTTTAGGGTTTAGGGATAGGTTTGGGTTTTGGGGTACAGGGTATATTTATAGGGTTAAGATGGGTTAGTGTTTAAGGGTGTTGGGGTATTTTAAGGAGTAAGGGTGGGTTATGATTATGGGGTGCAGGGGTATTTAAAGGGAGCAGGGTGGGATTAGTTTTTAGGATGTAAAGGGTAATAAAATAAAATAAATAAAAATAATATAAATAATGCAATTTAAAAGAATAAATGTTTATCTGTATATATATATATATATATAAATACACATATATACAAACATATATTTGATGTTTTAATAATGTACTTTTACAATGTATATAACTTTACCACACATGCATTTGCGTTATAACGGCATGCATGATAAAGTCATATGCGTTGTAAAAGTTTTAGAAATGATGTCTTTGCCGAGTAATAGTCCCGCATTATAAAAATTGCGGAGTGATGGTATGCGGGATGTTGGTTTGCGGAATATCATCACATATTCCCAGGGGAGGGATAGTCCCTCTCTTGCTATTTCCGTGGCGGCGGACCTTGTGTCCGGATGTGCGTGGCGCGAGGCCTGTGCGCAACAGAAGTGGAAAATCTCCAGTGTGCGCTTCAGGCGTCACCGGAAATTAAGGCGAGATTACATTTCCTGCATGATGGCCCCTGTTTGCGCTCCTTCCGGCCCTTGGGAATAGCGCCATGCCTGACCTCCATACAGTAAAGCAGGTGCATGTCACTGGGAGCGCGGGGCAAGCACACCCGGAGCTGGAATGTACAGAACCTGGGAAGAAAAAACAATGAAATATTGGGCACAACGCTCGTTTTTTTTCCATAATCCCGCGCCCCGCACATGCCCACGCCCCCAGCACATGATATGAGACATGGCATGTAGGGCGGAATGTACCACACGCCCCCAGCACACGCCCACAGCACAACGCAGACGCGCCCACCATAGACTACTTTGTTGGCAAGGTTCTTTTACCTTTTTAAATGTATATGGTGGGCGTCTGCATAGCCTATGTACTTCTGCTGCAACTGCCCTTTCCAACGCTATATTGGGTGTTGTGATTGGTGCTGTGGTTCCTGAGATTACCTGCCTCATGGGTTTGGGCTCTCTCTTTATTACATTAGTATGGATATAGCACCGCTCATCCCAATGTAGAGTGTCCAAGGGCTTTACATAACAAACATATCAGGCAGAGATGATGAGTCAAACAAGTTTATAAATCAATGTATAGGAAATGTTACTTAAGACAACGAGGACTGCAAAGTGTAGAAGTCTATTGCCATCCATACAGGTAGGCATTATTTGTTAAAAGTGCTTGATCTGGAGAAACAAAGTGGCATGTTTCCTAAGTTTTCCTGCACTATAGTGACCAAAGTTGCTTTGATCTCTCCTGTAAGTAAAATCGTTTATTGTGATGATTATTTAAAATCTTACAATATTACACATCTCAGACAAAGACTAAAAACTGTGTTCTCGAATAAAAACACTAAAAATGTCATTTTGTAAGTAATTAAATATCTACAATAGGCTTTACATCTAATTTGCTTTTGACTATCATTAAAAACTTCACAAAGATAGCTTTTAAAATAATGTCGTTCAAGTTCATGCAATTGATCAAGGCCTGTCTACATGTCCTTATGCCACGTGCTTTGAAGGGAAACTTTAGTAACGATTTCTGCTCCTGTAAAAGATACAGAGAAGATGAAGCATATCTTCCTCACCGTTGTTACACAGTCTGCATTTATTTTGGGTTTTCGGTCTCTCCCACGGGGGAAGGTGACATAGGCCTGGCATAGTTCCAAATCTGGCTTTGAGGAGGACCTGGTTTTTTTTTCTGTCCATGGTGTTGCCAGGTATGGTTGGATTTCCTTCTTTTTATATCCATTAATTATCGTCCATGCGTGCTTTCTTTTGGTGAGTATAGCTTTATCGTTTAAGATGGATAGATGGTTTGTAGTTTTATTAATTATTTTCTTGAACGATGACTTGATTATATTGTTTTCCCATATTGGCGCGATCGCAAATTCCTTTATTGCCTCCCTTAGGTAGATCCACGCAGTAGAATTTGTGTCCTTAGTTATTTCTCTCCATAAGAGTTGCGATATTTCGTTTTGATGGTCATTTTTTATTTGGTTCCATACTTTTATAAAGTGGCCTTGCCTGGTATGTTGCTGGTTGGTCAGTCCAAACTCCAGCCTTACTTGGGCGGGGGACGCATTTGCTGGTAAATGGAATACGGCTCGATAGGCTCTGGTTATGATCTTGTTCAGGGTTTTGCTATCCTTGCCCATTATCACCTCACTGCCATATGTAACGGTCGGTAGGAGTTTTGCTGCAATTACATTCAGCAGAGGACCATATGTTAGGCTGGGAAGTGACTTTTGCACAATTCTAAATGCTGCAGTTAGTGAGTTCGCTTTTCTTTGAGTCTCACTTTTTTGCAGTTGATAGCTACCCTTCGCATCAAATAGCACACCCAGGTATTTATATACCTCTACTTGCTCAAGCTCCTTTGTATCCATAATCCATTTACTTTTATATCTTCTCTTGTTGTTTTTGGTCACTCCCATAATCTTTGTTTTAGTCTCGTTTATGACCATCCCATTCTCTTTCGAGTATGAGTCCTCCTGATTAGACGCTGCAGTCCCACTTTAGTGTGGCTCAATAGTATGATGTCATCCGCATACATTAAATTCGTAAGGCGCTTATCAGCTAGTTTCGGGGGACGTGCATTCTCGTCATCCAATATTCCCGTTAGGTCCGCAAGAAACAAATTAAAAAGTAGAGCGGCTAAAACACAGCCTTGTTTCAGGCCTTCCTTTGCTGGAATCTCCTTTGACAGCGTTCGTCCGTCCCCCATTCTCACACTTATCCATGTCTCTGTATACAAAAGGCAAATCAGCTTGAGGAGGGGGCGTGGGATATTCATTTTTTCCAGTTTATTCCACAGAAGGTCTCTTTTGACACAATCA
This sequence comes from Lissotriton vulgaris, assembly GCF_964263255.1. Taxonomy (NCBI): domain Eukaryota; kingdom Metazoa; phylum Chordata; class Amphibia; order Caudata; family Salamandridae; genus Lissotriton; species Lissotriton vulgaris. The sequence goes on along the minus strand of NC_141696.1, from coordinate 1,329,814,779 downwards.
AATGGTGATTTAAAGTCTATAAAACATAGGTACAGGGGTTGTTTGAGTCTGATTGATTTATCCATTAGTAATGCAAGACCCATTATGTTTGTTGTTGTTCCTAGGCCTTGAATAAAGCCTGTTTGGTTTAAGGGCAATTTCTTTGTTTCCCTCACCCATTCCGATAGTTTTGTTAACAAAATTCTTGCAAATAGCTTGGCATCCGTGTCTTGAAGAGTAATCAGTCTGTAGTTTTCTGCAAGAGCCCAGTCTCCTTTTTTAAAAATTGGAGTTATTAGAGATCCTCGCCATGATTTAGGGACGATTCCAGTTCTAATGACTTCTGTGTATGGTTTCTCTAATATGGTGGCCCATAGTTCTGGGTTTTCTTTAAAGAGAGCAAACGGAATCCCATTTGGTCCAGGAGCGCCGTTTTTCAGTTTTTTATAAGTTTGATTATCTCTTCAATTTCTATAACTATTGGCGTATCCTTAAAAGGAGATTTATCTTTTTTGCACCCATGTCCCTTATCTAGGGGTCTTAACTGTGAAATGTCCTGATTTAAGTGTCTCCTAAAAAAGATCTCCCATTCCTGCTCAGTTAGTGGTGATGGGATTACCTGCTTGTTAGGTCAGGCAAGGTTATTGATAATCTTCCAGAAGTCTCTAGAATTCTTTTGCTTGCTAGCGTGGAAAACTTTTGCCCAGGTTGCTTGATTTGCTTGGTTTTTCTCACCCCATATTAGTTTCTTCAGATTTTGATTCAATGACTTTAGTTTTACCAGAGTTTCCGCTTTTGTCCCGGGTTTCTTTAATGGTCTGACAATCCTGTTACGTTCTTTCTTCAATGTCCTTATTGTGTAAGGCAGATTTAAGTGGTTTTCATTTTCCCTGGGTGGCTCTCTATATTTTTGGTTCTTCTTAGTATTTACTTTAGTTTGTGATGTGGTCAGCTTCCCCGTGAAGTATTCCCATTGCTCTATCACTGTTTTTGCTCCTGTATCCTTAAAGCATACTTCAAAAATCCTTTCCACTTCGTCATTCGTTATTTCTTTATTTTCCACATTCCAAAACAGTTTTTTGTAGTTTGTTGTGCCATTATACCCATGGACGGATTGGTACTCCTTATTTCTATTTAGTCAGATGTTCATTATTAATATTTGTTGAGCATGATCACTTTCGTTAACTTTCTTTAGTTGGTACGAGATAATATTGTGGAACATATGCAACGAGGTCATGGTGTAATCGTTCCTTGAACATCCGTTATGCCCAAAGTAACTGTTTAATGGTGGAATGTCTGTTTTTATTCTACCATTAAGTATTCGAAGTCCCATTGCTTCCATGTCCATTAATAGTTTCTTTCCCTTTCTATTGTCATCGGCATTATTGTGTATCCCTAGATCTTGCTCAGGAATTAGCCATTGATGGTTTTGGGATTGTATTATGTCGTCTCTTGTGTGGGATGACATAGGAATTAAATTAAAGTCCCCGGTAATCATGAAATCTGCTATGGGATCCTCTATCATTATATTGATAAGGGCATTGTTCAGGGTTCTACAAGTTTCATCCCTGCTCTGATTTGTAGGCAAAATATATACTGTAATCAGATATAATGTTTTAGGGTTTTGGGTAGATTTTTTATAGATTAATTTGACTATCAAGATATTATTGCTGTCTACTATCACTTGTTCATGCTGTACTTGTAGTGTATTAGAAATAAATATTGCCTATCCACCACTGGCTCGTCCGAACCTTCGCTCTTTTTTTGCGTGCTCATAATAGCCAGCATATCCATGTAGCATAAATGGGTTAGTTTCCCAGGTTTCTTGTAATACTATAATGTGGGGGTTTCCCGCTATGGAGTCTATCCGAGCATTTAAGATCTTAGCTCTCAGTCCATTTATATTCCATGAGCATACTCTTATTGTTTCACTGTCATTACTTTTGTCTCCTATTTGTGATAAGGTACCATATCATTGTTTCTGGTTACTGTGGAGTGCCATAGTTACCCATTTCTCATTTATTTCTAAGTTTCTATTTATGGTGTTTTGTGGTATGGTACTTATATTTTTTGTCGGGGACCTACCAAGAGAATTTTTTAGAACTGAAATAGTGCTGTCTCCTGTAGTGCTGGTGTACCTTAGACTGCCTTGTGCCAATGCGCACGCCCTTGCACCATAGTGCAATGATGTTAATGTTAATGTTAATGTTAAAAGGGGTGCTTCTATAGCGCACAGCTACTCCGAGAAGTGTCCCGGCGCTGTCGGAGCCTCAACAAGTCCAGAGAGGAAAAGGACGGACGAGGGACGGGGGCATAGCTCAGCAAGGCGGTGTTATTGCAGGAAAAGGAAGGTCTTCAAGTCTTTCCTGAAAGCCAATAGATTGGGGCTGGATCTGAGAGAGAGAGGAAGATCATTCCACAGCTGCGGGGTGAGGTGTTTAAAAGAGCGCCCACCACAGCGAGCACGACGGATCATGGGAGTGGCTGTCTTGGCCTGGGTTGAAGAGCGCAAGGATCTGGATGGAGAGTAAAAGCAGACCCAGACTCTGGGAGATAGGTCTAAGGGGGACTGTGTTCAGATGGTTCAGGTCATTCCTCACTGGCCGCCAGCAAACGATCTGGGCTCCACCTTTTTCTGCCGCGATGCCGCCTCTGGAGGTCGGAGTGCCGCAGGGCTCAATTCTGAGCCCCTCACTCTTCAATATCTATATGACCCCTCTGGCGGCACTTGCGGAGGACTTTGGGGCTCAGATCGTGTCGTACGCTGATGACACTCAACTCCTGTTCACCTGCGACAGGGGACAGGACTTCGATGGGGCATCTATCCGGGGCTGCCTTGGGCTGTGTTCGACTGGTTTAGTCAGCACAGCCTCAAGTGCAACTCCGATAAATCCGAGGTTCTTTTCTTTGGCTGCCCCGCTGACCCCAAATGGAAAGAGTGGTGGCCGGCAGCCATGTTCCCTCCTACTGATGGCTCAGGGGCTGCAAAAAACCTGGGAACTCAGGTTGATAACTGTCTCTCCTTTGGGGCTCAGGTGTCGGGCCTAGTCGGCAAATGCTTTGCCATCCTAAAGATGCTGAGAAAGTTCCTGCTGCTTCTATCTTTGGAACACAGGAAGATCACTGTCCAGGCCCTGATTGGTTCTAGGCTCGTCTACTCTAACATTCTTTACCTTGGTCTGCCTGACTACCTCCTATCGCGTCTTCAGGTGGTGCAGAACTCGGCGGCCCGCGCCATCTTCGGCCTCCCCAGGAGAGCAAGGGCCAGTGAGCTTTTCAAAACTCTTCATTGGCTTCCCTTGAAGAAGCGTATCCCCTTTAAGGCCCTGACCATTGCATTCAAAGCTCTGCATGGTACAGGCGCCCGCTATCTTCCGAAATGGGTCTGCTTTTACTCTCCATCCAGATCCTTGCGCTCTTCAACCCAGGCCAAGGCAGTCACTCCCATGATCCGTCGTGCTCGCTGTGGTGGGCGCTCTTTTAAACACCTCACCCCGCAGCTGTGGAATGATGTGTGTGTGTTGTCAAGCATATAATTTATACTGTAACGGTACCCTTCTTGCACAAAATGTTATGCTTTGACAAAGTTTAACACTTTACTACATTGTACGTTTGCTGTACACTGCAGCACACTTGCAAAGTCAGCAAGGGTCAGAGTAAAATACATATTTTGTCCAACTGCACGACTGCATCTAGAAGATATAATTTTTTCATGCAGAACTCGGGGGCCGATTATGATAGCGGATAAGCGCGTTCCTTCGGGCCGGCGGAAACCACCGCCGGCCCGGAGGATGCAGATTATCTGCTGCGGACTGAAAAAAGAACCCCCGCCAGATTAGGATGGCTGGGGCATATTTTTTCAGTCCGCCACTTTTCCGCCGCGGTCGCCTTCAGACCGCAGCGGAAAAGCTCTAACATGGCTGGCGGTGCCTATCAGACACTGCCAGCCATATTAGGATGGCGGCGCTCCTATGCCTTTCCACGGCGGCATTTTCGCTGTGGAAAGGCATACAGTGTTTTGTTCGGGGGCCCATTGCGGGCCCCCATGGGTGAAGGGGGGTGGGGGTGCACATGGGGGGTACCTATGGTACCCCCCTGCCTTTGCGTGCACGAAGTGGCAGGCACCACGCGGTGCCTGCAGCTTCGTGCATGCAAAGGTAAACATGCATTTTTTAACATTGCGGCGTGTGCTGCATCAAGCAGCACCCGCCGCAATGTTAAAAATACAGGATGTGACCGCCAGGGTGGCGGTCACATCCTAATTAGCACTTAGGGACCGCTGCTGCCCCTGCAGACGGTCCCTCCCCTTCTGGCGTGGCGGACGGACGCAGGCCCGCCCGCCATCCTAATAAGCCCCTCAGTTAGTAAAAAGGGAGTAGTATTGAAACTCATGGGTGGGTGCACGGCAACTGCCATATACCAAACAATACGCACAATGGTACTTTGTGTTACTTTAGGGCTGCAAACTAATGCAATTCAGTGTTTAAACAATTCACTCAATTCCAAAACACCACTTTGCAACAGATTTGCTTCATTTTTGTGATGCACCCTAGGCACAAAGTGTTAGTAAATCTTACCCATAAACGTCATACAATCAGCATCAGAATACCCTTCTGGGTGAAAGTGCACTTTACAAATAAACATAGCAATGATTGGTATCATATTAAGAAATTATATTGCCACCCAAAAGAACCCTCTTAGCAATCCTAGAATAACTAAAGATTGAGGGGAAAACAAGATTCTAAATCTATGCATGCAATTGGTTGCATCTCTTTGATGCCAGTTCATAACTCAATGTCCTATGTTAGAAGGGTTGTAAAGCATGAACAAAAAGATCTCTATGACAAAAGCAGCAAACCACTTAGTTAGCTACATTAAATATAAATGTATGATCTACGTGTTAGAAATTGAGCTTTGCAGCAGGAACAAATTCATGATCTGTGTATTAGACAATGAGCTTTGCAGCAGGAACATTAACTCTTTATGCTACTTTATAATGAGTTAAAACTTACTAGACAAACAACAGAGTTCTCCATCAACTGCATTAACCGGCAGTGTTATCAGGCCATTAATATTATCCTCTGAAAAAAAGGCAGGCAAGATCTCTGCAGGCAGCTCTTAACTTGGCTCAGTCTGTCATGCAAAGGGCACCCCCTTGAGCTAGGCTTTCAGAAAGACAGCACCAGTCAAACTGCCCTAAACCAGGCACTGCTCTCTTAAATGGGGAAATGCTCAAGATGCCTCACAATCAGCACTCAAGGTTGATTTAACATACGCCTCACAAAAGTCTTCTTAATTCTCCAAGTAGGCATGGTCATATAACCAAGGCCAATCTGGGAATGTGTGAGGCATGACTAGCTACAGAGCATCGCTCTTATCACCATATCAATGAACTATATATGTCCAGCCAAGTATTGTGGGATGCACAAAACTTTTAATAATATCTCACATATTAAATATATTTATGGCTTAAAGACCTAGTAAAATTATAGAACACTCAAATCCATACCACAATATAACTCTTTGCTTATACAATGAACTGACAATCTCTTAATGAGAAAGGCATTCTTGTGTAGTTATGATCTAGCCCTTAAGCAGATATTATAAACACGATACAGTAAAGAAACCATGCCCACTGGGTAAACAGTGTGCAATATTTGACAACACTTAGGGTGTGCTTCACAAAGATAAGTTACTCTTTTAAGTACTTTTTAATTACTCTTTTAAGTAATTTACTTCTTTCAGTATTCACAAACTCTGGGTATCGTCATACTGAAAATCCTCCACGCGGCTCCCTAACTCCCTCTTACTCCTGCCTAATCCCATCCTCTTTAGTAGTAAACCCCTTTTCTCAACCACCCCCTTGTGTTCTACTCACATTTATTATTACAATCTATACTGACATGTGCAGAGACTCCACAGTTGGGACAGAGAACTCCGTCCCAACTGTATGGGCAAAACATACACTTTGTAGTATGATTTGTAGTATGTTTTGTAGTACTACAGAACATACTACAAAGTGCAGTTTGTGAATCAAGCCCCCAGTGTTCATAAAGCTCAAGCATGTGTATAAAGAGTATGGGACAGTAATTTCACTGCAGCTGACACTTTTGTCCAATTTCGTAATGATTGCAAATGGCTAATGTTAGCAAACACCAGGAGGATATTGCAACACAATTGAGGATTACAATCTTACATACTATTAATTGTAAAAGCAATTTGAAGTTGCCAGAAATTGGGTTATTAGGTGAGGGAGGCAAGTATCCACCTCAAGTTAAATTCAAAGTCCTTCTAAGGGTGAAACACTGAATTCATTTAATAAACCTGAGCTCAACCCCTTGGTAGCTTTGGCAAACAACAAACAGGCTTAACTTGGAGACAATGTGTAAACTATTTTGCAATGCAAAAAGAAAAGATGATGGCATGTCCCCATGAGGAGCAGGTTCAAGACTGGCTGGTATATGGCTGGGTTCAAACTGAGGTGGCATGGTGGGCAAACAACAGTGGATTGGGATGCGGCCTGATCAATTGCCCATCTCTGACATTAATTCAATCATTCCATCCATCAACTTGTTTCTGCATTTGCCTCCCTAGGTGCTCCGGGTATGTCCAGATGTTGGCACCAGGCTCACTGTGGCACTGGAACAAAGCTACACCTGGCTGAATTAATTCAAGCATTACATCCATCACCTTGTTTTTGCAATTGCAGGTCTACTACAGCAGTCATAGCCTCTTGTGCTGAGGCAGGGGGTGTTTACCTGCAGAAATTTGCCAAGCTAGTACCTGGGCTACACGACATACTTTTCTCTCTTCCTATAAGTTGGACATGTTTTCTTCAGACACTGACAATTTTGTTATTTCCATGTTTAAGTTGGCTTTGCATTAATTCTGTGAATAAATATTCTATGTTTGCATCATATAATTGTGTCTGTTGTTCATAACTTGGGTATATCCTCATGGGTTATGGCTAGGACGAGGAGGATAGATGTATGGGTAATGAATAGATTGCGTACCAGAGATCTTCATTACCATCAGGATAGTCCTTCTTGTCATAGCTGCAACCCGACCCCCTGCCCACCCTTCCTGGTACTCAATTATATGTGGATTAATTAATTAGAGGCAGTGGTTAGAGGGAGGTGCCTTTTACCCTATTGGTGGGCTATTTTTTAATGGAAATAAAGTAAAGCATAGTTATTGTTTCCCTGTCGGGAGGCAGGCGGACTTCATGTGTTATGGCTAGGACGAGGAGGAAAGACATAAGGGTAATACAGTATACCTTTCCAACAGAAGATAATTTGTAAACCAAAATAATGAAGAAATATGAACTGAATAGCCTTTTGATCACATTAACAGAGAAACTCTGCATCATATTAAGCGGTGACACTATGAACATGGGGAGGAAGCCACTTGTTTGCTCTACAACTGAGCAAAGGAAGCATCAATCACATATCCTGGAAATTCACAGTACTGAAGGAAAAATGCTCTCAGATCCTCTGGATATAACACAGTCATTTTCATCCTGCTGTACATAAATGTATACTTCAGAAACCAATAATGTGAATACCCAACAGGAGCAATTCATTAACTACTTTACCATTCCACGACTCCCAGCCAACTCGCCTGAAGTCTTTGCTCAAGAAATCACGGTCAACGAAATTCACAGAAGCTATTCAATCAATGTCAGCAGCAAAAGCTCCAGACCAATGTTTCTCCCTAGACTGTTATAAAATCAGAATTACAAGCCACTTGTTTGCTCTACAACTGAGCAAAGGAAGCATCAATCACATATCCTGGAAATTCACAGTACTGAAGGAAAAATGCTCTCAGATCCTCTGGATATAACACAGTCATTTTCATCCTGCTGTACATAAATGTATACTTCAGAAACCAATAATGTGAATACCCAACAGGAGCAATTCATTAACTACTTTACCATTCCACGACTCCCAGCCAACTCGCCTGAAGTCTTTGCTCAAGAAATCACGGTCAACGAAATTCACAGAAGCTATTCAATCAATGTCAGCAGCAAAAGCTCCAGACCAATGTTTCTCCCTAGACTGTTATAAAATCAGAATTACAAAGTCAGACCCTGACGGCACTTTGTATGTGGATGGGTCATGTTTTAAATTGCCGAATGGTGATGTGACTACTGCCTATGCTGTTGTAACGTTGAATACTGTTGTTGAGACTGCGAGATTGAATCAGAATTCTGCCCAAGCTGCAGAGCTGATTGCTCTTACTAGAGCATGCGTGTTAGCGAAAGGTAAACGTGTGAATGTGTACACCGATAGCCAGTACGCTTTCGGTGTAGCGCATAGCTTTGGACGATTGTGGCGAGAGCGTGGTTTCTTGACGTCACACGGCACGAAAATACAGCATGGCCAGCTTGTGAATGATCTTTTGGATGCATTGACTTTGCCCGCTCAAGTTGCGATTGTTAAGTGTAGTGCGCATCGTAAAGTAACGGATGATGTTGGTCGTGGTAACGCGTTTGCAGATGAGATTGCTAAGGAGACTGCCCGGAACCTTAGCACTCGAATGTATGTGACAAGTTCGGTTAGGTGGCCTACAGAATCGAGTATGTGTGAAAATACTATAGAGAGCGTGAAAGCAATTCAGAATGAGGCCACCGATACGGAAAAGATGAAGTGGAAAGAAAGTACGGGAAAGTTGGATGTGAATGGTTGTTGGATTGATTTGTCGGATCAGAAAAGATGGATGTTGCCTGATGCGTATGTGCTGGCCGTTGTGACAATGGCACATGGGTTAGCACATATCAGCGCGAAAGGCATTTGCAAGTTGTTGTCGCCTGTGTGGAAGAATGATGGTATTACAAAGTGTGCTGAACGTCTGGTGAAGAATTGTATGGTGTGTATAATGTACAATCCTGGCAAAGGAACCCCAACTCCCCCTGGCAGTTTTGCTCCTCCTTCGTATCCCTTTGAGGTGATTCAATTGGACTTTATCCATATGGAGAGATGCAATAACCTGAAATACGTTTTAGTTGTGGTTTGCGCATTCTCCCGATGGATCGAGGCCTATCCCCTCAAAGACAATACTGCTTTGTCTACTGCGAAAATCCTACTGAAGGAATACTTTCCTCGGTATGGAATGCCTAGAGTTGTGTGGTCAGATAACGGAAGTGAGTTTGTTGGAAGTGTAATGAAGAATGTGTGTAAGGGCCTTGGAATTAATCAGAAATTCCAATCAGCAATCAAGTAGATCGAAACAGGAACGAAGACAGGTGCAGAGGAAGACGGAGACAGTGGGGAGATTGGAAAGGGTGTAAAAGGGGAGGTGTCGGGAAACACGAGATACAGGCATCAAAGGGACGTGCCTAATGAGATGCACGGCTGAGACAATAAGTCCGTGCGGCAAGATGAGCCTCGAGCGGCGCCACCTGCCTTACAGTAGCAACCCCCTCGTCATAAAGACACTTTCAAAGAACATGTGTCTTCCGCAAATATCTTGGGAGTCCCAGGGTCGCGAAGCGGACAGCGTCCGTTCGCTGACTACTTGAGGGCAAGAGACAAAATGGATGCCGTATCTAAGATGGAACCCGTGGGTACAGATGAAAAGCCCACGTAACAAACGAACGGTTTAAGTTAGCACAGCGAAACTGCGCACACTTACTAAAGTCGTCATTTGCGGTTCATAGATACCAGACTCGACCATATTCGTACGAGTCGGAAACACCACTTACAATTGTCACGGAACCTCAGACGCTCCTTTTGCCCTCATGTAGGCAAGCACTAGTCGGAATCATATTCGATATTCATCAGACCATCAAGATGTCGTTGCAGCATAGCCTTGTCCAACCGAGTCCCCTTGGTAACAGGTGGTTGTCTCATACACGTTGTAGCACAGAGGCCACATAAGGCAGGACCACACTGCACACAAAGGCAACACGTGAACAGGAACACTACCACAACTCCGATGATCATCAGAATCTTCCAACCCCAAGTCGACATCAGGCCCCAAAACCAACCGAGTAGCGTCCAATCCCCTACATCCACGTGTATGGATTCGGAGATCTTATGCAACTTCGAGATGGCTTGATAGACAGTAGGAGCATTATCAGGTATGAAAATGCAACAGCTCGAATGGATCACTTTACATACCCCACCACGATCTGCCAAGACGACATCTAAAACCATACGGTTTTGTAACGTCATAAGTCTCTCCGCCTGAAGTTCTGTGGTGATATTACCAAGGGCACTGGCAGTAACATTAGCTGTCGATTCCACCACTCGAGTCAAATGTCTCAGGTTCCTACTATTAACCATAGGTCCCCAAAACGGGAGGAAACCCTTGAAAAAGTCTCCTGCCTCTTGACCGGCAGTATCCTCTTCGCTAATTACGCCTCGTACAACTCTAGTCTTATGGTAATCGGCATCTACAGTAAACGTCGGAGGCAACAGATTTGCAACAAAACATGAGCCCATGAAGTCCGAGGGCAACCATGTATATGCACGATCATGACAGATGAAGTACGTACCCTTGGCAGCCAGAAACACAGGGATCGGGGACATTGACAGAACGTAACTTTCAGTGCAAGCACTTACTCCAAGTGAGGCTTGCGAACCACGACCCACAAGACAAAGATTACCAGTGTGGGGTACGACCCATATTGGAGGCGAGCTTTTAAGCTGCTTTTCATTAATGAACGTACTATATTCCCCTCTATCCGGTGCCCTATAGGCTTGTACCTCTGCCTTAGGGATGAGAAAAGCATCATAGATCTCATCTTCCAAATCCTGTATTATCATCGATACCACCCACTGCCACGAGGTAGGACCCGGTTTGGGGGAACGTTCTGGAGAGGGGTGGAAACCTAGCGCGCTTCGAAGCATTGTTTGGTATGCTCGAGCTGACCCTTGGGAACTATACGGTAACACCAGATATGGAATTCCCTTACCCGTAGTATGTGGCATCAACCCACACACCCAACAATTAGTAGTGTTAACCACTAACTGATGCTGATGGAGGAGCTGGATAAAGGAATTGTTGCGGAATTCTACACGTCTAGCCTGTTCGTGTTCCGGTAAAATGTGAAAAGAATGGGGAGAAACAGTAGTAGCAGTAAGAGTAAGATTAGGGTAAGGAGTAGGAGTAGGGGTAGGAAGTAAAAAGTAAGACATAGCGTAATACACCCCACCCGCCAGGAATGCAGAAGCAGTTAAAAACAATACAAACAATTGGAATACAAAACATTTAGTACGACTGAGTTTCTGCAGTTTGACTCTATACGCCTGAGCTCCTTCCAAATCGTTCAGCTTCGAAAATGCCATTTCCCTATGACCGTCCGCAACGTTTCTTGACGCACTTCGTTCTGTGCAGCAATGGTCAATCCCTAGGAGTTCCTAGGAACCGACGGCCTTTAACCTAGCGTCAAGACCTACTGTCCAGAAGGAAGTACGCGCGCGGCCCTACGGCCCTCAATACACAATATGTATTTATTTAACACAATAATTCAGCTGTGGAAGGAAAAAGATACAAGGAAGAAGCTTAATATATGTACAAAACAAGTTTCAATGATACGAAATGTTCAAAGTTGATCAGGGGAACGAGGATATTGCAGTTATCAATTTCAACAAAGCAAGAAATTTTATTAGTCCTTAATGCGAGAACGCAAAGAATATCGATGTTTCCCGGGACGTGTCTGCTCGTCGAACAAAGGATCCGTTGAAGAGACAGCGTCCTGCTGATCAGTTTGTTGATTTGATCTTGAGTCTTTTGCTGACAATGTTCCAACAGTGGCTTTCTGCTGCGCTGAGTGTTCACCAACAAGCTGTGCGTCGCTAAAAGGTACAAACGCCGGCAATGTCTCTGCTTCTGTTGACGCAATGCCTTTCCTCACCCACGGGTCTGCCGGTAAAGGAATAGGGACTCGTTTGCAATGGGTAGCATGTACCCAATTCTTCCGCCCCTCAAGACGAACGGCAGTCCTCGTGGCCAGGAGCACCTGGTGAGGTCCAACAAAACGGGGGTCCAGATTCTTCTTGCGTGAGAAATTACGGGTGACAACCCAATCACCGGGCTGGAGCTGGTGGCCTGGACCCTCCGTCTGCGTCGGCAAGGCGTCGTAAACCTGTTGATGAATTAACCTCAGTTTAGCAGTCAAGTCATGTAAGTAATCAATCAACATCGGATACTCAAGATCAACGAATATACCTGGCCTAGGAACCCCCCACACATTCGCAGGACGGCCGAACACTATTTCATAGGGACTAAGCCCTATTCGGGAGTGTACAGTCGTCCTAGTTGACAGTAATGCTAGAGGCAAAGCGTCAGGCCACGAAAGTCCAGTCGTAGCCTGAATCTTCGCTAGCTTTAGTTTAAGGGTACCGTTGTACCCTTCAACCAATCCAGCTGACTGGGGATGATTGGCGCTATGGAATTTCTGATTAATTCCAAGGCCCTTACACACATTCTTCATTACACTTCCAACAAACTCACTTCCGTTATCTGACCACACAACTCTAGGCATTCCATACCGAGGAAAGTATTCCTTCAGTAGGATTTTCGCAGTAGACAAAGCAGTATTGTCTTTGAGGGGATAGGCCTCGATCCATCGGGAGAATGCGCAAACCACAACTAAAACGTATTTCAGGTTATTGCATCTCTCCATATGGATAAAGTCCAATTGAATCACCTCAAAGGGATACGAAGGAGGAGCAAAACTGCCAGGGGGAGTTGGGGTTCCTTTGCCAGGATTGTACATTATACACACCATACAATTCTTCACCAGACGTTCAGCACACTTTGTAATACCATCATTCTTCCACACAGGCGACAACAACTTGCAAATGCCTTTCGCGCTGATATGTGCTAACCCATGTGCCATTGTCACAACGGCCAGCACATACGCATCAGGCAACATCCATCTTTTCTGATCCGACAAATCAATCCAACAACCATTCACATCCAACTTTCCCGTACTTTCTTTCCACTTCATCTTTTCCGTATCGGTGGCCTCATTCTGAATTGCTTTCACGCTCTCTATAGTATTTTCACACATACTCGATTCTGTAGGCCACCTAACCGAACTTGTCACATACATTCGAGTGCTAAGGTTCCGGGCAGTCTCCTTAGCAATCTCATCTGCAAACGCGTTACCACGACCAACATCATCCGTTACTTTACGATGCGCACTACACTTAACAATCGCAACTTGAGCGGGCAAAGTCAATGCATCCAAAAGATCATTCACAAGCTGGCCATGCTGTATTTTCGTGCCGTGTGACGTCAAGAAACCACGCTCTCGCCACAATCGTCCAAAGCTATGCGCTACACCGAAAGCGTACTGGCTATCGGTGTACACATTCACACGTTTACCTTTCGCTAACACGCATGCTCTAGTAAGAGCAATCAGCTCTGCAGCTTGGGCAGAATTCTGATTCAATCTCGCAGTCTCAACAACAGTATTCAACGTTACAACAGCATAGGCAGTAGTCACATCACCATTCGGCAATTTAAAACATGACCCATCCACATACAAAGTGCCGTCAGGGTCTTCCAATGGGGTGTTTTTAAGGTCCACTCGACCTTTTGTTTCCTCTTCTGTACGCAAGTAGCAGTCATGTTCTGTTACTGCATCTGACTCTGCACTAATTGGTAACAAAGTTGCCGGATTCAGGACATTACAACGTTTTATTTGAATGTGGCTTGCCAAAAGCGTTAATTCGTACCCAGACAACCTCGCACTCGTCAAGTGCTGAGTTTTCGTTCGATTCAAAAGAGTATCGACTGCATGCGGAACCATCACCGTAAGCATATTATCCATGACCAATCCTGCTGATTGTCGGATAGAGACCGCAGCTGCCGCAGTTGCTCTCAAACAACTCGGCAATGCTCTAGCTACTGGGTCTAAGGTCGAGGAAAAATATGCACATGGACGTTGCTTATCACCAAAAGGTTGCGTTAAGACACTCAACGCACAGCCTTCTCTCTCGTGAACATATAACGTGAACGGTTTACTGTAGTCAGGGGTACCTAACACAGGAGCCGAACACAATGAATCACGTAGTTCAGAAAAACTTTTCTGACATTCTTCCGTCCATGGTAAAGGAGTTGAAACATCCTTGCACGTAAGAGCCACCAATGGTTTCGCTAGCAATGAAAAATTTGGAATCCACTGCCTACAGTACGACGTGATACCTAGAAAGGCACGCACATCTCTTTGGGTTTTTGGCACAGCCATTCGCGCAATCGCTGCAATTCTCTCTGGGGTCAATCTCCTTCCCTCCTTTGACAATAAGTGACCTAGATAGGTTACTTCTTGACAACAATATTGGAGTTTAGAAGGTGACACCTTGTGATTCAACTCACAGAGATGTTGCAGCAACGACACCGTAGCAATGTTGCAAATGTCCTGAGTATCAGCAGCCACCAATAAGTCGTCGACATATTGAATTAAAGCCGCTCCAACCGGCAACCTAAACGCATCCAGTTGACCCTTCAAGGCTTGACTGTAAATAGACGGACTTTCACAGTAGCCCTGAGGAGCGCGTTTGAACCGGAAGCTACGTCCACCAAGAGAGAAACCGAAAAGGTCCCTGCTCTCTTCGGCGATCGGGATGCTGAAAAAGGCATTTTTCAAGTCAATCACCGAAAACCATGATGCAGTAGCTGGAATCAGAGTCAGTAGCGCCGTGATGTCAGGCACAACAGGGAATTGAGGAACCACAATTTTATTTACCTCCCGTAAATCGATAACAAAACGATAAACAGGCGGTTTGGTAGGATCAGTACGTTTAAGAATGGGCAGTACAGGGCTATTGCACACGTTTCCTCGAGTCTCCTCAATAACATCTTTCTCGATCAAATCATAGATGATCGCTAACAAAGCTCGTTCACCGTCAAGGGAGATACGGTATTGGGGAATACGTGGCAATCGCACATTCGATTTCAACTGAACAACATAAGGGGAGATATCAAGTAGGCCCACATCGTTTGGACCCGTCGCCCACAAAGACGCAGGAAGAGAATCCAATTCCGGTGGAAGCTTATCGAGGGACAAATACATAGGAGAGACTACTTTCTCCCCAAACGTAAGCTTTACACCCGCAGGAGAACAATACAAAGTTGCATACAAACGTTTAAGCAAATCCAGACCCAAAAGATTTTCGCCACAACCTGTGGTCAAAATCAGTGGAGCTTCGAGCTCACGCGGCCCAATTTGAAGGGGCAAAGGGCGTGAAACTGGATTGCTAACGGGGGCGCCAGAGAATCCAACGGATACATTTGTTAAGCCAGACAAAGGTGCGCCAGGGAGTTTCGAATGCATAATGGAACTTTTCGCTGCACCAGTGTCCAACAGAAAAGGCTCAACGACGCCCGATGTAGCAACTGCGACGTAAGGCCCTCTCTGATCAACCGGAACTGATACCACTCCCTCTCCTTGTCTTCGGCTGTCCTAGTAATTATTGTCGTCAGTTCCCTGATCGACGTAATAATCGTCTACATTGTACTGCGCAGATCGTCCTTGCGATGATCCACGTTGGTCGAAACAGTTATTAGAATTTGATGAGTTGTCAGAGCGGTCATTCTGAGCACCACGACCTCTACCACGTGATGCATTCTGCGAACCACCACGGCCTCCTCTAGACGAATTACCACTATTACGATCATTTAAAGCAGGACAATCAAATTTAATGTGTCCCTCCTGTCTACAATAAGCACATTGATTGTACCCCAACGAAGATCTGTTGAAAGAGGAATCATTACGCGACTGCGATCGATTCGATTGCGACTGTGATCTATTCTGCTGAGACGCATTCTGATTAGAACGCGGCGGATATGCTTGTTGTAACAACACTTTAGTTTTCAGCTCTTTTGTCTTTTTATCAGCTCGGTCATTTTCTTCTTTCTCTCTATTTTCATAATATTGCGCCGTAGCCAGAATCTGAGCTGAGGTAGAAACGGCCCATGCACTTTCTGAATTCTTCAATTTATTGCACAAGTCGGGCAATAAGTTCGACACGAATTTATCCACAAACAGCCTTTGTCCACCCTCAGTACCCATATCCTGTCCACTATGATCAACGAATGTTTCCTCAAACCTCGTAAAGAAGTCTGAAACACTCTCATCTTTCTTTTGCTTACAGGCTGACAACTTGTCCCAATTTACCCTCATAGCTGGCATAAGCGTTTTCATTAAAGTAATGATTCGCTGGGGAAGAAGTTCGATCAACTGATCGGGTTTAGTAGCAGCCGCTTGTCCAGCGTCTGCCGCTGTAATAGCAGCCCAATCACCACCTAATTCATTCGTGTGATCTTGATGACGAATCTTAGCCCATACCGGCTGCGGTACGACGTTGCCAAACAACATGTCAATATCGGCAAGATTCATTACCGTAGCATCTACAAGCTGCGATAATTCTTTGTAATACCCCGCAGGATTTTTGCGAGGATCAGGCAAAGTTTGTTTCACCTGAAGCACTTCCGATCGTTTCCATGGGAGATGTATCCATACTCTCTGGAAATGTGCCGCCACTGGAGCGTTAACATTAGTATTATCAGCGGGTACCCAAACCGGCGGAACTTCACGCATGGGATATTGGCCAGACTCAGCTTGCTGGCGTTCAAGATCCTCAACAAACAGTGCGTGAGGAATAGGAGCAAGGCGAAAAGACAGCAACTGCTCAATAGCACGTCGGACATTAGTATCGACTATCAGTCCAGTTGCGAACTGAAGCCGAAGATTAGACAGGGCGGTCAGCACCTCGTCAGGCGCAACAGCCGCTATCTGATCATGTAGGAGTTTACACATTTCGTCAAACACATATCTCTGAGTCGGTATGTTGAATTGACTAAATGTTTCAAGAACGACTCGGGGTGGATTTCTTTGCGGATTGTCCATCCAACCCATCGCCATATTGTATAACGCAGCGCGTTCCCTATTACCAGGAAGCTGACTACGTCTCTGTGGTGGACCATCAGAACCAGCGGACCCAAAGACAGGTCCGAGCGACTGGAAAAAATTTGTCGCAATGGGAGAACTACGATTACGAGTAGAGGGACAAGAGTAAGACACAGAACTAACAAGAGGAGGAGTAGAAGCGTTAGCAACAACAGGAGTTAACAACACAGGAGCAGTAGCGCGAGCAGGAGTATGTGGAAGCGGAGGAGCAGTAGGAATAGAAACAGGCACAGGAGCAGGAACAGTCGGAAGAGCGGGTGCAGGTTGAGGAACGGGTGGAGGAATAACAGGTGGAAGAACAGGTACGGCAGGGACCACAGGAGCTGCGGTACCCTGTACGTACGGGGGTGGCGACTTCATAAGATAGGACATTAAAGGATCCTCGACTGCCTCTTCCTTCTTATCCGACTCCGTAGGCAAAGCAGGATAACATTTATCTATGGTCATACGTTGTAGCCTCTCAAACACTTCCTTATCCTTATCCTCCTTATCACGCTGAAACTGCTCAGCTTTCTTCACAATGGTAGCAACATTATCTCGCTCACTACGTTTATTCTGTCTGATCTCTTTCTGTCGGGCTTCTTTGCGCCACAACCGAAAGGCATCAAACATGGCCGGCCTAGATTTGCGTTCGAACAACTTTATTTCCAAATTATCTAAGATCGACGCTTCGAAGCTACCGTGAGGTGGCCAACGAAGATCGCCGTCTTTCTTTGTATATTTTATCCAATAATCGTTAAAAGCAATCGGGCCTAGCCCATGTTTGCTATATAAGTCATAAGTAGGAGTTCCAACCGGAGGTATCGGACACGAGTCCTCCAGCAGGGAATCCGCACCACAAGGTCTACAACAACTGAACAAAGTACTGCGACCAGGCATCTTGCACGCTAGCCAAGTTTCACAAACTTCAAGGGTTACGGGATTTACCAAGTCCCAGCAAGAACAAAAACCCTCGGTCTTTGGCGGCTGCAGTCGTCAAACAAATACAACAACAAAGTACGCTAGCAAAGTGTCACCGACAAAAACACTCACACAGCGTGTACAACAAAGCCACTAGTGTTTACAACAAAGACACTCGCTAAAGTGTCTACAACAAAAACACTCGCTAAAGTGTTTACAACCAAGGATTCTGGGAGCGACCCACAAATACTTAACTCAAAGATCAATGGCGTCCTCAGGAAGGCCCGTCAATCGTCTCGCTATACCAAGGTCTACGCCAGGCGCCAAAACAGGTCTACAGTCAGGGCAGCAGTCCGTCGCAGCCGTCAGGAGGCGGGAATCTTCGCGGGAAAAGTCTTCGGGCCACTTATTTCGACAACAGGATCGATGAAGCGGGGTGCACCTTCCCTCGGAGATTTCACACGAAGTTCCTCACGATCGTCGGGCTTGGACCGGTACCACTGATGCAGCCCCACGTTGGGCGCCAACTGAAGGACTGGGTTCTTTTGGACCCAGCGGTGCCAGGGCACAACACCTGAAACCTTCGTGGGTAACCTGTTCCGGCGTACAAGTCACAGAGACACGGGACACTTCCTTCGGCGTCAAAGAGTCAAGGTTTATTTACTGCAGGGAACACAGAAATCACGGCAAGTACAACGCGTGCTACTTGTGGAGACTGTTTCAAATTGGTTATGTGGATCGCTCCTTTTATACAGTTTTTACCCATAGGCTAACATTAAACACAAAGGTTTACAACTCAGTTCCCACATCTAGCTCCCAGAGGGGTCGCTTTGGTCGCTTTGAAACACATAAGGTCCGGAACATAAGTGCGGAAACATTTGGCGGTTCCCAACTGTAAAAACCCATCTTCCCACCATTAGCAAATTCCAATCAGCAATCAAGTAGATCGAAACAGGAACGAAGACAGGTGCAGAGGAAGACGGAGACAGTGGGGAGATTGGAAAGGGTGTAAAAGGGGAGGTGTCGGGAAACACGAGATACAGGCATCAAAGGGACGTGCCTAATGAGATGCACGGCTGAGACAATAAGTCCGTGCGGCAAGATGAGCCTCGAGCGGCGCCACCTGCCTTACAGTAGCAACCCCCTCGTCATAAAGACACTTTCAAAGAACATGTGTCTTCCGCAAATATCTTGGGAGTCCCAGGGTCGCGAAGCGGACAGCGTCCGTTCGCTGACTACTTGAGGGCAAGAGACAAAATGGATGCCGTATCTAAGATGGAACCCGTGGGTACAGATGAAAAGCCCACGTAACAAACGAACGGTTTAAGTTAGCACAGCGAAACTGCGCACACTTACTAAAGTCGTCATTTGCGGTTCATAGATACCAGACTCGACCATATTCGTACGAGTCGGAAACACCACTTACAATTGTCACGGAACCTCAGTCGGGAGGCAGGCGGACTTCATGTGTTATGGCTAGGACGAGGAGGAAAGACATAAGGGTAATACAGTATACCTTTCCAACAGAAGATAATTTGTAAACCAAAATAATGAAGAAATATGAACTGAATAGCCTTTTGATCACATTAACAGAGAAACTCTGCATCATATTAAGCGGTGACACTATGAACATGGGGAGGAAGCCACTTGTTTGCTCTACAACTGAGCAAAGGAAGCATCAATCACATATCCTGGAAATTCACAGTACTGAAGGAAAAATGCTCTCAGATCCTCTGGATATAACACAGTCATTTTCATCCTGCTGTACATAAATGTATACTTCAGAAACCAATAATGTGAATACCCAACAGGAGCAATTCATTAACTACTTTACCATTCCACGACTCCCAGCCAACTCGCCTGAAGTCTTTGCTCAAGAAATCACGGTCAACGAAATTCACAGAAGCTATTCAATCAATGTCAGCAGCAAAAGCTCCAGACCAATGTTTCTCCCTAGACTGTTATAAAATCAGAATTACAAAGTCAATTTCACTCACAGGGAAAGTAGTTGGAGATCCTGTGGACAATAAAAGCCTCTGTTTTAATTTTAGCATGTCCCATATATTTACCTGATCTCAAAATCATTAAGAGTTCCACAATTGTTCAAACCACCATCTTTATTTAATTATGACATTAGAATATTAGAAAAAGTCCTGGACATGAGACTCAGGAAAGCAAACACTCTCCTGGTACATCAGAACTAAGTGGGTTTCATGTCTGGTCAATTATCAGATCAGACAACCATGGGCTAGATTCATCCACATTTTGCGTGGGTGTAAAGTCATCAAAAGTGAAGCAAACTGTCACTAAGGGGTATATATATATTTCTCTGTTAGACCTGGCATCTTTGGTGTGGTTTCCCCTGACTTTTTGCCTTATTACCTCCTGTTTGATGACTTCATTTTTGCTGGCTTTAGGAGTCTGTCCACTTTACCACTGCTAACCAGTGCAAAAGTGCATATGCTCTGTACTCAAAACATGATAACATTGCCTTATCCACAATTGGCATAGTTAATTTACTTATATGTCCCTAGTATGTTCCACTATAAGTGTCCAGAGCATGTTAGATTGAATGCTACTAGTGGGCCTGCAGCACTGATTGTGCAACCCGCTTCAGTAGCCCTTTGAACATGGTTCAGGCCTGCTACTCCAGAGCCTATGTGTGCAGATTAAAATACTATTTTGACCTGGCAAGATAACCTATTTTCCAGGCTAAAACCTTCCTGTTTATTACATATGTCACCCCTAAGGTAGGCCCAAGGTAGCCCTATGGACAGAGTGCAGTGTGATTAAAAGGTAGGGCATGTACTTTTTTGTTTTACATCTCCTGGTCGTGAAAAACTGCTACATTTGTTTTTCACAACTGCAAGGTCTATTGGTCCCATAGGTTAACATTTGGATTCCTTTATATCATCTTTTAAGTGTAATTTCCAATTGAGAAAAGATACAGATTTGGAGTTTGATGTCTCTGGTCTCCCAATTTAAAATGACAACTTATGGTGAAGTCAGATTTTAAATTGAAAGTTTGGAAATGCCACTTTTTTGGGAAAGTTGGCATTTTCTTACTTTAACCATTCTGTGACTCCGTCTGTCGCTGAATATATGCCTGTGATGGGTGACAGCTGAGCGTATGGAGCATTCCCTCTAGACATCCACACAAAGAGAGTTGGGTTATGACAATTGCACCCTGATGGCCTATCACCAGGCTGGTGGGCCTTCCTGAAGTAGACTAGGAGGGAGGTACTGATACTTGCTCCTGAACAGGGCTGTGTCTTTCACCACAAAAAGAGCTGCATACCCCTCTGTAGTGAGTCTGGAGCCAGGGCAGGAAGGGCAGGGACCTTGTTATCTTCAAAGGGCTCTTTGATGTCTCCCCCACGTTAAAGCAAATTTGGGTATATATACTGAACCCGGGACACCGCCAAATCAGAACTTTGCTGGGACTAAGGATACTCTGCCAGGAAGAGCTGCTGTGCTGAAGGAGGGACTGACACTTTGCTACCTGCCTTGCTGTGTTGGCCTGCTGCTACTTGTCTGGAGTGAGAAGAACTGGATGTGCTCTTGACATTCTTGAACCCTAGTTTCTCCATGGGATTTTTGTCTTCCCCTCGTTCTTGAAGTCTCAGGGCCATCAAAGACTTCCTTCAACTCTGCTTCAGCTGCTGCACTCTGCCATCTGTGAGTCTTCCCTTGCATGAGATGCCCCTCCATTCCTTGGTCTCAGAAATGGTCTCTGCAGCTGTTTTGCTCAAAATCAACACGTCGTCACCTCCAGCCAATCAGATTCGAGGCAGTGCCCTTCAACACAGACGCAGTGCTGTTCTGAAGACATCCCTGCGTGGCTTGGCGACATTTACGCGGGACCTGACTGCGAGGTTCGACGATGACGCATCGATGGTCCAAGGTCCCGGCTGTGAGGCTTCATGATGACGTGGGATCCAACTGTGAAGTTCAAGTTCGACACATCAACCCGACTGTGTGAGCCGGAACTGACTCATCGGTCTCCAACGCTTACTCCATCCAAGGTACTTTTTCAGCAGACCCTGCATGGGTCCTGTAGTCGGGCTGCCCTCCATCACAGTCGGGCTGAAACTTTGGATTTTGACCGGTCTAGTGCGACCTCAAATAACCCCTAAGTGCTATTGACTTTAAAACACTATATTGCAATTTATTCTTTAAAAATCCATATCTCAGGTTTTACTAATAGATATTTGCCGTTTTGGTCTTATTTTACTCAGATAAATATTCTCTTTTTTTTCTAAACTGGTGTTAAATCTTTTGTGGTGTTTTCACTGTGTTATTCTAATCAAAGTGTTGCACAAATACTTTACACATTGGCTCTTAAGTTAAGCCTGTCTGCTCTGTGCCAATCTACCAGTGGGTGAGCACAGGTTAATTTAGGGTGTGTATCTGACTTACCCCGACTAGGAGTGTAGCCCCTACTTGTACAGCGTGCAAACCTCTGCAAACTAGAGACCCAATTTCTAACAGTCTCTTTGACACAGGCGCTAAGTAAGAACATTTTTTTTCCCCCCAAACGTTTCATACTTTATATGTGTGCTGCAGTGGACAGCACACTTACAAAGTGGGAAACGTTTTAAAGTGTGTCTGAGTATGGTATTTTGTGTTGAAAATGCATTCTTCCGGAACAAAACTTATGTAAAACATCCAACAAACACCATTGCACTATGGTGCAATGGGGTGTGTGCGGCACAAGGCAGTCTAATTGCTCTGAGGAAAAGAGCAGCAGTGCCTTATCTGTGTAGATATGGAGATGTTCTGCTCGGTAACTCGTCATAATATTGATTCCAAAATATCGAATGGACAAAATATCGAGGAAAAAATATCGAGTATAGGTAAATATCGACAGTAAGAATATCGAGGTAGAAAATATCGTTATATTTAATGT
Organism: Lissotriton vulgaris; assembly: GCF_964263255.1. Taxonomy (NCBI): domain Eukaryota; kingdom Metazoa; phylum Chordata; class Amphibia; order Caudata; family Salamandridae; genus Lissotriton; species Lissotriton vulgaris. Next base: position 1,329,792,067 of record NC_141696.1, on the reverse strand, counting down.
TAAAAAAATATCGAGAACAAAAATATTGTCAAAAATATTGAGTAGTATTAATATCGATATTTAGTAATAGAAAAAAATATCGAAAAAGTAGGGATAAAATGTAAATAATAATTAAAATAAATGATAAAAAAAGTTAAAATTGTAAATAAATAATAAAGAATAATATTGTATTAATATTTGTTCAGTATATTAATTATATAAATATAGAAATTTATGTCTATGTTTAGGAGCGTGATGTTGGGTTAATAGGGGATAAGGGTGGGGAGTAATTTAAAAATATGATAAAAAATAAAAAAATATTATTTTAATATTTAGATATTTCAAAAAAAATAAAATTAATTAAAAAAAAAAGTTTTAGGTAAATCAATTTAGGAAATAAATCTATCAAAAATTAACACAAATTTAGAAATAAAATATAAAAAATAATGGGAGATGTAATTTATGTATATGTTTAGGAGCGGGATGTTGGGTTAATAGGGGATAAGGGTGGGGAGTAAATTAAAAATATGAAATAAAATTAAAAAATAATATTTTAATATATAGAGATTTCAAAAAAATTAAAAGAAATGTAAAAAAAAATAAAAAATGTTTTAGGTATTTCAATTTAGGGAAATATTGAATAAAAATGTAACACTCATTTATAAATAAATAATAAAAAAATGGAAAATTTTTATAAAATATATTTAAAAAGTTAGTAAAAATTACTAAAAATAATTTAAAATAATTAATAAAAATTAATAAAAATTATTAAATATTGTTATTACAAATTATAAAATGTATATGAATAAAAAATATTACGACATTTATAAAATAATTTTAAAATCATAAATTAAAAAATAAATAAATATACAAAGAAAAATTCTTTTTCAAATATAGAATAAACAAATAAATTAAAAAAAAATGTCTTTATAATTAAAAATGTAAAATTTATAGTAAATAAGTAAAACAAATTCATTCTCATAATAAATAAAATGTAAAAACATAAATGTGTAAATAATTAATAATTAAAATGTTATAAATAGTAACCACCACCTACTTTGATATATGACTGACTGGAGTTGGAATAGTAAATTATAGTTGTTCAGTCTCCAGCACCTTCCCTGATATTTGCCTGACTGGAGTTGGAATAGTAAATTATAATTGGTCAGTGTCCAGCACCTTCCCTGATATTTGCCAGACTGGAGTTGGAATAGTAAATTATAATTGGTCAGTGTCCAGCACCTTCCCTGATATTTGTTTGACTGGAGTTGGAATAGTAAATTATAATTGGTCAGTGTCCAGCACCTTCCCTGATATTTGCCTGACTGGAGTTGGAATAGTAAATTATAATTGGTCAGTGTCCAGCACCTTCCCTGATATTTGGCTGACTGGAGTTGGAATAGTAAATTATAAATGGTCAGTGTCCAGCACCTTCTCTGATATTTGGCTGACTGGAGTTGGAATAGTAAATTATAATTGTTCAGTATCCAGCACCTTCCCTGATATTTGCCAGACTGGAGTTGGAATAGTAAATTATAATTGGTCAGTGTCCAGCACCTTCCCTGATATTTGCCTGACTGGAGTTGGAATAGTAAATTATAATTGTTCTGTGTCCAGCACCTTCCCTGATATTTGCCAGACTGGAGTTGGAATAGTAAATTATAATTGGTCTCTGTCCAGCACCTTCCCTGATAATTGCCTGACTGGAGTTGGAATAGTAAATTATAATTGATCAGTGTCCAGCACCTTCCCTGATATTTGTTTGACTGGAGTTGGAATAGTAAATTATAATTGGTCAGTGTCCAGCACCTTCCCTGATATTTGCCTGACTGGAGTTGGAATAGTAAATTATAATTGTTCAGTGTCCAGCACCTTCCCTGATATTTGCTTGACTGGAGTTGGAATAGTAAATTATAATTGGTGAGTGTCCAGCACCCTCCCAGAAATGTTAACATAACTGTGTCATAATCTTAGAAAATAAGTACACATGGATGTTTTTAAAATGTTTATTGTCAACTTGTATTTATAACATGTACAGTACAATATTTGAAAACATTAATTTTAATATAAGTAGTTAGGAAAAAACAATGTATTGAATAACATTTATGGTGATTTATAAATGTTGTACATTTTCAAAAATGATATTTTTCACTGTATTTATACAAAAAATATGAAAAGTTTTAATAATGATATTTGGGTAACAATAAGTAATATTAATAAAAATGTATAATCACATTTTTTAATAGCCTGTTAAATATTTATTTAATGATGTTAATATATTATATATTAATATTATTAAATATACATGTTTGATATATGAATTATTAGAAACTAATAAGAAAGTAAATATATGTTATTAAGATTTAATACAAAAAACACTGTAAAATACTTTGATACATATTAAATACAATGTTCTTAATAAACAAAAAATAAACATTAATTATTGTTATATGTATACAATTATTTTGGCAAAAAACATTCTTCCTAATACTATATCAAATAGTAAAACAATTACTTAGTTGGATATAATGTTTATGATTACATTTTTATTATTTACATACATGGTTAGAATAATTAATATTAATAACTAATATTTTATATTATTTATTCAAATTATTTTACAATTGTTTACTAATTATAAAAAATGTTATAAAATAAAAAAAATACATTCTGCAAACAGTACCTCAATGTTATAGTTGTAATTGTATTTATTTTCTATAGACATATTTAAATTATATTAATAATAATTAATTTACAAATGCTATAAAAATCTACATTCACTTAAACAAAGGAAAAATTATTTCTAATAAATATAAATTAACATTAAATATTTCATATATATTTATAACAATGTTTATATATTTTTTGTAATATTAATATTAAATAATATTCTAAAAATATTATTTAATATTAATTAAGAATAGATATTTAAGCTAATTAAATTGTAATTTGTGTTACAAAATTTACTTAAAAATTATAAGTGTGGATATGTATTTTATTTCTTAGTAAAAGATTGTATTTAGTATGTTTACGGTTCTAATATGGTTTAAGGGGACTACTTTTTTACCGCGTAAGGTTATTTTGCTTCATTTAGGACTGGAGAAGCTCTCGGTTGGGAGGTGCTTCGCGTTGAGAAAGGTAAGGTGAATTTTAACTAATATTTCTTACAGAGTAGTAGTGCTTGAGGACATATTAGAAGTTTGTAGTGTTATTGTGTGTATGTAGTCGTGATTTTGGTATGTTTTGGGTGAAACTTCGTTGTTACTGAGGCGTCGTGTATGTTTGAGACCTGGGGTCCATTACGATGTCGGGCGGTTTGCCTCAGCCAGGCTGGCGGTGGCCACCGCCGGCCTGGCGGAGGCAAGCCGCCCGACATCGCAAGCCCAAACCCCCCCGCCATATTAGGATGGCGGAGGGGAAGGTGGCGGTGCAAAATACCGCCCGCCTGTTTTCCGCCCCGGTCGCTTTGCGGCCGGGGCGGAAAACAAGTAACATGCAGGCGGTGTCTGTCAGACACCGCCCGCAATATTACAATGGGCTTATTTCAATGCCTTTCCGTGGCGGCAATGCCGCCACAGAAAGGCATGCGGTGTTCACTCTGGGGGCCCCCTGTGGGCCCCCAGAGTGAAGGCCAAAGGGTGGTGGCACACGGGGGGGTACCTGTTGTACCCCCCTGCCTTTGCATAATCGAAGAGGCAGGCACCGCGCGGTGCCTGCCGCTTCGATTGTGCAAAGGCATGCTTTTGTTTTTAACATTGTGGCGGGCGGAGCAGTGAGCACCGCCCGCCACAATGTTAAATTGAGGAATGCGCCCGCCACTGTGGCGGGCGCATCCTAATGGCAATGTCGGGACCCCCGCCCTTTAGGCGGGCAGTCCCGAGTTCCGCTAGGGTGGTGGGCGAGCAAAGCCCGCCCGCCATCCTAATGTGCCCCCTAGTGTTATTTTATGCTTCGGATATGTGTTTTTAAATGTTTTACATTATTTTTAATGTGTATTTTGAAATCTTTGGGGGTTTGTGTGGGTGAATTACTTTATGTATGTATTTTTTACAGGTTCCGGAACTTCGCAGTAAAATTCCATGGAAGGATGCGTTTTTTTTTAGGAGAAAAGGGTGTATTACTCATAAATGTATTATTTTAACATCTCTCTCCTTTTTTGTGATTTCCTGGAGCTATTTTTATTTTTGTTTCACTATTTTTCGGGTTTTTATGGTTGTTTGTTTGGAATGGATTAGGAGAACATAGTGCGTTAATTTAAAAAATAAGTGTGTGTATGTTAATATTTTAAATGATTTCAACACACTTCATTTAGTCCCCGTTTCCTGGATCGCATTTTATACTATTTTACTATTGTTCGGGTTTTTGTAGGGTGTCGCATTGGATTGGGAGAAGAATATGCGTTAGATATTATTTACAAGGTGTGTGTATATCACTTTAAATTAAAAAGTGTCCACACTTGTTTTATCGGGATTTCCTGGAGCTTTTTTTACCAATTTAATTTATTTTCTGGTTTTTGAGGGTTTCGAAAATTGAATTTGGACTGGATTGTAAGGGATTGTATGGATTTTACGTGGCTGGATGACGTCTTCTTCTGCTACATATATTGTAAGTGTTTATAATTTATTTTATTTGGGTGGGAAATGTCGATTTAAATGTCATTGGCATGTTTGATGTTATTATAAATATTGCATATTTGTCAACAAAATGTTATTAAAAATGTAATAAATATGTTATACAAATATGTATTATTTTTTATTAATTCAAAATGGGGATTTTTTTTACCTTTTAAGTAATTGTCAGAAGCTATTGTTAATTTTGGTCTGATACTTTATAGTAGGCTTTTAGCTATTAGTGATAGGTACTCTAGACCTCTGGTTGAAGGATATAGTGTCACTTGGCTTTGCAGGAGTCTGAACATTTGTTTGGTTTGTTTTGTTAGTTTAGGTCCAATTTGTGTAACAGATTGTTCTATCCTTAGCTCTTGGTAGCTTTGTTCTTTTTTTAAAGCTTCTAATAGATTTTGGAAGGTGGGTTTGGCTCTGCTAGTGGTAGCTTGGAATGCATTGTGCCATCCTTCAACACTGTTATTAGTTTTTGCCTCTTGGTTTAATGTACTTAGATATACATTCCAGCAAGGTATGTGGAATTTTGGTTGGCGTCGGTGCCCAGATCTATGTAACCTTCCCACCCAAGTATCCTCAAAATAGTCTAGTAGTGGGGCAAGTTTTTCTTAATACTTTTTGTAGTATGCGCTGTCAATTAATAAGTTATAGTGTTCCGCTACATCAGTAACTGGAACATAGGCTAGTGCTATTAATTTTTTTATTTGGTATGCAAAGTTGCTATCAGTTGAGTATTGAATGCTTAAGGTGGATTTCTGGAGATGTCTCCATATACTTTGATTGAAGTGATAGTAGCAACCTTGGATTGCTGTGTGGGGAAATGTTTTCAAAATGCTATTGATCATAGCTAGTTGGAAATCAATAATTATTTTCTGGGGAAAATAATTATTGATTTAATTTTTGATTACATTTAATATTTCAGTATATGTATTTTGTTGTTTGTTAGGTAACACACAGTAAATAAAAGGGATATTGTAGTAATGGTATAATCCATGTATGGTATATAGCTGATAAAATGGTTTGGGACAAGGTTTAAAAGTCCCATCCATCATTCATTGTTCGCATTGTTGTATTTTCCTTAAATTTGTAGCAGTTGCAAACATTATAATTCTGTTGGTGGGGCTTTCATTGTCAAAAAGTACAAATTTTTCATTACTGTGTGTTACGCTCATTTCTGGGGAAATTACTATTCCTTCAAAGGTTGTAGGGTTAGGTTGTGTTGTGGTAGTTAGTCTTTTTGTGCGTGCTATTGTGCGTTTGAGGGAGACAATTGAGGGTAGCTGCCCTGAAGCATGGGCTGGGATTTTTAATAGTTCTTCTTTTAGAATTTGTGTGGTAGGTTTGTCACTCTGTGTACTAGCTGTTTTTATACTTTCCAAAGCATCCCTTATCTCTATCTCAGTGACATTGGGGGGGTGATTGTGTTCCCTGGTAAATAATACATTTGTCTCTTCAGTAGTAGCCCTACCATAGCATTTGTTTGAATAGTATTTGGTACATTTCCAGAATACTTTTCTTCCTGTTTGTCTTTCTTGATTATAAACATACCCCATATAACATAACAACAATTTATTTTTCTGTGACATTACAAATTCTGCACCTTCAGTCATTTTGTATTACTTGTTCTAGGAAAGATTAGAAAGATACATGTTTAAATGTTAAATTATTTTGTTTTTGTTTTACACATTTATATTTCACTGTTTATACTTACAGTTGGTAAATCTTGTTTTGAGAAATGCAGAAATTGTGTTTACAATTTATTTCTTGTATGTTCTTCTTGTTTTCCTGTTGGTAGGAAAAGTTAAAAATTATAAGCGATTTTTAAAAAATGTTTAGAATTTTTTGTAGGAGAAAGCTGTATTATATTTAGCTTTTTAGGGTATTTTAGGAAATAATTAGATATACTTACTTGTTTAAATTGTTGAGTGTTTGTCTTTGGTGGAGTAGATGAAGGATGTAATGTGAATATCTGTAGAGAAGATAGAATAAAAAAGAAATGCCTATTAGTTAATAGATTTATAATTTTTGGGTCTTTGAGGAAAAAAATACATATACTTAATTGCTTAAATTGTGTAGTGTTTGCTTTAGGTAGAGTAGATGTAGGATGTATTCTGAATATCTGTAGAGAATATAGAATAATTATTAAATGATGTTTAGAAGATATCTTTAGCATTTTAGGGCTTTTTAGGAATTCTACAAATATACTTACTTGTTTAAATAGTGTAGTCTTTGTCTTTGGTATAGTAGATGTAGGATGTCTTTAGAATATCTGTAAGGAAGATATAATAAACAAGAAATGGTGTATAGAAAATTGCTTTAGTATTTTAGGGCCTTTTAGAAATTAACACATATACTTACTTGTTTAACTTGTTTAGTCTTTAAATTTATTTGAGTAGAATTAGGATGTTTTCTGATTATCTGTGAAGAAGATAGAGTAAAAAATGAATGGCTATAACAAAATAGTTTTTAATAACAGTAGTTGGTGTATTAGAAAACATGTACATATACTTACAATCACTAATTACTGGTAAAGAAATAGGAGCAGGTTATTTGATGTGTTTAGGTGATGTCTATATAAGAAATGTAGAATGAGAGAAATAAATGTTATTTAAACAGTTAGGAGATATAGTAAAAAAATGTGCCTAGTACTTTTGTATTATAAAAATAAAGTTTAACTTACTTGATTAATTTGGTAGCAATCTTGATTTGTAATGTAGATTCATCAGGAACCACTTGGACAAAGTTTTGCCTTCTTCTTTCTATAGAGTTAGCTGCAACAAATGGTAGTAGGCATGTACTCTTTTATAGTGTGTATTTTTTGTGTTCTCTCATTTTATTGGATGTTTTAAGAAAGGGAGCATTTTATTGGCTAATTTGAATTGTTTAACAATTAATTCTTTGTTTGTTGATGTGGGAATGGTGATCTGTGAAGAGTTCTGCATTAAAGCTGGTTAGTTATTTAATATATTTTTAAATATATGTAATATTAATGTGATAATATATGTAGACTGATTTAGAAATATTTATATATTAATTGCAATGTTTTCATGATATGTTGGAAAAATGTTTACACATTTAAATGTCTTTAAAAAAGTTATGTAACATGTTATATTTATTTTGGAATGTGTAATGTATTTTACAAGAAGATTTATATTGTATTTTACATGTTTAATGTTTATAATCCTAAATCGATAATCATCAAAAGACGATATTTTAGTTGTCTATATATTTGTTGACAATATTTTTGTAGTGTTAGGTTTATTTACTTTAAATACGATATTTTTGTAGTCGATATATTGGTTGTCTATATTAGTGATGTCGATATTTTATAGACTCGATATTTTGTACTCGATAATTTTGTAGTTTGTTAAATAAGTATAGAAACTCAATATTATTGCTGTCGATAATTTGGCAACAATATTTTGGCCACTCGATATATTGTCCGTCGATAATATTTCAGTGATCCGTTCTGCTCTTTCCCTCTGTTGTAAAGTAGCACAGCAATTTTGATTGCTGTACTGTGTTGTGTCAGCTATTACTACATCTGCCACCTCATGTGTACCCTTTTACACTTACTTAAATCAGAAAAGACATAGGCGGGAAAGTAGGCCTCTTTTTTTATGATGAAAAGGAATTGATAGAATGGAGTGGGACTACCTTCTCTACACACTGGAAAAAGTAGGACTGAGCCCAAGATGTATTTCTTTGTTCAAAATGGCTACCCCATCGACCCACAGCAGTGGTAAACTGTAATAGTTTCCTATCTGACAAGATCAAGGCTGTTGGAGGAGCTAAGTAAGGATGCCTTTTGTCTCCTTTGGTCTTTTGATTTAATCTGAACTCACTAGAAATAGAAATGTGATAATCAAAGCCCATTATAGGAATAGTAAAACAAGCAGAGGAGTTAAAAATCTGGCTCTATGCTAACAACTTCATACTGACAGAATATTCTCAGCTGATGCCTCCAGGATATGAAACGACAATATCTATGTTTTCCCTTTTTTCGAAGTGCAAGATCAATTGGACTAAAATCAAAGCCTTACTAATGGCTAACTACACAATATAGGAATACCTATCAGGATCACCATTCCAATGGGTGCCTAACAAACTGAAATACTTTGGAATCCTGATCAGTGGAAACTGAAATCATTTGGTGCAAGATAAAATAACAACCAGGATAGGCCAGATAAAAGTACATTTTTTCAAAGGTGATCCAACTTCTGTTATCTCTGTGGGACACCATACAAATAATCAAATTGTTATTGGCACTGAAATTGAGTAAATAGCATCAGTGCCTTATTGTTTGACCTGTCATCCTTAGGGTGGTCTTCCCCCAGACTTTTGGCATGTACCTCCTATTTTTGCATTTCTTTTTGTCGGCCTTAGGACTCTGAACACTTTACCACTACTAACCAGTGCTAATGCGCATGTGCTTCTACCCTAAATATGATGACATTTGTGTATAGTAACTGATAAGTCCCTTGTAAAGTAGTGCACCATATCCCCAGGGCCTGTACTTCAAATGCCACCAATGGGCAGCAGCACTGATTTTGCCTTTCAAACATGTCTAAGGCCTGCCACTGCAGTGCCTGAGTGTGCAGTTTACTACCACTTAAACTTGACATTTAAAACTGCTTGCTGATCTAAATCACCCATAAGGTCAGGGTGTTATGTAAGTAAAAAGGTAGGACATGTACCTTTATGTTTTGTATGTCCTGGTAGAGAAGAGTAGCCTTTTTTGTTGTTTACTACTGTGAGGCCTATTCCTCTCATAGGCTAGCACTGGGAATTCCTTAATACACTTTAAGCAGTAATTCCTGATCAGAAAGGTGTAGCTTAATCATGTTTGTATTTTTGGAATGCTAGTTATAGAGGCCTTTACTGATGAAGTTGGATTTAACATTACTGTTTTAGAAATGCCACTTTTAGAAAGTGGACATTTCTCTGCACTTGCTCTGTGTGCCTGACAGACTGTTTTCAATACACGTCTGGGGTGGGTGACAGCTACACTTTGTTAATTCCCTCTAGACAGCAACAACACAGGAACAATAGGTGTGTCTGAGTACCCATCTACAAACATCTGCATTCTTATGGCCTTACCTTGGCAGGATAGAAGGGAGGGTATAACACTTCAGTTGAATAGGCATTGTCCTGTCCCCAAATAAAGGACCGATTACCCCCACAGATAGTCTGGCAGACAGGACTGGGTTGAAAGGGATACTTGTGTACTTCAGAGAGCTGCTGTGAAGTCACCCCCACATCAACTGCACTTTTGGGTATGAGTACTGGCTCTCTGACCCCCAAAATCATGCACTACAGGGCTTGTAAGTTGTAACTAAGTTCTGCCAGAAGAAGAAGTGCGGTACTGTGCAAATGACTCAGCTGGACTGCTAATCTAGAAGGCCTGCTTTTTTGTTTGTTGCCCTGCTGCTCTCTGAACTCTGCCTTGACTCCAAGTGATCTCCAAGGACTTGTTGGCTTGCCTCCTGTTGCTTGAAAATCCTTGATATCAAAGTGTCTACTCATGCTCCTGTGCCTGGCTCACTGGAAGTGTCCCAGATACTGGCAACATGGAATTCAATGCATCTCCTGTCTGTATGCAGCAGAAAAGGTGCATCGACCTGGTTGCAGGAGTAAAATCCTCACATCACGTAGGGACTAGTACTTTGCCTCCCGAGGTTGACGCATCTGACAGGATATCACCGCCTCTGCAGCGTGATGAGATCAATGCATCCCCTCAACTGCGTGGCAGAATCCAGCACATTGATCAATGTCTCTTGATTCTTGCACCCTTCGTTCGGAAGTGATACATCGCCTTCACTGCGTGGAGAAGATCAACGCATCCTGCAGGACTCAACATCGCGCATCTCACTGTTTCCGAATAGGAAAGAAACTTTGTTCACCGAGGCCTGCGTGGGTCCTGTAGCTGGCGGGCACTCCATCAGGTCAGCAAGAACGTTGAATTAGACCCTGCCCAACGTGCTTAAAGTATACTTTTATTCCTTTAAAATTCAATAACTCAACTTCTATATTTTTATCGATTTAGCCTCTATTTTTGCAATATACTAATCTATTTTTATAAACCTGTGTGGAGTCTTTTTGTGGTGTATTCATTGTTACTGTATGTGTGTGTGTTTCACAAATACTTTACACATTGCCTCTTTAGATAAGCCTGACTGCTCTGTGCCAAGCTACTAGAGGGTGAGCACAAGTTATTCTTTAGTGTGGACTTAGCTTACCCTGATTAGAACGGTGGTTCCTGCCATGCCTGGGTGCATACCTTTTCCAACCAGGAATTTGATTTCTAACATTGAAAATCAGTGATAAGTATAGGACTTGTGTTTGGGCAATTCCATATTGTACCTCATTCTTCACTACAACTCTGTACTGAGATCCATTCAAGCCTTTTCAATTCTAACTGATTTGACATTTTAAAAAAAATGTATATAAGGATTTTCACGCAAGTCCCATTTTTTCTGTAATGCCTGTTGTCCTGCTGGCAACAATGAATTCGAGCTGGCCAACCTGAGTACATACACAGTGGCCCAGCTCATGGGGTTCTGCCAGAAGACAAGGGTGTTTCATAAGGGAAGAAGCTAGAGCTTCAGAAAGCCTTCAGAGCCTGGGCAGCAGCCCACCCAGATGGAGAAGAGGATGAGGAGAATGGGGTCTGAGTCTGAGGAGCGATCAGACCAGGACCTGACCGAGGGTCTTTGCATGTTGCCTACAGAGGAAGGGAGGAGGAACCTCCTTCTAGGACAGGGAATCCACTTTAGACCAGGCAGCAGTGTGTCATCATAGAACCTGTCCCCAGCAGACCTGGCGGACACGGGAGAGGAGAGAAAACTGAAACATGAGCTTGCAAATTTGAAATTAGAGAAGGAGAAAGCTCTTGAGGAGAAGAGGCTGGCCATGGAGGAGAGGCATGTTGCCCATGTGCTTAGTCTCAAAGAGCTGGATATTAGAGCCCTCCAAGTTGGGTACAGTTACAACAATATTAGTTGCAGCATACCTGCAGTGTCATCACGAGTCAAGATTTTACATCCCAAAAGATGTGATGCCCAGTTATATTGAGGGAGATGACATAGATAGATGATGGCAGTCTATGAGGGGATTTTGAAAGTTTGCAGAGTCCCAGAGGAGTTCTGCTGGGGTAGTCTCTGGTGGTGCATGCCCACAATGCGCATGCTCCAGTGTACTTTGCTCACTGGAAGTGGTCCAGATAGTTGCAATACGGAGTTTGACGCATCTCTGCATGTAGGAGAACTGGTGCATTGATTCGATGGTGGGAGAAAAATCGGCAAATCGCATCATAACTAACGCTTTGCCTTTCGACATCAACACATCCGACAGTGTGTCTCCGCTGCTGCAGCTTGGTGAGTTCGATGCATCCCTTCAATTGCATGGTAGAATCCGGTGCATCGCTCGATGCCTCTTGACTCCGGCACCCGTCATCTGAACTGACGCATCGTCTTAACTTCGTAGAGAAGATCGATGCATCCTGCACCTGCGGGACCCGACATCGATGCATTTCGTTGTTTTGACCAGGATAGGTACTTTGTTCACTGGGGCCTGCGTGGGTCCTGGAGCTGGCTAGCACTCCACCCCAGTCAGCCCGAACTTTGACTTTGCCCCGGTCCAGTGTGACCTTAAATAACTTTTTTAGCATTACTTGCTTCTTAGCGCTTTACTGCATTTGTTCCTTTTAAATTCAATATATCAACTTCTATACATTGGATATTTTGTTGTACTGGTCTTGTTTTGTTTATAATGTAGTCATCTATTTTTATAAACCTGTATTGTGGTGTATTTATTGTGTTATTGTGTGTGTGTGTTGCACAAATACTTTACACATTGCCTCTTTAGATAAATCTGACTGCTCTGTGCCCAGCTACCAGAGGGTGAGCCCAGGTTATCTTTTAGTGCTACTTAGCTTACCCTGACTAGAATGGTTGTTCCTGCCTGGCCAGGTTACATACCACAGCCAATCAGGAATTCTCTGTCGAACACTTTGTGGATATGGTTCTGTTCAGCTCTCTCCCTCTGTTGCATTGAGGCACAGCAAGTTTGCGGGCTGAGCTGGGATTTGTTGTGTCAGATTTTAATAAATCTGCCCCCACATGTGTACCCTGTTGCAGTTTCCAATGCAAATCAGAAAAGACAGTGGGAGGCGATATGATTCGTATTCTCTTGTCTTGTCCTTGTATGCATACTTATAAAAAAAAAATCAATAGGGTGAACCTCGAAGGACAAAAATCACTACATGCATAACCCCTTCCTTAGAACTTACATGACACCTAAGGTATTATATGAATAAATATTCATGCTAAAAAATGGATGGATTCTGCCTTTGTAGTGACCCTTTCTGAGATGCTGGAAGTCAAAGTTACACCCTGCCCATGAGAACTGACTAGAAGCAATGCAGACAGTGACAAGGCGTGAATGACTGACGTACAAGCTAAACAACGAGCTGTGTTTATTCCGAGAAATTTGGCATCCCTTCTTGCATGATGAAGATCTGAACTCTCTGTCCATGGTCTCATTAACTTTCAAGTAAGCCCAATGTAAATGGTGGCTAGAATGCAAGTATCTATAACAACAAAGGGGACCAAGAGCACATAAAGGTCTAGCATACATGCTCCAAAAGATACTGAAATGTGAATGGGTGTACAGTTCTAATAGGGGAAAGTAGCAGGAGTGTGCTCGGAGTTCTAGCAGGTCAGAAGAAGTGGACCTCAAAGGATGGTTCCTTCACACATTCAAATGAGTGTCATACTTTATCATAGGGCATTGCTCCTTGTCTCGCTGGCGCTGCAGTTCACAACTGGCCCCCTCTAGGGGGCTCTTTGGTGTTGATCTTTTTCTGTAAAGCAGTATGTGAAGTGCCTGTGTAGGGCCCTAAATGTAGATGTGCAACAGGAGAATGCTAAGGTATTGAGCGACAAACAAGGATCAGTAAAATCTCAAGGCTAAAGATTATTTCTTCAGTTATTTCACCTGTCCTGATAAAAAAAGTGTGTGCCACCATTAGAGGCAATGATGTCAGGTGGTTAAATAGTACTCTCCTGTTACACAGAGCCACCAACAAAGAAGAGTGCTCTAGTAGACCGCACTGAAGCCAGCGCAAATCACAGCACACAATTCTTCACCATTGTGAAGGAATTCTTCAATTCCCAAAGCCACCCAAGAACTGTGTGACACCATGGTGGGCTTCTTTCATGACAAGATCTCAGCCATCTATGAAAACTTCAAACCTCAACTCCGCACCACCAACAGCATCAACCTGCTCCCACCCACAAAGTCAAACACTGAACACCGGCTCACGCACTGGTACCTTCTCACCACCCAGGACACAATTACCTTTAAGAACTCAGTACACTTCGGAACACCAACAGCCCCCATTAACACCATGTTGTCAACCTAGGAAGTAAGACAATCGGCGAAGAGTTCAGGAAAGTGCTGAACACCTCAAGTGCTTCGGCCTTCTTCCCAGAGCACTGGAAACTCGCTGAAGTAAGGCTTCTCCTGAAGAAACTGTCTGCAACCCAGCAAAACGGAAGAACTACCAGCCAATTTCACTGCTTCCCTTTCTAGCAAGGGTCCCAGAGAAAGCTATCAACCAGCAACTTTGCAAACACCTGGAACACAAAAACCTCTTGGACCCCTCCCAACCTATTTTTTGAGCCAACTACAGCACAGAGACAGCCTTGATTGCATCCGCCGCTAACATCAGAACCCTACTGGACCACAGAGACCAGCGCTCTCATACTCCTGGAGCCATCAGTTGCATTCAACACTATCTCCCAACACATCCACACCAAAAGGCTCTATCACATTGGTAAGCAGGGAGGCGCCCTCAAATGGATCACCTCATACCTCACTAGAAGAACTAAAAGAATATAACTGCCACATTTCACATCAGAACCCAAGAAGACCATCTGCAGCATACCCCATGGATCATCCCTCAGCCACACCCTCTATAATATCTACATGTCCCCCGGCCAGCATTGTCAGATCACACAAACTCAACATCATCTCCTCCACCAATAACACTCCCCTCCACCACCAGAGCCTACTTCCACAGATGTTTGAGAAACGTCACTGAGTGGATGAAAGATAACTGCCTTAAACTCACCATGGGCAAGACGAAGCCCCCATCTTTTGGGAACACCACCTCGACCTGCAATTACACATGGTGGCCCACATAACTCAGCCTACCCCCAACCCTGACCGACTATGCCAGCAACCTAGGCATCATCCCAGACAACATGTCTATGAAGAAACAGATCAATGCAATGTCATCCGTCTGCTTCCAGACACCACGCATGCTCTGCAAGATCTTCATATGGCTCCCAGTATACACCACAAGGACCATCACCTAAGCTCTCATTACCAATGGAATGGACCACGAGAACACAATCTACGTAGGAACTACCGCTCGCCTCCTGAAGAGACTACAGAAAATACTAAACTCAGTGGCAAGACTCATCCTCGACCTCCCCAGAAGGACCTATATCACACCCCACCTCAGTAAGCTACACTGGGTCCCGATCCAGAAAAGATGCCAGTTCAAGATGCTGACCCACGCATACAAAGCCCTACATCATCAAATGCCTGATTTTCCACCAACCAACAATACACCTATGATCAGCTTCCCTCTTCCTCGCAGAGACTCCCAGGATCCTCCGGACCCACAGCGGTGGATGTTCCTCATCACTCCTGGCAGTCAAGGCTTTGAACAACCTCCCCCTACTTCTCAGGACCCCACCTTCGATCCAGAAATTCAGAATCTCAAGACCTGGGTGTTCAAATGAACATACCATCGCACAGCAGCCAGCTTCTCCAGCGCCTTGAGACCCTCCCAGGTGATCTGCCTCGCTCTGTAAATGATTGAGTCATTGATTGGTCAATTTTTCAGCAGTGGGTTTCTACTGAGTTTTTTCTGCTGTAACAAAAAAATTGAAAAACCTAAAACCACTAAAAACAGAGTGGGTCATATACTAACCCATGGAGAGGAAGGGAATTTCAGTAAGAAAAACGTATAACAGTTTCACCAGACCCTATAGCTCTTTTCACTTAAACTCTGGTCGTCTATTTAGTAGCTAAATTAGATAACCTTTAAGAAATAAAAATGGCAAGTAAATGTGCAAAGCTTAAGTTTACAAAGGCAGTGCACATTAAGAACTGGAATGAGTCTAATGAAATGTTAAATCAAAATGTCTTTTACCTCAATATTTACTATTTTGTGAAGCCTCAAAAAGACGAAAACAGGTTATTGTGAACCTGGCTATTAATAGGCAATAAAGAATGCTGTTGGATACTCCTTTGGAAATCAGTAGTTAAATTGCAAAATGGGCATACTTGGTTTCAGTGGTACATGCTCATACTTTTCAAATAAGTATTTGATTTAAATTAAAATTGTAAAATAAAGTTATGATCTATGGACATAAAACATTTTAAGTTTAATTTAATTGTTTCATTTTCAATATTGTAATACTTCTCCTGTATCCATCCTAGAGATAACCAGCATTCAGTTGGGGGTTTGCCCCTAATGTTTCCTTATGCATTCCCATGAATTAAATGTACTCATACATGTTTATGACACCTATGCCCTCCTGGGGGCTCCGTCTCTCACTGCAGGAAGGAAGATTAGTGTTGTTGTCCCCAGAGAACTGGAAGGCAATCCGGAGCTAGGCGGTAAGACCTGCTCTCTGACGGAAGAGGAGACTGGACTCGAAGGAGCGAGTAGAAACGGAAGTGGTAGTACAGAGAGGAAGAGTAGTAACCAAGCAGACATTCCGACAATGTAGAAGAGGAGGGGCCCAGTAGTGATGCCACAGGTGGTGCTGGTCCAATACCTTCCGATGTCTGTATAGAGTACATTTAAGGCAGCAGCCTTAAACTGTAGGAGCACGTGAGAGGCCTGCACAGAACACTGGGTATACCTGGGCTCTCTAGTTAGCAATACTCTGCCTGGTTGCGGAACTCCACAGAATAAGGTGAAGTTTTTCGGCAACTCTGCGTAATTCCCCGGATTGCAACTCTATGAGCTACGCCAAGCCTTAAATACGGACCAGTCTCTTTTGGGCTTCTTGAGCTTGCCGGAATCCAGCTGGAATGACCGGCCGGTTTCAATTCCGACCGTCTTGATTGTAATTAGGCGTTCGGAAGTGAAACCGATGATGAGTGTTGGAAAGTCTCCAACCTGAGGTCAGAGGCTTACCGACGCTCATCGTTATCAGCCCCTCAGTGTGTGCATAGCAGGACCTGATAATATGATTTATCAAGAAGGACTAGCTAAGTTGTGTGATTGGACTCAATGGGTACGTATATTGGCAAACCATTTGGTTTGGTCATGAAGCCCTCACCCACCAACCTAGTTGGTAGCATGCTTCATCATCGGGCCCACCACAGTCACACCAAATGTGTCCCGGGTGTGCTGCGACTCCAGATTACTGAGGAGCTGGTATACTCGCTGAGTGTGCAGTGTAGGTGAAAGTGAGTGACAATTAAAAGCTATACAGTGGGTCTCAGTACCCGAGGGTATGTGGATAGACTTGACTTTAATTACTGGGCCCCTGTTAGCAACTAAAAAAACAAACAAACGCATTGGAGTAAATTATGACCTCCTTCGTCCTGTGTAGTCTACTTGTTTCAGCCAGGCCTTTTGATTTGCTGGTCCTGTTTTAATCAAAAGGCCTGGCTGAAACATGTAGGCCAACTAGGTGGGTGGGTGAGGGCTTCATGACCAAACCAAATGGTTTGCCAATATACGTACCCATTGAGTCCTATCACAAAACTTAGCTAGTCCTTCTTCATAAATCATATATAACCTAGGGGATCCGGACTAGCTTTCTAGTCCTCTCTCTCCATTTTGATTTGATGATAGGACCTGATAATAGACATATATGTCCTTAATATTACACCTACACATCACCTACTAAATATCCGTCATCAAACTCCCCATGTTCCAGACGTTCTTTCAGCAAGAGAATTTCTGAAAGAAACAACAGAGGTGTAGAAAGAAGCAATAAAAGTGCAGAAAGAGGAAAGTGAGATAAAAAACAGGCAGAAAATGTACAGAAAGAGGGAAAACGAGTGTAGAAAGAGACAACAGGGGTGCAGAAAGAAGCAAATGAGGTGCAGAAAGAGGCAACAGATGTGCAGAAAGAGGGACGAGAGGTGCAGAAAAAGGCAAGAAAAGTGCCGAAAGAGGCAAAAGAGGTACATAAAGAGATAACAGGGGTGCAGAAAGAAGCAAGACAGGTGCAGAAGGAAACATGGAAAGTGCAGAATGAAGCAACAGGGGTGCAGAAAGAGGCAAGAGAAGTGTAGAAAGGAGCAAGCAACGTGCAGAAAGTGCCAACCGAGGTGCAAAAAGAGGCAAGAGAGGTGCAGAAACAGGCAAGAGAAATACACAAAGAGGCAAGAGAATTGCTGAAAAAGCAACAGAGGTGCAGAAAAAACAAAAAATGCAGAGAGAGGCAATTGAGTTGCAAAATCAGGCAGGAAAGCTACAGAAAAAGCAAAGACGAGTGCAGAAAAAGGCAAGAAAAGTTCAGAAAGAGGTAAAAGAGGTACATAAAGAGACGACAAGGGTGCAGAAAGGAGCAAGACAGGTGCAGAAAGAAGCATGGAAAGTGCAGAATCAAGCAACAGGGGTGCAGAAAGAGGCAAGAGAAGTGTAGAAAGGAACAAGTGAGGTGAAAAAAAAAAGAGCCAACAGAGGTGCAAAAAAAGGCAAGAGAGGTGCACAAAAGAGGCAAGAGAATTGCTGAAAGAAGCAACGGATGTGTAGAAAGAAGCAAGAAAAGTGCAGAAAGAGGCAAGTGAGATGCAAAAACTGTCAGGAAAGGTACAGAAAGAGGGAAGACGAGTGCAGAAAGAGACAACAGGGGTACAGAAAGAAGCAAATGAGGTGCAGAAACAGGCAACAGACGTGCCAAAAGAGGGAAGAGAAGTGCAGAAAGTACAAGTGATTTGCAGAATGACTTCAAGAGAAGTGCAGAAAAAGAAAGAAAAGTGCAGAAATAAGCAACAGAAATGCAGAAAGAGACAAGAGAGGCACAGAGGGAAGCAAGAGTGGCTTGCACACCATTAGTTCCAATTTAACACCCACATTTGGCAATAAGTAGCAGGTGACCATTCTAGGTTTGCAAAGGGCCTTCCAACACGGTTTAACACATGTTGCTGCATTTTTGGTAACGCTTGACCCATTTCTGCTAGAAACAAGGCTTTTATTGTTCAAATCTGCAGATTAGGGTGCAGATGATGAATTATGTGGCTAATGCAGAAAATTTATAATTGTGCGAAAGTCGGTGCAGCCAAAAAGTCGAATAATTCCAGTGGCCCTGCTCATACCTCTGACTTGGTCCACAAGTTCTCTTCACTGATTCCTTATTTTTTTGTCTCATTGAGTACATAGTTGAGCTTCGATGGAAACGAGGAAGACTAAATCTGAGGTTACCACTCCACAACACAGACTACCTTACCACATAATTACTCTCCATAACACACAATCGCACTCTATATAATTCCTATGCACTAAATACCACATACTTTCCATCCACATAATTTCACTGCGCAACATAACACATAATTCCACTACACACAACGTACATCCACTCCACTCCAAAAAACATTAGTAAAAAACTTTTGCATTTACAATCCCAATAGCTCTAATTCTCGCAAATGCAAAACGTATTACATTGCAAACACTTCTTTAATTAGTAGTCGCGTTTGCAGAGTGTTGGAGAAAGAGTGCTGGGCCTCCGACCAGCGCTCAGGAATTCCAGTGTATAGGGCTTAGAGGAGGTACCAGTAGGGCTTCTTGGCCCCCAAAGTCCCTCGGGAGTAAATTGGACTTTATCCCCATCCCGTAGTCTGCCAGGAGGCGTGTTTTCAGAATGGTGGAGAAAGGGGGGCATGGCCTTTAAAGACGTCTTAGCAATCCCACTGTGTGGGGCTTACTACAGGTAACAAGAGGGGTAGCTGGCCCCCAATGACAACCTTGGGGGCCAACTACCCATCCTATTACTTCCAGTAAGTCCTACACAGCAGGCTTGCTAAGTTCTCATAGCAGGCCACGCCCCCTTTGCCCACCACTCTGCAAACTCGCTCCCAGGCGCGCTTTTGGATGGGGAGTTAAGTCCCCTTCACTGCTGGGGGTCCTTTAGGGGCCAACTAGCCTACGTCTTACCTCCAGTAAGCCCCACACAGTGGGATTGCTGAGAGATGAACAAAGGCTACGCCCCCTTTCCCCACCATTCTGCAAACGCACTTCCTGGCGTGTTCTAAGTTGGAGTATTAAGTCCACTTCATTCTTGAGGGTCCCTGGGAGCCTACTAGCCCACCAGGTACCTCCAGTATGCGCCACAAAGCTTCGTTACAGAGATGTGGTCCGAGGACATGCCCCCTTTCTACACTACTCTGCAAACGCAGCTCCTGGTGCACTGCTGCTCGGAGATGAAGCCCACTTGTGTCCTGAGGTCCTCAGGACACAAGAGGTCCTCATCACCCCACCATCAGTGCGCCAAGTAGTGCGTTAGCAGAGTAGTGTAAAAAGGGGCGTGGTCTTGGACCACCTCTCTGCAACGCAGCTCTGTGGCATATACTGAAGGACCTGGTGGGCTACTTGGCCCGGTATTCAAGGGGAATTATTTCCACAGTTACAACGCACCAGGCGGCGCGTTTGCAGAGTGCTACAGGGAGGTGGCGGGGCCTCCGGCGAAATGCCTGCTTTTTAAAAACTTTTTGTTTTTAGGAAGGGGGCTGTGTGGCCCCCCTTCTTTTATAATATTTAGGACCCTGGGGCCCACATCCCCCCAGGGTCTGACCCATTTTGTTTGAGAAACAAAACAGGAAGGGCCCCCCTCCCGAGGATAATTTCGGCCATGGGGACCCCATCCTCCTGGGCCTGGCCACATATTCACATTTTTTTTTAAGATTAATGAGGGGGTTGCGTGGCTCCCCCTCCTGAGGCCTCTATTGACCCTGGGTCCCCCATCCCCCGGGGCTGTGCCTCTTTTTTTTTTATTTAATATTTTATTGAGGGGGGGTCACGTGGCCCCCTTCCTGGGCCACTTCTGGCCCCGGGGAGCCCATTCCACGGGGCCTGGCCTCATTTTGGAGACCGTGGGGGGAGCCCGAATACCCCCACGGTCCCGCCGGCTCGCCGCCTCCTGTGGGAGCTGCCATTGCTTTTGAGCAAGGAGAGCTGCTGACATGCAGCTCCCCTTGCTCAAAGGCAAATCTGCTTTGCTTCATTGAAAGCAGAGTTTGCTATGGCAGGGCAGGAGCTGTGCTCACGCCCTGCCACAGCAAACAGCAATGTCCCGGTGGGCACCCTGGGGATGGCAGATCCCAGGGCCATCGAGCGCTCCAGGACGGGGCCCGCTCAGTCCCCCTCCCTCTATTTCAAGACCCTGGGGAGGTGGTGGTCCCCGGGGCCCATGGGTCTGTAACAGACCTCTGTATTTAAATATTGAATGCCCCGAGGAGGTGGTGGTCCCCTGGGGCAGTGTGGGGAGGGGTAGGATCCCCCCATACAGTTATTTTTTTATTTGAGCAGCCCTGAGGAGGTGGCGGTCCCTGGGGCTTGGGGGGGGCAGCCAGTCCCCCCTCATTTTAAATATTGAATGCCCGGGGAGGTGCCCGAGGCAGAATGAGGGGGGTTGGGACCTCCCATGCATTTTCAACAAAGCCTCAGGGATGTGGTGGTCCCTGGGGCTGCCGGGGGGGCCTCGTGCCCCCGCAATTAATTTCATAAGCCCTGGGGAGGTGGCGGTCCCCAGGGCTGCAGGGGCCCCCGTAGGCGCCCACTCCATAAATAAATTGCCCCCGGGACTTGGCCCACCCGGGGCTTTGAAAACAAAGCCCAGAAGACCACGCTTTGTTTTTTTACATTTTCGGATGGATTCGCGCACCCGACGCGACCTCACCACACCCCTGTGAGACCCCCTGCGCAGGCCTGGGGGAGTCAGGGTGTTTTTACCCTCCCCCCTTGTTTTGTGTTTTTATCTTTCTCTTACCTTTTTCTTTCTCCCTCGGTCCGAGGCACAAGATGGCTGTCAACACTTCCTGGTTTGAAGTGTTGCCAGCCAATCAGAGGCAAGCTCGTGCTCAGGAGGAGATGAGTGGTTAGGCTCTGCTCAAATGTCAAAAAACTTTTCTTATTTTTTAATTTCTCAGTGCCTACTGAATGGATTTACACCATTTTAAAAAAAGGCGCTTTCTGAACCAAGCTCTACCTTTTTGCAAAATTTGGTGTAATTCCGTTCAGCAGTTCGGGCTGTAGCCTTGGCTAAAGATTCCTATGGAAATTAACATGGAGAAAACGCATTTTGGGACTCCCTTTTTTCTCTGGCTGCACTTGATGAATCACCCCGAAACTTTCAAGAAAGGAGCTGACCTAAGTGAACCTTTTTTGGGAAAATTTTGCGAGGATTTGTCAAACAGCGCCAAAAACTATATTTTTGTATTTTCAATATTTTTGTACTTACCATTATGAGTACAGGAAAATTATATTTTTTTAAATTATACTTTTGATACACTTTTTTTGTACCATGATATTGTTGTTTTCGATATTCTGTCTGCGATCCCCCAAAAATGCTACATTTTTGCTTTCCTAACAGATGAATTAGCATGGTAATTTACGGGCATCTACATTTTGTTGTGTGTTACATAAATGATATGCTACAGCCTTTTGTTTCATACTCCCTGTACTCTAGCAAGTATGTCACATAATTTACTTCACGTTTCCTTTTTTGACTGCAAAATAAGAGAGATTTGTAAACACCAATCCCCATTTTATAAAAATAAGCACAATTTACAAGATATAGCCTGACCTCTGTTTTTGAAGCCAGAAAATTTGGCAGGATAAATATAGAATTTAAAGGCATCTTTATCGATTTAACTTTCGCGACGTACCAAAAATCAGCTCCCGGACCACCAGTAGGTCGCAGCCCACAGTATGGGAAATACTGAAATAGACTGTAAAAATGCAGTCCACCTCTTCTTCAGCAATAACGTGGTGTGATGGTTTTCAGGGGCTACTTTTTCAATTATCTATCTACATCATTTGCCATCTCTCATCCCCAACCAGGAGCTTCATGCAAACACATACGCAGACCAACTCATATATTGGGAAATAGTCTACCCAATGAATATGAAGTGATCAATGGTTGTTGTTCAGAATTCAAGAGAGGATTGAGGCCAGTTAATTGAAGGACAATGGCAAAAACACTGAAGTGGTCTTGTTCAGCATCAATGAGCTCAGGCTTTCATCCTACCTCCACTTCTCATAGACTTTATTCATTAATCCCTTCACTCACCTCAGCAGCAATGTTAAGACCCTTACAATTATTGGTGAGAAAATTACATTTGCACAACAAAATACTTCTTAAAGGTGTTTGCTTTCAGCTCTTCAGAAAGATGAATGCAATTCAACTAAACGCTAGGGCTATTATGTATCTGGACCTATTCAAAAAAAGAACCCAGCATGCCATCACCCGTCCTGATAGAGGGCTCAATTGGAGACAGTCTTCTCTGATGTCATGGGGAATCTCCAAAGGACAGCAGCGAATTTGAGAATCTCTTTTAAGGTCCTCTGCCCACAATTTGGCTCATTGTGAGTCAAGCACCTAGGTCTCTGACCATCAGATATGCAGGTTTGCATTTTCTGTCCATCCTGCATTTACATCTTTTGGCTAAAGGTGGCCATTGGTTTGCCATCAGATGCCTTCAATGATGGAATTAATTTGGAAATGTGGAATGTCTTTCATGTCAGTCTTCACACCAGCAGCAGATTCTAATATTAGAATCTGCTCAGATCCAACCTTTTTCCTAATTAGAGTCTCTCTGATATTCCTCCTTCCACTGCTGCCTTGATTCCGGTGTCGGCTGTTGGACTTCAGTTCATGTTGTACTATATAACTATAGTCATGTAAAGTAAGACAACATTACCCCCAAATATATGTTCAGCAAAGCACACTAATACAGATTCATGGTTGTCACTTAGTGAAATTTTAAGATTCCTATATTTTGTTTGAATGCAAGTATATATATTTTCACAAATTTGTAGCTAGTTTGGTCCCTGTGAACTGGGCACCATATTTTGACTTGTCCATTTCCCAGTTATCTCAGTATTTCTTCTAATACCATAGATATTTATTTATTTTTAATTCCGCAAGAGATTTCTGTGGGTTGGCTGTATTTTTAAATAGCTTTTGAACTCTTTCATTGTGTTTTTTAATTTGTATTTTATTGAATAAGTTTACTTGACTTTCTGATACAGACTACTAGGGCAGTCACTAATACACTATTCAATTTAATAGGGGGTCATTTGGAAGTTCTAGTTACAGAAGGTTTAGCAGAATGAGGTATGCCTGTTGACACAATCAAAATCGGCAGGTGTGCACGTGCAGTGCTTCATTTGTAAAAAAATATGTGTGCCAGGGCCCTCATCAAGAGCCCTCTGCAACCTGCACTACCTATTGCCTCTGTCTTCTCTGCCAATGTCATCATAACTAGTAAGCATCACAATCCTATAAGTGGGACAATTCAGATTATTCCAGGGTCCCAAAGCTATAGGAATGGCATGGGTGGCAGGTATTAGCCACTTGTTATCTATATTGTATTAATAAACAACTGTTGTTGTGCTACTTTGTAAATTAGACAGACAGCCCCACCATGTGGTAGACTGTCATAAGCACTGGTGTTTGACAATTAAATGCTGGTGCTAAGCAACGGACACCACTGGCTCAAATTAAGCACCGTACTTGCCCATTATGTATTCAATGAAAATAGTTTTCTCAATATTCCATTGCACCCCACAAAGGAGTGACAAAGAAGGGGTCGCAGGTCAATAAATGACAATTTGGAAGGTACAATATTGGCAAGGTCTTCAACATCCATTTGGCAAACGTCAGCCCAGTGCCGATGGTTGCAGGTGGGGTCCACCTGCATTATTTTTGTGGATCAGCAATTAGTTTTTCCTCATCAGAGACCTTGACCCAGAACAAGAGAGAGAACACATACAATGGGAGATGGATGGAGAGAAAGAAGATACATCTTCACAAATGGAAAGAGCAGGAACCTACAAGAGAGATTTAAAGGGTCAGAGAGTGTCTGGTGGTGGATTAAAAAAGGCATGAGGTAGAATCCTCCCCACTAGGCTTGGAAAGTGGAGGATACAACTAAACGTGTAAAGGGGTATACCAAGAAAAATGCCCCAGTCCTCACTATGTCCTAGACATGGATATTTGTACCTTGACTTGAATAAATAAAATTGGAATTGTCCACCTTAGAAATGGACAATTGTAATGTTTTAAAAATGCTCAAACAAAATTTGTTGGCCCTCATTCAGTTGCTCATATAAATGATTATCGCAACATTGCGTAAGATTCCTCTGCTTGTTGTTCTGTGAACCCTCAAAAGGGGGAGTGGACTCGGACCAGAATGCCGAAATGCTTAGGGTGCAGGCTTCTTCCTCCAGCACTCCGCCTTCTGCTCACTCTGTGTGATGTGACATGAACCGAAATTCCAAGGCTATGTATGTACTGTATGCCTGGCATCATCAGCTTGGCAGGGAACATTTAATACCCCCAATTATACTTACACCGGAAAGAACTTTAAAATGCAAAGGATTTTTAAACATATAAATACTTTATTCTTCAGTACAACATATAAATATATATATTTATATATATTTTTTTATCAAAAACCACTAATTAAATACACATATTTAACATATTCTTAAATAACTGCAATCCCTTGTATTAGCCTAGACTGTAAGATGGATGGTGAAGGGTTTTAATGGAAGTGGCCACATTTAATAAGCATGAGCTCTACCAATAGAGGGGTTGAACTCTAGTAGCTTGAAAGGTGACATGGATTCTCGTTTATTGTAGTTAGCGAAATCGTTGCCATTTCCATTATTTATTGTTTTATATGGAGACCACGCCACCTCGAGGTAGTGGCATGCCATAGCATAGACCGGCTTAAGTGTAAAAAGAAGGAGCAACCTGGGGCTTAGGGAATTTGTGTGTTATTGTGATACAGATGACAGACTCATACTTTTATCAGAATACTTCAGAACCCTTAGTGTGCCCTGCAGGAAGCCACAAGCTGGCTAGTGTAAAATGTAATATTGCAAATAAAAGCTGGGTCTTATCAATTAAACCAAAAGACCATGTGGCCTATTGTAATATTATCTCAAACTTCAGAGGAGCGCCTAGTGGTAAACCTGGGGCACACAGTTGCTATTAATTGTCCAAGAGGAGCGCCTAGTGGTAAACCTGGGGCACACAGTTGCTATTAATTGTCCAAAAGAATGTGAAATGGCAGGGTGAACAGTGATACAGTGGTATTTCTTCTTTTATCTTCATGTAGAATCCTCTCGCTGCAAGCTCGTGTGTTTTTTTTATTTTTCTGTACAGCTCAGCCAGCTGTTGCTTTTCAATATTCTGGTAACTCTCTTGGTTTTCAAGCTGAACTCATGTTGCACTGATCCACTGAAGAAATACAGGAATCCTAGAAATATGAGAAACAGGAGTTAGTTGCTATTTATATTGCTAACATGTTTGTTTTGTGTTACAAGGCTGTACTGAGGTGCATGCACATAGTCAAGTCAAGTTTAAATTTGTATAGCGCACTACTCACCCAGAGGGTCTCAAGGCGCTTGAGGGAGGGGGGGAGCTTTACTTATCAAATATCCAAGTTTTTAGTTGTTTTCTGAAGGAGAGGTGGTTCTGTGGGAGGCGGAGGTGGGTGGGGAGGGAATTCCAGGTCTTGCCGCTAAGTAGGAGAAGGATCTTCCTCCCATGGTGGATCTTTGGATGCGTGGAATTGCGGTGAGGGCTTGATTGGACGATCGAAGTTGGCGGGTGGGGGTGTAGAAGGACATTCGCGTGTTGAGGTATTCGGGTCCTAGGTCGTAGAGGGCTTTGTGTGCATGGGTGAGGAGGCGGAACGTTATTCTCTTGTTGACGGGGAGCCAGTGGAGGTCTTTCAGGTGACCAGAAATGTGAGCTTGGCGGGGGATGTCTAGGATGAGTCTGGCTGAGGCGTTTTGGATGCGTTGAATTTTTTCTGTAGTTTGGCTGTGGTTCCGACATAAAGGGTGTTTCCGTAGTCTAGTCGGCTTTCATTATTGACTAAGGGCTAGATTTAGGGGCTAACTTAGATTTTGGAGGACAGGGTAGATCCACAAATGCAACAGAGTACCCTGTCTGTCAAACCCTCAGTTTGTCTGCCTCCTTTAGGGGCATATGTACATGCCCCTATGGCCACCACAACTTCACCGATAGTGATGTTGTGGTGGCGATAGGGGCTGCGCCTTATGTGCAAGGCAGCTTTATGCCACTTAACGTGGCTTAACGCTGCCTTGTACGTAAGGCCCCCTTTCATGCTATGGTTAGCACGAAAGGGGTGGGCAGTGGGTATTGCCGTGGGCGTTCCACCGCAACCCCCATTCATTTTACGCTGCCCCCTATGTACAAGTGTGGCATATATAGGAGGCAGTGCCAAAATTAAGACCAGGTAAAAACTGGTCTTTAGATTGCGAAATGAGGAGAAATTCATTATTTCTCCTTGGTTTTGCTTTTTCCATGTTTGCTGCCTGGTACAGCACACATGGAAAAAGCAAAAGGTCATTGTTTGTTTATGTACAGGAAGGTGTCCTTTCCTGTACATAAACAAACTTTTTTTTTAATTCCATTTTGTCACTTGCATTTGTGCTGCATGAAGCAGCACGCATGAAAGTGAAAGAATGGCATTTCTAGGATTGTTTATGTGCAGGAAGGGACACCTTCCTACACATAAACAATCTTCCCCTGCATGCAGACACCCACACCTTTGCACTCTGGTGCAAGGGTGCCTGCGTTGGTGCTAAACTGCTAAACCTAGCGCCATCGCAGGGGGGAACGCAGGGCTGCACCACATTCTTGTAAATATGGTGCAGCCTTGCATTTCAGAAGTGGAGGAGAGAGGCATTAAGCCAGGAATGCTAGCACCTCTCTCCTCCACTTCCTAGTACATATCCCCCTTAGAGTAGGGCTCATCATCAACTTCCCACCGCCAGACCCCATTGGCTCCATCGATGGAAAGCTTTCTCCAATGGCCCTTTGAAGTAGGGCATTGAAGTATGGGCTGTCTAAGGAAGGGCATTACACCACCAGTTGGTGACAGGTCAGAGATTTCGGACATTGCAGTGGCGCATAATGTCAGTATATATGTGTGGTCAAAGGATGGGCTTTTTTTTGTTTTGTAAGATTCACTATTACCAAAGGTGTAAACTCAATGCATTTTCCACATACAACAAAGTTAACAGTGACTCGACTCCCTGGCTGCAACAATTTGGATATAATGCTTCGTAGCACGCAACTACGGTTTTTGGCATATTCAAATAAATGTCTTAGGACCAGCTAGCCTCATTGAGATGCTTTCAGAGCTGTGATGCCCACCACATAGGAAGGTTGAGTAAGTAAGGGAAGAACTAGACAAAGCCTTCCGAAAAGAATATTGTCTTTGTTGATGTTCAGGTGTCTTATTTCTGAAACGCCAGAAATGCAGGACAAGAAAGCGGAAGTTTAAAAGCCAAGGGTCGAGAGAAGCGATGGGTGAGTCCAGATGATCTGACGAAATTGATCGTGTATGAAAGGACCGCTCAGTGGAACCATTGCAGCATGGGTCCCTGGGAGATCGATAATCCATCAGGTGGCAGTCACGTGGCACACACTATAGCACTAGATGAACACATTCCAGAGTCATCGTATGCATAGTGATGCTATTATAAGTAATGCATAAAAAATTGTCAAATACATGCAGCTTTTCTGAAGATCTTACCGTCGCTTTGGAAAACAGCATCGATCTTATGGCCAATTCCTGGAAAGTCCTCTTCTACCCGTCTCGGGAAACCTTTGTCCATTTTCTGATTCTTTTCATCAAACCTAAAGACAGAGGAGGATAACAAGCATTGTCAGAATCATTTTACTTCATTTGCAACATGATGGCCGACTACTTTGAAGAGTTCATGCTCAGACATATATCAGGGCGAACAGTATGTGAGAGAAGAGAGAGGACGAGGAACCGAGAGGGAGAGGAAAGGTTTAGTTGACATCTGATGTTTCTTCTCATGAAACTCTTTAAAGTGCTCCCCCGCATTGATAATCTGTATTTGTTGTTAATTTTTTATCAACATAGCATTTTTTTAAAAATAGCCAGTATTACAGCTTTCAAGTCATAACATAGATTTGGTTTGGACTCTTGTGGGCAGGTGATGAGATCCCATTAGCTTCACCCTATCCCCTTTCGTCCCTTTTACCTCCAGTATTGCTCTCCAACGAAAAAGTATGTTTTTCTTGTGCCTTCATCATAGGAAGCAGCGTCAATCTGCGTCAC
Organism: Lissotriton vulgaris; assembly: GCF_964263255.1. Taxonomy (NCBI): domain Eukaryota; kingdom Metazoa; phylum Chordata; class Amphibia; order Caudata; family Salamandridae; genus Lissotriton; species Lissotriton vulgaris. The sequence continues at coordinate 1,329,763,067 of NC_141696.1, read as the reverse complement.
GTTTCTTGGGAATCCAAGTTTGTAGATGTTCTTGGGGTACCCTTCAAGAATTTCATATGCACTAAGAGCCCAGTATTTAGAGCCTGCAAAAAATAATGAGTTTCTTCATTGCTGTGTTTTTTTAGGCGCTGCATTTCGCAAGCAAGCTACTGAACAACAGCAGGAGGTGGAGGTTGGGGGAAAAGAGAAGGTAAAAAAGAGAAAAACAACCAGTGCTTGATTTTTAAAAGAATAAGTGCCAGTTCCCTCTTTAGTAGGCTGTTGCAGTTTGCAACATCCATTGCCCAGCCAATGACAGTACAACACAATCAACAAACATCACACTCTTACAAGTGGGACAATACAGACTATTAAAGGCCCACAAAGCTACAGGAATGGCTTGGGTGGCAGGTTTAGTCGTTTTTAATGTATTCATTAATAAACAACTGTTACAGTGCTCATCCCAAAATTAGACAAACAGTGCCACCAGGTGGCACTGTATGTCATGTGTGCAGATATTGACAATTAAGTTCCGGTGCCGAGCACTGGAAAACACCTGCTCAAATTAAGTACTGAAAGCCTGGAAGTGTGAATAATCAGTTCTTACTCGTATCAGGTTCAGCACTGTGCCAGAACAGTATCGCTAGGGCCTCATTTGAATGAGTTCCCCGGCTAAATCCACTATGTGCAGTCTCAACTAAATGTGTTCCCCAGTCAATTCCACTATATGCAGCATTTTCTTTTATTTACCGTACATAACGGAATTAACAATTTTGTGGCAAACACAACACATCCTCAGTACTTCCAATGTAAATTTTGCATGCAAAGTTAGAAATGATTTTAGGAAAGAAAACATTTCACCAATGTTAAGCCTTCCTGTAGAAGGCACACATATTTGGTTCAAGCCACCAACTACTTTTTTATCAGATAGGGTTTTGGGTCAAAATCCATGGATCATTGCATGGGAATACCCATGTACCACTCCGATGCAATGTCGACTTGGGGCAAAGTGACGCAAATTACTACTTTCCTTTACTTTAGGGCCTCTTTTGAGTGCAAATCAAGTTTTGCGTTGAGAAGTAATTCCCTTTTAAAGGCCTTGAGATGGTTTCCATCACTTTTTGTGACATTTAACTGTCGCAAAGCTGTGAAAAATGTGGTCCCCCTGAATTACTCATAAGTAATTTAAGGACTTTTTTAAAATGTAAATCACACTCTCACAAATCTAAAACCTTTTGCAAGGCCACAAATGTTGAATTTCCTCTTTAAATGAACAATATGGAAATCACTTTTGGATCATCAGCATATTTTCTATGCTCAATTAGATTTTAAATGCTGTAACAATTTGCTCCACGTCAACATTGTTTTTATCAATGCATTACTTTGTTCGCAGTAACCTGAAAAATAGGTCTATAAATCACCTTTGAAAATGCGAACTTGATCAGCATCAGTATTTTCATAGGCAGCATCAATCTCTGATGGTAAAGAAGGCCAAAACATTTTGATCACACGCAGTTCAGTGTCTGAGGTTTGGGGAAGATTGCGCCAACAGAACCTGTAGAATAGAATGCAATAGTTTCACATTTTGATACACATACTACTAAACTAGATGTAGATTTATAATCGTGTTGACAAATGACCACACATTACCATCATTTGGTTAGGAAAGTGACAGATTGGTTAAAATACTCTAGTTATAGGGATTCCTTAGTTACCTAATCAGGAGCATAAATGTATTGCTTTTAATTTGAGCTTCTTCAAAGGATTGCATGATGCTTCCATCATCTGTCAAACTAGCTGATACATTTCATAGCTCCATATGATGTGTCAGGGAGATGTTAGATGAAAAGATTGAACTTTAAATATCAAAATCACATTACAAAGCGTCAAACACAACAAGAACCAACATGGGAATTTAAAAAGTGCATGGCTTTGTTAGTTGATTAAGAAAAGCTTATACCACTTAATGTTTATGTTTGATCAGGATTAACAGACTAAGGGGCTGAATACGATGGCGGACTAGATCCGCCCACCATCCTAGCAGTATTTGGGACCGGCCGCAAGACATGCAGCAATCCCACCACTGCGATTAGGATGCACCCGCCATACTGGCGGACGCATCCAGGACTTTTAACATTGCGGGCGGTGCTGCTGGCTGCAGCACCGTACGCAATGTTAAAAGTGCTTGCACTGCATTTCCCTGCACTACGTGGCAGGCACCACGCGGTGTACCATGCGTACCCCCAGTTTAGCGATACCCCCACGAACAACAGGGGCCCGCAACGGTCCCCCAACCCAATCCCCACCAGCCTTTCTATGGCGATGCCGCCATGGACAGGCCTTTCCTATGCCCACATCCTAATTTGGTGGATGGTGCCTGCTAGGCACCGCCACCATTTTAGGGGCCCTGCACCATCCGCCAGGCAATCAGTGCGATTGCCTTTGGTGGTGAAGCGGCGGACGGACTTTGCGTCTGCCGCGGTACCCACCGCCGTCCTAATTTGGTGGTGGGTAATACGCTTGGTGATTGCGAAAGGACTGCCACCGCCGGCCCAGAGGTGGCGGTCCTTCCGCCACCATAATGACCCCCTAAGTGTGCATACCATTGAAAGATAACAAAGGGTTGCACTGGAAGGCAAAGATAAGGAATAGAGTAGAAGGAAGTGGGAAGATATGGAGAGTCTGTCCATTTTTTCATGACTGTTGTACATCTAGTTAGAGATTAGGAAGCAAAATTCAACTACGCCTAGAAATTCTTGATTTGGATTAAAGCACATATTTACTCTTCTTAATACCTTCTATCCTCAAGCAAATATTGATTATGGCAGTCTATTATGAATTCATTATTGTCTAAATTCTGGCCAGAAAAGTTGGTACAGCTAGGAAAAGTGTGAAAAATGTCATCAGTCTCCTACAAAATGGCAGTGGCCTTTTACTATAGTTATCAGGTCAGGGGTCAGGGGTTTTTCTAGAACTTCCTGTAGCGTGCTTGCTCAAGTGTTATGGAACAGATCCGTATTTCATGCAAATAATGCTTACCTGTCTTTAAAAAAAATTATTTCTCCTCTGAGAGTGGTGATAGCATCAAAAAACAAATTGGGATCACAAGCTGATGGAGTGGTAGGCCCTGTAGGTTGAACAGGATTCTTCGATAACCCTAGGAGAAAAAATGAAATCATGTTTTCATCCAATTAGTATTAACACATTCTCAGGAATTTTGAACCACATGTATATGGCATTTGCCAAATGGATGAAAATAACTGACTCAGACTCAAAACATACAAGACAGAAGTACTACTCTTTGGAAGCACCACCTCGTTGTGTGACCTGCCAACCTGGGACACCCTCCCACCCCATAGATCAGGCCCAGAAACTCAGAATCATCCTGGACTGTAGACTCATCATGAAGATCCAGATGAATGCTGATTTCTCCACCTGTTTCCGCACCCTCTGCATGCTCCGTAAGATCTTCAAATGGCTCGCTGTATCCACAAGACATATATCACCCAAGCCTTCGACACCAGTTGCCTGAACTATAGCAATACTCTCTATGATGGAACCACATCATGAGACTTCAGACTCATCCTAGACCTCCCCAGAAGGACTCAGATAACCCCCCATTGAAGGAACTCGACTAGCTCCCCATACTCAAGAGATGCCAATTCAAGATTCTGACGCATGCCTACAAAGCCTTGCACAACCAAGAACCAACATACATTAACACTGCCTGAACTTCCACTGACCCTCCAGACACCTGCACTCCACCTCTTTCTCCCTTGCCTATACACCCTGCATTCGCCGCAGCAAATGTGGAGGTTGCTCCTTCTCCTACCTCACAGAGACATCTTGAAACAGCTTCCACAACCACCTGAGGACATCTCCCTCCCTTCAGGAGTTCAGAAAGGGACGCAGAGGCTGGCTATTCAACTGAGCCCCGAGTATCATGAACCAAGAACCTGGATACCCTCTGGGTGATTAGCACACTTTACAAATCCAGGCGATTGATTGGTTGATTGACATTTGATGTCACTTACATATGACATCCAATAACGCCAAGAGTAATATTATTAGTGGAAGGCTATGATAGCATTAAGCATTGTAAAATTCAGGAATTCCTGATATAAGTAATGGCTTATTTATTGTATTTTATGTTATGTTGCTTTATGCTTTGTTATTCTTATATGATGCTGTATTGGCCATTTGTGCAGCCTGGTAATGTCGACTGTATCAATTTGTCAGCCTACTTGTTGGAGATTTCCCTTTAGAGGCAATCCCTGACAAATTAAGACAGAGGTTTGTGTACTTCAATGCTGTAGATTTCATTGTGGGGAACCTTGAGTATATGTCTCCGTAGCTTGGTGCTGTTGACTGTGTATATTGGAACTCTCTACTCACTCAGGCTTTGGCTTGCCAGACTCATTTAGTCGCTTGTCATTTTATAAACTTTAGATTCACAATTGTTGCGTACCATAAAGGGACTGAATTCCATTAATGTCATCCTGAGATAGCTGAAACTCCTTGGTGTTAACATTGACGACAAACGGAAACATCAAAGCGCCGGGGTCTTTGGAGTGAGCGAGACCCAGTGCATGGCCAATTTCATGAGCTGCGATGAGAAACAAGTTGGTTCCTGGAGAAAAAAGAAATATGAAATGTATTTAAGGTGGGACTGTCCCAGATCCAAACATGACTATGCACCACATGTTTGATGGCCCTGCATCCCTTTGATGAATACACCTTTATTGGAGACACTTTCTACACAAAGAGGTATATTTATAAGCCCCTATCGCCACCAGATGGCCGGTGGCATAACGATATTTATAAGGTGGCGCTAAGTCACTTGGGGGCATATTATCAAGAAAAGTGTTAAAATTATCGCCGCTTTAGCGGCAGGAAACTGCCGCTAAAGCGGCGATAATGGGCTTGATAATATGCCCTTGAGAATTCCAATAGAAGCCCATGTTGACACCAGAACAATGGCTTCTATGGGAATTCACAAGGGCGTATTATCAAGCCTGTTATCACCGCTTTAGTGTCAGTTTCCTGCCGCTAAAGAGGTGATAATTTTAATGCCATTTCTTGATAATAAGCCCCTTAGCATGGCTTAACTCCACCTTGTAAATATGCTCAAAAGGCTTTACATAATTTATACGGACAATTCATATAGATTTTTGGCGTACTTTCAGAAGCAGGCAAACAATGTTAGTGTTGCTCATTCCAAGTCAATCATAAAGACTCTTGGTCGATGGTGTTCTCCTCCATCTTAGCCATGACCATTTGGTTATCAATTCTTTTGGGAAGGGATTGTACCACACCTGGTAAATGGGCATGTTCCACTGCCCTGAGAGATCGATTGCATGAATCTGGTATGATTTTTGGCCCTGATAAATACAGTAGCAAATATTGGTAGCAATTTCCATGTGCAGCAATGTTAAAACATAAATCAAACTAAACCAATTGTCAGCCACGGCCCATGGAGGGAGTTTCGGTGGGGCGGGGGAGGGGCAGGGTGGTGGGGTGCTAAAAACTGGCGTATGGATAATTGAAGGCAAGTAAACAATTTAATTAGTAAAATGAATTTCATAGCGCGCCCTGCGTCGCAAAATGTGATGCAGGGTGCGCTACGAAATTCGTTTTATTTATTTATAATTGGCCGTGGCTGCCAATTGTCACCCCTTAGCAGTTGTAATATCCTGACTGAGATACAGGAATAGCCTATATTCAGATCTTGTTTGCTGAGCTCAAACACAAATTTAAAACTGGGGGAAACCTGGCAGCATTTCTAGTCGTAGGACTGAGGAAGCATATGTCTCTAGTTGTTGCCGACCCCCAGTTGCAAGTCAGAGCCAGAATGCACTGTGCTCCCCATCACCAAAAATATAAACTTTCATCCTCTTTGCTGTAAAGTGCTTGCATTCAACAGTAACAAACTATAAACTAGCATTCCAGGCCCACGACAAACCAGCAACCCCTTCAACACAAGCTATCTCTGTGGCACCAGGCAGTCAAGAACTTCAACAGCGCCAACGCATTAAAACATTGACCATTTAAGAAAAACATCTTTTCTCTGTTCCTCTAATCATATTCATGTTTTTTCTTTTAATTTCATACAATTACACATGTGCATAGTGGTCGTTAATAAATCTACCTACCTGCAGATGTATTTGCTTGTCCAACTATGTCCTACTAAGTGTCTATAAACAGCACTCGAACGTTTGTAATTCTATTTGTGCGCATTATAAATTAATATATTAAGGATTTCAGAATTTGCCTTTTTTGTATTTTGTTGAGCTGTTATGCTTTGTTATGAGTGGCATACTGTCTGTTAATCAGCATCAAAAAGGGTCACAGTATGATTAGTTATGTGTTCTTATGAGTTGCACAATGTCTGTTAATCAGCATCAAAAAGGGTCACAGTATGATTAGTTATGTGTTCTTATGAGTTGGACAATGTCTGTTAATCAGCATCAAAAAGGGTCACAGTATGATTAGTTATGTGTTCTTATGAGTTGCATAATGTCTGTTAATCAGCATCAAAAAGGGTCACAGTATGATTAGTTACATCTCATACTATAAATCCCACCCAGACGAGTCTAAAGAGAGTCTAAAGACGAGCGCCCTGATATTGTTAGACCTTTCAGCGGCGTTCAAAACCGTCAGCCATGCTTTGCTGCTGGAAAGACTGAGCGACTTTGGCATCAAAGGCCGGGCCTTCAGATGGTTGCAGTCCTTTTTGTCAGGAAGGACCCAAAGAATACAACTTGGGGAAGAAACCTCTGAAGTGGGGAAATTAGAATGTGGGGTGCCCCAGGGCTGGGCCCTGTCCCCACTTCTATTTAACCTATACCTGCAGCCGCTGATTGCTTCTTTGGTGCGCATGGGCTGCACAGTATTTAACTATGCGGACGACACGCAGCTGTTGCTGAGTGTCGACAACACTAGGGCCGCTCAACTCCACACTCAGAACATCTTGAGATACACGGTCCAATGGATGACAGGAAACCTCCTAAAAATCAATCCAGATAAGACTGAGGTACTGGTGATTCCATCCGCCACCTCTCCATGGTGTGACCATTACTGGCCCGCAGAGTTAGGCCCGGCTCCAAAACCCAGCCTGAATGTGAAGAGTCTGGGGATTAAATTAGACTGCGACCTATCAATGGGTAACCAGATCTCTTCAGTGGTGGGTAGTTGTACCAATATTATTCGACAGCTACGGAAACTAGTACCCGTCATCTCCCAATCCATGTTACGCTCCATTGTCGCAGCCACCGTGCTTTCAAGGATTGACTATGGAAATGCTCTCTACCTTGGTCTGCCAAAAATCCTGACAAACAGGCTACAGGTTGTGATGAACGATGCTGCTCGCCTCATTTTTAGACTGCCAAGACGAACTAAAGCATCTCCCCTGTTACAGAGCCTTCACTGGCTCCCTATTAAGGAGCGAGTGGAATTCAAAAGCTTATGTATAGCCCACAAAGCCATCTATGGCATGGCGCCTGCATACATTAAAGACCGTGTGGCGGTGTACAGCCCAATGAGAACCCTCAGATCCTCAGACTCTCAATTGTTGGTCTGCCCTCGGTATAAACTTGTCACCAAGGGCGGAAGAGCCTTCTCGGTGTTGGTTCCTCAACTATGGAACACACTACCTGAGCCGCTGCGCAGGGAAGAGAACCTCCTACGCTTTAGAAAGGGGTCAAAAACGCTGCTATTTAGGAGGTCCTTGTGTGCCAACTAGGATATTGGTTGCCTATCTGTGCTGCTAAAGTTGTTGTTTGTACCATCGATTTCCTAGCGCTTAGAGGCCTGTAGGTGATTAGGCGCGTTACAAATCAAAAATAACAATAACAACAATAAACTGGGCAGGTCCAAATATATGTTTAGCAGTGGCATACTTTCCCTAAGGGCTAGGTTCAAGGCTCCCAGAGGGTGGGCCAGGACTGCCATTTATGCTGGACTTCAACTCAAAGGGTATTTATCAAAAACTAAAATTATTAAAAACCTCAAAAGCAGTAGCAGGAGCAGGCCTGGGCCACACTTGCCCTCTAAGAGAGTCTGGCTACATCAATGTTCTTTGTATGTGTTTGAATGTAACAAGCTTTTAAGGGCCACGTGTATAAATGCTTTCTGAGGTCGCAAACGGGCCGATACACAGAATTGGCCCATTTGCAAAAGCAAAAAAGGGTATACACATTTATGAAACCCAAATTGTGATTCGATAATCTGCTACCGAATCTCAGTTTGGGTTTGCAATTCAGTATTAGTAAGTGGTGTGTTTAGCGTGTCCCTTGCTAATAACCAAATCGCATTGGTATGTATGAATGTTTTGCGACCGAAATGCGGTCGCAAAACATTTGCATTTTGCCACCTACTTCAAGTAGGTGGTAACCCATTTGAAAATTTGAAGGGGTCCCCTTTCCCTTTGAGAGTTTTTGTTAAAGCATTGTTAAGAGCAGCCTGTGGTCCCACAGACCACTGCCTGCTCTTAAACAAGCACTGGCGTTGCCAATAGGTTTCGCATTTGGAAAGTTGGAGCTATTGGTTTTGTACATGACATTTTATATTTATATATTGTTATTGACAATGCCAATAACGATATATAAATATAAAATGTCATTTACAAAACCAATAGCTCCAACTTTCCAAATGCGAAACCTATTGGCAACGCCAGTGCTTGTTTTTTAAGGCACAGTAGCTAAGAATACGTGGATACAACCAAGAAGTTTCTAACTTTTCTTTAATTACCTAATGAGTGCGAAAAATGCACATGTTGTTATAAACATCTTATTACTTAACAATGTAGAGGTAGAAAAATCAACGCAGAAGAAAGAAAAGGCAGGTTTTGCTTTCTAATCCTATAAACAGCAGCTATAATTATGTTGTGACCTGCCCTGCCTTCGCCCTAGGCTGCTGGCTCCAGTAGCAGGGATAGGACGTCAGAATACAACTATAGACATATTGTTATATATATTACAGCGGAGTTCGGTCCTCTTTTCTGTATAATAGGCGACTGAGTGAGTCACAGGTCACATATAAAGAAATTAGAAAATGGGTTTTCCCCATGGGTTGTAGAACCCCGTGTATTAATGGAATAGCAATTGCAACATGTTCTGGACACAAAGTCACGACGTGCAGAGGACAGATTTACGCTGGATAAATAAGAGAGCAAAGGTGCATCTGAACCGGCGCCTCCAACCCAGCCCTGTAGTATCTCCAATCCTATTCGCGTACATGCCACCATTTGGGAACAGACGAGACGGATGTATGAAAAAATTCAGAGAATTTGTTTCCCCACAACCTTATAGATCTATGAACAACACTGTAAGCGGGAAAAAGCTACAAGAAGAAAACGTTCATTCACAACACACAGACATACCGAAAGATTTTAATGAGGCAGAACCTCGCAGACTTTTTTGCAGATATGAAGACGTAACCTGAACATACCTCAGTATTAACAATTTTCTGCCATCAGACAGACCCCTGGTGCAAGTCATACGCTAACATGTGGCGGTGACCTGGCATTCAATGTGAACGCCCTGTTGAATGCAGCCGCATCAGCGCTGAGCAACTTGTCTACTTCCCTTTTCACTGAGAGGACACGAGGCTACACACGTCATCTGCATACCCATGCTCGCTACGCTGTAAACAAAGAAAATCGACAAGCCACTAGACTGCGCATTTGAAACACATTTTTTGCACTGACCACCATGGCTGCGTGTTAATCCTTCCCTGGTTTTAGGGGAGGTAGGGCTCCCCCCCTCCACCAGCCAGCTGATTCTGGTGCAGTTACCTACACGTGAACATGAACCTAGGTCACTTTTCTACAGTTGTGCTAAGTTTGAGGTGGTATCACAATGCTACATGTGACTAATAGAAAGTTAACACAATATCATATTGAATATGTGCGTTTTAGATTTAAATTAGAGTTTTTTCTCGACCAGGACAGGAGCGAGACACTAGCATTAGAGAATGACAATGTATGTCAATAGAATAGAGCTCAAACAGGAGACATAAACGGCTTGTCCTCCTTTTATGCTCCCTAAACTAGCCCGCCGAGCCGGAAAGAGCTATACCTTGCAGTGCGCATGCTCGGAGAATGATTGCGGAAGCGACTGGATCACGTGAAGTGCAGGGGAGAGGGGCGGGGAGTTGCTGAGACAGCGGCTGAGTGCTGAGGAGGTGAGGGTTGCACTAGGCGGGGGAAGGGGTGTGGGGTCTGGACACTAACTAAGGGTTGCGACTCTGATCCAACTCTCATGGAAATGTGACTGGTAAAAGTACTGAGCCGCGCTCTTAAGGAAGGAACTGCATTTGAGAAAGTCCCAGTAGGTGACACGCCAGGGAGCAGGACGCACACTGTGTTAACTATATATAATCGTATTAATGCTTAGCATTGTAAAGTAACAGAACACCACCCACGCGAGTGACAGGCTTTTTTCTTTGGAAAAAGGAAAGTTGGATGGGCAGAGTAGATTTTACAATGATGAGGGGTTACTGACAGATGTTTAACCGATGGTCGTAGAGATTCCTACACGAGGGAAGGGGGGCTCGAAGGATCAGATACGTGTGCTTGTGTGGTCACGTGACCCGCTTTTGTGGTCACGTGACTCACATACACTGTGAAGAAACCGCAGTGGTTTCACTAGTCGATTGAGCCCTTGAATTTTCGCCTATTACATTCGCAAGCGAATGATAATAGGCGAAACCTAAAAATGAAAGGAAAACTTTTATTTTTTGTGAAGCAGCCGATTTTCCTTTAAGGAAAACTGCCTACTTTACAACAACAAAAATTGCTTTATTTAAAAGCAATTACAGACATGGTTATCTGCTGACCTCAGCAGGCCACCATCCCTGTGATTTTTGCGATTCCTAATGGGTCGCAAATTGCGACCTACCTCATTATTAATCATGAGGTAGGTCATTTGCGACTCACTTGGAATAGCAGAAAGTTTTCAAAACTCTTTCATACATGCTGTTTTGTGATTTCCTAATTGTGAATCGCAGGTGTCGCAATTAGTAAATCGTAAAACAGTGTCTTCTTACATCTGGCCTTAAAGGTGTTTTACTGTATGTCCTTTGGAATTGTACATGTTTCATGTGATCCTCCAGCTCGAAATCTCTCCTCCCTGAGTTGTGTGCCCAGTCTTTCCAGTTTCTTCCCCATCTTGGATGTTCTCCAGGCTTTATTCCTAATGTTCTACTTCCTCTCAGTTGAGAGAAGAAGCAGTAGTGAGGCAAGGGAACATCAGGCAACAGCATCCTATAAGCACTGAGTGAGCACTGTTTGTTAAAAGTGACGCACCGGTGGCGCAAGGGGCTTGTAAACAAACCCCAAAGAGTCTTAAGTGGAGTATCCTGTAAGGGGATCCTATTACAACTGAAAACTACGAGAAACACCAAAATATTGACTTTAAAATAAAATGCTTTACGCCAAACACGTATCCTAATATTTACAAACGGGTCATTAGATATGTACAAGAGATAGTGAAGGAGACTTGTAACCTACCATCTGTGTTTTTTGACCATGTTTCATCTTCATCAAAGTGGACGTCTCCGCCTACCCCATATCCAGGATCAAAAGCATGGGCCAAAAACTCTCCTGGCCCATCAAATGGAGAATTGTCTCCATGATCTACAGTAAAAAAAAGACATAGGTGTGTGCCAGTTACTGCATGGCCAACAATAGTAACAATCTCTTTCACTTTAATGGGCATATTTATTTCCTAGTTCCAAGGATAGGTATTGTGCAGATAGAAATGACAGTAGAAATGTGTAAAAGTCTTGTTTTCTGACCTTGTGTGCCTTTGCATTGTCTCATTACTTGCAATGAGCTAATCAAAAGTTAATATTTTTATGGAATTTTGTTGGCTATACCGTTGAAATGACTCCCTTGGTTAAATGCATTCTCCTATTCTAATAAAACATTCAGCTTTTTCAAAAGAGATCATAAATGATGTTGTGCCTCTTAAATATTGAGTAGGGAATATCATGGAACCTTAAAATCATGGACAGAATATAGAGGGGCAAAATATCGAATGGTAACTAAGCACATATGTGCTTTGACAATACATATATATAAAGATATATATATATATCAGAGGTATAATGACGTTTCCTGGTTTCCCCATACAGTTTGTTAACAAGAAGGTTTGTGTGGCTGACATTCCTCTTAAAGCAAATGGGAAGGTTCAGAGTGGGACTTTTGTAGCCAATTCAAAGGTACACTTGGCAAAAGAATTGACAAAAGGACTTACCTCCAGCCACAAAAGAGATTTCAATGTCTGAAGTGGCATCATATATCCTGGTGAACTTCAGTGGTGTCACATTGCTCCAAACTTTAAACGCTTTCTGGATTACCTGCTCCACATTAGCCTGTATCATATCTGGAGTGAAGTTTAGAATTCTGAAAATAAATGGAAGCCAGTTAGTTTCCTATAGTGAGTAGATTTGACTCAGCAGAGTCACATCTCTGAAGAACTTAAATAACTCTGCTTCTTCCTACCTGTATGTAAGGTTAGTTGTTTCCCACTTTGAATTACTTTCCGAGGTAACATAGTTTGCAATATCCGGATTTGCACACCGTGGTTTCTCCATTATCTCCACAGTGGCCGGATCCAGCCTCCCAGTCACCTCCAATCCAAAGAAGTCTTGCATTTGCTTGAGCTTTTCAGAGAACGGATTACTGCTCTTCATCCGTGTGATAGGCCTATCCACAGTTTCAAGATTGTAATAGCTTTTCAAGTATTTCTGGAAAGGAAATGGGGTACATTTAAAATCTGGATTCCATGGGCATTAGGTGAAAAGCCAATAAAAAAGATATTTGTATTCTGTGATGTGCAGTGTCTTAAAGGTTGGCTCCAAAACATCCCATTCTGGATGTCCTCTCGAAACACTCTCCATGGCCAGCCGGGCTCTCAGTTTACTATTAGAATACCAAGGTTTTACTATCGACAAGCCATAATATTGTGGCAGAAAAATCGACTACAAGAAAATCCTGAAGGGAACAACATTAAGGTATGTTTTGGGCTCATTATACTTAACTCTAGATGTGTGTGATTTGGAGATATATATCTGCTAGGTACGTAGAGTTAAGAATTGGAAATATAAATATATATATCACAATGATAACTGCAGAGCACTACACAGTCATTCCTTCAGGTTCTGTCAATGTAGTAGATACAAAACTTTATTGTCGAGACATCCAAAGTTTAGTGACAATAAGGTTTGTGTCAAAAGATGAAACAGCCGACACTTGTTTCATCTTCGGCGATTTTCTCAAGGCTTTTGATTGAAAGAATGCATGACATATATATATATACGTACATATATAGATAGATATATATCTATAGCTATAGATATGTATACCTATATATATATATATAGGTATATATATATCTCTGCCACTCCACTCCACAAGCAGGATGCAGGCGCTCTATCCTCTCGAAAAGAAACGTGGAGCACAGACCCAGGTAAGTTTAAAGTTTTGTTGGTTTATTGAGCTGTTACTCGGTCGGCCATTACGCGTTTCGGTACTGACGTACCTTGATCACATGACACAGTAAATGGTCACCTGGTTTCTTATATACCAACATTAACATTTTTTTCTTTCTTTTTTGTGATGCAATTTTAAAGTGACAGTGCTCTTATTTAAAAAAACTGTGCAAATGATGCTACAATCTTAACATATTCAGCATGTTCCGGCTCAATAGCAGACTGTAATTCACTTGTATGTACATTATTGTATTATACAGTTAAATACAAGCGTTTCTTATTTCTTGTGCAAATCCGCATATATTGATGTGCAATTGACGCAAATTATTATATCGGTATTAATACCACAAAGATACCTTCAATTAAAATATGTACAAGTCTAAGCAAAATTTACATATGTTCTTGTGCAAAATTCGCAATACAGTACAATTCATCTCGGTATAAATACCATAGAGCATCTAAGGGATATTTTATGTATCTCCTAGATTTAAATATTATAAATATATAAATAAATAAATATATATACATTTATTAAAAAAACATTTTCTCTCTCAAGCTCTATTTTACATATATATCTTATCGGTTTCAATACCATGAGTGCAAAATCGCATGTGCAAAATTACGCTTTCCTGTATATGTTTGTTACATATTTACGGTATCTTTGGGTTTTTTGGGGCCAGATTTTTGTTTCTGCCAGGTTGTAGCGCAATCTATAATCCTACTCAGAGGCCTCTGATAAGGATAGGTGTTTAGTGAAAATGAAAAAGAAAGTGAACTTTCATCGTTAATGTGCAAACCATGATGATGAAAAAAAGGAAACTTATTTGTGACATTACAACCTACAACCATAATTCTGTATATTTTGATTGTTCCTATAAAAAAGTTGCAATTAAAATTCGTTTTTATTATTTTTCCATTTTTTTGTTATTATTGAGGCCATTTCTTACTGTTTACACTTTTATTTGCTGAGATTACACCACACTTCTATACTGAACATGTATAGGTATTTCTCATCTATCACTTCAGATTTTCTCATCATTCAGACTAGTAATATTGCATACTCCTTGACTATTTTTATAGGCCAGTATATAAATCTTCTGTTAAGTTTAGCCCATAAGGATGTTTGGAATCTAGCTTCAATATATAGCTAGTTTCCAATTTCCTCAGTTTTTCATCCGGGTCCCCCCCTCTCTTACTTGGGGGTATGGTGTCAATTAGATAGTATTGCAGTAATCTGACATCTCCCTGGTGTTTCTCATTAAAATGACCAGCAACTGGGTAAGTTGGATCTTTATTCTTGATTGCACGTATGTGTTGCAATATTCTTTTGTGTCCCTGTAGTTTCGTACTTCCCACATATTTTAACTTACAGGGACATTCGAGGATAGAGACTACGTATTCAGTTTTTCAGGTTAGCATATGTTTAATTTGTTGGTCCCCTTTCCCAAATGCTAAGGCAAAACTCTTTTTATTCACACCATTTAAGCAAGCTTTACAACTTTGGCACTTGTAAAATCCTTTTCTCTGGTTAAACCAGTTCTTTTTAGGGATTTCTACAGGATTGTTTACTACTAGACGTAGGTATATATATATATATATATATATATATATATATATATATATATATATATATATATATATATATATATATATATATATATATATATATATATATATATATATATTATTTATTTATTTATTTTTTACAAGATGGCGCCCACCACATTTTGAGAAAAATTGTCCTTTTTCTATTTTGATTGTAAATGCAATTGACCAATGACTTTAAATGGTGGTTTTGATTCTGTCACTAACGTTGCACTGACAAAGCCTGCAAAGGCGAAACGCGTCTGCGAGGGGTGAAGGGGGGTTCTGGTATTAAATTTTGGAAAACGGATACCAGTGTGCCGGCCTTTCTTTTTTCTGATACCGCATGGAGGCAGAAAACGTGCAGCTATATATATATATATATATATATATATATATATATATATATATATATATATATATATATATATATATATATATATATACACCCCATATGATACGATTTAATCACATTTAAAAAGCGGACAGACTGGCAGAATATTAAGTTAAATGTGAGTAAACCAATTTATGTGTGTCTATCGTTAGCCACTATGAGTTTGCACTTATAAATGATGGTGTTTATTCACCCAAGTTCTACATAAAAGTGCAAATTCCTTTTTTGAATCGGTCCTATAAGAGTCTAAATCAGTTTTGCATGAGTGATTCTTGAATTTCTTACTGCCATTAGGCAGCTGGTGTAGACAAGCTTCTGCTGCCAGTATTTTCATTCGTTGGAGGTTAAATGTGCCAATGGTAATTGAATTGTAGTTCCACCCGCAAACCTAAAAACGTAAGGGCCTCTAATGGCAATTTTATCATCGGGATCCCAGGTCGACATGTTTTTTTTTATTAGTTTGTATCATTTTAAAGTATGGTTTGACTTTCAAACAGACATCTGCACTTCCACTGCTGCAATTTTCCAGAAGTTAGCGTGACCTGTGGGCATTTCACACACAGTCCTCTCAGTCAACCTTCCTTGACTATTCCTGAAGTTGAGTTGTAATGTAAGCCTTACTAGTTACACCCATAGTGCACCATGTACTTTGGATTTTTGTAAGATACCCATGCTTTTTTAAATTGCTTTGTTAACTCCTGTTTGCCTATGCATTTTATCTGATTGTTTTTCACATTTTGAATTGTAATGTGTTAAGTGATAGCAAGAAAGTACAATTTGAGGGATTCAGAAGTGGTAGTGAATATGCATGTTTACGCTGTAACTTCCCATTACATTAGGTAATGACGTGTCTCCATACTAGAAATACTGAGCAAATAATTAAAAATTAGAAACCATTAGGATTAGCATTAGGTGTTCTGATGAGAATTCCGGTGTGGTAGTACCGCACCGGATGCCGCATGTGAATTCCAGATGTGGTATTACCACATCATTACTTGTTTGTGAAGAAGGAATGGGACACGAACATGAAAGCTGAGATTTCAACACTTATTGTTGCATCTGTATTTCCCAAATGTAGATGGTTTTCCTCAGATAAGTTCAACCTGATTCAAGTACGCAGAAGGTGTTCTGAGAAAATGCCATAAGTGTGGAATTGCCATCTAACTAACCTGTGCTCCCCATTCAGCTAGTCAGCCGCGGCCCGTGGAGGGAGTTTCGGTGGGGCGGAGAGGCGGGGCGGGGGAGGAGCAGGGTGGGGGTGCTAAAAATCGGAGTATGGATAATTGAAGGTAAGTCAACAATTTAATAAATAAAACGAATTTCGTTGCACACCCTGCAACACATTTTGTGATGCAGGGTGCGCTACGAAATTCGTTTTATTAATTAAATTGTTTATTTACCTTCAATTATCCATACTCCGGTTTTTAGCACCCCCCACCCTGGCACTCCCTTGCCCAGCCTCTCCGCCCCACCGAAACACCCTCCACGGGCCGTAGCTGCAGCTGGTAACCTGCTGTTAATAGCGGAATTATGATTCCTCATTACTCGTGACGCGGGCATAAATAGGCAAGGCTCGAGTCGGGGTGCCACGCGGGTGGACGGCATCCCCCCTCTTATTTTACTGGGGGGGATGCCATCCCCCCTGCCAAACAGCTGGACTTCACTCTTTGGCCTCTCTGGGACGAGGAGCTCGGCACCTTTCGTGACATCACTTCCTGTCGTGACGTCACTTCCAGAGACAGCATCCCCCCACTTCTTTTTTTACGACTTGTGCCCTGTAAATAGGGATTACAGGGGTCCAGTTTACAATGGAAATAAAACTCTCGTTTGCAGAATATACTTTAAGGGCCTCCAAACCAAATAGCACCATTGACTAATATAAACCAAAAAAACGTGGCACATTTACTTTGGAAGGAAATCAGCATCTACATCTGCCGCATGGCCAGTGGCAATAATGAAAAACATATTATATGGAGAAATATGGCGCTAACCTCAAGAGCTCTGAAAATTCCCCCCAACGAAACTCGAAACCGTGCCCCAGATTATACTGCAGACACATTCGAAAGCTGCCAACACGAAACTGTTTATGTGTACCCGCCAGTGAGGCTGACAAATGCAAACACCGCAGACACATGTCCATGGTTGTGACCCAGCCTTCTTTTCGGTTTCAAACAACCTCCCGGGTCACAGTTGTTCTATTACATGGAACTCATGTTTATGACCTTTCAGCTGGAGGAGATTCACAAATGGATTCATCGCAAGGATGACACACGCGATTGGCCGCCTTTCAAAATGTGAGTCAGGCGTTCATGCCACCTCCTGCCGCATAATGGCGCTCCAGGGCATGCCTACACTGCCGTGAAACGAAGCAAACAAACACTGTAAGTGCACATTCTGCACTCCTTTGTAAGGCAAGTGATTCATGAGAAATGCAAGACTTTTAAAAAACTTTTTGTGTTGAATGGCTCTCAAAAGACTTGTTCTGTAGACGTGCAGTAATATCACGATTCAGAAATTGCGAACGGTCGTTAACTGCAACACTGCCACACATTTCGGTATACATGGGAAATCGTGCAGAAATAGCGCTTGCACATATTTTTGCACATTTAATGGCACAGGGTAGCATTCGATGTTTGTTGGTGAAAAACAGGCTCAGCTTTCTTGTTTCTAAATTACATGTTCTGTGTTACCGCATTTGTACTTTATGTGGTTAAACCGCATCACAAAAAACAGCAAACATTAGTTAAATGTGACGTACTTCATAACAAACATTTACCACTATTTTTTTTTTTTTGCACAATTGCGTCCGACTCTGGCAGCCGGTGTGATATTATCTCTTATAATATTGCAACTAAATATTGTAGTTATGTTCTACACTGCACTGGGGCATTTTATTCAAATTAGATATTTTAATGACCTTACCGGAACGAGCTTCAACATCTAATCATTAGTATATACTGGGGTAAAAGACTTACCTCTGCTAGGCGTAAGGTCTTGTCTTGTTTCTCAGGTTCCTTGAGCGCAGGAAAGGCAAAGGAGTGTGATACACAAAGTATCAGGATGAAGGGCAGGCTCGCCATCCTTGTCTTCACTCCGGTCGGTGTATGGGAGTCTATAGGCGGCCGTTCTCACTGTCCTGTCTCACCTGGACACAGGGTTTATATAGGATGCGTGAGCATCACCGGGGCAGGCTGGGTTGCTCAACGAGAACAACTTCCTGCAGTTTTGTACCAAGAAATGAAAAAAAAATCACAAACGTGCAAAGGTGACACACTGGCTGTTTGGCAATTCTCTTCCCACCCCCACCTCGCCAGATGATCATAAACTACTTGTTGCGGAGCTAACCCCACGGGGAAGTGAGGCAAGCACTTCCTTCCTTATGCTGGTTCATATGTATATGTCATACGAATTCGTGCTCAGCAGAGTTACAGATGTATGATATTGTATGCCCCAGGACAAGAGTTGTCAAAAACACTCCACACAAGCCCATGCTCTGCTGGGGAGGGGGGGGGGGGAGGGGGGGGGGTTAAATGACGGTAACAGTGTGGCAGCGAGGTGTGTGGGGAGCTGTGCTCTTCAGGTGGTGACAGAACCGCTTAGTCAGTTGCAATCAATTTTCTCACAGTATACAGAGGGTACATGTTATAATTTACTCCATGTGGTAGCGCTATCATTATTCCCACACTTGTCTCTTTGACCATCGACACATATTCCAGCACTCGGGTGGTCCATAAACACTCATGTAGAACACTCAGGTGGGATCTAATGAGTACTTAGCCGAATTATTTACGTCATATGAACTAAATAGAGGAGTGTTTTGGCCATATATAAACAATACGTGGATTATTGGGTCTAGATTTAGTCAACACCTTTGGATTTTACTACAATTAAATCTATAATTGACTTATTTCTATGGACTTTCAGTCAGATCTCTAAATCCAGTGGTCGGTTGTAGCGTCATTTACATTTTTCTCACCCACTACAGCATACACCATGTGGCAGTCTACTGTAGCCATTGGCTAACTTCAGTGTGAGTGATGGCATTCCGCCCTTTCACAAGGAGCACATCCATGAACCGGCGTCTGGAACATACCTGTATTACCCTCACTATATTGGTACTGTACTGTATATACAATAATCATATAATAAAATCCTTTGAACAAAAAAAAAAAAGTTAAATTTATTGGCAGAGACTGCAATTGCAATGTATGCTTTTTAAGACCCCTTTTTTATTTTTATTTTAGATTGCTGAGGGTCCAGCAGCTTTCCCAAAAATACAGCTTTGCAAAAAAAAAAAAAACAATACAAAGCAAACATTGGCAAAGCCAAAAATCTAATAATGAATGCCAGATCTATCATCTTTTTCACTGGTTATTTATTTTTCGGTGGGCAGTCCCCCAGCCCCCCAGGTCAATGAATGATCTTGGTGAAGGAAAGCCCACCTATCTGGTGGGGATCTCTGTGCCTACAGTTCATCGCCTGGTGAGAGAGATGCACTGTAGGAGGAAGATGCTGAGCAGGCACCAGGTTACTTTTTGCCTTTCCGTGCTTTCTTTTATGTTTTTGTGAAACTAACTTCCAAAGCAGGAGCTTGTTTCAGAAAAACAGAACATCTCTGGCCTGGCACATAGGAAGGTTCCTCCTTGCACCCCGGGGCCAGTGTTTGTTTTCCCTGCTACAGTCCAACACACTACATTGCAGCCTTGGGAAGGGAAAGCCAGAGACAGTTGCCTGGACCTAAACAGGAAGTGTCGACTATCAATGTGAACCAGTAGTTCAATGGCAACATGAACGCTGAGTCGAGGGATTCCACTGAGGGAGCCAGCTCAGGCTCTGCCATCCAATTCACAGTGTTCATCCAACTCTAAACGAGGCAGGGGAACCATAAAAGTGGTTTCTATTATTTATGCAAGAGCTCATGCTCTCAAATACATAAAAGATAAAGGGAGTAATTCTTGCAAATACTCTAAGCTACTGGCAGTGCTCTGGGTGTAAGGTAGTGGGCTCTAGGCCCACAAACCTGGAAATAATGCATGCAGACACAGTAGTAAGGTCGCTGGAACTGGCCCAGGGCACATGTAACTGGCCCCTTTTGTTAGAAGGGTGCCCTGAGCGGTGTCACCTGTGATGGATGGGCGTGGGGATGAGTGTTGAAGGCCTGCCCTCATGGAGTTGCTGGTTACATAGGACATATGCTGGAACACTAGAACGTGTTCAGCAAATCACTATATTTCACCCAAACTTTATTGAAAAAAAGATGACAAAGTTCATCCTGATGGAAGAACAAACAAACAAAACACAGCACCACTGAGTCTCTTCAGGCCATCTGCCGGGGAGTACTAGATCTTTTGACCACATGACCATGAGGTTTCAGCCCGCCTCGGCGATGTGGTTCAGACTGGCCTGGTTTCACCATGTTGGAGACTATTTACATCGTTCGATTAGTAGGCATATGGAGTGGTGGTGGAGTCCACTGAGGAGATCCCTTTGAAGATAGATGCTCAGACTCCATGGATGTCAAACCTCCAAAGACTGTGGACGATATTGATGAATGGGGGTCTTCCTTGAATGCCTAAGTGCTTCCCAGTGCCCCCTGGTGGAGCAGCTTCAGAATCTCTCTCATGCCAGGACTCCCCTCACAGGAATTTACCTTGCAGCCCTTTTTGCCGGGCTGCCATGGGACTGTGTGGGCTCTCGTAGGATGCGCGAAGGCATTACTGAGAAACTGCCAACAAGACCACATCTAAGTCGCTCTTTCTGCCACAAAGGGTGGTTGTCTAAGGGTCTGTGTGCTCTGGCCACCAGGACTCAGGTGCATTGGCCTTCATCAGATAATGTTTTTATAACCAGTCTCTGTCTGTGCCTGTCATGGAGCTGCTGCAGCCGCATCTCTCTTGCTGGGATTTCTTCTCTCACTGGAATTCCCTTGGGGCCTTTGCCCCTGGATGCCCACTGGACTGTGTGGGCGGGGTTGGCCTCAAATAGGCCACGCAAAGGGGTCACTGCGGTACTAAAACAGGGCCATATCCAAGCCTTGTGCAACCCCAAGTGTGAATGGTCCAAAGGTTGAGTATGCTCACTTCGGCAGCTCTCAGGTACATGCTGGCTCCCGGAAGATTTCGGGATGACCAGCCTCCCACGGTGCCAGGGTTCCCTTGTTAACCTCTGGTTGTTTTGCAGACATACAACTCCACTCTGGTGGTGCAGTGTTCCGTAGGTGGTTCTGCTGATGCACCTGATAGTGATGACAATCTTAGGGGCGTGGCTTGGACGCCGATCGGGATGGCGGCGTGAGCTCGCAGCTCCGCGTGGAATCCCGCTAATTCTCCTGCTTTTTGCACCCTGGGCGACCCGAGGTAGACACTCCTGCCCTACGAAGTGTGAGGGGACCGCTGGGCACGGACGGAAAGTTGCTGGGGGACTGCTGGCCCCGAGGAGACCGTGTTGGGCGACGGCCGAGGTGTTGCCGAGAGTGAGAAGAAAATGGCGGCGATGAGGTCGGGCAGCTCCGGACATCAACTTTGAGCCGAGTTGGCGCCGACTGGCGGGAGACCTGCAGCCGACAGATCGAGGCATTGGAGACAGAGGCGACAGTTCCGGAGGTCAGGGGACGGTGATTCGCCCCGCCCGGACCTGGGGGACCCTCGCTGCCCGCCTTCTCTATCTTCTCCCTTCCCCCCCCCAGGCTTCCGAGGGGGTCGGCCGAACGGTGCTCGCCACGTTGGCCATTGGACCTGAGGGCATCGGCGGTGGCACTTGATCCTGCTCAGTATCGGGGAGTTGGCGCTGAATCACGAGTGCCGGAGCTGGACGGGCTTTTTGGCCTGTGACGCAGTACCCTGAAATGGCGGCGGCCGGAGGGCTGGTGGCCGCGGAGCGCGGTGAGGGGGACCTAGCGGCATCGTCTCAGATGGGTGAGACTCCCCCGCCGGAGTTGGACCAGGAGCAGCGGCTGAACCGACGTCTAGACGCCATACTCGAGGCGATCACCTCGACCAAGGAGGCATTGCACCAGGACATCGCGCAAGTGGCCACGGGACTGGGGCTATTGCGAGCGGACCACGCGAAGCTGGCGGACAGGGTCAAGGACCATGATCAGCTGTTATTGGACCTGAAACCGTCGGTGGTGACCGCGGAACACAAGATCACAGACATACTGGCCCGGTTGGACTCGCTGGAACGACGGGCGGAGGATGCCGAAGGCCGCAATAGACGGAACAACGTGCGGGTCGTAGGCCTGCCGGAACGAATTGAGGGGGAGGATGCGGTGGCCTACATGGAGAACTGGTTTCGTACAGTGGTGGCACCGGAGGGGCTTACTCCTTTCTTCACTCTGGAGCGAGCCCACAGGGTGCCTGCTCGCCCACCAGGGCTTGGCCGCCCCCCCGACCGATGGTGGTGCGGCTCCTCCACTATAAGGACCGGGACCTCCTCATCCAGAGGGCTAGGATGTCAGGCCCGTTTGAGGTGGAAAACAGCAAGGTCACAATCTTCCCGGACTACACTCAGGCGGTCCAGAGGAACAGGGCATCGTTCCTAGCGGTGAAGAAGGAGCTGCGGGAGGAGGGCATTCAATATTCCTTGCTCTTCCCGGCCAAGCTGCGGGTCATACTGGATGAGACCACGCACTTCTTCCAGACTCCGGACGAAGCATGGCAGTGGCTAGAGTCGTATAGAGCGGGGACGGACAGGTCGCATAAAAGTAGGCGAGATCAGCCTAAGCAACCCCGGATCAGACAATCGCAGCGCATCCGGTCCCCCAATAGGCGCCAGCGGGAGAAACGGGAGGCTCAAATGGCTGCGGAAAAGAGAGATGCGCTCGCAGCGACAGCGGCCATCACGGGGTCGCAACAGAACAGTGATCGGGTGGAAACGGACTCTGGCGGGGAAGGCAGCAGGACAGGAGAAGACCTCTCAGAAGCGGAAAGCTCGAAGGGGCCGGTGGTGACCCCCCAGACCTCTGATGGGTTATTTTACGGTTGAGACTGTGTTGGGACTTGGACGAGATCTAATGGTAGGGCGGTATCCTGTTGGCGATGAGTGGGTTGCCGGGAGGGGGGCTGAGTGCGCAGAGTGGGATGAGGGCGCGGGGTGTGGGCTCCGCTAGCTGGGGTCGGCGATAACTCACCCCCCTTGGGCCCTTAAGGCCTTCTGTGGTGGACACCACAGGTTAGGAGAATGGGTAGTTGGTTCGAGGTTTGGATTGGGGCTGACACTGGGTTTGTAGGCTCTGTCCTGGGGAGTGAGGTTTGGGGTGTTCTTCTGTTCAGGGTTTGTTTTGGGGGGCAACTGCTTCGGGGGGGATGTGGACTCTCGTTGTTTGACTCGGACTGATCGATGTTGGTATGGGAACGTTACCTAATTTAAAATGCCTAACGTGGAATGTCCGGGGGCTGCGAACTATGGTCAAACGCCACAAAGTACACACATACCTGGTGCGAAGGGGGGTCCAGATTGCTATGTTACAAGAAACCCATCTAACCAAAAAAGAGTGCGCTGCGTTGCAAAAAAGATGGCGGGCCAGGTGTTCGGCACCACTTACTCAGCATATGCCAGGGGGGTATTGATTTGGGTGAGGGCGGGGATACCGTTCCAGGTGTTGAATCAAGTAGTGGACCCTGATGGCAGGTTCGTAGCAGTGGAGGGGAGGCTGTATGGAAGGGATGTGGTTCTCTGTTGTGTGTATGCGCCAAACACTGATCAGGCCCGATATTTTGATGGCCTCTCTGGGTCCTTAGCCTCTTTCCTGGTGGGCCCGGTAGTGTTAGGGGGGGACTTCAACTCGATCACGGATGTGGCTCTGGATAGGTCCCACCCTCCCCTTGTTGACTCCCCGGTGCGCAAGTTGGCCATGCACAGGAAGGACTGGCAAGACAGATGGGGGTTGCTGGATGTTTGGCGGGAGCAGCACAGAGACACCAGGGATTATTCCTTTTACTCAGCTCTCCACGCACTACATGTGAGGATAGACTCAGTGCTCTGTAGTGGGTCCCTAGCCCCATTGATTTCCCATACGGAGTACCTGGCTAGAACCATCTCGGATCATAACCCCCTATTGGTACACATCCAGTGGCAGCGGGAGCGCTCAGCGATACCAACATGGCGGCTCCGGCCAGACACGCTGGAGGACTCAGTATTTAGTGACGCTGTCCAGCAAGGCATCGACCGTTACTTTGGCGAGAACGAGGGTACAGCCACGAGTAGGTCCACTGAATGGGATGCGATGAAAGTGGTGGTGAGAGGGGTGTGTCTGGGTAGGTTTTCGAATGCTCATACGACTGTGTTGAATGCACTTATGAAAGCGGAAGAGACTTTGAGAGATTTGGAGCGTCGCAGGCCGGCCAGGCCGGACTTACAGACCCAGTTATTGGAAGCGAAGGAAGTGGTCGCCACCGAGACGGAACGGTTGAGGTGTTACGACTACAGGCAATACGCCATCAGAGCGCATGCTGAACGGGACAAGGTGGGCACGCTCTTGGCCAGACTTGCTAACCCGGAACTTAGGGGCTGCCCGATCCTTAGCATTAGCAACGCACGGGGGAGTTGGTATATTCCCAGGCAGCGGTGTTGGAGTGCTTTCGGGTGTATTATCAGGAATTGTACCAGTCAGTTGGGAGTGGAGGTCCAGGAAATTGCGGAGTACCTAGGGGCGAGGCGGCTTCCGGTCCTAGATGAGGAGGACGCGAAAGAGTTGGGCGGCCCGATCACGCTCACTGAAATACGGGTGGCCATTAAAAATATGGCTCGTAATAAAACGTCCGGGGTGGACGGGTTACCAATAGAATTCTATCAGCAGTATGTCGACAGCCTGGCCCCCAGGCTGCTGGTGGTGTACACGGAAGCTTATGAGTCAGGGGGTTTGCCTGGGTCCATGCGTGAGGCCTTGATTGTGCCGCTCCTAAAGCCCGGCAGGGATGCAACGGATGTGAGGTCCTATCGCCCGCTGTCCATGTAGACGGTGGACTACAAGATCCTGAGCCGAATTCTAGCCACCAGACTGGCCCCACACATGACGGGCCTGGTGCACAGGGATCAGGCTGGGTTTATCCCCACGAGGAGCACGGCGCTGAATATCCGCCGCCTGGTGGGGATAATGGACGCCATCTTGGATGGGGACGGGGCCCAAGCGGTCCTGTCCGTGGACATTGAGAAGGCCTTTGATAGTTTGGAATGGACTTTCCTGGATGGAGTGCTGGAGAGGTTTGGCATAGGTGAGGGGTTCCGCCGGTGGACGAGGGTCTTGTATTCCTCGGCAACGGCGTGGGTACGTTTGGGTGGTCTGGTGTCTGCGGCATACCCGGTGGGTAGGGGCACGAGACAGGGGTGCTCCCTTTCCCCCCTATTGTTTGCTCTGGCGATGGAGCCTTTGGCGGTCCATGCTAGGTCGGGTGACAGATACGCGGGGATAGACAGCGGCGGGCAGCAGCATCACATCTCGCTGTATGCGGATGACCTACTCCTGTACCTCGACGATACGGAGCGGGCCCTGGAAGGAGCGATGGACCTGTTATCAGAGTTTGGCCGGCTGTCGGGCCTTAAGGTCAACTGGGCGAAGACCTGTGTGTTTCCGCTGAGAGCGGAGTCGCCCAACCCTGCTCGCGACTTGGGGGTAGTCTGGGAGCCATCTTGCTTCACTTATCTGGGAGTCCGTATTTACCACGCGACCGCGGACCTATTAGAGGGCAACATTGGTCGGTGCGTTCGGGCACTGAGGGGCAGCATGTCCTTCTGGTCGACCCTCCCGCTAACAGTTCTGGGTAGGATTGCCCTCTTGAAAATGGTGGCGCTCCCCCGCCTCCTGTACTACTTCCGGACGTTGCCTATCTGGATTCCTCAGGGGATCTTTAGAGACCTGAGGACGATGATTATTGGTTTCCTATGGGGACATGGCCGCCGTAGAGTGGCTCTGAGCATGCTGCTTCGCCCCAAGATTGAGGGGGGTATGGCTGTACCTGACTTTGAACTATATTATTTGGCGGCGCAACTGCAGGTCCTCATGCAACATGTGGCCAGGGTGTTTAGGGGCCCGGAGGAGGACCGAATGCTAGGGATACAACGCCATGTGCTGTCCTATATCGTCATGCAGCAGAGACTTGAGTTGCGGGGCCTTACTATGGAGGAACGGACAATCAGGCTGTGCTGGCAGAGGAGCCTTAGGAGAGCGAAGGCGACGCGGCCTTATGCGCCGGAAATTCCGATCGGTATGCTGACGGCCCTGCCGCACGGGGGCTATTGGTCCCCATTGCTGGATTGGGAGGAGGCGGGCCTACAGGTGGTAGGAGACCTGTACATCGATGGGGCTCTGGTACCCTTCGAAGTGCTTCGGGAACAGTTCGGGTTGCCTGACGGGAGGTTCCTCCTGCATGCGGCGGTGGTGGCGGCTATACAGAAGCACTGGAAAGGAGGGCTCATGGAACCGACCACGACTATGGCGTGCCAGTATGTGGTGATGGCAGCGGGCACCTTCAAGGCTGTGACATGCCTCCATAACAGGATGCTGACCGAGGGACTGGAACCGCTCCAGGGGCTCAAGGCTAAATGGGAGGAGAGTGTGGGCAGGCCCATCCCAGACACGGCGTGGGGCCACATTTTACGGCGCACGTGGAAAGGCACGAGGAATGCGTGCTTCCAACAAGTGCATTTCTATGTGCTCCATAGGGCCTACCTGACCCCCGAAAAAATACGGCGGTACTTCCAGGTACAAGACGCTTGGTGCCCGCGGTGTTCGTCTCCAGGAGCGGACATGGATCATTTGTTCTGGGGTTGCCCGCATTTGGAGGCCTATTGGGCGGAGGAGGGGGACCTCCTAAATGATGTGACCGATAGGGAGGTGGATTTCGATATGGCGGCGTGTTTGTTGCTCTGGTTCCCGCACACCAAACACACCAAGGTGACGAGCAAATTTATTGATCTGGGTCTGATACTGGCGCAAAGAGAAATATCATGGCATTGGAAGTCCAAGGGCGGGCCGTCAATACGGAGGTGGAAGAATGAATTGCTGCGGTGGTCTGAATGCGAGAGTGTACTCCGGATGAAGCAGGCTGTCAAGCTTGGTAGTGAGAAGGCCTTGGATGCAGCGCGTGCGTGGGAGTTGGTGGTGCAGGCTTTGCGTGACTCTTTGGTGGAGGATGAGGACTGAGCGAATGGGACCAGCGGACACTGCGTGGCATACGAGCTCAGAGTTGTCATTGACACTGTAGCGGGATCCATGCTACACATCAGGACGAAGCACACACCGTTAGCAGTTGCCGGGGTGGGGACACTGGGGGGTTGTTCACTGGGAGTTTGGGGTGGGTTGGAAGCCAAGAGGCTGGTTGTCCGCGATGGCAACTTCGAGTTAAGTAGGGCCAGTGGGGTGCAGCGCAGAGTGAGAGATGGCTAAGGGGAGCGGCCAGGCATGGTGGGCTCTACAGTGCTCGGGGTGGGTCCGGAAGCGGATAGTAGCATTGATCGCGCAAATGGAATGGCTGAAGGTGGTATTGTTGAGGGTGGGGGGGTAAAATGCAGATACGTAAAACGATCTTTCGACCATGGTCCCTAAGGGACACTCACCGTGATGTTTTCCTACTATGTAGAGTACTATGCCGCCCGGCCTCCGGGATGCGGGCTGAATGGCTGTGTATGGTATACGTTTTACTGTTGATCGGGGGGGACGTCACGAGTGGACTGGTTGACTAATTGTATTCTGTGGTTTCTAACTCTGCAATAAAAACAAATTAAAAAAAAAAAAAAATAGTGATGACAATCTTACCATCAAACAACTTTGGTGACAGGTGGCGATGTCTTGCGTGGAGTAAGGATGACTGAAGGGACTTCGTAGCCACTTGTAGTTCTTCTTCGGAATGTGCAGTTACTAGCAGGGATGCCATCTATGCCAAGCAACTGGTGGCAGGTGCCTAGATGGTCACACTGTGAAGCGTGGGGCCTGGACGCAGTTCACGTTTGATGGTAACCTACAGTTGGTCCTCCCTCTGAGATGCCTACGGTGATGTCTCTGCACCCCAGGGCCTGGCTTCTGTTGATATATGCCCTCTCTGGTATTGGCATGAGTCCTCAGTTTTATCACCCTTTTCTCTTTCCCACCTGTGATGGTTGGTGTTCATTCTGTGACATCATGCCAACTCCTTCATGAAATGGTGTCATGCTAAATGTCACATGTTGACTCCACATGGATATCTCACTGGACGGTCCCGTTGTTAGGACTATGTCTTTTCTTTGCTGCGGACATGTCACAGGTCTGTCCTGTCGAAAGGACTTGACTCTTTTTCTTTGTAAGGACCTTTTGCAGGTCTGGTCTCTTCGACAGGGATCTTCTTTGTGCTCCTCTTCCTCGCTCGAGGGCATAGTGTTTTCGCCTCGAGGCTGCACCGTCGTGGCACTAGGTCCTGCCTAGGTTTGGATATGCAGACGTCGGTCGCTCCATGTGACACTCTCAATGATGGGGGAATTATTTCTCTAATTGTAATTCTGCGAACTTGGTGTATGCTATCCTGTGTCCCTGTAAGCTCATTTACATAGGACAAACAAGTCAGAAAATAAAGCTAAGGATTGGACAACATAAAAGCAGGATAAAATGCCAAACAGCTAATGCCCCATTGGTGGAACATTTTACTGCGAAAGGGCATACTGAGAAGGACTTTCTTTGGACAGTGATTACAATCATCAAACCACCTCCAAGAGGAGCAGACATGTCTCAGCTGCTAAACAAGGAAGAGTTACATTGGATCCTACGCACTAACAGCATTCGGAATGGGCTAAATCGACTAGAAGATTGGACGTCCCTCCTTTGATTCTTCAAAATACTTTCTGATGTGATTCCACCTTGAAATAATTTTGTTGATGTACTGTTTAAACATGCTTATATGCATGACACTTGAGCACTATTCACCACTGTAAAATGGCCGCTGAAAAAACTGCCATCTCACTTCACTCGCGATAGTCCTTCCACGCTGTTCACTATCACCCCTTTTTTAAAAAAACAATCTCACGCGCACGTTTGATGAGCACCAGATCGCCAGACCCGTGGCAGCTTCCCAGTTATCCCGAAGTAAGTACAAGTTCGAAAAGACCCCGAGTATTGCCTGATTTTAGCATGTAGTTTTTAATCTCTGTGGCACCCTCCTTCCCTCCAAATACAGATAGCCATTGTGCATTTCGGCGTATCCAAACAAATGCTGTGATTATACCCACGCCGGAATTTTAAAACGAACCGCGAGGCTGCAGGTAAACCGTTAAATCACCACGGGTCACTGCTCGCATTCACTACCTGACCTCTTTTTATCTTACTGATAGCTGTTTCCTCCACAGAAATTTCTGCGAACAAAGCCAGGTTAACTGCAAGAACCCAGGTTCACCAGCCGTCTTAATTCTGTAGGTTGAATTCACCCTGCATCTCATTGAAAGCATGACATACGCTTAGCCACAGCCATTTCTTCCAAGCTCGGCGATCACTTTTTAACAATCCCCGCTCACTCGGCGTCCTCATAATAATTTCTTTCATGCTCGGCGTCCTTGTTGCACTAAGATCACTTGCAAACAATTCCGGATCGGCGTCCCTGTGTTAATTTCTCTCACGCACGGCGCCATTGTTGCACTAAGATCACTCTCAATCAATTCCGGACCGGCTCACAGTCCCACACACTACCAATAATAACGTTGTTCAAACTCACGTCGCTGCCAATTCACGCACAAACAATTGGCCACTGTAATTTTATTATTGTGCATGCCACTATTCACAACCTAATCACCCAGTTCTAAAAAATGCAATTGACTAGAACCATAGAGGATTTATGCTATATGCCTGTTATTTACGTTATTTTTCTTTGTTTTTCCCCCTTTTCCTCCCAATGTAAATAATGTTTATAATATAAATGTGATGGAAAGGCCAATTAATATGGTTTCAATAATTAAGACAACAATAATGTCATCCAATGTCCTGATGATGATGCCCACACTCTAGGAAAGGCATCGAAACGTCGACATATAAACCCCATATGCAAAATGTGTATGTAACATGGATAATTGCAATGGTGCGGTCTAACATTTGACGTCTGTCCCACTGAAATGCAAGTGTACAGACATATTTTGTGCTTTTTCCATTTTGTCCTAAATGTTGAAGGTCACGGCTGTGCCCGCTTGACATTTTTTACAATCAAAACTATTCTTCTAATTTAAAATAAAACCCTGTCCGGATGGACAGAAGACATACAATCTATTTAGTGTATGATCATTGTTCACAAAAATACTTGTTATAGGGACCACTGTTCTTTATAATAACTCTCAATGATGGGCCAATAGTGGCCATTCAGTGCTGGGGTGTCCCGGCTGGTGTGGCCTCTTTTCTCTCGGGGTTCTCTGTTGCAGTCTTGCATTGTCTCTGTGCCCCATGAGATAGTGCCTTTTGCTGGCTCCATTTGTGCCTGCTCCTTTCCCTTGCGGTGATTGCAGTTCAACACTTGGTGCATGCAACTCTATATCTTTGCTTATGGTGGCATCAGACAGCCACTTGGGGCAATCATGCGGCAAAAGCTCTCCTTCTGCCTTTTGTGTAGGTTTGCTGCTTGTCTGCTTTCAGTTCAATTACCTTCACCTTTCTTGGCTCACTTGACACTTCACAGTCTTGGCTCCAACTGGACTCCTGGCAGCTCTCTTGGGTGAGGCAGACAGGGCTTCCTCGGGCTATTTGTCGGGTAACAGTCTCTTACCTTTTGAAACTGCAGGCAGCCAACAGCGGGCATGAGGCAGCCTCTTAATCAGCCTCTTAGTGTTGCTGTTTGACTTGGAGCTCAGGGCACTGTAGGTCCTCTCTTCCTTCAGGTGTTAGTCTCTCAGGCACATGGCAGACTCAAGAACAGGCTGTACTCCAGGGCTGTCTCACTCTTCAGTCGAGGTTCTCTCAACTACTTTTTTTCCTTTCACGCAGCCTCGGCACATGGCTGCTCATAGCCTGTCTCTTTGGGGGCTAGTCTCCCCCCAACATGCCCGTATTAGCCCGGGCTGTTCCAGTCCTCCAAGGGCCTTCCCTCAAGCCGCGCGCTATTGTGGCAATCTCCTCGGGCCTCTGTGCTGTGCGGCAGATGACAGCATGGTGACACTGAAGCTACTCTCCCCATGCTGAAGGCAAAAGGGAAAGTAAGGCCTGGCAAGTGGGTGCACTTGTCAGGACAACATGCTAACTTAGCAAACTGCGCACCGGCCCTACACTGCAGACCTGAGTTCCCTTCTCTGCGCACCTTTGCATTACTAGCCCTGGCACACATAGTGCACATCACTAGGGGCTTTAATAGTAAGGCAACATACCAATCAATCAATCAATCAATCAATCAGAGGATTTGTAAAGCGCACTACTTACCCGCGAGGGTCTCAAGGTGCTGGGGGGGGGGGGGGCCGCTGCTAGTAGTCGAAGAGCCAGGTCTTGAGTAGACTCCTGAAAATCCCCGGGTCCTCAGTTTGTCGTAGGAAGAGAGGGAGGGTGTTCCAAGTCTTGGCGGCGCGGTGGTAGAAGGACCTGCCCCCGGAAGTGGTTCTGAGGATGTGTGGGATAGCGGCTAGTGAGAGGTCGGCAGAGCGGAGTTTCCTGTTGAGTACGTAGAATGAGAGTTGGATGTTGAGGTAGGCTGGGCCGGTGTTGTGGAGTGCCCTGTGTGCGTGGGTCAGGAGTTTGAAGGAGATTCTTCTGTCGACGGGGAGCCAGTGCAGGTTTCTCAGGTGGGGGATGATGTGGTCTCGGCGCGGGATGTCGAGGATCAGGTGTGCAGAAGCGTTCTGGATTCTTTGAAGTCTGTTGATGATCTTGGACGGGGCTCCTGGGTAGAGGGTGTTTCCGTAGTCGAGTCTGCTGCTGACGAAGGCGTGGGTGACGGTTTTCCGTGTGTCT
The DNA here is from genome assembly GCF_964263255.1 of Lissotriton vulgaris. Taxonomy (NCBI): domain Eukaryota; kingdom Metazoa; phylum Chordata; class Amphibia; order Caudata; family Salamandridae; genus Lissotriton; species Lissotriton vulgaris. Next base: position 1,329,730,740 of record NC_141696.1, on the reverse strand, counting down.
GTCGGGATCCATCTGTAGATCTTGCGGAGCATGCGGAGGGTGTAGAAGCAGGTGGAGGAGACTGCGTTGACTTGTTTGGTCATGCTGAGTTTCTTCTAGTCGAGCATGAATCCTAGGTTGTGTTCGTGGTTTGTTGGTGCCGGGGGGTGCCCAGTGATGCGAGGACACCAGGAGTCGTCGCAGGCTGAGGGGTTGGACCCGAGGATGAGGATCTCCGTCTTGTCCGTGTTCAGTTTGAGCCGGCTTTCTTCCATCCAGTCGGCGACGGCCTTCAACCACGGTGGAGGTTGGATTTGGCGGTGAGGGATAGGATCAGTTGGGTGTCGTCGGCGAAGGAGATTATGTTAAGGTTGTGCTGTCTGGGGATGCGTCCGAGTGGTGCCATGTAGATGTTGAATAGCGTTGGGCTGAAGGACGATCCTTGCGGGACATGGGTCTTGGTGATTACGGAGTGGAACGGGGGAGGCGGACTCTTTGGGTTCTATCGGAGAGGAAGGAGGTGGTCCAGTCCAGGGCCTTGCCTTGGATCCCTGCGTCTTAGAGGCGCGTGCGTAGTGTGTGATGGCAGGCGACGTAAAAGGCGGCGGAGAGGTCCAGGAGGATGAGGGCTGCTGTATCACCATTGTCGAGTAGGATTCTGATGTCGTCTGTGGTGGCGATGAGGGCGGTTTCAGTGCTGTGGTTCCTGCGGAAGCCTGACTGGGAGGGGTCGAGGATGCTGTTGTCTTCTAGGTAGCGGGTGAATTGGGTGTTGACGATCTTCTCGATGACTTTTGCTGGGAACGGAAGCAGGGAGATGGGCCGGAAGTTTTGAGGTTGCTCGGGTCCGCCTTGGGTTTCTTTAGTAGGGCATTGATCTCGGCGTGTTTCCAGCTCTCAGGGAAGGTCGCGGTCTCGAAGGAGAGGTTGATGATGTTACATAGGTGGGGTGCGATGGACCTGTCAGTTTTGTTGATGATGTGGTGGGGAAGAGAGTCGGATGGGGCGCCTGAGTGGATGGTGCTCATGGTTTTGATAGTGTCCTCGGTGTTCACGTTGGTCCATGTAGTGAGGAGGCCGTGGTCAGCGAGGATCAGTGGATCCGGTGTACTGGGGTCAGCAGGGTTTATCCGAGGGTTGAAGCTGTCATGGATGTTGGTGATCTTGTGGTGGAAGAAGGCAGGGAGGGCGTCGCACAGGGCTTGTGACGGCGGGATGTCGTTGGTGCAGGAGCTGGGGTTTGAAAGTTCCTTCACAATGTTGAAAAGCTCCTTGCTGTTGTGTGCGTTGTTGTCGAGGAGGCCTACTTGGTAGTCCTGATGAGGTGCTGGTGGTTGCGGATGGCATCTTTGTGGGCCGCGCAGCTGTCAGGCGTTTTCTCGTTGTGCCAGATGTTTTCCAGTTTCCGACAGGTGCGCTTTGAGGCTAGGAGTTCCGGGTTGAACCAGCTGGCTCTCTGGCTGGCGTCTCTGTTGGTGTGCTGTCTCATTGGGGCCAAGGTGTTGGTGCAGTCTTCCATCCAGAGTCTGTGGTTTTGGGCCCCCTGCTCGGGGTTGGTGGGGTTGGTCGGTAGGTTGAGTGCGAGGTGTGTTTGTAGTAGTTCCTTGGTGACTTTTCCCCAGCGACGTCGGGGATCTGTAGTGTGCGGTGATGTATGACGGGTTTCCGGAAGGTGAAGTGGATGCAGTGGTGGTCGGTCCAGGTGAGTTCGGAAGCGTGGCTGAAGGCAACGTGGGGGCTGGAGGAGAAGATGGCATTGAGTGTGTGGCCGGCGTTGCGGGTCGGTGTCGTGACGATCTGTTTCAGTCCGAGGGTGGCGAGGTTGTCAATCAGGGTGGAGGAGTTGCTGTCATTGTTGTTTTTCAGGTGGTAGTTCAGGTCGCCGAGGAGGATGTAGTCGGTGGAGGTCAGTGCGTGCGTGCTGATGAAGTCGCGATGGAGTTGCAGAATTGGGGATGGGGTCCTGGTGGTCTGTAGACGAGTGTGCCAATCATGGCCACCCAATTACTGTTACACTTTACACAGGGAACACTTGGACTTTGACACTAATCAGCAGTGGCAAAGTACCCTAAGCACCAAAAAGCAAAGGAGGCAGAGGTAAAAAATAAGGGGTAATCACGCCAAGATATGGAGTGGTGTGGCTCACTGGTTAGAGGCGGCAGACCTCGAGAGCAGAGGATGGCCCGGGACCAGGGTTCAATTCCCGACGCGGCAGGGTCGTGGACCAGGGTCAGCGGACTCCATAATTCTCATCTCGGTGCCTAATCTAATCAGGGATCACACTCGGCAACTCTGGGCATTAGCTTGCCTCATCTCCACAACGGCCCCCCACATACGCCGGGGATGCCTGGTTTCACCTTGGAGATACCCAGTAGGGACCATCTCACAGGGAAAGCCAGGACGGGTTCCCCCGCGGTCTACTGCGCAGAGATACTCCTTCGGGAGTCGATTCTAGCGCATTACAAACCCACAATTAAATTAAATATGCTAGGTCTAACAGTAACATTGCAACCTATTGTTTTACACCTCCTGTGTCACTTCCTACTCTGCCAAGTTCTAAATTGTGCCTTTATTAGAAGTTCCTTGGAAAATCTGATTCTGCCTGTAACAGGAGTCACCAAGCCAAATTAGAATTAGAAATGGTTACAGTAGCTCTACACATGAGGAGTGTTTCATTCAGATGGCTTGTCTACGTGTAATCTATTTAGAGAGCTATTGAATATAAAGCACTTATAATATGGTGGGCAGTATATTTGCCATTTCTTTAATGGAGTACCCTGACAGGCAACCTCTAAATAAGCTTTTCTTCATTTTTCTAAATCAGTTTGGGGTATTTTTTGTGTTGCTTCTTGACTTTACTGTTGCTTGGTATTGCTTGAACCTGTAATCTAGTAGAGTAGTGATTGGTAGGGTGCTCACTCACAAATTAGCAATAAATATTAAAACATCAAATTTCATATCAGAATTTAAGTGCTAATACTTTAAGCCCCTTCAGGCCACCTTTCATAGAATTAATGCTTACAGAGTGAGGCCAAATAAAATTCAATTTAGGCAACATTTTTATTTACTGCTGTCTCTCCATCAGTTGGTGTCAACTCTTCTCAGTTTGGAGTTAACTCCTTCGGACAAAATAAATGAAAAACCCATGGCAATTTCCATACAACCCTCAAAGTAAAAAATACCTTCATAGTTTAGAACTGCTTCTTCGAGCTGTCCACATGAGTCTGCCTTTATGCCAAAGAATTAAAAGTGGGTGTGGCTGTAGATACTTTCACAATATGGCAATAATGCTCTCTTTGCTGACCTACATAAAATGTGCTTTACAGGTTATTGATGGGACAGAATACCACAATCATGTTGCCTATGGGTGAAGAAGCGTCCATGTGTCTAATTAAAGGAAATTCTTACACTGGCTCGAAGGGAAGAAAAAGGTCACCTTCAAAGTATCAAGTCTGGCCACTAGCGGGTTACATAGCCTGGGCATGGTTACCTAGCTATGATGGTAAGTGTTACCATCCACTATGTTATCTATACATCTGCAACAATAATTTCATCTAAGTCACTTTGGGCATAACTTATGTTTGGCAAACAGAGAAGAGTTCATCTGGTTGGTAGAGTACATTAGGTCTGCCATCCTGATGGTACTCCGTCTGACCAACGGCACATCAGTCATATCTGTACCTTGAAAGGATGCTTGTGCTATATTGCTGTTAATTACGTTTTAAGCCAATACTAATTAATACGAATAGAACTCGTGGTTTCTCTTTCTTTCCAGGAAAGTTATGGGTCTTTAAGACCTACTCTAAAAATGTTAAGCACTGCTACCTAAAAAAACAGGACTGGGTAAATGTTATCTCCATAATACATCGGGTATCTTTTTAACAACATCTGATTAGCACATTGCGCTGGTGAACTCACTTAATTGTTGTATATTATTTGTAGAAGTCATAATTCATGTTGTTTCATGTACATTATTTTCCCATCAGCTCACACAATTGAATATGTTGCTAATAGTTTTTCTCTCCTATTTCTCTCCTTGGCTATAGTCAGGAAAAGTAACCTTGAAGAACAGTTAAAAACGCATATATTTACTCTTTTGGCTGTACTGTCAGTCTCTCCTTTCTCTGACTCCCCCTCTGCACCCCACCCCGCTCCCTACTCCTCTCTCTACAAGTGAAATTACCTGAATAATGCAAACTTGGCAATAAGAATCTCCCTATCTTATTCATAACTTTGATGCACGCAATTCTGTCTTCCGGCTTCGTTAAAATTGCCAATTGCAAGCGCCCACCCTTCCCTCGCTGTCAGTCACCGAACCAGTCATGGCTGGATCCTGCTGGCTGTTGAAAAAGAAGGCGTGGCGGGGATGTCGTCAGCATCTTCGATGAGCAGCTGCTGCTCCATGACTCAGTATCAGAAGCTGTGTGAACTTGTTACCCGCCAATAAGGAGCTGAGGCTGCGACCATCACTTGTTGTATAATGTAAGGCCTAGTCTGTCATAAACGTTTTTTGAATATTCCTGTTAACATCATCTATTCTTACGAATTTCTTTCTCGTCCATTTTAGCATCAAGTGAACCTTTGCTCTAGGGCTGTATCTAACGAAGGACCATACACAAACAGCCGCAGTAACCTCGGTGCCATTTAACAAATCAAATGAAATTAGTTGATTGTAGGATCTTTAAATTATCACAATGTATATCTACATGTTCTCCCATAAAAGGCAGCAGTCCAACCCAGCACTTTATACTCTCAAAATTCTAAACAATCAAGCCAGTGCAAATGGTGCCATTTATCAATTATTCATATTTGTTTAGTTGTGTGATAAAAATAAAAAACTTACAAAAATATTACATTCCTATTCACATCTAAAATCTCACAATTCATCAAAATAATAGTTCGTTTCCATCCTTTAATAGCTATAAATATATTCCGTGATACTGAAAGTATAAGGAATTGTTAAAGCCAACATGTTTTTGTTGATGCTGTTCTGAAAAATGAAAAAAATGCTTGCTTTCCGATGGAGCACAGCAACAGCAAACATTAAAAAAACAAGCATTTGCAATGCAACAGGTCTCGCATTTACCCGAGCTTGAGCTATTGGCATTGTAAATAACAAGGCCTTTTATTTATGTTTTGGTTTTTGAAATATAAATAAAACACATTGTCATTTACAATGCCAATAGCTTAAACTCGCGTAAATGTGAGACCTATTGCATTGCAAATGCTTGTTGTTACCAGTCATTGGCACATGCATTTTCATCCCTGCATTATCTGTCGACGTTCCATTAATAACCATAAAATATTCCCCCAGTTTATCTGCTCATGTTCTGTATTTTCTGTTAACTGAGCTATCTGACACATGCAGGTGATCCAACATCCTTAAAATTATTAGCTGATTTTGCTTCGACCACAACCATAAATGTTTTCTTATTGAGCATTACTAACCCTTATACTGCCTAGGCGAGACCTAAAAAAAATATGTTTTGTGGCCTAAAAAAGCAGTTTATATTCACTTTATTCTGTGTGAAAAGCATATTTGAGGAAGGTTCTTAGCAGTGTATGGTTTACCACATTTTGGAAATCAAGCATTGGTTGTGTAGCCATGAAGACAAATTAGAGACTGAATATTTTTTACATTTTGCATTTTTTCCATCAAGGAGCAATCGCAAGGAGGCAGTGCCACCTATCACAACACCATAAGTTTAAAATGTGGTTACAAATATATGAATCTGGGGGAAAAGAGTGTGTGTGTGAGAGAGAGAGAGAGAAGGAGTGAAAGAAAGAGAGAGGGAAAGGGAGAGGGGAGAAAAAGAGGGAAGAAAGAGAGAGGGAGAGAGAGAGCGAGAGTGAGAGAGGGAGAGAGAAAAAGAGAGGGAAAGAAAGAGAGAGAGGGAAGGAAGGAAGGAAAGAGAGAGAGAGAGGGAAAGAGAGAGGGAAAGAGATAGAGTGGGAGATAGGGAGAGAAACAAAGAGAGAGTGGGAAGAAAGAGAGAGGGAGAGATAGGGATAGAAGAGAGAGAGGAGAGGGCGAGGGCGAGGGAGAGAAAGAGAGTGAAAGAGAGAGGGGAGGAGAGAAAGAGCGCAGCGGGACGGCAAGAAAGATGGAGAAAAATCGTTATGGAAGAAGCAAGGGGGGAGAGAGAAAGAGAGAGAGAGAGAAAGAGAAACAGAGAATGAGCGAGAGAGAGAGGGAAAGAAAGAGAGGGGGAGAGAGAGGGAGAGAAAGAGAGAAACAGAGAGGGAGAGAGAAAGAGACAAAGAAGGTGAAAATGAGAGGGAGAGAGAGATGGAGAGAAAGAGAAAAAGAGAGAGTGAAAGAAAGAGAGAGGGAGGGAGGGAGAGGGGAGGAGAGAGAGAGTGGAGTGGAGTGGGACGGCAAGAACGATGGAGAAAAGTCATCATGGAAGAAGTGAGGGGGAGAGAGAGAAAGAGAGGGAGAGAATACGAAAGAGAGAGAGAGAGGTGGGGAGAGAGAGAAAGAGAGAGAGGTGGGGAGAGAGAAAGAGAGTGGGAGAGAGAAAGAGAGAGAGAGGGAAAAAAAGAAAGAGAGAGGGGGGAGCGAGAGAGGGACAGAAAGAGAGAGAGGGAGAGAGAGAAACAGAGGAAAAGAAGGAGGGGGAGATAGAGAGGGTTAGAGAGAGGGAAAGAAAGAGAAAGAGGGGGGAGAGAGAGAGGGAAAGAAAGAGAGAGAAAGAAAGAGAGGGAGAGAAAGATAGTGGGAGAGAGAGAGAGAAACAGAAACAGAGAAAGAGAGAGGTAAAGAAAGAGAGAGGGAGAGAAAAAGAGAGAAAAAGAGAGGGAGAGACAGAGAAACAGGGACAAAGAGAGAGAGAGAGGGAAGGAAAGAGAGAGAGAGAGAGAGGGAGGAGAGAGAAACAGAGGGAAAGAAGAAGGGGTAGAGAGGGGGTGAAAGAAAGAGAGAGAGAGGGGAGAGAGAGAAAGAAAGAGAGGGAAGGAAAGAGAGGGAGAGAAAGATAGTGGGAGAGAGAGAGGGTCGAGAGAGAGAGAGAAAGAGAAACAGCGAAAGAGAGAGAGAGAAAGGGAAAGAAAGAGAGAGGGAGGGAGAGAGAAAGAGAAAAAAAGAGAGGGAGCGACAGAGACAAAGAGAGAGAGCGCAGTGGGACGGCAAGAAAGAAGGAGAAAAGTCATCATGGAAGAAGAGGCTGAGGTAGGCAAAGAGAATGAAAGATAATAAAAGTGGAGAGAGAGAACAGCGGGAAAAAAAGATTTGCCTATTAGCTGAAAATATAGAGTAGCATGCGAAAGATATGAGACAAAAAAAGTACTAACAAAAAAAGACAACAGTAATAATAACAAGTAAAATGATAATGCCAATATAATAATTATAGGACTGCAATAATTATTATTGATATTAATAATGATAATAAGTATAAGAAGGATTTAATGTTGATACCACTATAACATGGGTACTCACAAACTTTCTCTCGGGCCAAATTTACAGTGTGGTTTGTGGCTGAGGGCCGCACCGGTGGGGGCGGGGTCAGAGGGGGAGGGGGCGGGGCTAAAGCACACAAAAATTGTGACCATGAGGTTAAACACAGGTCCCTGCAGCAGACACCTTCGTCCACTGAGCCACCAGACCCAGCATACACATATCTTTCTCTCTCTCCCTTCTTCTCTCCCTCCTTCTCTCTCTGTCCCTCTCTCTCGCTCTCCCTCCCTCTCTCTCTCTCTCTCCCTCCCTCCCTCTCCCTCTGTGTCTCCTTCCCTCTCTCTCCCTCCCTCTCCCTCTGTGTCTCCCTCCCTCCCTCTGAGTCTCCCTCCCTCCCGGTGTGTCTCCCTCCCTGTCCCCCACTCTCCCTCTGTGTCTCCCTCCCTGTCTCCCACTCTCCCTCTGTGTCTCCCTCCCTGTCTCCCACTCTCCCTCTGTATCTCCCTCCCTGTCTCCCACTCTCCCTCTGTGTCTCCCTCCCAGTCTCCCTCTCCCTCTGTGTCTCCCTTCCAGTCTCCCACTCTCCTTCTGTGTCTCCCTCCCAGTCTCCCACTCTCCCTCTGCTCTGTGTCTCCCTCCCTGTTTCCCACTCTCCCTCTGTGTCTTCCTCCCTGTCTCCCACTCTCCCTCTGTGCCTCCCTCCCTTTCTCCTACTCTCCCTCTGTGTCTCCCTCCCTGTCTCCCACTCTGTTTCCCTCCCTCCCTCTGTGTCTCCCGCCCTCCCTCTGTGTCTCCCCCTCCCTCTGTGTCTCCCTCCCTCCCTCTGTGTCTCCCTCCCTGTCTCCCATTCTGTTTCCCTCCCTCCCTCTGTGTCTCCCTCCCAGTCACCCACTCACCCTCTGTGTCTCCATCCCAGTCTCCCACTCTCCCTCTTTGTCTCCCTCCCCGTCCCCCACTCTCCCTCTGTGTCTCCCTCTGTGTCTCCCACTCTCCCTCTGTGTCTCCCTCCCTGTCCCCCACTCTCCCTCTGTGTCTCCCTCCCAGTCTCCCACTCTCCCTCTGTGTCTCCCTCTCCCTCTGTGTCTCCCTTCCAGTCTCCCACTCTCCCTCTGTGTCTCCCTCCCAGTCTCCCAGTCTCCGACTCTCCCTCTGTGTCTCTCTCCCTGTCTCCCACTCTGTTTCCCTCCCTCTGTGTCTCCCTCCCTCCCTCCCTCTGTATCTCCCTCCCTCCCTCTGTGTCTCCCTCCCTCTGTGTCTCCCTCCCTCCCTCTGTGTCTCCCTCCCTGTCTCCCACTCTCTGTGTCTCCCTCCCTCCCTCTGTGTCTCCCTCCCTCCCTTCCTCTGTGTCTCCCTCCCTCACTCCCTCTGTGTCTCCCTCCCTGTCTCCCACTCTCCGTTTCCCTCTCTCCCTCTGTGTCTCCCTCCTCCCTCCCTGTCTCCCTCCCTCCCTCTGTGTCTCCCTCCCTCCCTCTGAGTCTCCCACTCTCTGTTTCCCACTCTCCCTCTGTGTCTCACTCCCAGTCTCCCACTCTCCCTCTGTGTCTCCCTCCCTGTCTCCCACTCTCCCTTTGTGTCTCCCTCCCTGTCTCCCACTCTCCCTCTGTGTCTCCCTCTCTGTCTCCCACTCTGTTCCCTCCCTCCCTCTGTGTCTCCCCCTCCTTCTGTGTCTCCCTCCCTCCGTGTCTCCCTCCCTCCCTCTGTGTCTCCCTCCCTGTCTCCCACTCTGTTTCCCTCCCTCCCTCTGTGTCTCCCTCCCTCCCTCGTGTCTCCCTCCCTTCCTCTGTGTCTCCCTCCCTGTCTCCCACTCTGTTTCCCTCCCTCTGTGTCTCCCTCCCAGTCTCCCACTCATCCTCTGTGTCTCCCTCTCTGTCTCCCACTCTGTTTCCCTCCCTCCCTCTGTGTCTCCCCCCTCCTTCTGTGTCTCCCCCCTCCTTCTGTGTCTCCCTCCCTCCGTGTCTCCCTCCCTCCCTCTGTGTCTCCCTCCCTGTCTCCCACTCTGTTTCCCTCCCTCCCTCTGTGTCTCCCTCCCTCCCTCTGTGTCTCCCTCCCTCCCTCCCTCCCTCTGTGTCTCCCTCCCTGTCTCCCACTCTCTGTTTCCCTCCCTCCTGCCCTCTCTCTGTGTCTCCCTTCTCCCTCCCTCTGTGTCTCCCTCCCTCCCTCCCTCTGTGTCTCCCTCCCTGTCTCCCATTCTCTGTTTCCCTCCCTCCTGCCCTCTCTCTGTGTCTCCCTTCTCCCTCCCTCTGTGTCTCCCTCCCTCCCTCTCTGTACTCTCACCTGTGAGTGTGTGTCAGCCCTCAGCCCGGGCTCAGACAGCTTCCCCGGCCGCGCACACAGCCGCACCAAGTACTTCATGGGTCTTTAAAAGACCATTTACATGTTAATTAGGCTTTGTTGAATTTCACCTCTTAGGCCCCTGCAGCTCCTCTCTGACAATACTGGAATCACCCGGGCCCCCACAGAGCACAGTCTGAGTCCGAGCTGCTGCGGCTGTATTTGCAAACACTATTTAATTTATTTAATTTTAAACACAGGTGTCTGCAATGTCCGCGGGCCGCCCAGGAAGGTTTGCCGGGCAGCCACCGGCCGGCGGGCTGTACTATGAGTACCCCTGCACTATAAGTAAAGCTATCTTATCTTTCTACGTATTATTTTACTGTTTTTGTGAAATGTTCAAATTCTTAGATATGAATGGGTTCAGTTGTGATCAAATTATTGAACGCAAGGGGCGCCTTAAACTTTTGTGAAATCAGGCCGGTTATCAAAACAAGTGTTCTTTTCTGTTTATGTCTTCATCAGTGTCACAATAGGGTCGATATTCTATTCGTCTCGGAGTCGGTGTGCCAATGTTTACCAATGGCACTGCCCACTGTGTAAGCAGTAGTGCCATATCTGGTATCCATGGCTTTTAGGCGCCTCGTCAATGTGAAATTCATGTATAAAAGCAAGAGGCAGGCACACACATCACTGCACACGCATAATCCCTTCCAGAAACCGTGTACCCTGCTCGGTGGGTGCGACCACAGTACACAAAGGCCGTAGATGTCCCTCGGGCTGGGGATGCCACGCAGGGTTGGCACAGTGCACTCTGGGCTTTGCTCCTGTGCCCGCCAACCCCCTCACATGCCAACCCTGCCCTGCGGGGTGAGCCAGCTGTACGGGTCCTGGCTGTGGGCAAACATATGCTCCATTTGGGAAGGCAAGGCCCCGGCCTGGGGTAGCTGGCTCTGCAAAGGGGGCTGCACTCTGATTACAGGCTAATATGTTTACATTTATTTCTCGCAGACAGGAACGTGCACTCCTCCGTCTTTGATGTCCACTGCCAGTGACAGCGCTGTGCTATGTCCTGTTTTACTAGGAAACATTTGCGGTTTACAGCTCGAGGAGGGGTATGCATCTAAGGATACGTGAGTGGTTCCGGAGCTTAGACAACAAGCATTGGCAAGGTCAAGTTTCAGATTGCCGATGTCCGACATTTGTGTCTGCCAATGTGCAGTACGCCTCCGCGGGCTCCTCCCGGCCTGAGCAGGGAGATAGTGGAGGCCTGCTCAGAGAAAGGGCGGACCACCGGAGGACTGCTTCTGCTGTGTTTGTGTTCGGAGAGTGGAGGGCGGCTGATAATGGAACGGAAAGCAATTGATTAAAACAGAGCGTGTGCGCTTGAAGTCAAAGCAGCGCACTTCATGAATATATAAAACGGCATTAGACATGCCGCATTTGGTGGGGGAGGGACAGAGATGGGCGCTGAAGCTTAAAACCACTGACAGAGCATGAAGCAAAGCATTTTAAAACAAGGCATCGGGTGAGGGCAGGAAGCTTCCAGATGTGGAAGTGCAAGCAGCAAAGAAAAAAAGTAGTCCCTACATAAAAAGATAACAGCCAGCGGCATAAGTTAACTGTAGTTGGTCGATGCTGCTTCCTCCAGAAAGGGAAGAAAACAGAAGTGAGGTATCGGACCTCCAGCCAACAATAAGCAAGATAACAACAGCAAAGCCAGGTTTCACCAATGACAAGCGACAAAACAAAGAGAAACGCAATGGGTGGAGTTTGACTCGTAATACTGAATACTTGATGCCTCGTAGAGGCAGCATTCGCTGCCTATGCGAGACCTAAAAAGCACAGTGATGAATCTGCCTGCATGGATCAACAAGTGCAGTTATCCACAATGATGTTAATGTGGCCCCATGCGCTTCCATCATCATGCACATCCATTTTAGGGTGACCAGACATCCCGGATTTCCCCGGACAGTCCCGGTTTTAAGAGGACTATCTCGGTTTCCTCACACTTTTCCTAATTTAAAGAAAATGTCCAGTTTTTTTGAACAAATGTCCGGTCATTCTGTAAACCAGATATATGTCCATCTCACAGGTGCTTCCGAAGATTGACATTTTGTAAGTAATTTATCTGTTTCTGCTAGGCAGCACAGGAGGGGGATGGCTGCCTGTTCCCAGCAGAGCCAGAGGAGTGGGGAGGAGAGCAGGAGGAGCTAAGGGTGAAGGGGTCCAGCCAATGAGATATTTATATATGAATATATATATATATATATATATATATATATATATATATATATATATATATATATATATATATATATATATATATATATATATATACACACACACACACACACACAGTTACAAGTCTTGCATGTGTGTGTGTGTGTGCGTATGCATGTATATGTATATACATATTTATAAATATACATTTACTAACCTAATGTGTGTGTGTTATGTATGTATGTGCACATATTTACAGGGCTGTACAAAAAATGGGACAGGCCAGGTATAGAAGTAAGACTAAAGCCTTAAGTCCTACTTTTATGTCTAGCCTAGCACAGTTTTTGCTTCTTAAAATCTGGTCGCCCTAATCCATTTTGTTTTTGTTTTATTTTATGATTCCAAGATGGTGGACGCCCAGTTTGGAGTGGTCAACCAAATTCCACTAGTAAATAAATTACCCAAAGGGATCACTGGATCCACTTCCTTAATGCAATAAAGATTTAGGACTATAGCAGTCTTAAGTAAAATGCCTTGAAGAAAGTAGTATTTTTCCTATCCCAGGCATTTACCCTAATGTTCCTCTAGGAAAATTAGAAGGAAGGAAATGTTTAATCTGACCATACATTTTAATTCTGATTTGATAATGTATTTATAATGCAACAGATATGACTTTGTATCCTATCTCATTCCTATCTGGAATTACTGTAAACACAATTTACACATAGGGGGGATTTACACTGTCATTTAAAGGTATGTGAAGAACTACTCCTATAGTACTACTTCACTTACTCATAGATGTCTTTGTGAACTGACCTAGAGTGTAGAGTGAAAAGCGTTAAACATAACACTACATACCAAACGGGATGCGTTCTCTTGTGGTCTCCAATCAGAATCATATTACTTTACTCTAGACCCCACCTACCACAGTGTTATCTATGTGCAGATGCTAATATCAGTGAGACAAGCAGTCCCTCTACCAGCCTCTACACCCAGGGTTGGCTTTACCACTAGTGGCATCCAGTTTAACAATGTTTTTCAGCACCCCCTAGTGGCCACCTCCGCCATGGATTCCCTCACTACCAACCTTTAATGGTGTCTCTCAAGTCTCCATAACCACTCTCTCTCATATGCATTTAATTAGTTTTATAGTATCACTCATAAAAGTGAAGGGTGTAAGAGCACTTTATATCACACACACATTACACAGAGACAATCAATCATACCTGTGCAAATTAGTGTATAGGAAACGTTATCTTAGAAATAGGGTTTCTGGCTGGCTAGGGCTGGTGCCTCAGCCAGGCAGAAACCACCACTCTAGTCAGGGCAAGGGAGTTACATGCTGAAGATAACCCCTGCTCACCCCGTTGGTAGCTTGGCATGAGCAGTCAGGCTTATCCCAGAGCCAATGTGTAGAGCGTTTGCGCCACACACACACAACAGCAACACACTAGACACACCACAAAAGAAACTCCACACAAGGTTATATAAAGAAAATAGCCTTTGAATTATCATAAACACAGTAGAATAATGATCACACAATATACACTGTGCCAACTGGCACTAGGCAATATTCACAGGGGATTATATACACATGACAGGGCCAATCAGGCCACTGTCAGAACCTTTAGAAAGCACAAGTAGCAATTGTAAAACACAACCAGTAACTACTGGCACAATATTGTCCTCAGCATTATCATATTAGCATTGGGCACAGAGCACCTGATGCACAAATCACAGTAAGCATACACACATGATGCCATCATTATAAAAAAAACTACCCCAGGCCAACAGGTCTTTCACTGGGGTCCAAGGCCCTTTGTCCCAAATGTCAGGGCTTTCCAATTAGCCCTCTGGCTGCTAAAAACAGCGAAGACCATGTGCAACATGCACTGGGGGCAGGGGTGCAACTCAACCCCTCCTCATTATTCAAAGAAATGGCACCCCTCCATTGCTGCTGCCCGTGCTCTCTCGGTGCAGCTGTGAAGCAAAATCAGGAGCTGGCACTACCATGCCTCTGAAGCCCCCCTCTGGGACTCCTATCACCACTTTGCCCAACATTGTAGCTGCCCGCAATTGCGCTGCATCCGTGAAGCCAAAAGAAACTGGCGCCAACACTGCTCTGAGAGCCCCACCTTGCGGGGGCTCCTCCGGTGCAACTGGCACCAAGAACAAGGCCAAAGTATTGCTCCGCTCACCGGGGCTCTCTGGTGGTCTCCTTCAGTCTCAGTGGGGGGGTGCGTGAGCCCAGCCGCTCCCTCCTCACAACACGCAGGATTTCTGGCACCAACAGGGTGCCTTGAGAGGTCCCACCCACGAGACCGTTCCTCCTTTCACCCGGTCTGGGCACCGGTGACGCAAGACTTGGGCCGGCTCGCCAGGCTCCAGTCCTTCACCTGTGAGCCTGCGAGGCTCGAACCTCGGCTTGGGAAGGCGGGGTAGACTCCCGTTCATCCTCAGGCATGATTCTGCCTATGTCCCGCCACCTCTTCTTCGGCCGGTCGCCATCTACTTCCCTATCCTGGCCCCGCACACAGTCAGACAATCTTTGCCTGTCTTCCTGGTCGGCCGTGAGTCTCTCTCCTCACAAGTGCAGGGTGGGCTCCCGCCCATAAATAAAACCAAATGCGGTCCCACCCACGGGACCGTTCCTCCTTTCACCCGGTCTGGGCACCGGTGACGCAAGACTTGGGCCAGCTCGCCAGGCTCCAGTCCTTCACCTGTGAGCCTGCGAGGCTCGAACCTCGGCTTGGGAAGGCGGGGTAGACTCCCGTTCATCCTCAGGCATGATTCTGCCTATGTCCCGCCACCTCTTCTTCGGCCGGTCGCCGTCTACTTCCCTATCCTGGCCCGCACACAGTCAGACAATCTTTGCCTGTCTTCCTGGTCGGCCGTGAGTCTCTCTCCTCACAAGTGCAGGGTGGGCTCCCGCCCATAAATAAAACCAAATGCGGAGTGGGCTCCCCCGATCAGGAACACTCGAACAGAGGGGTGGGTTCCCGCTTCTAGTAGCATAAAGGCGGGGTGGGTTCCCGCCTCTATACACGCACAAATGCGGGGTGGGCGCCCTACGCCGAGATTCCCTCTAAATCATCACGCAACACAGCACTGCTGGCCACCCATGCCCTTCCCGTCTTGGGAGAAGATATAGCGCTTAGGAGGTGCTTAAGTCCCAAAGTCTCAGGGGCACAAGTCTGGGCCCAGGCAGGCCAGCTCACAGGGCCCTCCAGCAGGGAGGCAGTCCCTCATGGCGGTTCCTCCTGGGGCCCAGCAGCCGCAAGACCCAAGCACAAGGAAACCTTCATGGGGTCACAGCCCCAATATTTATACTACATTTTCTTTATCTGCCCTCGCAGAGGACTTGGGGGGAACCCGTCCTAAATGGTTCTGGGGAGTGTGGAGCACTTTGTGTACAGTGCTCACACCCTCCTTTGTGAGATGGGGGCTCTGCCATCAAACACACTGCAGGGGGGAGGAGCCAGCATTCACATAGGCAGGCACAGATCTATTCGGGGTCAGGGGACTACTCCTCCCACTACTCTAAATGCAGATGCCCTATTCAGCCTAGCGCTGACTCACCATGCCCCCCTGGAGCCACACACACCTCACCAGCCCCTGCCACTCCAAAACTAGACATGCAATACACATCAGGCAGGCAGACACATAGCACACAGAAATGCTCACTTCTAAAAGTGGCATTTCTAGAATAGTTATAAAAAATCTGCACACAACATTGTGTAGCATTTATTATCACTATTCCAAACATACCAAACTTGACCACGCTGCTCCTCTCATATCAGGAATTACCACTGAAACACTTATCAGGGAATCCTCAATGCATTCCTATGGGAGGGCATCCTCACAGTAGTGAGCAACCAAACTGGCTGTTTGTCACTACCAGGACATGTCATACACTTAAGGTACATGTCCTACCTTTAACCTACAATACACCCTGCCCATAGGGCTAGCTAGGGCCCAACGTAGGAGTGACTGACATGCAGTAAAAAGGGGATCACAGACATGGCGCACACTTTAGGTGCCACGTCAGAGCAGCAGTTACACTGCACGCACAGGCCCTGCAATGGAGGAGGCCTGGAATAGGTTTGAAAGGCGACTTTGGTGGGTGGTGCAATCTGCGCTGCAAGCCCATCTGTAGTATTTAATTTACCAGCCCTGGGTATATGAGATATCACCTTACAAGGGAGGGACAGGTAAATTAAATAAGCCAAACAGGTGTAGACCAATATTACCATGTTTATCACGGAGAGCACACACACTTTACACTGGACAGCAGTGCTAAAGTGCTCAGAGTCCTAAAAACAGCAACACCATGTCAGAAAAAAAGGCTAGGAGAAAGGCAAAAAATGTAGGGATGACCCTGTAAAAAGGGCCAAGTCCAACAATTACAATTTGAGCCTATTGTTTTGGCTAAATTAGCATCACAGATTTCAATGTGGCTTCTCTGTAACCCATAAATCATGTTATTTTACCATCCACAGTATCATGGATACCCAATCTCTACCAGATTATTATGACAATGATATTATATACTATTTCCTAAATACATTTAATGATAGAGTATTCTTGGGTGTTAATGTGAAGTTCGAGGTTGTCAGTTACATATCTAAAACATATAATATACATTGTAGGATGGAAAAGTCTACACCATCTTGAACATAACCATTTTGGTCCTAATTTAGACACAAAGAATATACCCGAGTGCAGTGTACTGATGATTATAATTCTATCCTATGGAAACTATCCAACAAAAGCTGAAATAAAACATAAAACGTAAACCTACGCTTCTCCAATGGGTATTACAAAAGAATCCACACAAGTGTCTGCAGCCCCTTCTGTAATATGAAGTAGCCCTGAGGCTGTCAAAAGTGGACACAAATGCCTGTTGCAACTAAAGGGTTTGTGGTCAGCTGGCGTGTGCCTTTTATGGCTGATAATTTGTTTGTAATAACTAACGAGTAGGCAAAGAAAGGCAATATGGACGTTTTGTAGGGTAATAAACACCCAATTATGCACTCAAATGAACTCTATTCCTGAGTATTAGTGATGATACGTAGAAAACCGGATGTGACCCCTTGGAGGCGTTCAGAGGGGATCGTCATGTTTACAATCACAACTCACAACTCACAGATGTGTCATTCTGGATAAGAATCACACGCACGACTCTCACCGTGTCTGCAAGCTGCACCCTGCTTCAAAAATAACTTGTTTGAGCTGGTTTTTAGGACGTGCTGCCCAAGGCAAGACAAATTAGACACAGAAAGAATGCTGCTTCCTTTTCAACACACACATGCATGCCATTTGAGTGTGATGTTAGTAATTGCCATAATAATATACATCAGTGAGCAAAGTAAGATTAGGTATTGCACAGATGGGGTCCAGAGAGGAGGAGGAGGGTTCCCCATGGGTCAGCTTAGTGGGCCCTGTGAGCATGGATAGAAGGATTCAACTAGGTTCAGGAAGGCGTAGAACAGGAATAGGAACCTGCTGTTGCAGGCCAGGTTCCATGTTCTATTGCAGGGAAGCCCATCGAGGTATGGATTGGTCTACCCTAGCTTCAGGCTGGAAGGGGGTTGTGTTGGAAATTGCCCTTTTTGCAGGGTTATCCCCAAACTTTTTGCTTCATCCTCCTATAATTTTTCCTGACCTGTTGTTGTTGGCTATAGGACTCTGGGCACTTTACCACTGCTGATCAGCGCTAAAGTGCATATGCTCCCAATGTAAATTGATATTGTGATTGGTTCTCCCTGATTGGCATATTTGTTTTACCAGTAGGTCCCAAGTAAAGTGCGCTGAGTGTGCCAGGCCTGGTAAATCAAATGCTACTAGTGGGCTTGCAGCGCTGATTGTTCTACCCATATGAGTAGCCCTGAAAAGATGTATCAGGCCTGCCACCGCGGTGCCTGCGCACAGTTTGTTAACTGCCATGTTGACTTGGCAAGTGCACCCATTTGCCAGGCCCTACCCTTCCCTTTTCTTACACATAGGACACCCCTATGGTAGGCCCAAGGTAAACCCCTGGTCAGGGTGCAGTGTCTGTGAAAGGTAGGACATGTACTGTTTGGCTTGGTGAACTTTAACGCAACTACAGATACTTTGGTGAAAAGTCACGCATCCATAGTTTTCTATGGTACAACTTCTTGAAACCTTTTTAAAAGTCATATTTCTAACTGTGTATGTTGGAGCTATGTCGATTTGGTCTTGTTTAGTTCAGATAAAGATATTTTATTTTTCTAAACTGGAGTGGTGTCCTTTTGTAGTGTTTTCACTGTGTTACTGTGAGTGTTGGTACAAATACTTTACACATTGCCTTTCGGATAAGCCGATCTGCTTGTGCCAAGCTACTAAGGAGGTGAGCAGGGGTTATCTAAAGTGTGTATCCCCCTTACCCTGACTAGAAGCAAGGATCTCTATTTGGACAAAAGTACCTACCTCTGTGTCAGGTCCCAATGTCCTCAGGATGGTACGATGCCAAAAAGGGTTCCACCTCTCGACAACCTCTGGGTCTGACCATAAACAGACACACAGTGGTGATCAAGCGAGGGATAACAGGAACTGCAGGACAGGAACGGGAGGGCGGAGAAGCTGAAATGAGAACAAGATTCAATAAGCACAACCTGCCCTGTATTACCTGTATACCCTAGACTCTTTGTAATTACTCTAGTCGATACAGTCATGTATCTAAACACTGGTTACCTGGAGGGCAGGAAAAGGTAGGCTTTGCCTGGCCATCAGAGTGTAGAATACAACAGCACAATCCTAAAATACAAGACAATGCGTTACTCACTGAATGCACTGTAGTAAATCAATATAATCCTATGGTACTATTCACATACCAGTGGTGCTTAATGTAGGGGCTTCAACAGAGGGCAGAATGGAAAACAGCCAGCCAGGCGAAGCTCATTATACCCCTGTTGTGTAATAAGAAAGGTAAAACAGCAATAATAGGTCTCTGCTTCCTTAGGACAACGAAGAGAAAAGACTTCTGGGTTACGTCACCCAAAGCCTTAATGTGCAAAGTTGATATAAACTGCTGCTTAGACCCTGAACCAGCAAGTATATATATATGCAATTATCCAACAAAGAATCGCTGCTTTTCTGTTCGTGATATAAGTGACCTGTATATCACCCCAGCAGATACTCTCTCTCTGCCGATGATGTAAACCAAAATAATAACACAAGATGCTGCCACAGCCCGTGGTAACTCTGCAAATTGTCAAAAGTAATAGCGGCAGTCTTTAAACCTCCCTGCCACATATGAGCTCCTACTCGGGAGCCTTACACCAATCAAGGAAGAGTCATGAAACAAGTACAGCGGGTCCGCAATCACGAAGCCTCAGCAACAAGGCTCCGCTACCCGCTAAGAGGAGGATTCCCCCAGAGCGGAAAACCGCCACTGCGGGACACAAGGAAAGTCACACGAAGGAAACAAACAGTTGTAAACAGAAAAGGATACGCAGCCACACTCCGGGAAATGGTATCCTACCGTGACAGCATTCCGGAACCAGAATAAACGGCGAGGCGATGCTGGATTCACTCCGTCTTGAGACTTCCGTGAATTGACGTCATAGCCAGACGCGTCGCTCGCCTCCGAGAATCATGGGAATTGTAGTCTTTTCTTGATAATCATGGCTCTAGGCAGTGTTCACTGTGTCCCACCGCCGTGGGTCGTAACAGTACATCCCTCCCCAGAAGAACACTGACAGAGACATGGTTTGTGGGGGAAACGTTTGTGAAACAGCCGAACATACTTGGGAGCATGAACACCTGAAGCAGGCTCCCACGAATTCTCTTCATTTCCGTACCCCTTCCAAGCCACCAGATACCACAATCTGGTGCGATAGATCTTGGAATCCACAATACCCCTCACCTCATGCTCTTCCTCACCATTGACTTCAACAGGAGAAGGCCTGATCTTTTTACCAACACTCGTGGGTTTGACTAGTGATACATGAAATGCTGGATGTATTCGCAAGGATGAAGGTAAGGCCAGTTTCACCACCACAGGATTCACCAGTTTAAGAACTTTGTAAGGACCTATGTATTTTGGATTGAATATACTGTACCTCCTGAATCGTATGTTCTTTGTGGATAACCATACATAGTCACCTTTTTTGTACACTGGACCAAGTTGTCTGTGCTTGTCTACATAGGTCTTGTACCTCGCCTTGGCTTGTACTAGGTGCCCCTTAACCTTCAGCCAGGTCTCCTGGAGGTTCTGCACCCTTTCCTGAACTTCGGGGACAGGGGAAGCGGAAGCTGGGTGATGGAACGGAGTGAAATTAGGGTGAAAGCCATATGTGCAGTAAAAAGGGGCATGTTTTGTGGACCCATGAACAGCGCTGTTATAAGCTATCTCAGCCAACCATAACCTATCCACCCAATCCTCATTAGTGACATCCACGTAGCATCTCAAATATTGTTTCAAGGTTTGATTTGCCCTTTCTGTCTGCCCATCAGTTTGAGGGTGGAAACTCGTGGATGTACTGTTTGTTATACCTAATGCCTTACACCACGTCTTCCAGAATCTAGCCGTAAATTGACTGCCCCTGTCGGATATAATCACTCTGGGTAACCCATGCAACCTCACTATGTTTTGGAGGATTAGATGCGCCAACACACTAGCAGAAGGTACCTTCTTGCATGCGATAAAATGCGCCATTTTGGTCAGATAATCCACTACCACTAGGATGACGGTACACCCCTGATCAACTGGCATGCCTACCACAAAGTCCATTGAAATGCATTCCCATGGAACATCAGGCGTGGGGAGAGGCTGTAATAAACCTGACTGTTTGGTATGCAACGTTTTCATCTGGCTACAAACCGGGCACTCCGCCACCCAATTCGTGACGTCTTTTTTGATGTTTGGCCACCAGAATTGTCTTTGAATCCGCTCGAGAGTCTTGCTGTTGCCGTTATGTCCTGCACAAGGCGCATTGTGACACCACTGAAACACCTGCTTCCGTAGGGCCTGGATGGGTAACAGCAACTGTTTCTTTCGCATGGGGAGACCCTGCACCATTGTCCACTCTTTGTGTGCATTTAACCATTTCTTCCAGTCCTCTCTCTGAACGTTTCTAAGGACGCTGCGTAGAAACATCTGGGTACAGGTGACACCTATAACCTTCTCTGGGTTGATGATGGCCTCTTCTCTTCTGTCTGCAGGGTGGATCCTAGTGTACTGTCGAGATAATGCATCTGCCTTTCGGTTATCCTTTCCCGGCCTGTAGGTCACGATGAAATCAAATTCTGCGAAATGCATCATCCACCGCATCTGTCTAGGCGTTAAGTGGCGTGCTGCAGCCATGTACTGTAAATTGCGATGGTCCGTATAAACAGTTACAGCATGTCTAGCCCCCATGAGATGATGCCTCCATTCCAGGAAGGCTGTTCTTATCGCCAGTAGTTCCTTCTCTGCTATTACGTAGTTTCGTTCAGCCTGATTTAGCGTACGAGATAGATAAGCCACTGGATGTAACTGGCCCGTGTCGGAATGGCGTTGTGATAACACAGCTCCTACTGCTACATCCGAACCGTCAGCTTCCACTATAAAAGGCTTGCTAGGGTCTGCATGTACCAGTACAGGTGCCGAAACAAAGGCTTTCTTCAGCTCCTCGAAACTTCGTTGGGCTTCTTCTGTCCAAACAAAGGCCACCTTCTTCTTTAATAGTCTCGTCATCGGGCAGGCCATAGCAGAGAAGTTTTCGATAAACCTGCGATAAAAGTTCGCAAACCCAATGAAGCACTGGATGTCTCTTACGGTTTTGGGTGCAGGCCACTCTTTTACGGCCAAAATCTTCCTTTCGGACATCTCCTGGCCCTTTGGTGTGAGCATGACCCCTAAAAATTCCACTGAGGTAGTGTTAAACTCACACTTACTGAGCTTGCAGTATAGTCGATGCTCCAATAAAGTACGCAGTACTGCCTTCACATGACCCGTATGTTGTTTTGTGGTGGAGGAGTAAATCAAGATGTCGTCTATATATACAACGACGAAGCGATCCAAGTACTCCTTAAGAACATCATCCAAAAAAAACTGGAAGGCTGCCGGAGCGTTACACAGCCCAAAGGGCATCACTAAATATTCGTACAGCCCAAAACGGGTCTTGATGGCTGTCTTCCACTCATCCCCGGTTCTCATTCGGACTAAGTGGTAAGCCCCCTTTAGGTCTAGCCGCGTGAATATCACTGCATCCTTCACCTGCTCTAGTAATACATTGATTAGAGGAAGGGGATATTTATTCTTCACCGTAATGGCGTTCAATGCTCGGTAGTCAGCACAGGCTCGAAGATCACCATTGGCCTTTGGGATGAAGAATAACGGAGAGGCGGCCGGGGATTTAGATTCCCTGATGAATCCGAGCTCTAATAGCTTATCCAAGTATGAACGGAGATGCAGAGTCTCTGGTTCCGTCAGAGCATACACTCGTCCTGCTGGTATTTTAACCCCAGGAATTAAATCTATTTGGCAATCATACGGTCTGTGGGGTGGTAATGTTTCCGCTTTTGCCTCACTAAACACCTCTGCCAAGTCTTGATATTCAGCCGGAAGTTCCACATCATGTTCAACTGCCGTGGCAATATGATGGATGCTAGCCAAACCTATAGCAGGACTTAGTGTTATCGGATAGCAATTCCTTTGGCAGAACTCCGATGAAAAATGTAGAACCTGACTTTCCCAATCTATTGCGGGATTGTGTTTCCTCAGCCAAGGGAGTCCAAGAATCACCCCATACTGCGGTGCGTGAATAATGTTGAAGAACAACCTCTCCTGATGTTCTACACCCATGGACATACAGAGTTCCTTGGTTTGTAACCGGATAGGTCCGGAATTCAACTTCCGACCATCCACCGCAAACACTGCTTCAGGGGTTTCCTTCTCTTGCAGTTCCAGACCTAGGCTACTGGCTTTGGCATGATCCATGAAACAGCCAGTCGCCCCGAGTCTAACATTGTTCTAATCCATATCCTTTCCTCATGTATGTCCACACCTATATCCACATAGAAATGTATAGCTTCTTTTGTGCTGTTTCTATCCAAAGAAGGGATATACAACTTACTTGAAGGGCACCCTTCATTCCTCTTCAAGCCTTCTCGTTTCCCGCCTTCTGTTCGGAAGACAACACAGACACCTTCCGGTTTTCATACCGGGTTTTTGTTCTCGTTGGGCATTCCCGTATGAAGTGCCCCTTCCTGCCACAATATAAGCACAATCCCCTCTTTCTTCGGTATTCCCTTTCCTCCGCCGTCAGAGGGGATCTAACTGCTCCTATTTCCATGGGCTCGGGTTTTGCTGAGGACGTTACTTCTGTTGTTCTGGAGTGCTCATAACTGGACATGGTCTTGTCCTTCCGCCGAGTTTCTCCCCTTCGATCACTAAGGCGATGATCCAACCTCAACACCAAGCTAATCATGTCCTCGCAATTACTGGGCTGAGGGTCTATTTGGGCCAGGACGTCTTTCATCTCGCCAGTCAATCCGGTGTAAAAGATGGCTAAACGCTTATTTTCAGGCCATTCAGTTTCAGCAATTAACCTCCTAAAGTCGTTAAGGTATGCTATCAGATCCCTGTTTCCTTGTCTTAACCCCAGCAATTCCCTATCTGCAGTCAAGGTGGCTGACCTACGGTTAAAGGTTTTCTCGAAATCTGACCTAAATGCCTCCCAATCCCTTAACAAAGGATCGTCTCTCTTTACTAGTGGTACTGCCCATTGAGCCGCATCCCCACCCAAATAGGATATGAGAAAGGCCACCCGTGCATGGTTAGTGTTAAAGACCTTAGGTTTGCATGAGAAGTGTAGAAGGACTTGAGTGAGAAATACCTGCACTTTATCACTATCCCCATGGAATCGTTCTGGAGGGGCCAAGGGTATCGGGGCGGGTACTTCCACTACCAAGGAGGAAGCGGGCTGGGTGCCTGCATTAAAAGGGTTTCTACTCATTCTATCCACCTGTGCTTGCAATGTTGCAGTTTCAGATCTGGAAGCCTGTAACTCAGCCTGTACCAGGGCCAAAGCTGCCATGACATCTTCGAGGGTGGACATGATATCGTACTACCGGGAGGACTAAATTCTTGGGCCGTTTATTCTGTCAGGTCCCAATGTCCTCAGGATGGTACGATGCCAAAAAGGGTTCCACCTCTCGACAACCTCTGGGTCTGACCATAAACAGACACACAGTGGTGATCAAGCGAGGGATAACAGGAACTGCAGGACAGGAACGGGAGGGCGGAGAAGCTGAAATGAGAACAAGATTCAATAAGCACAACCTGCCCTGTATTACCTGTATACCCTAGACTCTTTGTAATTACTCTAGTCGATACAGTCATGTATCTAAACACTGGTTACCTGGAGGGCAGGAAAAGGTAGGCTTTGCCTGGCCATCAGAGTGTAGAATACAACAGCACAATCCTAAAATACAAGACAATGCGTTACTCACTGAATGCACTGTAGTAAATCAATATAATCCTATGGTACTATTCACATACCAGTGGTGCTTAATGTAGGGGCTTCAACAGAGGGCAGAATGGAAAACAGCCAGCCAGGCGAAGCTCATTATACCCCTGTTGTGTAATAAGAAAGGTAAAACAGCAATAATAGGTCTCTGCTTCCTTAGGACAACGAAGAGAAAAGACTTCTGGGTTACGTCACCCAAAGCCTTAATGTGCAAAGTTGATATAAACTGCTGCTTAGACCCTGAACCAGCAAGTATATATATATGCAATTATCCAACAAAGAATTGCTGCTTTTCTGTTCGTGATATAAGTGACCTGTATATCACCCCAGCAGATACTCTCTCTCTGCCGATGATGTAAACCAAAATAATAACACAAGATGCTGCCACAGCCCGTGGTAACTCTGCAAATTGTCAAAAGTAATAGCGGCAGTCTTTAAACCTCCCTGCCACATATGAGCTCCTACTCGGGAGCCTTACACCAATCAAGGAAGAGTCATGAAACAAGTACAGCGGGTCCGCAATCACGAAGCCTCAGCAACAAGGCTCCGCTACCCGCTAAGAGGAGGATTCCCCCAGAGCGGAAAACCGCCACTGCGGGACACAAGGAAAGTCACACGAAGGAAACAAACAGTTGTAAACAGAAAAGGATACGCAGCCACACTCCGGGAAATGGTATCCTACCGTGACAGCATTCCGGAACCAGAATAAACGGCGAGGCGATGCTGGATTCACTCCGTCTTGAGACTTCCGTGAATTGACGTCATAGCCAGACGCGTCGCTCGCCTCCGAGAATCATGGGAATTGTAGTCTTTTCTTGATAATCATGGCTCTAGGCAGTGTTCACTGTGTCTCACCGCCGTGGGTCGTAACACTCTGCCAACTAGAGACCCCCATTTCTAACATTGGTGGTCAGCGGTGAGGATTTGAAACTGTATTTGCACTTGACCCACAGTCATTGGTGTACATCACTAGTTTAGGGCAGACCACTACACACCCACATACTGCGTTTTGTTTTTGGTTCTATTTTTGAGTGACCCTTAAAGCATCCAAGCATCATGTTTCAGGAGGGTAAACCAGCAAGTGAGATGGCACAATTGGAGTTTGATATTGAAATGTTGCATTCCTACAAAGTAGATCAGATCAAGTAATTTTGCAAATATGTTGGATGTCCCATGAAGAGCAGCTCCTTGAAGGAGGAGCTACAGAAGGCCTTAAGGGCCTGGTGGGAGGCCAAAGAGGCTGGGGAGACAGATGATGCAGAGGTGGATGAGGATGCACAAGGGGATGGTTTCAGGTCACAGGATCTACCTGTGTCAAGAGTAGCCTCTAGGGCTGGCAGCAACGATTCTGCTAGAAGTTTTTTCCCAGAGGAGTCAGAGGAAAACCAAAGGGTAAGAGATCATGAGTTAGAAGTCATGAGGCTTGAGATGAACATATTGGAAATGGAGGACCAAAGAGCTGCCATAAAGAGAGAAAAGATGGTAGAGGAGAGCAAGAAGGCTTATACCTTGGAAGAAAAGAAATTGATCTTGACATATGAGCTGAGAAAGAGAGTGCTCGATGAGGAGTTCATGAAGCTTGAGGCTTGAGTGTCTCAAACAAGCAAAAAGAGATGTGTGTAGCTCAGGAAGTGAGCTTGGCTATGTTGTAGGTGGGGTCCAGCTCAGATGGTGGGAGCAAAATGGTGTTATCTAGTGCTGAGGGAGAAGTACACATACCCAGAGATGTGGCGCCTGACTTGAGGGAGAGGGATAACATACACCAGAGGGTACAGGTGTATGAGGTAGCTCCAGTGGTGTGCAGTGTCCCTGAAGTAGATTGGGGAACTGACAAAGGGGATCATATTCCTAGTAGGGGAAGGGACACTCTACTGACTCTAGATGAGAGCTACAGGGAGAGGGGTTCTCCAATGGTAGAAGTCCTGTTGTGTGTGTGGAGACCGCCCAGTAAGCATGGGTGAATTTTGCGAATCTGGCGTTCGTGAATTTTGCAAATTTGCGAACTCGCAATCCGCAAAATCCGCGAATTCTCGCGAATTTGCTGATTTTTTTGTTTTTTAGTGTTCGCAAGGGTTTCTGCCAGTTCGCAAGGATTTTGTGCCAGTTCGCGATTGCGAACTTACTTGTCGGCACGCAACGGTCGCGACTATGTTGTTTCTACGTCTGGTTCATCATCACAGGTTCACAGCACCCTCTGTTTCAACACTGCCACCCTCTGTTTCACCCATGCCACCCTCTGGTACATCAATGCCACCCTCTGGTTCATCATCATCACTGTAGAATATGGGGGGAAAAAGCAAGCACACCTGCCCTGCTTCAACTGACATGAATTAATTTGCGGTTGATTTATTAATGTGTCACTGTTTTAAAATTCCAGTCTGGCACCTGCTTCCTTATCTGTAATTTGCTTTCTGTTGCAGTGCAATTTTGTTTTCCAGGACCTTTGTGGCCTACTTGTAGCTATTCTATGATCCGGCTGTGAGGGTCAGAGCAGGGTCATACAATTGTTGCAACTAGCAACTGAACTCTGGAGGGGCCCCAGTCAGGAAGCACTACAGGGAATGGTTACTAATGATGAATTTGAACTTTTGCACCTGCTGCTGAGTGCTTTCAGTTTAGCAAAACTCGTTTTTCTGCAGAACAGCAAATGTAATGCCCCAAACAAACTTACTTGTGAAAGTTTATTTCTAACCCAAAAGTGATCCAAAGAAAGTCAAAAGGCCTCAAATCCAAAAAAGGGCAGGCAAATGTCAACCTGAGGAGTTATTCTGATAAAAATCATCATTTTCAGAAGGTCTATGCTGCTTGCTAGTGGATTTCTTGTGCAGAATTGCAAATTTTGTAATTTCGCGAGTGCGAGATTGTTGCTGCCCGCCGCACTTACATGTTCGCAATTGCGAACTTACACTGCACGCCGCAAAATTGTATCACCAAGAAAAAAAAATCCGCTGCGTGCGAATTTGCGGATTTTCAGTAAATTCTGAGCGTTCGCGGATCGCAAATTTACCAAAAATCCGCAAAATCCGCAAGCGTAACGGATTTTCCGCCCATGCTTACCGCCCAGAAGACTGTGGGTTGAGTAACAAAGACAACCAGACACTGTCTTGCCAATCTCAGGAGAGTTGTGTGGGGTACTTGTGTGAGGCACTGGATGGTGTGACAAAGAGTAGCTTGGTTAACAATTGAGGGGGGCAGCGTGTGATTCAATTGTTGGAGAGCATATTTTAAGTCCCTGTTTTCCAGAGCTTACACCAGGTTGAGTGTGAGTTCTCTGATTCCAGGGAGCTTGCGCTGGAGGCAGACCTTTTGATGGATTCCAGGGGGTCTGAAGAAGCTTTTAGGAGTGATCCTGAAGGGGGTCTCTCAGGTTTTCCACAACCAAGTGAGGTAGGGGAGGTTTATGGTAGCCCAGATAGGTCCCAGTGTAGTGGAAGGGGTGTAGGGTCCCACGTCCTGTCTCAGAGGAGAAGGAGTGGGAGTGGGCTGTGTCCCATGGTGCCCGAAACGCAGTCCCAGGGCCTGGTTGGTTCCATAAGTGAACACCAGGAGGGGGGCTAGCCTGTATTCGGAGGCCATTGCCTGAGGAGGATCCCAAAGTGTCAGGTGGACTAGGGGGGATTGCTGTAACAAGCATCCCACCAGTTCTGGTGTCTGATAGCATTGCTCCAGTGGGGAGGGCGTATGAGTTCATAGAAAAGAGTGAGGTTGGAGGCAGTCTCCAGTGGAAGGAACAGTGGGTCAGTGGTTGCCAGCTCTGAGGTCAGAACACCCCAGGACTGACCCTGGTGAGCCCACTTCTGGCCTGGAGGGTCTTCATGCTCTGTCAAGTGAACAGGAGGTTGGGTACCTGCGCCAGGCAGACTCTGGTATAACTCATAAGGAGTGTATTTCCCTTGGGGGGTGGTGTACTCCACCGGAAGTCCTGGGTTGCCAGGCACAGGTCCAGCCTTAGAGTACAGATCCTGGGTTGGAGGACCAGGTTCAGGGTGTGTCCCCTGACCTGGAGGAAGGGACGACTGCTAACAGTGCCCCTACCAAGTTGTCTTCTGGGGGTACTGCTCCAGGTGGGAGGGTGCAGAGCCCCAGGGAGGAGGACCGGTTGTGGGAGAGCCCACCCCAGTCTCCTGTCCAGTCGCAGGGTACAGACCCTGGGCTGGTGGGCTAGTGTCAGGATGCCTTACCTGACTTGGCAGGAGGGAGAGTAGTGAAAAGGTATCAGGCACCTGGGGCTACTGCCCCCCACTCTCTGACGCTGCAGAGGTTACAACGGCCTGAAGGGCATGATGCCTGGCTCTCATCACTGACAGCTGTCAGTGGCCACTGTGACTGTCTGTCCTGGTGGACAGAGTTGCCCCTGGGAGGAGGACAGGAGTCACACCCAGGGGGTGGACTGGGCCACACCACTGTGTTGGCCATGTGGGTACTGTCTGCCTGTTGGGCCACATCAGTGAGCAAAGTAAGATTAGGTGTTGCACCGATGGGGTCCAGAGAGGAGGAGAAGGGTTCCTCATGGATCAGCTTAGTGGGCCCTGTAAGCATGGATAGAAGGATTCAACTAGGTACAGGAAGGTGTAGAACGGGAATAGGAACCTGCTGTTGCGGAGCAGGTTCCATGTTCTTTTGTCCCAAGCAGGGAAGCCCATTGAGGTATGGATTGGTCTACCATAGCTTTAGACTGGAAGGGGGTTGTGTTGGAAATTACCCTTTTTGCAGGGTTATCCCCAAACTTTTTCCTTCTTCCTCCTATTTTTTTCCTGACCTGTTGTTATTGGCTATAGGACACTGGGCACTTTACCACTGCTGATCAGCGCTAAAGTGCTTATGCTCCCTGTGTAAATTGATATTGTAATTCGTTCACCCTGATTGGCATATTTGTTTTACCAGTAGGTGCCAGGGCTGGTAAATCAAATGCTACTAGTGTGCTTGCAGCACTGATTGTGCCACCCACATGAGTAGCCCTAAAAAGATGTCTCAGGCCTGCCATCGCGGTGCCTGACCACTTTTTGTTAACTGCCATGTCAACTTGGCAAGTGCACCCACTTGCCAGGCCCTACCCTTCCCTTTTCTTACACATAGGACACCCCTATGGTAGGCCCAAGGTACCCCCCCTGAGCAGGGTGCAGTGTATGTGAAAGGTAGGACATGTACTGGTGTGTGTAACAGGTCCTGATAGTGAAATACTGCTAATTTTGTTTTTCACTATTGAAAGGCTAACTTACCCCATACGACTGAATGGGGAATACTTTGTAACATTTTACATGTTTAAATACCAAGGGAACCCAATTGTGATGGTCAGGGACCTAGGCTAGTAGTACGTTACAATTACAAAGTAGTCCCTGAAAAGGGAAATTAACACAATGAATATAGCCCTGAATCAGTGCTATATTAAAGCTGTCCAGCCGGACAGAGAATGTAATAATGTATCAAATCCTAGAAAATACTAGAATGAAGTGGGACACAATTCTGCGTCCAACACATATAACAAAGTCAAAAAATGAACAGAAATTCACACATTTACAGAAGAGGCTCAGGCAGGACAAAAAATGCTTATAACTTGTATAAAGAAATACAACAAGCAAACAATATGTAGAGACATCGTTACACATTAGTAATTATCCAATTGCGTTTATGGTGCATATAAGGTCGACGACGTTTCGATCCTGTAGAGACAATATTGGGATCATCATCAGGATGTGAAAATTACATGTCTGAGGGAATTTAAGCCAAGCGTAATAGCCAGGGGCTCGTAGTGAGGCAAACACGATATTGCCAGGGAGGGAATATTGTGGGCGCACGGAGGCACGAGCGTCTGGACGCATAGCCATCGTGTGATATGATAAAATTGGAGCAAATCCCAATTGAGGGTTAATGATATGGAGAGGCACGATGACCTAAATGTAAAAATTAGGGCAAGCAATTCAATTTCTGAAAATATTGAAAAGGTGCCGTGAGTAACGCAAAAATAAAGCGAATACTCCTGGGCTGGTACAATGACCTGGGGATCCTTCGGTATTCTGGTGTCCCACTTTATTCTAATGTTTTCTATGATTTGATACATTATTAACTTCTCTGTCCATCTGGACAGCTTTAATATAGCACTGATTTCAGGCCAATATTCATTGTTTCCTGTGTGAATTTCCCTTGTCAGGGACTACTTTGTAATTGTATTGCATTATTTTACAAGCAATTCTTCTCATAGGGATAAGATAGAAAAATGGAGTTTAGTATCCCCAAACTCAAGATTTAAAATCACATCTTTTAGTAAAGATGGTTTTCTGAATTGTGTATTTGAAAATACCACTTTTTAGAAAGTGGCTATTTTCATGTTCAACCATCCCCTGTGCCTTTGCCTGGTTGTCGATTGACTGTCTGGCTTTGGAGTGACAGGGGCTGGGGAGGTGCAGTGGCTCCAGGAGTCTCGATGAGTCAGCACCAGGCTGAATAGGCCTGATCTGCATTTGCAGTGGTGGGAGGAGTAGCACCTGTACCTGAATAGGGCTATGCCTACCTTCCACAATGCTTGCTCCGCCCCTCTGTGGTGTGTCTGGAGCCAAAGCTCCCGCTGACAATAGATGTTGTTGTGCACTTGCAGACTGCCCCTTTAACTGTTTTGAACTGGACTCAGAGCCCCTTGCACAAAGAGAACAAAGACATGTTGGGGTATATGTATCAGACCCAAACTCCCAGGCTTTAGATCATTCCTGGAATTTAAGAGGAATCTTTGCCAAGGAGAAGAGCTGAAGAGACTGACGAGAAGTACTGCCCTTGCTGTGTGTCTAGGGTTGGCCTGCAGATGCTGTTTCTGCCGAAGAAAAGGAGAAGAACTTTGCTGTGTGCTGTGTCCCCTGCTTGAAGGAGATCTCCAAGGGCCTGAAGTGAGCTGGCCTCCTGTTCTGAAGTCTCAGGGACACAAAGACTTCACCCCCAGCTCTCCTGAACTCTGCTGTTGTAAATTCTATCCTGCCAAGAGATGCCTTTGCCAGTTTAAGGCCTCTGGAGGTTATTGCTGCTGTTTGGGAGCTGGAAGAGAGAAGAAACTCAAAGAACTAGAGAACCCACTGCATCGCTCTTCTTGTGGCTGTTTTTATTCAAAGCATCTTCTTGGCGTGAGAAGAATTTCCACACATCGCCGCGCCGCTGCGAAAACCATCGCAGCGCCTGTCATTGCTGCAAGAATCGACGCATTGAGGGATTGCGGCTGAAGAGGACCGACGCAGCGCCGCGCAAAGCCGACACATCGATCCCCATCACACCCCGAAGATCCGTACATCGCACCTGTGCGACACGCTTTCCCGACGCAACACCTGCGGACCAGAACCGGCACAAAGAATCGATGCATCACTCCCCATACAGACTGGAAACAATGCAACCCTTCCTCTGCGTGCAGTGGGAATGTCGCAACGCCTCCTTAGGATCTCAGGAGTGTCGCATCTCTTTGTTTTCCAATGCTGCAGCTGTTTGGCTTGGTGAACTTTGACGCAACTACAGGTACTTTGAGGAAAAGTCACGCATCTATAGTTTTCTATGGTACAAATTCTTGAAACCTTTTAAAAGTCTTATTTTTAACTGTGTATGTTGGACGTTTGTTGTTTTGGTCTTGTTTAGTTTAGATACAGATATTTTACGTTTCTAAACTGGTGTGATGTCCTTTTGTGGAGTTTTCACTATGTTACTATGAGTGTTGGTACACATACTTTACACATTGCCTTTGGGATAAGCCTGTCTGCTCGTGTTAGGCTACCAAGGGGGTGAGCAGGGGTAGAAAGCAGGGGTCTAAAGAGTGTATCCCCTGTACCCTGACTAGAAGCAAAAATTCCTATTTGGACAAAGGTACCTACCTCTGCCAACTAGAGACCCCCATTTCTAAAACTGTCACTGAAGGAAAGTAAAACCAGCAGATCTGAATCAATCCTGCTTGGCTTCCAGGCAGCACAAATAGTGATTTTGAAGATTATTTTTCCACTACATATTACAGATTTCAAAAATCTACTTTTATGTCAAGCTTCGACAATAGACATGAATCCACTGAGAGTCCTGGCTGTTACAGAC
The DNA here is from genome assembly GCF_964263255.1 of Lissotriton vulgaris. NCBI lineage: Eukaryota > Metazoa > Chordata > Amphibia > Caudata > Salamandridae > Lissotriton > Lissotriton vulgaris. Next base: position 1,329,698,346 of record NC_141696.1, on the reverse strand, counting down.
TCTCTCTGAAAGTCCCAAACAACATAATTCGTCACAAGAAACAGAAAGGTGAAATATGGAAGGGAGAGAGAGAACACAGAAAAGCTTCCTGTTGCAGGTCTGTGATGCCAAAATGTCATGGTAGGGGCTGGTGAAGGACCCAAAAAGGGATCTTTGATTGAGAAGTGAGTAGAATAAGTGTGATAAAGGTATAGAGGTCAGTATACATAATTTTACGTTTTTATATCAGAGAACATGCTGGCCCATGAGCCAGCAAGCTTACTCGAATCCTAGGCATGTGAGGGTAGGTTTCACCCTGGATACTGGTGATGCTCCCAGGGACACCCAGTCATGGGACATCACAACAAGATTAACAGCAAGTGGTCAAACTCTAGACACAGAGCACAACACAAATAGAGCCTCATGGGTAGCAGGGAAAGAATACATGAGGGAAACGGTAAAGGACTGTTGGAAAGTGATTTATTACTAGGTGCAGGAGAGTACCAGTTAGTAATAACACCGCAATCACAAATAAGGTCCAGTCAAGTCTCAATATATTAATCCTCACTCACCACTTGTTAGCTTGGCAAACAAGCAATAAGGCTTAATTTAGGAGACAGGTGTATAAAGCATTTAATGTCACCAGAACTGAAAATAAGTAAAAGAAACACAATCAAAATCCAACACAAATTTATAACAATAGAGAGTTTTCTTATGTTTACAATGACACCAAAATGACAAAAACAATCTAGGAAACTGGAGATATGAATTTTTAAAGTTTAAATACAAAACGATTTGCTTTATAGCACCAAAAAGGTATAAAGAGCCAACCAAGGCTATCTGATTAGGCTAGACCCGTACAAAGTTAAAGTTTCAGGCTGACTGCGATGGAGCAAGGGTCAGAGGTGATAAGCGGTTGGGCCCGGCCAATTTTTTACCTTCTGAGGTAGTCACTATTTTGGAGCTTTTTCTCTCAACGTCAATTGATAGGGTCTTCGGATCCAAGTTTTGGTTCAACGTCGACAGACTGCTGTAATGCAATACCTCAATGTGTCCTGATGGTCTTAGTCCTCGTCATTGACAGTAAGGAGCTCTGGAGGTTTTAGCTGGGCAAATCTGTGCAGTAGCATAACGGTTTGACAATGCCGGCTTGACTCTGATCATCAATGCCGGTCTTCTTCTGGAGCTTTTTCACAAAAATTGGCAAAGTTTCCAAACTTTCAGATGTTCTTCTGAAAGGTTCAGAGAGTGTCCACAGCACCAGCCAAGGGTTCAGAAGCTCTGGTTTGCCTCTTGGTGGTCTGGGACTCCAGCTCCCCCAATACACCTTGTCAGTCCAGGAAAATCCAGGTGAAGCTGGTCAGCTGGAGTTGTTCTCTTACTGGATGTTGCAGGTGGTTTTTTCCAGCACTTTTCTACCCGTTGCTGCTCTGGAAGTCCATTCTTTATCATTGAATATAAGCAGAGTCCTTCTTGTGTGGAGCCTTTAAAGTGCAACAGGTGCAGTCCTTCTGAGTGCAGTCTTCTGTGGTGCGGTCCATGAGTCCAGCAGGGCAGCCCCTCTTCTCTAGATGTTTCAGGCAAGGACCTGAGGTGCTCTTGCAGCTCTCCCATATTTATTCCCCATTCTGGGCTGGCAAGAGCGTGGGACATCCCAACCAATGGGGTTGAAATTTCCACCCTCTGCCCTGATAACTTCTTAGGCCGTATGGCATATTTTTGTCCCAGAATGTGCATCTCTTCAAAAATCAAAATGGAAAAATCTCTCCTTGTAGTTCAGTTCTGTCTAATACAACCCACAGGTGTGGCTAACGTTTCTGTACGCTCCCCTTCCAGCCTCTCTCCCAATCTAATTAGAGGGGCTCCCATCTGGCTGAGGATCAAGGAAGTGGAGACTGGCCTGTGTCCTGTGACATCTGTGCTTTTACCTTTGAAGTTCAGTTTATCTCCCCAGCCAACTCCCTGTCCCTGGATTTTCCAGAAAGCAAATTTCCTCCCACCAAATGGCTGTATTGCTTCTGCCCAGGCCTCTTCACACTTAATCAGGGAGCAGCTTGGCTCAGGCTGTCAGAGGCTGGCCAATCAAAAGAGGCTGCTACAGGGCTGTTTAAGGTAACTTCAGGATAGTAAGTTCTAAAACTACTTTCCTACAATAGTTTTAATAAATCCGACCTTGGCAAGTTGTTGGATTGATTGTAACTATTATTTTTATACTTTGAATAATGTTGCTAGCTACTTCCAATCAAACTTTAGACTTCAATAAAGTTTAATAAAGCCATCCTATATTAGCCTATAGAGCTAGAGACATTATAATGGGGAAGAAGGTCTTTGGGTGTTTTACCCTCAACAGGGCAAATAAAAACATTGTTTACAATGTCCTTGCTTTTTATAACAAGACATAAAGGCAATAAAGACCTAAGGGAAGACATTAGGGGTGACATATATTATAAAAAGGCAGTTTTAGTCTGTGGAAGTACTTTTAATCCCAAAGTTGAATTTGGACACAGTTTTATTTTAAAACCAGCCTGCAAGGCAGGGCTGGCTTTAAAATGACCCCAGACACCACAGCACTCAACACTTAAGTGCATTAAGTCCACTGGGGCCTCTAATCCTATATGTCCTACCATACACAAGGGACTTACAGGTAGGCTGTCTCGGCCAATTAAAATTATAGCAATCACCATGTATCCATTAAGAACATAGCAAAGGACTGGGCTTGGTTAGCAGAGGCCATGGCACTTTCAGGGTCAGTAACCACCAGTATCAATCATAAAATGGTGGTGATCAGGGCAAAAAAGATGACTTTCCTACAAGGACAATAGCAACAAAAGTGCAGGATTCCAAATCGGATGAACAAAATAAAGAAGTGGAGAGCAAATGCAGCTACAAGTCATTGGCAGATTAGTAGGCTAAGGCGCAAAGCTGTTTAATACCTATCTGCTTCTATCGACCCAGAAGTGAATTGCAACCTGAAAGTCTGACCCCCGCAATGGTTTGTGGGCTAGTTTTCCAACTTTCTTGTAATCAGTCTTTCCTAGAAATTGTCTCAAAGGGCCCAGTTTACAGACATTTCACTGCTGAACTGGAGTTTTCATAAATGAGCATAAAAAACTTTTAAAGCAAGTTTTTATCATTTATCTAGGTGAAATTGTAAACACAGACTTACATTCACAATCAGGTCATTGCACAGGAAAATGCAACTTTACTTACACATTGACAAACTTCTTTGGGTAGGGACATACTTTATTATTTATCTTGTCCTTCTACTTTTATACACTCAGCATGCTGCCATGTGTGCTTACAGTGCACACTCATGCTGACTTAGTTAATGAATAGCTGTAGGTTTTTCTACATCCTAGAACACTTTTCTCGTATGTCAAGGTTTTTAAATTAATCTAGTCAGGACATTGTGGTGTGTCATGATCTATATGTTATCAGTTGTATATGAGGGTGGTATAAACATACTCTTCATTCCATATATGGCATTTAACCTCCATGCAACCAGTGCAATTACCATGCCAGAAAAACGAGGGGTCAAAAAAGTAAATTTACCCATGCATTTTCCGTGTACTGCTTTAGGCAGTACTGCTGCAAAAGCTGCTGAATGGAATTACACCAAATTAGGCAGGAAGCTAGATCTTGGTACCCAGACTTTGGTATAAATCCATTCAGTAGTATTTGAAAAACTAGGATACCAAAATATTTGCATATCTCATATCTGGAAGGTTAGGTCCGCAAGAGTCTCATGAGAGTCTTGTGGGATTGCCAGTTTAAAATTAGAACTTTCTGATTGGCCAATGGAGTTTTTTTCCCCTTGGACCATCTCACTCCCATGGGAGTCGGACTCCAATGGGAGCAATTGGCTGTAAGCAACATGGAAAGTTTTTTGCTGGCAGCCCTTATAAAACCAGGGGATTACGTCCCCTGTCCTTAAAATAAAAAAGACGATATAACGGGACAAGGTAGGATTACCAAGATAAAAAAATTGGCGCATTTTGCCACAATCCTCCAGGAGTCCCACAAGATTGTTGCAAAAAAAAAAGAATCTTTTAATATATATATGGAGAGAGGGCATCAGTGTGGCCCCCTTCCCTGCACATTTAGGGCACCTCATCCTCCAGGGCTGGGTCTATTTAAGAGGAGGGGCATGTGCCTCCCCTTCCCTGTAGCCCTGGGGACCCCATTCCCCTGGTCCACTTTTCTAAAAAAAAAACGGGGGAAGCCGTACAACCCCCTTCCCTGCACCTACTAGGGCCGGGGACCTTCTCCCCCGGTACGAAATGTAAAATAATGGATAGATGTGCTCCACTCCCCAAACCTTAAAAATGCCCTAGGGACCCCATCTCCCAAATCCATCACATACATTAAAAGGGAGGGGGACTCACTATCACACTGCTCCCCATCCTAAGTCTTTAATGGTTCTTGGGACTCCATTCCCCTAGGTCGGCTCGCTGAATGTGGCCCAGCGTGCTCACCCCCGGGACACAGTAGTTTCCCTGCCTACACTACTGCAGGCAAGGAAGCATGTGTTTGCTCCCGGCTGGCGGAAGCATTTTCAAATGTCATGCCAATGGGAGCAAAAACTAAGGGGTCGATTGCAATCTCGTTAGGAAGGCCTCCAGAGGGGTTCCGGTACGAGCAAATCCGATTTGGAGCCTATGTTTCCGACCAAATCTTCCCTAGTTTCTGAACCCGATCCTGTCAGTCCGACCCGTTCTATTTCTCTGCCTGCACTGATGCAGGCATGGAAACACAACCCATATTGCTTCCACAAAGAGAGAGCAGCATAAATAGCAATGCCAGCTGCCACACCATGTGGGGAGCCACCTGCGGCAGCAGGGGCCCTGAGGCTCCCCCTAAAACCACCAACATATTGGTTGGCATCCTGGGTGGGCACCAACAAATAATTAATAGAGGGCTCGTTTAATGTGGTACCCGGGGCGTAAGAAGGCTCGAGGAGGGGCACCACATGGCCCACTTCCCCTTTAAAAACAGACACGTCCTGGTGGATGGGGACCTCAGAGCTTAACTAGGCTCAGGAAGGAGGGCACTCGTGCCCCTCCCCTTTTAAATTATATTTGTCCCTAGGGATGGGGGCCCAGGTGCAGAATCATGTGAGTTAGCATGTCAGCACCCTTCTAGCTCCTTATAGAATCCATAGAACTGTGACGTAAGTGTTAGAGCATATTAAAGCGGATGCAAGTTTAGAATGTTGAGTTCATGGTTGCAAGCAAAAGAATAAAGACGAGTTATACTAAGTTCTCTGTGTGGTGTTGTCATTAGCAGTTACCCAGGCTGGGGAAGATGCTACAACTGGCAACTAGATAGGGCATAAGCAACCCAAAGATTGATGTGATCTCCAAGAGAGTTTGCCTTGGTCCAACACACTGCTTGTGCATTCCACGTGTGCCTCAGTCGAAGTGCTGAATCAACATTTGGTGTATGTGGAGTTAAAGCCTCACTCCAGTCTGTGTAGAGCAGTTGAAGATAACAAAAGCTTCACTAAGAAGTGTACACATCATTGGCCAAAGAACACTGCTGGAAAGGCAGTAAAAAGAGAAGCCATGCAACTACACAACTTGAAACTATACATCATATGGAGTATTACTCTAAAGGCGGATACAACACGTTTTGAAAGAGCAGCAATTCACTTTAGTAAATTGCAAGATAACGCTGCGATTAGAAGCGTTGCGAGGCTCCGATTAACCAGGTGTCAGACAGTATTAAAAGACACCTAAAGGCAAAGCAAGTCAATTACAAGAAAGGACCATCTGAACTGAGTAAAGCGAGCCATCACACCACAGCGCTAGGGGGGAGTGATCCCAAAAGAAATCCCCTGGGTTGTGCTTACAGAGCCTGTCCGTACCCGAAGTGGCATGCCACCAAAGCTGCTGAGTAGTGGCTCAGAAGAACTCCAAAGGTCTCCAGAAAAGTAAAGGGTGTAGGAAGGTGGATATCTGACTATGGGTACCCCCAAACTTTTTGCCTAGTGTTTAGCTGGTTTTTGACTTAGTTGGCCTGGGATCCTGCTATTCAGGGCCCCAGGCTAATTGCTCTCTCCTTAAAATGGACTCCATGTACCTTAGGTACATACACAATTGGAACTGGTTCACCTTATAGGCCCCTGTAACAGTGTACCCTAGGCACTCAGGGCATAGGTGTAACCAACGCCTACCAGGGGTTGCAGCATGTATTATGCCATCCCTGGCCTGGCCTCCATATTTGACACAACTGGCTGATCAATCAGCTGGGGTAAGTTGGTGTAATTACCTCTTACTTAGATATAGTATATCTATATCTAACATATTTGGACACATGGTAACCTATAAGTCACTCCTATGGCAGGCCTTAACAATCCTGGAGGCAGACTTCTTGGTTTCATGTGAGATGGTGCTCTAGCATGAGCTGAGCCTGTCTGCAGCTTTCGGAACAACGTCCTTTAGCTGTTTCATGATATTGTCATACCATATACTCAAGTGCATTATGAACCTCGCGGTTAAATGCTATCTTTGGTTTGGCTTTATGGAAACATGTTGAGTAAGGTGTCATACGATTTGGAATACTACCCCCTCACCAATTCTGGCGATGGGGGTAGCATTCCACCCTTCTAGAGGGACACAACATGTACCTAACCTGAAACCCGGGTAAAGTTAAACATGAGCCTCAGCAAAACAAAATGGATGCTGCCACCACAGACACGAGTCTGACCTCCCGCTGCTGGGAGTCTTTCCAGCTTGGAAGGCCTGGACAAAGGGTTTCCTGTCAGGGGAGGTGCTTGCACCACCCCAGACAGGATTTTGTGTAGTGGGTTAGGGAGGGCTGAATAGAATGAGACATGCCTGGGGCACACAAGGTGTCCCTGTGCATATGCCACTTTCCAGCCCCAGTCCTGGCACGAAACTGGACAAAGGAAAGGGGTTGTACCCACCCCCTTTCCTGGTCCCACCCAGAGGAGGGACCTAGCAGGTGATCCGGCCCCTAGATTTGGTTTAAGAGTAGGAGCTTTGTCCTAAGACTTCAGATCATCCTGAACTCGACTTGCAACTAAGAAGAAAACTGGACTTCGACATTCTGCTGCACAGAAGACTGAAGAGAATCTCCCTTGTGGCCAAGGAGTGACCACCCTGTGAACACAGGTACCATCCAGCAACTCGATGTCTGCTTTGCCGCCACCTCCCGCCGGAACCCGAGCCCAGAGCCCGACAAGACCTAGATTTCCAGACATCTCAGAGCCCGATCCACAGTCCCTGAAAAGAAGAGACCTGTGGAGGCACCGAGACATGTGGGACCGGACATCTTGGAAGATCCACGAGAAGCTGACTGCGCACCACCTGAGGCATCCTCCATGCTGTGCTTTGGGGTTCGAGAAGCCCCACCACCGAGTAGCATCTGCACTGAAGGTGAGCCCTCCTGCATCCACGAGATCTGCGTGGGGCCTTTTTTCAGTTTGCCACTTGACGCGTCATCCTGGTCACTGGTCCGTTGGCTAGTGGCCATCTTGCTGAAAAAATTTGAAATCAACACCACTGGTCTGGTTGCTCCAGACTGGCACTTGCTCCTGTGAAAAGGAGCAGCCACTCTGACCTTGCTGGTCAGAGTAAGAAGCTTGCATTGTTTCTTGTGTGGCTTGCATTAGCCAAGGCCTGTTTGCTCCGATCGAGAAGCCGACACCGCCATCAGCTAGATCCTTCATGGGACAGCTCGTGACCGACTCCTGGACATCGCTGACCTCTTCGTGTCCACGTGGCTGCAGAGACAATCTTCTCTACTTCACCTGTTGGCACCCAAAATCGCCTGGTTCCCTCCTGGTTCCACGGTAGTCACTGGCTAGTGACTTTGAACATTGTCCCCTCTGCTTTCAGGTCTTCACCTCTTCCGATCCAGCCTTGGATCCACCGGAACTCTTCTCGACTGGCCGCCTGCAGCATCTTCATCTTCAGGCTCCATTGAACTGCCAGACGAAACCCGTCGCACTTTCACACCTATGCACCGCTTCCTGTGGGTGAGGTAACGCTGGCACTCCGGTGCTCCTGTGTAGAGAAACATCTCTAGTATCTAGGGTTCACGTTGTTAGGTTCTGGTCCATCCGGAAGACTCCCTTTGCAGTAACTTTGTACTTTTTACGCATCCATTGAAAGTCTATGGGCGCCCGCGTGTAACTTTCAGCACTGCACACGCAGTTAGCTCCTCGTAGTCCCAGCGATTCCCAAGGCCCTAGACCTTCTACTTTTAGATAGATGGTTCTTATACCACTATTTTAGTATATGGTTTGAGCGGCCACCATGGCCTATCCATATATGATGAAAATGAAAAATGGTCAGGCGATTGAATCGATGTCTTTCAAATATTTGCCCGGCATTAAGCGCCTCTAATACCATGCAAAGATTATCAAACAAAGAGGCAGGCGCTGGAGACTGGAAGGCAGGAAACAAAGTTTTATTCCGACGGAGCAGAACACATCAGATCAGACAGCAAAGTATAGTTTCGAGGTGCTCTCTCAACCTCTCTGAGGCCTGGCCTCTTATACCCTGGTTTATGACGTGTGAACATTCTTTATTGCAATAAAGGCTCTTTGATGTATGAAAAGACATCCCCAGTATCCCCACTCAGACCCATTCCCACACGTATTTACAGTAGAGTTCCTCATCCCCCATAGAATGGGAGGGGGCTATCACGAAGCTGGGTGTTCCGCTGATTCTCAGAATGTGTGCGCCTGATCGAATCTCAAGGGGGTGGGGAGGCCAGGATCAATAGTGGCTCCTTTGAAGAGGGGCGACTCCATACTGTAGGGGGCAATAAACTGTATCCTCCGGCTAGGTGATGGCCTGGGACACTTGCAGACAATCGGACTCAGAGGAAGGGGTAGTCAAAGGAGAGGTATTCATGACTGGAACGATCCGCGTGGTCAATTGAGTGTAGAGGAAGGGTTTTATCAATAGAGGGGTATTCATGATAGGGGAAGGAGGTGTTGATCAGGCGCGGGTGTGACTCCCAGGAACAATGTCATGCGGAAGGAGGGGGTTTATGACTGGAGCATGTGAGAGTGAGGGTGCAGCCAGGACGAGTGGGGGAATGCTTGCAGGGTCGAGGGAGCGCGCTGACGATCGGTCGGGTACGGGGAGACCATGGTACCAAAAATGGCTGTCGTGCATATTGTACGTGGGTGACAAGATGGCGCAGATGATGTTCAGTTCGTAAACTAAAATTCCACAGTCCTCCCTTTTAACATGTCTCGCCAACTTGTCAATTCGGATCTATCCCCATGAGGCCACGTATTTCTATCTCATATAGGGGGCTCATGTGCTCAGTTCTGAAGCCCATAGTCTTAGGGCACATGCAGCTAGAAAGGAGTGCACACAAAGAAGGCAAGCATTGAATACCTAGGCAACACCCACATAGTATCACAATTGGTATCAATATGAATGTAAACAACCTCCATCCCCAGTCCTTCAAAGTGTTCCAAAACCAGCTCCCAAGCGACCATCCTTCTTGCTCCTGGTGAACCTCTGAGGAAAGTCTATGGAGATGTTCAATTGCCTTGTAGACTGAGGGCGAGTTATCTGGCACGTAGGTGCAACAGCTAGATCCGATGATGCGGCATGCTCCTCCATGATCGGCTAGAACAACGTCTAGAACCAGGCGGTTTTGAAGGGTCACGAGACGGACCGCCTGAAGCTCAGCCGTGTTGTTAGCGAGGATGCCGGCTGTGATGTTGATGGTTGTTTCAATAGCCTGGGTCAGGTGTCGGATGGCGCGGCTGTTTGCCATCGGGCCCCACAGAGGAACTAGTCCTTTTACTGCATCCAGGAACTGTGCTCCAGTGGAGTCGGCTTGTCCAATGTCACTTGCGCGTCTCTGCTGGTGATGGTATGCAGGGGCTACATACGTTGGGGGGAGAACAAAGGCGATGTAGCACGTACCCCTCCAACCTTTCGGGAGCCAAGTGTAAGCTTTGGTGCCACAAACAAAGTACATATTCGGGGAAGCAACAAAAGAGGGGGGGTCAATTGAGTCCAATGATCTGGTGATGTGGCAGGCACTGTGACCCACCAGCTGCGTTCCCAGGCCTTCGATGCACACCTGGCCCGTGACATTGATGACAGACAGAGCCACAGTCAGAGTGGCGGCGGTTCGTTTCTGTAGGTGGGAGAAGGCGGGTCTAGCTGGATTATGGAGCACCTGCATTTCTACTCGCTCTTTGGCAGGGATGTCCATAAGAAAGGCGGAACCAGTGGGCACAGGACAAAAGGGAGCAGATGTCCTTCCGGTTTTGTTCAGCCAGAACCCATAGTAGAAGTGTGACACGGTTTGACCAGAAGTGGCGTTATCCTTGTGGCTTTCTTGCATGAGGATCAACCAGGCGAGGCAGGAGCCATTAACTGAGAAAGGGGAAGGGATGAAGGGGATGGAGTGTCCGGTGGCGTGCGGGAGCAATCCGCAGATCCAGCAGTTGGTGGCATTTGCTGCAAGGTTGTGTTGGTGCAACAGTTGCACGAAGGAATTGTTCCAGAACTCCTTACGCCTTTCTCGAAGCTGAGGTGACAGGGAGATCAAGTGATGCTCTTTTATAGTGGTTGGCTGTGCAGTGGTCAGCAATATCTGATGAGCGGGCGTGCTTTCCTCCAAGATCCAGAAGGAAGTCATGAGGAGGAGGCAAAAGAGGAAGACAATGAAGAGGGCGATTGTCTTTGACTTGTGCATATTGTCAGTCTTTGGGTTCCTGTAGTGGGTATTTCCGGCTGCTTCCATCATTTTCTTATCTGGCGCTTCCATCATCTTCTTATCTGGCGCTTCCATCATCTTCAAGGTGCTCGGTAGCGGGCAGAACCACAGACTTCGTTTAGCTTCTCTCCGGGCGACCCTTGGTTGTGTTTAGGTCACCGTTCTGAGATTTAACTCAGTCCGTGGTCTACTTAGCCGAAGCTCCCTCCTTTCGACGCAGGAAATACCCTTCCCTGGATGGTACAGTGGGATCAGGGAATTTTGCAAGTTCGAGTGCTTCGGTGTCAGGATAGCAGTTCAGCGATGGTCGATCCTTGCTCAGGAGCTCTTCTTGGTTGCCGATGTTCTCTGTCGAGGCCAGGGTCGAGGAGACCTTCCTGCAGTGGTGCGCGTGCAGCCAGTGCCGTTTCCCCTCCACTCGAAGAGCCGTCCGGGTGGTGATCAGTACTTGCCAGGGGCCCGTCCACCGGGGTTCCAGACTCTTCGCCCGTTGGAAATTCCGGACTAATACATAGTCCCCCGGTTGAATGTCGTGGCCCGGACCCCTGGAAGCATCGGGGATGGCCTGCTGCACCTGCTGATGAATGACAGACAATGTTTTAGTTAACTTGCACAAGTAATCAGATAGTAGGACGTCCGGGACGTCATGAATGGAGGTCGGTTTGGGGGCAGTCCAAAGATTCATTGGCCGCCCAAATACGACCTCATAGGGGGTCAAATGGTGCTTAGTGGGAGTAGAGCGCATCAATAGCAATGCCAGCGGGAGGGCATCTGGCCACTTAAGCCCTGTGGTGGCCACTATTTTTGACAGTTTTAGTTTCAGTGTGGCGTTGTGTCGCTCAACTAAGCCAGCGGATTGGGGGTGGAAGACTGCGTGAAACCTCTGCTTCACACCCAATCCCTTCAGGATCAGTTGGATGACTTCGGCTATGAAGTGGGGGCCGTTGTCGCTCCATAAAATTCGACAAAGGCCGTAGCGAGGGAAAAATTATTTCAGCAGTACTTTGGCAGTAGTCATGGTGGTATTATCACGGGTTGGATAGGCTTCTACCCATTTGCTGAAAGCACATACAATGACTAGTACATACTTCAAGCTTTGGCTCCTCTCCAGCTGAATATAATCCATCTGGAGGACCTCAAAGGGGTGGTCAGGGATCCCAAACCCTCCCCGGGGCACCACAGTTCCTTTCCCGGGGTTGCGTTGCAGACAGATAAGGCACTGCTGGACCAGACGTTTGGCTGAGTCGGGGATTTTGTCGTTGTGCCAGACTTTGGAAATGAGCTCGATCATGGGGGCAGATCCTATATGTGCGGGGGAGTGTACCATAGTCAGTATGGGGATCAGGTATGAGTCAGGCAGCAACCATTTGTTTGCATCTTTTGTCCGCCAGCAGCCTTCATCGTCCTTCAACCCCGCCCGTACCCACTCGGTCAGTTCGTGAGGTGTGCTGGCCGACTGAATGTCTCTAATCGTCTCCCTAGCGTCAGTCCATTTCTCTGCTTGCGACCTGGTCACATACATGCGTGTCATTGTCCTATTCTCAGCTGTGGTTCGTGCTGTGCTGTCGGCCAGCGCGTTTCCTTGCCCGACTAAGTCCGTCACCTTCTTGTGTGCCTGACACTTGATCACTGCTAATCGTTTGGGGAGGAGTACTGCTTCAATCAGGGCAGAGACTAGATCTCCGTGGAGGATGGGTGTGCCGTGGGACATCAGGAATCCCCTCTCCCTCCACAAGAGCCCAAAATGATGAACCACCCCAAAGGTGTACTGGCTGTGGGTGTAAATGTTTCCTGTGGTTCCTGCCGCTATGATACATGCCCGCGTGAGGGCAATTAGTTCTGCCGCCTGCGCGGATCGCTGTGTGATGCGGGCTGTCTCAACTACTGTTCGGGCCGTCGTTACTGCATAGGCAGCTGAGGTGGTGTCATCTGGGAGTTTGATGCATGAGCCGTCTACCCATAGCTCTCCATCAGGGTCTGTAAAAGCAGTGTCTCGGAGGTCAACTCTACTCCTAGTCTGTTCGTCCGTGAGGGTCACACAGTCGTGTATGGGAGGCACATCGGGGTCAGTTTCAGGCAAGGGCAGCAGTGTGGCAGGATTCAAAGTCGTACACCTCTTCAGAGTGATGTGGGGTGCAAGTAGTGTCAATTCGTACCCCGTCAGTCGTGCACTAGTCAGGTGTTGAGTCTTGGTCTGGTTCAAAAGGGTGTCAACCGCATGGGGCACTAACACAGTGAGGGAGTTCGAAAGTACGATTCCCTCGCTCTGACGGATAGAGACAGCAGCGGCAGCTACTGCTCGAAGGCAGGCAGGCAAAGCTCTGGCTACGGGGTCAAGAGTGGCAGAGAAGTAGGCACAAGGGCGTTGCTTAGGGCCGATGGGCTGGGTTAGAACTGACAACGCGCATCCCTCCCTTTCGTGAGTGAAGAGGGAGAAAGGCTTGGAGTAATCAGGTGTTCCCAGGACAGGTGCCGAGCAAAGGGCATTCCGCAACTCTTTAAAGGATGCTTGGCATTCGGGGGTCCAAGGGAGCGGGGAGGGGGCATCTTTGGCCAACAGGGAAAGTAGGGGCTTTACAATGAGGCTGAAGTTTGGTAACCATTGTCTGCAGAAAGAGGTAAGACCCACCAAAGAACGGACTTGCTTATGTGTTTTTGGGATGGGAGTGTCTAGAATGGTTTGGATTCGATCGGGTGTAAGTTTCCTCCCTTCTTGGGACAGAAGATGGCCTTGGTATGTCACTTGAGGCTGGCAGAACTGCAATTTCTTTTTGGAGACCTTGTGGCCATTTTCTGCAAGAATGTGTAAGAGTTGGACAGTGGCAGTGATTGCAAGTGGAGTGGTGTCGGCCGCCAAAAGGATATCGTCGACATATTGGATCAACACCACTCCTTCTGGTAATTGGATGGCGTCCAGCTGTCTTTTGAGGGCCTGGCTGTAAATGCTGGGGCTTTCAGTGTAGCCCTGGGGAGCTCTACAAAATCGGTACGAGCGGGATTTTAGGGTGAAGCCAAAGAGATAACGGCTGTCTGGGTGGATGGGGATAGAGAAAAATGCGTTTTTGAGGTCAATGACAGTGAAGGTGGTGGCAGTGGACGGGATGAGGGTCAGAATGGTGGTGATGTCTGAGACTACGGGGTACTGGGGTACAACCACTTTGTTAACCTCCCGTAGGTCAATGATGAAGCGATACGCTTTCTCATCTTCCTCGCCTTGCTTCTTAACAATGGGTAGGATAGGGCTGTTGCAGACATTGCTAACTACTTCCTCTACCACTCCTGCATCTACCAGGGACCGAATGATCGCTACCAGTGCCTTCTCGCCCTCGGGCGATATCCGATACTGTGGGAGTTTCGGGAGCATTGCGTCTGGTCGAACAGTTATGTGTACAGGGTCAATCATCATTCGTCCTACATCTGAGTCATTTTTGGCCCACAGATACGGGGGTAGGGTGTCGAGCAAGGATAGGTCAGCGTCAGTTATGGAGTACATGCGTCGTGCGGGGCAGCATTTGGACATGTTTGGGTTGTCGTACAGGATGACTCGGACTCCATCTGGGGAACACCTAATGGTAGCTCGAAAGTGTTTTAGTAAGTCAATGCCCATAATGGCGTCAGGGGAATTGGAGGAGAGCAAGAATGTTGTGTCAGTGGGGTTGTTTTCTAGGTCAAAGGAGATAGGTGCGGGCAGGGGGTTAGTGGAGGGCGTCCCATCGAAACCTATCGATGTAATGTGTGAGCCAGACAAGGGTGCCCTTGGAACCAGTCAATTTGATAACACACTACGTGTCGCCCCAGTGTCTACCAAAAATGGAGACTTTGTATCCAGGACCTTAGCGGTGACGTAAGGACCTTGCTGGTCAACACAGAGCTCGACTGGATCCCTCCCTTGCCCCTAGCAGTCCTATGCAAAGTCGGGGACATTCTCACTGTCGGATAGTTGATACTGGTTCTGTCGGGGACGGTCAAACGTGTTCGATCTTCCTGGTCTGTCGTTGTTGGTGTCATTTGTATACCCCCGTCCCTATCCCCTAGGCTTGGGGCCATCCCTTGTCCCTTTATTTTTAATTACTTCCAGAAGAACCGGACATTGAGACTTCCAATGCCCGAACCCTTTGCAAAATGCACACTGATTATCTTCTATGTCTGTACGTCCAGAGTAGGGTGTGCGGTACTTCGAAGGTGTATTTATAGGGGCAGTTGATTGGTACTTCCCCTTGTTGGGTTCTCTTCCGACCGTTACCCCTTGTATCTGGGCTAACATCACCCTTTCCTTCAATTCTTTCTTCTTCCTCTCGGATGCCCTATCATTCTCATTCTTTTGGTGTTCGTAGTACTGAGCCATCTGAAGGATAGCTGCGGGTTTGGACGCCCCCCAACTACTCTCGCTCATCTGTAACTTCTGGGAGACCTCTTGCGTTAGTCCCTTTACATAATTTTGAACAAACAGGTGTTGTCCGGTTGCGGTGGCCATGTCTTGGCCACTGTAGTCGGAGAACACCGTCTCAAATCGGGAGAAGTATTCCGATACGTCTTCCTGGAGTTTCTGACGGCAAGCCGTGACTATCGACCAATCTACCTTTTTCTCTGGGATCAAGGTCTTTAGCTTCTGAACTATTTTGTCTGGGAGTTTCAGTATGTCTTTTACAGGTTTCTTTCCGGGCTCTCGCTGTTTATCTAGCTCACTGAGTTGCCTCCAGGTATGTCCGAGCAGATCTGTGTGGTTGGCTTTCCGGATTTGCTTCCACACGTCGGCCGGCAGACATAACCCAAAAAACAAGTCAATGTCCGCCAAAGTCATTATCGTTGAACCCAAGGCTGTGCCCAATTCGGTATAAAATGCCGTCGGGTTCTTCCTTAAATCGGGCAGGGTTTGCCTAAAAGTTAAGATATCTTGTCGATCCCATGGTTGATAAACCCAATTGTACACGACCCTCCCCCTCGCATCTGCGTGGTCGATATCGTCGTTTGTTCCCTGACCTCGTGGCGGAATCCAGTAAGGGGCCGCTTCTCTGATTGGCATCATAGTGTTGGTTACTTCTAAGGAGGACTCGGTCATTTCGGGGACCGTGATCTTTTCTTCTGGTTTCTGTTCCGTGAGGTGGCGGAAGACTTCAAGCGTTTGCATGAAGAGGTCCGTCACGTCATGTTCAGTCTCATCTCCAACATCGACCTTCCTATATAGAGCTGTCAATTTAGCAGGACCCTTATTCTGATATCTATCCTCATATGCGTTTAGGGTGTGGTAGCTGAATCGTAAAATGAAATGTCGTCTGTGGCTACCGGCATGTGAATTGTGCATATCCATTGTGTATTCTTCGCTCTCCTTCCGTTCTACTAGTGTCTTCAGTATTTTGTCAATCCCATCCCGCTCATCTTTGCTCAATCTATTTGGTCTGGCTGGTGGTGGCTTGCTAGCTTCGGGTTCATCTGATGTTGCTACTAATGCGGCCGGTGCGGAGGCCGCGAGGGCTGGGGCACTAGCACTAAGGTCGCTCTCGTTTGCACTCAGAGCTGGCAGGTGTTGTTGGCAGGGGGCATATGGGGGGGCATGTAGATGGTCGGAGGTCCTAGCAGTAATTCGTCGTTCGCCCGTTGTTTGGAGGGCAGCTTGGGGTAGAGCGTAGAGGGGGTCCTAACAGGGCATTGGCCTGCCGATCCTGATTCTTGCTTTTGTCTAGCTTTCTCTCTTTCTTTTATTTCTTCTTCTAGTTGTTTAGCGGCCATGTGGGCTGCCTTTCGTAACTCTTTCCCCATTCTTGCTTCTTTTCTTTTCTTACATTGTTCTGCTTCTTTGCGCCACATGCCGACACTATCGAGCAATGTGGACGTAGTCTTATTTTTTTGGAGCGCTGCTACTAATGCTTCTATTTTATGATCATCAAAGGAACCTATCAGTGGCCACTGACTTTCGGGGTCCTTCTTTGTATATTTATGCCATAACTTACTATAAGCTATAGCGACTAGTCCATGCTTAGTGAACATGCCCTTATTAGGGGTGCCTTCCATTGGAGCTGGATGGTTCATCTCTAATAAGCGGTCCGGGCTGTACCAACTACCAATCAGTGGGGAGATGACAGGCATGACAGATTACAACGGGGGACAAAGGCCCGCACTACCTATCCTTCGCTTCTTGCAAAGACTAGGCAGAATAATTCTATTCTCCGTTATTTGCAAGCAGAGAGTATCTCAAAAGCACTATACTATGAACAATCTATGTTCGGACAATCAATCAGTGGGGAGAAAGATAGGCACGACAGATTACAACGGGGGACAAAAGTCCGCGCTACCTATCCTTCACTGTCTGCAAAGGGAGACCGAATATTCCTATTCCTCCCCGTTTGCAGGCAGCGAATGTCTCAAGGAGCAACCGAGTATCTCAGGTATCGAATCTAACGAACCAGAGAACCAATGAATCCAACAATCAGTCAGTGGGGAGAAGAGATAGGCACGACGGGTTACAACGGGGGGGCAAAAGTCCGCGTTACCTACCCTTCGCTATCTACAAAGGGAGACGGAATATTTTTATTCCTCCCCGTTTGTAGGCAGCGAATATCTCAAAGAGCAACAAAGTAAATACTAGTATTTCAGTTAGTCAAACAATCAATCAATTCGTAATTCATCGTATTTCACGACCTTACCCGGACCGCATGGACAGTTTCTCGTCTTCCGTTTCCAGCGCCCGATCGTCCTCTATTCTCTGTTGTTACTGCGGCACTCCTGATGGTTCCCAGTCAGGACCGTAGATCACTCGAGAGAGGTCTGCTCGGAGCCAGTGAAGTTCGGATGACCGGCTGCCAGACGCGGGTCTATCGGGCAGGTGCACTTCCGATCGTTGCAGTCGTTCACTTTGTCGTCGGGACCTCTCCCACTGGACCCACGTGTCGCTGATGGGCCCCACGCTTGGGACGCCAATTGCTGAAAATGAAAAATGGTCAGGCGATTGAATCGATGTCTTTCAAATATTTGCCCGGCGTTAAGCGCCTTTAATACCATGCAAAGATTATCAAACAAAGAGGCAGGCGCTGGAGACTGGAAGGCAGGAAACAAAGTTTTATTCCGACGGAGCAGAACACATCAGATCAGACAGCAAAGTATTGTTTCGAGGTGCTCTCTCAACCTCTCTGAGGCCTGGCCTCTTATACCCTGGTTTATGACGTGTGAACATTCTTTATTGCAATAAAGGCTCTTTGATGTATGAAAAGACATCCCCAGTATCCCCACTCAGACCCATTCCCACACGTATTTACAGTAGAGTTCCTCATCCCCCATACAATGGGAAGGGGCTATCACGCAGCTGGGTGTTCCGCTGATTCTCAGAATGTGTGCGCCTGATCGAATCTCAAGGGGGTGGGGAGGCCAGGATCAATAGTGGCTCCTTTGAAGAGGGGCGACTCCATACTGTAGGGGGCAATAAACTGTATCCTCCGGCTAGGTGATGGCCTGGGACCCGTGCAGACAATCGGACTCAGAGGAAGGGGTAGTCAAAGGAGAGGTATTCATGACTATGACGATCCGCGTGGTCAATTGAGCGTAGAGGAAGGGTTTTATCAATAGAGGGGTATTCATGAAAGGGGAAGGAGGTGTTGATCAGGCGCGGGTGTGACTCCCAGGAACAATGTCATGCGGAAGGAGGGGGTTTATGACTGGAGCATGTGAGAGTGTTCAGTTCGTAAACTAAAATTCCACATATTGTGCAACTTTTGTGTATTTAAACAGTGTTTTGTTTTAACGCATTTGCTTCTGTGCTCATAAAGAGTATAGGGGATACTTGTAGTAAATAAATATATATATATTTTCAATATATATCTGTGTGGTGTCCTTTCATTTGGTATTCAAGGAGAGTGTATATGGTAAAACAGCTTGCTTCACATGCCTTTACAGAGTTTAGCCTAAGACTGCTTTGTCCACGCTACCCCTAGGATAGCTGGTCTATACGGTTGACTTACAACCAATCATCATAAGGGTTGTTTGGACTGATACAAGGTGGTCACTAGAACTAGTGAACATCATATATCAGGCCAACTCCTCACAAAGGGCTCCTAGGAGACCAAGAGGGAGGTTACAGTTCCACAGACTGGCCAAGATGACCCGGAGGTCTTAGAGATTGTATGGATGAAACAGGTTCCAGCGGACAGCAGACAGTAATGGAGAGTAAGCCTGGGTGGAGTTCGTGGAGTTCCACAATATGCGGACACCAGCGGCGGAGTGCATTACTTAGCGCCCTTCTCGCTGATTTTTAGCACCGGGTCTTTGTCCCATGCTGTAAAACTAGCATGAATTGCACCACGTGCACTGCAAGAGGGTGCTGCTTCTTTCTGCTGCTCTAGCAGATATTCTACTCTAGCGGCAGCTTCGTCAACGCAAATAAATGGTTTCTCATTGCGAGCAGTTGCGACCCTCCGTGACAGCCAGCATTAAGGAATCACTGAGAGGTTGCCTGGAGTAAGATTTTCCTCGCTCACATTTGCCAACTTAACGTTGACGAACACAAGCGAGGACAAATCTCCATACTCTACGTGGAGTGGGAACAACTCAGCGAGTGGAATGGATTTTCATGCCTAGACCTTTTGGAGAGAACTGCTCCCTCAGTGTCAGCCAATGTCATAAATGGTTACAATACGCTGCCTTCTTGAAATCACTACCACCATTTGATACATCCAAATGCAAAATATTGTCAACCGATTGAATGCTTGGATAGAGCCATTTGATGATTTAATTGTTGCAATAGAAGAAGCAGAAAACAAGAAGAATATCAAGTACCTTAAGACTCTTGCTGGTGAAGGTGTAAAAGAAGTCATAAAGAAAATGCCGCAAGCTGATGAAATTATATACTGTCAAATCAAAGCAGTTCAATCCAATGCTAAATTTAGATTATGAAAGATGCATTTTCAGCCAAAAACAAAAGAAAGTTAGTGAAACCATCAACACATTTCTTTAGTGACTGAATACGCTCAACAAACACTGTAAATCCAATTAATTTAATGATGAGGAAGTGATATGTCTCAGAGTTATTGACAGGTCACAAAGGCTGTGAGAAACTCTTACTCTGGAACTAGTTCTCATGGCTGCCAGAGCTGAAGAGCATGCCGATCAACAAGCTGCTGACTTAGAGGTCGGCGGTGCGCAAAGTGAGTCAGTCATGAACATGAATGTAAGCCAAAACACAAGGCAAAGGGACATAGGATGATGTCTCTTTGGAAAAAGAAATTGTGTTCAGGTGTAGATTTTCATTTCCACACAAAAGTAAATGTCCCACTAGGCAAAGGAAAAAGTAAGTGTGTCATGGCTCAAAGCCATAATAGTTGCTTGGATTTTTCAGAAGCGGTGTTCGACGTATGCCCACAAGGCCAAGTGACCACACCAATTGAGGCAAATCTACACCACACGAAGTTGATCATCATCTAAATCATTGTCAAAAGGGTATTTAGTATCAGCATCAAGTGAAAGACGATGTCGATGTTTGCCAAAGTCATAAAACATTGTCCAAAGATTACACTAAAAGTAAACGATTGCTCAGCACCATTAATTATTGACAGTGGTCCACTGATAAACATTATGCCTGAGGAGAAATACAGTGAACTATCTCCATTGCCACGACTTATGCCATCGAAAACTAAAGTGCATACATGGGCTGCATCGACACCATTAAAAAGTAAAAGTTAATTTGTATCAACTGCGAAAACAAATACACAAGCATCCATTCAAGTACTTCAACGTATGGCTTCAAGTGCCTGTTTACTCAGCTTCAGGACAGCTGCTGATATGGGAATGATATCACTGAATTATAACATGAATACTCTTCGTGAAATAGTAAGTCAGTTCCCTTCGTTGTTTCATAGATTGAGAAAACTCAAGACTATGAAAGTACAATTACACATTAATGAGAAGGTCTGGTATTTAATTTACAGGAAGCTGTCGAAAAGGAACTTGGGGCCCATTTATGAACATTTGAAATTGCGAGTTCCTAATTGCGATACCAGGCAAATCGCAATTTGAAAATTGCAATTTCAAATGTATGAAACTCTTTAGAGTTTCATTTCCGATTCCCAGTGGGTCGCAAATAGACTTACCTAATTAAAATTCATGAGGTACGTCACAATTTGCAACCCATTGGGATTCACTAACATACAGTGATGGTGGCCTGCTGGGGACAGCAGACAACGATGTCAGTGTTTGCTTTTAAATAAAAAAACATTAAAAAAAAATACAGCCCTGTTTCGTTAAAGGAAAACCTTGATGCATTTCAAAAAGAAAAATGAAACATACCAGTTTAATTGTTTAAGAGTAGGCAGCAGTCAGCGGGACCACTGCCTGCTCTTAAAAAATGATTTCCCTGGCATTCACAAAGGAGAAGGGGTCCCCTGGGGACCCCTGCCAGTTTGCGAATGGATTACCACCAAATTAAATTTGATGGTTAAAAGCAAGTGTGTTGCTAGCCTTTTCAGGTCGCAAAACATTCAAACATATCCTTGAGAGTTGATGTTAGGTAGGGATGCCCTTAACACTCTCCTTCCTAATACCAAATCGCAAAACCTAAATTGCGATTCTGTAGGAAGTTACCAAATCGCAATTTGGTCTTTGTATATCCCAAAAGGCATTTTTTTCTGAAAATTGCTTTGTACATGTGGCCCTTGAATCCTTACTTAAAAAATATATCATTGAGCGTTCCACTGGTCCAACACAATGGGTTTTTCCCATAGGGGTAGTGTCTAAAAAGGCAAGTGAAGGATCTGCATGCATCTGCGTTGATATATGTCAAGTGAATAAGGCAATTGAACGAGAATGGCATCCAGGTCTTCACATGATAATATGATTGAATGTAACAACGATATTCTCTCACCTTGATTTGAATAAAGGATATCATCAGTTGGAACTCAAGGAGAATTGCAGGCACATTACAACCTTTTATTCACATATTGGTCTGTACCGATAAAAAAGACTACATTTAAAAGAAAAAGCACGATAAAGCTCTCACACAAGTGTGTCATTTACTTGCAGATGCAGAAATGCCAATAAATGTGAGTTCCAAAAGTCAAAGCTAAAATTCTTTGGTCATATATTTTATGATGGGAGCATTACACCCGATCCCGTTAAAGTGCAAGCACTGTCAACTGTCATTCCCACACAAGATGTTTCCATGTTTAGTTCATTCATTGGCTTGGCCAGCTACTGTTGTAGATACATACAAGAATTTGCTGCCGTTAGTGCTCCGTTGAGAGACTTGACAAAAAATAATGTTTTATTTTGTTGGTCACATGAATGCAAGCAAAGTTTCTTTTTTTTTAAATGTTTTTATTGGTATTTAAAATATTACATACATTACAAAAAACATCCAATTGTCGTTCTTTGGAGGATCGTCTCTTAGGGCACTAGTAATGTGCTTCGAAGGTTTGGCTTTGTTTGCCCTGGTAGACTGGCTAACAAGTAACATGTAACACATATGTTTGCCATTGGCTGGTGTCTAGTTAGAAACATAAAACATAAAGTGTTGGTGGTTGTTTGTGACAGAAAAACAGGACCGAAACTTGAGTTTAGGTAGACCCGTGTTCTTTGTCTATGGTGGTTTGTAGGAGTCTATGAATTTGTCTAATTTTGACCACATCACCCTGTTGGGGTGTCTTCAGGTTGTGTTTCGAGTAGTGTAGTCTGCCCCTCTAAGGAAGATCACCCAGTACAGCCACCCTTTGAATGTGGCCTTGGATGTGTTCTTCCAGTTGGTTAGTATTAACTTTGTGGCAGATGTGAGGAGGAAGTCAAGTAGGTATCTTTCTTCTTGAGTGGTGATGTCTGGTGATATATGTGCTGTGACGATTGTGGCGAATGTTTGCTTTAGGCTGCAGTTTAATGTCCTGTATGTGAAGTCTAGTACCTCTTTCCAGAACTTTTTGACTTTTGTGCAGCTGAAGATGAGGTGTTCTAGGTCCCCTCTTTCTATTCTGCAGTTCCAGAAGGTATAGTCGTCTTTCAGACCTATTGAGGCTAGTCGTGCCGGTGTCCAGTGCGCTTGGTGGAGGTTAGTTTGTGCTAGCACTGGGGATATCATATTTTTCGATGGTGATGCCTACAGTGTTTGTAGCTCCTGTTCTGTGAGTTTGGATCCTATCTGGGTTTCCCAGTAGGCCGTCTTTTTATTGTTAAGTTTTGTTGAGACAGGTTGGAGAAGTTTGTATAGGAGTGAGACTTGATGTCCTGTCTGGTTTATGTTTTCCATAAACTGGAAGATGGATGGGGTCTGTTTATGTAGTTTTGACTTTGCTAAGGCTGTTTTGATAGCTAGGAATTTGTAAAATTCTATATCAGGGAGGTTATGTTTTTTTCAGGTTGTTGAAGGTGTATGTCTTCCCTTCTGCTTCCAGGTGAGCTGGGAACATAAATCCTAGTTTCCTCCATGTATTCATGTCTATTGTTTTCCTTCTGTATTTAAACTTGGGGTTAGACCAGAGTGTCTCCCACTGTGAGTTCATGATGCTAATTTCTAGGTTGCGGTCAACTTTGAGTAGCGTGTGTCTTGTGATCTTTAGGATCGGATTGTTGTTGAGTGCTTGCTTGTTAGATGTGAGCAGTGTGAGTGGGTCTGTGTCATTTAGAATGTCTTTCTCTATGTGACTTTGCAAGCAAAGTTTCAAGAGAATCAAACAAGCTATTGATAATGCTACTGAAATAGCATACTCTGATCCAAAGCTTCATACAGAAGTTATTGTTGACGCTAGCCCAGTCAGGTTAGATGCAATCCTCCCACAACACCGCAGACACCCAAATCCTTAAAGAGGTATTGTGGCATATGCAAGCAGCAGTGTGTCCCGAACTCAATGTCCTTATTAACAACCTGAGAAAAAAAGTTTAGCAGTGGTGTGGACTTGTGAACATTTCCTTGTAATCTTTTTTTGGAAAGCCTTTCACACTTGTGACTGACCAACAGGCATTGTTGACCATCTTTGGCTATCCAAAGGCCAAGATGACTTCTTGCACTGAATGCAGGGGTCTACGATTACCCAAATACAGCAAAAAAATCGTGCACCTTCCAGGAAAAGATCAAAACGGTGCCAACTACTTCACACGCGTGCCTCTACAGTGCTATGGTACCGCTTCCAAGATGGCTGAAGCCTACATAAATGTCATTGTGAAATCAAGCACATGGCTGCCATTTCGTTAGAACAGATTGTCACTGCCATGGGTCAAGACAGTGACATGTTAAAACCAAAAGACATTATTGCACATCATTCATGGAACCAGCACACTCGACCTCTTGCCATTGACAGTGAATACCAGAAGTTAAAAAATATCAAAGAAGAACTATCTGTGACGCAAGAAGGCGTTATCCTGAGAGGTTCGAAAATTGTTATTCCGGAGAGTCTGTGACAACAGAATATTGAAGTAGCCATGAAGAACATTGTGGAATCGTTGCAACAAAACGCAGTCTCTGAGACCGAGTCTGGCTTCCTCATCTCAATGAGAAAATTGAAAAAGAATTGAAGGCCTTTCATCTATATAACTGCCTTTCTTTGAAAACCACTTAGCACACCTTAAACATGTCAGAGTGGCCAAAGTATGTGTAGGAAAGAATTGCTGTTTACTTCTGCAGTCCTCTTGACAATGGACATCACCTGATGGTGATTGTTGATGAAAAATCCAATTTTCCATTGATAGAAGATCTCTCATCTATCACTCTCAATAAAGAGTCACTGAAAGATTATATGGCCTCTTTGTGACATGGGGTGCTCTCCTAAAATGTGAAAAGCCCACCTTTCAACAGTTGAAAATCCAGAGACTTTCAGACATCTTAATGTGAAGTATCAAAAGAGCACACCGCTTTGGGCACAGGCCAATGGCCTTGTTGAACGTTTCATGAGTACTCTCAAGAAAGCTGTTCAGCGTGCTGTATTGGAAAAGCGCAACCATGAAACTTTCTTGAACTCAACTCTTCGAGCTTGCGGTTCAACACCTCACTTGACCACATGTGAAAGTCCTGCAACTTTGATTTTCGGAAGAGCCTTGACGACCAAGTTACCACAAGGACATTCAATCAATCAATCAACCAATCAATCAATCAATCATATCATATCATTTGTAAAGCGCACTACTCACCCGTGAGGGTCTCAAGGCACTGGGGTGGGGAATGCTGCTACTGCTCAAAAAGCCAGGTCTTGAGGAGTTTTCTGAAGGTCAGCAGGTCTTGAGTCTGCCGTAGGTGGATGGGGAGGGTGTTCCCAGGGCGAGGTGGGAGAATGATCTGCCGCCTGAATTCGCGGGGGACCGTGGCGAGGGCGAGGTCGGCGGAGTGGAGTTGGCGGGTGGGGGTGTAGAAGCTGAGACGTCTATTGAGGTACCTTGGTCCGGTGTTGTGGAGTGCCTTGTATGTGTGGGTGAGGAGCTTAAAGGTTATCCTCTTGTTGACCGGGAGTCAGCGCAGGTCTCTCAGGTGAGGTGTGATTTGGCTGCGGCAAGGGATGTCGAGGATCAGGCATGAAGAAGCATTCTGGATGCTTTGGATCCGTCTCAGGAGTTTGGCCGAAGCTCCTGCATAGTGTTTCCGTAGTCCAACCTGCTGCTGACAAGGACCTGGGTGACCGTTCTTCTCGTTTCAGTGGGGATCCACTTGTATATCCTGCGGAGCATGGGGGGGGTGTTGAAGCAGGAAGAGGAGATGGTGTTGACCTGTTTAGTCATGGAGAGGGTGGAGTCGAGGATGACCCCTAGGTTGCGTGTGTGGTTGGTGGTTGTTGGGGCGGTTCCTAGTGCGGTCGGCCACCAGGAGTCGTCTCAGGCTGAAGGGGTGGATCCGAGGATGAGGACCTTCGTCTTGTCCGAGTTCAGCTTCAGTCGGCTGTTCCTCATCCATTCAGTGATGGACTTCATTCCTTCGTGAAGGTTGGTTTTGGTGGTGTGGGGGTCCTTGATGAGGGAAAGGATCAGCTGGATTTAATCGGCATAGGAGATGATGTTGAGGTCGTGCCGCAGCGACGTGGGCGAGCGGTGCCATGTAGATGTTAAACAGAGTTGGGCTGAGGGATGAGCCCTGGGGTACACTGCAGATGATCTCTGAAGCGGAAGGCGGGAAGGCGGACGCTCTGTGTTCTGCCGGAGAGGAAGGAGGTGGTTCAGTTGAGGGCCTTCTCTTGGATCCCGGCGTTGTGGAGGTGTGTTCATAGTGTGTGGTGGCAGACTGTGTTGAAGGCGGCTGACAGGTCCAGGAGGATGAGTGCCACCGTTTCTCCGTTCTCCAGCAGGGACTTGATGTCATTGGTGGCGGCAATGAGGGCAGACTCGGTGTTGTGGTTGCTACAGAACCCGGACTGGGAAGGGTCCAGAATGTTGTTCTCCTCGAGGTAGCGGGTCAGTTGTTCGTTGATGGTCTTCTCGATGACCTTTGCCGGGAACAGGAGCAGGGAGATGGGCAGGAAGTTTCTGAGGTCCTTGGGGTCCACCTTGGGGTTTTTGAGTAAGGCGTTGATCTCGGCGTTCTTCCACCTCTCCGGGAAGGTTGCTGTCTCGAAGGAGGTGTTGATGACTTTCCAGAGATGGGGTGCGATGGCTGTGCTGGATTTGTTGAAGATGTGGTGTGGGCATGGGTCTGACAGAGGTCCGGAGTGGATGGTGTTCATGATCTTGATGGTGTCGTCATCGTTGATATTGGTCCAGGAGAGCAGGCGGTTGGTGCGGATGGTGGTCATGGGGGCGGAGGTCTCAGTGGTTGCCGGGGCGGTCGTGGTTGAAGCTGTAGTTGATGTTTGCGATCTTGCGGTGGAAGAAGGTCACCAGCGAGTCGCACAGGTCTTGCAAGGGTGGGATGTCGTTGGTGTTGGAGTGGGATTGGAGTGTTCCTTCACGATGTTGAAGAGCTCTTTGCTGTCGTGCGCATTGTTGTCTAGGCGGTCTTTTAAGGAGATCCTTTTGGCGGATCTGATGAGGTGATGGTGTCTGCAGGTGGAGTTCTTATGAGCTGCGTGGCTGTCCAGTGTTCGTTCACGGAGCCAGATCCTCTCCAGCTTTTAGCAGGTTTGCTTGGAGGCCCGGAGGTCTTCAGTGAACCAGCTGGCTTTCTTGTTGGTGTGACTGTTGGAGGGTTTCTTGATCGAGGCGAGGGTGTTGGCGCAGTCGTTGATCCACAGTCTGAGGTTGCGGGCGGCGGTGTCGGGGTCTGTGCGGTCGGCGGGTGGACTCTGTGTGAGGGTGGTGGTTAGCTGGTCTTGGGTGACTTTGCTCCAGCAGCGGCATGGCATCTGTTGGGTGCAGTGGTACGTGGTGGGTTTCTTGATGGTGAAGTGGATGCAGCGATTGTCGGTACAGTGAAGTTCGGTGGTGTGGTTGAAGGAGACGTGGGGGCTTGCGGAGAAGATGGGGTCAAGCATGTGACCAGCAGAGTGGGTGGGTGTTGTGATGAGTTGTGAAGGACTGGGTTCTGAAGGACCCAGCGGTGCCAGGGCACAACACCTGAAACCTTTGTGGGTAACCTGCTCCGGCGTACGAATCACAGAGACACGGGACACTTCCTTCGGCGTCAAAGATTCAAGGTTTATTTACTGCAGGGAACACAGAAGTCACGACAAGCAACACACGTGCAACTTGGGGAGACTGCTTCAAATTGGTTCTGTGAATCGCTCCTTTTATACAGTTTTTACCCATAAGACAACATGATACACAAAGGTTTACAACCCGGTTCCCACCATCATCCCCCAGAGGGGTCGCTTTGGTCACTTTGAAACACATGAGGTCCGGAACATTAGTGCGGAAACATTTGGCGGTTCCCAACTGTAAAAACCCATCTTCCCAACATTAGTGCATTCCAGTCGGTAGTAAAACAGATTGAAGTAGGAACAAAGACAGGTGCAGAGGAAGACGGAGACAGTGGGGAGATCGGAAAGGGTGTAAAAGGGGAGGTATCGGGAAACACGAGATACAGGCATCAAAGGGACGTGCCTAATGAGATGCACGGCTGAGACAATAAGTCCGTGCGGCAAGATGAGCTTTGAGCGGCGCCATCTGCCTTACAGTAACATCCCCCTCGTCATAAAGACACTTACAAAGGACATGTGTCTTCCGCACATATCTTGGGAGTCCCAGGGTCGCGAAGCGGACAGCGTCCGTTCGCTGCCTACTTGAGGGCAAGAGACAAAATGGATGCCATATCTAAGATGGAACCCGTGGGTACAGATGAAAAACCCACATAACAAACGAACGGTTTAAGTTAGCACAGCAAAACTGCGCATACTTACTAAACTCGTCATTTGCGGTTCATAGATACCAGACTCGACCATATTCGTGCGAGTCGAAAGCACCACTTACAATTGTCACGGAACCTCAGACGCTCCTTTTGCCCTCATGTAGGCAAGCACTAGTCGGAATCATATTCGATATTCATCAGACCATCGAGATGTTGCTGTAGCATAGCTCTGTCCAATCGAGTCCCCTTGGTAACAAGTGGTTGTCTCATACACGTTGTAGCACAGAGGCCACATAAGGCAGGACCACACTGCACACAAAGGCAACACGTGAACAGGAACACTACAACGACTCCGATGATCATCAGAATTTTCCAACCCCAAGTCGACATCAGGCCCCAAAACCATCCAAGTAGCGTCCAATCCCCTACATCCACGTGTATGGATTCGGAGATCTTATGCAACCTCGAGATGGCTTGATAGACAGTTGGAGCATTATCTGGAATAAAAATGCAGCAACTCGAATGGATCACCTTACATACCCCACCGCGATCTGCTAAAATGACGTCTAAAACCATACGGTTTTGTAACGTCATAAGTCTCTCCGCCTGAAGTTCTGTGGTGATATTACCAAGGGCACTAGCAGTTATATTAGCTGTCGATTCTACCACCCGAGTCAACTGTCTCAGGTTCCTACTATTAACCATAGGTCCCCAAAACGGGAGGAAACCCTTGAAAAAGTCTCCTGCCTCTTGACCGACAGTGTCCTCTTCGCTAATTACGCCTCTCACAACTCTAGTCTTGTGATAATCAGCATCTACAGTGAACGTCGGAGGTAACAGATTTGCAATGAAGCATGAGCCCATGAAGTCAGCGGGTAACCATGCATATGCACGATCATAGCAGATAAAGTATGTACCCTTGGCAGCCAGAAACACAGGGGACGAGGTCATCGGCAGAATGTAATTTTCAGTGCAAGCACTTGCTCCAAGTCGGGCTTGCGATCTTCGGCCACGACCCATAAGACAAAAATTACCAGTGTGGGGTACGACCCATATCGGAGGCGAGCTTTTAAGCTGCTTCTCGCTAGTGAACACACTATATTCACCTCTACTTAGGACCCTATAGGCTTGTATCTCTTCTTCAGGAATAAGCGAAGGATCATAGATATCACTATCTAAATCCTCTATTGCTATCGACAAAGGTTTTTGATACGAGGTAGGACCAGAGTAGGGGGAACGTGGTTCTCGAATGGGGTGGAAACCCAGTGCGCTTCGAAACATTGTTTGAAATGCTCGAGCTGACCCTTGGGAACTATACGGTAACACCAGATATGGAATTCCCTTATCCGTAGTATGCGGCATCAATCCACACACCCAACAATTAGTAGTGTTAACCACTAACTGATGCTGATGAAGGAGCTGAATAAAGGAATTGTTGCGGAATTCTACACGTCTAGCCTGTTCGTGTTCCGGTAACATGTGAAAGGAATGAGGAGAAGCAGTAGAGGTAAGATTAGGGTAAGGAGTAGGAGTAGGTGTAGCAGGTAAGAAGTAAGACATCGTGTAATACACCCCACCCGCCAATAATGCAGAAGCAGTCAAAAACAATACAAACAGTTGGAATATAAAACATTTGGTACGACTAAGTTGCTGCAGCTTGAATCGATGAACCTGAGCTCCCTCCAAATCATTCAGCTTCGAGAATGCCATTCCCTACGACCGTCCGCAACGTTTCTTGACGCACTTCGTTCTGTGTAGCAATAGTCAATCCCTAGGAGTTCCCAGGAACCGACGGCCTTTAACCTAGCGTCAAGACCTACTATCCAGAAGGAAGTACGCGCGCGGCCCTACGGCCTTCAATACACAATATGTATATGCAAGCACAAAGTCTCTCAGCTGTGAAAGCAAAAAGATACAAGGAAGGAAGCTCAATATATATACATACAGGAATAATTACAGTAATACGAATGTTCAAAACTGATCACGGAAAACGGAATAATGCAGTTGTCAATTCAGCAAAGCAAAATATTTTATTTGTCCTTAGTGCGAGATCGCAAAGAGTATCGGTGTTTCCCAGGACGTGTCTGCTCGTCGAACAAAGGATCCGTGGAAGAGACAGCGTCCTGCTGATCAGTTGATTGTTCTGGTCTTGAGTCTTTTGATGACAATTGTTCAACAGTGCCTTTCTGCTGCGCTGAGGATTCTCCAACAGGCTGTGCGTCGCTGAAGGGTACAAACGCCGGCAATGTTTCTGTTTCCGTTGACGCAATGCCTCTCCTTACCCACGGGTCTGCCGGCAAAGGGATGGGGACTCGTTTAGTGTGGGTGGCGTGCACCCAATTTTTACGCCCCTCAAGACGAACGGCAGTCCTCGTGGCCAGGAGCACTTGATAAGGTCCGGTGAACCTCGGGTCCAGATTGTTTTTACGTGAAAAGTTTCTTGTCACCACCCAGTCTCCGGGCTGGAGCTGGTGGCCTGGACCCTCCGTCTGCGTCGGCAATGCGTCGTAAACCTGTTGGTGAATTAACCTCAGTTTAGCAGTCAAGTCATGTAAATAGTCAATCAACATTGGGTACTCAAGATCAGAAAACATTCCTGGCCTAGGAACCCCCCACACATTCGCAGGACGACCGAACACTATTTCATAGGGACTAAGCCCTACTCGGGAGTGTACAGTCGCCCTAGTTGACAGTAATGCTAAAGGTAAAGCGTCAGGCCACGAAAGACCAGTCGTAGCCTGAATCTTTGCTAACTTTAGTTTAAGGGTGCCGTTATACCCCTCAACTAATCCAGCTGACTGGGGATGATTGGCGCTGTGGAATTTCTGATTAATTCCAAGGCCCTTGCACACACTCTTCATCACACTTCCAACAAACTCACTTCCGTTATCTGACCACACGACTCTAGGCATTCCATACCGAGGAAAATATTCCTTCAGTAGGATTTTCGCAGTCGACAAAGCAGTATTGTCTTTGAGAGGATAGGCCTCGATCCATCGGGAGAATGCGCAAACCACAACTAAAACGTATTTCAGGTTATTGCATCGTTCCATATGGATGAAGTCCAATTGAATCACCTCAAAGGGATACGAAGGGGGAGCAAAACTGCCAGGAGGAGTTGGGGTTCCTTTGCCAGGATTGTACATCATACACACCATACAATTCTTCACCAAACGTTCAGCACATTTCGTAATGCCATCATTCTTCCACACGGGCGCCAACAATTTACAAATGCCTTTCACGCTGATATGTGCTAACCCATGTGCCATTGTCACAACGGCCAGCACATACGCATCGGGCAACAACCATCTTTTCTGATCTGACAAATCAATCCAACAACCACTCGCATCCAGCTTTCCCGTACTTTCTTTCCACTTCACCTTTTCAGTCTCGGTGGCCTCATTCTGAATTTTCTTCACGCTTTCAATAGTGTCTTCACACATACTCGACTCCGTAGGCCACCTAACCGAACTCGTCACATACATTCGAGTGCTAAGGTTCCGGGCAGTCTCCTTAGCAGTCTCGTCCGCAAACGCGTTACCACGACCAACATCATCCGTCACCTTACGATGTGCACTACATTTAACAATCGCAACTTGCGTAGGCAAAGTCAATGCATCCAAAAGATCATTCACCAACTGGCCATGCTGAATCTTCGTACCGTGCGACGTCAAGAAACCTCTCTCTCGCCACAATCGTCCAAAACTGTGCGCGACGCCAAAAGCGTATTGGCTGTCGGTGAACACATTCACACGTTTCCCTTTCGCTAACACACATGCTCTAGTAAGAGCAATCAATTCTGCAGCTTGGGCAGAATTCTGATTCAATCTTGCAGTCTCAACAACAGTATTCAACGTTACAACAGCATAAGCAGTAGTCACATCACCATTCGGCAACTTAAAACATGACCCATCCACATACAAAGTACCATCCGGGTCTTCCAATGGGGTATTTTTAAGGTCCACTCGACCTTTCGTTTCCTCTTCAGTCCTCAAGTAGCAATCATGTTCTGCTACTTCATCTGACTCTGTGCTAATCGGTAACAAAGTTGCCGGGTTCAGAACGTTACAACGTTTTATCTGAATGTGGCTTGCCAGCAGTGTCAACTCGTACCCAGACAACCTCGCACTTGTCAAGTGCTGAGTTTTCGTACGATTCAAAAGAGTATCGACTGCATGCGGAACCATCACCGTAAGCATATTATCCATGACCAATCCTGCTGATTGTCGGATGGAGACCGCAGCTGCCGCAGTTGCTCTCAAACAACTCGGCAATGCTCTAGCTACTGGGTCCAAGGTCGAGGAAAAATATGCGCATGGACGCTGCTTACCACCAAAAGGTTGCGTCAAGACACTCAAAGCACAACCTTCCCTCTCGTGAACATATAATGTAAACGGCTTACTGTAGTCAGGGGTACCTAACACAGGTGCCGAACACAATGAATCACGCAGTTCAGAAAAACTTTTCTGACATTCTTCCGTCCATGGTAAAGGAGTTGAAACATCCTTGCACGTAAGAGCCACCAATGGTTTCGCTAGCAATGAAAAATTAGGAATCCATTGCCTGCAGTACGACGTGATACCTAGAAAGGCACGCACATCTCTTTGGGTTTTTGGCACAGCCATTCGTGCAATCGCTGCAATTCTCTCTGGGGTCAACCTCCTTCCCTCCTTTGACAATAAGTGACCTAGATAGGTTACTTCTTGACATCAATATTGGAGTTTAGTAGGTGACACCTTGTGATTCAACTCACAGAGATGTTGCAGCAACGACACCGTAGCAATTTTGCAAATGTCCTGAGTATCGGCAGCCACCAATAAGTCGTCGACGTATTGGATCAAGGCCGCACCGGCCGGCAACCTAAACGCATCCAGTTGACCCTTCAAGGCTTGGCTGTAAATAGATGGACTTTCACAGTAGCCCTGAGGAGCGCGTTTGAACCGGAAGCTACGTCCACCAAGAGAGAAACCGAAAAGGTCCCTGCTCTCTTCGGCAATCGGGATGCTGAAAAACGCATTTTTCAAATCAATCACCGAAAACCAGGATGCAGAAGCTGGAATCAGAGTCAGTAGCGCCGTGATGTCAGGCACGACGGGAAATTGGGGAACAACAATTTTATTTACCTCCCGTAAATCGATAACAAAACGATAAACAGGTGGTTTTGAAGGATCAGTACGTTTTAGAATGGGCAGTACAGGACTATTGCACACGTTTCCTCTAGTCTCTTCAATAACATCTTTCTCGATCAAATCATAAATGATCGCTAACAATGCTCGTTCACCATCAAGAGAGATACGATACTGGGGAATACGTGACAATCGCACATTAGCTTTCAACTGAACAACATAGGGAGAGATATCCAGTAGGCCCACGTCATTTGGACCTGTCGCCCACAAAGACGCAGGAAGAGAACTCAATTCCGGTGGAAGCCTATCGAGAGACAAATACATAGGAGAGACAACCCTCTCTCCTAACGTAAGCTTTACACCCGCAGGAGAACAATACAAAGTTGCATACAAACGTTTAAGCAAATCCAGACCCAAAAGATTTTCACCACAACCCGTGGTTAGAATCAATGGAGCTTCCAGCGCACGTGACCCAATTTTAAGGGGCAAAGGGCGCGAAACTGGATTGCTAACAGGGGCGCCAGAGAATCCTACGGAAACATTTGTTAAGCCAGACAAAGGTGCGCCTGGGAGTTTCGAATGCATGATAGAACTTTTCGCTGCACCAGTGTCCAACAGAAAAGGCTCAACGACGCCCGATGTAGCAACTGCGACGTAAGGCCCTCTCTGATCAACCGGAACTGATACCACTCCCTCTCCTTGTCTTAGGCTATCCTAGTAATTACTGTCGTCAGTTCCCTGATCGACATAGTAATCGTCCACATTGTACTGCGCAGATCGTCCTTGCGACGATCCACGTTGATCGAAACAATTATTAGAATTAGATGAGTTGTCTGAGCGATCGTTCTGAGCACCACGACCCCTACCACGTGATGCCTGCTGCGAACCACCACGGCCTCCTCTAGACGGATTACCACTATTACGTTCATTTAAAACAGGGCAATTGAATTTAATGTGTCCCTCCTGTCTACAATAAGCACATTGATTGTACCCCAACGATGATCTTTGGGAGGAGGAATCGTTTCGCGGCTGTGACCGATTCGACTGCGTCTGTGATCTATTCTGTTGGGGCGCATTCTGATTAGAACGCGGCGGATACGCTTGTTGCAACAACACTTTAGTTTTCAGCTCTTTCGTCTTTTTGTCAGCACGGTCATTCTCCTCTTTCTCCCTGTTTTCATAATATTGTGCCGTAGCCAATATCTGAGCTGAGGTAGAAACGGCCCATGCACTTTCCGAATTCTTTAATTTGTTGCTCAAATCGGGCAATAAGTTCGAAACAAATTTATCCACAAACAGCCTTTGTCCACCCTCGGTACCCATATCCTGTCCGCTATGGTCAATGAATGCTTCCTCGAACCTCGTAAAGAAATCGGAAACACTCTCATCTTTCTTCTGCTTGCAGGCTGACAATTTGTCCCAGTTTACTCTCATAGCTGGCATAAGCGTTTTCATTAATGTTATTATTCGTTGAGGAAGAGCAGCAATCAGCTGGTCGGGTTTAGCGCCACCAACTTGCAACCCATCTGCCGCTACAATGGCCGCCCAATCACCACCTAGCTCTGTCGCGTGATTTTCCTGACGAATCTTAGCCCATACCGGTTGCGGTACAACATTGCCAAACAACATATCGATATCGGCAAGATTCATTATCGTAGCATCCACGAGCTGCGATAATTCTTTGTAATACCCTGTAGGATTTTTGCGCGGATCAGGCAAAGATTGCTTCACCTGTAACACTTCCGATCTTTTCCATGGGAGATGTATCCATACTCTCTGGAAATATGGCAGGACCGGAGGGGCAGCTGCGGGGTTACCTGGCATCCAAACCGGTGGAACTTCACGCATGGGATATTGGCCAGACTCATCTGGTTGTCCTTCAATATCCTCAACAAACAATGCATGAGGGATGGGAGCGGGACGAAAGGATAGCAACCGCTCAATAGCACGTCGAACGTTAGTATCTACTATCAGTCCATTTGCGAACTGAAGCTGAAGCTCAGACAGTGCGGTCAGCACCTCGTCAGGCGCATCGGCCACTATCTGATCATGAAGGAACTTGCACATTTCATTAAACACATATCTCTGGGTTGGTATATTAAACTGACAGAACGTTTCAAGGACAACACGGGGTGGATTTCTAAGAGGGTTTACCATCCAACCCATCGCCATATTATAGAGCGCAACACGCTCTCTGTTTCCAGGAAGCTGACTACGTCTCTGAGGACCATCAGAACCAGCAGACCCATGCACAGGTCCGAGCGAATGAAAGAAACTAGCCGCAAGGGGAGAGTTTCGAGAACGAGTAGAGGGAGAAGTATAGGACACAGGACTAACAAGTGAAGGAGTAGAAACAGTAGCAACAGCAGGAGTTAACAAAACAGGAGCAGTAGCAGCAGCAGGAGTATGTGGAAGTGGAGGAGCAGTAGGGACAGAAACAGACAAAGGAGCAGGAACAGTCGGAAGAGCGGGTGCAGGCTGAGGAACAGGCTGAGGAAGAATAGGCGGAAGAATAGGTACGGCAGGGACCACAGGAGCTGCAGCTGGGGTACCCTGTACGTACGGAGGTGGCGACTTCATAAGATAGGACATTAAGGGATCCTCAACTGCCTCTTCCTTCTTTTCCGACTCCGTAGGCAAAGCAGGATAACATTTATCTATAGTCATACGCTGTAACCTATCAAACACTTCCTTATCCTTAACCTCCTTATCACGCTGGAACTGCTCAGCTTTCTTAACTATGGTAGCAACATTATCTCGCTGAGTACGTTTATTCTGTCTAATTTCTTTCTGTCGGGCTTCTTTGCGCCACAACCGAAAGGCATCAAACATGGCCGGCCTTGATTTTCGTTCGAACAACTTAATTTCTAGATTATCTAAGATCGGCGCCTCGAAGCTACCGTGAGGTGGCCAACGAAGGTCGCCGTCCTTCTTTGTATATCTAATCCAATAATCGTTAAAGGTAATCGGGCCTAGCCCATGTTTGCTATACAGGTCATAAGTAGGAGTTCCAACCGGAGGTATCGGACACGAATCCTCCAGTCGGGAATCCACACCACAAGGTCTGAAACAACTAAACAAAGTACTACGACCAGGCATCTTGCACGCTAGCCGAGTTTCACAAACTTCAAGGGTTACGGGATTTACCAAGTCCCAGCAACGAACAAAACCCTCGGTCTTTGGCGGCTGCAGTCGTCAAACAACACAACAAAGTACGCTAGCAAAGTGTCACCGACAAAAACACTCACACAGCGTTAACAACAAAAAACACTCGCTAAAGTGTCAACAACCAAGAACTCTGGGAGCGACCCACAAATACTTAACTCAAAGATCAATGGCGTCACCAGGAAGGCCCGTCTATCGTCTCGCTATACCAAGGTCTACGCCAGGCGCCAAAACAGGTCTACAGTCAGGGCAGCAGTCCGTCGCAGCCGTCAGGAGGCGGGAATCTTCGCGGGAAAAGTCTTCGGGCCACTTATTTCGACAACAGGATCGATGAAGCGGAGTGCACCTTCCCTCGGAGATTTCACACGAAGTTCCTCACGATCGTCGGGCTTGGACCGGTACCACTGATGCAGCCCCACGTTGGGCGCCAACTGAAGGACTGGGTTCTGAAGGACCCAGCGGTGCCAGGGCACAACACCTGAAACCTTCGTGGGTAACCTGCTCCGGCGTACGAATCACAGAGACACGGGACACTTCCTTCGGCGTCAAAGATTCAAGGTTTATTTACTGCAGGGAACACAGAAGTCACGACAAGCAACACACGTGCAACTTGGGGAGACTGCTTCAAATTGGTTCTGTGAATCGCTCCTTTTATACAGTTTTTACCCATAAGACAACATGATACACAAAGGTTTACAACCCGGTTCCCACCATCATCCCCCAGAGGGGTCGCTTTGGTCACTTTGAAACACATGAGGTCCGGAACATTAGTGCGGAAACATTTGGCGGTTCCCAACTGTAAAAACCCATCTTCCCAACATTAGTGCATTCCAGTCGGTAGTAAAACAGATTGAAGTAGGAACAAAGACAGGTGCAGAGGAAGACGGAGACAGTGGGGAGATCGGAAAGGGTGTAAAAGGGGAGGTATCGGGAAACACGAGATACAGGCATCAAAGGGACGTGCCTAATGAGATGCACGGCTGAGACAATAAGTCCGTGCGGCAAGATGAGCTTTGAGCGGCGCCATCTGCCTTACAGTAACATCCCCCTCGTCATAAAGACACTTACAAAGGACATGTGTCTTCCGCACATATCTTGGGAGTCCCAGGGTCGCGAAGCGGACAGCGTCCGTTCGCTGGCTACTTGAGGGCAAGAGACAAAATGGATGCCATATCTAAGATGGAACCCGTGGGTACAGATGAAAAACCCACATAA
The DNA here is from genome assembly GCF_964263255.1 of Lissotriton vulgaris. Classification (NCBI taxonomy): domain Eukaryota; kingdom Metazoa; phylum Chordata; class Amphibia; order Caudata; family Salamandridae; genus Lissotriton; species Lissotriton vulgaris. The sequence continues at coordinate 1,329,660,975 of NC_141696.1, read as the reverse complement.
CAAACGAACGGTTTAAGTTAGCACAGCAAAACTGCGCATACTTACTAAACTCGTCATTTGCGGTTCATAGATACCAGACTCGACCATATTCGTGCGAGTCGAAAGCACCACTTACAATTGTCACGGAACCTCAGTTGTCTGAGTCCGAGGTTGGCTAGGTTGGCGATCAGGGTGGTGGAGTTGGTGTTGTTGCTGTTCTCGAGGTGGAAGTTCAGGTCCCCGAGGAGGATGTAGTCCGTGGAGGCGAGGGCGTGTGTGGTGATGAAGTCGTAGATGGAGTCGCTGAACTGTGGTCTGGGTCCGGGGGGGTCTGTAGATGAGGGTTCCTCTGAGGGTGGTGTTGGGGTCAGTGTGAATCTGGAAGTGCAGGTGTTCGGTGGTGCTGAGGGTGTCGTCGGTGTTGGTTGAGACTCTGAGAGTGTTCCTGTGGACGATGGTGATTCCTCCTCCTGCTCCATTGGTGCGGTCCCTGCGGGTGATCTTGTAGCCTTCCGGGATGGCTATGGCTATGTCGGCGGCCAAGGCGGGGTTCAGCCAGGTCTCCATCAGGAAGGCGACATCTGGGGAGGTTGAGTAGAGTAGGTCCCAGAGTTCAACGGTATGTTTGCGGGCGGAGTGGGTATTGAGAAGGATGCATCTGAGGTGGTTGGGTTCTTTCCTTGTCGGCAGCATGGTGGGGGGGATGCTTGTGAAGCTGCAGTTCCGGCAAGTTAAAGCTCTGTGGGTGTGCCTTGGGGCGGCCAAGAAGCAGGTGTGTGATCGTCCAGTGTTGAGTGCGTAGAGGGTGCTGGCATCGTAGTGGTGTCGGGTGTCGTGGCGTTCACAGGGTCCAGGCGCTGGGCGCGGTCTAGGCGCGGGCGGGTGCGGCCTCCATAAGAGGGGATATGGGAGGGAGGAGCAGCTGGGAGGCGGGGCGGCAAATGGGATTGCAGGGGGGCGGGCCGCAGGGACGCAGCGATGTTAAAAACAGGCAGGGGCCGAGGGAGAAATGGGCACAGGAAGGGAAAACAAGTTTAGGCAAGAAAACAAAAACAGGCACAGAGGAATAAAAACAAGTCTGGGCAAGAAAACAAGTACAGGCACAGAGGAATTAAAACAAGTCTGGGCAAGAAAGCAAGTGCAGGCACAGAGGAATAAAAGCAAGTCTGGGCAAGAAAACAAGTACAGGCACAGAGGAATAAAAACAAGTCTGGGCAAGAAAGCAAGTACAGGCACAGAGGAATAAAAACAAGTCTGGGCAAGAAAGCAAGTTAGGCACAGGGGAAAATACAAGATTAGGCAAAAACAATGCAGGCAGAGCCGTGCAGCAGCGTGGGGAGCGACCTGCCTGCGAGGACATTTGAAGATCCACTGACTGCTGTGGTTCCTACATCCCCAACGCAGATCATGGACACTTTGACTGTCTGTCCCCAGTTTCCGAGGACACGGTCTGGACACAAAGACTCATTGAAGATTTATGATTGTATATATTTTTAAAAAACATTTTATTTTTTTATTTAACAAAGGGAGAGATGTAGTGTTGTGTGAGTTCCAATGACAGAACCCTTTTGGCTCCTTACAGACTCGGTAGAACTGTGGCGTACATGTTAGAGCGTAGTGAAGGGAACGTAGGTTTAGAATGCTGAGTTAGTGGTTACATGCAGAATAATAAAGATGTGTTATACTAAGCTCTGTGTGTGGCATTGTCATTAGCGGGTCCCCTGGCTGGGGAGGACGTTACACCCAGGTCCTGGTAAGGCTTAGCGATGGGTGCCCCATGGCTCCCGCACCTTTTTTCATTGGCCTTGACTCCTCTAGATGGGGTTCCTGGGAACTATTAAGGTTCAGGGAAGTGGGCTGCCCACCCTCTCCCCTTAGGTCCCTGGGGCCCGAAAGGCTCTGTAGGTTGGGGGTGTCCCCCAACCCTTGTTTATTGGCTTTGGTCCCCGGGGATCGGTTTCTTGGGCCAAATAAGACCTGCAGAAGGGGGTCATGCAGCCCCCTCCCCTTTTTTTATTGACTTTGGCCCCGAGGTCTATTAAAAGTTTGGAGGGGGTGCACTCCACCCCCCTTAGCTTTTTGCCTTGGGAGATGGGTTTCCTGGGGCTCAGGAACTTTTTGTGAGGGGGCCGCATGTCCCCCCAACTCATTTTTATTGGCTTTGGTCCCAGGGGATGTGGTCCCTATGGACTAATATGGCTTGCGAAAGGGGTCCATGCGGCCCGCTCCCCATTGAGGGTTGGGAGGGGGGTGCATGCCCCCTTCCCCAAGCCTGTGAAGGCCCCTGGGGGGGGGGGGTTATTTTTGTTTTAAAAAGGGAGGGGAGGCATGTGACCCCCCCTCCCAGAGCAATTCTAAACACTGGGGACACTCTCCCCCTGGACCAAAGGGTAAAATAAGGTGTGGGGGGCATGTGGCCCACTTTCCCAAGTCTTTAAATGGCACTGGGGACCCTATCCCCCAGAGCTGGTGCATACATTAAAAGGAAGGAGGGGTCACACTGCCCTCCTCCCAGATACTTTACTGGCCCCGGGAACCCCATTTCCGGGGGCCAGCTCACTTGCTGTGTCCCAGATAGCCCACTCCCTTGACACAGTAGTTTCCCTGCCCACATTACCACGGGCAGGGAAACATGTGGTTGCTCCCATCTGTTGGGAGCATTTTCAAATCTCCCCCCAAATGGGAGCAAGTACTGAGGGCCTGATTATGACGTTGGTGGTCTTGTAGCGAGCTGCCACACCAGCGCTCGCTGCTCATCTACCAGAGTAGGAGTTTTTTCCTGGTCTGGCAGTCATGCAGTGGTGGTCCCAAAGGTGCTGCCTTTCAAAGGTATGTGAGTGCCATGACGTGCTGAAACTGGGGATGCAGGTATACAGGGTGGAATAAGGAGTCCTGAAGAAGACCGTTGTGACCCTCGAATCTGGGCACAGGGTATTTCGGTTGAAACATGTTGACTTTAGCAGTTCTGGGGCGGCTGATGTGAGTCTTTAACCCTAACAGATATAACCACCCCTTTCTATTTTTAATCCAGTCCGTGGGACTCCGGAATAAAATAATATCATCGAGGCAGTTTTAACATCACTTTCTCTGCACTTGTCCTTATCATGTCTTCCCAGTCAGGTTGGTAACACTTTGTACTCACCATTGTTTATATTCGAGCTTGTTCTTCTGTACTGTTTTATGTTATCCCCTTCTCTATGCTCCACCCTGTGTGTAGCTATGTCAGGGTGTATTGTAAGCAGACCCGATGATGAAGCATGTCGCACACAATTTTGTGTGTGAGTGAGGGCAACTTTTACCAAAACTGTATGTGTCCCTGCATGCTTTATCCAAATCTTTGTCCCTCTCTACCCCTTTGAGTGTGTACATACAGGGTGGAACACCATGAGCCCCCATGCATGCAACCCCTGGCCCTGAGGCAGTAGGGGCTGCCTTTGTTTCTTCACCACCACACTTTTCATGGCAGACTCCCCACCATGAAAACTCTGGGGGTGAGGAAACTTGTAATCTGCCTGGCGGCGCCGCAACTGCACCACCAAGCATATTGCAGGCTTCATCCCACTGCACCACCGCCGTGGATGTGGGATTCACGGTGGTTGCGGCTGTCCTTTGTTGGTCTGACCGCCTAACTCATAATAGTGCTGTCAGACCGCAGGTGTGGTGGTGCCTGCACTGCCACCATGGCTACAGTGGTCCATAGGACCTCATGGTGCAGCTCCCCGGGTGTCACAGTGTTCCGAGTTCCTAGTTACTGGACAGAAAGCTAGATAGCAGCTGGGAAGCTGGCCTCAAATTTCTGTCTTGCCCACGCCCCAGATATGACTCCCTCCAGGGCTGGACTGGGACCCGAAACCGGCACTGGCAAACTGCTCGGCCGACCCCCTCGGGGGAGGGTAGCGTGCAGCTGAGCTGTTTACCAGGGCCGGTTTCGGAAAATTTTGTTACATGGGGCTGATATTGCCAGCCCCCAATACCAAAAATGGCCCTCCGGGGGCCCAAAACTGTCTCCCAGCATGGCGGCCTACCGGAGAAACGCCCGGTGCCTTCTACAGCCAGTCCAGCCCTGGCTCCCCCTGCTGCTGCCGCACCAGTGGTGCTCATCATGCCACCGGCCCTTCACCTCTCCAAGCCGGGGCTTAGCGCACGGGTGCAGTCCTTTTCCGGCTCGAAGCGTCTGTCACCTCTCACAGCCTCCAAAGTATATGACTAGTCCTCTGTAAATATTCCTTCAGGGAGAGATGCAGTGTCAATTTTGGGCAGATAATTGAACGGATGGCAGGGGATTTAATTTTAAGACATTCAGAGCTGCATTAGCTTGTGGCCATGTTTGTCGGTGGTCGACCATGCCCTCAGCGCCACCAAAGTCATTAAGAAATCATCAAATCCAATATAATGGGAACATACTTCCTTAAAATGCACATTAAAGGAATGCTATGGTCCCAAACCAAACCTTAGAGCCCCTGTAATTCAACAGTTTTGATCTGCGACACAATCCACGGCTCATGCCCCAACATGAAAACCACACCTTGCCTCCTCCAAATGTCTTGATAAGATGACCAATTGATGGTTTTTACTGCATCGGACTGTCATGTCTTCTTGCAGGAAAATCTAGTAGCTATCACTATGATGTGGACGACTAGTGGCGCCAGATCAAGGGTCTTCACTCTTCCCTCTCCATGACCAGACAAGTCAACGCCGTCTCCTCGTCGTGCTTCACCATCCTACGCATGCAACGCAAGATCTTCCGATGGATCCCCACCGAGACCAGGAAGACAGTCACCCAGGCTCTCGTCACCAGCCTACTGGACTACGGCAACTCCCTCTACGCCGGAACCACCGCCAAACTCCAGAAGAGACTCCAGCGGATCCAGAATGCCTCAGCACGACTCATCCTGGACATCCCCCGCCACCACCACATCTCCGGACACCTGAGAGACCTGCACTGGCTCCCAGTCAACAAGAGAATCACCTTCCGTCTCCTCAACCACACACACAAAGCCCTGCACAACCAAGGCCCAGGATACCTCAACAGCCGCCTCAACTTCTACGCTCCCAAACGCCAGCTTCGATCGACCGGCCACGCCCTCGCCGCCGTCCCCCGCATCCCAAGAGCCACCACAGGGGGAAGATCCTTCTCCTACCTCGCCGCCAAGACTTGGAACTCCCTCCCGACCCACCTCTGCCTGACCCAGGACCACCTCGCCTTCAGGAAGCAGCTCAAGACCTGACTGTTCGAGCAGTAGCGGAACCCCCCTCCCCTAGCACCTTGAGACCCTCCGGGTGAGTAGTGCGCTATACAAATGCTTTGATTGATTGATTGATTGATTGATCAAGGGTCTTCACTGGTCCAGCAAGCTAGCTAAGGCTCTGTTGGTGGAGACTTTGCATGTCACCCACACCTACTGGGTGTACAGTATGTTTGGCAGGGTGAGAGCCCTGCCAATGTATATTGGGGCTTCCACTCCTCTATATGAATTCCTATATATAGTAAACCATTACCATAGGTATATTGAATATAGCAATGTTTTCTTTAGGTCTGTATCTGGGATAGATTTTAGATTTTTGTTGTGAGATTGTGTTCCGTAAAGTGATGCTCATTTTTGGATAAAGTGATCAGTGACAGAAGAAGCACGGAATCCATATGGACAGTTGAACCTGCATAGTTGGAAACGTGCAATTAAGCCTGGGTTGTTCTGCTAGAATGAGGGGAACAGTTGACTAACTTTGGCTTGGGGAAAAGGATGAAGGAGAGTGTGGTTCAAGCCGTATGGCGTTTCAATTGTCTGATGGGATCTTATTGGGTCAAGGAACTGTGGGCCAAATGTACTAACATAGTTTGCACTGACACAAAGTGATGCAAACTGGTGCAATGTCTTGCAACGGTATTTATTTTCCAGTTTAAATGTATTTTCAACTGGAAAGGTGCCATTCTCTTAGCACAAGTAGAGATTTGTGCTGCTTTGTAAGTAGAGGCATTACTTGGGTGTATCTTGTTCTGATTATTGCAAGCCCAAATTGTTTTTTACTTAAACTCTGGCATAATAAGACAGCCAAACCAGGATTTGCGTTGGAAAATAACACCTCCGTGAAGCAGGTGCAATCAAGTAGAAAGTTTCATTTCTACAAACATTCCACACATTGTATGTGCGCTGCACTGTACAGCACAGAAACGATGTTGGGATTTTTTCAAAATGTGTCCAGATGTAGGATTTTGTACATGAGGGTTATGCTTCCAGCAAAAAATCCTTTGGTACACAGTATGCACTCAACTCCACCTAACAGTTCAAAGGGTGTGCGTGGCACTGAGCAGCCTTTTAGCGTGCCAAGGAAGGGTACGTCAACAGCAGCAGGCCATTTTTAAATAAATATGGCTCTGCATCGCTTTCTCCCACTTGCGCAATTCAGCCCAGCAAGTTCGGTCCCTGCGCTGCGTTGGGCAAAAAAAAGATTAAATCTGCCTCAGTGACTTTACCAGACTAATGTAACAGCGTCAAATAGGCACATTACAACGCAAAAATGTACAACGCATGCTTTTGCAACGCGGTTTTTACATCGCAACATCCACTACAACGGATGATTTTACTATTCCCACTCCAGCGAGTGCAACAGTAGGGAAAGTGTTGGATAGTGTAAGGGTAAAAATTACTATTCCTATATGCCCCAAAACCCATACCCACCCTAAAACATAAAAAAGCCCCATTAATTACCTGATAACGCGTTGTAATGGCCTGCGTTGTAGTGACATGCGTTGTAACGGCATGCGTTGTAGTGACATGCATGGTAATGGCTGCATTGTAATGGCATGCGATGTAAAGGCTGTTGCGTTGTAACAGCCGCGTTGTAAAAGTAGTGTGTTGTAATCTCTGTGTTGTAATGGATGTTTCCCCACAGCGTGTGAGGGGAGCATGCATGTGTACCTTCTCTGTTGCATGTTTATGTCCTGCTGCCTCATTGTATTTCATGTATAGTGATGGCGATAGACTTTTTAAGTTCAAAATAAGCTTTATTGAAAGTTTTGAAAAAGTCATATTAACGAACGTCCGCACTGGGGCGGAATGTTCGACGCGCTAAAGGGGTTAACAATTTAAATACACGAATGCATGAAATTGATACAGAAAGAATAAATGAAATACATGAGAACGAGAATCAAAAATCAAAAATTAGATAAGCAGACAACAGACAAACATAGGAAATATGCAATCGTGAAAAACGTTTGTGTTAAAGACTTCCGGCTCAGAGATATTAGTCGGACTTCCACTGGGGACTGGATGCCATCACCTTCGTCATACTTGTTACTGCTGGGTGTAGAGCTTAGACCCAGTAAAGGATTCCTTCGCTCACAGAATGTGCTAAGGGTCCCCGAGACTTGATATCCCATAGATATTCATAGACCTTAGGCTGAAATGGGGGGGGGGGGGGTTGCTGAAGGGCCCTTGATAGAAAGTATTATAGTTAAAGTGGTGATGAATGTAGGGGTTCTGTCCCTACATACATAATCCATACTTCATGTATATGTACCGGCTTTGACAATCAAAGGCTGAATTACTTTGATACTTTCTCTTCCCAAGGTTAGACTATGCAATTTCACAGCTGATGAGATCATACGTTTCTTTGACACATACGTGTCATATGATGGTCTGTGGCATTCTGTTATGCAATTTAGGATGCAACGCTGACCATGCTGTTCAAACCGTAATTGTACGTTTATAAAAACCACTGGACAAACAGGTGGGGGGCCAATAAACATATTTCCGGCAAAGTCATGATTTCGCTTTAAAAAGATTCTGCTTTTCCACAATAACTGGAAATGCAGTCAGTGACCGTCCTGGCTAGCACAAAAAGTGCCAGGCTGCAAAGCCTCCTGCTAATGTGGGGAACTCCTGCTAGGCCCATAAAACCGCTCTGTTGAACATGTGGCATTATGTGGTTGAGGAGAAGCACAGTGGCCTTACACAATTTCTGCAAGGCGTTAGTTCATCGCATCTTGTAAACCGTACACCAGAGAGCACGAGCATCTTTCAAGCATGACGAAAACTCAATAAAAAATAAAGTACACGAACTCGATAATAAATACATTTTGAAATACAGGAAATTCCTAGTCGAATGATGCCTGGCCAAAGGTAGCAGTGACGAAAAGCTACACCACCGCCATGAAACGTAATTGAATGAAGTGGAAAGGGATATTTTGAACACAAACTGGGACTTACCTCACTGCCTATTTTAAACGTCATAGCCTAGCAAGCCCGAAAGCAGATTTCTCAATGCCTTGATCGGCTGAGAGATAACTCAAAATACTGCAGCCCTGCTCTGTAATGTGGTTGTACCTGTGAGGCAAAATACACATTTCACTGACCATGTAAAACTTTTGAAGTGAGGGAAAAATGGAGCCAAAATAGTTTGTATCGTTGTTGTTGCTTACTTTAAGGGGAAAGGAGCAAAAGGTTTTGCACCAAGATGATAATGGATCAAATCTGTTTGTCTCTATTTGTGCTGTGTTGAAATGATAAGAAAACAGTTGAGCAATTGCCCTTTTCCCCACTTCAAGAAAGTGAAAGAAGTCGCAAATAAAAAAAAATGTGAACTATATTTCTATGTTATACCAATCAGGTCTTTAAAAAAATGATTTCACATGCAAAATGATGCACATGCAATCGAGGTGCCGTTTAAGTATTTTCCAATGGTTACACAATCCGTTGCACTGATGGAAATATTTCTGTGTGATATACACTGCAGCAAAATCTGCTTGCTCAGTTTCCTATTACCTGAGCGTTATAAGTTGTTTGAAAAAACATGCAGTCAACTCCTTTGTCCTCCCACAAGAGTCACTGTACCTGATTCCCTACCCTCATTCTTTGATGCTGGGAGAAGTCAGTTAAATGCTTCTCTTGTTATATTCCTTACAGAAATGTTCATGTCCCAATAGGACGTTCAAGAGTACCTAGTTTTCTGACCGAAGTGCTCTAAGTCATTGTGCTTAAATTTTGTGGGGATTCTCACCATACCCCTAAAGCGTCAATAACAGGTCAAGATATTGATTAGACGTTACTCCGCCTAGTGGCTCTAGACATGTGTTGTGAGCAGGATAGAGGCCTCCAGACTTGTTTCTGATATATAAATGTATATTTATTAAAAGCTACAGGGAGTAGTTGGTGTTCCCTCTTCAGCTGGTAAGTAACTGACATTGGAACATTCTCATGTCTCTGCATGTAGTCAGAATAGAATACAAAGAATGTAGACTTTAAAGAAACATACATAGTAAGTAAAATCCTAAATACAACATGTACTCTTCTCTTCATATCTTTTCGAAAAATAACATTAACTAAACGCCTACAAACAAAATAATAAGAAAATTGATTGTGCATAAAGAAGAGTAAATGAAATAAACAACGATGAAAATAATTAAGAGTTCAATTATCACCACATGCATAATCCTGTAGATACCTTGGAGGGCATCTAGACCTGTGGAGTGAAATTCTGTTGTTCATGCCATCACCATTGCTGTTTGATGACACCATGGAATTATCATTGATATTGTTACCATCGCCTGTAGATGAAGAAACAGGAGATCTCATACAAGCTCCATGATCACTCATCAACAAATGTGGATTTAGATGGTCTCTTACACAACCAAACTCCTCTTTCTTATATTTTTGTTATAGAGAGCTACCCTTCTTAAAACCCAATGCTCTCCATTGTGTAATGTAACAAATCTATTATGGACTGATTTAACTCTATATGGGCCCCAAAATTTAGTAACGACCTGGTTTAACCTTAACCAAATCATTAGGTTTTATGTTCCCTTTGTGCAAAGAAAAATTATTATATGTAGCACTTTTGCAGCTTAAGTTTGCTAAACCAATACAATCCTTCATCCAGGCAGGAATGAGTTTTGTGCTTGCTGTACGCCCTCTCATACTCACAAAAGGTATTTGCCCTGAAACACTATTTTCAGTGGTGCGATAAGCCCACACTAAATCATTCACCATACCTTTAATGTCCCCACCAGTAGTTACAACCATTTGAATTGCACCTTTCACCTTTCGATTACCTCCCTCCACAACACCATTTCCTTGTGGATTATATAAGGATGTTCTGCTGTGTACAATTCCACAGGAATTTAAAAATGGAACCATTTCATCAGAAGTCAATTGTGTACCATTGTCCATGATTAATCTCACTGGAAAGCCTTCTTCTCTGAAAATCTCTGACAATATATGAATGGTGTTCTTGGTGGTAATTTCTCTTGTGAACTTGACTATTAACCACTTGACTAAACCAAATTTCACATCCGGCCCAAATCCATTGAATGGACCAATAAAGTCTAAACACACTGTATGCCATGGTAAACCTGGATCATTGATCTGCCCCAAATCAGCTTGGTTACCAACCTTCAATCTCTTTTCACTCGCTCGACATTCCAAACAACTTTCAACCCATTCAGAGATCTGTTGGTCCATAGCAGGCTACTAAACATATTCTCTTAACCTTTTCTTGGTAAGGGATTGACCTAAGTGTCCCCCATGAGCCAACTTGAACAAGGTGAATTTGATATCTTGTGGTTGAACAAACTTATCTTCTTTCATTCAAATGTTACCTTCATTGTCAAATATGGACAAATCATCCAACACTTTAACATAAGGTCGTACAGCAATTGGAAAAGTACTTTCTCGTCTATTACCTTTGATGATTAAATCTTTTACCACACGTAGGACCTCATCCAAAGCCATGCTCTGGTTCCATTCCTCTTTGTTAATAGCACTACCACACCATTCCACTAAGTCATCAATTGCAGCTACTGCACCCTCACATTGAAAAGATTCCACTTATTTATCTACCTCATGCCATGGTAAGGGGAGTCTAGACAATTCATCCGCCTGACAGTTTGTCCATCCTGCAATGTAATCAATTTTATACAAAACTCTTGAATTCGTGCAGCTAATCTAGCCAACCTAGCAGAACCCTTTCCTGCACCACCCGGAGATAAAATCTTGATCAAGGGTTTATGGTCAGTTTGTAAACTAAATTGAACACCCCATAAGTACATATGAAAATATTCACACCCCCATGCCACAGCCAAAGCTTCTTTCTCTATTATAGAATAATTCCTTTCTGAAGAAGTAAGGGATCTTGAAGCAAAAGCTACAGTCTTTACACCAGATGTGTGTACTTGAGCTAGAACAGCGCGTCTAAACCAACCGCTCTGGCATCCACCATCAAAATTGATTTCAATTTGGTGTCAAACGGAGTTAAAATCTTAGCCTGACAATTTCATCCTTAATTTTGCTAAAGGTCTCTTGTTGTTCCACTCCCCATACAAACCTACAACCTTTCCTCAAAAGTAATCTAATCTTTTCAGTTTTATCTGCAAAGTTATGTACAAACTTTGCGTAATATTCGATAAGACCAAGAAAGGATCTCAATTGGTCCTTAACAACGGGTGCAGGTGCTTTCCTAATTGCTTCTAAAAGATCACATTTTGGCCTGATCCCATCAACCGATAAAGTGTATCCTAAATACTCTACCTCTTCCACAGCAAACTTGCATTTTTCTTTCTTTAAAGTCAAACCGGCTTCATCCATTTTAGTCAACACCTCTTTTAAAACCATATCATGCTGTTCCTTAGTCTCCCCAAATAAAAGTACATCGTCCTGAAAATACACTACAATTTTTGTGTCTTTAAGAACAGAACCCATCATGCGTTGGAAAACTCCAGCAGCCGATGCCAACGAAAATGGCATGCTGGTGAATTGGAAAATTCCTTCAGTGGTATTGAACTCTGTGTGGGGTTTTGAATCTACATGCAACGTAATCTGGTGATACGCACTGCATAAATCTAATTTTTAAAAAATCTCCCACCTTTTAAAGGCAAAATCAACTCGTTTATGTTTGGCAGAGGAAAATTGTCCACGATAATAATATTCTGATTAAGAGTGCGCAAATCAACACAGAACCTATAACTGCCGTCAGGTTTGGCCAAGATAACCACAGGTGAAATCCAAGGAGATGTTTCTATTTGCTCAATAATCCCCTTCTCTAACATTTCACATAACATGCGTTTAACCTCTTGTCTTGCAACAATGGGAACTTTTCGTACTTTGTGATGCATGGGAATTGCATCATTTTTAAGAATGATTTTATGGACATAACCTTTTAGTTCCCCAATTTCCTCAGAAAATAAATTATTCATCCCTTCAACAATTGACTCTGTTTTAATCTCATCAACCACCATCACTTGGTGGGTGGCTCTAGGGTTTATAATTATATGTAAGTCATATTGGTGTGCCCATCCTAAAATTGGCGGACCACTATGAGCTATGTAAACCTTTCCTTTCACAGACCTGTCATTGAACAAAATATCTGTTAACATGTAACCAATTATATCAATCCTCTCCCCTTGATATCCACTGGGGTCATTGCCCTTTGGAAGTAGCTTAACAGCAGGACAATTTTTTTCTGAACATTTCTTTAGGAATAATGGTCCAAAATGACCCTGAGTCAACCATTAATTGAATCTCTTTGCCTTGTACAAGGAACATTGCATTAGGTCTCATTCTTCTCCCAGGTGTCATCTCATCATCCTCTACACACAAAATGTTATTAATGCCCCCAACATCCTCATTTATATTCCTATTGCTGTTTTGTACAACATCTACTTTAGCTCTATTAAATGTCTTACACATTTTGAAAAAATTTCCTTTACGCCCACATTTTTACATTCCTTATCCAATGCAAAGCATTTGTTATAATCCTCTGTGTGGTAGGTGCTTCCACCCTAGTACACATTTTGTTAGTGTTTTATTGTCCACATTACTAAGTGAACTACTATTGCTTCTTTTGTTGAGTGTAATTTTGTCACCTGTCACACTACTTTCCTTACCACTGACCGCAGCTACTTCTTCCTGTTCAACACAAGATACACTAGAATTATTTGTATTTTCTTTCTTTTCCATTTCTTTCATGCATGCATCTGATTCTTCAACTATCGTTGCGATATCAATAGCATCCTGTAACGTAGGGTTTTTTGCTGCCCACAATCTCTCCTGCATTTTTTTATTACGACATTGTACGATTAGTTGGTCTCTAATCATTTCTTCCCTTATCGCACCAAAATTGCATTTAATCGATAACTCTCTATGTCATGTTAAAAACGGGTCTCTTGTTTCAACTTGTCTTTGAGGTTGCGTGTAAAATTTGTGTCTAGACATTACAATATTAACCTCCTTGGAATAGTGTTTTTTTTTAAATCTACCAATATATGCCTTATCTAATACTGTGTGTACTGGTCATCACAGTTGAGCCCTTAGTGGGCTTATTATATAATATATTGGCATTCTCCTTTACCAATAGCTAATTATGTTTTTAGAGATATTGCATATGCTATGCTGGATGCTTCTGTGAACCTACAAGAACTGCAGATTTAAAATCCCTTTCTGGCCGACAGCCAAGTGGTGGCAGTAATTACTTCAGGGCTGCTTTTAACAAGTGCATCCCTCATTGAATAAGCTCAACGAAACGTGATATTAGGTTGTTTAGGTAAAATGGGACCTAATGTAGAATCAGTTAAAATTATTGCCCATTGTTTTTTGATAAGAGATCGTATAAATGTTTCTTGTTTGTTATAGGTAGTAATCAGTCTAACTTTCTCTTCGTTTTTCACAGTGACAGTTAGGAGATCCTGTTCATGCTTAGTATCTATCATTTCCCTGAATAGAATAGATTCACTAGACTTCTCATTTGCTTTTTCAATCACTTGATCAATATTTGTGTCCTTATAACCTCGTTCTTTGAATCGTTGTTTAGCCTCTAATTGGCATTGAACCAAATGAATGACAAAACAACATATCCTACATAATTGTTCTATTTCACCATAGGGGATGCTGTCAATTAAATGCTTGGGGTGGAAACTGAATGCATGGCGCATGGAATTCCCTGCAGTAGATTTACAATGTAGTTTGGATTCTAATTTATTATTGTTAGCATAAATTTGTACATCTAGGAAATCCATGGTGCATGCATTGATATTAGCTGTTAATTCCAAATTCATAGAATTCTCATGAATTCGAACCACAAAATGTTCTGCACTTTTTTCATTCCCTTCCAAACAACTAATACATTGTCTATGAATCAAAACCAGCATATTTTATGTTCCTTCCAATCCGCTTTATAATCCACATTAATTACCTGTTCCTCCTACAAGCCCACTTGCAAACACGTGTAATTGGGGGAGAAGTAGGCACCCACTGCCAACCCTCTAAGGGCCCGATTCTGATCGCCGTCGGAAGGGCTCCAAATTGGATTTGGTTTTACATAAATCGATCCGGAGCCCTTGTTTCCGACCAACTCATACCCAATTCCGAACAACCAAGTACGATGCCTGGAAACCCATAGCGCTGACCACATTGGTTCCGGAAGGCATACAGAGAGATAGAGCCCTCCGGAGCCCAATCGTACAGCTATGAGAAGTAGATTTTCTAAGCAAGCAAGTACGATGATCGATTCCAACAGCCTTTACAATTTGTTTTGTCTGGATCGAAAAGGCTGCTGGACTCGGTCTTTGGGAACCCGTAGCATGCCTCCCTTCACCCGGGGCCCTCTGAATCATGCCCGTGGGGGTACCCACTGGTCCCTCCTTTCAGACCATGCACAGTGTGGCAGGCACCAAGGAGTGCCCTCCATAGGGTGCAGGATGATCCCCAACCACCCCTTTTGTCAATGGGAGCCTGTGTACGAATTCAGTACACAGGCTCCCATTGAAGTCAATGGGAGTCTGACCGAAATTGTATCTGGTTGCATTCAAATGCATCGTACTCGTTTGGTCAGAATCCCCTGACAGGAGTCGTATGAAAAGCATTCCGGACACAAGTCGTTCGGTTTGCTTTCCAAACAAGATAGGAATCTGGCCCTAAGTTGTTGAAAAACTTCCTTGTCAAACATAAAAATATTGTTGTTCAAACAACAATTGATCATAGCTAAAATCATTCTACTGTGGTTATAAAGTTGTTTAGGTATGACACTAAGAAAAAATTCACAGGCTCTGAGTCCATCCTGATGTTAAATACTGGTGCAAAGAGATGTAATATCCAATGTCAATCGCTTATAATCTTCTGACCAGGGTATTTCATATATTTTTATTTTCTTCAAGAAATCACCAGTATCTTTAATGTACGAAGGTAATTTGATGACAAATATATATATGCATGTTTACACATATATTACCTACTGGCGGTCGCCAGTAGGTAGTTATAGTTAGGACCAAGTTACCATAGGAAAAGCGAAACATTCTATTCCCAATAACTTTGGCGCCGGTTGACGAATCTTCGCAAAATTTTCAAAACACGTGGCCCGCTCCAGGCCGCTCCTATCCTGAAAGTTTCTGGGTGATACGAGAAGCGGGGGCTGAGAAAAAAGGGGGCCCAAAACGTGTTTTCCCCATGCAATTTCCCATAGACACGGCTACAGCCCGAACTGCTGAACGGAATTACACCAAATTTGGCAAAAAGGTAGCCCTTGGTTCAGAAAGATCCCTTTTTGTTAAATGGTGTAAATCTGTCCAGTAGTTGCTGAGAAAATCAAAATTAAAAAAGTTTTGATATCTAAAGGAACGCAGGATCGGCGCACCCTCCCAATCACAAGCTTTATGCTAATTGGCTGTCAACACTCCAAACCAGGAAGTCTTGGCAGCCATCTTGTGCCTCGGTTGAACCACCCTTACCCCTAGGCCTGCTTAGGGGGTCCCACAAGGACCCCCAGGGCCCAAAAAAAATGTTTGTTTTTATTTAAATCGGCATAATCTGCGGAGGATCCGCGGATCCGGCCGCGAAAAAAAACCCCCTGAAGTGCGGGCTCCTGCGCTTTGGTAATGTTTAGCCCCCGGGTGGGCAAAATCCCTGGGGCAATATTTTATTGTAATGAGGGGCCCTGGGGATTTTTAAACATATTTGCGGGGGGACACACAGCCTCCCACAACCCAGGGGACCGCCACCCCCCGGGGCTTTTGAATGAAATAGTGGTAGGGCTCAAGTGCCCCCTCAAGCCCCGGGGACCGCCAGCCCCCGGGGCTTATCTAAAATATTTGCGGGGGTCTTACAGCCCACCGCAGCCCCGGGGACTGCCACCCCGTGGCTGGCTTTTCTTTAAAAAATAAAAAAAATCTGCGTGGGGGAGCTTGAATCCCCCCACACACCCCGCGGACCGCCACATCCCCGGAGCTCTAAATATTAAAATTGGACCCCCAAGCCCCGAGGACCACACCCCCTGGGCTTGTAAATGGTGGGAGGAGGGCCGCCCCCCTCCTGGAGCCCTGTCATGTCCCTGGGGACCGCCACCCCCCAGGGCCGGCCCCTGCAGTGTCCTTGGGTGCCCACCCCCGGGACACTGCAGTTTGCTATGACAGGGCGGGAGCCTCGCGGCTCCTGCCCTGCCATAACAAACTCTGCTTTGGTATTTGGAAGAGAAAGCAGGAAGCCTGCTCTCTCTTCCAAATACCAAAGCAGATTGCTTTTCCACAAGGGGAGCTGCATCTTAGCAAATTAAGTAAAACAAATGTGCAAAACATGAAAAGGGGACAGGGTGGAAAACCCTGACCCCTAGGCCTGCTTAGGGGGTCCCAAAAGGACCCCCAGGGCCCAAAAAACATATATTTTTTTAAATCGGCATAATCTGCGGAGGATCCACGGATCCGGGCGCGAAAAAAAAATAAAGTGCGGGCTCCTGCGCTTCGTTAATGTTTAGCCCCCGGGTGGGCCAAATCCCGGGGGCAATCTTTTCTTGTAATGGGGGGCCCAAAGGGGCCCCCCAGCCTTGGGGACCTCCACCCCCTGGGGATTTCTAAACATATTTGCTGGGGGAGACACAGCCTCCCGCAATCCCAGGGACCGCCACCCCGGGGCTTTTGAATGAAATGGGTGGGAGGCTCAAAGGCCCCCTCAAACCCAAGTGACTGCTACCCCCCGGGGCTTATCTAAAATATTTGCGGGGGTCTTACGGCCCACCGCAGCCCCGGGGACCGCCAACGCCGGGCTGTTTTATTAAAAAAAATTAAAAAAATCAGTTTGGGGGGGGCTTGAATCCCCCCCACATGACCCGCGGACCGCCACCTCCCCGGGGCTCTAAATATTAAAATTGGGAGGTCCGTGACGGACCCCCAAATCCCGGGGACCACACCCCGTGGGGGTTTGTAAATGGTGGAAGGGGGGCCGCGCGGCCCCCCTCCTGGAGCCCTGTCATGTCCCTGAGTACCGCCACCCCCCAGGGCCGGCCCTCAGGATTGAAGAGGAATTAATTACCCAACATAAAACGCGCCACAGGGCGTGTTTGCAGACATGTCACATCAGGCCCCGCCCCCTTCCTTCACCATTGTGCAAACGCGCCTGTGGTGAGTTGTAAGTTGGGGTATTAATTCTCTTTCAATACTGAGAGTCCCTGAGGGCCAACTAGCCCACCAGGTATCTCCAGTATGCGCCAGGGAGCTGTGTTGCAAACAGGTGTTCAGAGACCATGCCCCTTTTTACACCTCTCTGCAACACAGCTCTGTGGCGCTTACTGGAGGTACCTAGTGGGCTAGTTTGACCCCAGGAACCCTTCGGATTCAAGGGGACTTAATCTGTCAACTTAGAACGGCCAGAGGGCGAGTTTACACAGTGGTGAAGAAAGGGGACAGGACCTGAGGTGATGTGTGCAAACACGCCCTTTGGCACATTTTAAGTTGGGGAAATAATTCCCCTTCAATCCTGAGGGATCCTGGGGGCCAATTATCCCACCATGTGCTTCCAGTAAGCGCCACTGCACTGCGTTGCAGAGAGGTGGTGCAGGCTGTGCCCCTTTTTACACCTCTCTGCAACGGCGCTTACTGAAGGTACCTAGTGGGCAAATCTGACCCTAGGGATCCTCAGGATTCAAGGGGACTTTGGGCTAGATGTAGGTAATTCTCATTTACCGACTCTCGAATACCGAATTTTACCAATTCGGTATTCTAGATTCGGTAAATGAGATGTAGTTAAAAGTTCGGGATTTTTTACAGATTCTGTAGGATTTGCTAATTACCGAATCAGTATTTACCGATTCGGTAATTGTCATTGATTCCTATGGGCCTTGAGGCCCATAGGAATCAATGTTAATTACCGAATCGGTAAATGCCGATTCAGTAAAAATACCGAATTTGCAAGGGGGACAGGGCGTCACTTTGACACCCTGTTGCACCCCTAATTCTGGCTTGTGTGCCATGTGGCACACATACATGCCCTAAGGGCACAGGTGTACATGCACAGATGTGCATGTACACAGGAATTCGTTATTTACCACCAAATAGTATTTGCTGTCCTACATCTGGCCCCTAATCACCCAACATAAAACAGCCACAGGGCGTGTTTACAAAGAGGGGCAGGGAGGGGACGGGGCCTGAGGTGACGTGTGCAAACACTCCCTATAGGCGCGTTTTAAGTTGGGGAAATAATTCCCCTTCAATCCTGAGGGCCCCTGGGGGCTAACTTGCACACCAGGTGCTTCGAGTAAGCGCCACTGCACTGCGTTGCAGAGAGGTGGTCCTGGCCGTACCCCTTTTTACACCTCTCTGCAACGCAGCCCTGTGGCGCTTACTGGAGGTACCTAGTGGAGACAGCCGCATTTCATGTTCGCAGCGTGACCTGGATACTAACTAAACGCTTTGGTGCATATTGACTGAAGAATTGCACTGAGAGCGCGACCCTGAATAATTTTTAATAGCTGTGTGTGAATTGTGGTTTTAATTTGCACAGATGCATTTTAATTTTTAAAAACGGTATTGCACTCTACTCACAGACCTCTTGGGGCGATCCTTGCCACCCCTGCTACCCCGGTCCACCGCAAGCGCTAGGCTTGATTGTAGTGGAGGGTGCAGGGCGCTACCTTCTTCCGGGTTCCCTCCCGGTGCTGGGCATCAATTGGTTGAGAGTGTGGGGAGGCGGTGCTGAACGCTAGCACGACCTCTACAAAGCCCCAGAGAAAGAGGTATTCTCCCTAAAGACACGCGCATTTCATGTTCGCAGTGCGACCTGGATACTAACTAAATGCTTTGGTGTATATTGACTGAAGAATTACACTGAGAGCGCGACCCTGAATAATTTTTATTAGCTGTGTGTGAATTGTGTTTTTAATTTGCACGGATGCACTTTAATTTTTAAAAACTGTATTGCACTCTACTCACAGACCTCTTGTGGCGATCCTTGCCGGCCCTTCTACCCCGGTCCACCGCAAGCGCTAGGCTTGATTGTAGTGGAGGGTGCAGGGCGCTACCTTCTTTCGGGTTCCCTCCCGGTGCCGGGCATCGATTGGTTGAGAGTGTGGGGAGGCGGTGCTGAACGCTAGCACGGCCTCTACAAAACACTGATGCCACCTAACACGCGCAGCGGTGACGCGCAGCGACCGCGCCGTCCCCGCGAGGGCCAGGACGGGGCACGGGGCAGAGGGCTATGTCTCCCAGGCAAGGACTAGACAGGTAATGTCGTCTGACCATATTAAAGGATTGCGCCCTGTGAAGCATGGCGACGGCACTTTACTCGTAGTTCCCCACACTGGAAGTGCGACCTGCCCTAACTGCAGTCTTACACTATCTAATTTCCAACCTTATCCCGATCGCAGATTCAGATATAGAAAGCGCCATAAACAATCCTGTCCCATTGACAAAAACTTTCTGTTCTACAGTATCAATTGTCGTCCCTTACCTAAACACAAGTTGGACATTTTCAACCTGTTACTAGATGACCAACCCAGTGCACTATTTCTGACAGAAACCTGGTTACATGAAGGCTCCTGCCCGGATGTGGCCACTGCTCTCCCGTTCAACTATGCGATTGTTAGGAAGGACAGAACTCTTAAAACTGGTGGTGGAATCGCTATTATATATAACAAAGCACTCAAATGTACTTTTGAGCCGGTAGATATTCCTGATTGTGAAGCCGCATTTTTTAAAATTAGCTTGAACCCCAACTTCACGCTATCCGGCATCTTGATGTAGCGGCCACCCGGGAATGGCACTCAATGGGCTTCCAAGTTAGCTAACTATATCACACCCTTTCACCTGGCTTCAAAAAAAAATTCTCTCATTGGAGACCTAAATCTACACTTAGATGACCAATCAAACACAACTTGCACTAACTTGCTAGAAGATCTGACAGCGTTAAACATCAGTCTCCTAAATTCAGGATCTACCCATAAGGCAGGACATCTGCTCGACCCATTACTTACTAATCTCACAGAACTTACCTGGCAGGATACTACTCCCGTATGCTGGTCTGACCATTATTTAATTAAATTTAATCTTAAACTACCTGCCATTTCCTCTGCTCAATCTGTGTTCCCTGTCTCATCAAGAAAAAATTGGAAAACCCTAGACATTTTAAAACTTAATACAGCACTCAGCAATAACCCACCCAATAAATTCCAATGTATGGAAAGTATTGCAACAGCTACCCAACAATGGCTCAGCAAGGTGGCTAAGACTTGCCTACCAACCCCTCAAACTAAGGGCAATAGACATCGTCCCCCAGTCCCGTGGTTCAACGACTCACTTAAAGAGGAAAAAACCAAATGTAAGGTACTTGAAAGACAGTGGCGGAAAGATTTCGCTCCTGAAAAAAAAAGGACGTACCAAATCGCAAGAAACCTATACCACACTGCATGTAAGAAAGCACGCGCCTTGCACGTCTCTAATACCATCACGGGAGCCGTAAACAAAGCTAAAACACTGTTCAATACGGTTAAAGATCTAGCAGGGGCTCAAACTACAGCAACTACCGGCCCACTAAATGAGAGACAATGTCAGGATCTCGCTCAATTCTTTTCCGATAAAATAGACAATCTAATCGTAGAAATCAAAAGTAACAAAACTAATACTGCCTCTCAGGATGATTTGGAGTATACTGCCAGTGCAAATCAGACCTTAGAACACTGGCCGCCCATCACAATCGACACTCTAAAATCTATCCTTAAGACCATCAAATCTGGCTCTCTGTGCGACCCTATTCCTATCAATATAATAGAACTACTGGACACCCCCTCCCTTGAAATCATTGTGGACACACTAAATTCGTCCCTGAAACTCTCTACAGTACCCACTCTCTGGAAGCATGCTATGGTGACCCCACTGTTAAAGAAACCAACAGCAGACCCTGAAAACTGTCTAACTACAGGCCCATCTCACTCCTCCCTGCTTTTTCCAAATGTCTGGAAAGACACGTGCACTCTGCCCTAACTCTTTTTTCGGAAGAAAATTCCCTCCTCCATCCGACTCAGTCTGGATTCCGAGCTGGCTTCTCCACGGAAACCGCTCTGCTGGGAGTTACCGAAACCATTCGGAAACTCCTTGACGACGGTCAAACGGTTGCTCTTATTCTTCTCGACCTAAGCGCAGCCTTTGACACTGTATCGCACAAAAGGCAACTTACCACGTTAGAAAAAAACGGGATCTGTGGCGATGCCTTGAAATGGATTAGGTCCTTCTTGGTCCAACGGACGTTCCAAATTGCTTCACCCATAGCGTGCTCTGGACCTTTCAACTCCCCCCATGGAGTACCGCAGGGCTCTATCCTCAGCCCGCTGTTTTTCAACCTTTATCTTAGACCCCTGGCGGATCTAGTGGAGAAATCTGGACTTACCCTTATGACATATGCAGATGATTCACAGATTATCTTCTCGCTGTCAGAATCTAGTCCACTATCTCCGTCTCTCCTTAAGCAAGGTCTCCTGAACATCTTCAGCTGGATGACTACCAACCAGCTGAAATTAAATGGAGACAAGACTGAGATTCTCCTTCTGGGTATGCAGCGAGATCTTTGGAACGCCTCATATTGGCCTTCCCAGATGGGAAATCTCCCAACACCAGTCACTCATGCAAGGAATCTGGGGGTAATTATGGACAGCTCTCTGTCCATGAAACAAAAGGCCAGCAAGGTGGTAGGCCTTTGTTTCACCATCCTGAAGTGGCTCAGAAAGATCCTATGGATGCTGCCCATCTCCACTCAGAAAACAGTAGTATATGCTCTTGTTACATCTCGGCTTGACTACGGGAACATCCTGTATTTAGGTGCAAACAAAGCAGTTATAAAGAGGTTACAGCTTGTACAAAACTCAGCTGCCCGACTTTTATGTAACATACCAAAAACCACCTGTGTGTCCTCCTACTTGCGTGAACTGCACTGGCTTAGGGTGGAAAACCGCATCAGATTTAAGACCCTGAACTATATGTTCAAGATTAAAGCAGGCACCGCACCTAAATACCTTCAGGAATTAGTTCATCCCTACATTCCCAAAAGAAATCTACGGTCACAATCAGCAGCAAACTTCTGTGTGCCTAGATTCAAGCTTTCCAGGATGGGAGGGAGATCTTTTGCCCACAAGGGTACATCCATTTGGAATTCACTTCCGCCCCATATACGCAAGGAGGGGAGTTATTCCAGGTTCAGAAAAGAAATTAAAACCTGGTTGTTCGTTCAATAATCTTGAACAACCTCAGTGAACCCGTTCCATCTTCTGTGCTGTGTCTTGGCGCCGGGAACCCCTTTTTGGGTAGCTGTTTGCGCCTTATAAGTTTGAAAAATAAATAAATAAATAAATAGTGGGCTAGTTAGACCCTAGGCACCCTCAGGATTCAAATGGACTTAATCTCCCAACTTAAAATGGCCAAAGGGCGTGTTTACACAGTAGTGAAGGGAGGGGACGTGGCCTGAGGTGACGTGTGCAAACACGCCCTGTGGCGCGTTTTAAGTTGGGGAAATAATTCCCCTTCAGTCCTGAGGGCTCCTGGGGGCCAACTAGCCCTCCAGGTGCTTCCAGTAAGCGCCACTGTGCTGCGTTGCAGAGAGATGTTCTAGAATGTGTCCCTTTTTACACCTCTCTGGAACTTAGCTCGGTGGCGCTTACTGGAGGTGCCTAGTGGGCTAGTTGGACCCTAGGGACACTCAGGATTCAAGGGGACTTAATCTCTCAAATTAAAACGGCCACAGGGCGTGTTTGCACACATCACCTCCCTGAAAATACCATAGGTTTAAGGCACGTTATAGTTAGAAATTAGCATTTCAAAAACCTTAGAAATTCACTGAAAAAGCATAGGTTTCAGGGGCCATACAGTTAGTTGGACATTACACTCGTACAAAACCATAGAAATCCCCCCGTTATAGTTAGTTCAGCTAACTATAACTCGCGCCCCCGCAATGCACTGATGATGACGTCACATATTACATCACTCATGACCTGGTCAGTGACATCACTCATGACATCACTGATGACATCTCAAAGGACCTCTCTGGTGACATCATCTAGTGAATATGTGTTTTTCTGAAAATTAAATATGTTTTATAAATGTATATCTCAAGGTCGATGGAAGAATAAATGGGTATATAAGTGCCTAAAATGATGATTTTTCTTTGTAAAATTGATTGTATAACGGACTGATTAAGTGTATCTTAGTGAATACATGGGTTAATGAATAATGTTTAAATATATAAATATATATATATATATATATATATATATATATATACACATACATACATATATATATCCACACACACACACATATATATATATATGTAAGTAGTTATCCTTAGGACCAACTTTTCCCATAAACAATTAATTTGTTTTTTGCTAATAACTTTGTCGCTGTTTGACCAATCTTCACAAATCTTTTCACATAAAGTGCCCTACTATGCATATTTCTGCATGGGATGTTCCAGGGTGATCCATCAAGCGGGGCATAGAAAAAGGGGGGTACCAAAAACCTCATTCCTCATGCAATGTCTATGAGGATTTTGCAGTTTTTAAACATTGCTACAGCCCCAACCACTGAATGGAATTACACCAAATTTGGCAGAAAGCTAGATCTTGGTCCAGAAATATCTCTTTTTGTAATTGAGTGTAAATCTGTTCGGGAGTTTGGAAGTTATTAAAGAATGAAATGTATATATATCTGGGGATGCAGATCCTCCATGGATCCGCCGGTACCCGTGGATCCAAAGCCCAATTTAAAAAAAAACCTCACCCACCATACCACTGTCATGCCCATCTGAAGGGTGTGTGCAGCGTGGGGTTGGGTGCATGTGGAGAGGGGTTGGCTGCAAGCCCTGCGCCTATCCCTCACCACTAATGGCCAAAGGGTGTGCGTGGCAGTGTCTGTGTTAACATATGGAAATTACATATTACTTTACGTTATAAAAAACAATTGAATTCCCTAAAACAAACAAAGGTTACAGGGGTATTATAGTTAGGTTGACCTTTAACCCACACAAAACCATACAAAACCATTCAGCTGTTATAGCTTTACTTATAGTCATACTTATCTAAAGAAACTATAAATCGGGCCGTTAAGTAACATAGGCCACAAGTAATAGTCTTAACATAAGTATAACTATCTGAGGGATACAATGGACTTCCTGAACAAAATCAAGGAGATTTCATGGAAAGAAGGCTACACCATGGCCTCAATCGATGTCTTGTCACTTTATAATTCGATCCTCCACTCTGAAGGGTTAGCAGCGGTCAGACAGTTTTTATAAGTAAGGTTTATAAGTTATCTTGAGCACTCAGAAATTCTAATAGAAATGCTCACATACTGTTTAACACACAACGTCTTTCTATTCAAAGGTGACCTTTTCCTGCATACCTTTTTTTTAATTTAGTCAATGTATATATATATATATAGGTGGAAGTATTCGAGGTATTGGAAGGATTGCTGAACTGCCGCAAACCAAGCAGGGATGGCGTTCCTGCCGACACAAGTCAGATCATGACTGCATGAGAAGAATCGGTCAGCATACCAGTGCTTACAGGTATTGGCCATCTGGTGGACAATAGGCGGCCGGATAATGGGGTTGCAGGGACTAATTGTTTTTAAACCACGGGACACAACCTTGATATGGTCGGGGATTACTGTGGCAGTGAGAAGAAAGACAGAGGCAGCATTGGGCCAGTGAGATGGAGCCCTTGGCCAATGTCTGAGAGAAGATTGTGCCAAAATGGGGCAGACATCCGTTATTGGGCAGTTAACATTTTTTTGCAAAAGAATCATTTATTGCATTAGTGCATATAGCGCTCGTTTTCAATACTTTAAGTGTGGAGCTCTTGAAGTCCTTTCTCACGGCTCGCAAAAAACATCCACCATTAGAAATGCAGCAAGATCAGTTTTAAATGGCATTATTGTAACGCAGGAGTCTCACCAGCATTTGAAAAAGGCAAGGATGCCGAAACGCTTCATGCTGGTTTGAGCATAATTTCATTCATGCAGTCTCGATGTGTGCTCCATTCTGTTTCCTGGCAGGAGCGGTGTGTCTATCTATATTTATATATATATATATTCACTGAAAAAACCATAGGTTTCACACACGTTATAGTTAGGAATTAGCATTTAAAAAACCTTGTAAATTCATTGAAAAAACCATAGGTTTCACACGTTATAGTTAGCTGGACATTTCACTCATGCAAAACCTTTGAAATTCCCCCGTTATAGTTAGTTCAGCTAACTATAACTCGCGTGCCCGCAATGCACTGCAGATGACGTCACATATTACATCACTCATGACATGGTCAGTGACATCACTCATGACATCACTGATGACATCTCAAATGACATCACTGATGACATCACTGATGACATCATCCAGTGAATGTGTGCCTTTCTGAAAAATAAATATTTTTTATATATGTATATCTAAAGGTCAATGGAAGAATAAATGGGAAAATAGGTATCTAAATAGATGTTCTTTTGGTAAAATTGATTGTATAACTGACTTATTAAGTGTATCTTAGGGAATACATGTATTAGAGAGTAATGTTTAAATATGTAAATATCTGTATCAGTGTCTCACTTTGTCTATAAGTAGATGCATGGGTTGGTGAGTAGCTACATGAGTGTCGATATGGGTTATTAGTTGTTTTTTGAGTATCAGTATGAGTGTCTGTATGGTTCGATGGGGGGTATTACTTAGCGCATAGATGCATGAATCAGTGACTCACTGTTTGTATGTGTTTTGAAGACAGCATGTGTGCAGGACTGTATGGGTGGATGAGTGTGTGTATGGGTGTGTTAGTGAGTGAATGACTGTCTCAATAGTATCTTTATGAGTAACTACATATGTTTTAATCTAGTATATGTGAGTATTGATGTATATAAGTGATTATATGTGAGAGTGAGAGATTGGAAGAGTTCCTGTATAAATAAGTATGTGTTTCTATAAGTGATTGTTTAAGAGAGTAAGTGTGTGTACGTTTCCATAGAAGTAAGTGTAGGGGTGTGTGTATAGCTGTATATGCAAATAAATGGATGTTTGATAGTTTATTTGCATGTGTGAGCATGTGTGTGAGTAACTCTATGGATCAGTGTTGGTGTGTAACAGGATGTTTAGGTGTATGAGTATATATGAGTGAGTACATGTATGAGTGACTATATAGAACTGTTGGTGAATAAGTGGATGTGTATGTAGGTGGTGGATTTACTGAATAGGTTGTTATAACTGGCATTGGTATCTCCATTTTTTTGAATTTTTTAGTTTCTATTTTTGAATGTGTATATCAAGGGTTATATTAGGGTGGCAGGAGGTCTGCCACTCTTTCACAAGGTTGATGTCATCAGTGATGTCATCAGTGATGTCCTTTGAGATGTCATCAGTGATGTCATGAGTGATGTCACTGACCATGTCATGAGTGATGTAATATGTGACGTCATCAGCAGTGCATTGCGGGCGGGCGAGTTATAGTTAGCTGAACTAACTATAATGGGGGAATTTCAAAGGTTTTGTATGAGTGAAATGTCCACTTAACTATAACATGTGGGAAATTACCTATGGTTTTTTCAATGAATTTGCAAGGTTTTTTAAATGCTAATTCCTAACTATAACATGTGTGAAACCTATGGTTTTTTCAGTGAATTGCTAAGGTTTTTTAAATACTAATTCCTAACTATAAGATGGCTGAAACCTATGGTTTTTTCAGTGAATTTCAAAGGTTTTGTAAATGATAATTTTAAAATGTATTAATTGTTATATTTTGTATACTAATTTACTGCATTATTTTAAAGTATTTATTTTTAGGTATTTTATTTTTTAAATCACATGATATACTTTAATATAAATTGAAAAAATGATTTTAATAATATTGAAATTGTAATATATATATATATATATATATATACATATATATATATATATATATATATATATATATATATATATATATATATATATATATATATATATATATATATATATATATATATATATATATATATATATATATATATATATATATATATATATTTTTCTATATAAATTTCATAGCAGGCAATGCTTTCCTATGGAAGGAAATTGCGATTCTCCTATTAACATGACCAGAGAATCTGGATTTCATTAAAGACACGGAGGCTAACATTATGCATACAACTTTTAATGCAGTCCAAGCATAGCCGCATATGTCACAAAGCAAAAGTTCCAACTTAGAATACATATGAACCAACAATAGCATGAATCACTAGGCAATCAGCCTCTTTTAAATGTGGTGACAGTGAGAAAGGAAATGTCCAAACAACTCCAATGAAACATCAAACTTGAAGAAGGATGACAGAAGAATACACCATCCACGATTGATTCACCAGATGTGGAATCAAGAAGACAAAATCAATAAAGGTTATCTGCAAAACAAAGAAAGGTTGTTAATAAACCCAAATAAAAATATTAAGGATTTGAATAATATACAATCAGCTAAATAACAGTCCTGAAAAGGAAAAGAAAGAAAACAGTCCTGCAAAGGAAAAGACTGTAAGCTTGTAAGTAAAATATTCAAATAAGCATATCATATCATAAAAATCAACCTGTACCGTAATATATCATATAATCAACCACCCAGGGAAAGGGTGGGAGGGATAATGTTAGCCTCCGTGTCTTTAATGAAATCCAGATTCTCTGGTCATGTTAATAGGAGAATCGCAATTTCATTACAAGACCGGAGGCTACCACTATGCATGTTGGTAGCCATGTAAAACAACATCAGACATGTGAGATACAGGTTTGCAATAATGATGATCAAAGGTTCTAGCATTAGACCAATCACCAGCCTTTAGAATATCATCTAACTTACCACCTGACCAGAATGACTTACTGGCCATTGCACCTCTAATAGAATGTGATTTAAAAATATCCAGATTGATTCCAACAAGCTTCATGACTGTCTTAACTCATCTAGCAATAGAGGAAGCAGAAATTCCTTTGTGGGGTTTAACAAAAGAGATGAGTAATTGAGAAACGTTCAAAGGACGAAGAGAGTTCATTCTAACATCGTATTCTTTCATATATTGAACAACACAGAGTTTAGTGCAACTATCAAAACGAGGATAGAAAATAGAATCTGACATAGTTTTAGTTCTTCTATGTATTTCAAAATTAACCCCAAACATATCATAAGATCTATAGGAAATATCAAGAGCTTTAACATCAGAAACTCTTCTGCAGGAAATTAAGCAAAGAAGAGTAGCTAATTCGATAGGAAGATTCTTCCTGCTGAGAAGAGAATGAACTGGCCAAGAACAGAAAAGGTCGAGAATTAAATTAACATCCCAAAGAGATTGATATCTAGGTTGAGGAAGTCTTCTAAGTCTGATACTCTTAAGTATTCTACAAATAATAGGATTTTTACCTACCGTTTTATTGTTAATAAGAGAATGTCCAGCAGAAATAGCAGATCTAAAACAATTGAGAGATCTGTAACTTAAACCTCTGTCGAATTGTTCTCAAAAAAAATTAACTATATCAACAATAGAGGCCTCCACGGGATCCAAGCACCAACGTTGACCAGACTTTCCAAATGTTGTTGTACCGGTAATGTGTCCCAGGGGCCCACGACTCTCCAAGGAGAGTTGAAGCTGTTGACGAAATAGGAATTAGGAAGGGAACATCGTAGGTTAGTTCCAGAGCTGTTGGAAACCATGCTTGGGATGGCCAAAACAGAGTTACTAGGACAATTGAGGAATATTCTTGTCTCACTTTCTGAAGGAGTCTCTGGATCATTGTGAATGGAGGGAAGGCATAAGCGTTGATCCCTTCCCAAGATTGGAGAAAGGCATTCACTGCTAGAGCACCAGGATCGGGCATCCAGCTGAAATAGGATACCAATTGGGTAGTCAATCTGCTCGCAAATAGGTCTATTTGGAATGGGCCCCAGAAATGATTCAGGGAGATGAAAACAGAAGTGTTGAGTGTCCAATCGCTGTAATCCAAGATGAAACTTGAATTCCAATCTGCGCAAAGATTGGATTTTCCAGGAAGGTATTCTGCTCTCAGAGAGATTTTGTGTTCTAGGCAGAAAAACCAAGCTTCTTTGCTAGATTGGAGAGGTCTTCTGACTTGGTCCCTCCTAGACGGTTTATGTAAGCGACGGCAGACATGTTGTCCATTTTCAATATGACTGATCTTCCTTTAAGGAAGCGTTTTAAGCTCATTAGAGCATAAAGTCCTGCAGTTAATTCTAGAGTATTGATGTGGTGCAGGGACTCTTGCTGCGACCAAATACCTCCAGTGTTTTGGTCCTGTAGACAAGCACCCCAGCCATGAAGGCGGGCATCCGATTCTAGAATAAAATCTGGTGCTGAACCAAAGATCGCTCTCCCATTCCATGCATCTAGATTGTCTAACCACCATGTTAGTTCTAAGATTGCTTCTGGGTTTAAGGAAATTTGATCTCCGTACCAAAGACCTGATCTGAGAGCTCTTGCTTTTATTCTCAGAAGGGCTCGATAATTCAATGGTCCTGGAAAAATGGCCTGACTGGAAGAAGATAGAAGGCCTAAAAGTCCGGCTAGTTCTCTTAGGGTGAGATTTTGTTTGTTTCAATACATGTCTTATCTCCTTTCTGATTTTGGCAATCTTCTTGGGAGGGAGAAGGAGAAGACATTCTGTTGTGTCTACTGTGAAACCCAGGAATTCCATCTTCTTTGAGGGAATTAAAATGGATTTTTCCCTGTTTATGATAAAACCCAGACTTTCTAAGAGGTCTATAACTGTCTTGAGATCTTTGATGATTTGAGCATAATCTTGAGAAAGAATCAGGATGTCATCTAAGTGGATGATGACTCAGGATGTCGTCTAAGTGGATGATGAGATGAATACCTTTTTCTTTTAGACATGAGGCAACTGCTCTCAGTACCTTGGTGAAACACCATGGGCAGAGGAGAGACCGAAGAGGAGAGCCTGAAATTGAAAGAGATGGTTTTTCCAAATGAACTAAAGAAAGGGTTGGTGTCCCTTTGCCATGGGAATGGTAAAGTAGGCACCCTTCAGATCTAATTTGACCAGCCAGTCTCCTTCTAGCAAGAGGTCTCTGAGAAGACGGAAGCCCTCCATCTTGAAATGTCGGTAGACAAGGAATTTGTTGAGTTCTCTGAGATTTATAACCGGTCTCCAACCCTTGTCTTTCTTTTCCACAAGGAAGAGAGTACTTATGAATCTCATAAATTCCATGGGAACTTCTAAAATTGCTCCTTTTTTTAGCATTGAGGAAATTTCTTCCTCTATGATTTTTTCTTGATCTAGTGTAAGGGGAATCGGTCTTGGGAGAGGGTTCTGGATTGGAGTCTGGATGAAATCTATTGAAAAACCGAGAACAGTGTTTCGAACCCAGGGGTCTTGTGTAATAATTTTCCAATTGTGGTAAAAGAATTTCAGTCTCCCACCCACTTTTGGATTCGAAGAAAGGGAAGGGGAAACTGTACTCGCTTTGAGGGATGGATGGTATCCTCTACCAAAATTCCCTCTCTTTCTTGGAAAGGGGCGTCGGTTGAACCGGCCGGAAGATTACCCCCTTCTACCGGCCCTTCCAAAAAGGTTGCTGTTGTAGTTAAAAACTTTTTTAATGTTCTGGTGCGCTTTATCTAAAGCGGTAAAGGTCGATACATATTTGCCCAAACTTTTTATTAAAGCTTCTCCAAAAATTAAACCTTTTGGATTAATTGAGGTTTCCTTTTCAGCCATATCGATTAGTTTAGGGCTAATTTTAGTGAGGACCACTCTTCTTTCACAATTAAGTCCGCATTCGCGTTGCCTAAGAGGACTAGTGCCCTTTGGCTCCACCCCCGAATGGAGTGTGTATCAAGAGGGCAGCCATTAAGGTAACTCTCTTCTGCTGCATCGATTATTTTTGTTAGGGGTCCTAGAATGTCGACAACTTTCTCTAGACAGATCTAAAGCGATCTTTCCAGGCCTTTACGCGGGTCTCTCCCTAATTTAAATAGGTAGGTAATTAATTCTGGGTCAAGGTTGGGAGTTTGACAAACTTTACCTTCGATTGAAGGTCTGGTACACTCTCTTAAGAGATTACGAGTCTCTCTTTCTAAAGGATTTCTAATCCATTTAGTTATGAATTTAGATACGTGCTCGTGTGGGGTCCACTCTGAGCTTCTAGGGTGTTTAATGTTAAAAGAGAGAACATCTCCTCCCCCAAAGGGTCCAAAATATTATCGTTAGAGGATGAAGGACCGTTATTATCATTTAGGAGAAAGGAATCAATTTCTTGATCATCCTCATCGAGATCAAGAATATATTTCGTCAGGAAATTCTGAGCCATCATCAATATCAATAGGATCATTGTCTAGAGCACTATGATGAATTGTGCCGCGAGGGACACCCATTAAATTTGTGCCGCTAAGGACACCTTTCAAATTTGTGCCGCAAGGGACACCTGAGGCAAATGAGGTGCGAGGACCTCCTGTAAAACCTGAGGTGCTAGGACCTCCCGTGCTCTCTGGGGTATAATCAATATTTTTACTTTTTTTATGCCTCTTACCCCTTTGTTCAGTGAGATCCTTAACCTCTGTTATGTCCAGATCTGATAAATCATCGTTTTCATGGATCAAGGATCTCTTAGATGACATAACTTGGTAGAGAGTAGAAAACATACATGATCTTATTTCCTTATGGATACGTTTTTTGATAGCATCATTAGTAAAATCAGATTCAACAGTATTACTATGAATTGAATCTGAATCTGAGTCAGACATGTTAGTCAAATAAATATATATATAAATGTCTGATTCCCATTTTTTTTTTATTTTATAATATAATAAACTTGTAAATATCAATTATAACTGTCTGATTTCCTTTTTTTATATAATATAATAAACTGTCTGATTATTGGGAGAGTGGGGGGGTTACACAGATAATCAGATTATGTTAATAAAGGTAACTACACTTGCGAAGCAAGTCAATGTGTGCTTTTAAACATTTCACGCGCTAGTTTCAAAGACTTAGTATCATTCATGAAATATAAAGACGAATGAAGGGAAGGAAAAAAAGGAAGCTAACCTCCGTAAATTGGAGGTTGTGAAACCGAAAACAAGGAGTGAAAAGGTATTACTGTACCTTATAACATTGTACCTTATAACATAACATTGCATATATATATCCTTACATTGTGTATATAAATATTTACTCCTGTAGGGATGAAAGAGGGTTACTCAGTATACGGTATTAAGGTAAATTAATGATAAAATACTAATCTTAAACTCTAAATTATAAGACTTTTCATAAGCTAAGTAGGAAGTTGACTTATCTTGCTTGGAGCCGCATTTAAAAGAGGCTGATTGCCTAGTGATTCATGCTATTGTTGGTTCATATGTATTCTAAGTTGGAACTTTTGCTTTGTGACATATGCGGCTATGCTTGGACTGCATTAAAAGTTGTATGCATAATGTTAGCCTCCGGTCTTGTAATGAAATTCAAGTTACTGGTAAGTACAGTTAAATTTACTTTTCAGGAATAGTAGAGAGCTGAAAGATGCAGCACTGAGGTCTCTCCTGATAACAGGTGAATAAATCGGAATTCATAGTTCGGTTGATTTTTGAGGAATTTTTTAAAGTTCCAGAACTCCACACATGGAAAAATTTCCAAGTGAAACCAGTCAATGTTAGCCAATGGAAGGAAATTCAAGTTACTGTAACTACGATTAGAATTACTTTTCGGGATCAGTAGTGGGCTGAAAGATGCAGCACTGAATCGGCTGATTTTAGAGGAATTTTTTAAAGTTCCAAAACTCCACACTTAGAAACATTTCCAAGTGAAACCAGTCAATGTTACTCTATGGAAGGAAATTCAAGTTACTGTAAGTATGGTTAGAATCACTTTTCAGTATCAGTAGTGGGCTGAAAGATGCAGCACTGAGGTCTCTCCTGAAACAGGTGAGTAAATCGGAATTCGTAGTTCAGCTGATTTTAGAGGAATTTTTTAAAGTTCCAAAACTCCACACTGAAAAATTTCCATGTGAAACCAGACAATGTTAACCTATGGAAGGAAATTCAAGTTACTGCAAGTACGGTTAGAATTACTTTTTAAGATCAGCAGTGGGCTGAAACATGCAGCACCGAGGTCTCTCATTATAACAGGTGAGTACATCTTAATTCGTAGTTCGGCTGATTTTAGAGGAATTTTTTAAAGTTCCAAAACTCCACACTTAGAAAAATTTCCAAGTGAAACCAGTCAACGTTAGTCTACGGAAGGAAATTCAAGTTACAGTAAGTATGGTTAGAATTACTTTTCAGGATCAGTAGTGAGCTGAAAGATGCAGCACTGAGGTCTATCCTGATAACAGGTGAGTAAATCAGAATTCGTAGTTCAGCTGATTTTAGAGGAATTTTTTTAAAGTTCCAAAACTTCACACTTTGAAAAATTTCCAAGTGAAACCAGTCAACGTTAGCCTATGGAAGGAAATGCAAGTTACTGTAACCACGATTAGAATTACTTTTCAGGATCAGTAGTGGGCTGAAAGATGCAGCACTGAGGGCTCTCCTGATAACAGGTGAGTAAATCGGAATTCGTAGTTCGGCTGATTTTTGAGGAATTTTTTAAAGTTCCAAAACTCCACACTCAGAAAAATTTCCAAATGAAACCAGTCAATGTTAGCCAATGGAAGGAAATTTAAGTTACTGTAACTACGCTCAGAATTACTTTTCTGGATCAGTAGTGGGCTGAAAGATGCAGCGTGGTCTCCCTGATAAAAGGTGAGTAAATCGGAATTCGTAGTTCGGCTGATTTTAGAGGAATTTTTTAAAGTTCCAAAACTCCACACAGAAAAATTTCCAAGTGAAACCAGTCAATGTTGACCTATGGAAGGAAATTCAAGTTACTGTAAGTACGGTTAAAATTACTTTTTAGGATCAGTAGTGGGCTGAAACATGCAGCACTGAGGTCTCTCGTGATAACAGGTGAGTACATCAGAATTCGTAGTTCGGCTGATTTTAGAGGAATTTGTTAAAGTTCCAAAACTCCACACTTAGAAAAAATTTCAAATGAAACCAGTCAATGTTAGCCTATGGAAGGAAATTCAACTTACGGTAAGTATGGTTAGAATTATTTTTCAGGATCAGTAGTGCGCTCAAAGATGCAGCACTGACGTCTCTTGTGATAACAGGTGAGTAAATCTGAATTCGTAGTTTGGCTGATTTTACAGGAATATTTTGCACAATAGTGAAGGAAGGGGGCGGGGCCTGAGCTAACATGTGTGCAAACACGCCCTGTGGTGCGCTTTAGGTTGGGGAATTAATTCCCCAACTTAAAATGCGCCACAGGGCATGTTTGCACTCACATCACCTCAAACCCCGCACCTTACCTTCACCACTGTGCAAACGCGCCCTGTAGCGTGTTCTAAGTTGGCGGATTAAGTCCCCTTGCATACTGGGGGTCCCTGGGGGCCAACTAGCCCACCAGGAACCTCCAGTATACGCCAGGGGGCTGCGTTGCAGAGAGGTGTAAAAAGGGACGTGGCCTCATTAGACCTCTCTGCAACGCAGCCCCATGGCGCGTTTGCAGAGGGGGAACTAATTCACCTTGCATACTGGGGGTCCCTGGGAGCCAACTAGCCCACTAGGAACCTCCAGTATGCGCCAGGGGGCTGCGTTGCAGAGAGGTGTAATGAGGCCATGCCCCTTTTTACACATTTTTGCAACTAAGACCCCTGGCGCTTTTTAAGAGGGGGCACTAATTCCCCTTGCATACTGGGGGTCCCTGGGGGCCAACTAGCCCACCAGCAACCTCCAGTATGCGCCAGGGGGCTGCGTTGCAGAGAGGTGTAAAGAGGCCATGCCCCTTTTTACACCTCTGCAACGCAGCCCCCTGGCGCTTATTCAGAGGAGGAACTGATTCCCCTTGCATACTGGGGGTCCCTGGGGTCCAACTAGCCCACCAGCAACCTCCAGTATGCGCCAGAGGGCTGTGTTGCAGAGAGGTGTAGAAAGGGGCGTGGCCTCATTACACCTCTCTGCAAGGGAGCCCCCTGGCCCATACTGGAGGCTCCTTGTGGGTTAGTTAGCCCCCATGGACCCCCAGTATCCAAGTGGAAGTAGTTCCACCTCTGCAAACGCACCAGGGGGCGCGTTTGCTGGGAGGGGGCGTGGCCCCCTCCCGATCCCGTTTCTTTTTTTTTTGTACTTTTAAGAAGGGGGGCTGTGTAGCCCCCTTCTTTTTCTTCTTTTTTGGCCCTGGGGACCCCATTCCCCAGGGCCTGCCCCCAAATCTTTTATTTATTTATTTTATTATGGCAAGGGGGCCGCGTGGCCCCCCTCTCATGGTCAATTCAGGCCCCAGGGACCCCATCCCCCGGGGCATGGCCAACTTTAAATTTTATTTTTCGTGGAGGGGGCCTGCATAGCCCCCCTCCTATGTCCCCTTAAGGGCCCGGGGACCCCATCCCCCGGGGCCTGACTTTTTTTTGGTGGGAGGGAAGCCGCCTGGCCCCCCTCCTGGGCCACTTCTGGCCCCGGGGACCCCATTTCCCAGGGCCTTGCCCTCCTCGTTGGGGGGCATGGGGGGGTCCCCAAGCCCCCACGGTCCTTGCCGGCTCCCCGCATCCTGCGGGAGCTGGCATTGCTTTTCTGCATGGCAAGCAGCTAACATGCTGCTCCCCATACAGAAAAGCAATCGGCTTTGATTTTAGAAAGAGAGATCAGGTTTCCTGCTCTCTCTTTCAAAAATCAAAGCAGTTTGCTGTGGTAGGGTGGGAGCCATGAGGCTCCTGCCCTACCATAGCAAACAGCAGTGTCCTGGGGGTGGGCACCCCGGGACACTGCAGGAGCCGTCCCTGTGGGGTGGCGGTCCCCAGGGCCCTCGAGGGCCCGGGGGACTATGATTTTACTTTTGATTTTCTCAAGAATTACTGAACAGATTTACACCATTTAACAAAAAGGGTAATCTACGTACCGAACTCTACCTTTTTGCCAAATTTGGTGTAATTCCGTTCAGCCGTTCGGGCTGTAGCCCTGGCTAAAGGTCCTATGGAAAATTGCATGGAAAAACATGTTTTGGTACCTCCCTTTTTTCTCAGCCCCCACTTGATGAATCATCCCCAAACTTTCAGGGAAGGTGCGGAGCGGTGCAGGCCATTTTCCTGGAGAAATTCATGAAGATTCGTTCACCGGCGCCAAAGTTATTCCAAATAGAATGTTGCAGATTTCCTATGGAAACTCGGTACTGACTGTAACTACCTACTGTAATATATAGGTTGTCCTTTGTGTTTATGAATTTGATGTAATTTAATTGATCAGTAGAATGAAGTAATGTGAATACATTGATTTATGCAAAAGAGTACAATTATGTTTGGTTAAAAATTGCCCATCTGAGAGCTTAATAACTAGTTCCACGTTTGTCCATATTGGCCAGAATGAATCGAAGTTTTAGGTCACTTCAAGATGGCCACTGTGAATGTTACAATTAGTCCGTCCTTTATGTTAATTAACTAAAGGATGTGACATCACCATGTAACTTTATTTAAAAATGCAAGCTGATATTGTGTGAGTAACAGCAGACGAAGGTGCTATGCCGAAACGCGTCCTGTTTTTGATTTAATAAATTTAATGAATTGGTGGAAATTAAATCACTGAGTGCTGTCCATTCTTTTACCGGAGTGAAAGAAATTGTGAGCAGAATATATATATATATATATATATATATATATATATATATATATATATATATATATATATATTATATATATATATATATATATATATATATACGATTCACAATCCTGCTCCGCTGCATCAGCAAATGGACAAAGATCCAATCCGCATCAACGAAACCCACAGGTACAGACCACTCCACAGCGCAAAAAGTGAAATTAAAGTGGTTTATTCACACGAAATCGCCAGCATGACGCGTTTCGGTCACTACACGGTGACCTTGATCACATCAAGAAATTGTGAGCAGATATATATATATATATATATATATATATATATATATATATATATATATATATATATATATATACATACATACCGCCAGTAGGTAATATTATATATATATATATATATATTACCTACTGGCGGTCGCCAGTAGGTAGTTATAGTTAGGATTATTTTGTAAAGGGAATTTGCAACATTCTATTGGGAATAACTTTGGCGCCGGTTGAGGAATCTTTCCTCAAATTTGCCTCGCGGCGCTCCGCTCCTTCCCTGAAAGTGTGGGGGGGATTCGTCAAGCGGGGGCCGAGATAAAAGGGGGGTCCCAAAACGTGTTTTCCCTATGTTAATTTCCTTACGGCGGTTGAACACACTTTTAGCTCGAACGGCTGAATGGATTTCCACCAAACTTGGCAAAATTGTAGGGACTGGTAGCCCGATGTGCCTTTGCTATGTCTCAAGCTATGTGCTCCAGTGGATTTTGAGTAATTTAGGTTCAAAAAAATATATACATCTATAAGCGCGCCGGGGCGCGTACTAGCGCGCTACGCGAGTTCGCGCACGGAAACTGATTGGCTCTCGGGTGTTTGTCAACATTCCAAACAGTCCGGAGCGGCCGCCATCATGTGTCTCGGTAGGATCGAGACACAAGAGGTGGCAAAAACAAAGGGGGAAATGACCAAAAGGGGGCAGGGTAGACCCCCCTGACCCCCTAGGTTTGATGTGGGGGCCATAAAAGGGCTCCGCGGGGCAAAAAACTTGGGGTTTTTTTTCGATTTACGCGGGGGAGCGCCCGGTACGCGCACCGGGGAGCGTACCGGGGAGCATACCATAGGGAAAAAAGAATGACAGAGTTTTTAAAAAATGTAGCCTTTTTTTATAAATTGGAGGTAGTTCTAAAAAGAACAGTTTTTTTCTTCTTTTTGTTGTTTTATATTTTTTTTATTTTTTTTTTGAACATTTTGTATTTTTTTTCGGCTTTTAGGAACAAATTTATATATTGTTTGTTATTTTTAAGGGGAGAAACAAAAAACAGGGAATTGTAAATGGCTCAACTGGAGCAAAAAAAAATCTGGAAAAAATTAAGGTTTTTTGGGGCAATTGTGGTTGTCACCAGCACGGTTGATAAGTTTTATGCTTTGCTCACCGTAGGTAATTGTTTTACCACAAAAAATACAACTGATTTTGTATTGTCCAAACTGGTATTGTATGTTTGGGACCATCTCCCTTGTCTCTGGACCCGGTGGAGTGGGTTGCTTACTTTTGGAGGTGCTGGGTGAAGATTGGGGAGGGTTTCTGGCCAGTTCTCTCACCTCTGCCGCCGCATAGTTGTTAGGGTGCCGGCGTTGCATGTGGCGAATCATGGTGTTATTGCCAAAAGAGTACTTTCTGTTAGGGTTCCCCCTTGAAAGTTCAGAGCCACAGATTAGGCAAGTAACCCTTGGCACATTTACTTTTTTGAGGTCCTTTGGGATTGAAAAAAACTCCCAGATAATGTTCTGATTTGGCCTATATGGGGTATTATCTTCTGGCAGGAACTTCCTCCTCTCCTCCTCCTCCTCCTCCTCCTCCTCTTTTTCATCTCCACCACTGTGGTGTTGTGGTGGTCCTCTTGGTGGTGGTGGCTGAGATGCACCTGCTGCTGCTGCTACTGAAGCCATTTCTGAGTACAAATTAGTAATAGCTCTGGAAACAGGTCTTCCTCACTCAAAGTACAAAGTGAGAATGAGGAAAAAAGGTGGGGGCTTTCATCATTAGGAAAACAAACTGTCCTGAACCAATGAAAAGTGTTATTTTCAGGTCACATGACCAGGGCTTTCATCATTTGGAAAGCAAAACTGTCCTGAACCAATAAAAAGTGTTATTTTTAGGTCTCATGACCCGACGGGCTTATGCTATGCGCCCCGGGGCGCGCCCCACGGAGCGCCCAGGGGCGCATCGCGTAAGTGTGTCGGATGGTTACTTAGCGCGATCGTATGCGCTCGAGTGCTTCCCGGTGCGCTTACGCCTTGCATATCACACAGACGCGGCTACGCGATACGTCACGATGATGTTTTCGTTCTCGGCAATAGCGCTATCGGGACGCTCACCAGTACGCGCCCCGGGGCGCGCCGCATGACTGCGCTTACTGGTGCACTCACCGGGACGCGCACCGGGAGTATACAGGCCAAAAAAAAAAAATCAAAAACCATGAACAATATACATAAAAAAAATAGTATTACATAAACATACAATATAGGATTCATTATCAAAAATATTACATTTCATACCTATAGAAATTTGCTATTAAAAAATCTTTGAAATTCATTGAAAAAAACATGGGTTTGAGACCCTAAAAATAGTTAGGAATTAGCATTTAAAAAAACCTATGAAACTCACTGAAAAAACCATAGGTTTCACACCAGTTATAGTTAGGAATTAGCATTTAAAAAACCTAGGAAATTCACTGAAAAAACCATAGGTTTTACACCAGTTATAGTTAGGAATTAGCATTTAAAAAACCTATTAAATTCACTGAAAAAACCATAGGTTTCACACCAGTTATAGTTAGCTGGAAATTTTACTGACATAAAACCATTGAAATTCCCACGTTATAGTTAGTTCACTATAACTTGCGCGCCTGCAATCCACTGCTGATGATGTCACATATTACATCATTCATGACATGGTCAGTGACATCACTGAGGACATCACTGATGACATCTCAAATGACATCACTGATGACATCACTGATGACATGTGATAATACAATACACCTCCTCACACTCTAATCTGACTTATGATACACCCAGTGTAAAATACAAACTACCATTCCTAAAACCATTGACACAGTAAAATCACTTACCACATCCGCACTCACTGATTTCTAGGTCTACACGCACATCTACTCATTCACCCATACAATCTTTCATACATACAGTCACTCATCAATACAAGACCAACATATGCACTCATACACCTATAGAGAGACTCACACACTGCCACTCATCCATGGAGTTACTCACACCTAGTCAGTCAAGTAAAGAATCAATCACACTCCCATTTCCACAACTATACAGTTATACACACAAAAGCTTCTTTATTTAAACATAGACTAACACATACTTACCATCTTTTACAATCACTGATACAAGTACATATTGATAGATACAGTCACTTATGCAATCACGGGCTGTTATATATAGTCATTTATATATGACAACTCTCAAATGCACTGTGTTTTACATATGTACTTACTTGGACATGTAGCACTGAGATATCCATTCACTCACCAACACACCCATGCACACAGACAACTGCCCATACAGCTGTTTCCACATGCACTATTGAACTTATACACCTAGTGAATCAACTGCTCACACATCTATGCACAGAGTCACACACCTCCCAACCACCCACATACACACTCAGTCTCCCATTCAAATACTTGGGCAACCAATCAATAACCCATATAGCCACTCATATAGCTACTGATCAACACATGCAGCTGCTTACACAACAACAGACATACTGATGCACACATGCTAACAGTATAGTCACTAACCCAGGCATTCAATAAGACACATTTAATCTCCCACTCATACAGTCAGTCACGCACCTACTAAATCCATTATCCAAACACTCATACATACACTCATTCTACAATATGTTAAACACATTAATGACCTACAGGAACACACATTTAGTGGATGATGTCATCAGTGATGTCATCAGTGATGTCATTTGAGATGTCATCAGTGATGTCCTCAGTGATGTCACTGACCATGTCATGAATGACGTAATATGTGACATCATCAGCAGTGGATTGCGGGCGCGCAAGTTACAGTGAGTCCAACTAACTATAACGTGGGAATTTCAATGGTTTTATGTCAGTAAAATTTCCAGCTAACTATAACTGGTGTGAAACCTATGGTTTTTTCAATGAATTTAATAGGTTTTTTAAATGCTAATTCCTAACTATAACTGGTGTGAAACCTATGTTTTTTTCAGTGATATATATATATATATATATATATATATATATATATATATATATATATATATATATATATATATATATATATATATATATATATATTCTGAATTACCACATCAATGACAGGTAAACGTCAAAGATTTCCAGGACACGGACCAGTTAGGTGTGCAAACTTTTATGCAAAGCAGAGTATGCCGCA
Source organism: Lissotriton vulgaris (assembly GCF_964263255.1). Lineage (NCBI taxonomy): Eukaryota > Metazoa > Chordata > Amphibia > Caudata > Salamandridae > Lissotriton > Lissotriton vulgaris. The sequence continues at coordinate 1,329,619,647 of NC_141696.1, read as the reverse complement.
TGACGTTTCGGCTCCTTGGAGCCTTGCTCACATGACAACGTCCCTCATACAGTTGCTCAATTTTAAAGTGCTAGTGACTGATTGGATCAACATCACGTGACATGAACATCGAATGGACATGGAAAAAATACTTACAGTCAAATACAATTCATAGTTAAATATAGTACATTATTCAGTGGCCACTAAAATATTGGTACAATACCTAACCTACTCAGTATTAAAAATAGGGCAAATATGTGTAAACATCTGAAAAAGTTCCCATGCAATCATAGTCAGATTTGATCGCATTATACTACTGATCTTTTTCTGTGCAAACTATCGCAATATGTGCAAAATACGCAATGTAAACAATTTCTTACCACAAAATCCTAGTATGGTTATAAAGAGCGTAACTCCATTTCATAATGTGCAAAATCGCAAATTGTGAAAATTCGCATTGATGAAATGTAAATGAATGTGCAAAAATACGCCAATAGTAAACAAACACTCATCTTTTTTTCGTGTAAAAAAACAGCTGTCTAGGTTTACTCTAAAATGCTAAAATAATTGCCTAGGCAGACAGTGCGAGATCTGGACATTGCAAATATCAGGCTAACACATGTTTACTGATTGACTATAAATTCATTCATTCAGTTTCTCCCACAAACTAGAATGAGAGTGGTGAAACTGATATAAGTACCTGATCCAATACTGGTAAATGACAATTCCATATGTCCAATTTATCAATCATGGAATGTGAAAGTGAAATATAAAGATATACTTAACCCAAGTGTGATATTAAAACCTATAATCTAAACATATAAATCAGATTCTTATCAATAAAAGCTGCAGCTGCACGTGACAAAATGACATTTTAAATATGTACTATAGTTATCCTGTAGACCATTAAAAATGTGTATATCTGCTATATATATATATATAGTGCAAGTCATAGCGGTTGATAGTCAATTTTTTTTTATCATGGTCAGATACCAGGTAATCCCCAGCCGGGGATACCAGTATATCACATCAGACAAGCCTAGGAAAACCAAGTGACGCCAGGTAAGCCAAACTAGTATTAACATCATAACTGGTGACTAAGTTAAATGGAGGGCATCAATTGGATTTGGGGGCCTAATAGTGGACTTCTAGTCATTGGCGAAGGTGTCTTGATCTTTATGGCAGACATGTGTACATGTCCTCCGTTATATTAGGACCGCCTGGTGTCTTGGTGTCCAACTGTAATATATACCGGGTTTCCAGTCCCCGCAATTGGGCCTCCCTGTCACCTCCTTGTCGGCTTGCCTTAACTGAATCAATAACAAAGTACTTGAAGCTGGGGTTGTCACTCTGATGATGGTAATGAAATGCCATGCCACCGGCTACGTGTTGTATGGTTCGTTATCGCTCTTAGGTGTTGTAATATACGCTTGTGTACAGCTAATTTAGTGCTGCCAACATAACTTAATGGGCAGGGGCACTGTAAGACATAAATGGCAAACTCAGTTTTGCACGTCAGGACCTGTGTGATCGGGTGTTCAATTTTACTGAAGCCGTCCCTGTAAAACTTTTTGTTGACCCCGTGAGTACACGACTTGCAGGTTTTACACCTAAAAAAGCTGCTGTTGTTGTGTAACCAGGTCGTTATCTCCAGGGTCTCAGGGCAGGTATCTCCCACCTGATCTCTAAGAGATCGCGCTTTACTGAAAGTAGGGGTGGCCCTGTTGGGTAGGGTAGATCCAATCACCGGGTCATTGACAACAATCGGCCAACTCTTATTGATTAAATTATGTATGGCCTTGTGCTGTTTGCTGTATCCAGTAATAATTCTGAAGGTCTTGTTGTCTTTGAGATTGGATTCACCAACATTGATCAGAGCTAACTCTTTATGACTGCCGTCTGTGTCATATTTTTTAAAAAGATACTGTCTGTTGGGTCCCATAGACTTCACCCGGGCACCCTCAATAAGCGGTGCAGAGTAACCACGCTCCAGGAATCTTTCCCTGCTGGCTAGTTGGGCAGCCTCTAAATCGATTGGGTTGCTGCAGATCCAGGAATCTTTCCCTGCTGGCTAGTTGGGCAGCCTTTAAATCGATTGGGTTGTTGCAGATCCTTCTTATGCGTAGTATTTCCCCATAGGGGATAATTGCGATGAGGTGAGTCGGATGGGCACTACTCGCATGTAGGATACTATTCCCCGCTGTGCTTTTGCGGTAGAGTTTGGTCTCTAGCTTGCCATTTTGAACGAATACCACAGTGTCTAAAAATGTGACTGATTCCTGACTTAATGTAGCTGTAAACGCAAGACTAAGGTCATTGGTATTGATAGTACTGATAAAATCCTTAGCCTGTAGTTCACTGCCTCTCCAGATGACAAACAAGTCGTCAATAAATCGATGCCAACCCTGTACATTTGTCTCAAATACCTCCTTATGTGTGGTTCTGAGGACCAGCTCCTCCCAGGCTCCCATGTGTAAACATGCGAAGCTCGGGGAGAAGCTGGCCCCCATTGCCACACCCTGTAACTGTCTGTAAAGGAGGTTATTGTACATAAATACATTATTGGGCAAGCAAAATTCCAACATTTGTAACAGCATATCATTATGATCATTAAACATTGGAGGACGGCGTGATAGATAATGTTTTACAGCTTCCAAGCCGTCCGTTTGGATTATGATGGTGTAGAGGGCGGTGAAAACAAGAGCCATCAACTAATCACCCTTTACCCATTCAACATGTTGGATTTTTTGTAAAGAATCACCCGTGTCCTGCACATATGAATCCAATGATCGTACGTATCCTTGAAGAAAATAGTTAATGTACATGGATGTGCGTTCCAATAGACCCCCTCTGGCTGAGATAATGGGTCTGCCAGGGGGGTTCTCAATATTCTTATGCACTTTGGGTATAAAGTAATTAAGGGGGGGTTACAGGGTTCATATTTTTCAAGAATTTGAATTCCATATTGGAAATCATGCCACTTATTTTCCATCTCAATAGTTTGCGATGATATTCAGCCTTGATGGTATTGAGATTTGCTATGTTGGTCCAATTGTAGCATAATCGATCATTGAGTCGGAGGTACGCCTCCTTGTCATAATCAGTTCTCGTCATAAGAACAATGTTTCCCCCCTTATCGCTTCCACGAATAACAATGTTCTTTTCTTTCATGAGGCATGAAACAAGGCTGTGTATTGCTGTGTCTTCTGCACACAGGTATTCTTATGTAAGTCCTTGAGTTGTTTGACTGCATTCTCATGGAAGATATCTAGCACATCACGTGGGAGAATGGGGTTAAAGACTGATGGTGGTTTGAAAGGGGACATGGCTGATATACGATTACCAACTTCATCAACTTTCCCAATACAGTTTGGTCTCATCTCATGTGGCCCATAGCCCACCCCTTCTGTAACTCATAGCTCAGCAATATCCTTTGGGATGGGGGTACTTGATATGTCCATCGAAGTAGTCATAGAAAATTGTTGGGTCATGTCCCTATTTTTTGGCTTTAGGGCATAGAACCTGCGCAGCTTGTTTTCTGACCCCTTTGTACAGATCACATCTTGTGGCAGGATAGTTGAAATTACGTGGAGGTGCATATGAGAGGCCAAAGTTCAAGATGTTTTTCTCATCACTTGAGAGGTTTAGGGGTGTCAAGTTGATTATTGTCAAATTTGTTTGATCATTCATTATTGTTGTTTCATTACTCCCTGTCCCCTGCCCCGCCTTGGCTTTCGATAGTTCCCGCCTTTGCCTCGCCCTGCATCTCCGCCACCGCTTGTAGTTGGCCCGTTGTCTCTGTAGTTTCGACGAACGCGTGGCCTCAAAGTTTGCAGCCTTTCTAGGCATAAAAATCTTTAATCCTGCCCCAATGATGGTTTTGCTTGTGTGCCAATGTTTGTATTGCTGCGGCGTTCAGTTTCAGTATCAGTATCTACTTCGGAACTCAATGCAGAGGCTGAAGAGTCAGTTTGATCCGTTTGTCTTCTGCTTTGCTTGAATTTAGGTTGAGATTTGGGGGCTGTTCCCCTCATGGCATCTTATTTCCTGGAAAATTTAAAAACCTGTCCGAGCTCGTAATCATTACAATCCCTTTGAAATGTATATGCTTTTCTTTCTTTGATTTTATCCTCTTCTTTTTTAAGCGTATATATTTATTTCGTTGGTTAATCGTGTTTTTTCTTCTTGATCACCCATGGTTTCAAGCTGCTCATATAAGGCTGCTATCTCAATAAGTAATGCCGCCCTGTCGATATCAGCATATTTGATGAGGACCAGTACCTGACGACGCGAGGCCTCTAAATTGATTTCTATCCATTCTCTCATCAAGTCAGGATTGGGGTCCTCGTATGTGGGTGCAGTTAAAATGCGTAACCCACGGGGTATACGATTGACATCATTGTAACTTTGCAGGGATTTCGATTCCCACCACTTGGTTTGCTCATTTCTAGATTTTTTCTCAAGTGTTTTGAAAATGTCATTTAACGTGCTGCTGCGGCAAGCTATCGGAAAACATAATAAGTGCCACTGCTTCCCGATCACGGACATTGTCAGCTGACATCTCTGCACTTATTTGTGTTAGTAGGCGTCTAATCTAAACTTAACGGAATAATTAAAGTTTAGAGCGCCGTTTGCACCTTGCTCTTCCTCCCAGTTTATCAGCTTACTTGTATATCCACCTACTCCCAGGGCGTATTTGCGGCTCTTCGTTTCCTCCGAACCGCCGTCACCTCTCTGGCCTGGTGTAGCTCTCGTCAGTATCGCGGCTGCTGAAGGGTCAAATGCCAATCTCCTTCCGGAGCAGTAGAATCCAGGCCACGCCTCGATGTAGTTCCAATTCAGGCGTTGTCCGTTGCACAAAGAGGGTCCCGTGTAATGGTCGTATCGGAACTCACCGGCCACACATATTCCGAATTACCACATCAACGACAGGTAAACGTCAAAGATTTCCAGGGCACGGACCAGTTAGGTGCTCAAACTTTTATTCAAAGCAGAGTATGCCGCATGACGTTTCGGCTCCTTGGAGCCTTGCTCACATGACAACGTCCCTCATACAGTCGCTCAATTTTAAAGTGCTAGTGACTGCTTGGATCAACATCACATGACGTATCTTACCTACTGGCGGTCACCAGTAGGTAGTTATAGTTAGGACCTTGTTTCTATTCAAAAAGTGTTTTTTGTTTTGCCAATAACTTTGGCGTAGTTTGACGAATCTTCGCAAAATTTACAAAACTAATGGCCCGCTCCGGTCATCTCCTGTCCTGAAAGTTTTGGAGTTATTCATCAAGCAGGGACCAAGATAAATGGGGGTCCCAAAACACATTTTCTCCATGTTAATTTCCATAGGAATTTTAGACACGGCTACAGCCGAACTGCTGAACGGAACTACACCAAATTTGGCGAAAAGGTAGGTCTTGGTCCAGAAAGCTTATTTAATTGTATGTGGGGGCACGGGCCCCCGCATCCCTGGGTACCGCCACCTCCCCGGGGCTTATTTATTTGTATGAGCGGAGGCATGCGGCCCCCCGCAGCCCCAGGGCTCTGTTTAAAAAAAAAAAGATGTATGAGAGGCAAGAGCCCCCCTACATGCCCTGGGGACCACCACTACCCCAGGGCACATACTCATTTCAATGCAGGGGTCCGTAGCAGACACCCGACCACAGGGACCACCACCTCCCTGGGGCTTTGAAATGCTTGGAGGGGGGCAGCGGCCATCCTCCTGGAGCCCTTGATGGCCATGGGGACCAGCACCCTCCAGTGCCTGCTCCTGCAATGTCCCTTGGTGCCCACTCCCAGGACATTGCTGTTTGGTATGGCAGGGTGGAAGCACGGCTCCCGCCATGTCATTGCAACCTCCTGTTTTGCTTTTTGGAAGCGAGAGCAGGAAACCTGCTCTTGCTTCCAAAAATCAAAGCAGATTGCTTTTGCACAAGGGGAACTGCATGTCAGCAGCTCCTCTTGTGCAAAAGCAATGCCGGCTCCTACAGGAAGCGGGGAGCTGGTGGGACCGTGAGGGCATTGGGGCTTCCCCCACGGTCCCCAACGGAAAGGCCAGGCCCCGGGAGATAGGGTCCTGGGTCCAAAAATGGCCCAGGAGTGGGGGCACTTGGCCCCCTCCCACAAAAATACAATAAAATTAAGGAATTGGGCATGCCCCGGGGGATGGGGTCCCCGGGGCAAAATATGGCCCGTGAGGGGGGCCACAGAGCCCCCCTCTCTAAAAAATAAAATAAAGAATTGGGCATGCCCCGGGAGATGGGGTCTCGGGGCCAAACATTAGCCCCTGGAGGGGGGCCACCGACCCCCTCACCAAAATAAAAAAAATACAAAAAGGCTACCAGGCCCCAGGGGATGGGGTCCCCGGGGACAAAAGTGCCTAGCTGTGGATTTTGAACCCTAGCTCTGCCGGCTCCTAGGGAAACCTAGCAAACCTATACATTTTTGAAAACTAGACACGCAGGGAACTCTACGGTGGGGTGACTTGTGTGGCTCTCACTAGGCTATTTTACCCAGAATCCCTTACAAACCTCAAATTTTGACAAACAAACCACATTTTCCTCACATTTTTGTGATGAAAAGTTCTGGAATCTGTGTGGATCCTCAAAATTCCCCCTACCCTGCATTCACCAAAGTCTCCTGATAAAAATAGTGCCTCACTTGTGTGGGTAGGCCCAGTGCCCGCGACAGGAAACAGGCCGAAATGCAATGTGAACCCACCACATTTTTACAGTGAAAACTGAGATTTTTTTTGCACAGTGCCTAGCTGTGGATTTTGAACCCTAGCTCTGTCGGCACCAAGGGAAATTTAGCAAACCTGTACATTTTTGAAAACTAGACACCCAGAGGAATCCAGGACGAGGTGACTTGTGTCACTCTCATCAGGTTCTGTTACCCAGAATCCCTTGCAAACTTCAAACTGTGTTAAAAAAAGCATTGTTCTCACATTTCTGTGAAGGAAAGTTCTGGAATCTGTGTGGATCCACAAACTCTCACCCACCCCACATTCCCCAAAGTCTCCCAATACAAATGGTAACTCACTCGTCCGGGTAGGCCTAGTGCCCGTGGTAGGAAACGGGCCAAATCTCAAAGTGGATTCACCATATTTCTACAGTGAAAACTGACCATTTTTTTGCAAAGTGCCTAGCTATGGATTTTCAACCCTAGCTCTGGCGGCACCTAGGGAAACTTAGCAAACCCATACATTTTTTTTAAAACTAGACACTCAGGGGAATCCAGGGTGGCTTGTGTGGCTCTCCGACTGACTGACTGAAGTTTTTATTAAGCGCTCCAATGCCGCGGCGTCTTGGCGCTGTAGATTAGAAGGCGATGTGAGGCAGATCAGGGTAGGGAAAACAACCATGTTTTCAGGGATTTTCTCAACCTCAGTTTGGAGGCTTGTGAGCGAAGTTCAGCAGGCAGTGAGTTCCAAAGTTTGGAAGCCTGATTAGAAAAGGATTTTCCACCCCAATGCACTCTCCGGATTCTAGGCACACAGACCAGGTCTTGATTGGCCGATCTTAGAATTCGGTTGGGCACATATCACGGGAGGAGTTTGGCCAGGTCATCCGATCCTTTTCCGTGAACGGCTTTGTGGGCCAGGCAGAGGGCCTTAAACTGAACTCTGCGCTTAATTGGCAGCCAGTGTAGCTCTCGAATGGCACGGGAGGTGGGGTGACGCCTTGGCAGGTTCAAAAGAACCCTGGCGGCCACGTTCTGGATAGCCTGCAGCTTGATCATTTGCTTCTCTCCCGTACCAAGATAGAGAGAGTTGCAATAATCAACCCGAGACATTACCAGGGCGGCAATAACAGTCTTTTTTAAGGTGGGTGGGATGTAGGGCAAGATCTTTCTAAGTACCTTCATCATATGAAAACAGGCAGAGGTGACTTGATTAACCTGCGCCGTGCAGGAGAGGTTTTTGTCCAATAGAAATAGGAGGTTTCTGACCTTCTCGGCTGGAGTTGGACAACAGCCGGCTTCCGGGGGCCACCATAGCTGACTCCATATCGAGGGCTTCTGGCCGAATTCTATGACTTCAGTCTTCTCAGTATTTAATTTGAGAAAGTTTTGGCTCATCCATTGAGAAGGCAATTCCTGAAACGCCCTGCAGTTGCTTCAATAGAATCGGAGACAGACACTATGATTTGCGTGTCGTCTGCATAAGACACTAATCTCAGGCCATGAGATTTTATCAGATCCGCCAAGGGGGTGACATACAGATTGAACAAGGTTGGTGATAACGCCGACCCTTGTGGGACTCCTCCAGGAAGAGTGAATTCCTCTGATTTAAGTCCATCCCAGTAAACCTGTTGTATTCTGCCTGTCAGGAATGATGCTAAGAGGGCCAGAGCGGCATCAGAGATGCCCAGATTTTCCAGTCGGCTCAGTAGGACCGAGTGGTTGACGGTGTCGAACGCCGCGGTTAAGTCAAGTAAAATGAGGCCCGTTCTTCCACCGTCATCCATAGTCTTCCTGATATCCTCTGTTGCCATGATGAGAGCTGACTCAGTTGAATGGCATGCTCGAAAGCCATGTTGCGTAGAGTCAAGAAGGTTATTCTTCGTTAGAAAAGTCATCAGTTCTAAGTTCATGGCTTTCTCGAGGATTTTAGCTGGTAGAGGCAGACAGGAGATGGGCCGATAGTTTTTAGTTGCGGAGGGATTGAGTCATTCTTTCTTAAGAATCGGATGAATACAGGCTCTCTTCCAGATTGAAGGGAAAGAGCTCGAGCAGATAGCCTTGCTTAGTAGGGAGGTCAAAACTCCAGTTATGGCTAGTGGAATAGAGTGCAGTATGTGCGGAGGGCATGGATCCAATGGAGATCCTGATTTCATCTGTAGGAGAAGGTCCCCGACCTCCGACTCCTTTAATATGGGAAACCTGGGGTAGGCAGGGAAAGTGGATGGTGATGATTCCCTAGTGCCCGCTGCCAGGACCTGAGTGGGAGTGACAGAGATGTTAAGGTCAGTATTGGAGTTGGTAGCTACAGTGCTGAGATCATCATATACTGCCTGTACTTTGTTCTGGAAAAAAGCAGCAATATTCCCGACAAAGTTCTGGTCAGGTGTAAATATAGTGTCTCGCGGGGTTTTTGCCAGAAGAGTAACTGTTTTGAAGAGCTCTCTGGCAGAGTTAGGGGCTTCTTGGATTTTGGTGGTGTAGAATATAGATTTGGCCTGAATAATCGCTGCTTTATACTCCTGCAGAACTTTGGAGTATTCAGCCTTTTTGAGAACACAGTAGTTAGACCGCACAAATGCGCTCGGCTTTGCAGCATTTAAGTTTGATTAATTTCAGCTCAGCAGTGTACCACTGGGCGGTGGCCGACCGTTTCTTAGGCACTCGGGACTCCAGAGGAGCTAACTCATCTGCAGCCTGAGCAATCCATCTGTTAAAGTTGGAAGCTCCGGTGTCGATGCTACATTGCTCAAATGTTGGTGGATTGGTTGGTGGATTGTTAGCAAGCGCCTCTGTTAGCAGTTTCGAATCTAAGTTCTTCCATGAGCGCTTATTTTCCGGGAGCAGGAAGCGTCTTCTGTGTCTGGCAGAGTCATTGAATTTTAGGTTAAAAAAGACAGCCATATGGTCAGACCATGGGACAAGCAAAATAGAGGAAAATGTTAGGTTATTGTTAGTAGTGAAAATGCCATTGAGAGTATGTCCTGCATTATGGGTGGGCTTACACACTAGTTGGATCATATCAAAGCTAAGCAGGTTGTCAATGAGAGTTGTGGAATCAGAGTTGTTGGTGGCTTCGAGATGAAAATTAAAATCTCCTAGAATTGTGAAAGTGGCGGAATCCGTGGTGGATTCCAAATATGTGTGAAGAGCAGTAATGAAGGGAGTTTTGGCCCAGGGGGTCTGTAGAGCAGCATGCCAGAGAAAATCAGACGGTTGTTACATTTGATTTGAAGTTCAAGGCTTCAGCCTTCATATTTGACTCTGGTTGGCAGAATATTTTTAGATGGGACTTGTAGATAAAACCAATGCCCCCGCCTGTTCTTCCAGGTCGGTTGAGGTACTCTACAAAATAGCCTTCGGGGACTGCTACGTTCCAATCAGGACCGGAGGCTTCTGATGACCAGGTCTCAGTGAGGAACATTACATCTGCGTCATGATCCACTGTGAACGCCTCGATATCGCATTTGTGCTTTGGCATGGATCTAGTATTTAATAGGATACATTTTAGGGTCCTTCTCCCGATAACAGGAGAGACTATGATGATTACAGATGATAGGTTGAAACCCACAGGTCAGGCACTTAGGTACTGAGAAGGAGTCTGAGCAGTTAACTTTAACGGGATTGTTGCAGGTTGGACAATTAAGCTGAAATAGCTCTTTAGCTGAGTAGCGGAGTGGCGAAGATCGGGCAGGGGTCATAGCGCTAGGCTCTGGCCTGGCGCGGACGGGCGCAGACGGGCTTGACTTTGGCGCAACTTCGGCACGTTTTCTCCAGGTTTTATTACCCAGAATCCCTTACAAACCTCAAACTTTGTAAAATAAAACCACATTTTCCTCACATTTCGTGATGGGAAGTTCTGGAATCTGCGTGGATCCACAAACTTCCACACACCCCGCATTCTGCAGAGTCCCCCGGGATCAGTGGCCTTCTTGGGAAACCTACCAAACCCACACATTTCTGAAAACCAGACACCCAGGGGAGTCCAGGGAGGTATGGCTTATGTGGACCCCCAAACGTATTCCTACCCAGAATCCCCTGCAAACCTTAGATTCAGCTGAAAAAATAAATAATGTCTCAAATTTCTGTGTGGGAAAGTTGTGGGATTCCCGGGTTGTTTCAAATTTTCTACCACCCAGCATTCCCCCAGGTCTCCCGATAAAAATGGTACCTCACTCGTATGGGTGGGCCAAGTACCCGCGACATGCAATGGCCCAAAACGTATTGTGGAGACATCAAAATAACCTATCACAAAACAACCTGGTTTTGCAAGGGCAGCACCTAGATTTTTGGCTTCGGGCTCTGCAGCCATCTCGGGGATCCTACCAAACCCACACATTTCTGAAAACTAGACACCCTGGGAAGTCCAGGGAGGTGTGGCTTGAGTGGATCCCCCAACGTTTTCTTACCCAGATTCCCCTGCAAACCTCAAATTTAGCTGAAAAAATCATCTTTTCCACATATTTTTGTGTGGGATCAACGTGCCGGCACAAATGTCCTACCACCCAGCATTCCCAATGCCTTCCCAAGTAAAATTATACCTATAGCCAAAATGTGTGCTTAAAAAAGAGGGGGGGGGGGCAGAAAGCCTTTTTTGATGGTGAGGCATTAGCATCCCCATTCTCTTCAGCCCCCACCCCTACGTATAAAAAAAACAATCCCTCAGGGGTCAGGGGTGATCTGGTCGGCCATATTGGGAGGGGATGGGAGGCTTTTTTACTTTGGAGGGTTCTGGTGTGGAGCTGAAGCTCACTATGTAAGTCATGTGGCGAGGAAGACTGACGAGAAGGTAATGCCAGGGTTGACGAGTACCAAGGCGTCCAAGACTTAATGCCACCTCATACTCACATATTCCACCGCCCTTGCTTCCAGTTTCTTTATCTCAGACTCGCATGCTATTTTTCATTTCCTCGTTTCCTCTTGCCACTGTTTGCCTTTAATTATTGTCCTCCATCCTTCTCATTTTTATTCCGTTTGTTTTCTGGGTCAAAGTCTAATGATGAAAAAAATTCATATTTCTAAAAATGAGGGTCGGTGCCCACCACCAGACAGCAACAGCAAAAATATCCACAGGCAACAATGCTCTGTGAAAACAGCACTACTGCAGCACTATTACGATTTACTTTTTGAAACAGATGGTTTATATCAGTTTAGGGAGCGCTAAATCCTTTGTTATTGAGCTAGGTAAGTCCTGTCATTCAGACATTGGTAAGTCTCACATCGTCTGTGTGACGACTTCAGGTAATGTTGTCCATCTGAGGTCTGGATGGGGGTAGGGGGGGGGGTGGCAAGGTTAGGGAAGTAGGGTGTGACCACATGACAGCATTAGGGGTGGTGTGGAACAGGAAGGAAAGCTAGATGTAACACCACCAAGGGGCAGTGCATGACATGAAGGGACTTAGGCAGTATTGATGTAATGGACCTGCACTCAAAGGCATGCTGAGATGCAAAACAAAGGTGGACAGTGGCTATGAGTGGCTGACCTACACACACTCTCTGTGCCTACTACAGTGCCTAACTTGTACCCAATGGATAGGTGCACCCGGCATCCTGGATGGTGATCTTGCCATTGAACACTCATTGAGAGGACTCTGACAAATTTACCCCCAAAACAGATATTTCTATTAAAAGCTTTTGTGTAGACCTTGGCTCTTGGATATTTCACTGCACTCAGAGGTATTTATGTAACAAGTGCTCCCAGATGCATGTAAGGCAAGCGCTGTTATCCAGCTGTTATTTCACAATGTTGTATTCCATCACAATCATAAGGCTGACAGTGATTCATTTGTGTTGGTGGTTGCCAGTGGGCGATGAGTGTATTTTTGTCCCTCTCGGAGGCGCAGTCCACTGGTCGGTTCTGGGCAGGCCATCTGCCCTTTAACTGCTCATTCCTAATGTAGGTGGGTGCTGCCATGAAAGGGTTCCATAGTCCAGAAATGCATGTTTAACATGAGTTAGGAATACACACAAAAAACATTTTGCAATGAAAAGCTGTGATTGTGTGGCTAAATGAACTAATATTGGTGCTGCTTGGCACAATAATACCAGGTATCATGCAAACAAGGCCTCCTTTCTCCAGTGATTGACTTGCATTATGTGGTATGTGCATGCAACCCGATGCAAGGACAGCCATTTTGTAATGGTGTGCCTGCGTTGTTTGTTTCAATATTTTTATTGCTAATATTAATAATAAGCATTCCACATGATATTCAAACATAAACCGTCAGAATTGAAGACCAGTCATACAAATTTGCAGAGAAAATGAAAAATACAGTGGCAGCTGCAAGGGAACGGGAGTGGTACGGCATTGGTAAGGATGAAAAAAAAACATACCTTCCCCGCCATGCCGCCGCATGCCTCTCCTCTGTGCTCTCCCTGTCCACTTCAGATGTGCTAGAAGCACCGGAAGCACCCAGGCTTCCGGATTCTCCCAGCCAATCACAATGCTGCATGAGCAGCGTAGTGATTGGTCTGAGGCGCCTGTTTGGTCACTCAGGCAGTGCCTTGGAGCCTGAGCATGTTCTCATCGGTGCTATGCAACACAGCCCGGTGGAGAACATGCTAAGTGTGCATGACAATTTGGCCAACCCCAGAGGGCCGTCCAGGCCATCATGTGCACTTAGAGGAGGACGTCGCAGAGCCCAGCCCCTCCTGACTCTGAGTGTCATATAGAAAAATAAAATGATAATAACGTCCTGTTATTATCATTTTCTTTTTCTTTTGTGCATTGCTGAAATAGCAGGGGGATGACGCTCCTCCGCCTTAGCTGAAGAGCCACCACTGGGTAAAGAATGTCAATGCCAAAAGGTCTCGCACGAGCGACAAGTGTATTTCTATGAGCACAACATGGGCCTGCAGTAGAAAACCACGCTCCAAAATAAATCTGACAGCGCTGTTTGTACATGATAGCATTTGATAATGGTTCCTTGTCTTTGAGACCTCTAAATAGACCGTTTCCATCAAACCTCATCTGTTGTATTTTTTCTAAGTGTTATTTAAACTTCACTTATTGCCATAAAAGTTAGTAGTGACAAGCTGTCTCCCCTGAGTCTTTTGACTCTAGTGGAGCGCTAAGTAGTGTCAGGAGATTTTGTGATGGTCCCAGAAGTCTGATAGGACAGTGGACCTGGGGCAGTGTTTTTAGATTTACAGGCAAGCCCGGAAGCCTGGAAGGACAGTGAAGCTGGGCCACTGACGGTAGACTTACTGGCAGGCCTGGGAGTGTGAAAGGGAGGACTAGGAGTCTGAAAGGATTGTTGACCTGGGGCAGTGCTAGGTTTATTGGCAGATTTGGAAGTCTGAAAAGACACTTTCATAATTGCTTTATTAACCTTGCTTTCTCAAATATGCTTGAAAATGCACAATTTGCCCACTCTTTTTCAAAACATTTTTCAGAGGGAGAACCCCCCAAACCCATCTTATGGTGGTCAGGCTGACTCGCTCTGCTCGCTCGCCACCCTGAACTTTAATGCCTCACCACTTTCAAATGTCACCAACCGCCACTGTCTCATATATGCCTGTCATACCCCCACAATAATTGAGGAGAGGAAGTCACATTTAATGCTGGCCTCCCTCGAGATGGAGATAAAACAGCAACATACCGGTAATTCTTCTCTGTTGGTAGGCCATATCCTTTCTTCTGTGTGTGTGTATGTATACAAGTATATGGATATATATATATATATATATATTACCTACTGGCTATCGCCAGTAGGTATATATAGTTAGAATTTTTTCTCTATGGGACTTTTGAAAATTCTATGTCTAATAACTTTGGCGTTTGTGGACGGAATCGGCTGAAATTTTCAGGAAAATGGCACATTTTGATTCTGAGCAGCCCCTGAAAATTTGGGGGGGTTTCGTCAAGGGGGGGCCGAGAAAAAAGGGGGGTCCCAAAACGCGTTTTTTGCATTGAGTTTTCCATAGGGCGGTTGGACTCACTTTTAGCTCGAACGGCTGAATGGATTTGCACAAAACTTGGCAAAATTGTAGGGACTGTTAGCCCGATGTGCCTTTGCTAGGTCTCAATATATGTGCTCCAGTAGTTTTTGAGAAATTAACGTTCAAACCAAGATATATATCTGTAACAGCGCTCTGGGCAGCGATCCGGTCCGCTTACTTTTCGCTTATCGGAACTTTGCGCGCAGAAAGCTGATTGGCTCTCCGGTGTCTGTCAACATTCTAAACAGTCCGGAGCGGACGCCATCTTGTCTCTCGGTAGGATCGAGAGAGAAGAAGAGGTGGAAAACGAAAGGGGAATTTAATGAAAGGGGGCAAGGTATCCCCCTCTTGACCCCCTAGGAATGTTGTTGGGGTTATTAAAGGGTCCCGTGGGGAAAATAAAAAAAAAAATGATTTTTCACGGTAGAAGCGCTTCACGGGCCGCGAACTGGGCCGCAAACTGGTAGCGAAACGGGAATTCGCCATTTTGTGCTTCGTTAATTAAATTACTAGGTATAAGGGGGTGCGGGAGACGTATCCTAATCCCCTTACTAGTTATAAGTGGGTGCGGGAGACGTATCCTAATCCCCTATGTTTCCTGAGGGTGGCTGAGGAGGCTGATATATGTTGATACATCTCTTCCAGCGGCTGTGCGTGAGCTTTTTTTTTTTTTTTGCTGCGTGACAGTCCGGAGCGGCCGCCATCTTGTCTCTCGGTAGGATCGAGAGAGAAGAAAAGGTGAAAAACTAAGGGGGAATTTAATGAAAGGGGGCAAGGTATCCCCCTCTTCACCCCCTAGGAATGTTGTTGGGGTTATTAAAGGGTCCCGTGGGGAACATAAAAAAAAAAATGATTTTTCACGGTAGAAGCGCTTCACGGGCCGCGAACTGGGCCGCAAACTGGTAGCGAAACGGGAATTCGCCATTTTGTGCTTCGTTAATTAAATTACTAGGTATAAGGGGGTGCGGGAGACGTATCCTAATCCCCTATGTTTCCTGAGGGTGGCTGAGGAGGCTGATATATGTTGATACATCTCTTCCAGCGGCTGCGCCATCTTGCCTTTTTTTCGAATGGCACAATTTTGTCGTGCACGGCAGCCATTTTAGATGCCAGGCTGGTCCCAGGATGTCACCTAACCCTGCGGATGTAGTTTATGGCCCCAGCTGTAGAGAATTCAGACATGCCAATCCTCCTGATTTAGGCGTGTGACTACTGATTTCAGTGCTAGTCTCCCGCCTCCCGATTTCTGCAAGCAAAAACCCGGGGGCATATTACGAACAACTAGCGATAATTTTTGTCTCTAACTTGTTTAGAGACAAAAATTATCGCCGCACATCGGCGATTTTTATCGCAGATAAACCTTGCTATTATCGCAGAAAAGTCAGCGATATTCATGTATTATTGACCTAATGCTCTTAGCCATGTTATCCACCTCCCATTGGATAACATGGCTAAGAACTGCTCAGGGCAGGTGTTAGATTTTGGAGATATTCGCGCTTAGCGCGAATATCTCCAAAAGTTGGTAATAGAAGGTAGCGATGTTAGGGACTGTTTCCAGTCGCTAACATCTTGGCACGCCACTTTGCATGTCATTAGTGATAAATATCACTGACATGCAAAGCGGGGCCCAAGATGGTCGCTATCTCCTTTTAGCTGTCACTAACTGGTGTTAGCGACAGCTTGGTAATAGGGAGATAATTTTATCTCCGCTTTCATGGCTTTTAAAGCCAAAAAAGCGGAGATAAACCCCCTTGATAATATGCCCCACGATTCCTTGGGGGTTTCAGCCGACAGGGCTTGCTATTGTGTTACATGGTAATTTTTCCATGAAACGTCAGAGGGTCGATGCAGGGGTTCTAGAAGAGGTGATAAACCATTTAAGCCTCATGAACAAGCGCATGGTCTTTTAAAGATTTGTGAAGTACTCGGGGCGGCGGTGTGTGTGTGCCCTCTTTCAGGAGCGGGCGGGGGGGCACTGCCAGCAACTTGCCAGGTCAGGTAGTGTTCAACACGTGCATCACCCTTTCTCTGCCTGCTATTGCGCTCCATGCTTCGGAAAGGTAAGAAAAAGAACGTGCATTTGAGTTTGAAATGTCCGATCCTGCAGCAGCACACTTCCAAAGCCCACACATGACAATAACCCGATTCAAGGCCCCATTCACCCGTTTTTCAAAAAATAGATAACACTCCAACAAATTAAGGTTATAAAACTTTATTAACTTTTAACGATAATGAACAGAACAAAAACTAAAAACATTTAAACATTTCTTAACACAAAAAGCAACAATGGTTAGAAGCTGTCTTTTGTGCGAATAGTCCCAAGGCAGCACAACGTGCAGAGTTCTGGACGGCACCCAGGTGATGTCGCCTGGGTGCCGCACTGGTTTAGGGATCCTACAATGCTGCTCCGAAAATTGGCGTGGGGCGTCCCGGGTGGGGCGGGGGGAGGCCTCGTCAGTAGCGGTCTGTTGTGCGAATAGTCCCAAGGCAGCACAACGTGCAGAGTTCTGGACGGCACCCAGGTGATGTCGCCTGGGTGCCGCACTGGTTTAGGGATCCTACAATGCAGCACAGAAAAACAGCGTGGGGCGTCCCGGGTGGTGCGGGGGGAGGCCTCGTCAGTAGCGGTCTGTGTCCAGTGTCACATGGCTGACACAACATGTACGACAGGCACCCAGGTGATGTCCAGTAAACTGCCGCACTGGTTTTGGTATCCTACAATGCTGCTCTGAAAATTGGCGTGCGGCGGCCCGGGGGGGGGGGAGGCGGCGTGAACGGGCCTCCCCAGGTGGCGGCCATCTAGCTGAGTTGCGCTCGCTCTTGCGGCCACAGCGTCTCGCTCACCATGTTGTGGAGTTGCTCCCACTCTTGCAGTGCAGCGATAGGCGGCTGCCACATGGCTGTCAAAATGGCGGACGGCTCCTCGGTTTTGGGCCTGGTCCACTGAAATGGCCCTGGGACACCTTGGAACTCGGACGCTTGCCTGCTAGGGCTTGGGCTCCATTCTCGAAAAGCGTCCCCTCAGCCGTGAAGATTGTATAAAAGTCTTGGGGGCCCCCGACTCCCGCAGTCTTCCGGTGGGGAGCGGCTGCCATGATTGCTCGCGGAATGACCACGACGGAGCCACGAGATGGTGGTGCTCTCATGCTGACGCCAGCTTCAGTCTGAATGATCCAGAAACAAGGTGGGGCTTTCATCGTTTGGGAAAAAAAATGTTCTAAACCAATGAAAAGTGTTATTTTTAGGTCATATGACCAAGCCTTCCATCTTTAGGAAACCAAAAGTAAAATGAACCAATGAAAAGTTTTATAAACAAGTCACATGACCTGTTCTGCGGCATAGGGCTACAAAAAGCGTAGAAAATCCGTTGGCACGTGAGGCGGCGTCAGTAGCGGACCGATGTGCGAATAGGCCGAAGGCAGCACAACGCGTCGAGATCCGGATGGCACCGAGGTGGTGTCCAGCAAATTGCCGCACTGGTGTGGCCATCCTACAATGCTGTGCCGAAAGACGGCGTGTCCAGCTGAGTTGCGGTCACTGTCAGTAGCGGACCGATGTGCGAATAGGCCGAAGGCAGCACAACGCGTCGAGATCCGGATGGCACCGAGGTGGTGTCCAGCAAATTGCCGCACTGGTGTGGCCATCCTACAATGCTGCGCCGAAAGACGGCGTGTCCAGCTGAGTTGCGGTCACTGTTGCGGTACAGTGACTCGAACGCGCCGAGATCCGGATGGCACCGAGGTGGTGTCCAGCAAATTGCCGCACTGGTGTGGCCATCCTACAATGCTGCGCCGAAAGACGGCGTGTCCAGCTGAGTTGCGGTCACTGTTGCGGTACAGTGACTCGAACGCGCCGAGATCCGGATGGCACCGAGGTGGTGTCCAGCAAATTGCCGCACTGGTGTGGCCATCCTACAATGCTGCGCCGAAAGACGGCGTGTCCAGCTGAATTGCGGTCACTGTTGCGGTACAGTGACTCGAACGCGCCGAGATCCGGATGGCACCGAGGTGGTGTCTAGCAAATTGCCGCACTGGTGTGGCCATCCTACAATGCTGCGCCGAAAGACGGCGTGTCCAGCTGAGTTGCGGTCACTGTTGCGGTACAGTGAGTCGAACGCGCCGAGATCTGGATGGCCAAGTTTCAAGTTTCATCTGGCAGTTTTTCTCCATCCCTCCTGGATCAAAGAAGGTGAATGCTATGCTGTCCTATGGCAACATGAGCATCAACCTGATGAATACGGCATTCGAAAATCATAAATGCCCTAATGCACCCAAGAAGTAATTTTTTTTTTGCTCCAGTTGAGCCGTTTTCAATGCCTGTTTTTTGTTGTTTCCTCTCCATCAAGAACAAAACAAAAATACAAGGCGCTAAGATCCGAATGGCAAGTCCTGGATGTTGAGTGCCTCAGTTGAGAGTTCTGAGCAGTGCTTGTAAGACTATCTGAAGTTTATTATAAGAATCAGAGTAAGTTGAAGAGTGTCTGAAGCTTATTTGCACCTGCTGCAGCTTCACTAGGTCCGGCGGAACTTTTTGCCTTTTCTTTTCTGCTTCTTTTCCTACAATGCGTTTCATCTGAAGACACAACCAGGTCCCTGAATGTGTGCAGGGGGACGCTATTGATTGAATGAAAATGGCGGCTTGACACAAAGCTGACTCAAGCGTTACTGTTGGTGCTATACAGACAAAAATTGGTTTTCAGTTTGTACATTCTTCAGGTTTTTTTTTTCCATTCAAGTCTGATTGAGAGTTTGTAGAAAAATGGCTTCAGATTTACCACATACTACTCTTCAACATTCTTCCTAAATGTAACAATGTGAAACTCGAGAACGGCTGTTTCTGTTTCCTTTCAAAATGCTGCCACCAATATTTTCTGAATGGAAGACACCATCTTGTAGCATAAAGGGCCGAAAGGGGTTCTGGTCTGGCCGATGGTTGGTGGAGACATTTTGACTATATCTTGGACCTGCCCGGCCTCGCCCAAAATGGCGCCGGTATAAATGGGACTCGTAACTCCTTGCCCGCAAATGTATATCTAGAAAATGTTATTGTAAGTGGCCCTGTCGTATTTTAATTACAAAATGTACGTCCACCGATTCCGCAACTGTTAGACACCTTTGTTCTTGTCAAATAATGGCCCGCTCGTTACGTTCTTCTACAGTGTAAATGTCTCCTCATCATATACGATTTCAGTTTGCTCCGTGGCCGGCCCACGTGGTTATAGGCCCGTATTTGTATACTGACATTTTCACAATAAAGGTTTTTAAAACAAAACTCGGTAGTAGTATTTACATTTGTAAAGTTTTTACTTTTAGTGACTGTTTTCGAATCAGTAAAAGGCAAGTGAAATAAAGCAGTCCAATTACATGACGGAAAAAAGGTATAATATGTAGGAACGCAGTAAAGATAAATGGTCAAGGGCAGTTGTGTTTTCCACTCCTGCAACATAAAGTGATCGATAAGAATCTGATAATCAGGCGTATCGGCGACTAAGACAGCAGGCCGAATCTCTTTTACTCAACGGCTCCGTCATGGAAGGAAGAAACGCCCTTTTTCTCGAAAAAGGAATATATTTTACTTGCAAGACAGTTGTAAATTTTCCGGGAAAGTACATTAGCCTGGAATATTATAACATATGTTTGAAAAAAAAATATTGTTCGAAAATAATAAAAAGCGTAATTTTTAGGTCATATGACCAAGCTTTTCATCATTAAATTAACAAAAGTAAAATGAACCAATGAAAAGTTTTATTAACAAGTCACATGACCTGTTATGCTTACGTTACGCGCTGCGCGCCGCGCCTCGGATCACTTCCGGGTGCGCTAACGCGGCGTGTCATAAAACGAATTACGCGACAACGTAGGTCAAGAATATAGTCAAAATGTCTCCACCAACCAGCGTTCACAACACAACCCCTTTCAGCAGTCCAAAAAGTTCTGTTAAATGACAACAGAGGGGACAGGCAACAAGAACCATCAGTCAAAGAGGGGAGGGCAAGTTCTTCTCTTCCGGGTCATGATGGGGCGCTACCGGAACTGATCGAATTGGTAGTCTATAGTGTTTCTGGATGTTTCAGACTAAAGCTGGCGTCAGCATGAGACCACTACCATCTCGTAGCTCCGTCGTGGCCATTCCACGAGCAATCATGGCAGCCGCTCCCCACCAGAAGCCTGCGGGAGTCGGAGGCCCCCAAGACTTTTGTAGAATCTTCACGGCTGAGGGGACGCTTTTCGAGAATGGGACCCAAGCCCTAGCAGACAAGCGTCCGAGTTCCAAGGTGTCCCAGGGCCATTTTAGTGGACCAGGCCCAAAACCGAAGAGCCGGCCGCCATTTTGAGAGTCCTGTGGCAGCCGCCTATCGCTGCACCGCAAGAGCGGGCGCATCTAAACTACATGGTGAGCGAGACGCTGTAGTCGCAAGAGCGGGCGGTAAACAGCTGAATGGCGGAAGAGGCACAGTGTAGCAAAAGCGGGCGGAATGGCAACTAAAACGATAAAGGGGCGCCCCACTACAGCTTGTCTTCAGGTCAAACGGATTGTGGGACAAGGTCCAGAATTGAAGAGTCATCAAAAGGCAAAAAGTTCCGCCGAACCCCGGGAGCCGGCCGCCTATGTCGGGGGCGATCTCAGGCTACACCAGTGCTATAAGACTTGGGGAGGGTGTCGGAGCCAAGCGTCTTCTCCGAGTCCATGGCCATCACACCGCCCCTCAGGGGCCTCCGTCAAGCTGTTTAGGAAGGTAACATATCACATTGTTTTCTAATGCAGTCAGGTCCACAAACGACACTCACTTACTTTGAGAATAGTGAAGCTGCAGTAGGTGGAAATAAGCTTCAGACAGTGTTACAAGCAGTGCTCAGAACTCTTAACTATGGCACCCAACATCCAGAACTTATGCTATTTGAGAATGGTAGTGACATCGAAGCATCTCAGGGACCAAAACCATTAACGTACTTTCACGTATGAAAATCTTACTTGGGGAGGGGGCAGGAGCGAAGCGCCCCCTCCCAGTCAGCGCCACCACACCGTATGTTGAATATCTGAAGCCATCGTTCTACAAAGTCAACCAAACTTGGATTGAAAAATCTAGAAAAATGTACAAACTGAAAACCAGTTTTGGTCTGCATAGCATCAGTAGCAACGCTTGAGTCAGCTTTGTGTGAAGCCGCCATTTTGATTCAATATTTTTTTGTTTTTGATGGAGGGGAAACAACAAAGCACAGGCATTGAAAAAGGCTCAAACTCAGAACTCTAAACTATGGCACCCAACATCCAGGAGCTTGCCATCTGGATCTTGGAGCCTTGTGCTGTTTTCGATCTATTCACACATCGGTCCACTACTGACATCATCTTATAAAACAACGTTATGTAAATAGTTTTTTAATAAAATGTTTTACCCTGTTTCTTTGCTGGTGTGTTGTCTATATTTTTAATATTTGCATAGGGTTTGTCGTTATTTTGTGCGGTATGGGTGATGGAGCCGAGCTGTCTTGCAGTCCTCATGGTGTGGAGCTCAGTTCATCTCACTATTTTCGTATTTCTCATGAAGGGTTGTTCCTAATATTTCTATTTTAGCGAGGTCAAAAAGAGATCTAATTAGTGGCCTACTGATTTTGCTCGATTACTTTTATTATTTTACACGATTTTTCACTATCTGCAAAGACTAAACAGAGTATTGCGACTTTGTGCTTGTTTGTAAATAGAGAATGATCCAAAGAGAACCAATTCTAAAACAGTAAATGCTTGGACAACAATCAATCAAATGGAGAGACAAGGAGGCACGACGGATTACAACGGGGGTAAAGGCCTGCGTTAACTACCCTTCAGTATCTGCAAAGAGAGAGTACTACTAAGACAAAAGAGGGGAGGGGGGGGGGTGCAGCGTTCAAAGCACATCAGCGTGCATAAATACGAAAATGTTTTTATCTATCACGTACTTGACATTTTAAAGCTTTTCATATTTGCTATTAAAAAACCAATGAAATTCACAGAAAAAACCATAGGTTATAGTGGATATATAGTTAGAAATTTGCATTTAGAAAACCTTGAAAATTCAATGAAAAAACCATTGGTTTTAGGCCATATATAGTTAGGAATTAGCATTTACAAAACCTTATTTTACTCGCATAAAACCATTGAAATTCCATATATAGTTAGAAGCGCTAACTATATATCGCGCACCCGCAATCCACTGCTGATGATGTCACATATTACATCATTCATGACATGGTCAGTGACATCACTGATGACATCACTGATGACATCTCAAATGACATCACTGATGACAACTCAAATGACATCACTGATGACATCTCAAATGACATCACTGATGACATCACTGATGACAACTCAAATGACATCACTGATGACATCTCATTTGTCATCACTGATCACATCACTTATGTGATAATACAATGAACCTCTTCAGACTCTAATATAACCTTACATACACTCAGTATAAACAGACACTCACAGACTGTCACTCATCCATGGAGTTACTCACACACCTACTCAGTCATGCAAAGAATCAATCACACCTCCATTTCCTCAACTATAAAGTTATACACATCTTACTTATTCAAACATATAATAACACATATTTATTCTCTTATATAATCCCTGATACAAGCTCACAGTGATCGATACAGCCACTCACACATTCACTGGCTCTTATGTTCAGTTATTTATATATCTCAACTCTCACATGTATTGTGTTTTACATACGTACTTACTTGCTCATGTAGCAATGAGAAATCCATTCACTCACCAACACACCCATGCATAGTCAACCGCCCATATAGCTGTTTCCACATGCACTCTTGAACTCATACTCCTAGTGAATCAACTGCTTACACATCTATGCACAGAGTCACGCACCTCCCAGCCACCCACACACACACTCAGCCTCCCATTCAAATACTTGGGCAACCAATCAATAACCCATATGGCCACTCTTATAGCTACTGATCAACACATGCAGCAGCTTACACAACAACAAACATACTGATGCACAAATTAAGACAGTTTAGTCACTAACCCATGCACTCAGTGAGACACATTTAATCACTCACTCATACAGTCAGTCATGCACCTACTAAATTCTTCATCCAGACACTTATACATCCACTCATTCTTCAATATGTGAAACATATTTTAACTTTACAGAAACATACAGTCACTGGGTGTTGTCATCAGTGATGTCATCAGTGATGTCATTTGAGATGTCATCAGTGATGTCATCAGTGATGTCACTGACCATGTCATGAATGATGTAATATGTGACATCATCAGCAGTGGATTGCGGGTGCGCGATATATAGTTAGCGCTTCTAACTATATATGGAATTTCAATGGTTTTATGCGAGTAAAATAAGGTTTTGTAAATGCTAATTCCTAACTATATATGGCCTAAAACCAATGGTTTTTTCATTGAATTTTCAAGGTTTTCTAAATGCAAATTTCTAACTATATATCCACTATAACCTATGGTTTTTTCTGTGAATATATATATATATATATATATATATATATATATATATATATATATATATATATATATACACACTGAAAAAACATAGGTTTCAGGGGCGTTATAGTTAGTTGGACATTTCACTCGTACAAAACCATCGAAATTCCCCCGTTATAGTTAGTTCAGCTAACTATAACTTGCACGCCTGCAATGCACTGCTGATGACGTCACATATTACATCACTCATGACATGGTCAGTGACATCACTCATGACATCACTGATGACATCTCAAATGACATCACTGATGACATCACTGATGGCATCTTCCTGTGACTGTGTTTTTCTGAAAATTAAATATGTTTCATAAATGCATATCTCAAGGTCGTTGGAAGAATAAATGGGTATATAAGTGTCTAAATGGATGATTTTTTTGTTGTAAAATTGATCGTATAACTGACTGATTAAGTGCATCTTAGTGAATACCTGGGTTAGTGAGTAATATTTAAATATGTAAATATCTGTATCAGCCTCTCACTTAGGGGCCGATTCCGATGTCGGACGGACCTAGGTCCGTCTGACATCGGTCAGGAGCAGTAACCCACCGACCTGCTGTCGTGGGTTACAGCCCTGCTAATACGATGCGACCGAACAGGGTTCGGTCGGATTCACATACTTCACAATGCAGGCATGCATTCCGAGCGGAATGCATGCCTACATTGAGAAAAGCAGGGGTGCAGTTCATCCCTGCACCCTGTGGCCGGCACCCCAAGGTGCCTGCCACTGGGTGCAGGGATCCACAGAGGGGCACCATAGGTGCCCACAGTTGCACCCATGGGGGCCCTGCTGGGGGCCCCAAAAGACAGTCTTCGACTGCCTTTTCGTGGCAGACAGACCGGCACAAAAAAGGCAGTGAAAAACTTCCATCATACTCCCTCGCTCGTAAAGAGGCGACCGGGGGAGTACTGGAGGATTTCCGGATGGCAGACAGGCTCTCTAAGCCCGTCGTAGGCCATCCGGAAATTCGAGTCGGATTCCATTCCGACCAAGCCCATCGGAATGGCTCGGTCGGAATGGAATCCGGCCGGCACTGACTGATTTGGTCGGAAGGGCTCCGAACATGGTTTGGAGCCCTTCGGACCCAAATCAGAATCGGCCCCTTTGTGTATAAGTGACTGCATGGGTTGGTGAGTAGCTACATGAGTGTCTATATAGGTTATTAGTTGTTTTTTTGAGTATCAGTATAAGTGTCTGAGTGTCTGTATGGTTCGGTGGGGGGTATTACGTAGCGCATAGATGCATGAAT
This sequence comes from Lissotriton vulgaris, assembly GCF_964263255.1. NCBI lineage: Eukaryota > Metazoa > Chordata > Amphibia > Caudata > Salamandridae > Lissotriton > Lissotriton vulgaris. Next base: position 1,329,594,280 of record NC_141696.1, on the reverse strand, counting down.
GAGTGACACTGTTTTTATGTGTTGAGGACAGCATGTGTGCAGGACTGTATGGGTAGATGAGTGTTTGTATGGGTGTGTTAGTGAATTATTGACTGTCTCAATAGTGTCTTTATGAGTAACTACATAGGTTTTAAACTAGTATTTGTGAGTATTGGTGTACATAAGTGAGTATATGTGAGAGTAAGAGATTGGAAGAGTTCCTTTATAAAGTAGTATGTGTTTCTATAAGTGATTGCTTAAGAGAGTATGTATGGTAAGTTTCTGTAGCAGTAAGTGTGGTGGTGTGTGTGTATAACTGTATATGCAAGTTAATGGATGTTTGATACTTTGCATGTATGACTATGTGTGTGAGAAACTCTATGGATGAGTGTCATTGTGTAACAGGATGTATAGGTGTATGAGTACATATATTAGGGTGAGAGGGGGTCTGCCACTCTATCACACGGATGATGTAATCAGTGATGTCATCAGTAATGTCATTTGAGATGTCATGAGTGATGTCACTGACCTTGTCATGAGTGATGTAATATGTGACGTCATCAGCAGTGCATTGCGGGCTCGCGAGTTATAGTTATCTGAACTAACTATAACGGGGGAATTTCAATGGTTTTGTACGAGTGAAATGTCCAACTAACTATAACGCCCCTGAAATCTATGGCTTTTTCAGTGAATTTCAATCGTTTTTTAAATGCAAATTTTTAACCATGGCAACAGAGGTAGGACATGTGAAGAAATAAAAACACACAGAAAGAAGAAAAAGAAATGCAGAAAGAAGCAAGAGAAGTCCTCAAAGACGAAGAAAAGTGCAGGAAGAAGGAAGACGTGCAGAAAGAACAAACAGAGGCACAGAAAAAGTCCTTTTTGCAAAATCATCCTGTACCCTCAACTTTTTCAGATGGGTACTGGCGGTAACTGACTCTGACTAACCAGTCCTAGAGCCAGTGCTATGCTAAAAGACACTTGGAATACAGTCAAAACACCTACATACACTAGGGAATACTATGCGTTTGGGTACCCCTGCGATTCCCATAGCCTCCTCTGTAAGACCCTAGTACATAATAGGGCAGGGGGATTAAAACTACCTCTTAAAATTTGTCACAGGACGTGTTTGCACACTGGTGAAGGGAGGGGGGCTGAGCTGACATGTGCAAACACGCCCTGTGGCCGTTTTAATTTAGTGGATAAAGTCCCCTTGAATCCTGAATGTCCCTTGGGTCCAACTAGCCCACTAGATACCCACAGTAAGCGCAGTTGTAGAGAGCTGTAAAAAGGGGCACGTCCTGGACCACCTCTCTGAAACGCAGTGCAGTGACGTTTACTGGAAGCACCTAGTGGGCTAGTTGAGCCCCAGGTGCCCTCAGGTTTGAAGGGAAATTATTTCCCTGACTTAAAACATGCCACGGGGCGTGTTTGCACAGTCATCTCAGGCCCGCTCCCTCCCTTCACCACTGTGTAAAGGTGCCCTGTGGCTGTTTTGAGTTAGGAGATTAAGTTCCCTTGAATGCTGAGGGTCCCTAGGATCAAACTAGCCCACTAGGTACCTCCAGTAAGCGCCGTTGCAGAGAGGTGTAAAAAGGGGCATGTCCTGTACTACCTCTCTGCAACGCAGTGCAGTGGCGCCTACTGGATGCACCTGGTGGGCTAGTTGGTCCCCAGGGACCTTCTGGATTGAAGGGGAATTATTTCCCCAACTTAAAAAGCGCAACAGGGCGTATTTGCAAACGTCACCTCAGGCCCGCCCCCTCCCTTCACCACTGTGTAAAATGTGCCCTGTGGCCGTTTTAAGTTGGGAGATTAAGTCCCCTTGAATCCTGAGGGTCCCTAGGCTCCAACCAGCCCACTAGGTACCTCCAGTAAGCTCCACAGAGCTGCGTTGCAGAGAGGAGTAAAAAGGGGCATGGCCTGGACCACCTCTCTGCAACGTAGTACAGTGGCCGTTACTGGAAGCACCTGGTGGGCTAGTTAGCCCCCAGAGCCCCACAGATTTGAAGGGGAATTATTTCCCTAACTTAAAACGCACCTCAGGGCGTGTTAGCACACATCACCTCAGGCCCTGTCCCCTCCCTTCACCACTGTGTAAACCCTCCCTGTGGCCATTTTGAGTTGGGAGTTTAAGTCCCCTTTAATCCTGAGGGTCCCTAGAGTCAAAGTAGCCCACCAGGTACCTCCAGTAAGCGCCAAAGAGCTGCGTTGCAGAGAGGAGTAAAAAGGGGGTTGCCCTCTGAATACCTCTCTGCAGCGCAGCTCCTTGGTGCATACTGGAGGTACCTGGTGGGCTAGTTGGCCCTCAGGGACCCTCAGTATTGAAGGGGAATTAATTATCCAACTTACAACTCGCCAGGAGGTGTGTTTGCACAATAGTGAAGGAAGGGGGCGGGGCCTGAGCTCTGTGGGGTGTTTTAAGTAGGGGAATTAATTCCATTTCAATCCTGAGGGTCCCTGGGAGCCAACTAGCCCACCAGGTACCTCCATTATGCACCAGAGAGCTGCGTTGCAGAGAGGTCTTCAGAGGCCACGCCCCTTTTTACAAGACTCCACATCGCAGCTCCGTGGCGCTTACTGGAGGTACATGGTGGACTAGTTGGCCCACAGGGACCCTCAGGATTGAAGGGGAATTAGTTCCCCAACCTTAAATGGGCCACAGGGCGTGTTTGCACATATGTCACCTCAAGCTCCGCCCCCTCCCTTCACCACTGTGCAAACACGCCCGTGGCGCATTTTAAGTTGGGGGTTAACTCCTCTTGAATCCTGAGGGTCCCTAAGATGCAACTAGCCCACCATGTACCTCCATTAAGCGCCACAGAGCTGCGTTGCAGATAGGTGTGAAAAGGGGCGTGGCCTCAGACACCTCTCTGCAACACAGCTCCCTGGCGCATACTGGATGTTCCTGGTGGGCTAGTTTGTCCCCAGGGACCCCCAGTATTCAAGGGGAATTAGTTCCCCATCTGCAAATGCACTAGGGGGTGCGTTTGCAGAATGTTCCAGGGAGGGGGCGGGGCCTCCGGCACGATGACGGTCTTTTTTATTTGTAAGAAGGTGGGGTGTGTCGCCCCCCTTCCTTTCCTAATATTTTGGCTCCAGGGACCCCATCCCCCAGGGCCTGACCCCTTTTTTTCTATTACTTTGGAAGGGCCCCCCCCCCCCTCCCTATGCCATAATTGGCCCCGGGAACCCCATCCCCGGGGCCTGCCTTTCCTTTTTTCTATCTTTTCTTCTTTTTATAATTGGGAACGGGGGCCTCGTGGCTCCTCTCCTGAGCCACTTATGGCCCTGGGGACCCCATCCCCCAGGGCTGGCCCTCTCCGTTGGGGACCGTGGGGGAGGGTCCCCAATCCCCCCATGGTCCCGCCAGCTTCCCGTGTCCTGTGGGAGCCGGCATTGCTTTTCCACATGGGGAGCTGCTAAGATGCAGCTCCCCATGTAGAAAAGCAATCTTCTTTGGTATTTGGAAGAGAGAGGAGGTTTCCTGCTCTCTTGTCCAAATACCAAAGCATAGTTTGCTGTGGCAGGGCGGGAGCGGCGAGCCTCCAACCCTGCCATAGCAAACTGCAGTGTCCCAGGGGTGGGCACCCCGGGACAGTGCTGGAGCCGGCCCTGGGGGGTGGCGGTCCCCAAGGCCATGACAGGGCTCCAGGAAGGGGGACTGTGCGTCCCCCTCCCAATATTACGAAAGCCCCGGGGAAGTGGTGGTCCCCGGGGCTGGGGGGTCCGTCACGGACCCCCAATTATAATATTTAGAGCCCCAGGGAGACATGCAGCTCCCCCTATGGAAAAGCAATTGTACTTTGCTTCATTGAAGCGAGAGCAGATTTCCCTACTCTTGCTTCAATAAAGCAAAGCAGAGTTTGCAATGACAGGGCAGGAGCAGCACAGCTCCCGCCCTGTCATTGCAAACAGCAGTGTCCCAGGGTGAGCACCATGGGACATTGCAGGAGCCGGCCCTGGGGGGTGGCAGTCCCCAGGATCATCAAGGCCTCCTGGATGGGGGCCACGCGGCCCCCTGCCATCATTTCCAAGCTCCAGGAGGTGGTGGTCCCCAGGGCCGGGGTCCACTACGTACCCCCATATCTCAATATTAAGTGCCCCGGGAGGTGGTGGTCCATGGGGCAGTATGGGGGGCCTTGAGCCCCCTACACTAATTTTTTTTTGCGCCAGGGAGGTGGCGGTTCCCGTTGTTCGGGGGGGGGGCTGCCAATTTTCATAAATGCTCCGGGGAGGTGGCGGTCCCTGGAGCAGCGTAGGAGGGTTGGGACCCCTAACATTTCTTTAGGAAGACCTGGGGAGGTGGCGGTCCCTGGGGCTATGGGGGCCCCCGCAGGCTCCCGCAGCATAATTTATAAGTGCCCCCCAGGACCTGGCCCACTAGGGGGCTTTTTGAATACAAAGTGCCTGAGCCAGCGATTCATTTTAAAAAAATGTTCAGTCTGGATTCGTGCACCCAGTGCGAATTTGGGCATTTTTTAATGCTTTTTTTGAACTGGGGGTCCTTGTGAGACCCCCTGAGCAGGCCTAGGGGGTCAGGGTGTTTTTACCCTGCCCCCTTTTCTGGTTTTTCATGCTTAATTCTCTCTTTTCTTGTGACTCGATTCTACAGAGTCACAAGAAGGCTGCCAACACCTGCTTTGGAGTGTTGACAGCCAATTAGAATAAAGCTCGTGGTCGGGAGGGGTCGCGACTCCACCACGGCCATAGATATCAAAACTTTTATTTTTTAAATTTCTCAGCAACTACTGAACGGATTTACACCATTAAAAAAAGGTCGCTTCCTGAACCAAGCACTTCCTTTTTACCAAATTTGGGGTAATTATGTTCAGTAGTTTTGACTGTAGCCTTGCCTAAAGTTTCCAATGGGAAATAGATTTTTTTACTTTTATTTTTTGAATTTCTCAGCAACTACTGAACGGATTTACACCATTAAAAAAAAAGTTGCTTCCTGAACCAAGCACTACTTTTTTGCAAGATTTAGGGTAATTCCGTTCAGCAGTTCAGGTTGTACCCTGTCTCAAAATTTCCTATGAAAATTAACATGGGGATTAAAGTGTTTTGGGACCACCCTTTTTTCTCAGCCCCCACTTGACGAGTCACCCCCAAACTTTCAGGACAGGAGCTGACCTGGATAGATTTTTTGGGGAGAATTTCACGAAGATTCGTCAAACGGCACCTAAGTTATTAGCTAATCAAATAATGCTTTTCCTATGGAAACTAGGTCTAACTAGAACTACCTACTGGCGACTGCGAGTAGGTAATATATATATATAAATATATGTATTTATTTTTGGTGCTGTTTTCTTCCAAAGGGAGGGAAAGGTGAGCTATCAGGGTGGCAGAAAAACAAGAGTTCAGAAGAGGACATGACACATCTAATCCACATGGTTCTCAACCTCTAGAGCCTGTCTGTATAGAGTCTAATGTTGGAGCAAAATCCTTAACCTCCAGCGCCTGTTTGTATAGAGCCGAAAGTATGAACAAAAAGTTCCCTACGGTTAGAAATCCAATAAACATTACGCTGAAAAGTGATTCAGCATTCCGGCGGTGAGTAAAATATTGATGGAAATAGAATTTCAAAGATGTGTGTAATGTACCAATAGAGAAACATATGGTGCCAATGTACAGCATTGAGAAACAATTCTGCGCTCAGTAGCTCAAGCCAGAAAGTGGATAATTAAAAACACATTTTGTGTATCAGTTATCTGATGGTACGCTTTTCTAAAGTGCATGCTGACCAATATGAAGGCTTGTTTTCTACAATTAAAAACGTTACTAAGAACACAGTGTTTCCACTGAGCAGTTAATAGGTGTTTCAGAAAAGTAACATAATTATTTCATGCATCCTTCCAAGCTAAGAATTGCCAAATTTTACTGACACAGACTTTGGTCCGTCCTTTTCTACTCTTCAGTTCATATAGTGTTTGCTTTTGTAAATCAACCTTCAACAATTCCTCATTTGGCCGAAAACATACTTCCCAATATGGCCCTTCTCTTCTTTAGAACAATAATTATTGTTTCTTCTTCTGAAATCAGTTACATATGAGATAGTTTATATGAGTATTCCCAGCTGCGGTCGGTAGTGGGAGGACCTGCCGGGCAGTGACGTGGGGAGGGGGAGGGACAGGGTGGGGGGTAGTAATCTATGGATTACAGAGGTTGACAGGTGAGTAAACATATAAATAAATAAAACGAATTTCGTTGCGCTCACTGCATCGCATTTGGGGATGCAGTGCACGCAACAAAATTCATTTTATTTATTTATATACGTACCTGTAAACCTCCGTAATCCATAGATTACTACCCTAGACCCTGCCCCTCCCCCTCCCCACGTCACCGCCCGGCAGGTACTCCCACTACCGACCGAGGCTGAGTATTCCTTTAGTACAATAATTGATAACCACCTTCATAGTGAACATTTTAAGTAAAAAAATGGATCTCCTGCTTTTTTGGGATGAACTCAGTAGAGATGCTGTAACAGAGTAAAAATAATAGGGAGATATTGCAATCATACATGTTCAAGAAGAATAATGGTAAAACAGGAATCCCTGGTCATAGATTCTCTCTCTACACATACATTATGATGGAGATGGATTTCAAGAGTGTTTGAAAGTGTCTATGTAGAAGCAGTCCTGATGAAATGCCTATTAAGATGCGATCCTGATGAAGGTGGCTTAATTGAATTGTGACAACCAAAATACATGTTTTAAAAAAAGTTCAATGTTGCCAAACCTATATCTGGAGATATTGTGGGTGATGTCTGATATCTGATGTCATTGTAGGTGTCTCACTCATTCAAGACTTCTTTCCACACACTCTCAAGAAGGTCAGAACCTCCATCTTACAAATAAAGCTACACTAGACCTTGCTGACATCGCCAACAACCAGCCTTCACTTACCTACCATTCTTCGGCATGATCAGTTTAAGTTGAACTCCAAGTTTATATTAATGCTAGCCATCTCCTGTACCACTACCAACCTGGCTTCAGTTCATGCTGCAGCTAGTGATCACTACCGTACACATCATAGGCAATGTCCTATTGGCCACAGATGAAGATGACCCCTGCCACCTGATATTGCTGTACTTCTTAGCTGCCATCAACACGGTCGACCATCTCAACCTCACACTCAACCTTGAGTCTAAAATAGGAGTCACTGCAGATTTTCCTTCATTGTTAATACTCCTACCTCCTAGATTCCTATCACCTGTGGAGCCCCCAGGATTCCATACTGTCCCCTATCATCTTCAACCTCTAGAAGGATCTACTTGGGCTCTACACACAGATAGCATCAAGAATCACAAATATGCCAATGATACTCAACATTTCCTCTCCTTCAGATATCCAGCATCTTGGCACAATAATACCAGGTATCATGCAAACAAGGCCTCCTTTCTCCAGTGATTGACTTGCATTATGTGGTATGTGCATGCAACCCGATGCAAGGACAGCCATTTTGTAATGGTGTGCCTGCGTTGTTTGTTTCAATATTTTTATTGCTAATATTAATAATAAGCATTCCACATGATATTCAAACATAAACCGTCAGAATTGAAGACCAGTCATACAAATTTGCAGAGAAAATGAAAAATACAGTGGCAGCTGCAAGGGAACGGGGGTGGTACGGCATTGGTAAGGATGAAAAAAAAACATACCTTCCCCGCCATGCCGCCGCATGCCTCTCCTCTGTGCTCTCCCTGTCCACTTCAGATGTGCTAGAAGCACCGGAAGCACCCAGGCTTCCGGATTCTCCCAGCCAATCACAATGCTGCATGAGCAGCGTAGTGATTGGTCTGAGGCGCCTGTTTGGTCACTCAGGCAGTGCCTTGGAGCCTGAGCATGTTCTCATCGGTGCTATGCAACACAGCCCGGTGGAGAACATGCTAAGTGTGCATGACAATTTGGCCAACCCCAGAGGGCCGTCCAGGCCATCATGTGCACTTAGAGGAGGACGTCGCAGAGCCCAGCCCCTCCTGACTCTGAGTGTCATATAGAAAAATAAAATGATAATAACGTCCTGTTATTATCATTTTCTTTTTCTTTTGTGCATTGCTGAAATAGCAGGGGGATGACGCTCCTCCGCCTTAGCTGAAGAGCCACCACTGGGTAAAGAATGTCAATGCCAAAAGGTCTCGCACGAGCGACAAGTGTATTTCTATGAGCACAACATGGGCCTGCAGTAGAAAACCACGCTCCAAAATAAATCTGACAGCGCTGTTTGTACATGATAGCATTTGATAATGGTTCCTTGTCTTTGAGACCTCTAAATAGACCGTTTCCATCAAACCTCATCTGTTGTATTTTTTCTAAGTGTTATTTAAACTTCACTTATTGCCATAAAAGTTAGTAGTGACAAGCTGTCTCCCCTGAGTCTCTTGACTCTAGTGGAGCGCTAAGTAGTGTCAGGAGATTTCGTGATGGTCCCAGAAGTCTGATAGGACAGTGGACCTGGGGCAGTGTTTTTAGATTTACAGGCAAGCCCGGAAGCCTGGAAGGACAGTGAAGCTGGGCCACTGACGGTAGACTTACTGGCAGGCCTGGGAGTGTGAAAGGGAGGACTAGGAGTCTGAAAGGATTGTTGACCTGGGGCAGTGCTAGGTTTATTGGCAGATTTGGAAGTCTGAAAAGACACTTTCATAATTGCTTTATTAACCTTGCTTTCTCAAATATGCTTGAAAATGCACAATTTGCCCACTCTTTTTCAAAACATTTTTCAGAGGGAGAACCCCCCAAACCCATCTTATGGTGGTCAGGCTGACTCGCTCTGCTCGCTCGCCACCCTGAACTTTAATGCCTCACCACTTTCAAATGTCACCAACCGCCACTGTCTCATATATGCCTGTCATACCCCACAATAATTGAGGAGAGGAAGTCACATTTAATGCTGGCCTCCCTCGAGATGGAGATAAAACAGCAACATACCGGTAATTCTTCTCTGTTGGTAGGCCATATCCTTTCTTCTGTGTGTGTGTATGTATACAAGTATATGGATATATATATATATATATATATATATATATATATATACACACTGAAAAAACATAGGTTTCAGGGGCGTTATAGTTAGTTGGACATTTCACTCGTACAAAACCATCGAAATTCCCCCGTTATAGTTAGTTCAGCTAACTATAACTTGCACTCCTGCAATGCACTGCTGATGACGTCACATATTACATCACTCATGACATGGTCAGTGACATCACTCATGACATCACTGATGACATCTCAAATGACATCACTGATGACATCACTGATGGCATCTTCCTGTGACTGTGTTTTTCTGAAAATTAAATATGGTTCATAAATGCATATCTCAAGGTCGTTGGAAGAATAAATGGGTATATAAGTGTCTAAATGGATGATTTTTTTGTTGTAAAATTGATCGTATAACTGACTGATTAAGTGCATCTTAGTGAATACCTGGGTTAGTGAGTAATATTTAAATATGTAAATATCTGTATCAGCCTCTCACTTAGGGGCCGATTCCGATGTCGGACGGACCTAGGTCCGTCTGACATCGGTCAGGAGCAGTAACCCACCGACCTGCTGTCGTGGGTTACAGCCCTGCTAATACGATGCGACCGAACAGGGTTCGGTCGGATTCATATACTTCACAATGCAGGCATGCATTCCGAGCGGAATGCATGCCTACATTGAGAAAAGCAGGGGTGCAGTTCATCCCTGCACCCTGTGGCCGGCACCCCAAGGTGCCTGCCACTGGGTGCAGGGATCCACAGAGGGGCACCATAGGTGCCCACAGTTGCACCCATGGGGGCCCTGCTGGGGGCCCCAAAAGACAGTCTTCGACTGCCTTTTCGTGGCAAACAGACCGGCACAAAAAAGGCAGTGAAAAACTTCCATCGTACTCCCTCGCTCGTAAAGAGGCGACCGGGGGAGTACTGGAGGATTTCCGGATGGCAGACAGGCTCTCTAAGCCCGTCGTAGGCCATCCGGAAATTCGAGTCGGATTCCATTCCGACCAAGCCCATCGGAATGGCTCGGTCGGAATGGAATCCGGCCGGCACTGACTGATTTGGTCGGAAGGGCTCCGAACATGGTTTGGAGCCCTTCGGACCCAAATCAGAATCGGCCCCTTTGTGTATAAGTGACTGCATGGGTTGGTGAGTAGCTACATGAGTGTCTATATAGGTTATTAGTTGTTTTTTTGAGTATCAGTATAAGTGTCTGAGTGTCTGTATGGTTCGGTGGGGGGTATTACGTAGCGCATAGATGCATGAATGAGTGACACTGTTTTTATGTGTTGAGGACAGCATGTGTGCAGGACTGTATGGGTAGATGAGTGTTTGTATGGGTGTGTTAGTGAATTATTGACTGTCTCAATAGTGTCTTTATGAGTAACTACATAGGTTTTAAACTAGTATTTGTGAGTATTGGTGTACATAAGTGAGTATATGTGAGAGTAAGAGATTGGAAGAGTTCCTTTATAAAGTAGTATGTGTTTCTATAAGTGATTGCTTAAGAGAGTATGTATGGTAAGTTTCTGTAGCAGTAAGTGTGGTGGTGTGTGTGTATAACTGTATATGCAAGTTAATGGATGTTTGATACTTTGCATGTATGACTATGTGTGTGAGAAACTCTATGGATGAGTGTCATTGTGTAACAGGATGTATAGGTGTATGAGTACATATATTCGGGTGAGAGGGGGTCTGCCACTCTATCACACGGATGATGTAATCAGTGATGTCATCAGTAATGTCATTTGAGATGTCATGAGTGATGTCACTGACCTTGTCATGAGTGATGTAATATGTGACGTCATCAGCAGTGCATTGCGGGCTCGCGAGTTATAGTTATCTGAACTAACTATAACGGGGGAATTTCAATGGTTTTGTACGAGTGAAATGTCCAACTAACTATAACGCCCCTGAAATCTATGGCTTTTTCAGTGAATTTCAATCGTTTTTTAAATGCAAATTTTTAACCATGGCAACAGAGGTAGGACATGTGAAGAAATAAAAACACACAGAAAGAAGAAAAAGAAATGCAGAAAGAAGCAAGAGAAGTCCTCAAAGACGAAGAAAAGTGCAGGAAGAAGGAAGACGTGCAGAAAGAACAAACAGAGGCACAGAAAAAGTCCTTTTTGCAAAATCATCCTGTACCCTCAACTTTTTCAGATGGGTACTGGCGGTAACTGACTCTGACTAACCAGTCCTAGAGCCAGTGCTATGCTAAAAGACACTTGGAATACAGTCAAAACACCTACATACACTAGGGAATACTATGCGTTTGGGTACCCCTGCGATTCCCATAGCCTCCTCTGTAAGACCCTAGTACATAATAGGGCAGGGGGATTAAAACTACCTCTTAAAATTTGTCACAGGACGTGTTTGCACACTGGTGAAGGGAGGGGGGCTGAGCTGACATGTGCAAACACGCCCTGTGGCCGTTTTAATTTAGTGGATAAAGTCCCCTTGAATCCTGAGTGTCCCTTGGGTCCAACTAGCCCACTAGATACCCACAGTAAGCGCAGTTGTAGAGAGCTGTAAAAAGGGGCACGTCCTGGACCACCTCTCTGAAACGCAGTGCAGTGACGTTTACTGGAAGCACCTAGTGGGCTAGTTGAGCCCCAGGTGCCCTCAGGTTTGAAGGGAAATTATTTCCCTGACTTAAAACATGCCACGGGGCGTGTTTGCACAGTCATCTCAGGCCCGCTCCCTCCCTTCACCACTGTGTAAAGGTGCCCTGTGGCTGTTTTGAGTTAGGAGATTAAGTTCCCTTGAATGCTGAGGGTCCCTAGGATCAAACTAGCCCACTAGGTACCTCCAGTAAGCGCCGTTGCAGAGAGGTGTAAAAAGGGGCATGTCCTGTACTACCTCTCTGCAACGCAGTGCAGTGGCGCCTACTGGATGCACCTGGTGGGCTAGTTGGTCCCCAGGGACCTTCTGGATTGAAGGGGAATTATTTCCCCAACTTAAAAAGCGCAACAGGGCGTATTTGCAAACGTCACCTCAGGCCCGCCCCCTCCCTTCACCACTATGTAAAATGTGCCCTGTGGCCGTTTTAAGTTGGGAGATTAAGTCCCCTTGAATCCTGAGGGTCCCTAGGCTCCAACCAGCCCACTAGGTACCTCCAGTAAGCTCCACAGAGCTGCGTTGCAGAGAGGAGTAAAAAGGGGCATGGCCTGGACCACCTCTCTGCAACGTAGTACAGTGGCCGTTACTGGAAGCACCTGGTGGGCTAGTTAGCCCCCAGAGCCCCACAGATTTGAAGGGGAATTATTTCCCTAACTTAAAACGCACCACAGGGCGTGTTAGCACACATCACCTCAGGCCCTGTCCCCTCCCTTCACCACTGTGTAAACCCTCCCTGTGGCCATTTTGAGTTGGGAGTTTAAGTCCCCTTTAATCCTGAGGGTCCCTAGAGTCAAAGTAGCCCACCAGGTACCTCCAGTAAGCGCCAAAGAGCTGCGTTGCAGAGAGGAGTAAAAAGGGGGTTGCCCTCTGAATACCTCTCTGCAGCGCAGCTCCTTGGCGCATACTGGAGGTACCTGGTGGGCTAGTTGGCCCTCAGGGACCCTCAGTATTGAAGGGGAATTAATTATCCAACTTACAACTCGCCAGGAGGTGTGTTTGCACAATAGTGAAGGAAGGGGGCAGGGCCTGAGCTCTGTGGGGTGTTTTAAGTAGGGGAATTAATTCCATTTCAATCCTGAGGGTCCCTGGGAGCCAACTAGCCCACCAGGTACCTCCATTATGCACCAGAGAGCTGCGTTGCAGAGAGGTCTTCAGAGGCCACGCCCCTTTTTACAAGACTCCACATCGCAGCTCCGTGGCGCTTACTGGAGGTACATGGTGGACTAGTTGGCCCACAGGGACCCTCAGGATTGAAGGGGAATTAGTTCCCCAACCTTAAATGGGCCACAGGGCGTGTTTGCACATATGTCACCTCAAGCTCCGCCCCCTCCCTTCACCACTGTGCAAACACGCCCGTGGCGCATTTTAAGTTGGGGGTTAACTCCTCTTGAATCCTGAGGGTCCCTAAGATGCAACTAGCCCACCATGTACCTCCATTAAGCGCCACAGAGCTGCGTTGCAGATAGGTGTGAAAAGGGGCGTGGCCTCAGACACCTCTCTGCAACACAGCTCCCTGGCGCATACTGGATGTTCCTGGTGGGCTAGTTTGTCCCCAGGGACCCCCAGTATTCAAGGGGAATTAGTTCCCCATCTGCAAATGCACTAGGGGGTGCATTTGCAGAATGTTCCAGGGAGGGGGCGGGGCCTCCGGCACAATGACGGTCTTTTTTATTTGTAAGAAGGTGGGGTGTGTCGCCCCCCTTCCTTTCCTAATATTTTGGCTCCAGGGACCCCATCCCCCAGGGCCTGACCCCTTTTTTTCTATTACTTTGGAAGGGCCCCCCCCCCTCCCTATGCCATAATTGGCCCCGGGAACCCCATCCCCGGGGCCTGCCTTTCCTTTTTTCTATCTTTTCTTCTTTTTATAATTGGGAACGGGGGCCTCGTGGCTCCTCTCCTGAGCCACTTATGGCCCTGGGGACCCCATCCCCCAGGGCTGGCCCTCTCCGTTGGGGACCGTGGGGGAGGGTCCCCAATCCCCCCACGGTCCCGCCAGCTTCCCGTGTCCTGTGGGAGCCGGCATTGCTTTTCCACATGGGGAGCTGCTAAGATGCAGCTCCCCATGTAGAAAAGCAATCTTCTTTGGTATTTGGAAGAGAGAGGAGGTTTCCTGCTCTCTTGTCCAAATACCAAAGCATAGTTTGCTGTGGCAGGGCGGGAGCGGCGAGCCTCCAACCCTGCCATAGCAAACTGCAGTGTCCCAGGGTTGGGCACCCCGGGATAGTGCTGGAGCCGGCCCTGGGGGGTGGCGGTCCCCAAGGCCATGACAGGGCTCCAGGAAGGGGGACTGTGCGTCCCCCTCCCAATATTACGAAAGCCCCGGGGAAGTGGTGGTCCCCGGGGCTGGGGGGTCCGTCACGGACCCCCAATTATAATATTTAGAGCCCCAGGGAGACATGCAGCTCCCCCTATGGAAAAGCAATTGTACTTTGCTTCATTGAAGCGAGAGCAGATTTCCCTACTCTTGCTTCAATAAAGCAAAGCAGAGTTTGCAATGACAGGGCAGGAGCAGCACAGCTCCCGCCCTGTCATTGCAAACAGCAGTGTCCCAGGGTGAGCACCATGGGACATTGCAGGAGCCGGCCCTGGGGGGTGGCAGTCCCCAGGATCATCAAGGCCTCCTGGATGGGGGCCACGCGGCCCCCTGCCATCATTTCCAAGCCCCAGGAGGTGGTGGTCCCCAGGGCCGGGGTCCACTACGTACCCCCATATCTCAATATTAAGTGCCCCGGGAGGTGGTGGTCCATGGGGCAGTATGGGGGGCCTTGAGCCCCCTACACTAATTTTTTTTTTGCGCCAGGGAGGTGGCGGTTCCCGTTGTTCGGGGGGGGGGAGGGGCTGCCAATTTTCATAAATGCTCCGGGGAGGTGGCGGTCCCTGGAGCAGCGTAGGAGGGTTGGGACCCCTAACATTTCTTTAGGAAGACCTGGGGAGGTGGCGGTCCCTGGGGCTATGGGGGCCCCCGCAGGCTCCCGCAGCATAATTTATAAGTGCCCCCCAGGACCTGGCCCACTAGGGGGCTTTTTGAATACAAAGTGCCTGAGCCAGCGATTCATTTTAAAAAAATGTTCAGTCTGGATTCGTGCACCCAGTGCGAATTTGGGCATTTTTTAATGCTTTTTTTGAACTGGGGGTCCTTGTGAGACCCCCTGAGCAGGCCTAGGGGGTCAGGGTGTTTTTACCCTGCCCCCTTTTCTGGTTTTTCATGCTTAATTCTCTCTTTTCTTGTGACTCGATTCTACAGAGTCACAAGAAGGCTGCCAACACCTGCTTTGGAGTGTTGACAGCCAATTAGAATAAAGCTCGTGGTCGGGAGGGGTCGCGACTCCACCACGGCCATAGATTATTGTTTCTTCTTCTGAAATCAGTTACATATGAGATAGTTTATATGAGTATTCCCAGCTGCGGTCGGTAGTGGGAGGACCTGCCGGGCAGTGACGTGGGGAGGGGGAGGGACAGGGTGGGGGGTAGTAATCTATGGATTACAGAGGTTGACAGGTGAGTAAACATATAAATAAATAAAACGAATTTCGTTGCGCTCACTGCATCGCATTTGGGGATGCAGTGCACGCAACAAAATTCATTTTATTTATTTATATACGTACCTGTAAACCTCCGTAATCCATAGATTACTACCCTAGACCCTGCCCCTCCCCCTCCCCACGTCACCGCCCGGCAGGTACTCCCACTACCGACCGAGGCTGAGTATTCCTTTATTACAATAATTGATAACCACCTTCATAGTGAACATTTTAAGTAAAAAAATGGATCTCCTGCTTTTTTGGGATGAACTCAGTAGAGATGCTGTAACAGAGTAAAAATAATAGGGAGATATTGCAATCATACATGTTCAAGAAGAATAATGGTAAAACAGGAATCACTGGTCATAGATTCTCTCTCTACACATACATTATGATGGAGATGGATTTCAAGAGTGTTTGAAAGTGTCTATGTAGAAGCAGTCCTGATGAAATGCCTATTAAGATGCGATCCTGATGAAGGTGGCTTAATTGAATTGTGACAACCAAAATACATGTTTTAAAAAAAGTTCAATGTTGCCAAACCTATATCTGGAGATATTGTGGGTGATGTCTGATATCTGATGTCATTGTAGGTGTCTCACTCATTCAAGACTTCTTTCCACACACTCTCAAGAAGGTCAGAACCTCCATCTTACAAATAAAGCTACACTAGACCTTGCTGACATCGCCAACAACCAGCCTTCACTTACCTACCATTCTTCGGCATGATCAGTTTAAGTTGAACTCCAAGTTTATATTAATGCTAGCCATCTCCTGTACCACTACCAACCTGGCTTCAGTTCATGCTGCAGCTAGTGATCACTACCGTACACATCATAGGCAATGTCCTATTGGCCACAGATGAAGATGACCCCTGCCACCTGATATTGCTGTACTTCTTAGCTGCCATCAACACGGTCGACCATCTCAACCTCACACTCAACCTTGAGTCTAAAATAGGAGTCACTGCAGATTTTCCTTCATTGTTAATACTCCTACCTCCTAGATTCCTATCACCTGTGGAGCCCCCAGGATTCCATACTGTCCCCTGTCATCTTCAACCTCTAGAAGGATCTACTTGGGCTCTACACACAGATAGCATCAAGAATCACAAATATGCCAATGATACTCAACATTTCCTCTCCTTCAGATATCCAGCATCTCAAACAAAGCCTGCACATCTTCCTGACCTTACTGTTCAGTGCCTACCTCAACGTCAAGCCAATCAAGGCAGAATTCCTCTTATTTCCCAAGAGCAATAAACGGGAAACAGTGCAAACCTGGCTCAATTACATGAACCTTGACAGATACAAGCCCCAACATTCACTGAATATCAAGTCACATAGGTTCACCCTGGACACCAACCTCACCTGCAAGGAGCACAATTGCAAAAACAAAGAAAGGCTGGTATCAGCTCCCTTTTCTAAAGAAAGTCAAACTGTTTCTTTTAGAAAGTGAATTCAGACTGTTATTCAAGGCTTCATACTCTTGCATATGGATTGTGTTAACTCCCTGTTCCATGGCCACCTAGACTCCATACCGGGACTCTTTCAAAGCATTCTAATGCTGCTGCACATCTCATGGAAGGGCTCAATAAATATGAGTATATCACCCTCATCCTGATGGAACTCAGTTGGCTCCACTTGCAAGTCTAGTCCATCTTCCAAACAAGCAGCATCATTTACAGACCCATTGCAGATGCTTATCTTGAAGACACGCTCAACATCTTTGGTGATTTTCTGCTCCCGCAGTCAGGACACAATCAGACTGAAGATTAAGAAGTGTAAAAAAGGAACAACAAGAAAGCAGGCCTTTCAGATCTACACATTGAGGATCTGGAAAATCATTCATACGTTTAGGGGTGAATGAGTGTGAGTGAGTTTGAATGAGTATGAGTATTTTTATTTATTTTAAAGTTTTATATAACGCGAACAAGAATCAATAGGGTATCAGAGCACCTTACAGGTGAGCGAAAAAGAGAGGAGACTTAAAAAGAAGCAACAGGGTGGTCAGAAGTGCCAGGGCAGGGAAAACTCTATGTCGGAATGGCATGAGTATATACAGTTTGTTATGAATGGCTAAATATGGAGGCCTCTTTAGGATCTATTTCATTATTAAATTAATAATATACTATTTGCAGAGTAACACATATAGGGCCATATGTACGACGGAAAATTGCATGCGCAAATGGGTTTGCGACCCATTTGTGCATGCAGTTTTCCTCTTGGCCATGTACTAACACTATTCTGCGACTCGCAAAATAGTGTTTTGCATCTCGCTATTAGGAAGGGACGTTCTCTTCCTAATAGCGACTCACAAGCCATGTACAAATGTTTTGCGACTGCAATTGTGGTTGCAAAACAATTGCAATTTACCGTCCTCTTCAAGAGGGTGGTAATGCAGTCGCAAATGTGAAGGGGTCCCCAGGGGACCCCTCCCCTTTGCAAATGCGGGGCAAAATATTTGTTAGGGGCCGGCAGTGGTCCCAGGAACCACTACCAGCCCTTAAAAAATGAAACGAAAATGTTTCTTTTTTTTTTAAATACATCCCGTTTTCTTTGAAGGAAAACAGACTGCATTAAAAAAAACTCCTTTATTGAAAAGCAGTCCCAGACATGGAGGTCTGCTGAGCCGAATAGGCCACCATCCCTGGGAGGGCCAGCCATTCCCAATAGGGTCCCAAATTGCAAGTGCCTCATTAATATTTATGAGGTTTGCATTTTGCAACCCCATTGGGAATCGTAATCAGTGTCTCTGACACTGTTGTACATTGTAAATTGTGACTCTCAATTGATCGCAAATTGCGAGTTGCAATTTACACTGGTTATTCATCTGGCCCTCAATGTAACTATGGATTAAGGCCAAAAATCTGCTGTTATAACTGTACTTACGTAAGGAGAAATCTATGAAAAAAAGATATCTTATCACTACATTGTAAAACATTGGCAGTGGCTAGGGTGTGAGTGATTGGTGTGAGAAAATAGAACTTGTGCTGAATGTCACCTTGTGCTGACTGGCACACTTTGGTTCAAATTCATTTAGAAGTCACGCAACGCAGCAACCAAGCTTGATGTGCTGAGTTGAGTGAGTGAAAGAGAGAGAGCAGGAAAGCTCAATATCCACTAAGATATGGCACTTTTGCTCTCTCCCCCAAACTGGTGCAATGTAAGCCATCTTTCGTCATGCACATCTGTGTGATGTATAGCATTGGTTTTGTACTGAACAGTACAAAATCCATGCTTAGACATAGTTTTAACTTTACCTACTATGTATGTGTGTTGTACAATGCAGCAGACATGCAAAATTGTAATAGTTTGGATAGAAAAGAATACCTCTCTCCAAGTTTGTTCCTACTTCAAGAAGATGAAAGTTTTTGGTAGACAGTCCTGTTTACAGATGTTAGGAGATAAGGCTTTGCTGCAATCAATGGGTAATTCCATCCAAATACTCATGTACCATGCATGGGAGGCCCCCTTGTTCACAAGTAGAACAAAACAGTGTATAGCAATACTTTGCACTACTTTATGACTACTCTCTAGGTTGAAATAGGTTTTGCATTGGAAACTAAATAACAAATCAACACTCTTCACCAGTTTAGCTGGCGCAACACCAGCGTAGATTGTTGATAAATATGATTTTTGCGCACCTTCACAACCCATTGGGTGGAAAACAGAGAGTGAGATAAAGAGATGCAGAAATTACCTGAAAATAGTTCATGGACTGTAACATGGAGCTGCAGGTGCATCAGTCATTGTAATGTATTTGAAGGCAGACTTCAAATCCTGGTCAACCAATCCCTTAAAACGCTCATTCTCCATACAACTTTAACCCCTTCGATGCTCATGACGGAATGGCTCTGTCATGAGCATCAGTGCTCTTGTGCTCATGACGGAACCATTCCATCATGAGGACAGGGGCACGAAATCTCTCTGCTGCAGACAGGAGAGGGATTTCTTTTAGCTCCCCAAAGCCTTGGGAGCCGTGGAAGAGCTTCACAAGCTCCCGAGGCCCCCACCGTTTCTGTGAACTGAGGATCAGCCTGCATGTCACGCTGACGTCATTTCACAGAAACCTCAGTTTCACTTTCTAAGTACTCAGGGGGCTATCTCAGCCTCCTGAGCATGTAGGAAGACGGGAAAGGTATCTTTAGAAAGGGGAGTGGATCCCTGCTTGGGGATCGCTCCAGGAGGGAGATCCCCAAGCACGGATCCACCCCTAGACACGAGGGAGGGGGGTGCAGCCCTTTGGGCAAGGGCCTTTGCTCCCCCCCCCCCCACAAAATTGGGCATATTTATTTTTTCTGCCCCCCGGGGGCAGGAAGACCACTTGATATCAGGAATTTTTGGGGGAGCATATATAATTAGGGTGGGGGCTGCCCAAAATGGCACGCCAATGCTCCCCCGGCCTACCACCATAACAGCCTTTCTGCCCCCCCGGGGAGGGAAGACAGCCCACTTGACGCCAGGGATTTTTTTGTTGCATATTTTATAAGGGTAGGGGCTACTCAATATGGGCATTCCCATGCCCCCACCGATCCCCCCATAAACTTCCAGTCTTTCTGCTCCCCCGGGTGGGCAGAAAGCCAACTAGAAACCAGGGATTTATTTAATTCTGTTAATTAGGTATGGGGGCTGCCCATCATGGGCAAGCCAAAGCCCACAGCCCCCCAGGCACAATAAAAGTCTTGATGCCCCCCCAGGTGCAGATGGGGGCGGTAGCCCCCAATATGCCCCTCCGGGGGGCAGAAAGCCCACTGGACGCCAGTTTTTTTAATGATTAATTTAGGGGCATGGGCTGCCACAGATGGGCATGCCAATGCCCCCACCCCTCCCCCCCACAAAATTCCAGTCTTTCTGCCCCCCTTGGGGGGCAGATGGGGCAGTAACCTCCAATCTGCTCCCGTGGGGCAGAAAGCACTCTAGACACCAGGGATAAAAAATGTATAGGCCCGGGGTGGGGGCTGCCCAGAATGGGCATGCAAATGCCGCCCCCTACCCACCAAAAGAAAACTAAAGACTTGCTGCCCTTCCAGGAGGAAGATGGGGGCAATAGCCCTTGATCTGCCCCGGAAGGGCAGAAAGGCCATTAAGAGCCAGGAATTTTTTTTAATGGGTGGGAATTGCCCAGAATGGGCATGTCAAGTCCTCCACACTCCCAAAAAAGAGGCCACAGCCATTCTGACCCCATCCAGTAGGCAGATGGGGGCAGTAGCCCCTGATCTGCCCCCTGGGGGGTGGCAGAAAGTCCACTAGGCATCAGCGATTATGCTGGCTTATCTATTAGTAGGGGAGGGGGCTTCCCAGAATGTGCATCCCAATGCCCCCACCCCCCAAACAAATAGCCACAGTCTTTTTTCCCCCCTTGGGGGCATTTCAGGGCAATAGCCCTCGATTTCCCCCTCTCCAGGGCAGCAGAAAGCCCACTAGGCACTGAATTGTCTTCAGGATGTACCTATTACAGGAATTTGGGCCCTAGCGCAGCCGGCATATAGGGAAACCTAGCAAACCTGTACATGTTTTAAAACTAGACACCAAGGGGAATCCAGGATGGGGTGAATTGGGTGCCTCTCACCAGGTTCTGGTACCCAGAATGCCTTGCAACCCTCAAACTTTGTCTAAAAACCCAAATTTTCCTCACATTTTTGTGGTAGAAAGTTCTGGAATCGGCGTATATCCCCTAAACTCCTCTCACCACGCATTCCCCAAAGTGTTCCGAGAAAAATTATACCTCACTTTTGTGGGTGGGTCAAGTAACCGCGACAAGGGCCCAAAACCTAGTGAGGCGACATCAAAAACAACCTGGTTTTGCAAGGGGAGTTACCTGGGTTTTTGGCGTTTCCCCAGGTCTCCCTATAAAAATGGTGCCAAACTCATGCGGGAGGCCCAAGTACTCGCGGAAGGCAAGGGCCCAAAACGTATTGAGGCGACATCAAAGTTGCCTATCAAAAAACAACCTGGTTTTGCAGGGGGTGACCTGGGTTTTTGGCCCTGTGCTCGGCAGACAGCTATGGAAACCTACCAAACACACATATTTATGAAAACTAGACACCTGGGGGATTCCAGGGAGGTAAGGCTTGCATGGATCACCCAATGTTTTCTTACCCATAATCCCCTGCAAACCTCAAATTTAGTTGAAAAATAAAATTTTCCACTCATTTTTGTGTAGGAAAGTTTTGGCATCACCGGTCTGACACAAATTTCCTACCACCCTGCGTTCCCCCAGGTCTCTCGATAAAAATGGTGCCTCACTCATGTGGGAGGCCGGAGTATCCGTGACAGGCAAGGGCCTAAAGCGTATTGAGGCAACATCAAAATTGCCTATCGCAAAACGACCTGGTTTTGCAAGTGGGGTGACCTGGATTTTTGGCTTCATGCTCAGGGGACAGCTAGGGAAACCTACCAAACACACACAATTTTGAAAACTAGACACCCGTGGGATTCTAGGGAGGTATTTTTTTGCGTAGATCTCCCAACGTTTTCTTACCCAGAATCCCCTGCAAACCTCAAGTTTAGCTGAAAAAATCACCTTTTCCACTCATTTTTGTGTGGGAAAGTTGTGGCATCACCGGGTTGACACAAATTTCCTACCACCCAGCGTTCCTTCAGGTCTCCCGATAAAAATGGTGCCTTACTCATGTGGGAGGCAAAAGTACCCGTGACAGGCTAGGGCCCAAAACGTATTGAGGCGACATCAAAATTGCCTGTCACAAAACAACCTGGTTTTGCAAGGGGGGTCACCTGGATTTTTGGCCCCGTGCTCTGCGGACAGCTAGGGAAACCTACCAAACACACACATTTCTGAAAACTAGTCACCTGGGGGATTCCAGGGAGGTATGACTTGAGTGGATCCCCCAACGTTTTCTTACCCGGAATACCGTGCAAACCTCAAATTTAGCTGAAAAATCACTAGTTCACACATTTTTGCGTGACAAAGTTGTGGCATCACTGGGCTGACACAAATTTCCTACCACCCAGCATTCCCCTAGGTCTCCCAATAAAAATGGTGCCACACTCATGTGGGAGGCCCAAGTACCCGCGACAGGCAAGGGTCATTTTTCAGTGTGAAAATGAGGTGTGTCCACCTTGCGTTTTGGGTCGTTTCCTGTCGCAGGCACTAGGCATACCCACACAAGTGAGGTACCATTTTTCTCGTAAGACTTTGGGGAATGCAGGATGGGTGGAATTTTGTGGATCCACACAGATTCCAGAACTTTCTACCACAGAAATGTGAGGAAAATGTGTTTTGTTTAACAATTGTTTAGGTTTGCAAGGGATTCTGGGTAACAGAACCTGGTGAAAGCCAGTCAAGGCACCATATCCTGGAAGCCCCTGGGTGTCTAGCTTTCAAAAATGTATAGGTTTGCTAGGTTTCCTTAGGTCCCAGCAGAGCTAGGGTTCAAAAACTACAGCTAGGCACTTTGCAAAAAAAAGGGTCTTTTTTCACTGTGAGAATGTGGTGTGTACACCTTGCGTTTTGTTCCATTTCATGTCGTAGGCACTAGGCCTACCCACACAAGTGAGGTACCATTTTCTCGGAAGACTTTGGGAAACATGGGGTGAGTGGAGTTTTGTGGATACACACAGATTCCAGAACTTTTCACCCCAGAATGTGAGGAAAATGTGTTTGTTTTTACAATTCTTTAGGTTTGCAAGGGATTCTGGGTAACAGAACCTGCTGAAAGCCAGTCAAGTCACCCCATTTTCGATTTCCCTGAGTGTCTAGTTCTCAAAAATGTATAGGTTTGCTAGGTTTCCCTTGGTACAGACAGAGCTAGGGTTCAAAAACTACAGCTAGGCACTTTGCAAAAAAGGGTAATTTTTCATTGTTCAAATGTGGTGTGTCCAGGTTGCGTTTTGAGCCGTTTCGTGTTGTGGGCATGAGGCCTATCCACACAAGTGAGGTACCATTTTTATCAAGTAAGTTAGGGTAGCACAGAATTTTAGAACAACTGCTATTACCTATTGTCGTTCGATGCATTTCTGCCTTCCAAATGAAAGACAATGTGTAAAAAATAAGTCATTTTGAAAAATGACCTATAATTCTCATGCTAGCATGAAGACTCCCGATTTCGGAAATGTGCAAATAGCTACTGTTTCTAAACTCTATATTTTGTTCCCATTTCAGAAATACACAGGTGTCTTTCATACCAATTTTTCCATGTATACATTTTCCGAAAATAATTGCTATATACCCGGTACATAATAAAAAACCATTGCAAGACGCTGCTCAGCCATTGGCTCTCGGTTCGTTGGGTACTTGGTGAACCTACAAGTCCTATATATCCTCAAAACCAGAAAGGTTCTGCAAAGGTAACGTTATATTGCTTTCAAAAACCTTGAAGAATCTACACGAATGACCCCTTGCTGAATTCTGAATGTTGTCTACTTTTTTAAAATGCATAGCTTTCCAGGATCCATTATTGATTTCATACTCATTTCTACTATTAACTGGAAGGAGGTTGAAAGCACAAAAAATAGCAAAAATGGGCTATGTACCAGAAAATAGCCAAAAATGTGTAAAAATTGTTGGTTTTCTGACAAAAGTCTGCTTGTCCCTGAAAGCTGGGAAGATGGTGATTTCAGCACCACAACCACTTTTTTGATACCATCTTCAGGGAAAAAAGTGTCACATCACCAGGTGAGGCCTTGTGGACATGGCACCCACTTGCACATGTCCGGGCTCCTCCTTGTGCCCCACCTCCGGTGATAGCTGGAGCCAGCAAAAGCAGACACTGCCTTCTCAGTCTGGGAACAGCGATGTTATTCCTGTTGACATTTTAGGATGTAATTCCTCTTCCATACCCTAAGAGCATTTGCTTTTTTCAGAATGGTTTGGTTCTGTAATTTTTCATGCAACATATTACTAATTTATAATACGTGGTGTGAAAAAAATCACTTGTGTGTAGATCTGTGAATTCAGTCCACTATAGAGAGCTGTGGAGTACAGCCAGAACAGTGTGAAGTTCTCAAAGTGCCTATCAGTTGGCCATAAAAGGGTTCGGTATACATGCCCATCCAATTCTTGGCCTATCTACAGAAAAGACAGAGCAATAGTCAGGTGTGCAATTGTAATCGTGATTTTATATGAAAATGAGTGAAGATGGTACACAGCTTTCAAAATATTGACCGGGCAAAAGTTAAGTAAAATGCAATGCCTACAGGTGAGTAAGTGTGTTGAGTGTTTAGAGTGGTTGGCGAAGTAAAGGAGATGTAACAATGTATGTACAAGAGAAAGAAAAGAGGGTGCTGAAGAGGAAAGAGCTTAGCTGTGAGAGATGCAGATTGAGTGTTTCAGAAAGAAATGAGTACAAAAAGAGCATATATGTCTAACTAAGAGACTGCAGAAGAGAGTGGTGTGAAGAGGACAACTGGAGTGATTGAGAAACTTTGAAGACCCTACCCCATCCACAGACCATAGTGATCTTTATTTCACAGTCTGCTCAAAAAGTTAAAAAGTTTAAATCACATTGTATATATGGATAGAGATATACATGCAGTGTGTGTGTGTGTGTGTGTGTGTGTGTGTACATATATAAATATATATAAATATATGTACATCAGGCGCAGCTGGCACAGGTAAGAGCGGTGTGGCGGAGGGGCAGGGAGGGAAGTCGTCAGGTGACAGGATAGGTAAATACATTTTTATAAAAAATAAAACCACTTACCTTGCGTTCGCCTTCGAGCCGAGTCGAGTCAATGCTGATCAAATTTCTTTAACAATGAATGTAAAAGATGTTAAGGTAAGTCGCTTCAGGAATTTACTTGCTGTTTATATTTCACATTTTACTGAATCTTGCATTACCTGAGAGCTTTAACTGTTTCCAGGATAATGTGTTTCTGTAGGTCTTTTCGTGTTGACTAATATTGTCGTATTGTGCATACTTTGGACTCAGCTGTCCCCAGGTGTTTATAAAAGGGGACGATTGAGAGCGCTGGATTTGAGACTGAAAGCTGCAGGAGCTTCTCAAGGTGGGTGTCAGTGGATCAGAAAGGTGTTCAGAATGCATGGTCATTCAATCCTTGGCCTCTGCAGAGAGCACAGAGAGTATTGGTCAAATATTCCGGTTGCAATTGTTATTCTGAACAATTGTGCATGAAGGAGGTACAGAATCGTCAAAATATTGACCAAGCGAAAGTAAAAGAAAGTTGGGTACTTACAGAAAGTGCTTATTTGTAAAAAAAAAAGTGCCTGCTAGCAGTGTGACTATTATAACATTTCCATACCCCCAAAGCTATAAAAATGGCTTGGGTGGCATGTATTAGGTATTTTAAGGTGTATTGAATTAACAACACACAAATGTTCTTGGTCTTAACTCTAAATTAGACAAACAGTGACACCATGTGGTGGACTGTCATAAGTGCCGGTATTGACAATTAAGTGCAGTGTCAAGCACCGGAAACCATTGGCTCAAATTAAGCACTGCTTACAGATGAACAAGCACGTCCTTTAGATGTCTGGGGGTAGTGAAGGAGATGCGAGGAAGTGCATTGAGGAGAGAGTGAAAACAGGATGGTGAAGAGGAAAGAGATGAGGTGTAAGATCAGCCGCAGCCGGTAGTGGGAGTACCGGCCGGGTGGTGACGTGGGGAGGGGCAGGGTGGGGGGTAGTAATGTATGGATTACGGAGTTTAATCAATCAATCAATCAAGAAATGTGTGTAGCGCGCTACTCACCCGGAGGGTCTCAAGGCGCTAGGGGAGGGGGGTCCGCTACTGCTCGAACAGCCAGGTCTTCAGTTGCTTCCTGAAGGAGAGGTGGTCTTGGGTGAGGCGGAGGTGGATGGGGAGGGAATGCCAGGTCTTGGCTGCCAGGTAGGAGAAGGATCTTCCTCCCATGGTGGTTCTTCGGATGCGTGGGACGGCGGCGAGGGCGTGGTTGGTCGATCGTAGTTGGCGGGTGGGAGTGTAGAAGGTCATGCGGTTGTTGAGGTACTTGGGGCCCAGGTCGTGGAGGGCTTTGTATGCGTGGGTGAGGAGGTGGAAGGTGATTCTTTTGCTGACGGGGAGCCAATGCAGGTCTCTCAGGTGTCTGGAGAGGTGGCTGTGGCAGGGGATGTCCAGGATGAGTCGTGCGAAGGCGTTCTGGATGCATTGGAGTCTTTTCTGCAGTTTGGCTGTGGTTCCGGTGTAGAGGGTGTTTCCGTATTCGAGTCGGCTGGTGACAAGAGCCTGGGTGACCGTCTTCCTGGTTTCGGTGGGGATCCATCTGAAGATCTTTCGGAGCATGCGTAGGATGTTGAAGCATGAAGATGAGACAACATTGAGCTGTCTGGTCATCGACAGGGAGGAGTCCAGGATGAAGCCCAGGTTGCGTGCGTGGTCAGTTGGTTTGGGTACGCAGCCTAGGGCCGGGGGCCACCAGGAGTCGTCCCAGGCAGATGGTGTTGATCCAAGGATGAGGACTTCCGTCTTGTCTGAGTTCAGTTTCAGGCGGCTGTTCTTCATCCACTCGGCTACTTCTTTCATCCCTTCGTGTAGGTTAGTTCTGGAGGTGGCGGGGTCGTTGGTGAGGGAGAGGATCAGCTTGGTGTCGTCGGCGTAGGAGATGATGTTGAGGCTGTGTTGGCATGCGATGGCTGCGAGGGGGCTCATGTACACGTTGAAGAGGGTGGGGCTGAGTGATGAACTTTGAGGAACGCCGCAGATGACTTCGGTGGCCTCAGATCTGAACAGGGGGAGGCGGACTCTCTGGGTTCTTCCGGCGAGGAACAAGATGATCCACTCCAGTGCCTTCTCTTGGATTCCGACGTTGCTGAGGCGTTGAACTAGGGTGCGGTGGCAGACCGTATCGAACGCTGCGGAGAGGTCCAGGAGGATGAGGGCCGCTGTTTCCCCGTTGTCGAGCAGGGTTCGAATGTCGTCAGTGGCTGCGATGAGGGTGGTCTCGGTGCTGTGATTGGCTCGGAAGCCAGACTGTGAGTGGTCGAGGGATTCGTTCGTCTCGAGGAAGGCGGCCAGCTATCTGTTGACGGTCTTCTCGATGACTTTGGCGGGAAACGGGAACAGCGAGATGGGGCGGTAGTTCTTGAGGTCGGTGGGGTCTGCCGATGGTTTCTTCAGGAGGGCGCTGAGTTCGGCATGCTTCCAGCTCTCCGGGAAGGTGGCGGTGTTGAGGGAGCAGTTGATGATGTCCCGGAGTTGGGGTGCGATGACGGAGTCTGCCTTGTTGAAGACGTGGTGAGGGCATGGGTCGGTTGGTGATCTGGAGTAGATGGTGTTCATCGTCCGGATGGTGTCTTCGGTGTTGACTGTGGTCCAGTCGCGGAGGGTGGTGGTGGGGAGCGTTGGTTCTGTGGTTGGGTGCGTGGCCTGTTCGCCGAAGCTGTTGTGTATGTCTGCGATCTTGTTGTGAAAGAACGTGGCCAGTGAGTCGCAGAGGTCTTGTGAGGGAGTGATGTCGTTGTTTCCGGCGCTGGGGTTGGAGAGCTCTTTGAGGATGCTGAAGAGCTCCTTGCTGTTGTGTGCGTTGTTGTCTAAGCGTTCCTTGAATGCCGTCTTCTTGGTGGTGTGGATCAGCTGGTGGCGTTTGCGGGTGGCGTTCTTGAGGGCGGTCATGTTGTCTGTGGTCGAGTTCTTTCGCAAGTTTTTTTCTCGAGGGTGCGGCAGTTCTTCTTGGAGTTCTTGAAGTCGTCGTTGAACCACGGGTTAACAGGTAAGTAAACATAAAAATAAATAAAACGAATTTCATTGTGTGCACTGCATCACCAAATGCGATGCAGTGCGCGCAACGAAATTCGTTTTATTTATTTATATGTTTACTTACCTGTTAACTCCGTAATCCATACATTACTACCACCCACAATGCCCCTCCCCAAGTCACCGCCCGGCCGGTACTCCCACTACAGGCCGCGGCTGTGTAAGATATGTTGATGGGCGAGATGTGGCGAGAAAAAGGGCATACATGTCGAACATAGAGTGAACATAATAGGAGTGATGAAGACACTCTGAAGACCACTAGCCCTTCAGCAGTCTAAGGTAATGTTTAATTCACAGCCTCCCAATTTAGGAAATTGAAACAGTTACAATATTCATTATTTGCAAAAAACAATCATTAACCTTAAACAGCTAACAACGTTTGACGAATCCAATAGTCCTGATTGTTTTTAGGTATAAGTTATTGTGTCATATACCTGGATGCAATAACAGAAAACTCGAAAGGTGAACCAAAATACCAGAGGGGTGGCACTACTGTATGCAAATGACAGAAATGTACTTTAGGGGGCAGATTTACAAGCCCCTTGCGTCACTTTTCCCATGTTAAAAGTGATGCAAAAGTGGTGCAAGGTGCTTGTAAATCTGCCCCTAGGTGTTTAAGCCACCCCCTTATTGCATATGCAACACACCATCTGGAGCCCCCATCTGGCCTCCACCCACCCAAACACACAGGGCCTCATTTATAAAAAGTGACACATTGCTGCTTGAAAACAGCGATGCGTCACTTTTCATTGTGCCCTCCTTGCGACATGCTGGATTCGTCATATTTACAGTATGACGCATCATGTCGCAAGGAGTTACAGATACATAAGTATTTCTGAAGTATCTGTAGGTGCAAAAATGACGCATTGCTGGAGTGTCCCAAATGTGACGCAACTCCATCAATGGGTCATTTTCACATGGGCAAGTCCCATTTCAAATGTTCCTACGTCATTCTTACGCCTGCTGTGAGGCAGCGTAAGATATTGACGCATTTGCGTCTTAGAAGTGACGCCGTGAAATCTATGAGATTTCATTGCGTCACTTCTACGAGGCTTACTTGTGTGGGAACGGCCCCCTGCATACATTATACCTGGCGCAGGTATAATGTGGCGCAGTGGTTTACAAAGTGACACATCTAAAGGTAGATGCTTCATTTTGTAAAGATGGTGCAACAAGGCTAATTTTTTACGCCGCTTGTACGTCACAAAAAGTGACACACCGGCAGCACAAAAGTGACGCGAGGGCTCATAAATGAGCCCCACACACTTTTTTTCATTTCATATAAAGCCCTGGTCACACCGGACACCTAACGTCAACCATATTTTGTCAGTACTATCTTGTGATAATGCGACCACCATTAGGACCGGACACAATTAGCGTTTGGCCCATTTTCTTCTTAGGACCAAATGAAGGCAAAAGAAAACCATATTCCATTCTTACTTTTAAAACATTCTTTTATGGTTTTTGCAATGACAAGAGCAGCGGGAGAGAGCTGATTAAACCTAAAAATGTGTCATCGGACTAATCATTTTTGATGATGCCTGCATTTCCATCATTATCATGTTTTTGTTGAAGTATAAATAAGGACAGATGCCAACCCCAGAACAGATATGGCACAGTAATGTTGGTGCTTAATGTCTGATTGGTGAAGAATCTGAAAAAAACAGGTAATAAAATTATGAACGCTGGGGCATATTTACAAGGGCTTTATCGCCGCTTTTTGGCTTACAAAGCCAAAAAAGCAGAGATAGACCCAGCGCCCTATTTACAAGAGGGTGCTCACATGCATAATCGCATGTTAGCACCCTTTTTCCTAACGCCTCCCTTTGCATCTCTAATGAGATGAAAAGTGG
The DNA here is from genome assembly GCF_964263255.1 of Lissotriton vulgaris. Taxonomy (NCBI): domain Eukaryota; kingdom Metazoa; phylum Chordata; class Amphibia; order Caudata; family Salamandridae; genus Lissotriton; species Lissotriton vulgaris. The sequence goes on along the minus strand of NC_141696.1, from coordinate 1,329,564,634 downwards.
GCGTCACTGGGCGTAACCCGGATGGACTACCTTGCAAATATCGCTGATGTTTACATTGCGATATTTACAAGGCTGCCCACATGATTTTAGCATACATTAGATTTTGGCAAGAACTACAGTTTTCGCCAAAATCTAACGTCTGCTAAAATCCTGATTTAGCCATCCCTAACATAGGAGGTGGATTATGCTGATACGACCCTGTGGGTCGTATCAGAAAGGTTATCGCCAGCGATGTTCCCTGCAAAAGGGCGATGGCCTCGCTATCTCAGGAATTTTTATCGCCCTGGAGCAACGCATTGTTAATAACTCGCTACCAGGGCGATAAATACCAGAGATAGCCTGTGATAGAATTATTATCGCTAACCACGGCCAGCAATGATTATCGCAGGCCGTTGTTAATATGCCCCCTTGTTTGCAACTTTTGTGGAGGAACTCCCAAAAGATTTACACTATTTGAATTCATTTTATGTATATCTCTTCTTTCCTGGGTATTTTTGACTCAACCAATAATGTTTTGGAAATGGACGATTTTGCCGAGACTCTTCGTTATTAACGTCAAAGCTTGTTCGTAGGTATTTTTAATGTTTTACAGGGAAAAAAATGTATTATTCTGTTGCGGCACGCACTTAAAGCATATGCGCCTCGTATGGTTTTAGATTTTACACAGCTGTAAACCACAGAGAGAAACAGAGCAACACTGCCATCTACAGCTCAAGAGATGAATCTTCGTTTATGTGGCTTGGCGTTTTGTGTGCCAGGATTCATTTCTGATACATGTGAGCTCTGGTATCTGATATAACTGATCTTTATGTTAAAGGCATTGCCTCTATTAATTATTATATATCGTCATTTGCTTCAACCAGAATGTTGCTGGTTATTTTTGTGATACCCATTTCTGGGTGATTCTGGTGTGTTCAGGCTTAAAAGAAAATCCCCAGTGTAGGTCGTGTTCACTTAAGCACAGTGTGTAATTCACATGTAGGTAGACAGGTATAAAATGTGCCTTTTGGGGTACTTGAAGAGAGTGGACATACAATAAAGTCAAAATTCAGTTAGAAAATCCACGTTAACAGCCATATTAAAGCATCCTCAAGGAGGCAGATGGGATAGCGGAATCCAAAGGGGTCATTAGAACCTATGAGCAAAACATTTAAAAAAATGTCTAATTCACAAATCTGCGTTTAAATATTGAATATCCATGTACAACAATGAAAGAGCAAACATGTATGTTTCGTTCAAGAAGGCCAGGTGAAGAGTTGGACTGAAACAGTCAGACGAGCCCACCAGAAAATAGAACAAGCATTGAAAATGTCAATCGATTGCGTTTTGCATAATGAAAGGGTTTTAGAAAGATTCACTAACACAAAGTGCAGGTAAAGAAATGACCGCAGTAATTTTGACTTCTGATTTGGTTGACATCGGAGTAGGTAAAAAACAGGACCAAGCCTCAGGGGCTTGCGGACAGAACAGGCCTGGTGCTCATCCCCTGATGAACTGCCCGTCTCCTGCTCCTGCCAGTATGCTGCAGTCCTCCTCTATTCAGAGTTGCAGCAGGAGGTGAGATATCCATGGGCGTCAACTCACCGAAATGTCAGAGGTAGCGGATGTTACATCACAGCAGTGGTTGAAGTGGGGGGAAAAGTAGGGGAACTGTGGGCGGAGAATCAGAGGATGGGAATAACCCGAGGATTGGGTCAGTGCGCGGAGTCAGAGGTGTGGCCAGAAAGAGCAAAGCACTTGAATTTGTAATATTTGCTTGGCATTTCACTACCCAGTTACTGCTTATTACATTATTTATTTCAACCAATGGATACACGTTTATTTAAGGTTTAATATGAGTTATTGACGTTAAAATACATTTACAAATTGCGATACGTTTCCAATCAGAGAATGTCCCAAATACACTTTAAAAGTGGATGCACAGCCATTTGTATCCTAGCCATGGAGTTTCTGTCATCAGCACTTCTCCTTCCTTTTTCCACAAGAGCAGTTCAAACATCAATGGCAACATATCCTAGTTTGCAAATATTTTCTATATAATTATGGCTCGTAATATTTGCCACATAATTTGTCATCTGCTGCATAATTTGACGTGGTGTACTAATAAATTATTTGTAGCTCAAACGGATCAAAAGTTACTAAAAAATGTAGTTTGTGTTTCTGCAAAGAGGACAACCCTTTGCATAGGTTGACTGGTGCCTTTCTTACTGCTGCATTTGTATGTTACACTGGTACTAATAAGGCACAATCTTAGCAGAGACTGTTAGCATGTGTAAAAATGTCACAATAATAAAGTTTCAGAAAATATATTGCATTATGCTGCAGACGTTTTTTTGCTGCATATTTTAGTCGAAACTGTGGCATAATTTTGTCCTCTATTGCTGCATAATTCCAGTGCCCCCAAAGCAGGCAGCACATGTTAAAAGTGCTTGTGCATGAAGCAGAGAGACTGTGAGGTTTGGGAACTTAGTTTGGTGTTCGTGCAAATCCTGCATTGCCGACCCCTGGTGAGTTGCAGCTGCTACTGGTGAAATAAGGCCAATGAAGGGACCAATGAGTGTGGTGGCCTGGCCCCAAGGGCAGGGCCAGCTTTAGCGCTTGTGGAGCCCTGTGTGACAATGTTTGTGCCACCTAATGACTCCCTCTGCCATGGATTACTTCACTACCACCCTTTAACAGTGGCCCTCAAGTTTCCATAACCACACTCTAGCTGAGATACATTTAATTTGATTTACAGCGCCACTGATACCAGTGTAGGGTGTCAGAGCACTTTACGTCACCCACTTTACACAGAGACAATCAATCATGGATATGTAAATCACTGTATAGGAAATGTTACATAAGACAAAGGACTACAAGGTGTAGGAGTCACATGACAACCCTCCTAGTAGGCAGTATAGTTTAATAGTGATTGGTCTGAAGAAACACAAACTTTGAATTTAGAACGTGATACCATGGTTGGGGGTTCTCTTTAAGAACCAGAATTGATTTCTATCCAGATGAACACTTTTTGGAACATCAGGATAATCAAAGGCTGGGGAAAAACCATAACGCTCTAATTTATACCTTGCATGCAGCTCTTAGATGACAGTTAGTTGCTCACAGTTCTATGTTAGGATTTTTAATTATAAACTGCAATTAACAAAAGGATCTCACTGACAAAAGCAATAATCCACTAACATATCTACATTATGTGCACTTTGTGATCTGCATTGTATATGTTCTTAGCAGCAGGAACATTAACCTTCTGCACTACCTTTCCACCAGTCAAAACTTTCACTTTGCAAAACTCCATCTCTCTCTAGAAGAACATCACCGGCATTATCATGACATTTTTACTGTTGCCGAAAATTGCTGGAGGCCAGGAAAGAGGCAGCAAGTGTTTTTAGAAACATAATATGCTTGTAAACATGAAGTCCCCACCCAAAGTCAGCACCAGGTGCAATCGCACTAGTCGCACCGCCCTAGAGCCGCCCTGCTCAAGGTACTAGTGATCTCAGTAACAGAGTCACTGTCGTTCTAGGGTGCCCTGCTTCATAGGTCTGCCTGCAGGACTGGAGATGAACTTCAGCATCGATTGTGGTGGACAGACCTTCAAGGTTAACCCCACTTTCCACTGCAAGCGGCCACCTGCTGGTGCTAAGACTTCAGAGCTTTTAAGGTCTTGTGGTGCCTTTTAAGATCTAGCACGGGAATGTGCTCCCTCAGGAGAGTGGTCTGGTGGACTGGTCTTGAAGGCTGAACCTGGTTCACGAGTTCCAAATTCGGCAGCTCTGACCATAGTGCCACATCCACTCCCCACTGAACACCAAAGTGCCCCACTAAGAGAAACTCGTACTGCCTTCAGTTACAACCCAATTGTGTCCGCTATGAACCCCTAGATGCGACTCAATTCAAATTACCCACTAGGCAAGAGTAATATGCTTGCTGCCTAAAAAACAGAGAAAAAGTACCAACATCCTGGAAAAAGCAAACACTCAAGGGAATGCAAGATTGAGTGAAGCACTTGAAATTCAAGCAGAACAACATGGTTATCTTAATGCTTTTACACTCATTCTGAAATTAGTGAGTTATATTGTATGAAAAGTTAAGGACACGACTACAGTAACCAGAAGGGACTTGTTTCAATGTCCATTGCTTATATCCTTACAAAACATAAGCAGTATTTTTTTAAAGCCCACATCCCTGAAGATAGAGCCATGGTGCACAATTTGTTTTCCAATCCACCCATCAAGCATGCATTGCATGTTACCTCCAGGGATGGTGCACTTCCCCACCCCCAGAAAACAATGTAGTTGAAATAAAGACGAGAAACCAAAAGTAGTGCTTCACTGGCAAACTCTGTAAAGGAGCCTAATGTGTTTGGGTGTGAATGAAATCAATCTGGCTACTTTGTGTCTGCTCTGTCTTTCTTTCTTTAGTTGTTTTCACATTTTGAACCTTTGTATTTCTCTCCGTCCCAGGGCTGCACTTTGAAATAGAAAAATGTCAGAAAAAAACAAAATTTCCAGCAAAAGTGTTTCTCTTTTTTGGATCCATTTCACGGAGGAACAAATACTCTAAAAGAGAAGAAACAGGGAGTAATAACCGTTTCTTGAAGTCACGGTTTTCAATAAGTGAGGAGGAACGAGACAGAAAGAGAGGGCAGAAGAGTAAGAAAGAGAGGGGGCACCTGCCAGCAACAGAGCAGGAGAAGTGGACACTCTCCTTGTCTTTTGTGGGCAAGAAGGAAGAGACAGAGTCCCTTCCCTTCTCTGCCCACCCGCCCGAACGGCCATGAACGCCGATCCGTATCTCCAGGCCTTGGCTATTTCGGGTATCCTTCTGGGATGCACGTTTAAAAAAAGTAGGGGAACAGAATCTTTTAAATTAAAGAAGTAGGGGCAAGCCATGCCCTGCCGATCCTGCCCACTTCTACCACTGCATCACACGCCCTTTGGCCTACCCTTTCACACACACACACTTACACATAGACACAAATTCACACATATACACTCACACACATAAAACAATCTCAAATACAAGCACACAATTCAAGCCATACATTTCAATAAATTTTTTACTTGCCTCAGCTGCCATGGAAGGGCATATTCCAGCGTGGTGTACTCCATTTGTATTACAATATTAGTGAATAATATATTTACTATTAGTCTAATAAAAAACAGCGATACTTGAGCCCCAACTGACCCTGCGTTCTTTGCACTGAATTTGCCACCTCAGGGGCCAGGAGTCGTAAAGGCAGTGCTAGGGGTACCAAAGGGCAAGCCAGGGGTCGCAGCTGTAACCTCTGGTGACCCCTAAATGTTGTCCATGGAGATATCACAAGTGGAGGTATATGGAAGGGGAGCAACGTGAGGAGAGAGCTGTTGAGTCCTTCCGTACCATCATAAGTGTCAGCTCTCATATCATCCTTCTTTGTTAGTGGTGCTGCTTATGCCTTGAGCAATAAAGAGATAGAGCAGAGATTTGGGCAAAGTTGGGCTTGGTCAATCATACATCACTGGTGATCGCCAAAACACACCATAAAGGCTCTTCTCAGTCACTCTTTCGTGCTGTGCAGCTGGTAATTCCTTGAGAGACTGAACCCATTAAAAAGCAGAGTGCATTAAAATGGTACAGGAGCGGAGAAGGAGGGAGGCAGCTATAGGGGAGTGTACTCCAGCTGTCTATCTATTAGCATTCCCCAGCCTCCCTAAATACCTCTTGGTGCTTAGCTGTGTGTCTATGTTTCATGTGGTTGCTCTAAATATGTTGGACAACTGTGGTGGCAAGTTGAATGGGATGTCAATATGATTTCACAGCCCTAAAAGTCAAAGTTGCCCTGTAACACATGTCTGCCTTTGGGTGATCTTTCCTCAAACACGTACTAGATGCTTGTGCTCTCGCCTTAAAGCATTTTACACATATGTCCCTTGATGAGTGGTATACCATATACCCACAGCCTGTAAATTAAATGCTACTAGTGGGCCTGTAGCACTTTTTGTGCCACCGACTTAAGTAGTCCTTTTAAACATGCCCAGGCCAGTCCTTGCAGCCAGAATGCAGTTTTAAACTGCCAATTCGACTTCGCAATATAGCCCCTTTGCTAAGCCTTAAACTCCACTTTTATAGAATACAGGTCACACTTAAGGTGGGCCCTAGGTAGACTATAGGGCAGGTGCATTGTAATGAAAGGTTGGACATGAACTTTTAAGTCTTACATCTCCTGGGTGTGAAAAACTGAATTCTATTTTCATGACTGTGAGGCCTACCTGCCTCATAAGATAACATTGGGTTGTCTTATTACATTTAATAAGTGCTAACCTTTGATTGGGACCTGGTAAACATTTCATGTTTGGTGAATGATTGTAATTAAAATTCCTCTTTAATGGTAAACTCTGATTTTAAATTACAATTCTGAAAATGACCCTATTGGAAAGTTGGCATTGTCCTGCCCTGGCCATTTGGTGCCTACAGTCTGTCCTAGGCCAGATGGCTAGGTGTAGTTGGCAGTTGGACTTTGTGTATTCCTGTATTCCTCCCAAACAGCCACAGAATAGGGCTATCAACTGTTGGGACAAGCGGGCGGAGCTGGGCACAGCCCCACTTGCAACTGAAAAGGCTCTGTTCTGCCTTCACACAAAGGATGTGTCACCCCTGCATTGTTCATGCAGCCAGCTTGGAGTCAGGTTAGTGGAAGCAGGAAACATCAAGGACTCCAAAGGGAATTCTCTAAAACCTTCTACTACTTCAAAGAATGTGCCAAGTATAAAAATAGGACCCCCAGACCCACTCTTCTGTTTACTTTTTGGATCTGCAGAAGGACTCTCAGAAGGCTGCCTGCTGCTGTGGTCTGCTCTTTACTCTGCAAGACTGCTTTGCTACACGTGGAGGGACTGATTTTGTGCTGGGAGCCTGCTGTGAACCCTCAGAGGCCTGCGCTGCTCACTTGAGCCCGGGACTACCAGAATGACTCCAAGTGCTAGTTGGCTAGCCTCCTGATCACAGCCTCAGGGAGAGAAAAGGCTCCAACTAGAACCTGCACCTGGATCCAGCCTGAGTGAGTCTTAACACCCCCAACTGTTGCCCCTCCAGTCCTGGACTCTTGGAGGTGGTTCTAAAGGTGCCCAGAATCTCGAAAGCCAAAACTTGAGGCTTAGCATTTTTTGGGCTACAAACTGCCTCGAGAATCAAGGGGAGACCAGGACTAACCTGCTTGTCTATCCACCCAAGGTGCAATACCTGTCTGTCTGACTTTGCAATTGCTTCCACGACATTCTTCTCCGCAGCAACAAAACCTGTTAAGTGGTCCTTTGCCCAAGGGGTATCCAGCCTCGTGGAACTCTCATAGGCTACAGCCACCTGCCTCATCCCACTGGAGATTTTCGACATCCAAAAAAGAGGCTAGGTCTGAATGTAGAAATTTTCACTGCGACTTTATACAGCGGCTGCCTGATCATGCTGCCTCCTCCTCGGACACTGCCTGCACAACCTTGCCCCACTGACCTTTACCTTCTCAGAACATTTTTGACAACATTTCATCTAAGTCAGAAGGCAAGTGCTGACCGGTACTAAACCACTTTTCATATCTAACTCAAGCTCCATCAAGGTCAGCTATATTTTTTTAATTTGACCTGGTCTCGCACAACTTGATGTCTGCGGTTGGTGTATGTTTTGATCTTTCGGGGGCTATTTTTTACCCTAAACTTTAAAAATTCATAACTCTAGTTCCACTGATTGGATTTTTGCCATTTTGGTGTCAAATAATTTCTTAAAATTGACCCTATTCATTTGAATTGGTGTGGGATTTCACTTGTGCTGTGTTTCACTTTATTACTGTTTGTGTGCTGCATAAATACTTTGCACATTGCCTCATTGTTAAGCCTGACTGCTTTTGTGTCAAGCTACCAGATAATTAAGCACAGGTTAAATTTTTCACTTTTGGGGTTAGGCCTCACAGGGATTGTGGCTGTTGCTTGAACCGGGGTCGCCCCCCCCCCCCCCATTCAACCAACAACCCAATTTCTCACATGCCCAATTTTCAACTTGATGCTCGGCTTTCCATCAAGCTTACAGCTTTTCCTGAAAAAAAGGGCCAAATCACAAGAGGTCAAAAAGATTTTACCAATGTTCTCCAATTGAAGACCATCGGAGGACCGTGACCCACCCCCATCCTGATTCAGTGACTCCCTTAGCCTGAAGAGAAGCTAGTCTAGAAAACCTTTCTTATGGGATGGCCTCTCCATGAAAAACTCAACATCATGCTATCCTGTCAAGGTCAGACAGTTAACAAAATAATGTGAAAGGCAGAATTGTGGACAAAACATTAGAAATGTCCTCACAATAAGGTATTATTTGAGTCAGATTATTTAGATAGGCAAGAGGGAGGCAGATATTAGGAATAGAGAAATCTATTAAGATTGAAAAGCAAAGGATAGTCTGTTATTCAAGGTTTTTGTCATTGTCCATCGCACAGTCCACACACAAATCCGTCTAGGTAAGCTATAAAAATATACTGTTGAATAATTCAACCAATGAGACATATTTTGGGTTTCTTATCCTCTGGGTGTGTTAAAGACCCCCACCAAACAAAAAATTGTTCCACCCTAGCATTATTGTAGTTAGAAACATATAGCTACAGTAAAAGTACAAACAAGGAAGGCAAAAATCAAGGATTGAGAGAGAAAATGTCCCAGCATCAAGAGAAGGAGACAACTGAGGGTTGAGGGGCTCAGTGCGAAGGCGCAACTCATGAGAATAATGAAGGAGTGGTGCAAAGAAGCCTGAAGAATGTGCATCCCATATTGCTCAAGGATCTCTGAAGTACCCCAACTCACAGCAATCATATATTGAAGGATTTTCATCAGGAGAAACATTCGATCAGTATCACAAATGCCAAGAAGCCAAAAGGGTAACCCAAAGGGCTCTGAAAACCAGAACCCTTACAAGACTGCACTTTAAGATAGGAACAGTGAGCTTAAAACCATCAGACATCCAGCCTATGTACAGAATTCAGCGCCAGAGAGGTGCACAGAAAGCAGCACAGACTACACTATTGTGTATTTGTGGTAAGCCTTGTGCAGCGTGCTGAAAGGTTTGGGCAGTGAGTTGAAGTATCTTTCCCATTCCCCAATCTATCCGAGTAGACAGCTAACTGATGAGTGACCCATGCCCTCCAACAAATTTGAATGCATAAACAAATGTATCTATGCTATCCGAGGTATGATGACGAGAAAAAACAAGACAGCACCACTAACATCAAATAACGTTCTAGAATGGAAATGTTAAACTTGCCCAAGACAATTATACTCAATGAGGAGAAAAGGCTAGGAAGTACCTGCTGTGTTGAATAAATAGTTATATCAAAGCTTAAATAAGATTCAACAAGGGAAGGTTTGTGACATGAGGAGGCATACTTTACACGTCTATCTTATTAGGAATCCAATCTCAGACATTGACCATTAGCAGTTGCATCAAGGAAGTGGTCTCAAACCTGTTTCCCGACCCTGTTGACAAATGATTTGGCTTTGCTTGTGTATTGTGTGCCAATATTTTAGTATGAGCCCTCAATAGGCTGTCCTTTATCTCATGATCATCACTGCCTGCTAAGTCTTCAATTGCATATGACAGCGGTTTTTCTAGTATTTGTCAGGTTAGTTTTTAATGTGTCTTTCTACAGAAAGTTTTAGCTAACGTGAAGACTCTGTATGATCAATTTTTTAAAGTCAATTTTTTAAAGAAATATAAGAAGAAGAATAGAGAGAGTAGACTATAGATCAGCCACTTTACCCAGTGGCTTTCATGTGTTTTTCCTGGTTTGCTAATGCTTCCATGGGCTCTCTATCCAGCGGCCGGCGGCATGGCTCGGGGGTGAGGCACGGGGCGTTAGGGAGGGTACGGGGTGTCGCAGGGAGCCAGGCTCTCTGCCCTAGGCCAATCACAACGCTGCAATGCAGCGTTGTGATTGTTTTGAGCCAAGGTCTGAGCCAGGGTGTAAGGTATTGTCTTTCTTTTATTTCCTTCATTATCACTGTTATTGTTAGGTCATGTTTTAGGTCATGCTTTCTTAACATTCTATGTTCCATTCTTTGCATCCTCGAGAGAGAGTGTTCCTTCAAATATGTTTATGTTTGAGGGTGCATCTCTCGAGGATGCAATGTCTGTTTAACCATTACTTAACTGAACTGTATGTTAAGATTGTCATTCAACTGCTATGCTCGCTACTTGCCAGTGGCGCTCCCGTGAGATGCTGATTAAACTGGAATAAACTCTTTTGGATTTACACCTACGCCTGTTATTCATCCTTACTGAATAACCAACATCATTTTATTACATTTGGCGACAGGATTTGGGATTTTAATCTCTTTCAGCATTTTCACCAACTCCTTGGTCTGTTATTTCATCTCCGTGACGATAACTCCAGGAATACATTTGCTCCACTCGGCGTATTTTGAAAAGAAACGTGCGTTTCTCACCTTCATTTTTACACGGATCTACAGCGAGGTTTCTTTCTCGCTTTGTGGATTTCTTCGTGATTCTCTGTTTTCACTCGGAGCTCTCACTGTTCAAACCACGCGAGAGAAGTCTCCGGTGACGTCATCGTGCAACTGAAGCATTTCCCCACATGAAGATATTTGCTCCGTTTGCGCTCAACGGAAGTATTTAATATCGGAGGCTGGTTCAGTAAAAGAAACACCACGCGTCTGAGTCCATTCTTTCTATTATTTTTGCGAAGGTGTTGTTTAAGCTTGAAAGACATGGTATGTGCTTTTTATTGACATTTTTAAAGATTGTTACATTTCATTGGCACATTAAAAATTAGACTTTGCTACCTACTGATATTTTATTGATTTAAAAAATTCCATGAGTTCAAGTTCAATTATTACTTCTTCAAGTATTTGAACTTAATTTACAAAGACTCACTTAAACATGGAAAATAATCAACAGGTGATTATATTAAATACATTTTTACCTGGTTATGGCAAACCAGTTGAACCTTGGAAAATATGGTTTAAAAGCTTTGAGAATTACTTAATAGCAATTGATGCTGAAGAATATACAGCTAAAAGAAAATTAGACATTCTTTACAGCCATTTGGGGAGAGCTGGAAGAGAAATTTTTGATAACTTACCTCCTGCCATTCCACCTCCTGGCAGAGGTGATGGATGGAATGTTTACAGGGATGCAGTTCATAGACTCAATATAAAATTTTTGGTTCAGCCAAATGCTATTTTGGAACGCTATAATTTTAGAAAGAGAAAACAAAACATGGAGGCAAGTGTTGAAGACTTCATTTCTGTATTAAGGAACATGTCTGCTGAGTGCAACTTTGGAGCTGATCTAGACATTTACATCAGAGACCAGTTTGTTTATGGTTGTTGCCATAAAAAAATTCAAGAAAGAATTTTAAGTTGCAGGGATCCTACATTGGCGGAGGTCATTGATATGGCTAAAAGCATTGAAAGAAGTATAGTTTCCTCAAAAAGTATTCTTGCTGAAAACTCCGTCCCTGTTAACCTTGTTCAAAATGACTTATCAATTAATGCTTTAGCAGTTAGAAATAAGTTTAGCAAACCTCAATTTCCTCGAACTAATACATTTTGTTTCAGGTGCGGATCAAGGACTCATCTTAGTAATAGTCCAATCTGTAATGCCCTTGGTAAGAAATGTACAAACTGACATAAAATTGGTCATTTTAACAGTGTTTGCAAATCTAAACGTACTGTGCATGTTAGAACTGTTGAAACACATGAGCCTTATCAAAATGATAGCTTATCAGGTTTTGATGTTGTCCCATTAGAATCTGATATGCAACATTTAAACATCAATACTATTGAATTACCTACAATATCCAATGAGGTTAAAGAAATGTTGGCTTTTGATTCATGTGGAAATTTAATTGATTCTGAACATGTTCCTGACCCGACCTGTCAGGTTCTTATTGGCAAACACTCACTAGACATGATGGCTGATTCTGGCGCTCCTGTCACAATTGTTTCCGATGTAATTTTTAACAACTTATGGGCTCATTCAACTGTTTTATCTAAAGTTGACATTATTCCAAAGGCACATGGTGACAAAGATATTGAGATGCTTGGTTTCTTCAGGTCTGATGTCACATGTTTGGGCAGAAAAACGTATTCTAAGGTTTATGTAGCCATCAAGGGAAAAAGTATAGTTGGCTGGCAAGATTTAGCCAAAATGAATTTAAAACTGGTTCCTGGATCCAAAAATCCTGTTCAATTGAATGATGTTTTTATTGCTATGGTAGAAGGAGTTAATGAATCCTGTATTAATGATCTTATAAAACAATTTCCTGAAGTGTTTAATTCAAACGTGGGTAAAGTTGAAAAATGTGAACACTTTATTAAGTTAAAACCTGGTGCAATTCCAGTTGTACACAAACTCAGGTCAACTCCTCTCAGTGTCAGAGATGATTTGAAAAAGTTATTGGATAACATGGTTACTGACAAAATTATTGAACCTACAAATTCTTCGCAAAGGGTCAGTCCAATTGTCATTGTTCGTAAAAAGGATTCTAGTATCCGTTTATGTGCAGACCTTCAGTCTTTAAACAAAAATATTTTGATTGATTGTCATCCCATTCCCAGAATTCAAGATCTTCTCACTGGTATTGATGGATGTAAGTTTTTCACGCTATTAGACCTGCGTGGCGTTTACCACCAAATTCCTTTATCCTCAAGATCAACTGATTTAACTACATTTATTACACCGTTTGGTGCTTATAAGTATTTAAGGTTGCCCTTTGGCCTAGCTTTGGCCGCAAGTGTATTTCAAAAGTTTATAGATTCTTTACTAGGTAAAATCAAAAATGTTCAAGCATATCAGGACGATGTTCTTATTTTTTCTAAATGTGTGGAGGACCATATTAAGACCTTGAAGGAAGTGCTGTCATGTTTCAAAAATGTTGGCATTACTTTAGGAAAGGATAAACGTACATTTTTAAAATCTGAAGTTGATTACTTAGGTCATTGCATTAGCTCGTCAGGCATAAGACCAAAATTTTCGCTTACAAAAGCCATTTCAGATGTCCCAGCTCCTGGTAACAAAGATTCCTTGAGGTCATTTCTTGGCATGACAGAGTATTACTCTAGATTTGTTTCAAGTTACTCTCAGATTGTTCAAACTTTACGGGAATTACTTAAGAAGAATATTACATTTGAATGGTCTGATGTTGTAAATAAGTCATTTATGTCAATTAAGGAAGCAATTGTAAACTCTCCAGCCTTGTCTTCTTTTACCCCAGGAATTGAATGTACTATTTCAGTTGATGGCAGCCTGTTAGGTTTAGGCGCGGTTTTGTCTCAACACACAGGTTCTCTTGAACGCACAGTAGGTTTTGCTTCTCGGTCTCTGTCCACTGCAGAAAGAAATTATTCCACCATTGAGAGGGAGGCGTTGGCTTGTTCCTGGGCTGTGGAAAAATGTAAGAGTTATATTTGGGGCACGCATTTTGTATTACTAAGTAATCATAAACCGCTGCTTAATTTATTGAATGGAAATGGCACTGGGAAGGCCTCAGCACGTTTGGTGCGTTTATTATCCAGATTACATGAGTTTAATTTTACGATTCGTCATGTCTCTGGTGGTCTCAATGTAAGAGCATACTGTCTCTCGAGACGTCCCCTCCAGGAGGATTATGTAGAGACGAAGTTTTCTAATGTTTAGTGTGTGGTAGCTTCAATTTCTGATTCAAGTGAGGTTTTTCCATTTTTGACTCAAGATTTATGGTTCAAGGCCTTTGGTGATGATGAAGTGTTACAGGCTGTTAGTAACATGGTTATTAATGGTTGGCCAAAGGAACGTTCTTTACCTGCTTCCCTTAAATCCTTTTCTCAGGTTTCTGAAGATCCTTCTCTTGTAAGTGGAATTTTAATGTGCGGTGATCAATGCATTCCACCTTTGTCTTTACGCTTGAAATTGGTGGAATGTGCTCACGAGGGTCATTTAGGCGTTGGAAGCACTTCAAGAAAACTTAAAGAGTTTTTCTGGTTGCCTGCTTTAGACAAGGATGTTACCTTGCTTATAGATAAGTGTGATTCTTGTATTTTATCGAATAAACACTGGAGACTCAATAAATTGCCTCTTCATCCTGTGTCTATTCCAGATGAGGTATGGTCTAAAGTTGCTTTGGATTTTTCTGGTCCTTTTAGTTTATTTAGGCATGCGCTAACAACTCCTCGGCCGCGCATGCGCACGGCAGCACATCAATCGCACGCATGCGCTAAACCAGCAGCACTACTCCGCGCACTAGCGCGATACGAAGGGCACTCACCTGAGCATGATTTCGATCCGAAAAGCGAGTCCTTCTACCATTACTCTTTCCTCCAGGTGCCATTAATCATGCAGTTAACGTTAGTATAAAAAAACGGCCACCACAGCCATTCATTACCGGTTATGCGAAGGAGGCACAACAGGTCCCACGCTGGTGCTGACCAGAAATCCTGTGAGTATGCTGAACATCTCTACCATAGGTAAGCGCTACCCTTTCTCCCACAGGTCTCCTTACCCCAGTGGTCCTCTTTCTCCCTACCAGGGCCACCCCTTGCCACTTCAATAGCCTTGGAGCACAAGCAAGCCTCTAAAAGCGTAAGACATGGTGCTTGCGCCACAATACTTCACTATTCACTACTGCAGTATTTTTACCGCTGTTTTAACCACTTCACCCTCGAATTTTCAGTGCGATTCCACAATAATGATACCACCAGTATCATTACACTTGAGCCGCTCATAGCCTGCACTATTCGCTATTAAGCCGGCTGTCATAAAATATGATCAATATTTTCTAGTGACTCTTTTTCTCCTATGTTTGTCTTGTCCCTGTCTCTCATTGTTAAATGTGCAGGTGATCTTGAGAAGGGAATCCCCCCTCTCACAGTTATATACACTTTAGGGCGTGTAGACACATAGACTACACTACACTTACCCTAATTTTAACCTACACATATTTTTACTGTCCTGAAGAAAGCCAGATTAATATAAGGCACTGGCTGAAACATGTTGACACATCTAGGACGTAGGAGGTCGTAACTCGCCTCTAACGTCCCTCAGCCTTATTTTTAACCGCTGACGGAGGCCCTTTTAATAAAGTCTTCTCACCTCAGGGACCATCCGCCAAGCCGTTTTAACCTCACTTCTCTGTACACCTCACACCGCACACACAGTGACATACCTGCTCCGCTGTAATCAGGCGTCGAAGCACGCCCGGGACACGCTAGGTGTCACTGGGTGGGCCCGATGATGAAGCATGCCACCAACTAGGTTGGTGGGTGAGGGCTTTCTAAAGACACCCAACAGGTGCCACCGCCAACAACACTGAGTCGCTATGACAATAACAAAATAATGTCAGACTAACCCCTTTTTCTAGCTAGTCTCCTTTTGATTTGCCTACATATAATCCGGGGATCTGGACTAGCTATCTGGTCCTCTCTCTCCCTCTTGATTCTCGCCCTTTTAGTTTATTGCCTGCTAGTCATCGCTTCATAATACCTTTAATTGATTACCACTCTAAGTGGGCTGGCATAGATTTTTGTGACTCTCCGTCTTCTTCTTCTGTTATCAAATTTTTGGAAAGAGTTTTTCATGTAGAAGGCTATCCTAAAGAAATTGTGACAGACAATGGTTCACATTTTTGTTCCTTAACATGCAAGATTACTGTAAGGCACACAACATTAAACATTTGAAAGTAGCACTCTATTCCCCATGCTGCTAATGGTTTAATTGAAAGATTTAATAGGTTTTTAAAAGAGGGTGTGCAAACAGCTCTTGCTAGTAATTTCCCAGTTGAAGACTTTTTAACCCCTTGTCTGCTGATGACGGAACCGCTCCGTCTTCAGCTGCGGTGGTGCTGTGCTGATGACGGAGCGGTTCCGTCATGGCCTGCTTCGCGGCGGGAATTCCACGCCTGCGCTGAGCGTTCCATTAAGCGGGGCGGGCCATGATGGAACCGCTCCGTCATAAGCACAGCGCCACCGACGCTGGTGACGGAGCGGTTCCGTCACCCGCATGCGGCTGCCGCGCGGCCGCCCCGCCCCCTTAGCACTGCGGCGCAATAGCCGCCGCAGTGAAGGGGTTAAGAAAAAAAATGTGGTCCTATTTAATCACACCTCATACTACAACTGGTATTTCTCCGTTCAGACTTTTGAAGAAAAGAAATCCGAATGGTGTTATTTGTCCAAACTGGTTGAAGGAGTTAAGGAAGGACGCTACTTCTTGTATTTCTTGTCATGATAAAAGTATTTTTAAGGAGAATGTTATGAAGAATCAGGCTCTGCAAAAGAAGTATTTTGATGATTCTTCTCATTTTGTTGCGAAAGATTTTCAAGTGGGTGATTGGGTTTTGTTTAGGAACCCTAAGAAATGTGTAAAAGGTATGTCAAAATTTTCTTCTCCTTGTCAGATTGTCAAGACTTCTAAAGGTTCAGTTTTTCTTGAAGGAAAGGGGTGGTGGAGTAAAAGAGCTCTTGTCAAAGTTTCTAATGATCAAGCCAAAAGAATTCGTGTATATAAAACTGATTCCAGTGATATTGAATGTTCACATTTTCCTTTAGGTACTCCCTCTGATTATCTTCATAACAATGCTTCTTCTTCTGTTATTCCTTCC
This sequence comes from Lissotriton vulgaris, assembly GCF_964263255.1. Classification (NCBI taxonomy): domain Eukaryota; kingdom Metazoa; phylum Chordata; class Amphibia; order Caudata; family Salamandridae; genus Lissotriton; species Lissotriton vulgaris. The sequence goes on along the minus strand of NC_141696.1, from coordinate 1,329,548,031 downwards.
CCTTCATCTGCAGGTATGGTTTTACAAACTTCTGCAATGTCCTCAACTGAAATGTATGAACCTGTTAGGCCAAATCGCAATTGTTCCTTTCCTTCTGGGTTTAAGGATTTTTATATGTCTTAGTTCTTTTGTGTTTTATTTATTCTTTGTTATAAGAAGGGAGATGATGTAAGGTATTGTCTTTCTTTTATTTCCTTCATTATCACTGTTATTGTTAGGTCATGTTTTAGGTCATGCTTTCTTAACATTCTATGTTCCATTCTTTGCATCCTCGAGAGAGAGTGTTCCTTCAAACATGTTTATGTTTGAGGGTGCATCTCTCAAGGATGCAATGTCTGTTTAACCATTACTTAACTGAACTGTATGTTAAGATTGTCATTCAACTGCTATGCTCGCTACTTGCCAGTGGCGCTCCCATTGAGATGCTGATTAAACTGGAATAAACTCTTTTGGATTTACACCTACGCCTGTTATTCATCCTTACTGAATAACCAACATAATTTTATTACACAGGGGCTCGAGGGGATCATGTTCTCCATGCAGGCTGTAATGCAGCGTGCACGGAGAACAGGGACGTGTGCATGACTGGTTTGGGCGGCCCAAGAGTGCTGACCAAACAGTCATTGCGCACTTTGGAGTGGGCAAACCAATCCCCCCCAGCCCTGCTCTGTGAGCAGAGCAGCCCCGCCCACCAGCCAGAAAAAGAGCGGGACACATCACGAAGCATAAACTGATATTAACTTAAAGTTATTATCATTTTATGTTTCTCTTCTTCACAGTGCTGAAAAGCAGTGGGCCAACACTCCTCCGCCATAGTGGAGGAGCCACCCCTGTGTCTATTGAAGCCATGTCATTTTTTATTGATGGTTATATTGTCCAGTTTGTTTGCCCATTAGATGTTGGTGAAGCAATGTCAAGAAGTCCTTTTGCTATATTGAAGATGAAAAGTGATGTGTAGCTTGTAAATGAGAGTCAGTTTGTTCTTTTGGGGTACATTTACTTTGGTGGCAAATTGACATTTGTGATTTATGGCCATTTTGTTTGGATGTCTTGGGCTGTAAAAAGACAGTTATAGTATTATTCGCTAAGTGCCCATGCTCATTCCATTGTTTGAAATTGCTTGCTTCTAAACAACAACAAAATACTGGTCTCTTATGTATGTTCCAGTGGTAAAGCCATCTGACAAAGTAAAGGCTTGAGCGCACATAGGGTTTCTAAAAAATGCAACAAAAATGTTTGACTTTTGTGTATGTTCAACTAATTACAACCATGTTATCCTGAAAAAAAATCCTTTGCACATACTATGCACTGTTCACATACACTTACCCAGTGGTCTCCCAAAAGTAGATCGCAAGCTACTAATAGGCTGCCACAGAGCAGCTTGCATATGATAATTGCCTGGTAGCAGGCTTGATAATATACAGCTGCCCAACTGATAAGACACTTATTTCAAAACACTGTGCCTGTTTTGGTGAGCAAAAGACACACAATTGATGAATGGAATGCAGAACAAATCAAAACATTCACCCCCAGTCAAGAGACCTGGGTTAAAGCCATCGTTCTTTTTCTCACCATGCCACCCCAGTTTAGACCTAGCCGTATGCAAATCAGTCTGGAGCCTGTGCCTCAGGGAACAGTCCAGCCCGAACTGCAAAGACAGGTCCTCCCTAGACCGGAAACAAGCATCCTAGGACTGGTTTCGGGGTTTCACCTCTCATCAGCCAGGATAACTTGAATCCAGTGGCACAGTGAGCCCAGGACAAACATCTGGGCATACCCAGCACACTTAGGGCGAGAAAGCAACAGACACACAATTGACCGACGGAGTGCAGAACAAATCAAAACATTCACCCCCAGTCTAGAGATCCGGGTTAAATGTTTCTGTGAGGGCTCAATAGCCGACAGTGCAAGATGACAGGAGGATGCAGCCTACCACAGCGCCCAGTCCTGACCTGCAGCAGTTTATCTGAGCCAACCACATCCTGGACTCCTCTCAACCTAGATCCTGCCGCAGCCACATCTCCGAACACCTACAAGAACTCTATTTGCTCCCAGTCAACAAAAGCCTCACCTTCAAGCTCCTCGCACACATCTACAAAGACCTCCACGACACCGGAGCTGCATACCTAAACGACCGCCTCTCATTCTATGCACCCACCAGACACCTCTGCTCTGCCCAACTGGCCTTTGCCACCGTCCCTCTGATCCGCAAGGCCAAGACCGGAGGAAGATCCTTCTCCTACCTACCTGCCAAATCTTGGAACCCCATGCCTCTTCACCTAAAGCTCTCCCCCTCTCTGGCGCAATTCATGAAGGATCTCAATACCTGGCTCTTCGAACGAAACACAGCGCTCAATCAGACCTGCAACCACCCTCCACTCCCCAGCACCTGACGAGCCCCACGAGTGAGTGGCCATGCATAACAAGCACTAATTGATTGATTGATTGACACCCCATTGTGAAGAATTCATTCTTTACTTTTTTTTCTACTTCTTTCCTCCCTTTCCTTTCTTCTTTCTTTTTTCTTTGTCTTTTATGTCCCCTTCTTTGTTGTGCATTCTTTTTCTGTTTTTTCTTCATGAGTTTATTTTCTTCTTGCTATTTCTTTTCTTTTTTCTGTTTTTTTCATTCCTACCTCCTCTTTTCTCCTTCTCTCCCATCTTCCCTTTATATGTTTCTATTTCTACCTTCTTAAATGTTCTTTATCTCAATAATTCTTTCCTTGGTTCTTTCATTCTTTCTCGTGTCCATCCCTTTTGTCATTCTCCTTTACGTATTTATTTTCCTCCCTTCTTTCTAGATTTCCCTCGCTTTCTACTACCTTTTTTGTCCTACTTGTCTTTCATTCTGTGCTTTTTTCTCTTCTTCTTTCCTTCTTTTCTTTCAGTCGTATCTTCTTTCTCTGGCTTCACCTTTCATCCGCTGTTACTCTTTCTGTCTTTCTTGTTGTATTTGCTTACTGTACTTTTTCCTTTCTTTTTCTCCGTTCTTTCTCCATGTCTCTCTTTTCTTTTTCTTTCTCATTTCTTTTTTCTTCTACTCTGTCTTACCTTTTCTTTCTCTCATTTGACCTGTTCTTACTTTCCATCCCTTTCTTTTTCTTTCTCTAACTTCTTTTGTCTCTGTTATGTTCTTCCTTCTTTCTTTTTCTACTTTTTACATCGTCCCTTTTTTCTTTTTCATCTCCTTTTGTTCACTCATTTCCCTGTTTCTTTCTTTATTCTTTCAGTTTCATTTTATTTTTAATTTCTCTTCTCTAATTTCTTTTCTTTCTTTTGCTCTTTTCTCTGTTCATTTATTTCTAAATTCTTTCTCTCCTCTTGTTCTTTCTTTCCCTGTATCTGTCTGCTTCTTCCTTTTTATGACCCTTTCTTTCTCTCTTGTCTTTTTCTCTCATTTTTTCTTCATCTGTTTCTTTTCTCTCACTCTACCTCTCCTTTTTCCTCTCCATTTTCTGTCTCTCTTTTGTTTTCTATATTTCTCCCTCTTTTTATTTCTCTAGTTTGCCATCCGAAGAGCCAATGGGTAAAACTGAACCCTCAGGGACCTTAAATGTAAACCTTTTACAATGCAGCTCCTGTGCCATTAGTAGTGTATACTCTCTGTAGCAGGATTGGGGTACTCTGTGTACAATTATCCAATCCTTATACCAGGCAGTAGCTCATGACAGTTTTCAATGATCAAAAGTAGCTCTCACTATAGGAAATGTTGAGGACCCCTGCACTAGCTTTTTTTACATATACTAAACAAACACTCTGCAAACACACCTCTCAGTACTCTGCTGGTGGGGGGGGGGGGATGAGGTCCCCTTGCCTCCTGAGGGCCTCAGGACTGAAGTGGACTTCTTTCCCCAACAAGTAGTGTGTCAGGAGGCGCGTTTGCAGAGTGGTGGAAAAAGGGGGGTGGCCTCTGATGACTTTTCAGCGATCTGCCTGTGTGGGTCTAACTAGAGGTAACAGGAGGGCTATTTGGCTGCCAGGGACCCTCTTGCACCAAGGGGACTTCATCCCCCAACTAGTAGTGCACCAGGAGGTGCGTTAGCATAGTGGTGGAAAAAGGGGGCGTGGCCACCGAAATCCTCTTGGCAAACCCACTGTGTGTGACTTGCTGAAGGTAACTGGAGGGATAGTTGGCGCCCAAGGACCCTCAATAGCCAAGGGGACTTCATCGCCCTACTAGTAGGGTGCCAGCAAGCGTGTTTGCAGAGAGTTGGAGAAAAGGGGCATGGCCTCCTATCAGGTCTCCGCAATCCTGCTGTGTGGGAATTACTGGAGGTAATGGGAGAGGAAGTTGGTCTCCAAGTACATCCTTCGAGGCTAACTACCACTTCTGTTATCTCCATGAAGTCACCAAAAGTGGGATTGCTAAAAGGTCTTTGGAGGCCACACCCACTTTTTCCACCACGCGGCAAACGCGGCTCCTGGCACACTACTGGTTGGGGGATGAAGTCCACTTTATTCTTGAGGGACCTTGGGGGCCAAGAAGCCCTGCTGGTACTTCCTGTAAGTCCTACACAACGGGATTCCTGAGATTTGGTCTGAGGCCCAACCCCCCTACTCCACCACTCAACAAACACAACTACTAGTTATAAAACCATACAAATTTACTGACAAAACCAAAGGTTACATGGATGTATAGTTAAGCATTAGCATTTACAAAACCTCAGAAATTCACTGAAAAAAACAAAGGTTACAGAGACATTATAGTTAGGCTCAGGTTTCACTCTTACAAAATCAGAGAAATTCAACATTTATAGTTAGCTGAGCTAACTATAACTAGGGCCCACACAATGCACTGCTTATGACCTCACATATTGCATCACTCATGACATGGTCGGTGACATAACTGATGACATCAACGATGACATATCAAATGACATCACTGATGGCATCATTCACAGAATCTGTGACACCCCAATATAACCTTTCATACACCCACCCCAACTTCCACACTACCATTCTCAAAATCATTGACACACCCATACCAGTTCGTACACACCCACTCACTGATTTATATGTATACATATTTGCCTAATTAAATGATATAAATGTGTAAGCTCACACTTTATTTACTAACATTTTTCATTGCCTTTCAGAAACTCCTCCGTCCTTTTTAGGTCTCGCTGAAGCAATGCGTAATCATTGTTCAGTGAGATTATAGTAAGAGGCTTTCAAAAGTCTACCCACTGCGGATTAGGTGGAGTTCATGTGAGCCAGGCGCATGCACATCACCAGCCGCATCGCACATCGCACACCATACACCATTTGTCTGAGCCTCAGCATCAGACTTCAAAGGAAGCCGCTCCCAAGCCGCTCCCCCGCCCCCCATCAGACTTCAAAGGAATGCGCTCCCCCGACCCCGCCACAGCAATGTAGAGAGCTTGTTTTCTTTGTAATTTAATGACATACTTGAGAGCATTTCAGCGAGGCGCATCTGGTAGAAATTATACCGATCGCAACTGTATAATGTTCTGTATTGGGGTGCTTCCTCTCTTTACAGTACCTCTCATGTCTCGTATCTTGGAAGCAGGTTTCTATCTAAAGTTACAATTTCCTCTGAGTCATAATTGTTACTTGTGAACCATCTCCAGCTTGTGCTTCTTTTTCCATTTTATTTTTTAGTCACTCATTAGCCTCTTCCAGGTTTTGTTTGCGCTTTTGTGCGCTTATCTTTAAAGGAGAACTGGGAGCTCGCAAGATTTGTACTCTTCTTTTAGCTGTCTGTCTTTTATTTTTAGGTACCTATGAACAGCCATCGCAGCCCATACTGCTTGTGAATACATATCTGTCTTTAAGTCTTTATAGTATTATGTCACCCTCATCCGCTACCCACTAGGATCATTTGTGCAAGGCTCGTATTTTTAGTGAGCGTTATTCTGCTAGTATTTTCATCTTCTATACACCCAATATGGCACCGGACCTGTTCCAGGTATAATAGTAAGGAAGAGCTTCATACACTCACTAGTCAGAGACCCCTACAGGTGTTCTCTATTCAGCTCCTTATTTATTCCCAGGTTTTTGTTGCCATTCTGTGGATCCTCTGGATACGGATAGACCCCTGGATGCATATTCGCCAGAAGGACTTAACAGGTATGCTTTCTGTGTTCGAGAATTCGACCCTTGAATCTACAGTTTTTTTCCGTCTATACTTACCTTTGGTCTCTCTACTTTTTTTTCTTCTTAGCTTTGAAATGTATTTACATGAGGTGCTTCTGATCTAAATGGCCTGTGTTTCACTCTCATGCACACACACACCCACACACACACCCTCCACACACAACCCCCCCACACACACAACTCCACACACTCAACCCCCTACACACAACCCCCCACACACACAACCCCCCACACACAATCCCACTCACACAACCCCCCACACACAACCCCCAACACACACACAACCCCCCCACACACACACAACCACCCCACACACACACAACCACCCCACACACACACAACCCCACACACACAGAACACCACACACAACCTCCCCACACACACCCCCCACACAACCCCACACATACAACCCCACACACAAACACAAACCCCACACACAAACACACACACACAACACCCCCCCACACAACACCCCACACACACACAACACCCCCCCCCACACACACACAATGACCCCCCCACACACAACACCCCCACACACACAACCCCCCCCCCACACACAACACCCCCACACACAAACAACCCCACACAACTACAACCCCACACACATACAACCCCGCACACACACAACCCCCCCACATACACAACCCCCCACACACACAACCCCCCACACACACAACACCCCCAACACACACAACACCCCACCCCGCACACAACCCCCCCACACACACAACCCAACACACAACCCCCCACACACACAACCCCACACACATACAACCCCACACACATACAACCCCACACACATACAACCCCTCACACACACAACCCCACACACAACTACACACACAACCCCACACACACAACTCCACGCACACAACTCCACACAAACACAACCCCACACACAACTACACACACAACCCCACACACACAACTCCACACACACAACCCCCCACACACACAACCCCCCACACAAACCCCCACACACACCCACACACACAACCCCACACACACAACCCCCACACACAACCCCCAACACACACAACCCCCCACACACAACCCCACACACACACAACCCCCCACACACAAACCCCCCCACACACAACCCCACATACAAACAACCCCAAACATATACAACCCCACACACATACAACCCCACACACAACCCCACACACACAAATCCACACACACACAACCACACACACAAACAACCACCACACACTACCCCCCACACAAACAGCCCGCCACACACACCCACACACAACCCCCTACACACCCACACACCCCACCCCCCACACACACACACACCACACACACACCCCCCACACACAAACATTTCCCCACACACACACCCACACACACAACCCCCCTCACACACACACACCCCACACTCACACCCCACACCCCCCACATACACAACCCCCACACACAAACCCCCTACACACAAACCCCCCACACACCCCCACCCCCAACCCCCACACACACAACCCCCCCACACACACAACCCCACACACACAACCCCTACACACACAAACCCCTACACACAACCCCCACACATACAACCCCACACACACACAACCCCCAAACACACACAACCCCCCCACACACATAACCCCCCCACACACACAACCCCCCACACACACAACCCCACACACAACCCCCCACAGACACACATCCCCCCCACACACAGCCCCCACACACACAACCATCTATCTATCCATGGCCCTCACTCTTTGGCCCTCACTCTATCTATATATCACCCTCACTCTATCTGTGTATCGCTCTCACTCTATCTGTCTATCTATCTGTCGCCCTCACTCTATCTATCGCCCTCACTCTAACTATCGCCCTCACTCTATCCATCTATCGCCCTCACTCTATCCATCTATCGCCCTCATCCTATCTATCTATCTATCGCCCTCAGTCTATCTATCTATCTATTGCCCTCCCTCTATCCATCTATCTATCACCCTCACTCTATCTATCTATCTGTCTATCTATCTATCGCCCTCACTCTATCTATCTATCTATCTATCTATCTATCTATCTATCTATCGACCTCACTCTATCTATCGGCCTCACTCTATCTATCAGCCTCACTCTATCTATCTATCGGCCTCACTCTATCTATTGCCCTCAGTCTATCTATCGCCCTCACTCTATCTATCGACTTTCTATCTATCTATCTATCACCCTCACTCTATCTATCACCCTCACTCTATCTATCGCCCTCACTCTATCTATCTATTGCCCTCAATCTATCTATCATCCTCACTCTATCTATCTATCTATCTATCTATTGCCCTCTATCTATCTATCTATCTATCTATCTATCTATCTATCTATCTATCTATCTATCTATCTATCTATCTATCTATCTATCTATCGCCCTCACTCTATCTATCGCCCTCACTCTATCTATCGCCCTCACTCTATCTATCGCCCTCACTCTATCTATCGCCCTCGCTATATCTATCTATCTATCTATCACCCTCGCTATATCTATCTATCACCCTCACTCTATCGCCCCTCACTCTATCGCCCTCACTCTATCTCCCTGTTCTCCCTGTTCTCTTCTCCTGTGCCGATCTGCTGTTCTCTTCCACCAACCTCCTTCTTTAACTTCCTGTTCTCTTCTTCTGTGCTGATCTGCTGCTCTCTTCAACCCCACCTCCTTCTTTAACACCCTGTTTTCTTCTCCTGTGCTGATCTGCTGCTCTCTTCCACCCCACCTCCTCCTTTAACTCCCTGTTCTTTTCTCCCTTGCTGTTCTGCTGTTCTCTTCCATCCCACCTCCTTCTTTAACTCCCTGTTCTCTTCTCATCTCCTGTGCTAATCTGCTGCTCTCTTCCACCTGCCACCTCTTTTAACTCCCTGTTCTGTTCTCCTGTGCTGATCTGCTGCTCTCTTCCACCTCGCCTCCTTCTCTAACTCCCTGTTCTATTCTCATCTCCTGTTCTGCTGTTCTCTTCCACCCGCTTCCTTCTTTAACTCCCTGTTCTCTTCTCCTGTGCTGATCTGCTGCTCTCTTCCACCTCGCCTCCTTCTCTAACTCCCTGTTCTATTCTCATCTCCTGTGCTGATCTGCTGCTCTCTTCCACCCCACCTCCTTCTTTAACTCCCTGTTCTATTTTGCTGTGCTGATCTGCTCCTCTCTTCCACCCCACCTCCTTCTTTAACTCCCTGTTCTATTTTGCTGTGCTGATCTGCTCCTCTCTTCCACTCACCTCCTTCTCTAACTCCCTGTTCTCTTTTGCTGGGCTGATCTGCTCCTCTCTTCCACCCACCTCCTTCTCTAACTCCCTGTTCTCTTTTTTTCTCCTGTGCTGATCTGCTGCTCTATTCCACCCACCTCCTTCTTTAACTCCCTGTTCTCTTCTCCTGTGCTGATCTGCTGCTCTCTTCCACCCCACCTCCTTCTTTACCACCCTGTTCTCTTCTCCTGTGCTGATCTGATGCTCTCTTCCACCCCGCCTCCTTCTTTAACTCCCTGTTCTCTTCTCCTGTGCTGATCTGCTGCTCTCTTCCACCTCACCTCCTTCTTTAACTCCCTGTTCTGTTCTCTTCTCCTGTGCTAATCTGCTGCTCTCTTCCACCCGCCGCCTCCTTTAACTCCCTGTTCTGTTCTCCCGTGCTGATCTGCTGCTCTCTTCCACCCCGCCCCTTCTCTAACTCCTTGTTTTCTTCTGCTGATCTGCTGATCTGTTGCTCTCTTCCACCTCGACTCCTTCTCTAACTCCCTGTTCTATTCTCTTCTTCTGTGCTGATCTGCTGCTCTTTTCTACCCCACCTCCTTCTTTACCTCCCTGTTCTCTTTTGCTGTGTTGATCTGCTCCTCTCTTCCACCCACCTCCTTTTCTAACTCCCTGTTCTCTTTTTTTCTCCCGTGCTGATCTGCTGCTCTCTTCCACCTTGCCTCCTTTTCTAACTCCCTTTTCTCTTCTCTTCTCCTGTGCGGATCTGCTGCTCTCTTCCACCCGCCTCCTTCTTTAACTCCCTGTTTTCCTCTCCTGTGCTAATCTGCTGTTCTTTTCTACCCGCCTCTTTCTCTGTTCTCTTCTCCTGTGCCGATCTGCTGTTCTCTTCCACCCACCTCCTTCTTTAACTCCATGTTCTCTTCTGCTGTGCTGTTATGCTGCTCTCTTCCACACACCTCCTTCTCTAACTCCCTGTTCTCTTCTCTTCTCCAGAGCTGATCTGCTGCTATCTTCCACCCGCCTCCTTCTCTACCTCCCTGTTATCTTCTCCCGTGCTGTTCTGCTGCTCTCTTACACGTCACCTCCTTCTTTAACTCCCTGTTTTCTTCTCCTGTGCTAATCTGCTGCTCTCTTCCACCCCACCTCCTTCTTTAACTTCCTGTTCTCTTCTGCTGTGCTGATCTGGTGCTCTCTTCCACCCACCTCCTTCTCTAACTCCCTGTTCTTTTCTTTCCTAACGAATACCAGATCATCTGACATGATAGAGTACGAAAGAGAGGGGAAGGCATTGCCATTGTGGCAAAAGCCACTATTGAAATTACTACGCTCGAGTCACTCTCTAATGAATGGCTGGAAATTTTAATAATTAGCATGAAATTTAACACCAACTCCTTTGGAAGGGCTGCTCTGGTATATAGACCCCCGGGAGAGAAATCAAAATTTGCCAACAATCTTTTAGACATATTAGCATCACATGTGCTGGCCACTGATAATTTTATCCTACTAGGGGATTTTAATCATCATGCGGAGCTAACGCATGACACTGATTCTTGTAACCTAATAACCGCCTTAGAAACTTTGGGTCTCACGCAAAAGGTACTCGGCCCTACTCATCAGGCCGGCCACTCCCTTGACTTAATTTTTACTAACATGGCAAATTTCACTTGTGAATCACCCACGCCTATAATTTGGACTGATCACTTTTTAGTTAATTTTAAATTTCCTAAACCACTGGGGTCAAGAACAATCAATCAGAAAGAAACAGCATCTATACGTCCTTGGCACAAACTAACTCCCGAGGCATTTCTTTCTCACTTCGTACCGCCCAACAACAATTATGAGAATATTAAACTAATGGTAACCCAATTGGATATATCCATTAAAAACACTCTTGATGAAATTATCCCGGAAACTTCAGTCATTGTTAAGAGCATTGCCTCACCTTGGTTCACTGAGGACTTGAAGCGTGAGAAAGCAATCAGCAGAACAGCTGAAAGGCGATGGTGGAAAAATAGAACGCCAGAAAACCGCAACAGTTATAAACTCACTCACTCTAATTATTTAAAAAACATAAAGAAAGCAAAAACGTCATACCTTTCGCAGAGAATAAATAAGGCGGCCCATTCGAGTAAAGAACTGCATAAAATCTTGAAGAAATTCCCCACCCCTCTGGCGGAGTCCTCCACATTTATCCCCACCTTAGAGTGGGTGCACTCATTATCTTCTTATTTTGATAACGAAATTAAGTCAATCTGCTCCTCATTTCCAGCAGCCAATCAGGAGGAGCCCATGTCAGGTGAAACATCTCCAGGGACTGTGGTCTCTACTGAAACCACTGTTATCCCGTCCTTAACCGAATTCGAGCCTACCACCTCGGATGAAGTGTTAGAAGCCCTTAAGAAAATTAAATCGGGTTCCCCCACCGATTTACTATCCCCACGTAGATGCAGTGGGATATTCCCGCTTTTTGCCGGCACGCTGACTAACATCTTTAATCACTCCTTTGAGAGTGCCTCTATTCCTAGCAGTTGGAAGCTAGCCGAGGTCAAGCCCATTCTCAAAAAGCCCAACAGCGACCCTTCCACCCTATCCAATTACAGACCTATATCTCTTCTACCATTCTTTGGGAAAGTACTTGAACATCTAGTAAATAAACAAGTTACCACCCACATTGAGACACATGCATTGTTTGATCCCTCGCAGTCAGGGTTTCGTGCCGCTCATGGTACTGAGACCGCAGTGATTGAGATAGTAGATATCATTCTGCTCTCCCTAGATAGAGGGGAGTCAGCCATTCTGGTCTTGTTGGATCTATCGGCGGCCTTTGACACCATCTCCCACAGCATTCTGAAACATCAGCTGTGGGAGATTGGTGTCAGGGGCAACGCCTTAGCCTGGTTTGCAGACTACCTCGCCGGCCGCTATACTTATCTCAAAATGAACTCCCTTGTATCCAGGAATATGCCTCTCACTGTGGGGGTGCCACAGGGGTGGATTCTTAGTCCCCTGTTGTTCAACCTATATTTGACCCCTTTGGCCAATATTATAAAATCTTATGGCTTCTCCACAGTGTCGTACGCAGATGATACGCAGGTGTTAATCAACTGCAGTTCTCAGTTTTTTGACACCTGTGTTAGGTTCGAACAGTGCATGGTTCATATTAGCAGCTGGATGAGTGATAATAAGCTCCAACTCAATTATAGCAAAACTGAAATCTTGCTATTTGGCAAGGCCAAAACCATCTGGTCCCAGGATTGGTGGCCTCACGAACTTGGACTCTGCCCAGAGCCTAAAGAAGTAGTACATGACCTGGGTATCATGCTTTGTAAGTATCAAGGACCCCCTGATAAGGATGCGACTCCTGGGTCAGGGACAACAATTTCTTGTAGGGATAAATACCCAGGCAGACTGAAAAAATACAAAAGCTGGCTGACTGTACAAACAATGTTAAAATAGCACAAAATTGATATAAAAAATGATTTAAGCAATGGACTGAAATGATATCAAAAAATACACTTTAATATAAATATAGGGTAGACGTATACATAAAAAGTAAACAAATTACACAATAGACATTTCATGAAGTTCATTTGTTTGTTATCAAAACATCTTCATAAAGTATTTTTTTTAAAATAAAAAATCCTTTTCTTTCATAACATATGGCTGTATATCATGTGTCAACGCGTTTCGACAAACTTGGTTGTCTTCGTCAGGACAGAAACGGATGTTCAGCCAATTTCTCTAAATTGATAAAATGCCAGAGGATATACAGTAGTTCTAGGGAGTAAGGCACCTTTCCTTCATAAAATTTGGATTCGGTATGTGATAACTGTTTAGTCAGTGTTCACTGCCTCCATCTTACTACTACCTATCATTATTCTTCGTCATTCCTTAGAAAATATACAGACAAGGGAGAGAGGTCTCAGGCATTCAGATCCACTTAGGTCGTCATGTTGCGAATAATACACAGGGATGTTTGTGGATTTGTTTTATTCGCGTAGGGAGGCGCAATCCTTAAAAGCTGCTGTCGGTCATTTGAAGCGTGACAGCGCAATGGAGACCGTTGTGTGCTTACACACACGCTATGGGTCCACGGGCGGCACTCTTCTGTTCTTTTTTATGGTTAGAATACGGCCTCTTAGTCCTGGAGCTGAAGCGCATCGATCTCTCCCACCTCCTCGTCACCGCTGTCACGCTTCAAATGCGTGCTTACCAAACTTTAAATACTACAGAATGCGGCTGCCCGATTGGTACTGGGACTACCGCCGAGGTCTGCTTCTGCACCTAGTCTAAAATAATTGCACTGGCTCCCCGTGCGCCAAAGATGTCAATTTAAAATCCTAAGTCTTACTCATAAACTCCTCTATGGTACAGGCCCTTCTTACCTGGCAAAAAAACTAGTCTGGTATAGACCGTCCAGAACTCTGCGTTCTAGCTCGAAGTCCCTTCTTTCCCAGCCAAAGGCGTGTACCTCCAGAAATGGATGTAGGGCTTTCTCATACCTGGCACCACAACTTTGGAACAAGCTGCCCTCTCATCTGTTGTCTCTCTCTAACCACTAAGCGTTCCGCAGGAGTCTGAAAACTTGGCTCTTTCCTAATTAATTCCCCTCACGGTCATTTTCTCTCCTCTCAAGGCTGTTGCCTTCTTTTTGCCAAGTGCCCTGAGACCTCTTCTGGTGAATTGTTGCGTTATACAAAAGCCTTTGACATTTTACATTTGACATTTCTCCCTCTGCTGATCTGCTGCTCTCTTCCACCCCGCCTCCTTCTTTAACTCCCCGTTCTCTTCTGCTGATCTGCTGTTCTCTTCCACCTCGCCTCCTTCTCTAACTCCCTGTTCTTTTCTCCTGTGATAATCAGCTGCTCTCTTCCACATCACCTCCTTCTTTAACTCCCTGTTCTCTTCTGCTGTGCTGATTTGCTCCTCTCTTCCACCCACCTCCTTCTCTAACTCCCGGTTCTCTTCTCTTCTCACATGTTGATCTGCTGCTCTCTTCCACTCTGCCTCCTTCTCTAACTCCCTGTTCCCTTCTCTTCTCCAGTGCTAATCTGCTGTTCTCTCCCACCCGCCTCTTTCTCTAACTCCCTGTTCTCTTCTCCAGTGCCGATCTTCTGTTCTCTTCCACCCGCCTCATTTTTAACTCCCTGTTCTCTTCTCCTGTGCTGATCTGCTGCTCTCTTCCACCCCACCTCCTTCTTTAACTCCCTGTTCTCTTCTCCTGTGCTGATCTGCTGCATCCTTAATAACTCCATGTTCTCTTCTGCTGTGCTGTTATGCTGCTTTCTTCCACCCACCTCTTTATCCAACTCCCTGTTCTCTTCTCTTCTCCCGAGCTGATCTGCTGCTCTCTTCCACCCGCCTTCTTCTCTAGCTCCCTGTTCTCTTCTCTTCTCCTGTGCTGATCTGCTGCTCTCTTCCACCAGCCACCTTCTTTTACTCCCTGTTCTCTTCTCCTGTGCTAATCTGCTGCTCTCTTCCACCCACCTCCTTCTTAAACTCCCTGGTCTCTTCTCCTGTGCTGATCTGCTGCTCTCATCCACCCCACCTCCTTCTTTAACTCCCTAGTCTCTTTTCCTATGCTGAACTACTGTTCTCTTCCACCGCCTCCTTCTTTCACTCCCTGTTATCTTCTCTTGTGCTGATCTGCTGTTCTCTTTCCCCCGCTTCCTTCTCTAACTTCCTGTTCTCTTCTCCTCTGCTAATATGCTATTCTCTTCCACCCTCTTCCTTCCCTTCCTTAACTCCCTGTTCTCTTCTCCTCTGCTGATCTGCTGCTCTCTTCCACCCCACCTCCTTCTTTAACTCTATTTTCTCTTCACCTGTGCTGATCTGCTGCTCTTTTCCACCACACCTCCTTCTTTAACTCTGTTCTTTTCTCCTGTGGTGATCTGCTGTTCCCTTCCACCACCTCCTTCTCTAACTCCTTGTTCTCTTCTCCCATGCTGATCTGCTGTTCTCTTCCACCCAGCCTCCTTCTCTAACTCCCTGTTCTCTTCTCCCATGCTGATCTGCTGTTCTCTTCCTCCCGCCTCATTCTCTAACTCCCTGTTCTCTTCTCCTATGATGATCTTTCTGCTATCTTCCATCCGCCTCCTTCTCTAACTCCCTGTTCTCTCTCCTGTGCTGATCTGCTGTTCTCTTTCACCCTGCCTCCTTCTCTAACTCCCTTTTCTCTTCTCTGGTGCTGATCTGCTGTTCTCTTTCACCCCGCCTCCTTCTCTAACTCCCTGTTCTCTTCTCCTGTGCTAATACGCTTTTCTCTTCAACCCGATTCCTTCCTTAACTCCCTGTTCTCTTCTCCTGCGCTGATCTGCTGCTCTCTTCCACCCCACCTCCTTCTTTAACTCCATGTTTTCTTCACCTGTGCTGATCTGCTGCTCTATTCCACCCGCCTCCTTCTTTAACTCTGTTCTTTACTGCTGTGCTGATCAGCTGTTCTCTTCCACCCGCCTCCTTCTTTAACTCCCTGCTATCTTCTCCTGTGCTGATCTGCTGCTCTCTACCACCCCACCTCCTTCTTTAACTCCCTGTTCTCTTCTCTTCTCCTGTGCTGATCTGCTAATCTTTTCCGCCAGCCTCCTTCTTTTACTCCCTGTTCTGTTCTCCTGTGCTGATCTGCTGCTCTCTTCCAACCGCCCCTTCTCTAACTCCCTGTTCTCTTCTCCTGCGATGATCTGCTCTTCTCTTCCACCCCCCTCATTCTCTAACTCCTTGTTGCCTTCTCCTGTGATGATCTGTTTGCTCTCTTCTATCCGCCTCCTTCTCTAACTCCCTTTTCTCTTCTCCGGTGCTGATTTGCTGTTCTTATTCACCCTGCCTCCTTCTCTAACTCCCTGTTCTCTTCTCCTGGTACTGATCTACTGTTCTTTTCCACCACCTCCTTCTGTAACTCCCGGTTCTCTTCTCCTGTGCCGATCTGCTGTTCTCTTCCACCCCGCCTCTTTCTTTAACTCCCTGCTCTCTTCTCCTGTGCTGATCTGCTGCTCTCATCCACCCACCTCCTTCTTTAACTCCCTGTTCTCTTCTCTCGTGCAGATCTGCTGTTCTCTTCCACCCCACCTTCTTCTCTACCTCCCTGTTCTCTTCTCTCGTGCTGTTCTGCTACTCTCTTCCACCCCACCTCCTTCTTTAACTCCCTGTTCTCTTCTGCTGGGCTGATCTGCTGCTCTCTTTCACCTCACCTCCTGCTCTAACTCCCTGTTCTCTTCTCTTCTCCTGTGCTGATCAGCTGCTCTCTTCCACCCACCTACTTCTTTAACTCCCTGTTCTCTTCTACTGTGGTGATCTGCAGCTCTCTTCCACCCGCCTCCTTCTCTAATTGCCTGTTCTCTTCTCTTCTCCTGTGCTAATCTGTTGCTCTCTTCCACCCCGCCTCCTTCTTTAACTCCATGTTGACTTCTGCTGATCTGCTGCTCTCTTCTACCCTGCCTCCTTTTATAACTCCCTGTTCTCTTCTCTTCTCCTGTGCTGATCTACTGCTCTCTTCCACCCCACCTCCTTCTTTAACTCTATTTTCTCTTCACCTGTGCTGATCTGCTGCTCTTTTCCACCACACCTCCTTCTTTAACTCTGTTCTTTTCTCCTGTGGTGATCTGCTGTTCCCTTCCACCACCTCCTTCTCTAACTCCCTGTTCTCTTCTCCCATGCTGATCTGCTGTTCTCTACCACCCCACCTCCTTCTTTAACTCCCTGTTCTCTTCTCTTCTCCTGTGCTGATCTGCTAATCTTTTCCGCCAGCCTCCTTCTTTTACTCCCTGTTCTGTTCTCCTGTGCTGATCTGCTGCTCTCTTCCAACCGCCCCTTCTCTAACTCCCTGTTCTCTTCTCCTGCGATGATCTGCTCTTCTCTTCCACCCCCCTCATTCTCTAACTCCTTGTTGCCTTCTCCTGCGATGATCTGCTCTTCTCTTCCACCCCCCTCATTCTCTAACTCCTTGTTGCCTTCTCCTGTGATGATCTGTTTGCTCTCTTCTATCCGCCTCCTTCTCTAACTCCCTTTTCTCTTCTCCGGTGCTGATTTGCTGTTCTTATTCACCCTGCCTCCTTCTCTAACTCCCTGTTCTCTTCTCCTGGTACTGATCTACTGTTCTTTTCCACCACCTCCTTCTGTAACTCCCGGTTCTCTTCTCCTGTGCCGATCTGCTGTTCTCTTCCACCCCGCCTCTTTCTTTAACTCCCTGCTCTCTTCTCCTGTGCTGATCTGCTGCTCTCATCCACCCACCTCCTTCTTTAACTCCCTGTTCTCTTCTCTCGTGCAGATCTGCTGTTCTCTTCCACCCCACCTTCTTCTCTACCTCCCTGTTCTCTTCTCTCGTGCTGTTCTGCTACTCTCTTCCACCCCACCTCCTTCTTTAACTCCCTGTTCTCTTCTGCTGGGCTGATCTGCTGCTCTCTTTCACCTCACCTCCTGCTCTAACTCCCTGTTCTCTTCTCTTCTCCTGTGCTGATCAGCTGCTCTCTTCCACCCACCTACTTCTTTAACTCCCTGTTCTCTTCTACTGTGGTGATCTGCAGCTCTCTTCCACCCGCCTCCTTCTCTAATTGCCTGTTCTCTTCTCTTCTCCTGTGCTAATCTGTTGCTCTCTTCCACCCCGCCTCCTTCTTTAACTCCATGTTGACTTCTGCTGATCTGCTGCTCTCTTCTACCCTGCCTCCTTTTATAACTCCCTGTTCTCTTCTCTTCTCCTGTGCTGATCTACTGCTCTCTTCCACCCCACCTCCTTCTTTAACTCTATTTTCTCTTCACCTGTGCTGATCTGCTGCTCTTTTCCACCACACCTCCTTCTTTAACTCTGTTCTTTTCTCCTGTGGTGATCTGCTGTTCCCTTCCACCACCTCCTTCTCTAACTCCCTGTTCTCTTCTCCCATGCTGATCTGCTGTTCTCTTCCACCCAGCCTCCTTCTCTAACTCCCTGTTCTCTTCTCCCATGCTGATCTGCTGTTCTCTTCCTCCCGCCTCATTCTCTAACTCCCTGTTCTCTTCTCCTGTGATGATCTTTCTGCTATCTTCCATCCGCCTCCTTCTCTAACTCCCTGTTCTCTCTCCTGTGCTGATCTGCTGTTCTCTTTCACCCTGCCTCCTTCTCTAACTCCCTTTTCTCTTCTCTGGTGCTGATCTGCTGTTCTCTTTCACCCCGCCTCCTTCTCTAACTCCCTGTTCTCTTCTCCTGTGCTAATACGCTTTTCTCTTCAACCCGCTTCCTTCCTTAACTCCCTGTTCTCTTCTCCTGCGCTGATCTGCTGCTCTCTTCCACCCCACCTCCTTCTTTAACTCCATGTTTTCTTCACCTGTGCTGATCTGCTGCTCTATTCCACCCGCCTCCTTCTTTAACTCTGTTCTTTACTGCTGTGCTGATCAGCTGTTCTCTTCCACCCGCCTCCTTCTTTAACTCCCTGCTATCTTCTCCTGTGCTGATCTGCTGCTCTCTACCACCCCACCTCCTTCTTTAACTCCCTGTTCTCTTCTCTTCTCCTGTGCTGATCTGCTAATCTTTTCCGCCAGCCTCCTTCTTTTACTCCCTGTTCTGTTCTCCTGTGCTGATCTGCTGCTCTCTTCCAACCGCCCCTTCTCTAACTCCCTGTTCTCTTCTCCTGCGATGATCTGCTCTTCTCTTCCACCCCCCCCTCATTCTCTAACTCCTTGTTGCCTTCTCCTGTGATGATCTGTTTGCTCTCTTCTATCCGCCTCCTTCTCTAACTCCCTTTTCTCTTCTCCGGTGCTGATTTGCTGTTCTTATTCACCCTGCCTCCTTCTCTAACTCCCTGTTCTCTTCTCCTGGTACTGATCTACTGTTCTTTTCCACCACCTCCTTCTGTAACTCCCGGTTCTCTTCTCCTGTGCCGATCTGCTGTTCTCTTCCACCCTGCCTCTTTCTTTAACTCCCTGTTCTCTTCTCCTGTGCTGATCTGCTGCTCTCATCCACCCACCTCCTTCTTTAACTCCCTGTTCTCTTCTCTCGTGCAGATCTGCTGTTCTCTTCCACCCCACCTTCTTCTCTACCTCCCTGTTCTCTTCTCTCGTGCTGTTCTGCTACTCTCTTCCACCCCACCTCCTTCTTTAACTCCCTGTTCTCTTCTGCTGGGCTGATCTGCTGCTCTCTTTCACCTCACCTCCTGCTCTAACTCCCTGTTCTCTTCTCTTCTCCTGTGCTGATCAGCTGCTCTCTTCCACCCACCTACTTCTTTAACTCCCTGTTCTCTTCTACTGTGGTGATCTGCAGCTCTCTTCCACCCGCCTCCTTCTCTAATTCCCTGTTCTCTTCTCTTCTCCTGTGCTAATCTGTTGCTCTCTTCCACCCCGCCTCCTTCTTTAACTCCATGTTGACTTCTGCTGATCTGCTGCTCTCTTCTACCCTGCCTCCTTTTATATCTCCCTGTTCTCTTCTCTTCTCCTGTGCTGATCTACTGCTCTCTTCCACCCCACCTCCTTCTTTAACTCTATTTTCTCTTCACCTGTGCTGATCTGCTGCTCTTTTCCACCACACCTCCTTCTTTAACTCTGTTCTTTTCTCCTGTGGTGATCTGCTGTTCCCTTCCACCACCTCCTTCTCTAACTCCCTGTTCTCTTCTCCCGTGCTGATCTGCTGTTCTCTTCCACCCAGCCTCCTTCTCTAACTCCCTGTTCTCTTCTCCCATGCTGATCTGCTGTTCTCTTCCTCCCGCCTCATTCTCTAACTCCCTGTTCTCTTCTCCTGTGATGATCTTTCTGCTATCTTCCATCCGCCTCCTTCTCTAACTCCCTGTTCTCTCCCCTGTGCTGATCTGCTGTTCTCTTTCACCCTGCCTCCTTCTCTAACTCCCTTTTCTCTTCTCTGGTGCTGATCTGCTGTTCTCTTTCACCCCGCCTCCTTCTCTAACTCCCTGTTCTCTTCTCCTGTGCTAATACGCTTTTCTCTTCAACCCGCTTCCTTCCTTAACTCCCTGTTCTCTTCTCCTGCGCTGATCTGCTGCTCTCTTCCACCCCACCTCCTTCTTTAACTCCATGTTTTCTTCACCTGTGCTGATCTGCTGCTCTATTCCACCCGCCTCCTTCTTTAACTCTGTTCTTTACTGCTGTGCTGATCAGCTGTTCTCTTCCACCCGCCTCCTTCTTTAACTCCCTGCTATCTTCTCCTGTGCTGATCTGCTGCTCTCTATCACCCCACCTCCTTCTTTAACTCCCTGTTCTCTTCTCTTCTCCTGTGCTGATCTGCTAATCTTTTCCGCCAGCCTCCTTCTTTAACTCCCTGTCTGTTCTCCTGTGCTGATCTGCTGCTCTCTTCCAACCGCCCCTTCTCTAACTCCCTGTTCTCTTCTCCTGCGATGATCTGCTCTTCTCTTCCACCCCCCCTCATTCTTTAACTCCCTAGTCTCTTTTCCTATGCTGAACTACTGTTCTCTTCCACCGCCTCCTTCTTTCACTCCCTGTTATCTTCTCTTGTGCTGATCTGCTGTTCTCTTTCCCCCGCTTCCTTCTCTAACTTCCTGTTCTCTTCTCGTCTGCTAATATGCTATTCTCTTCCACCCTCTTCCTTCCCTTCCTTAACTCCCTGTTCTCTTCTCCTCTGCTGATCTGCTGCTCTCTTCCACCCCACCTCCTTCTTTAACTCTATTTTCTCTTCACCTGTGCTGATCTGCTGCTCTTTTCCACCACACCTCCTTCTTTAACTCTGTTCTTTTCTCCTGTGGTGATCTGCTGTTCCCTTCCACCACCTCCTTCTCTAACTCCCTGTTCTCTTCTCCCATGCTGATCTGCTGTTCTCTTCCACCCAGCCTCCTTCTCTAACTCCCTGTTCTCTTCTCCCATGCTGATCTGCTGTTCTCTTCCTCCCGCCTCATTCTCTAACTCCCTGTTCTCTTCTCCTGTGATGATCTTTCTGCTATCTTCCATCCGCCTCCTTCTCTAACTCCCTGTTCTCTCTCCTGTGCTGATCTGCTGTTCTCTTTCACCCTGCCTCCTTCTCTAACTCCCTTTTCTCTTCTCTGGTGCTGATCTGCTGTTCTCTTTCACCCCGCCTCCTTCTCTAACTCCCTGTTCTCTTCTCCTGTGCTAATACGCTTTTCTCTTTAACCCGCTTCCTTCCTTAACTCCCTGTTCTCTTCTCCTGCGCTGATCTGCTGCTCTCTTCCACCCCACCTCCTTCTTTAACTCCATGTTTTCTTCACCTGTGCTGATCTGCTGCTCTATTCCACCCGCCTCCTTCTTTAACTCTGTTCTTTACTGCTGTGCTGATCAGCTGTTCTCTTCCACCCGCCTCCTTCTTTAACTCCCTGCTATCTTCTCCTGTGCTGATCTGCTGCTCTCTACCACCCCACCTCCTTCTTTAACTCCCTGTTCTCTTCTCTTCTCCTGTGCTGATCTGCTAATCTTTTCCGCCAGCCTCCTTCTTTAACTCCCTGTTCTGTTCTCCTGTGCTGATCTGCTGCTCTCTTCCAACCGCCCCTTCTCTAACTCCCTGTTCTCTTCTCCTGCGATGATCTGCTCTTCTCTTCCACCCCCCCCCCTCATTCTTTAACTCCCTAGTCTCTTTTCCTATGCTGAACTACTGTTCTCTTCCACCGCCTCCTTCTTTCACTCCCTGTTATCTTCTCTTGTGCTGATCTGCTGTTCTCTTTCCCCCGCTTCCTTCTCTAACTTCCTGTTCTCTTCTCCTCTGCTAATATGCTATTCTCTTCCACCCTCTTCCTTCCCTTCCTTAACTCCCTGTTCTCTTCTCCTCTGCTGATCTGCTGCTCTCTTCCACCCCACCTCCTTCTTTAACTCTATTTTCTCTTCACCTGTGCTGATCTGCTGCTCTTTTCCACCACACCTCCTTCTTTAACTCTGTTCTTTTCTCCTGTGGGGATCTGCTGTTCCATTCCACCACCTCCTTCTCTAACTCCCTGTTCTCTTCTCCCATGCTGATCTGCTGTTCTCTTCGACCCAGCCTCCTTCTCTAACTCCCTGTTCTCTTCTCCCATGCTGATCTGCTGTTCTCTTCCTCCCGCCTCATTCTCTAACTCCCTGTTCTATTCTCCTGTGATGATCTTTCTGCTATCTTCCATCCGCCTCCTTCTCTAACTCCCTGTTCTCTCTCCTGTGCTGATCTGCTGTTCTCTTTCACCCTGCCTCCTTCTCTAACTCCCTTTTCTCTTCTCTGGTGCTGATCTGCTGTTCTCTTTCACCCCGCCTCCTTCTCTAACTCCCTGTTCTCTTCTCCTGTTCTAATACGCTTTTCTCTTTAACCCGCTTCCTTCCTTAACTCCCTGTTCTCTTCTCCTGCGCTGATCTGCTGCTCTCTTCCACCCCACCTCCTTCTTTAACTCCATGTTTTCTTCACCTGTGCTGATCTGCTGCTCTATTCCACCCGCCTCCTTCTTTAACTCTGTTCTTTACTGCTGTGCTGATCAGCTGTTCTCTTCCACCCGCCTCCTTCTTTAACTCCCTGCTATCTTCTCCTGTGCTGATCTGCTGCTCTCTACCACCCCACCTCCTTCTTTAACTCCCTGTTCTCTTCTCTTCTCCTGTGCTGATCTGCTAATCTTTTCCGCCAGCCTCCTTCTTTAACTCCCTGTTCTGTTCTCCTGTGCTGATCTGCTGCTCTCTTCCAACCGCCCCTTCTCTAACTCCCTGTTCTCTTCTCCTGCGATGATCTGCTCTTCTCTTCCACCCCCCCTCATTCTTTAACTCCCTAGTCTCTTTTCCTATGCTGAACTACTGTTCTCTTCCACCGCCTCCTTCTTTCACTCCCTGTTATCTTCTCTTGTGCTGATCTGCTGTTCTCTTTCCCCCGCTTCCTTCTCTAACTTCCTGTTCTCTTCTCCTCTGCTAATATGCTATTCTCTTCCACCCTCTTCCTTCCCTTCCTTAACTCCCTGTTCTCTTCTCCTCTGCTGATCTGCTGCTCTCTTCCACCCCACCTCCTTCTTTAACTCTATTTTCTCTTCACCTGTGCTGATCTGCTGCTCTTTTCCACCACACCTCCTTCTTTAACTCTGTTCTTTTCTCCTGTGGTGATCTGCTGTTCCCTTCCACCACCTCCTTCTCTAACTCCCTGTTCTCTTCTCCCATGCTGATCTGCTGTTCTCTTCCACCCAGCCTCCTTCTCTAACTCCCTGTTCTCTTCTCCCATGCTGATCTGCTGTTTTCTTCCTCCCGCCTCATTCTCTAACTCCCTGTTCTCTTCTCTGGTGCTGATCTGCTGTTCTCTTTCACCCCGCCTCCTTCTCTAACTCCCTGTTCTCTTCTCCCATGCTGATCTGCTGTTCTCTTCCACCCAGCCTCCTTCTCTAACTCCCTGTTCTCTTCTCCCATGCTGATCTGCTGTTCTCTTCCTCCCGCCTCATTCTCTAACTCCCTGTTCTCTTCTCTGGTGCTGATCTGCTGTTCTCTTTCACCCTGCCTCCTTCTCTAACTCCCTTTTCTCTTCTCTGGTGCTGATCTGCTGTTCTCTTTCACCCCGCCTCCTTCTCTAACTCCCTATTCTCTTCTCCTGTGCTAATACGCTTTTCTCTTCAACCCGCTTCCTTCCTTAACTCCCTGATCTCTTCTCCTGCGCTGATCTGCTGCTCTCTTCCACCCCACCTCTTCTTTAACTCCATGTTTTCTTCACCTGTGCTGATCTGCTGCTCTATTCCACCCGCCTCCTTCTTTAACTCTGTTCTTTACTGCTGTGCTGATCAGCTGTTCTCTACCACCCCACCTCCTTCTTTAACTCCCTGTTCACTTCTCTTCTCCTGTGCTGATCTGCTAATCTTTTCCGCCAGCCTCCTTCTTTTACTCCCTGTTCTGTTCTCCTGTGCTGATCTGCTGCTCTCTTCCAACCGCCCCTTCTCTAACTCCCTGTTCTCTTCTCCTGCGTTGATCTGCTCTTCTCTTCCACCCCCCTCATTCTCTAACTCCTTGTTGCCTTCGCCTGTGATGATCTGTTTGCTCTCTTCTATCCGCCTCCTTCTCTAACTCCCTTTTCTCTTCTCCGGTGCTGATTTGCTGTTCTTATTCACCCTGCCTCCTTCTCTAACTCCCTGTACTCTTCTCCTGGTACTGATCTACTGTTCTTTTCCACCACCTCCTTCTGTAACTCCCGGTTCTCTTCTCCTGTGCCGATCTGCTGTTCTCTTCTACCCCGCCTCTTTCTTTAACTCCCTGTTCTCTTCTCCTGTGCTGATCTGCTGCTCTCATCCACCCACCTCCTTCTTTAACTCCCTGTTCTATTTTGCTGTGCTGATCTGCTCCACTCTTCCACTCACCTCCTTCTCTAACTCCCTGTTCTCTTTTGCTGGGCTGATCTGCTCCTCTCTTCCACCCACCTCCTTCTCTAACTCCCTGTTCTCTTTTTTTCTCCTGGGCTGATCTGCTGCTCTATTCCACCCACCTCCTTCTTTAACTCCCTGTTCTCTTCTCCTGTGCTGGTCTGCTGCTCTCTTCCACCCCACCTCCTTCTTTACCACCCTGTTCTCTTCTCCTGTGCTGATCTGATGCTCTCTTCCACCCACCTCCTTCTCTAACTCCCTGTTCTCTTTTTTTCTCCTGTGCTGATCTGCTGCTCTATTCCACCCACCTCCTTCTTTAACTCCCTGTTCTCTTCTCCTGTGCTGATCTGCTGCTCTCTTCCACCCCACCTCCTTCTTTACCACCCTGTTCTCTTCTCCTGTGCTGATCTGATGCTCTCTTCCACCTCACCTCCTTCTTTAACTCCCTGTTCTGTTCTCTTCTCCTGTGCTAATCTGCTGCTCTCTTCCACCCGCCGCCTCCTTTAACTCCCTGTTCTGTTCTCCCGTGCTGATCTGCTGCTCTCTTCCACCCCGCCCCTTCTCTAACTCCTTGTTTTCTTCTGCTGATCTGCTGATCTGTTGCTCTCTTCCACCTCGACTCCTTCTCTAACTCCCTGTTCTATTCTCTTCTTCTGTGCTGATCTGCTGCTCTTTTCTACCCCACCTCCTTCTTTACCTCCCTGTTCTCTTTTGCTGTGTTGATCTGCTCCTCTCTTCCACCCACCTCCTTTTCTAACTCCCTGTTCTCTTTTTTTCTCCCGTGCTGATCTGCTGCTCTCTTCCACCTTGCCTCCTTTTCTAACTCCCTTTTCTCTTCTCTTCTCCTGTGCGGATCTGCTGCTCTCTTCCACCCGCCTCCTTCTTTAACTCCCTGTTTTCCTCTCCTGTGCTAATCTGCTGTTCTTTTCTACCCGCCTCTTTCTCTGTTCTCTTCTCCTGTGCCGATCTGCTGTTCTCTTCCACCCGCCTCCTTCTTTAACTCCATGTTCTCTTCTGCTGTGCTGTTATGCTGCTCTCTTCCACACACCTCCTTCTCTAACTCCCTGTTCTCTTCTCTTCTCCAGAGCTGATCTGCTGCTATCTTCCACCCGCCTCCTTCTCTACCTCCCTGTTATCTTCTCCCGTGCTGTTCTGCTGCTCTCTTACACCTCACCTCCTTCTTTAACTCCCTGTTTTCTTCTCCTGTGCTAATCTGCTGCTCTCTTCCACCCCACCTCCTTCTTTAACTTCCTGTTCTCTTCTGCTGTGCTGATCTGGTGCTCTCTTCCACCCACCTCCTTCTCTAACTCCCTGTTCTTTTCTTTCCTAACGAATACCAGATCATCTGACATGATAGAGTACGAAAGAGAGGGGAAGGCATTGCCATTGCGGCAAAAGCCACCATTGAAATTACTACGCTCGAGTCACTCTCTAATGAATGGCTGGAAATTTTAATAATTAGCATGAAATTTAACACCAACTCCTTTGGAAGGGCTGCTCTGGTATATAGACCCCCGGGAGAGAAATCAAAATTTGCCAACAATCTTTTAGACATATTAGCATCACATGTGCTGGCCACTGATAATTTTATCCTACTAGGGGATTTTAATCATCATGTGGAGCTAACGCATGACACTGATTCTTGTAACCTAATAACCGCCTTAGAAACTTTGGGTCTCACGCAAAAGGTACTCGGCCCTACTCATCAGGCCGGCCACTCCCTTGACTTAATTTTTACTAACATGGCAAATTTCACTTGTGAATCACCCACGCCTATAATTTGGACTGATCACTTTTTAGTTAATTTTAAATTTCCTAAACCACTGGGGTCAAGAACAATCAATCAGAAAGAAACAGCATCTATACGTCCTTGGCACAAACTAACTCCCGAGGCATTTCTGTCTCACTTCGTACCGCCCAACAACAATTATGAGAATATTAAACCAATGGTAACCCAATTGGATATATCCATTAAAAACACTCTTGATGAAATTATCCCGGAAACTTCAGTCATTGTTAAGAGCATTGCCTCACCTTGGTTCACTGAGGACTTGAAGCGTGAGAAAGCAATCAGCAGAACAGCTGAAAGGCGATGGTGGAAAAATAGAACGCCAGAAAACCGCAACAGTTATAAACTCACTCACTCTAATTATTTAAAAAACATAAAGAAAGCAAAAACGTCATACCTTTCGCAGAGAATAAATAAGGCGGCCCATTCGAGTAAAGAACTGCATAAAATCTTGAAGAAATTCACCACCCCTCTGGCGGAGTCCTCCACATTTATCCCCACCTTAGAGTGGGTGAACTCATTATCTTCTTATTTTGATAACGAAATTAAGTCAATCTGCTCCTCATTTCCAGCAGCCAATCAGGAGGAGCCCATGTCAGGTGAAACATCTCCAGGGACTGTGGTCTCTACTGAAACCACTGTTATCCCGTCCTTAACCGAATTCGAGCCTACCACCTCGGATGAAGTGTTAGAAGCCCTTAAGAAAATTAAATCGGGTTCCCCCACCGATTTACTATCCCCACGTAGATGCAGTGGGATATTCCCGCTTTTTGCCGGCACGCTGACTAACATCTTTAATCACTCCTTTGAGAGTGCCTCTATTCCTAGCAGTTGGAAGCTAGCCGAAGTCAAGCCCATTCTCAAAAAGCCCAACAGCGACCCTTCCACCCTATCCAATTACAGACCTATATCTCTTCTACCATTCTTTGGGAAAGTACTTGAACATCTAGTAAATAAACAAGTTACCACCCACATTGAGACACATGCATTGTTTGATCCCTCGCAGTCAGGGTTTCGTGCCGCTCATGGTACTGAGACCGCAGTGATTGAGATAGTAGATATCATTCTGCTCTCCCTAGATAGAGGGGAGTCAGCCATTCTGGTCTTGTTGGATCTATCGGCGGCCTTTGACACCATCTCCCACAGCATTCTGAAACATCAGCTGTGGGAGATTGGTGTCAGGGGCAACGCCTTAGCCTGGTTTGCAGACTACCTCGCCGGCCGCTATACTTATCTCAAAATGAACTCCCTTGTATCCAGGAATATGCCTCTCACTGTGGGGGTGCCACAGGGGTGGATTCTTAGTCCCCTGTTGTTCAACCTATATTTGACCCCTTTGGCCAATATTATAAAATCTTATGGCTTCTCCACAGTGTCGTACGCAGATGATACGCAGGTGTTAATCAACTGCAGTTCTCAGTTTTTTGACACCTGTGTTAGGTTCAAACAGTGCATGGTTCATATTAGCAGCTGGATGAGTGATAATAAGCTCCAACTCAATTATAGCAAAACTGAAATCTTGCTATTTGGCAAGGCCAAAACCATCTGGTCCCAGGATTGGTGGCCTCACAAACTTGGACTCTGCCCAGAGCCTAAAGAAGTAGTACATGACCTGGGTATCATGCTTGACAGTGCTCTCTTGATGAAAGCACATGTCAACCAAGTATCTGGTACTTGTTACGGAATACTTAAACAACTGCACAACATTTTTAAAAGGCTTCCTTTAGAGGCAAGAAAGCCTCTGGTTCCGGGGCTTATTATAAGCCGTCTAGATTATGGAAATGCTTGTGTCGATCAATGAGTGCGTGCTTACCAAACTTTAAATACTACAGAATGCGGCTGCCCGATTGGTACTGGGACTACCGCCGAGGTCTGCTTCTGCACCTAGTCTAAAATAATTGCACTGGCTCCCCGTGCGCCAAAGATGTCAATTTAAAATCCTAAGTCTTACTCATAAACTCCTCTATGGTACAGGCCCTTCTTACCTGGCAAAAAAACTAGTCTGGTATAGACCATCCAGAACTCTGCGTTCTAGCTCGAAGTCCCTTCTTTCCCAGCCAAAGGCGTGTACCTCCAGAAATGGATGTAGGGCTTTCTCATACCTGGCACCACAACTTTGGAACAAGCTGCCCTCTCATCTGTTGTCTCTCTCTAACCACCAAGCGTTCCGCAGGAGTCTGAAAACTTGGCTCTTTCCTAATTAATTCCCCTCACGGTCATTTTCTCTCCTCTCAAGGCTGTTGCCTTCTTTTTGCCAAGTGCCCTGAGACCTCTTCTGGTGAATTGTTGCGTTATACAAAAGCCTTTGACATTTTACATTTGACATTTCTCCCTCTGCTGATCTGCTGCTCTCTTCCACCCCGCCTCCTTCTTTAACTCCCCGTTCTCTTCTGCTGATCTGCTGTTCTCTTCCACCTCGCCTCCTTCTCTAACTCCCTGTTCTTTTCTCCTGTGATAATCAGCTGCTCTCTTCCACATCACCTCCTTCTTTAACTCCCTGTTCTCTTCTGCTGTGCTGATTTGCTCCTCTCTTCCACCCACCTCCTTCTCTAACTCCCGGTTCTCTTCTCTTCTCACATGTTGATCTGCTGCTCTCTTCCACTCTGCCTCCTTCTCTAACTCCCTGTTCCCTTCTCTTCTCCAGTGCTAATCTGCTGTTCTCTCCCACCCGCCTCTTTCTCTAACTCCCTGTTCTCTTCTCCAGTGCCGATATTCTGTTCTCTTCCACCCGCCTCATTTTTAACTCCCTGTTCTCTTCTCCTGTGCTGATCTGCTGCTCTCTTCCACCCCACCTCCTTCTTTAACTGCCTGTTCTCTTCTCCTGTGCTGATCTGCTGCATCCTTAATAACTCCATGTTCTCTTCTGCTGTGCTGTTATGCTGCTTTCTTCCACCCACCTCTTTATCCAACTCCCTGTTCTCTTCTCTTCTCCCGAGCTGATCTGCTGCTCTCTTCCACCCGCCTTCTTCTCTAGCTCCCTGTTCTCTTCTCTTCTCCTGTGCTGATCTGCTGCTCTCTTCCACCAGCCACCTTCTTTTACTCCCTGTTCTCTTCTCCTGTGCTAATCTGCTGCTCTCTTCCACCCACCTCCTTCTTAAACTCCCTGGTCTCTTCTCCTGTGCTGATCTGCTGCTCCCTTCCACCCCACCTCCTTCTTTAACTCCCTAGTCTCTTTTCCTATGCTGAACTACTGTTCTCTTCCACCGCCTCCTTCTTTCACTCCCTGTTATCTTCTCTTGTGCTGATCTGCTGTTCTCTTTCCCCCGCTTCCTTCTCTAACTTCCTGTTCTCTTCTCCTCTGCTAATATGCTATTCTCTTCCACCCTCTTCCTTCCCTTCCTTAACTCCCTGTTCTCTTCTCCTCTGCTGATCTGCTGCTCTCTTCCACCCCACCTCCTTCTTTAACTCTATTTTCTCTTCACCTGTGCTGATCTGCTGCTCTTTTCCACCACACCTCCTTCTTTAACTCTGTTCTTTTCTCCTGTGGTGATCTGCTGTTCCCTTCCACCACCTCCTTCTCTAACTCCTTGTTCTCTTCTCCCATGCTGATCTGCTGTTCTCTTCCACCCAGCCTCCTTCTCTAACTCCCTGTTCTCTTCTCCCATGCTGATCTGCTGTTCTCTTCCTCCCGCCTCATTCTCTAACTCCCTGTTCTCTTCTCCTATGATGATCTTTCTGCTATCTTCCATCTGCCTCCTTCTCTAACTCCCTGTTCTCTCTCCTGTGCTGATCTGCTGTTCTCTTTCACCCTGCCTCCTTCTCTAACTCCCTTTTCTCTTCTCTGGTGCTGATCTGCTGTTCTCTTTCACCCCGCCTCCTTCTCTAACTCCCTGTTCTCTTCTCCTGTGCTAATACGCTTTTCTCTTCAACCCGCTTCCTTCCTTAACTCCCTGTTCTCTTCTCCTGCGCTGATCTGCTGCTCTCTTCCACCCCACCTCCTTCTTTAACTCCATGTTTTCTTCACCTGTGCTGATCTGCTGCTCTATTCCACCCGCCTCCTTCTTTAACTCTGTTCTTTACTGCTGTGCTGATCAGCTGTTCTCTTCCACCCGCCTCCTTCTTTAACTCCCTGCTATCTTCTCCTGTGCTGATCTGCTGCTCTCTACCACCCCACCTCCTTCTTTAACTCCCTGTTCTCTTCTCTTCTCCTGTGCTGATCTGCTAATCTTTTCCGCCAGCCTCCTTCTTTTACTCCCTGTTCTGTTCTCCTGTGCTGATCTGCTGCTCTCTTCCAACCGCCCCTTCTCTAACTCCCTGTTCTCTTCTCCTGCGATGATCTGCTCTTCTCTTCCACCCCCCCCTCATTCTCTAACTCCTTGTTGCCTTCTCCTGTGATGATCTGTTTGCTCTCTTCTATCCGCCTCCTTCTCTAACTCCCTTTTCTCTTCTCCGGTGCTGATTTGCTGTTCTTATTCACCCTGCCTCCTTCTCTAACTCCCTGTTCTCTTCTCCTGGTACTGATCTACTGTTCTTTTCCACCACCTCCTTCTGTAACTCCCGGTTCTCTTCTCCTGTGCCGATCTGCTGTTCTCTTCCACCCTGCCTCTTTCTTTAACTCCCTGTTCTCTTCTCCTGTGCTGATCTGCTGCTCTCATCCACCCACCTCCTTCTTTAACTCCCTGTTCTCTTCTCTCGTGCAGATCTGCTGTTCTCTTCCACCCCACCTTCTTCTCTACCTCCCTGTTCTCTTCTCTCGTGCTGTTCTGCT
The DNA here is from genome assembly GCF_964263255.1 of Lissotriton vulgaris. NCBI lineage: Eukaryota > Metazoa > Chordata > Amphibia > Caudata > Salamandridae > Lissotriton > Lissotriton vulgaris. The sequence continues at coordinate 1,329,517,012 of NC_141696.1, read as the reverse complement.
ACTCTCTTCCACCCCACCTCCTTCTTTAACTCCCTGTTCTCTTCTGCTGGGCTGATCTGCTGCTCTCTTTCACCTCACCTCCTGCTCTAACTCCCTGTTCTCTTCTCTTCTCCTGTGCTGATCAGCTGCTCTCTTCCACCCACCTACTTCTTTAACTCCCTGTTCTCTTCTACTGTGGTGATCTGCAGCTCTCTTCCACCCGCCTCCTTCTCTAATTCCCTGTTCTCTTCTCTTCTCCTGTGCTAATCTGTTGCTCTCTTCCACCCCGCCTCCTTCTTTAACTCCATGTTGACTTCTGCTGATCTGCTGCTCTCTTCTACCCTGCCTCCTTTTATATCTCCCTGTTCTCTTCTCTTCTCCTGTGCTGATCTACTGCTCTCTTCCACCCCACCTCCTTCTTTAACTCTATTTTCTCTTCACCTGTGCTGATCTGCTGCTCTTTTCCACCACACCTCCTTCTTTAACTCTGTTCTTTTCTCCTGTGGTGATCTGCTGTTCCCTTCCACCACCTCCTTCTCTAACTCCCTGTTCTCTTCTCCCGTGCTGATCTGCTGTTCTCTTCCACCCAGCCTCCTTCTCTAACTCCCTGTTCTCTTCTCCCATGCTGATCTGCTGTTCTCTTCCTCCCGCCTCATTCTCTAACTCCCTGTTCTCTTCTCCTGTGATGATCTTTCTGCTATCTTCCATCCGCCTCCTTCTCTAACTCCCTGTTCTCTCCCCTGTGCTGATCTGCTGTTCTCTTTCACCCTGCCTCCTTCTCTAACTCCCTTTTCTCTTCTCTGGTGCTGATCTGCTGTTCTCTTTCACCCCGCCTCCTTCTCTAACTCCCTGTTCTCTTCTCCTGTGCTAATACGCTTTTCTCTTCAACCCGCTTCCTTCCTTAACTCCCTGTTCTCTTCTCCTGCGCTGATCTGCTGCTCTCTTCCACCCCACCTCCTTCTTTAACTCCATGTTTTCTTCACCTGTGCTGATCTGCTGCTCTATTCCACCCGCCTCCTTCTTTAACTCTGTTCTTTACTGCTGTGCTGATCAGCTGTTCTCTTCCACCCGCCTCCTTCTTTAACTCCCTGCTATCTTCTCCTGTGCTGATCTGCTGCTCTCTATCACCCCACCTCCTTCTTTAACTCCCTGTTCTCTTCTCTTCTCCTGTGCTGATCTGCTAATCTTTTCCGCCAGCCTCCTTCTTTAACTCCCTGTCTGTTCTCCTGTGCTGATCTGCTGCTCTCTTCCAACCGCCCCTTCTCTAACTCCCTGTTCTCTTCTCCTGCGATGATCTGCTCTTCTCTTCCACCCCCCCTCATTCTTTAACTCCCTAGTCTCTTTTCCTATGCTGAACTACTGTTCTCTTCCACCGCCTCCTTCTTTCACTCCCTGTTATCTTCTCTTGTGCTGATCTGCTGTTCTCTTTCCCCCGCTTCCTTCTCTAACTTCCTGTTCTCTTCTCGTCTGCTAATATGCTATTCTCTTCCACCCTCTTCCTTCCCTTCCTTAACTCCCTGTTCTCTTCTCCTCTGCTGATCTGCTGCTCTCTTCCACCCCACCTCCTTCTTTAACTCTATTTTCTCTTCACCTGTGCTGATCTGCTGCTCTTTTCCACCACACCTCCTTCTTTAACTCTGTTCTTTTCTCCTGTGGTGATCTGCTGTTCCCTTCCACCACCTCCTTCTCTAACTCCCTGTTCTCTTCTCCCATGCTGATCTGCTGTTCTCTTCCACCCAGCCTCCTTCTCTAACTCCCTGTTCTCTTCTCCCATGCTGATCTGCTGTTCTCTTCCTCCCGCCTCATTCTCTAACTCCCTGTTCTCTTCTCCTGTGATGATCTTTCTGCTATCTTCCATCCGCCTCCTTCTCTAACTCCCTGTTCTCTCTCCTGTGCTGATCTGCTGTTCTCTTTCACCCTGCCTCCTTCTCTAACTCCCTTTTCTCTTCTCTGGTGCTGATCTGCTGTTCTCTTTCACCCCGCCTCCTTCTCTAACTCCCTGTTCTCTTCTCCTGTGCTAATACGCTTTTCTCTTTAACCCGCTTCCTTCCTTAACTCCCTGTTCTCTTCTCCTGCGCTGATCTGCTGCTCTCTTCCACCCCACCTCCTTCTTTAACTCCATGTTTTCTTCACCTGTGCTGATCTGCTGCTCTATTCCACCCGCCTCCTTCTTTAACTCTGTTCTTTACTGCTGTGCTGATCAGCTGTTCTCTTCCACCCGCCTCCTTCTTTAACTCCCTGCTATCTTCTCCTGTGCTGATCTGCTGCTCTCTACCACCCCACCTCCTTCTTTAACTCCCTGTTCTCTTCTCTTCTCCTGTGCTGATCTGCTAATCTTTTCCGCCAGCCTCCTTCTTTAACTCCCTGTTCTGTTCTCCTGTGCTGATCTGCTGCTCTCTTCCAACCGCCCCTTCTCTAACTCCCTGTTCTCTTCTCCTGCGATGATCTGCTCTTCTCTTCCACCCCCCCCCCCCTCATTCTTTAACTCCCTAGTCTCTTTTCCTATGCTGAACTACTGTTCTCTTCCACCGCCTCCTTCTTTCACTCCCTGTTATCTTCTCTTGTGCTGATCTGCTGTTCTCTTTCCCCCGCTTCCTTCTCTAACTTCCTGTTCTCTTCTCCTCTGCTAATATGCTATTCTCTTCCACCCTCTTCCTTCCTTTCCTTAACTCCCTGTTCTCTTCTCCTCTGCTGATCTGCTGCTCTCTTCCACCCCACCTCCTTCTTTAACTCTATTTTCTCTTCACCTGTGCTGATCTGCTGCTCTTTTCCACCACACCTCCTTCTTTAACTCTGTTCTTTTCTCCTGTGGTGATCTGCTGTTCCCTTCCACCACCTCCTTCTCTAACTCCCTGTTCTCTTCTCCCATGCTGATCTGCTGTTCTCTTCCACCCAGCCTCCTTCTCTAACTCCCTGTTCTCTTCTCCCATGCTGATCTGCTGTTTTCTTCCTCCCGCCTCATTCTCTAACTCCCTGTTCTCTTCTCTGGTGCTGATCTGCTGTTCTCTTTCACCCCACCTCCTTCTCTAACTCCCTGTTCTCTTCTCCCATGCTGATCTGCTGTTCTCTTCCACCCAGCCTCCTTCTCTAACTCCCTGTTCTCTTCTCCCATGCTGATCTGCTGTTCTCTTCCTCCCGCCTCATTCTCTAACTCCCTGTTCTCTTCTCTGGTGCTGATCTGCTGTTCTCTTTCACCCTGCCTCCTTCTCTAACTCCCTTTTCTCTTCTCTGGTGCTGATCTGCTGTTCTCTTTCACCCCGCCTCCTTCTCTAACTCCCTATTCTCTTCTCCTGTGCTAATACGCTTTTCTCTTCAACCCGCTTCCTTCCTTAACTCCCTGATCTCTTCTCCTGCGCTGATCTGCTGCTCTCTTCCACCCCACCTCCTTCTTTAACTGTAGGTTTTCTTCACCTGTGCTGATCTGCTGCTCTATTCCACCCGCCTCCTTCTTTAACTCTGTTCTTTACTGCTGTGCTGATCAGCTGTTCTCTACCACCCCACCTCCTTCTTTAACTCCCTGTTCACTTCTCTTCTCCTGTGCTGATCTGCTAATCGTTTCGCCAGCCTCCTTCTTTTACTCCCTGTTCTGTTCTCCTGTGCTGATCTGCTGCTCTCTTCCAACCGCCCCTTCTCTAACTCCCTGTTCTCTTCTCCTGCGATGATCTGCTCTTCTCTTCCACCCCCCTCATTCTCTAACTCCTTGTTGCCTTCTCCTGTGATGATCTGTTTGCTCTCTTCTATCCGCCTCCTTCTCTAACTCCCTTTTCTCTTCTCCGGTGCTGATTTGCTGTTCTTATTCACCCTGCCTCCTTCTCTAACTCCCTGTACTCTTCTCCTGTGCCGATCTGCTGCTCTCTTCCACCCACCTCCTTCTCTAATTCCCTGTTCTCTTCTCTTCTCCTGTGCTAATCTGTTGCTCTCTTCCACCCCGCCTCCTTCTTTAACTCCATGTTAACTTCTGCTGATCTGCTGCTCTCTTCTACCCTGCCTCCTTTTATAACTCCCTGTTCTCTTCTCTTCTCCTGTGCTGATCTACTGCTCTCTTCCACCACACCTCCTTCTTTAACTCTGTTCTTTTCTCCTGTGGTGATCTGCTGTTCCCTTCCACCACCTCCTTCTCTAACTCCCTGTTCTCTTCTCCCATGCTGATCTGCTGTTCTCTTCCACCCAGCCTCCTTCTCTAACTCCCTGTTCTCTTCTCCCATGCTGATCTGCTGTTCTCTTCCTCCCGCCTCATTCTCTAACTCCCTTTTCTCTTCTCCTGTGATGATCTTTCTGCTATCTTCCATCCGCCTCCTTCTCTAACTCCCTGTTCTCTCTCCTGTGCTGATCTGCTGTTCTCTTTCACCCTGCCTCCTTCTCTAATTCCATTTTCTCTTCTCTGGTGCTGATCTGCTGTTCTCTTTCACCCCGCCTCCTTCTCTAACTCCCTGTTCTCTTCTCCTGTGCTAATACGCTTTTCTCTTCAACCCGCTTCCTTCCTTAACTCCCTGTTCTCTTCTCCTGCGCTGATCTGCTGCTCTCTTCTACCCCACCTCCTTCTTTAACTCTATTTTCTCTTCACCTGTGCTGATCTGCTGCTCTTTTCCACCACACCTCCTTCTTTAACTCTGTTCTTTTCGCCTGTGTTGATCTGCTGTTCCCTTCCACCACCTCCTTCTCTAACTCCCTGTTCTCTTCTCCCATGCTGATCTGCTGTTCTCTTCCACCCAGCCTCCTTCTCTAACTCCCTGTTCTCTTCTCCCATGCTGATCTGCTGTTCTCTTCCTCCCGCCTCATTCTCTAACTCCCTGTTCTCTTCTCCTGTGATGATCAATCTGCTATCTTCCATCCGCCTCCTTCTCTAACTCCCTGTTCTCTCTCCTGTGCTGATCTGCTGTTCTCTTTCACCCTGCCTCCTTCTCTAACTCCATTTTCTCTTCTCTGGTGCTGATCTGCTATTCTCTTTCACCCCGCCTCCTTCTCTAACTCCCTGTTCTCTTCTCCTGTGCTAATACGCTTTTCTCTTCAACCCGCTTCCTTCCTTAACTCCCTGTTCTCTTCTCCTGCGCTGATCTGCTGCTCTCTTCCACCCCACCTCCTTCTTTAACTCCATGTTTTCTTCACCTGTGCTGATCTGCTGCTCTATTCCACCCGCCTCCTTCTTTAACTCTGTTCTTTACTGCTGTGCTGATCAGCTGTTCTCTTCCACCCGCCTCCTTCTTTAACTCCCTGCTATCTTCTCCTGTGCTGATCTGCTGCTCTCTACCACCCCACCTCCTTCTTTAACTCCCTGTTCTCTTCTCTTCTCCTGTGCTGATCTGCTAATCTTTTCCGCCAGCCTCCTTCTTTAACTCCCTGTTCTGTTCTCCTGTGCTAATCTGCTGCTCTCTTCCAACCGCCCCTTCTCTAACTCCCTGTTCTCTTCTCCTGCGATGATCTGCTCTTCTCTTCCACCCCCCCTCATTCTTTAACTCCCTAGTCTCTTTTCCTATGCTGAACTACTGTTCTCTTCCACCGCCTCCTTCTTTCACTCCCTGTTATCTTCTCTTGTGCTGATCTGCTGTTCTCTTTCCCCCGCTTCCTTCTCTAACTTCCTGTTCTCTTCTCCTCTGCTAATATGCTATTCTCTTCCACCCTCTTCCTTCCCTTCCTTAACTCCCTGTTCTCTTCTCCTCTGCTGATCTGCTGCTCTCTTCCACCCCACCTCCTTCTTTAACACTATTTTCTCTTCACCTGTGCTGATCTGCTGCTCTTTTCCACCACACCTCCTTCTTTAACTCTGTTCTTTTCTCCTGTGGTGATCTGCTGTTCCCTTCCACCACCTCCTTCTCTAACTCCCTGTTCTCTTCTCCCATGCTGATCTGCTGTTCTCTTCCACCCAGCCTCCTTCTCTAACTCCCTGTTCTCTTCTCCCATGCTGATCTGCTGTTCTCTTCCTCCGGCCTCATTCTCTAACTCCCTGTTCTCTTCTCCTGTGATGATCTTTCTGCTATCTTCCATCCACCTCCTTCTCTAACTCCCTGTTCTCTCTCCTGTGCTGATCTGCTGTTCTCTTTCACCCTGCCTCCTTCTCTAACTCCCTTTTCTCTTCTCTGGTGCTGATCTGCTGTTCTCTTTCACCCTGCCTCCTTCTCTAACTCCCTGTTCTCTTCTCCTGTGCTAATACGCTTTTCTCTTCAACCCGCTTCCTTCCTTAACTCCCTGTTCTCTTCTCCTGCGCTGATCTGCTGCTCTCTTCCACCCCACCTCCTTCTTTAACTCCATGTTTTCTTCACCTGTGCTGATCTGCTGCTCTATTCCACCCGCCTCCTTCTTTACTGCTGTGCTGATCAGCTGTTCTCTTCCACCCGCCTCCTTCTTTAACTCCCTGCTATCTTCCCCTGTGCTGATCTGCTGCTCTCTACCACCTCACCTCCTTCTTTAACTCCCTGTTCTCTTCTCTTCTCTTCTCCTGTGCTGATCTGCTAATCTTTTCCGCCAGCCTCCTTCTTTTACTCCCTGTTCTGTTCTCCTGTGCTGATCTGCTGCTCTTTTCCAACCGCCCCTTCTCTAACTCCCTATTCTCTTCTCCTGCGATGATCTGCTCTTCTCTTCCACCCCCCTCATTCTCTAACTCCTTGTTGCCTTCTCCTGTGATGATCTGTTTGCTCTCTTCTATCCGCCTCCTTCTCTAACTCCCTTTTCTCTTCTCCGGTGCTGATTTACTGTTCTTATTCACCCTGCCTCCTTCTCTAACTCCCTGTTCTCTTCTCCTGGTACTGATCTACTGTTCTTTTCCACCACCTCCTTCTGTAACTCCCGGTTCTCTTCTCCTGTGCCGATCTGCTGTTCTCTTCCACCCCGCCTCTTTCTTTAACTCCCTGTTCTCTTCTCCTGTGCTGATCTGCTGCTCTCATCCACCCACCTCCTTCTTTAACTCCCTGTTCTCTTCTCTCGTGCAGATCTGCTGTTCTCTTCCACCCCACCTTCTTCTCTACCTCCCTGTTCTCTTCTCTCGTGCTGTTCTGCTACTCTCTTCCACCCCACCTCCTTCTTTAACTCCCCGTTCTCTTCTGCTGGGCTGATCTGCTGCTCTCTTTCACCTCACCTCCTGCTCTAACTCCCTGTTCTCTTCTCTTCTCCTGTGCTGATCAGCTGCTCTTTTCCACCCACCTACTTCTTTAACTCCCTGTTCTCTTCTACTGTGGTGATCTGCAGCTCTCTTCCACCCGCCTCCTTCTATAATTCCCTGTTCTCTTCTCTTCTCCTGTGCTAATCTGTTGCTCTCTTCCACCCCGCCTCCTTCTTTAACTCCATGTTAACTTCTGCTGATCTGCTGCTCTCTTCTACCCTGCCTCCTTTTCTAACTCCCTGTTCTCTTCTCTTCTCCTGTGCTGATCTACTGCTCTCTTCCACCCCACCTCCTTCTTTAACTCCCTGTTCTCTTTTGCTGTGCTGATCTGCTGCTCTCTTCCACCCCACCTCCTTCTTTAACTCCCTGTTCGCTTCTCCTGTGCTAATCTGCTGTTCTCTTCCACCCGCCTCTTTCTGTAACTCCCTGCTCTCTTCTCCTGTGCCGATCTGCTGCTCTCTTCCACCCACCTCCTTCTTTAACTCCCTGTTCTCTTCTCCTGTGCAGATCTGCTACTCTCTTCCACCCGCCTCCTTCTTTAACTCCCTCTTCTCTTTTGCTGTGCTGATCTGCTGCTCTCTTCCACCCACCTCCTTCTCTAATTCCCTGTTCTCTTCTGCTGTGCTGATCTGCTGCTCTCTTCCACCCACCTCCTTCTCTAATTCCCTGTTCTCTTCTCTTCTCCCGTACTGATGTGCTGCTCTCTTCCACCGCCTCCTTCTGTAGCTCCCTGTTGTCTTCTCTTCTCCTGTGCTGATCTGCTGCTCTCTTCTACCCCACCTCCTTCTTTAACTCCCTGTTCTCTACTCCCCTGCTGATCTGCTGCTCTCTTCCACCCGCCTCCTTCTTGAACTCCTTGTTCTCTTTTGCTGTGCTAATCTGCTGTTCTCTTCCACCCCACCTCCTTCTTGAACTCCCTGTTCTCTTCTCTTCTCCTGTGCTGATGTGCTGCTCTATTCCACCCCGCCCTCTTCTCCAACTCCCTTTTCTCTTCTCCCGTGCTGATCTGCTGTTCCCTTCCACCGCCTCCTTCTCTAACGCCCTGTTTTCTTTTCCTGTGCTGATCTGTTGTTCTCTTCCACCCACCTCTTTCTCTAACTCTCTGTTCT